>NW_023425515.1:25536110-30336110 GCF_014108245.1 Pipistrellus kuhlii
TCCTCCATTATTAAGTTGAGAAAACAGAGCATAAGTAAAATGTTCAATATCAGAAAACTACCAAGAGGCCTGAATCCTAGTCCATCTGAATGCAAAGTCTATGTACTTTTCGAGGTAAAGACAAAGGCCATTTCCTCTGATCAAAATGGAGTCATCAATTTAAACCATAGGTATGAAAAAGTATGGGGATGGTTCTTTGTAGGTTTACAAAAACTAACACACTGAAATGTGAAAAATTCCAATTTGATTATGTTTTTTTTCAGTAAGTAAGTGCCTCCCCCCCCCCCTTTTTTTTTTATTGGAAGAGTTTCTTCTTCATATATACTGTGAATATCTTCCACCCTAACCTCCACTTAAAACTATTTATCTTTATCCTCCAGCTGGCCTTCATCATAACAATCTGAATTCTCTCTTTTTTATATATATATATTTTTTATTGATTTTTTTACAGAGAGGAAGAGAGAGGGATAGAGAGTTAGAAACATCAATGAGAGAGAATCATCGATCAGCTGCCTCTTGCACACGCCCTACTGGGGATGTGCCTGCAACCAAGGTACATGCCCCTGACCGGAATCGAACCTGGGTCCTTTCAGTGTGCAGGCCAACGCTCTATCCACTGAGCCAAACCAGTTTCGGCGACAATCTAAATTCTTTAAAGACTACTGAAATGCTTCTCAGTAAAAGGAAAGACCCTTTTTATCTTCAGAGGATGATTCTAAGGTGAATTCTGATGGGTTACTGGCCCCTTTCAATGTGTTTTTTCTTACCTTCTCTTACTCTCAACCCAATAAACACTCCCTCCCTTCACCATTGCTGTGCAATTCTTTTCCACACCCTTTCCTCTTTCTTTCTCATCTTTTTAGTAACTTCACTCACAACCCCTCAGGTTTTTTATAAAATTTTCATTGACAATACTAGACATGTTTTCCCTACAAACCACAGTATAGGAACCTTCAGAGTTTCTTTGCTATGCTTGACTGTGCTATGCTTGTCAATATCAGAAAACTACCAAGAGGCCTGGTGGTAACACTACAGTTCACCAAAGAGGCACTTGGTTCTTGTTCTTCAAAAAGGAGAAGGAGAAGAAGGAAGATGAACTGTTTCTAAGGAAGTCTATACTTTCCAGGAGTCTGCTCATTCAAAGAAGGGCTTATATTTATGGGTGGGTAGTTTTTTTATTGCTACTATCTACAAGATGTCCAGGGCCAATACCTTAAAGAACTGCATTTTATTGATATTTCTGAGTTCATTTGTGAAGGAGGGGAGGTTTGTTATTTGGTATTTTTCCAGTGTTTCATTTTTTGTTTTTGTTTTTGCTATTGACAACACATAGGTAAATTATTAAAAGATTTTTCTGTACTTCACAAATCAACAAAAACACAAATTTGTTATAACCAAGAAAAGCAATTAAACTATATGAAAATAAGTAAACCCTCTCTCCGCCCCCCAAAAAAATTATTGCCCTAGAATGACAGAAAGTATCAATTAAAAAAAAAAAATTGAGCACTTAAAGCTGAATACTGAGTAAAAGTCAATCACTCTAATACCATATCTCAAAATATCTACTTCAACTCTGATTCCCAGGAGGTGTTGATGGTTCTTGTTAGTTTGATTGTTGTGCTATTGTTGTTTTTTGGGGGGAGAAAAAGTTTAAAATATAATTCTTGTGATCACATTTTGAAGCGGGAACTTACAGACTAAAGGAAGTATTTTCTCTCTCTTTCTGAAAATTAAACCTTAATACATCATATATACAGGTCAAGAGCTTCATGACATTTTCAATCACTGCAAAGTGAAAGTTTCTCTTACCTTCATCACTATTTTATTCTAGAAGGGAAGGGGGGAAATCCTAAGACACAAAGGATCCAAATCTCACAGCTTGAACTTCTCCCTAAAGTCTGGGCTGCCTACAAAGGAAGCTCTTATAAAGAAACTAAGATGTACTGGGGGCTTTTATTCACTAGTGTCATTCACCACCTGGAGGAGCGCTGCAGAACTGTCTCACAGGAGAGTTTCACCTATCTGCTCACATGAAGAACTCATTCATCGAGAAGCCAGTGCCGGTAGTCTCTTCGGCAGTTCATGTTACTAAAAAAGCATTTGCTGAACTGAAAAGGAGAATTCACATTAACTTGCTCTGAGGAGACTCTTGATTTCTTATTTCTGGTGAGTAGCACTGGGATACTTGACAGTTTAGCTGTTATACCAAAAACATTTAATTGATAGGCCTTTTACATCTACAGCCACGAACCAAGGACTTGCCAATATTTCTAATGGAAGTCTCCAAAAGTACACAACAATACAAATATCGACTTCTTGTTTCAATGAGTATCAAGATTAATTGTCCCTGTAAAGGTAAATAAATATTGACAGAAGTTTCACTTTGGTCCATATTTTCCTTTCAGGTCAATAAATCTTGGTATTTACCTCAACTGAAGTCAATATCAAATGATTATTAATTCATGATATATTCGACTAGCAGCCAAAACTACAACGTAACATATAGAAACATAGTTCTACAGACCAATTTATGTTCAAAATAAATGCAAGGAGTGAAAAACACAGAACTGTTTCATATATTTAATAGAAATAAATGTACAATCTACTATCAACAGGAATATAAAAGAATCTGTTCTTATTATATTACATTTGAATTTGTCTATTATACAAAAAGTGTTTTGCTATTATCTTACAATTTGACATTTTGCTTGTTTGCTTATAAATCCCATTCCTGCTTGTACTTACTGGTAAGTTTTTTAAATATATAAATTTTATATGAGAAAAAAAGAAAGAAGAAGAGAGAAAAAGAAATTTAAAAAGAAGAAATTAGGAGAAAATAGAGACAGAGAAAAATAGAGAATGGGTCAAAGAAAAAAATTGATAAGATGAATTGAGAGACAAAAAAATAAGGAAGGAGAAGAAGGTAATGGAATCAGAGGGGAAAATTAAATATCACCATTGATTAGCTGTGTATTTTCATAAATTTCAGCAAGAAGATATTTATTTCTTTTCAATAATCTTCTCTATTTAAAAAGATGCTTTACCCAACTCTAATGACTCAAACATCATAAATATTCTAGTTTTTCATTCAAAATCTAAATGCAAAAATCTATTAACATATAAATAACTCAAAGAAAATTTAGAGCCAATATTTTTACACAATAAATTTAAAACAAGTTCATTAAAATTTTCAGAGATTGAGTCATCTCAGCTGTTAATGAAAGAAGTAACTAACTATTACTAATAGGTGGATGGTTCATATGAAATTATAGCATTTTTTATTTCCTATGAAGGCAAATGATTAACATTTGAAGATAGGCTACTTAAAAGAAATTGCTCATCAACACTAGACATTGAAAAGCATATCTAAAGAGTTGTTGATGTTTATGGTGTTTGAGCCCAGATACATCTTATACTAAAGCAAGCACCAACTAAAACTAAAAACATTAGTTATTTGATATTTTGCAGGAAGGGCTTTGCCCATTAACTGAGCCTTGAGTCCACATTCCTGAAGCACTGTATCTCTGATCTTAATTGCTGCTCCTTTAAATCAAAACAAGTTATAAATATCTGCCTTTGCCTTTCAAATTTTGATAGTAGCCAGAACTTTCAATTAATGTTTATATTAACTGGGTACTTTATATTCAATTAAATATTTTCAAATTCAAATTTGCCTTAAATATTATATATTTTCTAAGAATGATGAGTCATTCATTGGCTTATATTCACTAACCAAAAAGAAGTGATGGAAACTTGGGGGGTTGATTATAATAAAATATCTCTAGTTATCCAAGATACTCCTTCAAATCACTAGGAGGATTTGGGAAGTGAAAGGAAACTTGGAGATCATCTCTTCCAACAAATTCATTCTAAAAAGTGGAAAACCAAAGCAATAAAGAAGATATTTAGTTAATTAGTACCAGGGGCAAAATGAAAATCTAGTTCTTCTATTTTATTAAAAAGGCAATTTTCAGATCCACTTCCTTTACTTTTCAAAACCTCCCAAAAAGCCATTTGTCAATGAAATGTACAATATTATAAATATACAATATTCACTAATATTCCAAAAAAAAAGATGACTGAAACATGTCAGATTTTCAACTGAAGCCTAAGTTCAATTCTTCCTTCAAATATATCTATATATATAAAAGCCCAGCAACCAGAATGGTGGAATGACCAGAACAACCAGAATGACTGGTGGCAATAATGCGCTTTGTGGCAGCCAACCAGCCTGATCTGGGGCCCATTCAGACCCTTCCCCCAGCTGGCCCCACCCCTGATCAGCCCCTAACACCTCTATCTGGAATGGGGTCAATCACCTGTCATCCTTCTCCCCTACCAGCCTGGCCCAATGGGCCCCCATCAAGGTGATCCAGCCAGACCCCACCCATGCATAAATTCGTGCACTAGGCCTCTAGTATATTTTATAAAAGATACTGCCAAGTTTGACATGGCTTCAGGTATGAAAAATATGAAAAGATTAGAAATATAAAATTATAAATTCTACCTTTGCTTTTTAAATTATTTTTAAAAGCAAAAAAACAACAACAAAAAATAAGATTATGTTAAACTTAACTTTAAAAGCTCTTCTCTAAGATGCTTAATTTGAGTCTTAAATAACAGTAAAAGTTAAGAAAATCTATTTGAAGAAATAATGACAGAAAACTTCCCCTTCTTATTGAAAGAAACAGACTTATAAATCCAGGAAGCAAAGAAAACCCCAAACAAGAGGAATCCAAAGAGGACCACACCAAGACACATCATAATTAAAGTGCCAAGGGCAAAAGACAAAGAGAGAATCTTAAAAGCAGCAAAAGAAAAGTAGTTATTTACCTAAGGGAGAGCCCATTTGACTATCAGCTGATTTCTCAAAAGAAACTATGCAACCAGAAGGGAGTAGCAAGAAATATTCAAAGTGATGAATAGCAAGGACCTACAACCAAGATTACCCAAAAAGCTCTCATTTAGAATTGAAGGTCAGCCAAAACCGGTTTGGCTCAGTGGATAGAGCGTCAACCTGCGAACTGAAGGGTCCCGGGTTCGATTCTGCTCAAGGGCATGTACCCTAGTTGCGGGCACATCCCCATTAGGGGGTGCACAGGAGGCAGCTGATTGATGTTTCTCTCCCATCGATGTTTCTGACTTTATCTCTCTCCTTTCCTCTCTGTAAAAAATCAATAAAATATATATATTTTTTTAAAAAGAATTGAAGGTCATATAAAGAGCTTCAAGACAAGAAAAAGCTAAAGGAGTTCATCACCACCAAACCAGTATTACATAAAATGCAGATATTCTTTAAGAAGAGGAAGAAGGATAAAAAGGTAAAGATACAAAATATGAACAAAGTGGTAATACATACATATCTATCAAAAATTGAATCTAAAAACCAAATGAATAAAAAATCTGATGAACAGGTAGAATCTGGTGAATGGAATAGAATCAGGTGTATGGGAATGGAACAGACTGATGATTCTCAGAGGGAAGGAGGTGTGGGGGATGCAGGAAGAGATTAGACAAAGATCTTATATGCATGTGTGCATTACCTATGGACACAGTCAGAAGGGTGGCAAAGGCCTGGGGCAGGGTGAGACCAGGGTGGAAGGAGGCTATGGAGGGGAAAGAGGGACCTCTGTAATAATCTCAACAATAAAGATTAATTTTTAAAAAAATAGTAAAAGTTAGCTAAGGAAAGGAAAGTAGTTAATGATGAAGCACCATATGCAAGAGCATTGAAACAAGAGAGCTCCTAATATTTCCCAGAAATGATAAGTTTTTCCATTTAAACGAAGCGTCTATAAAGTAGTCAGAAAAGACAAAGCATGAGTCATATCTTTCCAAGTTGTTGGAGTTCTGTAACTTCATGGTCAGCCACTGTCAGATTAATATGATCAGAATCTCCTTTAAGAAAAATAATTTGACATCAGTGCTGATGGTATGTGTAAAAAAAAAATCATCCTAAATACATAAATATCTGTTGAAAACACTTTTGCTCAGTCAGAAGAGATGAGAGAACACCTGGATAACTAACAGATTTGGATTATAAAGAAGGAATTCCTGGGATTTAGGCTTGGAATGGAGAATGAGGAATAGACTTACAGGGTCAAATATGAATTCAGTCTGGAATTCCAAAACTGCTGAAACAAATGCAAAACTGCCCCAAAGCAACATAATTTAAATGTAATCTCCACAAAATTTCCTCAGATAAAGTCTTATAAAATGAGCCCCAAATTACAAAACGTACAAAGAAATTATACTACAGGAGAGAGAATAAGCAGACACTAAGAATTTCAGGATTACAACAACAGGTAGACCTGTAGAATGACCTGTAGTGGGGGGATGCAGGAGGCAGCCAATCAATGATTCTCTCTCATCACTGATGTTTCTTCCTCTCTCCCTTCCTCTTCTTTCCTTTCATTATTTCCTTAATTCATTATTTCCTTATTATTGTGAAATGACAGAAGAAAAACTTTATTAGGAAGATACCATATTTTGGATTTGAGGGTACCTAATATCTTTTTATATTAAATTTATTGGGGTAATATTGGTTAATAACATTATATAAATTTCAGGTATATAACTTTATAGTATATCTATATACTCTGTTATGTACTCACCACCTGAGGTCTAGTCTTCTTCTATCACCTTGTATTTGACCCCTTTGCCCTCTTCGCCCTTCCCCTCAGCTCACTCCCCCTCAAGTAACCACCATTCTGTTATCTATGAGCTTTTATTTATTTGTTTGTTTGTTTGTTTGTTTGTTATACAATAGTTTGGGGTTGTTGCTTTTTGTTTTATATCCCCTATATGAGTGAAATCATAGAGTTCTTGTCCTTTTCCATTTGACTTATTTCACTCAGTATTATATTCTCAATGTAAGTACCTAATATTTCTAACTTCTAACTTCTAAAAACATGAAGCAAAATTGACATAACAACAATAAATAAGCTGAGAACTTCACGATTATAATGGCAAAATCAACACACCTCTCTTGGTAACTAATAAAGAAGACCCTAAATTAATAGGAACGCATAAGATTTGAACAGTATAATTAACAAGTTTAATTGAATGAACATATATAAAAGCCTATTACAAAAATTATTTTTCCAGCCCATCTGAAGCATTTATAAAATTTGCCTTATTTAACCACAAAAAGCACAGCACAATAAAAATCAGTAACAAAAATATAACAAAAATCATATGTTCAAAAATGTAAAGCATATTAAATAATATGTGGGTCAACGAGAAATCATGATGGAAATTATAAAATATTTTAAACTAAATAATATTGAGAACATTATATATCAAAACTTGTGGAAAGCAGCTAAACCAATATTAGAGGAAATTTATAGCCTTAAATGTTTATATTAGAAATGAAGCAAAATGAAAACCAATGAATAAAGAGTCCAATAAAAGAATTTTAAAGACCAACAGAATAAAAATAGTTTTAAAAAAAGAAAAGAAAAGGGAAAACACTTATAAAACTAATGAAACAGGCAAAATTTTGGCATTTGGATTAATAAAACAGGAAGCAGCATAAATGAAAACATTAGTAATTTAAAGAGAGATATACAAAAATGTGAGATTTTTTTTCATGCTTGAGAGAATACTAGAAATAAATTTATGCCAATAAATTTGAAAACTTAGACAAAATAATCACTTCCTAAGAAAATAAAAACACCTAATGTTGACTCAAGATGAAAAAGCACATTTGAGAATAATGAATAAAAATTTAAATGTATGTAAGTAATTGAATTGAATGTGATACATAACTGGTTCCCAAAATACATCAAGCGAATATTAACAAGCCTTCAAGTAACCCGTAATCCCATTTCACAGAAACTATTTCAGAAGGCAGATGGAAAAAAGTCCCAAGTCAAATTAAATTAAATTAAAATATAATAGGATGATTTGTTAAGTTAAAAAAGCTTAACCATTCATATGGGAGAATAAATGACTAAGACAACTGAGATGAAGATTGAGATTTGCATTACAGATATAAAGACTTACTATAAAGCTGTGGCAATTTTTAAAAAATACTATTAGTGAAATCAAGATAAAGAAAAAGACCAAATGATCAGAAGAGAGATCCTACAAGCAGACCTACACATTTGTGGATCCTGATATATGACAGAGGTGGCCTTATGAATAGCTGAAGGAAAAAATGAATTATTTAATAAATAGAGCCCGAACACTTAGATAGCCATACAAAGAGGATAAAATTGGAGCTCTACCTAGTACCCAAATACGACAAATAAATAAATAAAAATAATAACACACACACACAGAAACTGAATCACTGGATTGGGAGTCTGAAAGGTACAATTGCAAGTTTGTATTAGTTGACAAAGTTTAAGACGCATATTAAATAAAAACATGGCAATATTCCTTCTAGGTATTTACCAGAGAATATTTCTCATACATGTACACAGGCAATCCAGAAGTGATGCTCAGGACAGAACAGGGTGCGATAACAGAAAAGCAGAAGCATCATAACCCTCCTAAGAAAAGGAACAAATTAAACTGTGGTGTGTTCATAGAATGGAATGCTATACAGCAGTTGAATAAATCTGTTGAACTTTTAGCAGCATGATTAATATCAAATACAAAATGTTCAGTAAAATAAAAAAAGCAAACTGAAGAATGATATGCATAGTATAATACCACGTACATCATTTTAAAACACTACCAAAAATCATCTATAGTTTATGGTGGAACATAAGCAGTAAGCACACATATATGAAGTAGAAATACTTCGCCCCAGAATGCCAGAGAAGAGGAGTGGGCTTCAGACCACATCTAGAATGTTTTATTTCTTTCTATTACTTTCTTAAGAGCATTTGTTACACAAATGTACAAATTGTTAATATCTGGGAATCTAAATACTTTTATCCTATTCTTTTTAATACACTTGAAATAAAATGAGCTCAGTGGATAGAACGTTGGTCAGTGGACTGAGAGGTCCCTGGTTTGATTCTGGTCAAGGGCATGTGCCTTGGTTGCTGGCACATCCCTGGTGGGGGCGGGGAGGGGGTGTGTGCGGGAGGCAGTGGGTCAATGTTTCTCTCTCATTGATGTTTCTGGCTCTCTGTCCCTCTCCCTTCCTCTCTGTGGAAAATCAATAAAAATATTTTTTAAAGGGAGAGACCACAAACCAATGTTTGGAGACCACTTGTCTCAGGAACACACTCAGCACTTGGTTACCGGCCATGGCCAAGATTCCCAATAAAACTAACATTATGATAAGCCTTTGGAAGAGACCTCAAGTAGATTTCAGGGATTACATGATAGAGTTTGCATGTTCTTCATCAATTCTTCCAGTTTCATGTCCCAGTGAGAAACAAACGCTGTCCAGGACTAAGTGTACAGTATGCTATGACTCATCACATTCGTCTATTGTCAATTATAAGTTATTTCTTTTGCCGGTTTAAGATTTAATTTAATTTCATCTTTTTTTGCTATATCTTGCCTTGCTTATTTTTGTTTAACTCAGTACAACATGCTCAGAGCATATCTATTAGAAAAACACTTTTATTTGGGACTAGCATCCTTCAAAATAAATACTTTTTCATCTTTCTATGTTTGGACATTAATATTGTTGCCTTCAGTTCTCCTCAGCATAGATATGCTTTCAGTTTCCTGGGGTCAGCGACATGACCCCACCGACTTTGAAAAAGAGTTGGAAAGGAAGAGTTAATGCATAATGTTGAAAATAGATATCTGGCTACTTAGATTTTGTAGCCAAGTGGTGGTGAGAGGAAGCTGGGAGGTCAGAAAGAAACTAGTTCTTTATGAAAAGCAAAATACCGCTTACTCAATCAATTCAGTGACATCAGTCAAATCAACGGTGTGACAGCACAGCCTGTTGAATAAATGGGTCCCTTTTCCATTCACTCCTTTGCCCAATTCCAATGTCATACAGTGTTAGCCAATCTTAGGACTTGTCATCTACAGAAGATCATTCTGGAATTTCTGCCAAGAATCACATATAAAAATCTCTGCCTTCAATATATTTTCAAACTGAGTGTGAAATATAAAATAACTACGTACTTATCATAAGCACAGAGGCACAAAATGATTTTAAAAATCAAGTTAAATATAGCAATTTAACATAGTGTTCAGAACTTCTATTATATAATACTACCTATCTATACCACTATTGTTGGAAAACTAGAGGCCTGATTCATGAAATTCATGCACTCAGGGTGGTGTGGGGGGGGGGGGGGGGTTTCCCTCAGCCCAGATTGCGAGAGGGCACAGGCCAGGCCAAGGGACCCCATCAGTGTGTAACCTGGGCCAAGGAGGGACACGGATGTTGGTTAGCTAGGGAGGGAATGCAGGAGGGCTCCAGGGCGTGTCTGGCTTGTCTCACTCAGTCCTAACTGATGGGACCCCAGCAGCAAGCTAAACTACCGGACGAAGCATCTTCTCCCTGGTGGTCAGAGCATGTCATAGCGAGAGGTTGAACGGTCTTAGCATATCATTAGCATATTATGCTTTGGTTGGTTAAACAGACGACCAGACAACTGGACACTTAACATGTAAGGCTTTTATTATATACGATAATAATAAACAGAATGACCATTGAAATTAACCCATATTTAGAAACATAAGCATACCTATCTCTCTTTTCATATTTAAATCGAACAGAAAGCTATAGTCAGGGCAATGTCCAGTCCTGCAGTTCAATCATTGAAACTTCTGTGAATATATATTTAAGGCACTATATTCTATCATTTTTCTTTTGTCCCCAACAATACCATGCAATTCATTCATTTGCTAAAAAAAAAAAAAAAAAAAAAAAAAAAAAAAAAATAGAAAAGATTTGAGCATCTGCAGAGTACAGGGGCTCAAAAACAGAGCTCACGGGTAGGTTCTAAGTTATGGTTTATTTGATCTAGTAGTGTGCCTTATAAAACTTGATTGTAAATATCTGTGCCACACCATGTCATTTGATTTTTCCCATCTTTGAAATGAATAACTGAACTTTCAATCCCTCAGCTGTTGCTGAGTGGTGCTTCTTCCTCCTCAGACAGCACAGCACCAGGCATCCCCACCAGTAGCACAACCACAGAGCTGCCTCCTGCACTTTGCAGCTCCCTTAGAATCCAATGGTGAGCATTGCACTCAGCTTTGAACAGTGTAACATGCTCTAAAAATATACACGTACTGGGTAAATACATCAGAATGAAAATGATTTAATCTGTCGTAACATTTGTGCATAAAACACTGTAAAGCAGGAGCAGCCCTGACGATTTATGGATAGGGAAATGAGATGGCATGTTAAAGAAGGCTTGACAGCCGAGAATGAAAGAATGAAGATTCAGCTTAAGCTGTTGAAAAACTAACAAGATAAAGACAGGCAGGCAAGTCTTCTTAAATGTGATGAAATAAGGCCTGAAGGGATGGAACGATAGAGAGATTGACGAGTATACGCTTTGAAAGAAAAGATGAATGTGTTCAACCTGACAGTAACATGTGGTTAAATTAATCAAAGTACCAGGAGCCTTAAACGGTAGGAAAGAATACAAATGTATGCAACAATTGTCTTTGACGGTAGATGTGAAATTTGAGATAGACCAAAGAGGTGGAGCTTTTGAGAGAAAGTAATTGTTATTATACCCCATTTTCATAACATGTAAATGTGACTACTAAACATATCAAGATCTTCTCTGCCAGTTATAAAAACAGACACAAGGATGTAAAGTACAGCATAGAGAATATAATCAATAATCTTCTAATAACTATGTATGGTGTCGGATGGGCACTCCACCTACTGGGGCGATCACTTCGTAAAGTATATAAATGTCTAATCACCATATTGTTTACCTGAAACTAATATAATATTGCATGTCAACTGTAATTAAAATATAAATTTTTTAAAATAATAATAATAAAATAAAATGTAAAACGGGAGACTAATAGTTCTTATTATCCAAAGGGAATATTTAATTTTAAATAATTTTGTTCTTGTGACTTTTAATGATGAATTTTTGAGGGGGGAAACTTTTCAGAGGGTAAAGCCTGTTGGTAAAATTAACAAGTTGACAGCTTACACTGCCCAGGTCTTCTTTCCAAGTTCCCAAAAGCATGATGCATCCCCAAATACCAATCCCACACACACTTTGCCTCACTCTTCATCCAAGCCACTCTGCCTTGCAAAAGTGCTTCTCAGATACCACAAGTTCCAACTCTTGAGAACACTATTAAAGCATGGAACAGATGAAAATAATTTCCAGCTGAAACTGGTTTGGCTCAGTGGATTGAGCGTCAGCCTGCAGACTGAAAGGTCCCAGGTTCGATTCCGGTCAAGGGCATGTACATTGGTTGCGGGCTCATCCCCAGTAGGGTGTGTGCAAGAGGCAGCTGATTGGTGATTCTCTCTCATCGATGGTTCTAACTCTCTCTATCCCTTTCTCTTCCTCTCTGTAAAAAATCAATAAAATATATTTTTTTTAAAAAGTAAGAAAATAATTTCCAAAATATTCTCAAGGAATAAATTAGTCCTTAACTAAGAGAACCAACTAATCAGAATAACCATGGCATATGCTCATCACTGAGCTTTTATTAAATACCATTGAAGAGAAACCGGAATATGCCCAATGGGCACTTGAATTATTAGGGGACCACTCTGTGAATTATATAATTATCTAACCACTATGATATACGACTGGAAGTAATATAACGTAATATCAAATGTCAACTCTACTTGAAAAATAACATTTTTAAAAAAACCCAAATCCTTTCACCTACCTCAGTTAAGTGAGAGCATAATCTTTTAAGGCAGTTATTCTTCAGGAAAGACAGAGAATAGTGATGGCTCTTAGAGCATCTGTATTTTGTAAAAGCTCCCTGTGGCGATTCCGATTCCTCTTACTACTCCAGACTTCCAATTGAGAATCACTACTTTCTGGAAAGAAAGCTTTTCTTTACATATTAAGCTGTCCCACCCATGGTGCCATTCACCTTCAGCCTTCTTATTAAAAATCAATAATGATGATAGAATGAATGGAAGAGAGTTGACAAATGGCAATAGTGAAAATGGAGAGGAGACTCCTGTTTGAAACTCACATCTAGGTTAAATCCTTCCTATTTTATTATAGTTTAGTCCCTTTTCACTTCCTAGGAGACGGATGTGGAAGACACTTGGTCACCATGCTCCTCTTAATAGTCCTTTATACAGTTGAGGACAGTGCTTAAGTCACCTCTAAACCTTCTCAATACCAGTAATCCTGATTCTATTCATCTTTTTTCATCAGTGCTATTTTCCAACCCGTTAATCATTTTCATTGCTCTCCCCTGGACCCTATCTAAGTTCTCCACGTATCTTTAAGCTTCTGTGAATTATGTGACCGGTTTATAGCTTTGATAAGCCTGGTTGGTGGAAATGGTAGAATCTCATCACAACAGACTATAAATGTATATTGGGGGAAGGGCAGAGATAGAGGAGCAGATAGTTCAATTCAATGGGAAATTTCAATGCAAATGTGATATTAAGGCTTTATTCTTTGTAATTATTTCTCAACACACTACATTAAAATTTTCTAAGCAACAATTACAATCTGTATCTTACATGGATTTTTTTTATTGGCAACCTATGGCCTATTCTGTTATTATTATTATTATTATTATTATTATTACTACTACTATTATTTTGTTAATCCTCACCCTAGGATTTTTTTTTCCACTGATTTTTTAGATAGAGTGGAAAGGGTAAGAAAGAGGAAAAACATCTGGGTAAGAACATTAATTGGTTGCCTACCACACATGGCTAGGCTGGAGCAAGGATCCAACCTGCAACCCAGGTACATGTCCTTGACCGGGAATTGTACCTGAGACCCTTTGGCTTTCAGGCCAACACTCTGACTAGTGAGCAACACTGGCCAGGTCATGGCTGGTTACTTTAGAGAACAGAGGGTAGAGACTACATTTTTCAAAAGTTAAAAAATGTAGTGGTTGTTTCTTGAATGGAAATAGCTTTTCAATTTTAAAGCAGTGCTACTTCAAAAGAAGTACCTAAGAAATATGGAGAGACTAGGGTATGTCCATTGCATCTCCAATATTCATTCTTTCCATGATTTTTCCAAATGAGCCTAAGTGGTACAATTCTGAAAATAGTGGTTTCTTGGGTGATGTTCTCACAGTCAGAACTAGGAATCAGTCATTAGCAGAATCTTTTCAGTTTCAAAGCCATTAGCTAGGTTGTACTTATAGAAGTTAGCAAGACACAGTAACAGTGATCGGTAGCCAGCTTACAAGCTGGGAACTTTCAGCAAGCTGCGACTCCTCTTCCAACCACCAAGACATTAACAGAGTTGCATCACAGAACTGATGTGAGCATTTGGTGAAAATAGCCCCTGGTGAGTAGTAAGCAAAAGACACTACCAAGAAAGGAGTTGACTGCAGTTGCAAGTCAAAAGCATGGAAGGCAAATGGGAACATGCAAATCTGCTCCCTTGGATATGCAATTATTATATGATTGCTTCCTTCAAACAAGATAAAGCACAGTGGTTATGGGAAAAGTGGGGGGCAAAGAAAATGCCGCTGTGGCCAATGGCAGGATCAGAGTATCTCTAACAGGAGTCAACTAGAATTCAGCAGATAAGCAATTGCCTCTACAATACTTTTAAGATTCCCTTGAAATGAGAAATCATACTCACTTTGGAAATCTATTCCCATGTTAGACCCAAACATCCATATGGAAATTATTATTGTCCCTTGGCTGAGGGCTTCAGTTATAAAACATTTGTAGTGTTTGTAACCTAAAAAGAGAATTTCCTCAATTTTGCTTCATCCATCTCTCTCTCTCTCTCTCTCTCTCTCTCTCTCTCTCTCTCTCTCTCTCCCTCACACACACCATTATCCCTACCTCATTTGAGATCAAGTGAATTGTCAAATTAACATGTTTTTGCAGGAAGCTGATTCTGTTACTTCCTTAAAGAGAGCGCTGTTCTTCCCAGGTTATCAGCAAGCTGCTGCTCTGGCTTCTCATGCCAGGTGCCCTTCCTGACTGGCCATTTCCCTTCAGGCTGGAGATAACCCTGCGCTGACTCCAAATTCTTTCATTCAGTATCTGATTCCATCTCCATCATAAGCCTTCCCTAGAATATGGTTGGACCTAGGCATGGCCATGTATGTCTTGGTTCATCGCTAAGATCCCAGGCTGACTTGCCATTGACATTCGTGGAAAATCCAAACCATATGACAATCAGAAGGAAAATAATGGCTTTTTCTTCATTCAATTTCCTAAACATATCTTCATTCAATTTTATGAACAATAAATATTCACAGGCAACTGTGATGGCTACTGAAAAAAATTTCTTTGGGACCCACATAAAATAGATTATATTCCATAAAACACAGACAATCAAGCATAAACTTTAAGAAAGACTTTGGTCTTATATCCATCCCAACTATTTACCTATTTCTCTCCTTTTCACTGCCACTGTCCCCTGAAAAAGAGTCTATAAATTCACATTGTGTTAAAATGAACTGAACTTTCATTTCCTTAGTCCCTTAAAGTCTGGTTTTGTAATTTCTTTCATGACAGCATTATTCTCCTCTTCCCCCAGTTCATGCAGGGGTAGGCAAAAGTGGGCTTACAGTTGTTTGTATGGAAAAATGCAAGTTATTTAATAATAATACAAGAGTAAACTGTTTTGTGTATTCACAACTGTAAATCTACTTTTGCCCACCCCTGTATTTGGCTTCTCAGATTCCCTACTTGCCATATAAGGTCATTTACCTAGCCCTGCAGATTCTCCACTTGCTATGTTGTTCCTTCTATTCCTTTTGCCAACCTATAGGCCAGGGCTGTGTCATTTTCTTCCACTGTTTCTTTTGCAATAGCCCACTAGCTAGCTTTCTAAATCTCCAGTTTTATTCTGTTACAATTCATCTTGCATACCTTTGCCAAACCAAACATCCTAAAGCATAATTCTGATGGTATCTCTTCACATTTCAGACATTCCAATTATGTCTAAATAAAGTTCAACTTCAACTCATATGAGGTCAGTGTGTTTGTTGAGTGAATGAGCACAAAAATTCCATTGCAGGCTTTAGCAACTAAATTGCTATTTACTAAAAAAGTCCAAAACAGAGGTTTTGTTTGTTTTGTTTTGTTTTGTGTCTTAAGCCAAGCACCCCCCCCCCCATATTCTGTTTGTGGACTTAGAAATATTTAAATCATGGCGTTAAATAAGTGGGGGGGGGGGGGAAAGGAGTTACTATTTTACATCTTCTCTAGATTTTTAAAAAACTCCTTCAGACTTCAACTGAATATGCCTTTCATCTCTATTACTTACGATATTGTGAATATTCTTACTATTAATTCTTCTTCATGAATGTTTAATCAGGATATTTGAGGCTCAGGGTGACAAAATACACAGTTTGTCTCAGTGTTCTCAATTATTTCTTCCACCTCAGGTAAATGTCATTTGAACATATCATATTCTGAGCTAATGAAGAAGAGTTGTTAAGACATAATTGACCATTGTGGAAAATGTCTATCCAAAATAAAATGAATTTACTTATTTCGTTTGTTAATAGTATCTTTTTTCTTTCATTCTTTATAACTTTGTTTTTGGTAACACTAATACAGATGTCCCCATTTCCCCACCCTTTGTCCACCTCTACTCGACCCCTGCCTTCCCTTCCCTCTGGCCACCACCACACTCTTATCTGTGTCTATGGGTTATACATGTATATTCCTTAGCTAATCCCTTCACTTTCTTTCAAAAATTTATTTCTAACCCCATGAAAGATAACAGATCAAAATGGCAATATACGCGTATGCCAAAATGAGAAATAATGGATAACTATTTTTTAAAACATTTGAAAGTGCAACCCTGTTCACTAGCAAGAAAGAAAGTTTCCTGGGCCTCATCAAAGAAAAGGAAATCTCCATCAATACTAGTAAAGGCCTGAGGCTGGATAATGACCAAAAATGAATGGTAAAGAATGTGTTCCCGTGCTCACACAGGAAAGGGTTGATGGAGAGGCCTGAGAGAGATCAGAAGGGGTTCTAAAATGTACTGAATTCCTAATCTTCCATGGGAGGGCATGAGCAATACTAACTATAGAAATTTTTAGAAAAATGAAAACTATATACCGTGTGTTCAAAGTAGCCAGTAGAGGAAAAGTGAGAATAAAAATATGTAGTTTGATAACATTTTCTAAGGCACTCACCTCTATGATCTTCTAGCCCCATTTCTGTCTCCAGAAAAGACAAAAAGAACTATTTTAAGACTATAGATCTTGCTTTATAGTCAATTATAGGGAAAGTGTGAAATTTTCTAATCAGACAGTCCTATATTCAATCACTCACAATTTATAATTTTAAAATAATATTTAATATTTTGACAGTCAGATAAGGGAACAAGGCTTAAAATAACTAAATAAAAACATTAGGAAAAGCCCAACTTATTAGGTCATAAAATCCTACCAAGGAAAGCTGTGAGAAGACATATCTAAAATTGATATAAAACTGGACAGAGCACTACACAATAAAGTTCAGTAGTAACATTTGGCTACATATTCCATGATAACAGTAAATTAGGCAATCTAATGGGTACATACTCTTCTAACTTCTTAAGTGTAATGGCAATTTTTCTAAACTTCCTTTTAAATTTTTTAACTATTTATTAATCTTTAACATTTGAACACAGATGAGATCTGTTCATATTAAATAGAAAAAAACTATAATTTTAAAGTAGATATATATCTAGCAAGAGAAAAACTCAATTTAAAATGATTTCAAAATATAAGTGATACTTCTTTCTTAGTGACATAATTATGGGTAACATTTTCTATTCTAAACTCTTTAACATTTTCTACAGTCAACATATATTATTTTGTACTGTTTTATCATCAGGCAAAACAAATGTTTTAAAATTTTTAAATTTCCTCATGAATTTATTTTTATAAGAATTCAATTAGTAGTATATAATTTTAAGGAAGGCTTTCAAAATCCTATGTAATTTATCCAATACAAAAGTAGTTTTAATGGAATGGATGTTAGGTTTAAGTATTCCCCTAACCAAAAGTCCACATGCAGCATAATGTGAGCTTATACAACATATTGCTCATAAAAAGGGGTTGGGGGCTAAATCTGATTATGTAAACTAATCTCTTCCACTCACACATCAAAGCAGTTATGAAAATAATAAAGACCCAATGGGACTAAAGAATCATTCTAATGGTCCAAGAAAAATCAATTTATTCTTAATTGAAACAGAAATGAAGTTAAATTTGGTCATTTTCCAGACTTTTATAAAATCAATGTATTTGACCATAGAATCTTCGGGAATATAACTTACTTCTCTTTCTATGAAGAACTATATGAAAGTACCTACTCAATCAAGTCCCTCCTGATTCAATAAAAACACTCATTCAGAACTGTTATTCTCAAATTTCCAATAATAACTGAGTAATCTGGAGGTTTCCTTAGAGTTTGAATACACACGCCTGGGTTGAGCCAAGCATATTAATCATTCTATTCTATATGACTCTATAGAATATAATGAACACTAACAGATTTCCCATTTCCTCTATCTCATTTTTATTTTATTTTATTGTACCACTAGGGCTAAACCAGAAAAGAGATGTCTGGATTAAAATTTTTTAAGTAAAAAACATGGTTTCTAAATTTCCTAATAAAATTACTAAAAGTATTTTACACTCAACATAAAATTATATTCTACTTAATAATTTTACCTTCACTAATTTAAAAAAAAATAAGAAGAAAAAGAAAAGGAAGAGGTAGAAGAAGAAGAAAAGTTGGAGGAGGAGGAGGAAGAAGAGGAGGAGGAGGAGGAGGAGGAGGAGAAGGAAGAGGAGGAGACCTGGCCAGCATGGCACACTGGTTGAGCATTGATCTATGAATCTGGCAGTTACAGTTTGATTCCTTGTCAGAACACATGACCGGGGTTGTGGGCTCAATCTCCAGTGTGGGATGTGCAAGAGGTAGCCGATCAATTATTCTCTCTCATTGTTGATGTTTCTATCTCTCTTTCCCTCTCCCTTCTTCTCTGAAATCAATAAAAATATTTTTTTAAAAGAATGAAGAATAAAAAAGTCTCTTACTAAAGTCCATGTTTTTGCTCAGCTCTGGAATATTCATTTGGGCATTGCAGATTTAAAAAAAAAAAAAAAAAAAGCTTTATGTGTTATTTCTGCAAATTCCTCTTACTATATCTGGTTCAAGAGCAAGTCTATTAGTAATATGAAACATTCCCACTATGCCACTGAAAAGATTTTTAATGGCTAGGCTGTTGATTTACCAACTTTCATTGTTTAAAATCTCACAAAGAATTTATTCATTTTTGATGGATACTTTAACTCTTATTAAGGTTAGTTAGCGTTTCTCTAATCTTCAAGTAGAAAATAAACTCAAGATTTTAGTTAGAAAGGTTGGTTTTCAAAATTATTTTCAAGGATTTTTGTTTAATGTATAATTGTGTTTAAGGATATAATGCTGACCAGAAGTAACTATGTAAGATGTTTTCTGAGTCATCCACTTACAAATTCAAGTCCTGGACAAAATCCATAAGAAATTACTAATAATAATAATACTATCCAGTGCATTAGGCTTTATTTAGCATCACCACATACGTTACATAATGCAATAATCACAAATTGTTAAGAAAAGTAGCATCATGTGATCCTCAGTGTAGTTGACATCTATTATTTGCTTCTCTCTCCTAGTGTTCTTTGATTTCTTTTTGAGGATTTACCTCTGACCTACTGGACATTAACATGGACCTGTAGTTAGAAGTCTATTCCTTTCCTGGAAGTTGGCATCTTAGCCAGGTTAGCCAATATTTGGGGCCTCCCCTATAAATCTTGACATTAGGAATAAAGACACTAGAAATATTTAGAGGTTTTTGTTTCAGCTGTGAAATCCAGATCAGATTTTTTCCTACTATAAGACCTACCAGAATTTTCCAACCTTCTGGATATGCCTTGACTACTTTCTCCATTTTTAACCTGGTTTTCCAGTCCTTTAATCCTGTGTGCTACTCACATCATTCCAGTCAGTTTTCTTTTGCCTGGTTAACTAGACCCAGTTTCTGTTGCTTGCAATCAAAGAACCTTGAAATTCTTTTTTACACATGAAGCATCTAAAACGCAGAAATGTTCAGTGATTTTCCTAAGGTTGCTCAACAAATGAGAGAGTCTTAACCCAGTGTTCTTTCCACATGATGATTGTAAAACACATTTTTTAAAAATGAAACTTGATTGTCTAATATTAAAAACTAGAGGTTCAGTGCATGAAAAATTTGTGCACTGGGGTGGGGGGTCCCTCAGCTTGGTCTGCCCCCCTCTCACAGTCTGGGAGCTCTCAGAGGATGTCCTATTAATGGCTTAGGGGAGTGGGCCTTATAGTCTGGCCTCCCTCTGCAGGAGGCAATGTGGCTGATCAGGGGAAGGTACCGCCCCCATCACCCCACTGTGTCGGCCACAGTGGCTATGAGGCCCAGGCCTGAGCCCACAGCTGCCTGAGCCCCGGGCTTCGCAGCCACTGTGGCTTTGTCTGAATGGACATCTGGAAGACATTCATCCTAATTATCATATTACCCTTTTGTTAATATAGACTAGTGGCCCAGTGCATGGAATCATGCACAGAGGGGTAGGGGGTGTCTCTCAGCCCAGCCTGCACTCTCTCCAATCTGGGACCCGTTGGGGGGGATGTCTGACTACTGGTTTAGGCCTAATCCCACAGTCAGACATACATCTCAAAATCCAGGACCTCTGGCTTCTAACTAATCGCCCCTAACCACCTTTACCTGCTGGCCTGATCACCCCCAATTGTCACCCTTTGACAGCCTGTTCACCCCCAACTGCCACCCATGCCAGCCAGCTTTCCCCCAATTGACCATCCCTGCTGGCCTGCTCACCCCCACCTGCCTCCCTCTGCTGGCCTAATCACCCCTAATTGCCTCTGCCTCAGCCCCTCCACCATGGCTTTGTCCGGAAGGACATCCAGAAGATCTCCTGGAAGGTCCCCCAGTCTAACAATTACATATTACCCTTTTACTAGTATAGATGGTTTTAAAGTTTAAAATTATTATAGAAGTAACTTTTCTTCAAAAAAATGATGGATAATCTAATTTTGGATAGACATAGTATGTTCATAGAACTTTTGTTTTATAATATATTTTTTATTGGTTTTTTTTTGTTGTTGTTGTTTTTTTACAGAGAGGAAGGGGGAGGGATAAAGAGTTAGAAACATCAATGAGAGAGAAACATTGGTCAGCTGCCTCCTGCACATCCCCTACTGGGGATGTGACCGCAACCAAAGTACATGCCCTTGACCGGGATCAAATCTGGGACCCTTCAGTCCACAGGCTGACGTTTTATCCACTGAGCCAAACCGGTTAGGGCAGTTCATAGAACTTTTAAAGAAATGCCATCTATTTCCTTCAGCATTATTGTCAAATTTTTTATAAGGAAACATTTAAATTTTGCCATGTATGTCAAATACTGGGTTTTCAATGCCTGCTACTGACTGACTGACTTTCCCAAATATTTCTTTTCTGGATTCAAATGTCAGGATACTATAAATCGAGTAAATTAAAAGCACTACCAACAAATAATAATTTCTAACATTAGTTTAGTTCCTACCATGTACCAGGCAATTAATTCAACACAATAGCATCAAAGGGTTAGCACCAATATCCTACTTTTAAATGAGGTAACTAGACTTAAAGATGTGAAGTAACTTGCCCAAGTTCGCATAACTGAAAATGATAAAGCTACAATTTGAAGCCCATTTTCTTCCCATGAATCTTCTACATCCTCTTAGAAACACTGAAGAAAGATAGAATATAATCTTTCTTTATTTTATCCCTTATCCCTTCAATTTCCAAAGGCTTAGACAAAGAAAAAATTGGCAATATCATAGGAACTGTTATAATTAGCACTGAATAAATCACAAGTAACAGAAAAACTAAGTTTTACATTCATAATTTGGAAAATAAGGTACATGTTAAACCAATAACCTGAATACTACAATGATTGAAAAGACAATATTTAAGCCAATTTGTTGCAACAATTTGAGCTAGACAAGGCTTCCAGTTTTAAAAAGTCTGGAAATCCTTCTTTAAGGCTTACTAGAGGGAAGGGACCTTCACTTTCTCTCCTACATTCCTTTGCCTTTCTCCTGCTACATACATTTCTCATCAAGAAGTTTACCTAATATCAAATCAAAATTTCCATTTTAACAGATGTACATCTCAAACTCAGTATTCCAAATACTGTATCCCAAATACAGTATTCACAAATACTGCATAATGGAAGTGAATGCAAAATGGTTGTTATATAGACTATTTCTTGAAAACCTTTAGCAGTTAAGTAAAAGAGACACACCTAAACTTATTTTTTCCATCTGGATCCAAAACGTAAGTTCATGGGCAAAGTATATGGTATTTGTATTGGCAAGAAGAAATGTGTGATTTCAAAACATCTCTAGTAGTGCTGTAAGGTGCTAATGAGGCATAGTGGTGAATATCATTCCTGTATAATAGAATCAATTGTTTCAATATGTAGAAGTCTTTTTAAAACTATATGTGGAACCTCTGCTCATGGCTAGCCATCCTAAAAATGAATCTCACAATACTAACAGACTTAAGCTTGCCGCCATCTCTGAAAATAGATCAACAGGCACACCCTGCTCCAGGTGCCTCAATAATGAGAGATATAGCAATTAATCAAAAGGGAAAATGTGACAGCAGCTCTCAAAAAAAAAAAAAAAAAAAAAAAAAAGGAGGGGGTGGTTCACTGAATGACTGCATGACCTAATTAATCAAGGGCTTACCCAGACTTGGCATTTGCTGGGAGAGATTCAACCTTGCTAGATTACATTCACTTCAACTGGGGCTCAGTCTGAATGAGGATGCTAAAATCAAGTAATTGTATCAGTATACTGTTTAATAAATCTGTCCTGTGGTAGAATTTAATCATATGTGAGTACACTTACTTTTCCTATTTTACTAATTGCTATGTCCCTCAAAAAAAGAGGCTTTTTTAATATCTTCAGAAATTCAGTCATGGACACTATGTGCACACACCATAATTCTATTACATGCTATTTTCATGTGACATCATTGAAAGGAACTCAAATCAGATTCCACACTCACAAACTCAGATTCCTTTCGTATTGCATCATTTGTTTTCAGTCCAGACCCAACCAAATGGTCTCCCTCACCCACCAGCCTGACTGCCTAAATAAGACTTGTGGAGGCCTATCAAAGATGGCAATGACAGCCCTAACTGGTTTGGCTCAGTGAATAGAGTGTCGGCCTGCAGACACAAGAGTCCCAGGTTTGATTCTGGTCAAGGGCATGTACCTTGGTTGTGGGCACATCCCCTGTGGGGGGTTGTGCAGGAGGCAGCTGATGGATCTTTCTCTCTCATCGATGTTTCTAATTCTTTATTTCTCTCCCTTCTTCTCTGTTAAAAAAAATCAATTATATATATATATATATATATATATATATATATATATATATATATATATATACTTTAAAGATGGGAATGACAAGTGAATGAGGAGGAGGTAAAAGTTGCTTGATTCTGCCTCTTAAGAATGGAATGTGATTTTGTGCATACAGAAATCAGGGGTTTTATATTATTTATATTTCTTTGTTTAAGGAAACACCACCCCCTGCTGATAGTGATTTTGGGTCCACAAAATTGCTATTACACTCTCAGCATAAACATATCAGTAAGACATGGAAACATGGCTGGTCGATTGCACCTGTATCTTTGCACCTGCAACGATTAACTAGTCCAAGAGAAAGACTTTGTCCAAAAGATAAAGGTGTAAGACGCTAGTGGCCCATGAGTGTTTTGTAATATCATAGAGCTCCCTATGATATTAAATGAAAAGCACAGATTAGAAAATCGTCCAACTTCCTCTATGTATAGCCACAATGTTTATACCAGACCTGATAATGAATTATCAATTAAGATAAGCTTCTATTGTACCCAAAGGATGTGATAGCCTGGGATTCTCGTAGTAGTTAAAACAATTTTAAATAAAGCCCCAATATTTCCCTCGTCCTGGAGCAAGTGTTTTCAGCCAACATGTAATATTCCATGTCCTTTTCAAAGACATACCGAAGTATCACACAGTCTAATTCCACTTTTCCATGTTTTAAAACATGGTCACCTTTTGCTGGAGGGAAGGAGGAAGAGAAAGCCCCTACATAAGCCTGTTTTTCCTCTTCATCAAAACCTTCTGAAACCAGGGGCTGTTTCTCCATCTTTATCACGAAGGTGGAACTGTGGTTCTTGAAAGCCTCTCACTGCCTTTTTTCTCAGTGTTTCTAGCCTCCCATCAGTCAGAGGAGAGAGTGCCCCCACAGGCCATCATTAACCTGCCAATTCTGCCTCCAAACAAGGAGGACAAGAACTCACTAATTTGAAGATCAAAAAGCCACTTGTCCATTATATAATTGGAATGAAAGGCAAAATGTTGCCGTTCTGAAGAGCACAGTAATTACTAGCTGTTAATTGCTCTCTCGTGGTGGCTCACTTTTAATTAAAAAGAACAGCTCGTTGCAGGCCGATAAGCAATGGTGGAGACCACTGGTTTAATCAACAAAGCAGAAAAATTTGTTTCTGCCGCAGCCAACAACAGCTTGAGAAATCTTCAGATGTCCAATTGAGATTAAAAACTGTCTATTTAGTGCAGTCAGATTTTATTTTAACCGAGGAAATGACTATTTGAAGTCTTCCAATGTGAGTGTCCCCACCACATCCCCGCTGGTGCCGTGGGGACTAATCACGGGCTGGGGTTGTGATCACTCAAGTAAAGAAATTTAGCGACTTTCCTCTTGACTTCATCATTCTTGGGTAATTGGCCTGTCTGAGGTGAGTACTCTTTTTCTTTTTTTCTTTTTTTTTAAAGAAAGTGCTTTAAAGTATGGAAGGCCCACAGACTGTGCACTTAATTACTGTTCATATTTCATGCAGTCAAACTGAATTTCATTTAAAAAGAAAATGATTTACCTACCTTAAAAAAAAAAAAAACAGAAACCTTAAATGCTCTGCTTTGGGGTTGTTTTTTTTCCCAAGGGTTATATATTTACATGTCCAAAAAAATGTATTTAGGAAATCAAAGTTAATTCTGTAAGATGCGCCTCTGTCTTTTCTTCTTTCACCTAGAAACCACAAATGACAGCTATCCTTCTGGGGGTAGGAGGAGGATACTCGGGAGAAGGATAACACTGTCAGTGGGGATACCTGGTCCCAGTTTGGCTGGTGTATATCCAGCCGCAGACAGTGTGCACGCATACCCCATGCCTCTTTTCTTCTCCCTCTTCCTGGTAGTTAGAAAGCCATTTGTTTTTAAAATTTGAATGTACTTCCATTTAACGGTCCCTCATGAATCTTGAGCTATAATTAAGTCTAGTCTTTCATCAAAGAGAATCACTGCCTCTCTTCACTAATCATGATTATCACCTATCTTTTTGTTGTCTGGATCATATTAAATATGTGCCTCAATCACAATGCCAGGCATACAAACTGTTGGTCTAACTCTAACATCTGTGCTATGCATTGGGTAAGTGTTCATGCTAGTCCTCCTGTGCACAATGGTTTATCACTTCGGCTCAAATGGTGTTTCTGAAGAGATCTGTTCCTTTGCCGGTGGCTACGGGACACTTCTCTTACAGCTAAGCTAGTGATAGTCTTCAGGATATAGCCTGCAAACACATGTATTTAAGTGGGTAATTTAATTCAAGGTAATGAAAAATTAACTATTGTAGCTTAATTTGATAGTTCTTTTATTTTATTTTCTTTGAAAACATAGCTGACGTCAGGCTGATGGTGACTGGTGCCCACTATTGCCTCCATGCCAATCTACTTAAAGAGTGCTAGGGAATTCATCAACTGAGTCCTCAATTAACTTTCCTCTATTAAAGTATCTGCTTTCAGTTAGAAGGGGTAGAAAAGGAAAAGAGAAGTTTTATAGCATTCTACTTTGCCCTTCTATTCATTTCTATCCAATAATAATTGGTCTATCATTGGAGAAAGAGTAGAGTCCAATCTTAGTATAAATCCCAATACTACAGTTTCTTAATGAGTAACCACTGGGAACGTTTTTTCAATTTGAACCATGGAGACAATATCTCCTTTAGGGGAATGTTGCAAAAAATATAAGTGAAATAATATTTAAACATAGTAGGTTCTCAGTAAATGATAGCTACTTCTAAGGAATGTTGGAGGCTGGTGTTATAATATATATATAACTTGGAAAGAGTTTCTCCTCATTCAGTCCTCTATGTACTTTCAAATATGGCAAGAGGGTCTGGAGAAGACAATCCCAATTGTTTTTGTTGAATACTGAGTATTCACCACTTTCTCTCACCCCTACATTTCATCAGTGTATGTCAGTAATTAAAAATAGTCATATCTGACATGGGGGTGGGTAGGACAGAATGAGTGAATGACTAACCAAAGAGGAATTTGATAGTAGCTTCACTTTAATAGAAAGGTAGGAGGACAAAAAGAAGAAAAGGAATTATCTTCTGAAGTTTAAGTTCTCAAAAATTTTCTCAGTATGTTAATAAGCAAAGGAAGATAGCACACACACACACACACACACACACACGCTTTTGCCTGACTCCCCTTACACACCCAGTCAATCCTATGAGTTCAGTAACCTTTTTTAAGACAAATATAAAGGGAAATTATTTATATGAGCAGCACCATCTTCTGATTTAATCAAATCATACAACTAGAAAAATAATGAAATGAAATGAAATTATTTTTTTTCCTAAAATAGTTACTTTCCCCAAAAACATCTTCAAAGTCATTGCCTTTTTTATGTAAGATTCCTTTCTAGCCATTCTTCTACTGGGAGCTATTTCATGGCTTCTTTTATTTCTCACTGATAATCAGGATGCTTTTCAACCTATCAGAACCCAATGGAAAAATGCAGCACCTGGTGTGAAGGATATTAGTCTTCATTACCAATGACCCTACAGTCATCCTGCTGTATATAGTCATGGAAATATCAAGTTATGAAGTTGAAAGGTACACAATCATTTACAAATATTCATGTCCTGGTGCATGAATTTGTGCACATTGAAAGGAAATTAATTAGAAGAAATATTTTAATGTCACTATTTGCTCTTTCTCTATAATAGAAATGTCAACCAAATTCATGATTGACAATGACAGATCAAAATACAGATATGCCATAGGCTCCAATGAGAGCTTTATATGTATCATGCATATGAGAGTCAACTTAGCCTTTTATAGATATAAAATAAACTTGCTTAATTACATCTGCTTTCTGATGTTTACTGCCTAAACTTTTTCTAAAAGCTAAACTTTTTCCAGCCTAGTGAAGCATCCCCACTTCTCTTTCAGGTAATTTTCAGCAACACAGCAGTAAATATCAGCATGAAGCAGATTATTAATGTAGATCATGCAGGGAGAACAAAGGGTAAAATATTTAACTGCAGCAGTGTTTGACTATATTCTGCACAGTGAGAAAACTTAGTCATTTTCAAGGTCCACCATTTCTTCTTTTCAGTCAGGTCAAGTCTCTAAAAACTTTCTGAATCTCTGTTTTCTGGCTACTGAGTCTTCTGTCTACCTACTCCAGAACTTCTATGAGGATCAAAAGAGATGAGGCATGGTAAAGTGCTTCATAGACATTTGGTTAAAGTGTAAAATGTTTCCACCTGGCTACAAAGCAAGTTATGTTCTTGGGCTGAAGAAACTTCAAGGAGACTAGTCGTCACTAGGGAGAGGAAGCCAGGGGTTGCTACATGATGTCATTACCCAGTGACCACAGCCACTGTTTCTGGGCTGGGCTGGGCTGTGGGCCACATTTTAAATAAGTCTTTAAAATTACCAATAAGTACAAATAGTCACTAAGTTCTATACTCAAATACCAAAGAGAACTGCCATTCCCCCAAAACCTGAGTAGCAAAAGCTCATCTGTGTCAGAACAGAAGTTGGTATTAAAAGTGAATGGCTCTTTGTCAGCAGCAACTCTCGCACCAGTTCCTGGCATGACACTGGTTGGATCCTGTCACCTCCCTATATGACAGTGAAGTGGAGAAGCCCTGAAGGTCCATCCAGCTTGAAAAGTCTACTCTTAAAAAAAGTATTGTGGCCAACTATACATTACAAAAATTACCATTTTAACTATTCTTAAGTGTACAATTTAACTGTGTACATTTTAAGTGTATATTACACAAAATGTATAATGTACAAGTATAGATTTTTAATAATGAAGTATATTCACATTGTTGTGCAACCATCATCACCTCCAGACATTTCTCATCACCCCAAACTAAAAGTCTGTACCCACTAAACAATCCCGTATTTCCTTCTTCCCTTAGCTCCTGGTAAACACTATGCTACTTTCTATCTCTATGCATTTGCCGAATTCTAGGTACTTCTACAAGTGTAATCATATATTATTTGTCCTTTTGGTATCTGGTTCCTTTCACTTAGCAAAATGTTTTCAAGTTTCATCGATGCTATAGCCCGTATTAGAATTTTCTTCCTTTTTAAGACTAAATAATATTCCAGTGTATGGATACACCATCGTATGTTTATTCATCTGTTGATGGGTATTTAGGTTGTTTTCACCTTTTAGCTATTGTTAATAATGCTGCTGTGAACATTGGTGTACAAGTATCCATTTGAGTCTTGCTTTCTATGGTGACTTCTGAGATTCGGGAAGAAGCCAAGCTAACTCAAAAGGCTATTGATAGCAGCCTGTTGCAATGGGCTCATCTGCCCAAGTTAGAAAGTCAAGAAGACACATACAACATCTTCTTGACTAGCTATATACTACACCAACTAGCAGAAGATGCTCAACAAATGTCTTCTAATAACAGAAAGCAGATTCAACCTCTTTGGATCAATTACATGGTACATGATGCATGTAAATTCTCTCATAAGGTGTGGGCAATCTCTGACACACACATTGTGCTAGGTAAGGGCAAAAGCCAAGCAATATGTTTAAGCGCGGGCTTTTCTGAACACTTACCTTCCTGTGTGTACTCACGTCACACAGACCAGTAGGACCATGGGGAACTCGAGCATTTACTTTGTGATTGGGATGTGGGAGGGGGAACTTTCTTTTTTTCTTTTTTTTTCCTACTTCCTGTTTCTAATTTTCAGGCAGCACCTGTCACCAGCAGTCCTGACTTTCACAGTTTTCTTTGTGTCTCTTTGCTTTTTTTTCTCATACTTGTTCTAAGGTTTATCAGAGGAAACACTTGCCCTCCCAAGGATGGCCTCCACACTGTGACAGATTAATCCAAGTTGAGTGAACTTCCTTCAGACAGAGGACACTAATTATTATGAAGGCACTTAGAACACAATGCGAGCTGACATCTGACAGGCCATTCCCTGCCAGCTCTGCATTGTCTTAATGTCAGACCCTGTCAGTTCCCAGCCTTAATTACATCCTGTTTACAAACATTAGGCCTGACTTCAGATGAAGCCTTAACAAAGGTTGACAAAGGTCAGGGTCACATTGCAAGGATGTTATCTGTCTGTACTCTCCTCCCGATAAACCAGAGGTGGAGGGCTGATCAGGAGATAGCTTTCTGAGCAGAAAAATGCACTGTGGTCACCAGAATATCTAATCTCTGTGGACACATTTTCATCCAATCTGCTGAACATTGTGGCAGGGAGAGGGGGCCAAGTGTAGAGGGCCAACTTGGTGCTGGCTTGTTATCTGAAATCCCCAGAGGCAGACATGGCAAAGGTGTTGGGAAAAGCCTTGGGCAGGAAGGCACAGTCACCCTTTGCCACTGAATCAAGAAAAACAAATTTGAGCATTAAAAAATAACCCCCAGTTAAAAGGGATACCTGTTTGAAAGATGACAGGCACATTTTAACTAGTATACAAAATCTGATTTATTTTTTAATCATTATTTTTTAAATGTTTTTATGTTAGGGTCAATTAGCAGATTTTTCTTAAGCGAAGTACTCTTTAGTTTCATCTTATGTACTAGATTTACAGAAACAGCATCAGTCTTTCATTCGAATCGGTTCGGCTTTAGGGTCTGAGTTTCAATAGTTTACAACAGTAAATAATATTGTAACCCATCAATTAGTACAGGCTGTAGCCTTAGTGATGACTATCTGTCAATTTCTATATTTTATAAATAAGAAGAGAGTGGTCCAATGCTATTAAACTATTTAGCATAACCAGATCTTATAGCACACAGTTGGCAAGGCCAGGCTACCATCAAAATCCCACACACCGCCAAAGCTGGGTTGACTCAATGGATAGAGCATCGGCCTGCAGACTGAAGAGTCCCGGATTTGATTCCAGTCAAGGGCACATGCCCAGGTTGCTGGCTCAATCCCCAGTAGGGGTGTTCAAAAGACAGTCAATTAATGATGGTTTCTCATCAGTGATGTTTCTATCTCTCTCTCCTTCTCCCTTCCTCTCTGAAATCAATACAAATGTTGGGGGGAGTGGGGGTTAAATCTCCCACACCTAGTCTGGAGTTCTCTGGAAGTAAACACTTCTTTTTAGTATTTTAGGAAATCCGGCAACTAGTCACTAGACATATGTTTAATAACTTATTTATTTTGCCCCTTCAGCCTTCTTTCCTTCTTTTTGTCTTATAGGTTCCTGCCTTCCAACTCATAGATTGCTTTATATGTAATTCTCTGAACACACTCTTCTATATCTTGCAATTCCCACAGTACAACAAAAGCACTGAGCAGATAATGTATATAAGGGCTTAGGCCCCATTCTATAAGAGGTCCAGATCATTTCTTAATCTGACTCATTAATTGCAATCTGATCAACAGGTTTGTTCCCTAAATGCATTTCTTACAGAAGTGAGTTCCAGGTGTATTTCTCATAATTTGCTCACATTTGGTTTTATAGATCCACACTACTTTGTGCAAATGGTCTCCTTTGGTCTCTGGCACCTCAACTACACTGCCCTGCCATACCCCATGCCCTATATCATGGAGACTCACTTTCAGGCCTACTGCTTAGTCACTCTCCCAAAAAAAGCTAATCTGGTCCTAAAATTGCAATTTCTTGACGTCAGTGGGTAACTAGCAATTTTTAAGACCTAATCTTTAATCTTTACCTCATCTCTATGGGGGTACCTACAGCACAGTGTCAACTCAAGCACAGTAAGCCTGAAGAACAAATCATTTCCAGGGTCTTCCTCCTGATCCTTCCATCCTGGAAAGAAGAAACACTATCCTCCTGATCCCTAATTTTACCTCTGAGAAATCATTTTCCTTGACCCCTAATTTCAATTTTTCCCATAGTGAGGGACCATATCTTATTAATTGCCTTGTTCAAAGTGTCTGCCAGAGCACCTAGAATATTGGAGGCACTTATTAACATACTAGAGGCCTGATGCAAGAAATTCGTGCAAGAGGCTTGTCCCCTGCCTGCCATGGTGGCTGCCTCTGCCACAGCTTTGTCCAGAAGGTCGTCTGGAAGGATATCCAGTCTCATATTATGCTCTTATTACTATAGATGAGCAAAAAATGAAAACATTAGTGAATGAGTGGACAAACTTAGTAAAATTAGTGAGCCTTACCAATTCTTTCTCCACAGCATCCTACCTTCTCTTTTCCACTTTATCCTTCATAGCCATCTCCATTTTCAAGGCTTCTGTCACCAACAGCCTAATTACTACAAACCATAGTTCATTCATCTGCCTTAGTTTCTCCATCCAGTCCCTCCTAACTATGGCTGGGCACAGATAGTAACACTGTGCAAACACTGGTGTTTCATTCTTACCTAGAATACAGACTCCTTGCTACAACCCCATCGAATATTCTAACTTGTTATATAAAAATGTCAAGTAGCTCTAGGCCCAGGTCCAACTCCTGCCAAGTGTGACTTACTTTGTTCCCCCAGGATGACAATGAAATGCAGCTAACCATCCTTGGACTGCAATGCTCTGAACAGGTGTGCACCCCATAACATTCTGTGGTCTACAGCAGATTTCCTAGCTTATAGGAGATTATGTCATTTGGGACTGAATCCAAGCCTTGGCTTAAATAAAGATGTATTACCACCTTGCTGCTCATGCATCGACCACATGCACAGAGTGAAGGCAGATGAATCTCCCCATCAAGTGTAATGTAGAGCTCTCTGATGACAAACTTGACTTATGGTAGTAAAATTGAGGTTATAGTGAAATTAAACTAAAATCCCTAGGTGCTATAGTACTTTCACTTGCTTCACTCACTGTGTGAGCTACATAGTTCAGAAGGCAGTAGTTACTGAAGGTTAAAAAAAAAAAAAAGTCATCTTCTGAGATATTTCTATCATAGAGTTGTAAATTTTGTGTTTGTTATGTCTTGCCAGCTAGTGGCTGGAATGTTCAGTGGGAATTTCTAACAATTAGCAAAGGGAATAAATGTGAGATGGAGGCAGGGGAGAGGGAGGAGAGCCAAAGGGAAAAATGAATGAAAGAATAAATTCTTTCCTGTAAAACCTTGAGGAAGTGTGATAAAGCTGGCCTTTTTGCATGCATTACATATACATTTTAGTGCTAAGTACAGTTTAAAGATGGACAATAATCATCTGTCATCCGGGTCACACTGACACATTAATGGTTCTATTTCTAGGTCTTAGGACAAGATCAATAATTGAGAGCTTTAAAAACATCAGGCACACCTGCAACTTCTTCCCACCACTGAAAAATAACTGCCTGCTCTTTTTTTCAGGGGTTGCTTTTACTTTCATTGCATTTGTAATGTCAGTATATGCACAACTCACTCTCTCATCAGAACTGGGTTACGGCCAGTGACTAACGCCTCCGGAAATACAGACCTAATATTTCACAATAGCTCTATGAGGGTCTGCAACCACATTGCTTTACTAACCCAAACAAGAAAATCTAATTTTAGAGGGAAAGGAGTTGAGAGGGTCATAAGAAAACCATGTCAGTAATCTAGTGCATACTTTTACATTTTGGGGGATGCAAAAGTTCAGTGCTTGAACACCCAAATTCTTTGTACACTCACAAGAAGCTGCTTTAGCTCAATGCAAGGCATCTTATCACATGATTTCATAAAATGCCACTTTTCCAAACAAACAAACAAAAAAAGAGAGAGACACTAACCAACCAAAATGTCTATAGCTCTTAAGCAGAGAAGCAAAGGAAATGTAACTTTTTAGAAAATAACTTAGTTTGTCAAGTTGATTCTGCCTTATTCATGGTGGATAGTTGGGAGCTTGAAAGGTGACTCAGGTTTGGCCTGCAAGGAGCCCAGAGAATGTGAAAGCAAAGGCTTCAAGGGTACAAAGTTAAACAGGAATCCTCAGCACCCACTAAAAAGTGGCTGGTTGGAGTGGAATCAGGATGGTTGGAGAAGCAATTATGCCCACACTTAACCATTAAAGCCTTGAATGGCAAAATCTTTTCTTTCATGCAGATACCTGAATCAAAAGCAAGATAATTTAAAATTTAAAACAGTGCTAGATTTTATTGTAAAAGTAGTTGTACCTGGAATAGGTCCATGTGTTGTCCCATGGGCCTATCCCAAGAACTTTGAACAACATCCAGCACATGGCAAATGCCCAATGAATGTGCATGGAATGGGTGAATAAACGAGAGAATGAAACAGGGGCTTCAACATTAACTTGGTGCCTCTAATATAGCATACATTAAAGCAAACCTTTTAAAATGTCTGAGAGTCAGAATATATATATTTTTTATTAACATTTTTAGAGAGAGAGAGAGAGGGGGGAAGGGAGGGGAGGAGGATAGGAGATAGAGACATTGATCTATTGCTCAATTCATTTATACATTCATTGGTTGCTTCTTGTATATGCCCTGGCCAGGGATCAAACCCGCAACTTTGGCGTATAGGGATGACATTCTAACCAACTGAGTTGCCCGGCCAGGGCTGAGAGCCAATATATTTTTAAATCAACTTTTCCATAATATACAATTCAACTCAAAAAATAAATAGAAGTAAGAAATATAATTTTCTGCCTTGCTGGTGAACAATCAAAAGGAGAATTAACCTGGGGTGATGAACAAACAATACAGTGTGCAGGTGACATGTTGTGGGATTGTGCACCTAAAATCTGCATACTCTTATTAACCAGTATCACCCCAATACATTCAATAAAAAAGTTTTAATTCCAGTAGACACAGTTACGGATAAATTTGCCTTAAAGAAATGAAAATAACTGTTCCCAGCAGCTCCACTCATATATCCCACAACTAGAAGAGCAGCGCCTTCCAAGAATGACAAGAAGGGGCACTAGGGAAAACTTCTGCCCAAAAGATCCAACCTCGTCTTTCCTCCCATATAGTGGTAGCTCCCCTGTGGTCCTTTGAGTTGAAGGTGGAAAACAAAAAAGGGGGATCTGCTAGGGGGCTTTGCCCTAGGCCAGACCCTGAAGAATAATATTATTTTATGCTCTTATGACAATCCCAACTCAGTCACTCCATAATGTCTACCCAAGTTTCTGAGCAGCTGGGAGTTGGCCAACTCCTATAGGGCCAGCAGCCTAGGCAAATAGCAGTCATCATTGATTGATACAAAGTAAATATTCAGTTCAGCCATATAAAGTAAATATTATTATCACCATTTTACAGAAGAGAAAATTAAGGCTAATCTATTTAGCAGGTGGTAGAGTTGGGATATGAACCTCACTTTGACTTTAAAACATGAGTTTTTTCCACCACCCCACTCTGCCTGTGATAGTTCATACTCAAACCAGCCAGCATTTTCAGATAAAATCCTTTGTATATTTGGGCCTAATAACTTAAGCCTAAGAGCTTAAAGTTTGAGAGGGAAAAAAATCTGAAATATCACAAAGTAAAAACATCATAAAAGTCTCTCATTCCAGCATACATGACAGAGGGAGCCTTCTTTGTAGGAATATCTTGCAGGCTTTATTTGTACTTGTGAAAATAAATATATTATATTAACATTACATAGTGCTTTTCCGCTGAAAGAGTTCAAAGCATTTTTCAAATGCCAATTTTGGTATTTGCTTGAGAAGAAAAAAAAAACTAAAATATTATAGACAAACTCTAGCAGGCATCTCTTACATAATTTAACTTCCTTCTTCCCCAAAGAATGTAGGCATCTCAAGATAAAGCACACATCAACACTAAAAGTTTTCAAATAGAAGTCCAAAATTCATGGAGTAATACAGAAAAAAAAAAAAACAACTTAATATGGCTAAGACTTAATAGTACCATTTGAGCACTGAATTGAGTGTTCAGATTCTTGAAAAACAAAGGAAAAATGTGTTATAAATAATTCTCATTATACAATAAAAAAGCTTTCTGTTAAATGTTGTTTAAGAAACTCTGAATAAAATGTTGGGTATCTTCTGTCACTATTTTATGGAAAATACACAGATACTCTTCATGTGACTGTATGAAATTGACCCTCAACCATAGCTGAAGAAGCATCACTTTTTAAAAAGTAATTTGTTCCAATGCAATTTTATTTTCTTTCTACATGAATCATATCTGATTTTCACACCAATGAAGAGTGTACTTGATTCCTTCCACCTCCTTTTCAAGTACATTTTTAGCAATAAAAGTCCATTTTTTTTAAGGTAACATCTATGAATTATTTCCTATGTAACCTCAACTCCATGCTAAGCTTGCATTGTCTTGACTCTGAGAATCACGGCTATTGAAAGATCTTATCTTCCATGTCAGAACCACAAGCATCCAGGCATCCAATCAGGTTTGTCTAATTCCAAAATTGAGCCCTTAATCATCATGCTATGAATCATCTTTTGTAATCTGTTTACCATTAGGGTGTGAAACATTTTTATCTGTATTTCCAAGGTCAAGTAGATGAAAACATTTTCCTGGAAAATTAGTGGTTTTCTTAAGGTTAATTCTTCATGGAAGGCTCACGGAGGAAATCTGGGCACTAGTTGCTTTTGATCAGGTAAAGGATTTGAAATCGTAACTCAATTTTTTTAAACCTAAGCAACAATAGACAATAAATACTGCAATATGTGGATAAATGAAAAGTCTATGTGAATGGTAGGAAGTTATATGTGTCATGGAACGTAATAGGAACTTTCTCTTCAGGTTACCAATCAACTCAAAGTTGGTTGAAAGTAACCAATTGTCATCATGGATAATGTTCTAGATAAAATCTAATGGTCAACGGAAACACCTAAAATACCTTGGACCACACTACAAAAACCAAGAAGCAATTATCACTCACCATTGCCCTGGCAGGAAGCTTCAGGGAGACCAAAGACTGAGTGAGTAAAGGGACCACTATCACCTCTTAAATCTTGGCCGACTGCTTCCAGATGAGCTATTTGGCATACTGAGGAAATGGACCTCAGAAATCTTGCCCAGATGTTGGATTTCAGCTAGAAATTATCAATAGATGGGCTCGTGGTTCTTTAGTTTCATTTATAAGACAATGGATTTTTCCAAGCATAGTACTTTGCTACTATTTTTAAGCAGATTGCATCTTTAAATTTTGTGATGACTTACCCAAAATGGCGAAAGCATAGTTTAAAGACTTTTAAACTATGAGGAGGGAAAAGATATAGCTTGTCTCAGGACAGTTATCCAGAGGAAGGAGTATCCTCTATGGCTTATACAAATAGATTCTTTCTCTCTTTTCAAGTCATCCTAAAACTTACTCTGAACTCCAAAGTTTTTTCAATAATCTATTAGACAAAAAAATCTCTAAAAGTATGCTATTTCAAAGCATTACAAAGGAAGAACACCTAAGTCACGGTTGATGGCAGCTGTTACTCATATGAACACCCCCAAAATAATGAGAGCCCAATGATTTTGAACCATGGATTCAGTCACACTTGTGCTAAGTACTAGAGATGCAACAACAAAAAATAAAAAATAAAAAAACAGAAATAGCCCTTACCTCAAGGAGTTTACATTACAACAGAGAAGTAAGATACTGAACATCAAATTATGCATAGCTATTTAATTAAAAATTTCATGGGAAAATGGCTGACAAGTATAATCCTGGTGCCCTCTAACTTAATTTAAATGAATCTAGGTTCCTGAGGAGGGAAAACAATCAGACATGAGTTATCCAAAAGCATCCCCAAGAGAATCTTTTTAAAATAAAGTTTAGAAGAGTTTTCTTGGGATTCTGTACCTAATCTCTAGTTCTGGTAATTGTTGAGTCTGGTCATTGTTGAGTCAAATTGAAGTGGCAACCCAGCCCCCATAAATTCAAAGCCCTACATATACAGGATGAGGCAAAAGTAGGTTTATAGTTTTGAGTATGTGAAATATAGTTTAATTTTGCATTATTATAATTTAATTATTGTATTATTTTCCATACAAACAATTTTAAACCTACTTTTGCCTCACCTTGTATAGATACATATGTACTCTTCTGGTGAGTTTGTGATTTTTTTTGTTTTTTTCCTTGTCAACTTCACATTTTATTGGCCCCCTCATAGCAACTCCATGTTAAAATTGACAGCCAGAGTGATAAAGTTGATTTTTTTTCTGTTTCCTTTCTACATCAAAAATTAAAATTAAAAGATAAATAGGATCACTTCTCTCAGTGTAGAATCAAGACGCGTCTTTTAAAAAAAGTAGAAAAAAATGTTTGTATAGTTTACAAACAACTGCTATGATCTAACCTAAACTTTAAAATCATATTATGTTGAACTTTGAATACATCTTACAATGTATCTCATTTAGACCTTCATTTTACAGATGAAAAAACTAGCAAAAGGCTACTGATTTGTGAGGACCTCAAACATTTAACCATGAGACATTAAGTGTGGTGCATATCAAAGCCACAAGAACTTTGACTTGGAACCATTGGCAAAATGAAAACCATCTAAATTCACCAAATTGGCCTGCCCAACCACTATTGTCCAGTGGCTGAGTATCGAACTATGAACCAGGAGGTCACAGTTTGATTCCCGATCAGGACACATGCTCTGGTTGTGGGGTCAATCCCCAGCAGAGGCCATGCAGAAGGCAGCCGATCGATGATTCTTTCTCATCATTAATGTTTCTGTCTCTCTTTCCTTCTCCCTTCCTCTCTGAAATCAATTAATATACATATCAAATTGTGTACAACTATATAGCTATGTGTAGTTTCTATCAAATTAGCTGGTAAATTACTACTCTCCAATGTCAGGGATACAAGGTAGTTCTACACAGAAAACAGCCTGACTTTTAGAAAAAAGCCATCACATGGTGGGACCATCATATTTTAATTTCAAAGAACCATCATAGTTTAATTCCAAAACCACCTGCTGAGTTAAATAAGAAACACCCCAAGTGCTTTTTGCTTTTTGGACTCTAAAAAATAAAAGCTTAGGAAGACGATTTTGCCCTTTTTTTTCTACTGCTCACTAAAGTTGAAGCTTATGATTTTGACTGCTCAGCCTCCATTCTCTGTCCTTCTAATAACAGCAGCTGTTTCCCTATAGATAACTTCTTCTCTCATAACAAACCTGTTGTTCAGGTGGAGTTGGCTCCATCCCATCTCACAGCAGACTCCAATAAAAGAGCCCATGACCCAGACCTGGCCAATAAGAACATTTCATCCCTTGCTTGCAGTGATTGGTTTAAGGTTGGGCATGTGACCTAAGCCAGGCCAAGATCTGCATTCTATAGGATGCATTGTTATTGTTATTAGCTGGCAGCTTCCTGAATTCACAATCAGAAGAGAGACAGCCTGAGAAAGAAGCCAGCCTATAGGAAAGCATAAGAGAGAAATGGAAAAAGGTTAAGCTATCTAAACTAATAAAAGAGAAATATGCAAATTGACCATCACTCCACTATCCCACTAGCCAATCAGAATGAATATGCAATTAACCCAACAAAGATGGCAGTTAATTTGCATACATAGGCTTGGAATGAAGACTGAAGACAGCATAAAAGGAAAAGGGAGGGAAAGGAGAAAGCGAGGTGGTGGCACAAGGGAAAGTGCAGGAGGTGGGCAGCTGCAGGAGGGAAAGCACAGGGCAGCAGTGGCAGGCGCAGGAAGCCCTATTCTTGCAGGAATCTTCCTTCAACGGGTCTCTAGTAATGTCATAATTGAATCCATGGATTCACCTGCCTTTGACCTCTCAGTTACCTGCTTCAGGAAAAATCTCTGGTCTTTTTTGTCTTCTTTTTTTTTTTAAGCAAATTGGAATTGGATTATCTGTTTTTCACAAACACAAGGAACCCGACCAATATACGGTACACATCTTCCCATTCCTGCTCCCTTCCCAACTTCCTCTTTCCCTGGACTTCTAGTTCAGTAAAATGGACACTAAGGGGTCTGAGTGCCTATTCTGGGTCCACTATGTCCTTGAGCCACAATCTCTCTAAGCCTCAATTTCCTCATAAAAAGGGGGTGGAGGCTACATCTTTCCTATCTAACGATGTTAGAATGAATCTTACTTTGAAGAGTTTTGAGACTCACACTAGCTCCTTAATCCAAAGCATGCTGTTAAGTACATAATGTTTTGAACATGAAATGCCATTATTTGCTAAAAGTCCAAGAATTGTCTCACTCCTCATTTTGGTTTTTCTGAACTTCTTCCATGTTGTTAAATATGAACGTGAGTCATTATCTAAAAGGTTGCATTGGTCAATTGCCTTGTCATTTTTATAAAATATTTAAAATCTTAATTTTAAAAAATACTGACAATGTAGAAAAGTGGAAGGAATGTGTGGTTCAATAGCTCAGATATCCAGCAAGATAAACTTTAAATTCCAACTCCACCAACTACCCCAGCTGTGCGACTCTGGCCAAATTATTTACTATCTCTGAGCTTCAGTTTTCTACTGTGTTTAGCAGTAGATTAAAAAAAAATCATCCAACTTTTTGGATTGCTATGATAATTAAAGCATATATATATGATTTGTCAATAAAACTCCATAATCGGAGGAATGATCATTGTTATTATTCACAAGAATCACAGAGACCATAGGGCTAGGACTAAAAGCTGGGTAGGGCTGGAAGAATGAGACAGGGGGACTAGAGACCCTCACTGTAACAGAAAAGAGTGTGTGAATCTCAAAGGTCTGAGTGGCTGGGTCCATAATCTTGGAGTCAGACGATTAAAATCAGCAGTACTGTCCTAGCTGGTTTTGGCTCAGTGTATAGAGCATCAGACCACGGACTGTAGGGTCACAGATTTGATTCTGGTCAAGGGCATGTACCTTGGTTGCTGGCTCAATCACTGCCCCCATTGGGGCATGTGCAAGAGGCAACCAATTGATGTCTCTCTCTCTCTCTCTCTCTCTCTCTCTCTCTCTCTCTCTCTCTCTCTCTCTCTCTCTCTCTCTCTCCCACACACTAAAAAGTCTATAGAAAAATATGCTCAGATGAGGATTAACAAAAAACAACAACAAAAAATAGAAGTACCACTTCTCTGTTCATAACTCATATTTTGCCTGCTTCCCTAATAGTTTTGGAGACACTGTGCTTTGAGCAATTCAAACTTAAGGTGTGCATCTTGATTATTTTTATATGCCTGTCCCTTAGGAAGTACTCAATAAATGCTCACTGTGATTTGAACATGATAACCTCTTGTCCTAAAGGAAGGACTGCCTATATAGGACACTTTTCTTGGCATCCATTTCCAAGAATAAGAAGACCAAAGCCCATGAGTATCTACTTTTTCACTAGAAGAGAGACCTGAAAGTTCTTTCTTTTGTGGTTAAGTTGGTCTCCCACATGTTCTCATACATTTCCAGCTCCTCTAGTGTCTTCAGATGCAAGGAGATTAGTTCTCTGGGACCTGTGGTTTAGTCCAGTGTGGCAGTGGCATCAATTGGAAAGTTGTTAGAAACGCATAGTCTCAGGTCCTTTCCCAGACCTACTGAACCAGAGTTTCTGGGTCAGACCCAGGAATCTGTTTTTTAGAAAGAACTCCAAGGATACAGATGCACACTAAAGTTTGAAAAACACTGCTCCAGAACCTTAATATTTTTGTTTTTAAAAGGCATGTAAGTAAAAATTTTAGCATTGCATGTTGGGGCAAGTAGAAGTTACATTAACAACCTAACTCAACCTGTAAGTTCATTTTTAAGCTTCCTGTGGCAAACTAATTAAAAAATATTTGCCAATTAAATACAATACAGAGATAAGTAAGATCACAGTTTCTGACCTTGAGGGGCAGTTTCTGTTTCTAAAGAACCAAAGGGTCAGCAGCAGTTGGGGATGCTACCTCTCGCGTGTCAGTCAGGACCCTAGATTGCCCTCTGGAAGGTATGTGGAGTTCATAAGAATTCAGCTTCCTTATCAGGCCCATTATTGATATGATAGACTGGGCACCCATCTTCCATGGTTTACAAGGACCAAACCTACTGGTTCACAGTACAATAGCCAGTGTATAGTAAGTGACCATAGGAAAATAAATCAGGTCCTTCGAGGATCTCCAGGCATCTTAGTCCTGGGTAGTCAGAGACTATATGTGATCATATTGATATAAACATGAATAATAATATAAAGTACAGCTGTGGTTGGTATAAACCATTCTGGTAGAAGACATTTTAAAAGAAAGCTTAGTGATATAATCACTCTTCTGCTGTGTGTGACAACTATTTAGGCCTGGTCAGATTTTATAAGTAGTGCCTGAAATATTGAGTGTTTTTAGTAATTGACATACACAAACTGCCCCACCCCTTTGCATGCTTACAAAGAACCAGCATTTAGTGCTAGATCCAGCAACTGAAGATTTAAAAGTAGAGAACCCTGATTTGCTGTATTCGCAATACCTTCCCAACACAACAGATGTTAGGAGACAAGGAAGACATCACATTATAGATAATTTTTAATGGTCTTCACATTGAAAATTTAAGAACAGCCTAACTAAGTTCTTTTCTCCTTTTTGTAACAGAAAATTAACGAACCAAATTTGATGATAAATGTAAATAGAAAATAGAAAGTCACCAAAAAGCCATTTGCCCTTCCAGACAGACCCAGGTAGAACATCAGCAGAGACCAAACAAACACCCGAGTCCTGCCTGGGTCCTGAGTGCCAAGTCTTAGGTCCTGAGAAGTACCTGTGTCCTCTAAAAAGAGTCTTGTCCTTCCTCGAGATTTTACAATCTAGTTTTGTGAGATAAGGGGAAAGATAATCCTCAAGAAGAATCAGTGCCTAGCAATGGCATTCCAGTGGAAATTCACCACCAATATTCACCATTGCAGGTAATACATACACCTCTCATAAATACACACACACACACACACACACACACACACACACACACACACACCCATCTCCCTCTGGAAAGAAGGGAGAACCTGGGCTTAATTTGTCCTATTGCAGAATTGATAATGAGTTCTGTACCACAAAAAATTGTGCAATGGAAGATCAAATACTTGCAGCTACCACATTGGACTAAGTATTTAGCCAACAATTGGGATGCATGAAGGGCCCCTGTATACCCACTCCCAAGCTATTTTAGTCTGTTACCTATAAAATGTAAGCAAATATTCCCATCAGAACCCCCAGGAAGATGGCCAGATTAGCATATAAAAATTTAAGCCCCCAGTCAAATTTGATTCTTCTTATAAACCACATATAAATACATATTTGTAGATAAACAACATATAACTATATTTTTATTGTGGTCATTTTGTGTTTTATCTGACAATCCTATTCCTAATGCTATTAATAGGGCATTTCTGAATTTTTGCCTTGGACTAAATATTAACCCAGGTGGAAGAGAATATGGGAATGTGGATTCTGAACTTTTTCATGTGCACATGGTCCTTCCTGCAGATGGTACAGCTTACTTTACAACTTCTCTGTGAGGTAGGACCAAAGTCCTTAATCCCCACTTTACGAGTGTAGACTCTGAGTTAAAGAATAGCACAAGGTTACAAAGCAACGTAGAAGAGTTGGGATTCAATTCAAGATCCTCTGGCGTTCTGTGCGTGTGTGTGTGTGTGTGTGTGTGTGTGTGTGTGTTTGGTTTTTCTAGGGGTTCTGTCAATCACTACACTAAACAAACATAAGAGAAGGAAGAATTACAGAGATTGGCTAGAAAGCTTCGCTTTAGCAAGCAAAAATACCTGGCGCAAGCATGGCCCCTCTTTTCTGTTTTCACGCCTAAGTAAGCAATCATCTGTCTGTGTTCTTTACAGGCTGAGAGTGGCCATTAAGAAATGAAAGTGAGTTTAGATTTCACCAGTGTGTTTGGATTTGAAGACATTTTGCATTTCAAGAAACCAAGGTCAGCTCAACCCTTTTAGCTCTGGGACCCAGATACTACCATGATTTAAGCAAACAACTACTCCAGTGAATTTAAAGGTAATTGTTCACTGCCTCCCATGCTTTCATTTGCCAAAGACTATCTTTATTTCTAAGTCTATTAAGGAGATCTCTATTTTGCTCTGCAAAATATAAGCAAATTCTGAAATAATTTAGCCTTGTGAATACACTTAGAGAATAAAAAATTGGGTATCATTGGTAAAAAAAAAAAAAAAAAAAAAAAAAAAAAAAAAAAAAAAAAAAGTTAACCTTCCCAACATTAGCTGCCTCTTACATGTGCTTTCTTTGCTAGCTCCAAGCAAAACTGTAGTCAGAAGAACTCTTGTTAGAAAATTATAGAAAATAGAACCTCATTCTTCTTACTTTAAAAAAAAAAGGGGGGGGGGCGCATATGGTGGGATTAATATACCACTGCTAAGACATTCCAAATTCAAATCTTTGTTCTCCCACAAAATCAAATGCTCAGCTATATTTACCATGTCAAAAGAAATTAGTTGAGTTTCTAATATCACAGAACCGAACTAATATTTCTCATGTGCCTATTCATTTTGAGGAGCTATGCAAAGAGTAACAATTGCCGGTGACAATTGTCTGAAGAAAATTGTTGATAGAAATTCTGAACTGCCCCAGAGCTATGGCAAGGAAGTCTAGAGATTATTATTGGGTAATGACATTAGAAATAAAAAAGTATATATTATTGAAGTACTGAGCTATTAGAGTAGGGAATCAATTCAAGGAGACAAGCAAAATTTATATACTTTATTGATTTTAAATTTTACATGCTCTGCTATATGAGTAAATCTTTTGTAGTAATTCTACAGCTTTGAAACATTGTAAATAACAGAGACTGTGGGGAGTTCAGAACAGCCATTTTTTCATACCAAAAGTATATAGCCTTTAATGCATATTAGAAGAAATCAGAGTAATGAAATACCTTCAAGCTAAGTTAAGTCAGAGCTAGTGTGGGTTGTTTTGTTTTGTTTTGTTTTGGTCTCCAAAGAGTGAGCATGTATCAGGTAGTGAAGTAATTCCAGGTAGCATTGTACTTAAGGAAAAGCATAATTAAATTGATCCTATTATATTACATAAATCCAACATATCCTGTGTAAACTCAGAAACAGGTGGCTCTTTGTAAAAAGTAGCTGGCTCTCAACCAATGGAAGTAAAGTTTTCTCACACAAAAGCACACACGGGAGGAAAACACTGAAACAATGGTTGACTCAGGATTCCATAATCAAGAAGCAGATTTATTTTGAAATCACCCCGGTGCCTTCAACATGCCTGTATCCAAATGCCTCAGAGCTGGGCCGTGGGTGAACCTGTTTCCAGACCTGCATTTGAATAAGCCAGTCAGGTTTCCAGAGCCTGCCACCTTTATTAAAAATAATTGCAGGCTTGGTAATTTGTAATTTTCAATCATATATGTAATATAGAAAATGACAGGCATAAAGGGGTGGGAGGAATTTTATATTTTTACTGCCGTGAGCCTGACTGACATTTAAGAAAACGTTTTGACACATTCAAGTGTGAGCAACAAATCTGTCCACAGATTCATAAGCCACATGTTTACTTAAAGAAGCCTAGCCCAATAAATGGGGATCAAAATCACAAGTGCTTAAATCCATAAAATTCCCTAAGGTGAACTAGCTCCAAAAGAACACATTCTAACCTTTTTAAGATGAGTAAAGATTTTCAAATAAATTCATAATCTACTTATACCGCTCTTCTTGCAACTGTACACTTTTTTTTTTAATTTTGAGAAGCCTTAGATCAACCTTTCCAATATATAAACTTATATGAATATAAAACTGAGAACAGTAATCAGGTAACTAAAGTCAAACAATTTTTTTTGCAGTTTTCAATTGTATTTACTCAGAGAATATCCATTATACTTGTTTAAAAGATCTACTAGCTTACAAAGTTTGATTTTTTCCCCCCAGTGTGGCACTCCTTGCATACACACAAAGCCATATAATATAATGATTTTACACATTTACAAGAATCTAAAGGAAATTATGGTGTTCCTAAAACACATCAGACAAATGAAAAGAAAAAATAGTCTCCATATTTATTTTAAATGGGACAAAGATTTCTGGTCAAGATGGTGGCATAAGTGACTTGAATCCTCCCACATCCACATCAAAATTACAACTAAACTACAGAACACCCATCATTCAAAACCACCTGAAATCTAGCTGAACAGAAATTCTGCAACTACGATTTAAAGGAGAAACTGCATTGTGACTAGTAGGAAGGGCAGAGACTAGAAACAGGCAGATCCCACTGCCAATATGGTTGTTTTAAAATTAGAAGGAATATGTCAGCTGCAAAGGTACCCCTAGAGGAGGGAGAGGTCTTAACCCCACCTCCGAGTCCTCGGCCCAGGGATCCAATGCTAGGAAGTGAAGTGCCCCATAAATTTGGCTGTAAAAACTGGCAGGGATTGAGGCTGAGTGAGACAGAGGCTGCTGGAGTCCCAAGCAGTTCCTCCTGAAGGACATATGCATGGACTTACTCAAACTCGCTCCCTCTGAGCTCCAGTGTTGGGTCAGCAGCTCAAATGGCACCAGGACATACAAGGAGGAATTGAATTGGCTCACAATAGGGCCAGACCAGGAGGGGCAGCTTTCTGTCATACAAAAGTGCTAACAAAGGCCATTGTTCCTTTCTAACCCCCAACCAGTGCACGCGCACGCGCGCGCACGCGCGCACACACACACACACACACAGAGCCAGCAGGTGGGCACCATATCTGAGTCCCCATCAACCTGGCTCACATTGTTCTCCCCACTCTGGCCAAGATAAGACCAACCCAACTTGAGGGTCCACCCATGCCATTTCCAGTGGCTTTCTCGTGCAAACTGCCTATCTTGGCTCCTGCTGCAAACTTTCCTAAAATCTCTCAAAGGCTCACAAATTGCAAACAAATAGTATCCAGCCTTAGTGTGCCCCATTGGTTCATAGCTTTGCCTCTCCTGGGACCTCTAAGCCAAGCACAAGAAGCAGCCATCTGCAAATAATACTGTAGTTCAGTTGGCCGCAACCAGGGCATAGGCAGTGGTTGCCCTTGCCCCTCCCAGGAGGCCCCAGAGCCAATGCACCCAATGTGCAGCTTTAGACTACACCAGATTACAATCCTACCACCTCCACAAGCAACACACTCAAGGGGAAAAGCCCTGCTCAGCAGCTCCTCCACTGTAGTCATGTCTTGTCCTTACAGTTAATTGGCCTGGAGGTCAATCCCTTCCAGTAACACCAACAGCAATCAAAGCCCAACTGCAACAGGACAGTGCACACAGCCCACACAGAAGCACACCTGAAGTGCCAAGCTCAGCTGAGCCCTACAGAATACGTACTACACAAAGACCAAGTCTGGGAGACATAGCAGCAACACCTACTACATAAAAGCAAACATAGGAAAACAGACAAAATTCGGAGACAAAGAAATGAAAGAACAGGAGTACTCTCTAAATGAAATGGAGGCAAGCAAACTGCCAGATGCAGAGTTCAAAACAATGGTTATAAAGATGTTCAATCAACTTAGAACTTCAACAGCATGAAAAGAAACCATGAAAAAGAACCACTCAGAAATGAAGGATATACTAACTGAAATGAAGAATAATTTATAAGGAATAAACAGTAGAAGAGATGAAACCAAGAATCAAATTAACAATTAGGAATAAAAGGAAGAAAAAAACACCTGATCCAAAGAGCAAAAAGAAAAAACAATGCAAAAAAAAAAAAAAAAAAGTGAAGATAGTATAAGGAGCCTCTAGGACAGTGGTTCTCAACCTTTTTAATGACACAACCCTTTAATACAGTTCCTCATATTGTAGTGACCCCCAACCATAAAATTATTTTTGTTGCTACTTCATAACTGTAATTTTGCTACTGTTAATCATAATATAAATATCTGTGTTTTCCAATGGTCTTAGGCTCTACAGCAGCAGTTCTCAACCTGTGGGTTATGACCACTAGCAGGGTCGTCAAAGACCATAGGAAACAGATATTTACATTACGATTCATAACAGAAGCAAAATTACAGTTATGAAGTAGCAACAAAAATAATTTTATGGTTGGGGGTCACCATAACATGAAGAACTGTATTAAAGGGTCGAGGCATTAAAAAGATTGAGAACCACTGCTCTAGGACAACTTCAAGCATACCAACATTCGCATCATAAGGGTACTGTAAGGAGAAGAAAGAGAGCAAGAAATTGAAAACCTCTTTGAGAAAATAATGACAGAAAACTTCCCTAACGTTGTGAAGGAAATATACATACAAGTCCAAGAAGCACTGAGAGGCCCAAATAAGATGAACCCAAAGAGGCCCATACCAAGACACATTATAATTTAAATGCCAAAGGTTAAAAACCAAGAGAGAATCTTAAAAGCAGCAGGAGAAAAACAGTTCTTCACCTGCAAGGGAGCTGCCAAAAGACTGTCAGCTGGTTTCTCAACAGAAACTTTGCAGGCTAGAAGAGAGTGGCAGCAAATATTCAAAGTGATGAAAAGCAAGGACCTACAACCAAGATTACTCTACCAAGAAAAGTTATCATTTAGAAGTGAAGGATCTATAAAGCTGCCCAGCCTAAAAAATAAAAATAAAAAATAAAATAAAGGAGTTTATCACTACCAAACCAGTACTATATGAAATGTTTAAGGGTATTCTTCAACAACAAGAAGAAGAGAAAAAGATTAAAAATATGAACAATACAATGACAATAAATATATACATAACAACAATTGAATCTAAAAAAAATAAACAAACAAGCAGAACAGAAACAGATTCATAGGTACAGAGAACCTTTTGATGCTTGCCAGATGGGAGGGGAGTTAGGAGGATGGATGAAAAAGATGAAGGGATTAAGAAGTACAAATTGTTTGTTGCAAAATAGTCATGGGGATATAAAGTACAGCATAGGGAATACAGTCAGTAATATTCTAATAACTATTATATATATGATGTCAGATAGGTATGAGATTATTGGGATGAAAACTTAGTAAGTTATATAATGTTTTAATCACTAAAGTGTACACCTGAAACTAATATAATATTGGATGTCAACTGTAATTGAAAAATAAAAAATGATTTAAAAAATAAAACATTTTTTTTCAAAAGGGAAAAAAATCTATATTTCTTCAGGCTTCTAATGTGAACTATTGAGAAATGAAATCAAAATCACTGAAACTATTAACACTTAAATATTGAGCAATGACTCATTGCAGTATCTTAAAATATTTCTAACCATCCCACCAGCATAAGCATCCTTTGTGTGATGGAGAGAGGAAGGGGGAGTTCCTATGAGGGTGGGAAGTAAGTAGAAATTACAGGAAAGGAAAGAAATCTAACTCAGAGAGACTTGAAAAGTTAATTTGGAAACTTTTGTTAGTGACTTTGGACTTCATTAAACTCCATGTATCACTATAGCAGCATGATCTCAACAGTTTAAAAGGTATTTGTCATCAGCAAAAGAAAAACATTATTTTTAAAGGAGTAAAAAGATTGATGCTCCACTGTGGACTACTTAAGCCCCACACAGTTTCAGTCTTCAGTATTAATCTAAATGTGATGGCTTTTGCATACGGCGCATAATTAAACATTTTCTTTTCAGGGCTTTATAGAATCCCCATATGTTTTTAATGGCATCATCTGAATGTTTTTCTTAATAATTCTGGCAGCCTGCTCCTGAATCTTCAAGTTTGTTTTTTGTTCCTAATATCTTTTCTACAGAGGCTGCATTGTGCCAGAGATTGAATCAAGCTCTAAGAGCGCCATCATGGAGGAAGACACACACACTGACTCACACGCTCACACTCTGCTTTCTCTTCACTCTTCATTTGCCATCTGTATTGCTATTGGCACTGGGGGAAGATTTGTGACAAAGAGAAGGCATGGAATGAACACGGGGCTCTGTGTCACAACCTCACTCCACCATATGGCATGCACCCTTTCTTTCCGTTAATAGAACTTTGCTAACTCATGCTGTACATCTGCCTGTCTATGGATGTTTGGTGAGCATATTAAGGTGTGTGCATGCCAATGGGGTAAGATGACCTTGACAGCTATCACATACAGTCTGCCTAACACTCTGGGGCTGGACATATATAATTTGCTGACTCAATACCACTGCCTCATGAAAACAGACTTTCTCCTTTGACTAGTGGTCCATTTTCTGAATCAAACCCCTTCAGACACAACCCATAAAACTGAAGTAATGAAATGTTCACCATTTGGCATAGTCAACCACATTTTGAGCTGTAAATCAGAACCACTTCCATTTTAGATGGTATAAATGCAACCCAGTTATCAGGCATACACCCAGGAGGGGACATCAGGATAGAATAATAACCTGAGATTCTAATATCCATGTCTACCCAGGACTACTGCCCATAGTCTCAAACATAGAATGCACGAGCCATTACTTGAAGAATAAGTAAATCAAAACGAAGAATGTGCCCCATTGTTGTTCAAATGTAGCCCTGAATTTGTTTTATCCCAACATAAATTTAAATTCTGGAAAGTGACAAAGACTATAAATAACTCACATTTGAATCATAAGTCTCCTTTAGATTGAGTGTTTGAACTCAGATCCAAGTTTCAAAATATACCAGTACTTTAAAAAAAAAAAAAAAAGTGTTCTCACACTCTTACTATATTTGTCATCTTGAAACTGATGATGTGAATGAACAAAATGGAAATAGTAACCAAAACGGCTTCCTTATGCTATTTTCCTCATTGAACTTCATTTATTTACAGATGGCCAAGTGACTATGAGGGCATTTGAAACCCTCTTGTTATTAAGAATGGAGCTTTATCAAAAATTTCAAAGAACTGGTTTGTATTTCAGAATTCCACAGATGATGTGCCTTAAATAGAAACAACCACCTTGGAAAGTCTTAAAACATATGTAGGCAAACAAGGGCAGAAACAATTTATCCAGGAATGGGAATGCTATAGTCTTTACCGGTACTTCTAACATTTGTTGTTGAAACTTAACTGAAACAACAATAATCCTTAATAGCCTCTCTTTTTAATGGTTCCCAGTAAACAAAAATAATTTTCCTTACTTTTTCTTCCATCTAAATCGTTGTAGGTGAATTTATAACGTGATAAATATAATAAAAAAAAGAAAGTTCTTGGAATGAAGTGATTGAATAAAAAAAAAAAGAAGCGTTTACAAAAAAAGCAACAGTTGACTTTCGTCCTCATCCAGATACCATTTCAGCAGCTGTTCTCTGAGGCCTGGCCAAAGTAACCAAAACCACAGGTTCTAACGAGCTCACAGTCCATAGAAACCATGAGATATCAGGATTCCCATGGGGAACCCCCACAGCTATGCCATCTTGGGTAAAACCCAGCAGATATTTCTTAAAAGGCTTTGAGTCATAAGTACCAGTAGGACAATGATATTCCTCATCTCCTACCTAAAATTTGATTGAGGGGTCTTCCTTATCCTTCCAGAGAAAATTGCATACATGAAAATAGCATGGTGGTATCTCCACATTGCAAAGAACCCTCCTTCCAACTCAGTAACAACCACTCCAGTTTTCCCAAATCCAGATCTCAGAACATCTGCTATCACAAGCTTAATCCACGACGCTGAAATGATGGTCTGCATGACTCCACCTCTTCCGCAGCATTTGAAAATCAGTTGGTGCAGATAATCCCCAGTTATAGGTCTGAAAACAATTCTCAAATCAAGCAATGAGGAGTTTTAAGAGGTCCTGCTTTTTGGCAATTTTCCTTTAGTTTTAGAAGTTGAATGTTAGCCTTGCTCATCAGAATGAAGCAGAGACCCAGCCTTGTATCTTAGAGTAAATAACTAGGCCCTTGATGTGTACTTGCCCACCACGCAAGTTCCTCTAGGACTGAGGCCTGCCCTTTCCTGCCTTCTTGTATGCAAACATTTGCTGGGTACTACTTGATATCAGGCACTGTGCTGGGTACTGGGGAGAATGAGAATAGGGTACTCTTGTTGCTCTCAAAGAATTCACAGTAGAGAGAAGAGAGATTTATTTTGAGTAGACTACAAGATAAATATTCTAATAGAGGCAGAAATAAATTGGTAGGAAGAACAAAAGTAGGGGTTGCTCACTACACTAGGAAGGAACCAAGAAAATTTCACAAAAGAGGTGACATCTGAGGTAGCATTTGAAGTTATTCATGTGGTAGGAAAGGCAAAGGAACAAGAAGTTAGAAACATAAGGCAGGCACTCTAGGAATGGAACACAGCATCTACAAAGACAACCAGAACCAGTGGTTCTCAAACTTTCATGTTCAGACAAACCACTTTGGGGTACTTCTTGAAATAAATGGCTGGTCCTCGCTCTCAGATTCTGGTTCTGTTGGTCTAACACAAAAAACTGGAGTTTGCGTCTTTAACAAGTAGGTAGATCTCAGGTCACAATATGAGAAAACATCTGACCAGAGTCATAAAAGTGCATAGTGTTTGAGGAAGGAAAAGAAATTCAGAATGAATACAGCATGGAGTAGGGAGTGGAATAGAAATTGATAAATAAAGCTGATTAACCAGATTTAAGAGAGATTGTCAAGTCTTCCAGGTACCTGTGATTCTGGGAAGCTTCAGGTACCAAGAGCCACCATCTGGGCTGCATGAGGGCTGGATCCAGTCTCTACAGCTGTGACCTCTTGGGAGCCCACAGCCCAGCATTAGGAAGAGGGGAAGAAGACTGGCCTAAGCCCAGGCAGCCCAATGATCTGGTCCCAGTTCTGCCACTCACTGAGTTCTTTTCGCAAGTTATTTGATCATCTTGGGGCTCATTCTTTCCTCTGCCAAATGGGAATGATAGCACCAACATGTCAAGGTCATCCTAAAGATTCAATGGTAAGATACACAAGCAATGCCTATCTCAGGACCTTACATTTAGTACTTTTAAAAATAAAAATTTAATTCAAGTATCTAACATTTATTGAAAATACAGTAAACAGAGAAAAAAGAGGAAAAAGGTTTCAAATTTAGTCATGGTTTGCCTGCATGAAAAAGATACATAATTTCCCCATGACTGAGTCTTGCCTGCAGGTTACCAGACAACCCCTGATCCCCAGACTTGTTCTCCCATTTTCTGTCCCATTCCAGATCTCTGACCTCTCTCTAGAGTTGGACACTCCCTGGTCTGACACCATTTACTTGCCCACCATCACCACTAGCAAATCTGATCATTTTTCACAGACTCTATCCCTTGTGGTCACATAAGCCCAAACCTCTCCCAGTGCCACAATCATTTATGAGGGCTGGCACTGTTTCTGAAAAATCATTCATTTATCTGCCAAAGATACACTTAACTGACTGTTCCACAAGGTTTCTCATCTCTATGGTATAAACAAACCAAAACAGAGACAGAGTATCCATGATACTGAGGATGGTAGATAATTTTATCCTGAATCCTCGTCTCTCGTTATATGAACAGCAGTATGCCTCTAAATTTCAAGAGCATTGGAGTTCCAATACATTTTCCTCTACTTTCTCTCATCTGACCCTCTCCAAAACCTCATGACAGAGGCAATATGCTTCTCCCATTTTACAGATGAGAAAATACTGAGCTCCAGAGAAATTAGGTGACTTGGTCAAATGGCCATTAAACTACAGACTTAAACACAGGCCTACTGACTCCTCGTACAAATGCTCTCCATTATTCTACATCTGCTTCTTCTAATTTTCTATTTTCTTTGACCTTCATGAGGAGGGTGAATGAATGTTCATGGGCCCAACCCTTCTACATAAATAATTAAAGTTTTGAAGCACATGACAATAAATCCCTATAGCAGTACAGCCTAGCAAACAGCTATATTCATCTACTTCTTAAGAAGAGGCCATTGCGCTGAAACTGGTTTGGCTCAATAGATAGAGTGTCAGCCTGAGGACTGAAAGGTCCCGGGTTCGATTTCAGTCAAGGGCATGTACCTTGGTTGCGGGCACATCCCCAGTAGGGGGTGTGCAAGAGGCTGCTGATAGATGTTTCTAACTCTATTCCTCTCTCTTCCTCTCAGTAAAAAATCAATAAAGTATATCTTTAAAAAAAAAAAAAAAAAAAAAGAGGCCATTAATTCTAAAAACATTGAAAACCGAGTTTCTTTCTATACCAGTGGGAAGTGGATTTTGAGCCATGATGGTAGAGTAGAAAAAACAAGTTTTGGATCAGAAGGATCTAAATTCACAAGCCTGACTTTGCTACTCAACTGGTTTCATGATTTCCAGCAAGTTCTTGAAATTCTAAATCTGATTTTTTTTTAATCCATAAAAATAACAATCACCCAAATTCAAGCATGACTGAATGACAATAAATACCATAAGCCTAATTCAGCAATCACAGGGGCCCATAAGCATTGCTAGCCCACTTTCCTAGAATGGTTTATAAACTCTAATGTGCATGAGAACTTATTAAAACTTGTTGATAGTTTGTGAAAGCACAGCTTGCTGAGTGGTCCCATTCTCCAAATTTCTGATTCAGTAGGTCTGAGATGGGACCTGAGAATGTGCATTTCTAACAAGTTCCTCCTGGTGAGACTGATGCTGCTGCCTGCTACATCAGGGAATCACCCTTTGAGAGACACCGCCCTCAAATCAAACAGGGTATCATGTAGACATGGAAATAGAAGTCACTGGGTAAAAATCTTTACCCTAGAATGACCATGCCAAGATCTTGGTTGTCAATCACTAGGTCACAGCAAAGCCAGCTAGGAAAACAAAAAGCCATAATCCTGACCCTGTCATGGACTCTTGAAGGTCAAAAGACCCTGAGCTAAGTAAATGCTTTGTCTAAAACTTGTGATTCCTGTGTATTCACTTCAGAAATTCCTAAGCAAGGATCTCTATCTCCACTCCTAGAAACCTGGCTGCCTTATAAAAACAGTCCCTAAGAGCAACCAGACCAATGCTTTTGAAACCCAGTATCACAGTCCAGTTGAGGTTAAAGACGCAGTTGCCCCCAGTAAGGTCTCCATACCCCCATCTCACTCACATGCAAATTTGCAGAGTGTGAGAGCTTTTCAGAAATGCATTTAGGGCAATCATTTAAAAGATGCACCAGCAATAGCTCATTTTTTCAGCTAAACATTTTTCTGAAAGGAAGTGGCAGATTTTGCTTCAATGAAAGTAAGAAAATAACAACAAAAAAAACAGAAAATACATTATATGAAGGTGGTAGAGATAGTATAGTCTCTTTTGTTTCCAGATATGAAAAATATATAAAAATGTGATGAACTAGTTCTGTTCTTGTGAAGAAATTTGTAATATATCTCTATTTTGTTACAGCCGGATTCCACTGAGTCATCAATTTCCACTGTATTATCCAGCGTTCCGCATTCGGGTAGAATATTAAACAGCCACCAGATTCTGAACTTTGCATTTCCTCACATTTGATCCTTCACTGATCAAGCTTTGTTTCTCTACGATTTTATATATATATATATATATATATATATATATATATATATATATATATATATATATCAGACCCTGGAATCTACTTTCTTTGTTTTATCAAGACCTGGCGTGTAGTGCTTCTGATTTATCATTTTTACAACAGTCTCTTCCCTGCGGGCTCCAGGTTGTGATAGTGGGCATTGCTACGATTTATGGTGGGGATAGTTGACAGAAAATGTATGTTCTTTTTGATTTTCCTCCTTCCCAACACCTGGTTCTTATTTTCCCAACTCTAGCTTCTGCCATTTTAAGCATTATTTACCATTTGCTGAAACGTATCGGTTTATTTGGAGGGGATGTATAACACAGAGGATGGATTTTTACACTTGGCTATGATTTTTTTTCCTCTTATCAACCCAGTGCTGATATATATATATATATTTACGTTTTCATATGTTGTTAGGAACGTGATATTCATCTTTATCTCTCACTTGTTTCTCCTTATCTGCCACAGCGTATTAATTTTCTTAGAAAGAAAAAGAAAATGCAGGCCGGGTAGGTTCCTCATGCAGGTGTTTGGATTCTCTGTGACTCACACTGTAGGCGGTCACCTCCCTTTCCAGCCTGGATGAGTTATTACTTAGTGAAGGCTCCTCTCTCTCAAAGTCCCAGAGCAAGGCTAATTTTTCTTCCAAGTCTACGAATGCTTCAGAATAATTTGGCAAAGCATGAGCTTCAGAAGCATGCTAGAAATTCATTTGCCAATATTGACGATAACTTGAAAGGGTGGTGATGAAATAAACCTGAGAAATGTTTGATTTTGAAGGCTGACATTTAAGTCTTCTCTCCAAGGCAAATCACAAACCACTGGAGACTATATGATTCCACCAGAATTTGGGAACACCCAGAGTGCTTTCTGCTTTTGCCTCCCTTAGGTGCACCCAGCAGAGTTATCTCAGTATAATTAACTGTGGCATCCTTTTGCTCTCAGAACTAGCCTATTTTAGATGAAAATTACAAAAAGTCATACTATTTCATATTCATCCCTCTCTACTTCCTCTTAGTAACAAAACCCCTGCTGAGTTTATTTGAAAGGAGACTTGGCTGTCCAGATCAAAAGTGCATTTTCTCATTTTCCTTGCAGCCTGTGTGGCCAATTATTTATATAACAAACAAGCACATAGTGCCTGCTGTTTGCTAGGCACACTGTTCTAGGTACCCTACAGATTAACACATTTCACCGTCATCTTATGAGCTGGTGTGAGCTCAGCATTCCCATTTCACAGTTTAGGAAACTGAGAGGTCAAATAACTTGCAAAAGTGGCAGAACTGAGATGTGAACCCCAGCAGTCTGATTCCTGAATCTGTGCTCTTAATCTGCTATCTCCAAGTGTGACCAAGTGCGGGCCCGTGGATGTGGGAGGAAGTGACATGGGCAACCTCTCCATGTAATCCTAAAAAGTAATCTCCGTGTCCCTCTTTCTCTCCTGTTTCCCTTGGGCAGGAATGAAAAGTTGGTGCTGGTGAACGTGTGGAGACAACACTCCAAGAGTCAGAGGAGCCACAAGCAAGAGGGATGTGGATCCCTGGCCAACCGCACAGAGCACAGCATCTTCTCACCCTTAATTGCCTGTGACTTCAGGATGGTGAATGTGAGGATAATAACCATGTTATTGAAGCCACTATCATCCTGCATCCTAACACCTATTCACATCCTCACCTCACAAAGTCCCACTTCATGCAGATGTCCAGTAGATGTGTGAATATTCCATTCCAATATCAAGATGAGTCTTCTTGATTGGGTTCAAACATTTCATCCAAATTGCCCCAAGATTCTTAGCTATTCTGATGTCTGCTCCCATAGCATTATCAAGAAGGAGTTCACTGCAAGATGAGAACTTAGCAGATGGAATCGGCCATACACAGAGTACTCTGACACAGGGGCTCAGTAGCCCACATTATTCCCCTCTACAAACTGTTCTTAAACCCTAATGAGATCTGTAGAGAATTTGAGAAGATTTGAAACATTTACAGTAATTTGATAGACTACTTTTATGTCTGTTAAATCTAAAAATAAAACATTTCTTTTTTTAAAAAGGATTTATTCCAGTTCTATATTTAATTCTTGGCATATAAAAAGTTTCCATAGGAGACAGACATGAAAGGGACTGTAGTTAGAGACATGCAACCTTGGTCCTTACTCTAGAGTGTCTAGGTACCATCATAGCCTCAACTCCATCCTAATCTAGATCCAAGGACTCATCAAAAGGCATAAAACAGCCCCCTCTGCTCTGTTCCAAGGCACTTTCCATCCTCTTCCCTATTTTATTTCCCCCAATAGCATTAATCATGGCCTAACATATATATTGTAACCTCATTGGTGAGAGACTGTGACTGCTTTGGTCATTGCTTAATCTTCAGCTCCTAAGAGAGCCCAATATACTATGTACTTAATGAGTATAGACTGAATAAATGAGCAAGAAATGGACAAATTTTGAACAGCTATATGACCTTGTGTAAGTTACTTAATGTCTCTGGGTCTCATGATAACGGCATTTAACAGGATTGTTGTGAGAATTAAAAGAGATAATATCTGTCAAATACAGACCACCTCTCAGTACATGATAAAGGCCTAATCCTATATAATAAAAGCCCAGCAACCGAACAGTGGAACAACCAGAATGACCAGTTAACCAATTGTTATGACATGCCTGTCCACCAGGGGGCATACGCTCATTGCAGGAGCTTCCCCCTGGTGGTCAGTGCACTACCACAGTGGGAGCTCCGCCTCACTGACCAAGATGAGTGGCCCTACCACAGCAGGCAATCCCCGTAGGCCACGCCCCCCAACAGTGCACGAAGCCCATGCACCAGGCCTCTAGTAGTAAGAATAATAATAATAATAATAATAATAATATAGTGTTCATTATGTGCCAACCCTGACTATAAACTATTATTTTATTTAACAATTGCCCACGTGTTCAGAACTACCCAACTTACAATTCTATTACAGGAGTCCTAGTTCAGCACGTGCTTTGTTCTGGTCCTCTTTCTGCACACCTAGAGATATAAAACCTCTGTCATGAGTCTCAAGCTTCTAGGTGCCATTGTGGCCTCATCCGCATCCTACAGTTTGTAGACCAAAGAGTTTCTGCTAAGTGAGCTTTCCCCTCATAGAACCTGTCAGTATACTACTTTTGACAGATGAAAGTTAGTCTTGTCCATGTCTGGACAATTTAGAGCCTCATTCCCTTAACCCTGGTTTAAATATTGAGTGCTCAAAAACAGGCCCCAAAAATGGGCATCTAAGCATATTGATGTAGTACATTCAATGGAACTTTTTTTTTTAAACTACACAGAAGATACCAAATTCAAATTCTGTCACAAATGCCTTTATTCTTACTTTAAAAATAAAATCAAAAATAAAACTTGAGCCAATACCGGTTTGGCTCAATGGATAGAGCGTCAGCTTGGGGACTGAGGGGACCCGGGTTCGATTCCGGTCAAGGGCATGTGCCTTGGTTGCGGGCATATCTCCAGTGGGGGGTGTGCAAGAGGCAACTGATCGATGACTCTCTCTCATCAATGTTCTGGCTCTCTATCTCTCTCCCTTCCTCTCTATACAAAATCAATAAAATATAATTTTTTAAAATAAATAAATAAATAAATAAATAAATAAATAAATAAATAAAACTTGAGTGCAAAGATGCTTTAGGTCAGTGGTTCTCAACCTTTTGATTGCCACCACCCTTTAATACAGTTCCTCATGTTGTGGTGACCCCCCCAACCATAAAATGATTTTTGTTGCTACTTCATAACTGTAATTTTGCTACTGTTATGAATCGTAATTTAAATATCTGTGTATTCCTATGGTCTTAGGCGACCCTGCTAGCGGTTCTCAACCTGTGGGTTGTGACACAGACCATCAGAAAACACAGATATTTACATTATGATTCTTTAATAGTAGCAAAATTACAGTTATGAAGTAGCAACAAAAATAATTTTATGGTTGCGGGTCACCCCAACATGAGGAACTATATTAAAGGGTTGTGTCATTAGAAAGGTTGAGAACTACTGTTCTAGGCCAGTGGTTGGCAAACTCATTAGTCAACAGAGCCAAATATCAACAGTATAGCAACTGAAATTTCTTTTGAGAACCAAATTTTTTAAACTTAAACTTCTTCTAATGCCACTTCTTCAAAATACCAGGCCATGGTATTTTGTGGAAGAGCCACACTCAAGGGGCCAAAGAGCCACATGTGGCTCATGAGCCACAGTTTGCCGACCACGGCCTTAGGCTACTAGGACTAAAATGAGATTGAGGACATGGTTGTTACAGACCTATTACCATCAGTTTTGTGGTTTTAGAACAGTTACCCCAAAGTGTGTACAGTACAGTTAGAGCTAATCTGAGGTTCTTAAGGGAAGCTCTTCATTTGTATCATCTACAGAGCTTTTTAAAAATAAGGATGCCTAGAGACCCACCCCTAGGAATTCTGACTCAGTTAGTCTGAGGCTGGGTGGATGCATCAGTACTGGTTTTAAAGCACCCCAGGTGATCGGTGCAACCAGGGCTGGGAACAATCATTCCAGACAATTCCCCACTGGAATTCAGTTAAGTACTGTGTTCTCTGAGTCACACTCAGAGCTGTGACTTTCTCAGGCTGAATAAAATTTCAGATGAACCACTTACTGCCAAATTTGTTTCTCATTTATTTTAACCCTTGTATTCAATCCCTGCCTAATTATTCACTTAATCTCTTCTCATTCTGCTCAATGTGTAACTTTTTTATGACAACCCAAAATTCTCTCAACACTCTGACACATTAATTCACAGAATAATCCCTTAAAAACATCACACCAGCCCTTTTTGGCTCCTAAATAGTAAGTTGGGAAGGCAGGATTCACTTCTGCCTTGTTCCACAAAATGTCCATTTTTTTTTTTGGCCTGTTGTCCAGTGCTCTCTATGAAACCAGGGTTAAGGAGATGAGGTTTAAAATTGTCCAGACTTGGAATGGACTAGCTTTCATCTATCAATATTAGCATATTGACAGGTTCTATGAGGGGGAAACTTACTTAGCAGAACTCTTTTTGTCAACAAAAACTACTTATGAGATTAGGGAACTTCAGGTTGCATCTACTTATCTTCCTGATTTCAACAGTTCAGGTCTGGGTATAATCAGAAGATATACATGAAGGCCAAGTCTTTGCTTCTAGTCTGTTCTAAAATATCAATCCAGTAGATGATGAAATGCAAAGGGAAACTCCCTCTTAAGACATTTCTAGCACCAATGCCTAGGTTAGAGGTCCAAGCAGGGTTCCCCACATTCCATAGGATGAAATTACAACTACAGGCACATTTGCTGAATTCCTTCTAGACCTGTACAGTTATCCCAGAAGGTGGTCCAAAGGGAAATAATTATTCTGTTAAAGTAAAGTCTGATAAATTGTTTTATATCCTAAGTATTGAGGTTTCCAGAAATATTTATGTCAACTGTCCTACACATAGAACTTATAAGGGGCCAAAAGTTGGAAGATCTAGTGGAGAGGGTATAGACATTGGAGCTACAACTATCTGGGTTAGAATCTTCATTTTACTTCTTGCTGATTGTAGGACCTTGAGTATTAACAAAAACTTCTCCAAAACTCAGTTTTCTCATCTATAAAACGGGTATAACAACAATAATAATGGCTTATTCTTAAGATTGTAAGATTTTAAACTAACTTTAGAAAATATTAAATGTAAGACCTATAAGTCCTGCAACAGTGATCACTAAATTTGTAGCTGCTGCTTCTATACCTGTTGTCATCATTCTCTCTAGATAATTCCTAGCTGGTTGTTAAAATTGGAAAGAGTTGATGACTTGAAGCTGAGGATAGGCAAGGATGGATGCCATCTCTAAAAGACCAGTAAGAAGTGACAGGTTCTAAAAAAAAAAAAAAAAAAAAAGTCTTAGAAGAATGACCACTGCCCTCAGTGTTTTAGTGGATGAGAGGCCTCTGAAGATCTTAAAGACATAATAAAAGAAAAGAAAAAAAAAACAGAGATATTAAAAACAAAACTCCAAGTAACTCTTATACCAAGCATGGTACCAATCCTATTTTGTCTTTTGCTGTATTTTTTTTTATTTTAAAAATATATTTTATTGATTTTTTTTACAGAGAGGAAGGGAGAGAGCTAGAGAGCTAGAAACGTCGATGAGAGAGAAACATCGACCAGCTGCCTCTTGCACACTCCCTACCGGGGATGTGCCCGCAACCAATGTATATGCCCTTGACTGGAATCGAACCTGGGACCTTTCAGTCCGCAAACCGACGCTCTACCACTGAGCCAAACCGGCTTCGGCATGTCTTTTGCTGTATTATGGCTGAATCAGAATTCCTAATGTTGTACCAGAATGTGGACAGTTCTGAACACATGAGCTAGTGCTAAGTAAAATAATAGTGCATAGCACTTTCTTTTTTAAACCCATATTTTTATAAAGTTACTAGGGGCCCAGTGCACAGATTTTTGCACCAGTGGGGTCCCTCAGCCTGGCCTTCAGGGATTGGGCTGAAAACAGCTCTCTGACATCTCCCGAGGGGTCCCAGATTGAAAGAGGGCTCAGGCCAGGTTGAAGGACCCCACCTGTGTACGATCAGGCTAGAGAGGGACCACATCTGGCCCACCTCACCCAATCCCGATCCATCAGACCCCAGCATCAAGCTAACCTGCCAGTCAGAGCATCTTTTCCCTGGTGGTCAGTGCGTGTCATAGCGACTGGTTGAAGAGTCAGACACTTAGCATATTAGGCTTTTATATATATATACATATGTCTAATATCAGACTGATAAGCAATATTAATTAATTCATGGTATTTAAAATTCAATTGTTGTCTCTTCTTGATATCCCACCCAAAGAGCCCTGTTCAGTTTATGGCCAAAACAAGAGAAGAACAGAATATCCATTAAAATGGAAACTTACATTTTTTTAACCAGGGAAGAATAACTATGGCTACACCTTGAAACAGACAAACATGTTCTATAAATGTATTTACATCTTGGAGAAAAACTCAAGTCAGGCAAATTAGGCATTGATTTCAGAATTCGCATTTTCAAAATACCAATGGCATCATTCACAGAACTAAAACAAATAATCCTAAAATGTATATGGAATCACAAAAGGCCCCAAATAGCCAAAGCAATCTTGAGAAAGAAGAACAAACTTGAAGATCTCATGCTACCTGATTTCAAAAACTATACTAAAAGATGACAGTAATCAAAACAGCAGGGTTCTAGCACAAAAACAATCACATAGATCAATGGAACAGAATGGTGAGCCCAGAAATAGATCCATGTCTATATATTCAGTAAATCATTGACAAAGGAGGCAAGTATATACAATGGAGTAAGGATGGCCTCTTTAGAATTTTTATTATTTTTTAAAATTTATATTTACTATTGTAAGCATTACACATATCCATTTTTCCCCCAATTGACCCCCTCCTCCCCACTCCCACTCCTTCCCAGGTCTTCATGGCACTATTGTCTGCATCCATGGGTTATGTATATATGCATATAAGTGATTTGGCTAATCTCTTCCTGCCCACTCCCCACCCCTTTCCCTTTGAAAATCATCAATCTGTTATTCTTCCATGTCTCTGGATCAATTTTTGTTTGTCAGTTTCTTTTGTTGATTAGATCCACATGTAAGTGAGATCATATGATATTTGTCTTTCTCTGACTGCCTTCTTTTGCTTACCATAATACTCTTCAGGTCCCTCCATGTTTTCTCAAAGGACAAGATATCCTTTTTTACAGCAGCATAGTATTACACTGTGTAAACATACCACAGCTTTTTTTTTTAATATATTTTATTGATTTTTTACAGAGAGGTAGGGAGAGAGATAGAGAGATAGAAATGTCTATGAGTGAGAAACATCGACCAACTGCCTCTTGCATACCCCCTACCGGGGATGTGCCCGCAACCAACGTACATGCCCCTGACCAGAATCTAACCTAGGACCCTCAGTCCGCAGAGCGACGCTCTACCACTGAGCCAAACCGGTTTCGGCCACAGCTTTTTTATCTACTTTACTGATGAGCACTAGGTTGTTTCCAGATCTAAGCTATTGTAAATAATGCTGCTATGAACATAGGGGTGCATATTTTCTCAGAATTTTTCCTTTGATTGTAGGAAATATTGTATAGACTCAAAAACCCCCCAAAATGGAGGACACCTTGAAGAATCACTTCATTTATTCCTCTACAATCACTTTACTTATTCCATATATTCCTCTATATGTGGAGTCAAAAGTTATATGTGAATTTTCAACTGGGTGGGGGTCAGTACCCTCCAGCCCTCCCCCTATTGTTCAAGGGTCACTGTATATACATAACACTATTCTGTTAAGGAAAAAAATAGAGTATATCTCTCTATTCTTTAAATATATTAATAGATAAATGTTAACAACTTCACTTGATCCAAGGCCCCATGGTCTATTTGCTGAGCAATCTGAGCTCAAATCTACTCAAATTCTGATTGTGCTAGGCTCTTCTCATATGCCTGTGAGTCATTTGCCTGTATATCTTCAAATGATTTCTTGATACTAAATAGCCCTGATTCTTTTAGCCCTTCCCATAGGAGCTCAATTTCCAATCGTGTTCTATAAATTCTCTACATGTACCTTTAGAATCTCCTTTGAGCTCCAGATAAATGCCTCTTAGATATCCCTGCTGTGTATCAAATTCAACATGTTCCTCCTGTGCTGGTCTTCCTCCAATGATTTTTTTATAATCATAAATGGCACTGCCATTCACCCATCCTCATTAGGAAGGAAATCAACTCTACATTCCCTTCTCCCTTATTCCATAATCAAACAGTGACCAAAATGTTGTCCTCTAAAAATGTTGTAAATACATCCATTTCTCTCTATTTCTATTATCCCCAGTCCAAAGACTCATTCATTCTCTTAGGAATACTATGATATCCCACAACCAGTATCTTCCTCACTTCCATTCTCTATACAGTAGCCAGATTGATCTTTTTAAAACATATTATATCATAGCATTTTCTGAATAAAACCCATCAATGAGTGCTCAAAGTTTCTCAGAATATAGACCCATGTCCTTAGCAAGGCTTTCTCCCCCCACCAGTCTCACTAGTCACATACTGAGCCACTGTCACCCTCGCCTTCAGCTCCTTCTGTACTCTCCAGCTTCCTTCCTACTTTAGAACTTTGTACAGACTGTTCCCTCTGGCAGGAATGCCCTCCACCCCCTTCTTCATCCTTCATAACTCACCATCTTCACATCCTAGATGGTTTCTACTCTCTCTATTACACTCTCAAACAGCATTCATGCTGTACTTGTCCTGCACTTCACATACCAGAACTCTTGGCATGCTTATAATCATCTGATTAATTATACTGTTAATTATTACATGTCTAGAGACCATATCTGCCTTATTTACAGTCTATCCCCAGTACCTAATACTAAGTGACTTGCATATAGTAGGCAGCTTATGTTCCAATAGCACTCTGGTAAATGGTTGACTTCTTTCATAAATTAGCTTATCCCCTTTATGGGTTTCTCCCTCTCCCTTCACTGCCAAATTTCTTTAAAGGCTAGTCTATAATACCTGCCCCAGCTCCACCTCCATTCACCTCCAACCCACTAAAATTTGAAGTTCTTCACTACTACTCCAATAAAACTGCTAGTGCCAATGTTCTCCAGAAAAAGCTGGTGATTTTGTGGGTCTTTTCTAGATTAATTCAAACTGAACATTTCTGTGACATTTGATACTGTGGAAAATTCCCTTTTCTTTCCTTTATGCAAAAAAAAAAAAAAAAAAAAAAAAAAAAAAAAAGTAACAAGTAGCTACTTGGCTCCTGGCCCTGTGATGTAGAATTAAGATCAGAAAGAAAGACACTCTAACCAATAATCACAAATATGCATCTATAGTTATGTAAGCACTAGGAATTAAAAACAGAGAGCCAGAAGAGTGTAAAAGGCAAGGACTCTGAAATTGCCCTCCTATTTTCCTCTGATTGTGTTCTTTTTGCTTCCATGGCTGAATTTTCCTCTGCATGTCCCATCAACGTTTGCATGCCAGGATTCTGTCCTTATCACATAGCTCTTCTCATGGACACTCTCTCTCTTCCTGTGCTGGTGACCAAAGACTCTCAAATATTTATCTTCAGGCCTAACTTTCCAACTGCCTCTTGGATATCCCCTGCATGTCCCATAGGCACCTAAAATGGTGCATTCCAAACCAAATTAAAAGTCTTTCCCAGTCTTTCTTCTGCTGTTACCTCTCACCAGTCACATGAACTGGAAAATAAACACCCCTGAGCTTTTCCTCTCCCTTTCCTTCACCCCTGCAATCAGGGAGTTGTCCCAATTCTGCCTCCTAAACATCTTGTAATTTGACCTGCTCTCCATGGCCATACTTTTGTTCAGACACTCATCATCTCTCCCCTGAATTACTACTTGCCTCCCCTTGACCCCTACACCTCCTTGACCCCTGCCTCCAATCTCGCCCTCCTCTGATTCTTTGCCTTGCTGTCACCCACATTTGATGTGGCCATGTTGTCCTGCTTAAAAGTCTCCAGTGGCCGAAACCGGTTTGGCTCAGTGGATAAAGCGCAGCCTGTGGACTGAAAGGTCCCAGGTTCAATCTGATCAAGGGCATGTACCTTCGTTGCGGGCATGTCCCCAATGAGTGGTGTGCAGGAGACAGCTGATCGATGTTTCTCTGTTTCTCTCTCATTGATGTTTCTAGCTCTTTATCCCTCTCCCTTCCTCTCTGTAAAAATCAATAATATACATATTTTTTAAAAGTCTCCAGTGACTTTAAGATACAATTCTAGCTTCATAATCAGATCCTTCCTACTTCTCCTGTTTTATTCTTTTTTATATATAAATTCATTCTACAAATATTCATTGAGCACCTAGTATATAGCAAGCACTGGTTTAGGAACTGGAGATAAATCAGAAAGCACTGCTATGTCTTCATCAAGCCCCAAGTTCGAGTGCTGTAATACACATTACACACACACACACACACACACACACACACACACACACACACACCAGTCTCCAGCAACTTGAAATCTCTCATCATTTTCTACATGTCCCATGTTCTTTCAGGCTTTCCTATAATGCCTCCAGCGGTAAAAGACTGTTCCTTCCTCTCAGATATATTTGCACTCCCTATAGACTCAACACTCAACCTCCATGAAGCCTGTGGGAATTCCTCAGGCACCGTCAGACATACTCCCATCTCTGTATGTCAAACCACTTTGAACACATTTCTTCTCACATGCACTTCCTTTTTTGTACATGTCTGTCTCCATCATGAAACTGTCAGTCCTCCGAGAGTCAGGTACCATCTTTTCCCAGTGCACATTCTCAGCACATTTTTTTACTAATCCTATAAATTTAAAAGTAAATGAACAAATATATCCCACTATGTCTTTTAGTGAAGCAGGTTGCAAAGTGTAGTGTGCATTAGAATCTCTTGGGGGGGGGGGGCTTGTTAAAATGCTGATTCTGATTCAGTAGGTCTGGGTGGGGCCCGAGAGTCTGCATTTCTGAAGTGTTCCCAGGGAGGCTGAGTCAGCCAGCGTACAGACCGCACTTTGAGAGCGAGGCTTTAGAACAGTGATCATGAAACACAGAAAGAGAGGCTGGTTGCGAACTATTCTTGCAGAAATTAAACGAACAAACAAAACACAGTTCTGCATCACATCTTGTCTATCAAATCTGCTTGGCATCTTGACAGCAACCAGCTTCATGAAAAGCTGGGGGGAAACGGGGTTGTTCTAATGTCTCCCGAGTTGGACAGCTGACTCACGCTACCCACGTCCTCTGAGAAGCCCTCCCTACATTGATTTAACAGCTTCTGCTTGTTGCTGATGCCCAAAGACTCTTGTTGTTGTTGTTGTTGTTACCAACTCTGCAGATGGTTTGGTTCAAATGTGTTCCCTTGTCTTCTCCAGCATGGACACATGTCCCCAAACTTCTCTGCCAAGAGTCGGTGGTATAGGATGGCTCAGTTCCTCTTGAACGTTCCCTGTTCTAAGGCACAGCTCTGGCTGCCATTCAGGGCATCGCTTTTCAAAGCTGTCCTGTCCCATTGAGAGAAGCCATGGCACTATGGCACTAACTGGCTGCCCAGCCTGGCCAGCACCGCTGCTCAGCCCCGAACCCTCTGCTCTTCGACAGTAGCCTGCACAGATTCACAGGAGCAACCTGAAAGGTGATTCCAGTCTCGGTTCTATCCTCAGGATTCTGAGATGCTACTGGGAATTTTCAGGTTGTTTTAAGGCTCTTTTAAAGACAAATCTATGATATTTACATTATAGATACATGGGCCTGTGGAAAGCGCAGTGTGGCTCTTTAAAAAAGGTGCAGGATACATGTTCATGTATTACTAGAAGGATTATATAAAAGATGTTGAAACATATTTCAGCCAAGCAGTGGTGTAGATGGCCACAGAACGTAATGTATTTATTGTCAAGAAATTCCCACCAGAGACCCCTGAAATCTTACATTGATTGAAACAATTGAAAACTTTCCAAGTGGTAAAATATTAAATATACTCTTTTTAAAAATATTTACCAGTGAAACACTAAAATACTGCAATTGGAGGAACTTACCCAGAAGTTTTTGTTCTACTTTTCCAAAAAGCAGCCAGAAAGGGATTGTTTTCTTTTAATGCTTTGTTTTGTCTTTCAGGAAAAAAAAGAACCAACTTATTTTGAGCATACTGCTCCCCTGTCTGCCCATGCAATAACATCATAATGGCAGAATAATCACTGTAAACAATGCCCTGGGGATGTAGTTGGCTACAACAGGGGGCTTTCGGAGCCAATTTCAGTGCTTTTCTTAACTACATCATTGCATTTTTGTCTGCGAGTGGATAAGAAGAGTCTCCTTTAGGGCAGGTTGGTGGAAAGTGCTAATTGTTGACACATTAGCTAATTGTTATGATTAGCCCCTGACTTTTTTTTTTTTCATTCCGAAAGTCAAGATCTCAACTGCAAAGTATGAAGATGCTTTATTACAATAATGTTATGAAAACATTCAAACAATGGGAGGCTAATCTTCGGAAGCGTTCAGTCCGGTGGCCACTAGACAGCCATGCCTTTAAAGAACAGACAAGCATCAGGGAAAAAATGCCTAACTGTTGCATCCACCCAATACTTCAGACATAAGTGTTCTGGGTTATCATCAATGATCTGTTTTTACACATTCACAATGTCTTTGGAAAATTGAAGTAACTCCAACCTAAATAAACCACATGCAAGCCATAATGGTCTACTGACGATTGAGGCAGCTTGGAATCTGAGATAATGTGAACCTATAAGGTACCACACTTAGCTGTTTCATCAGGGGGTGTTCGAAATTAGGGTCAATCTCAGCTATAGTTCAACTTGGGAAAACAACTAGGTATAAATAATAAAATGTGTGTGTTATTTAACATTCAGAGAAAAGGAAGGAGAGGAAATCAAGTAGAAAGAGAAAGGAGCAAGCAATCAAATGGCACAGTCCAATTTTTTGCTCTGGCCATTGAGTGAGTCATTATTCTGTGCCTCATTCATCTGACTTTTAATGCAAGCAGATAGTTACTATTTGCTATAGGGATAATCTCCCTTCGTGTAAGATATTTGACCAGATTTCAATTCTTTTTTAATTTCATGTACATGATAAAATCAATGTGTGATTCTTTTATGATAAAATGTGTTCATTTTTTATCTTAACAAGTGGAAAAAATACAATCTTCTTAAATTATTCTTGCTTATAATCTCCTCTAAACCACAAATTAAATTTTACAACCCAGCCATTAGTCAATCTTTATACATATACTTCCTATGATATTATTTATTTTAAATTTTAGGTTTCCACATCTTTAAAAAGATATCAGTTTTAAACAAGCCACTCTATTTTGTTTGTATGTAGTTTGACTATTTTGAGAGACTTAACTGGTAACTAACTAGTTAACCCCATTAGACTTGTTTACAAGATTGAATATGATAATAACTGAATGTGACCAAAGCAATGCTTGGTACATAGTAAGCACCTAATAAATGATAGCTGTTGCTATCATCCTCATCAACATGACAAGGAACTGGCCAAATAGGCGACTTGCATTTTACAGAAAATAGCATAGATGTTCCTAGTTTAAGTCATGATGTAATATAGCAATGCACACGAAAGAAAGTATTGTGAGTAGTAACGACTAAAGTGTTTTGGTAGCACATGACAAGTAGACACTTGACTGAACATCTATGACATAGTAGGCACTCAGCTATGTGGCTTAGCTTAGATTAGGGGTCTACATTCACAATCAGAGCTAAAGTTAAAAATAATAAATAAATAAATAAATAAATAAATAAATAAATAAATAAACAAACACTAGCAATCCCTCCTCAATTTAAATGTCCTGGGATAGAATCTTTTGATCCTAAAGAGAATATAAGGTTAGGAAAATGAAAAGTGAGGAAAAATATTAGAAAAATACAGATAAAGACCAAGATGATAATATCAACAAAATCTTATTTCTACCCTAAATTTGCAATAATTAAATGAATAACATTTTTTCTTCCTTATTTGAGACATTTCAGAATCTTTCTTCTCCTCAATATCAACCAGATATTAAAATTTCATTTGGCCTGTTGCAAAGATCATAAGAAGAAGACATTTTTTTTTTTCTTATACTGACCCTTCATCTAACTTGAGTGCCACCTGGCTGAGATTTAGTACCGACTCCCAAGTCTGTTCCAGAGACACAGTCTGAAAACACCTCTTTCCCTCGCCCCCCCCCCCCCCCCATGATGGTAGTCCTAGGGAACTAATACACTCGTATTCAAGAATTATCTCAGGGTCACTATGAAGGTCAAATAAGATTAGCAGAAAGCAGCTAGCATAGTGCCTACTCAATAAAAGCTAGCTCCTTTATTCCCCCTCCTCCTCTGGGCAGTGAGTATGGGTATGTGGTAGGGTTTCTCCTGGTGAGGACTCAAGCTGGTGATGGATGGTCCTTATAGGTCAAGAGCTCCAAAGGATTATCTCTTGGGTCTTCCATCATGTTCCTCCTGCTAGGAAGTGTCAGGGCCTCTTTCTGGTGACATCTCAGTGCCAGCCTATTTGGTGCAGGCTTTCCTTCCCATTTGCCTTACTGCCTGTCTCTGCTTCCCGCTAAAACTCTGCCCCTTGCCTACTAGGCCGCTGGTAGAGAAAACTGGCTCCACAGGGCAGGCCGGGCTGGGAGGCAGGACACTGGGTAGTGCCAGCTCAGATCACTGTCTCTGGATGACTACTAGAGTCCCTTCTTGACCTGACCCAAATGATCCCACAACATTCAGCATCCATTTCCCCTCTGGGCTTTTTACTTTCATTTACTTTTTTTAAAATCTTAGCTGTTGAAAGTATTACAAATTCATTGGCTATTTTCTTTGAGAAGTCAATACCATTGTATTATAGGCTTTTCAACCTAATTTCATTATCCTATTCTAAAGAAGTGAAGATATATCAGCTATTTTTAATGGCTTTTTAAAATTGTTATTCCATCTGGAAGATGCAGGATCTAATCTAAAGAAAAATAAGGAAGCAGACCCACTCAAGCCTTAGGTCAACTACAAAGTTATAATGTGTCTACAGACCAAAGCAAGACACAAAAACTAACATACAAGCCCTACCTGGTTTGGCTAAGTGGGTAGAGCATCGGCCTGCAGACTGAATGGTCCCCAGTTCAATTCCGATCCAGGGCATGTACCTCAGTTGCAGGCTCCCAGCCCTGATCCTAGGCATGCCAGAGGCAATGAATTGATGTGTCTCTCACATGGGTGTTTCTCTCTGTCTCTCCCTCTCCCTTCCACTCTCTCTAAAAATCAATGGGAAAATATCCTCAGGTGAGGATTTAAAAAACAAACAAACAAACAAACAAACAAACAAAAAACAAATAAAAACAAATGGAAAAAACTTTTTAAATACTGTGAAATTGATTTTGTGGCTTGAAAACCTAGTTTGAAGTCATTTCTTATTAGAATTTCACCTTTTCTCTATTTATAATTAATCAAGTAAGAATTTGTGTTCAAGTAGATACAGCCAGATTGCTTAGCAGTGGTTTATTTTCCTCCCATTCCTCTAAGCTCCTATCCTCAAAGCAAAGAAAAGCAGCAGATATTTACATGTATGTATACCAGCATGTGTTTTTCATTTATCATATATACCACATGTATGTTTCATGTTTATCTCATACATGTATTTCATATATATTACACACTAGAGGCCGGGTGCACGAAATTCCTGCACAGGGCCATCCGTAATCCTGGCCAGTGATCAAAGTTAGAGCATCTGGCGTGGAAGAGCAGATCCCAGCTGATCTCTGGGCCCTAGGCAGCACCTGGACCCCCAGACCCCCAACAGCCCCTCCATCTGAGTTATGGCAAAGATGCAGTGAGTGCGGGCCAGGGTGCAGCATGGGCCAGTAGCAATGCATGGAAGCCAGCAGGCAACATTCTCTCTCCTGGCCTGCTTGCAGACTGGCTCCTGCATGAACCCACAGGGAGCCCAACCAGCCCCTGCAGTCCTGGCAGCTGCAGCCTGGCTCACCCAGAAGAGGCAGAATAGGTAAGGGGCAGGCTCCTGACAGGTGCCCAGCACCTAAGCACAGGGGCTTCCCCAGAGCATGAGCCCTGGAGTTCGGGAGGGGAGAGTAGCAGGGGGAGTGAGAGCCAACTCTACATATACCCCACATTCTCACTGCACCCCCATCCCCAGGTAGCCGGTGAGAGGTGGCAGCACATTGCCAATGCCTGCCATCTTCCGCACTGCCCCCTAGTTGTCAGCAGACGTCATAGCAAGTGGACAAACTCCCAGTTGAACTACCATCAAAAGACAATTTGCATATTAGGCTTTTATTACATAGGATAATACATATATATACCCCTATTTAATTTATCGGGATGCCATTAATAGATACAACAAAGGCAAAGAATTTCAGTTCTTTGAATTATAAGCTTTAAAAATTCAGGTGATGTTAAAAAGTTTAATACTTCCCATTGCAGAAAGGAATAACCTTCATCCACCCTCTTGCTTGTTTTTCCTTGAGTCAGGTAGATAGTTGAATAACCTGAGAGCCATCCTACAGTTACATAAAAGAGAAAACAGAGAAGTATCCTCTTTGAGTACAAAAATGCAGGTACAAGAGGAGACAAGCCCAGTTGGCATGGCTCAGTGTTTGCGTGTCAACCTATGAACCAGGAGATCACGGTTCAATTCCAGGCTGGGGGCACATGCCCAGGTTTCAGACTCAATGCCCAGTGTGGGGCATGCAAGAGGCAGCTGATCAATGATTCTCATCATTGATGTTTCTATCTCCCTCTCCCTTCCTCTCTGAAATCAATTTTTGTTTAAATTGTCTAAGATAAGACAATGCCTGTGGTCCTGCTTGCTGGAGCACCCTCCCTAGCATGAATACAAACCAAAAGAAGGAATTATTCACTAGGCACCATTTTATTTCATTCTCTCCTGCAGAATGAACGGGCTTTACATATGTGACAGCATCGGATTCCCACAATAACTATAAGAGGTAGATGTTATTCTCTCAATTTTACTAATGTGATAACTGAGGCTTAAAAATCTTAAAGAATGTGGGTCATCCATCAGTGAGTGATAAATAAAACTGACACTTTCCTGCTTATAGCATCCCCCCTCCCCCCACCTGAAGAGGTACTTGCAAAGAAAGGACTCAGGAGCAACCAGGAAAACTGGGCATGGCTGTTCATATTCAGGCGGCCAAACAGTCTGAAAGCCAGATAGCCCCATTGTAAGTACAGGGGGAAAGCTTCCCATGCTTACATCTGATTACAGCACAATTGAAATCCACTGAAACTTATCCTGATATCAAACGACAAGCTGTGGTATAATACTTCAGTTCTGAGAGCTTGAAACCCTAGTCCTGAAGCAGCAGGTGTGCGCTCCATTAGATTGTCTTGGAGGATAACCACCCTCCCCCAGGGCGACAGCACGCCCAGGACTTTCCGGGCACCCTCTATTCTTTATCTGCTTGAGGTCTAGCTCGTGGGGGAAGGGAGAGCATAGGTTAGATTACATGTCGTCCCCTCCAAGGTCAGTAAAGCCTAGAAGTTTTCCAACATGTTTTTCCTGAACTAAGTGAGACTCAATCAAGAGCTTCTTGAGACTCAATGAAGAGCTTCTATGCTGGTACCGTGACCCTCCTAGGTTCATTAATCCAACCGGTGCTTATTGGCAGAGGGAGCCCTCTCAGGGACACTGTCCTGAAACAGATTCCAAACTAGGGTAAGAAAGAGTTTTCACCTTTTGAGAGTTTGCAATCTAATGGGCAGATACCTCCATCCTTTGAAAAGCAATTGCAATTTAGCTCTCACCATTCTCACAATAGGCCTGTCGAGAGAGGAGAGGAGAGGAGAGGAGAGGAGAGGAGAGGAGAGGAGAGGAGAGGAGAGGAGAGGAGAGGAGAGGAGAGGAGAGGAGAGGAGAGGAGAGGAGAGGCCTGTGTAGGCTGGAGGAACTGGGTAAGATAGGAGGGAGGGGCTGGCTTGAGCAGCACCTGGAATTTTGAGGAAGGAGATTTGGGTAGGGAGAGGGGGAGGATGGGGGAGGACAACTGGCATGGAAAGCAGCATAAAATTAGTGTCATGTATGTGGTGGGCAGAGAAGGAAATATCAAACAAAACCAGTAAATTCACAGCGCTGTTGCTCCTGGGTCCTTTCCAGGCCAAGATGCCCTGTTTACATCCTGTACTTAACTCACCTCCTCCTTAACAAGCTCCTGAGAAGAAAATCTCTGACATGGGACCGTTAAAGTCGCACTTTCCCTTCCGCAAATACATTTGCCTACTTTTCACAGCTGTTTACACAGAATAAACAGCCTTTTGCTGCAAGATGAAATGCAATTTTCACCCATTTCGGTGGAGAAGTAAAAAGGTGGTTGAAAGCTTATGAAAATGAGACCTCCTGGTGAAGGAGCAGAACTGGGCCGCCTCAAGACGAGAAGCTCAGAGCGGGTCCTGGTAAATTTCCATGTTCTGCCTACAAAGGTGTCGTCTGCTTAAGAAATGTGTGATCCAGTAAGCTATAACTGAACGAGATTCTTGGAAGCTTGCTTCTTAAACCAGAGATCTGTGGATACAATTATACATACAATTCGCCACAGCTCACAAAATTTTATGACTACATAGACTTGAAGCAAAACAAGGGGGTAATTCTGTGAAAATGAAAGTTTCCACCAGATTCTTGGCATGGAACACAAACGTAGTCTCTATAAATGAGAGATAGTTTTTTTTTTCTTTCTTCCTTTCTTCCTTTCTTCCTTTCTTCCTTTCTTCCATTCTTCCTTCCTTCTTTCCTTCCTTCCTTCCTTCCTTCCTTCCTTCCTTCCTTCCTTCCTTCCTTCCTTCCTTCCTTCCTTTCTTTCTTTCTTTCTTTCCAAATTATATCTGTGACGGGGTGGAAGGCCACTGTCAGTCATGGAACTAGATGACAATTGGTTACACTCTAATCATACACTGGGGAGATCCTTGGTCCCATACGCCTTGGCTTTCTACCCAACATCTGCCTCATCGTGCTCCAGTCTCTCCTCTGGTCCTGACACATTCAGCAGCCCAGTAAAAGCCTCTCTAAAAGTTCGGTAGTGGTAGCCAAAAGAGCAAAACAAATAACAGAAGAGGAAAATAACCATCTCTACTTTTAAAAGGGTGGAAGGGTAATTTTGAAATGCCAAAAAAATGTCTGTCAAGTCCTCAAAAGCAGAAATTATGTCTCATTTTTCTTGGTTTATACGATGCCCACCACAGTAGTAGAGACACAGTCGTTGTTCAATGTTTGCGAACAATTGAAAGTCTTTACTATGGATATTGAGTTCAAATGATTTCTCTTTCTCTTTCTATTACATAAGATCAGATTAATCATAAAATATTACATCTTGAGTGTTGGGGGTACAGCCGCTTTGTGAAACAGTTTAGCCGTTTTTCAGAAAGTTAAACTTAGGAGTTACTGTATGACCCAACAATTCCACTCCTAGGTGTAGAGCTAAGAATATTGAAACCATATGCTCACAAAAAAAAAAAAAAAAAAAAAACACACTCATTCACAAATGTTCATAGCAGCATTATTTATAATAGCCAAAAAGTGGAAATAACTAAATGTCCGTCAACTGATGAGTAGATAAGCAAAATGTATTATACACATGCAATGGAAAATTATTCAGCCATAAAAAGGAATAAAGTCCTGGTAAATGCCACAGTATAGATGAACCTTGAAATCTAAGGGTTGGGGGGAGAAACCTAGACCTACATACTGTCTGATTCCACATATTATATGGCCAAAAGACCACATACTGTATGATCTCATTTATATGAAATGTCCTGAATAGGCAAATCTGTAAAGACGGAAAGTAGATTAGTGGTTGCCAGGAGCTGGGGGGAGGGAGAATGGGAAGTGACTGCTAATGGGTATGGGGTTTCTTTTTATGAGATGAAAATGTTCTGGAGCCAGATAGTGGTGATGGTGGTACAACTTTGTGAATATCCAGCAAACCACTGGACTGTATACTTTTAAAGGGTGATTTTTATGATATGTCAATTATATCTCAATAAAAAAATATTTGGGAAACCTTGTGGTGAAAAAACTACAGTTAGAATTTACTTTCTGTTCTTCAGGTGTGATGAAAACTATTAATATCCCACATATCCGGGTGGTGATGACACCAACATGCCATCTGCGTGCCTGTGCTAAAAAGAGGGGAGTAAAATATCTTATGTATTCTTTTTTCTTTGTCAATAAATTTTAGAAAACTTAACCAGAATTCCTCATATGTATACAAAAGAAAGCTGGAGGATCTTTAATTGTTCATTATAGCATGTTATTAATCACATTAAAATAGCAATAACAATAATGACTAACATTTATTGAATGCTTACTATGTACCAATTATGCTTTAAGTATCTTACATATATTAACTTTTAGAAAATTAAAAGAACAACTCATCAGATGAGTACTATCCTTATCTCCACATCCTATAGAAAACTGAGGAACAGAGAGCTGATCCAAGGTCTCACAGCTAATTATGCAGCCAGAATCCCAGCCCAGGCAGCCTGGAGCAGAGCTGGCAATGATAACTACTATGCAGTGCCCCCTTTCATGAATATAGGAAAAGGATTCCTGTAGTAGCATGAGTCACTGCAGGGCCTAATCCGGATATTTGGTCTAAGTTTTGTCACAGGCAAACTCTGCAAGCCTGGGATTCCTTGGCCTGATTCTCCTGCTCTAAAAAGTTAGGGTATGAGCAGCCCCATCGCCAAATCCCCAACCACTCTGAATCTCCAAGTCTCTGTAACTAAGTCAATGGCAAACCAAGAGATAGTCAGATATTCTGTCATTTAGTATATTATATGTATCAGGCACTTTACCTGATTTTATAAATATTAATAAAATATTATTAACCTGATAATATTTTATAGAAGACAACCAGGAATTTTAGAATTAAACAGCTAAAAAAATGTCAGGGCTAAATGGCAAGGTTGGCTATCAGGAATTTTTCTAAATGTTAAAATAAGGGAAATGCTTTTCATTTTCCCCTATGATCAAGAAATCTTTCATTATGTATTTTTCTCCTGAAATTTAATATCACAATATCTCATCCTATCCTCAACAAGTATAATAAATATAGAAAGCCTCCTGTGTAGTAGGCATTTTCAGGTCCTAAGGATACAATAAGAAATAAGGTGGGGAGGGGTAAAGGGGTTCCAGCTTATTTTTTAAGGGGAGGGGACAGATAACAATAAGTCAACTAATCAATAAGTAAGATAAGTTCAGTTAGTAATATGTGCTAAAAAGGAAATAAAGCAGGCTGCTGTGATGGTAATTGATTGCTGTACTATCTGATAAAACCTAAGCTACCGCAAAGCAAAGATTTTGGTCTATTTTGTTCACCTTATCTAAAGCACTCAATAAATACTGAATGAATGAATGATGAGTAAATGGTGCTCTCCATGCTGTAGCAGAGACTGCTGGCTTATCACCAAGGCCATTTCTATTTTGTTCTGGGCTCACAGGTGGACCATAAGTATTAGTTTGCTTGGGCAGCCATAACAAAATACCTCAGACTAGGTGGGTTCACTAGGAAAATTCATTTTCTCAACGTTTGGGAGGCTGGAAGTCCAACATCAAGGTGCTGGCAGGTTTGGTCTCTCCTCGGCTTGCAGATGGCACCTTCTTACTTTATCTTCACATAATCTTTCCTCTGCACATGGTATCCCTGGTGTCTCCCCTCTCATCTTTTTTTGTTTTTGTTTTTCCAGTTTATTGAACTTATTGGGATGACACTGGTTAACACAATTCTACAACACATCATTTGTACACTGTATGGTGTGTTCACCAGCCCCAAGTCAAGTCTCCTTCCATCACCATTTATCCCCCCTTTACCAGCTTCACCTCCCCACACCTCTTCCCAGCAGCAATCAACACACTTCTGTCCATATTCAGGAGTTCTTTCTTTCTCTCTCTCTTTTTTTTTACTCAATGCCTCCCACTCAGCCTCTCCTCTTCTTAGAAGGACACAGATTGGATGAGGGTCCACCCGAATCCTGATTTTAACTTAATTACCTCTTTAAATGGCCTCTCTCCAAATATAGTCACATTCTGAAGTACTGGGGGTTAGGACTTCAACATATAAATTGGCATGGGGGAAGGGGAGAAGAGAGGCACAATTCAGTTCATCACACCACATTCCTAGCCTCACTTGCAGTTAAGTTGATATAGTCACATGGCTACCGTCAATGGAATTTGAGAGAAAGTAGTATGTGCCATTTCCTGGCCTAATCCCTAAAAACCACACATGATCCTCCATGTAGTCTCCTCATCACTTGGCAGGGTATTGACCCCTGAGATGATGTGGAAGCCACAAGGTAGAAATGACAAAGCCTCCAGTAGCTTGGGTCCCTGACCATGGCAGAGCAGAACCCCCCCTCATACCATGGACAGAGACGTGCACTGGACTAGTCTAGGAAAGAAAAATAAACATATGTTGAAATTGTTTTATTATAGCTATTGGTTAGATTATCTTAACCAATATAACCTCTATATGCCTTCAAATCTCTTTAGCCTTCCCTAATAACTTTCTGTTATTCAAGCTAAAGAGACTTATTTAAAGGTTTCCTCCTGGGGCTATGACTTCAGTCATTTTTTATGCTTCTCTCTTCCCGATTTCTTTATTTTCATCCTAAACTATGGAATCCAAAACCAGGCAGAGGCTTCTTAAAGCAAATTTTCGCCGTAACACATTAGCATAACCCAGACTGGGGCCTTACCTATACTATTTATCATGAGATAATGCAGAGACATAAAAACTGGAGACTCCCAAAATTCTTAAACCCATGGTTCCAACCTCAGAAACCCGTACTTTTATGGGCCAACTCAGAATTGCCAACTGCTGCGGTGGTTTATATGCTAAAAATAACAGGGCACCAAGAAGAAGCTGACCGGGACAAATCTGGGCTGCAGGACTCCCTGGACCAGGAACAACAAACAAGGTGAAGGAGGTGGTGGAAAGGGGGAGCATTCTTCGCTGCAGTGATCCCAAAAGCCATGGGGAATCCAAAAATAAACATTGGTTGACTCCAGTGCCCTTGAACAAGTATGCAAAGTCACTGAATAACAGAGCCAGCTAATCTAAATGCCAATCTAAACTTCTACCTCTGAGTGGCTAATGCAGGTGGCCAAGCCTTTAACTCCTAAATAAGTGTACCAGAGGAAATATGACTATTTTATATCATTTATATCAATAACAGATGCATCTGACCAATTCTAAAAAGTCTACATTTTCTTTCAGGAGCACAGAAATATAACTCAGAGCTTAAGTAATGAAATACAAGAATGAATTTGTATTCATTCTTTCATTCGTTCATTCAACATCATTATTCATGCCTTACAGGTGCCAGGCACTCCACTAAGGACAAAAGATAAATACACTATTCAAATCCAATTCTTTCCCTCAAGGATTTCACAATCTTGAATTTGGGGAAGAAAATAAGAAGAAAAGCACAAATGAAAATGTGATAATTGTTGTATTGGCATCATGGCAAGGTATTCTGGGAACTCAGAGAAGAAAATGATCAACTCTCTGCCAATGGAAAATGGAGTTACAAATAAAAATTCCAGCAAGACCCCTAAGTAAGTGTCTACTGCATTGAATCACCCACACTTCGTTTTAAAAGGAAGAAAAAGCTCAAAAAATAAAATAAAAGGAATCATCAAAGTAAGTCCTGGACATCCTCACTGTCCCTCCTGACTGGGTCTCCTAATACTAACTGCAGAACAGGACTCACTCCTACATGTCATACAGTGGAAGAGTTGAGAGGAACAAAATCAGGGAACGGGCTTCTGGAAGACGATGAAATAAATCTAAAATTAGAGACTTATGTTGGCTTCTGGTCCAGTTTTATTTCCTAAGAAAGTGTCTCCCAAGTTTCTGAGGCATCATTTTTCTCTGGTTCTTCCAGCTTTCCCCAGCTAAATCTGCTCCTAAGATTCTCACTAAATGCAAAAATGTAAATCCCTTAGTATGACCCCACTTCCAGGATTGCTGATCCCAGGCTCATGAACATGCTTCCCTATCTGATGGATTACAGTCTATGGAAATAATTCATTACTTATCTGCTCCCAACTACACAGCCAACGTCTTCATCCTGGCCTATACTTTAAATTAAGTGGTGCTTGAAAGATCTCTGAAAACAGTGGGGAGTGGGGTTGTTTTTTTTTGTTTTTGTTTTTAATAAAACGAGGGATTACATCCTGAACATGTGTCCTGAACCATATATATGTTTTGCTTTTTAAAAATATTTTAACCAGATTTACTTAAACTATCTTTTATAATTGGAAAAATAAGGATTATTTTTTTTTTTATGCTTAGTGAAATGACAAAGTTTTCAAACTCCCTTCAGAGGAGTGACCAGGGCTCAGATTGAAAATGTCAGGTTCACAAATGTCTTTTCTCCTGTGACCTTCCTCACATGGTCAATTCAAGCTACTAGCACTTTTTTCTATGACAAAAATATGTACCCAGTGGGAACTGGACTGAAGTCAACACATTAATTTCATGTAATTCAGCTGAATGATTTTATTTCCTCCCAAAGAGTTGACTTGGGGGAGGGGGGGTACAACCAGTGGAAGGTGGTGGTGGTGAAAATGTTTTAAATACGACCCTCCACTGGTCTACTGGGCTTGGGATGGGACAGATCCTCGAATGACTGTTGGAGGTGAACTTAAGGTGAATGAACTAAAGCTTCTGCAATAAAAAATAGTTCCACCAGATCTTCAGAATCTCTTGAGTCAAGAAAGGGGCAGTGGTAGCCAGGCTTTAAGGTGACCTCCTGGTGTTCACGCCCTGGGTAATCCCCTTCCATTGGTTGAGTGTGAGCTGGACTCAGTGACTCACTTCTCACAAGGAGAATAAGAACTGATGGTGTGTGAGTCAGAGACGAGGCCATATCAGGCAGTGTGTACCACCTCCTTTACTCCCTCTGCGGAAACTGGTTGCCATAATGCAAGCAGCCTATGGAGATGACCATGTGGCCAGGACCTGAGGGCACCAGCCAACAGTCTCCTGTGATGAGCTAGTAAGCAAAGGCTCCCTAGGCTTCAGATCCTGCAGCCTTGAGGCAAGTTCTGGACTACAACCTCATAAGAGACCTTGAGCCAGAACCATCCTGGGACATCCCACAGAGATGGAAATGTTTGTTGTGTTAAGCTGATAAATTGGGGGGTGGGGGGTAAATTACGTTGCTCAGCAATAATTAATATAGGGGTTAAAAGGTATCCACCCCAGGACATGGTGTGAGAAGTGCCAAGAATGTGCCACACCTGTGCAGTGACCTCCCCTGTGGTCTCTCTGAAATGCTTGAAGGCCTATCTTAGCTATGTATGCATTACTCACACATTGAGTGCCTTCTGAGTACAGTCAGGATCCCAAGTGTGAGGGATAACAAGGCAGTTGCCCTTCTGAAAACCTCATTTTCCTCCTCCTTAAAGAACCAACCAGTTTCCCAGTCAAAAACAGCTTTCAAGGCCACTACAAATTAAGGCCAACAATTGAACCCCAATCCTCACTAGGAGTCAGAGGTCTTCTATTGTGAAGGGAAAACAGGGGCTGAAGTGGAGCTTAGTGGAATGTAGTCACCCTCCCCTCAGTTCCCCCTAAATTTAAATAGAAGCATTCCACTCTGCCCTCTTAAAAGTAAGTGCTATCACAAAGCAGACACTGGAGCATAAAATACCTTTTTATTTCACCAATTTGAATACCAGAGCTTTGCCTTAAAGGGCCAGGCAACCTGAAACTTTTCAACCAAAACAAGGCACCAGGTTACACTATGGGCAGATGATATTTCATCTTGAACATCAGGTGTGTTGTCTTCAATATCAGGGATTCTCACAGGATTAGCAGTAAGTAGTACCTATTATTATATTAGTGATAAATCATTTGTATGTCATTAACAAGTTGCACCCAGGTAGAGTTAATCCCTCTGTTTATTTCTTTTAACAGCCAACAGGTTCCTTACTGAAGTTAAAGGCAATCCAGTCAGTTGAACCAAATGCTAATATATAAATCCCCCCAGCCCCGCCATTATTACTGTCATACAGCTTCTAGGACAATATACCATTTTTGACATAAAAATATTAGGTAGGAAAGATTTCAATTAGTCAAATGTAAAAACAAAGAGACATATACTTAAGGCTTGGGTTGGCCATTGTGAAATGAAGCCATAAACTGGTGAAATGAAGTCATAAGCTGGTCAAATACACGTTTTCAATAACAGGATTTTTTTTTAGGGTTTTAAAAAATAATTCACACCTTTGTTGATTCCACATGTGCCATTTGCAATTTAACATCAGAAAATAATCACTCCAAATGGCTCTCCTGCTATGATTCACCACGGTGAGTGATTCTGCCACCCGCAGCAAATCAGAGACTCGTTCGGAATGGCTTATTTTCCTGCTCCAATAAGCTATGACTAGGCATTCAGCAGATTTTTCTTTTGTTTCTTATTATTTTGCAGAGTCGAGGAAAAAATATGAAAAATAAAAGAAATAACTGAATGGGCCACTGCATTCAAAACTTATTTAGTCTTACTCATTTATGCCAACCCTGTTATAATTCACTTCCATTCTCCTATTTTTCTGGTGAGTTTCCCATATCCTGGAACTCTCACCACTAGAGGCCCATTCCCTTTCGGATCTCCAGGCACTGCTTGCCTTTTTGCACAAAACTTTAAGCACCCCTTTCACAAGTGGATGTGCAAGATCAAATTAAAGCACTTCATTGGCTTTTAATTCTGGAAATAATGGACAGAAACCTCATTTGTTACATTAATATTTTATCATTAAATCTTCCTGGCTAGTATCTCAACACCCACTTAGCTATTCTGGGTCCCATTCCAGAAAGTGACTTTACCTTCAGGAACAATGAGGCCTTTTGACAGTTTTCAACATACTGTTTTGATTAATGGATTTTTTAATTGTATTCTTTTCTTAATTCAGGAGTCTAAAGCCATTAACTACTAAGAAGCAGCTGCTACAATTCACTTTATTTGCCTATACTCTCATCCTTACAACTACAGGAATCATCCATAAGAAGTATCAAACTTACTAATGCTGAAACCTAGGGAGGGAAGCACCCAGTGTCTCTCCCCCACCATACACTTCCAGGAAAAAAAAAAAAATGAGTGACAGACTCAATCATTTCTCATGCCAATAGAGAGAGCTGTTGCTATCCTACAATCCTGCCTCTTTCCAAAACATATCTCTCTCTCTCTATCTCCCCCCTCCACACACACACACACACACACACACACACACACACACACACGCCTACACCCTCCAAAGCAAGGAATGCCAACATCCACCTGCAGAGCTACATTAGGATGCAAAAAGACATTGTATTGCCTAAGCTGGAGTTACATGAGTTACATTTGTATAGAAGTCATATTATAAATAGAGATCACAAACTCAGTTCATCTATTTAATCATATCGCCTTCCATATGCCCTATGTTCCATAGGTAAAGATATGAATAGTTTAATGGGCCCCAAACAAGTTTTTAAAAATCACGAGCATAGCCATAACCAGTTTGACTCAGTGGATAGAATGTCAGCCTGTGGACTGAAGGGTCCCAGGTTTGCTTCAGGTCAAGGGCATGTATCTTGGTTATGGGCACGTTCCCAGGAGGGACTGTGCAGGAGGCAGCTGATTAATGTTTCTCTCTCATCGATGTTCATAACTCTCTATCCCTCCCCCTTCCTCTCTGTAAAAATAAAATCAATAAAATATATTTTTAAATAAAAAATAATAAAAATCATGAGCATACCATTAGATATTGATACAGATATTCTACTGTGATATGTGGAACAAAAAATAAAAAAAATTAGGATAAAAATTAAATAATATGTAGTGTTCTAGTGTATGCTTGCCATGCCCCTACAGATCAGCTGCGTGCCTCCTGGGATGTATACTCCTCACTCTGAGTGATGAACCAAAGTTCTGCCCTTTAATTGCTATTTATCTGGTGGGCAAAAACAATATACCTGCTACTTTCATACAGTATTTTGTAGTTCATAAAACATTTTCATATCCATTATCTTAGGTAATCCTCACAAAAACTTTTTCCTCATCTTACAAACCAGGAATTTAAGTAACCTAAGTGCCCCAACATCACCAAAAGAGACTGTGGCTAAGCTAGATTTTAAACTGGGGCTTTACTACAGATATATGACAGGTTAAATGAGGGTTTATGTGCCAGTGTGGAAACCACACCACGACTTACAATGCTACTTCTGAAGGAAAATGTTTTCTGAGTTCTAATTAACAGACTTGTAAAGGAAATTTGGTATATGAACAATCATTAATTAAGGACTACATGTTTTATATATTTCTAAAGAAATGTTTATTTATTAGGATTATTTGGAGCTTTTATTCTTCCCCTAATGCCAACGAGTAAATCATCTATAATAATAAAAGGGTAATATGCTAATTAGACCAGGCATCATTCAGGACATCCTTCCGGACAAAGCCGGGGCTGGAGGGAAGCCCGGGGCCCAGGTGCCAGAGGAAAACCAGTGCCTGCAGCCAGGGGAAGGAAAGTCTACTCTTGCACGAATTTCATGTATCAGGCTTCTAGTATAAACATAAAAGCTCTACCAAGTGTACGGAGGGGCCCATGTTCTGTAAGATTGTCAGCTGGTACTCAAGGCAGCATTTCTACCCTAGGCACTCCCTTTACTTGGATATCCAATTTCATGTCCTAAAATAAACAGACTACTTTTCTTTATCAGTGTTTAAAAATCAGTAAAAATTAATTTGTAAATATTAACTTTTTAAGCATTAAGCTTTAACCCTGAAAAAAAGTTTTTTGTTTTTTGGTTTTTTTTAAAGACAAAAGCAGCATAGAAGTGGGGCTGGGTTGAAAAGGTAAAGGGATTAAGACAAAGAAAAAAAAAATCTCATAGACAGACAACATTTCCAGGGGGAAATGGGGGTGGGGGAGGCAGGAGAGAGTAAAGGGGAGATAAATGGTGATACAGAGAGGCATGATGTGGGGTGGAGAACACACAATACAATATACAGATGATGTATTGTAGAATTGTACATCTTAAACCTATATAATTTTATTAACTAATGTAACCCTAATAAATGCTATTTAAAAAATATTAATATAGGGCGAAATTCGCTCTCTTCCGCCATGCTGCCAGCATGAGTGGGATAGCCTATGCCAGCACGGAGATGGCTCTTTTGTTTATTGCATCGGACTCGGCTCCCTGGTGGTCCTTGGGGATCATGACTGGAATCCCCAGCCAGGACCATGAGGGACCCCCATTCCGGAGAGCCTGACTGGCCGCGGTAGGTGTGTGTTTGTCTGTGTTTTTGTGTGAGCGCTCTGGAGGGACTGCCCCTCCATCGGGGCTCTTGCCTAGGTGTTTACAGGCTGCTGCGTCAGCCATGGTTTGAGTCCAGATTCGAATCTGTAATAAATTCTAGCATGCTTAATCAAAAAAAAAATATTAATATAAAAAGGCCTATGGGGCGGGTTGGGGAGGAAAAGAATAGAAAATGTCTGTAATGAATGGTACTTGGGGTCTAGGAAAGTCACTGGAGACACCTAAGTGTTGTAGTTTTTTCTCTGCCAAGGAAGGTGAACCAGACACTTGGTCTTCTGCCCTTGTGTCTTCTTGAACCCTGCTTTCATTAGATGACCAGCACTGATTAAATCATATTTTTGCAATCTGTTCAAAAGGATGGCTACAAAAGCCATACAACCACATCAAAATAAGTATATGATCTATTAACCAAGAAATGCAGAATATAAGCTCCATGTGCACTGCAGTTATTACTATACAAAAATATTATAAAAAATAGGCTAGCAGTAAATAGGCCAAAATAAATCAATATTTTGATTAGTGGTAATGGAATTATTGGTTACTTCTTTCTTTTCTATATTTTCCAGTTTCCTCTAGTGTAGATATATGATTTTGTATAATAAAATTGGATTTTCTGAAAACAACCTAATCAGTTATAAAAAATTACCACTATTAATAAGAAAAATGCAAATTATTTAAAAAAAATAAATATTATGTACAGACTAGAAGCCTGATGCATGAAATTTGTGCACTAGGAGAAGGGGTATTCCTCAGCCCAGCTTGCACCCTCTCCAATCTGGGGCCCCTTGAGGGATGTCTGACTGCCTGTTAGGATTGGGCCTAAAGGGCAGTCGGACATCCCTCTCACAATCCAGGATTGCTGGTTCCCAACTGCTCGCCTGCCTGCCTTCCTGATTGCCCCTAACCTCTACTGCCTGCCAGCCTGATCACCCCCTAACCACTCCCCTGCCAGCCTGACTGATATCTAACTGCTCCCCTGTCAACCTGTTTACCCCTAACTGCCTTCCCCTGCAGGCCTCCTCCCCTCCAACTGTTCTCCCCTGCAGGCCTGGGTCCCCCCAACTGCCCTTCCCTATAGGTCACCCCCAACTTTCCTCCTCTGCTGGCCTGGTCACCCCTAACTGCCCTCCCTTGCAGGCCTGGTTCCTCCCAACTGCCCTCCCCTGTTGGCCATTTTGTGGCAGCCATCTTGTGTCCACATGGGGGCAACCACCTTTGACCACATGGCAACAGCCATCTTGTGTGTTGGAGTGATGGACAATTTGAATATTACTCTTTTATTAGATAGAACTAGAGGCCTGGCGCATGAAATTCATGCATGTGAGGGGATTCCTCAGCCTTGCCTGCACCCTCTCGCAATCTGGGATATTCCTCTCACAATCTGAGACCACTGGCTCCTAACTGCTTGCCTGCCTTCCTGGTCGCCCCTAACCACTTGTCTGCCTGCCTCATTGCCCCTAATCATCTCTGCCTCGGCCTCCACTATGGCATCTTCATCCAGAAGGACGTTTGAAATGACATCCAGAAGGTCATTTGGCTGTTAGATCTAATTAGCATATTATACTTATTATTATAGATAATTAAGAAAAAATTAAAATAGCAATAATATTTTTTAAATGTTCAATCTTCTTAGTAATAAAATAAATTTATATTAAAATGATAAATACAACTTTATACCATAACAGTAACAAAAATTTAAGTGTATATATTTTTTCCTGTGTAAATATTGGAACTTTCATACACAGCTAGTAAAAGTCAAAACTGGTATAATCACTTTGGAAAGTAACTTGAAAACATCTAATAAAACTGGAAAATGTGATATATATATAAATATAAACTTTACATGCACATAAAAATTATAATAATGTTATTGTGACATTATTCATAATAGTAAAAAATTGAAAACAACTTACATTTCCAATGATAGAGAAATATATAAATAAATTGTGCTATTTTCTTATTATGGCCTATTATAAAGCAATAAAAATGAAGGGATTTGACCTATACATAACATCTTAGATAAATCACAAAAGCATATGTTGAGTGGGGAAAGAAAGGAGCTTGGGATAATATAAACAGTTGGTTCCATTTAAATAAACTTTTAATACATGCACAACCGTGTTATCTTAAAGCCACATACATCGTAGCAATAGTATGAACATGTGCACGGTTGAGCTAAACACCCATTCGGGACAACTACAACCCTGGAGAGAAAGAGAAACAAATGGGGCTGGGAGTTGAGTACCTCAGTTGCTAATCTGTAACAACTAAAAAAAAAAAAAAAAATACTGGAAGCAAGATTAGCAAGGCATTATTAGGAACAACTGGATGCATGTTTGCAGATATAGAGGTATCCATATTTGCAGATGTATTGATATCCATTTCTTTTTTCTTTTCTTTATTTATTTATTTTGCTTAATATTCAACCTAAGACATTCATTGTAAAGAAACAATGAACACACAAAACTGACTCTTCCTTCGAAAGGATGAGAATTGCCTTGTAAGGGTTCAAAATCTTGGCTCTAAAGGGAGTTGGATTCACAGAGGACAATCCAGTAAAGTAAAGTTGTTTGCATTCTTTTGGGTACTGCTTCTGCCTGCTCTGTGGGGAGAGGTATGTCAGAAATGTGCCTCTGTTTTTGCATTTGACTGGAGAAGTGGTACAGCAGACAGCCCACCAAACACAATGGCAGCTTACGATGGCGGGGAGCTTATTCCCAAAGCCCTAAGGAGGCCTTCCAAGTGCTTCGGCCACATGTATTGACATTTAGCCGTGTGGCAGCACGAATCTGCCATCTTCACCCCTCTGTCTCCTGAAAGATTCCGAGTTGTCCAACCTACAAAGGCGTGGAGATTATCAATGCTTCCAGAAACCACATGCTCTTCAGAAAAGCAGCATGCTCAGCCCATAGGCCTGCACTTAAGGAAGAAGAGAGGACTTAATTCTAAGCCCCTGCCTATACTTAGAGGCAATGATTTCATTTCTGTGTCAACAGAGGGGGCACCCAGGCAGACAAACCAGAATTCCAAGGTAATCAGCACATGAGACATCACGAACACACCAGTCTGGCCTGGGCCGATTGCTCTGGCAGTTGTGCAAGCAGGCATGGTGGATGACCAGGTTCACAGTGCCAGCCCCCCCGCTCCCCTCCCCCCACACTCAGACCCCTACCACCACATGCACCTGCCACCGGCCTGCTCTGTCTCCAAGCTCTGGAGCAGCAGGTTCCCTATGTGAACTATCAATCTGAATAACAGAAGATGGGGGTATTGACACACCCATGTTTTCATCTCCCATTCCCTTGAAAACATCTTTGGAGAACAAGTAGCCCAAAGTGGTCAGGGAAAATCAGTTCAAAATGTGTGTTGTCTGACCTCTTGGCTGTCTAGTCTGCATCTGGAGGCACATTTGGAATGTGGAGCAAATCCTAGGGAAAGATACCATCCCCCACCCCTTCCTGAACACTTCAAGAGCTTTTCAGAATTCAGCTTGCAAGTCATGCTTCATTCAAGGCAGTTGATTAGTTCCAGTGTGGAGGGTACTGGACAGGACAATAAGTGGACAACAGACATAGTGATTCATAGATTCCTCTAAGAGTTGCAGGTGTTTTTAGGACAGAATGAAAGAAAAGGAGGCTGAGTCAGTTCTCAAAGCTGTCCTCCTGTCATAAGATTAACCAGAATGACTCGCAGTAATCACAGTCATTCTGAGAAATGTCAAGTGCAGGCACTCTTCTGGGCATTCAGAATGCTTCTCCCTCTTTCAGTCTCCCTCTCTCCCTCCCCTCTTCAGAGTGGCCCAGAAAAACAAAAGACTGGCCAACAGCCCCATCTAAAACCAAAGCTGTCCACTTAAAATTGCTTACAATAATGCATTGAATTGCGTCTTATCAGGGATGAGCCAGTTAGTTATTTCAAAAGAAAGAGAAATGCAGCTTTTCCAATAAAGGAAAGTCACTGGTCTCATTAGAAAAATTGAAGAAAAGCTGTGGAATACATTGCAGTGATCCTAGCCATAGGAAACTTAATTTTTAAAGAAAAGAATAAATAAAAGAAGCTGATTTCAATTTCTAAGACAGCCCAAATGTGCAAAAGATCTGCTGTACATAAAGTAAAATGTTAAATACATGAAACAACCTAGACTCATCAATATTTGAGAGTTATACGTTGAGAAAATTAGTCTTGAGTTTAATTATCCTAGTCTCTGCTTGCTTAAAATTAACAGTGTAAAGAATCAGAATATTTTTTTTAAAAAATAGATTTATTGGGATATAAACATACATAAGCTATATACATATGAAAACACATTTTCAAATTATATATATGTATATATATAATTCCAGTGCCCCCGAAACACACTTTAGCAAGACTAGCTACAGTAAAAAGAGTATTGAACATGTATAACAAAACAAGTTTTCTATTTGAATTATCAGGTTGATTGCCAAATACCCCATTGTTCCCCTCTGCAGACTAAGAGGTTTGCTATAATAAGGTTTAATGTAAGACACTCTCTTCACTACTTCTGAATTTCACTTTACTTGTAAACCATAGCACTTCAGGTCTCCGAACAACTGGACACACACACAGCCCTTCCCCGCTCCCAGGAGACATTTCACCTGAAGACCTCTTTGTTTAGGCAGGTGAACTCTGCGAAAAGTGAAAACAACTGAAGAGAACTTGGAGGAAGGCTGCTGCTGCTGCAAGACAGTTGGAGCAAAGGGAATGCGTATTACGAATCTTTTATGCACCTTTCATTTTAAGTGTTTCATGTCACACAATAGTTACCGCTGCCCCATAAGGTACACACAATTGTCCCCATTGGGCAGAGGAAGAAAGGGGGTCCAGCCGGGCTACGTGGGCACCTGAGGTTAGAGGAGGCAGGGGAGGCAGGATTTGAACTCTTTGAAGGTAGGACCACCCTTCAATTCTGAACACCTGTGCCTAGCCCAACAGCAGGGGCAGGGGAGGCATTTGGTAAGTGTTTGTTGAATTAAATCTGACCTTAAGGCCCACTCACTTTGATGCATCTGGAGATTGGCATCAGATGGCTAATCCAAAGTCTGAAGGGCAGCAACCAGGAGCAGTCAACCCAGTGTGGGATGGACTGAGCAATTTCATCACTCGGATCTCTCATAGTCTCCACTGCCTCCTCCTTTATTGTCCTCTTCTCACCATTATCTCTGTCCAGTTCTGGCCACTTGCCCACCATGGGTGTGCTCTCCTGAGATGGCTGCCAGGCTGGCACAGCCCAAGGCTGCCCATTCTTCCCATCACTTCCTGAGGAAGCTGGTGGACATGAAAACACTGGCCTGACGTCTGAGTTGGGGGCCAGCTGTCCTTTAGCTATGCAGGATGACTCAGGCTCCCCACTGACAGTGTTACTCCAAAACCCTACCGACTTGCAGGTGAGCATGGGGAGTGGAGCTCCAGGGGCGTCCCACAGGGCAGGGACCCTCGCATTGCTCTCCTCGGTGAGTTTTAGGCGGGGGGCTGCCCTCTAGTTATTAGAAAGTAAGGTGTTTGCGTTCTCTAACATGAGAGGGGCAGGGAAGAGTCAGGGAGGTTTGGTAGCACCTAGAATGCACACCTCACATGTGCCTGGGCATGTGCCTGGTTGGCAGAGCCTGAACACCATCTGCTTCCCAGCACAGGGTCCTGCTGGACATTCTCCCCTCTGCTGGGAGCTCCAGGGAGCACTTTCTCAGGTGCCTCTCTGCACTGGGCACCAGTCCAGTTTTAAAATAACAATCATAGCGAAAGCTGTCACCACCATTTGTTGAAAGCCACTAACTGCCAGGCATCATGCAAGGTTCTTTACCTTATTCTAACACCCACCAAGAGCACTATTGTTTCCCCCATTTTGCAGAAGAGAATATGGGGTACGTGTTTAATGATGAGCTTCTACCAGTCAAAGAGCCAAGAAGCCAATGTGGAGCCCACTCCCACCACAGCCAGTCCGCAGGTCATCCTGGCTGCTCAGGAGATGGAGCAAGGCCCCTGACATGGTCTACCTTCTTTCCATCTTGGACTCCACATCCTCCCACATCCCTTCCCCTCACCTCCCTGTGCAGGAATGAATGCATGAAAACCTGGCCAACCTCCCCCTACCCCGGGGGGTACAACGTCTATACTTTGAGTTTCTTACATTTTCATCCAACAGGGCACAGAAAAGGACTTAATCCCCAAGTGACATGAGAAGCTGGCTCTTCCTTCTCATCCTGGCCTGCATGGAAATCAGCTAAACTTCTCTAGACCGTTTCCTCAATGTGACACAGGTCAGAGGGGGCCTCGTCTTCTCACCTGACTGTGTCTTGTGTCTCTGCTTCTCTTTTCAGGTTCATTTGGCCACCAGGATGAATAACAAGGTGAGAATCAGGAGAGTCCTAATCCCCACCAAGACTTGGCCTGGGCTACTTTTCAGAGACACAAACACCAACAAAATGTGCCACTGGGACCCTTGCAGTGCTCAAAGACTTCATACATCCTACAAACGTGCTTCTGGAAAGAACCTTCCAGAACGTTCTAGTCAACCCTTCATTTCACAGGAAGTAAACTGAGGCTCAGAGGGGACCTGATCACTTTCCCATCACCCTGTTGCCACAGTGAGCATAAGGCAGGACACCGATTCATACTGAAGTCTCTTCACCCAAAATTCACCTGTCATGTTCCACATACGGTCTCCCCTGATTTTACAGTTTTACCCATAAAAAATATTTCTATTTGATAATAGTGCCCTGAATAGCAGAAAGGGAAGAACAAAGCAAGTCAATTCTGTGGAACATCAGATATAGGAAGGCCCTTGACAATCACCATGAATAGAGAAATTAAGGTACCGAAGTACGAAAATGTTTTCCTGGTAAAATCCAAGTAGCTGACGGCCGGGTGGGGCACATACTCCGCCTGCAGTCTCAGCCCAGGGCTCTCTTCCTGGTGCCCAGACAAAAAAAAAAAAAAAAAAAAAAAAAAAAAAAAATCACAGAGATGTGGCTATTCGGTCTTGTTTTTCTAAAGTTATTAGTTGCCATAGTACCTCGTATTTCTTACATATTTTAGACAGTTAAACTATGCGTAACTATGAAAATTTCTGTATTCAGAGGTGCTATAATTATTTGGAAAACAAATAAGGACCACCCAGCCAAAAATCACAGGAGACAACTAGGTGAAAACATGGGTGAAATGTATTAAGGGGGAGAGGGATGGAGGGGCAACCACATACACAGCCATTTTCAGCGCAGCGATCAATGGTGGGCACTGTTGAAGTTTCCTGCCACGAGCTGAACCTGAACTAACAGGCCCAGGGCCCGGGGCATGGCTTGTAAGCCTGGACACCAGCTCCTGCTCCCAAGCCTTCTCCCCCTGCCCTCTGCTTTCACAGACTTCTTCCAGATCAGAGGCCACGGAGCAGGAGGGAGGAGCTGGTTTTGTTGTCTGTATAATAAAGATTTCAAAAGGCCAAGGCATGGACAGACCGCCTCTGCCTCGTTCTGGGTAAATTCACTTCTTAATATTTTTTAGGAAACGTATCAACAAACCAAAAAATTTGCAAATGTACACAAAGCCCCCTTGTGGAAGTCTATTTTAAAAGCATTTTGAGGCTTTGCATTTAAGGGGGAAACGATGGCCTCTGTGATCCTTTGGGCTCCCGGTGGGCTGGTGGCAGTGAGAATACCGGCAGATATCTGCCTTCAGCAGCAGACACCGCGGGCCACACAGCTGGCTCCTGGGCCATTCCCTGTGCAACTACAGAATGCTTGTCCTTCTCCTCGAAGCCACCAAAAAGAAAGCCCCAAAGCAAATCTTAGCAGATTGCATCCCACGTTAACTCCACATTGCTATTATTGGTGTTTCCTCATAACCACAGAACTTACTGTGCCTCTTCCTTTCTTCCTTTTTCTCTTTTTCCCTTTACTTTCTGGAAGAAAATCCCTTTGCGTCTCCCAAGACAACAGAACCCTCGGAACGAATCAAAACCAGATAGGTTTCAAGTGATACATTTTTCCTAGGGAAGATTTTTTTAATTTTCTTCTAGGAAAAATTAACAATTTAAACATCCTCTGAAAAATATGTTAAAGGCCACATGAAGATGAAAATGAAGTGCTGCATGTTCTCTGTGTGTGTGTTTTTAACTCAACGAAAACTTTTTTTTTTTTTTTTTTTACTTTCATGATGTGCATACAGCCATTAATTTCAATGTCATATTATGATTTTTGGCTGAACAGACAGTATGTATGTATGTATGTAGGCAAACAAAACAAATGCATTTTGTATTCAAATTTATACAACTCCATACATTTTTATGCTGTTTATTTGAAAATTAATTTTGGCTTAGGCCTCAGAGACAGCAAATGTTGTCAAGATTTGAGGGCTACCTGAAAAGCCTTGGGGACAGCATTACCCTTATGCATAAGAAACAGCAAAATAAAATAAAAATAAATGAATTTCCAAATACGTCATGGCTAATCCCTTGAGCTGACCTACAAATGAATTATGGAGGTTCTGCTCACAGGACTGAGTAGATCTGGTGATTTCACGGAGAGATTTATCTTATTTTCCAACTTATTTTCATATCTTATTTCCTTTTCTTTTGGAATTAGACTGTAAATAAAAGGGCTAAGACTGAATGAAGCTCCCTTCCCCAGCACTCACCCTGGACGGATAAATTAAAACGGTGAGATGAGTTTTGCATGGCCCATCCAGGAGGATTTGGGAAATTTAGCCGATGCAAAACAAGGCATTAATTTGGAGAGGCCCGGCTACTTACAATGCTTAGCGTTCTGACAATGATGAATGGCATCATTCCAAGCAAATGGTAATTTCACTTTTTGTGACAGTACTTTAGAGCAAATCCGACTTTCTTCACACAAAGAATTTGCAATCCTATTGAACAGAGGCAGTACCTGAATATCAGAAATCCTTCATTGTTTAAGTATCATCTGATATTCTTGATTGGCTTCAGACTGAAGGTTGGAGTTAAATTGGGGAGAACGGAGGTTAAATCCTAACCTTGAAAGACTCAGCAGCCATTGAAACACTGCCTTTGGGCACTTATTGGCCTGTATTTTTCAAAAATAAAAAGAGAGAGAGAGAGAGAGAGAAAGAGAGAGAGAGAGAGAGACAGAAAGAGAGAGAGAGAGAGAAAACTTTTCAATTCAATGAGGGGGAGGGAGAAAACACAAAACTTGTCACATTCATCAAGTGAAGCCACTGGAAAGACATCTACATACAGAACACCCAAAAAGCATAATCTTTCCGAAGCGCTGATAGAAATGGTAATTGGGTGGGTCGGAGGATAATACAACCAAAGCAGGGGCAACGCAGAATATTGGGGGGGGGGGGGGGGGGGGAAATCAAGGTCAAAAATAAAGGAACAGATCCTTTTTTAACTTTCAAAAAACTTACACTTGGCTTTTGTACAAAGGGGAAAATATACCTGTTGCTACTCATAATTTATGTCCTCTCAAAGGCCTCTCAAAAAGACCCTTTGAACATAAAAAGCATTAAAGACCCTCATTCTCACAGCCCCTGAGAAAGCTTCACCTTACTGACTCCATCCAAATATGTTTTCCGAAAAAAAAATTAAAAAAAGAAGATTTTTAAAAAGAACAGCTAAACACAATGACTCTCTTTCTAAATGTAACCCATCCATCTTTCAACATGCCCTGGGGTGGGGCAGGGGAAAAGGGGTGGGAGAATATGTTGAATATATTTAAACTCTTCCCTGAGTGGCTGCCAAAAAAAAAAAAAAAAAAAAAAAAGGCAGCCTCTCGGAGCACTGGCAGAGAATACCAACATTGTATCCCCAAAGAGGAACAGACCTGATGAATCATAAAGTCTTGATTGCACGCCTTCCTGCCTTCTTTGCTAATGAGCTAATACCAGGACAGAGCCAAGGGACACACATAAACAGATGAGCCCTTCTGGGGATGTCACATTGTCCCGCGTTTTATCTTACACAAACACCTCCGCACTGAACTTGGAAGGGCTTTTGGCACGACAAGGAGCGCAGACATTCCGAGCGGCCTCCAGCTCAGAAAGGAAGGGGTCTGGCTCCGGGGTGTGCAGTCCAGCGTGGAGGATGTGTGCGGATGCAGGTGTCTCCTTACTGACAAAGATATCGGTGAAGGGGCAAAGAGTCCCTGGAAAGACAGCATCTGGGGGCCCCTCTTCGTCCCAGGAATAAAGCAGAAAACTGTAAGACCGCCTTCGATAGGTTCCCAGGAGAGTTAAAATGAAACCATCCGGAGCCCATCCTGGTATTTCCCTGTAAGCTGTACAAATGTACTGGTAGGCAGCAAAAGACAGCGTCATTTGTTCATTTGCAAAATTCTCAGGTGCCTTATGCACCCATTTATTAATATATGAATCCGGGAATTGAACTTTCCACATTAGAGCCGCACAGGGGTGTGTGTGAGGAAGGAGACGGGGTTTATGATTTGTGCTGACAGAGCCGCATCATATTTTAGGGAGATGACATCGCTATTGATGGCTCCTTCTAATCTATCCCAGGTAATACTCTCATCTGTATGTTCTCCCCTGGCACCAGGAGAACAATCTCGGATCCCTAAAACAGTATGTCATTGCTTTCCACAAACCTCATATGCACATATATTATTATTATTTAACGTTTATTAAGTACCAACAGCATGCTAGGCACAATAGACATAGGGGACCATAAAAACATATTTAACGCATCAAAAACCACAATAAAAGGACGCTGTGTTTGTGACAGAAGACAATAAAAATCTTTGCTATTCGTAGTTCAAGATGAAATGCACCCTAGGTCCCAGAGCAGCCTTGGTACAGCGCGGCATATCAAAAAAATGTATTAGAATTTTCACTCCGCTGGAGAAAGGGAGGGTATGCATACCTAACGACGAACCGTGATCTTCCTCTATTAAACGTGGTCTTCCTCAATTTGATAATGTTCTGCAATAAGCAATGGATTCTCTGATGGCAAAATATTAATTGCTTAACTATCTGGTTAAACCTCAGCATTCTGCATCGCTTCCAATCATACAGAGATCCTTTGTACCAAACACTATGATAGGCATTTAAAATGCATTTCTCTGTACAATAGTTGGATATGGAGTTATTCATTTTATTGAAATTTGGATAGCTTAAATGATATGCCCAATGTCCATCCAGGAATCACTGTCAGTTGTCCTAAAGTTGCATGAGAGAGAGAAATGAGAGAGCGAGAGCGAGAGCGAGAGCGAGAGCGAGAGAGAGAGAGAGAGAGAGAGAGAGAGAGAGAATAAAGGCCATCCACAAGCTTGGGGATTTGGAATTAATATAGCATCAAATAACCAATGTGGAAATGTGTGAACACAGCATTAGCCTACCAAGGTAGGCATATAGCTAAGGGTCTCACCTTCTGCAGTTGCTAAAGCTTCTTTCATCATGGTTTAGTGTAGGGTTAAGAGCACAAACTCTGAAGCCACATTTTATGGGTTTGAATCCTGGTTCTGCCACATCTTAGCTGTGTGCCTCTAAGTAAGTTAATTGATATTTCTCTGCCTCAGGTTCCTCACATGTTTATATATATATATATATATATATATATATATATATATATATATATATATATGTAGTAACTTATTTCACAGACTTACTGTGAGGGTAAAATGAGTTAATGTATAGAACAAGCTCAGTATAGTGTCCAGCACATAGTAAGTGCTTCAAAATATATTATTTCATTGGGGTCCTAGTACTGAGAAGCAGATAATGTGCTGCTTTTGAGGTAAAAAGACAATGTTACTGATGCTCAATAAATAAGCCAAGTTGTTGTTCTTTTAGTAAAAATGTATACTGGCCATCCAAATTGCTCTCTACTCTTCAACCCTTCATGAACTTAAGTGAGCCTATGAGACACTGGCTAAGACCCCACGATGTTGGCTTTTCCATGAGTCACCTTCACTGAACAGTGGACAAATGGGTTGAGAGTTTACAGTGTTAGGCTCTTTGAATGTATTTGAATGAATGAATCATACGGTGCTAAGAAGCTCACAGAATATAACTAAGGATTCAATTTTCATAAATTCAGGATGTTCTTTAAAATCATGTAACTCTCAACAACATGCAGATTGCTGTGTATATTTTCCATGAACTTTCCACTTCCTTTCCATTCTATTGTACATCTTCTGGAAATTTGTCTGCTTCTTGTTATTTCTATAAAGGACTTAGAGAAGACAGGAGACGTAAACTGGAAATCAGTTAGTAGGTCTCATTGTCCAAATGACAGTTTTAGTTGGAGAAAAAGTCAAAGTTAATGGCTAAATTAAGGTTTTTGGATTATCAGTCAGCATCAGTGGATATGCATTCCTTAGCCAAATAAGGGTAAATAATCAAAGTTGCATGGGAAAACAACCAGGATTGTCGCTTGGTCTTTTATTGTCATAAATATCAATGAATTAGACAATTAACTGCTATAAATTAAGGGCAGTCTAAGTTATAAGGTTTGCCTATTAAGAAATATAAAAAAATGATTTTTAAAAATTTTAAGTGTTTTGATATGGACTTAAAAATCACAAAATACAATTTTTTTTTAATTATTTCTGTCAGTCCTGGCTAGGTGCCTCAGTTGGTTAAATCATCATCCCAATGCCAAAAAAGGTTGTTGGTTTGATTCCCAGTCAGGACACATAGGTGAAGGGTTCAATCCCTGATCAGGGCACATACGAGAGGCAGCCAATTAATGTTTCTCTCTCCCTCTTCCTCTCTAAAAACCATAAAAACATATCCCTGGATGAGTATTAAAATTATTTCTGCCAGTGTTTCCTTGAAACTCAGTTAACCAGTGGGAATTAAAAACCCTTCAGTGACACAGCTCAGGATACTATTCTTAAGGAAATTATCATAGAGCACAGAAACATTTTTAAGGTTTTCACACCTTTCCAAACCACTTTTTTTTCTGGAGGGCTACAGCCTCCTGTTTGTAGCTCTCAGCTTAAAGGTTGGTGCCTTTTAATTACACGCAGACTCATAAAGCCAGACCTATTTAAATGTAATGTTGTGGCTTGTACACACAAATTCAAGCCTGTGGATGATGAAATGTTACTAAAATTATCCTTATCCAGTAAAATTTATTGCAGTGATGAAAATCTTGACATCTATTCCAAAGTTCAAATTAAATTCCAGCGTAATACAGTAGCCTGCGCTGGACCAAAGTAAATAAGCAATTATTTATAGTAATTGTAGTGTGTGTGTGTGTGTTTGTGTGTGTGTGTTTGTGTGTGTGTGTGTGTGTGTGTGTGTGTGTGTGTTGCATGTATTTAACTTTCCAGGAGAAGTCAGCAAGCTCGCATTGTGAGAACCGCGGCATTAATTATGAGGGTACACAAAAGGGCATATTCCTCAATGATCTCAGCGTCCATCTGCCTAACACCCACCTGTCTGAGTTACACTTGCCTTTAACCAACTATTCTGGCACCAATAGGAACTTTTGGATCTGGGTAAATCCATTGCCATTTCCCAAGATATTTGCCTCCTAATAAACGCAGGCCGAAGGGGACGTGTTGAAAGCTATGGCAATATTTTTCCCGTAATGTTGGATGCGAATCCCAGCTGCACAACATTGTATGCTAATCACTATTATTTAATTAACAGACGAAGAGGCCTTTTTTGAGCCGCGCTGGCAGATTTTGAACTTGATCTTCAATCATCTGATGTCATGCAAGACCAGATAAATGACAAGTCTTTCGAGAGCCTGCAGAGCCCCCTTTAGAACAGCTGCACAGTCTTCCCCTCTTCTTTGCAGCAGGTTTCTCACTTAAGAAAAAAACACGCTTCATTACATCGCCTCTTACTTGAGCTGCAAGGGTCTATTCAAGGAAGATAAGCCTCTTAGAAATGAAGTAGCGTTGAATTTAGGTTTTGAGTGACAGCAGGAAGATTTATCCATTCAGCAGACAATACCGCTTTCTCTGCATTAATCTAGGAGGCGGACAATGATCTGTTTTTAGGCCTCATCTCATCTCTTTCCCACAGCAGAAGGTGATTAGAGTTAGGAAGCAGGGACTGTGAAAGAAAACTTGAGCGCTATCTCTCCGGCCCTCCTGTTTCCTGGAGGGGCAAGAGGGGGGCCCCAGGCCAAGGGCATCAATCACAGATTCACAGCAAGGATAGGATGCTTCACCCGGAGGGAAAACCGATAGGCCACAGGTAGAGGAGTGAGTTCCAGAACCCTGAGAGCACGCTGTTATTGTTAACTTTCCAAAGTAGCCCTTCATCAGCAAAAGTCCTTGAATGCTTCCTGGCGGGGCCTAGATTAAAATGTCAGGAGTTTGGTTTTGTTTTTTGACTTTCCATTTTATTCTACCAACTATCCACAGGTACTTCTTTTTTTTCAACAAAGTCCCACATGAGCTGGTGGGCAAACAGCAGCCCAGAGAGAGGAGGCAGAGATTTTTGCTCAACACTTGCAGCAATGCCAGGCAAAATCTGAGCGAGCATGCCCACAGCACAACCCCTTCACCTCGCCTGTGTCTTCAGCGATGCGACAGGGGCTTCCCCAAAAATCCTCGTGCCCTAATTATTAATTCTAAGCACCCCTCTCTGCCAAGCACTAAGCAAGGAGCCCCCTATGCGCAACTTACAGGCTGTGAGTGACCCACAAGGATATTAAACTGGAGTCCAGCATCAGAATCTCGTTTCACAGGCAGAATCTGGCACTAGCCCCCATGTGGGAGGCTTGCCATTTTAATAGAATCTTTGCTTGTACTTTGTGGCACATAAATAGATGAATGGACTTGAGAGCAAGTTTGACGGTCTGAGACAATGCCTCTGGTTTGGGACATGTATATTTTTATTTGAGTTGCAAACAACACTGCAGGTATGGCATCACAATATCCGAGAGTGCTTTTTGTAGACCATTCGCAATCTTGCTGCTTTGTCCTCAAGCTCACCATGAAGGTATCTCAATAGCTCCTATCTAAAAGCAAATGCATGAAATAAAATGTTCATCTCCAGTTACCCCACAAGTACTCCAGCATCAAAATAACTGAAGAGATTTACAACCAAGATTTTGGAAAACAAGCAGGAGACAAAATGCTTTTACGTGGTACCTGCTTTCCGGAAAGGCAGTTCACGGGGAGCCGGGAGAGACTCTGGATCAGGAGTGAGTAATTAATTGAGTTAGTAAGTAAGGAAGCAGAGAGAAAGTCACAGACATTACCACCGAATTAAATCAAGTTGCCCCAAATGACTGCTAAATTTGAGAGCAGACTGCGTGTTCTCTAGAAATCAATATAGAGTCATCACATCTTGACATTTCCTATTGTTAAATTGTGTTTTGTTGTGTATTTTTTTTTTTTTTTTTTTTTTTTTGCAAAATGTCATATTGACAACTGGAGACTTTTTTTTTTACATTCACCCCATGTGATGCTGGAAATATCTGTTGGTCAATCTTAAAGCTACTGTAACCAGCCAAATACAGTGGTGGCAGGATAGAATCCATGTTTCAATCCTCCTAGGAACCCAAATCCAACACCAAGGTGGCCTGAAGAAGATTTTGAAAGGGAGGGATAAAACACCACACAGCACAGTGGCTACCCTCACTTAGGAGACAGTTTTTCAAACAAGTAATAATGAGCCAAAACAAAACCAAAATACAGCACCAAGCTGCAGCTATTCTCATATTATGCAACTCAGTCTCAGAAGAGAAGGCTTCATTCTTATTATCTCTGGGATTCAAATTTCTTAGAATTCATAGCACTGTTACAGAAAACTTATTTTTACCTACTGCTTCCATAATCAAATGTTGACACACACACACCCCCAGATGGAAAATAATAATAATAATAATAATAATAATAATAATAATAATATTAATAATAAGGCAAATTGCCTCCACCATGGAGCCCTACCGAATGGGCCTAATCAGCACCTACCAGGATAGTCTTTATTTTCTTTGTCTTTCTTTCTTTCTGCCTTTTTCCCCCCCTATTTTAATTACTGAAGACTCCTGTTTTAGAGAAAACCCTAATTGCTTCATTTTGAGATGTTATGTTTAACCTCAGGAAATGGTGCTATAAGACCTGGCAAACAGCTTTCTGGTTGTTTCAATCAGTACCAGATTATGAAGTCCAGCCAAGTAAGAACCCTATTCATTTTCTTGCCCTGTCATCTTGATCTTATTTGAATGTCTGGGGAGCTGGAGGTGCTTAGCCAGCCCTGGGTTTCAGGAGTGGGGGTGGGAGCACCGGGGAGAGCTATGCGATGTGTTAGAGACACTGAAAGTTTTCATTTTGACTCCTTAATGAGAGCGACCTTTGACATGGGCTGATGAGTTCCATGCTTGTCCTGGTGTGCTTTTTGAAAACATTTGACACTGGTCACAGGTCTGACAGGGATATGACTAATGAAGTCGTGGTATAAAAATAATGGGCTGCAATTGCAAGTCATTTGCATGAAACCAAACTCCTTAAAAACTTGTCTCTGTTCACTTTCTGTTTTCTAAATGAGTCAATAATATGAATCAGATGGCTTGAAGGCAAGAGATCCCAAATATTCCTTCTATAAGTTTGGTAAATTAGTTGGCATTTGGTGCAATTTTTGTTGCCTTGAGGCCTGGCTTAAATTGGACTGTAGTTACTAAATTGCTAGGGCGATTGCAGAATGTGTAGGATAATACATAATACCTTGTTTTTCTTAAGCGTTTCGTCAGAGAGCTTCTTGTGAGGTCAAGGAGCCCAGACAGCTCTTTGCAGAGAATATCAAGAGAGGGTAAACGAAGACGAAATGGAAGAAGTGTGTGTGTGCTGTGGTGGGGGGACGGGGGGGGGGAGGCATCTTCAGGGGAGGAGTGGGATACAAGGAGGAAAAAAAGAGGAGGCAAAACAAATTTAAAAAAAAAAAGGCAACATGGATTGAGGACCCCAAATATAAATGAGAAAAAGAGTAGGGGGTTTGGAGGAAAGTGAAAGGAAATGATAGAAAAATGAAGGCAGCGGAGTTAGAGTAATGGGGGGAAGTGGAAAGTAGAAGAAAATTTTTCAAGAAGAAACCGCCATTTCTATTTCAGTTTATCCTATAAAAATATGTACCATTTGTCCGCCCAGAGTGCTAAGCATCCACTAAATAAAATCCCAGCCTCTACAGAAGCCCACACACTAGAGCCACCTCTTCCCTTCCTTTGTCTCTGCATGGCCCGCCAGAGTCGCTGATGGCTCATCCTTTCACCGATAGCTCAAAATACCTCCATCCCAGAGAAGCTCTCAGCAAAATCTGATGGGCATCTGCCTAGCTGTATCTGAAGCAGCAGCCACGAGGAGGCACATCGCACGAGGTCCTTTCTAGAGCCTTCCTCCTAGGTGCCTTGTCATTCATGATTTAAACACCTGGGATTTCCTTTATGATTTGTCAATTTCAGCACATCAATTCAGGATTTCATTTTGCTCACCAGGTATATGTGACAAAATTAAATATCATGTGTCCCTAAACTTAAATAAAAATACAAGTGACTTACAGATACACATACATGCCATGGAAGAGCAGATGAATAAAAGAAAGATTGTTTGACACTGAGGAAAGTATATACACAAGCTTGGAAATGAATCAGCTCTGGCTGCTCTTCAACCTTGGAAAATTTCTTAATGTCATTGAGCCTCAATTTTTATAATCACACAGTGAAGGATTATATGTCATGTTTTATTAAGTACTAGCAAAGTATCTGGCACACCATGAGTAATTTGAATGAACGAATGAATGAAATGGAAATAGTAATACTCTTTTTTGTGCCTGGCTTTTTAAAAATGTATTTCTCACCTTCCATTTCTACATAAAGAAATCAATAATAGTCCTAATTGGTTTGGTTCAGTGGAATGATCAATGGCCTGTGGACCAAAGGATCCCAGGTTCGATTCCAGTCAAGGACATGTACATCAGTTGCAAGCTCCTCCCCAGCCAGGGCCCTGGTCAGGGTGCATGCAGGAGGCAACCAGTGTGTTTCTCTGTCTTTCCCTCTCTCTTCCACCCTCTAAAATCAATGGGGAAATATCTTTGGGTGAGGATTTTTTTTAAAAAGAAATCAATAATAATTCTATGGATATCCTCAATAACAATGAAGGTGTAGGAATAGGACACATGCATAACTCTATAATCTAACCACATCACAGCTGTACATTCTATTCCCAAAAACCTGAAATCCAAACAACTAGCCTGTGTTCTCTCCCTCTCCCTCTCTCCATCCTTATTCTCTCAAATTGAACATCATTTCTCAGATCCCTAATCACATCCTAGGATCAGAACATATCAGCCATCTCCTATATTTACCCATTCTAAAGATGAACAAACTGAGAATTAATGTCTATAATTTGATTTGATAATATTCAAGATTGCCAAATAACTTTAAATCAAATTCCTGGCAAATATTTTATTGCAACCTAATTCTTAAAAAATTTATCAGTCATGGTTACTTTCAGTTCATTAAAATTAGCCACCCCAAACCCATTATTCCAGATACACAGGCACTTACTCTATCAATTCTTGTTTATTGAGTAACTTAAATCATATTCACTTTAATGTTATCTAATATATTTAATATTATATAATATTAATGAATTTCCTGAATCCATAAGCAAGTTTTACTATTGGTTACTGAAATAAAGACATAGAAAATATTCTCATTCCAAAAACCAAAGCTAACATTAAAAGAAAGCAATAAACTTCAGGATAATTTTCAAACATTTGAAGAAGCAAAATGAAGGTAAGTCAGAGTCAGAAGGAAATGAAGAAAAAAAAATTTTTTTTAAAGCCTGGAAGGACTCACAAGGAAGAAGTTTGGGAATTTTAGTACTTTTCCTATTGAATTTGAGTGTATTACTGGTAAACTAGTGTCTATTTCTAAAGAAAGTGGGATTTAACAACTGGGTACAGCGGTCAGCCACAGAGAAGTCATTCTTTTTCTTAAAGTCAGTAAGGCCAAGAGCCATATAAAGTACTCTATACAGCTCAGCATTGTATTTACATTTTAAGAATAAATATGAACTGAAATGAGCAATATTCAAAAGCGCACGCGCGCGCGCGCACACACACACACACACACACACACACAAAAAAAAAAAAAAAAAAAAAAAAAAAAAAAAAACAGATCCAAAGAAGAAAAGACAAAAGACATTCTAGTTATTTCACCCAAAGAAAGTAATAAAGAATAAAGTGTGATCTTATGAGAATGAGGCTGAATGGTTATCCTCCATTTCCACAGATTACCAAATAAGATGAAGCAGGGGAGATGGATCGAAAATAAAGAGAATCATCTTGACAGTAATAAATACAATACTGTTATTAAATATTGGAAGAGATGACCAATAGAGGTTATAGATTAGAAATAGAGGTTATGGTCTTAGAAATCTTTTTTAAAATGGGAGCAATGAACATCTGTCTTAGATGGTTTGTGTCTTTACCTGCCTGGAGGCCAAATACTGAATTATTACCAAATGTATGGTTCTATTATTACAGAGATTGATGTCATTACCCCTGAAGTTTAATGCATGGGAATAGAGTAGGCGATTGAATAGTGCTGAACTGAAGATTTAAGGACGGAATCAGATGATGATAGAATATAAGTCAAGCATTTAATGTTTCCAAAATGCCACAGAAAGTAATTCCATAAAATAAAAATTTGTTGAAGTTCTGTTTTGTCTTTTATTTATATGTGTATATAGTTCATTTCCTTTATTAAACCATAAGTTTCTTGAGGGCAAGAGAGTTATATTCATCTTAGTTTTCCCTCCCTACCCCCTTACTCAGAGTCCTAGCATCAGGGCTGAGAGCCAGGTGCTATCATCAGACCTATAGATGCCTATGAAGGCATACCTGCCAGTGTCCCAGCTGACTGGTTTATTGCCTAGACTCTAGAAGTTCCTTTTCAAAATATCATCCATACCCAACCCTTTTTGAGAGCTAGATCTTCCCGAGAGCCGGGAGTTTTATCTGGTTTGTTCATTAATGAATCCACAGCTCCTGGAATAGTTTCTGGCACGTGGTCGGTACTTAATGAATATTTGTTAAATTAATGGCTGATATTCAATACATTTGTTGAGTGCTGTTCAGGAATAACAATTTGTGTAATTCTCCGAAACCAAAAAGAGAAAAAAATGTTAAGAACATTCTCAGGTGGTTCTATGTCCTTGGATGCAAGCCCATACTAATTCTAACTTTTTTTGTCCTCTCTCTCCCTATTATATTCCTATGCAAGAATATATATAGCCTGCAAGTTGCACCACAGTGCTTCAAAATAGAGAGTGTTTAAATAAAACCAATAATTTCATGCAGATCCTTATTTCATTTCCTGTTTGTTTTTTACATTTTCCTTTCGAAAACTTTCAAGTATCTGTCTAATCAGGTATTTAAGTAGAGTTAAAGCTACATTGCTCTCTCCTCTGCAAGTGAAATAGGAGTGAGAATATTTGATCCCCCTCAAGGGAAAGCATCATGAAAACCATAGAGTTTTATAAATATACTATTTAATTTAAAAATTTTTGACATTATAAATCACACTCTGCATTTTAATTTCTTCTTTTATTTTTCCCATACCTTTACATTTTAAGCATCTAAAGCCAAAAACTAATTTTCCATCTGGTTAGCATAATTTATTTATTACCTTGGGCACCGATTTGCAATGTATTGTAAATAACAATATTATTTTACATGCTATTGTACCTCTGAAAACTCTTTATCAACATTAATTTTCACAACCCTCCTTAAGGAATAAGTGAGCACTGATATTATTAAGGCTCAAGCTAATAAAATCTGGCTTGAAGAGGAACATATTTGCAAGAAAGTTTTAATTTATCATCAATTCATTTTTACATGGATGTCTACTTGTGTTTCACTGGATTTAAAAAAAAAAAGCATTTGCATTGTAACATCCCTGAATGCCACATAATTTCAGTTTAGATTCTTCTCTTCACCAGGCAGGAGGCTGAGTTCCACTTGTTTATCTGTTTTCGTAGATCTGCTGATACCAATCTGACCAGATACATAAATGAAGTTACTCAGATTGGTCAGTTCTTAAAGCATAACCATCTGACTTTGGTCTCTGTGCACTAGCTTTTAAAAACAGTTCCCCATTTATTAGATACCAGCAGATGATGTTGGATTGCTATAGAAATTGAAGAAATCATAGTAGCGGTAGAAACAAATAACATTTATTGAGGATTTTATGCTGGTTCTTGTTCTAAGTGCCTTACGTGTATTAATTCATTTAACTTTCATGATAACTTTATAAGTGCAATTTTTAATCCTCACCCAAGGATATGTTTTTATTGATTTTCAGAGAGAGAGAGAGAGAGAGAGAGAGAGAGAGAGAAACATCAATGTGACAGAGAAACATCAATGGGTTGCCTCCAATATGCACTCCAAGCCTGGGAATCAAGACTGCAACCTAGGTATGGGCCCTAATGGGAATGAGAACTCACATATGGGACAATGCTCCAACCCAGCCAGGGCATGAGCGCAATAATCATCCCCTACTTTATTAATATGGAAACTAGGCCAAAAAAGAGGTTATAATTGCCCAAAGTCTCACAGTTAATAAAAGGTGAGATCAGCATTCTACAACCTGAGAAAAATATTTATTGAGCATCTGTTTTTTGCCAGATATTTCACATGCTTCAAATGCCTGATTTTTCCTAAAATAAATAACCACCCTATATTTTATAATTCAGCAACGTTTACCAAAAAAACTGGAATTGCCCAACTCTTTCTAATAATCACTCTCTTCCCTAGAACAATAAATATTGAAAAAAATAGAAATACAGATTTTTTTTAACATAGATTCTGCCAAAGGAATTACAGCTAATTGTCACATGTAAACCACCATACACACACATATGTATGCTCATACAAGCACACACAATCACCTGTTGAACTGGCCAGTTCAAACAACTAGTCAGTGTAAGAAAGTTTGGGGAAGTCAGTCAAACCAGTTATTTGACACCTTATAGGGGAAAAGGGAGGAAAGGGGAGAAGATCCAAATAGATGTTAGATCTCATTTTTTTTATTTTTTTAACATTCTGCACTGGGATCACACAAAGACCTAACTCTAGACCCTACAGAATACTGAGGAGGAAAATGTAAGGACAATGGCTATAGCTTCTAATGCCACACCTAGACTATACTGACCTGGCTGCAAAGAGTTATATCCTTGCATGCTGTGATAGCCTAATACTTCATGAAATAGAGGCTTTCCAGTTCCGTCTCCAATTACTATTATCTTTGAAAAATGCACTTTTTTACTTGTCTACAAAGTGCTACTCTTCACCTACCAGTAAAAAACATCACATTTAAATTAATCCCATTAGCCAAAATTAAATGCTGGCCCTAAGGCTCAGCTCCAAGGATGAGCAAAAGTTCCAGGCAGTTACAAATTAATTTGTTAATCTAATCGGCCTCACACTTCATATTCTTGCTCTCTTGACCACAATGTAGTTGCAGAAACCAGAAAAAAATCATAAATGAACAGGAAAGAATTGTTATTATTTGTACTCAGCACAATAAAATTACAAAGGCAACTGGCTATGGAGAGTGCCCTTCATCTCTGAAGCAGTTGTTCTACCTTCTGCATAATACTGCTGTTTTCCACATTTTTATCCAACGGCAGCGTAAATAACAACATAAAAACATAGCATGGCTTGTTAGCTCCTAGATGATGAGTTCACCGAGGCTGCAGTGGCTTAAATACCTTGCTTTGGCAACTCCTTGTGGAATGTTCTTTTTTCTTTCTCTTTTTTTCCATGGAGATTTTGTGGGAGAATTTTATTTTGTTTTGTTCTGATTCTTTCATGAGCTGCAAAATTATGTGGCTCTCCTCTGCCATGATTCCTTCCATTAAAAGTTCTGCCATCTTGTTAGGCACGTAAGTGACATGTTCACCAGAGTTCAGGGGTGAAGAGAACTGAATTTCAAAACCACACAATTTATGTGGTAATGAAGCACATTCTTCGCTTGTTTCTGTGTCGGACATATGGGAAGACTGTGTGTATAATAGGCTGTTTGATTTGTGTGATGGGGAGATTTTTTTAAGCCCTCTGCAGGAGAAAAAAAAAGTCACACTGATTTCTAGCTCATCTATACTTCTTTTCCTGTATTTTATGTGGAAACATTTTAAAACTCACAGTTTCCATATTAGGTACCTTTTCCACAGTTAATTAATCTGCTTTCCCACATGACAAATGACCCTATCTCATAAAAGGGCACACTAGCAAGCAAGGATTGAGTCAAAGAAGGTATTCTTTGATATTTATATACGTATTAAGGTTTCTGTTTATTTTAAGACTTTGGACTCTCAGAATAGAAAAAAAAAATGTACATCTCCTACAGAAAAGTAAATGTGATCATCTTTTAGGTAAATTAAATGCATAAGCTTGTTTTTTCTTTTCCTTTCTTCAAGAACCACAATGCCCAATTAGAGGGCAAGAAAAACTGAAATGTTCCAGCCCAAAATTTTTAGGTCTACCGTAGTCTGTGCTCTCAACTATGAAAATTCAGAACATAAACTCTACCCAAATAGCTGTGTGGTAGCATTTGAAAACTGCCAATGCAAATGACGCTCCTTATTTTTCCTCGCAAATCTCCAAGTTTTGGGGGAGAAGTAAACTTCATATTATTAACCTACTATTTTTCCTTTTGCTCTGTATGAAATTCAGATAGAAGAGAAAGCCCAGGATATTAGCCGAGGCTGTCAGGCTCCTTCTGACACACAGGCATTTTTTGATGCCTGAGGGCTAGATGAATGGCACCACTATTCTTATCTATAAAAAAGAACCGAAAATGTCATCAATTGAGAGCAGGCCAAATTCGGGCAGCCCATATCCCAACGTATCTCTGGAGGCCAAGAAGGCACCAAGGATTTGATTCTACTCTCAGCTTTACCAGCCACTGCCGGTCCCGGGAAATCCATTCCACCTCTTGGGGCCTCTGTTTCCTCATTTGTAAAATGATGTGGATGGAAAAAAGCATTTTCTAATGGTCCCTCAGCTCCAGCATTTTATGATTCTATCTTACACTATGTAATGTGGCACTCTTCCCTCACTTTCTCCAGTTCTCACTGATCTACTGCTGAATAGCCAGTCCGTGGACAGCAAGCTCTGGGCTTAACCACCTTTGCCAATATGCTGCAACTCCTGACTCTCTCTCTCTCTCTCTCTCTCTCTCTCTCTCTCTCTCTCTCTCTCTCTCTCTCTCTCTCTCACACACACACACACACACACACACACACACACACACACATACACTCACACACAATTATCTCTCTGCCTATAAATCTATCCATCTACCGATCTACTTTTAACATACCTGTGCTAAAATGTAATTTCTGAAGAAAAATTAATGTTTCTAAGATTATCTCCCACAACTACCCTTGAAATCACAGCTAGCATTTTGTCACCAAAGCCACCAATTCAGCCTATTCACAAGCCCCAGCTTGTTTAAAATCTGGGCACTTCCTCTTCACCTTCTCATCTTTACCATTATCCCTTCTCAGCATCTTTAGGCTCAGAATTATTCATGCCCACATGTTCTATTTTGTTCTGTAACCAGACCTCAGGCAGATAAACAACAGATTCAGAACAAAGCCAGGTAGAGTCTGTTTGTCTTTTTTTTTTTTTTTTTTTTTTTGTATTAATATGAACAAGGGCAAAAATAAAAACTAAGGAAACATCCGTTTTCAACAATTTATCTAACGTACCGCCTTTTAAGCAGAAAATCTGCTGGTTTGATAAATAAGGATAAAAGTTTGGAAGTCTGTTCTAGGCAGGGGGATAAATACCAAGTGGAATAAGGAAGCTAGAATAAGTTTAATAACAACAAAAGCAACAACCCCAGGTGTTTTGAAAATGTGCTCTCCATGAGGACAAGTTGTCATCCTTGAGTGAGTGGACCCACAGAATCTGTGCTCACCATGCAGGTCTTCCCTGCATGGTCCTCGGCACCATCTTGTTACGAACACAAGCAGCCCAGCATGTGTGGCTCAGTGGTTGGGTGTTGACCTATGAACCAAGAGGTCCCTAATTCAATTCCCAATTGGGGCACATCCCTGGGTTTGGGGCTCAATCCCCAGTGGCGGGGGGGGGGGGGGGGGGGGGGGGGGGAATGCAGGAGGTGGCTGATGGATGTTTCTCTTTCTCTATCATATATGTTTCTATCTCTCTATCAGTCTCCCTTCCTCGCTCTCTAAAATCAATAAAAACATGCTTTAAAAAAAAAGAATACAAATAATGGAGAATAAATTCACAAAGATCTCTTTCTCTGAGATTCAGGCACATTGTATGAGGGGGAAATTATGTTTTCAGTCTCTTCTGCATGTCAGGCACTGTGCTTGGTACTCTGACATGCATTATCTCTTGGAATCTTCTCAACAAATCAACAGTTGGTTCTCATTATTCCCCTATTACATAAGGAAAAAAACCTGAGGTCTTGAAAGGCCACACACAGCCACTTGATAGTGGATATGAAATAACTGTACATGAAAATGATTGAGCTGTTGCAGCTACAAAGAAATTTTAATTTTAAACTAACAAGTGACAAGGTGTGCATGTGTCTGCCCAATATGGACTCCATATTTAACTCAGATACTAATCCAGAAAGTAGGATCTAACGATAGCAAGCATCCCTGCCACCCAACAGCACAATGCTAGCAAGGAAAAGAACAAGTTGCCAAAACCGTTTTTGGCTCAGTGGATACAGCCGTCGGCCTGCGGATTGAAAGGTCCCAGGTTTGATTCCGGTCAGGGGCATGTACCTTGGTGCAAGAGGCAGCTGATCGAGGATTCTCTCTCATCAATGTTTCTAACTTTGTATCCCTCTCTCTTCCTCTCTGTAAAAAATCAATAAAATATATTTTTTTTAAAAGAAAGAAAGAAAAGAACAACTCATAGCAGAACTTAGTAGAGAAAATGGTCTGGTTTACAGTTGATAAAGATTCCTTAGTCAAGGTGAAATTGAGCAAGTACCTAAGCACAGATATGGATTTTTATGCTAACAGTGGTCTGATACAAAGATGCCAACTTCCTCATATGGAATGACAAAAGACAAGACATGGGATACCACCTCATAAGAATTTGAAAACCCCAGACACTACTTACATTGTACATCATCTATTACCTTGTTACCTGTAATTATGCTTGAATTAACCATGCGGTAAACTTCCTATTACTCCAATTCATGATGTGGGTTTAGTCATTCTTTGACTAAAGGAAACATTGGCTTCATAAAACTCAGAGTAATGTCTTACAGATATTTTGCAGACTGTGGGCTGAGAGATCCCTAGGATGATTGCACAACTCACTTTGTGTCCGGGGCACAAAGTGGGCACAGTCAGGAGCACTGCTTTGCAAATGCTGCTGAAGGTTCACTTACCTTTGGTTTTGCTGCTCTGTGTTATAAATACGCCCACATATTTATAAAACAGAATAGCAAATGGCCTCGTCTGACTAAGTCCAAAGCCCACACACTTTCTGCTACGTCACACTATTATGACACACAGCCATTAGCTCATAATAATTGCCCATTTCACCTGGATGAATCAATACAATAATGTGCGGATTTGAGAAGGTGATCTCATACTAAAAACAAGTAAAATAAAAGAGGAACCTGTTATAATTCTGAGGGTTCCTTATTACAAAGATTCAAAACCATGGGTCAAATAACATGCTCTCCAGTAACAAGTTGATAAAAAATTCTTTCCTAAAAGGAAAATTCCATTGAAAACAAGCAATTTCTCTGTTCTAGAAGATGAGTCATCACAACAGTATAGGGAATTATTTTCCATGATAAATGCTCTTGTAAAATGAATTGTTTTTCCTCCTCTTTGAGCATTTCACCTTCATTTTCTAGAAACCAAGCAACTAAAGCAATGAGGCTGTTTACACTTCCAGAACAGAAGCCAGTGAGTGACTCAGACCCTTTTGTTCTATCATCAGCAGGCAGTTACCTTTCAACCATTCTCACTTCTCATCCCTCACCATGCAAACTTCAGAGTCACCCAGCCAGAAACAACCTAAATAACTCCCAAACAAACGGCCAGAAACCCAAACAAAGCATGAGATAAAATATTTCAGGACATTTGCTGTTCACAGAAACTTGCTAGCTCACCTGCAAAAACCCAAGAATAGGTGGCTACCGTGCTGTCCACAGCTCCTAAAGACGGGTGTGGCTGGCTCAAGTCCAGAGGCCTCTTCATTTCTGGCTTTCACATTCCATCAGCCACCTGCAGCCTACTTGGCCAACATTATCTTCCTTCCACTTTCACATAAACCCTTGACCTCCCCTGCCCAACTATTATGTTCCTCTTCTCCTTACAGCCTCTCCTCCCCCCACCCTGGGGTGACCACTCTCCCTCTTCTCTTTAGTTCCCCCAAGTCCTCCCCCAGTGTCCAATCCAGGTCTAATCCTTACCAGGTGACTTCATCCAAGCACACTAGCTTCTTTCTGTCCTGAAACTCTAGAGTTCTCACTGCTTAGTCCCATGGAATTAAGAAGTTAAATCTCTCTAGTTGCTTCATTTATGATAGTCTTATCTTCGAGGGTATCTCATCTGGGTTAAAAATTCATGTCTTAAAATTCCTTGACATACCCTCCATCTCAACCAGGGTACTTAAGACCAAACAGCTGCCTACATTTTCCATAATTACATGAACAGTAACTATAGAAATCTATGAAATCTACTATTTGGAAAGTCCACTATAATTTTAAAATGCAAGTATTGCATAATATTCCCAGTCTCTCTCCCTTTCTCTCTCTCATTATAGATAGATTAGATCAATAGACAGAATATATATGCATGACTCTTATATACATATATAATAGGATATGTATTGTATATATAGTTAAAACATGGTGTGCTTATGTATAAAATATGATATGTATCTATTTATAAAAATGTGAAACATATATGTACTCATTTGTCATTAAATGTTTATCAAAGGTCCAGCACAGTCTGTTAAAGCTGGGGGGGGGGGGGGCTCAGAAATGCACTCTGTAAATGGAGAAAATTAAACTTAGAGAAACTAATTTTTTTCAAGACTCTACTTGATAGAAACAGAATATAAGGTTTGAAAAGCAGCTATCACACTTTACAGTAAATTCCACGGGAAAATAGCATAAAGATTTTTTATTGAGGAAGAAAGAGATTGCAACTGGATAAGAATGCTGAAGAGAAAATTTCCCAATAGAGCCACCGTTTGGGGTTCCTACAGCAGATATATTCTGCAAAATGCAGATTGTGTACATATTGGTATAGCTCCATGGACAATGAACTATCAGCAGACAAATCTCCTTTACTTCACTATTAGCATGAAAAATTCATATTCCTCTGCATCATCTCAGAGCCCCCTAATCTGAATCTCTGGACTGGGCTCAGGAGCCTGCATTTCCCCTCTTCACAGGACAGTTTGAGAATAACTCACAGGACCTGGATTCTCCACCAAATAAATACTGCTCTCTTTTTTAAAGCTGGCCCAAACTGAAGAAAAACAGAATCACTTGTAGTGAGGGCCTAGGCCAGTGTGGCTCAGTTAGTTGGAGCATCGTACTATATTACAAAAGGTTGTAGGTTCCATTCACAGTTCGAAAGCACTCTCTCTCTCTCTCTCTCTCTCTCTCTCTCTCTCTCTCTCTCTCTCTCTCTCTCCCTCTCTCTCTCTCTCTCCCCCCCTTTCTCTAGAATCAATGATCATGTCCTTGGGTGAGGATTAGGGGGGAAAAAAAACACATGTGGATTTCTGGAAGTGACCTAATTCCAATTCTACCTACCTACCTTGTTCCTCCCTTACCTCCCCCTTTCTCCTCCTTCCTCCTCATCCCCTCTTCTCCTCTAGTTTCCCCTCACCCCCCTTTTAAACTCCCATTTTTCTTCCCCAATGTAGTTCCTGGACCAGCATCAGCAATACTTGGGAACTCATTTAAAATATAAATCCTGAGATATTTGAAGATGGTGGCATAAGTAAACACCTGTACTTGCCGCCTCCCACAACCACATCAAAATTACAACTAAAATGCAGATCAACCATCATCCAGAACCACTGGAAAGCTAGCTGAATGCTTTTTACTAGAGACGTAAAGTAAAAAGCACACTGAGACTGGTAGGAGGGGTGGAGGCACAGAATGGGCAGGTCTGACACCCACGTGTGCTGCTTTTTTAATCAGGAGGGAGATCATCTCTGTGGAGGCCACCCACAGGAGAAAGAGGTCCCAGCCCAGGGTTCAGAGCTGGGGAAAGAAGTCCCTACAGCAGTAAGAACTACAGGCAGTAAAAACCAGCACTGATTGAGGTTCAGTGACACAGAGGCTGCTTGAGACACAACTCTTCCTCTTAAAAGGCTGGCACCACAAACTGACCTTACAAGGCCCTGCTTCATCTGAGTTCCAGGGCCAGGGAACCCAGACACAAACAAGGAGGAACTGGATTCTCTGTAATTGGGGTGGAAACTTGGGGGCGGCTTTTATCCAGATGGAGGTGCTCACAAGGATGATTGTTCCTATGCTGGAACCTCCCTAGTCACAGGGCTCACTGGCAGCCATTTCTGTTTGCTCTGCCTGGTGATTCCCTGAAACCCTGCCTCCTCCAATTTACAATCCCACCCAACCTGTGTGGGAAAGATTTCACAAATGAGTGGCCTGTCCTTACTCAGGCTAAAATCTCTCAAAATAAGCTGCATCTGGGTCAGGAAGCCCCAGACCTATCAATAAAAGACCCAAGACATGGTACCAGCACCAGCCTGCCTTGCTTCACAGCTGGGCCTTGCCTGGGCACTTCCAAACCAAATACAAAGAGAAAGAATATGTAGATCTCTCTATAGCTCATGCTGGAAAGCTTCCGAACTTTGCAGCTCTCTGGAGACCCAAGAGCCAGTGTACTCAGTGGTCAGTGTCAGAACATACCAGATTACAACTCCATACAACCATTAGTGACACACCCAAGAGGCAGTCTCAGTGATCATCAAAGCCCCACTGAAGCAAATCCTGGTCCATAAGGACTGTCTCCAGCACAGAAGCTTTCCCATTCTAGTAGTAACTTGTTTTCACAGCCAGTTGGCCTGGAGGTCAATTCCTCCCAGTGACATTAATAGCAATCAAGTCTCAACTACAACAAGACTGTGCTCACAGCCCACAAAGTGATGCACTTAGAGCTCCCAGCTCAGGTGACTGAGAAAACTCAGCCACTGGGCCTTATAGAATAACTACTACACAAGGGCACTCTACCAACTCAAGGAGACGTAGCAATTCTAGCCAATGCATAGAAACAAACACAGGGAAGCAGCCAAATTGTGGAGACAAAGAAACATGACATGAATGAAAGAAATGGAAGAAAGGAAACTACTGGATATAGAGTTCAAAGCCACGGTTATAAGTTTACTCAAGAATCATCTGGAAATCTCCACACACAAAAAAAAAATGGAAAAAGATCAGTCAGAAATTAAGTATACACTGAATGAAATAAAGAGTAATATACAGAGATTCAACGGTAGACTATAGGATCCCAAGAATCAAATCAGTGATTTGAAATATGAGGAAACAAAAAACACCCAACCAGAAGAGCAAAAGAAAAAAAGAATCTAAAACTATGAAGATCGTGTAAGGAACCTCTGGAACAACTTCAAGCATACCAATATTTTGCATTATTGGGGTGCCAGAAGGAGAGAGCAAGATATTGGAAACCTATTTCAAGAAATAATGACAGAAATTTTTCCCTACCTGGTGAAAGAAACAGAAGGAAGCACAGAGAGTTCCAAACAAAAGGAACCCAAAGAGGACCACACCAAGACACATCAGAATTAAAATGCCAAGGGCTAAAGGCAAAGAGAGAATCTTAAAAGTAGCAAGAAAAAAGTAGTTAGTTACTTACGAGGGAGTACTCATATGACTGTCAACTGATTTTCAACAGAAACTATGCAGGCCAGAAGGGAGTGGCAAGAAATATTCAAAGTAATAAATAGCAAGTATGTACAATCAAGATTACTCTACCCAGCAAAGCTATCATTTAGAATTGAAGGTCAGATAAAGAAAAAGCTAAAGGAATTCATTACCACCAAACCAGTATTATATAAAATGTTATAGGGAATTCTTTAAGAATAAGGAGAATCACATCTAAGGCAAAAGGTCAATGCATGAAGAAGAAGAAGAAGAAGAAGAAGAAGAAGAAGAAGAAGAAGAAGAAGAAGAAGAAGAAGAAGAAGAGGAGGAGGAGGAGGTAGTGGAGAAGGAGGAGGGGGAGGGGGAGGAGGAGGAGGGAGGAGGAGGAGAAGAAGAAAAAAGAAAAAGATAAAAAATATGAACAACAAATTGGCAACAAATGCATATCTATCAGCAATTGAATCTAAAAATCAAAATAAACAAATAAGAAATCTAATGAACAGAATAAACTGGTGAATAAAATAGAATCAGAGGCATGGAAATGGAACAGACTGACCATTCTCAGAGGAAAGGGAGGTGGGAGGGGGTGAGAAGAAATTAAACAAAGATCTCATATGCATACATACATTGCTTATGGACACAGATAATAGGGTGGTGAAGGCCTGGGGCAGGGTGAGACAGGGTGGAGGGGGAGTATGGGGGCCAAAAAGATGGACATCTGTAATAATCTCAACAATTAAGATTTTTTTTTAATGCAAATCCTCAGGCCCCACCCTGACCTACAGAATCCGAAACTGAAGGTGGGCCCAGCACTCTGTAGTTCAATAGGCCTTCCAGGAGATTCTGATGCAGACTAAAGCTTGAGAACCACAGCCCTAATGGCACATTAGCAGCAAAAGACCTTCTATCAATTCCTTCTCAGGCCTGATCCTCCGTATTGGGGAAATAAGAAGTGGATTGTGGGCTGAGCAAGGGAGTGCCAGACCCATCTTCCCGCACCAATCCATCTGCAGGTATCTCAGGCAGTAGACTTTTATAACAAAGCTATTTTGAGTGTCAGAATTGATACTCATTGAATATCAATTGATAATCATATCAACATATTAAAGAGCAAGGCAACACAGTAGGCGTGGTAAGGCACACAGGTAAGCATAACACAAACTAGCTTCAAAAGTTGGATCTATATTCTAAAGCTAATGGGAGGGAGGGGCAGTGGGAAGAATAGTTTAATTTAGCCAAAATTGTTTACTATCTATAATACATGTGTCAAACACAAGGCCCGCGGGCCAAATCCGTCCCGCCAGGCCTTGCAATGTGGCCCGCACCGCGCTGTCATCACTGCACTCCGCTGCGTTTCCATCACAATGACAGTTTATGACTGTTCAGTAAACCATTCGGCCCGCGATTTAGGCTGGATTTTAGATTTTGGCTCCTTCTCTGATTGAGTTCGACACCCCTAATCTATAATAATAAAAGTGTAATATGCTAATTAGTTCAGCTCAGTGGATAGAGCATCGGCCTGTGGACTAAAGGGTCCCAGGTTCAATTCCAGTCTAGGGCATGTACCTAGGTTGTTGGCACATCCCCCGTGGGGGGTGTGTAGGAGGCAGCTGATCAATGTTTCTCTCTCATCGATGTTTCTAACTATCCCTCTCCCTTCCTATCTATAAAAAACAATAAAATATATTTTTAATTATTAAAAAAAATAAAAGTGTAATATGCTAATTAGACCGGATGTCCTTCTGGATGACTTTCCAGATCAGTGGTTGCCAAACTCATTAGTCAACAGAGCCAAATATCAACAGTACAATGATTGAAATTTCTTTTGAGAGCCAAAAACCGACTTCTGCACATGAGCCATGAAGTTTCAATCTCACTGTACATGCACTCCTGCATGTGGTATTATGTGGAAGAGCCACATTCAAGGGATCAAAGAGCTGCATGTGGCTCGCGAGCCTCAGTTTGCAGACCACTGTTCCAGATGAAGTTGGGGCTGCGAGGGAAGCCCAGGTCCCGGGTGCCAGAGGGAAGCTGGTGCTGGCAACAGGGGGAAGGAAGGCCTACTCTTGCACAAATTTCATTCATAGGATCTCTAGTTTTAAATAAATTGGCTTATTTAAATCCTACAATCACTTACTAAGCACTAGCTTTCAAATTAACTAGTTGTGTGAATGAAGTGGTAAATTTTTTTTCCCTCAAGATGGGCTCATATGGCACCACTGAAATCAATGATTAAAGAAATGTTTAATATTGTCTGCCCATATTGAATTATTATTATTAATTAAAGGTTTAAAAGGAAAACAAAGCTTAGTGGTTTTTTTCCTACTAATGGATGTAAAGGTCCTAGTATTATTACCAGTTACATTTCTAAACCAAAAATTGCCCAAGGAAGTGAAGTATATGTAGAAAATCCATCTCTAAAGGCACACTACCCACCAACGGCTACCTAATTTAGCAGAATATATTACCTCTATGCTTCATAAATCTTAATTAAAGCCGTTAGTTTTCCTATTATGTGATCGAGAAATGCCCCATTAAAGTTAAACAGTTTCTACAAGTAATTATACACATGTACACTTTAAAATTGCTTCACATATACTGGAAACATTGTCTGCTAAATCAAAAACTCACAGAATTTCATTAATGCAAGATTTTTTTTATCTCCCAAAAGTCAAATGTATCCCAGAGGAGCCGGTATACTCAACGTTGGCTCCTTATAATACAATTTAATGCTCACAAACACAACTAAAGTATTTAAACATTTACAGGGGTTGTCATAAATGCTTTTCTTATTTTTGATCAAATTCAACCTTACACTTAATACAGTTAACTGTAGTTATTTAATTTAAAAACTTGAGATTCCAACCTCAAAAATTTATAACAATATAAATGCAGTTACTTGGCTATAGGATACGTATACTGTGGGGACTCCATTCTTCAGTATGAAACACAAATGCCAAAACCAAAGAGGGGATATTTTGAAAAAGCAGACATTATTTTAAATAACTGTTGGCACATGAAAGAAAATCTTCAAGTCTAAATTCAAAAAATAGGTCTTTTTTATTCATATAGTCATTTTCACCAGACACTGACTCACCAATAATAATGATGATGTTTTGTTTCTGTTTTCCTGTTTGTTCTTAAAAATAAGATAAACTGGTTTAGCTAGTTCATTGGAAATAATTATCTGGGGTATTCTATCCATCCTAAACTTTAAAAAAAAATGATGGAAAACAATTTTTACATTTTCTTAGAAGATGTGATTACTTTAATTCATGAAAATGTCACATGTAACTCTGTGATGTTATACTTTGAAAGCTGAGCGAGTGTAACCTTCAGAAACACTGTCACTGGCTTTAGAAAAAAGGCACGTCATTGCAAACTGTTGTGCCCGGAGCTTATCATCCTGGGGCATACTGATGAGCACACGCATAGAACACAAAAAAGGAAGGAGAAGAGACCACATCAGCCCAGGCAGTGATGGATAACCCCCCGTCCAGGCAGATGTAATATCTCTCAGTGCTGAGAGTGCATTATTAATTGAAATCCTTGTTTAGTTCCTCCTCCATATAGACCACTATATAATTGCATCTCTACCTTGAAAACTATTTTCAGCAGAATTCACAATGAGTGAAATATCTTTAAAAAGAATAGGAAGGAAATGTTTCACTCTATATGGGATTGTATTGTGATACACATATTAGGAAGACACTGAATCTCAATGTCCATTACCATGCATAGAGCACTAAACAGATGCCTGTAGATTACCCTAAAGCACAAGTAATTAAAATGCCAATTGACAAAAAATTAAAACCTAAAAAAAAAAAATGACTCTAAAATTAAATTAAGAAGCATTTCCACCTAGCAGTGAACTAGTGAACTAGTTCATTGAAAATAATTATGTTATCTGCATAAATGCAAATGACCACAGTGTATTCTTATATTAGCATAAATTTTGCAGTATAACTTTCTTATAGTTACAAACACCTTCGCTTCATTAAATGTGTCTTCTTTAGTGACTGTATTTTATGACTATAAATTGGACTAGTCAAACACATTAGCATTTTTTCTTATTCAAGTAGAGCATATCAAATCACACTGATTTAAAAAGAAAATGTTTCCGAGGCAAATAAAAGTGTTGTGGGGAGGAGGATATGTCTCCCAGCTAAGGTAAAGGAAAGATTAAATATCTCACTGAACTTCAGCCTGATGGGGGGCGGGGGGGGGCGGGGAATCACATCCCTGGAAATCTTGATCTTATCAAAGTGTAAGATTAAGTAAAGTAAAAGACAGGGACGTGTTAGGAGATATTCAGCATAGGTTTAGAAAGATAGACACAATAATAATCCTATCCACTAATAAACTGGACAAGGAGCAGGGTGGGGCATTTAACCACCAGTCACACTAAATAACAGCACAGAGGGCAAAGAGGTGTGGAAACTGAGAAGATAGACTTCCAAGTCTTTTCCTGAAAGTGCTTAGACTTTGAGGAGAGTCCAACAGTACCTGACAAAAGGGTCTTTGTGCAACAGCTCTAGGGAGGTGAAGGAGAGCTGCTCAGGAAAATCAATGAAGACAGGCCTCGCCTTGTACACAGGACCCATAGAGAACTCTGCATCACATGGCCTAGAGAAAGGACAATGATGTACTACTAACTAAACCCACGGCCACTATATTCAGGTAATATCCATGTGGGTGCGGGCCAGATATCGTTAAAGAATCATGTTGGGCTTTTTCTTTCAAAACACATAATAAGCAAATACACAGGCTGTGGTTTCAAATTGTATCCCTAGTCTTAGACAAGTCCCCAGACACTGGACCACTCCCAGTGACCCACACACCACCATCTTGCTGGTTGGCAGGGGCTCTGGCTCTGAGTTCTGGGTGAAGTTGGCAAAGCAGCCCAAGAGGCTGTGTCTACACATATGGCCTTAGCACCCTGTAGTTCTGATCCCTGAATGATGAAATAGGACCCTGTCATCGTTAAAGGAAACTTGGAGACATAACTGAGTTAAGACTAGAGAAATACCCACTAAGCATGGATAGTGGCCTACTATTTACCAGATCCAGGATATCTTCAGATACTTGGGCTGGAAAGCACACAAACTCATCAGTTAATTGGTGTTTCCACCTCAAGCCGGAGTTGCCCCACATTCTTGCCCTTGCAGGAAATCATAAATAAGAGGAAAACACCCAGCATTAACCTTTCCGGAACTTCAAAACATGGTTGCCTGGTTGGTTTCACTAGGATAAAAACATGAAAAGGTCCTCGGGAAGAGGACAAAGAGCTTCTTTTTCTCCTTCCCGGGGTCTAATTGCCCTGCTACCAACCTGAAAATAGCTTAAGTGTTTAAAAGTATCCAATGAACAAACAACATCCTTGAGTAAACTTTAAAATTAGCATCTAATTTTAAATTAGCATTACATGTAATTTTATCTGAAATGGCATCTTTGCAGCTGCAATTCCCATCCTAGGAAATAAACAGCAAGTTATAAAACTGCCCAAAAATTTCTCAAAAAAATATTCATTTACCAGGAAAACAAAGGAAAGAGTTCAATTTCAATGAAAAACAAAAGAAAACTGGGTAGGGGAGGAGGAGGGAAGGGATGGAATTATCTTTCTAGAACACACCCGAAAAAGCCTGTGTCAGAGCAAGCGTGGTTTTGCATTCCACCTCCAACTTGAGCTGGCCACAGGACCCTGCATTGCAGATTTCCCACCCAAAAAAAGAGTGGTGATGGCATTCTTCATAAGATTATAGTATGGAAAACAAATCACACAGTGGTTGGTACATAATAAAATCTTAAGTATTATCTATTGATGGTATTATCATGAATTAGTAGATGAAGTTAGCTAGCAAACAGAATGCTCTTAAGAAAATAGGAGAGAAAAACAGATCTAAATGAGCCAGAGAGGGAAGGAAGTATGGGAATAGGCATCAAAATCATGAAGGCCAAAGGAAAGAGAAGAGAGGAACTTTAGAAACATCACAACTGAGCCTGGGACTAAATACCTAATAAAATCAATTGTGATATGACAGATGTACCTGGAGAAACAGGGGACATCAACTTCTTGACTTTAGCCTGATGGATACAAACACATTCATTCAAATTCTACTTCCATCATTCCGGGGATTGACAAAACCGTTAAACTGGTCCTCACACCTTAAATGTGGTTTTACCCAACTGAAACACACATGAGCCACAATCAATACAGGTAAGTCATAGTTACATGTGTCCTAAGGAATCTACTGATTAAAAAAATACATTAAGCTTAGTATATGTTTAACTTTTATACAGAAATAGATGAGCACTGGCTAGGTAGCTAACTTGGTTAGAGAGTCCTTCCGATACATTGGTGCTGTAGGTTTAATCCCTAGTCAGGGCACATACAAGAATCATTGGTTATAAATGTAGAAACCAGCCAACTAATAAATAGCCATAATTCACACAAGACCAGTTGAGACTTTTATATATATATATATATATATACATATATACACACACACACACACACACACACACACACACACAGCTACCTCTTGCCTTAACAATAAGCAAATTGCAAATGCTGCTTGAGGGATGAAAAAACAAACAAAAATAGCAGAAAAAAGTCAAAAATTATTCAACTCTAGTTTTTTCATGGAAAAGGGATTAGGCAGAAGGCAGGAAGGGAGGCACAACTTCTACAAGTAATTCACATATACACATATCACTAAAATGTATCCTTTAAATGTCCAAAAACAAGAAACACCAGTTGCCCAGAGGCCCCGATCACTTTCTCCCTACAAGAGAAACCAGTTCTGTAAAAGACCCAGAAGTAAGTAGACTCCAGCCCACTCCAGGAAACTCTGCTGGTGTTTCCATTATAAACCGCATTTCAGGAGTTTACAAGTTGAATGTTTTTAAAACATATTGGGTTCATAATGAGCTCACACATTCTTAACATGTTCTTTTCTGCTCTCCTTTTTTAAAGTGTGGGCCACTTTTGCGAACAAATCATAAACAAAATTTCAGGTGATTTTGTTTGGCCGGGTGCCACGTCACCATGGTGAAATGTTTAAAGAGGGTCAAAAAGGACTAATTATTTTCTTCGTTCGGAAAGCCGGGTAGAAAGGCCGGCCTCAGAAACGCTCGGTGTTCTAAGACACGCTCTTCTGCAGTATTTTTCATTCAGGAATTCAGGGTCCCAGCACTGCAACGACGAGCATACCATCAAACTTCAAAAACTCCATTTCTGCATCTAGAGATGTATGCAATAATCGCTCCAGCATTAGACGTTCCTAAAGTTATTAGTGGTCAGAAATTACATGTGCCATAAAAGCCAGGAAGGCTCTCGGAATGGAGCTAAAAGCCAGGTGGCAGGGCACCTACACTTAGGTGCCACCACAAACCCCAGACTCAAACCAACCCTGGGGTTTTTACAAGTCCTTTCCCTGTGCCAACCGCCCGCTGAAAATAGTCTAGGGCAAAGCTCCGCAGGGAGCTGAGTTGATGAGTAGGTTAGGGCTTAAAACCATTTCTTTCAAAACCCTCCCCCCCCTCCAAAAAAAAAAGAATCTGGTGGTTCTGCCAAATAGAAAACTACTCTCCACAGCAGTCCCTAACACCTTGAGGGTTTATACAAGAGGAAGGCAGCAGAGACGCCAGCACCGGGGATGCCTCATTCCCACAAGGAGTGGTTTGTTGACCAGGCCCTTCGCAAGGCCAAAATTTTGGACGGCACGGCACGGTGGAGCTCCAGGACAATATTCCTGCACCAGACTAGGAAAAACCCCTGGATGTGAGGCCGCTCACTGCGAAAGCCTCGCCACACCTTGACCGCGGTGCCAAGCCTCTTAGTGGAAAAAGGTTCTCGCCGGGCCTGTGAATGGACAAAACTTCCCCTATTCACAGAACGACTTTTCATCCGCAGGATCCCGTCCTAGCCAGAGACTTGAAAAGGAAACCCCCTCCACAAGGAAGCGTCAGACCAGTCCTGGGTTGGGCCACATGAACTTTCTAAATTGCAAATATGCAAAGCACACAAATAGCACTGATTAAAACCACACAAATTCCACCATCTAGTTGATAATACTCCACATGTAGGTTAAAGGTCGGAAATGCCTACAACACGTTTATAGACGGGGGCAAACTTTTCCATCTGTTTCTGATCTGATCCACAATTTGGTCATTGGCCTCAAAAGAGAAATCCACTGCTAATAATAAATGAAATGAAATTTGCACTTTCCTCTAAATGCAATCCCACCTTCAAGAAGTTTGTACAATTGCCCTTTTTTCTCCAGGCAAATTTCCTTTAGAGGAGGGAGAATGCGACTGAGGGAGCAGGCAGCTGGAAGGAGAGAGGTGTTAATGGGGAGTTGCGTGTAAGTATGAGAAAGATTTTCCTGCTACACAGCTTAAATTAACTGAGCTCTGAGAGGTTTAAATATATGGGAGATAAGGAAAAAATCTCTCTCTCTCTCTCTCTCTCTCTCTCTCTCTCTCTCTCTCTCTGTGTGTGTGTGTGTGTGTGTGTGTGTCTCTGTTTCTCTCTCTCTCTTTCTCTCTCTCTCTCTTTCTCTCTCTCTCTCTCTCTCTCTCTCTCTCTCTCTCTCTCTCTCACACACACACACACACACACACACACACACACGTGCACACACTCCAGCTCCCCTGATGGGATGCTGAGGATTACAGTTTGAAACCACCAATTTAGTTCATGCCTCTCATTTCACAGATGAAAAACCTGAGACCTAGAGAGGTTAAGTGACTGGCCCAAGGTCATACCTTGTTAATGATGAGCTGGAAAAACAACTCTGGCTGGGGCTGCTTTGCATTTGTGCCCCTGAGCCCTGTGGATGCAGTCAGGCAGAAAACTGGACTGGAGGACCAGATTTCTACAGGGAAGACTAGTGAGGGGCAGGGGCACACCACTGAGCATACGGGGAGCCAAGGAGACAGCAGGGTCCCAGCCAGCCAAGGAGTCCCCCCTGGGGGGACTGGCTTTCCCAATGCCTCCAGGAGCAAGCTCCTTGGTTGACAGAGCTGTCCCATGAAGGGGCCCTGAAACATCTTAAGAGACACAAGGAGGAAACTGCAGGGCATCCTTCCATGAACTGCCCTCTAGAGGAAGTTGAAACAGTCACAGAGAAACCTCTCAGCCTCTGAAAAAATGGCTTAGGATGACAGAACATGAAGCTGTCAGACACTGAGGCTACAGAATCAGTACTGTCTGGGGGACCTTTCTTCTCCCTTTTCCCCACTCATCCCCATAACCCATCCCAGTAGGAGTCACCCTGAATGTGGAAAGAAGTTGGTGCCTCCTCTGCTTAATATTATCTGAGGGGGCAAGAGTAGAGATGCTGGTCTTTTCATAATAGGTACCCACCCAGAGGCACATGTAAATCCCCAAAGGCAGCATGATAAGGATAAAAGGGAGAAACTCTGAGTGGGAACTTGCGACAACTGCAAAAATGCCTAAAAGATAGCCTGACTCTGATTCCCAGACACAGAGATACCATTCAAGGAAGGATGATGACACATGACACAAAAGATGCTTCCTATTGTAACTTCCTGCCACTGGACCTAGTCATACTTTTGAGCACTGGACAGAATACGTTTAAGTTCCACTTCTTTTTTAAAAAGTTTTTTTCCAGCTATTTTATGACCGTTATCATGTCTCTTATGCTTTATTGGAACCAAAAGGAAAAAAAAGGCAGAGTTACATATTTTCAAACTTACACACATGCTAGCTTTTATCCTTTTTTCTGTAGGCATGAGATAATAGACATCAACTCTAGAAGAAGACAGATGAAGTAACCAGACTTTTTCTGTGCTGCAGGAATGGGGAGTGGTAACCTTGTGAGTGCTGGGAGCTACCATTAAAACTGGATAGAGCTGGAGGAGGCTAGTTTTGTTAGAAAATGAAAGTGAGAAAGACAGCCCTAATCAGTTTTTCTCAGTAGTTAGAGTGTCAGACTTCAGATGGAGAGGTTTCAGGTTTAATTCCAATCAAGGGCAAGTACCGCAGTTGCAGGCTCGATCCCCAGCCCCAGTTGGGAGGGCACATGCAAGAGGCAAGCAATCAATGTGTCTCTGTCACATTAATATCTCTCTCTCTCTCTCTCTCTCTCTCTCTCTCTCTCTCTCTCTCTTATACTCTCTCTAGAAATCAATAGAAATATATATATATTTCTTATATATATATTTCTATTGATTTCTAGAGAGAATATTTATATATTTTAGAGAGAGTATATATATATATATATATATATATTAGAGAATATATATATATATTTATATATATATATTTGTGTGTGTATATATATATATATATATATATATATATATATATATATATTCTCAGGTGAGGATTAACAAAACGACAACAAAAAGAGGGAGACTTTACTGTTGAAGTTTTCAGACCAAGATGGCCACATATGCACACCTATACTCACCACCTCCCAAAACCATATCAAAATTACAACTAAAATACAGATTAACCATCATCGAGAACTGCCAGAAATCTTGTGGAATGAAGTACTACAACTAGAGAAGTAAAGAAGAAAGCACACTGAGAGTGGTAGGAGGTGCAAAGGCGGGGAATGGGCTGGTCCAGCACCCAGGTGTGCTGCTTTTTTTTTAATCAGGAGGAATAGAATCTCTGCCCCAGCCCCACACCAAACCCCAGACCAGGGTCCCAGAGTTGGGAAAAGAAGTCCCCACAGGCTGGAAGGACTCTGCATTGTGAAACCAGTGCAGATAGGGGCTCAGTGACACAGGGGCTGGCTAGAGACCCAACTGTTCTTAAAAGGCTGACATCACAGACTAACCTTACAAGGTCCCACTTCCTCTGAGCTCCAGTGCCATGGTGAGGCTCTGGGGGACACAGACATATATGAGAAGAAACTGGACTGTCTGGCTTCTGGGCAGGAACACAGGGGTGGTTTTCTCCAGATGGAGGTGCTTGCAGAGATCATTGTTCCTATGCTGGGACCTTCCCATTCCCAGACCTGACTGGCAGCCATTTCTGTTTGCTTTGCCCTGGTGATTCCCTGAGACCTCACCCCATCCAATTTATAATCCCACCCAACCTGTGTGGGAAAGATTTTGTATATGAGTGGCCTGTCCTTACTCAGGCTAAAATCTGTCAAACAAGCTGCAGCTGGTTCAGGGAGCTCCAAACCTATGAATAAAAGGCCCAAGATGCAGCACCAGTACCAGCCTGCCTTGTTTCACAGCTGGGCCTTATCTGGGCACTGCCAAACCAAATACAAAGAGGAGGAATCTGCAGACCTCTTTGTAGCTCCTGCTGGGTAGTGTCAGGCAGTGGCTGACTTTGTACCTCCCTGAAGACTCAAGAGCCAATGTTCCCAGTGGTCAGTGTCAGAACATAAGAAATTACAACTCTACACATCCATAAGCAACATTTTTAAGGAACAGACGCAGTGATCATCAAAGCCCCACTGAAGCAAGTCCTGGTCCATAAGGGGTGTCTCCTGCATGGCAGCTCTCCCATTCTAGTTACAGCTGGTCCTCACAGCCAATTGGCCTGGAGGTCAATTTCTCCAAGTGACACCAACAGCAATCACGTCTCAACTACAACAAGACTGTGCTCACAGCCCACAAAGTGGTGCACCTAGAGTTCCCAGCTCAGGTGACTGAGAAAACTCAGCCACTGGGCCTTATAGAATAACTACTACACAAGGCCACTCTATCAACTCAAGGAGACATAGCAACTCTACCCAATGCATAGAAACATACACAGGGAAGCAGCCAAAATACAGAGACAAATGAAAGAATGGAAGAAATCAAACTACTGGATATAGAATTCAAAATCACAGTTATAAGATTACTCAAGCATTTTCCAGAAACCTCCAAGAGACTTATTGAGACTTTCAAGGATCTTAGTGAGAATGCCAAAAAAAAAAAAAAAAAAAAAAAAAATGGAAAAGGACCAGTCAGAAATTAAGCATACATGGACTGAAATAAAGAATAATATACAGGGATTCAATAGTAGACTATAAGATCCCAAGAATAAAATCAATGATTTGAAATATGAGAAAGCATAAAACACCCAACCAGAAGAGCAAAAGGAAAAAAGAATCCAAAAATATGAAGATAGTGTAAGGAGCCTCTGAGACAACTTCAAGCATACTATCGATAACATTCACATTATGGGGGTGCCAGAAGAAGAGAGAGAGAGCAAGATATTGAAAACCTATTTCAAGAAATTACTAAAAACTTCCCCTACCTGGTGAAAGAAACAGAAGGAAGCACAGAGAGTCCTAAATAAAAGGAACCCAAAGAGGACCACACCAAGACACATCAGAATTAAAATGCCACAGGCTAAAGACAAAGAGAGAATCTTAAAAGCAGCAAGAGGGAGCTCCCATAAGACTGTCAGCTGATCTCTCAACAGAGATTTTGCAGGCCAGAAGGGATTGGCAATAAATATTCAAAGTGATAAATAGCAAGGACCTACAACCAAGATTATTCTACCCAGCAAAGCTATCATTTAGAATTGAAGGTCATATAAAGAGCTCCACAGAAAAGAAAAAGCTAAAGGAGTTCATCACCACCAAACCAGTATTATACGAAATGCTGAAGTGTATGCTCTAAGAAGAGGAAGAAAAAGAAAAAGGTAAAGATAAAAAATTATGAACAAAGTAACAACAAATACATATCTATCAACAAGTGAACCTAAAAATCAAATGAATAAAAATTCTGATGAACAGAACAAACTGGTGAATGTAAGAGAATCAGGAGCATGGAAAAGGAGCAGACTGACAATTGTCAGAGGGAAGGGACGTGAGATGGGGTGGAAAGAGATTAAACAAAGATCTTATATGCATGTATGCATTACCTATGGACACAGACAATGGGGTGGTAAAAGTCTGGGATGGGGCAGGACCCGGGTGGAGGAGGGGAAAAAAGGGAACATCAGTAATAATCTCAAAAATAAATATTAAAAAAAAAAAAGTGAGCAAGACAAAAAGAGTTCCCACAAGAAGGAGGGTGGGTGATGATAAGGAAGGAAAAGGACAAGGAGAATGAAAAGAATGTTGTATGATCAGGTAAAGGTAGAGTACAGTAAGAACTGATCTAGTTTACTCTGAGATGCCCCTGGACTTTAAATCATCACTGCACTAGTATTGATTGGTGTTTTGGAACTCCATGCCTCTTTTCCTAGAAATTATCACTTATCCTAAAGTTTACCCAATTTTTTAAAGCATAAGGCATAGGTATCATGTGGTAAGTAACCATGGTAAATTAGGTTTTATAAATGACACAGTGCACTTGATGCAACATGAAGTTTATTTATTCCTCTAAATCGTGAATGAAATATCATAGGTGAGAAAGATTATTCTAAAAAAGAAAACAGCAACCTGAAAAGGTAGACATTTTCCAAACAGGTGACAGTTGACTGGTTGGACCAGTTTAGAGATAGGGGGGAAAAAGATTTTTTAACCCAGCCATTAAGGAGATGCCTTCTGGTTAATCTTTAATGTATTATATGTAGTATTAACTACCTTGATTAGAAATAATACAATATGTTGTTTTAAACAATAAACACATTGATGTGTTGATGCTTTTCATATATTTGATTTATTAGTTTGCGTAGGGGCTAAGTGCTTATTTCAAAGGAACCCCAAAATACAGTGGCTTAAGTGAGAGAGAAGCATGTTTCTTTCTCATGTGACCATTGAGAGTGAGGCAGGAAATCCCAGGCAGGTAGGCAGCTCTGATCCACCAGGTCATTCAGGATTCCAGCTCCCTCTTAGCTTATTGTTGGCCATTTATTCAGGTGTTATTTTCTCTATATAGTCAGAGCTAACTCACTACCAACAATCTACTTCCTCATTCATAGGAGGCAGAAAAGAGGAAAAGATGGCAGGCAACTTACTTTTCTAAATTGCAGAGTTTAAACATAATTCTTCTTGCATTCCATTGGACAGAACCCCAATGACATGGTTGTATCTAACTCTCAGGGAAGCTAATGATGTAACCTGCAGCTGGAGCCATATGCTTAACCAACATTCATATGGTTGTGTTATTAAAAAGAGAAAGAAAAAGAAGAGATAAAGGAAGGCAATCCGTAGTCTTTGTCATTTTACTTTATTTAGCCTTTCCAACAATCCCGAATTATAAGGCTTTTTTTTTTTAATGGACAGTGCAGCTGAGGCTGTCAGTAATTTTCCCATGTGCCACAGCAGGAAGTTGTAGAAGTGGAATTCAAACTCAAGTCCATCTGCCTCAAAACCCATCTTTATTCTACTATACCATGTATCAAATTAATCTTTCTCCACCAGCCAAGGCACATTATATATATATATATATATATATATATATATATATATATATATATATACCTAAATGACTGTCCAACTGTTGTTCAACCATTCAACCTGTAGCTATGATGTGCACTGACCACCAAGGGTCAGACACTCAATGCTCAAGCATGGAAACATGGAACAGACTGATGAATCTCAGAAGGAAGAGGGTAGAGGGGTGGGCGGGAAAAGATTAATCAAAGATCTTATATGCACACTAGAGGCCAGATGCATGGATTCGTGCACCAGTGGTGTCCTTCAGCCTGACCTGCAAGAATGGGACTGAAATCAGCAGTCTGACATCCCCCAAGGGGTCCCGGATTGGGAGAGGGTTCAGGCCAGGCTGAGGGACCCCACCAGTGCACAAAAGAATCCATGCACCAGACCTCTAGTAAAGAATAAGACTCATGCCATGTGGCCTTTTTGCTAAAGCCAACATCTTTTAAAGAAAATACCAACACCAAGAGATTTTATAAGAAAAAGAATGTTTGAAAATAAAAAGTTGAGGGGAGAGCAAAATTCCAAGGAATTTATTAAAATACCACTATAAAAGACACTTGAAAGAATGAATTTCTTCTCCTACCACTATAAGGCAATCTATTTTGGTGGTGTCAACCATGAATTGCATTGATAAGAATAAAAGGGTGCATATGGAACAACTTTCTTATTATTGAATAGCCACAATAAGCTGATGCAGAGCAATCTAAACCAGTAGTAGTCTGGTTTGGTACAGTTGGTGTGATACACTCACACACACTCATACACACACCCACACACGTACATACATATATATCTTTATACAATAGAATCACGACATCCAACTAATCTTAAGTTCCTAGCACCTGAATGGATCTATGTCATGAGATAAACGTTCGTAGAATAAGAATTCACATTTATTAAATTTGCATAAGCACTTTTCAAGAAAGGGAAGCTCTGTTTTGGGGTAAGGTCCCCCCACCCCACCCCCTTTCTTGTCCCTCAAATCAAGAGATATATATTTATAATCTACAGCTAGCTCCCTGGCAAATCTCCATTCTTTTCAACCTGACAGACTGTTTGTCAGTTAAACTCCCCTTGTCATGTATCCCTACCACTGCCAACTCATGCACGGAGACCTTCACTTTTACTGCTACCACTTGCACCCTATGCAACCTTTGTCATTGATCACTGATCCGATCCAGTGCCCACATGTTCTTCAAGTGCCTACACAAGTAATGAGGTACTTGTGGTGTAAAATTAAACTGTCAACTGTCAGCGATTGATAACCACAGCGAGAGCTGACCTAGAACACCTGCACCAGTGGCCAAGACAGGTGTGACATGTTTGATCGCTGAGGCCTGCTAGTCAGTCTGACCCAGTGCTGTCCCTCTGTGGACTTCCCGAGCATTTCAGCCTCCCCACTCTCCCGAGGACCACAGCGGGCATCCCCAGGTTGTAGAAACCACTTGCATTAGCCAATTCGGGCAGCTGGTCAGGGCGACCGTGAAAGCAGATCTTCAGTCAGCAGGTTGGTTTGAAAGGAATATGGCCGAGGGATTTTCAAAGGTGGCATCTGGAGTCAGCCTGGTGTGGTGTTGTTGTTTTTTTTCTCCCACATACCCTCAGATTCCCACTGAAAGCTGGTTTTGGTGGCAGGCTTCACACACACACACACACACACACACACACACACACCGCCTTGCCTCAATTGGAGTTTCCAAGCATGTGCCAGTGCCTGGCAGAAGGGCCTTGCCTTCAGGGCAGGCACACGGCAGTCATTAAGAGTCTGGTGGAAGAATGAAGCCGTCCTAATGGAACTGCCTTATGGCTCCAAACATTCGCTTGCAGGCATTTAAGTTGAACTGGCTCCGATTCTATTAAAGCACCATAAATGCAAGCTTTTCCTACTCGTATGTAATTGAATAACCAGCACAAAGGAAAAAAACATGTTCTGCCCTGGCTATAATTGTTTTTAGTCCGTTGGAGCTGTTGCACAGCATTTAAACAAAGTTTCTATTTAAAAGTTTTATTATTTAAATGTGAGAGGGGTTTTTCTTTAACCTTAAGCAAAAAAGAAAAAAAAAATGCACTTACCCATACCTAAAACGTCCTTTGTGAAAAAACCTGAGCAACATGATGGGATTCCCATCCCATTCCACCATCCCACCCCCACAAAACAGTTGCACTATATTAAGTTCATGTGATGAGAAGATAAAAATCTATTAACTTTCTGCTGACCTTATCGACACAGGAATCTCTGCAGACATTACAAAAGCCATATCTCTTCTTACTTTTACATCCAGAACCTCATGCTCCAAAGTCCCAAACCAAATGTAAAATCTTCCTGATGAGTGAAACCCTGACACCAGTTCAGATGCCGGGCTTGCCGGCTTGCGTTGACGGAGGCTCCTCTGGGGCACAGAGGCTGGCCTTTACTTTGCATTTGACTTCTGGGGCTTTTTTTTTTTTTTTTTTTTTTTTTTTGCCATATGCTACTGGGAACTCTGAATCAAAACTATTTCACGAGGACCATATGTTACGAGAAACACATGATGGAAAGTGAACGGCAAGAAGTTGCCCCGTATCACTGGGTGATGTATTACAAACATAATTAAATCTGAATAATGTGCAGTGTTATTTCAGTTAATCATTTCTTTTTTCAATTTAAGCAAGGAAAGCGACGCCCAATTTCCAAATGACATACGAAAGTCCAGATACGCTAACAGCGAACTGGCGGGAAAGGAATAAAACAAGAGCGGGACAGCATTGTTTCAGCGTCTGTCAGAGGTCTTGGTGTATTGGAGATATGTCAGTGGGAAGGTGACACATGAGAGTCCATGGAAATAGGTGTTTAAAACGCCTCTCATTTTCCTTGCCCATCAACAATGAATTCTGACTAACCCCCACTTATAAACAAGCAGCAAGTCAGAAGATCACTTATGTGTTGGTTGTTTGGAATTCAAAAGAATGTTTTCCCGTAGACATTTTGTTATTGGTAGCTGTTAGGTAGGTTCCCAGGCTCACCCACAAAGACCTATTTAGCCTAATCGTCCCTGAAATTTGGCATTTGTGTACTACCTTTATGGCACTACTCAGAGAGAGGGTAGAGAATGTATTGAATTCAACTCAATTCAATACACTTATTCGATCCCTGCTATATTTTTTCCAGTATATACTGGTTATTACATTTCCCCAAAGGATAACACAATTACCTCTCTTCCCATATGCTCCCAGCTAGAAGAAATCACTTTTTATTCTGAACCTTCATAACATTTTTATCTATACTTTCTTAATTACTTTCTACCTGAACTATAGGTATTTGTGAACTGAGATTTACTCCACTGACTTATTTTTATATTTCCCACATCATAGGTCCAACTCCTGAATTTGACCGGTTCTCAGTTCATACGTGTGAATGGATGAGTGAGTAAATGAGGAATTCAATCTAGTAGGGTTGCCAAACGTATTTTTCTCCACTGGCAGTTCTGGGAATCATGGAATTTGGTTGAGAGGAGGAAGGAGAGAATATGATGATGATGACAATGATGAAGATAAGGGTCATCATTGCCAATAATACTTATTGTGTGTTTACCCTGTGACATGCACTGAACTTTACCAGTATTGATTAGTTTATACTCCTCACAACAACTCTGTGTGGTAGATAAAATATATATCCTCATTTTACAGGTGGGGATACTCAGCACAGAGACATGCCACGCAACTTCCCCAAGCTAACAGTGTTTGCCATAGACATTTCTGAACACCAGAAGTGTATTTGCTATGTACATGTGCATAAGATGCACTTATCCATACCTAAAACGTCCTTTATTAAGAAAGGATACCTCCATACATTTCTCTGTAACACAAAGCTTTCTTTCTGCCTTTCTGATCTGCATTAGGGAAAGGATCGCTCAGGTAAAATACTCCCCAGTTAATTTTTTTAAAATATATTTTATTGATTTTTTTACAGAGAGGAAGAGAGAGGGATAGAAAGTTAGAAACATCGATGAGACAGAATCATCGATCAGCTGCCTCCTGCACAACCCCTACTAGGGATGTGCCCACAACCAAGGTACATGCCCTTGACAGGAATCGAACCTGGGAACTTTCAGTCCGCAGGCTGACGCTCTATCCACTGAGCCAAACCAGTATCAGCTAATTTTTTGGTTTTCATTTGTGAACCTGAATATAAGCTCTGTGAGAGCCAGGGCCTTGTTAGTCTTATTCATAATATCCCCAGCCTCTGCAACAGAGATTTGCTGGATGAATGAGTGAATGAGTCTGTCTGGGATGATGAAACTCAGGATTTGGGTTTCCTCCGAGAGTTTCAGGGTTTACTGGTCCAACAGGGAGAGAGAGCTTTTCAAACTTGCCTGATGATAAGTCTCACCTGTGGTATTGGTAAACGTCCCTTCTCCTTGGAGATTCTGAGTTAGTGACCTTCGGGGAGGCCTGAGGATCTGTCTTTGTTGATGTACTGCTGTTGTGGGTTGGGACAGATGCTTCTAAGCTTGGGGAACCCAAACCCCAAAAGGATATCACTCTGTCTGTTGGAGCACTACCTCCATGGCCGTTACAAACATTTGCAAATTCCCCAAGATTGACAGCCTCTGTCCACTGCCACCTTCTCTTCAGAAAACCTGTGCATTATGCTGGATTGCAACAGGAGATGGAGCTGGCCCTTCTACCTCAGCTGACTTCTCTATGGGGTTCCGTGGACCTCAATCATGCCCCTGAAAGCTTCCAATCACACATCTCTCCCCTCACCCTTACTCTTAATGAGGGTGCCTTAGTGTCTGCTAAATGAATGAATGATGGAACAAATTCCAATATGAGCAAACAAGTAAGCCAGGCAGTTATGAAGAACGGAAGTGTTTCATAAACCTCAGGTTTGGGTTGTACGTAGTAGCACACTAACAATGACAAGCAAGATACATGGACACATTCTGTTTCCATTGCTTTCCTTCTGATTTGAAGAGTATTCTCGTAACATATTATAATCTCTAGGCCTCAGAATCATTATTTACCTCCCCCCAAAAAATATTTCCTTTTTCTTAGTTACAATAGGACAGATGTTGTGACCTTGGGATCTAAAGGGTTAATTTAGCCTTGAAGATGTCACTCCTTTCTTTTTCTTATTCTTATTCTCCCCTCATCCTCCATTCCAATCATCCATGACCAGAAATCAATCTTGGATTATAGTTTGTAAGGAAACTATAACTTCAAGATAGGTAAACAAAAGGCTTGGTGCTTGTTTTGTAAAAGAATATCAATCTTGATTGGAAGGAAAGGTAAGTCACTGAAGGTACTGTCTATGGTTCTCCTGGAGTCTAGAATTAGGTCCTAAACCTCAGCACTGTAAAAATTGCGCAAGATAAATCTGCATTGTGGGGGCTGATCTGTGTGTTGTAAAATGTTGAGCAGCATCGTTGGCTTTGCCCACTAGATGCTAATAGCAACCCCATCCTCCAGGTAGGAACTGGGACAATCAAAAATGTCTGCAACATGATCTCGCTCATTTATGGAAAATAAAGAGCATTATAACCTAATGAACAAAAAGATACAGAGGCAGAGAGCATCGAACAGACTGTCAAATTTCAGCGGGAAGGCTGGGGAGGGGTGAGGGAGGAGAAGTAAGAGATCAACTGAAGGACTTGTTTGCATGCATATAAGCATATCCAATGGACACAAGACACTGGGGGTGGGTGGGTGAGGGCATGTCCGGGGCGAGGGGGGAGTAGGGGAGGCCAGGGGAAGGTCAATGGGGGCTGGGGGATGGAAAGAAGACATATGTACTACTATTTGTAATACCTTAAACAATAAAATAAAAAAAATTTTAAATGTCTGCAAATATTTGTCCTCTGGGGATCAAAATTGACTTCATTTGAGAACCACTAATCTAGTAGGTTTTTTAAAATATTTTCTAACTGATGGATTGGTCAATATTTGGTATTTATGCACAGGATATGTTAACCCATAAAGTTTGCTTAAACAAAACACGAACATAATTTTCAAAGAAACTGCTAACTCAAAAGGATCATACTATTTTTTTAAAGCTGAAGTCTGTTAGATACCCTGAAGAAGCTGGAATGAAATCTGACCTAGCTAATTCTCTTTTTTATTTCAATTGGGAGAAGAGCAGGAAGACAGACTAAAATGTCTCACTTTTGGCAAAAACATACAAAGTGTAATGCACTTTGCCAACATTTTTTCCCTTGGATTTTGTAACATAAGGATAGTTTTAATCTGTATGTTCCTGGTTCCTATAATCTAAAAATCATCAAAATCCTGTTTTATTAGAATATCACCCAAGCTTTGATGTCCAAGAAGCCCGGGGGCCTTTTTTTATGTGCTTATTTTCTTTTGAACAAGGAAATTGTGTTTTGCCAACAGCAAATGGAACTTGAGCCTCAAAAGATTTGAGTTCTGTTTGAAACGTAGAACCCACAATTTCTCTACAAATTTGCAACTTGACAAAATACATGCTCTCACCTTCCCTCGGACCAAATCTCTCTTGCTTATATTTTACATCACAGTTAGCCAAATCCCAAATGGATTACTCGGGGGGGGGGGGGGGGGGGGGGGGGGGGGCGGGGGAGACTGTAAAACTGAAAATAAATTCTAACCCGACACCGTTTTGAGTTGGACTCATCAAAATGCTATCCAAGGTAAGACAATATGATATTAAATGAAAAAGAGAGAGAAGAGGGAGAGAGAGAGAGAGAGAGAGAGAGAGAGAGAGAGAGAGAGAGAGAGAGAGAGAGAGAGACTCAACAACATGTTCTTTGACTTTACCCAGGGCCAAATCTAGCAAGTAAGATATTACATCAAAGTTAAATTGTTTAAATATTAGATGACCTGTCCATTTTTTCCTCACCATTGATTTCCAAGTACAAAAATATTATTTCAGTGGCAAGGATGTAAACCTTATTCATAACAGGATTTCAACCACATCCTGAGAACGAAGCATCTCCTCAGATAGTGTGCCCTCATTTATATTGAAGGCATGCTGCTTTTATTTGTCCGTGTTTGCTGAGGGGGTCACAATATCAGGAAGCAGGAGATGGCTCATCAAAGCGTCTCTGTAAGCTCCCACTACTCATCAATTAGACAGTCCCTTGTTTTTAACATCAGGGCGGAAATGCATCTCCCCTGACCCATTGTTCGAAGCTTCCTTCTGTCTTTAAGTTTTTTGGAAGGAGTACTCAGGACTGGATTTCTTTTTTCCAATAGGTAATTGTCACTAATTAATGCTCCTGTTACCTACAAGAATGTGGACCCGTGACCCTGAGTAATCTGGGCCTATATCTCTGGCTATGGTGCAAGGACACTGTAATCTCCTGACACTACCCACTGGGGACCGGGGTCACAGATGCAGGGCTTCCCGCTGGGTTCCTGAGCGGGCCTCACTCTGCTTCAAAGCCAGGAGCCTGACTTCAAGGACAGTGTGGCATCTGGCCAGTGACTGCTGTCTGATGTGAGACGGTCTCCTCTCCGAAGGTCTGGAGATCTTTCTCCAGAAGCCAGAGCCTCTAGCTTTATTCATGGCTGGGCACCTTTTCTGTGCCTGGCTCTTTCGTAGGCACTGGAAATAAAATGAACAAAATAGAGTCCTTGATGGAAAGGAGTTAGAACTTATCTAAAGATAGGTTATTTGTTAAAATACCCTTTTTTAAGTATAACTAGACAAGATGGTCTTATTTTCCTTTTTAGATCGAAGGCGGGATTTTAAAAATGGATTGTGATTTTCTTATTTGTAAAAGCTGATGGGCTCATATAGTCATTTAATTCATATATTCATTAATTCCTCCCAAAGATTCTTTATTTACTTCCCCTTCTTTTCTCTTTCCTTCCTTCCTCTCTCTCTATCCTCTCTCTCTCACATACACATACACTAAAGCATGTGAATTTCTGATGAGCATCATACTCAGAATGACTTCAGGATAACAATATATCTCTCTCCCATGCCCCAACATGGCACTGGATTATTGAGGATGCCCATCCAACATTCCTCCTTCAACTAAACAGAGCTGTATGTTTTGCTTTTGCTCGAATAGTAGATCTTCCTCCAAAATCAAGGGTAGGAACTACACTTGTACATAAACACCACTGGATTAATTTTAAATCAATAGAAGTAATATAAACAAATGCCTAACATTAAAAAAGGAAGCTATAACCTAATCTGTTTGGCTCAGTGGATAGAGCCTCAGCCTGTGGACCAAAGGGTCTCGGGTTTGATTCTGGTCAAGAGCACATATCTCAATTGCAGGCTCCCCCCTGGCCTCAGCCCTGGTCCAGGCACAGGCAGAAGGCAACCAATCTATTTGTTTTATCGATATTTCTCTCTGTCTTTCCCTCTCTCTTCCACTCTCTCTAAAATTCAAAGGAAAAATATCCTCAGGTGAGGATTTAAAAAAAAAGGGGGGCAATTATAAACTTCAAAATATTTAAACAAATAAACAAAAGGCTTGGTGCCAGTTTTGTAAAATAGTCTTTACATTACAAATGTTGGATTCCTTTGGATAACACTTTCCTAGTTCCTTTGAAAATGCTTATAGCAGTTTGATTTCCATGGTTCGAGAACATATCACTGCTTGAGAATTAAGGTTCAAGCATGTGTTTAGTAATCATGCAGGCCTAAATGATGTAAACACATCTATCAGCTAATAAGCAGCGAGTTTTTCGCACTTCTTTTTGGCTTATACTGATGTGTGCAAGCACTTTGGAAAGAGAGCATAGCACACATAGACCCTGACACTAGGCCGCTGAGTCCAAATCTGTCTCTTCCACTGAGTCAGGCAAGTCATTCAACCTCTCTGCGCCTAAATTTTCTTATTTATAAAATGCAGGCTTAAGATTAGATGAGTTCATATCTCTAAAGATTTTAGTAAGTTTCTGGCCTATTGTGTTAACACTCCACAAGTATAAAGCACACTATATACATACTTATAAAACACATAGACTCACACAAATATCTGACCCTCTACTTAAAGAAAAGGCAGGCCTCTCAGAAATAGGTTGGGAAAAGTTATTACTTTGGCTTGACTTTCTCAATACAGGGTGGGGCAAAGTATATTTACAGTTGTTAGTGTAGAAAGTACAATAATTAAGTAATAGTACAAGAATAAACTCTGTGTTTCACATACTCACAACTGTAAATGTACTTTTGTCCCACCCTGTATGTCTTGTATTCCTGTCTCTCTAGCCAACTCTCAAGTTGTTAACACAAGAACTCCTTTTCTTACTCATCATGGTATCTCTCATCAGGCCCAAGATAGTGCTTATACACAGAGGGCCCTCAGTAAATATGTGCCTGATGAATGAATACAAGAATTGTGTCCTTTATTTTGAGAACTAGATGAAAAGTCATTTCCATGAACATTTTTACAGCAAGCACTAGTGAGATTACCTGTATATTTGTTGTAAAATTTTTGCTTTATAATTTGGGTGGGAAATTTATAAGGAACTCAGTACACCTTGCTCAGCTTTTTCTATATGCTGTAAATAAGGGAACATCCGTAAAATCACCCACCCCACACCCATACCTACTAACCATTCATAGAGGTAAACCGCCTCATACCATCCTATTTGTAATATCATTGTTTCTGGAGATCCTAATATCAGGGAACGTAATTTGGTAGCCGGAAAGCATTCCATCAGCATCTTTAAAGGTGTTGGGGTGTTTTTTTTGTTTGTTTATTTCTAGTTTTTGTAACTCAAACAGCAACCCCTTCAAAGCTAGTTACAGTCATTCTACAATAGCACTGAATTAGAAGCTGCTCTTCAAAGTAAATACAAGCATTGCTTTGACTACATACCATCAGTTTTGTTTTTCTCACGTAAATGTTAATCAAGAACTAAACAGATGATTTCCTTCTGTCACACAGCAATTCCACTGTGGTGGAACAAAGTGTTATCTTAAGTTTCACAGAGCAATTGTTCAATGATTCCTGTTGATGGCTCCTTTCCAAATCTTCTAGAATGGCCCAGCTTGCTTGCCCTTGAAGCTGGAGGGGAGCAGGCAAGGGCTGCTGTCAGTCAAGAGCTCAGTGTTGTGGCACACTTGCCTGCCTCCCCCAGCCCCCAGGACCAGCTCCTGCTCATGAGGCTGACACCCGAAGCACGCTGTCTGTTTGATGAAAACTGCTAAGAAACCTCTAAGCCTTGGAAGTTTCCAAAGAGAGCTTGGACACAACAGGGAAAGCTTCGTGTCATCCCAGTTCAGTGCATTAAATTATTTGGAAGTTTGTGGACAAAGAGATAGGGGGCTTAGAGAAAGAAATTCATTCCTTGAAGCTGAAAAGCAGCACCATGATCAGACCCTTCTCAAGTTCAAAGAATTCTGTTTCAATACAAGAAAATATTGTTTCAACCAATACCCCTGCCAAAAAATAAAAAATAAATAAAAATAAATTCATCTATAAAGCCATCCTTTAGAGTTGGGCCAATTAATCTGTTCAGGTAGACTGCCCAAAGAAGACGGGAAATGCTGATATGTTTTCCCATTAACTTCCTCACATAGATGAAATAAGAGTGTTGAACCTCAGATGCACAGAGCTCTGAGCCCAGTTGGGATACCAAATCTGTTTCTTACACAAGTCAGTGAATTCTGAAAATTAAAAATGCACGTAGAGTGGATTGAAGTTAATAATCAATTCTATTCTCCAGTGCCTCCTCATAAAGTGTAGAGGCCCGTGATCCAACAGAAAGTTAGGTTATGTTCCATTTTATTTTCTTCCCCCTTCCCTAGTACTAGCAGCGATTGGAAGGTATTTTGAAGATGTTAGAATGGCTTGGTAGAAGAATGGGTCTCCCCCACTCACACAAAAAAAAAAAATTCAGAAAAGCTTTTTCAATTAAAAGATTAAAACAAATAGGGAAAGTGTTAACAGAGGCAGGACCATGGTTCATTTTTATTTTTTATGCATTTCTGTATTTTTGTCATATTTGTGATGAAAATGAATTGTTTGCATAATGAGTGAGGTTTGTGTTCTTGACCTGACTTCAACGTTTACATAAATCATCTGTACATTTTGTGAAAATGCAGGTTTAGGTTCAGTAGGTGGGGGAGGGTGCTGAGATTCTGCTTTTCTAACAGGCTCCCAAGTGATGCCTATGATGCTCGCTCATAAACTACACTCTGAATAGCTAGACTTGGTGCCTTCTCTCATGCCATGTGGAATGAGGTTAACAAACGCAAGCCCAAAATTTTAGAAGCAACAACCCAAGACAGAGTTCAAGAAAAAGTGAAGTAGCTTGAGCTATGGTGTCAGTGATTTTTTTTTTTTCCTCTTCTTTGAACAACTTTGGTCAGTAAATACAAGACTTATCCCCAACTTCACATTGGCCAGAATCTAGTGGACATGGGGAGGAGCAGTCTATGAAGAGACAGATGTCATACTTATTTTAATTCTATTGTCATTCTAATGACAATTCAGATGTCATTTTATTTTAATTCTGCCTAAGAATGGGCAGTCCACCTGACATCAAAGTCCAAGTAGCCATTTACAATCATGCTGAACCTTGACTGGACTGGAGTCACTTTTTCAAACAACTGTCTTCCCTTTCCCATCTAAAGTAAATGATCTTCATTCTTCATTGCCTTGGGCTTCAACCCTCTTGGCCATTGCAATAGGCTGGCTCCAAGCTTTCTCCTGCAAAGTATTTCTCACCCCATGGCTCCCAGACATATCCTGAGCTTTTCTTCTGTCACTCACTAAGGCTCTCTTTTCTTCCTGTTCAGTGCCATCAAAATGAAAGAAAAAAAGAAAAAAAAAACAGTCATATCTAGCATCTCATTTAGTCTTTATATGAGGCCTATGGCAGATTATTCATCTCATTTTAAAAATGAAGAAATTTCAACATGGAAACATAAATAACTTTCCTAAGAAGGCCCAAGAAATAGAAGACAAGCCCAGTCTGAAACACACACACACACACACACACACACACACACTCACACTCACACACTTCCCATTATCTTGTTTATTCCCATTTGTCCTTCATTCCTCCAATATGGCTGTGTGGACAAAGCTGGTGAGTCGGGGAACTGTGGGTGACATTAACAGAAAACATGGGGGAACATGTCTACAGGACAAGAAAAGGAGACTGGGATGGGAGTGGAGAGGCCTCTTCAGTGGGCTGCATAGTCTTGAGTACCACACTGACATGCATCATGTCACCGTCTAATGGGAAAAGGGAGTCACTGAAGATATTTGGGCATCAACCTAGACAAAGACGAATGGGAATGTGAATGAGAATGAGGGGGGAAGAAAGTGTAGACTGAGCTGGCAAGGAGACTAGATTTTATTTCATGACTACCCACTGGCTTTTTACATAATCTGTCAACCTTAACCAGATACTACTTCAGTTCACTTTATCAAAAATAGAAAGGATAAAATGCAGCCAAAAGCAGGAGGTTGTTAAACAAAAACTACTGCCTGGTCTTACCCCACTGCCATGTAACTGGCCTAGAAACATCAGAATACTTGTGGCTTCGTAATATTATTGTAATTCACCTTTTGCTTCCCCGTTGCATGCGAGACATACAGCATAAATCAATTAAATATCTGCTTGGTGACTATTGTAATGAAAAATAAGTGGGCAATTCTCGCAGAAGATAATGCAATCTAGCACAAACTATTAATATATCCTGGGCTCGACTTATTTTACTGAAAAGCCATTGTCCTCTCAAGGAAAGTATTCTTCTACTCAGTGGCAGCATTTTGTTAAACTGGTAATCTCTCGCCTAAACAATCTATTCTAAACAGTAAAATTAGAAAAGAAAAGGGTGGAAGGAGAAGGGCCGCTCTTTCTCCAGTTAAAAGAACCAACTATAAAAGCCAAACCCAATCTCAGCCAACGAGAGCTACCAGCCTGCAAAATATGGTGCCATTTTCACAGTTAATTTTGCTGCCATTTGTGCCTGAATTTATCGTGGTTTGGAAAAAGTAAATCGCGCGGCTAACACAGCCCTCACTCAGGAGTCCACCAGCGGCAGCGCATCCCCAGTCGGGCTGGATATTTAGTGCTGCAGCAAGGAGAAGGCCAGGGGGGAGCCAGGGGAGGGATTACTGCTCCGTGCTGCCCGTAAATCACCCGGAGCACTTCACACAGTTCCACATCTCACAAATAAGGCCGGGCTGGCAATGTGTCACTGCGACACAAAAGGAGAGACCTGGATGCCTTCCCCCGCCTGGTCCTTCCTCTCCTGTGTGCTCATAAAACACACAAGCACCCCAACGTTTGCTCTATCTGGGGAGATGATGGGGCCTCATCAGGCATCTTCTGATTTAACAGAGAGGCAGGTCACCACCGACCCCACCTGCCAAAGTCGCTTCTCACTTGTTACTTAACCACCACAGCCCTCACCCTTACTGATTATAACCTTCCGCCACATCAAAGATGATTAAGTGTTTGGCTCAGTGGATAGAGCGTCAGCCTATGGACTGAAAGGTCCCAGGTTCGATTCCGGTCAAGGGCATGTACCTTGGTTGAGGGCACATCCCCAGTAGGGGGTGTGCAAGAGGCAGCTGATCGATGATTCTCTCTCATCGTTGTTTCTAACTCTCTATCCCTCTCTCTTCCTCTCTGTAAAAAAAAAAAAAAAAAAAAAAAAAAAAAAAAAAAAAAAAATCAATAAAATATATTTTAAAAAAAGATGTGTCCCCTGTACCCTCAGATGTCTAGGGACTACCAAACAAACATCTGGACAGCCCTACTTTGCATCTACCTGCCCAAGAATTTTCACAACATGAAAATCAGACGCAATTGTTTATCCAAGGGAGCTCACTTTTTTTTAACCGAGGCAGACACCTCTAGGGGGTGCTGGTCATAAACGTCCAGAGGATGAGAACTATGGGGCCCAAAGGCTAAAGTGAAAAACAGCCCCCGGGTGTCCCCCCTGTGGAACCGGCCCTTCATGTTCTGAGACAGTCATCAACACGATTCCTGAAAACAATAGCGGCTTCTTGTTTAAAATGGAACTGCACCTGCTAGGATAGCATGTCAACAAACAACTGCTTTGTTTTTCATATTAGCCATCCAGGCTGAAGCCCTGGGACTTCCTGAAGTGAATACTGGAAGACTTATTCTTAGAAGGGGACAGAATTCTCATTTTAACACACGGGCTCAGAGGATCCCGAGTGATGGTCATCTTCCTTCCTTCTTTTGTACTCCCTGGTGTTCATCTTATTTGGTTTTCAACAGGTTTATTTCCATTGCAACCTCTGGCTCCCTATGCCCACAGGGCCATATTTGGCAAACATGCTCATTTCTGCTTCCTCTCCGGAGCACGATGGAGGGAGGGCTTTAATTGCTGTTGCCCCATTTCAAACAGTTCTCAGGAGACGCCCCCTCCTCTGTTGAAAGAGTTGGGATAGAGCTTGATGAACAATTCTTTGCCAAATGTTCAATCGTTGCTAAATCGTTCTGCTCTTTCAATTTAACGGTCTAATTATGATGTCTGCTTTCGGCTTTCCTATCGCTATTTGATGCTTGTCTATTGATGGAGTTGGGGCACTTTTGAAAGGAGTTATTTTGGTAGAATAAGGTGCTTGGTTGTGATTAAAACGTGTTTTAAGGGATTCAGCCAAGGCTGTCTCCAAGGGCTCAGAAGTAAAAAGACCCTAGTGGGGGCAAATAAGAAAGGCTGAGAACACTTAGTATTACCTTTATCAAGATATAACCAGCCAGACACCAGACTCATGGGAGCAAGCAAAGGTCCTAGCCTCCTACACCATAGATTCTAATGCAGCCACTGCCAATAACTACTTAACAAGGAGTTGAAGTCTAGTTTTTTGTGTGTTTAAAAAAAAACAAACAAAAAAAAAAACACATGGTTGCGAAAACACGGTTTGGCTCAGTGGATAGAGTCAGCCTGCGGACTAAAGGGTCCCAGGTTCAATTCCAGTCAAGGGCACATACCTTGGTTGATGGCACATCCCCAGTTTTTTTTTTTTTTGGGGGGGGGGGGGAGCAGGAAACAGCTGATCCATGTTTCTAACTCTATCTCTCTCCCTTCCTCTCTATAAAAAATCAATAAAATATATTTTTTAAAATAATAAATAAATGAACAAATAAATAAAAGCATTGTTGTTTTCCCCTCTACGGAAGAGAAAATGGGAAAAGATAGAAGACTAAATAAATGTTTTATTTAGTCTTTTATGAAAATGAAAAAGTAGCATGAAAAACAGAGACTGGTATAGGAGAAAGGGAACAGGGCTTAAAGTATGTATTCAGAGAGCTGAGTGAACTCAGGAAGGTCACTTCACCTCTCTGAGTCTCAAATTCTAAGACAATGAACTGATGCTGCGAGCTAGGTTCTTTCTAAATTCCTTTCCAACTTAGAAAGCCTATGTCTCCTCTAGCTCAGATCCAGCCTTGTAAAGGAATTAAAATACATGTATACATAATTTACCAGTGCCTAGTTCAACTTTGAAAGTGACATGTATCTTAATAAGCGCTGCCTTTATAACTATTCAAAGTGTGTGTATACATTTTTGGAACACCCTATAGATAAAATAGTCCAGTATATCAAATACTATTGAGGAATTTTCCTATTAATTTGAAACTTTGCCCCATTTGAGATTTCTTAACCTCTTCATTGAGAATTTAAGTTTTCATGCCTCAGTTTTCTAATCTACAGAAGGGGCATGTTAATATCAACCACTTCATTTCATTTTTGTGAGAATTAATTGAACTTAAACAAATAAGTCTTTAGAACAATGCGTGGCATGTAATAAGTACTCCGTAAATGTTAGCAATCGATAGTCCCAATAGTAGTAGTTGTAGGATAGCTGTTTGGTGCATTAGATTGTTTATAAATGTTTCTGGAAAAACAAACAAGCTCACGCAGGAGCTGTTTCCTGTGCCCTCCTCAAATTGCTTATAAACAGGTGCCTAAAGCATCTTCAGGGCTAAATCTACACTGTCACCGTGGGCCACCACCATCTCCTGCTGACACTGGCATAAGAGGTAAGGCAAAACCCTATGAGAAACTTCCTTAAGACTAAGAAGATATGGGACATTAGCCATCAAGTTTAAAAGCTGGCAGTTTGTGGTTCAAGCATTCCAAATGCTCTTTCTCCATACTAGCTATTTTGAGCTGTCACACAGATGCCAACAGATTCCCCCACAGCTTCTGCCAATAGTCACGTCATCCTTAAAAGAATGGGCTGAACTAACGTCACTTCCAGCCATAAGATTCTGTGTATCTAATACCCGGCTTCCTTGTGGGTCATGTGCTAAGAGAGGCTATTTTGAGACTCATCAAAAGTAGTCAAGCCTTTGATACCATGTGTGGCAACCACCCCAATACATCTCATATATCATATCAAACTTCCACCTATGTGCAAAGATTATATCACCATATTCTTGAGACATTTTTGTCATACTGAATAGTTAGCTATATATCAGTGGGAGGTCTTTCAACAATAAAGAATTTTTTAAAAAAAATATATCAGCGGAGGTTAGTTAATCTGATTAAATGACTGTTCCCTTTCATTTATGGAGCTTCTATTGTATGCCTGCACTTTCTGGCTCCAGAGTCTCAAAGATATGATCAAACTCTCATAAAATCAAGCCATACCCTTGAGGTCTCACAGACAGTATAACGGAGTGGTTAAGAGCTTATTCTCTGGGGTCAGACTGCCCTGGGTCATGGTCACAAGAAGAAGGAATGGCAGGTAATTCATAAAAAAAAAAAAAAAAAAAAAAATTCCCTTCACAATCACTTCCCAATTCAGCTCTGCTTCCTGATAGAGATTATTTACTGAGTCCAAGATCAGATGAAAAGAATAAGTAGAACTCCTGAAATCCAGAACACTCCCTATCAGTATATCTGTGGCACAGAGAACTAGGAAGGACACTACATGAAGCCTGGATCCTTGAGACTTGTCAAGTGGCAGTGCAGTGTACCCAGGAAGTCCCTCACCTGGTCTCTTCATCACTAGATGGTGTGGTCAACAAAGTCCTGATTGGCTGTTTGCATTCTCAACACCTGGTCATTCTAGATTGAACCTAGATAATCCACATATCAATCCAGATGGTTTGTGCAAACTGACAAAAGTAATACTGAAAATGTGATCGTTATAATACACCCCAAACTTTCTTGATCATAAGTTCTAGTTCGAAGTGCTCCCTTACTAAACAATAATGATTCACAATAATATGATATTGTATTATTGAAGAATTATAACTTTCAAACTTGCACAACTTTCATTGAAAAAGCAATTAATCAATTCTTGGAGTTTGGTGATTTTACATCAAAATAAAAAGCCAGCAACGACCCAGATTCTCCTCCCATAGAAATTGTAGATTAATATTTGAACTATTTGGTGAAGTAATTTTTATCGGAGGCTTTGTGGATTGCCTTTTCTAGAAACACATACATTGAATTAGGATAATATGGGGTCATTTATAAAGTTATAAAATTTAACTCTCTTCTACCAACCCTCTTTGCCTTTAAAAAATATATAATTTAGAACACAACAAAACAAAAAAACAGCAAGCACATGTAAACACACACGCACACACACACACACACAATTCCTCTGGCCTTTTCTTTAGTGTAACAAAAAGATTATTCCTTGACATATTTCTCCCCTCCTTTCCTCGTGCCTTTCTTCCCTTCCCAGGCCAATCATTCTAACACTGCCTTTAACTCTGATGACTCTTATTAAACACGACTACTTAATTACTATTAATCTATTATGCTACGTACTTCACCTCCGCTGACACATCTGATCCCATTATGTGTCTGACCTTTAACGGTCATCAAATCTAAGTCCTTCTGGTCAGTTCAGTCTGGGTCTGACACATGCCCGGGTCACAGAGATGAAGGCACAGGGGCCTGCCAGATGATAGTAACCCTGCCCTTTGCTTAACACTTTTACCGACATAATTTCACAGTTGGGAAACAGGCTGATTCTTCCTGCTTTGGGTAAAACGCCCCTCCTTTTTGGAAAGTTGAAATAAATAATTACACAATGCGGACCTGATCAGCACTGGTGTTTAGTAATCTTTATTTACTTTTTAAAGAATATGTTTCCATTTATTTCAGAGAGAGAAACGGAGAAGAAAGCAGGGAGAGATAGAAACATAGATCTGCTGCCTCTTGCATGCCCCCTTCTGGTGATCAAGCCGGAAAAACCGGGCATGTATCCTGACTAGGAATCTAACTGGTGACCTCCTGGCACATGGAATGATGCTCAATCAATTGAGCCACACCGAGGGGCCTCAGCACTGGCTTTTATATAACCGTTGCCTCTCCACCAGTATCACCCACTGCCCTCTCTGATGTTTGCATCCGAAAAGTCTTTGGTTGGAAAGTGAGAATTGATGAGGCAGCTCTCTAGAACAGCAATTTTCAGCCTTTTTCATCTCATGGCACACAAACTAGTTACTAAAATTCTGTGGCATACCCAAAAATATGTTTGTTTTTTGCTGATCTGACAAAAAAAATAGGTATGATTTTTATTCACTCACACCGGATGATTGCCATGTTGGCTGTTGTCTTTTTTTTATTTTTTTTATTTTTTTTTTTTTATTTAACAATCTAAGGGAAAAGAGGTTAATGCCCCAACTAAATAGTCAGGTATTGCATGTTTTAAAAATCCTTGCATTCCAGCCAGCATGGCTCAGTGATTGAGCATCGACCTATGAACCAGGAGGTCATGGTTCAATTGACAATCAAGACACATACCCAGGTTGCTAGCTCGACCCCTAGTAGGGGGCGTGCAGGAAGCAGCCAATCAATGATTCTCATCATTGATGTCTCTATCTTTCTCTGCCTCTCCCTTCCTCTCTAAAACTAATAAAAATAAAATAAAAGTTTCTCGATGCACACGGGTTGAAAATCACTGCTCTAGAATATGCCAAGTGCTCCACCCTGGAGAGTCCCACAAAGATATGCCAAGAAAGGAAACTGAAGGACAACCGGGACATCACCACTGCGACACCACCATCCCGTGGGTGGTCACCTTCCGGGGGAAGGCAGCCCCGTGGAAGGGCCTGGGCTGACAGACTCCTGTGCTAACCTCTGAGAGGAGCCGCTGTGCTCGACCTCCAGCATGCTGAAAGCACTCCCGTTCAACCTGATGACACAGCCATGTATAAAGGAGCCTCTTCTGGCTGTTGGGTTCTGGTCATTGTTATTCATCCAAAGGCCTTCCCTGGTGGTAAACATGGCACTGTTTTCCCAGACCAAACAGGGACCCTCCCTCGAGGTAGCCAGACACACTGTCTGGTGTGCACAAACATTTCGACTTCTAACTGGACAGCTCACCCTGGCAGAGTCTTCCCTCTTGCTTTACTTTACTAATGTGTGTGTATTTTTACCAGCCCCTCTGGGAAAACGGCCCTGCTTTATGGCAACTTGTCACTGACAAGGAATTTCTCATCAAGATTGAAATCTCCAACCATCCCCAAGGCTCCCAACCCTCCATTTCAGAGCTCAAAGAGGAGGAGGCTCATCCTGGTGGAGTGTGTGTGTGTGTGGGGGGGGGGGGGGGGGGGGGGTTAGAAAGGTGGCTTTAGGAAGCAGTATTGTTGTTTTCTTCCCAGCTGTGATAAACAAAAGCCCACACAGTCCATTATAAACAACATTTCCCATGTAACCAATTTATAGGGAAAGTTATTTATGAGAAAAGCAATGTTTTTGCTTAGATTTTTTTTTTTCTTCTTGGTTTGGTTTTGTTTTTTTAGATCTTTTTTCTAATTTCTGGATTCTCCGTTTTCTAATCCAGTGCTCCATACCTTATTTTTTTCCTCACACCTCCTCCAAAAAGATATCAATGTAAGATGCTGAAATACATCTCCTGGTTAGTTCCTTATTCTCACGCTCACTCTTTGCCAGCTTAAAGCTGTTCTCACAACAGTGTTCTCTTTTTGCCATGCTCTTAAGCCTCGCCTACTGATACTAAATGTACCCCCGAAGTCTTAACCTAGGGCCCATAAAGCAACCCAGCCCTCTAATAATTGTCACAGGTATGGAGCTGAAGCAAGTGCAGTTCCCAGAAAAATATGAAGTTTCACTGTGTGAGAAATGGGAACACAAGGAATAAATCAAAAGGAAAGGTTTCAATCCCATTATCATCTTTCATGGGAAGACTGAAATTCAGTCTTTCCACAAATCACTTCACTGGCTATTAAATGTCTTCCAAAAGACTCTAAATGTCTTCGAAATTGAAGTTAATTGTTAAGGAAGGGATAGGCTCAGGTGATCTATCACTAGACCCAGTACAAATATTTAGCAATGTGAGCTTCATTTCCATCTGAGACTCTCAAGGCAATTGATAAGCAATCAGAGGTTATTCCCACATTTGGAGGGGTAATCTGAAGCACAGAGAACATAGGAAAAATACAAACTTCCCATTTCAGACTATTCTGAATGATCAAATAAATTACCCATCCAACACCTAGCATATTGGGGGGGGGGGGGGGGAGGATAACATAAGCTATTATTTAGTATGTAACAGTCATTTATCAATTCTATTTCCAAAAGCTCATTTTATTCATATGTTTATGTAAGTGATGATTGTGAAAAGCAAAAATATCCATAACCTTCTCCTGCAATTTTTTTCTTCCTTGGCTCAGAACTGGAGTATTGGGAAAAACTGATATATTTATAACATTAGCTATATCATCTTACATTTGTTGTGTAGCTTATCCTCACCATACCCCCAAACCTAAAGACCCCGAATCTCTATTTTCACTGATTATTTTATATTAAAAGTTTTCCACAGTACTGTGTATAATCACTATAAATTTCTCTATGTTTGCCTGGCCCAAGTGGACTTTACCCTATTAAAAAATTAACAATAATGGGGAGGGGGTGGTGAGTGACTATCCTGTTGCTTTAAGATACATTTGTCCTCCAAGTAGCTAATGGAGAGTTTGGCAAGTCACAAAGTCTTAGAAAACGTCACATCTATAACTACACCTCTCCATCTCAACAGAAAGAGCGGAACTGCTCTGCAGTGAGAAACACAGGTCTGCCTGCAGGCCACACCAGCCTTCTCTCTCCTGATAACAGCCATTTCAAGTCTTTAAGGACTTAGCACGTAAAACACACCTGGTTTCTAGGAACAGGCCTCGGGGTTCTACCTTTTGCCTGGTTATTTCAGAAATGTTGGGGGGCCGTGAAAATTCTGGATGTCTCTTCTTTGACCCTTAACAACACTATGTGAACACTAAGGTGTCTTCCCTGTATTTTCTCTTCCACCTTCTCCCATTCCCAATCTCTCAAATAAGTTGGAGTTTTCCCTTTCTCAGTTCTAAGTATGTCTCCATAGACATCCTGTCTTTGTGAGTGCACGGACATGAGGGTGATGTGGATGTTCAATATGTGTCACTCATATTGATCTGTATTTGTATCCCCTTAAAGGAGGACCAAGCAATTGTAAGTTCTGCTTATAAGGAGCTACAGCAGGAAAAAAAAAAAAAGGGGGGGATGCACGATGCTTTAAACAATGCTAATGTGTTCTGGTGAAAGGAAGCACTGACAGTTTTATGAGACCAGAGTCTAGTGAAAGCAGGTGTACGCGGCCCAACAAAAATGGCGCTGCAGGGAGAGCTTTGAAAGGAGATGCGAAAGTCATTTCATGTGGTTGGCTTTTGCACAACCTCTGAGAAATGAGGCAAGAGCAAAAAGCCATCTGCTGCCGAGAAATGAGCACAGCTACTAGCCTTCTCACGGTTCACATGGTCGTACCTCAAAGTGATACAAAGGGGCGTTACCTAACAGCTTCATTAATGCTTTTCCACTCTGCGGTAAATACACACTGGCATCGCCAAGCATAGGAAAATGCTTACACGGATTTTACATAGTTGTAGTTTACTCAAATATTAAAGTAAAACAATTAATAGAATATTAAACTGTTGCTCCTCACATGAGAGGATCTTGATCTAAATTGGAATATAAGCCAGGCTGGCATGGCTCAGTGGTTGAGTGTCAAACTATGAACCAGGAGGTCACGGTTTGATTCCTGGTCAGGGCACTTGCCTGGGTTGCAGGTTTAATCCCCAGTGTGGGGTGTGCAGGATGCAGCTGATCAGCAGGATGCAGCTGATCAATGATTCTCTCTCATCAGTGATGTCTCTCTCTCTCTCTCTCTCTCTCTCTCTCTCTCTCTCTCTCTCTCTCTCTCTCTCTTTCTCCTCTCTCTCTTAAAATCAATAAAAACATTTTTTAAAATAAAATAAAATAAAAAATAAAGTGGAATACTGAAATCCTAATAATAATAATAGGGTCTAATGGCTGCATTTTACACTAAACTCTTAGAAAGCAAATAAAATAATTAATACTTCTCTTTGGGGGTTCACACTCCCTCTTATGTTTTGCTTCCTGCTCTGTTTTAGACCAGATTTTGTTCTTTCAAACATTAACTTGTGAGATAGACTAGTGGCTCTCTCCAACACCCTTTACCATAAAGCACTTACAAACAAGGGCCATTAGAAAATCAGGAGAGAGGACAAGAATGAATTTACAGTGCCATGAGGTGGTAGAGAAAGCCTGATTTACACTTCTGATGTGAGCAGCCACCAGGGTCAGATGGCAGGTGAGGTGGCAGGCCTGCAGAACGCCGCCACATACCCACAGTCAGACGTGGAAGAGGATTTGAGGTGCACCGACTGTTTTGCAGGTGCATATCCATACAGCCTCCAGAGAACTTCTGGCCCTTTACCACATTAAGCGCTCAGCCTGTTCTGTCTTCTGGGCGGAGAGTACAGTGTCAGTCCCCGATAGCTGACTGGGCGCTGAGCATGTTAACTGTGTATCTCCAGCATGGCCCAGGAAGGCTCCAAGAACCGTGTGGCCTAACACCTGCGGAACCTGCACTTGCCTCCTCTCCATCTCTGGGGCGGAATTCCCCGCTTCCTGGTCTTCAGCTCTGATGCTGGTTTTTACCTGCTGTGGGGAAAGCCTCAAACAGCTTAGCCACATTTGGAAGTACTTCATTAAAGAGGTTCTAAATGCCTATTTTTTTTAATATTTTTAGAATACTCAGGAGTTTTATAGCACAGAAGAGGCCTATAAAAGTGAAGTACTTTGCTAACTGTACATGGAAGGAAATTTTCAAATTAATTTTTAGTGCACATTGTTGCTTCTGAGGGTTTTTTTTTCTTTTTTGTTTAATTTTTATAGTGTTAGAGGTTACGCTCATCATCTTATTAAAAGGCTCCATTGGATTTAACGTTTATGGAGCACCTTCCCTTTGCACGATACTTGGCTAAGGTTTCAAAGATGAATAAGATGCGGCCCATATAGGAAGCGTGCCCTGGAGTGAGACACAAACAGGTATTACATACGTTGTCAAGCACATACAAGGCGCTGAGGCATCTCAGGGGAGGAACTATTCATGCCTTGGTACAGTGGGAGTGCAGGGTTTGTGATCCACAGGTCTCAAAGAAGCAGTTGCAAGTGCTCTGGGGCAAATAGGAAACTTCAAAGTCCTTCAGAAGGGGCTAAGGGGGAGGAGCACTCCTGGTCTGAGCTAGAGATACAGCACGTGCAAAGGCCTGGGAACTGAGAAGCACAGATGCCCTTGCGGACCGGAAAGCTGGCCGCTGGGCCCTAAGGAATAGAATGAGGAGTGGAGAGGTGCACAGCATTCGCTTATGGCCGCTGTACTTTGAGGTACATCCTCCTGGGAAGCAAATTTTGGCTTGTTAGCATACATCCCAAGTGATATGCAGAAGCAGAATAGATCTCCATGGTGTTCTGTTCTCCAAAAACTCAAGGCACTTAATCTCCAAAGCACACCATCCTCTCCTGTTCATTCTCTTGTTGCTTCTTGGAACTTTTTTTTTTTTTTTGAAGTTTCTCCAGATGATTGGAAGAGAAGAAGAAAAAGGCCAAAATGCTTTTACAAAGACTGTGGTGTATTTACAATATTTACATGTAACTAATATATGCTTTCTGCATTTAAAAAAATGTGTCTATAGCCCTAGCTGGTTTGGCTCAGTCCAGTCCAGGGTACCTGCCCAGGTTGCGGGCTCGATCCCCAGTAGGGAGCGTGCAGGGGGCAGCTGATCAATGATTCTCTCTCATCATTGGTGCTTCTATCTCTCTCCCCCTCTCCCTTCCTCTCTGCAGTCAATAACAATATTTTTTTAAATAAAAATGTGTATGTAAGATTTGTATACTTGCTAGAAACACAATGTCATGCAGACTGGATGATTTTGTAGTGGGACCCAAGTTTAAAATGTTATGATGAACTGGGTTCAAGTGTATCAGTGTATCTCTGTTTTGGTATATATACCTTCATTTGGAGAAAGTCTCACATGATTAAATGTGGGAGCTATCATGAAAGAAAAAGAAAAGAGCACAGTGCACCCCAGTCTGTGTCCCCCAAGCACCACCCTGCACTTTCCAAACGTTTACTCAATTAACACTGAATAGTAAGCAACTCTTCTCCCAGCCAAGATTCTACTGTTGGAACAGGTGTATTTTAGTTTATTAAGTGTTCTTAAGGTTGAGATAATAAGGCCATGTGTACACAAGAATGGGTATGTAGGTAGCATGTCTATGGAAAGCCATTTTTCTTCCTCCCCCCCCCCCCCCCCCCCCCCCCAGGCCTCTCTTGCTAAGATTCCAAACACACTGCCTCTGGAAATGCTGAATGGTTGGGGACAAGCAGAAAGCTCAGTAGCTGATCGCTCCACCTCCACCAGTGCCACTGAGGCCCATTTCCCGGGCTTTGCTCCTTCCTCAGTTCACTGCCCAGCGTGGAGTTAACGGGGACATGCTTCAACACCTCGGCCACCGCTGGGTGGTCTGTGCAGGCTGCCTGGCCATCCATCAAAGGAGGGCCTCGGAGAACAGCAGAGTGCCAGCTCCCACTGCAGCCCACCTCTGCCAGCCCTCCTCGGAGCCCTGCCAAGGGGAGGTCCCTGCCCACTCTTCCATTGGCCGTCTAAGCAAATCCCAACATGACTGGCAGATGGAGTGAGAGTGGCTTGTGACACCCTCCCACCCCCACAGAATGAATAAAGAAGCCTGAATTCTCTTCACATCTGGGGGAACACAGAGTAACTAACTCTCTGCCATGACCTCCGTGTCATTTCAAAGTCATTGGCAACTGCTATGCCCTTGAGGTTGAAGGAGAGCCAAACAAGGGAACAACAGGATCCCTGCTGAAAACCCAAAATGCTTTGCTCATGGCACAGGGGCAGAGAATTCAGGACACACAGGCTCAGGTCTGCTCAGGTAAGCAGAGTTACCTAGTAAATCCCCTGGGTTGGTCAAGTGACCCACGGGAGAGATGCAGTGTGGTGCATTTTTCTCTTCACCCCCATGAGTCATGGGGAAGGAGAACCTACTAGTCTGGAAATTCTGCCCCAAAATTCATCATCGTGAGGCATCCCAATGTCCTCAGCTGCCCTGGTGGGCTGTGCTCAGCCATGTAGGGTGCACAGACACACCACAGGGGGGCCTGTACTCGGATGCAGTGTCCTGACTTCCAATCCCAGCCTTGCCCCTTGAAGGTATCAAAGTGTCTCCCAAACTTGATTCATCTTAGTTTCTCCTGGAGAATTACCCATATGGTACCTAGGCAATAGATACTTAATGATTTTCTTCAAGCACTCATTTTAAAGGAACAATTTCAAAAGGGAAACCAGTATCATCTGCTCTAATTGAGGGGAAGGTATAAAGAATTGGAGGATGGGATTACATTGTAGCTAAATTCTGTTATGCTCCTAAGCCTTTGTTTTTCTGTTGAATATATTCGCCTACATTTGTTCTTGTAGTTGTGAGAAGGACTAAAAAAGGGCTCGGTAGCCATTGACTTTCACTTCTTGGTTTAAGGCTATCGAGTACTCAGCCTGTGAATCACTAAAATCACCCCATTTTTGTCCTAGTCTACACTCCACATTTCAGGAAACCCCATGCTAATGATATGGAAACATGGGCTGAGTTTGTCAGTTGTGTTGTGTTGTGTTGTGTTGTTTTTTCCCATCTGAGGAAGAACAAGAGCACTTGGACTCTTTCTCTGTCATTACCTGAGCACAAATATCCTGAATACCAATTGTTTCCTGAGATGAGGGATCTTTTGTACCCCAGCACTGGGCTTGCATGGAGGGGAGAGCTTGCTCAGACACAACCTGAACTGCTAACAAGCAAATGCAGCTGCTGTCATCTTTTCTACTTATTCTTTCCCTTTCACTTCCTTGAAAGCATCCTGGTGAGTCAATATTCAGAATAAAGCTACGTGATAAACTCCTAGACATGACATGATACTCATTCCATCGTTTAGTTCAATGACACCCTCCTCCATGCAAAATACTCCTTTCTCTCACCAGCCAGCTAGCATCCGCCAATTAGGCAATCCTTCTGAAAGGAAAAAAAAAAAATTATATTTATAGCTCCATTTTACAGATGGCTTAACTCAAAGTCCAAAGAGATGAAGGCAGTTGGCCAAGATCACAGACAAGGGATGATGAATGTAAAACTCCAGATTCTCCAAGCTTATGCTTTTGAGTTAAACCGTGGGTTGGCCAGAGTCACAGCTTTCACGTGCAAACACCAGAAAAACTGTTCTATCTGCCAATATCACCGTTAAATATTATGTCCCTCGAATGCTCCATGAAATTCATGGCAACCTATCTCAGTGAGCTCATCCCAGAGCTCTTTATTTTTGTTGGACTTGGTTTTCCTGAGGCCCTATCTGAACAAAGGTGGTAAATCAAAAGGAAAAGGCTCCTATGTGCTTTCTGAACATTCTGTAGGATGCTTGCCTGTTCTTCAATGTTCTATATTTCTTGGCCCTGGAGTCTCTAACACTAGGCTCATTGTACTACACAATAGTGTCAATTAAGGCTATGTACTAAAGGAGAAAAGCAATGGGCCTCTCATCTGCTTTCTATCCCATGTAGCTTCCTAATCAATCTTCTGCTGTGATAACCTGGGGACTGAGAAGACATTTAAAGCAACACAGAATTCTGTAAATGTTACCGACTCTCCAAAGGCTTTTTTTTTTTTTTTTTTAAATCACAAAACAGGAAGTTCCAAGCCATTGAAACTCACCAGTATATTTGCTTGAAAAGTCTTCTGGAACAACAAAACAGCCCATGCCTATTGAGGCTAGCAGACTATTATAAAAGCAGATGTTTTGCTCACTTTACCTCAGAGAAACACATTGTCAATTTGGTTAACATCCTCTAGTCATTTGAACAGGCTTCTCAGGAAGTCAGCAATGATATAACTCAAGTACAAAATGATCCTCATGTTCCCATTTATCTCCTGTGCATACATCTTAGCAGCAGATAGATGGGTGTGTGTGTTAAATGAATTAGAAAGAAGAATGCCTACTCTTGCTCAAATGTCAACCCACAGAAGTGGGATTCAAGGAACAGAAGGTGCTTGGCGAGTGGGGCATCATCATATGTGGGTGATATTCCTTCCTGAAGGTTGGGCACTGCCTGTTCCCTAAGCAAAGCACAGAATAAATCCCCACACACTCATCCTGTATACGTGAACCACTGGGAAGACAGTCCCCAAAATACCCCAACATCCAATGTGAGGAGCCTTATTTGCCTTGTCCCATTATCTGATCTCAGTGTGTCTGGGGTAAAGTGACCATTTTTCATGTCAGCCAACTCAGGAAGAAATGAGTAAGGTTGAGGGTCAAGGTGAAGGGGTAAAATTAAAATGAAGAAACAGAAACAGACAGGAGGAAGGTGAACTGTCAGAGAGGAAACAAGATAAGACTGATAAAGGAAGAAGATAAAGGGAAGTAACTAGTTGTGAACCTGGACACACAGAAAGGGGGTTGGGAAAAGATGTACCTAAGCATTTACATAGCAGTCTTACTGCTAACTAGAGAATCCACCACACAGAATGGGGCCATTTGTAGACCTGAATGGCACCACCAGCTGCAAGGATGAGGGCAGTAGGAAGGAAAACATTGAGATGCTTACTCTTTAAGCATTATCATGAGAGAGAAAAATTGCATTATTGGCTGGAATAACTTTAGGTCCTCCCAAAACAAATAGTCATTAGGCTAAATATAAATATTCCCAAGACTCTAACTCAACACACACACACACACACACACACACACACCTTGGCTGGCAACAAGATAAACAACTTTTTTAGTCAGTGTTAGTAGGATGGGTTTTATCCTTCATTTACAATTTTTGAGATCATGCTCCAGCAAGTTTTCTAAGCTAATCTATATGTATAAAAACCAAGAGACCGGAACGACCAGAATGACCAGTCCCTATGACGCACACTGCAGCCAGCCAACAGGCCCGATCGGGGCAAAGCCAGCTGGCCAACCTCCTACAGCCCTTCCTTCTCCCCCGCCCTCCCCCCCAGCCTGGCCCTGATTGGCCTCCCCCCAAATTATTCTTAGTTTATAGAACACTGTTCATTAGCTTACAGTATTATTATTATCATAATTATTCTTAGTTTATAAATCACACCAATTGGGGGTGGGGCTGGCTGGCCAACCTCTTACATCCCCTCCTCCCAGCTGGACCCACCCCAATTGGCCCCAATCACCCCAATCAGGGCAGGCCAGCAAGACCCCACCCATGCACGAATTCATGCACCAGGCCTCTAGTGTGTATATAAGAGCATAACAACTAAGTTTATCAAAGTCACTGTTAAGCCCACACTTCTGTCTTAGCACACGGCCCCCGCCCCCCGCCCAAGCTTCCCTTAAATAGCTAAACTCTCTAACTTGATTATGTTAACCAGGCTTCACTGGTAAGGATACAGGAGAGAAAATAGTGGAGGATAGAAGGCCCTACTTCCAGTCAGCCTTTTCCTCTCTCTAAGATACCAATGCCACCCAAGTAGCACCAGAATTGCAAGGCAGCCAGACATCAGTGGGATTTGAACAAAGGGCCAAAGGGTCTCTTTTTTAAATGTCTGCTTGGGACCTTGCAAACCCAGAATTTAACCTCATGCTACTGGGGTAATGTTCATTTGGGAGTACTTAGGCTTAAATTACTCTTAAATCACTCCTCTGTGCTGGACACACCCAGCTCTTGGCAGTGAACCAGAGACGGGATGCACCGCCCAGGACTCACTGTTCAAACCTGCAACTTGAAAGGAGGCCTCAGAATCCTAAAAGTAAACACTGCTCCTTAATCATTTTTTTTTTTTTTAATCATCTGCTTCCTCTATCTCCAGCATCTTGTTGTTCTGTTGAGCAGTTCCAAGTAGAAGTCAGAAGTGAAATGTTCATCCAGGGCGGGCTGTGTGGAGAACACTGGTGGGGGGTGTTCTCGGGTTGCACAGGCACTGAGAAGTAGCTCAGCAGGCAGATCAGCCCATGTGGGCTCCTGGGGCACCCAGTGCTCTGGGAATGCATCTCACATGGGGGCCAGGCTGCTGCTCCACCATTGATGAGTGGTGTGACCTCTGTGCCACTGTTTTCTCATCTATAAAATAAGAACCAGCACTGGCCAGGTGGCTCCGTTGGTTGGAGCATAGTCCAAAAGGTTGCAGGTTCAATTCTGTCCGGGTACAGGTTTAAACCCCAGCGGGGCATGTAGGGGAGGCAACAGACCAATGTTTGTCTCTCACATCAAGGTTTCTCTCCCCCCCTCCCCTCCTCTCTCTAGAATCAATAAAAACATATTCTCAGGTGAGGATTAAAAAAAATAATAATAAAAAATGAGGACCATAATAATGTGTAATTCATAGAGCTACTGTAAAAATTAAATGAGCTAATATATATATATAAGAGCTTAGAACACTGTTTATTAGCTTACAGTATTATTATTATCATAATTATTCTTAGTTTATAAATCATGGACTACGCCCCCTTGACAACCAAAGTAAATATTCACCCTATGGTGTGGCATCCAAGATTTGAACCATCTGCCCAAACTACTTTTTCAGCCTCATCTCGCACTACTACCTGCCTTGGGCCATTGTGTTTAAAACAAAAGAGACGAGTCATCATTGCCTAGACAAAGCTCACAATTCCTTGACTCTGCTCAAACCATTTTTTCTGCATTGTACTTCCACATTTCTGACTATCAGAAGTGGATCCATTTTTCAAGGCCACGCTCAAATACTGCACATCCTAGCTTGAATGTTCTAGTCGTCATTAAATGTGTAAAATGTAATGTCCCTAGTTAGTTCTATAGTTTCTCTAGAACATGGCTTCCAATCTCTTTATTATACCCTCTTCCGCATAAACTCTGGCTGTCAATGTCCTTCTTCAAAAGTAGCAACCAACACTGTATGCCATTCTCTGAAAATGCTCTGACTCATCCAGAGTATATAGGAGCATGTCATTATCATAATTAATGTCTTTATTGCACCCTAATAATAATGCCAGCATTTTAGAAGCTGCATGATAGCCTAACTGATATACAGCTTCTGTTCAACTGAATGGCCTTCACTTGAATCTGCTCTCAAGCCTTCCCATAATTATGCCACTGGTTTTTAAAAACTTAATGAATGATTTTACATCTGTGTCTATTGAGTGGCACCTTGCAGGCCACAGGGCAGAGTTCCAATTTGACAAAATAATTTGGAGCAAACTTTGTTATCTTTTGCATTGGCTATATCTCCCAGTGAAGTCATCTGAAAAGCATTCTATCTGCGTCATAGATAATGATGTGAAATAATGTAGGAACAAGGACAGATTATTGCAGCCCTCAGCTAAAGAGTCTCCCCAGCTTGACAGATCCACAGACCTTGAGATATGGTTATTTCATCAGCTGTCTAATTCACCCAGCCTACATTTATGACCTTATCCGCAAAGACATAAAGAGACTTTATAAAATGCTTTCCTGAACCCAAGGTTTGCAATGTCTATACCATTCCCTTAGCAAGAATCTTTCTTCTTTCTTTCTTTCTTTCTTTCTTTCTTTCTTTCTTTCTTTCTTTCTTTCTTTCTTTCTTTCTTTCTTTCTTTCTTTCTTTCAGAGTAAGGGAGCATTTTGCTGTGACAAACATATGTTAACTCCCAGCAATTACCATTCTTGTCTAATGCACCAAAGCAATGCATCGGTACATTTTTCGTGGAAGATGAAAAAGAAATTCTTAGGCTTGGGCTTCAGAGATTAGAGGGCTATGATTGACTTCAAACTCTAAAAAAGAACTCTAAAATAAAGATCATCCAAAAGAATTGAACTCTCCTGTACTGTGTCCTAGAGACTGTTGGAGAACATCACACAATAGCAAAATCTTACTTAACTTCAAATACAAATTATGAGAAAAGCCTCATAATTCAGGGATGGGAAGAAGTCCAGAAATCCCAACTAGTCTAGGATATTAATTCTATTGAATTTAAGGGACAGGCAAACTTCTGAATACAGTGCGGCCACTCCTTAGCAGTTTATAACTGCCAACTAGGAGAGCACACCCCCTGGAACCTTTAGACTTTCAAACGTTCTTATTCCTACCCCTGGTTGGCCTCCTAGATTATATAAGGTGAAACAGACTTGGAAGAATTAAGATCTTCCTTGCCTCAGTCACCTGATATTTTAGAAATTCTTTTGTCACAATTTCATATTCCTCCCTTGAGACTTGATCCACTGACAGGGGCATTTTCCCATCCCCACCATGATCTCAAACAAACATGGACAGCCTCTGAATAGAACAAACAGTCTTGTATGACGAAACCTGGCCTAACATTCTAGACTATGATTTGCTCATTTCTAGATTATAGTAGCTAGTCTCTAAATATGCTCTGGACCATGAACTCTGATATCCATGCTCTGTGTAGTCCCCTTTCCTTGAATCTGGGATAGCCCTGTGATTTGTATTTGACCAATAGAAAACAGTGGAAGTGGCACAACATGACTTCAATGCTATACTATAAATAGCCTCATGTCTTAGAATGGTCCTCCACTAATCCAGTTACTGGGCTGTGAGAAGTCCAAGCCAAAATGGAGAAGTTCTCTGCGAAAAGCCTCTTATTCATGGTAGGAAGAAGCCCAGGAGTCCCAACTAGTCCAGAATATTTATTCTACTGCATTTATTCTATTGAGCTACCCCAGTCTAGATCCACAGCTGAGCTCTGACAGCCAGTAGCAAGAGCCTTTGGATTGGGCCACCTTGAAAGTCCACGTCAGTAATCTTCTAGTAACTGCAGTCCCCACCAATATCTGACTAAAACCACATGAGACTCAAGTGATAATCTCCCAGAACTGCAAGAAGTAATAATAAACTTGTTTTAAGCCATTAAGTTTTGTGTTGTTTTGTTACACAGAAATAGATAACTATAATAAGATCCAAGATGAAGACTGTAGCTATTGATACTAGAACCTACTTTATTTGAAGCCTGGAAATGCCGAAGATGACCTGGGGGTCCCAAGAACTGACAGCCAAGTTGCCATGGGCTTCAGATAGTGTATGGCTATGATTGATTCCAAACCCTGAAATAAAGACCAACCAGAAGAACTGAACTCTCCAGCACTGTGACCTAGAGACTGCTGGAGAACATCACACAATAGCAAAATCTTACTTACCTTCAAATACACTCAACTGGAATGATAATAACTCACAAATTAATTATATGTGATCTTTACATTTTAAAAGTTTAAAATAATTTAGTTCTCTAACTTTTATGGTCTTAATTGGATTGGAGGAGCTACTCTTCAAATTAAAAAAAATCAATAGATATTTACAACCAAGGGCTCATAAAATATTAAACATGCCATTCATTCAAAATTATTCCTCATGCACTTCAAGGTAATGGGCATGCAATTGGGGCCTCTGCTCCCATAGAGCTTGCAATCCAGTATGAAAGATAGTCTCTAAACAAGTAAATTATTGATTATAACTTCAGTGTGGAATACAGTAATAAAGAATCAATGGCAGGTGTTGAGGACATTCTGATCAAGGAAAGTCTCCTGACACCTGAGGATAAAAAAATAAAATAAAATAAAATAAAATAAATAAAAAAGGCCCAAAAGAACTTATAGATTAAAGGGATTGATAGTCAAAACCCTTATGTATTAGATATTAGAGTTAGCTGTATCTCTTTCATTGGTTTGCCTATAGTCTCAACGCACAGAAATGTCTACTGGCATTTGGACTCATTTCTGGAATGTCTTAAAGCCTCCTTCCACCTAACTACTCCCCTTCCTCTTATTCTTCTGCTTTGTCTTATTCCTCAAGACTCTCCCTGTACAGATTTCATAATTTAGTTCTCACTCTGCACACAGCCTGACCCTCAAGCATACATTCTTCTCCTGACTTCCTCCCCAGTAATCTCCTGCATGTGAATGACGTGTGTGTCCTCTGCCACCTCACACCATGGCTGAGAAAAAGCACCCTCCTTCTCACATCACCTGACACTTTGCCCTCATCTGTTCCTCAAGAGAGAAGGACCTGCCATCTTACAAGAAATCATTTATTTACTAGCTTAAAAGAGCTGAAGTTACTTTTAAGTAATATATGGTCCTTTGATCACATCAGTTAGTCTAATAGGCAATAGAGGGCTCACACATCTGCTTCAGCACAAATCAACGCCTGCATGACATCAAGACCAGGTTCCCTGGTGTGATTGACATGGTCAGTTGCATCCCCAACATTCACTCCATTACTCTTCCTTTGTGCCACATGGGTGGGATTAACATCTGTGGCAGAGTTGGCTAGCTGACACCAAAGAGTCATGCTCCCACAGAATGGAGTGCATGCTGGGAAGCAGATGCCCAACCAAGGACCACATTTCACACTTCCCTTGACCTAAGAGGGCCCATATGATTAGTTCTCACCAATGGAATGTGAACAGAAGTGATGTGTGTCACTTCTGGACTAATGCAGTTAAGAAGTGAATGTGTCATCCCCAATGTTTCTTTCCCCAAATTTGCAGCAACTTTGGGAGCTCTGTGATGATGATAGAGGAACCCTAAGATACTAAGATCCCTGAGTAACCTCATGGAGATGAACCAATCATGAGAATGAAGGACATTTATATTAATCTATGACTGAGAAATAAATATTCATTGCATAAACCAGAGAGAATTTGGGATTCGTCTGCTATAGCAGCTACCTTTCCCATATTAATAGGATATCCCTCCAAGCTCCAGGGATGGATTCTGATTTAGATCAGGGAAGGACATATATCTCAGATATGAGTCAATCAGTGAGTGCACAGTGTCCCTCCAGTCACAGAAGTTCCTTCAGAAACTGGCATATTGCCTTAAGTAAGTCCAATTAAAGAAAAAGTTATTTGTTTTTTTTAAAGAAGCCTTCTCTCTCCTCTGGAATATGAATAAGAAAGCATGTAGTAAAACATTTTTCAACAATCTGATGATGAAGCCAACATACAGAGAAAAGAGAAGGTAAGTGAAAAACATGGAACCAGATTGCCAATTAATCCATACCTAACATGATCTATGTATAGGTTTTCCAGTTTCACAAGCTAATAATTTTTTTCAAGGCAGTTGAAATTTGTTTTTATTAACAACTAATATCTTTCATATAAACTTGACTATGTGTAAAAATCAATGCAGGAAAAATTAATCAAAGCAAATTTAGTATTAGAACTCACAAAACCCCAAGTACTCATAGAATATATACATACAGCACATACAGGCTATATAATTGGTACTTCAATAGAATATTAATCAAAATTCACAGATATTTAAAGCTATATGAGTTAAAATAGCCTGGGTTATGCTAAAGTAACAAATAACCCCAAAATTTCAGTGACTTATAGTAAAAGTTTATTTCTTGCTAATTTTATACTATGTGTATTATTCTGGGCCAACTTTGCCTCAGCTCCATCTCCAGGCCTTAGGCTGCTAAAATAACCTCTGTCTGGAACATGCCAGCTCTCATTACAGGGAGATAAGAAAAAACAGGGTGAGCCACATGCTGAACCTTAAAAATTTCTGTCTGTTCACATAGATTGGGATCAAAAGATAAGGAAGTATAATTCTCCCCCAGGAAGAGATAGTGAATATTTACAGTGAACAATAGTCAAATATTTTATTCAAACTTTTAATTAAAAATTTTTATTCAAATATTTTATTTTAATATTTTCCACAATACCTAAAGCTAATAAACCATACACTACCTATTAAAAGAATACTTAGGACCCTAAATAATAATCAGGACCCAACCTATCCATTCTTTGGCCCAAAGGTCAGAATCTGAAGATAAGTTTATTCAAGATAGAAAGAAAACATCAGACTACCAATAAATAATCTTGAAAAGTCTTCTACAAAACATTATCTTTTACTATCATAAAATGTTGATTACTATTGAGGCATCAGTCAGTAGAGGGCAGAACCAGAAAAAAATATGGATGCCTTAATAGAACTTGGGGAGAAACCAATCCACAAGAGTATGTCCATCTCTCTGCACTGTTCTAATATTTTATTTAACTATTGGGGCCTTTTATCTATAAAGGGAGGTGGTGACAGGAGCAGCTTTACAGGGGGTGTGTAGTGCTATAGAGGAGGATTTTACTGAGGATTTCAAAGTACCAGGCACAGTACAAATACGACCTCATTGAGACATCACACCCCTATAAGTGGTCTTATCTCTGTCCTAAGAGGTGAAGTTGATGTCCAAGGAAGCAGGGCTACTACAATACAAAACCCCAAAATCTCACCTCACATGAGTCAAGGTTAGCTAGCTAAGAGACAGGATGTGACCTCACCAAAACTGTGAAGAAGCAGTTCCTAGCTTCTGACCAATGCAAGCCCTCAGAAAGAGTTCAGACATCCCCTGGGAGATAAAGCTCAATGTACTACTCTACAGGGGCCATGAAGCTTTTAGGGCCTGCAGCCCTAAGAGTGACATTCCAGGTCTTCACGGGTCAGCTGAAAGAAGCTGCTTTGGGCCTAGGAGCCTTGCCACCTGTCACACGGAAGGCCACCCTGAGATGGGAAGTGAGGAAAATGGAAGGAAACCTGTTCAGTGATCAAGAAAGCCTCATCTGGTTGAAAACCCAGACCAGAGCAAGATAAAGATTCAGAAGGCCAGAGGCTGGGGTCGAAAGGGATGGGCTAGAGTCATGGCAGTGACGAAAAGCAGGAAAGCACTCGGTGGTGTTATCTCAGGGCATGGTGGACTAGAAGAAACTTAATCAGTGTACCGACTGCCTTTTATTTGCATAGGGCACGGATCTGGGTGAGTTAGCACTTCTGAGTGACTTTAACCCCATCGAGCCAACTCCTTCCTGATAAGGCTGCACCTTCTGTGCTCCCGTGCAGTGGGGAGACTTGGCACTGTTCACCAAAGCTTTCCCTTCATGTCTGTGGCCCGTCTCTCATTTCCTCGGCAAGTTATTCCCTGTGATGTATCTGTAACCTGCGATGGCAGGGCATTATCACAAGTGTTTTATTCAGGGGAGGTAGATCACCATGTCAACTAATTCAGTACCAATGTGCACACCACTTTTTCAGCAAACAGAGCACTTTCCAATATATTATCTCATTTGCACCTCTCGGCCACTCTGCAAAATGAGAACCCCCACTCCCACTTTATAGGAGAAAAAACTGAGGTTCATGGCAGCTCAGTTTGTTCACCCTCACAAGTGGAAGAGACGGATTTTGAATTTGGGTCTTCTGACAATATGACACTGCCCTGAGGAAAGTTCAGAAATAAAAGAGAGCAATGGTGGGAACAGGCAAAGAGGAATGCATTGGAATGGAGAAGAAGGTCCGTACGACAGCTGCAAAATGATTTCAAGGAGAAATGAAGACAAATTGGAATTAAGCCCTCTTTTAATTATACATTTACCAGTGATCTGTCATTGGGAAAGAACTAATACATACAGTATCAATTTTCAGTAAATATAAATGGCAAATAAGGCATTTAATGAATTGCAAATGACAGTGTTCCTAAAAGTAGTTATCAATCACGAGTAAGGGCCTTCCCGTTTATTAATCGTATATTTCATTTCAGCACAGAGTCTACCGGAATGGCTTACAGAGAATCCAGGGATGGAGCAGATGGTGACTGGGAAGGTAGGCATGAAAAATAAAACTTCTGCTTTATCCATTTCAAATATGAAGGGGAGACGAGGGAGAAGGAAAATATTTGCAAATGGGATTTTAAAATAGTAGGGTAACTGATGAAATGTTAAGAAAACTGCAAATTCATGGACTCTAAGGTATGCTCTTGAGCCAAAAAAAAAAAAAGAGTGAAAAGGAAAGAATCTTGGCCAGAAGTGAAGAGTAGTTGACAAAGGACAAAAAGGCTGACTGCTGGGAGAGTCACCATGGTTATGAAGAGGGCTCCAACTCCAGGAAGTTGCCAGATTACCTCGGAGAGAGAGCCTATCTATTCACAGCCTCAGGTATTTCTCCCCCCCCCCCCCCCCCCCCCCCCGCCAGAATTTTATTCAAAACAAAGGTGGTTGGCTTTAAAGAAAAAAAGTATTCTCACACTCCCTTCTCCTTACTCCATCAAAAGTAAAAATTCACTAAGTCTCTCTGGTCGACTGATTGATTTTTTTTTTTTTTTGGGGGGGGGGGGGCGCTTTCCATTGATTTTTATTTATTTATTTTTCTTTTACATTTTTCTATTAAATTATTTTCTGTGTACATATTTTAACATTGCCCCCCCTCCCAAACATACCCTCCCTCCCCAGATTGATTGATTTTAATATCATTATAAAACCTTAACAATACATATGTAATCCCTTAATCAATATAAAAAGTTTAAAAATAAAATAATACAAATAAATTAATTTTAAAAAGAAACATACACAACAGTTTGTTCTGGATGTGCTAGTAAAGCCACCATGCTAAGGGCTGAGGGCAGTGTGAAATTATCAGGGGCCATAAACCAAGCAGCATCTTTCAAAGCTATTCCAGAGAGCATGGTTCAAGACAGAAATACTACCTGCAGTCACCAGGCTGGAAGAGAGAGGCAAAGCTGCTGCCAGGAAGAGCAAGAAATATCCACAAACGGCTACTGCCATTGGTCAGTCCAATTTCACTTTTCTTCTAATTTTTGAATTACCAAGTTACTGTAGCCACTTATATACAGTACCAGGGTGAAATTGCCTACAGCCAACTCCGGAGCAAACCAAATTGCCATTTTTTTTCCTCAGGAAATCTAAGGACTTAACCTCTCATTCAGTAACACTGCATATTTATGAAGCCAGAGTCTAATTAAATTACATCAGTCATCAATCTGATGTTGCTAAACTTCCTTTTCACAGAACTACTAATAGAGACGTGTGAATCCCCAAATATGAAATGTTTAAATAGTGAACTATTAGCACAGTGTTTCCTAAACAAGCCCTCTTGTGAGCACATCCCCGTCTTCTCCCCGCTGGCACATCCTCTCCCTCCCACACGCCTCTGTTTTCCTTCCCCATGCTCGCCCCTGCCATCCAGGCTCCCACCTCACTACTCCCATAATCCAAATGGCAGAAAAGTGTGAATGAGCAAAAATCCATTTTGTTATTACTACCATTTCCTTCTGCTTACTCTCAAAACAGAAGCTGTATAAGGGGAAAATAGGTCACATATAAAAATTACCAAGAGAATCCTTCATCCAAAATCATTCACCAAATGGAAGCTCCATAAACACTGACGGAGGGCATCGTGAAGGTGGCTACGGGACTTCCTGGGGGGAATCGCTTCGTAAATTACATAAATGTCTAGCCATTATGCTGTACACCTGAAACGGGTATAAAATAATATTGAATGTCAACGGTAATTGAGAAATAAAAAAATAAAAAGGATATGTTCTAAGGGTGGGGTAACAAGCTGCCTCAGTTTGCTCAGAACTGAAAGGCTTTTTGGGGGTGAGTGACTTCCAGGACTAAAACCGGGACAGTCCCAGGGTAAACCAGGGGGGTTGGTACCTTATTCAGCAGCAACTACACAATGCATTTCAAAGACAAATAATTTTTTTAAAGAATGCAAAATATTTCATTTATATTTTAGGCTAATCGCATGTTGAGATAATATTTGGGATATATTAGGTTAATAAAATGATTAAACTTAACAAACAAAAAAAAAAAGAAATGAGGGCATGCTCCACCAGTGTGGCTCAGTGGTTTAGTATCAACCCATGAACCAGGAGGTCACTGTTTGATTCCCAGTCAGGGCATGTACCCAGTTTGCAGGCTCAATCTCCAATGTGGGGCGTACAGAGGCAACTGATCAATGATTCTCTCTCTCATCGTTGAGGTTTCTATCTCTCTCTCTCCCTCTCCCTTCCTCTCTGAAATCAAATTAAAAAATAAAAAATAAACTGAGGGCACCATGCAACTCTGGCCTGGCCTAAGGCCTTTGCCTACAGTGGGTACTGAGCACTGGCCCTATCTTTAGAGGACACAGCGTCCTATTTGATCCCGATAGCATGTAAAGAGCCCTATAGAAAATACAATATTTACAACAGTGAGAATGAGTCATTTCTGCATAGTGAAAAAGATGCCCCTCGACGAGAGATGCTCCATTCCCATAAATAAGTTCCAGAACATCCTTGACAGCAATGACTGCAGGCAGTCTGGTAGCTAAGAAATCTTTCCCCAGTTCTGCCCCTCTCATATGGGTGGCCTGGAAAAAGTTACCTTCCTTATTTCAAGCCTCAGCTGCAGAAAAGAATCATTCCATTTTCTCTAGCTGACCATATAGCTTGCTGCAAATTCCCGCTTGCTCTGCAGCTTACAATGCTCTTAAAATACACAGATTATCTCAAATATGTGTGATTCTATAACTCCAGTCCTGAAGCTAAAAAAAATTATACTCTGGATTCCTGGCATTTTATATTTTATGTTCGTTTTACATCGGCATTATAATCAAAGTAAATATTCAAAAGCTCATAGGAAAACATGGCTTTCGTCTTCTTGTAAACAATTGAATCCCCTTACTGTTTTACTAATTGTTTCAAAGAAAAATTCTGAAAATTATAAAATGCAAGTGATCATTTTGAAAGAAAAAACAACAACAAAGGAGCAATTAGATTAATCACCATTGAAATAAGCTGCAGAATCCAAATGAAATTCCTCAGAGGATTTGTGCAACATGGTTAATAATTGTGAAACATACAACTTAAGCTGAAACTGAAGGGGGTGGGGGCTTCAAGTGTCCAAAGATATACACAACCTCACATTTTACAAAATACAAACTCTGTGCCTCTTTACTGATTCAATTTCTGCCTTTCAGTAAAGCCATTCTCCTTCACCATCAATGCACATACACGTCTGTGTCCTTTCACATGGTGTGTGTGTGGGTGTTCGTCCCACAGAGCTCAACGAAACCTCTAGAACCACTGGGCACATTGAGCAAGTGCAGTCAGGTGCAACTAAACATCCAACATGGAACACGTTTATTTAATGAACCTTCGTGTGTATGGAAGTCAGAGACTGATGGCATTAGAACCAGCCAAGCATAAGGGTCATTGGCATTCAACATCCAAACTTCCTAAAATAAGCACAGCCCAACCTGAAAACCTACTCTTCTGCTTTTCAACATTTTCTGGGTAGCAACATATTTTTTTTACAATCCGTTTTCTGTTTTCCCCACATGCTTTCTCTAAAATTTCCAGCACTCCCTGTACATGGGAAAGTTGACAGAGAATTTGTGTCTGGGATTCTAAAATTAAGAGGCAAAAGCAACAAGAAAATACTGAAATGCCCTCTCACCAAACAGCTACTGATTCTGTGTTTGGTTAGGGAGTGTTTGGTATAGTTTTTTTTTTTTTTAATGTATTATTATTGATTTCAGAGAGGAAGGGAAAGGGAGTGAGAGATAGAAACATCAATGAAGAGAATCATTGATCAGCTGCCTCCTACACCCATCACCCTGGGGATCGAACCCGTAACCCAGGCATGTGCCCTGACCAGGAATTGAACTGTGACCTCATGGTTCATAGGTCAACACTCAAATACTGAGCTACGTCAGCTGGACTGGAGTAGTTTTTTAATCTGAAAAAATAAATTATTGGCTCCTTAAAAATGGCCCCAGGACAAAAATGTCAAAAAAGATGACAGAGCTCCTGGACTCTCCAAAGATCATCCACTCTCTGATGAAGTCTCCCCAACAATGACCTTCCACACTGAAAATCTCTCACCTGTTACTGCTACAAAGGCCAGAAATCACAGACGGAAAACAAGTTCATGGAACTAAGTGCTAACAAAACATTTCCAACTTCCAACCATGTAATGTAAAAACTAAAAAAAGAGTCTTATATTCAGATGTATATAGCCCTGAAATCACCTCCAAAGGTGGCATTTGGAGCCACCTTGCTATCCCTGCTGTCTTTCTGATTCTCTAACTCAAATGACATCCTTCTTCCCAGTTTCTTATCTCCAGGACTCCTTGCTCCCCACTGCCTGAGACCTTCCTCCTCACTCCACCCCACCTCACCCACAGAGATTCTTACTTAATTGGTTTGGGGCAGAGCCCAAACATTGAATGATATATTTAAACTCTCCAAGTGATACTCTGCAGCCATATGTGAGTCTCTGTATCCACTCTTGTCCACTGCCCTCTGTCCAAAAATAAGCAAACATAAAAAGGAGCAGATCTGAGAATCATTAGCCCTCCCTTATTTGAATCCCACAGATTATTTAATTGTGCAACTAGCCAAAAACTTGGTTGCAAGGCCCAGGTGACTTAGATATCAAAACAAAGTTGAGAAGGGGCAAACAGGACTCCATTTCGGATGTTATGTAGGGAGGAAAGATTCGGAAAGTTGTGGCCCGCTTTCCTCGCCTTAACAATATGCAGGCGACCTCGGACAAGTTCATGGTCATGGTGCATTGTTTAGAAAATCAGATTGGAATCCAGCACCATCCCCGGGTAAGCTGGAAGGTATAAGTAGCTTGTGATGTCAGGCAATGAAGTAATAAAGTCTCTGCTAAGCCATTCATTCAACAAAGATGTGCCGAGCTCTCTAAATAAAACTAAAAATCATCCAGTACTAGAAAACCATCCTGCAGATAACTCGGGGAAGAAAATGAAAGACAAAGAGAAGGCCAGCCCACATCATAAAGAGAAAATTGCCCGTTAAAGCTGCAGCAAAATCCTTCTTCTCTAAGAGCTGTATGAAATCATTTACTTGAATTAAGATTACCTGCATCCAAAACCATCTTACCTTTTATGAGTTCTGGAATACTCAGGCAATGTAATGTCCCACTTTTACTGCTGGATGAAAAAAAAAAAAAAAAAAAAAAAAAGTAGGCAGTGGAGTGTTCAGACGGAATGCTTGGGCTTTAGAGTAAAGCAGATTCAGGCTGGATCCCAGCTCTGCCCTTGGAACTGAGAGGCCTGGGGAAAATAGCTAACATCACCAGTGACCTCATCTCTAAAAATACGTATAATAATAACCCCCACCTCACAGAGGTGTGAGAACTAAACTCAAAAATGCATGAACACGAAATAACCTTGATTAGCACTATTACTTATGGTTGTTATATGTTATCTCCATCTTACAGATGAAGAAACTGAGGCACAGAGGATCAGTTGCTTGTACCTGGCCACACCGCTAGGGAGCAGCAGCGCCTAGTCTTCCACCTAAATAACGTGGCTCTAGATTACACTCTTAACCGCTCCCTACCATTTTTAATATTCTATAATTTCTAGAACTTTTAGTAGTACATCAAATTTACACAGCTCTTTACAGCTTGTAAAAGGGTGCACATATGTCATCTTATTTTAATAATACGAGTCTGGAGGAAAGTGTTTATTGTTCATATCTTATGCTTGAGGACGTTTTGTTCAGGGGGTTAGTAGCCTGCCCGAGGACACCACCAGGTTGATAAGTAGCAAAGTTGGGACTCAAACTTTGAACCAAACTTTCCATGCAGCAGTATCCATCAGAAAACATGCACATGGCATCAGACATATACTGCATTTTTGAGATTATCACCCCTAATGGGCAGGAGTATGTGGAGAATAAGAGCCTATCATAGATAGAGGGCTTAAATCACTGCAAAGAGCATTTTCCAAAACTTATTAGTGATTGTCCAGTCTACGTAATGAGTTCTCACGATGTGATCAAGCAAATCACACCAGGAATGGTGGAAGGAAGCAAATGGTGGCATTCCACACACCCTGGAAGCCGTCTATGAGTCCCGGCCAATGCCACAGACTCACTTGGATGGTTTCCTGAGGCACAGCTCATTCTATTAGGTATCAGAATATTTTCTTTTCTTGAGGGTAAAAACCTTGGTGATGGAGATTACTGCCACTCAAGGGCAGGAAGAGAGATCTGATATACAGATCATGAGGCCCTCGCATAATGTTTTTTACCTTGACATTTCCCATCTTCTTCAGATCCACCTACCCGGTGTTTTTAGGTCAAATAAATGCAGATGCGACGTTGCTTTGTGGGTCAAACCACATCTGCGCTGGTGTTTTAATACGGTAACATGATCAACAGTGTGCCGAAAGCACTAGCATCTCCTACAGTTAGGCAAATGGGGAGTTTGTTCTCGTGTTTCAGACTGTACCTAGCAGTAATGATGTCGAATGCACTGATTTCTGTGCCAAGCCTAGTGGCTGGAACATTGGCTTAGACACATATGCATAGCACAGCAAGATGGTTGGCAAAGAGAATTGGAAGAGAGGGCCGTGCTTTTTATTCTTATTTCTGTTTTACAAATAACAAAATCACATGCCAGCCAGAGATGCAAGCCCATGGACAGCACTTCCTCCTGCTGGATAAAAACTGTGCCTAAAAGCAAGATGTGGCTTTTGAAACCGCGGTGACTTCAGTTTGGGCATTTCGATCAGAGCTACAAGTGAGAAGGAGTTGGAGGAAACTCTTTGAGACCCTCCAGGGGGGAAAAAAGAACTTTTCCTTGAACTGTGATGGCAAAGGTTAGGTTGCTCTACTGCACTAGGGATAAAATACACTGCAACTGGTTTCCACGGGAAGAGTAATTTGCCCACCCACAAACCCAAGGCTACGGGGCATACACCTCAAGTGCATCCTGCATCTTGGCCAGTCATTGCGATCGGCATTTCTCTAACCACAGACAAATATAATGGTGGGACCTTTCAGGAAACATTGAGTTGTCCATCCAATATATAAATTCTCTTCACACTACACATTTGAAGGCACAAAAAAAAAATAAATAAATCTAGAAATGAGCCTTAAAAGGCATTAAACCTCAAATGTTAACCCTCAAATTTTTCTGAGCTTAGAGGGATATAGGTCAAATAAATGCTTGCAAGAATAGATGTGAAAGGAAGGCATCTTCTTGGTCACGTCCTTCTGTCCAGATCAGAGTGATTGCACAGTAGACCTGTTACCCTCGCTCTTGCACTTACCCCATTGTACTGAAACCCTCTGCTCACGTGTCTGTCTCTCCCAATAGACTATCAGTTCCTCAAGGGCAGGAAACATTTTGTTTGTCTTTCTGTACTCAGTGCCCAACACAGTGCTTGGTTTAGGCTGTTGAATATATATTCAATAAATATTGAATAACTGGACTGAGTTATGGGTCCGGAAACCTAATATTCATCTCTGATGCTGCCAATAACCTAGTGTTTACAGATCAAACACAAAACTTCCATCTTTAAAGGAAGATACACAAACGCCTCTGTGCTGGCTCCCAGGTTGTGGAGTCAGCTAGCTAAGTGCCCATGTGGTATCTATAAATGGATTCAACACGTAAAAATCAAATACAATATCTGCCCACTTTTTTTGCTTCTGCCCTAGGTTAAAGAATGGTACAAGTTCACTATACTTGTTATGACCTAAGTTTCAATGCACCATACTTCAAACCCTTAATAACTGTTCTCCTCATTTCGCCCTCTGCTCAAATGTCGCCTTCTCAAAGAGGTCTTCTCTGACCACCCTTCTAAAAGGAGGCCCCTGTGTGCTCTCTAGCAAGTTGCCCTGCTTAATCTTCTTCATCAACATCTGGATGTGACTATGTACATTTATTTCCCACAAAATGGAAGCCCCCTGTAGGCAGGGGCCTTACTTGTGTGTGTGTTACCGCCTTTTCTTCACCTAGAATTGTAGCCACTAGATAAATAGCTGTTGAATGAATGAGTCTATAAGTAGTCACCAAATAAGTATTTATAAAGGGCTTGGTTTTATTTTCAAGCATCTTGAATGAAAACCATATCAGCATTAGCACACATTTAGTGAGGCAGGCAATGACCTCCACCTCTGACATTAAGAGAAATGAAGTATGGCATTATTTTCAGATGAAAGACCCCAAACACTTGGAATGGCACTGCAGCTCATTGGCTGTGTGTCTTCACAATGGTAACAAGCTATTTGAAGAAGCGTCAGGCACAGGGTTTGGTATTCCAAGTTCACAAAACCACTCTGCAGGTACTGGCAGCCAGCAACGGGCACCTGGGGAGCTTCGTCTCCTTTAATAAATCATTGTCAGGCATATACGGGTGTCAGTCAAATGCAGGCGCTCAATGTTTTTAGGAAAGTGAGTGCTTCTAGGATTTTGTTCATCATTCCTTATATATATACTAGGCACTCAATAACTATTTGTTGACTCGATTTGATTGATTTCATTTAAAATATACTTTGAAAATGTTAACAAGAGCAATGCTCCATGGAACAATCATTATGCATCCACACGCACACACACACAAATATGGATTTGGAACAAATGCTATACTCTAAGGAGTCAAAATCACAAAGTAAATTAATTCTTTAAAAGACTTATGTGTTTAAATTTTTAATTCCTTGGATAGTACTTTTTTTTTAATCCAATCTAAAATGCCTAGTGTTTTTAATCTAATATAATCCAGTGAGCTTTAATAAGCAAAGTTGTTCCCACTGGAACCAAAACCCAGCTACTCTATTTTTGTGACCTTCTGTGTAAAGGAATGGGCTGCATTAATTTTTTTCTGAATTTTTTATAGTTAATCAACAACATTATTGCCAAAGAAAACCACTTTTCAGAAGTTTTTCTATCCTGGTTTATAACTTATAATCAAAAACTGGAATTTTTGCATCTGATGGGCTTTAGCATGTAACATTATACTGTCATATTTTTTTGATGCTATAGTTAAAAAGTACAAGATAGTTTCCATTATAAAAATTTTCCCATAGCCTGGTTACCCAGGGAAAAACATTTTCCTATAAAGATGGTATTTCCAATTCATAGGTTAGAAATTACTGTGGGTAATTTCTTCAAAAATAAAAACATCAGAAATGTTAGATTGGTTCAGGAAATCGTCTGCATTTATCTAGTCACATCAGTTATTTTAAGGTGTATATAGAGGATTGAGGAGTGTGATGAGAAGGTACCATGCAAACAAATCACAATTAAAAAACAAACTGGAAACTTGAATCCCTGACAACTTCCTTCTCCTGATCCAGTTAGAGCTATATGGATTGATTTCAGCGACTGCCTGTTCTGAGCAGCAGGAGAAAATGAAAATGGGGCATAAATTCGAAGGCCAGAACAATCCCGTAAGCTTGAAAGACCACAGATACATCACAGTGGATCTTACACAGATGTACCTAAGCTCTGGATTTCAACCCTTGGTCTTCCAGAAGGGAAGATGCTTGGAAATCTGATCTGTCCTGACAGGGTGAGGCAACCCTCTATGACCTTCCAAGCCCTGCTGTGCCGCTGCTCAGAGGCCAGCACACTTCACCCTGAACTATGAGCTTCCTTTAATTGTACACTTCACTTTCATTTTCCTTTAGCGTCCTGGTTTGGGGAATTTCTCCGTCTGTTCTGTTCTGAAAACTGGAAAGGACCCAAATGTCATGATTAGGGGATGCTTCAATAAGATGTGTTTTCCAAACAATGGAAAACTTATTGCCCGTTTAAAAAAAAAAAATGGGTAAGATTGTTTTGTACTGACTGGGGTAGGACTAGTCTGAGGTATATTCTTAATTTTTTTAAAAAGAAAATAGCAAATAGTTGAGAAGCGATATAAAGCTATACATATGTCTGTGCTAATAGATGCATGGGGCCTGGCCTGTGTGGCTCAATGGTTGAGCATCAACCCACAAACCAGGAGCTCACAGCTAGAGTCCTGGACAGGGCCCATGCCCAGGTTGCAGGCTAGTGCAGTAGCAGCCAATCAACGATTCTCTCTCATCATTAATATTTCTATCTCTCTCTCCCTTTCCATCTCTGAAATCAATAAAAATATGTTTTTAAATAATAGGTGCATAGGGGAAATCTGCAGGACTTTAATTAAACGATGAATAGTGATCATCTGCAGGCAGTGTGCGACAAAAGAAAGAGAATGGACTGCAAAGAACTTTTGTTTTCCATGCGATAATTCTTGCAGTCTTTAAATTGTTAGAACAAGTGTGTAGACATTTTGTAATGAGAAGAAAAAAAATCATGTTTCTAAGATAATGAGAAAGACTGATAAAGACTATAAGACAGTATATAAATAATATATGAGAGTGAATCAAGGCTGAACGCACGTGTGAATGCCTATAATATCAATGCTGGAATTCAGCCCAGGAACCACTGAAACTTCATGAAAATGTTTATGTATACTTGCATTTCTTGGACAGGGGGTCCCTATTTTTCAACAGATTCTTGCAGGTGTCTGAGACCCAAAAGAAGGTCACAAACCAAGAGAGTTATTCCATCCTCCCATTCATTTTTGTTACTGTTTTGTCATGAAACATTTTATTACTTCTTAATTTCATAGTACCTGCCAAAGGCAAAGTCTATAATCAACACCAAAGTATAAAAGCTGTGGTTGTTTGCCGCCATTTAAATAGGTTCTCAGTGCCTTAAGAGCAGGATAAAAGGTCCCCCCAGGCTGGTCGTCATGGGGGAAGAAAACTCTTAATGGGCAATGAAGCCATTCAGGGCTTTAGAATAGTTGTCCAAGGCACAAATATTTTGTGTTTTCTCCAAAATGGTAAGAAACTTATGAAATAGGTGAGGTGGGCTAGAGTGGGGGTTATGGAGTAAGAAATGGGGTGTGGGGATATGAGGGGAGGAAGAAGTCATAGTTGCATTTGAGTTAGGATGTCCCCGTTATGTAAGTAGAGTTCATTTAATCAATGAAACAAGATTCAATGCAGCATCATTATCTAACAGCCTTAAATTGTTTAAAATAGCCTTTCATTATCATGTACATTAAAACATACAGCAAAATTATTGTGGCTATGATATATTAATATGGCCTAACATGGGCTTAAAATTTATGTAAATATTGGCTTCTCATGACTTTTGTGAAGCTGACTAATCCCAAACTCCTAGGAATTGCATGAGTGCACCAACTGTTCCACCGTCTCTACCTCAACTCCACCGATAGTCTGCAGAATCAGGTCCCAGTTTCATACACCTTAAGATCAAGTGTAGATCAATAACAATTTATAATTTAAGGGAGAAGCCATGGATTATATTTGTACTGGCAAAATGAGGAACATTACTGGTGAAATTAGGAATAATACTCTACTTCCCAAATGTGCTTCCCCGGTGGTTTATCACTATCAAAATAGGCCAGTTGTGGATTTCGTATGCAATGAAAGTGTCAGGTATCTCAGAGTTCTCGTGCTGACATTACCTAACATCACAGGTTTTACAGGCAGAGAAATTGAAAGGGTCCAGGTAATCCACCTAAGCCCATCGGTAACCACCACCACCTAATTGTACTGGTATCTGCCATATGCAAAGCATAGAATCAGGCACTATATAAAACTGGGCTCTCCGGGAGTTTTACAGTTTAGCAGCTAAAAAAATTAGATAGACAGGCAGATAGATAGATAGATAGATAGATAGATAGATAGATATTCAAGGAACTTACAATAAAATCAAAAATGATGGTAGGTAAAAATTATTCCACGCTATTGAAATGAAAAGACAAAGAAACCATGACTCCAGGAGTAATGAGGATGAACCCCATGAAAAAGGAATGGTTTCAACTACATCTTAAAGGAGTTAGATGTTGATGGTCAAAGTACAGGATGGGTATATCTACAGACTATGACAATATTGTGGCCAAAAGTTGAAAGACAGAAACAAAATAATGGGCATGCATTCAACTCTTACTATATTTAAGACACTAGTTTATCAAATGCTCACATAAAGTATCTTTAGTCTATTAGTAAGAAAACTGAGACACAGAAAGATTAAGTGGCTTGTATTCCTTTCACCCAGCTAGTAATTGGTGGAGCCAGGATTCAAACCCAAGCAAATTCAACTCATAACCTGGGCTCAGAATCACCACTTTTCTAATTCAAGAGTAGGAGGCCCTCAAAGACCAAGCTAAGGAATTTGGGCTTCAACATCAGGTATAAAAATTGCAAGCTGTTTGATAACCCATTGATAACCCTTATAAGCATGGCTCATCACTGCTCTAAATCTCCATAAGCATTGAATGATCTGATGATTTTTCCAACAATGTTAAGCAACAGTAACAAGTATTTATTGACCAGTTCCTTGACTATAGCACTGATTTAGATGTTACAAAGCTCTGATTTTAAACTTTATTGGAAGTGTGCACTGTATTGGTATTCCATCACCATACCCTGCCTTTTTAATCCTCAGGACTTATTCACCTACCATTTCTGCTAGAAATAAAACTCAGGATAGCAAACAGAACAATGTAGGTTTATATTCAAATGTTCCCTGAACATATATAACCCTGTTGCAAGGAAAGTCATTTTTGTCAATTAATGGATTTATCCCTTAAAAACTGCTTCCTCCATCTTAGATTTATGTCTTAAAAATCAGTTAAGTTCTTCAGTTACAGATGTACAGGACACGACATACCCTAGGGAGTAGAGACGGACTCTCCCTCTGTTATACCCACAGTAGCCAAACGACTTCTTCTCCCACTGTGGAAAACCACAGAAAACTGTCTCCTAATGATTTACTGCCCAACCCCCCAGCCCACAAATCAAAGAATGGGGTTGAATAACAAATAAGAAAGAATGGTGTCCAGTGGCTATGTGACGGGGGAGGGAGTGTTTCAGTTTATTTTCTTAAACCAATTAATGATGAAGCGGCATGGAAGGAAAGAAAGACAAAACATGGCCGTGAAAGACTTTTTTTTCCAGCTAAATGGCCAGCTATCAGATTCTGTAATAAGTACTTCCACCTATCAAAACACACACACACACATGCACACGCACACACAAACTTTGAGGTAGAGGAGGAAGATATAGATCTTAAAAATACAAGGTAATATCCAGGAAGGCTTGTGGCTATCATAAAATGTTGGGACTTTAAAGGACGCTTGGATATCATCTAATCTAGACAGTTCAAACCCAGGGTCCACGAACTATACATGACAGACAGAGGTGTTCGGTTAGGCCTGCAGAATGTTGTGTGTTGTCATTGTTGTCTTTTAAATTGCATCAACATTTTAAAGTAGAAAAAATGCACAGAACAATCCAGATAAAAAGTGGAAGACCCAGCAGTCCTGGCCCCTCTTGCCCAAATGGTAAGAAGCAGCTGTGACTTTTAGAGAAGTCTTGAACTCACAGACTGCCAATCCCCACTACTCCATCTTGTTCTGGAATACAAAGGCTGGATGACAAAATTTTAAATAAAAATAAGAGTTTAGCCCAGCCAGTGTGACTCAGTGGTTGAGCATGGACCCGTGAACCAGGATGTCACTGTTAGATTCCGGGTCAGGTCAGATGCCCAGGTTGTGGGCTCGATCCCAGTAGGGGGCATATAGGAGGCACCAGTCAATGATTCTCTCTCATCACTGGTGTTTCTCTCCCTCTCTCTCTCTCTCTCTCTCCCTCTCTCTCTCTCTCTCTCTCTCTCTCTCTCTCTCTCTCTCTCTCTCTCTCTCCATTCCTTTCTCTGAAATCAATAAAAACAGTTTTTTAAAAGATTTTTTAAGAAAAATAAGAGTTTAGTGCTTATACCCACCTTGCCTAATCATACATTGTACCTGCCAGTTCCTGTAAGCTTTTGAGTTTATAAGCTCTACTCCAGTTCAATTCCCTCTTTTAGAGAAAAGCAACTCAGCCAGGGTAATGAAGTGACTTACAAAACTCATTCCATTAAAAGTAAAATTCCCATACACAATGGATCATGATCTAATGGCAACTAGAGAGTATGCACGACTAACCTCAGGTTGTGTGCCTACAGTGTCAAAATCTGTGGAGCAAAGTTGAAATCTCATATACACACACACACACACACACATACATACATACATACAGTGCCCACTCACCCCAAGATTCTCAAGTTTGCAGAACAAATGTATTGCCTAGTTTGGCTTGGTATAGACTGTTTTTATGAGCCCAAATTTTAGATATGGCTTCCCTTTATCTTGAGGGCATGATTCATTAAGAAGACATGCAAAATGCCTACTCTATGCATGCAAATACTTCTAAAAATGAACTGGGTAAAAACAATACAGGAAGAATAATAATGTCTAAAAGATTTCTCTACAGAAAAACTAACTGATCAGAAGATAAGTAACTAAAATGTATTGGGGGTTCACTTGTGTCTGAAATACTTTGCATACATTTGCCCTGTTTAACCCTCAGAGCAGACCAAGAACAGTGGTATGTACAAGGGCTTGCATAAATGCCATAACCTGAACAACCCCAGCATACAAAATTAATTCCTTTAGGCTTGTTCTTGAACAGGTTAAGAGTTTAGGTTCTATAGTTAGTGACCCCTAAGCAGGTGTCTGCTAAGGGAATTAGTAAAATCTCTTTTCCAAATCAAATCTCTCCTTTATCATTGTTATAAACGTTGGTAGTCAAGGATTTGGCTAATATACAAGCCAAAAAAAAAGAAGTTTGCTAATGAATAAGAATAATAATTAAAATCAAAATAAGAAGTAATTCAAGAATGAAAGCTTTTGAAGAGCAAGGAATTTGATTAAAAATTCAATTGCTTTTTTTCTATAATGAAACAGTTTTTTAACCACAAAACAGCTTTTATAATAATGCAGAAGAGTATGGTTCCAAGTAAAACACTCCCCCATTTTAATCATGGCTATTATTTTTGAAAATGAAAATGGCTGAGGTCATTGTAATCTATTTTAGGGTTTGCATGGGTTGGTGGTATTTTTTTTTCTTCTTGGCTTTGAGCTCTCCGCATTACCAGCTAAACATTATGGGTTTTGCTATGTACCCTTTCAAATCCCATTCTTTTTAATAATGTTGTACTTTATACACATAAATTAGAGTGAATTCCACTTTCTTTCCTAACAACTCCAGATGGGGTCCACACTTTCAAGAGGACTAGAACTGGCCTTTTAAAAAAAAATTGTGTGTACTTCTTAGAACAAGTATGTTCCTATCTGCATTAAAATGCCGTGGATGTTCAAATGCTGAGAGATTAGTAAAAACAGGATTCATGTGGTCCTTTTCAAAACCAAACTGAAATATGAGAATAACATCTGTGTAGCTACCCCTTCCAACTTACAAAGACAGGCACAGATAAAGAAAAAAAAAATGCCCGAAACAAAACTCAATCTGGACAGAAGGCTCCATGTGCCAATACCTATGGACTGGGGGAGTCTATAGCTATCCCTTTAAGACACATCAGTGAAGCTCTCTGTCCCCTGTAGGACATAGCAGGCAAAACTGTCACATGACCTAAGACACCGCAGTTACACAATCAGGCCTCCCTTTAGATGTGATTAATATTTCACTGGCTTTCTGAATTTAGCTTGGTTTTTATTATAACTCGCTCTCCCATCACACAGACCAGCCCAAGATCCCTCTAAATAGCACCAACTCAGTCGCAAAAGAGAGTGTTTTTGCAAAGCACACAGATTTTAAAGGTTTGCCTGCTAAAATGCTTTAAGCTCTGTTTGTTTGTTTATTTATTTTTTTTAAATCAACTTGCAAGGCCAATGTAATAAGATGCTGTAGCTTTTATGAAAAGGTGAAATAATTTTAAACACAGACACACAATGAGTTTATTTATTTAGAAACTTGTTAAAGAGAGTCTGGGAATTCAAATATTCAATGTTGACATTGTACAGAACTGGCCAGGAGCCAGAACTCAGTCTCCAGAGGGACCCATTGGACAAGGAATTCAGGCCTTTCTCTCCTCCCACTTGAGCTAAATAGGTAGAGGCCATTAGTTATACCCACAGCAATATCTGAACCGCACTCAAATAAGCTGCCCTAGCCAGGGCACTTCAAAGGAGGGCAAGTGTGTTTAGCTTTTTAGTGCTGAACTAGAGCAATATGTCACACTTTTGAAAGAGTTTTGTAAACAGTTTCTTCCTTATGTAGAAACAACTCTGAAGTTTCTTGTATGGCATGTAAGCAAAGGTAATTAACAAGGATTATAACTTTTTTCATTTACCGAGGGGGGAAAATAATACCAATCTGTGTGCGAGCCTGGGGTCTCAGAGAAGCACAGGGTGTGGTGTCTCTTCCTTGCTCCCTCTCTTGTTTTCTGTGCCATTTATCTCTTTGTATCCTCTTCCTCACACTTGTTCTCAAGACACAGCCAATTTCCTTGAGAATTCCCTGGTAAATTCCGAAGGCCAGAAGAGTGGGAAGGGGGGGCGGGGGGCGGTGGTGAAGGATCTAATTTTAGAAAGAAGACCGTAGCAAATGGCGTGGGGAGGGAACTAATGGCTCATACAAGGCAGTCCAGCGGAAAAGAAAAGCAGACCCCACAGACCTTTTTAGAAAGCGCCTAGAACAGGCGGCTTCAAGCCGAGGATGGGTTCACCGCCACCCTGGGAAAATGTGCCTGACATCCTCCTAGTGTAGCTGTCTCTCCATCTCCTCCCCAGCCTCTCACCCCTTGCCAAACAAGACTATTGGTGGGGGGGGGGGGGGAGAGGAGGGCTGTCCTGCTGGGGACAGTGAAGCCATGAGGTGTGCCCACCCTCCTCCCTTGAGTGGGTTTCTGAACCCTGGATGTGTGAGTGTGTGTGAGTGTGTATCTGTGTGTGTACACCATCCATGCAAACCGCTCCGAGGGAAGCAGCTTGCCAGGCACGCAGCACCTCTGAGAGTGGAGAGGGAGGAAGAGTTCTGGCCCCAGCTTGGGAGCCAGGAGCTGGGCAGCTGGAGGACGCTCTGCCTCCCTAGGCACCGGCCCCCCACCCACCCCAGTTCTACCGCCACCCCCCACCAGGACCCACTTCCTTGGAACCAAGCGGCTTTGAGATGAGGGCGGGGAGGGTGTGCCCAGCTCTTGGGGACAGGGCTCTGCCAGGCACCAAGTACCTGGGGAACAGAGTAAGAGCCCTTGGCCAGGAGGTGACAAGTCACGTTTCTCCACTTCAGGGGCCGGCTTCCAGCAGTGACAAGAGGAGGGGGCGCGGGGACAGCGGGCCTGAGCGGGGCAAGCACTCTCTTGCCCTCCTTGCCCTCTCCTTGCCCCGGGACAAGGGAGCCAGGTGTCCCCAGCTGTGGCCTTCCCGCATCAGGCCACATCTGCAGCCTCCTCTGCAGCCTCGGATTACCTGGCCCCAACTTGCCAAACTGAAATAAAATAAATTCCAAACGACAGATGTTTAAAGGGAAACTGCTGATAGAGTTACCACCTTCGACTCTTACCAAGAGGAGGAGGAAGCAAAGCAAAAAATGCCGTGGGATGGCGTGTTCAGTTCTATTTGATAAGCGACCGACGTGTTGAATGTGGTCGGCAGAGGAGGCCCAGGTGGTGGGGAGCGGCCTCTGCTCAGAAAGCCCGAGAGCCGAGCTATCCCTCCCCCGCCCCCCCAAAGGCCCATCTCTAAGACGCTGCAGCCCCCACAAATAGAAACCTGGAAAAAGGAGCTTTTCTTTCCACCCTGCCTGCCTCTGCTGCTAACGAACCATCCCCTTCCACAGGGCTGAGGATGAGGGGGAATGGAAAGCGTTATTAACCTTCCCTTACACGCAGGTTTTTTTTTTCTTTTTTTGGCGAAACCTAGAAATGCTGCAGAAAGACTGCACGCCCAGTGCCAAAGGCAATAAAGAAGCCCTAAGCCACGGTAATGGTCAGGTGATGGCAAGGCAGCCGCCTGCCTTCCTCGAAGGGGCCGCTGCCTCGTCAGGCCAGGGTTTCTCCTCCTCAAAAGCAGGATGGAGTGAGCAGCTAAGATGGGTTTTTTAACAAAGCTCTGTGTTCTCAGCAGCAGGGCTGGCTTTCGGTTGTTTGGTTGTTGTTTGTTTTGTCTTGTTCTGAATGAGAGGGAACCTACGTAGATAGGCATTGCAGGCTGGAAGTTGGGTGAGCGTTTCCTTTTCTTCTCTTAGGTATGGGACTGCTCAAACAGCCGTCATCTACCTTACCTACCTCACAAACCTCTTTTTAAACAGAGATCAAGTGTACACGTAACAAGTGCCCCTGTCACCTTCTGCGCCTTTACGAGACTTCTGAGGTGCTGGTAGCTCAGGGAGATGGCGTTCCTGGCTGTAATTGAAACCCTGCGGGTATCCCTTTAGGGAAATGGGGTGGGGGTTCTTCCTTCACTGTTTGGAGCTCTGGACAAGCTAGGCAGACCCAGCCTCGCTTCTCTCCCATCATCAGGAGAAACACAGATGCAACTGGCGTTTCTAGCCCGGGTGCCACCCTCACTGTCCAAGAAAACGCCGGGAGACGCCCGGAACTGCCATCCTGGGCTTGGCTCTTATTTTCCTTTTCTTGCAGATGAGAATGAAAGCCCAGGGCTTGAGGCACTACACGTGTCCATCTTCTTGCTTTTCCCTTCTTTTATTTTATTTTTTTATTAAACGGCTTATTCCTCCCCAACGATTGCAACGAATTTACAGGTTTAAACTATTGTGTTTTTTAAAGGCCATATAAAAAATGGGAAAACGGGTTGTGTATTCATTCTGGGTCCCTGGGCTAGGTCCATGGGATCCTGGACAGGACTTGGCCCACCAAGGAAACTCACCAAAGACAAAAAGAATAACAAGCAATGGAGAAAAAACTGTTTCTGGGTGATTCGCTTCCACTGCAATGTTCATTTCCCCTCCACAACGAGCGTGGTGGGTTTGCTTTTTAAAGTGTGCTGGTCACCCAGCCTCTTCCTACCCGGGAAAGAGAAAGAAACGGTGCAGACAGAGCGGCAGAGTTTTCCTAGGGTTGCACGGCAGGGGTCACCACCATGTGCTCGGAGACACACGCATGATGCGGGGGAGGGAAGTGACTAGCGCTTCGTAACACACCAAAATTAAAAAAAAAATTGCATCGTTTTAATATGGTTTCCTTTATTGCCCAGATTGGGACCGAGTTGCATAAAGCAGCGCTTCTGTCTGCGAAAGGCAGCTGTGGCGACAACAGCTGGAACCTGGAGCTTAGCAAGAAAAGTTTGTCCAGTTCCCAGCTAATTCGCAGAAAGCGGCATCGGCAGCCGCATCCTTAGAGGCCCTCAGACACACAATAAACGGCCCTGCCTCCCCCTGGATGGATGACAACTATTCCCCAGACCGGATTAGAGGCTTGTTTTCCTGATGTTGCGTTGGGCTGTGCGTGCGGGGATATTTTTTTTAATAGGACAGCATACAGCCTGGCGATTAGAACGGTTGGGGGGGAAAAGTTGCTCAAAAAATTCGAAGGATTTTGCGTTCTGCTTTCACTTCAGCGGATACCCGGCATGAGGCAGGCGCGCGAAGCCTTGGGCTTTCATTTCACAACTCACACTTGGTTGGAACAGACTCTCCCCCCTCCCCGCCCGCCCCTCTCCTCCCGCATTATCCCTCCCCCCAAAATCACACACACACACACACACACACACACACACACACACACACACACATTTCTAACCTTTAGTCGCAACGGAAGTCCCCAGGCCTGCAAGCAAGCCTATGTACATTTACCCCTGCTCCCATGAAAAAAATAAAGACATCGGCCTCGTGTAAAAGCAAACAGGAAAAGCAGGGGCGGCACCGGCGCGCTCGGACACGGTCGCAGCTCAGTGGAAGGAACAATATCCCAAAGAGAGAGAAACACATGGGCTGCTGGCCCGCACCGCCTCGTGTTTTAGGTCGATCCCTGCGACCAGGGCGGAAGGGACGGCTCTGGGGAGTGAGGGGATGCTTGGGTGAGGACTGGATGGAGCACCGGACCGGCGCCCGCGGTGACAGCATCTCCCCGGGCGGGACCGCGCGCTCGCACCGCCGCGGACACCCCGCCGGCCGCGCCGGAGCCGGAGCCCGAGGCTTCCTTTCGCGCGGCTGCCGCGGGGGCGCCGGAGGCTGCCGGGTTTGGGGACTTGCTTGGTTTTAATATGCAAGGGACGGGGGGGAAGGGGGGAGGGAGAGACGAGGGGTTTCCCTGGGGAGACGCATCCCACCCTCTCCCCACCTCTGCTCTTCCTAGGCTACAGGCGGAACAATTAGAGTTCTGTTTCCTGCGAGTGGGAAAGCCAACGGCGGCCTGTCCTCTCCCGAGGCTGCTCCGAGCCCCACGTGCCGACACCGCTCGGAGGAGCGCTTGGGGCCGCTCCGGATCGCTCCGGGTCTTGGAACCGCCAGGTCCCCTTATAGGCTTAGACTCGAGGTAGAAACATTAAAACAAGCCCCGTCTCGACGCCTACAGTCCCGGCTGACGCTCGTGCCATAAGAGACGGCGTGGGCTCCTCGGGCAAAGCCAGACAAAGTCACCCAACACTTTTGCCAGAAGCGTGGGAGGGGGGATGGGGTCCCACCGCCCCCGCTCGGAACCCGGTGACCCTCGCCCCGCACGCCCCAGGCCGCTCCACGCCGGGCAGGCAGGGGGCGCCGGGGAGGGCGGGAGAGCCGAGAGCCCGGCTGCCTCCAGGAGCGCGGGAGGCTCCTCCGCGCCCCCCCAGGCCCCGGCAGCCCGCCCCCTGGGGGTCACTCGGCGCCCCGCCAGCGCGGAGCTCCGGGGCCGCGGAGCGCGCGCCCTCTCGGCCCCCTTCTCCCCGGCGGCCGCCCCGCTGGCCCCGCGCCCTCCGCTCCCCGCTCCCCGCGCGCCCGCGGGGCCTCTCCTCCTCCCCACCTGCCCGCGGCTCCGCTTGGCGGAGCGGGTACCGCTCCTCCGCCCGGGCGCCCACACACACCCCGCGACCGCAGCCCCCTCCCCCGGCTCCCCCGCTCCCCACCCCGTCCTCCCGCCGCGCCGCCGAGCACAGCACCGCCGAGCGCACAGCGCCCACTACCGCAGCCGCGCAACTTCCCGCGGCCGCCGCGCAACTTTTCCCAACTCCGCCGCCGCCGCCCGGCTTCCCCGGAGCCCGCCACCCACCCACACCCCAGACACAGACCCAGGACCAAAAAATGCTCCCTTCCCTACTCCCCCCATCTCCACACACACACACACACCCCGCGCTCCCCCTCCCACACCCGGGACTAGCTGGTTGGCCAGAGGCAACTCTCCTCCGCCTGGGGGAAGGGGAGGGGGAGACTCGCTCATCTCTTCTCCCTCCACCCCTTCCCGCTCGCTCTCGCGCACTCTCCTCCCTCCCACCCCGGTCTCGGCGGCCCCCACCCCCACCCCCACCCCGGGGTTGCCACAGCTGGTCCGTGCGCGGGCCGGAGGGCTGCCGGGCTCCTCTGGCGCCCAAACCAGGAGCGCGGGCGCGGGCGGGCGGGCGGCGGGCGCGGAGGCCGGGCCGGCAGGTTGCTGAGGCTGCGCCGCGCCCGCCTCCTCCTCCGCCCGGGGCCCCGGAGCGAGCGGGCGGGCGGGCGGGCGGGCGGGCGGCAGCCCCGCTCTCACGCCCGGAGTGCTGGAGACAGATATGCAAGATGGCAGAGGAGGGGGAAAAGCCAATAGAAAAGGGATATTGCACCTACTTGTGGCCAGTTTCCTTGCCCTGCCTTTGGATCTCATGCTGCGCCCAGTCCTGCAGCCGCTGGTGTGTGGTTGGGGTTTTTTTTTTCTTGGATCTTTTCCTTCTTTTGCTCTCCCTCTCCCTCCCTCTCCTCTCTCACTCTCTCTCTCTCTCACACACACACATACACACACTCTCTCTCTCTCTCTCTTACACACACACACACACACACACACACACTCGGTCTTTCCCTCTTTCACTCTCTCCCTCCCTCTCTCCCTTCCTCTCAATCCACACTCGCTATCTCTCCTGCATTGTCAGTTTGGACACCTTCGCACATGCGCGCTAGACGCCCCTCCAACATCTCAGCGCCGCCAAAAAAAGTTTGGAGCGATTTATCACTTTGATTTGGAGATCTTGTCAGATGGCAATCGCCGAGGAGGCGGGGAAAGGGAGCCGCGGGGAGGGCGGCGGGGGGCGGGGAGCGAGCGCGGGGAGTCGGAGGGGAGCAGACACTTCGCCCCTGCAACCCTCCCTCTCCCTCCCCACCACCACCACCACCGCCACCCCCAAGAAAGGAATGAAAAGACTCGGGCAGAGTATTGATTTCGCGTTGGGAATGACCGATAATCCTCAATCATGATTATTCCTGTTTTTTCCCACCATAAATTGCGGGATATTTTCTATACGGTCCATACCCAGAAGGCGGGGTGGTGGAGGAGGAGGACTTTTTGAATCTTTCCTATGCTAAGGAGCTCGCAGGACTTGGGCTCTCGAAGAACAACGATCCGGGAGAAAGTGCGATTCATCCTGAACTTCGGGAAATCAGATGCTGCCGCCGCCGCTCCCGCTACCGGAGCTATTGCGGCTTCTGCTTTCAGAGTGGAACACAGAATAAATAACTGTTTCTTCTCGATTTGGGGTATAATGGCAATGCTGGTCGTCACCCTCAGACCATTTTTAGTGGCCTATTTCCCCACCAAGTAGTAATTTTCGCCTTTGAATCCCGGGTCCGGGCAGGCTCCGGGCATTTGATAGCCAAGACCTCCTGCCTTCCCGAGGTCGGCGGTCACCTTCCGGCCTCCCTCGCCGCTGCCCCCGCGCCCCGCGCTGCAGCTCAGCCTGCCTGCCATTTTCACTCATTCGCTTTAAACCCACGACCTCCGGGGTCGTGAGAAGAAGGAGGTGGGAAAATCTATCTCCCACCCTAAAATGTATACATTGTTGAAATTTGCTTTTATGACAGGATTTGCCAAGAAAGTGGGTAGCAGAAATGTTCAAGGTAGACTCCATTCCAGCTACGTATAGATTTTTTTTCTCTTGGTACAGCCTCCTTGCTTTAAACAGTTTTGTTCGGTGCCTTCCATGAGCTATTTATGTCCCCCATTAATATCTGTTGCAAATCCAGCCAGACACCGTAAAAGAAAATTACAATCTTTTCTGTCTCTGTACTACAACAATACATCCTTGGTGTTCACGTTAAAGAAACGGGAAAAGAAAAGGGGGGAAAAACAGGTCCTGGTCGTGAGACTGGCAAAGTCAGGGGAGGGGAAGGGGAGATCATTGAGAATGCCCAGTTGTACCTGTTTGTTATTTATTGTCAAAACTAGCACTGGGGTTATACATGAGCAAACAGCAAGGTTCCATCCCAAAGGGCATCCATCCATAGCTCACAGATAACTTTCTTCAAGAAAACCAAAATTCAAATGGGGTGCCAGAGCGAAGAGGAGCCCACCATTTCTCTTTCTCCAGAGCTGTGTAAGATACAGGTCCCTGGAGAACCAAGGGACAGGTCCCAAGGGACACAGAGTGATATTGGAATTTGAATTCGAGGAAGGGAAGAGGAAAGAATGGCACAAAGCAGGAGTGAAACAGCTTCCAAGGGAGACATCTCTGGTGTCCACAGATGGGCACAGGAGAGCTGTCATTTTTTTCTGCACTAAAGAGGCATTTGGGGTTCCCACACACACACCTCCAGCCCTCCTACAGTCTCTGTCCCCCTGTGCTTACAGGTACATCGTGGGTGCAGCAGCACCAGCCACTCGAACATTCTGCGCATGTGCTGACCCCTCTCAGTTTAGATCAGGAGTATCTTCCCTCTGACCAGTGAGTGTCCTTAGGGAAAAAGGAGAAATTGGGGGGGGTGAGGGGGGAAGAGGATGAGATCCGAAGAAAGGAAGGATAATCTCTAGGGAGAGAAGCACACTTAAGCGAATTAAGTTTCTACAAGTTGGTAGAAACTGCTTCTGGGCAGCGGAAGGGACTCTCTTGGGACCCTCACCTAGGCCAGCGGACAGAGGGGTCGGGCGGGAGGAGCAGGCCCCTCCCCGCTGTCAGACCCTGGAGGGCCTTGGCTCCCAGGAGAGGAGGTGGAGTCCACTTAGAAACCGAAGCGTGCCCTGGACCGGAGGAGAATCTGGCCCGGACATTACATTTCACTTTCTCACCTGGGGAGCTTTAAAAATAAAACATTAAAAAAGAAGGCACTGCCAACCTCCCCCTGGCCACTGCTTTCATCTCATCCCCCCCCCCCCCCCCCCGGGAGTCTTTATCTAGGTTCCCCTTGCAGAAAAGGGGTCAAGAAGAGGAGATCCTGGGCATTTTCTAGGAAACGAAGGTGCCATGGAACCAAACCCAAGATTCAATATAGAGCCCACATGCGAAGCTGCAGTAGTTGCTTCTGCTGAGGAATTATAAACCACGTGACAGGCCAGGCGTGGGGTGGGGTGGGGGCTAAGAAAGGGCCCGGGTGGGCTGTGAAAGGCTAAAGCGAAGTACCTCTGCGTCCCCACATGGAAAAATCCCCGAATTTTAAACTTTTCTGGAGGGCAGGGAAGTTAGGCTGGGGTGCAGGGAGTGGGGTGCAGCCGGTGCACCCTCCTCGCCCGCCCAGGATCCTGAAGCCCCTGGCGTGGCGGTCACCTCGGGTCTTTTGCCTGGTCTGTGCGAGAGAGTTTCCGGACCAGAGTGAATCCAGCCTCTTCTCCCTGAAATAATAAACACCAACTTCTCCGAGCCCTCGGGCCAAGCCATTGTGAGAAGACAAGGCATTCTTCTTCTTGTTAAATAAAATATTCGCCCTCCGATCACTCTTATTTCCAAACCGAAAAGCTGGGTTTCTTTTCCTTCTCCTCTCTCTCTCTCTCTCTCTCTCTCTCTCTCTCTCTCTCTCTCTCTCTCTCTCTCTCTCTCTCTCTCTCTCGTTCTCTTTCTTTATCCTTTGCTTTCTCCCCTAAGCGAGGGTTAATACAAGAGCTCAGTTGCTAGTTCAAGTGTGTTTAACCTGATGGAGCAAATGCCCGGCAGCTGTGGACCGAGCTCGCCTCTGCAGCGCGGCGGCCCCCGCGTGCCAACCCCGGCGGGTCCCCACTCTCCCAGGTGCCTGGACCCCGTCAGTTCCACCTGTCCCCGGTCTCAGCCGTGAGACCCAAGCAGGTGACTTTCCCTTCAGCTGGCCCCTGGGGTTTCCGACAGCCAGCCAGCCAGCCTCCGACGACCAGGCGTCTAAGCTGTCGCCGGCCCAAGAGAACAAGAGGCCTCCAACAAGTCTGGCTGAGCAGCCCGCCCCCCACGGCCCGCCTTCCCCTCTCCTCCCGAAATTCGTTTCCTGGAGGGGCAGCAGCCGGGGTCCTAGCATCTAATTGCCTTTCCTTCCACGGAAGCGGGCACCCGGGAAGCACTGCCCCTTAGAAAGTGGGTGAGCGTAGGGGCTGGGTGGATTTTGCTTGTTTTATGACTGTCATTTTTTCCCCCCTTGCTTTCTGGTTTTTGTGAAGGGATTGTTATCGTTGGGCAAGAGCAGGGAGATGGAGGTGGGAGCTGGAAGGGAGATGAGTCTTTGAAGATGAGAAGAGTACACGTTCACCCCTTCCCCAACTGCGTGTCTGGAACGAAGGCTGCCAGCGACAGAGAACCGACTTCTCGGGAAGGTTTGCACGCAACAGGAAATTTCCCTTTCCTTGTATTATAATTGGACCAACCCCACAGTGTCTTTGGAAGAAAGTTTGAATTCTTTGATGGAGGTATTTCTCGGCCTATTGTCTTTGTGCAGTGAACTTTTACATCTTGCTATTCAATCGCAAACCTATATTCTCCCGGCTACCGGCAAGATTGATTTAATCATTGTAATGCAATTATTAGTGCTGTTTACCCAACGCTGGGTTTCAGGTTGGCTGTTAAGAAATTAAACTCTCTCTCGCTGGGTGACCAGAGGGAGGCAGGGGTTTTTCTTCATGTTGAAATGAAACAGTCCTCTTTATTTAGTCTCAGAGCTCTAGCTTTCGGCCACCGGCTCAATTAGCCAAAATGGAAACAATTTTCATTCATTGCAATAACTCACTGTTCTCAGATCGCTTTCAAAATATACACTTTATTATTATACGCTGACCCCGGTGGCGTGGAGTGGCAATAAAAGAAAGAGGCAGGGAGATCTATCTAGCCCCCTTGGGCTATAATTATTAGAAATTAATTGGGTTCAGGACCCTGGGTAGTCTAGCTAAATTAATAGCTTGTCTAGTGGTTTAAATCCGAATTTTTAGTCCGCGGGAGAGAAAGAGAGAGCGCCACAGACATGAAATGCAGACCCAAGGGACGCCTGCATTTACTTGCAAGACCCCTCATCTATTAAATAGTGTCCAGAATACATTTGAGTTGGGGAGAGGGAGCCGGACCTAGGAAGGGGGCAGGGGCCAAAGGAAAGAAAGGGGCGAGATTGGGGAGGGCGGCTGCGAGGGAGCTAAAAGGTCTCGAGTTGATTTTATTCGTGTGTGTTTTTTTTTTTTTTCTTGTCTGCATTGTTTTCGGGAGGGGTTGCACGGAGGGGTTAAAATACAAACTCAAAGATCCCCGTGTACTCGGAGCTGTCGCGCCGGAGTAAAAGTGAAAAGGGAGCCTTAGGCAAAAGGAAATTACTGCGAGCCCGCGTGACCTTTCAGGGAGGTAATCAATCAAGTGATCAACAGGGATATTTATCATCGCTATATAGGACTACTTCGCCCTGCGCGGGCGGGGCTGGGCGGGCGAGAGGAGGGTGCAGACAGGAGCGCGCACACACACGCACCTACACACACACACACACACACACACACACACACACACACGCACGCACGAAGTTTGGACAAACCCGATAAGCCTCCAGACAGACACGTAGGCTTTTCATACATGTGAAGACTGTCCGTGTAGTCTGACATTCCCGGGGGGAAAAAACACACACACTCATGCGCCTACGCAGAGGGGAAGTGCCCACATCCCCGCAAGCAGCGGAGGTGGCTGCGTGGAGGGGTTCACTTTACAAAACGCGCTTTGCTCGGAAAGGGAAACCGGCGGGGACATTCGCGCTGCAAACCCCGGCGAGGAGGCTGCGCGGGGCTGGGGCCGGCCGGCCCGCGGCGAGGCTCGGGGAGGGGGAAGGAGCGTCGCCCGCCGCAGGGGGCGCTGGCGGCGCGGGTGCCCCTGCGGGGTCCGCGGTACCCAGGCTGCCGGCCTCCTCTTCCTGCGAAATCCCCGCGCTGCCTGCGCCGCGCGCGGCCCGGGAGGGAGAGGCGCCCGGGGACCAGGCTGCTCCGGCGAGCACGCGCGGCGGGGATGGGGGGATGAGGGGGACGACTAGGATGGGGGTTGGCGGCCGCGTGTTTTCTGCCCACTTGTCTTCTCTCCTCCCTGGTGCAAAACTCCCTGCTTTCTAAAACTGCGTTTCGGGGCCCCGGATCTCTTAGCAAATCGTTGGGTTTTTACAACCCTGTTTCCCACCCTCTGGTCGTTCGACACACCCCCACCGCCCAACCTCCTAAGTGTATATATGGGAAGGGGGCGGGTGGGAGGAGAGAGAGAGAGAGAGAGAGCTGGCTTTTAATCATCATGATAATGATATTAAATAGTCGACTTAAAAAAAAAAATCTAGGCTCCCCGAGGCCCTGGCCCAGCTCGGGGATTGTAATCAGCAGTTCCTTTAGGGACAAGGTCGGGCCGATGACGGGCCCCGGAGGCTGGAAACCATGTCACCGCGGGTTTAGGAGACGCAGGTCGGGTGATGCGCGCCGCCTCCCAGGTAGCGGGCCGCCGCCCCCGCCGAGTGGGAATGCGGGGCCGCGCCGGGGCCGCGCTGCTTGGCACCAGACGCGGAGCTCGCGCCTGCCTGCCTGCCTGCCTGCCAGCGGCCCAGCCGCTCCGGCCGGCCCTCTCCCGCCTCAGGAAGGCGTCCTCCCCGCACAGCCTGGTCTGCGGCGCCCCCGCCTGGCCACCCCCGCCGCCGCAGCCGCCGGCGCTCCCGCCGCTGCACAGGCTCCAGCTGTGCACAGTAGCCGCCTGGGCGCGGGGGTGGGAAACAGCTGGAGCGCCCCGGGGAAGCGCGGGCTGGGGCGGGAAGGAACCCAGCGAGGAAGATTACGAGGCGATCAACTCCCGGAGTTGTGCTACTGGCTTTGGGATCTCGGAGGTACAGCTTTCACGGGGCGCAAAAATCTCTCTGCCAGGAACAGGAGCTCCGGAGAGAAACCAGACAGACTGCTGATGGGCGATGCCCTGAGCAGTGTGGACCTCCATGGGTCCCTGCTGCGCAACAAATACATTCAAAAAAGAAGGGTGCTTCTCAAAGCTAAATTTGCATATGAACACCACACACACACACACACACACACACACACACACACTCTCTCCCACACACACAGCAGGGCTCTTGTTTCAAATGCGGGCTCTGTGTTTCTAACACGCTCACAGGTAAAGCGGGGGCTCCTCCAAGTGTGGCTGGCAGACCAGCAACATCAAGCATTGCCAGCGCTTCGTTAGAAATATAGAATCTCAAGTCCTAGCCCAGACGGACTAAATCAAAATTGGCATATTAACAGGTGATTGTTGAACATTAAAATTGGAGAGGCACTGCTCTCGCATATGCCTGGCGCCCTGGCCCGGTAGCTCACTTGGTTAGAGCATTGTTTCAACGCGCCATCCTGTTGGGCACATGCAACAACCAACCAATGAATGCATAAGTGAAACAACAGCTTCTTCCCCCCCCCCTCCAATAAATAAATTTAAATTTTTTAGATTATGCCTGGCCAGATTTTCTTTGTTCTGTCTTAGATCAGGATACCTCCTGATTGAACCTCATTTCAAATCCTGCTTTCTTCCTTGGTCACAGGAGAGGGTGGAGTCCATGAACATATCCATTGAAAAGCTGCGCCTCCTCTGGCCCCTAGCAGAAGCTCTTTCCCCTTCTTCCCCTGACTGCCCAGTACAGAGGCCAAAGCCACCAGGGAGGCCTTCCTGGATCCTGGTCTGATTGACAACCCCCCGGCCACCACCACCACCACCCCACACACACACATACACTGTTCCCCGCCCCCAATATTTTGCTGTCAAGTCTATGACACTTATTTTTCCCTCCTTACATTGGACTTCCTTGTTTCTACATCTTCCTTCCCCTCTCAACTGAAGGCTTCTTGAAAGAAACCACACCTTATCTCCTCTAAGCTTTGTTTTTCCATTGTGGCATAGTCATTCCTTCCCCCATGTGATTAATGCATTAAAAATGCTTGTTGGCCCTGGCTGGTGGGACTCAGCTGGTTGGAGCATTGGCCTGTACACCAACATGCTTCCAGTTCAAATCCCGGTCTGAACATATACATAGGTTGCAGGTTCAATCCCAAGTCAGGGCACATACTGGAGGCAACAGATCGATGCTTCTCACATCCCAATGTTTCTCTCTCTCTCTCTCTCTCTCTCTCTCTTTACCCCCTCCCCTCTCTCTAAAATCAATAAACATATCCTTGGATGAGGATTAACACAATTAATAAATAAATAATATGCTTTGTGAGCTGTAAAGCTGAAGTTACCTTTTTTTCTCATCCCTCCTTTTCCCTCACCCAGGCTAGCACAATGCTTTATATCACTGGGCACCTACTATGTTGGTTGTTGTCTCTCTCTGAACGGTTCTGAATTCATTACACACCAGACATTCTGGATCTGGAACACAGTCACATGTAAAGCCCTTTGCATGGAAGGGTAGGGCCTAGTTCTCTCCTCTGTAGAATTCTATAGGGAAGGGGTTCTTAGTCTGGGACTGGGGGGGGAGGGGGGGAACTATTTGACATCTGCATATTCTAATTTTGTGACTCAGGGAGTAAGGCCTGAAGCCTGGAGACTGTCAGCAGTCTAAGGGGTCTGTAACTGACAGTTGGTGTCTACAGCAGTTCAAGGCTAGCTTTTGTAAACTAAAAATTAAGTGAACCCTTTTCAGGTTCTGCAAAAAGGACACATACCACGGAAGGTCCTGTAACTCCTTTGGAAGCCATGATTGCCAGACCGAGGAAAAGAGGGCAGTGTTCAGATTTTAGGGCCTTCCTACATGAGCTAAACTCTAGGACAGCAAGATGGAATTGAAAGACCTTAAGAGTCAGGCCTTTGGAGTTCAAATTCCAGTCCTGCCTTTTACCAGTTGTGTAACCTTAGGCAAGTTACTGAAGGTCTCTGAGCCCCCATTTTCTCCTCTGTAGGATGAAAATGATTATGTATATCTTGAAGAATTGTTGTGAAGATTACAGATAATATGTACAAAATGCTTCATAAGTGGTGCCTGCTACATTAATAGAAATTTAATAAACAAAACTATTCAGAGTTCCAAGCTCTAACATTCTGTAATTGGGCATAATGAAAAGGCTTATATTGTATGTGGAGTGGGTGGTAATGAGGGGCCATAGACACTGCCCTTTCCACTCCCATTGTATATACTTTTTCCCTTACTCAACAGACAGACTGTTCATTCAAAAAACTGAAGCCTGAGGCCTTTGAGATAGATATATATATATATATATATATATATATATATATATATATATACATATATATATATATACTTTAATAGCTGATAGCTCAATTTTGAAAATCAATGGTATTCTAATAAACACTGCCTTTTACTTATTTTAACCTGGGAACTTATATTCATATATGCATAACTCATGGACACAGACAATAGAGTGATGAAGGCCCGGGAGGGAGGGTACGAAGTGGAGGGGGTCAGTGAAAAAAAAAATACTGAAACAAACAAAGGAGACATCTATAATACTTTCAGCAATAAAGATTTTTTTTTAAGGAAGTTTAAAAACAGAAAACAAAGTATGTGTGTATATATTTTTGGGGCACCATCTCCTATCTAATGAAGAGGGATTATGCTAGTTGATCCTCACACCATCACAAAGATGGCAGCACCCACAGCCAATAAAGAGGGAATATGCTAATTGACTGCTCCACTCTCAAAGATGGCTGCACCCACAGCCACAAGATGGAAGTGCCCAGTCCCCTCAGCCCCACCAGCCCGCCTGCCTCTGGAGTCCCCCAGTCCCCTCAGACCTCCAGCTGCCCAGGGCCAGCCGGAGGTGCAGGCAAGCCTAGGATGGCAGCTGCCTAGCCACCCAGAACCACCTGAGGCTCAGGTAACTAGGGCTGTCTGAGGCTTGAGCTGCCAGCAGTGGCAGCAGCAGAGGTGTGATGGGGACATTGCAATTTGAGCCCTAGCTGGTTTGGCTCAGTGGGTAATGTGTCGGCCTGTGGACTGAAAGGTCCCGGGTTCTATTCTGGCCAAGAGCACATGCCCAGGTTGTGGGCTCAATCCCCAATAGAGGCCACTCAATGATTCTCTCTCATCATTGATTTTTCTATCTCTCTCCCTCTCCCTTCCTTTCTGAAATCAATAAAAATTTAAAAACAACAAGAACAACATTGCAGTTTGAATGGGCACCATTGTGTCTATGATTGAAATTTGTTACATATTTTTAAGGGATTCTTGTGTGCTGGTGCCTATTCTCAGCATGAGTCAGGGTCATACCCACCTCATTCCATGTAGGCAGGGTCCTGACCACCTCCCCACATGAGGCAACAGGACCTGAGCCACATGGTGCAGGCCACTGAGAAACTGACAGAAACATCGCTCTTCCCCTGGCCATCTGATTGTTATCTTTCTGGGTAATATACACAAAGTTATAATTTGATGATGTCTAATGTATCCATGTTAGCATATTCTCTCCCTGGGAAAACCACAGAAACTGTTCAAAGAGAAAGTAGGCTTTTGTTTGTTTGTTTTTTAATGTCCAACCCAGCATATTTTTTTCACTGATTTGTAGAAGGGAGGGAGGGAGGGGGAAGAGAGAGAGAGAGAGAGACAGAGAGAGAGAGAGAGAGAGAGAGAGAGAGAGAGAGAGAGAGAGAGAGAGAGAGAGAGAGAGAGAGAGATTGCCACATTGATTAGTTGTCTCTGCACTCACCCCAACCAGGACCAGGAATGGAACCAAAATCCTTCAGTGTGAGAGCTCTAATCACTTATAATAGCAATATTGGCTGGGGGAGTGGTTTTTTATTTTTTTAAATATATTTTATTGATTTTTTAGAGAGAGGAATGGAGAGGAATAGAGAATTGGGAACATCAATGAGAGAGAAACGTCAATCAGCTGCCTCCTGCATACCCCCTACTGGGGATGTGCCAGCAACCAAGGTACAGGCCCTTGACCAGAATGAAATCTGGGACCTTTCAGTCCACAAGCCAATGCTCTATCCACTGAGTCAAACCAGTCAGGGCAGGGGGAGTGGTTTTTAATGGGATCAGTAAATGCTCTTTCTTTTAAATATGCATTTATATTTATCTTTCTTACATGACTTTTTTGTTTGTTAAATAGTGTTTTTAAGTTTTGCTTTACATTAATGCAGTTGCCAACCTTACTTTTAATACATAACGTTGGTTGAGTTTAGATCCCAGCCAGGAAATAAAAGATTTGTGAAATTTACACGTGTAGTACTTTCACATTATTTAATCAAACAAATGATTATGGTTGACTTAAGAAAATATATAGATTATCAAAGCAAACTAATTGGCTCACTGTACTTTTAAACTTATGGATCTGGCAGATTTTTTATATCTTTTTTAAGCACAAACTACAGGACCCCTGCTGAGACAGTTTATAAAGGAGACTACCTTTGTAACAAGATCGTCCATGCTCAGTAACTTAATTCCCTTGACTTGGGTCCAAGGCAGACCTGGCTACCTTCAAGCTTACTGTAGAGTGAAGTCCCATAGCTATGACAGAGTGTGATACAGGTGTGCCCTGCTTTATGAAAAGCCACATCACAATGTGATTATTCGCTCCATGCTATTTTATTAAATAATGAGTTCCCCTGGGACATTTAAAATATGATTTGACTTACAAAAACCTGATTTATGCTCACTTTACCCAGAAACATACCTACAAAGGTAAAGCTCTATTTTTTTTAAATCGTGACACATGTCCCTAAGCAAATGTTTTATAAGCAGTCCATTTTCAAAGGTTAAGACAAGGAAGCATAGTTTGGAGACTGGGAGAGAAACAACTTCTGTACAGAGAATCAATTGTGCAGTGAAGAAACCGGGAACCAATCTGCTGAATTATCTACTTGGAGACTCATGTCGAAGCCTGACTTATGTTAGGATTTGGACTTCAAATGTTTCAGAAAATACAATTGTACTGAGTTATAACACCAAAAAAAAAATCCAAATCAACTCTATAAACACTCTTGAAAAATACTCTTCAAAACTGAAGAACTTTCTGTTGCATAGAAAAACTGAACAATAATTCTAAAATTGCTCTTGGCTTATACCCATCTAGAGGTAATAGCCTATGGGCAGAAATCCAGCTCATATCCAGGTTTTCACTTAGCTAGTTGGCATTGAACTGAAACTCTCTAAAACTGCATATGCTGGACTCATCAGGACATTGGCATTCTCTGGGCTGCAGGAGACGGCTTCACTTCTGCCCACAGTGGAAGCGCCAATGCAGAGAAACCAAAATAGTGAATGCCATTGGCATGCCTCTTTTTCTGTTGTTTGCATTTTATGCTAAGCTTTCCACAACATGTGTGTCCAAAATCTCTACAGAATCAATATTCATGCAGGTTTCCTCGTCACACTAAATGGGCAAACTGGTGCTCCGTGTGCTACCTGAGTGGTCCAACATATCTTCCTAAAACACAGTTCTGATAATATCATTCTCCTACTCAGAATCTTCAAGATCCCTTAGCTGTTTTCAATATAACACCCCAAATGTTACCTTTTATTCAAAGGCATTCTAGCTATGGGGAGTGTGGAGGGGAAACAGCAAGAAAGGTGGGAAAGCATGAGGTCTGCACCAGAAGTGTGAAGAATCCCAGGCTGCCTGGGTTATGGGCTTCAAGAAGAGGCGTTATGAGAAATAGGTTTGTAAAGACAGGTGCGGCACATGCCACGGGAGACTTTGAATGAAAGGCAAATATTTGGGGCTTTATCTTGAGAATAATTGAGAGAGCTTGAAGATTTTGAATGGGGCTGGGAGGCATTATCAGAACTGAGCCTTAGGAAGATTAAGCAGGCAGAGGTGTGCAGAATGGATTACACTTCCTCTCACATGTTCAGTCCACCTGTCGTTGGCGATCCAAGACAAACATCACCTCCTCCAGTAAACTTCTGATATGCTTCTCTCAACTGGAAGCAGTGTCCGCAACACCACCCAGATGGCATCTCTTCCTTACATGTTGGTTGTGTGTATCTATGGTCTCTCTTAATGCGCTGCAAATTTCTCGAGGGTTATTTGTATCCAACTCTTCTTGTCCTCCAGTGCTAAACCACATCGTGCTAAGAACTAGTAGCTCTTTCTAAAAAAAAGGATTTCTATTTTTCAACCATGTTAGAAAATGCTCAGCAATTGTTTTGTTTGTTTTTTTTATAGTGCCTCTCCTTCAGCCTCTCAATTCACTCTTTCTTGCTCTCTGATTAGACATATGGAGAATCCTATTGTGCTATCTTCCATGTTTTTTGGCCTCTCATAAATTCTATCTCTTTATCTCTGTGTTTAATTCTGAATAGTTTCTTCAGATCAACTTAAGTCCTCTGCCCTATCTGGTTTGGCTCAGTGAATAGAGCGTCAGCCTGCAGACTGCAGTATCCCGTGTTGGATTCTGGACAGGAGCACATGCCTGAGTTGCGGGCTTGATCCCCAGCAGAGGAGGCAGCCGATCGATGATTCTCTCTAATCACTGATGTTTCTATCTCTCTTCTTCTCTGAAATCAATAAAAATATATTTTTTTAAATATGTAAGTTCTCTAATTCTCTATTTGGCTCTGCTTAATTAGCTATTTAGCCTGTTATTTTTTTTTTCTATCTCAATTATGATTTTTTTTCATTTCTGTCATTTGTACATTTTTATCTTTATTATATATTTTTAATTTCCATTATTTTTTCACACTGCCTTGTTACCTTATTTTCAGCCTCAACGTTGTTTTTAAACATTGTAATCATATTTCTTTTCATGACAGTTCTATTATCTGAAATTTCTAAAGATTTAATTCTGCTACTTATTGCATCTACTGCCCATTGCTCAGATAAATTGTTTTTCCTTATTTTTGAATTTAAATTGTTAGTTCGCCTTTAGCAAGATATTATCTGAGGGATCATGTTTAAAATTACTTGAAGACTTATTTTTCCAGAGTGGTTTTACACTTGTTTTTATTCCATATCCTAGGGTTATCATCGTTTTTTTAATTTATGTATCAATCTGGGGTTTTTTTAACCATGGAGGAAGTGTAAGTAGAACCCCAGACATGAGTAATAATGGGCCTATTGGGAAGAATTGTCAGGGGAGACTTCTTTCTTTTTAATCCAGAGGCCAGATGAGAAAGAATCTTCCTTGTTATCTCTTTTTATGGTAACCTGATAATTTTCTAGACCAATGGTGCAACTCATTGAGATCTAGTTTCACACAAGTGTACCTGTTCTCACTGCCCAACGCATGTTGGACCAGAACTTTATGGCCTGATTCCATGCAAGTTTTCACACTTGAGCTCTGGGTTCTCAAAGCTATTAGCTCCCTAAGTAAAGGCTGCCAGGATTTTTAACCCTTCTGTGATCAGCCCCAAGAACTTTCTTTCTTTCAAGAACATGTATTAGCAGAATGCTTCAGTTATTTGATAAGAGAGGGTTGTAGATTATTTAGTCCATAAAAAAACTGGGGTATCTAGATTTGAAAATATCTCTGGTGGTTTGCTATTAGTGAGTTTCAGTTTCAATATCTTTTCTTGATATTTTTTATTCAAAAGAAATTCCTTGTCCCAAAATAAATGTAAAACCAAATGTCACTTTTGAGTAGAATCACATGTTTCTGGTTAGTCTAAAATCTCTCATCCCATCTCCCTTATCTGGCCATAAATATTACGGTCAGTTTTCAAATATCATCTCAGATTCAGACTTCTTTCTAACACTTTCCTTAATTATAGTAATAATAATTACAGAACAACAACAATAATTTCTTAAGTAATTACTTCGTTAAGCACTACCTTATTTTCTAAGTAACCTCATGATATTTCTAGCCTCATTGTTGAGGGGAAGAAACTAATGTTCCTAGAAGTTAAGTGACTTGTTCAGTGTGGCCTAGCTAGTAATAGGTTGAACCATATAAAATTACTGATACTTGACTGATTTTTTACCCATCCTCCAAAAGTCAGATAGTTCAATCTAAGAAATAGTGAAGGGGGGATCAAATTCATATTTTTTGTAATTCCATATACTTTCCCCTAGATAACAGCCTCTCTACTATACTAATTAATCCTTTTTATAGGCTACTTCAGCACTTTTACACCATCTCTCTTGACTAACTTTCCTCATTTGATCTTCAGTTATAATAATGTACGTTCATCTATCTTCTCCCGTGGACTGTAAACTCTCTGATGATTGTGCCTTAGCTTCGTATCCCCATAGTGCATAAGTCTTCAATAATTTTTTTAAAAACAAAGTAGGTTATTCAAATATTGGTTAATATTTATGTGTAGTTGATGTGCTTTGTCTTGGTCTCATTTTCTCTTGGTGGAAGTTTTTAAAGGTCCCAAGGTTCTGAGATTTTTTTTTCCTCATCAAGAAGTAGTGTCTATGTCTCCTTTCCATAAATCTAGGCAGACGTGTGACTGCTTCGATCAATAGGAGAGAATAGGAGTGATGTGTGCAAGTCCCAAGGCTGGGCCATAAAAGCCCATGCAGCTTCTGCCTAAGTGTCTTGGAACATTTGTTCTTGGAATGCTACCATGTGTCCCCTATCTCAGAATGCAATAGCCACATTGTGAGAAGCCCATACGACACAGAAAGACCTCATGTAGGTTCTCCAGCCAGCGGGCCCCACAGAGCCCATGCTTTGAGTTATCCTAGCCCAGGTAACAGGCAAGTGACTGGAAAAGTCATGGATGGTTCCAGCTCTCAGCTGTTTGAGTTTCTTCTGATCATTTGAGTCTCGCCAGCTGAGTCCCAGATATTGTGGAGCAGAGACAAGCCACCTTTTTCTGTCCCGTCTGAATTCCTGTGAACATAATAGCATAATTATCGCTTTACACCACTGCATTTGGGATAGTTTGTTGTGCAACAGTAAACAACTAAAGCATTGCCTTCATCTGTCCTGTCAGTTATAGCCTGGCCAGCTCTGAACCCTCCACAGGTTGGGCTTAAGATAGTATAAGGCCACTAACTAACTCCTTTCCCCTAACTGGTTTGGCTCAGTTGATAGAGTATCTGCCTGCGGACAGAATGGTCTCAGGTTCAATTCTGGTGAAGGGCATGTACCTTGGTTGTGGGCACATTCCCAGTAGGAGGTGTGCAGGAGGCAGCTGATCAATGTTTCTAACTCTCTGTCCCTCTCCCTTCCTCTCTGTAAAAAATCAATAAAATATATTTAAAAACAAAAAGACAATGGCCTGAGGGTGGGTGGCTATTACCATATCCAGAATCAAAAATGTGCTTCAAGTGGATTTCAGCTTCTGGACATGTTTTGAACATTTGGCTCTCACCCTGTGTGCTGAGTCTGTCTTACCGACGTGCTATCCTGGCCGAGGACTGAACCCAATCTGGTTGGCTGAGAGCAGCAACCTCCCAACTCATTACTGTCACTGCCCTCTCTTAGGGCTGGACCTTGTCTCTGCCATCCCTTATACTGACAGGTCCATTTAACCTACAGCAGTCAAGGCACTCACCAGAAGTGGACCGGAAGCCCTGGTTTCCATTCTACCCTCTTATTCAGGACCACTCAACAATCTATTCTAATCCAGGCTGCCAGCCAAGCTTTGCCTTCATAGACTTGGTAATCTGGGCTCTGGCCCCTCCTTAGAAGCAAACAGCTTTTTCTTCATTCCCAGCCATCCTACCCAATATGTTCCTTCTCCTTAACAAGGTTTCTTCGAACAGCAGACACACCTGCAGAGATAAGGAGGCAGAGTGAGCAATAGGAGGCGGTGTTCACTAGCGGGCAAGTGGGTCTCCAGGGAAGCTGAGAGGCAGAGACAGCCAGAACTCTTGGGACCACTGTGCTGGAGTTTCTGGCATCCAGTCCCAAGAAGTGGGAGGGCATTTCTCCTACTTGTTAGGTAAAACTTCCAAGCCTGGGTCCTGCCAGAGATCTGTAAAGAGCCTACTTTTTTTTTTTTCTTTCTTTTTTTTTTTTTTAAGGCAACAGATCTTTATTAAACACCTGCAAAATTACTAGGAGGAGCCATGATGCTGGGCACACTGTCAAAGTCCATCTTCTCCATGATGTTCTTGGGCCCCATTCATCAGCCCTCCAGCCTACTTGCTCACCGCACCTCTATTTTAGCTGACTGTTCGGGTCAGGTCTCTGAGCATCTCCGCCAGCAGCCAACGATGATGTGCTGATTAGTAATAGCCACAACATGGCAGATAAATTAGATAAATTTCCGGGCAGAATCTTCAAAACGAGTTATATCTTCCAAAAGTTCCATGTTTTCATCCATGACTTGCCAGAAGGCCCGGAAGGGGCAGGCCTCAGAGGTACAAAATCTGGGCATTCTTCCTGATGGGCCTGGTCAATCGTGAAGTTACTGTGAGGCAGGCCACGTGGTGAGAGCCTTTAGCAGGACCTGGGCGGTGATCATGGCCTGAAAGAAGGTTGGGTAGAATTGCTACCACCTCAGGACAACCAGGCTGGCTTCCAGATCATAGACATTCTCCTTGGCCTATGTCTCCACATAGGACTCCAGGGAGGCCAGATTCTCAGAACTGTGTCCTTGAACAACTTGTCCATGTTCACTCTCATCTGCTCAAACTCTGCCGTGACTGCTGTCGCTTCCCACCCGAGGGATGGAGCCGAAGTACCGGCAGGTGATGGTGCCTCGAGGACTGGAAAAGGAAGTGATCTGGCCTACTGTCTTTTAATGAAACGTTTCTGCTTACACTAGCCAGAATGGATTATTTTGTCTGGAATTAAGAGCACTGAACTTACCATCTTCCAACATGCTGTGATCTTTGAATCAGTCAGAGAATCTTATAGCCATAAACCGTTTATTTAATTTTTGTTCATAGATCCTGACAGGTAGTACTATTAGTACTGAAGATTATCATGAGCTCTACTGTACCAGTAGAAAACTAACAAGTACCATTCGGTAATGTTAGAAAACAATGACCAGACATAATAAATGTATTATTGATAATAAAAGACTTTCGCTGTTAAAAAGCAAATTTATGGTTTACTTTAAAATTTTTATTTTCATCTCCCTTTTGGCATTTCTATTTGGGGGGTGGGGAGTGGAGGTTTATAAGCGTTTACAATAATACACATATGTAATTTATGAGCATTCTGGAAATACACGGAAAAAAATACTGAATAGTATGCAAGACCAAAAAAAATTTGGAAACCTCTGCTATAAATTCAAAGTATTCATTCTTAAAGAGACCTTAAAGAACATCTAATCTAATAGTTTGTAAAAATGTTTGATAGCAAACCTCGAAGGGAAGGTAGGGAAGGGTGGGGGTAAGCGGGAGAGATCAACCAAAGGACTTGTATGCGTTCATATGGGCGTAATCGATGGACACAGACAACAACAAGGGAGTGGGGGGGGGGGATGGGATGTAATCGGGGAATAAGGACACATGTGTAACACCTTAATAAAGAAATTAAAATAAATAATAAATAATAAAAATGTTTGATGGCAGAAATCTTTCTTCAGAGAAAGCCCCAATACCTAAAACAAACAATATATATGGTAGGGTCCCCCCTCTGCTATTTTCCTGAAGGGTCCAGAGCAGTGCTTTGTGCAAACCGCTGATATTCTAGAGCACTCTCTCTTTGCAGGTTAGGAAACTGAGGCCCAAAAAGTAAAGGTCTTGGCCAAGATGACTTTTCTATTTGATGACTGAACGGGCTCAACCTACATTTGCTGAATCACTTTTTGGCCAGAGTTCTTTCCATGCTATTACATTATTTCATTGAAATGCTAGTCTGGTGATGCTCTTTTCCTTTGTGTTCTGAGATGTTGAGAGGTGTTTGCCAGTCTGAGTCTGGGGAGTGTCTGAGAAGCTGGAAGGAAGTGTTGGAGAGCCCCTACCCACTCCCCAACCCTCAGTCTTTCCGAGCAAGGTTGATCCCACAAAAAACATTTTTAATGAGTTCACTATGTATTTTGTTTCTGCTTCGTCTTGCCTGCTGGCTTTAGTCGAAAGAATCCAGATTGGAAGCTTAGCCAGTCGCAGTCACGCTGTCATCCGATAGAAATGTACTGTAGCATCACCCGAACCCCTGGGCTCTTGTTCACACATGTGGATTCTAACCAGCAAAGGAATAAACTAGAGTGACTACAGGCAAATATCGCTGGACTTCACTGAGATTGATGACAATGGTAATAAAAATAGTCATTTCCATGACCAATACTACCAGTAAGTCAACAGTTAAAGGGGGATAGTTTTAAGAGTAACCAATGCATTAGCTCTTGTCAATGAGATTCCTTTTGGCAGTAATATATGCTGGGGATTAAGTTAAACCAAATGTTTGTAACAATGGAAATGTAGTCATGTTAACAGTTAGGATTATTGTCCCAAGTGAGTATTTACTGTAGTTACATTCAAATTTACCCTTTAATTTACTCTTTTGGACACTGTTTGATCATTTTCATCTCTTATTGATAAATTCCATTTCAGATTCAAACCAGCAGAAAGCATCCTTTGACATTTTAAAAGCCTTGAATTTTATTTTCTTTTAAAATGTTTATGCTATTTTTTTTTTCTTTAACTGTTGCTTCCCGTGCTGCCTGAGCAGTGGAGGGAGTAAGCAGTGAAAGCCCTGTCTGAGAAAGTCCTGTAAGTTTTTCAGCCACATTCAACTCTTCTTGGTGCTCATAACCCTCGGACCCAGCCATGGCTGAACACTTTGATTCTTCTTTGATTTTACATCTGCTTTCTGCCACTTGGTTACTGTGTGGCCAGGCAGGGAAGAGGCCCCAAGCTGACTTTATAACCCGGGAGATTACCTGTTCCCGGTGCCTAGAGGGAGCCAGTGCAGAAAGCCCCATCCAGATGTGACCTCACAGGAGGCTAACCTTCTGCTGGCTGCTGGGTGACTCTGACGGCTCCTGGTTGCAGAATTCAGCAAGACTAGGCTCGAGCCCTAAGTGGTTTGGCTCAGTGGATAGAGTGTCAGCCTGTGGACTGGAAGGTCCCAGGTTCAATTCTGGTTAAGGGCATGTGCCTTGGTTTCGGGCGCATCCCCAGTAGGGGGTGTACAGGAGGCAGCTGATCAATGTTTCTCTCTCATCGATGTTTCTAACTCTCTATCCCTCTCCCTTCCTCTCTGTAAAAAAAGAAAAAAAAAGACTAGGCATAAGTGTTGTTTATCACAAGCATTCTTTGTTCTTTAAAGGACTTATTCTGATATTGTTCTATAATAATATTTTTATTGATTATTATAAAGAAAATTAATTTTATCTCATTAAGCCAATAAGTGACACTTGGTAGAATAAATAGAGGAGGGTGATAGGGAATTTGCACTTTGGGTTGCTTTACTGTTGTTTTCTTTGATTCCTTTTGGTCATATACACGCCAGGGTGGTGTGCTTTCCTCCGCATTGAGAGGAGAGAGGCCCCATGAACAACGTCAGAGCACTCAGGGCTCATGAGCTTCGGGAGGGCCCTCACAGAGCCTCGCCATGCTTCTGAGCATGTCCTTCCCTTTCCCAGACTGCCACACTCCAGCAGTGTTCACAGCAATGGGAAGGTCCTTCTGTTAACAGCTGGAATCATGGTCCCAGTGAACATTTACTATCGTTCCATCCACATGTACCTTTTTGGGCACTGCTTGGTCAGGGGAGGGAGAAATGCTTGCTTTCTCCCTGGCCACCACACTTACGTCAGTTGTTCCGTGGCCCCGTTCCTAGATGATCACTCATCAGCAAGTGTGAAATGATTGTCCATCTGCTGTTTCTATAGTGAGTTGCATCTATAGTCACCGATGAAGCTCTATTAAAACACTGGCACTGAGGTTCCATGCCAAACCAACGGAATCAGCACTTTTGGTGGTGGGGCATGAACAGCCCTATGTGTTAATAGCTCCCCTGAAGATTTCCAGTTAAGAACTCTTCCTGTAATGTCTTTGATCTCATAGAGGTCTTTGGTCCATTGGCCCAAGTGCTTTTTTCACCACTCATCGCTTTCTCGTGTTATGATGTACAGATTCCCATAGTCCGTAATTGTAATCATGGGCAAACATTCTGTGTCTCCCCACTGTAATATTCCCCTAGTAAACGACTCTAACACCATTCAACTCACTGTTACAACCATCCCAGGCCTGGACCAGATCTCCCAAAAGTTTCATATGTTTATAGAAAAACATATAACCAACCGCGTTGGCTGTTTTACCTTTAAAACCAACACAAATCTCACTTGGGCACACAGCACAGTTCAAAACCCCTATTAACGCTTTCAGATGATTAGTTCATACTATGTCTTCTATTTTCTTCCCCAAATCTCCTATATTCTCCTCTTCTCCCCACCAATCTTGGCAAATGCCTCATAATTCATAGGGAAAAAATACAGATATCAGATCAAATTCCTCATCTTCCTACCTCCAAATCTACAAATGATCTGTATCCACACTCTCTGCCCTCCCCCTGCTATCTGTGGATAAAATGTCCCTATTTCTATCCGAGACCAACCTTCCATTTGTGCTCTTGATTGCTCCTCCTTCTGTTTTTTGAGGGACTTCATTCTTCCCTTCAAAACAATGCATTATCAATTTCTTCCATTTTTACAAATATGCTTCATTATCTCCCATCTTAAAACAAAACACATGTTCCTTGACTCAACATCCACCTTGGCTGTCACACCATATCACTGCTTCTCTTCACTTTAAAACTTCTTTAAAGTGTTGTTTTGAGTGTCACTCCCCACTTCCTCAATACTCCAGTGAAAACAATATTATCAAGGTTGTCTTCCGAACAACTTTTCTTGGATATCTAAAAGGAACCTAGACTTCATATGTCCACAAACAACTTTTTCTTTTTCTTTTTTTTAACTCCAAAAATTAATCTGGTCCTTCGCCAGTCTTCCCATTTAACTTAATCGCAACTCATCCAATTAGTTCAAGCCTTGATCCATCTCTTTTTCTCACACCCCATATGCAATTCATCAAAATGTTTTATTGGCTGTTCTTCCAGAATATATCCCAAATCCATTCACTCCTCTCCATTTCCTATCCCTCCAATCAATCACTATCCTTCTTCATTTGGACTTACCCAACAGCCTCCTGACAGTCTCCCATCTCCACTCTTACTTCCCAGTGTTCATTTTCTACACAGCAACATGTGTGTGTTTAAAAACAGATGAGATCATGTCCAACAGCTTGCCTTTACACTTAGAATAAATCCAAACATTCTTAAGGCCTGATGGGCCTGCCTATTCCCTTCTCATCAAACCTCATCTTAGATACCTACTCCCACCTTTGCTCCAACATGTATGTTTCTCAGTTACTCCAGAAAATCCCAACACCTTCCCTCCTGCTGGGTCTCCTAAAATGCTTGCCTCCCTTGGTCGATCAATGATTCTCTCTCATCATTGATGCTTCTATCTCTCTCTTTCTCTCCCTTCTTCTCTCTGAAATCAATAAAAATATATATTTTTTAAAAAAGATTATAGCATTGAAAAGCATTAAGATTTTTAAAATAATAAGATAAATTCTTGCTTCTCAGACCTTCTGTTGTCCAGCTCCTTATCTCAGCTCCAGTCACTTTCTCTCCCTGACCATTCATTCTAAAGCAGTCGCCACTTTTTATTATGTTACTTTTTATTTTTATAACCCATCACTTTTTATTATGTTACTTTTTTTCCATGGCAACTTGTTCAACAAATGAAGAGCAGATAAAGCTAGTTTTATTGATAAAAATATTCTCCAGAGATTTGTTTAATAAGGAAAAGCCTTCGGGTGAGATAAACCCTGAGGAAGTCTAAAAACAATACTTCATCATTAAGGTTAGTGCCTGGGTTGCACAGGTAAGTATTATTGACTTTCTCAAATGTCCTTCGGAAAGGTTTGAATTTTGGTGGGTATAATCAGTATTTCAGCCCTAGCTCTAACATCCAGATTCTTTTTTTTTTTTCTTTAACATATCCTATTGATTTTGTACAGAGAGGAAGGGAGAGAGATAGAGAGCTAGAAACATCGATGAGAGAGAGTCATTGATCAGCTGCCTCCTGCACACCCCCCACTGGGGATATGCCCGCAACCAAGGTACATGCCCTTGACCGGAATCGAACCCGGGACCCTTCAGTCCCCAAGCCGACGCTCTATCCATTGAGCCAAACTGGTCTCAGCACATCCAGATTCTTTGACGAAGGTGCATGCCCAAAAGAATTTTGGACATAAGTTTTATGTTTCTCTATCTCAGCAAGAAGCCACCAACTCAGGGGACTTCTTTCTTGCCAATGTTTAAACTATCAATATCTAGCTTGGAACAAGTTTACTGATGTTCTAAGGACTCTCGTCTTTACTTCTCATAGAGTAAAAGCCCTTCCATGGTTAATTTAAGAAGTGATTATTTTTCCACTAAACTTCCTTTCAATAAAGGACATAACAAAATTGCCTCCTTCCAAGTGATAACACCACAAGCCACTTTGAGGAGCTAATTGGGAAATACCCATTTTGAATTCTTTGATACCACTGACAAATGAGAAATACACATGGATAAATTTCCTTTACTGCTAATGGGTATCAAACCACACATCTACATAATAAAAGAGAAAGACACTAATTGAATGTACCTCCGTGACACCCACCAGCCAATCATGAGTGAGTATGCAAATTAACCAAAAATATGGTGGATTAATTTGCATATGCAAGGCACCAAGGGGAAGTGTGGGATGCTTGCATCGTCACCATGGCATTCAGCACCACCCCAGTCACTCTGGGCAGTGTGGGAAGGCAGAAAGGCGGCTCCAGGCTGGAGCAGAGAGGCAGCTCTGGCCAGAGCGAAGGCAATGCCGGCAGCCAGGGAAAGGAAGGCCTATTCTTGCACAAATCTTCGTGCATCGGGCCTCTAGTGTATTATAAAATAAAGTTCGCATCTCTACTATAATAATAGAGAGGATGAAGGGGGGGTTAACTCATGAAATCTGGAATCAGTGTTCAGCCAACAGTAATTGTAATAATCATCACCATCAGCCTGATGGCATAAGCCACAGGGCATAAGTCAGGACCTAAAGTAATGCATTTTTATCTAAAATGATGAAACCTTTTACCTGAGATCCAGAGCAGCCTCTCAAGGAGCCAAATTTGATGCCTGCCACTGGCAACAGTTAATATATTGAATTCCTAAGTCAGATTATTGTTTTAAGTATTTTCTGAGTGAAACCATTTTCGAAGGAATCTAACATTTCATTTTAATGTTGAAAAGTTTTTACAGGTCCTAAATATGAAATGGAAACAAAACAATGTAGATAAATGATTAGAAATTTATTAAGCAAGGAAGGTAATATCAGCAGCAATATGTATTACAGAGAAATGGAGACCAACCTCCGCTTCCTGGTTTGGGGATGCTCTTTAAAATAACATGCAAGAGAATGGCTGGAGGTGGGGGAATGCTGGAATGAGATCAGGCATCCTGGTTTACAGAATCTATACTAATAAAAGAGTAATATGCTAATTAGACCAGGAGACCTTCCAAACAAAGCCATGGTGGTGGGGCAGGTTGGGGTGAGCAGGCCAGCAGGGGGGACAGTTGAAGGCAAGCTGGCCAGTGGGGGATGGCAGTTCAGAGAGAGCAGGCTGGCAAGGGGGGGCAGTTATGGGTGAGCTGGCCAGCAGGGGATGGCAGTTGGGGACAAGCAGGCCAGTGGGCGGGAGAAGGGGGGAGTTGGGGGCAAGCTGGCTGGCAGGGGTGCAGTTGGGGATGAGCAAACCAAAGGGGGACAACTGTGGGTGAGCTGGCCAGCATGAGGGGCAGATGGGGGGCAGTTGGGAGGGGTAGTTGAGGGTAATCAGTCCAGCAGGGGCGGGTAGTTAGGGTGTTCAGGCAGAAGCGGGGGGGGGGGGACAGTTGGGGTTGATCAGGCTGGCAGGCAGAGTAGTTAGGGGCAATCAGGCAGGCAGGCAGGTGTGCAGTTAGGAGCCAGTGGTCCTGGATTGCGAGAGGGATATCTGACTGCCGGTTTAGGTCCAATCTAAATCGACAGTCAGACAACCCCGGAAGGGTTCCAGATTTGACAAGATGCAGGCTGGGCTGAGGGACACCCCCACCCCCACCCCACCCCTTCACAAATTTTGTGCACCAAACCATTAAATCATAAAATCATAAAACCATAAAATCTCATCATTGAAATGGATCTGAGGTTTGAATCCCATTTTTAACATTAGGTGAAACTTTACTACGTATCAAGCACTACATATACTTAGGGTTCAGAAGTAAAGGCTTGGGCTCTATCTTTAAAGATATAAAAGTCTTGAACAGGACTTCAGTTAAGATGCAATTTAAATAAAACAATCCTGGTCCTGTTGGGGTATCTCATTTGGTGAGGGCATCATCCTGATATCGTTCTCTTTCTTCTCTTTGATTCTGTAGCAGCCCGTAAGCAGCTCTAGGCTATCAGCAGCTTCAAAAGTTCCAATAAAGTTCTGAGTATGGTCCAGCCTGCATGGCTCAGAGGTTGAGTATTGACCTATGATTCAGGAGGTCACAGTTCCGTTCCCAGTAAGGGCACAGGTCCCAGTTGCGGGCTCGATCCCCAGTGCGGGAAGTGCTGGAGGCAGCTGAACAATGATTTAATTTAAAAAATATTTTTTAAAAAATTCTGACTATGCATCTTATTGGAAGAACTTGGGACATGTGTCCATCACTCTCCCCCATCACAGTGTATAGGAATGGGATATGCTGATTGTGCAGGACTGAATTCCATGTCCACCTCTGCAGCCCTCACCAGACCACTGGAATTAAGACTGAGAAAGAAGCTTCTCCTAAGGAAAACTGTGAGTAAATAAAGCAGACCAAAGTAGCACATGAGAATAAAATTATTTCAGTGATATTTAAGTGTAATGCATGAGACATAAGAAAACAATTGGCTAATTTTGTGGAAGGGCAGGAAAGACTCTGGCATAACACTGGAATTCAGGCTTGAGTATCTGGGTATGATGTTGGCTATAACCAAGCTGTTGACTGTGTACATAGAGAACCAAGGAGGGAATGAGAGGGGGGCTGAGGAGGTTGGAGATGATGATGATGATAATAATAATTATTATTATTCTAATAATAATACAATACAACTATACTCCCTGGCAAGCCAAGGAAAAGAAACAGCAGCAAGTAACAGAAAATATAGTGCTAACATTTAGAACAGATCACTGGACTGGAGATACAGATTTTTAAAATTCTTTAGTCCCACCTTTGTTTATATAGGCATTTAAAAAGTATTTATTTTAATATGCAAAGCTACTATGATTTTGAAATTTTTCTAAACACACCCTACCTCAGTTATCTTGATTATACTTCAGTTCTCTAACGTCTCCTTTCCTCTTTCTCTTAGATAATCAATATCTTTAAAACACCAAACAAGGGATTAAACTGCAACAGTTGGAAATGAATAGTGATTGGAACCTGCAACCATAATGAAAAATAGCATCTAAATTTTTGAGCCTACATGAAGCCAATACGTTATCCCTAAGTCAGGTTTAATTAAAGTACCACATTTGTCTACTCCAAAAGTGTATGAATAAATCTTCAAAGCAAAATTACTATTTTAAAATACGAGTTGGCCAATGCAATATGAGTTAGCACACAAGCAAATTAAAATGCTATTTCTATTTTAAAACAACATAGTTAAAGATTTACAAACTTTGAACAACATTTCTCGTACATAAATTTGGTCTTTCTTTTAGCTATGATCATTATAACAGAGATTTAGTGGCCTGGTTTCAAAAGAACAGGAACAATTTTTTAAAATATCTCTTAAATCTACATTAGGTGTATTAATCCCTTAGACTGGAAACAACTTTATTTTGAATATATCTCTGAGGGTATACATGGTTGTCAGCAAGTCAGTACTACCATTGTTGCATATTGATAAAAATATTTCTAAAAATAGATAAGAAATTCAATTTACTACATGTTAATAACAGATTATTCTGAAAGAAGACAGAACATACATGCTCTGTAATAGACATTGCTAGATGTCTAACCAACAACCATTCTCCTCCCTCTTCTCTTTTGCTTATAGGAGTGTGCTTTCCCTTCCAGGCCTTAGCATAAGGGGAGGTTGGCCCTGATTTGATCTCAGAGGGTGAATCCCAGTTGGTCTAAGACCATCATGATCATCTCATTTTCCTCACAATTATTGATCCAGACATTTGTTTGTGTGATTTTTAGGGGAAGTTTGCTGGGAAGCAACTGGAATGAATTTCTTCACTCATAAAAGAGCCACAAGGGAGAGAGCAACTCTTATCTCCCATAACCACCTTGCTGCCTAGAGGTGAGCTAGCCTGAAGGCAGCCCACATACTGAGAAGGGCACAGTGAAAAGATGGAGACAACTTCAGTCCTGATTGATGTTGAGCCACTGAATAAATCAGTCCTGAAGTCATTAGAGTGGGAGACTCTTGTGTAAAACTAGTGGCCCAGTGCACAAAATTCATGCACATTAAAAGGGAATTAATTACAGGAAATATTTTAATATTGCTATTTGCCCTTTATAATAGAAGTGTCAAAGATGAAAAGAAATTAATAAAACTTATATGAAAATCTTCCTCCTGTCAGAATCTGGGGCATACCAGGGGACCCAGAGTCAAGTCCCTGCCCACTCCCTCATACCTCAAAATTGTACGAGACCCAGACCCAGCTGGCCCCACCCCCATTTTTTTTCTTTTTTTCTTTTTTTCTTTTTTTGTTTTGTTACAGAAAGGAAGGGAGAGAGATAGAGAGTTAGAAACATCAACAAGAGAGAAACATCGATCAGCTGCCTCCTGCACACCCCCTACTGGGGATGTGCCCACAACCAAAGTACATGCCCTTGACCGGAATCAAACCTGGAACCCTTCAGTCCACAGGCCGATGCTTTATCCACTGAGCCAAACCGGCTGGGGTGGGAGGATTTATTTGCTCAATGTTTTCTCTCCTGAAAGGTGGCAATGCTCCATAGATCAAATTCTGGATCACCCTTTTGTTTGGTAAACCAATCTATAGAACATCAAACTGGTTGTTGCACATCAAATGTTTGCATCAACATGTTTTCTGTTCCACATCTAATCAGGAGAAGTGATGCTCTGTCTAGAATTGCTTCCTAAATTGAGTTTAGTGGTTAGTAATGTGTTTAAGAGCACAAAACTTCTCAGTGCATATATTTAGAGCTACTAACAAAACTAGGAACTAAAATTAAACTGTTTATGGGTAACATTTTATTTAGACATTCTCCAACTTGCACAAAATGAGTGACTAGACCTTTATTGGAGGTTATTAAGATCGCAAACACATTTCTATTCAGTGCCTTGTGTGTTGTACCTGGTTGTGTTGTATTTTGTGCCTTTAAATCAAAGCAGGAGAGAGAGAACTATTGTATATACATAACCAGACATCCTGAAAAGAGAGATCATAGGGAGACAAAATGAGTGACTAGAATGATATATCACTACTTAAAAACAATTATTGAACTAATTTTTGGGGGGGAATTAAAAAGTGTTCCTCAGTTTTGATATTTATTAGTTTAACATCCTTATGGGACCATTTAATCATAGGTTAATCTTCCCCTACAACATTCTCTTCCACATAAGATTTTTCTGAGGGGGGTAGGGGGAAATTGAGCCTTTTCATCCTTAAGTTGAGGATTCAATCATCTCATCTAGGTTGGCTTGTTAGATAAGGCCAGAGTCGGTGTATGTGAGTCACCCAGTTTGCATATCGCCCATAGATAAACTTTTTCAACAGTGCAACCTGTCCAGTCAACAATCTCAAAATTATGTCGGTCAAAGCGGGAACCGAATGAGAGGATGTTCATGGCTTGGTTCCACATGTAACCACTCACAGAAAAATAAGTAACATATACACACACACACAAAAAAAATGTCCTGACAGTTACTGGCGACATCTTTGGATACAGACGGTGGTATATTAAAAACATGGCTTCAGAAATCAATAAAGCAACAATTATTAGTTGGGCCTGAATCGTTGCACCTTAAAAAGAAGGAGAAAAGGAGGTGTTGCCATAAGAAAATCAGCTGGCTGGTTACCTGACAGGTAGGTGGTTACAACAATCAAAGAGGTATGCAAGGCCCTTGGATTTACAGATTGAAAAATTTGATCTCCATAGTCCATCTGAGTACTCAACGCGACTACTACCATGTTTCCCCGAAAGTAAGACATCCTCCTAAAATAAGACCTAGTGCATGAAAGATAAGACATCCCCTGAAAATAAGACCTAGCGCAACTTTGGGAGAAAAAATTAATATAAGACACTGTCTTATTTTCGGGGAAACAGGATACATGACAAGCATGTACTATCATGTAAAACATAATGAACTTATCCATTGAAGTAAGAAATATGACCACAACATTCAGTACAATGCTCAAAACGATATGGCCTGTACTTCCCCTGTAGGCAGTTAACATTTAAATCATATTACACCCAGAAGGTTGTTTGGTGAGCAGTAAGGAATTGGAACTAAGGGAATTAGTTGTGTGATTCCAATGTTTGAGGTCGCTGGATTGTGATTAAGTCAGTCATTTTTCAATTTCTATTTTATCAGCAGCAGGACACATTTTCAGGATCAAGTTTTATAAGAAACACCCACATAGATATGTAGGTTTATAGATACCTTTGCTTTCCCCCCTCCTCTCTCTCCACTCCGATTGAAACTCTGGTAGTCTACCTAGAGTCCTACCTGCTCGGCTACTCCACAACCTGGAAGGAATCGGGTCAGGACCCCAGAAAAACACTCCAAGGAGGGGGCCAGTGTCAGCAGAAATACAGAAGCATGAGAAAATGGGAACTGCACATTCTGGGAACTGTAAGAGGTTTGACAAGAATGGAATATGATATTTGTGAGGGGACAGAGAAAGGAGGTGGTAAGAAATCAGGCTAAAGAAGTAAGAAAGAGGCAAATAATGGAAGAAAGAGGAAAGGCCCTGTACTCCGGGCTACATAGTTTTGATCTCATGTAGAAAGCCATGGAAAACTGTAAAAGGAACATCAACAGGGCCATGACATGATGATCAAGTGGCAATTTTAGAATACTACTTGGGCCAAAAAAGTAGAAAATTGGTTTAGCAGAGGGTCCAATACACGCAGGAGGCCACTGTCTCACCCTCGGGCCTTTGCTGCACAATCCCCAGCCCTCCAACTGCCAGCACCTGCATTTCAGCACCTGACAGTTTTCCTTTGCTGCTGGAGCCCACTTTGATGCCTACGGCAGGCTTGCTCCAGGCATCCCCTCAACAAAGGACTGAGGGCTGGCACACCTCACTCTGGGGCCAATTCAAGCAGGAGACAAAGAGTTGGAGACAAAGGAAATGGGTTGAATATACATCCAAAAGATGTTAACATTAAATATGGAAAATATTAAAGAATTCCAGGATGGTCTCCAAGTTTCTGATGTGAGCAGTTGGAGATGGCAATGCCATTCACCAAATACAGGAATAGAGGAGAAAGGATGATTTGGGGGAAGACGATAAACTCAGAGTTAAATATGCTCAGTTTGAGACACCTGAGGAATAGCTGAGTAAAGGGAAGAAGAAGGATGCTGATGTACCAGTTGGAGTTCCGGAGACTGGCCTAAAGAGGAGATAAACACTTAGTACCATGGATTTTTGTCATTTTGTGCTCAGTGTCTGAATCACCTTCTTATAGGGCAGTGGTTCTCAACCTTCCTAATGTCGTGACACTTTAATACAGTTCCTCATGTTGTGGTGACCCCGAACCATAAAATTATTTTTGTTACTACTTCATAACTGTAATTTTGCTACTGTTATGAATCGTAATGTAAATACCTGTGTTTTCTGATGGTCTTAGGTGACCCTGCTAGCGATTCTCAACCTGTGGGAAAGACCACGGAAAACATTGATTCATAACAGTAGCAAAATTACAGTTATGAAGTAGCAACAAAAATAATTTTATAGTTGGGGGTCACCACAACATGAGGAACTGTGTTAAAGACTCACGGCGGCATTAGAAAGGTTGAGAACCCCCGCTATAGGGAACAACATAAAAAGAATGGAGGCAGGACACCCTCCTTCAATCAGAGTAATCAGCAGGGGAGCAGATTTCCTGGCCTCTCAAGCAGCCAGGGCACGGTCATGTGTCTTATGGTTGACCAATCAAATACCCGGATTTGATTATTCTGGGTGGATGTGGCATAAGTGAGAGTCCAGGGTTTCTGGGGGTGATGGCAGCAGCAGGGAGGTCCTTACTTCTGTAGTTCCTGCCAGGTCAATGTTAGGGGAAGGGACCAAGAACCAATGCTAGTTTACCATCATGATAGAAACTGCAAGTCAAATGACATCTTCGTGGTTTTTTTGTTTTTTGGGGTTTTTTTAAAGGATCAGTGTTCTGTTTCTTAAGCTGAGTAGCTTCATGTTTGTTTGTTTTACGTTTTGTTTGTTTTATTTTAAGCATTTCTATACATTTTAAACAATCTTCGGTATATATATATTTCACAATAAAAGTTTTCTGACAGAGAAACATGGTTTTCTAGGTGAAGTAAAGTAGACATTATGTTTAAGGGTGAAAAGGATGTAATGTCTGAGGTTTGCTTTGAAATAAGGGATAAAATTGAAGGAGACTCACAAAATGTTGATAGTTGTTGAAGCTGAAAGGTGATGGGTGACCTTTTCTTTATATTTTTGTATGTTTGACAATCTCCCTAGTTATAAAGCAAAAGTATTTTGGACAGTATGATGGGGTGTGAAGGATGACTTAGAAGAGAGGAGAGGCAGTGCAGGAGGGGGTCCAGGGCTCCTGAAGCACTAACAAAGGAGGACCAACACGTAGGGATAAGCCAAAGGAAACCCAGTGCCTTGCATATTAAATATGACCAACACCCTTTTGTGGATCACTCTCAATCTAAAAACCTGGCAACTGACTGAAAAAATGAGTCAACTTCATTTAATCAGAAAACGAAAGCCTTAGGAATAGCTGAAGACTTGAGTCACCAACAGCCCCAGTTTGTTTTCTAGAAACTCAAACCCTCAGATCTCAGATTCCTCACTCACCAGTGGGTTCACCATGTCCGCTGGTAAACCGCGGATATTCTCCTCGCCTTGATAGCCAATGTCACACTTGATGTTATTCCTTCTACTTTTTGTCTCCTAGAGCTCTTTCCCCCCAATGGATTTCTGACCCCATCACCAATCTTGGATGGCCCAGGATTCTAAGATACCACTTTATTGCCTTGTTCTTTTTTTTTCTAATCGATTATGGTATCACATAATTGTCCTCATCCCCCCCAATCCCATCCCAAACCCCTCCCTACATATGTCCTCACCCTCCTCCTCCCCCCAACCCCCTGTTTTCCATGGCCACTGGCCAGGCCTATATGCATGCACACAAGTCATGTGTTGATCTCTTCCCCTTCCTTCTTTTTAAAAAAATCTTTATTGTTGAAAGTATTCCATAGGTCCCCCTTTCTCCCCCCATTGACCTCTTCTAGCTGGTCCCCGCCTCCCAGGCCTTCATACTATTCTGTGTCCATGGGCTATGCATAGATGCATACAAATTCTTTGGTTGATCTCTTCCCACCCTCCCACCCCCACCTTCCTTCTGAGATTCCACAGTCTATTCCATGCTTCTATGTCTCTGGATCTCACTTGTAAATTAGATTCCACATATGAGTGAGGTCATGTGATCCTTGTCTTTCTCTGACTGGCTTATTTTGCTCAGCATAATACTCTATGGGTCTTTCCACGCTGTTTCCTTTTTATAGCTGCATTATATTCCATGACATAAATGCACCACAGCTTTTTTTACCCACTCATCTACTGATGGGCACTTGGGCTGTTTCTAGATCTTAGCTATTGTAAATTGTGCTGTTATGAACATGGGGGTGCATATATTTTTTTCCTGATTGGTGTTTCTGGTTTCTTAGGATATATTCCTAGACGTGGGATCACTGGATCAAATAAATGCCTTGCTCTTTAAGCTTTATAGAACAACCCCTCCCCCCGCCCCCTCTCCCTAAGGAGACAACCCCAGAATACGTTTCTCAAGGGCTGGCTGAAGAAACGTCTTCTGAGAAATGTATTGAGTGACACCATCCCAGGCATAAAAAGAACCAGCTCCCAGGGGCAGAACAGAATCTCTGCTTTTTCAGGATTCCCCCCTCTCCTATTCAGCCTCTAACGTCTGACTTGCATTACCCAGCTTTATTCACCATTTTATCCCAGTGCCCTACAGGGAATGTGATCAAAAGAGAATCCCAGAATATAAACCAGCCACACCTGCAAATTTTATTACAAGTAGGTTGTTTGTTTGTTCAATAGGGGTCGGGGAAGGATGGCAAAAAATCAAGAGCTATGGGAAGACTGTCCTCACAGCTCAGCTCCTCTACTGCGGGCTCCTTTCCAGTTGGTGCAACAGGAGATCTGGGGCCTGTGTTTGCTTTTCTTGGCACTCGCAGAGGTGGTGTCTGTAGCTGAAGACACTGGGGCTGCTGCCAGAGGCCCTGCTGGAGCTGGGACTGGCGATTCCAGGTTCCAAGATCTCATCTCATCGCAGCGATGGGGAACATTCTGATCTTGGCAAATGCTCCTGTGCCGGCACTCCGTGTGCCCCTGACTCTTCTCCCTATTTCTCTGACCCCAAGCAGAGCAGCAGAGTGACCTTTGGACACACACAGCTCGACAGCAACACTGTCTTCCAGTCCTAACCCCCCCCCCCCCCCCAATCTCCCTCGGGAACTCACCACAGCGGACACAAACATGATTACAAACTGCTAGTGACCTGGCAGCACATTAACCACGGGCCCCGTGAGGAGAAAGGAGAGCCAGCCTTATCCTGGTAGCTGACCCCAGTGCCTCGCCGCCAATTCTGGAGGTGGATACCCAGGAGTCAGCCTACTTCAGATGCAAATCAGCACAGCCTGAGCAAAAGTAGAAGCCCAAAATGCCTTTCCTGTCAAGGGCAGATGTGGTCCCCATCTTTAAGTCATTGCTGACCCCTAACATGAGGGTGGGTGTCCTCCACCAGGGGCTGAGCCAGGGCCCTGGCTGTCATTTTGACCTCTATGGAACTCTGGATGCAGTCAGTCTATAGTCTTCCACAGCTCAGGCTCCAGGAGTTGCAGATCCTCTTGCAAGGTTGCAGTAGTTCTTTACCCACCCACCCCCAGCCCCGCAATCCCCCGTCACCCTCCCTCTCCCCCCCCCCACCCCATGCTCCACACTCATGTACTTCATGTCAATTCCACCCCCTCCTGTACTCAGAGGAAGGGTCTGCTCCTATGGCACCTAGCACCCAGGGCTGCTCTCAGCTGGTGTTTCTCAGCTTCCAATCCACAGCCAGGAGAGACCAACCAAACCCCATAAATTCGCTTCTTCTCAGTTCTCACCTCCCCAGGAGCAACATTTCCAGCTGTTCTGTTCCATTCCCTCTGCCTTTTTCCTGGACACAAAACAGATAGTTTCGAGTTTTAGATCAACAGTATGATTTCAGTTGAGAAACAGTCTCCATGCATCTGATGGTTTTAAAATAGTAAGTATTGAGCTTTACTAGGTACTTGATGCCTGATACATATTATCCCTTTTTGTCCCTTACCGCCATCCTATTGAGGATAAAAAAAATTGTGGTCTAGCCCTAGCCAGCTTGGCTCAGTGGATAGAGCGTCAGCCTGTGACTGAAGGGTCTCAAGTTCGATTCCAGCCAAGGCCACTTGCCTGGGTTGCGGGCTCAATCCCCAGTAGGTGGTGTGCAGGAGGCAGCTGATCAATGGTTCTCTCACATCATTAATGTTTCTATCTCTCTCTCCTTCTCCCTTCCTCTCCGAAATCAATAAAGAAATGTATTTTCTTTAAAAATTGTGGCCCAGAGCGATCCAGCTGCTAGAGGGCTGTGGCGGTTAAATGGCAGAGTCAGAATGTGAACCTAAGCCTTCTGAACCCAGAGCCCATGTTTTCGATCACACTGAATATGTTTCTGAACCCCTAGCAGCAATGCTTTTTAAAAATGGCTCGCCCTCTCTTTCCCCCATGTCCAGTTCGCTATTATCTACAGACTTCAGGGAAAGTGTGCCATCTTACTGCATGACGTTAGCCAAAAGCCCCACCTCACCTTTTCCTCTGCCAGCACTTTGGGGAGCCTTCCAGGTGAATTGCCCAGGGAGCTTCTCTAATACCCTGGGTCAATTTTAGGGTACTTTGGGCTGCAAGAATCTAAACCCCCAACCCTGGCTGCCTTAACTAATAGGAATATTGATCTTACAGGATAGGAACTGTTTAGATCAGATTTCAGGGCTCCGTGATGGAACGGCTTGACAACGCCATCAAGGATCCAAGGACCAAGGTTCTTTCCAGCTGCCCTCTGTCAACGTCACCCAAAGGCTGGCTTCCCCTCAGCAGCTGAAGCAACTGGCACCTCACGCTCCTTGCTGTTGTCCCAGTGTGCGTGAGAGGTGGGGTTGGAACTCTCCTCCAAGCATGTCTGATTGGACAAATTTAGGGCATATGCCCACCCATGGACCAATAAAAGGGAAAGACAGAGGGAGATTGGTTTAAACCCAAATTCAAGAGCCAATCCCTAGCTCTTGAATTTGTGCTTAAATTAAAGAGGATGGTGTTATCTTGATTTGGTTGGATTATTCACTGCCTGGAGGTCACTTTCCTCTCCACTGGAGGAGGGAGGACAGCTTCTGGGCTCCACGGAGATGGAAAGGGAATGGCTGCTGTAACTACGGACTTCCCAGCTCACCCATCAGGGTCACTGCATACAGCTTTGCAGTTTATGCCTTATCCCAGGGGCCTAATAAAAGCATAAATGAGGGCTACACTGCTCCCTAGCGCAGAGCTGTGTCTTCCCAGAGGCAGGGGTGCCTTCGTTCGTCTCCAGATACAGTCTCCTTATGTTGCGCAAACCATGCATCCATAGGACTGGAAACTCTCAGAGGACGTGCTTTTTTCTAATTGGCACAAAGGCACTGGTGGTGGGCACGCTCAAATTCCCCTCAGGAAAGGACTGGCTGACTGTCAGCTGTGAGGAGTCCAATTAGCTTCTTCAGAGTCTGCCTCAGTTGTCAAGAAGTGCTTGTGCTCTTTTCTGCACAGCCCCAAGCCAATGTAGCAAGGTGGTGGTTTAAGGACATAGCTGTTCGCACTCAACAAAGGACCGCATTAAGGGTATTTATTCCTTGCTCCTTGAGCTCTTGGTCAGGAAGATAAAAAGAGTTTGTCAAACCAGCAAAATGCTCTGATGGTTCCCCCTGGCCAATCCTACTTCTTCTTCATTTCTTTTCACCGGTGTTACCCCTCAGTTAGCCTTTTGCACTCCTGACTATTTCAGCACTGCTCTCCAGAGAAGCCAGCCTGCAACTGCACCCTGATGGTTAGCTGTGATTCTAAGTGCACCTTCTGTCTCTACTCCACCCACATATCTTACACTTCTGGAGAACTTGTCTTTTATCATCTACAAGCCATCGCTCTTGCTAAAACTGCTTTCCATAGACCCATGACCTTCAGTCCTTGAACCTCCCCATTCTTAGTCCACCTACTACCCTCTAGTTTCCCTTTTGTCACATCTTGGCTAGACCCCACCTTAACCATGACTTTGTTAGCACCTGATTTCTCCCCACCCTGAGGCCAATCCAGGGTGCTGGGAAAGCTACAGTAAAAATGTCCTGAAAACTGGGTTTAATGTGTTAATGGCAAATCCACGTTATCTAACTTTAATTGTGCCCTCAGGGGCTGCTCGGTGATTATTTTACTAATAATCTCTGTAGACTCCCACTGCATGGATGCCCAATGTTTTCTTCTCTTTCCTTCCTAGCATTACTTTTCCTGATTTCTCCTCTAACCCTGAGGATAAAATTTTAATCTTCTAATTTTCATGTTAAGCAAATTTGGAGTCCCTGAACTTTCCCCTTAGAGTGGGCATCTGTTGCTTTTACCTACCCAGATCCATTCACTCCACCTTCCTTGAAAAAATGCCATGCAGTTCCACTGGGCTGGTTCCCATCTCCTCCAAAACAAGGTGTATGACTCAGCACAGTGCATAGCAAATGAATCAGGGATGGGCATGGGAACCAAGCCAGACCAATCAAATCTTTGTTTGAACTCTTTTAGGGGGAATACCTCTTTTGCTTTGGGGATTACTAATCTACAAAGAAATAAACCAGGTACTGAAAACTCCCACCATGCCCCACAAGGGAAAAGTCTGCCTAAGAAAAAGGCCCAGGAAAGCAGATCTGTTCCTGATAGCATCCTAGAGCTCCTAGACCCACCTAACTTGAAGTCATCACACCTCAGGACTTTTCTTTTTTTTTCTTTTTTTCTTTATTTTAATATATTTTATTGATTTTTAACAGAGAGAAAGGGAGAGAGATAGAGAGCTAGAAACGTCGATGAGAGAGAAACATCGACCAGCTGCCTCTTGCACACCCCCTACTGGGGATGTGCCTGCAACCAAGGTACATGCCCTTGATCGGAATCAAACCTGGGACCTTTCAGTCCGCAGACCAACGCTCTACCACTGAACCAAACCAGCTTCGGCTACACCTCAGGACTTTTCAATTTTATGATACTTTGCAACCAACTATCTTGGTGATAGCTTCCTCTAGTCTCCAGTTTGTTTATATGTCCACCTATCTGACTTCATTTCTCTCTGACAAAGGTATCATTCTTGTTGGTTTAATTTTCCATCAATGCCATATTTTTTGGGGGGTCCCTGTTTTATCACTTTGTCTTTCTCCGTTGCCTTCTTTCCAATTGTCCTTATTCATAACAGGTATTAGCTGAATAAATATGACCAAACTATTTCAAAAGCCATTTCTAAACATGCAGGTAGGAAGGAAGGGGAGAGGGGGTCATTTCAAAGAATGAAGGGAGACATTTCGTTAATGGTGTAATCTCTGTACCTCCATATCCTCTTCTGAATGTTCCTCAAGGATGCTGAGGTCTTGGCTCCACATTTACCCTTTCTCTAGCAGTGGACACACCCTGTTCTTGCTGAGGGGTTGTTTTTGTGGCACATAAAGGTGAGCAAAATATGTGCTGTATCATTCTGTGTAATATTAATAGATTCCTCAAGAGTTCAGAAAACTTAAGAGAATGGAGTAGAACTCCATTAAGAGAATGTGTTTATCAACAGTCCTTAATTGTGCTCAAAATCACTTCAGTGCTCAAACGTTGGGTGGTTTTTCTGTTTGTTTTCATTTTTATTTAATTTTATCTTAGATAAATATATGTACATTATTTAAAATTCAAAACTAAAAAAAAAAAAGAGATAAATATAGGTATAACCACTCTACCTTTTCCATCAAGTTTCCTGAATTCTTGACTTATGCTTCTATATTTATTTTCTAACAAATTATCACAAACTTAGTGATATAAAATAAAGCATATTTATTCTTTGATAGTGTCTATGGGTCAGAAGTCTGAGCAGGGTGTAACAGAGTTTCTGTTCAAGACATCACAAAGCTGACATTGAGGTGCCAGCCAGGATTGCACTTTCATCTAGAGCTCAGAATTATCTTCCCATCTCTTTCAGTTTCTATGGTTGTAGGACTGAGATCCCTGTTTTTCTTGCAGCTATTGCCTGGGGTTACTCTTATCTTCTAAAAGCCTCCCTCAAATCCAAGCAATGTGGTTCCCTCATATGCAGTTCACAACATGGCTCTTTTCTTTTCTTCAAGCCACCAGGACTGCATCATATTGACAGATCCCACCACACTCAGGAGAACATAATACAAGGCATATGTATTAGGAGCCATCCTAGAATTCTTCCTACCACAACTTTCATTACTGTTGGTGTTTATTTTTTATATAAGCAAAGCAAAAATGCATGCACATGGCACAATCCACATCTCTCCCTCAGATAATCAGAGATATTTAATATATGCATTTCTCTATCTTGTTTTTTGCACTTAATAGTATTATCTGGAGCTCATTTCATAACAGTATCTAGAGATAGTCCTCATTCTTTTTCAACAGCGTGGTACTTCATTTTGTGTATATATCATATTTTATTCAACCATTCTCTAACTGATGGCCATTTGTGTTGTTTCCAGCATTTCTTTTGTTATTACAAATAGTGATGCAACAAATAGCTTTGTGTAGTTTTTTTTGTTTTGTTTTTTGGGGTTTTGTTTTTTGTTTTTTTGTCAAAAAATTTGGCTAGATATTGTGAAATCTCCCTATACAGGGATGATACTATTTTGCTCCCCTTTCTTCAAGCTATTCCAGTATAAATTTAATTTGTGATTATCTTTTTACAAGTGAGGATAAGCAACTTAACATAAGTTAATGGGAAATCTGTATTGCTTTTTCTATTAATTGTTTGTGTTCTTTGCCTATTTTTCTATAACTTGCTTGATTTCTCTTGATTTCCAGAAGTTCTTAGGGAGATTAACCCTCTTTCTTCGAACTGAAAGGTCCCAGGTTTGATTCCTGTCAAGAACATGTACGTTGGTTGTGGGCACATCCCCTATGGGGGATGTGCAGGAGGCAGCTGGTCGATGTTTCTCTCTCATCGATGTTTCTATCTCTCTATCTCTCTCCCTTCCTCTCTATAAAAAAATCAATAAAATATATTTTTAAATATATATATATTATTATTATAAATTTAATTGAAAGTATTCTCAAGCCTGTGATAATGGGAGGTAACACTGGTTAATTATCTGGCCAGCAGTAGGCAGTGGCAACTGTCAAACACTCTTATTGAGCTGAACTTGAGGAACATTGAAACCATGCAAACTATGGGAAGAATATAAAGATAAATCATTAATTTCAGAGTGAGAACTTATGTAATCCTCATGCTCAAGTTGATAAAGCTTCCCTTTCTCAACAAAGGCTACAAAACTTCAAAAACTTGATCTTCTCTTTTTTTTCTTTCTTTCAAATCATATATATATATGCCAAATGACCAGAAAGACACAATGGCCCAATTGTGGGTCCCTCCCCCAACTGTCTACAGTCCCTTCTCCCAGCTGGCCCCACCCCCAATCAGCCCCCAACCCCAATAGTGGGCGGGGTTGGCCTGACAATTTTCCATGCCCTCCCCCACCCAGCCTAGCCCGATCAGCCTCCATAAGGGTGGGCTGGCTGAACACCACCCATGCACAAATTCATGCACCAGGCCTCTAGTTGTTTATAAACAACTATAAAGTGCTCTGGCAGCTTTCTAATTTACATAGAGTAAAATTTACTCTTTTTGATGTACAGTTTCTAGAGAGTACAAATTATCGACATAACATTTAATCATCTATTTAGAGTTAATACTAGCACTTCAAGTAAAATGAAAAAGCCTTGCAATTACTTATTACATTTACCAAAACATGTGTTTATTCTTCCTTCATCCTAGAGTTCCCATTTTCCCTCTTGTATCATTTCCCTCTAGCATGAAGAACTTCCTTTGTCATTTGCTTTGAGCAGGACTGCTGGCAATGAATTGTCTTACTTTCTTTCTGTGAGCATATCTTTATTTCTCCATCATTCCAGAAGGATGCTGAATTCTCACTTAATAGTCCTTTTTTTTGAAGCACTGTAAAGATGTTTTTGCACTGTCTTCTAGGCTCTATATAATGTTTTATTCTTTTTTCTGATGCTTTCAATATTTTTTTTTTACTTTTGATTTTCAGCAGTTTGATTATAATGTGTCTGGTGTAGTTTTCTCTGAATTTATTTTGTAGCCTTATGTGTTTCACTAAATTAGAAATTTTTCAGCCATTATTTCTTCAAATATTTTTTTCTGTATCAAATTCTTTCCTTCTCTTTTTGGAATTACAATGACAGACATTATTATTATTATATTCTCTCTCAGTTCTTTACCTTAAACAATTTACTACACTTGATCTTAGCCAAAAGGCTGAGAAGCGATGCCTTAAACAATTTATATTGATCTATCTCCAAATTCACTGACTCCTTTCTCTATCATCTCAGTTCTGCTATTAAGCTCATCCAGTGAAAGAAATTTTTTTGTTTGTTTCACACATTGTATTTTTCATTTCTAAAATCTCCATTTGGCTCTTTCATTTATAATTTCTATTTCCCTCATCAAAATTTTTATCTTTCATTTATTTCAAATGTGTTCACTTTCACTACATATAGGATGGTTATAATAGCTGCTTTAAAGCCTGTCTAATAATTCCAACATCTGGATTATCTCAGGGATGGCATCTGTTGAGTATATTTTCACTTGTGAATTGGTCATATTTTCTTTTTCCTTTGTATGTTGAATAATTTTGAATTGTATTCTGGACATTTTGAATATATATTACATTGTGAAACTCCAGGGTCTATTAAAATCTCCTGTAGAATGTTGATTTTTTAACAGGCAAATGACATAGTTAAATTCCAACTTTTAGTTCTGTCTCTCCTTCTTTGGTCATTTAGTTTCATTGTCAGTTCTGTTTTCAAATCTTTTGCTATGCTGCTTTGTTCTATATCACACATGTGCTTCTTGGGGATTAGTCTCAAAATTGTGCGCTAATTTATGTCATAGATCACTTTTCAATACCTTTATTATGCAACTTTGGACCTTTCTTGTGCATAGAAAGTTCAAGCTTGAGGCATAAGCCAAAATGGCATTTCCTTCCATCAAGTCCAAGTATTATATGGATGTTATAATACAGTCATAACATATTCTTTTCCATTACTGTTCCTTATGCCATTTGTTGTTACTCTCCTGCCCTGTCAACTTAATAGTGATTTATATTTTAATCACAAAACTACTAAAATTGATTTTCTTCTCACTGTTGTTAAAAGAAATTTTGTTGAAAATTTTTGTTTTTTTAATACCAAAGCCAGTACAGCTGAAGGGCATTCTTTCCCCCACTTTAGTCTAATTTTAAACCAATTTTCCCCCCTTAGTCTCAATTTATCTCACTTTTGCAAAGAGCCTTCCTGCCTTTCTATCCTTTCTGTGGGCAACAAATGAATTTATGTTGGATTCTTTCATTAACCAGTTATGTAGAGCCTGCCTAACATGTGCTAGATTTTGTCCTAGACACTGTTGAGTCATGCAAGCTAATTATATTCTCTTCTTACATCACTTTTATTACATATTTTTTTAAAAGCAGTTGGTGTTACAGCAGATGTATAGTAGTCTAATCTCGTTAGTGACGCTTCATTCTATTTGGTATGAAAAACGTTTATGTTAATCATACTTACTAAGAACTGGTTCATAGAACAATACAGTTATTTTCCTGTTGCAGTCTGCTCACTATACATTTTCTCGTTGATGTCACCTGTGTGGGAAACATGGGAAAAACTTGAATATGAAGCATTTTCCCAAAGACAACAGGATAGGATATCTGAACTGTCACTGTTAATTTACAGTATTTCTCGGGGGCTTTTATTCTCCTTTCAAAACTGGTGGGGCCCTGGGAAGAAGCATTAGACGTAGGAATGTGTATAATTGCAATGATCTAGAAGGGTTAAATTTTGAGAGATAATAGCTCACAAACAATCAGAAGAACAATAGCTATGTTACATTCTGTTAAAAAATCAATGCCTAACACAGTCCATAATTAACATTAGGTGAATATGAACCCAAAGTCAGTGAGACTTCTAGAAGAGTGTATATGCATATCTCTAAGAAGTGTCCTAGTGAGAATTTATCCCAGCCAATTATATGTTTTGTAATTGAATAAAGCCAAAGGATTTCTTAAAACATTGTCACCTAAGGCAGAAGAACACATTTCCCCTATTAAGAAATGTATCTTTACTGCTAATTTAGATTAGCCTGGATATTTTTGGAAGGACCTGACATTAGTAATGCATAAAACTTGGTCTAATCGCTGGCCACAAGCTTTTGCTGACAATGAAATCTGTTTAATTACTCCAGCAGTCCCTATATTGGCTGCAGTGGTGGGGTCATTGGAAAACTCGACCCTGTGGTACTGGGATACAAGAACATCTTCCACTGATTGAAGCCTGTACCCTGTGGAAATGTTTTAATGTGATCCTTGAAGCATGTCCTAAGAAATGCTGTCAACACATATTCTTCTCTGTCAGGCCTTTATTTGGTCAGGAATACTCAAGAGCTCTCTTTCTGACTGTGGTTTACCACCTAGTCTCCCATTTGCTTTCAGATTTGGTTTAGCTGTGTGCAATGAAGCAGAGGTAGTTGAATGAGGGGGTGAATCATCAACATTGCTTCTCGAGAGAAAATGTCCCATCCGATAAATCGCTAAACCAGTTACCATGTTCTGAAGCACAGGCGCTAGCCACTTCCTTGCCACCAGATTGTTCACTTGCAGAAAATCACGGTCTCAACCTAGAGAGCGAAGGGGATACCCAAAGGCCACACAAAAAGCTGAGTTAGATTGCAAAACCCCAGGGCAAAGAGTTTCAAATGAAAAAGGAAAGAGTAACAATAAAGGGACTACTTATTCTTAATTCACATTATCAAGGTGCTTTTTAAAATAAAGGTGTTTTTTGGAAAATACTATCCTAATATATAAAAACCCTGGGTCATAACAACCAGTAATGACTGGAGACTGACCAACTGGAAGTCAGTGCTGGCCCTGCCCCCAAGCAAGGGATAAGGGGCAATCAGGCAGGCAGGCATGCAGAGTGGTTAGGGGCGATCAGGTAGGCCCCACCCCTCAGCAAAGAAAGAGGGAGGCCTAGGCCAGCCAAGCCATTTCACCCCAGCCTGTTGCCTGCAGAGGGAGGCCACCAGTGGCAGGAGGGGGAGGTGGGGTAGCAGTGCACAGATGGCAGGCAATGGCAGTGGCAGGGGGTGGGGTCAGCTGCCTGCAGTCCAGGGAAGGAAAGCCCTATATGCTCTGATCTCAGGGAGACCTAGGGACCTTACCTGAGGGGTCCTGGATTGTGAGTGGGTGCAGGCCAGGCTGAGGGGACACCCTCCCCAGAGTGCATGAAATTTCATGCACTGGGCCTTTAGTTTAATATAAATTAAAAGACATGGCATATCCTTAAAAATCTACAGCTGTTACATAAAAATAAATGTTGTATGTAATGGATTGATAAATTAGGGTAAGTAGGTAATAACAAATATAAGAATTTTCCATATAGTTGAGATGTTCCCCTAAGATGTGGGCTTGTTTTATGTTTTTTTGTTATTGTTTGTTTTTTTATATATATTTTATTGATTTTTTTTTTTACAGAGAGAAAGGGAGAAGGATAGAGAGTTAGAAACATCAGTAAGAGAAATATTGATCAGCTACCTCCTGCACATTCCTACTGGGGATGTGCCCACAACCAAAGTACATGCCATTGACCAGAATCAAACCTGGGGCCTTTCAGTCTGCAGGCTGATACTCTATCCACTTAGCCAAACTGGTTAGGGCTATTTTATGTTTTTAATGCATAGGAATTCACAGGGAATAAGAAATTGCCTTCACAGTCATCATCTGACCTATTAAAGGTCTTAATATCATGTTTTTTATACTTGTCCTAAGAATAGAGAATGTCCCCGAGCACAGAACTAACTTAGTATAGGTTTTTGCTGTCCAAAATAGCTGGTATGTTGAGTAAATGTAAGACTTACATTTCTTTGAATGAGGGATAGACCTTTCAGAAATGTGATTCTTGGAGGAAATCTTGATTTTATTAAAATGATTATATTTTACAGTCTATGTTAATCTAAGGGAAAACTTTAAAAAAAAAAATAAAGATATATATATATCTTTATTGATTTCAGAGAGGAAAGGAGAGGGAGAGATGGAAACATCAATGATGAAACAGAATCATTGATTGGCTGCCTCTTGCAGGCCCCGGTGTATTGAGCCCACAACCCAGACATACTTACAAAGGAACTGGGGTTAATTTTTGGACACTATAGCACTATCTCAATCCCTTATCATTGGTTTAAACGTGTCACATAACCAACAAATCCCACAACAAATTGATTCTTGTTCACAAATAGAGAAATGTAGTATGTTTAAACAATGTTATATCTAATGACTAGGAAAAATAATATCACATTGAAGCCAATGGACTTCGCCCTTGAAGAAATGTAATGAACTTATCTGTGGAGAAAAGCTCCATGGTGCACAGTGGTGCAGGGCACAGGATTTTGGAGTAAGACCCATCTAGATTGAATCCAGTGCCTGGGTGACCTTGGTTGAGTTTCTTCATAGGGGACTGTTTCTTATCACACAGTAGATTCCTCATAGGGTTGTTAATTAAATAAAAGAATGTATATAAATAGTTCAGCCCAAACTTCTACTTAAACTCTAACTCCCTGTGATATACTTAAGCTCTATTCCTGTAGATTAGGGGTGTCGAACTCAATCAGAGAAGGGGCCAAAATCTAAAATCCAGCCTAAATTGCGGGCCGAATGGTTTACTGAACAGTCATAAACTGTCATTGTGATGGAAATGCAGTGGAGTGCAGTGATGACAGCGCGGTGCGGGCCACATTGCAAGGCCTGGCGGGACAGATTTGGCCCGAGGGCCTTGTGTTTGACACATGTGCTATAGATATATATGCTTGCACAGAGAGAGAAAAAAAATAAAAGGAGGGAGAATCCAAGATGGTTGCACAGGTAAACATCTAGCCGCAGTCGCACACAACAATTTCAATAAAATACAACTAAAATATAAAAAGGACATTACCCAAAACTACAGGAAAGTTGACTGACTGGAAATTCTACAACGAGAAGCAAGGAGAAAAACAGAAGGAAGAGCAGAGGAGCTGTAAAAGTCTAAGGTATGGAGACACGCGACACACGCGCGGAGAGGATGGAGCAGGAGAGGAGGGACGGCTGAGTGCCTGGCTGGCGTTCCCTAGCGGGAAGGAGATAAAAGCTCCAACTGTGCTGGGCCCCAGTTCCGACTGCTCTGAACCCTAGTTCTAGGCCAGACCTTGGGGAACCAGGCTCACACAGAGGGAGCTGGGCTGTAAGGCGGAACCCCGGGGGAGCGGCGAAAGGAGGTCCCGGAGGCATGCACATTGCACGCAGAGAAGGGACAGTTGGCTGTGCAGCAGGATTGCCCTGTCGGGAAGGAGACAAAAGCTCCGGACTGCTCTGAACGCCACTTCCAACTCCACTTCCAACTGAACTGAACCCCAGTTCTGGGCTCATTGGGGGAGAGCCTAGACTGTTTGGTAGCAGGCAAAAATCGAGGGCACCTTTCTCTCAGAGGTGCTTGCAACAAGTACTGAAGGACCTTGGGGATTACTGAGACTCAGGAACCGCATAGGGTAGGGCTGAAAGAAGCCAAGACTGTAGGCTCCACCCTGAAATCCCACCCCATCAGGGAAGCTGGGAAAATGCTGAGACAACGAAATAGATCACAAATGAAAGAAATTGAGGACAAAAAGCGAATGGATATAGAGTTCAAATCTACGCTTATAAGGTTTTTCAAGAATTTCCTAGAAAAGGTCGATAAGACCTATGAGGATATGAAAAGAGATCAACTAGAATTAATAAGGAATCAACAAGAAATGATAAGGGATCAACAAGAAATAAAGAATACATTGTCTGAAATAAAAAATATTATACAGAGTCCTAAAAACAGAATGGAAGATCACAAGAATCAAGTCATAGATTTGGAACATAAAGAGCCAGAAGACACTCCTCCGCAGACGCAAGAAGGCAAGAGAATCCAGAAAATTGAAGATAATGTAAGAAACTTCTGGGACAACTTCAAGTGAACCAACATCAGAATTAGGGGGTCCCAGAAGATGAGAGAGAGCAAGATATCAAAAACATACTGAAAGAAATAGTGACAGAAAACTTCCCCCACCTGGTGAAAGAATTAGACTTACAAGTCCAGGAAGCGCACAGAACTCCAAACAAAAGGAATCCAAAGAGGACCACAGCAAGACAAATCATAATTAAAATTCCAAGAGCAAAAGACAAAGAGAGAATATTAAAAGCAGCAAGAGCAAAGCAGGCAGTTACCTATAAAGGAGCACCTATACGATTGTCAGCTGATTTCTCAACAGAAACCATGCAGGCCAGACTGGAATGGCAAGAAATATTCAAGGTGATGAAAAGTAAGAACCTACAGCCAAAGATAATCTACCAAGCAAAGCTATCACTCAGAATTGAAGGCCAGATAAAGAGCTTAACTAATAAATAAATAAATAAATAAATAAATAAAGCTAAAGGAGTTTATCACCACCAAACCAGAATTATATGAATTGCTGAAGGGGGTTCTTTCGGAAGAGAAAGTAAATAAAGATAAAAATTATGAACAACAAATACGTAACTATCAACAAGTGAATCTAAAAACCAAGGAAATTAAAAAAAAAATCTGATGAACAATATGAACTGTTGAATATAATAGAATCAGAGGTATGGAAGGAGAGTGAACTGATGATTCTTGGGGAAAAGGGGAGAGGGGGATGTGGGAAGAGACTGAACATAAACTGTGCACCTATGGATGAGGACAATGGGGGGTGGGGAAAGGGCAAAGGGTGGGGTGGGAACCTGGTGGAGGAGAGCAATGGGGGGGGGGAGGGGAGGAAGGAACATTTGTAATAATATGAACAATAAAAATTTATTTTAAAAAAATAAAAAACAAAAACAAAAAATAAATAAATAAATAAATAAATAAATAAATAAATAAATAAATGGAACACAAAACAGGTAGAAAAATGGAGAAATCAGTGACCTCAGTGATGCAATTTGTGGGGTGTGGAACAGGCTCTCCTAATCAGATACATCTCATCAGAGGCCCACAAGCAGTCAGGCCACTGGCTAATCCCCTTAGGACATGCAAATATGTATAGAAGGAGATTACTCTATTAACCATTAATATTTAACATAGCACAGATAAACAAACATTACCCTAATAGCCAGTAGCAGGATTTACCTTACAGAATGGTATCTGGGGAGATACAGAATCCTGATGTGCCATTTCAGCTATACAAAGTGTCCTTGGGACACTGCTTAAATGGGCCAGGAATTAGACAAAGGCAGAAAAACTATTATGCCTAAGAGAAGAACAGAGATTTGTGGGGATTGGAAGCAAACCTCCTCAGAGGAAAAGAATAGACTGGAGTGGGGAGAAAGGGTGTTCCGGGTCCTCCACCCAGTGGCAAGAACCACCAGGGGCTTTGGGGAACAGAAATATGTGAAATCCAGTTGTAAGTGGTGTGCACAGCTTCATGGCCCTGAGATCAAGACTTAGGGCAGCTGAAACTGGTTTGGCTCAGTGGTAGAGCGTTGGTCTGCAGACTGAAAGATCCCAGGTTCAATACCACTCGGGCATGTACATTGGTTACGGGCACATCCCCAGTAGGGGGTGTGTAAGAGGCAGCTGGTCAGTGTTTCTCTCTCATCGATGTTTCTAGCTCTCTACTTCTCTCCCTTCCTCTCTGTAAAAAATCAATAAAAAATATATTTTAAAAAAGACTTAGAGCAGTGGTCGGCAAACCGCGGCTCTCGAGCCACATGCAGCTCTTTGGTCCCTTGAGTGTGGCTTGACAGTAGAACCACTTCTTCAAAATAGACTCGCCCAGGCTGAAAACCGACTTCTGCGCATGGGCCATGAAGTTTCAATCGCACTATACATGCGCGCCCGCACGTGGTATTTTGTGAAAGAGCCACACTCAAAGGGCCAAAGAGCCACATGTGGCTCTCAAGCGGCAGTTTGCCACCACTGACTTAGGGCAATGAAGGAAATGGAGTGATGGCCAAGAAGACATGTGCCAAGCAGGATGCGACGCAGAGAGGAGGACCCAATGCACTGTGGAGAAGCCTTCCAGAAGCGGAAAGAAAGGCAGCACCAAAGGGCCTTGGTCTGGAGCATAGGTTCCCCCAAGAATCCTCAGACACAATAGGAATTGGGTGGGGGTAACGGATGCCTCTTGTCCCACCACCTATGGGATGAAGGGTTCAGACCATTGCATTCAGTCTCAAAGGATAGAATAACCCGGCTGTGTGTTGGTTGCATAGCTCTCTTTCATCCCAGGTCCCAAACAGCTGGGGAGCAGCTCAAATGACCCCGAGGGCCTAGAACCCAGGGCTGACAGAAGAAGGGTAATACAATTCAGAGGAGAAAGCTTAGGAGGAATGGTCCATAATGGGTATCAAATGGGGACACCTTGATAGGAGGTAGTTGTTCTAAACGGAGAGGGCCACCCTGCACAGTTAACATTTTAAATATTATTCACCTAAAGTTAAATTTGATATAGGCTATGTGGGTAAGCGATAAAATGCCAAAATACCTATGATAAGCTACTGAAAATAAAATATTAAATGTGTTGCATGATAAGTAAAATGGGGGAAAATGGAATTAAATTTTAAAAAAAACACACTCATGAAAAGGCATGTTTTTAGGGGGTGGGGTGGCTGAGGAGAGATCAATGGGAGGAAAGGAGACATATGAAATACTTTAAACAAACAAAAAAAAATTTAATGGCACATTTTCTTCTTTGCACTCTGTTTAAAGGAGTTAAATTAAGACGTGAAGTGATCATATCAGCTTTAATTCTTCTCTGTTATTAATTGAACACCTTCTTGGAAACATGTAGATAAAAGCCCCACCTTGGAGAATTTAAGATAAGAGTGAATGGAAAGGAAGAGAAATTAACAGGCTTACCCAGTTCACATGCAAAACCACGGTGCTCTGTTTGTTCAAAGCTGCCTACAAATGCATAATATTTAATTGAACCTTTGATGTATCCTGACGTGGGCGCGCTTACAATCGTAAGACTGTTTGTTCTTAGGCTCATACTTGTCTTTGTACGTCGCACAGACCATAAAACCAGGTGAATGGCAAAAGGCTGTTGTGAAAAAAGACAAATGACAGTTTCATTTCTTACAAAGAAATTCTGGCTGCCTCCTATGATGAAAATACATATATACTGTGGCTATGCCTCAGCTAAGGATAGCTGTCCCTACAGTGCAGTAGTTTACAGACATATTAATATGATAAAAGAAATGATGAAATTTGGTTCTTTGCCTGAAGGAAGACTAGTGATAAATAGTCAAACTGGCCAGATGTTCAGTGGTCCTAAAAATGGGTAAGTTTCTGCTGTGAAACCTATCACTTCCTAGGGAATAATGAGAGAAACACAGCCACATTCTATGGAAAAGATCCACCAAGAAATAGCCAAGATAATTTCCTTCGTTTGACCATAAACCCATCAAAACTTCATGGAATGTGGTTACTTTATGTAGTAACTGTGTTCAGTCAACCACACATGCCAGAGTCTTCTTAAATAATGGGAGAGACACAGACAGACTGCCTTGGGACCTGTTCTTTAACAGGAATTCAAGTAAATCTCCAGAATTCTAAGAAATTGTCTACTGAACAATAGCCACCAACACAGACTGAGCTAAAAATTAGATTATATCTTATTCCTCCTTGGTGTCTCCAAACATTTGTTTTTAAAATCTAGCTACTTAAAGTAAATTACTCAAAAAATAAATAAATAAATAAATAAATAAATAAATAACCCAGACCTGGCCAGGTAGCTTAGTTAGTTAGAGGGTCATTCTGATATACCAAGGCTGTGGGTTCGATCCTTGGTCAGGGCACATACAAGAAACAACCAATGAGTGCATAAATAAGTGGAACAACAAACCTCTTTCTCTCTCTCTCTCTTTCTCTTTCTCTTCAATAAAAAAAAAAAAAAAAAAAAAAAAAAATGTTTTTAAAGAACCCAAAAGACTATAATCAGATTTATTGATTCTGAGAACTTGATCAACTACAGAAACAAGGAAACAGTGAGTTTTTACAATTAATTTATGTTATTTATTTTAGAGAGAAAGGGAGAGGAAAAGAGAGGTAGAAACATCAATGAGAGAGAAACATCGATTGGCTGCCTCCTAGTAGAAACCAAGCCAAAATCCAGGCATGTACCCTGACCAGAATCTAACAGCCACATCCTGGTGCATGGGACAATGCTCAACCACTGAGCCACCTGGGCCTGGCAACAACGATTTTTTTTTTTTAATGAAAATGCCCTATATTAATGTGCCCCATGAACATATATTTGAAATCTTGATCAGTATGATGTCTTCGAAGCTAGAGCTACTTGATACTGCAAGGTGTAACTCACTTTTTCTTTTTTCTTTGTATTTCACATGGGACTTGATGCTTGGTGATTCAGTAGCAGACTCTTGCCTGCTTCCCAGCAGTTCTGTCTGAAAACAGCTGTTTTTCCATCCAGTCCGCCAAAGAGCAAATAATCAGTGGAACTATTTTGACAAAAGGATGATTTGTTTTAAAGTACAAAACCGAAGTTTATAGCCAATAAGCAATCAAATCAGTACCAAAAGTTACATCTTAAAGATAGATTTTAATGAAGATGACACTCATGGAAACTCCTAAAAGCTAGAGAGTTGCAGTCTGTCAATATGTTTCTCTCATCATAGTGCACAACACTAGACGTGAGTATTTTCAAAGGTATACATGATGTTAGGTATTAAGGGGGATCATACCTTATATTATCCTTTTTTTTCTTCAAAAAATAAAGCTCATTTATTGGTTTATCACAGAAATAAAGCTGTTTCACCTTTAGAGCAACTACTCTTTTAGACTATCAGCTGTGATTTTTGACATTTTTGAAACCTGAGGGCTGTTTCTTCAAACAGACACTAGGAATCCTCTTTATAAGAAGAGTAACTGCTCTGGTTGAGGGGAGCAGAAGGATCCCAAATTTGAGTCTAGACCCCATCTCCTTTTCTTCTTGAGAAGGAAAGAGTGAACTAGAGCCTTGGGTGCAAAACTGGCATTGTTTTATTTATTTATTTCGTATTTTACTTCTCAAAAATAAAAATGTGTGAAGTTTAAAATTTCTAGGCAAAACACACCTTGGAACTTAATAAAATAAAAAAATAAAAAATAAAAAACTTCTCTGGATATGTAACAAAATCTGAGCATATAGTTTAACAGAATTAGCTAAAAATTGTTAGCTTAACCTCTCTCCTCCTTACCTCAGACTGTCTACCTCTAAGTTCTCTTTGTTCTGGCAGCCAGCACCCTTGTCTAGAGCCGCCAGCCCCTCTGCCCGCAGTGAGAGAAGGCACAATTTTCGTCGGCGCATGTACTATTGTACCCCTTCCACCAACATTTTATTTAAAGTAAGGTTTACTGACAGGCAAACTGGTCTGCCTTCAATTTTACAATTTTAAATAGACTGACTTCACTCTTCAGGGCAGGAGAGAAAAACCTAAGTCTATAGTTATTACTGTGATTGAGGGTTTTGCTACAGATGGACAGATATTGCCATCTACTGTTGAGAAAAAAGAAAATGGTTAAAGCAAAAGTTGTCAGTCTTAGTAAGGTTTTGACAGATCATAAACTCAAAATGAAAAAAAAATGGCTTTATGAAAGTAGTCAGTATCTCCTCACTTAGACAGATATTTAGTATCCATACAATAATTTCTTAACTAAAGAGAATAGAAAATACAACAAATCAAGACATTTTCTTCCCTAAAATCAGAAAAATTGCTATGTGTAATTATTCTTACTTTTGATTAAAGGTTGAAAGCAAATCACTGTTTAATCAGTTACCTTTTGGCCCACCATTTTAGATACTACAATAAAGAAGAAATATAAATTATCCTTTTTTAATTATCTTAACATCATTTCAAAATTAAACTTAAGATACAGATTAATTTATTTTCTTTGCTTTCTCACAAAGCCACTAGAAATGCATAAGACAAAGTCAGTTTTAATTTTAGATTTAGTTATAAATTTTCTTTCAAAAAATAGTGTAATCTTCTTTAGGCCTCTAATAGGACATACGTAAGCTCAAGTTTAGAGAAAGTCCATGTAGGGCAAAAAGCTACCACAAGAGCAGTGCATCTGAGCCAGAGAATCCAGCCACTTTGAAACTCTCCTGCTAGAAAGCAGAGACAGAGTTTGGTGCCTCCAGATCCATCAACCTGTTGTTATCCTGGTGGATGGTGTTGAGCTGGAGGAAATGATTTGGTGGCCAAAATCAGTGGTTTGTGCACATAAAAAAAAAAAAAAGTATTTGCCCCTTTAAAGAATATTTATTTAACTCTGTCAACAGCTATCTTGCAGTCCAGAGAAATGGATGTGAAGTGTGATGTGTGGATAGTGCAGAGCAAGCCCCAAAGGGAATGTTTAAGAAAAGAAAGGAAAAACTACAGTGTGAGGTGGTATCTCACTGTAGTTTTGATTTGCATTTCCCTAATAGCTAGTGAAGTTGAACACTATATATATATTATTGATTTTTTATAGAGAGGAAGAGAGAGGGATAGAGAGTTAGAAACATCGATGAGAGGGAATCACCGATCAGCTGCCTCTTGCACACCAAGGTAGATGCCCTTGACCTGAATCGAACTCGGGACCTTTCAGTCCTCAGGCTGACGCTCCACTGAGCCAAACCGATTTCAGCTGAAGTTGAACATCTTTTCATTTATCTGTTAGACAATTGTATGTCTCCTTGGGAGTGTTATCTGTCCAGGTCCTCTGCCCATTATTTTTTTACTTGTTTGGTGTTGCATTTTATGAGTTCTTTATATTTTTTTGGATATTAATCCTTTGTCAGAACTGTTGTTTGCAAATATCATCTCCCATTATCTTGGCTACCCCTTTATTTTGCTGTCAGTTTCTTTTGCTTTTTAGTTAAATAAAACCCCATTTGTTTATCTTTACCTTAACTTCCCTTGCCTTTAGGGTCAAATTTATAAAATGTTCTCTATGACCAAGGTCCATAAGTTTAGTACTTGTGTTTTCTTCTATGTCATTCATTATTTCAGGTCTTATATTTAGGTCTTTGATCCATTTTGAATTAATTTTTGTATCTGGGAACAAGCTGTAATCATTTCATTCTTTGCATGTGGCTTTCCAGTTTTCCCAGCACCATTTACTGAAGAAGCTTCCTTTTCCTCATTGTGTGTTTTTTGCTCCTTTGTTGAAAATTATTTGCCCATATACATGTGGTTTTATTTCTGAGCTCTGAATTTTGTTCCATTGGTCTGTGTGTCTGTTTTTCTGCCAATACCATACTGTTTTGATTACCATAGCTCTGTAGGATAATTTGAAGTCAGGTAGTCTGGTTTTGTTCTTTTTTCTCTTAGGATTGCTTTGGCCATCAGGGTCTTTTGTGGTTCCATACAAATCTGATTAAATGATTACAGATTCACAAGTTGCAAAGATAGTACAGAGAGGTATCCCATTTACCTCTCACCCAGTTTTTCCTAATGGGATCATCTTATACAGCTATAACACAACATCAAAACAAACAAAAAAAAATGACATTGGTACAATATATGTGTATAGTTCTTTGTCATTTTATTAAATGTGATTCGTGTAGCTGCGAAGAAAAAGGGGGGGGGGGGGGAAGCTGCCCTTGTTGATAAAAACTAAAAATAATAACGATGTATCATGTTGGGTGGGGATAACATTACAGGTGTTTTAAGAGAAGCCAGCTCTAGGTGAAAGTCTAGGTAAGCAGGAAAGGTCAAATGAAAGCAGAGGTTTAGACGATGTATGGTCAAGTTCAAGGAGATCAGCAGAGGCAATAAAAGACAGAATACATACCCAAGTCCAGGCAACCAGAGTCAACTATCAGGAGTGCATCAGAATAGTTGAAGGAAGTGGAATGAATCTATTTCTGACTCTAGAACATAAACTTTTGCTTTTTATTTGTTTTCTGCTGTGTGCCCTGTGCCTTTGGGCATTAGTACTAACCAGGAAGAGATTAAAGTCTTGCCTATCTTTGCTGAGAATAAAGGGTTGAAACTACCTCATGTAAGATTAGTAGAGGTGAATGGATTAGGATGTTTTTGTTTGCAAATAACAGTTAAACCCAAGTGAAGGAGCCTCAAACAATGAAGAAAATTATAACCTCATAACTGAGTATAAGGGCAGGAGATTCCAGAGCAAGTCAAAACAGCAGCACAACAATGTCATAAAGGACTCCATCCATTCCATGTTTCCTCTGCCATCATCTTCACACTTACCCCATGTGGCCACAAAATGTAGATGGGTGAACAATGTACTAATCCCATGATAAATCCAAGAAATTTCTTTTAGATTGAGGTTTAGAATCAGAAATTTTAAAAACTAATCCTGATTAATTAAAAACTTCAGTTCAGCCAAAAAAACGGTTTGGCTCGGAGAGAGCGTCAGCCTGCGGACTGAAAGGTCCCAGGTTCGATTCCGGTCAAGGGCATGTACCTGGGTTGCGGGCACATATCCAAAGGGGGTGTGCAGGAGGCAGCTGGTCGATGTTTCTCTCTCATCAGTGTTTCTAGCTCTCTATCCTTCTCCCTTCCTCTCTGTAAAAACTCAATAAAACAAATAAAAATAAAAGCTTCAGTTCATTCAAATTCTTCTTTAGATCCTTCTTTGTATTTTATACCTTGCCCAATATTGCTCTCTGACATCAGGATCAGGCCACTTTCATGGGTTTAGAGGAAGTTTCTGTATTCTCATTCTCAGGACACGGAAAGGTGGCTCAAACTTTTAAAGAAGGAAGTTGTAGACTTAAATTTGCATAGCAGTGCACTTTCACATGACTTGTCTAATCTAATCCTTATAAATCCTCGTCAGTTAGAAAAAGCAGATATTAATAACCTCATTTTGAGATGAGAAAACAGGCTCAAGTTTAAGTGAATTTCCCAAGGTCACTGAGAAACTACATAGCAAAATGTATTCCCAGATAGTTTATCTCTCAGTTCAGTGTTCTTTCTACTTTCAAGGACAAGTCTGACTTCTCTGGCCTAAGTCCAGATTTCACATGTACAGTCAGTCTCCCATTACTACAATCATAATTGTTGGAACCCAAGTGTTGGTTTTTATATTAAGAATACACAAGCACTATAATTAAAGCTGCGGGAGGGCTCCCAAGAAAGAATCGGGTCAGACACTCAAACTAATATTCTAAGTTTTAGTGCAATGGAAAGATGACTACCGTTCATCCCCTTCCATTCCACCCACTAAAGAAGGGAAAGGAGAAAGTTGAGTAAGGGTAGATTGGAAGTACAAAAGCAGTAGTACTTGAGGGAGGGGATCACAGACCTTGCTCAGATAATAGTAGCTATAAAACACTATTTTTGTACTAAAAAAAAATAAGATAATCACTTTTAAAATATTCAGCAGATGGTTATTTGAGTACTAGACGCCCTCTCAGCCCAATCTGTACCCTCTCCAATTCAGGACCCCTCAGGGGATGTCCGACATTCCTCTCACAATCCGGGACCACTGGCTTCTAACTGCTCATCTGCCTGGCTGCCCGATCACCCGAACTGCCCCCCCTCCAATGGCCTGGTCACCCCTAACTTCCCCCCTGCTGGCCTGGTCTCCCCCAACTGCCCCTCCCACAAGCTTGGTCACCCCTCTCTGTTCCTCCTGCTGGCAGCCCACTGTTTGGTCATTTGGTCACCCCTCACTACCATCCCTGCTGGCCTGGTCACCCCTAACTGCCCCCCTGCTGGCCTAGTTGCCCCACACAGCCTGCTGCTCACTCATTTGGTCAGCCCTCACTAACCCCCCTGCCATCCTGGTTACCCCATTCAGCCTGTTCAGTCGTCTATTCAGTAGTTTTGGTTGTGACGGTTACTAGGCGTTTATATGATATATAGATTAGAAGAATGAAGAACTCCTTGCACATACATGATCTAGGTTCTAACTTCATATGGGGGTGGATGGGATAAAAGTCCAAAACTCCTAAACCAGCCCCCACTCTTAGAAGCTTTCCAAAGTCCCCTTATTAATAGAAATTCCTGTGTGGCTCAAAGAGGTTTGTTATGAATATCAAGACATCTTTATAACTCTTATTACTTAGGAAATTCTAAGGATTTTAAGAGCTCTGTGCCAGAAACAGAGAGGAACACCAAATAAATATTTTTTGTTATAAATAATATCACACTTCCCCAATTCACCAAAACTACTCTAACCAACACACAGAATGACCATGCAATGTATTGTAAAACCAGGATTTTTTTAGAATAAAAGAGAACATAATTAATGATTATACTGAAGTGATAGATACAAATAGGGCCCATCCTATATATAAATTGGAACTTATGGCAACTCCATCAATATTTCCACTGGGATGTTTTGAATCTCACTCAACATAAAAACACCAAATCATAGATTTTTCTATAAAATCTGTTCTTCCTCACATTATTAAATCCCACCTGTATTCATCCGATTTGCTCAAATCAGAAACTTAGGAATCATGCCAGATTCCACTCTCTCACATCCATTTCATAAAATCTCTTTCATAGAACTATCTACAAAGTTTAAAGAGAAATATATATACTTCTCTTCTCCGTTTACTACCTAAGTCCTTCTCCCCCACTCATTGCACTGAAGCCAATACTCTCTTCACTTCCTTTACACTCTGTAATATGGACAAAAAGGGGGTGCTGCAACAAATCACAAATTCCTAACTAGGCAGGTCATGGTGGCCAGTCACACCCAAGCCATATAACATTTTAGTGAAAAGCTTGTTGTCTTAAGCAATCCCTGTCCATTGTTTCTGTGCATCTATGTTAACACAACTTCAACATGCCTATCCCAACTTCCAACCACCTTCAAGAGAACACATAATCTTGTGAACTGTCCTGTAATCCAATCCCTGCCTTGCTTTCTCCCACCTTCCTGTCGTCTTCCTTATGTTCCCTCCTTAATGCCAAATGCTTAAAAGAAACTGCAAAACTGTTACTCTGAGGAGCATTTGAGATCGTGTTCCCTGGCACATGTTGTCAATTTGGCTCAAATAAACTCATAACATTCTCTTATAGGTTTGGACATTTCTTACTTTTTAAAAAATATTTTTTTTATTAATTTAAAAGAGGAAGGGAAAGGAACCCCTTTAATGTCCCGCATGGTTCAGGATTCATGTTCAGGGTTTGAGTTCTGGAAAGGATGCACACAAATGTAAAAAGACTAGAAAAGTATTAATTTGAGAATATTGGGGGCCAGGCGGGAGCCCAAGAGAGGACTACACACTGCTCTGGCCTTGCTATCCCTTTTGAGTCTATGGGATACACCCATAGCCCTTAGGCAGGAAACTCTAATAACAAAGTTACATAAGACAAACACAGGTGGAGGCTGCTTTAGCTACCAATGTCTCATCTAAACAATGAGTGATTACCTTCAACCTTTCAGAGCAATTAAGGTTGACCATCCTTCCAGGTTCCCTGTCCACCTTTTTCTGTTAGTGAGACAACTATCGGTTTCGGCAGGAAAGGGAGGGAGAAATAGAAATATCAATGATGAGAGTGAATCACTGATTGGCTGCCTCCTGCATACTCGACACTGGGGATTGAGCCTGCAACCTGGGATGTGCCCTGATCAGGAATAGAACCGTAACCTCCTGGTTCATAGGTTGACACTCAACCACTGTACCACACCAGCTGGGCTGGACATTTCTTACCTTGACAGTAATTACATATTTGCTAGTTTGCATGTCACTGTATGTCTTTTCTGGGTTCCTGCCAGGCACCCTGAGGTTTGGTCATTCAGTGCCCTCGCATTCCTAGCACCCAGCATAATTTCCATTGTGTTATACTCAATTGCCACATACAGTTATACTCAATAAATCTGTATTGGATAAATGAATACATGAGTAAACAGATGAAAAAAATAAGCAAACATCCTGCAGAGCAGCTTTGGGAAATACAGTATAAATTGTGTGAAACTGATAATAAAATAGTCACAAAGGCCCTATTAAATACCAGCATCTGAATCTCAGAGACAAAGATCTAACAACGAAGTAAGGTCAGAAGCAATGCTGGGAAAAGGCAAGAATGAAGACACACGTGGAGAAAAGTGGAAAATTGATGAGTTCAAAGCATTTCCTCTATTCCTCTCATTTGCTCTCTGGGTAACTGTTTTAATTCTAATTTTGCACTAGTAGAGAAAATTAACAAATTGATTTAAAAAAAAAAAAAAAAAAAAAAAAAAAAAAAAAAACACCATCTTCCTGGTGAAGGAGTTAAGGGGACCAAAGTTTTGCCACCCTGAAGCTGTCATTTGGGATATTGAATTTAAGCTGTTTAGTAAGACTAAGAAAGAACCTTCAACCCTCCTCATTCCTACCTAAGAGATTCAGATGGAAAGGCCTACTCCAGGAAGAGAATTTTAGGATGTTACCTTAGCCCAGTGGTCGGCAAACTGTGGCTTGCGAGCTTTATGCAGCTCTTTGACCCCTTGAGTTTTTAGCAAAGGCCAGATTAAAAGTACCCTAATTAATAACAATGTACCTATTTGATACCTATATAGTTTAACTTTAAAAAAATTGGCTCTCAAAAGAAATTTCAATCATTGTACTGTTGATATTTGGCTCTGTTGACTAATGAGTTTGCCGACCACTGCCTTAGCCTAATTTAAATTAACTATGGTAAATAGGGAGGCTTCAGGCAGGGCCCTGTTAGCTAGAAAATCCCTGTGTCCCATTGTTTCTGGGTTGCCTGGCAAGAATTTGCCTGTCATGTGTGTTCCACTCTTCCTCAACTACCTGTAAATACCCCATTCTCACTTCTAAATTCTGAGACCCACAATACCCACTCCCCCCCCCCTTTGTCCAAAATATCATTATACCCAATACTAGAGGCCCAATGCATAAAATTTGTGTGTGGGGTGTGTGTGGAGGGAGAGGGGGGTCCCTCAGCCCAGCCTGCACCCTCTCCAATCTGGGACCCCTCGAGGGATGTTCAACTGCCCATTTAAACCAGGATTGGATCTAAGTGGACAATCGGACATCCCTCTCACAATCTAGGACTGCTGGATCCCAACTGCTCACCTGCCTGCCTTCCTGATTGCCCCTAACGCTTTTGCCTGTCAGCCTGTTCACCTCCTAACCACTCCCATGCCAGCTGATTGATGTCTAACTATTCCCCTGCCAGACTGTTTGCCCTCAACTTCCCTTCTCTGCAGGCCTGGTCACCCCTAACTGCCCTCCCCTACAGGGTTGATCGCCTCTAACTGCCCTCCCTTGCAGACCTGGTTCCTCTCAACTGCCCTCCCTTTCAGGCCTGGTGCCTCCCAACTGCCCTTCCTTGCTGGTCATCTTGTGGCGGCCATCTTGTGTCCACATAGGGGCAGGATCTTTAACCACATGGGGGCAGCCATCTTCTGTGTTGGAGTGATAGTCAATCTGCATATTACTCTTTTATTATTAGGTCTAGTAATAATTAATGTCGTTTTCTAATACTTTTTAAATCGAATTTATTTAAACAATACAACAAAATTTAATCAACAATATAGTTGCCGTTGTTTTCTACTACTTGTGCCCAACGCTCAGGAAGCATTTTAATCCCTCTGTTGTAAAATTCTTGTGATTTTGATGCAAAAAATTTGGTCAATGCATTTTTGAGGCATTCTTCATTATTAAATTTTTTTCCAAGAAGACAGTTTTGCAAAGAACGAAACAAATGGTAATCGGAAGGGGCAATATCAGGAGAATATGCAGGTTGAGGGAGAACTTCCCATTCCAACTGGCGCAGTTTTTCAGCAGTGATTCTTGCAGTATGCAGTCGTGCGTTATCGTGGTGAAGAATTACGCCCTTCCGATTAATCAGCGCGGGTTCTTTTTCTCTTAAAGCTTGGGCTAATCTTTCCAATTGGGCACTATATACAGCACTTGTAATGGTTTGGTTAGATGGTAAAAGTTCATAATGAAGAATTCCTTTAAAATTCCACCAAACACACAACATCACTTTTTTCACATGCAAGTCAGGTTTTGGCGTGGGCTGCGGAGCCTCATTTTTGTCCAACCATTGAGGCCGCCTTTTCAAATTAACATACAGCACCCATTTTTTATCTCCGGTAACAATTTGCTCTAAAAACGGCAAATGGTTTTGACGAGAGAGGAGCGAACTGCAAATTGTGACTCTTTGATTACGGTTGTTGTCGGTCAACTCATGAGGAACCCATTTTCCAAACTTTTGGACTTTGCCAAGTGCACGCAATTGATTGGAAATTGTTTTTTGTGAACAATTTAAAGTTGTCGCAAGCTCTTGTTGGGTAATTTGAGGATTTTGCACCAAAAGAGCTTGAAGAGCTTCTTGATCAAAATTGGACACACGGCCTCGACCACTCTTGTCATCTAACGAAAAATTTCCCTCACGAAATTTCTCAAACCAACGCTGGCATTTTCTGGCGCTAACTGCATCTTGACCAAGAGCACTACAGATGTTTTTTGCAGCCTCACTTGCTTTTCTTCCTAATTGGAACTCATAAAGCATGCAGTGCAGAATATGCTCTTCATCCGCCATCTTCTTAGCCCTAGTTTTGCAACAAAAACCAAACCAAACACAAACTTTTTCAAGCAAAACTTGTTAATTGTACTTCACACGTTCTGTAGATACCATGTGTTTAAAGGTTATGTCAATACAAGTCAACGCCAAGCAAGATTTTAAATGAATGTTTAAAACGACATTAATTATTACTAGACCCAATAGATAGGATAGGGGCCTGGTACATGGGTGGGGGCTGGCTGGTTTGCCCTGAAGTGTGTCCCAGATCAGGGTGAGGGTTCCCTTGGGGTGTGAGGCAGCCTGGGTGAGGGGCCTGTGGTGGTTTCAGGCCAGCCATGCCCTCCGGCAATTTAAGTGAAGGCCCTGGTATCTGGAAATTTATTTACCTTCTGCAATTGAAACTTTGTAGCCTGGAGCAGAGCCAAGCAAGCCCCCTGCTTGCTCCATGGCTGCTGCCATTTCTGTTTGGACTTGTTTATCTTCTATAATTGAAACTTTATATCTCTGAGTAGAGGCCTAGGCTGGCCAGGGCAGGTAGAAAGCTTGGCTTCCTCCATTGCTGGGGGCAAGCCTAGCCTGTTCTCTCCAGCTCCATGGCTGCTGCTATTTTTCTTGGGATTTGTCTTCTATAATTGAAACTTTGTATCCTTGAGTGGAGGCCTAGGCTGGCCAGGGTGTGTGGAAATCTTGGCTTCCTCTATGCTGGGGAAATCCAAGCCTCTCTCCTATTCTCTGTGGCTGCAGCCATCTTGGTTGGGGTTGATTTGCATACTCCCTCTGATTGGCTGGTGGGTGTGTTTAGTGGGCGTGGTTTGTGGGTGTAGCGGTGTGATGGTTAATTTGCACATTACTCTTATATTATGTAGGATTGCCTCACTGTCTTTGGCAATTTTCATACATATGTGAATTTCCAGGTGCATGTATCAAAATTTGATTGTCTCTGTTAACTTGATTATCAACCCAGCAAAAGCTTAAAAGGTAGAAGTAAAAGCATTAAATTTTTTTAGCTTCCATAGGAACACCTTCTTACTGATAGGAAGGGGAGACTTGTTAATATGGAAGAAAGAATTCAGTAGCATTATCATCTGCAGTGCTATTTTTAGCCAGAATCAGGTAGTTGCAATGAATACCAAAGGAAGACTAGTTCCATAATAGGAATAGCATGTTGGACAATCATCCAACATCCAAAAGTACCGTATTAACTCTTTTAAACATTAACTTTAAGACAAAAATCAAACTACAGAGATTTCTCACTTCAATATAACATCATTCGTATAAATTTCTCTGAAATAGGTCTAGTCGGTTTGGCTCAATGAATAGGCCTGAGGACTGAAGGGTCTGGGGTTTGATTCTGATCAAGGTCACATGCTAGGGTTGAGGGCTCAATCCCCAATAGGGGGCATGCAAGAGGCAGCCAATCAATGATTCCCTCTCATTATTGATATTTTTATCTCTCTCCCTCTCCCTTCCTCTCTGAAATCAATAAAATAATATTTTTTTAAAAAAAGAAAAAAAATTTTTTCTCTGAAATAAATAACCAAACAAGTAAGGTGAGAGCTAATGCTGGGGAAAAAAGGAAGGGGGGGGGGGGGGCAGGAATGGCAGTGGGAGATGGAGAAGGTAGGAGAACTAGCAGTTTCATTGTTGTATACCACATTATTAAAAAGCTACATACTGTCCTAGCTGGCTTGGCTCAGTGGACAGAGTGTTGGCCTGTGGACTGAAAGGTCCCAGGTTCAATTCTGGTCAAGGGCATATGCCTGGGTTGCAAGCTCGATCCCCAGTAGGGAGCATGCAGGAGGCAGCCTATCAATTCTCTCTCATCATTGATGTTTCTCTCTTTCTTTCTCTCCCTCTCTTTTCCTCTCTGAAATCAATAAAAATATATTAAGAAAGAAAGAAAGAAAGAAAGAAAGAAAGAAAGAAAGAAAGAAAGAAAGAAAGAAAGAAAGAAAGAAAGAAAGAAAGAAAGAAAGGAGGGAGGGAGGGAGGGAGGGAGGGAGGGAGGGAGGGAGGGAGGGAGGGAGGGAAAGAAAGAAAAGCTACACACTGACACACACACAGAAGAGAAGTCTTTCACCTCTAAGGATAAGTATTCCAAAGAAGTGGTTCCAACTTCCTAGACTTCGGGCTTATATCCCTGAAAAGCACAATGCTGTTGTCAAGATTGCTTCTGTCTCAGAATCTGTTTCTGTACCTCTTCTATTTGACATTATAAATAAACACAAACTAGATTCATGGTATTTGCAGTTATCAAACATCTCCAATAGGAGGAAATTGATTTGTGAATATTTGAAAGGTGTGCAAATCCTGATTTTAGAAATGGCAGTGCCACCTGTCATTGTGCCCAGACCTGGGAATACAAAGTGGGAGACAAGGAGATCCCAGAAGGCTCTGAGGCAGGCCTCCTGTGTTGTAGAGAACATTTCCTTCTAGGACAAAAGCCACCTGCTTAACCCCTCTTCTAGAACTGGGTCACAATACAATTGATTACTTGGCAAGATAGCAAACATATTGTCATCATGCAAATCCTCCTGCATCAGTTAAGATACTTTTGAGTGGAGGCAACAAAAAACCCATCTCCAATTGAAACAATCAAGGTAATTTAAGAGTTCATGTATTAAAAAGTTCAGAGTAGAGAAAGCTTTTTAGTAAGGTCTATTGAGGGCTCCACCCCTCTTTGCTTCTCTGGATTCTGCCCTTTTTTATGTGTTGACTCTGTCCTCAGACTGGCTTCCTTTTTAGTTTATTATAGTAGCAACATAGGCTTCTTGCTTCTTCAGTCCCTATTCACTCAACCATTAATCTGAAGTGGCAGATTTGTTTCAATTGAATGACTTCAGAACAGATCATGATGGCAAGGGAGATGTGATTAGTACCATCCTAGATATTGGCAAAGGTCATCCATCCCACCTACAGTGCACAGCTGCAACTGAATGTATTGTAGAAGGGTGTGATGTAGCAGAAGCACCACAAAGACATAGAACACAAAGATGAGACATAGACTCAGTATTTTTAGCCATTATTTCTCTTTCTCCTCCTCCTTCTCCTGATATTCTCCTCCCTCTCTCTCTCTCTCTCTCTCTCTCTCTCTCTCTCTCTCTCTCTCTCTCTCTCTCTCTCTCTCTCTCTCTCTCTCCTTCCCCCCACCCCCCCTGCCATCTTTACCTCCTGCTTTGTTAAAACTGATTGGCAATGAAAGCAAGGTAGAAGAATGCAGAAAGATAAGACAGAAAAGATATAATGTCTTTCGTTTTAGGAGGACTCTGGGAAAGATTCAGTGATTCAATCTACAAGGTTTGCAACTGTAACCAGACCTAGTGCTTTAGATAAGTAGATGTATGTGGTGACAAAAAAAAAAAAAATCTATTTGGGGAAATTTTAGAAGAGAAAGAAAAATAGATTGATTACCCAAAATAGGTTGATACAAGTCTAGACGATTATTCAAACCTACTACAGTTGGCCCTCTATATCTATGGGTTTCACATCCGTAGATTCAACTGACCACACACAGATAAATTTTATATATATATATATTTTTTTTTTTTTTTCCCCAAGCCCTGGATAGGTTGCTCAGTGGTTAGAGTATCATCCTGTGGACCGAAGGGTCTCAAGTTCAATTACTGGTCAAGGGCACTACCTTGGTTGCAAATTCAATCCCCAGTCCTGGTGGGGCAAGTGTGGGAAGCAACTCAGGAATGTGTCTCTCTCACGTCAATGTTTTTCTCCTCTCTCTCTCTCTCTCTCTCTCTCTCTCTCTCTCTCTCTCTCTCTCTCTCTCTCTCTCTCTCTTTCTCTCTCCCCACTTCCTCTATTCATCCCATTCTCTCTAAAAATCAATGGGGGAAAATATCCTCTGGTGAGCATTTTTTAAAAATCTTCAACAATAAAGATAAAATTGAAAATAGATATTCAAAACAAATTCCAGAAAGTTTCAAAATACGAAACTTGAATTTGCCACATGCAAACCACTATGCTGAATCCACAGGAATAAAGTAATTTATAGGTATACTCTGCTGTAGCTTATATGTAAATACAGCTTATATGCAAATATATGTTATATGTAAATACTACACCCTTTTATATAAGGGACTTGAGCATCTCAGGATTTTGGTATCTGAGGGATACCATATCCCCAAGGAACCAATCTCTCAAAGACACTGAAGAATTACTGTACTCCCTTGTGTCAGTCATGAACTTTTAGTAATTAAGTAATTAAATTATGGTAAATGTTGTGCATAATAATTATTCAAAATCACCAGGTAAAAACTGAAAGCAACCTAAACATCTATCAGTGGGCAAAGTGTTATGTTGATTCAATGGAACATTAAGCAATAATCTTATATAATCAATAATCTTATATAATAAAATAATCTTATAAAATAATGTGCAAATTAACCATCACTCCAACACACAAGATGGCCGTCCCCATGTGGTGAAATATGACCACCCCCATGTGGACACAAGATGGCCACCACAAGATGGCCAGCAGGGGAGGGCAGTTAGGGGCAATCAGGCCAGCAGGATAGCAGTTAGATGTCAATCAGGCTGGCAGGCAGAAGCAGTTAGGGGCACTAAGCAGGCATAATGGCGAGTGGATGGGAGCCAGCAGTCCTGGATTGTGAAAGGGAGGTCCAACTGTCTGTTTAGGCCTGATCCCGATTGGGTCCCAAAATTGGAGAGAATGCAGGCTGGGCTGAGGGACACACACCCTCATGCACAAATTTCATGCACTGGGCCTCTAGTATTAAATAATGGTTCTGAAGGTTCTGTAATATCACAAAATAATGCTCATGATTACTACTAAGTGGAAAAAAAATTTTGAAAATTATGAAAAATGTACATATCAGACAAAATTATGTAAAATATACATGTAAAAAGAAATATACCAATGATATTTGAGTTTTACTGAAATGTGTTTGTTTTCAACTTCTTCACTTATTCTATGCTACTGTTATATTAATTTTATAACTGAAAAAATGAGCAAGGACTGTTACTTGGCAGACGTCTACTCAGCAGTTTGCCTCTGTGCTGGTAAAACAACACTTACAATTAGATAGTCTGTCGTCTGTCCCAGCAGCACTCATTCATTCATTCAACAAGCAATAATTGAGCACCTATTATGTACTAGGCACCAGAGATATATCGACAAGGTAAGTGATTTGGTCCCTGTCCCTATCCTTACAGCCCAGTGAAGAAGGTAGGCAATATGAGAAGTAACTGATTACACATCAGGAAAACATGGTATCAAGGTAACCAACACAATAGCATAATAGGAGGGGGAACCTATTTTTCAAAGGGGATCAGAGAAGCTTTTGAGCAGGTGGCATTAAAGTTGAGTTGAGAATGAGGAGGCGCCATGAACGGCAAGCGCCAGGACATAGCAATTGAAGCAGAGCGTAAAGAGCTGGCAAGTCCTAGGAACCAAACGGAGGCCATGTGGCTGGAGCACGATGCCCAAGAAAGGGGGTAAAAGGGGGTTGGAGAGGTAGGCAGGGACCAGCTCAGACAAAACCTTGATATTTTATTCAAAGTGCAACGTGGAAACCATGGAGGGGTTATACAGAGAAGAAACACTGTTCAGTTTGCATTTTAATGGGATCACTCAGGCTGCTCTGTGAGAATGATTTGGTGGTGAGTAGGGGTCAAAGTAAGAAGGAGACTAGTCAGAAGGTCTTTGCAAGAGATAGTGAACTAGATTAGGGTGGTGGCAATGGAGATGAATTAGACTAAAAGGTTTCAGGGTATTTTTCGAGATAGACCAGATAGGGAAGGGGGAGGGGAGAGTGGATCAAGAACGATACCCAGGTGACTGGTTTGAGCAATTGGGTGTATGGCATCGACATTTCTAGAGACAGGAAAAGTAAGGAAGAAATAGATTTGGAGGATAAAGTGAAGAATTCAGTTAAATTTAAATTGTATCGAACTGCAATATATAGTTTATTTATATAATCCTTCCCTCCAGGAAGACCTTTAAGGAATCCATCAGAAGTATGGTTTTCACCTCTGAAGTCTTTTTTTTTTTTTAATAGCAGCTGAGTCTTTTTAAAAATATATATATATTTTTTTTATTTTTTTACAGAGAGGAAGGGAGAGGGATCGAGAGTTAGAAACACTGATGAGAGAGAAACATTGATCAGCTGCCTCCTGCATACCCTCAACTGGGGATGTGCCCACAACCAAGGTATATGCCCTTGACTGGAATCGAACCTGGGACCCTTCAGTCCGCAGCCTGACGCTTTTTCCATTGAACCAAACCAGTTAGGGTTCACCTCTGAAGTCTTAACAACCTGAGCAATGCATATTACAGACTAGACATTTAGGGTTTGTTAAATGAATATCACAGCTTTGCAAACATTTCTTTCATTTCCGTGTAATAAGATTTTAGTTACTGTGAAAAGCCTGATTTTAGGCAGTTACCAAGGTAGACAGGGAAAACTTGATTGACCATTAATTAATCTTCAACTTAAAAGGAAAAAGAAAAGGTATGAGATTCTTTTTTTTTTTTTTTAATTCTTTGTTTTTTTAGTTTTCTGCAGTTAAACTAAAATGGAAGTTAAAAGCCTTAATGTGTGTGTTTAAATCCTTGGGCCTGCTACTGACCTTGTTCAAGTGATTTTACCTCCCAGTGTTTCAGTTTCTCCATTTGCAAAAGGGAGATAATGGTAGTTGCCTTATCTCACAAGGATGTCATGAAAAAAGTTAGATAAATTGCTTTGCCCTCCTTGAAGAGGGACTCTAGAAGTATTATTAGATATAACGATGAATACCCCCAACTTCAAAGATATTTTTAAATTGCCCCCCAAGTCTTTGAACATGTTAAGTCTGTGAATAGCACCATGTTAGTTAGGTGTTTATACATAGCTGGCAAGCTTTCACCTCTTGTTAAAACAGTAAATGGTCTTTGAACAAATGTATTTCTTCAGTCTTTGATAACTATGCTTCCTTGTTTGTACACTTGAAAGATGATTATCATCTGGCATATGAGGTCAAGTTGAACTCTTTGGTGCCATTACAGTTCAATTGCTGCTTTAAACGAGTTTTTCTTCTAAGGTTGAAAATAAATCACTTGGTTTGTGTTAGTAAAGCTACTTGCAGTCTAAAAAAAAAAAAAATTGACTGTGAGGTAAATACAACTATTTTCTGTGAGTGATATGTATAAATAATGTTTTCCATCTCAACTATAATAACCTCATTTAAAAATTGATATAAAAATTCAATATTTTAATTTCTTCATTGAGGTATTTTCTGATGGGTTTTCCTAAAATTGCTTTTAATAGCCATAATATGCATTTTAACATTTCTGGTATAGACAGCCATGCTACACATATAAATATCACCAAAGTAGCCTTGGCTGGGTGGCTCAGTTGATTGGAGTGTTGTCCCATATACTTAAAGGTTTCAAGTTCAATCCCCAGTCAGGACACATACCTAGGTTGCAGGTTGACACCAAGTTGGGACATGAACAGAAGGCAACCAATCAATGTTCTTTTTCACATCAATGTTCCTCTCTCTCTCCTCTCATGCTTGCTCTCCCCCTTCCCCTTTCTTTAAAATCAATAAGCATATCCTTAGGTAAGGATAAGTAAATAAATAAATATCACTAAAGTAAACATTGACAACTCTCAGGACAAAATACAAAGTAGCCAACATCGTCTAGAACATTTCTTATTTCAGATATGAATCAAGTTCATAATTAGTGTTATATAAAAAACTCACAAACCTTTGACACTTCCATCCTCTTCCACACTTCCCTTATCTATACAGTAGACCACACACACATTAAAACTCTGGAGCAGCCACAGTACTCCCATCAGAGTGCTGTAAAAGCCTTCCTTGCAAAGTAAGGGAATGAGACCTACCTCTCTTCTCTCGAATAACACCCTTCCTGGTAAGTCTTAGGATATCCACTGGGTGGCTTACTCTAGGTCAGAACCTAGGCTAAAAGGGTTTGCCTGCAGGGATACGCTCATTCCCATTTCTTCTCATTTCCCTTTTTCTCTCAAGGAAGAAATGAAAATGGAGGCAACACCAATGAAAACACTGCACACTCTGATGATTTTTTAGGAAGGAAGATTAAACAGAAATAGAGAAAGGTCACGGTCTCAGTTCCACTAAGTCAGTGGTTCTCAACCTTTCTAATGCCACAACCCTTTAACACAGTTCCTCATGTTGTGGTGACCCCAACCATAAAATTATTTTCACTGCTACTTCATAGCTGTAATTTTGCTACTATTATGAATCGTAATGTAAATATCAGGGTGGGGGAGTGGTACCTCAGCTCGGCCTGCACCCTCTCTAATCCAGGACCCCTTGGGGGACGTCTGCCAGCTTAGGACATCCCTCTTGCAATCTGGGACCGATAACTCCTTACTGCTCACCTGTCTGTCTGATCATCCATAACCCCTCTGCCTGCCTGCCTGATCACCCCTAACTTCCATCCCCTACCAGCCTGATTGTCACTAACTGCCCTCCCCTGCCTTGACCTGTGGCTTTGTCTGGAATGAAGGCAGGTGTCCAATTGACCCCATCTAATTAACATATTACCCTGTTATTAATATAGATAACTACAACAAAATAGCAAAGATCAACTGTTCTTGTAAAACAATAAAACATACATTGGACTTTCCAGCACAAAATCACACCAAAGAAGGGTGTGGAGGTAAGAGGGATGTGTGGAAGATTGAAACTAGGCTCAGAGGCAAGAAACCATTAAGGATGTTATTTTAAACCAGAAAGTGATGGTGGAGTTAATGTTAGTTATCTACCCCAGACAAACCAAAGCAGCATTAAGGTGCCACATAATAAACAGAACGCTGGACTTAAAGTTGGAAGGCCTTGCTGCTGGTCCTATTTCTGCAAATAATTAACTTGGGTAAATTATTTAAACCCCTCTAAGCAGCAATATCTTCATCTGCTAGGATTTAAATCTTGAAGCAATAAGAACTCACATTTGTCCCTAGTTGGTTTCGCTCAGTGGACAGAACATCGGCCTATGGACTGGAGGGTCCCAGGTTTGATTCCGGTCCAGGGCACCGGTCTGAATTGTGGGCTCGACCCCCAGGTGGTCGGCACCAGGGCAGGGGATCATTATTCAGTGCAGCTGGCTGGTCCTGACGTCAGTCATCAGCTGCCACTGGTTTTGTTGTTTATCTGAACCTGGAGCTGAAATACAACTGAGGCATAGATTGTTATCTCCAGAAAGGTCAGAGGTCCGAACCTCATGACCAGCAATATACTAGGGCAGTGTTTTTCAACCTTTTTTGGGCAAAGGCACACTTGTTTCGTGAAAAAAATCACAAGGCACACCACCATTAGAAAATGTTAAAAAATTTAACTCTGTGCCTATATTGACTATATAAAGTAATTCTCTTGAATAGGAATCAAATAAACACAAAGAAAGTATTTTATAATTACTTTATTATGAAATATTAACAAAATAGTGAAAAATTATAAAATTCTTGTCTTGTCTGCACCTACGGCACACCAGGCAACATCTGTGCCTCGGAACAGCGGTTGAAAAACGCTGTGCTAGGGAAGAAAAAATCCCTCTCAGGGTGAATTCCACCCTGCAATTGTCCTTTGCTGGGTGCCTGGAGCTACCCCTAAGAATTTTCCCTCCTGATGTATACAAGACAGAGGGTGGGTTTCAAATATAAGAACTAGAAACAGCTGTGGGCTCATTTTTTTATTGTTTTTTTTTTTTTAATCAGTGTTTTCCTTTCTTAAATGATAAAGAGAAATGCATTCCCAGTAGATGGCCGTCCTTTGCCTCAGGCCCAACATCACCACCAACTTTGTAAATGTGAAGTAGTGAAAGTACCACTAGATGGAGCAGGAACAAAAGACATTCATTTCTGTGTAGGTCAGGGAACCCTGGCAGTCTTGCAGAGATCTTAAAAGATCATCCTCTGAGAAGAGAAAGCTTAGTGAAGCTAACTGAGTTACTTTCAAGAATCTAGATAATCAGCCCTAGCCAGTTTGCTCAGTGGATAGAGCGTCAGCATGTAGACTGAAGGGTCCTGGGTTTGACTCTGATAAAGGGCACAAGCCTAGGTTGTGGGCTCACTCTCCAGTAAGGGGCGTGCAGGAGGCAGCTGACCAATGATTCACTCTCATCATTGATGTTTCTATCTCTCTTCCTCTCTGAAATCAATAAAAATATTTTTAAAATCTATAAAGTCAGAACTAGAGCTTGATTTACTTAGCCTGAGTTATTTCCACAAAACTCTGATGAGGAAAATTCTGTTCCCTCCTTAGAGAACATGACCAGCAACAGTGCATTCCCGTTTTCTCCCATTTCTTAACCGTATTAGACAACACTTAGGGATCTATTTGATAAATTTATTGACATGGCACTCCTGACTAGCCTTTGGACCACATGTATCAAACACAAGGCCCGCGGGCCAAATCCGTCCCGCCAGGCCTTGCAATGTGGCCCGCACCGCGCTGTCTTCACTGCACTCCGCTGCGTTTCCATCACAATGACAGTTTATGACTGTTCAGTAAACCATTCGGCCCGCGATTTAGGCTGGATTTTAGATTTTGGCCCCTTCTCTGATTGAGTTCGACACCCCTACTTTGGACCATCAGCTCAGGATTCAGCCTGGGTTATTTGCCATTCTAATACAGGCCAATGGCTACTATCCCTCAGCAACTGCCTCCGGAATAGCTACCTTTAAGGACGAGAAGACTGAAAAGACGGGGACTTGGAATGAAGGCCCACATAAGCCTAGAGGTTTGGGGTTGGAGGTATGAATGAGCAGAATGGCCTGCGGGTTGTTGCATTTAACCTAGAGTGCCATCAGCTTATTTTATTTTTTGAAAGGAACTCAAACCCAGTTCTTTGGGGAAAGGGGCTAAATATTTCCTTGTAAACTTAATTTTCTGTCTGACACCACTTAATATTTTATGTCCAAAGGCAAAGCAAAGATGAAAAGCTATAACCATTAGGGACATAGTTTTCCTTGTTTTGAGAATGAACATAACTAGCTCTCCTAGTTAACAAGTATTGACAAAAAGTTTAATCATTTCACACACGCGCACACAAAATCACTGCTCTTCCACAACCCATTAAGGGGGCTGGTCAAGACCTACTTTGGGGGCAGCAAAAACCCCAACAAAATCCCCAAGCAGGAGCTGCCTTGTGCTACAATGATCATGAGCAACAAAACCAGGAGGGGGGGATTACGGGGGGGGGGGGGGGGGGGGGGGGGACGCCCCACGCAAGCTGGCTGGCTACTCAGCTCACTGCACATTCATTTGGGCCACGTTTGGAGGTGCCTCCACCCAGGTCCAATCAGCAGGTCTGGAGTCCCCCCAACCCAGGCGGAGGGAGACGGACGCGCACCATCCAAGCCTCCTTTGCAGTGCGAGGGCGGACCGCGCCACTAACCCCGCTGCAGGACGCACGTGTCGGAGCCCAGACCCGGATGCAAGTCCCACAGCTCAGGGAGGTGCACCGCGCGCGGGGACCCGCTCCGTTACTCTGCCTGCGTGAAGAGCCTAGCCCTCGGCCCCCGGGACACCCGCGGCTGACAGAGCCCAACTCTTCGCGGCGGCAGCGGGCACCTCCGGAGAGGCCCCAGGCCGACCGCGGCCTCCGGGCGGGGCGCGGGGGCTGAGCGGGCGGACAGCGCAGGCTCCCGGGAGGGGTGATAGCCAGCCGCTGGCCTTTTTTTTCCTCTCTCTCTCTCTCTCCTCTCTCTCTCTCTCTCTAACTGGATGGTGGACGGCAGTAGGCCGGGGCTTTTCCGCCCGCTGAAAGCCAGCGAGAAAAACAGCGCGCGGGGAACAAAAGCGCCGCGCCCACGCCCAAGATAGTTAGGGTTAGACAGGATGCGGCCATCACCCGGCCCGGGCCCCCCTCCGCGTCCCGCCGCGCGGCGGGCGGCACCCGCTTATAAAGGAGCGGCCTACGCCCGCGCCGATTGGCCGAGGCCTCCGCCGCAGCTCTCGCGAGATCCGGCCTTGGCAAAACTTTTTTCCCCCTTTAAGTTGTACTTCCGGCCCTGAGGTCCGTCGCAGCACCCCCACGTCCGTGGGAGGCGGGGGGGGGGGGGGGGGGGGGGGGGCGCAGGGGGAGGAAGGTTTGTTTTAAGGGTGAAAATTAATGTGCGCATACGAGGGCCGTTTTCAGTCCGCTGCGGAGCAGGCGCTGTGCATTCATTTAGCTTAAAAAACAAAAACAAAAAATCAGAGCTGAGCCAGCCTTCACTGCTCAGTGATTAGAGTATTGAAGGATCATGAGTTGCAGATTCGGGATGACCTGGGTTGCAGGTTGAATCCCTGTCCCCTCCCCCTCCCTCCACCCCCTTTCTTTATCCCGCCCTCCTCCTTTTCACTCTCTGAAAATAGATGGGGAAAAATATGCTCTTGTGAGGATTAAAAAATAAATAAAAATCAGAAAAAGTTGAAGGCAGGAAACACAATAACAGTGGTTCTTACTGAATCTACCATTTGTAGATGGGTTTCAAGCATTGGTTTTATTTTAAAAAATATATTTTTTATTGATTTCGGAGAGGGAGAAAGAAACATCAATGATGAGAACCATTGATCCTCTGCGCCCCCCCCCTTTGCATCCCCTGTACCCCCCACCTGGGGATCAAACCTGCAGCCCAGGACATGTGCTCTTTACTGGAATGGAACCTGAGACCCTTTGGTCCACAGGCCGAGGCTCTATCCACTGAGCCAAATCAACCAGGGCTGGTTTTGCTTTTTAATGTTGTGTCTTGATTAGGTTGAAAAGGAACAATCCACCATAAATAGCAGCAAGGGTTTTATAATGACTAATACAATAGTGTTTTACATGTAACTGTCAGACTTCTTAAAATACATTTATTTTATTTTATATTATTGTAACTAGTTCATCTTAATTGAACTCATGTTCACTGGGTGAATTCCATGGAGTTGCTACCAGTGCCTCAATCTGAGAAAAAAAGTAAAGTATTAGGTGTGTCGGTTCCAAATGATTGTAAGGGCAGGAAAAATATAAATGGAATTTTCACATTTTATTCCCTATTCCTAGATTACCTGATAAGGATCATTTATGACCTCATGTTAGAGGCTGAATATTCTACAGAATATTCCAAGCTGGCCTTAGGTTAACTACAATACCTAGGAGACCAGTGTGGATGAAAGGAGCCGCATGCTAACCTGAGAAGCTCAGGGGAGGCCTGCATGGCGAACTTGCAAACTCAGAGACCTAAAGTAATCACAAAGGATGGTCTGAAATTAAATTTTAACTAAAAGCAGTTATGGTGGGTACTTATGTCCTAGGCCGGTATCTTCACTGACAAGGTCAACCTTTACCTTAACTGAGCCTCTCTGTCTTTTTGCATCTGTAATAATGCCTGTGTAACTTGTAACTTCCCTTTTTCCAGGCCTCTTAGGCTAATGTGCCTGGATTCTAGGAAAGATACCACAAATTCCTTCATTGTTATCATGTTAACTAGGAGTCCAGTGCACATGCTATCGATGCCAGCAAGAGCTTTATATGTATTGTGCATGTGCCAGTCAACTTAGCCTTTTATAGATAAAGAATAAACTTGCTTAATTAGACCTGCTTTCTGAGGTAGTTAAACTTTTTCCAGTCCAGCGAAGCACCCCAACTTCTCTTTCAGGTAATTGTCAGCAACATAGCAGTAAATATTAACACGAAGCACATTATTATTGTAGATCATGAAGGGAGAACAAAGAATAAAATATTTAACTGTAGCAGTGTTTGACTATATTCTGCACAGTGAGAAAACCTGAGTCATTTTCAAGGTCCACCATTTCTTTTCAGTCGGGTCAAGTTTCTAAACTTTCTACCGTAAATCTCCATTTTCTGGCTAATGAAAAGAAAATAAGTTTCCACAGAGTCTCCTATCTACCTACTCCAGGACTTCTTTAAGGGTCAAATGAGATGAAGCACGGGAAAATGCTTCACAGACATTTGGTTAAAGTGTAAAATGTTTCCACCTGGCTACAAAGCAAGTCATGTTCCTGGGCTGAAGAAACTTCAAGTCATTGCTACGTGATGACTAGTACCCATAGCCACCGTTTCCGGGTTGGGCTGGGCTGTGGGCCACATTTTGTGCCATGGGGTCTTGGCAGTGTTGGCTGTGATGGGGGGGGGGGGGGTGTTGTTGCTCTGGGGTGGTGGCAGGGCCTGTGTCCCACTTGGGGAAGCCGGGTCCACAGTGCCATTTCTTTGTAAATGGCCAGTACATGTCACCACAGCTCCTTCATTGAGTGTCCGTCCCCTGGTGGTCAGTGCGCATCATAGCGACTGGTCGGATGGTCGGAGGAACACTTAGCATATTAGCCTTTTTTATATATATATATATATATATATATATATATAGAGAGAGAGAGAGAGAGAGAGAGAGAGAGAGAGAGAGAGAGAGAGATTGTTCCTGCACCCTAAGTATGTGTCTGTCATTTTACTTTTTATCCAATCCCAGAGGTCCCCCTGCCTCGTTTTCTTTCTCCTGCCTCTCTAGTCTATCACCAATGGATTTCATATAACCCACCTATGTCCCTCCTTTGATTGCAATGTAAAAAAATAGAGGAAAACCCGCCATTCTCTGGAACATTATGTCAATCTGCTTCCCAGCAATTGTCAATAGTTTGGCTCAAATAAACTCACAAAAATTCTTTATAGGTTTGAATGTTTTTTGTTTGTTTGTTTGTTTTTGAATATATTTTATTGATATTTTACAGAGAGGAGGAAGGGAGAGAGATAGAGAGCTAGAAATGTCTATGAGAGAGAAACATCGACCAGCTGCCTCTTGCACACCCCCTACTGGGGATGTGCCCGCAACCAATATACATGCCCTTGACCGGAATCGAACCCGGGACCTTTCAGTCCTCAGACTGACACTCTACCACTGAGCCAAACCGGTTTCGGCAGGTTTGAATGTTTTTATGTTAACTCCAGGATAAGGTCTGTGTGCCCACCTTACCTGGAGAGTTATTTCGGGATCACTTTAAACTTCAATCTCTTAACATGTTTAAATCTCAATTTCTTAATTTGTAAAATGGGAATAAACATTTCTTTCTGGGATGTTGATGTTTAAATTAAGTAAATGTATAATTAGCCCTATTTTCTTTAGGGGAAAAAAAGCACTTTAAGAATTCTAAAGTGAGGAAGACAAGTAAACCAAAGGATAAGAATCCTATAGACTAAAAGCCCAATATGCTAAGTGTTGTTCGTTCAACGTTTGACTAGTCACTATGATGTGCACTGGGGAGAAGATGCTCCGGCCTTAGGTTAGCTCGCTGCTGGGGTCCAGCCAATGGGGACTGGGCAAGATGGGCTGGACATGCCCTGAAACCCTCCTGCAGTCCTTCCCTGGCCCCGATCGTGCACTGGTGGGATTCCCAGGCCTGGCCTGCTCCCTCTCGCAATCCAGGACCCCTCAGGGATGTTGGAGAGCTGGTTTCAGCCCGAACCCTGCAGGCCAGGCTGAGGGACCTCTAGTGTATTAATAAAATGGTCAATAGATGTGTGTGTGATATGATGTGCTGGAGGACATAGTCACTTTAGACTCCATGGAGGAAGTAACATCTGAACTATACATTTTCTAATTCTATGAGCAAAAGTTCCTTTGGGGACATTATCTCATTTGAACTTCACAATGACCCTGAGACAGATTGGGATTAGCAACCCCACCTATGGATGAGGAACTCGATCATCAAGGTGTTTAAACAATTTGCTTAAATAGACAGCTGGAAGGTGGCAGGGCTTAGGCCCCAACCCACAAATGCTGCCCCTGAATTCAAAGGGAAGTAAATTCCAGCAGTCCCTCAAGCCCAGGCCCAGAGCCACATCTACCAGAAAGTCTTCCTTGACTCCTGAAGGTATTTTCCCTCCTATTAAACCCCAGAGCATTTTATGCTTCACTTAGGATACCAAATCACCTTCTACCTTGTATTATGATAATTAAGGTATGGATTCTCCTTATACTAGACTGCTGGCTTCCTTGGGACAGGATCTGACTCCTGATTTAATGTAATGATTTACACAGAGTGGATACTATAAATACTTTGAGTTATGTCAACATTGCCCTCATTCTTTCTGATACCTAGGTCATTTCGGACCTTCCCCCTTCTGCTCCCCCCAATTCATATCTATCTAATTAGGCATCAAGACTTGTCTGTTTTTCATAATCTGTTTTTAAGTCCTATTGCCTATAATCTTGAATACAAGACTTTAACTATTTTTTTTAAATAATTTTTAATTTATTTCAGAGAGGAAAGGAGAGGGAGAGGGAGAGATAGAAACATCAATGATGAGAGAGAATCATTGATAGGCTATGCACCCTACCAAGGATACAGCCCGCAACCAGGGCATGTACCCTGACCTGGAACCAAACTGTGACCTCCTGGACCAAGACTCAACTATATTATGTCTAGTTTTTTTTGTTTTTTTTTTTAATTGATTTTGTACAGAGAGGAAGGGAGAGAGATAGAGAGCTAGAAACATCGATGAGAGAGTCATCTACCAGCTGCCTCTTGCACACCCCCTACTGGGGATGTGCCCGAAACTAAGGTACATGCCCTTGACCGGAATCGAACCCGGGACCTTTCAGTCCCCAAGCCGACGCTCTATCCATTGAGCCAAACCGGTCTCGGCTATTATGTCTAGTTTTTAACTGAACATCAGATCTCCAGAGCCTCCCCAATTTATCCTCCAAATTATTGCCACATTCATCTCAATTCCCTTATGTCTTCTGCTTTTAAATCTTTAATTGTTCCTCTTTGCTTATATGACGTTTAACACAAAGCCTTCCAGCCTCTGGCCTTAATTTACCTTCCTAGTGTTGCTCCATATGAGTTTTTTCTTCATTTTAACAAAACCATTCACTGAACATGCCTTGAATACACTTAGTTTATTTTCATCTTTAGCCCCTTGTTCATTTCCTTAATGCATTTCTGAATATCTGCCCTCTGTCCCTCCCCCCTTACCCCTCCCAATGCCATTCCATCTATGATGGCATGCTTTTGCTATGAAATCTTTCCTCATAGCAACCTTTTGTTCCTTAAACTTCATCGAACTTGAATCTATATCACTCATGTGGCATATGACACGTTGTACCACAAGTTGTTCTCTCTCCAAGGGAAATGTCAGATCTCCAAAGTCAAAAATAGTGTTTCCTATAGCATTTAATTTCGCCCTAATCCATAAACAGGTTGTTTTACTGCTTTGCCATTATTTCCCCCGATTATACAATAGAAATGCAACAGAGGCATGGACAGTCCTATAATTGAAATATTTTCTGTTCTCCCAGAAACATAATATCCCCAAGTTTTCTGTCCCACGTGCTTGGAACATTTTCTTGTAAGCATTTTATCTAGATTCAGAAGCATCTTTGGTGTACTATGTTGGGACCTACTTCTTTAAATTCTTTAGCAGTGATCCACACGTCCTGGAAGGCAGACAGGGATGCAAGAATAGAGCCTCCCATCCACGCCGATATTTTCCTTTCTGGGGGAGCCCTAACCTGTATAGGGGTATTGGGAGGCGCCAACTTTGCTATATCTTTAACTAGCCGCCTGTCTAAATTAGGGAACAAGGTTGATCCCCCGGCAAGGATGATATTGGAGAAAAGGGAATTCCTCAGATCTTTATCGCATTTCATTATGCTGCTGTAGCACATCTTATCAATGCCCATGGTCTCCAGGTTCATGAGAGATGGGCAAAAAAGGACCTCTGGACATTGAAAGAGCTGGTCATAGAGCTTGATCACCCTCCCGTCAGGCAGCTGGTAAACTTTCTCCATGCTACTACATTTCTTGTCCATTTCCTCTTTGTAGTTCATTGCCACGTAACAAGAGGTTTCCTTGATATCTGCGACAATCCTTCTGTCTGCAGCGCTAAGCAGTACGATGCCATGGTCCTTCAACAGACTCATGAGGTAGTTGGTGAGGTCAAGGCCAGCCAGAGGTAGCTGCTGGACACCATGAGGCAAACAGTAACCTTCAAAAATGGGCACACACTGAGTAACCCCAGCCCCTGAATTCATCACAAAGCCAGTGGTGAAGCCGGCCGCAAAGAGAGCCAGCACCCCCTGGATGGACATATAGAAGCCAGGAACCCCCAGATGCTCAAAAAATATTTCAGCCATCTGTTGTCGGTTGGCTAGTGGGTTCAGGGCTGGCTCAGTGATCAAAACCGGCTGATCACAGGGCTTCAGCTTCAGGCTATGGTCATAGACGTGCTTCCACATGACCTCCATGTCCCCCCAGGAAGTAATGAGGCCACGCTCCACTGGGTAGCTGCAGAAAGAACAATAGCATCAGTGGCAGTTTCTACCCTTCAGACCTGGGTCAATTCCCATATTGTGCCCCGTTAGGGGCAGTGGCTGCCAGAATTTCTCAGAGAAGGTAACCACCAGCAAAAGTAGAAAGCTAATTCCCTCTGCAATTTCTGTTGCTTTTCATCCCCCACATCCCCTTTGGAAAACCCTTTGTGAATTAAAAAAATAAAAGTTGAATGTGTGTAGGGGGGAACCTAATCTGTTTGGCTCAGTGGATAGTGCCTTGGCCTGCGGACTGAAGGGTCCCAGGTTTGATTCCAGTCAAGAGCATGTACCTTGGTTGCGGGCACATCCCCAGTATGGGGTGTGCAGGAGGCAGCTGATTGATGTTTCTCTCTCATCAATGTTTCTAACTCTCCCCTCCTCTCTGTAAAAAATCAATTTTATATATATATATATATATATATATATATATATATATATATATATATATATATATATATATAAAGTTGGAAGGAGGGGAATGTTCACATAACAGTACAATTTTACTACCAAATCATTTGAGACAACCACCCACACGGCAAAGGTTCCATGAATTAAGTAACATTCTTCCATGCACTTGCATTTTATCATGGATACATTTACATGTTTGAGTGCATTTGTACAAGTCCAGAGAGCAAGTAATAGTCACTCATTTGGCACCCTCGGAGGGCTGTGGCCCATGCATTTCCACTAACACCGGCTAGCTGAGGCTCTCCGGTTTCCACACCGTTTCCCTCACCCTCCCGCACTTTCTCTGGGCTCCCCCTCCACTCTCCCCACCTACCCCCGCGGGTGCTGCCCCCCGGGAAGAGGCGGTGCCCACCTGATGGCCAGCGCGCTTCTCCGGCTGTGCGCCTGGTCGCCCGCGTACAGCTCCTGCACGCCCAGGGCCGCCCTGCTCTGGCCTTTGACCCGGCCCATAATGTTTGGGTACACAAACTGGGGCTCCCGGGACCCCGCCAGGCCCGCCTTCATCACTCCCGAGCCGTTGTCCATCACCACCGGGAGCTGGCAGATGCTCATGCTGCCCGCGCTGCCGCCGCCCCGGGGCTCCCGGCCGGTCCCTCTCGGTCCCGGCTGCGGCCCGCACCGGGAGGGAGGACGGGAGGTGCGGGGCGCGGTCCCTGCCCTCACCGGCTGCTTCCAGTGATGCGTGCGGGCGGGAGCCTGGAACCCCGCGTCACAAAAGCCCCTCGAGGTCCCGCAGCGCCGGGCAGGGGCGTCCCGGGCCCACAGAGCTCCCAATTACCGCTGTCCCCGCGGCTTCTCTCCCCGATTCCTGGAATCCTGGACCACCAAGATCAGGAAAACCCAATTTCCTCCCCGAAAATACAATCTCACCCTTCCAACGCCCCTCTGGGAAAAGATGCTTAGTAAACACTTCTTTCTCATAGAAGAAAGTGTACCCACAAGAAAGGCAGCTAGCGGGTACCGCGCGGGAGGGAGCTTTAAAAATAAGTGCACCAAATTCCAATGTTTGAACTAATAGCATTGTTCCACATAGTTACCTTCCTCTTTCTGGCTTTATTTTCTTCTTTCAGTTAAAATCTACATTAACTTTAACTTAGTTAACTTTAAGAGTAAGTGAAGGGCAAATTACAATTGTTTTCTCCAATACCTCGACTAGTTAGAAAACGGGTTTATTTCCCCCCAAACCATTGGATTCTAGTGATTAAGTGTCTGTCCAGGGGCTTGGGGAAAGCTGTGGAAAGAGGTGGAGAGGTTAGACAGGGGAAGATAGTCCCAGCAGGGGAGGCAGGGTTCCTGCTTTTGAAACCCAATCAATTTCTGAAAAGAAGAGGAGGAAAAAACGCTAGGATGTAAAGTGGGTGTTAGCAAGCCCTGGCAGGGTAGCTCTCCGTTGGTTGTAGTGTCCAACCCATACTCCAAGGTTGCGGGTTCGATTCCAGGTCCGGACACATACGAACTAGTACAAAAAGCAACCATTGAATACATAAGTAAATGGAACAGTAAATCTAGGTCCCCTCCCCCTCTCTCAAGTCAATACAAATGTAAAGTGGGTTTTAAAATATTAATTTCACTCATAGGTGGAACCTAATTTCACTCATAGGTGGAATCTAACAGAAAGAACTAACAAGCAAAAAATAGAGACAGACTCATTCATAGAGGAGCAGTCTGATAAGTGTCAGGAGGGGAGCTGGGGAAGGGGTAGAGGAAATTGGGCAAAAAAGAAAAGGGGGGGAAAAAAACGAAGTGGATTTTAAAAACTTTTATTATTGTTGCTATATCCTGAGCATTTTTTTTTATTTGTGTGGCTTGTAAGCATAATGCACTCCAAACCAAAATGGTAGAACCTCGCATTAATTCATTAATTAACTAATTAATGCAATCTCATCGGGTTATCTCCAGGGTAATATGGAAGCTAATTCTTATTCTGAAAAAGTCTGGATTTTTAGGCTTAAGGGTGTGTCTACCTCTTTGCAGCAAATGTGATATTCCTTCAGTCAGATGAAGCTCACTCAGGCTTAGTGAGTACCTTGCGTGCCAAAAAGGTGCGTCTTGGTATCTTGAGTTTCACCCCCAATTTTGCACACCTGTAACTATGCAATCTAGAAGCTCTGGTGTACAGAAGCCAGGGAGGAAATTCAAACGCTGTTACACGTCCCTCCACTAGGGGCTTGGAAGCGTAGCCTTCTCACCGGCTGATTTAAATCCCGGCGTTGGGGTTTGGTGAGGCGCGCCGCTGGGGGATCGGGACTCTGGGATCCGCGAGGACGCGCCCTTCCAGGTCAGCGAAGCCCAAAAACTCGCCTGGCACTCTCAGCAACGCCCTTCTGGGAAAAGAGGCATAGTAAACACTTCTTTCTCATAGAAGAAAGTGTACCCAAAAGAAGGGCAACTAGCGAGTACCGCGGGGGAGGGAGCTTTAAAAATAAGTGCACCAAATTCCAATGTTTGAACTAAAAGCATTGTTCAACATAGTTATCTTCCTCTTTCTGGTTTTATTTTCTTCTTTCAGTTAAAAGTTACATTGATGTTAATTTAGTTAACTTTCAGTGAACGGCAAATTACAATGTCTATATCTAGGACTTCCTGAAGCCCCACCAGCACCTAGGTTTCCGTAGTGTAGTGGTTATCACGTTCGCCTAACACGCGAAAGGTCCCCGGTTCGAAACCGGGCGGAAACAACTTTTCCTAAAACAATCGCCTTTATTTACTTATTTTTTTTAAAGACAGTAACTTGTATACCCTTCGAAAATTCAACTTTCGGTTTGGGTATTATTTCATTTGTTTACCAAATGTTTTTATTTGTGGCGTGCCATGTGCAAGAAGGGCTCCAGACTTAATTTTATTTTATTTTTTCTTTGATTAAAGGTTTTTTTTGTTTGTTTTACTTCAACTCTCAACCTGATACTGGGAAAATAATGTAATGTATAGCCTAGCAGGGAAGATCAGTGTGAAAACTCTTAGCTCTGTGGCCTCCTGAACACTCTGTTTAGTATTATGTCATTAGGTTTTCCATTCATTTTCCCATAGACCATGCTTTATTCTTATTCTTGTGAAAGAAAAGAGCCACAAGCTAACCTGACAAGCTCAGGGAAGGCCTGCATGGCAGTCTTGCAAACCCAGAGACCTAAGATAACCACAAAAGATGGTTTGAAAATTAAATATCTAACAGGTTATAGTAGGTAGTCATGTCCCAGATATTTTCCCAAAGATCAACTTTGATCTTTTTACTGAGCCCATTTGCCTTTTTTGCCTCTAAGATAACATATCTGTGAGATGTCTGGGTAACTTGTAACTTCCCTTTTTCCGGAGCCCTGGGGAACAACCAAATGTGGTGGGCGCCAGGACAGATGCCTCAAATTCCTTCTTTATCATGTTAATTGTTTACTTTTTGTCCAATCCCAGGAGTTTCTCACCACTTTGCTTTCTCCCACCTCCTTACTCTATCACCAATGAATTTCATGTAACCCACCTATGTCCCTCCTTTGATTTCAGTGTATAAATAGAGAAATGTAATCCACCATTCTTTGGAGCATTATCTCAATCCGTTGAGGTTCTGCTTCCCGGCAATTGTCGACAGTTTTGGCTTAAATAAACTCATTAAAAAATTCTTTACAGGTTTCAATGGTTTTTTTTCGTTAACATTCTTATTCTTTATACTAGTGTCATGCTTGGCACCTGGGAGAGGCTCATAAATATTTCTGAATTAATAAATCATCAAAAAGTGTTCTGACAAAAAAAAAAGTGAAATAAGAAAAAAGTATACAAGAAATATAAAATTGTTAGGACAAAGGTCTCAAGGTCTGGAGCATTCTTACTAAATGTTATTCTTGCTAAATGTTAAAATGTAGCACAGCATTTTGCATACCAACTGTAAACAGATTGAGCTCCACAGGAACTAGAATAGATAAATGTAGCCAACTGTAAAGGAAAAATCAGTGTGTACTTGACTCTTCTGGGAGACAGCTTCGGCCATGAATCCCCATCTCCTTTACTTGCTGCAAGTAAATAAAACTACCTTGCAACAATCACCCCTGTTATTTTTTTAAATACAGCTCCCCAAGTTGCAAAACCCTTGAGCGTAGTGACAAAATCAAGAAAGAACCAGCCTCAATTTTTTTCTTTATAAACACCATGGCTGTGTTTTTGTATACAAATAGACTTCTTAATGAGTAGACAGAAGTTATAAAAATAGTAAACAGCATCTGGTTGGAAAAATCTTCAGAGAGAAGAAACGAATAAGTTCAGTGGAGACTGCCCTTTAAAACAAAGTTGCGAGCAAACTTCCTATGGTCCTGACACAACTTTTAACAATAAAGAAATTTTGGAAGTTTTGGTTTCCTGAGACTTAAGATGTCTGCGAGTAGACTAGAAAAAAAAATCTACCATCACACAACATGATTTATCTTAATGTGTCTGCGCCTCTCGTATATTATGCAAACTAGCATCCCTTTCCTTCACCCTACAAAATTTGAATTGGGAAGGGAGAGAGAGAGAGAGGAGTGGGGACCAGGTGGAGGGGAGCTATGGGAGGAGGGAGGGAAAGGAGAAACAATTGTAATCATCTGAACAATAAGGATTTATTTAAAAATATATTGTATAAAAATTTTTGAATTCGACGTAAATAATTGCATTAAAATATTTTTAGTCCGGGCTCAGAACTTTCCGGTATAACGCCCACCTTCCTCCAACGTTGCGCATGCCCAGTGTTTCCTACATCTTTGCTCGGCTTTTCACGCGTCAGGCTCCTATCCCCCGGCCAGGGTATCGTGGAAAGTGGGCTACAAGCTGGCTGATGCAAACAAAACCCAGGAGGTCCCAAGAGCGTTCGGGTATGTACACTGAAAAGGGGTTGTCAGTCTCAGCTCAAAAACTCCCGGTGGCCGAGAGCCCAGTACAGCTTTTTCCGAGGAAGGAAAGGATGATGGGAGAAGACAAGAAACTACAAGCCCCAGCATGCACCGCGCGCTTGGGCTCCAGGAAAGAGGCCCGCGAAGCGAGCGCGAGACGCGCGGACAGTTGGCCGACCTGGACGCCGAGGATGAGGAATGCCGTCGGGGCGCTCCGAGCGATCCCTGAGGCCTCCTATCTTTGACGCTCGCTATTTTGGGGAGTGTGTGTGTATGTGTGTGTGGGGGGTGCCCTGACATGTGAGGTGTTGGGGTGAAGAGGGTTTGTGTGTGTGTGTGGACCGGCTAGTTCAGCCCCGGATGGTGTTGGACCTCCGAGGTCCTAAAGCCTCCAGTGTTGCCAAGGTGCTCCTGGACCCGGAAGTGACGTCGTCGTGGCGGAAGAAGGGAAAGGCGGAGCCGGCGTGGTGACGTCCTCCCAAGATGGCGGGGAGAGAGTGAAGAAACAGTGTCCCCGGTTCGGTTGCTATAGGTGAGTTCTGTTCTCACCTCCCCACAGCCCACTGTCCCCGCTCTTTCCGGTCCCCGGGCCACTTGTGGGGGACGAGGGGGAGCGGGCACCTTGGAGCTCGAGCGCAGGGCGGGACGACATGATGAACGTGGGGAGCTTGGTCAAGGCAGCCCGCTGTTGGCCTTGGCTACAGCCTCTGCGGTGGGGACTTGGGGGAGTGGGAGCCGGGCCGAGGGCAGGAGCCGGGAGAGACGGGCTTCGGCGGCCACTGGAAACCGCTTTGAGCGGAGGAGGGGGAGCTGAGGGGGCGTGGCCTCCCCCGGGTCGGGACTGAACCTTTGACAACTCCCGGCCCCGCCGGTTCTCCACCCCCGGGCGCCGGACCGGAGTCTTGGAGCAGCTGTGTGCCCCGCGGGAGCGCACGGGTTTCCGTGGTGTGGAAGCCGTTATCACAACTCCTACCGGTCTTTTCCTCTTCTGCCCCAAGGAATTGTTTCTCACTGGTTCGCTTTTCTTTTTTCTTTTTTTTTTTTTATGCCTACTGCGCTTAAAAGTTTGAAGGTTCATTTGAAGGTTCAGCCGGTGCAAAGGCGAGAAATTTTTTAAATATATTTTTTTGTTTGAAGCATTACAAATAGTAGTACATATATCTCAATTTTTTCCCCCTTGACCTCCCCCCACTTACCCCCCCCATATGCCTTCACCTGCCCCCTCGGACCCTCCCCCTTCCCTGTCTTGTATCCATTGGTTTTGTGTATCTGCATGCCTACAAGTCCTTCAGTTGATCTCTTACAGCCCCCCAACCTTCCTTGCCTTCCCTCTATAGTTTGACAGTCTGTTCAATGGTTCTTTATCTCTATAACTATTTCCCCCCATTTATTTTCTTTGAAAAAATCTTGCAACTGCAGACTAGAAATAAACATATAATAACAAAAAAACGTTTGAGTCCCAATTTCAGTGTCCCAACAGTTCTGAGACCCAGTTTCAATGTCAAATAGTTCCTTAATGTGTACATGTCAGCAGTGATATCTGGATGATGGACAGATGGTGGCAATGCAGGTCCGACCCTCTCTGGTTTGGTCCTGGGCAACCTGCAGCTACGCACAGCTGCTGTCTGCCAGCGTGGCCAGGCGTCCTGGACTTTTTCTCCTCTTGTCTTCGTGGTTGGAGCAGACCTGACAACTCCTCTCTGTTGCAGGAATCCCCATGTGTCTTGGAGTAGTTTTCTGAAAATATACAAACATATTCTCGACCAAAAGTTAATAAAGGAATCTTTTCTATAAAATTGACTTGGGATCCTTTTTACTTTTGCCCAAACGAAGGCGAGAAATGTTGTGGTGCTTCCTTTTCAGCTTGTGGAATTGTTTTCCACCATTGTCATTTATTGACGTGTACAAAGGATTTTGTTAGCTGGCCAAGGTGAAGCAGAGATAGGAAGGACTTATCCCTGGAGTAGCTGGACCATATCTGTTTGATAAGAATTTTCTGGTGTGTTGGGGGGGGGGGTGGGGAGTAAACTTCATTCCTGTTCATGTTATGCCCTGCGTCCTTTCTCCCCTTACCAATTGCTTGGGTGACAGGTTTGGTGAAAACTTAGGATTACTGACTTACTGTTTCTTTTTGTCTTTTAGAACAAGGGTAAAAATCCATCCTGATACCAAAATGCAGTATTCGCACCACTGTGAGCACCTTTTAGAGAGACTGAACAAACAACGGGAAGCAGGATTTCTCTGTGACTGCACCATAGTGATTGGGGAATTCCAGTTTAAAGCTCATCGGAATGTGCTGGCCTCGTTTAGTGAGTATTTCGGGGCAATCTACAGAAGCACTTCTGAGAACAATGTCTTTCTTGATCAGAGTCAGGTGAAGGCGGATGGATTCAAGAAGCTGTTGGAGTTTATATACACAGGAACTTTAAACCTTGACAGGTAAAGCACCCGTCTTCCCTCCCTCCCTTCCCCCCACTTATAAAAGCTAATTGGCAGATTTGTATTTGTTACATTCAGTCTCTGAACTTGGAATCTTCAAATATTGAAGTGCACAATGTTGTTTTCTGTTCGTTTTTTAAAGAAGCCAGTATCACTGATTTTGATGAACAGATCACATTTTTTTTTTTTTTTTAAGCACAGATGTGAATGTGATTAAAAGCCTTGTTTCTGACATATTTGATTTACCTACTGAAACAAAGCCGGTGATTATGTAAATTTGAAGATTAAACACAGTGAATTCTAAGTAAATTCGAGTTTCCCCTTGCTCTTTGGTCTTTATGTTCCTCGGGCCTTCTCTCTCCTTCACTTTCCCCTACCTTTTAAGTTGTTTGAGATGAAGGAGTATAGATTGGAGAAAGAAGGAAGAACCTCTGTGTTCATTTAATAGTTACTCCCATTTCCAACTATAAAGTGTGCAGGATCTCTTCCTGATCTTGATTTAGGAAAATAACTTCAGTGGCAGTGACTGCTGTTACCTTTGTAAAGCTATCAATACTAATGTTTAAGTTAGGTCCAAGGTGCTCCAATGGTTCTTTAATATGCTTAATGCTGTCACCGCACTAACTGAGGACTTTGATAATGAAGGCACTGTGTGTCTTGATATGTGATGATCTGTATAATTAGCTTAGTATCAATGCATTTAGTAGTTTGTGGGGGAAATGGTGGAGCAAATTAAAAGAAGGAGAATACAGATTACTCTTGTCTTTCCTCTATCTCTTATGAAAGTGTGAACATGAATAGATCATAATCTTCTGACATAGAGAGATTATGGGCTTTAGAATTAGATCTTGTCTGTCAGTCACTATGTCTCTTTGAGCAAGATGCAACCTGTCTGAGCCTCAGTTTTCCAATCTCTGAAAATCAGATATTACTGTGAAGATTTAAAGATTTACTTGAAGGCCTATCTCCCAGTGAACATTAGTTTCCTTGGTTTTCTCTTCTCTACCTCCTCTCCCACTTTAATTCTACATTTATGGAGAACAATTAGAAAAAGAAAAAAATGAAACGCCTGAAATTCTGCCACCTATTGATAACCATTAACATTTTGAAAAAAAGTTCTTTTCCAGATGATTTTGTAGAGATCAGCACATGCACATTAAACAAAATTCTTCTCTCTTTTATATTGCACGTTATCATGGAAATGCATCTCTTTAAAAAGCTAAAACCATGATATTTGTTAATACTTTTGAAAAAGAAACATTCATGCAGTTTTGGAATTAATTTTTAAATGGTGTATTGATTGAGTCAGTTTTGTATGAGTTGAATAAAGGAACAGCAGTATAATAAATTAATCTCATGATAAATTATTTGAATTTATTGAGAAGTTGACTATAGAAGTGCTTCTGATTAAAAATCCAGAATATTTAATATAAACCACAAAACCAGTGCATTTTGGTTGCTCTTCAATTTAGTGTTTTCCCTTTCTCAGTGAACTTAGCCAGGAAAATATTGAGTTGATCTGAACCCTACTGAAGAGCATCGGACTTTGCATTTTCATAAACAAAAGCCAGATGTTCGGTCAATCTTTTTTGGTACATACCTTTCCTGAGGAGCTAATTATTTGAGCCCAGCCATAATGTGTAAGAGATGAGTTTATCAAAAATAGGAAGTCTGTGTAATTTAGTGATTAAGAAAACAGAATAGCACTGACCAGCATGAATCTGTTAGTGGGAGCATCAGCCTATATGCCAAGAGGTGGTAGATTCAGGAACCGGTCAGGGCACATTCTCAGGTTTCAGGAGGTGACTATCTATCTGTCTGTCTGTCTCCTTGTCCCCATCTCCCTCTCTCCCTCCCCCACTATCCATCCCTCTCCCCCTCTCTCCCTCTTCCCTCCCTCCTTTAAATTAAGACCTAGAATGCTATTGATTTAAAAAATAAATTAAGAAAGAAAATAACATTAAACACAAAGAAAGAGAGAAAACATAGTAATAGAGAATTAAGTGGCCCCAGGAGCCAGATTACCTTGGTCAAATTTTATTTTATTTTATTTATTTATTTATTTATTTATTTAAATATATTTCATTGATTTTTTACAGAGAGGAGGAGAGAGGGATAGAGAGCTAGAAACATCGATGAGAGAAACATCGACCAGCTGCCTCTTGCACACCCCCCACCGGGGATGTGCCGGCAACCAATGTACACGCCCTTGACCGGAATCGAACCTGGGACCCTTCAGTCCGCAGACCAACGCTCTACCACTGAGCCAAACAGGTTTCGGCTACCTTGGTCAAATTTTAGTTCTAATACTTATTTTGGAAAAATTACTTAATTTCTTTGGACCTTTGACCCTTCATTTGTATGTAAAATGGGTATTATAATAGACTAGAGACCCAGTGCATGAATTTGTGCATGGGTGAGGTCCCTCTGGGTGGCCTGCAGGGATCAGGTTGAAACACTGCCTGCAGCTTCTACCTGCTGCTCTGGCTCATCCTGGCCCCACTGCTCAGGCCTAATCAGTGCCAATCGGGAGAGGCTCACCAGCCATGAGCCCTGCATCTGGCACCCTCCCAAGGGAAGTGACCTGTGGGATTGGGCTGAAATCAGCTATCTGACATTCTCTGAGGGTCTCTGATTGCTAGAGGGTGCAGGCCAGGCTGAGTTACCCCACCAGTGCACAATTGGGCCTAGGAGGGACCACAGGAGGACTTGAGTGAGATGTCCAGCCCATCTCACTCAGTCCCAATAGGCCGGATCCCAGCAACAAGCTTAACCTACCAGTTGGAGCATCTGCCCCTCTGGTGGTCAGTTGAGCAGCCTTAGCATATCATTAGCATAATATACTTTGATTGGTTGTTTGATTGTTCTGCCATTCTGTCTATTTGTAAAGCTGGATATTTTTGCCTAAACATTACTCTGAGTGAATGAATGAATTTTGTAGATTTATTCTTAGTTATGCCTTTCTCATCATTCTGCTTCATTAGGGCTTTAAAGACATTGAAATACATGCACAGCTCTGTTTCAAAAACAGTTTTTCTTTAAAAAAAAAAAGTTTTTCTTGATCAGAATGTTGTCATTTAGCCTTGTTTCCTTACAGTTGGAATGTTAAAGAAATTCATCAGGCTGCTGACTATCTCAAAGTGGAAGAGGTGGTCACTAAATGTAAAATAAAGATGGAAGATTTTGCTTTTATTGCTAATCCCTCTTCTACAGAGATATCTAGTATTACTGGAAACATTGAATTGAATCAGCAGACTTGTCTTCTTACTCTACGAGATTATAACAGTCGGGAGAAATCAGAAGTGTCTACAGATTTAGTTCAGACAAATCCTAAACAAGGGGCTTTAGCAAAGAAGTCATCTCAAACTAAAAAGAAGAAGAAGTCTTTCAACTCGCAGAAAACAGGGCAGAGTAAAACAGTGCAATATCCCAGCAACCTTTTAGAGAAAACATCTGTTGAATTATTTCTAGATGCAAATAAATTGTCCACACCTGTAATGGAACAGGTTGCACAAAGAAATGATAATTCAGAACTTGAGTTGACATCAGTTGTGGAAAATACTTTTCCAACACAAGATATTGTGCAAACTGTTCCAGTGAAACGGAAACGTGGAAAATCACAGCCAAACTGTGCTCTGAAAGAACACTCTATGTCCAATATAGCTAGTGTCAAGAATTCTTATGAGCTGGAGAGCTCTGGGGAAGAGCTGGATCAGAGGTACTCCAAGGCCAAGCCAATGTGTAACACATGTGGGAAAGTGTTTTCAGAAGCCAGCAGCTTGAGAAGGCACATGAGAATACATAAAGGAGTCAAACCTTATGTTTGCCATTTGTGTGGAAAGGCATTTACCCAGTGTAACCAGCTGAAAACACATGTAAGGACTCATACAGGTAAGATGATTTATGGGAGATATAATTGTTTGTATACTGTAACTGAAATAGTGCTTGTAATAGAGAAGTTATTATTCAGTGTTGACTATGATTAAAATTTGATATACTTGTATTCATAAAAGTATTTAGGATGTTGAAGTTTTGAAGATTTCCTTGTAATTGTGAGCAAGTGTTTAATCGCTATTTTATTGTAACTGGTTCTGTAGTCTTTAATACATGAGCTCTTTATACCATTTTCCCTCAGAGTTAAAATAAGCATAAGTTTGGATATTAACACAAAGATTTAAAAACTGATAAAGAGAAAAAAGTAATTACAACTCAGGCCAGTTCTCAGATTTGGCTAACACATTTCACCACCTGCTTCCTAGACTTTGTCAACTTCTGAACATAATATTAGCATTACACAATATTTCTTCCTCAGCATCTACATTTTCCTTGATAGGTACACTTAGATTTGTAGTTTTTAAGATGCAATGTATATTTCTCTCATTGATCACTTTTCACTATTATGAATTAAGAAACACTAATTTCTTTTAACTCCACTGTTTTCAATAAATCTGGAAGAAGAGATTCTATTTGCTTTTTTTTTACTTAAAACAATTTAACATTTTCTGAATACTGAAACTAGTTCTGTTGGACACTTTTGAAAGTTTATGATTTAAGCAACAAAGACAGAGTATTTCTTTCTAAATATCAATTTTATTTACTACTTCTTTTAGGTGAGAAGCCATACAAATGTGATTTGTGTGATAAAGGATTTGCTCAGAAATGCCAGCTCGTCTTCCATAGTCGCATGCATCATGGTGAGGAAAAACCCTATAAATGTGATGTATGCAATTTACAATTTGCAACTTCTAGCAATCTCAAGATTCATGCAAGGTAAAAAACAAAACCAAAAAACATTTAATCTTTGAGTCTGTCATTCACTATAGTCTTATGAATTGACTGCTGTATTAGAATTCAGGACAGTTAAGTTCTAAATGTGGTTCCACTATACAGTATCCTTAACACAGTCAAGGAAACTGTGGTGACTGGACGGAAATAAGATCAGAATGTTATTAAGGTGTCCAGATGGTGTACAGTTTTATAGGCCATTATAAAGCTTTTATTCTTAAGATTGAGAAGTAAGTGATGTGATGTTGCTTGTCTTATAAGAGGATCATTCTGGCTGCTATATTTGGAAATGATTATAGGATTGATTGCAAGAGTAGAAGCAAATTTACCAGTTAGGATACTCTAGGTAAAACCCAAGTGAGAATGATGTTGGTCAGCTAGATTGGTAGCAGTGGGAAAGATAAGTAGTAATCAGATTCTGAATATATTTATAAATGTAAGACAAATAGAATTTGCTGCAGATTGGATGTGGGGCATGAAAGGAAGGAAGGAAAGTTGGGAAGAGGGGAGAGAAGAAGGAAGGAAGGAAGATCAAAGATGATTTTGACATTTTGAGCCTGACCACCTGAAAAGATGGTATTCCCATTAACTGAAATAGAGAAAATTTGTGGATAGAGGATTTAAGCAGGAGTACGGGAGTTGTTAGAAGAATTCTGAATATGTTAAATTTTAGATGGCTATTAGACATCTGAATGGAACTATATAATACAATTGGTTGTCTAAGTCTGGAATTCAGGGTTTAATCTGAAAATATAAATTTGAGAGTCATCAACATACAGAAAATATAAATTTGAGAGTCATCAACATCCATAAACATTGGATGAAATCACCAAGAGAATGAATGTGTATAGACGAGATCAAAGGATTGAAGTTATGAGACACACTAAAGAGTCCTGGGAGATGGACAAGAACTAGCAAAGGTGATGAGGAGGGAACAGCCAATATAAGAGAAAAACCAGAAGAGTGGGTTGCCCCAGAATCCAGGTGAAGAAATAATTCCAGAGGGGAATGATTGGCTTTGTCATACTGTGATGATAGGGAGATGAGGACAGAATTGACTTGGACTTTGGAAAGTGAGAGGTCAGCAATCAGTGCTTCTGACAAAAGCAGTGTGTTAGTAGAGGCTAGTAGAGAAGAGATTAGTAGGGAAGAAACGAAAGAACAGTTGGAGACTCAAGTTTTTGATAAGCGTGAGGAAAGTGGAGGAGCAAGTAGGTCAAGGGTCTTTTTTTTAAGATGGGAGACGTCAGTATGTATGCTACAATCCAATGGGGTAGGAAAAATGGATGATGTAACATGAAGGAAAATGAAGGAGGTAGTATCTTAATTATACAAATGGGAGTAGTGGGATTCAGATGAACTGTCACCCTCAGAGTTAACAAGAAAGAAAGCAAACTATATAGGTACAGATCTCTATAGATAGATGTGATAGTGGAAAATTTATGATTGCTTAAATTTTTCTTGGTGAAAAAGGAAGCAAAGAAATCAGCTAAGCGTGAAGATGGTGAGGAGATGCTGAAGGTTTGAGGAAAGAGTTTTGAAGAGTGAGTGAATGGACAAGGAAAAATAATTGCCTGCAGAATTAGGGGCGCACTTGACAACCATGTAAAGATATGGCAGAACTTTTTGACCTGGTCTCAGAACTGATATTTTGATAACAACCAAACCATTGAACCTGTTGGTTTAAAGTTCATGTAATTGGTCTGTTAAGATGAAATGAACTAAAATACTATATGAAAAATGCTCCAAATTGTTTTACTTATTAGCATATAACTTTATACTTATTTACTAATAGGAAGCATAGTGGAGAGAAGCCATATGTCTGTGATAGGTGTGGACAGAGGTTTGCCCAAGCCAGCACACTGACCTATCATGTTCGTAGGCATACTGGAGAAAAGCCTTATGTGTGTGATACTTGTGGGAAGGCATTTGCTGTCTCTAGTTCTCTTATCACTCATTCTCGAAAACATACAGGTAAGAATTTGATGTGCAGAGACTGTTTAAAACAATGAAAGTTGTAAATAAAAGGGGAAGCTGAGCTTTTACAGATTTTGTAAAGTAGATTACAGACTTTGTAAGTTATACATCGGTTGTGTTTGTGCTTTTTGAAACTTTTTATGCTTATGATTTTTAGATAGCTATTAGCTATAAGAACACTTATTTTCTAAAATAATAAATGGTGACATTTTTATCATTTAACATATACATTAAAATCAGATAATTTTGGCAATATATAAACTTGAATTGAGACATATTTTGTGACCTTAGAAACTCCTTAGCCTCTTGAAGTTTCATTTCCCTTGGACAAACCTATAAAATGAAATTAAGGGGTAGTGGTGGGTTTGGGTAGAACATTGATTTTATAACTTCTTAAGACTTTTATTATACAGACATTCTAATATTTGCAAAGTAAACAGATACTATAAATGTGAAGTATTAGTTTTGAAACAAATCTTATTCAAAGGTTTTTATTTTTTCTAAATTTTATTCCTCTTTAATAATATAGTACATAGCAAGAATTGAAATATGGTTGATGAATTGACATGTTTTTACCATATAAAAATCTAATTTCTTGCCTGATTTTAGCTACTAGAAGGACATTTGCAGGAATAAAGTTTTATTAGATCAAAAGCATCAGGTTACATGAACAGTATAACATAATTACTAATATTCATTTCAGTTGGATTACACTGAAAATACCTCTAAAATATATTATAAAGAGGTTTTAATTTTAATATTTTAAATCAGCTTACTTTAAATTATTGTAATTAATATATATTATATTGGTATAGTACACCACTTCGCTATCTTTTATTTTCATCTAGGTGAAAAACCATACATATGTGGTATTTGTGGGAAAAGTTTTATTTCCTCAGGAGAGCTCAACAAACACTTTCGATCCCATACAGGTCTGTGTTTAGGGAGAATGTATTATTTTTTGTTCTCTCTAATTTCTTTTCATATAAACCTTGACTTTTAAGCCATTATGGACTATATAATATATCTAGGTTGTACTTTTCAGTAATATTTTAATGCATAAATTACACCTTTTCATTTGCTTACTTTTTTAGTTGTTTGAAGTGTGAAATAAATTTGGTCGAGAATTGTGTAGATTTTCTAAGAGGTATGCCAGATAATAGTTTTTTTAAGTGATTTGGATTTAATTGCACAGATATACCAATAAATGAAAAGGAATCAGTTATATAATATTTTCTTATTAAACAGTATTCAGCAAGTTTTAGGAATAAATTTTAATATTGGCATGTTTGTTGTAAAAGGTATAAGTTGTTATTGTAAGTTGTATGAAGAAAATATTAAATGTAGAAAAAGTATTAAAGGAAAAGGCCACTATGAAAATGTGCTGTTATTTTTATTTTTATAAATTACTCCTCATAATTTCTGTTTTGAATAGTGTGAACACCTAGGAAACATTTAATAAATTTGTCAACTTTAAGCATCAGATAGTTCTTATTTCAAGAGAATTATAATTTTGTAGCATTTTATTCTGTCAGGTTTTTAAAAGATTTTCCAATTTGTAAACTACTTGAGAACAGAAACCATAATTATGCTTTCTCCCTCCACTCTATCTCTTAGCCAAGGTCTGGTATTTAATTGCACTTACTAAATGTCTGATAGAAATAAAAGTTTTTGTTTTTGTTTTAGTTTAAAATTTCTGTTAATGAAATGCTCAATTTTCCCTAAAATGGGGATGTTTTACATAAAGTAAAGGAGTGCCTATGTTTATAGAAGTTTTTATTTCACTGTATTAGAACCAGGTGATTAAAATGGTAATTTGAAAATAAATTTAAACAGTGTAGTAATGTTTGCCTTGTGTTCATAAGCATTGATATTCTTGTCTTAGCTTGACTTCTAAAATATTGAGGTTTTAAGCTTTTAACTTATTTTTCAGGAGAAAGACCATTTATCTGCGAATTATGTGGAAATTCTTACACAGATATTAAAAATTTAAAGAAGCACAAAACAAAAGTTCATTCTGGTAAAGGCTTACGTTTTAAAATTTTGGTGATCTCATTATTGATTATAACAGCTTAGATTTTTTAACTAGATATATATGAGAAAAGTAGCTTTATAATTTGTATATAATTTCACTCTGAATTTTCCATATTGATATTCTAATAAATAATATTTAACTATTTTCTCCATTAAAAAATCTGATTTTTTTTTTTAGTGGTGACCACACCGGCAGAGGAGGGAAGTTGGGGGTGATCGGGCCTGCAGGGGAGAGCAGTTGGGGGAGACCAGGACTGCAGGGGAGAGCAGTTGGGGGAGAACAGGCCTGCAGGGGAGGGCAGTTAGGGACAAAGAGGCTGGCAGGGGAGCAGTTAGGCATCAATCAGGCTGGCAGGGGAGTGGTTAGGGGCAATCAGGAAGGTAGGCAGATGAGCAGTTAGGAGCCAGCAGTCCTGGATTGTGAGAGGGATGTCCCATATTGGAGAGGGTGCAGGCTAGGCTGAGGGACACACCCCCTTGCATGAATTTTGTGCACCGTGCCTCTAGTATTACTATACTAATAATTTATAAAAATAAGAGAGCCAGAGTACAACATTTTATGTGTATTGCTTAAAATGAATTCCCTGAAAAAGTTTCACTGTGCTTACCATTTTCTTCTGTCCTGATTAGAAACAAAACAAAATACCAAGCTTCTTCAGTGTATAGAAATGCTAGTGAGTCTTTGATAGGAAACGTAAATATAAGGATTTAATTAGTAACATCTGAAGACTGCATTGGTCATTAATTACACAAAAATTTATTAAGTACTTCTAATGTACACATAACTTCAGGGTCTATGAAGTTGAACAAGGCGTAGTCTAACAACCTTCAAAGAACTTGCAGTCTGGTGTGGGAGACCAGGAATCTAAATCAATATGATTACAAGAAAAAAATGTAGCCTATAATAGAGACACCAAGTGCTGAAGATAAATTACTTCTAAGGTATTGGAAAGAACTAATCCTGGGGAACTTGCAGGACAGAGAAGAGTTAAGAGGATGGAAATGGGAAAGGAAGCGTTCATTCCAGGCAACATTGTGGAGAGAATCACTGGGACAGGAAATTGTAAGCCACATTCTTGATTGAACTGAAGAGTATTCTGCAAGAACTGAGTTACCGAGTTACATTTTTCTACAAGCAAATACACAGTTTTGTCTAACAATAATAGATTGTAATCATGTCAGTACTTTGCATTGTCAGGAGCATGGTAAACCTGGTAGAAAATTTGAAGGCAAATTGTATCTTTAGTCAGTATAACTATTCACTTGAGTAGAGCAGAATTTCCTACCTCTGAAAATATATGAAAGTACCTTACCTCTGAACTTGAATTTACAGACTAGTATAATGTAGTATAATAACAACTAGTTAATAAAGTCAGTGAATAAATACTGTAGAGTATTTATTATATATAATGCTCTATTAGGTACTTTAGTTGAGGATTCAAAGCATACCTAAGTTGAATGTTAAATAGTGATAAGAGAAACTAGAGGCTGGGCCCTCAGCCTGGCCTGTGAGCTGCCCTTTAGCAGTCCGGGAGCCCTCAGGGGGTGTCCCATGCAAGGAGTGGGCTCCCTAAGCCAGTCAGACATCCTTAGCTCCGCTGCTGTGCTCACCAGCCTTCAGCCCAGCTTGTGGCTGAGCAGGGCTCCTGTGGGATCGCACTGACCACCAGGGGGCAGCTTCTGCATTGAGTATCTGCCCCCCTGGTGGTCAGGGCACGTCATAGCGACCGGTTGTTCCACAGTTCGGTCAATTTGTATAATACCCTTTTATTATAAAGGATAGCATGTCACAAGGCAGTATATGAAACACTGACAAATGAGTGGTAAAATAGGTAAGAAGCAACTCAGCTAGGACTAGAATAATTAAGTCCATTTTTATTAAACTAAAAATACACATTTCCTTATTGATTTCAGAGAGGAAAAGAGAGATAGAGATAGAAACATCAATGATGAGAGAGAATCATTGATCAGCTGCCTCCTGCATGTCCCCCACTGGGAATTGAGCCCACAACCCGGGCTTGTGCCCTTGCCAGAATCGAACCCTGGACCCTTCACTCCACAGGCCTATGCTCTGTCCACTAAGCCAAACTGGCTAGGGCAATTTAGTTCATTTTTATTGTGAAGTTGATGATTGAACCTAGTCTCGAAGCCCATGTTGAACTTGTACGGATAACGAGGGATATTCAACAAAAGAGTAGTAGCCTGAGTACAGGTGTGGTGGTTGGAATGCAAGTTCTGGGAATGGTAAGGGTTTTGTTTTGTCTTTAAAGATTGTATAATTTTCCCCCCCCTTCCATTTCAGGGGCAGATAAAATTCTAGATACTAGTATAGAGGATCATCCATTAAGTGAACAAGATTCCATACAAAAAAGCCCTTTGTCAGAAACTTTGGATGTGAAGCCTTCTGATATGACTTTGCCACTAGCCCTTCCACTGGGGCCTGAGGACCACCACATGCTTCTGCCGGTCACAGACAACCAGTCTCTGACATCAGACACCCTGTTGAGGTCAACTGTGAATGGGTATTCAGAACCACAATTGATTTTTTTACAACAATTGTACTGACTTTGTGAGGATTTTGGATTTGCTAAAACATCTCTGGTAGTAAGCATAAACATCTCTGGTAAGGTGCGTATATTCATCTTAAATTACCCTTCCTTTGAGTTGTGGCCATTATTCATTCATTCACTGAAGTAAAGGCACCTGATGCTGTATCCCATAACTGCAATGCTTGTTTTGAGTTTTGGCTTTTATGTCAGTAGCATTATTTTGGGTGGTTAAGTTTCCTTTTCTTTTAGAGCTGCCTAAATTCCATTTTTATTTTGCATTTTAGACTTACCTTTCATTTATTGAAGTGGAATCTGTCAGTTTATATGATTCACTTTTTACCTGTGGGATTTAAAATTTTTCTTCCCCTCAAAATTTAAGTAAAATCCATGATGGTATCAGCACAAGAGTATTGCTGTTACTAAGCTCCATAGACCAATACATAAACTATGAGGGGAAAAAATAAAATTTCATATTTCTGTCCAAGAAAATTTAGATACTGAATAAGAATTGCGCTACTTCTCTATTAATATATTCCATTGGAGATAACTTTTTTAATGAAACAAAAAGAAGTATTTCTCTTAAAAGCTGGAAAAACTGTATATAAATACTTGTTTATTTTAAAACTCACTATTCTGAGAAAACCAATGGTCAGTACTTTCTATTTGAGTTATCTGAGATTACATTTTCAAAATGAATTTAAATAGCTCTTTGTTATTTTCACTTTGTTACAAGACAGTTTCAAATTTGATTCAGGTTATGTTTTAATAGATTTCTAGATTATTGAAGATGAGGGAGTTTTTAAAATTTTTAATAAGTTTCTCTTATACCTGTTGTGCACTTTTAAAATAGAAAATTCTAAGAAGAATTTTCTAAATATAAACAATGCATACTATAAATTACTTGGTTTCTGAATCTATATTATATAGATTTAAGAAATTTAACTTCAATTATAAGTAAACACTTGAGTTTTCAGAAAGCCAGTTTATTAAACATTTTATATTTGAGTGTTCTATAAGTTTTGAGTTTAAAATTTTATAATAAACCACAACATTTGCTGGTGGTTTATAGCTTCATAATAGCCCTTTTTCTTCCTAGTGAACATAGAAAATCAGTATTATTCTGATGATGCTACCACTCTTCCCCATTCTACTTTTCCCACATATTGGTTTATTTTACTGCCTGATCTTTGAACATTATCAGTTTCAGAGTCAGTTTCTATACCGCTAATGGAACACCTTGGTGACATTATATTTTATTTCTGCCATACATTAATTGTGGCTTGTTTTGGTTTTAAACTACACCTATAATAAAGTTAATGTGTTTTCTATTGGTATTGATTCTTTAATTGTATTTCCTTTGGGGTCTTGGTCATAGGAACCAACTAGAGTCCATAATAAAACTACTTCATTCTTGTGAACTGTAAAAATCGTCACCATTTCACAGCACACTCAGCATTTTTACAGTAAATTACCACCAGTAGGATTGACTTAAATTGAATTGAGTTTGAAATATGCCTTATATTTCCATCAAACATAGTATTTAATTTTTTATCCAAGAAATCTAGTTATGCATGTGTATTAATTTAATATGCTGGGCTTAAATATAATTTATAGAGTTATAAAATGTTCAACTAATCTATTCTGGCTTAAATTCAATAGGAATTTATTGGAATGTGAAGATTTTAAAGAAAATTAAAAGACTCAGCCTCTTTAAGAAGTCTGCTGAAATGGAGAGGTTATACTTAATTCATATCTTCATTAATTCAAGCTTCTAATGAACAAAATTTCTTTTTAAAAGCTCTATAATGATGTCATAATTCTATGAGGGCAGTAGTTACCAAACTTCCTCTAATATGATCATTAGCACTTTGCATAATTAGCCTTCAGATTTATTATTTTTAGTATTATTGGATTGGAGTGGTTATAGTTGATTTACTATGCTTTTTTTTTTAATCACATCTTGCTTTTAAATAATTTTATTTTAAATTGGATTGACTTGATGCTCTTCAGAATTGACAGGTAAAGAAAGATTGAAAACTGAATTTCCTGTCTTGTCATTTTTTTATTGCCATCCTATTCTTTATCAAAATATACATACATTTTAGTTGTATTTGCTATCATTCTGATAATCAAATGTGTCATTTTAGTTAAGTTCATCTTTAAATATGTCTATCATAATGCAGTGTTTTGAGAAAGTTGTTCTTGATTATTTAAGTATTACCAAGTTTTTTAAAAAGTGTTTAGGATGCTGAAGATCTTACTGGGAAACAAATTATTTTTTAAGTTTCGTTTTACGTTTGTATGAGACTTTTCCTACTGTATTGTTAGAGGTTAGACTTTTTAAAAAGAAATAATAGATTTTATATACATATATATATATATATATATATATATACACACACACATACATATATAGAACTTATTGCTGTTTTTAAATACTTGTTTTATGTTTCATTTCATAGGATTTTGATAGACAAATTATAGAAAATTGTTTTATTTTTTCTCCAAAAAGGGTTCTATTAGTTCTAATGCAATAATAGTTTACCACTTTTCTATATGTTTTAATTCTACAGAAATTGTGCAAATGAGTAGTTGAAATGTGCTCATATAAAAACAATATACATATATTCATGTCTTTAAATATCCAAAATAGTTCTAACATTGATGCATATCAGAAACATTTATAGAATAATGATACCCAAGCCCCACCTCACCTTTTGCCTACTGAATCAACCAATCTTTGGAACATATCTGTGCTTGCAAAGCCTCACAGTTTATCTTAATGTATACTACACATTGAGAACTATTATCCTAAATATTTTTAATCTTTCCTTTGGGAAGCATTTATAATTGAAGCTCTTGATATAACTTTTCATCTTTTACTTAGAGATTTTGAGTCTCAAACTTACCACCAAGTAAAAAGAAATTATATTTTAATGCAATACCTGTAAATTCTACGTTTTTACTCTTTATATATGAGCATTAATTTCTTTTTTAAAAGTATTTTTATTTCAGAGAGGAAGGAGGGGCAGAGAGAGAGAGAGAGAGAGAGAGAGAGAGAGAAACATCAATGTTGAAAATCTTCAATCCACTGTCCGCAAGCTCGCGCATGCGCGCGCGCGCGTGCGCGCGCACACACACACACACACACACACACACACACACCCATCTGGGATTGAGCCCAAAACTTGGGCATGTGCCTCGACTGGGAATCAAACTATGACCTGGTTCATAGATTGATGCTCAACCACTGAACCACACTGGCCGGGTGTAGCATTAATTTCTTGAGACAATAATATGGTTTACTCTTCTGTCTTCTGTAGTCCCTGCCTTTTTTCATTCAAGAGAGATTTGGTGTGTTGAAAGAATTCAATACTTATCATATAAACTATCATATAGAAATAGGGTATTCATTTTCAAGAAGAATGGGCTAAAACACCCTGGTTGTGAACAGATATTTGGATTAAAATATTTGGCTAGTATTTCAAATGCTGGGAAATTAATGAAATTATTACAGGGGAGAGGGAGAGTTCCCCAACCCCACCTGTTGCATATGGGAATGGAATTCTTGCGATATATTCCAAGAAAAATAATTTTCTGAGACTCACATGGGAGGATGAAATATTATAGAAAGCTCTATTTCTGTGGAATTGCCCCTGAGTTTCCAAGGTCCCATTCCCCTTTGTCCCTTGAAGGAAGAAGTGTAGCTGTGGCTTCAGTAGGGCTAGCATAAAAGCCAGTATCCAGTCTGCATTCCATATTAGGTCATAGTCCAGGCTTGCATCAGGCTAGTTTAGTTCGTATTCCCAGCTGCAGTCCATCAGTCTATTTTATGTGGGGTCAGCATGGCCATGGGCCATGTTTCTATGGATGGAATACAGGCAGGTGCAAAATCAAAGGAACCAGAGAGTCGAGAGTGTCAAATGAGTGAACTCCTTTTGGGGTTTATATATTCCCTAAATTTTCATGGGTGCAATTGTCTCCACCTCTTATAGCCACTGATTTCTGATCCCAGATTTGATGGACAAGTGTCTTCCCTTGGTCACCCCAACTTCACTGCATGTGTCCATCCTCCCATTGTCTATTCCCTTCCCCCAGTAACCTGCAGGAGATGGACCCCTGGGGAGTGTGAAATTAGCTTCCTGGTGACGCTACCCAGGTGACATGCCTATAATGTCTGGCCTCTCTGTTGTTCTTTTTCTATTAATAACTAGCTAATGACAGTGTATCCAAATCAGAATATATAAAGCTACAAAGATAAATAAGGTACATTCCACCCTTAAGTTTACAGTCAAATGGGAAAGAAAAGCCTGAATATAACTGGCAATAAAATAAGTCAGAATGTCGAGTACTGCAGGGGAGGAAAGCAAGAAAGGAAATGTTGAGCAGTCAGAGGGAGTTGAATGGACAAAGAAAGGGCTATTGCTCCCCTAGTTCTGAAAACAAGAAGAGATGGCTGATGGGGAGCCCTTTGCACGCGCTGACTGAAATAGGCAGAATTGAGAGAAAGTATGAAATGGGAATGAGATAGAAGTCCAACATGTCCAGCTCTATGCCTATAACATCTTTTTCTTGTTATACCATCTTTTTTGTTGTTAATTCTCATGCTAGGATATTTTTTTCCATTGAAATTTAGAGTCATTGGAAGGGAGGGGGAGAGTCAGAGAGAGGAATGTTGATTGGTTGCCTCCTGCACACACCCCAACCGAGGCTGGGGATGCAGCCTGCAACCAAAGTGCTCACTCTTAACTGGAATCAAACCCAAGACCCTTCAGTCTGCGGCCCAGTCCTCTAACCACTGAGCGAAACTGGCTAGGCTTAGCTGTACCTATATGTACCTATACCATCTTACTTGCAGTAGTCCTCTACCCTTAGCCTATGCAGAAGGAATGGGACTGGGTAGCCTGGTTTATAATCCATGTTCTTAACACATGAAAACCACAGTTGACTGCTGAAGGGCAGGGGTTAGACAGCCACATTTGTAACACGTGATTCCATACCATGACCACAGCTAATTGAAAACTACCAGCGAGAAATAATTCTTAGGCCAGACTGAGCTAGGTAGGTTCTTTTTAAAATACATGTTTTTATTGATTTTAGAGGGAGAGAAAGGGAGAGGGCTAGACAGAAATATTGATGAGAAAGGCACATTGTCTCCTACGTGTTCTTCCGCCCCCTCTGCACACACAGTATCAAGCCCACAACCCAGGCATGTTCCCTGGCTGGGAATCAAATTGGAGGACCTGTTGGTTCATGGGTTGGTGCTTAACCAGAGTCACACCAGCTGGTTTACTTAGGTTCGTTTTATTTTTATTTCGGAGAGGAAGGATAAGGGACAGAGAGGTAGAAATGTCAAAGAATCATTGATTGGCTGCCTCCTGCACGCCCTCTACTGGGGATCGAGCCCTAAACCCAGGCATATGTGCTGACTAGGATTCAGAGGCCGGTGCTCAACCATTGGCTGGGCAGGCTAGATTCTTTCTCATAAATTTGGTCTATGAAATTCTGAGACCATTACGTACTCATGTAAATAAAAAGGTCATTTATAACTGGCCCATGGTCAATGAAGCAAGCCAAAAGAAACGGAATAAGCAGAGAAAGCTGATTTGTAGAGCAAAAGCAAGGGGATGAAATTGGTTTGCAGAACCAACTGAGGCCCTGTGAGAGAGGAGTGGCCCTGGGTTTCTAGCTTTTCAGGTCCATTCCTGAGACACAACTATGCTTTTTCTTATCCTTGGATTTCACTGACTTTTGCCTGATACATCCTTAGTAAATCCCCTTTTCTTTCAAAATTTTAAGTACATTTTTATTGATTTCAGAGAGAGGGAGAGAGAAACATCAATGATGAGAGAGAAGCATTGATTGGCTGCCTCCTGCATGCTCCCTACTAGGGATCGAGCCCACAACCTGGGCATGTACCATGACAAGGAATAGAATCATGTGACCTCATGGTTCAGAGGTTGATGGGGAACCAGTGAGCAGCATCAGCCGGGCATAATTCTCCTTTTTCTTAAACAGGCTTGAATCAGTTCGAGTTCTTGCAGTTAGACAGCTTAAGACAGCTACTTTGCTTGTTTGTTTTAAATATATTTTATTGATTTTTCCACAGAGAGGAAGGGAGAGGGATAGAGAGCTAGAAACGTCGATGAGAGAGAAACGTCGACCAGCTGCCTCCTGCACACCCCCCACCGGGAATGTGCCCACAGCCAATGTACATGCCCTTGACTGGAATCGAACCTGGGACCTTTTTAGTCCGCAGACCGACGCTCTATCCACTGAGCCAAACTGGTTTTGGCTGACAGCTACGTTTTTGATCCTTAGTGACTGGGGTGGTGATGCCAAGAACGTATATGAAAGAGAAAACTGTTATTGAGGATATACTGAGTTTGACTGGAGATGAGATATTCACATGAAGCAGTAGTTGGAAATGGGGCCTGAAACCCAGGAGAGGTAAAACTGGAGAGGTAAGACCTTGCAGCATACAACTAATAATTATTGTGATAGAAGTGATTAAGGCAGCTCTGGGAGATGGTACAGAAGAACAAAAGATGAGGACAAAATATTGGGAAAATGCATTTAAAGAATGAGTCAAGTATAAAAGGAGATGGAAAGTACTAACAAGAAAAAAAAATGGCGGTTCAAGCTGGTCACATGTAAAGAAAAATTAAATAGGATGTCAGTCAAAAACAACATTGGGTAGGGTAATTGGGAGTAAAAGCCAGGTGGATGTAGTTTGAGTAGTAGATAGGACATAATGAATACTATTTAGTTTGAAAAGCAGAGTGTGTGGCACAAACAGTATCATTATTTTATCAAATACCTAAAGTATAAAGTAATGCTTAAACTCATGGAATATTGCAGTCTTATTTCTGCTCTTTCTCTCTCTTAAATGGGATCCTGATATATGGAGGAGGGAGCGTTATATGAACACCAAGGAAGTCAGTGTCTTCAGCTCTTCCATTCTCTGGGCGTCTTGCTGGCCTCTGGTGCCCTGAGCAACAGCTTGTAAATTGTGTGATCAGGTTTTCCTGAGCCTGGTCAGAGCCTCGGAAGTTCTTGGCTGCACCGACCTCACCTAGGTTTTCTTAGGTATGGAGAACTCTGAGGCTTCTGCAGTTGTCAAGCAGCCTGGTTGCAGGTTTACCTCCCTGTGGGCTCCAGGTAAACCTACTTGCTTCCCAGTCAGCTGCCTTCTGAGTCTCCTCTTGGGAGAATGTGGGAACTTAGTGAGACATCGCCATAGTACACAAGAACTGGAAGAGGCCTGGAAAAGCATTTAGTGCCAAGGTTTACTTGACTGTCCTAGCCTTAGGAGGCTGTCTTCCAGAATGCTGTAGACTCGTCTACTGCTCAGCATATTCTAGAATATTTCAACGCAATAAAAGATGGGCTACTGCTACATTAAACAACATAAATGAATCACAGTAATGTTGAGCAAAAGAAGTCAGATACAAAATGTATATACTGTTTGATGCCATTTATTTAAAATGATTAAACAGACACATTATCTGGTGTTAGAAGTCAGGATAGAGGTCTATTGGAAGAGGTTTGGAGGCAGTTGAGGGAAGCTTGTGATTTACTCTTTATCTGTGTCATAGTTAACATAGGTGGGTAATTTTGTGATCATCTAGCTGTTCAGTTAAGATTTTTGTATGATTGCTATATGTCCATTTAAAAGATATGTATATATATATTTTTTCTTTTAATTTGAAGAATGAGAAAACCAGAACATTAGTTTTTAAACTGTAAAGAGGTGGAAGGTGACCTGGATTGTAAAATGCAGATTCTACAGGCTGCCTAGAAATTTTGATTCAGTAGGTCTGACTCTGAGAATATGTATTTTAAACATTTGTCCGGGTGACTGATGTTCCACACTTCTTTAAAAATGCTATTTAGTATCTGTAGTTTGACAAACTGTGATCACTCTCTGGAGAGATGTTCAAGTGTAAGAAATTTTTTAATATATTTTTATTGATTTCCAGAGAGGAAGGGAGAGGGAGAGATAGAAGCATCAATGTGAGAGAGAATCATTGATTGGCTGCCTCCTGCAGGCCCCCTGCTGGGGATCGAACCCACAACTCAGGACCTTTATTTCTGCAGGCCAACACTATCCACTGAGCCAAACAGGGCAGAAGTTTGTCATATTGTCATTCAAGCTTGAGTTTATTGGATCTTTATAGTATTTCCTCATGAACTTAATGTTTTCCAAATGTAATAACAGTTTAAAATGTTTGTATTTTTTCCCTATAGCATGATTTTATTGCACTTACTGAATTCTGTAGTTTTTCAAATATGATTAAAAAACAAATTTTATTCAACTTTCTATTGCATTTTTAAATCATAGAACCACTTTGGCTTTTCTGTGGCATACAGCTTTTTAGACATACGTATTTAATTCTGGATCTATTCAGCATGTAATAAAGAACTTTGTAAAACCATTAGTTTTTATATCTGCAGAAGAGAGATATTAAAACAGAAAGAAAAGTTTTGAAACGTGGAGAAGAACTTGGCCACACAAAATTTGATAAAATTTATCTACAAAGTAAAATCAGTAACTAGTAAAATCATTAAGTATAAGTGTCCAGATATAGTCTGTGGTCTATACAGTTTTACTTATTCCATTTTAAACATTTGTTGACAGCAAATGTTCAATAAATGTTTCTGCACCAATGGAAGGTCATATCTAAAATTCCATTACCAGACGTGGTCGTTTTCTTAAATATAACCTATAAACAATCTTTACCTTTAAAAACAAAAAGCCCACCTTGCCCTGGCAGGCGTGGCTCAGTGGTTGTAGATTAGATTCCCAGTCAAATGCACATACCTAAGTTGCAGGTTTGATCTCTGGCCCTGGTTGGGGCAAGTGCAGGAAGCAACAAATCAATGTGTCTCTTACATCGATGTTTCTCTCTCTCCCTCTCCCCTCTTTTCCAGTCACTTAAAAAAAAAAAAAAAAATCAGTGGAAAAAATATCCTCAGGTGAGGATTGACCAAAAATTAAAATAAAAACCTAGAAATCAATTTCATACATTTTGTTACTAACAAAAACTATTGAGTGTATATTTATCAAACAGTTCCAGATGTTTTAAGATCTTGTTTCTCAGCAACTCAATAGCAATCACATCTGTCCTGGATAAAGCATGATAATGAATTTCTTAAGGCATTTAGGTGTTTTCTGCTCAATGACTATAACATTATATTGAAAATATAAAGTGAGAAAGATAGAACTCCAAAAGAGAGAACTCTTAAAAAGCTCACTGGTAGCACTGGCTTGTTTGGAAAGTATACTTTTATATGTATTTGTATATGTGTATATTTACACCTATTTACCTTATCTGTGAGATTGTATCAACACCCATCTGTAATACCTAAATAAGACATAAAATGTTTTTCAACCCCCAAACCCCATGGAATTCCCTGAGAATCTACCACCTGAAACCTTTTTAGCACTTTATGACAACTTATAGTTAGCATACTTATAATGACCTTTTCTTGAGTGCTATTTTACTACTTGGTTATATTTATAAAAAGTTCCTTGATTTCTTCCTTCAGGGTATAAAAATTGTAGTTTCTATTTTGTAAAATTTCCTTTTAAAAATTGCAGTATCCAGTTTTTTCATAACGGATAATACACAGTTTAATATAGCCATATCTTTTACATGTTTGATAAAAGTAACTTGTCCTAATTTATGAAATAGGCAATAAAATGTTCATTTCTGTGAATATAATAAGTCAAATGTGTGAAAATTATTTTAGAGCTGTTTGTCATAGCTGGTGGCCTACTGGTACAAGGCTGAAACCTGCATTAGACGAGTGGCTGAAAGCTTCTCCATAAGTTGGTGTCCAGTAATAGTGCCTTTTAAGGCCATTGGAGACTTCTGAAAGATACATACGTCCATCCACCTTATATGGCTGTACATCTGTATCGTCTGGTTTTAGACGGCCCATTTCAATTAACTTTGAATATGCCTGATATTTTTAAGAAAGAAAAACTATATCATTCAGAAAATAGTTTATTCATTTTACAATACTTAAGACAAATTGGCTGTGCTAATTTGCAGTTTATAATAAAGTATTCTGAATAACATTGCTGAATTTTTATACTTTACAGGTACTGTAGTTAGGTTTTTATTCATTTAATTTCACACAATGAAATTAAAATTTTGTAAAAACATCTCTAATGTGTTTATTTTTTATAACTCCCCAAGTTACCAATTCTCTGTACGCCACTTTTGTGGACTGAAAAGTCCCATGTTAAAAAATGTCAAGTCCCACAGAGGTTCTTAAATGAAGGAGGAGGGCTATTGTATATGTCCTTGAAGATCTGATGATAACCAGGGATCCATTTCTCAGAAAATTAAAGAAGCACAGATTTTGTCATATAACTATATGGAATTCATGAACTTGCTAAAGCTAATCTACATATTTAGGGTAAGAGAGATAATCCCCATAGTATTAGATGCTGGCCAGGCTGGCGGCCTAATTTTATCTTCATTGGAGAAATTACAATACTTTGCATATTGCTTATTGATCATGGTATCTGTGTAAGGTTGTCATAAAAGCAAGTTTAACTGGTTTGTCAGTAAGGTTGCAATTACAGAGAAAGGCAAAAATTTAGACAGTAAAAGATTTTAAAGTCTAGCTGTTTTTTGCTTTAGCTTGTCATTATTAGTTGTAAAAACTTAGCTTCTAGTATGTGATCTTTATATACATACCAGAGGCCCGGTGCCTGAAAATTTGTGCCCAGCCTAGCCCCTCTCACAGTCCAGGAGTCCTCAGGGGATGTCCTGCTGGTGGCTTAGGCCCGTTCCCCCACTGCAGGAAGTGACCATATGATCGGGGAAGCCACTGCCCCCATCACCCTGCTGCTACTGCCACTGCCAGCCACCGCAGCCACCAAGGTGTTTTCATCAACATGGACTCCAGTCCCTTCACCATGAAAAAATGACAAACTTTCTTTAGGCATTTTCAAGATGTCTCTTTCATAGGATATGGCATTTCTTTTTTTTTTTTATCCTCACTTGAGGATATTTTTGTATTGATTTTTAGACAGCGTGGAAAAAAGAGGGAAAGACGGAGAGAAACATCAAAGTGAGAGGAACACTTTGATTGGTTGCCTCCTGCATGAGCCCTGACCTGGGCCCCAGCCAGGAAGAAACCTAGGTTGATCAGAATCGAACTTGGACCCTGCGATCTGCAGGCCGAGCTCTATCCACTGAGCCAAACCGGCTAGGGCAGGCGATGACATTTCTTAGCCCCTCCAGCAGTGGACCTTTGTTTTTTTCCTCTAGGAGTGAGGTGGAAAAACCTTAGATCACCGTCTTAGATTCTTATTATGCAAGTTACCAAGAACGCTGTGAGTGGTGGCGTACGGGGAGCTTAGCCAATGAGCTGTGAGAAAGGGGTTTCCTCTGCAGCTCACATGCAGAGGCGGGACTGCCGGCGCACCGCAGCTGGCAGGCCCTCTTCTCTCCAGGCCTGTGCCATCCGTGGCTTGCCTCACTGTGGCAATCCCTCCTGCCCACCTGCACGTGCAGCCTCCTGCTCAGCAGTCATGACATTACAGCGTCCCAGACACAATTTGTGTGTGTGTGTGTGTGTGTACATATATACGTGTGTGTAGCACTTGATATTTTTTGCTATTTCAATCAAAAATCCAGTAGCTAATTTTTAGGATTTAATGTTAAAATTTATCAAAATTGTAGTGTCTCGCTCTACTTTGTAATCATTCCTAATGCACTTGTACACAATGTAAATAATTTTAAGTAAATATCTAATGTCACAGAGAAGACCCTAGAAAATATTTTCAGTAAAGAAAAAAACTTACCACACATGTAGCCTCATCAAATTTGTTTCCCCAAATGTAGATATTAGAGAGAGTGGCATTTGTTTTCATTGACTCTGAAAGTGCAACAAGCCCTTCTCCCTTTATGTTGTTGCTGACTACTGACAACCTGTGGAAAAACAAAAAGTAATCTTGGAAACTAGTATTTCCACAAAAAGAGAATGCCTAAGTTAGCATCTTTTATTGCATACAGGTTATTTTGTAGTCTCAGCGTTATTCTTTTTTTTTTTTTTTTAATATATTTTATTGGTTTTTTTACAGAGAGGAAAAGGAGGGATAGAGAGCTAGAAACATCGATGAGAGAGAAACATCGACCAGCTGCCCCCTGCACACCCCCTACCAGGGATGTGCCCGCAACCAAGGCACATGCCCTTGACCGGAATCGAACCTGGGACCTTTCAGTCCGCAGACCGACGCTCTATCCACTGAGCCAAACCGGTTTCGGCAGCATTATTCTTAAATACGTTTAATGTAATAGTCAAAATACTGACTATGTATTTCCTCAGACCTGAGAAACTTAGTTTTCTGCTTGTATGCTTCATGCCCCTAGTAGAGTTACCTACATTGTGGAAATTGTTTTATAATTATCCAGTAAGTGTTTGGGGGTAGATTTTTTTTCATCCAAGTAATTCTTTAGTAGAGAGAGTGCAAAGGGATGGGAGAGAGGGGAGAGAGAAACACTGATTGATGTAAGAAAGATACACTGATTGGTTATCTCCCACACTGCACTCACCCTCACTGGGGCAGGAATTGAACCCAAAATCCTTTGGTGCATAGTCTGACCACTAACCACTGAGCAACACTAGCAAGAGCAATAATATTTTCTTTGATTCATTCTTGATTTTTAGAATTCAGGTTAAACAGTGAAAGCTGTTTAATTATTGAATTGAATATTCTTATTGATTTCAAGGAATCCTAACTAGAATCAATCTAATTTTTAAAGGTACCTTTGAAAATTAGAAGAAATATATACTGTACACTTAATATGACAGTTTAGAAAATGAGTTTATCATGAATCTTAAGAGTTAAGTGGTTTGATGTCATATTTAAGTTTTTCTGTTACAAAACCATACTAACGCTCTAAGAGTCCTGTTGTGTGAAGCAAGAGTTTCACTGAGATTCTTTGCTCCTGCATTTTCTATTCTGTTAAAAGAAAGATCTATTACTTCCAGGGTAGTATTGCTTTTTAGTACATCGGCCAAAAACACCATTCCATCATGAGTTATTTTATTGCTGGAAAAGAAAAAATATGTAGTTATAATGAGTGGCCCGGTCCACAAATTTGTGCACATTGGAACTAATTAGAAGGAATATTTTAATATCACTATTCGCCCTTTATAATAAAAGTGTCAACCAAATTTATGATATACAATGACAGATTGAAACACATGTGTGCAACTGGTACTAGCAATAGCTTTATATGTATCACACATGCAAGAGCCAGCTTAGCTTTTTATATCCTATATAATAAAAGCCTAATATGCTAAGTGTCTGGTTGTCGGTCTCCCATTCAACCAATCAAAGCATAACATGCTAATGACATGCTAAGGTCACTCAACTGCTCGCTGTGATGTGCACTGATCAACAGGGGGCAGTCAGTTGACCAGTTGCTATGCCGTGTGCTAATCACCAGGGGGCAGATGCTCCAACCAGTAGATTAGCTTGCTGTTGGGGTTCAGCTGATTGGGACTGAGCAAGATGGACTGGACACACCCTGGAGCCTTCCCACATCCCTCCCTGGCCCCAATCATGCACTGGTGGGATCGCTTGGCCTGGCCTGTGCCCTCTTGCAATCAGGGCTGAGGGACCCCCTCCCCCCAAGTGCATGAATTTTGTGCACTGGGCCTCAAATATAGAATAAACTTGCTTAATTAGACCTGCTTTCTGATATAGCTAAACTTTTTCCAGCCCAGTAAAGCACCCCAACTTCTCTTTCAGGTAATTGTCAGCAACACAGCAGTAAATAACAACATAAAACATATTATTATAGATCACGCAGGGAGAACAAAGGGTAAAATATTTAACTGTAGCAGTGTTTGACTATATTCTGTGTAATGAGAAAACCTTGAAGCCATTTTCAAGGTCCATCATTTCTTCTCAGTCATTTCTAAACTTTCTAATCTCCATTTTCCGGCTAATGAAGTCTCCTAGCTGCCTACTCCAGGACTTCTGTGAGGATCAAATGAGAGGAGGCATGGGAAAATGCTTCACAGACATTTGGTTCAAGTGTGAAATGTTTGCTCCTGGCTATAAAGCAAGTCATGTTCCTGGGCTGAAGAAACTTCAAGGCTAGTCACTAGGAAGAAGCCGGGCGATGCTACGTGATGTCATTACCCGGTGCATACAGCAACCGTTTCTGGGCTGGGTTGTGGGCTGCATTTGTGCCATGGGGTCTCAGCAGTGTCAGCTACAATATGGTGAGGTGTCGCTCCAGGGTGGTAGTAGGGCCTGTGTCCCACTTGGGGGAAGCTGAGTGTGAGTTTGTGGGTGCCAGATCAGTATTGCTGTTTGTTGTTAAATGGCCTGTTAGAGGAAGCCTGGCGTTGCTACATGACGTCACTATCCAGTGCCCATAGCCATTTCCAGGCTGGGCTGGGCTGGGCTGTGGGCCACATTTTGCACCACAGGATCTTGGTAGCATCAGCTATGATTTGGTGTACTGTTGCTTCAGGGTCCACGGTGTCATTTCTCTGTAAATGGCCACTGTACATCATGGCAGCTCCTGCATTGAGCGTCTGCCCCTGGTCGTCAGTGCACATTATAGCGACTGGTTGGATGGTTGGACACTTAGCATATTAGCCTTTTATATATAGATATTTTAAAATATAAAGTATTTTTAAAATATATATTTCTATTGATTTCAGAGTGGAAGGGAGAGGGAGAGAGAGATACATCAATGATGAGAGAGAATCATTGATCAGCTGCCTCTGCACGCCTCCTACTGGGAGTTGAGCCCATAACCCAGGCATGTGCCCTTAGCTGGAATTGAACCAACCCATAACCCTTCAGTCTGCAGGCCAACGCTCTATCCACTGAGCCAAACTGACTAGGGCTGAAATATTATTTTATTCATAGAACATACTTAAAAACTTACAGTGATAAATAGTACTTTCTATTTCATTAAATATTTATTTTACTCAATTTCCAAAAAAGTTAATATTTGTCATAAAATGTTGCTTCCATTCTGGTGTTTATAATTAAATTGCTTACTCAAGTTATTAGGTGATTAATATCAATATAAACTAAATAAATTCTAAGGCTTAGGATAAAAAATTGGCAACAGCGATTATGTTTTCTAATCTTTGTAATTAGTGTCTAACAAAATATGAATATTGATCGACTATTCCCAGACTTGAACTACTTACTGTATAAATTATTACCTACCAGCTGACATCAAGGTAGCGCAGGCTTCTGTTCAAATATAGTGCATCACATAACTGTTTTAGGCCAGGATTTTTCACATTATGCTTACTCAGGTGTAGTGTAACAAGGCTGTGATTCTCCTTTAACATGTGGCCTAGATGGACTGTGGACTCTTCCTAAAAAATAGATAAAATCGTTTTTCTAAAGTATAATTTTGAAGTAGTGGATGTTTGTTCTGGACATATATCTTTTTATATGTTTTTATATGTTATATGTTTTTATATGTTTCTAAGACAGTAAAGTGATATCTTTACTGTCTTAGAAACAGGCAGCAGGCACTTGCAAAATGCAGTTACTAAATGATGTAAAAGAGGCTAGTTTTAAAAACCATAATAATCATTAAGAAAAAGAATAATTCCAAAAGGAAAAAAATCAAACCAACTGGTCTTATGACATAGTGAGCATATTGACTCCCTTACTGCTGTCCACTCAAGTCTCTAAACCACATGTGTCAAACACAAGGCCCGCGGGCCAAATCCGTCCCGCCAGGCCTTGCAATGTGGCCTGCACCGCGCTGTCATCACTGCACTCCACTGCGTTTCCATCATAATGACAGTTTATGACTGTTCAGTAAACCATTCGGCCCGCGATTTAGGCTGGATTTTAGATTTTGGCCCCTTCTCTGATTGAGTTCGACACCCCTACTCTAAACCATTCCTGACTCTCCATATATTCCTAAACTTTGTTCTTAGTCTCCTCCTAATAGACAAGATACAAAGACATTTCTTAGTCTCCACTCTATTTTTAAAATACACTCAATTTTAACCCACTGATATATTCGATTCCTCCTTTTATAATCATCCCAAATGTCTAAATACAGTATATCTTAATCTGTTTTCTTGTCACTGGAAGAATTTTCTTAAAATGTATCTTATTGATTTCAAAGAGGGAGAGAGAGAGAGAGAAATATCAATGATGAGAGAGAATTATTGATCAGCTACCTCCTATGCATCCCCCACTGGGGACAGAGCCTGCAACCTGGGCATGTTCCCTGACCGGGAATCAAACCTTTATATATATATATATATATATATATATATATATATATATATATATATATATATATAATATATATTATTGATATTTTACAAAGAGGAAGGGAGAGAGAGAGAGAGCTAGAAATGTCGATGTGAGAGAAACATCAACCAGCTGCCTCCTGCACACTCCCTACCGGGGATGTGCCCGCAACCAATGTACATGCCCTTGTCCGGAATCAAACCCTGGACCTTTCAGTCCACAGACCGACGCTCTACCACTGAGCCAAACTGATTTCGGCAAAACCTTGACCTCTTGGTTCATAGTTCAAGGCTCAACCACTTCAGCCAGGCTGGAAGACTTTAATTCCAAAATATAGCTGTTCCCAGGCAAAAGGAATATAACCTCAATGAGGATTTGAATACCAAGCATTTCAAATTTTTAACAATCAAAATGTGTCTTAAAATGAATGGGCCCAAGTATTTTCTGGTCCTCTTGAATGATAGTTGAATTTGTAGTAAGTTTTATAGTCACTAAAATGCTGACCATAAATACAATAACTACATATGCTTTAATTATGTAAATGTACATTAAGAAAAACTTTAAAAGTTAAATGAAACCACATAGCAATAGCACGTGAGCTTTACAATAAAACTGCCCAACTGCTAGCTTTACCTTTTACTAGCTATATTACTGGGCAGATTATTTCACCTGAGTCTGTTTCCTTTTCTGTTAAATAGGTAAAATTATACTCCCACCAGAATTAAATAAAAGTACCTGCACAAAGTAAGTTCTAAAGGAAACTGCAAAGCATTTATTCCTTCAATATTCTATAATCTTGTATGTGGTTTGCTTATATTATTGCTTTGACAATGAAAAGATACACCCAAGCGGAAGCTGTAGTTACCAACCTAAGAAATGCAAACTGAACCCCTAGGCCAACCTTTCGGACCTCATGGACCATCGGTTGGTGGCTGGCGACTGATGCCCCAGGGAGTCCAGTGTTGCTGTGGGTGCTGCCTGGAATGGAGGACATACTACATGCATATTTGTGTTGTGCATCTTGATTGCATTTTTAGGTCAAGAAGTTTGAAAGAGAGGACTAGTATCATGTAGATACAGTAAAGGGTTTTTTTGTTGTTGTTTTTCTTTTTTAGCCCCATTCATTAAGTTTGTGACTTAATTTGCCTAGAGTGGCACCTGGCATTGATGTTTGTCTATTCTCCCCAGATAGTGAACAGTAAAATCCTTAAGTGGAATAAATTTGCAGGTTCACATTTCAGAACTGCGAAGTATGAGGCCAACAAGCCATTTAAGAGGAGAGCAGTACTCAGGGAGGGTGGGGACTGCCTTGGAGAGGAAGAGAAAGCAGAGTGTAGCTGACTGCCCGGAAGTTCCAGACTGAGAGTAAGGGTCTGGGCTTTTAATTACTATTTTGGGGTGGATTGGGGAGTAGTGAAGCCACTCAGCATATGATTTCATAGAGTTTAACATTTATTTCCTTGGGACATTTAATCCAGAAAATGTTTAGCCTTCAGATCCGTCATGCCCTCAATCTGAGAACCTTCCCAGCTGCTCCTCATCCCTCTCTATTGATTTTGCTGCCCGTCCTCAAGCTCCCAAGATCCCCTAGTCATATCACCCTTCAAACTTGTTCATCGCATCCCATGTAGACGGGAAGCTCCTTGAAGACAAAGGCTGAGTATATGTTTGACTTCTTAGTCTAACACCCAGAGTTGTGTCTGGTTTAGGGTTGCATTCAAATGTTCATTTTTAAAGGTGACTTTAAAATTTATTTATAATGATTTTAGAGAATGAGAGGGAGAGAGTTAGAAACATCAATGATGAGAAAATGATGAGCAGATTCCTGCATGCCTCTTACTGGGGAAGGACCCCGCAACCCAGGCATGTGATCCAACTGGGAATCCAACTGTGACCTCCTTCTGGTTCATAGGTCGATGCTCAACCACTGAGGACACCAGCCCAGCAGATGTTTACAAATGAATGAATCCCCAGTGAAGCAGTTCACTGAATGCTTACTTTGAGTCAGGTACTTTGCTGGTCTTTTATTGAAGGGTGCTTGTATTTGAGGATTCTGTATTTGTTGAACAGATTGTATTTATGTACATGAAGCAATTAACATGTAAAATTCCAAAAATTTTGATACAGGAAAGTGCAGAAATGATTCATAGAGAGAGATCTATGCAAAGAATGCAAAACATGAATATTAAAAATACTTTAAGAATATAGTTAATTCTTGCCGAGGCCGGTTTGGCTCAGTGGATAGAGCGTTGGCCTGCGAACTGAAAGGTCCCAGGTTCGATTCCGGTCAAGGGCATGTACCTGGGTTGCAGGCACATCCCCAGTGGGGGATGTGCAAGAGGCAGCTGATCGATGATTCTCATCGATGTTTCTAACTCTGTTCCTCTCTCTTCCTCTCTGTAAAAAAATCAATATAATATATTTTTTTAAAAAAAGAATATAGTTAATTCTCACCTAGATGAAATGGCTCAGTGGTTAAGTGTCAACCTATGAATTAGGAGGTCACGGTTCGATTCCCAGTAAGGGCAGATGCCAGGGCTAAAGGCTTGATTCTCAGTGTGGGGCATGCTGGAGGCAGCTGATCAATGATTTTCTTTAATCATTGATGTTTCTATCTCTCCCTCTCATTTCCTCTTTGAAATAAAAAAATATATTTTTAAATATATAGTTAATTCTTAATAACTCATACTAATGAGGAAAATGACATAGATAATTTAAAGACGACAAAGTACTTTGAAAAAAATTTTAGTAAGTATTCTGTTTTCGTTTAGATCAATAATAAAATGGCTTCTTGTTTACTAGCTTTTTACAACTGACAAGGAAGGAAAACTATCTAAAAGAATTTTAAGGAGCAAGAAGCCTTGAAAGTAGGAACCACATTTTATCTGTCTGTTTCCAGCATGCAGCTTACCTAAAGGAGCAAGTTCAGACTTCCCAGACTGTTATGCACACACATTTCTGCCATGATTACCCATGATTTCAAAAATGTAATGGTTCAGTCACCGCAATAGAATAGAAATAAACAGTAAAACAGTTTACACCCACCTTATATAATAATCCAGCCTTTAAAACTTTAATCTTTTATTCTTTCACTAGACGTCTGGTGCATGAAAATTCATGCACTGGAGGGGGGTCCCTCAGTCTGGCCAGCTCTCTCTTACAGTCCAGGAGCCCTCAGGGGCGGGAGGCAATCTGGTGATTAGGGGAAGGCAATGCCCCTATCATACCTCTGCTGCTGCTACTGCCAGCAGCGCAAACCTCGACCAGCCCTGGATACCTGAGCCTCTGGCAGCACTGGGTGGCTGGGCAACTCACCATCTGAGGCTTGCCTGCCCCTCGGGTGTCAGCTGGGCAGCTGACATCTGAGGTTGCCTATGTCTCAAGCCGACCTTAGGCAGCTGGGCAGCCAACATCCAAAACTTGCACCGGCAGCTGGGGGGCTGAGGGTGGGTCCGGCTGCATCACGTACCTGCTGCCCCCCGGCTGGGTTGAAAGGACTGTGGACTCCAGCAGGGCTGAGGGGACTAGGTGGGCACCGCCATCTTTGTGACAACATGATGGTCAATTTGCATAGCGGTATCCCCTCTTTATTTGATAGGATTGAACTACTTTGCCTATCACAGGTTTACTCACTGAGAATTTGAGTTTCTGAGAAGAAAAAGAATTATATGTTTGCTGCTAAATAAGCAACATCTAAAACATATTTAAGTCTCGTATCAAGAAGTAATAATTTTCCTTTAAAATATTTTTTTATAAATAGTAGATTACATTCTAGAAATACAATGCATTTGTGAATGTTGACATAACATTCAGTAAGCAGTACCTTCATTTTATTCGCATGTGGTAATAACTACTGTTACTGGGGATACATACCTGCTCACCAAACAGTATAGGTCGGTTTAGGTTTATTCCTTTAATTGTCTGGTTCTGAGACAGGACTGTAGCAAATGCTATCACACTCTGCATTCCCTAAAAACAGGTAAATTCATTAAGGAAACTGACAAAGTATATAAATTAACTCCCTATAAATAAGTATTTCAAGATTGATAATCTGGAATCTGATAAATCAAAATTGTGGCTTAAAGATGTTTAAGCATTTCCTGCTCCTTAATTATAGATTGACCAAATTCAGATAGAACTGTTATGCTCTTTTCTCCCTGCCCTGACACCTATTGATAACATGCATGAGGTGTTTCAGGATCTGAGAATCTGCTAGGGTGTTTGCCTCTAGGTTTGTTCCTAAGCCCTCAGATTCATGAGACTCCCAGCTAGGGCTCTGTTTGACGGAGAACACCTATCCTGTGCCAGCATTCTTTTATCATCATGCTTTAAGTGTACATGGGAAGAAAGGGTTACTGATCACATGTCCACCGCTCCCACAGGCCTCCCTCTCTACCCTATTGGGTGGGCCTAATTACACAGCTGTGTTACCATAAAACCTGTGCTTCCATTCACTCCCCCAGTCCTCTGACCCTCCCATCCAGCTAATCAGTGAGTCTTACAGATTCTACCTCTGTCTCAGATTAGGGAACCTCTGTGGCCACTTCCCTACCCCCAGTCCTCATCGCCCATGTGGGCGACTGCAGTAACTTCCTCTGTGGTCACTGGGTTTCCTCTTGCCACCCTCTCATTCTCCACAGAGAAACCAGAACGATCTTTTGAAAGCACCAATCAGATCATGTCACCCCTCAACTTAAGGCCTTTCCATGACTTGCATTTATAATAAAATCCCCTCTGCTTCCCATGACCCACGTCCACAACCCACACAACCTTTGTTGAAACTGGCCCCTAGTAAACCCCTCCACCTTCACTGGGAGGCACTCTTTTAACTCCTGGCCAGCCTCTGTCTTTTCAGTTCTTAAAACCTGCCAGACTTCATATTTCATTATTCATGTTCCTTCCTCATGATTTTACCATCAATCTGAACATCAGTTTTAGTATTCTTTTCCTCACCCAAGGACATGCTTAGAGAGAGGAAGGGAGAGAAAGAAACGCCAATCAGTTGTCTTCCATACTCCTCCCAACCAGGAACTGAACCCAAAACTCAGGTATGTGTCTTGACCTGTAATCAAACTGCAACCAAGTGAGCCACTCTGTCTGGGCAGTTTTACTACTGACCTAATATTTTCCCATTAAGTCAACTCTTTCACTTTTTTGAAAGCTCTGTGTCATGCCCAGCTGAGGTGGCTCAGTGGTTGAGTGTCCACCTATGAACCAGGAGTTCACTGGTTCAATTCCTGGTCGGAGCATATGCCTAGGTTGTGGGCTCAATCCCCAGTAGGGGGTGTGAGCCAATGAATGATTCTCTCATCATTGATGTTTCTAACCCTCTCCCTCTCCCTTCTTCCATGTTATCAATAAAAATATATTAAAAAAGATACCTTTGTGTCACTACTGTAAATGGAAAACCATAATCCCTTGACATAAATAGAAAGCATATGCAAGACATGGACGTAAGGATTAAAATAACCTCAACCTGTAGCAGTAATACTGCCTCCACCACACACGGAGAAGTACTAGCAGAGTCTATATATTGGACCCCTCGCCTGGAATGTTCTGTCATAGACCTCTCCAAAGCAGTTTTTTCTCATCTCTCATGACTCCTAAATATTCCTTCCTCAGTCTTAGGCACCCATCTATCATGCGAATTACCTCCTCCCCAATATAAACAGTACTTGGCCATCTTCGCAGCACTTTTCTCTATTTGTTCATTGATATTGTCCCAACTAATTATAGGCTTTATGAAAGAAGGCAGAGACCACATCCTGTGCACTCTTATGTCCTTGGAATCTAGGATTGTGATTGTTATGTATAGAGGGTATATATTGAATTAATGCTTCTCCCAGAGCTATACTGGCTACTACTTTTTAAAGCTGCAGAACCTGTTATTCCTAGGAGCCTCCTGGCCCATCTTATTGTTTTAGTGTTCCAGTAATTTTCATTAATTTATACAACAGGTTCTCAACATTAGGCCTCTAGGTCTGAAAGTATGTTCAGAAAATGAAGCCTGGAATTTGAAACCATGCAAACCCCACATACCTCATCAGGCAAGTGGAAGGCCCAGAGCAGTTTTTGGCATCATTTTAGATTTTTATGCTACAACTACTCACTTCAAAATATTTTCAAACGTAAAAAAAAAAATTGTATCATACTAATAAAGTAGTATTTGTTTAATTAAAATGATTACAGTCTTTTTCTTTTAAAATCCCACACAGGTTAAGAAAGGTTATGGATGGAAATTTAGTAAGATTTTTATTATACTGGAGATTCTTCTATAATGTCATTTACAACAATCTGATTTATTAAGTAAGCACTATTATGCCTAGTTTTTTTTGTGTGTGTGTGTGTGTTTTAAGCAGCCTTTTCTCAGATATTAGACATTAGGGACAAGTCTAATCATTTAGCTGGTCTCTATGCTGGTTTCCAGGGAAAATGATCCATTATCTGAGTGATTTTCTCATAAGCAATTTACTCACCAGATCAGTGTCACCCAGATCTAACTTCTCTAAGGATGAATTAATTCGTAACATTGCAGCAAAACACATTCCACCTTTATTTTCAATCTTGTTTCCAGTCATTCTTAAGTATTTCAGAGTTGTATTCTTCTGAAAAGGAAAAAAAAAATTAAACCTTTGTTAGATTTTTAACCCACAGAATTTTCTTCAGAGTATGAGTTAGGTGACTATTTTACTATATTTGCAGGCTCATCAATTATTCATGGAGATGGAATTGGATATAGTCTTTAAGGGTGACATTCAATTTCCCATAATAGATAAAATCTAGATTAATAGTAGCTCAGTAGAAAGAATACCCAGGAAACAAATGCCAAACAATAACCACTAAATAAAGCAGATTTAAAAAAATATATTTTAATGACTTTTTTACAGAGAGGAAGGGAGAGGGATAGAGAGTTAGAAACATCAATGAGAGAGAAACATCAATCAGCTGCCTCCTGCACACCGCCCACTGGGGATGTGCCCGTAACCAAGGTACATGCCCTTAACCGGAATTGAACCTGGGACCTATCAGTTCACAGGCTGACACTCTATCCACTGAGCCAAACCGGTTTTGGCTAAAGCAGACTTTTAATAAACTTTCTTTTCCTTGGAAAAAATCTATAAATTTATCTTTTAAGAATATTATACCATTTTTTTATTGAGGTGAAATTTATATAACACAAAATTATTCATTTAAAAGTGTACAATTCACTGATTTTTAGTATATTCACAGTCATCACCTCTAGCTGGTTGCAAAACATTTTCGTCACCCCCCAAAGGAGACCCATTAAGCAATCAGTTTGCTTTAAAAGACCTAGTTCTCAAACATTCTCAAAGTTTAATTTCTTTTCTCATTCCACTTTTTGGATAATTTTCACAAAGAAAGTTATGGACATTTCATTGTCTTAATGAAAATATTAAGTATAAATAGTTGTCTTTAAAACTAATCTAAACTCACCGCATTTAACACTACAGGCCCAGTGCATAGATTTGTGCACCAGTGGGGTTCCCCAGCCTGGCCTGTGCCCTCTCGCAATCTGGGACCTCTCAGAGGATGTCAGACTGCTGGGATCGGGCTGAAACCGGCAGTCCGACATCCCCCGAGGGATCCCCCAAGGGATGTAGTAGTGCAGTGGGGAGGAGCCCAAGTTTGGGCTGGTTACCCGCTGCTCCTGCTCATCCTGCCCTGCTACAGTAGCACTGCCACAGAGGTGAGAGAGGCTCGCAACACTGCAGCTGCGCTTGCTAGCTGTAAAGCTGGCATCTAGTGCCCGTTGATCAATTGAGCGGAGCTTTCACTGTGGGAGTGCACTGACCATCATGGGGCAGCTCCTGTGTTGAGCAACTGCCGCCTGGTGGTCAGTGTGCATTATAGCAACCTGTCGAATGGCCTAACAGTTGCTTAGGGCTTTATATATGTAGACTAGAGGCCCAGTGCATGAAATTCATGCAGGGGGGGGGGGAGGAAGGAGGGAGAGGGTCCCCTCAGCCTGGTCTGTGTCCTCTCGCAGTTCGGGGCTCTCACAGTCTAGGACCCCTTGCTCTTTACTGCTGCACTCGCCAACCATGAGCCCAGCTTCTGGCTGCTGGGCTCATGGTTGGCGAGTGCAGCAGTGTTCCTGTGGGAGCACTCTGACCATTGGGGTAGCTCCTATGTTGATCATGTGTCCCCTGGTGGTCAGTGCACATCATAGCGACCAGTAGTTCCATCTTTTGCTTGATTTGCATATTAGGGTTTTATTATATAGGATTGTACTGAAGGTTCTACATAGGGCCATCAGGCAAGAAATAAATAAAAAGGCATCCAAATTGGAAAAGAAGTAAGTAAAACCATCTCTGTTTGCATATTATATGTAGAAAATCTTAAGCCACACAAAAAGGAAAAATCTGTTTGAACTAATAAACAAGTTCAGCAAGACTGCAGGAAACAAGGTCATTATATAAAAAATCAATTGTATTTCTATATATGAGCAATGACAAATCAAAAAATGAAATTAAAAAAATTCCATTTACAATAATATCAAAAAGTATAAAAGATTAGGAATACATTTAACAAAAGAAGGTCAAGACTTGTATTATACATTGGAAACTATAAAGCATTACTGAAGGAAATTAAGGACCTAAATAAATATCCCCATATTCATGGACCAGAAGACTTAATATCATTAAGATGGCAATACTCCCCAAATTGATTTTTAGATTTAAAACAATTCCTCTCAAAATCCCAGGTGCTTTTCTTGCAGAAATTGATTCACTGATCTTAAAATTCATATGGAAATACAAGGAACTCAGAAGAGCCAACATGATCTTGAAAAAAGAACAAAGGATTCACCCTTCTTGATTTTAAAACTTACTACAACACTACAGTAGCTGTGATAGTGTAGGATTGGCACAAGGACAGGCAGATATAGATTAAAAGAATAGAATGGAGAGTTACAAAATAAACCCTCACATTTATAGTCAACTGGTTTTCAACAAGGGTGTCAAAGAAAATTAAAAGGGGAAAGAATCATCTTAACAAATGGCAGTGGGACAACTGGATACACCCACAGGTGAAAGAATGAAGTTAGACTTCTAGCTCAAATCATATACAAAAATTAACTCAAACTAAATCAAAGGGCTAAATGAAAAGCTAAAACATAAAACCGTTAGAAGAAAATAAGTGTAAATCTTCGTGACTGGGTTAGGCAAAGCCTTCTTGGATATAATACCAAAAGCACAAACAAGAAGAGGAAAAATAGATAAACTTAACTTTATTAAAATTTTAAAATGTTGTGCTTCAAAGGACACCATTAAGGAAGTGAAAGGCAGCCTACAGAATGAGAAAATAGTTGCAAAATACACATTTGATAAAGGACTTGTATCCAGAATATATAAAAACACTTATAATTTAAAAGGACAAATAATCCAATTTTAAAATGAGCAAAGAATTTGAAGATATTTCTCCAAAGAATATATGTAAATGGCTAAAAAAGCACATGTAAAGATGTTCCACATCACTGCTTACTAGAGAAATGCAAATCAAAACAACCACAAAACCTCTTCATACTCAGTAGGATGGCTAAAATTAAAAAAAGTACCAAATGCTGGTGAGGCTATGAGAAACTGGGAAACTCTTTTATTGGTATTGAAATTGTAAAAAGGGACAGCCACTTTGGAAAACAATTTGGCAGTTCCTCAAAATATTAAGCAGTTACCAAATGGTCCACAAATTCCACTCCTAGGTATATACCCATGAAAAATAAAACATGTGTAAGTAGTCATAGTAACATAATTCATTAGAGACAAAATGTGGAAACCCAAATGTTCATTAACAGATGGATGAACAAAATGTGATATACCGATACAATGGAATATTATTTGGCAATAAAAAGGATGAACCTTGAAAACATTACGCCAGTCACAAAAGGCCACATATTGAATGATTCCGTATCCATGAAATGCCCAGAACAGGCCATCTATTGGTACAGGTGGAAAGTGGGTTAGTGGCTGGTGAGTGGGGAGAGGAGCACAGAGAGGGGTTCCTAATGAGCACAGGCCTTCTTTTTTTGGGGGAGGGGGCGGGGGGTGACAATGCTATGAAAGCACTAATAATGGTGATGGTTGCACAACTCTGTGACTATATTTTAAAAACCACTGAACACTTTAAAAGGGTAAATTGTATGTATGTAAATTTAAGCTATTGATACTTTTAAAAAGGAGTTCAAAAGTGCTCATATAATGCTCATCTTTTAATAAATTAAAGTATAATAAAAAATACACCCCCACAATATTAAAATAATATAAATTCACATTAACATTTGATTCTGTTAGTTACAAGATATCAGAAGTTAAAATTCCCAAATACAATGTTACTTACATGTAGTGCTTTAGCAATCAATTCTCCACCTTTGGGCCCAATATCGTTAAACATAAGGTTTAAGTAAATGAAATTGTGTTGTTTCTACAATAAGGAAAAGAAGCCATTCAACATGCGTTATTAAAAATCAATACTATATGAGCTGTTTTATTTAAGTAACTGTTTATAAAACAGAAAATCTTTATAAACCAGAAAGTCTGAAAGTCTAGTTTCTTTTGCTAGACTTAAAGGGGGAAAAAATCCCTATTCTCATTTAAACATAAATATAATTGCAATATAGAATAAAGAAAAGGACTATCTTCAATTTTGACCAAATGAATGTGCTTTGAATATTGAACCATAGTGTACAAGTTTGTAAAAGATGACTCAGCAGCTCTAGTAACCAGCTCTACTGAAACCAAGTGCAAAAATGGATTTTCAATACATTTCAAGTGTTGTCAATATATCACAGTCAGGACTTGACATTTTGCAAAACTTGTGTTTTGTGGGTGTGCCAATCGACTTAGTTTCACTATAAATAGAACAAAGAATGTCTTGAAGATTTTGTTGCATTTTTATTCTCATCTTTTAATAAATTAAAGTATAATAAAAAATACAAAGAATGTCTTGATGCAGCATTTCAGTTTGGGTGTCTCCAAAATGAATCTGCAATAAAGGGTTAACTTAGCAGGCTTAGCATGTTCAAACCCTGCACATTCCAAAGAAAGGGCAGGTTCTTTACTGACCCCATAATGCAGCATTTCAGTTTGGGTGTCTCCAAAATGAATCTGCAATAAAGGGTTAACTTAGCAGACTTAGCATGTTCAAACCCTGCACATTCCAAAGAAAGGGCAGGTTCTTTACTGACCCCTGAGAATAACATGGTTTCTTCATTTTTTTTATCTTCACCTCTGCACTTACATTGTGCGCCATTACATGGGTCTGAAAATTTTGAGATCATTTTATTTATTTATTTTTAATTTTTTTTCTTTTTCAATATATTTTATTTATTTTGTACAGAGAGGAAGGGAGAGAGATAGAGAGCTAGAAACATCGATGAGAGAGAGTCATCGACCAGCCGCCTCTTGCACACCCCCTACTGGGGATATGCCCGCAACCAAGGTACATGCCCTTGACTGGAATCGAACCTGGGACCCTTCAGTCCCCAAGCCGACGCTCCATCCATTGAGCCAAACAGGTCTCAGCTTAAGATCATTTTAAACTCATTAAAAATGCTTTTAGAAGAAGAGGTTGAGTAAAGTAGTTACAAAATTAAAAAGCCAATATAAGGGAGAAATTAAAAAAAAAAGATATATACAGTTCTAAATAGTTTATTTTAACTGACAGTACAGACAAGCGCCTATTTCAAGTACAACTTCTCTGATTAGTGGACCACACTGTCTTTCTTACATAAAATGCAACCATAATGCAGCATTTCAGTTTGGGTGTCTCCAAAATGAATCTGCAATAAAGGGTTAACTTAGCAGGCTTAGCATGTTCAAACCCTGCACATTCCAAAGAAAGGGCAGGTTCTTTACTGACCCCTGAAAGAAAAGAAAAGAAAAGAAAAGAAAAGAAAAGAAAAGAAAAGAAAAGAAAAGAGAAGAGAAGAGAAGAGAAGAGAAGAGAAGAGAAGAGAAGAGAAGAGAAGAGAAGAGAAGAGAAGAGAAGAGAAGAGAAGAGAAAAGGGAGGGGAGGGGAGGGGAGGGGAAGGGAGGGGAGGGAAGAAAAAAGGGAAGGGAAGGGAAGAAAAAAAGGAAGAAAAGAAAAGAAAAAAGAAAAGAAAGACAAAATGTTTTGTAGTAAAATAATACCTGAAGCAGTTTCGCAGCATAGTATGCACCAGCATCACTTATGAAGTTATATCTAAGATCCAAACCTGAAGAACACAGAGGAGTAAAAGCTGATGTTCCTTATAATGGACAGATAAAGCAGGAAAATAAAAGCAGGGGCAACCTAACCGGTTTGGCTCAGTGGATAGAGAGTTGGGTCTTGGACAGAAGGGTTCCAGATTTAATTCTGGTCAAGGGCACATGCCTGTGGATGCTGGCTCAATCCCCAGTAGGAGGAGTGCAGGAGGCAGCCAATCAATGATTCTCTCTTATCATTGATATTTCTCTCACTTTCTTAAATCAAATATACAAATATATTTTTTAAAAATAAAGCTGTCTTGAAAATTAAAAAAAAAATTTTTTTTGTTTGTTTAAAAAAAATTGAAAAAGCAGGGGCAAAGATTCTTAAGGAGACCATAATTATATTAATACTAGAGGCCCAGTGCACAGAATTAGTGCATTGGGGGGAGGGGTGGCCCTCAGCCCAGCCTGCACCCTCTCCAATCGGAGATCCCTTGGGGAATGTCCAACTGGCAGTTTAGGCCCTGCAGAATCCGGCCTACACAGGCAGTCAGACATCCCTCTCGCAATCCAGGACCACTGGCTCCTAATCACTTACCTGCCTGCCTGTTTAATGCCCCCAACAGCCCTCCCCTGCTGGCCTGGTTACCCTTAACCCCCTGCTCTCCCCTGTCGGCCTGATTACCCCTAACTGCCTCTGCCACTTTGGATTTGTTCAGAAAAAGTTGGATGTTCGGTCTAATTAGCATATTACCCTTTTATTAGTATAGATATGGACTATACCATTAATATATGGATTCTTCTCTAAAGTTTTAAAAAGAGCTAAAAAATCTTCATTTGTTATTCTTTCCACTGGCATTGACTGATTGTTACCAGCGAGGTTTAATGTGATCCTTTCTGATCTGTTAAAATACAAACAAAGTCAGTAACGAAATAAGAGGATTTTATTCTTCATGTGTAAATAGTAACAACATGGATAGCATTAATCGGAACCAAATATGTACAGCAATATAGATTTACATCAAGTCACTTAAAACTACTAAATATTCTACAGATTTTGCTAAGCACTTTAATATATACTGTATAACCTAGCTTTTCTCTCTCTCACACACACACACACACACACACACACACACATAAAAGTATCCCCACTTGGTAGATAGTAACATTGAAGACTTCAATGATTTGTATAACTACCAGCAAATAGGAGTTAAGGACAAACCTGGAGACCCAGAGTTGGAGATTGCTGGTCTAGTGTCCTTTCCAGTCACTGTACTCCACTACCTCCAAGACCTACTAACAGCAACAATCAACGACTTCTCCACCTCGAGAACTACTAACAGTGACAATCTACCACTCTGAATCAAAAGATATGTCCATTTTACCAAGCACGTGCAAATGGCTTTGAAATCACTCAGTATTCCAGGATTTTCACATGGGTGAATATCACAGAATATTATTGATATAATCAATTATTTTTCTTCCTTACTGCTTTTGGATTTCTTCATCCGCTCCTTTGAGTTGATGCAATACAAAATCATTAATTTTCTGTGACTTTTCTACACATAGATTGTAATAAAATTCCCGGAGGCTGGAGGTAATAGGTTCTGGAGCTTTGGAGACATAAATGCATGATCATTACCTTTCAATCACGCATTAATCACCCCAGAGCTCCTCCCTCTCCCAAAATTGCACTTCTTCCAAAGAGATGAATGTGTGTGTACAGAGTCAGGTGGGGAAGAAAAGGAGACAGAATTGGCAGAAAGAGAGGAGAGAGACAGAAGTTAGGAACCAGAGAGAATAAAAACGCTGTTTGGAGAACGAGGTCCACAAAAGCACCCACCGGAGGGTGGGCAGACACTACCTTGGAAATGACATCAAAGGAGAACTAACCTTTGTATGTAGCAGGCCTGGAAGCTGAGGAAAATAATGCCAGAGAAATTAAATATTTTGTCCAAACGCATGCAGTTAGTTAACAAGGGCAGAGAGTTCAGAGAATCAAACTGATCCCCACGTTTCTTTTCTACCCTGCGACCCTGGGTGAAGGCAACTCCAGGTTTCTTATAATGGCTTCATATAAAGACAGTTTTGTCAGAGAATCTATATTCAGAAGGGACCTGAGGCATCCCTGAGTCCCTCAAGCTGCCCCATACCCTCTCCGGACACCGTGCGAGTTGATGGCATCTCAGCACACAGCTCTAGTGCTTCTTCCTAACGCAGAGAGAAGCCCTTCCCGGCCCTGCCTCGGGGCTCCCACAAAAAGGGGCCAAGAGGAGCATCCCGTCACCCTCCCGGAGACCCTAAAGGCAAGGTGGCAGGCCCACAGGAACACCTGCCTTCGGGACGACCTGTCACGCGAAGGGCGGACGCGCCGCCAGAGACTTGGGGTCCCCTCCCGCCCGTGTTTGGGGGTGCCCCAAAGCTCCCGCCACCTTCTGGGGCTCCCGGGGCACGCTCCCGCCACGCCGACCCCCCCCCCAAAACCCCCTTCTTTACCTTCACCCCTTCCCCACCTTCACCCCTATTCCCACCCCCCTCCCCCCACGGCGGAGCCTGCCACCCCGCAGCCCGGGCTCCCATGCTCCTCGCGCGTTTGGGGCGACGAAGGACACCCTGTTTCTTCTGGCTACCGAAGGTCTGGGTCCGGCCCCAAAGCGGAGCAGTGAACTGGGTTGGGGGCGGAGTTGGGTAGAGGTTTCCCGGCCGGGCGGGCCTCTCCGGCTGCATGCTGCTCCCTCCCGGCGGGCTGCAGCGGCGGCGTTGTCATGACGACCACGCGCACGCGCCCTGGTCCCGGCGTGGACTGCAGCGGCGACGTTGTCATGACGACGTTGTCATGACGACCGCACGCATGCGCCCTGGTTCCAGCGCACTGCGCTCGAGCGATTCGGGGATCGAGAGCGCGTGCTGGGCAAGGCCGCGGGACCCGGATCTCACCGCCCTGCACTGCACCGGGGTCCCCGGCCCTTACTTACACGGGCCAGGAGCCCCGTCTGGACAGGCAGTGTGACTGCCCCTGCCATGCGGGCTCCACGGTCGCCATAGCCGGGGCCAGATCACGCCCTTGTACGCCCGGGGGTGGATGTCCCACCGAGGCCGGGCTCCCCGCAGCTTTGCAGGGACGCGTTTTCCAGGTTTACAGGAGGCGCTGCTGTCGGGCTGGGCCGGGACCACAAAGATGATTATGACACAGTCGCCTCCCCAGAGGGTGTGCGCACATCTGTGGGGGCCAAGGGCAGAGGAGATAGATGGCGGCACGGATAGGGCGGGGAGCTCAGGGAGCACAAAGGGACGGTGTGGATCAGCCTTTGAGAGTTGGGGAGCACCTGGGAGGGCTTGCTGGAGGAGGTAAAGCCCTGCCTGGTGGAGTGAACCCGCTAGAGGGCGGAGCTGCTCGGTGTGTGCTGGAGGCGTGCAGGTACTTGGGGTTGCCCAGGACAGTGCAGAGGAAGGGTTGCAGGCAGAACGGGCCCACGTGGAGTCCTGTGCATCCTCGGGAGCACAGCTGCTGGAGAATGGATTGGACACATCGCAGGGGAAATGAGGTCTGAAGCAGCTGCAGTAACCCAGGAGAAGTAGTAAGGCCTCGGCTAAGACTGGACTTGGGGGGAATGAAAAGAAAGGGACGAATCTCAGAAATAGTTTCAGGGTGGCATAATCAGAATTTAGTACTTGGACATCCGAAGGAGAAGAGGAAGGAGGGAAGGGGAGGCTTTCTGTTTGGGGTTGCTATGGGTTCAAGAGAAGGAAGTCCAAGGCCCTGACTAGGACCTGGAGCCAGACAGAGACCCTCCAAGGGAAACCAGGCTGTTTATAGGCACAGTTCAAAGGTGAAAAACAAAATGCCTGAATCCTCTCTCCCTCATGCTGTCCCACCAGGCAAGTCTAACCAGTGCTCCGCTGCCAGGACATTGTTGTGCTGTACAAGGCAGAGGTCTCTTGAAGCCCTGTGCCCACAGAGTCTAAACGTCACCTGAAATAGCATTGCTTCAGGTTAACCATGATGATGATGATAGAAAACAGACAATTATGTGTTCACTCACCCTATGTGCTGCCAACAAAGTTGACAGGTGGCTTGAAATACCAAAGTGTATTTACAATCTAGTGCAGGTACAATCCAGCACCTGCCTTTCCCTAAGCCCCCCTTAAAGTGTTTTTGAGTTAAGAAGATAAAGGAAAGAACAGAGAGGTGGGGATTAATTAATTGCTGCTGCATTGGGGAGAGAGGGATGTTCTTCCAAGGGAGCAAGAAATGCAGAATCAGATTCTTGTTTTAGAGAGGAACTAATAAGTAGGGTCAAGACAGAATAAACAGAAAAGGGCTGCTTTAACCAAACAGAACCTACAGTCCTATTCTCCTTAGCAAAAACAGAAACAGAAACAGTGTTTACACAAAAACACAGCCTGCAGTGTCAAAACGCATACTAAACAGATGATGAAAAAAACACTGATCACATATACAACCTAGTTCCATCAGTGTATTTCTCGTTACCCCTCATGAAATGATTTTCAGATAAAGGAGGGATATAGTTGGGGGGGCAGGGGGAGACAAACACCTTCCCTTGAGAAGCACTGAGTGTTAGGGAGGTGAGGGAGATGTTGCTGAGTTAGCTGGAAGAAAACCTAAGTGGATTCATTGGGTACTTATGTGTCAAGAACCCAGAGTAGGTCTAACTCGAATCTGAGCTTTCTAGAAGTCGGAGCCAAAGGGAATATATGAGGATATGGAGTCCTGGCTTCAATAAAAGACAACATTTATGTTTCTCTGGTACCCTCTAGTAGGAGAATTTAGCAGATATATCTTAATATAAATAACTTAATGCATATGTCCTTGACTATAATTTTGTAGATGATCCAGAAGTATTTTTTCCCCAAATGATTGTTTCTTTTATTGTAATTCTATTTAGAAAGCCAACGGCTTGGTATTTAATTTCTAGAAACGCTATGCACGAAGATTCATGCAAGAACGGGGCTTCCTTGCACTGGCTGCTGGCATTGCCTTTGCTCTAGCTGGAACTGCCTTTTCACCTTCCCATGCTGCCCAAAGGCCTAGAGCAGCTGGGCATTGTGGAATGCCTGTGTCATCGCCATAATGATGACTCAGGTGCCTGCTTATGCAAATTAACCCACCATATTTATTGGGTTAATTTGCATACTCACTCCTGATTGACCGTGTCTCGAAGGTATGGTCAATTTGCATGTTGCTCTTTTATTAGTGTGGATAGTAATAGGTTCTAGGCATGGTGTATCCTGATAATATGGTAATAGAACTCATAGGATCTAGGGGATTATTTAGCATATTCATTAGCTATTTTCACAGCTATCAGATGCTGAGGTGCCAGCAAGCACTGAAACAGAATAAATAAATGCCTGATTTGATTTTTCTGACAAGTATATAAAGTACTGACTCTGGTGTTGTTTGTGCATGAATGTTTAGATACTGAATATGCAGGTGGAAAATGAGTGTTCTGCTATTTTTTAAAATATATATATTTTATTGATTTTTTTACAGAGAGGAAGAGAGAGGGATAGAGAGTTATAAACATCGATCAGCTGCCTCCTGCACACCCCCTACTGCAAGCAAGGTACATGCCCTTGACCGGAATTGAACCTGGGACCTTTCAGTCCATAGGCCGATGCTCTATCCACTGAGCCAAACCTGTTTCAGCAAGTGTTTTGTTATTTTAAAATGATTTGGCCCATGGATTAAAAGAGTATGTAGCATGAAAAGTTTTACATTCTTGTTTTCTGATGAGTTGAGAAAATATCTCAGTGATTCATAGGGAAATAATGCCCCAAACTTTCCTGCTCATGATACAAATAACATTTTGAAAAACCCAAATTTAAAAACAGAAGAAAAAGAGAAAGAAAAAGCTTGCTCAATGAGTTACTAGATCTATAATTTGATGGTAGGGGGAAGGGACTGAGGGTGAAACATTTTTGTAAAATGGATAAGATGCAACTTTTGAATCTATTTAAAGAAAGCAAGTATGAGAAGCTATTTCAGATAAATAATTTGGTGACAGTGGGGATGGAAGCATACCTTCAAGTTGCTTGCTTGTGAAAAGTTTTCCATTGATGTCTGAAATCTATATGGAACTTTCAGTTCAGTATTAGCTGAAAGGAGACAACATTTTTTCAAGGGATTTTATAGCTTCCCAGAAATTTTTATCAAAGCAAAGAATAATGTTACTGTTACATGATTTTCTAGTCCTAGGTAATTAAGGCTCCTTTTAGCTTATTTATATTAAAGAAAATAGAGCTCCCAGGTAAAGTTTTAGGCAAAATCTCAAAATGATTTTAATTAGAAATGTAATGAGAGAGTCAGTCACTTACCATAGTAACCTCAGGGCCCTAATTTTATCCATTCGGTTTGTGTGTAATCACACATGGAAACATAAGTATCAACACTTGATGTAAATTTGAAAGGGCTGATCATTTTCCTAAATGGTTTTCTTGGACATTAAAGTTACATAAAAAAGGGCTAATTAAATTATCCAACCTTGACTCTTTAAAATGATGATGCAACAAGTGATTCCACTTAGAAACACCACAGGAACATTGGATTGTAATAAGTTAATTTGATCTCATTCAGTAGCAATTTCTAGGGGGAAAATAGCCAATAAGGAATCAATATTCCCCCATTCTTATTTACTGTGGCTGAATTACTAGCAAAGCTCTTGCAAATCCAGGCTTTACAACCAGTTTTTGTATATTTACTTATTTAAGTTAAATACTAGAGGCATGGTGCATGAAATTCATGTATGGAGGGGGGGATGTTCCTCAGCCCAGCCTGCACCCTCTGCAATCTGGACCCCTCGAGGGATGTCTGACTGCCCAACTGCCCGTTTAAACCCAATCCTGGTGGGATCGGGCCTAAACCGGCAGTCGGACATCCCTTTCACAATCCAGGACTGCTGGTTCCCAACTGTTCCCCTACCTGCCGTTCTGATTACCCCTAACCCCTTCTGCCTGCCAGTCTGATCACCGCCTAACCACTCCCATGCCAGCCTGATTGATACCTAACTGCTCCGCTGCCAGCCTGTTTGCCCCCAACTTCTCTCTTCTGCCAGTCTGGTCACACCTTAACTTCTCTCCCCTGCAGGGTTGATCACCTCCAACTGCCCTTCCTTGCAGACCTGGTTCCTTTCAACTGCCCTCCTTTGCAGGCCTGGTGCCTCCCAACTGCCCTCTCCTGCTGGCCATCTTGTGGTGGCCATCTTGTGTCCACATGAAAGCAGCCATCTTTGACCACATAAGGGCAGCCATATTGTGTGTTGGAGTGATGGTCAATCTGCATATTATTCTTTTATTAGATATGATTATTTTTTATTAGTTTTAGGGTATAGCATAATGGTGAGACAATACAAAGTGTTCCCCACAAACTCCTTTTATTAAATCAACTAATTATATAATAAATACATATATAGCTTTCAGATGGCCATCAAATTGGTTCCAGACACATATGTGATATCTGATTAAGGTGAGATAATAGATATACACACACATTCAGACCTTCTAGTCAGGATTCATCATGGCGCAAGAGGAAGGTTAGGAGAAATAAGTTCTTTCATTTGTCTGGAAGCCCAGACACACCGTGTTCACTCTAATCAGGATGGCTAGTCCACACACATTTCCCCCAGATGACTTGGAAGGCTGAGAAAGAAAAACCAACCCTGCAACTTTACACCCAAGAATTATTCTAATGAAAACCAGGCTTCCTGTGAATAAATGATGCTAAAAACCTACATGAGGTTGAGTCAACTTCTCTGGTTCTGCTCCCACGTCCTATTCTATCCCGAGCAGAGCCCTTTTAGTTACTTAGTTTATCTGTAAAACAGGAATTCTAATGGTGCCTCTTTGTTAGGGTTCTGGTGAGGATTAAATAGGTTAATTTAGGTAAAACCTAGAGCTCATGAGTGTCCTGGTGTTATTGGACTATGGGGCCCATTTGCCTGTGCACATCTAAGCCCATTAAAATACGAAGAAGAGTTTTCAATCAAACCCTGGCTAGTTTGGCCCAGTAGATAAGAGCTTCAGTCCTCAGACTGAAGGGTCCCAGTTTTGATTTCAGTTAAGAGCACATACCTGGGTTGCAGGCTCCATCCCTGAACCTGGTCGGGGTGTGTGTGTGTAGGAGGCAACCAACCAATAGATGTGTTTCTCTTACTCTGTCTCTTCCCCTCCCTTCCACTCTCCCTTCCATTTCTCTAATGGGAAAATGTCCTTGGGTGAAGATTCACAACAACGAAAAAGTTTGGCTGGTTTCTCCTTACCTTTGCCTAGAGCAGTGGTCAGCAAACTCATCAGTCAACAGAGCGGCAAACCGTGGCTCGAGAGCCGCATATGGCTTGTGAGCCATGGTTTGCCGACCACTGGCCTAGAGGATGGCTTGTTCTTCCTCTGTCAGTCACCAAACTTGAAAATGCCACAGGCATGAAAGCGCCCACTGGTCTCTACTTATTTAGGGAAGACTAGTCCATCTCTCAAATTTAATTCTCCTGACCTTTGCATCCACAACTCTCTCGTAGTGTTAAGGAAAAAATAAAATATTTTAAAATGTTAAATTTTTCTAGTGTTCTCTCAGTGTTTATTGTAGGACCAGTGATCTTTTGCAACTTCCTAAAGTCTACCTGGAAATAGAATCAAGATGGGCATTTAAAAAACAAAACAAAACAAAACAAAACTGAATTTAGACTATTTTAAAATATATTAGTTAACCTGTTAGAAGAAAAAAAGACTCTACACTTTCATTCTTCTCTCAACACAAATCACAAAACCCTTGTATTTTATGTTGTGGCAAATGCCAAGCGCTACATTTAATCAACTACATTTTAATTTTATCTCTCTTTAAAGATACCAACCCTGGTGGCAGGTAAACTCTGATTTTTTTTTTCTTTTTCTTTTCACACTATTTCAGATTTTGAATATTTGCATTGTCCGTCAAAATAATGTAAAATGGCATCGGTAGACCAGTCACCGAAAGCCCATCAAAATCCGATCCACAGAAAAACTGGAAGAATCTTTTTCTACGACGGTTCTAATCAGAACTTAGCTGCGATCCCCCCGGGGGTATTAGCCTTAAAAGAATTAGAAGAAGTGCATCTGGAGCATAACCGCATCGAAGAAATCCCCCAGGATATCCAGCACTTAAAGAACCTCAAAATCCTCTACCTGAACAACAACAAGCTCAGCAAGCTGTGCCCCCAGCTGGGAAGTCTGAGCAAGCTGGAGGGCCTGGACCTGAGCGAAAACCCCATCCTCCCCGCCTGGTTCCGGGTGCTCAGCACCATCCGCTCCCTGCGCCAGCTCCGCCTCTACCGCACCCACGTGGGCGAGATCCCCAAGGAGATCTGCAAACACCTGCACCACCTCGAGCTGCTCGGACTGTCGGGCAACCTCCTGAAATCCCTGCCCATGGAAATTGTGAACCAGACCAAGCTGAGGGAGCTCTACCTGAAGCATAACCAGTTTGAGGTTTTCCCGCCGGAGCTCTGCGTCCTCTGCAACCTGGTGATCATCGACCTGGACAACAACAGGCTCATGGCCCTCCCGGAGGAGATCGGGAACCTGACGCAGCTGCAGAAGCTCTACGTGGCCCACAACGGCCTGCACTCGCTCCCAGAGTCCCTGTGCCAGTGCGACAAGCTGATGGTGCTGGACATATCCTACAACCGCCTTCACTCCATCCCGCACACCCTGGAGAGCCTCGTGGAGATGACGGAGGTAGGGCTGAGCGGGAACCCGCTGGAGAAGGTGCCGCGCCAGGTCTGCAAGTGGACCTCGTTGCACCTGCTCTACCTGTGCAACACCGGCCTGCGCGCGCTGCGCCGCTCCTTCCGCCGCCTGGTCAACCTGCGCTTCCTGGACCTCAGCCAGAACCACATGGAAGTCTTCCCCTTGCAGATCTGCTCGCTGAGGAACCTGGAGATCCTGGCGCTGGATGACAACAAGATAGGGAAGGTACTGATTCGGTTCCCTGCCTGGCTGTCGCTAGGCCCTCACCCAGCCAGGGCCCTGCTTGCCCTGAGTTGGTGCGGTTCTGTGTCTAACCATTAGCGACTCCTAGCTGACTTTATGTGCAAACAATCCAGGCTTCACAAATACACTGAGTGGCCAGATTATTATGGTCTCTGAATGCATAATAATCTGGCCTCTCGTTCTGTGTGTGTGTGTGTGTGTGTGTGTGTGTGTGTGTATAATATTTTCATATATTTATATATGTCATAAGAGTATAAAAATATGGACTGGGCCGAAGCCGGTTTGGCTCAGTGGTAGAGCGTCGGTCTGCGGACTGAAAGGTCCCAGGTTTGATTCCGGTCAAGGACATGTACATTGGTTGTGGGCACATCCCCAGTAGGGAGTGTGCAGGAGGCAGCTGGTCGATGTTTCTCTCTCATCGACGTTTCTAGGTCTCTATCTCTCTCCCTTCCTCTCTGTAAAAAAATCAATAAAATATATATATATTTTAAAAATATGGACTGGAAAAAACTACATTCCTGACAATGGCTGTTTCTGGGAAGAGGGAGGTAGTCAAGCAAATGAGGGTATTGTAGAGAAACTCAACTTTAATTGCAGTATTTTATTGTATTTGTTAACAAAAGATTTGGGTATACTTGTATTTGTTTTTTGTTGTTTAATATTTAAAATAAAAAAAGGTTTATTTGAAAAGCAAAAGACAACTATAGAGTGAGAAAAAGGGATACTTGGAATTCAATATCTAACCAAATAATAGGTCTGTCTTTCCTGGCTATCGACACCAGTCGAATGTGTTCCCCAGATATTATAAAAATCCTAGGCCAAAAGGTGTGGGTTTTTTTTTTGAAATATATATATATATATATATTTGATTTCAGAAAGGAAGGGAGAGAAAGAGAGTCATAGATACATCAATGATAAGAGAGAATAATTGATTGGCTGCCTTCTACACACCCCCTACAGGGGATTGAGCCTGTAACCAGGGCTTTTGCCCTGACAGGGAATCTAACCTAGATTTCCTGGTTCATAGGTCGAGGCTCAGCCATTGAGGTACACAGGCCAGGCAAGGTCTGAGTTACTTTAAAAAAAAATTATTTTTTACTTTGTTTTCAAAACCTTGGGTAGGTCTTTTGTTTTCCTAATTGCCATAGACTTTTAAAACTGCCTTTCAACAAATAAATGTTTTGATAATAACTCTAAGATTTAGGGAGAGAACCTAGGATTTCATCTCTATTAAGTTTGCAGGTTCGATTCCTGGTCAGGGCACATACCTAGGTTGTGGATTCCACCCTGATCGAAGCATGGGGGGAGGCAGCTGACCAATGTTGTTTTTCATATTTCTCTCTCTCTCTCTCTCTCTCTCTCTCTCTCTCTCTCTCTCTCTCCATCTCCCCACCCCCTTAAAATCAATAAACATATCCTCATGTGGGGATTTAAAAGAGAATCTTGACTTGAAACTTATCTTTTTGGAATACTTCTAGTTACCTTCAGACTTCAGTGCACTTTCAAAACTGAAAATCCTTGGACTAAGTGGGAATCAGTTCACTTCATTTCCAGAAGAAATCTTTTCTGTAGAGTCTTTAGAGAAGTTATACATTGGGCAAGACCAGGGAGCCAAGCTCACCTATATGCCAGAGGACATCGGGAAACTACAGGTAAGCCTCCCCCAATGAGCAGGCAAAGGAGTACACACTGACTGGCTCCTTAGGTTGGTTGGTACTGGGGAAACATGGCTCTGTTTCCCAGGCTGTGTGTGGAATGAACCACACCAGATTCTCAGCTCTTAGCAACAGCCATTAGTATACTCTGAGCCTTCCACTGTCTTCCTGACCAACCCCCAGATTTATACCTAAAGAACAATTTATTGTGATTGCTAGTGGATATGTCATGCCATGCGCCTTTCCACTATGTGGTTTGGAAAGCTTTAATTGCAAGAAGTTGAGCCACAATGCTTTTCACTTCGTTCCTACTTTTCATAAGTTACCCTTCAAAGCTGTCCTGTTTTGAAGTGAAAGTATCCCACAGGTGAACTGCTGGGAGCTGCAGTTTGATGGGGCAATAGACCTCCTATTCTAACGTGGTGGAATGTAAATTGTGATCTATTTCACTGTTGCGCCAGGTTCACTGAAGATGGGCCCATGGCCCTGTGTTAAGTCCTAGCAGAGCAACACGTTCACTTCATTAACCGGTAGCCATACCAGTATGTCTTTATCTATTCGCACACTTTAAGGAACTGATATATTTTAATGCTTCTGGTACTGCACCCTTTTTAAAAATATATATATTTTATTGATTTTGTACAGAGAGGAAGGGAGAGAGATAGAGAGCTAGAAACATCGATGAGAGATGAGAGAGTCATCGATAAGCTGCCTCTTGCACACCCCCCACTGGGGATGTGCCCACAACTAAGGTACATGTCCTTGACCGGAACTGAACCCGGGACCCTTCAGTCCACAGGCCCACGCTCTATCCACTGAACCAAACCGGTTTCAGCTGGTACTGCACCCTTAATGCTGATAAAGTAGGTGCGGGCCACTACATTAGCCTTGAGCAATGACCTATGACACAGGGTTTCTATTCTGAATTCTCCATCCCTTCATGCGATTTTCATAGAACTCTGTCTATCATCCTGTGCCTTGTGCATCATGTCACACTCTCCAAAATCTCAGGGTAAAATACAAAATTTTGCCCAGTGAATTGGAACGCAGTCAATTTATCTGTATACGTGGCTACTTCCACGTGGGCAATGTTGGATTGATATTTGGGGAAATTATACTTCTGAGGCAACTGCCACCAATAATTAGACATTGAAAGGGAGCAAATGATGTGTGTAGTAAAATGATCCAAATTATTTTTTCATAAAGTTCTTGTGAAACAAAGAAATACTAGGTTCCCATGTTCTGTTTTCCCTACGTAATTGTGAATGAACCATTTCTAATAGTTTAACTAAAAAATAACTTCTTGATGATAGTCCTTTAAATGTTTTCCCCCTTTATTCCAAGGCATAATAACCCTCACTGAAGTAGCATGGGAACTCACGGGTGAATCTAGTTACTATAATTCGTTTTTCAATGTAAGGATCGTTGTGATATATTATGATATTATTTCAGATTCTTAAAGAGCTGCATATAGAAAACAACCATCTGGAGTACTTGCCAGTGGCCTTGGGATCAATGCCTAACCTGGAAATTCTTGATTGCCGCTACAATCTGCTTAAGCAGCTTCCAGTTGCCATTTGCCAAGCACAAGGTAGGGAATCTTCCTAGGCCGTTAGCCTAGTAGAGTTTGAGGCCAGCATTTCCCTTGATAAAGCTTCTTTGCTTTTCTAAAGACCAATCTCAGTGTTCAGAGAGCTTGGCTCTACTTCATTACCTCCTTGCTTGGCTCACTGGGAAGGTCAGGTGCCTGACTAGTACAGCTCAGAGCCTCACAAAGGTAGATTATTTATTGGGAATTTAAAAAAGAAGAGCAAGTAGCAATTGCTAAGATAATTCGTCATTGCACCACCAACAAAAATGTACTAAATACCTCCTGCATGTTGGAATTAGGAGTTGGAGGCTCTGTAGTAAATTCACATTAGGTCACTAAGTCACTTGAAGAAAAAAAAAATACTGACTCACCGTGGTGAAATCAGCAAGGGGCGGGCTTTTGAAGCTACATGATTGACATGAAAAGCCATATAGGATTCATATTTAAACACTCAAACATATCCATTCACGTAAGCTTTTTGCTGAGTGCCCACTGAGGCCAGATTAAAAAAAAAATTTTCACCCATAGTGTACTAAATCTTCAGATTTATAGATATGTTTTCAAACTGACTATTCTTTAATGAAAGGAGGATGAAGAAATACGAATGCAAGCTGTTACCTAGCCACAAGACATTCAAAGATTAGAGGCTGGCGTGGTTATGAGTAGTGCTCGTTAGTAATGCTCCATACTGTACATTCTTATCCTCTCCTCAAAACCTTTTAGTGTTTATTAGTTTTTTGTCTCTAATACTTATTTACACGAACTCCAACAACTTTGAGGTGTTTTAAAGAAGAGAACTTTGGTGTGCCTCATCAAATCTGATGTTTTTTTGTGACATGGCACAGTAGGAAACCTTTCCAAATGACTGGACTAAAGAATTCACATTTTAATTCTTGCCTGTCTTTTAAGATAAATTCTTCATTTTAAAATATTGTTTCAGCTTTGAGAGAATTACTGCTTGAGAAAAACTTGCTCACCCAACTTCCAGATGATTTTGACAGTCTAGTGAATCTCAATGTTCTGACGCTGATGGACAATCCTATGGAAGAGCCCCCCAAAGAAGTGTGCACTGAAGGCAAAGAGGCTATATTCAAATACCTTCAGGAGAAAAGAAAGAGGAAAATGGTAGCAACAAAGGTAAATCAGCAAAATCTCTGGGTAATATACTCCCAGTTGCTTAGGAGAGGGGTTCGTGTTAAACACATTAGATTAGCCAATCGAGCTGCTCTTTATTCCTCTATACCTTGTCCTTAGGACTAGAGACTCTTATTTACTTAACCAGGGCCACGCGAGAGAATTTTGAACATCATCCTAGCATTTTTGTTCCTTGTCTCCTTGTCAGATAAGAAGCCAACAATCAGGCAAAAGAAACCAAAAATTTCAAATATTAAAAAACCCTAAAATTCTTAGAGTATTCGCTGGGATGAAAAGCTGGTATTAACAAAGTCAGTAAGAGAAGGCTGAAAAATTATTAAGGTAAGCATTTATGGCACAGAGGTCTAGCAACCAGGGTTCTTCTCTGCCACTAACCAGGGTCAAAGAACTAAGAGCCCAGTCTCGCCCAGTCAGCTCACGGAGACATAAGGATACCCCAGACAGACCAGGAATGCGTTCACTTCTGTCACTACCCAGTGTTCTTCATTCCACTGTTCCAAGCCCCCTCTTCTCACACTCCTACTTCCAATCCTTCTCCCAAAAAAACATACCTTTCACTCAGCAGTCACACCGATGCAGTCCACACATAAGGGTGATCAGCTCTCCTCTGCTGAAATCGACCATTTTTCATTTCCTGGAAATTAAACTCATAGATAATATTACCTACCAAGACCACATACTTTTAGTAAATCAAAGTAAAGCCTGAGCTACAACATAAAGGGAAAGATAAGGACAGTTATTTATATTAAAATATTTATTTTAATATGTATTATTCAGGAATGATCACTTTGGAAGAATAAAAATACTTTCGGGAGTCAAGAATTCCTAAGAGCATTTTGAAAAACCATATACCCTCTTGCACATTTTCAAAATTTATATTTAATTTTTTTTTTTGTCACTAGGTTCAAATCATTGCAAAGCTTTTATTTTTCAGTGAATTTTAAGTATCGACATTTTAAAATAGAGCTCTTAGATCAATATTTTAAGTGTACCCAATGGAATCTAAATATTATTTTGATTGATATGTCAGTCAACATCAATTTAAAAAAATACTTGAACAAGTTTTATTTTATAGGCAGACATTTTGTTCTTTTCTTCTTGAACATCTATTTTCATTCCATTTCCTCCTTAGAATTGATCTTAATGTTTTATGTGTTATATAGTATGTATCCACATACTTTAAATAATTATAAAGGCAGTGTTTATTAAAATACACTTCATTTTTAAAATTGTGCTATAAACTGTTAAAGTGTGTATACATTTTTGAGGAATACCTTGTATATATCATTTTATTATATATATATTATATTAGTTATATCTATAAATTTAAAGTCATTTATAGATCACCTTTCATACTTATATGTAACAAAAATATTTATGCAAATTAAAATTTAAAATTATTTTTTTCTGTGACCATAGGGTTTTATATTCTAGATTATTACATTTTATTACAATTTACAATTATTGGTAGTATAAAATTGACCATAACAACATAACATCTATTACAAATTTTGATGTTTAATTATTCGACCTATAGGATTTTGGGGAAATACATATAAAAATGAGAGAAACTTTTTCATATGGTTTATGTATTCTTGCATCAATATTACTTATGGCTAGAATGAGACAGGGCTTGGCATCAATCCTATGCCTGTTTATCATTTTACAAATGAAGTGCTGAGAAACATTGTCCCTATAAATAAGGTAATAAGAAGTTTTATTCTTTGCTACATTTTGTTTTAAATGGCAAAGTCTTAAGCGTCTCTTGAACTTTCCCCAGATTTATACCCCAAATCAGATAGCAGGCCCTTAGCAGACAAATCAACTGTTCTACCTTCAATTTTCTTGAAGACAAAGAGCTGGAAGGCAAAAGGATTGGTTGCCCTGTCCTTAGAGCCATTATTATTATTATTATTATTATTATTATTATTATTATTATTATTTGGTGTCCCAGAGGTTTCTGAAGTCCAGGGCAGCACACCCTAGTCAGATTCAGTGGATGAAAGGGGTGCCAGAGGGGCAGCTGTGTTTCTAGGCAGGTACATTTTAGAAAAGGGTACGCGTGGAAGTTGAAATTTTGGAAACGGATTGCTTCCAAACTGTCCAAGCCTGCACACCCTTGGAAAGTCTTTGTGGACCAGGGTGCATGTCACACAATTGAAGGCCTTGACAGCAAAAAGCCTTGCACATTTTCAGAATGCTTCTAGAGGGCAGTACTGTCCCCTGGGAAATCACCACCCTAACTTACTGATCTGCTGCTTTCACTCCCCATCTCATCTTTCCCTTTTTTACTTTACTTGAGTCACTAACGGGATCCTTGGTATGTTCCTAAGGTCCAAGCATGCTTCTGCCTCAGGATCTTAACACTGGCTCTTTCTGCCCAGAGATAATTCCCCTGGTACGGACAAAACTCTGCTTTCACTTAGTTGAGTCTCTACTCAAATATCCTCATAACTGCCCTTACTCCACCTCATATAAAACAAAATACTCCTACCTAACTTTTTCATTCGTCCAACAAATATTTATTGAGCTTCTACTATGTGCCAGGCATTGTTCTAGGCACTGTAAATACATCGATTCGAACAAAACATAAATCTCCTCATATTGCTTAAAGTCTAATGTGATGGGAATAAAAACAAGAATATATAATATAAAATGATATACTGTGTTAGAAAGTGATGCGTGGTGTTGGGAAAAAAAGTTCAAGCTAAGGGGAACTGAGATTACCAGAAGTTGTATGTGTGTGTGTTGTGGAATTTCAATTTAAATGAGATAGTCATGGTAGGCTTCACTGGAAAAATGATTGCCTCAGGTTACCATAACAACAGACCATAGACTAGGACGCTGAGACAACAGAAATGTGTTTTCTCACAGTTCTGGTTCTGGATGCTAAAGGTTCAAAGAGTTTACTTCTGGAGGAGGGATGAGTCTGAATAGGTGTGAGGGAGTAGGATTGAGTGAGGCAACAAGGGTGGGCTGGCTGTAGGTAGGCAGGGGCACAGGAAGACAAGTAACAAGAAGGAAGGCAGGGGAAAGGCATGCCCGAGGCCCCTTACTGTGCACTGCCATCTCCAGGCCACCAAACACCATCTAATTATACACTTACTAGAGGCCCGGTACAAGGAAATCCATGCACTGGATGGGGAGGGTCCTTCATCCTACCCTGCCCCCATCACAGTCCGGGAGCCCTCAGGGATGGGAGGGGACCCAATGATCAGGGAAAGGTGACACCCTCATCAGATCTCTGCTGCTGTCACTGCCGGCAGTGCAGCCTCAGCCAGCCCTCATTTCCTGTGCCTCCATCCAAGGCTTACCTGTGCCTTGGCCGGCCCTGCTTGCCTGAGCCTCAGTCAGTAGGGGGTGCAGGAGGACTGAGGGGACTCTGGCTGCAGGCATGTGGAGCAGCCATCCCTGACCCGCTGTGGGCACTGCCATCTTGTGATGGTGTGATGGTCAATTTGCATATTACCTTTTTGTTATATCGGACGAGTTTATTGTTTATTGTCTCCTTCCTTCACTGGAATGTGAGCTCCACAAAGCCAGTGACAATAGTATTTAACTGCTGTTTCCCAAAGGTTTGGAACAGGGCTTGATGCATAAAAGCACCCAATACTTTAAAAAAATTCTTGGATGACTGGCTAACTGAGAAAGAGAGATAATATGGCTTAGAGTTCTCATCACATTCCTTTCTCCACATCTCTAAAACCACATGTCAGAACAAAGAGTTGTAACCATCCCCAGTGATACCAGCTAATACTGTTTGGGTTTATCTGTTTTCAGATTCAGTCCTGGTGGCGTGGAATCATGGTACGGAGAGGAATTGGGAAATTTTCTGAACTATTAAAAATGAAAAAGAAAGGAAAGAATTCTCTAAAATCTAAGTCAGGAAAGAAGGGTGCAAAAGGAAAAGCTGCAAAGGAAAAGAAGAAATAATTTCGTATATTGATGACTTGAGGTAATGAACCCTGATGCATTAAGAAGGCAAAAATATATAGGAATTAGATGCCCACCACACTAAAATTATTCATTAAATTATGGTTATGTGTAAAAGTAAATATTCTTACTTTTACTGAAATATTTATGAGAAAATGATATGAAACCCAGGAATCGCTTCAGAATTATATCAGGTAAGTGTGGGGGATCCAAATGAAACAAGATTGGACATAAGCTGATAATTGCAGAAATATCTGATAATTACATGGCAGTTCGTTAAAGTATTCTGTAACAAACTTTTGGTTATTTTTGTGTGTGTGTGTTTGAATCATCTATTTTTTTAAAAGTCTTTATTGATTAAGGTATCACATATTTGTCAACTCCCCATTTGTGTCCTCACTTACCTATTGTCTTTGACCATTGGTTAGGCTCATATGTATGCACATAAGTCCTTTGGTTGATCTCTCCCTTTTATCCCCACCCTCCCTTTGAAGTCCAACAGTCTGACCCATGGCTCCTTATCTCTGGTCTGTTCTTGTTCATCAGTCTATGTTGTTCACCTCTTCCCCTAGATGAGTAAGATCATGTCCTACTGGAAATATAAGAATAAAAAATGAGACAAGCAATAATGGTTATGCTGAAAAGCATATAAATCAGTCTGTAGTGAGTTTCTTTCTGGGCCACCAGTTCTTTGGAGACCCAATTTCAATGTCAAACAGTTCCTTATGTGTACATGTCAGCAATGATATTTCAGTTCTAGATGGTGGGCAAATGGTAGTAATGCAGATCCAACCCTCTCTGGTTTGGTCCTGGGCAACCTGCAGTGACACACAGCTGCTGACTGTTATTATGGCAAGGCGGCGTCAATGACTCCCATCTCTGGACTGCTTCTCTTCTGTCTTCATGGTTGGAGTAGTCCTGTCAATTCCTCTCTGTTGCCAGAATCCACATGGTCTCAGAGTTGTTTCCTGAAAATATACAAACATATTCTCGACCAAAAATTAATAAAAGACAAACTTTTAGTTTTGAAATAATTACATATTCACTAGAGGCCCGTGCACAAAATTTGTGCATTTGGGGCTGGGGGAGGGGAGGGGAGGGGAAGAAGGGGTGTTCCTCAGCCGGGATTGCAAGAGACCCAGTCAAGGGACTCCACTGGTTCCTAATTGGGGCTTGGGAGGAACATGGGAGGTTGACCAGCCAGTGAAGGATTGCAGGGGGGATTCCAGGGTGTGTCTGGCTGGTCTTGCTCAGTCCTGATCAGCCAGACCCCAGCAGCAAGCTGACCTACCAGTTGGAAAGTCTGCCCCCTGGTGGTCAGTGCACATCATAGCAAATAGTTGAACTGCCATAGCCTATCATATATTGTGCTTTGATTGATTGAATGAACAAATGGACACTTAGCATATTAGGCATTTATTATCTAGGATAGGAAACTCCAAAGAAATGTACAGAGAGGCCCATGTACTCTTTACCCTCCCTTAGTGTTGGCATCTTGCATAACTAGAATACAATGACAAAATCAGAAAATCTACATTGGTACCATCAAGAGAACTTATTCAGATTCCATCAGTTACACATACACTCATTTGTGTGTATCTGTGTGTGGGGGTCAATGCAGTTTTGTCTCATGTAGCTTCATGTAGCCACCACCACAATCAAGATACAAAATTGTTCCATCACCACAGGTCTTTACTGTATTATTCCTTTTAGTCACATCTACCACCTACCTCTCTCTCAATCCCTGAGCTGTTCTCTCTATAACTTTGTTATTTCAAGAATGTTATACACATGGAATCATATATGTGACCTTGGGAAACCAGTTTACTGACACCCGCCATGGTCAAAGTGAATGCTGCTGCTGCGATCTTGGTACAAACATTTTAGTTCTTCCTCCAGTGAAGGTGGGAGGATCCATCTTTTCATTCCTATTTCAGTGATCTCCGGAAGTCTGGTCACAGCACATAACAAGTGTCTAAACCATCGTCCACAATCCCGAAAAGTTGATGGCCGAAGGCTAATATCCAGCTCCGTTAACTCTTTGAGGAGCCACACGTTTTGGCAGAAGATGGCCCATCCTGCATCACAGATGCTGTCATTATAGCTCAGGTCAAGCTTCCGCAGCCTGGTCAGATGACCTGTGTGTATTACCGATGCTGAAAAACAAAATCACTTTAATTGCCAAAATACAAGAATATTTTCTGTCATGGCTGTTTCCCACTTCCAATAAACACAAGGCAATAGCCCCAGACTGGTAATGACAAGATTGAACATTAGTAATGATTTTTTATTAGCTAGCTATTTTATTTAGAGCATCTGAAATTACTTTAGTAACAAATTTCCACTCTGTGCATCCCAAGTACATGAAAATTGATTTTTTTTTCTTTTTCCACATCCCTACCCAAAGAAAAAAAATATATATAGTCAAATTCCTGCTCTTTACTTCACTGAGGTCCCAGCTCTTCCTGCAAGCTTTCTCTAATTAAATGTGAGGAACAATGGATCATTGGCTTGAACTGAGGACTATTAGTAAATAATCTTCTTGCTGTTTAATACTATTTAGTTGTTCACTTCTCATTCATTCTTCAGTCAACAATTATTTAACCGAGCTCTTTCCATGTGCAAAATATACCTGGATAATTTCTAATCCAACTGAGAGATATCTAATCACAGAACCATTTTTCTTTGAGTAGCATGCATCACAGTACAACCTACAAAGACACTTAATAAATAATAATGATGAAGCTAAGAGAAAATAACACACTTCTGTAAGAAAAGGTAGGGGAGACACCCAAGGCTAATAGTACATGCTTTCCTTTTTAGTCAAAAGTCGAAATGGATTATAGAAATGAAATGAGTGGTGTAAAATCTCAGAGTTATAAGGGACCTTGGAGGTCTCCTTGAGGATTCAACCTCCAGATCAATGATCAGTGAAGGATCCCTTTCCCAGCTTCTCTATGGTGCCCGAGTCTGCCTGCAGCACCCTTTCAGGTCGTCTCAAGAGGGTGGAGCAGCTCTCAGCAGGAGGAAGCCCTTCCTTTGGGACCCTGGTCTACCTCCTGGTGATTCCCCCATTGCTTGCCTTGGCTTGCCTGAAACCCCAGCTCCTTCCTTGTGTTAGCCCTGCTGTGTTGGACGACAGTCAAGTTCCCTCAAATTTTCCTCCGTTAAGACTAAACGTGCCTTGGTTTTTCAATCATTTCTTATATGTTATGGCTTCCAGACCCAGCCGGATACTCCATTCCCATTACTTTCACTTGCGACGAGTTTTGATTCCAGAGTGCCCTTGAGAGGTTAGCAGTCCGTACACTCAACAGCTGCCCTCAGTCCCTAGATGTCCATGTGTGTTCTTTCTTTCAGCCTTTCAGCCTATTACTCAGCATATTCGCAAGGCCTAAGTAAGACAATGTGCATGCTTTTTCTCTTGATAATATTTCCTATTATGGAGAAAATTTTTTGAAACATACAAAAAGTTGACAGGAGAGTGAACCTGTGCCCCCATCATTCAGCCTGAACAGTTATGTTCATTACACTTAACATGTCTCATCTAGTCCCCTACTTCAGCTGGCAACAGTCTAGTGACGTCTACCAGTGAGAAATGATACCTGTATTTCAGTTATGATGATCACTTTCCTGTTTAAATAAAAGCTTTTAAGTTAAAGAGTCAACATAAAGAAAAAATTAAGTCATAGCGCAGGTACCATGTGGCTAGGGCAACATTTGTAAAGGCAGAATGCAGATGACTCAAGTTCAGTTAACGCGGAGCTCGTTAAGAACACCAAGGCGCTCAAGTATGGCAATATGTGGAGCTAGTCGCCTGGCAGAAACCTCCCACCACCACTTCTATGTCTATCTTCCTGAGTTACCAGTTCCTCAGATCCCAAATACTAAATTCCCCTCCACTGTTTCTTTTGGTTTTCGAATCTCCCTTATTTGTTTTAAGCAGTTCACTCCCGAACAGGTGTCAGGAGAAGGGAAGCTGCAAAGAGGGCTCCAGGCCTCGCTGCCTTCTGCACCTCCCTCCCCCTGCATTGGTTGGGCGGGAACAACGGGCTCTGCCTGCCTGGACTGCTTCAGAACCCAGAGATACAAACCCAGGAGAGCCACGTCCTCGGTCACCAGGGAACAACTGCTCAGCCTCAGCACTTGGAGGCATGTGGAAAGCTTCAGTGTTTCCAGAAGCAGCTTCAGGTTGCCACCGACACACTTATTCCAAGAAAGGTTGAGTACTTCCAGGGCAGGGAGGTGAATGGAGGCTTCAGCTAAATGAGAGCAATAAGAAGAGCAATAATTTAGGTTTCTTTTAGAGGTCATAAGCCTTCACTTTGAGGAAACAAGGCTAGGGCAACATCTACATTAATAAAAGAGAAACATGCAAATTGACAGTCACTTTGCTACACCCACCAGCCAATCAGGAGTGAGTATGCAAATGGACCCAACAAAAGATGGTGGTGGCCCCGCCCCTAGCCACTCTGGGCCTCTGGGCAGCACACATGCAGGCACATAGAGTGGCTGGGCAGGGCAGGATGCCTGCTATGAAGGGGAGGGTGGGGGTGGTGGTGGAGGGAGCTACAGGAACCGCACTCTGCCTGGAGCAAAGACTGAAGGCCTGGGTCCCGCATGCCGGAGAAAAACCGGTGCCAGCAGCCAGAGAAAGGAAGGCCTATTGCAGGAATCTCTTCATGCAATGGGCCTCTAGTATGAACATAACCGAGGTTCAGAAAGTTGTAGAAATTGCTCACTCCTGCCTGAAATTCATGGCCTCAATTTATGTTGTCTATTTTTATTGGGGAGAAATGTTGGAAACTGTAGAAAAGTAGAACCGAATTAAGTTGAATTTACTATTACCTGGAATCCCCTTCTTTTCCTTCACATTTAAGAAGAAGAAATAGCTCTGGCTGGTGTGGCTCACTGGTAGAGCATCAGCCCCCACACCCATTCTCATTCAAGGGCATGCCAGGGCTGCAGGTTTGTTCACAGGCCCCAGGTGGCTGAGTGTGGGAGGCAACCAATTGATATGTCTCTCTCACATTGGTGTTTCTCTCTCTCCCCTCCTCTAAATTACTTTTTAGAGAGAGTGGTGTATTCTCTCCACTCTCTCTAAAAAGTAATTGAATAAATATCCTTGTGTGAGGATTAACAACATCAAAAAAGATGAAGAAAGAGGCAGAGAGGTAGGCTCACAGGCTGGTCAAGATTTCCAAAGTGTGCGCTGGGCTTACATATCCCACCAATCATGCAGTCACTTCTGAAATCCTGAAACAGGGCCAAACCTCCCTAGGACTCTGCAACTCCAAAATGTATCTGTGCTTGCTTAACTGTAGTTACAGAGATAAAGAAGGGAAGTGATGTATTAGGAAAGATTTTTAAAGGAAATTAAAAGAACTTTCTATTTAATTCTCAATTTTCCCTAACATTAAAATCAGCCAGAACAATTAATTTTTAAGGTGCGTCATTAATTATACTTTAAACTTCTTTCCTTCTGCCTCTCTCTTAAAAAAATTAAAATATATTCAAAGGGAAAATGTGCATTCTTTTATAATATCAAATAAGAAAACCCTGCCTGTCATCTGGTACAGAGACCTCTCAATAAGAAATGGAACTTTTTTCTTCTAAACGTGATACAGAGAAATATATACTAGTTGATTTACTTCTTAATTCAGGCTGAGTTTAAGATTGAATGATAGATTCATATGAAATAGTTTATTATAGTATCTACTTGATTATGATCCATTGACTTTGTAGCATTAAAAACAAAATATAAAAAAATTAAATTTTGGAATGGTTACATAAACACTGATACATCTTTATAATGGAATTCTATTCAGCAAAAAAAAGAGAAAAAATATTGATATATGCAACAATCTGATGAATCTCAAGGGAATTATGCTTTTTTACTTATTTTTATTTCAGAGAGGAAGGGAGAGAGAGATGAAGCATCGATGATGAGAGAGAATCATTCATTGATTGGCTGCCTCTTGCATGCCCCTCACTGGGGACTCGAACCGTAATCTCCTGGTCCATAGATCGATGCTCAACCATTTGAGCCATGCTGGCTGGTGGAATTATGCTTAGTGAAGTCAATCTCAAAAAGGTTATACACTAGCCCTAACTGGTTTGGCTCAGTGAATAGAATATCGGCCTGCAGACTGAAGTGTCCCAGATTTCGATTCCAGTCAAGGGCACATGCCCAGGTTGCAGGCTCAATCCCCAGTGGGAGGCATCCGATCAATGATTCTCTCTCATCATTGATGTTTCTCTTTTTCCCTCCCTCTCCCTTCTCTGAAATCAATAAAAAATAAAAAATTAAAAAATTAAAAAATAATATATATATACACACACACACACACACACACATATATATATATATATATATTAAAAAGGTTATTCACTATATGATTCCATTTATATATCATTCTCACAGTGGCAAAACTATACAGATGAAGAACATGCTAGTGATTGCCAGGGGACAGTGAGAAGAGCAGACTGAGAGAGAGAGGGAGGTGTGTGTATAAATATATGGGGGGTGAGTAGTACAAAGGAGTACCTTTGTGGTGATGTCTTGCTGTGGAGCTAGGACACAAATCTATATATGGGATAAAATGGCATAGAACTATACACTCACACAAAGAAATGTATGCATGTAAAACAATAGTGAAAATGAATAAAGTCTATAGTATAGTGAATATATTATACCCATATCAATTACCTGGTTTTGCTATTTTTCTACATTATATAAAATGTTACCACTGGGGCAAGTGGAAAGGATACACAGTCAGTCAGTCTATTTTTTTGCAACTTCCTGTTATAATTATTCCAAAATAAAGTTTTTTAAAAAGCAATGCAATTCAACAAACACTTATTACATATCTACAATGTCAAAAAAATTTAAATTTTGAATCTGAACTATATTTAGGAAGTATATTTTTGGAATATCATGTTGTACAAAAATTTATTTTTTGTGGAACTTTTTCTGAACAGTGAAATGTGGTGGGTTTATATGTACACACAGTCTTACCTAACCATTGGGGGGATTATGGAGGCCTTAAATTGATCTATCTACTTACTTAATATGTAAAAATGTCTAAAACATGCTTTCAGTATGCAGCGAAGAATAAACACAAATCTTGCCCTCAATGTTAAAATCTGAGAGAAGCCGAAACCGGTTTGGTTCAGTGGATAGAGCTTCAGCCTGCGGACTGAAAGGTCCCAGGTTCAATTCTGGTCAAGGGTTGTGGGCACATCCCCAGTAGTGGATGTGCAAGAAGTAGCTGATTGATGTTTCTCTCACATCGATGTTTCTAACTCTCTATCCCTCTCTCTTCCTCTCTGTAAAAAATCAGTAAAATATATTTTTTAAAAATCTGAGAGAAATGTGGACATTAACAAACCAAACAAATAAATATATAATGATTAATTCTGACAAAGACCACAAAGAAGATCCAGGGGCTTCATAATGTAGATTTAGTGGGGCTGTCTTAGAAGGGGGTATTTCCACTGAGACCTGAAATCAGAGCTCCTGAGAAAAGAATTGGGGGCGGCGGGAGGGGGGGGGGTAGGCAATTCCAGGGAACAGGGAGCTCTAGACCGTCAGCTAGGCTGAGAGCCTAGTAATTGCTTTCCTTTCCCCATCAGACTGCACTCTCTGTTTATACTGGCGCTTCTTTGAAATGACAAGTTACTGTGGACATGGACCTCCAGAGTTGGTTACACAGACTTAAAATTTTAAAGATTAAATGTGCCAATGCCAGAGTCATTTATGTGCCTTCAGAAGGTCACTTTTAAGAAAGCATAGTTCATGAAAAAAAAAAAAAAAAAAAAAAAAAAGACAAATTAGCATGTCACACCTTTGCTTATGGCTGAGTCTTAGAATAATGAAATTCATGGGTAGGGAAAGGGAGCGCTCCTCCACCCCCACCCCCACCCCCCTCCTACCCCTCACCCCTCTCCCTACACACAGGTGTTATTAATACCGTGCTTCCTGGGGAATTTTCTTACCAAAGGCAGTAAAAGCCTCCCTCTGCAAAGCACAGCGGCTGATGAGTAGTGACTTCAGTGCTGGTAAAAATCGGAGCCTGCTGAGGAGGTTTTCAGAAGAGCTGCCCATCTCTTTGTTGGCAGATAAATCCAACTCATGAAGACTCGAGAGCAAAGGGATAACCTGGGCTGTTCAAATAGCAACAGTGACATGATTTAGGCACCGTCCCACGAAGAGCCTTCTGGGTGTTTGGTTCCCACAATCTCTTTGATTGGCAAGCCCCGCCTTCCCTTACACACTTACACACCACAGGAACCAGCCACTCTTCCCAGTATTCGGCCTGGGCTCTGCCACTTGTTAGTGGTAACAATTCAGGCCGTCTAGCAGTTTAATCTTCCTCTGGGCAACAAGCTGAGATGTGATATTTATGTTACTCAGTATACTGAGGGCAATGTATTATTTAGAATCTGATGGACTGCGAACTCAGGAGTATCTCCCCCAGGTATGACACTCATCAACAGAGGGATGGTTAGACCGCATACAGCTCTAGCTGGAGCCCCAAAAGGGGTTTGTTCTGTGACTTTAAAATCTCCAAGCCTTGACCTCATTTTCCAAAACTGAGGGATAAGAGCCTAAGAAATATCCAAGCAGTTCTAAAAGGTAGATGTTAGACCTCGAAACCTATTTTACTGTTTTCCTCTCCAAACGGTACTAAAAAACAACTAAAAAGTTCTTTTATTCGTGTCCATTGAGCCATTCATTTATTTAATTGCATATACAACAAACATTTACTGGGGCCAAACATTTACTGGGTATGAGCAAAGAGGAGATGCTGAAGGAGATACACCCTGCCCCGGAGGAGCCCATGACCTGAAGAGGGCTCCAGGGCAAAGGCCTAGGGATGGAGCTTGGCTGGTGAGCCTGAGGAGCAGCGTGAAGGAGTGGCTGGAATAGGGTCAGCGAGGAGAGGGGGAGAGAAAGAGGAAGAGGGTGGCCATTTGGATTCGTGGGATGAGCTGAAGCAGGGTGATAGAGGTCTAGATGGTGAACCACGATGATATTCTGGATGTATTTTGAAGGTTTATTGTGGTGTCAGATAGAATAGAACATGTAATCTCAAGGTTGTGCTTGCTGTTTGCTATGGGAAACTGCATAGATACATTACAACTTGTAGTAATAACAGGACTGTGTCTGGAGTAGAAAGTAAGCATAGTACCTATGTGAAGTGTACACCTGCTATGCACCGCCCTCCCCCCACCCCCCCCCCCGACTTTTTCTCTACCTTCGTTTGTATCTAAGTGACTTAATTTACTTGTTAGTCTGAAAGCCTCAACACCCTTCCTTTGGGCTTTCTCTCTTCATCCCCCTCTATAATAAGCCAGGTGACATCAACAGATTTGTTTCTTTTTTTGTTCCACTTACTTACTTTATTTTTGAAAAACCTTTATTGTTGGAAATATTACAGACGTCCCCTTTTATCCCCCATTGACCCCTTCTGGCCCAGCCCTGCCTCCCCCCAACCCTCACCATCTCCTGCCCCAGGAGACCGTCATCACCTGATTGTCCTATTGTCTGTGTCCTTGGGTTATGCTCTTTGGTTGATCTCTTCCTACCTATCCCCTTGCCCTCTCCCTAAGACTGAACAATATGCTCCATGCTTCTGTGTCTCTGGATCTATCTTGTTCACCAGATTGTTTTGTTCATTAGATTCCGCATATGAGTGAGATCATGTGATAAGCCCGTCAGAGAAAGATCAGTATCACATGGTCTCACTCACAGGCGGAATCTAATGAACAGGTTTATTTCTAAACAGCAACCACAAACCCGAAGTGCTCTCCTTCACGTGCCATCACCATCATTTACTGACGTGTATAGGAGGACTTTAGACTCGCTAACACTTATTGGGCACTTAATAAATACTATATTGGGGCATCCACAGAACTTTGATGATTTGAGCCTCCCAGGAGCTTCATCAGTAGTAAGTTTAAGGGTATATCTCAACATTGTCACATTTCTAAGCATATGCCAAGGATTCAATATCCTTGGCTCTAACCCCCACACTTACTCAGCGACACCACGTCGCCTGCTGTCAGTGAGCACTGGTGCAGGTCGAGGACTTCCAGGCGCTCCAGCGTGGCCACCTGAGCTGGTGAGTCTTCAAAACCTCCGCCCAGCCCCTTGTTGCAGGAAAGGTCGAGTTTCCGCAGCTCACTCAAGTATCTAAAAGCAGCATCTACAGAGAAAGTAAGACTCTCAATCTGACATATTACAAGGCGGTAGGCAGGCATGGAGCAGTGGAGGGCACAGGAGACTAAAAAAATACACCCAGAAAAGTGCCAAAACAGGGGAATAACTGTAGACTGTAGACTCCCTACTACCTAGCCCTCTTTGGATTTGACAATGACCTCAAACACAATGGTTCTGCCATTCATGGTTTTCCTGCTTTGGCGTTTTCACAGAGTTCTAGATTTACTCAAACTGCCAGTGAGAAGTTGTAAGTTGAAGGGAAAACACAGTTGCATTTCACATTCTCCTTTATTGTGGAGGCTCTATACAGGGTAATGACTTTTAACTATGGATACCACTGAAGCCATTCTTTTTATCAGTACCAATTCCTTCTCACTACTGAGCATAAAATAATGCTTGCAGTTTCAAAAGCAAAAGAAAATGAAGTGCTTTATTTAATAGCACAGAAACTAAAAATTTTTTTAAAATATATTTTATTAATTTTTTTACAGAGAGGAAGAGAGAGGGATAGAGAGTTAGAAACATTGATGAGAAAGAATAATCGATCAGCTGCCTCCTGCATACCCCCTACTGGGGATGTGCCCGCAACCAAGGTACATGCCCTTGACCGGAATCGAACCTGGGACCTTTCAGTCCTCAGGCCAACGCTCTATCCATTGATCCAAACCGGTTTCGGCCAGAAACTTTTATTTTGACCTATATCTATCTCCAACCTAAAACAGACTGGCTTTTTCAGATTCAGCCATCTAAAAAGGTTATTTTTGTAATCATGAAAGCATATTCTTCCGGTAAAAGAAAGTACATAAAACATTTAAGATTTAGATGACCCATAACCTTATTCCTCAACATAACCACTGTTTACAGTTTATTTTTCCTAATAGTTTAAAAAAGTTAAATATAAAATAAAATGATACACACACATTAAAAAAAAAAAAACCACATAAAATTATGTATATGAACTCCAGACACTGCTTACTTACCCAATAGTTTGACACTCTTTTGGGATAACCCACATGACTGTAACTTCAGTACTTTCAGATTTGAGGCACTTTTTAACCCCTGAGCAATGTTGTTCAGACTGCCGCCAATGTTTCTGTTCATGGAAAGATCAAGTACTTCAAGACTTGGCAGCAGAGGTAGCAACTGACCTGGAAGGAAGGAAATCCAAACAAAAAAAGGGCCACTCAGTGAACACGCAGGGGTGGGAGTTGGGGTGGGCAGGCGGGGAACGCAGCCTCCTGGGAACCCAGGGATGGAGTGAGCCACCTTGCAATTCAGGGTAAAGAGAAAACAGCCAACTTGGACTTCCAAGCTACTCCATTATGGGCATCTTCACATTTTAATTTTAATTTTTGGAAAGAACTCTTCCAAACTCCACTTACCCACAAATGCCCCGTCTTCAGAGGTGAGGGCGCAGTCCACCAGCTCCAGCGTTCGGATCTTGCTCCCGGCCGGGAACTTGTGGAGGACCAGAGGCAGATTTCCTCCCACTTTACTGTTCCAGGACAAAGTCAGCTCCTCAAGGTCAGGTAGCGCTTTCAGTGCTGCTCCTGTCACAGAGGGGCCCGGAGATTGATCACTAGGTCTGCAAAGCAGAGAATGCACTTGAAAATCCCATTATTTATGGTTGTGGAAGCCAAGTCAGGTGTCACTGGTTAGGTGACCAGTAACAGAGAAGGGGACACAGTTCCCGCCGTCTCCCAGCAGGGGGAGCTTCCATATTTACAGGCACCGACTACTGCTCCCTCCAAAGCTCTGCAGCCATGCTGAGGAGCACAGGTTGCTTTTTTAAAAATTCACCTGTTCATAAGGTATTTCTTACTGAGATTTTTTTTTTTGTGGTAGTAAACGTGTACTAGACCAGTGGTCGGCAAACTCATTAGTCAACAGAGCCAAATATCAACAGTACAACGACTGAAATTTCTTTGGAGAGCCAATTTTTTTAAAACTTAAACTATATAGGTTAACTTAATTAGGGTACTCCTAAGCCTTTGCTAAAAACTCAAGGGGCCAAAGAGCCGCATGTGACTCAAGAGCAGCAGTTGACTTTCTCTCACCCACCCTCTCTGGGAGCAGCAATGCTGAGACGGGTGGTAGAAGTGAGACAAAGCCAGGCACTGGCCCCCAAGGGGGAAATCTCACTTTGACGTCAACAGTGTCACATACAATGGAACCGACCACGGCAGAGAAGAACCAATAACAAAGCGTCAGGCACTAACAGCTCACAAGGAGAAAGGGGTGCAATGACATTTCTGAAACCACTTCACTCAGGGAAGCTCCCTCTGGCTATAGCGTGGAGGCTGGGAGAGATCAGGGGAAGCGGGGGAGGAGGGTGGACCTTTGGATGATTTTCACTGCCCTGAACTCTCTATCCCTTCCTCTCTGTAAAAAAATAAAATAAATAAATAAATAAATAAATATAAATAGAGGTAGAAAAATAGAAGAAATTATTTTGGAGTTGGAGAAGAATCTAATCGTTATCTACTCAACTCCATTTTACAGATGAGGTAAGAGACCCAAAGTGAGCCGGTTTTAGAACGATCTGCATTTAAACCCCATAGGAGTAGGTACCTGGTCAGCCTTGTTTCCTTCTCTGTCCCAGGAATGAGCACAGTGCCAGGTAAGGCTACGTGGCTCTTTAGAAGTCATGCTAGTGCTCAACACCACAGGCATCACGCACATCGCCTCAGGCCCAGCACACTTTCCGTGAGCACCGAGGGTGTGCGGACCCAGATAATTCACCCTTGAGGGCCGGGCTGCCAAGGTGTGTAAGTGAAGTCTTTTACGAGAAGCGTTCATCATACCCAGCGCTCGGACATCCTCTGTGGTAAGCCTGCAACTCCCCAGCCTCAGGCTTTTTAACTTGCTGACAAGATGCATTTGCTCCATGATTGAGTGGAGGGTTCCACCCACAAAATCATTCCAGGAAAGGTCCAGTGTTTCTAGGTCCGGGAGGAAAGGCAGCAAAGTGACTAGACGTGAACAAAAGAACATACAGATTGGCATAAGTAAGTCGTGATGTGCAGTCAGTAGGCTCCATTGCCTGTACGCACAGAACATAGGTTGGTACTGTCAGAGAATAAGGGGACGAGGGCATGTGGCTCTCTCTGGGGTCTCCCAGCCCTGCAATTAGAGAGATTATGATGTTTACATTTTCTATTTCTTGGGATGTTTTCTATTTTTGCCAAATAATTTCACTCTGAAAATGCAGTGGTGTCCAGCCGGGGCGGCTCAGTGGTTTAGCATCCATCTATGAACCAGGAGATCATAGTTTGATTACCAATCAGGGACACGTGCCCAGCTTTCGGGCTCAATCCCCAGTAGGGGGCATGCATGAGGCAGCTGATCAATGATTCTCGCTCATCCTTGATGTTTCTATCTCTCACTCTCCCTTCCTCTCTGAAATCAATAAAAAAAATTTTTTTTAGAAAGAAAGTACAGTGGTGTCTCTATAGGATTTCATAGGATCTTTACTACTGCGGAGGAAAAGGTAATTCTACTGTTGCCACCCTTGTGAAGTGTGCACTGGTCCTTGTACTTTGCAAAACACTCTGACATCCATCAGTCAGTCATCCTATTATTCCTTCAGGCTGATGGCCTGGGGACGGCTCTCTGGGGTAGGATTGCTGAGGTTACAGGTGCCTCTTACGTTTTCTTTCTTTCTTTTTTTTAAAATCTTGGTTACCTGGGCATCACCCCTTAAAAAGCTGCTGTAATACATAAACGGACTAACATATGGAGACTTAGACTGGCACACAGCCTGATGAGAATGTTCTCTGAGTCTCTGCTACTGCTCATTAAAAGTGAAGTTGAGCTGAAACCAGTTTGGCTCAGTGGATAGAGTGTCAGCCTGTGGACTGAAGGGTCCCAGGTTCGATTCCGGTCAAGGGCATGTACCTTGGTTGCAGGCACATCCCCAGTAGGGGGTGTGCAGGAGGCAGCTGATCAATGTTTCTAACTCTCTATCCCTTTCCCTTCTTCTCCATAAAAAATCAATAAGGTACATTTAAAGAAAAAAAAAAGTGACATCGCTCTCTGGGAAAAGGACCCTCCAAGGCCATCGTATCTCCTGACCCAACAACAAGACTTCTGAGGGGAAATGCCAACAGAGGCGGTAAAGCATCTTTGCTTTTAAACGTGTCTTGAATGTTAAAGTGGAGGCAGCAGTCAGAAACAGCAAGCTGAGCTTCTGCATTACTGGCACACAAGCCCAGCTTTCCCGAATGCTGAGGCCATGGTTAGAGTGGAAAATTGTTTTCCTCTCACCAGCATGGAAAGCATGTTCAGCTGGCTGGCGTGGCCCCGTGGTTGAGCATTGACCTCCAAACCAGGAGATTATGGTTTGATTCTAGGTCAGGGCACATGCCCGGGTAGTGGGTTCAATCCCTGGTGTTGGGCATGCAGGAGGCAGCCAATGATTTAGTTGTCACCATTGATGTTTCTATCTCTTTCTTCCTCTCTGAAATCAACAAAAATACATTTTTTCCCCAAAAAGCATGTTCACAATGATCCTAAATTTATAAAGCCTAAGTCTATTGAACATATTAGAATGGAAAAAAAATAAATAAAACCAGAGATGCCATTCAGTGGGTTTGGGTTGGACTCAAGTGCCTGCATTTCTGGCTCCACAAGTGATCTTGACACGCGGGCATTGGACACCCACGGGCATGGTTAGGGCTCCCTTCCAGAGCACTGTCCAAGTCATAACGGCCTGGGTTTTCATTAAAACAGCCAGGGACTCCTCGTTCACAACGCAGTTCTTTGATTCATCTCTGTTGGTATCTTTGATGCATCTAATTTGATTAAAGGCTTAATTTAAGGTATCTGGCCATAAGAGGGGGGAAAAGTGGTGATGGTGGTGTGGGCACAGGGTTCTTCACAATTACACTCCTGCTTAGGTATAATAAAGGGTAGCAATACTTTGTGTACAAAACAATATAAACAAAGGAGACATGTAAAACTTTAGACAATTAGAAATATATATATATATATATATATATATATATATATATATATATATATATATATATGCAATAATTGCTGGCAGTTGTACTTTTCACTCCACAGACAACCAAATAGCACAGTACCCCTTTAAATTCCCAAGAAGGCTCTGTTTTAGTCTGAGTCTGATGGGTTTATATCCTGTATAAGAACAGATGTTTTGCAGGGGGCCAGAGGCAATCAGTAGGGAGGTAAAATTGCTCAGGAAAAACAAACAAATGAACTTCCTCCACTGAAATCTTTGAAGCTTGAGAAAGGATACATTAACTTTTTTTTTTTTCCCCTTTAAATTAGCAGTGCAGCTGCTGTTTCTGAGTAATCTGGGGCCACCCTCAGACCTTGGGTTAGCAAGTGACTAATGAGTGTATTTTGCCTGCTCATTTCTTTTTCTTTCTTTCTTTCTTCTTCTTCTTCTTTTTTAAATAAATCTTTATTGTTCAGATTATTACAGTTGTTCCTCTTTTTCCACCCATAGCTCCCCTCCACCCGGTTCCCACCTCATCCTCTGCTCTTAATCCCCCCCCCTCTGCCCCACTGTCCTCATCCATAGGTGTATGATTTTTGTCCAGTCTCTTCCCGCACCCCTCACATCCCTTTTCCCCCAAGAACTGTCAGTCCACTCTCCTTCTATGCCCCTGATTCTATAAAAATATGGAACGCTTCAGGAATTTGCATGTCATCCTTGGGCAGGGGCCATGCTAATCTTCTCTGTGTCGTTCCAAGTTTAGTGTACGTGCTGCCGAAGCGAGCACCTGCCTGCTCCTTTCCACCCACAGCCCCTCGTTCCCGTCAGTGCCAAGTCACCCGCATACCGACCCGTCTCCCTCACGTCCGCGGTCGTGAGCCCGCAGTTACTCAGATCTAGACACGCGTCCTCAGCCTTTTTGCCCAGCTTCTGCAGGAACCGCTCCACCCTGCATCCCGGTTCCATTTCTGAGGTGAGAGGCGTGCCTACGTGATAAGAATAAAAGAAGAATTTGCTGTTAATGATGCATAATGATCACAATACACCAAGTGAAAAGGCAGGCAATAATTCCTGAACTGGTCCCTGGTGAAACCTGATGAAGCATTTGCCAGGAAAAAAAACCTCTGTTCCTGCCTTGGTGGCTTTTCTTTCATGGCCTGACCTGGGCTTCTCAGCGCAGAGACAGAGCTGTGCTCCTGAAGATGAGGTAAGCTTGTTAGCAAAGTGTGAGGCGATTGAGCAGGGCTGGAACCAGGACAGAGAGCTCTGGCGAATGCAACTGCTGGGCTAAGCACAGGTGTTTGCCTCCTAACCAAGCAGGTGAAGAAGGGGAGACCTTGTGATCACCACTGGTGAGTTTCAGATGGCTGCAGAGTGGGAGTGAAAGAAGCAGCTGCTGCTCATTTCCTCCACCGTTCAACTGAGGAAGCCTGAGAGCTAGTGCCTGCTGGAAGCTTTTGGATATTCTGAGCTCCTGCTGGAGAACACATTCAGAAAGCCTCTTTTGTCCTTGTTGTTAGGAACTACTTAGGAGGCACCTCACCAAACTCCTCTATTATAACACTACTAGAGGCCTTGTGCATGAAATTCGTGCACTGGAGGGGGGGTCCCCTCAGCCCGGCCTGCACCCTCTCACAGTCCAGGAGCCCTCAGGGGATGTCCGACTGATGGCTTAGGGGTGTCGAACTCAATCAGAGAAGGGGCCAAAATCTAAAATCCAGCCTAAATCGCGGGCCGAATGGTTTACTAAACAGTCATAAACTGTCATTGTGATGGAAACGCAGCGGAGTGCAGTGATGACAGCGCAGTGTGGGCCACATTGCAAGGCCTGGCGGGACGGATTTGGCCCGCGGGCCTTGTGTTTGACACATGTGGCTTAGGGGGAGCGGGCCTAAGCCAGCAGTTGGACATCCTTAGTGCTGCTGACTGCTGCACTTGTCAGCCTTGAGTCTGGCTTCTGGCTGAGTGGCACTCCCTCTGTGGGAGCGCACTGACCACCAGGGGCAGCTCCTGCATTGAGCGTCTGTCCCCTGGTGGTCAGTGCACATCATAGGGACCAGTTGTTCCACCATTTGGTAAATTTGCATATTAGCCTTTTATTATATAGGATTATTATACAGGATGCTAATGTGATCTCACTAAAGTAATAAAAAAAATGCTGTAATTTTACTGAGTACCTATTATGTACTAGTGCTTTACTTATCGCACGTGCCAGCATTTAAAATATATGTAAAACACATTATACGTTGGTAAGGGAAAATAAATATGCATGTACTGACAGTGACTTTAAAGAGGTTTGTCAGTGGCAGTGTACAATTTAAAACGTACACCAAGAGCCCAGCCACTGTGGCTCAGTGGTTGAGCATCAGCCTATGGACCTGGAGGTCACACAGTTCAGTTTCTGATCAGGGCACAGGCCCGGATTGTGGGCTAGATTCCCAGTGTGGGGTGTGCAGGAGGCAGCTGATCAATGATTCTCTCTCATCATTGAGGTTTCTATCTCTCCCTTTTCCTTCCTCTCTGAAATCAATAAAAATATATTTAAACACACACACACACACACACACACACACACACAGTAGACTGGAATCCAATAAGAAGATATAAGTTATGAATGTGCAGAAATATTCTACTAACCCTGACCAAAAAAGTATAAAACAACATAGGTGAATACTATATATACATATACGTATATTGGTACCAGTGAAAATTAAAAGATAGCAGGATTACAGTAATAATAAATTTAGACTAAAATGTTAGCAAGGGTATTGAAAACTTCATCTCTCTTCCACAGGGTGTCTTGTGGCTTGCTATTTTTATTTTTATTTTATTTTTTTTTAATTGATATTTTACAGAGAGGAAGGGAGAGAGATAGAGAGCTAGAAATGTTGATGAGAGAGAAACATTGACCAGCTGCCTCTTGCACATCCCCAACCGGGGATGTGCCCGCAACCAATGTACATGCCCTTGACCGGAATCGAACCCGGGACCTTTCAGTCTGCAGGCCGACGCTCTACCACTGAGCCAAACCGGTTTTGGCTGGCTTGCTATTTTTATTTAAGTTTTTAATTTAAAAGATTTCTATGTTCCTGTGGCTGTTTTCCTGTCCAATGATAATTGTCAGTGTGTTGTGTTTTTGTTTATTTTGTTTTTGCTTTTTAAAATATGTATCTTTATTGTTGAAAGTATTACAGATCCCCACTGATCCCCTCTACTCTGCTCCCGCACCCCCAGGCCTTCCTGCGTTATTGTCTGTGTTCATAGTAAGCCAGTCAGAGAAAGACAAGTATCACATGATCTCACTTACATGTGGAATCTAATAAACAAAATAAACTGACTTGGCTATTTTAAAGAAAGCCACCTGTAGGGTATACAGCATTGCTGGCATGGTTGCTGTTGTCACATTCCACCAGTAGGAGGCAGCCCCTTCCACCATTTTACCTCTTTACTCAGTCCTTCAATTTTTATCATGGCACTTGGACCCAAGGTATTTTGGGTAGGGTTGCCAGATTTAGGAAAACAAAAGCAGCATGTCCAATTAAATTTAGACTTCAGGGAAACAGGATCATTTAGTAAAAGTGTATTCCAACGATTGCACTTATTTTACATGGCAACCCTAAATTTGGGTGGCAATGAAGAGAGCTGTGGATGAGAAATGGGGAGGGACTCCCTTTTACATGCCAGTGAGCACAGAACATTTTGCCTAAACTTAAAGGAAATAGTCACAGTCATACCATTTCATAGATTTTGAAAATTGAGACTCTGGTAATTACTAAGTAGCCTAGTCAGAATTTGAACCCAGAACAGTCTGCTCCAAAGCCAATTCTGTATGTTTTAAATTTTTTGTGTTTAAAAAATTTCTACACATGGTATTTGATGGAAGTGAGAATAGGAATAAATGAAACAAGATTGGCCATCAGCTGATAATTGTTAGAGAGGTGATCATGGAGACTCATACTGTTCTCTCTACTTCTGTATATGTTTGTATAAAAAATTTAAAATGCTTTTAAAATTCATTTAACCTAATGGATAATAAATTGGTGGCAATCATATTGCCAAATAATATGATTCTGACTTTGGAGAGAGAGTTGGCGATATTTATTTTCATAACCCTTGAATATATAATTTTGGTTCTTGAAATTTATACTTTAAAAAAAAAGCTGAAATTCCATAAAGTAGGGAATATGGGAGAGGGAAAGCCAAAGATAATCACTGAGGCGTAAAAAAAAAGAAAAAGAAAAAGAAAAGGAATTGGTTAAGTAATTATAGCATATGAATGTAATGGAATATTATGCAGCTGTTGAAATTATGTATAGGAATATCATGAAGCAATGTAGGAATTCAGCAGTATAATAATATATTTCAGAAGTAGGATCACTGCTTCATTCAACTCAAGAGGGATTTGTAGGCTATTATAACTGCAAGAGCTACCTGTTCTAGCCCCCAGCTACCTCACTGACTTGTCTCTCCTCCTCTCCCTCTCACCATCTATCACCCTATGAGTCAGCATCCTGGACTTCCTGGCTCCCTCTCAAACACTCCGGGCTCAGTCCCACCTTGGGCCTTTGCATTTACAGTTCCCTTTGCCTGGAAAGCTATTCCCATATTTATCTGTGTGGCTGGTTTTATCATTCATTCTACATACCTGACTTTATTTAGATCTCTGCTCCAATGCCACCAAATGAGAGACTCCTTTTCTCTAATCCTGTCTAACAGAGCACTTCCATCCCATCCTTCTCTACTTGGCCTGCTTTGCTTTTCTTCATATCCTTTATCAACACTGAAATTGCATCTGCATTTGGTTCCTTGTTTACATAAGGTCCTGCTTTTCATGACGGTATTTTGAGCACTTACAAAATACAGTGGCAGGCACATAGTAGGAAGTCAATGAATGGTTTCTGATGACCATAAATGCTCACATGTGAACAAAAGACTGAAAAGAATCTTGAAAAATGACCATTTGCGTGAAAATGAAAGGAAATCAGGTATTTTTCTCTACACCTTTCTGTAGTATTATAGTATTTTTGATAATTTAAAAGTAAAATTAGCAAAGTATTTAAAGTATTTAAGTAACATATATATATGCCTAATATGCAAATTATCCCTGTGGGAGATGAACTGGAAGACCTATCGCTCACTATGATGTGCGCTGACCACCGGGGGTGGTGCGGAATGAAGGGAGGCCCTGCCAGCAGCAGTCAGAAGGCCCAGATTGTCCCTGATTGCTGGCCAGGCCTAGGGACCCTGCCCATGCATGAATTTTGTGCACCGGGCCTCTAAGTAATAAATGTTTAGACAGAGACTCATATTAGGTTTAGTTTAACCCAATGATCTCCAGGGGAAGACATTATTCTAAGAAGGAAAGAACTGACAGCAGTCAGGGGTTTACCGGTGTCTAAAGTGGCAGTTTTCTGTGGCTCATCGCTGGTCTGGGAATCAGTTGTTTTAAGGTCATTGCTCTCGTTTCTGCTCTCCGCTTTGGAGGACCTGAGTTTTGAGCCCCTGAGGAATTTGCTGACAAATGAAGTCCGGGGCTTGGTTTCTCCATCTGAGGAACTTTTCTTCCTCGTTTGACTCATGGTCAAGTTGAAGGACGTCTTTCTCAACAAGACTTCTTGTTCTCTGTTTTCTAGGATTTCTGAGAAGAAAATAGGACTGTCAAGTCTGGGTGGAATGAGAACTTCCCTACACAGGCTTTTATTTCTCCCTTTCCTTCTGATTTTATTACTGGTATGTTTAACATAAAAATAAGAATGATGTAATCCAGGGTCCGGGAACCAACAGATGGTAGCAAATGTCAATCCAGAGTTTTCAACATTGCCTTGTTTTACTGTGTCAAATGCGAATCATTGAACACCACTTTGGCAAGTGCATCAAATGTGTCAATAGATTTTAAAGTTCAGCAGTCAGATGTCGTTACCTTCCAAGAAAGTTAGTGAAGGATGATGTTGCACGCCATTAAGCTGCCTGGACCTTCATAAAGCTGTCACCCAGAGGAACTGGTTGGCCTTCAGTGTCCCCAGCCCCCTCTTTGCACACTGCTTCTCTTTCTCTTGGCATTTTTACTGTCTCTACTCCAGCCTTGTAGCACATACCCATTAAAACACCTTGGCAGTAAAGAATTCATCCATTCCCTAAACAGAGCCTACTATGGGCCAGATATTATTTGAGACTCAAGAGAGTCAATGAAGAAGGAGACACAGCTCACGTGTGACCTGGTGGGAAGATAGACTTGTGTGCCAATGCTGACACTGGGAGAAGGGCCATCAGCGAGGAGAAACCCAAATAGTCAGAGACCCCACAGTTGGACTAAGCCTGCTTTGGAGAACAGACTTGGAGCAGTGAGTGACATTGCCTGGGTTTAAGAACTAGGAATTAGCTGAAAAGAAAAGAGAAGGCAAAGTATCCTAGGCAGGAAAACAAACAAACAAACAAACAAACAAACAGCAGGCTCACCTACTTGTAGGCATGCAGAATCTAGTGCTTGGCTCCCGGAGTGAATTCTAGTTTTAAGGGAGCAGCAGAGGGTCTGGTGTAATGTAAGGCTGACGATTCATGAGGGTCACTCTGTTACTCCTCCTGGGATTTGCTTGCATTTTAAAGAAAGGTTGAAGACTTAAACTAAAGGGATAAGCCTGTAAGTGGAATTTCAAATTCTGTTAATAGAATTTTGATCCTGTTCTTGGGCCAGGGCCCAATAGTCTTACATTCTTCAAATGTTCGTGACTTTCTTGCTATATGGGAGGTACTTTTCTGTAAGATTATGTTTCAGAACGGTTCAAGAAACGCTTTACACAGGGACTCCTAAAAAAGACCTTGCAGGACCCACCTTCACATCTGGGGGATGGATGTCCCACAGAGTCCTGTGGGAAGTCACAAATGGGCACCGGTTTCTTTTTACATTTCCTTTCCAAATTATCTAGATCAGGGTCCACTCAGCCCAGGTTTACCCAGGAGGACACAGCAATAGGTTGGAAAGTTGCCCCACAGCTACCAGAGTCTCAGGGGGAAGGAAGGAAGGAAGGAAGGAAGGAAGGAAGGAAGGAAGGAAGGAAGGAAGGAAGGAAGGAAGGAAGGAAGGGAGGGAGAGAAAGGAGGGAGGGAGGGAGAAAGGAAAACCTTCAGCTCATGATCCAGCCACAACCTACAGCCCCAGCTCCCCCATTGTGATTCCATCATCACCCTTCTTTTGCCCCAAACCAAGACTTACCTCCAGGGTCATCTTCACTCAATTTCACCTTTTGGAGACATACACAGCCATTCTCTGGAGAGCCATCCCACCCTCACCCCCTAAATGCACTGCCTCTGAGTCCAACGTCTTAAGGAAACACCGCTGGACGGTGCTCCAGGATGTGGTAATTTACCCAAGTGGAACCCCACCCGGCCGTGAGGCACAGAGTCCACTGTGGGGCAGCATGGGAAGGGCGGGGCAGCCAGGGAGGGCAAGAAACTGCACAGGACTCCAGGGGTCAGAAGAGGAAACCAAACAACAGTGGGCAGCCTGGGGAGGCAGAGAGGAGAGAAATACAAGAGAGGCTTAAGAGGAAGTTAGAAAAGAAGCAAGGATGAGGAAGGCAGGTGTGAGAGCACAGGGGCAAAAGCATCAGCAAAGTTCTTAGTAAGCAGTATAGGAGGGCACCATGCTCACACTTAACAAAAAAAAATTGTTTCCAAAACATGTTTAGGAGATTGCTCTTTGTATACAAATTTCAACAAGTACTCAGGCTTCCCATACTAATTCAAGCTTTAAGATTGGCTCACACACACACCTCTTCTCTTCCCCTTGGTGAAGGTAAGCCCTGAAAACTGAATGTGGGGGGATTTGCAGATCACAACATAAGCACCAGGACACAACGGCTACATCCCGGGGTTTTGTCTCCTGCCCCAGGATCAGAAGCATTGGCTCAAGAGCCCTTCGGAAAAACCAGTGGCTGGCGTTTCAATTCAACTTCACAATGTTAGTTGAGCAATTACTTTCAATATTTACAGTACTATCAGTAGGTAAGGTTATCTGTCATGAAACGCCAAGGACAATAAACTATTTCTGGCATGTAAGTGGTTTTTAACTTATTGATTTTTGAAAAAGCGAGACTCCCTTTCCTTTCTTTTCCAGCCTTAGGTTTGGGCTTAACAGACACTTAAAAAATTTTTATCCTCTTTCGGAGCGAATCATATTGTCAGTGTTGGCTGTAAAAGGGAAATGCACTTTGCTTTCCCCACAAAACATCATTAAAAGGGAAGTCCGGCCGAAACCGGTTTGGCTCAGTGGTAGAGCGTCGGTCTGCGGACTGAAAGGTCCCAGGTTCGATTCCGGTCAAGGGCATGTACCTTGGTTGCGGGCACATCCCCGATGGGGGGTGTGCAAGAGGCAGCTGGTCGATGTTTCTCTCTCATCGACGTTTCTAGCTCTCTAGATCTCTCTCCTTTCTCTCTGTAAAAAATCAATAAAATATATTTAATAAATAAATAAATAAATAAATAAATAAATAAATGGGAAGCCCTGCACACACTGCATGAATGAACCGTGAGGACATTATGCCAAGCGAAATAAGCCAGTCACAAAAGGACAAATACTGTCTGATCCCACTGCTAAGCGGTATCTAAAGTAGTCAAACTCAGAAACAGAAAGCAGGGTGGTGGTTGGCAGGCACTGGGGGTGGGGCTGGGGGCGGGGCTAGGAGACAGGGTGAGTTGTTTCATGGGTACACAGTTTCAGTTTCTGGAGATTTGTTGCACAATAATGTGAATGTACACTTAAAGATGACTAAGAACTGTGCATTTAGAAAATGGTTAAGGTGGTAAAATTGTTATGCCTTTAAAAAAACGAAACACCACATAAAAACACGTATGTCAAAGTATATAAAGTGATTCAGAGGACCAGGGCTCTAAATGCAAAGAGGTTTTAGGAATACCTTAATCGGTTTCTGCTTTTAGTTTTTCTTTTATGTATACACAAGCGTGGTTTAAAAAAAAAAAATCCATGCTTAAACATGTCTAAGTAGGTTTTAATAAGTATGAATCTCCTAGGTAATAGAAACGACTTAATCCAGGCACTTTGTTCTAAAGCCCCTCGTGGCATTCAGTGTTTTTAAAAAATGTATCTTTATTGTGGAAAGTATTACATTTGTCCCATTTCCCCCACTGACCCCCCCTACCTCTCCCCAACCTTCACCGCACTATTGTCTGTGTCCATGGGCATTCAGTGTCTCAAGTTACATGTCTGGGGGGCTTGGTTCAGCCCTATCCAGAACTGTTGCCTTGGGAATGCATTACGTATTGTAGAACTATTCCTTCCATTTCCATTGACACTATAATGCTCAGTATAATAAGCAGGAAAGGGTATTTATTAAAAGAATAACAGAACTTCTCATAAAGGGACAACACAGGTGAATATGCCCACTCCTTTTGAATCTATTTAAACAATAATTAAGGGATTAAAAAAACACTTCGTTAACCTGCAATGACAAAGAGAACTAGATAGATGCCAACACGATTTTGGAATCTACAGCATGAGGGTGAGTTAAACGGACTTGACACTAAAATGCCTGCAAAGGTTGGGGGAATAAATTTTTCATACTTCAGAACCCCAAAAGGCTCAGTAATTGGACCAATGATTTTACCAGGCAACTCGGAAGGAGAAGGTGAGTATGGATGGAGCTGAAAGCAGGATGATTAGTTTAAAATTTGTAAGACGTTAAACTATTAATGCTGTTTCTCAAGCCAGGGCAGCCAGGAGACTGCCTTTTCCCCATCCAGACATAAAAACAGAAAGTTTCTTTTCAGGCCAGATTGAAACAGAGAGGATCTGTTCATGTTTTGAATACCTTATTGGAAAAGGAGGTTAGGTGAAGTCTACATATTGAACCGTGAGACCCTTTTTCATCCCCCTTTTGATGCCTCTAAGAACACAATGGCGGCTACGCTTAACCACCCTCTCCCGTCACCCAATAAAGGTGTGTGGGAGGACACGACTAGGGAACCTGAGCAGCCTAAGAGAAAAGACCCACAGATAATAACTGCTGAGAGTCCCTCAACCAAATGAAGTCCTGCATATATACGCACAGAGCTCCCACTATAATGCCAAATTCTACATATGCTTGAAGGTCTGTCTGAAATCCCAAGGTAACAGAAAGAGGCAGAGACCAGTGCTCAGTGCAGGATCTTAGGTGCAGGCAATGCCTTCCTGGTTTCCCTGTCATTTAGTCCCCGGCATCTTCATACAGCCACGCATCCCTTATCACACAGTGAGTTATCATGGAGGACGTAATGACAAACCTGCCTGTGGGGTCCTCAATCCTGCTTTTGAATGCTGTTTCGTGCAGTGAACCGCCTCCTTATCGAGATGCTGTTACACGAGGAACATATCTATTTGAGCTTTAAAAAAGGTCAGCAAATGCATTAGATGTTCTCAACATTTTCCTACCCTGGATGTCACGTCCCGATGCCTAGCATCAGCAGAACATCAGCTCTCACACCAAGTCCTGAGAATCGAAGTTCCCTCTAGACACATCCTGATCCCGAACACAGCTAAAGAGAAAGGAAACATAAGACAATGAGAGTTGTGAATGCACTGCCCAATTAGTCACAGAAAGTAATACAGGCCCACAGAGGTTTACTATGTCTACCCTCCACTGGCCCTGAAGCTGGATGCTTAGTGTAGCTAATTTCAGTTGCATTACTTCTGTTCCCTTTTAAACAGTCTGGAGCAAACCACCTTGTAGAGGAACTCCATGAGGCATGGTTCGTGGCCAGTAAGTTGGTGGGCTCGTGCATACACTCCATCTTCCTGCCCAAATTGGTTGCATCTCTCTCTGAATACCTGTTTCCATGGTTATTTCTGCAAAGGAAGACAGTTTGGAGAACTGGCCAATGGTTCTTTCTTTCTTTTAAAAAAAAATATATTTTATTGATTTTTTTACAGAGAGAAAGGGAGAGGGATAGAGAGTTAGAAACATCAATGAGAGAGAAACATTGATCAGCTGCCTCCTGCACACCCCCTACTGGGTATGTGCCCGCAACCAAGGTACATGCCCTTGGCCAGAATCAAACCTGGGACCCTTGAGTCTGCAGGCTGACGCTCTATCCACTAAGCCAATGGTTCTTAAATGCTTCTGCTTGGTAGTAACAGGCATCATTTCCAATAACATTTTGTTGACCAAAGCAAGTCACAAAGCCACCTACATTCAAAGGGAGGTCCAGGAAGGGCAAGAAACCTTGGAACACCAATCTGCTGCAGCCCCCTACCACAAGAAGCTGGCCTAAACATTAATGCTGGGTTAAGGGAAACATTGATGATCCCTTAACTAGTGACTGGAGTTTTATTTGCTAAAGCAAGTGCATTGCCTTCTTTTCTCTGAGGTAGGAGTGTCGAACTCAATCAGAGAAGGGGCCAAAATCTAAAATCCAGCCTAAATCGCGGGCCGAATGGTTTACTGAACAGTCATAAACTGTCATTGTGATGGAAACGCAGCGGAGTGCAGTGATGACAGCGCGGTGCGGGCCACATTGCAAGGCCTGGAGGGACGGATTTGGCCCGAGGGCCTTGTGTTTGACACATGTGCTCTGAGGCATATTTTTCCCCTTTAATTTTTATTGTGATGGTCTCTGCTGGCTAATGTGCATTCTTATCTTGGCAGTCCTAAGCTCAGGGCTTTACCAGAAATGTCCCTGTGAAAAGGAACTTGAGGTCAGTAACAGAATTTGCTTACTCAAACTGGCTCATCATCTATTCAGTGCCTTAACGAGGACAAGCAGACCACGTCCCTTTGTTACATAGGAACTATGGGTTTCCTGGGCTCATTCGTTTGCCTTGAAATTAGCTGCTCTTGGAGCTTTGCAGAGTGGGCCTGCAGCAGGCATCAACCACACACTCAGTCAACACCGGTGACCTGTCATTCTTTTACCAGGCTCTTGCCCTCCAGAAAATAACCTTCCAGCGGAGGAAACAATATGTAAACCTACCAAGTATTACCATGTATGTTTCCATACAATACTGGTGGTCAGGCAATAGATTAATTTCAGAGGCAAGAAAGCTCAACATAAGGGATTGTGTAATCAGGGTCTTTGAAGAACGTGGAGGGTGAGCTGGGCTTGGATGGTGATGGGTGTCAGGGAGTGGAGAATGGATCTCTCTTCTAGGCCTGCACATTTCTAGGGAGAGCCTGAGAGAGGGACAAGATCAGAAACAGTGATGGAGGAGAGAGAACATGGATGGATTTAGAAAGTATCTGCTGACGTGGTGGGAGAACTGCTGAAAACAGAGCACGCATGCCCCGGGTCAGCACATGGGAATGGTGGCAGGAGAGGGAACTGGGACCACAGTGGGAGGGGCCAGGTGGGAGCACAGGGGATGAGCCAAGACCTGCCCCTGTGCCCACCACAGCCTCGCAGCCCACAGTTCCTTTCAAGGTGCATGAATTCATGCACTGGGCCCCTAGTATAAGTAATAAAAATACAATTCATAAGTCCAACTTCCTGGTCCAACTTTCTTCCAAAGTGCTTCCCAGATATTTAATTCCAGATCCATGTTACTCAACAACTGATATTTGGTTGTTGCCTGATTTTTTTTTATGTAAGTCATTTTTCTCTACCAGATTATAAACTCCTTGAATGAAATATCCACTTCATACTTAAAAGTCTTGGAGTTCCCTGCAGTGCTTAGCAGAGTACTGGACATTAAAAAATGCTTAACAATAAACTGTTTATTAACTGATAAGCCTGTTCCCAAGGGACTGAAATCCTGGCCCTGGGCCCACTTTCTGTAGCAAGTTGTCTTTTGTGATGAAAGCATGGGATTGGGTCAGCCTCAGGGGAACACTAGGCACAAGCTGATCAGAATAAAATGAACCAAAAACCTTTTTTAATTGATTTTTGAGAGAGAGAGAAACATTGATTGGTTACCTCCCTACATACCTGGACAGGGGAACGGACCCTAAATCTGGGCATGTGCCCTGACCGGAAATTGGACTGGTGACCTCTTAGTGCATGGGACAACACAGCCAACTAAGCCACACTAGCCAGGGCTCAAAAACCCTTTCTTGAAAAAAAATTTAAATTTGAAAAAATTGAAGTAGTCATCATAGGAAATAGAAATCATTTGTTGAATTCTCTGCAAGATTTTTATCATTTGAAAGTTTTTACTTGTTAACATAATGGTAAGGGCCCTGTCACCTATTCAAGGCCCTGCCAGGGTCTATAACAACCTAATCCAGCTGGAAAATCAAAGGGAATGGGAAAATGTTCCATGATGATGTGATGATCTGTTTGTGTCCCTTTTTTGGATGGGCTGGCGATGCTGAGCATTTGTAGAGACATAATGGAGCATTCCAAGGTGTTTTGTCAGTGAAGCAGGAAGGGTGGTAGGTTAATGCCACATAATTGAAGAGCCAGACAGCCCTCCTTGCAGGTGAAGGTCATTGGGGTAAAACAGGGTCCTTCCGGTTTCAGCGCTGGCCTTTTGTTTTCAGTTTTGAGACCTGAACTTTGGGGATACAGCTTTAAAAGTAGGTCCTACAATGGGTGACATTTTATTTTTCAGTAATTGTGGGTGGCATTACTAAAACGGGGCTTACAGGCTCCCATGGAAAAAATGAATCAGAAAAGTCCTGTCATTGGAAGAGGCTTTCACCCACAAGTTACAAAGTGGCTCTCTGCCTGGGTCCCTCCAATCCACAGGAAACACAACTCACCCACACAGACTGTTAGCAACACGACAATGCCCTGCTTCCCAGGCGGACTGCATTCTGTAGGGCCCGCCATCCTTGGACTCCCCGGAATGACCACCTCCGAGAAAAATTTCAGACGAAAAACTATTTGGAAGTTCCTATTTCCCTTTAAAGATGATCTCCCTCTATCAGGCCCTTGCAGCTCTTAACTTTCTTTGCTGGAACTGCACACAAGGAGCAAAGTTTCATGTTTAAATTTAGAAATTGTCAGGAGAGAAATTTTATTTTACTCAAATTTGCTTTGAAACTTTTTACAAAAGAGAGGCAGGGAATTTGGGGCTCCCATTTCAAAGCCAGATGCTGTTCTGACTTTTTGATGGTTTTGGAGAACAAAGGTTTGGCTTTTTGCTGGGAACGTCGGAGTTGATTTTGCGTTCAGATACACGGAAGGAATATCAACAGGTTCCTTGCAGAGAGCACCCTTACTTCCCACATCAGCCTTTCTTTCTGGTGTTTTATAACTTTCAAAGCATGCTTCAGAGTTATTGAGAAACACAAAGGTTTGCAAATTTAGGTGGATATCAAAACAATTTGGCAGTAAGAGAGCCCTCACGTTTTAAACTGAATATCATGAAAAGGCAACCGGGCCTACTCTTTACTGGAGAGTTTGTCTCAGCCAGGTTACTGAAGTCCTTGGTGGAGCAGCCCAAGTCACAGATGGTAAGTTTATCCTTTGCTTTCGTTTATCAGCATAGAGAGGCAACGATGAAGGAATTTCACAGTAACTTGCTTGATTGATTCTTTTTCAGTAAAGTAGATTTCCTTTTTAAAGGAAGTCCCACTTTACTAACTTCAGATTTTTCCTTCTCAAGAGAAGACAGATATATGATTCTGTTTCCACATCTATGAATCCAGCCCGCATGTCTCCTCTCTTGCACATTTACCCGGCTCGGGCCGGCCGACCAGATGGTTGGACGTGGAAAAAGACTGGTGGGCCGCCAGGACACTTGGGGAATCTCGGCCGAGCTTGTGGACAAACTCTTGGCAGGAAACAGGGCCGAGCTCTCCAGGCCCCAGAGCTGGAGGCCAGCAGCCTGGTCTCTTTGAAGATGCCGGGCTTCTGGCCGGCAAAGGTGGAGTCTCTGCCATGGCTGCGATTTCCCCCACTCCCTGTTGCGCTGGCTAAGGGAGCTATATCCAGTGGCTTCCTAGGTGGCTATCACTTTAAGACATTCACGTTGACCTGATCATTTAAAATTTCCATTTGGAGGTGTTTTATTGTGTACACTAGATGCCCAGTGCATGGATTTGTGCACAGGTGTGGTCCCTCGGGGTGGCCTGCAGGGATTGAGCTCCAGCTTTCACCCCCAGGCTTGCAGCCCCACAGCCCTGCAGCCCCACCTGGCACCCCACCATAGCCTGGGCTGCCACCTCACCTGCTCCACCATCCCACCTGTGGACTGATTGATTGGGGCATCTAATGCGCCCCCTCCCCACCCCCCCAACAGCCGCTGCATTGCTATTGGCTGGGCGATTGGGCCCCCACTCGCACTTGCCTTGCTCTGGCACTGCCTGCTCATCTGCTCCACCATCCCATCACAGTTCTGCTCTCCTTGGGGCTCATGGGGGCCAGCAGCTGCCTCCACTGCTGCCCGCTGCCAGTGACGCATTGTTGACACCCGCCATGTTCCCTGGTGGTCAGAACATGTGAGAGAGAGAGAGAGAGAGAGAGAGAGAGAGAGAGAGAGAGAGAGAGAGAGAGAGGAACTTCCAGTCGAATGACTGCCTGAGGGGACAATTAGCATATTATAATTTTATTACAAAGAATAGCCTATTAAATAATTGTTCATGTGTATAGTTTATAAATGAGCCTATAGAGGGGAGTCATGCTTAAAGATATTTTCTATGGATGTTCACAGATAAAAGGTTTGGACATCACTGCTCTATGAGTAAAAGTTCTGTAAAGGGTCTGTATGGCCTTCTCCCAAGGGCATTTTCAGATTTTATGTCCAAGACTTAAGAACCAACTTGCAACAGCTCCAAATAGCCAATGATGGGCCAATTGGAGCATTAATACAAGCCATGGACCAAAACATGTGAAATAAATTAAGATGTCATGACTTCATAACGATCTTTTAAAAATCAACTCATTGGTCTCTGTTGGAGGATGTCAGAGAGCCAATTATTCTTGGATGAATCATGCATTGGACCTGCCTTTCCTACTAGTATGTGAGCTGTACCCTCCCTCTTCAGGAAAAATGGCATTTGAATATCATTATTTGGCAAATCTCAAGTGAAATAAGATCTAGGCTATGACCATCAATAACTAATATCAGAAGAAGAGAGAGAAATGAACATGGTAAGTCTCCTGGTGGAAAATCCAACACCATCTTTATATAAAATGACCCTGGCAAGCCCTGGTCAGCCTGATTTCGTTGGAGCGCATTCTCATATACCAAAAGGTGGCCAGTTTGATTTCTGGTCAGGGCACATACCCAGGCTGCCAGTTCACCAGTCTGAGTACATTGATGTTTTTCTCTCTCTCTTTCTAAAACTGAAAAATACAAAGCACAAAAATATATCCTCAGGTGAGGATTTAAATAATAAGGAGTTCTGCCCTAACTGGTTTGGCTCAGAGGATAGAACATCGATATGCAGAGTGAAGGGTCCCAGGTTTGATTCCCGTCATAGGCAGGCGCCTCGGTTGCAGGCACATCCCCAGTAGGGGGTGTGCAGGAGGCAGCTAATCGATGTTTCTCTCCCATCGATGTTTCTCTATCCCTCTCCCTTCCTCTCTGTAAAAAATCAATAAAATATATATATTTTAAAATAAGAGGTCCTGCCAAAATATTAAATCTGAATCAGATTGAGCAACTAAATCTAATAATTAGGAAATATGGAGGCACCAGGGGAATGCAATAAGCAAAACCACACTGTGGGAGATGTGATGGGAAGGATAATCTGTTTTCTTAAACAAATATACTTCAAGGAACAAGAAAGAGAAAGGAAGCCTATAGCTTTACAGCAAGCATGTCAAACTTGCGACCCGCAGGCAGCATGCCACATTTATTTGGCCCGTGTTAGCCTCTGAGTTTGACATGTTTCCTTTACAGAAACTTAAGGCACATAAACCAAATGTAACATGTGAATGCTTTTTAGGTTCTTTTTTCAAGCAAACTTAAGAAAAACAAACCTTGAGACAATCAGGGAAACTTGGACACTAACTGGACAACAGAATTGTGAATGTTTTCTGTGATGTGGTCATAGTTTCATAGTAATTCTTGAAAAGGTCTTTTTCTTTTAAAGATACTTACTGAAATACTTGTGGATGAGATGGTATCAAGCTGGCATTTGCTTTATGTACTCCAGTGTGGGGAAGGAGACGAAGAAGGGGAAAAAATGAAACAAGAGTATGCATGAGTTTGTAATTATAATAGGTACATAATTGGTACATTCAGGTACAGACATGTTCTAGTCTGTCTCCTTTAGCATATGTTTGAAATGATCTATAATAAAGAGGGTTTTTTTTTGTTGTTTTTTTTAAAAAGGCTAATGTCCAACCACGATCCTCCTTTGTATTCCTAAAGCACAGACCAGAGAAAGTGTTCCTTAAAAACAACAATTTCAAATGCTCTACGGAATCCAACAAAAATTAGGTCGAATGGACCAATGAATTTCTATTCCAATCTCACCTCTAAGCAAAAGCCAAAAAGAGAGGCCATATGGGATTTCCACTCTAAAAAGAGAAATCTTGTAGGGGTGAGTGCTCTCCATCAAATTTTAGGAGCCATAAAGTGTTGTTGAAACAAATGAAACCTTGTGTTACGCTCAGATGTGCTAAGTCCCCTCTCTCCACCCCTCCCTACTTCTGGAGGACTGGTCTGGACAGCAAAGCTGGAGATGAGTTTCACTGGGTCTGTTCATGAAAATATCTTTAAAAGATGACTGTTTAATCCAATTTCATTGTCATATGTCTTAAAGCTTAAAGGTTGCTGGGCATATGGTAGTTGCCTGTACGTGTTCGTTAAATGAATATTTGTGCATATAGTGTTTTATAGGATTTATACTTGTGCTTTAGGGGAAAGGACATTCTTTCTAGCATTCACCAGCACGTGGTCTGGACAGAGAATACAATTTATGGGGCATGACCTCATTGTGATCCTGGGAGCTACCATCCCTTCAATCCCAGATATTATAACTGAAATATTCCAATACCTGGTGCTCTGAGGGCTTTGCTGATTGGCTTCAACAACAGAAATTCATCACCTCCCAGTTCTGGAATCTGGCAATGGAGATCAAGGTGTCAGCAGTGTTGGTTTATTCAGAGGGCTGTTGGGAAGGATCAGTCCCTTGGCTCTCTCCTAGCTTGTGGGGATTTGATGATAGTCTGTACCATACTTTGGCTCATAGGAGCATCACTCTGATTACCTCCTTTAGGTACATACGAATTTGTGCACCTTGAAAGGAACTGTGGGCGAGAAGCTGTGGTGGGCACAGGGACAGGTCTCGACCCATCCTCTATGCACTCACCCAGCCCCTCCTGTGGCAGCCCCTAGTCCCCTGTCTGCCTGCAGCCCCGCTCCTGCCGCTGCCGCTCCCACACACTGATGGTGCAGGCCCCACTTGCACCCACTGACTGTGCCAAGCGATTGGGACTGGTGCCAACAGTGGGTGTGGGAGGCATCTGCCAGCCCTGATCTCCCCACAGGAGCAGGGGGAGGTGGAGAAGCCTTGAGGGGCAATTGGGGCCTGCAGCCACCGCTTGCAGACACTGACTGCATCTAGCGACTGGGGCTGGTGCAGGGGGCCAGCAGGGGGTGTGATCAGTGGCTCCACTGCTGGCAGCAGGTGCAAGTGGGGCTGATGCTGGTAGCAGGTGTGAGTGCCAGGTGTGACCGAGGCATGCAGGAGCAAAGAATTTTCAGTAATCACCAGAGGCCCTCCCTAATGATAGCAATTGGCACTATGCCTTGTTCTGGTGCCCCCGCTCACCTGCTCCACCATCCCACCATAACCAACGCCCACCATGTTCTGCACACACACCCTGGTGGTCATCGCACGTCATAGCAACTGGTTGTTCTGCTGTTTGGTCTATTTGCAAATTAGCTTTTTATTAAATAGGATGGTGTTCTCCGTGTATGCATATCTGTGTCAAAATTCCCTTTGTAGCCTGGCTGGTGTGGCTCAGTGGTTCAATCCCTGGTCAGGGCACATGCCTTGGTTCCTGGCTCAATTCCCAGTGTGGGGCGTGCAGGAGGCAACCAATCAATTATTCTCTCATTGATGTTTCTATCTCTTTCTCTCTCCTCCCTTCCTCTCTGAAATCAATAAAAGCATATTTTAAAAAGTTTTTAAAAATCCCTTTTTTATAAGTACTCCTGCCCTTGGCTTAGGGCCTACCCTAATTACCTCATTTTAACTTAATTATTTCCATAAAGAGCCTCTCTCCAAATAAGGTCACATTCTGAGGTACCAGGCTAGGACATCAATTATGAATTCCGAGGGAATGCAATTCGACCCATAGCACTGTGTGGCCTTTGCTTCTCCAGACCTCCCTGTCCTTGGGGACAATGGCACTCCAGTGTGGGGAGGAGTGTCCCCCTCTGCCAGCAAACAGCTTTTATATTTGGGGAGGGGGCACTAAACATGCAGTGGCCTGGCCTTGCACTATTAGATGCTCTGATCCCTGTTTGAAAAGTAGCCATCTCCTTTTGGAGGAACTTTGGCTACAGTCTCCAGACCTAGAGAAATGTGGGCAGATGATAGAGTACTTCTCCCCTATTGCCCTTGAATTTTTCCCAGGGGTCGATTTTCCTTCCCTCATTCAAGACATAGATCATTCTCTGCTTCTCAGGACACCCCTAACCCCCTAAGTTAAGGGCAGTCTTCATTTGGTTCTCTAGGAGTTTGTAACTTTCCAAAATTCACAACCTCATTTTTCCAAGACCCTGAGGAGCTCTCATGCAAATAGACATCCTAGTAGCCTGCTGTGATACTCATGATTTCCCAGGGCCAATGTGCAAAGGAGGTATCATCCATCCAGCTCTCGGTATATGAGAAACAGCTTCACCTGCTCTTTGGAGTCTGTGCCCAGAACAAGCCAAGGAAACCTACCCCTTTCAGACATAAAGTAGATTTCTACCTAGACGGGCTGTGTTCCTAATTGCAGTGCTTCCAAAATTAGAGCTAGAGAGATGGCAGCTTCGGACTCATCTTCTCTTAGCTAAAGGGCGCCAGACAAGCATTAGTGCAGAACTTTCAGATATATCCCCGGTCACCAGACAATAGTAATAACTGCATGCTGAGACCTCAACTGCAAGAAAAGTGAGTCACCTGCGGGCGGAGACTGGATCAGGAGCAGGAGAACCAAGAAGAGACCCAGAAATCCCAATGGCACATCCCTGGGATGCGGTGTGGAAGGAAGAAAGTTTGGCTTGGGTTCACTCAACTCCAACCTAAGTCAGTGTCTGAGGGTGAGAAGCTTCTAAAGCCAGACAGGCTTGGGTTCAAATCCCACATGCCATCTCTTACTAGCAGTACAAGCCTAATGATAGCTTTACCTCAGCATCTTGGTCTGTAAAATGAAAGTAATAAGAAAACCTGCCTGACAGGTCTGCTGTAATGAATGCACCAGAGGATGTGTAGTAAGAAGTGCACAGCATAGGGTTTAGTACAGAGGATATCTTATATAATAAAAGTCTAATATGCAAATCGACCAAATGGCGGAATGACCCGCGGAATGACCAGTCACTATGATGCACACTGACCTCCAGGGGTCAGATGCTCAATTAACCTCTTTTCAATTGGTGGCAGCAGTGAGGAGGGGGTGAAGGAGAGGGGAGGGAGTGCAGCCAGTGATCAGGGCAGTGCCAGGCCAGCCAAGGTGGTGCCAGCGGCCACTCCCCCTCCCCAGATCGCCCTGCCAGTCACCCCACAGATTGGCCATGATCACCAGCCAGGCCTAGGGACACTACTTGTGCAGGAATTTCTGCACCAGGCCTCTAGTCTATATATAAGATAGAGAAATATGTTAATTAACCAAGACACCATAATGGGTTGACCTGGCAAGAAGGGGTTCCGTGTGCAGCACTGGGAGCGGGGTGGCAGCGGCCTGCATGCACCTGTGCTGGCAGAGGGCCTGATCAGCAGCGGCTGGAGCTGCTTCAAGGGCCGGAGAGGGAGGCAGAACCGGACCAGGAGAGCTGGGCAGGGCCAGACTGGTGACTCGAGAATGGGAGGTGCCGTGCAATTTCAAATCGCACGCTGGGCTCCTAGTGCTCAATAAATGTCATCATTGTTGTTGTATTAAGTCTGAGGTGCCCTCGTGTCCTGAGGCTCTGTTCTGGAGAAGAAACAAAGATAACTCCTTTGGCCTTGGATGCTGTGTTTATGTACAAAGAATTCCCTCTCTCTACACTCAAATGAGCCCCTTCCGGTCAGGGTGATCCTATGACACACAAGCTGGCACCTTCCCCCCAAAGGCCGGGGCAGAGCTGCTGAATTCCCCCGGCATTTTGTAAGACGGGAGGCGCGTTTCCCAATATTGCATTTCATCATCACCCCCTCCTCACACCTCCTGCAAACTCAGCAAACGATGGCTAGCTCATCCTTCTCCCCAGATAAAACAAACATCCACAAAAGTGGAATTGTATCCCGGGAGGCACGGCTGGAAGGCCCCGGAGCCCTAGCTCTCTCTGATTGCAGGTGCTGACAATGCAGCCTTTTCCTTGCAAGTCACAAGCCTGAAACTCTAGCTGCAGCCACCCAGGTCAAAAGGCCGTCGCCATGGTTTCTGAGGCAGGAGCCGAGGCAGAAATTCCATTTTTGTACTAATAGATAGAAAAGATAAGCGATCGCCCTGTGTGTCTTTAGAAGGGCAGCAGCAAGTGAAGAGAAAAGAGGAAATACCTAGTGAGAAGAAAAACAAATGCATTTACCCTAGGGACAAAAGAGAAAATTACTTATTTTTCTCTTAGGCCTAAATAATTCATCATTCTTACCAGAAAATCACTTGACGGGCTGGCAGTTGATTGTATTTGCCATTAACCTCTCTCCCTGACCGACTGGTTTTGGCTCACGCCCCAGGTCCCTGACTCCCTTCATGGGTGCTCCCTATGTGGGTGAACTGGCGGGTGAACCGTGCACCTTGGTTAATCAGCACGGTGACCAGCCTCAGCCTGTTTCCCTCTGAAGGGTATTCGTTCTTCCAGTTGAAGGAGCCCAGATTTATGGTCCCAGAGTGTGGCACGAAGTAAAAATCTTTAATCTGGGTTTGTCCCTGTTACATCAAAAATGAATTCGTTTAGGCAGGTTAGCTAAAGTGAGGATACTTAGTTATCAATCTTTTGTGAGTCTCAATTACAGTTTTAAAACATATATATATATATATATGTTTTAAAACTGTAATATATATATATATTGCCAGATTATTATGATCTCTGAACGCATAATAATCTGGCCACTCAGTGCATATCCTATATAATAAAAGGCTAATATGCAAATTGTCCCATCAACCAGGAGTTCGACCAGCAGGCAGGCTGGCCAATTGCCCATGCCCCCTCCCCCTGGCCAGGCTGGCTGTACCCCACCCATGCATTTGGCCTCTAATGTGTGTGTGTGTGTGTGTGTGTGTGTGTGTGTGTGTGTCTGTGTGTGTAGAGAGAGAGAGAGGCCAGATTATTATGAGTCCAGAGATCATAATATATATATATAATTGATTTCAGAGAGGAATGCATAGGAGGGAGAGAGAACCATCAATGATGAAAGATTCATTGATTGGCTGCCTTCTGCATGCCCCAAACTAGTCCACCATTCTGCCATGTGCCTGACTGGGAATTGAACCATGACTGCCTAGTTCATAGGCTGACACTCTATCATTGAGCCACGCCAGCTGGGTTCAGCTGCAGTTTTGACCCAAGAGGATGACACTACAAAGAAATGAAAACAAAACATGTAAAGTGGTGACTGATGTGTTTCAGTGTTTGTGCGTGTTGTTGGGGGTGGGGATTGAGGGGACAGGGAGGCTGAGGTGGGGTGTGCCCACTGAGTAATAATTGCCAGGCTGTTTTTCTTTCAAAGCCTCCCAGATACATTTTCAAGCATTTTGCCTTTCCTTGTTTCCTAAAGCTTGACTCCAAACAACAAGGTATTTAGAACCCATCTTTCGTTCATGAGCGTTAAAACCTCCATTCTGCTGTAGGAAACATAACTTTGACATGAGGGGGAAAGGACAGGAGACACTAAAATTTAGAGTAATTCCCCTGTGGTCTCAGCTCCACTTCTTAGGACGGCACCTACCACCCAAGACCTTCTTTCTTTTCCACGTACCACCCTTATGAGGTGTGTGAGTGACACGGAGGCAAGCTCTCCCTTTGTTTGCCCAATATCCTAGTGCACTTTGGCAATCTCCATTATTTTAGCATCTATGTCATCATGAGTTACTCAGAGTACCAGCGCCCTGAGAATCAAAGGAACCCGGACCCTGTCCCAGGGGCACCAATGCTCTCAAGGAGGGCAGGAGGGTGAGCAATGAAACAAGGTTGTAGCAGAGATAGAAACCCTCATGATTTCAAGTTTCCTTGGTCCTTCAGAGCGATGGTCATTCTCATTAGCCCCAAAACCCCTTCTTACAACAAACATTTTGAAACACCCCCTTAATATCCGGAAGTGGAATTCATAGATAATACAACCAGCCTACATACTTCCAGAACAATCAATATCATACCCTAACTGGAATATAAAAGAGAAAAGCAGGGAAAATAATCTAATAGGTCATATGTATTTTAACATGTAAATACCCCAGCACAGTTTTTCACTGAGACATATGAAAAGCCAGCTGCTTGTACCCACTACATTGAAAATATCTTACCTAATTTTTATGTGTTCATATTACTGTATTTAATATTTCATTTATGTATCAAAATATTTAATATATTAATGTATTTAATATAATAATGTGTTGTTATCTATTTCCAATAGTCTGTTTTTTTACTTTAAAACTATTTGACATTTTGAAATCAGGACTAAAATAGTATATCATACATATTGTGAGGTTTTATATAGATAGATAAATAAATGCATGTAGATAATGACTAAGAATGCAGAGAAATACAATGTGTTGATTTGGTGACTCAAATATCATGAATGGCTTTGTCATCTGTGATGTGATTGCTTTTGTTATGATGAACAAGCACTTAATAAAGCTGGAACACAAGGAAGACATTTTCCCTCAACTTATATCACAGAAAACTTCAGTGTATGTCAACAACCAAGCAAGAGAACGCTTTGTAAAGTTTAGCTTTAAACTCTACCCATTATAATTTGTCTTCATAAATTCCCAGCAAAACACTTTAAAATTGTGTGTGAGGCAATGCACTTCTTTGTTGAGAAGGACTGTCCATTCATTGCAGGATGTCCCCTATTCTTGTAACCATGCAAAATCTCCTAATAGCATCTAAACAGGCAAATAGCCCAATTGCCACAATGGTTGAATGTCAACCAGGAGGTCACAGTTTGATTCCTGGTCAGGACACATACCCATCTTGTGAGCTCGATTTCCAGTAGGGGGCATGAAAGAAGCAGCCGATCAGTGATTCTTTCTCATCATTGATGTTTCTATCTCTTCCCCCTCTCCTTTTCTCTCTGAAATCAATTAAAAAATATATTAAGCTCTAGCCAGATTGGCTCAGTGGATAGAGCATTATTAGTCTGTAGACTGAAGGGTACCAGGTTCAATTCTTGCCAAGGGCACATGCCTGAGTTGTAGGCTTGGTCCCCAGTGAGGGGCGTGCAAGAGGCAGCTGATCAATGATCCTCTTTCATTATTGATGTTTCTACCTCTCTCTCTTTCTCCCTTCTTCTCTGAAATAAAAAAAGAAATTATAAACCCTCCATAGGTTCCCAAAAAGTCCCCGAGGAGACACCATTGTTCCCACCAAGAATCCCTGCCCTAGGATCCCTGCTTGCCTCTGAAGTTCAGTGGATCTGTTTATATACTTCATTCTAAAACTTAATGTAATTAATTATATTGAATGTCTGATGTGTTCCTTGTTGCTCAGGCAGGCAAAGATAAACTTGTGTCTATTCCTTTACAAAGACTTTCAGATTTATCCCTAATGCCTAACACAGCTCCTGATATATACTAGGTGCTCAGTAAATATTTTTGAATGTATGCATATGCATAGGGAGGATGCTCAAACAATATAAATAGACATGAATATTTTCCTTGCATTTTAACTGGAGATGTCATACATTTCCAGCATCCTACTTGGGAAACTAAGAACAAGATGCGACAACAATAAATTATCAGTACAATGTAATACTTCATTAAGGGGTGCAGCTTACGGTAGAAGCTGTAAGCGCAATAAAGTGGTAAGAGAAATTGCTGATTTTAAGAGAAGGTAAGTAGGTGTAGTAGAGTCAGTGGAATTGGAGCAGGGCCCTGAAGAAAGGGTTGAACATGGGTGAGAAAGGGGGAAGGCTTCCCAGAGAAACAGAGAGGATGCTGGGCCCAGAGTCAAGAATGTGCAAGGTCTGAGTGAAGAGCAGGGCAGGGAGGCGCCTGGCTGGACTGGAAGTGCAACAAGGTTCACATTAATGAGGTGTGGAAACTCTGTGACTGGGTGTGCAGGGGCCAGATTTAGAAGGACTGCGAATACCAATTAGTTAAGACTTACTTGAAAGATTTTAAAGTTGTACACTATTTTAGAAACCCAAGCAAAATGCTGACATTGTTGGGGAATGGAAAAAATGTGTATGGCTGAGGGCAGAAGTGATAATGTGCTGAGGCCAGTTTATACCCACTCACAAGAGCTGATTATTACATTTTCAGGAATTTTGTTAGTTGGCTGGTAAACACAGCCATTATTAAAAATCAAGCTATATAGGCAAATTAAATAAATTCCATTAAAATGAAGGTAGTACATACTCAAAATGCATCACTTCCTAATTATTTTACCACATTTCACTATTTCTATGCTTTTGAGGTTATTTACCAGTACTTACCAGAATGGTGAAAATGACACAGAATGATGTGCAGCTTAAAATCAGCCGAGGAGGGAGTATGAACACTACAGAAATCAGAAAATGCTACATATCACAACCTGATTGTTTTGTTGACTGTGGACTTAAGAAAGTGACAGAGAAAATGTTAAGAATCTAGATGAAAACTTTAAAACTGTATCATGTCTCTACTGTTGCTTAGAGCATTCCACAAAAAAAACTTAGGAAATCATTTTTCCAGTATTTAGAAATCTTATAGCTTTATTGAGGTATAATTAACAATGTTATAAGGTATTTAAAGTGTATAACATGATTATATGAAATATATGATATGATTATATATATATATATATATATATATATATATAGAGAGAGAGAGAGAGAGAGAGAGTGAGAGAGAGAGAAAGTATTCTCCCATCAACTTAATTAACATATCCCTCATTTCACATATTTGCCTTTTTTGTTTTTGTTTTAATTTTTTATTAAATCTATTGGGGTGACATTGGTTAATACAATGTAAAGTTTTCCAGTGCACAATTCTATAATACATCATTTATATATTGTATTGTGTGTTCACTCCCAAAACCAAGTTTCCTTCCCTCACCATTTATCCCCTTTACTCTCCACTAGCTCCCATACCTCCTTTCCCTTTTGTAATTCACCAAACTGTTGTCTGTGTCTGTTGGGGAGCACCCAAGACTTGGTTGGAAAGTTTGTAAGGAGGGCATTCTGAGAAAAGGAAAACCTGCAGAAGTTTACCAGAATTCTGGGCTTAGGGGAGTGCCAAAGGCAGTGCCCCTAATTATTCCTTGACCTTTCCAAACAAGTCTGTGCACGTGCAGACCACTGAGTGTTTATTGGAATCCTTATGCTTACTCTTTGAGTGTCCTTGCTTAAAGAACATTATAAACACATGTGTCCTCCCAATATTACTTACCCTACTGATTGTATCTAAAAGATAAACTATCTCAAACTGCTGTTACAATAAAAGCCTAACGAGGCAGGCAATCAAGGCTGTCTAGTTCCTTTAGCCAGGCAGTCCTTTAGCCCTCTCTTTCACAGCAAAAGTGTCAGAGTAATCCATTCATAGCTGCTTTATTCACAATAGCTAGGAGACAGAAGCCACCAAAATGCCTATTAATGAGTGAACAAAAGGTAGTGTGTACATAAAATGGAATTTATAAAGGGAGGAAATTTTGACACATGCTACATGGATGAACCTCGAGGACATTATGGTAGGTGAAATAAGCCAGTCCCAAAATAATAAATACTCTGTAATTCCATTTACATGAGTTACACAGAATAGTCAAAATCATGGAACCAGAAAGTAGAATGTGGTTGCCAGGAGTTAGAGAATGGAGAGTTATTTAATGGGTGTAGAACTTTAGTTTTTCAAGATGAAAAAAGTTCTGGAGACTGGTTGCACAACAGTGTGAATGAACTTGCTATTGAACTGCACGTATATAAATGGTTAAGATGATAAATTTTATGTTATGTGTATTTTATCATAATTATAAAAGATATTTCATGCCATGTGGAACTCATAAAAGTGACTCATATTTATGTATAAAATGTTGACATTTGAGGTTGCTTTGAAACAGGATACTGCTCACACCAGGAATCAGAGCACTACACTGGGCGTGAGGAAACCTGAGGCTGCTCTTTTCTGACTTCATCCATGATCCACACGTGTGAAATGCAGTCATTGGACCTTTTGAGGGCTTGATCAAATGCTATTACTGCCTTCTAAAAAAATGTGTTTCAGGTATGGGTGAGGTAATCTTTGTAAAACCACAGAGGTTCTTTACCAAAAAGAAGACTAAATAAAGAAAATATATATCATTAGCATGGTTATGCTACTTCTGTTAAACATTGTTACATTGTTCAAATGAATTCTGTTCATTTTAACGGGTCAGGACTAAATATCTATTAATGATAGACCTTTTGTCACAGCAGGTAATATTTAGTTTCCTGAAACCAATCTTTAAAAGTCTGCTTTGTACAACTGTTGAGATCTATCATTACAAGAACTTATTTTTGGCACCAGGTCCTGGAGCTTTGGCTAATAGCAGTCAACTGAGGTAATTCTAGCTTACTTCTGCAAGTGTTCTAATGGCAGGAAAAATATGTTACCCATGAATCATCATGACACTCAACAGAACAGCTCAACATTTTACAGAGCCACAAGAGCATAGTAGCTGTCGCTCCCATTTTCCAAGATCCATCCATTGTTGGAAGTCTTTCTATTATTTGGAGATACACAAATAATTTGGAAAAAAAAAATCAAATTCCATTACAATTAATACCCACATAACAAAGATGTGTTCAATTTTGGAAGTTTTTGTGGTTGGCTAAGTAGTCTAGATTCAAGTCCCTGGAAGAGTTTTTATATTGAGATTTTGGTCCCTTTCCCTCCACAAAAAGAAAAACCCAAACCAAAAAACAACACAAAAACCACCATCAATAAACAATTTACAAGTGCAATTGTTTAAATTGACTTTCCTGTTTGAAGATAAAATGGCATGTCTTCGTGTTGCTTAGTCTATTTTCTTTTCTTTACCTTGTCAGTTAGTTTTCCTGCTTAGTACTTAGGCTGTATCAGTGGTGAAGAGAGAGGATCAGGGGAGTCATGTAGAAGAAACAAAAGTGGCTTTCTAAATCTTATAAGATTTTAAGTTATAAGACAAGTTAATAAGTAATCTTATATTTTAATGGAGATATTAAGAAAAGTGAGACTTTTAAAATTAAGGAAATTAAGAAAAATAACTTAAAATTAGTATCTAAAGAAACTGTTATCCACTTGTGCAATATATACAAGGTAGGGCAAAAGTAGGCTTATAGTTGTTTGTATGTAAAATAATACAATAATTAATAAATAATAAATTATTATTTACTGTGTTTTGTGTACTCACAACTGTAACCCTACTTTTATCCCATCCTGCCTGAGCAAGAGATGAATCAAAGTTCACTGCTTCAATGCATTACCTTCATAACAATACAGTAATATACTTTATAGATATGAATATATGCAAATCAATGTAATGTATGTTATAGTAAATATTTTCCTTTGTACAAGGCTTGATAATTGTTAGAAGCATTATAAAATAGGATCTAGTAATTTCAGAAGAATGTATTTAATGCTACCACCATATTTTTAACAAATGAATCACAATATTATTAAGCTAGAGATCCCAATGTTTTAGTTTTCTTAAATCATGCTCACAGTTGTATATCAGGAAAGTCCCAGAAAGTCAGAAAGAAAGTGACCGGGGCATCTATATTTTGGGCAAAGAAAGAGAGAACAGATGAAGAAGGGATATTTCCTATTCTTTCTTTGCAAGTCTTGTTACATGAGGGAAAAAAAAGTGTTCTTGGAATAAATCCTATTTGCGCTCCATTTCTATACTTACATGATTAATTTCCAGAAATAGAGCTGTCAACACTACTGGAGAAAATAATTTCAAGGGCTTGGTAGATCAGAAATGTGTCAGCATCAAAACAAATGATGATTTAAAATAGCTCAAAACAATTTTTATTTTCCAGTGTATCCTCACCGCACCCAGAAAAGCCACTGATGTGAAGTCAGTAAGACCTTTAGCAAGAACAGCATTTGAAGGTAACTCTATGTTATTTAAATAGATGGGGGTGATACAAAGATGTGAAGCCACAAAGGCAGAAGCCACTTCTTAAGAAGGCTCAGAGGTGGGGCCATGAGGTTTATTGCGACAGGAAAGGAGGGGGTGAGAACTTTCATCAACAAAGAGGCTAGGGTAGGCTGGCTTTGAGTCCCACACCTTTTTTCATTGACTTAATTGAGACATTTGTACTTAAAACTAGGCTTTGTACAGAGAGAATAGATAACTTAATTCCAGATCATCTTCATTGGTTAGCATATCAAGGGCTGGGACTGGAGGGCTGCTCACAGTTGTACATCAGCAAAGTCCCAGGAAGTCAGGAAGAAGGTGACCTGCCCTTTCATTCCAGGGGCACCGGGCATTCTGGAGTCCAGGAGAGGAGTGCTGTGCTAGGTGAGCACAGAGGACTTTTATTACACGTCTCGTGTGGTTTCCTAGAGGAACACTTCTGAGCTAGGTGCCCTGGAGCAATCCAGGATTGCCAAGAGGCCAGGCAGAGGGAACCTGCATTATTGTAGCTTCTCTGAGTGACCCTGAGTGGCATGAATGGAAGGCCCTGCAAGTGCCTGCGTCCCCTTGGGTGATAGAGGAGTAGTAGAGACTCAGTCTGGGAAGCTTGCTAGAGAGGGTCTCCAGGGCTATGCAAAAATAACTCTGCGGTCAAGGGAGATGAAGGGCCAATCCACAGTGTCAGATGCTGAGGCAGCAGGCAGTAATGCATCTGCAGGCTGTGCAGTGATGCTGCACAGGGAAGCCAGCAGGGCCCTGAGCCTGAGGGAGCAACAGGAGAGCAGAAGGGAAGAATATGGTCCCTCAACTCTCTCTGAGATCCGCTCCCCCACTCCTTCACCACAAAGGCACTGCACGCTGTCCACCCCTCAAGGAAGAAAAGGAAATGGAGAAGAAATCCAAGGGAAATAATTTAATCTTGGAATTGACCATGTTACCTGAAAAACACTGATTCTTTATATTATTGGGTAGGTTTAATTTACCAGATTGCACTAAGCATAGTTTCTCACCTCTTATCCAGAGAGTAGGACCTTGGGAGGAGACTAGATCAGATGCAGGGAAATAAAGAGGCTTTTCTTTGACTGAGTGTAGGGTACAAATTTACAACAAATCACCCCCAAGGCCACTGCTAGCCTCTCGTCCTCATCTGCTCCTCTCTTCCTGTGGAGCTTCTTCCAATCATTCTCATAATAGCCAGGGCCCTCTGGGCCCGCCATTCCCCTCCTGAGGCATCACTCTGTCAGAGAACACAGTTTTCAGCACTGCGATCTCTCACTCTCATTCAGCAACAGTCAGCCCAAGTATGGACCAATTCGATTGGAGTGTGGTTGGGGTGCTAGAGCAGGAAGCTGCAGGCCCACGCTGTGTTAGGAACTACCTTCAGATGCTATACTGTGTGTGGGTGTCTCAGGGGAGAAGAGGAGCAACCGCTCAGGAGAGCTACTTTCCAACCACTATGGGAGAATTTCAATATTTTAACAGTCAGCACAGCCAGACTGGAATGTATTAACTGGATATTAGAAGCTTCTATGTCTTCTTTCTCTCTTTCAATCAGAGTCCAGACTCTCCAGAAGCCCACTATTTTTCTTACTCCCTCCAGGTCAAGGTTTTTAACCTCTCTCCCTTCCTTCCTTCCTTCCTTCCTTCCTTCCTTCCTTCCTTCCTTCCTTCCTTCCTTCCTTCCTTCCTTTCTTCCTTCCTTCCTTCCGTCTCAGCCCCAACCTCATAGCAGGAGCTGGTGTAGGGGAGTAAGAGAAGTAACAACTGCAAGTGGGGGTCTGGAAACTCATCCAGTGTTGGATCAGGAGAAACCCTGTCAATTCATGAACCCTCTGGTACATCTGAGCACATTTCCAGAACAGAATAATAAATGGTAGATTCACATTGAAATGAGGACTGCTGTTACACTGCTAGGTAGGGTCATATGGGCTGACAGGAACCTAATTACCCTTTAGGATGTTGCTTGTACAAAAACAATGCATTTACAAGTTCCCATTGAGCAATGTGTAAACAAGCCTCTTAGACACAAGCTATTCTAACTTGGGTACTATCAGAGTGATGAAATCTCTCTGTGTTTATTCTTCACTAGAGGCCTGATGCACAAAATTCATGCAAGAGTAGGCCTTCCTTCCCCCACTGCCATCACCAGCTTCCCTCTGGCACCTGGGACCCAGGCTTCCTCACAGAGGAAGGCCCTGCTCACCTGCCACAGCCCGCCAATCGGTGGCCTGGGCCTCCCTCTGCTGGGCCCACAACCAATCGCATCGCATCGGCCTTGGCTTGCCTGGCCTGGTGGCAGTGGGTGTCACAGTGTGGTCATCTGGAAGGTCATTCAGTCTAATTAGCATATTATGCTTTTGTTATTATAGTTTAGCAAAAACATCAAAATATACATATAATACAATGAGAAAGACAGTTAAATAAAGAAATTAAGGCAAAGGGACACTAATGTTAGAATAAATAAATTAAAGCCATACTTTCTGGTTTTAAAATGCATGTCTAAAGGCAAGTGAAGATTACTGCTAGCCAATAGAAAGAAAAATTCACTGGCTGCATAATTCCTGAGATTTTGTTTTGGCCTGATTACTCTGGAAAATGCTCAGTGATGCCTAGTCCTGCAGGCTGAGAAAAATCTCTCCCATGGATCCTCAGCCGAGGACTCCATGCACTGCTGTTACCTAGCATCATAGCTAACACTTAGTGGGGACTATACAAGTACTTCTCTGCACTGTTGCCTTCACATCTCAAAAACACTCTCTGAGGCTCTCCTGAGGTGAGGAGAAGGTGGCTCAGAGAACTTCAGCAAGTTGGCCAGGCCGTGCAGCTCAGAAATGGTGGGCCTGGGACTTGACTGGGTCTGTTGGTCACTGAAGTCCCTGCTGTTGTACGCTGTTTTATGAACAGTGACCCTGGAGTGACATCAGCCCGTACTTTCTGCTGTTTCTTAAAATGGCCTCAATAGCCAATGACAAAAATGTGTGTCCACAAAGGAGCAAATGATCTTCACACAGGAAGCCTAAAGCATGACTTGTAACACTTAAATTTTTTTATATTAAATTTTATACTTTCCACTTAGTAGGAATAAAAAAAAAAAGAATGTTATTTTTCAAGGCTACAAATTCTCTATTTCTTTAGTAAACAAGTCGAATTTTCAAAGTTCCATGTTATCTCTTTTGTGTAGGTTGTAGCTCTCCCACAGACTCTGAAGGGTTTTTTCACTCTCTATGCAAAGTCAAGTACCCTTGTCAATGCTAGAAGATTCTTTCTTAGTCTGCCATCTTTTGTTTAATCTTGCAGCTCTGCGGAAAGCAGCTTTGTTCTTTGTCCTACTTGCAAAAGGAACTTTCCACTCACACCAACTGGGAATATGAAATAGGTTATGTTTCCATCAAAGAAGAGCTTATTACTCGTTTGTGTAGTGTTCTCCCTTTGTGTCGAAGGGCAGCATTAAGTGAAGGCCCACAAAGCACCTTAGAGGCTAAAGAAGGATTACGTGGAAGGCTAAACCCCGAGGCAGGTTTATGTTCCCTGTAGTGCACTTTCCTGGGGCTTAGCATCTTTCCTCCTGGCTGTCGAGGACACCGGAGGGCACCGTATCTGTCATGAAATGGGACTAATCACCTTAGCTGAGTTCGTATTTAAGGCCAGGTGAAGTGACCGAGGCAGTGTTTGCTGCAAAGATCAGATGTGCTTTCCAACCTGCAGGCAGAGAAGCGTCTGCAAGGTAAAGGCAGAAAGTCTTCAGATGGCTTTTCCATGAGCAATGTCAACACCGAGACGTCTTCCCAGAGGATGTGAGTACACAAGTCTGCACACTGGTTAGTCCAGACTGAGGCTAGTCGCTTTTACCAAAAACATTTGCGTGTGTGAAATAAAAGGACAATTTGACCTTAAAAGGAATATAGTTCTATAGGAGTCTAATGAAAAATAGAGAAGTAAGAAAATAATCTTGTATAAGAATCATCAATAGCATTCCTCCCATAACCACTGGTAGGTACAATATAAGAAATATAAGAAATATGAGAAATATATATATATATATATATATATTTTTTTTTTAACACAGTACACTTTGGAAACATAAATTTATATAAAGTTTTATCTATAAATGTATTGGCTCCGTTACCAGCAGTATGGTAGTTAATAAATTCTTATTTGTCTGAAATTACTAACAAGTAAAGATAATATACTGCTCCCGCCAAGTAAAGAAAGAAATACTACCTTGCCTTCATTTGTTTAATATTTTAAGTGAAGGCAAAAGGAAGTTTTAAAAGATAAAGTGGGTTTAAAGTTACATATAAATTTAAGTGTTTTGTCATCTTCAAATATATTAAGTATCTGCCTCTTTGTGTTACTGCTTCATAGTCACTAGACATTATTATTTTAATGGCTTCCCTCCCATTCCAAAAATTGTCATAATATATAGACTAGGAAGTGTCAAAGTAGATAATTTCAGGGGGGAAAACATTGAGGAATAAGCAATTATAATTATGATATTATTTATATATTTTATGTTACTATTTCTTAAATCATTCTCTGCAACTATCTAAAATACCTAAAATTCAGTTCAGCTATGTGAGTACTCCTAGAATTTCTTTAGTCTATGTATGAATTTATATACAATAGATTTTGGTTCACAACCTTTTGAAGGAGGTGAACATAATTTATACAAACTGTAATAGCACATAACATACATTAAATTCAAGTAGAAAGGGTATTAATACATAATTTCTACTTGTTTAATGATGTCAAAGGTTTATCTCTTGTGCCACAATATCTGCAAATGTGCCTAGAAGTTTAAGAAGGTGTGGATGGATCTACTGACAATGAGCTTCCAGAATGAAAAGCAGTAGTCCTAACCGGTTTGACTCAGTGGGTAGAGAATCAGCCTGAGGACTGAAGGGTCCCAGGTTTGATTTCGGTCAAGGGAATGTACCTTGGCTGTGGTCACATCCCCAGTAGGAGGTGTGCAGGAGGCAGCTGATCGATGTTTCTCTCTCATTGATGTTTCTAACTCTCTATCCTTCTCCCTTCCTCTCTGTGTAAAAAAAAAAAAAAAAAAAAAATCAAAAAAATCAATAAAATGTATTTTAAAACAAAACAGAATGAAAAGAAATAAGTGGTGAGGGAGCCATGCACATACCATTTGCCTTCAACGACACCTCCTGGCTATATTCACTGTGATGAGCTATGTTTAGAAAGTGCTAAAGCACATGCCTCTAGCAAAAGTGAAATATATTTTATGGTCACTGCCAAATGCTTCTGTATTAAGTGTCTTTGCTGGCAATGCTACAGTGATAACTCTTGTTTATACTGTGTTAGAATAACAGAAAAGGTGCTTATTGTTATTTAAAACCAAAATTGAGTCTAGCTGCCTTTTAAAATGGGATGTTAGTGACTTAATTCAAGTCAGTAGACAAGAACTCCCTAAATCTCCTGTCTTTGGAAGAGATGGGAAGGAAGGGAGTCAGTAGTGACCCAGAGTGGAGGAACCATTGAGGAGAGGCTCAGAGAGAGTCTGGGAGAGGGTCTAGAGAGGTCTCTGAAAAACAAACTGGGAAGAACTGGTTTGGAGCTGTTGGGGTACCAGCTGAAAGAAGATCAAAGAAAAGAACAAGAAACCAGAGCCCCTGATTTGTCAAAAGAGGAATGGAGAAATCAGATTCACTTTTAAGTTGTTTTTGACATCCCCCTCCCCCCAACCAACTGGCCAAAACCTCAGTGAAGTCGGCTGCACGCTGAGAGTGGTTTTATGTGGTTATTGAGAGAAATGGATTGCATTCTGAGTCAGTGAGGCATTGGGTAGACTCGGAGCCCCACAAGAGCAAAACTGTTTAGACAGCTTGCCCACAGGGATAAAGTCCCTGGGAACAGATAGAAGCCTTGTGGAAGATGAGGGACGGGGGTGAAGGTGGTATCAGTGACTCCAATTTTAAGGAGCAATATCATTTGTCCTGTTATAAATTACTGTGATGCACATTGGAGATGGAAATATTTTAAACTATTTCTTCCACTTGAAATGAGTGCTTGGATAATTTTAGAATTCCCTTGTAATCTTCTCAAGAAATATGTGATTCTAGAATTAGAACAATCAAATATTTTAGGCCAATTTATTCATCTAGTCTTACCTTCAACTTTACTTCAATTAACAAATGTATTTTGAATATTGATATAATAATTTGTATTTTATTGTATTTAACACAATACTTTATATAAACACTCTAAAACTTTTCCCATGTTGGATATAACAATAGGTTTTTCACACTTCTGGCTATAGCTATGAGCAAAGAGCATGATGGTCTCTTATCACAGCCAATTCTTCTGTTAGAAATGTTTGATAAAGAAATGCTATAAGGCAACTCTTTTGGCTTTCCAAGTTTTAAAAATGATTTCCCATGCATTATTTTTAAAAACTAAAATATACTGAAGGAAGTATGAAATATACTTTAGCATTAACATGCTTTTCAGAACTCACATTAATATAGGACACTTAGGACTATGTGAGGATTGTTTTATGCCTTAAACAAAAGACTTCTAAGGCTATCTCTTTCTAATTTTAATTTAAGAATTTATATTTTTTTTCAAGAATTGTAGAAACACTTGATCCTCCTAATCTTTTTTAATGTAAAAAAAATTACCAAATACAGCAGTTATTTTAAAATGTACTTATTTAGCCGAAACCAGTTTGGCTCAGTGGTAAAGCGTTGGCCTGCGGACTGAAAGGTCCCGGGTTCGATTCCGGTCAAGGGCATGTACATTGGTTGCATGCACATCCCCGGTAGGGGGTGTGCAAGAGGCAGCTGGTCGATGTTTCTCATCGACGTTTCTAGCTCTCTATCTCTCTCCCTTCCTCTCTGTAAAAAATCAATAAAAATATATCTAAAAAATAAATAAAATGTACTTATTTAGAATGTATGTAGCCTACAATTCAAGCATCATACATGCAACGAGTATTTTCTATATAACTGCTCAAAATCAGACTTGGCCAAACTCAAATTGCACTGACTTTAATGAATAGCCACTTCATTTTATGTCATTCCATTTCGGTAAGAAAGTGAAACAGAATCAAATTTGCAGCTAGCTACTGTGCACCAGGCAAGCGTTCAGTAAGTATCTGCTGACTTGGCAAGGGCTACAGTTCATGAAATTCATGTCTTACTACAACTGCCCTAATCAGTTGAGACAGAATTAGCACTAGCTAAGTCGCCTTGGTGCTGCCTGAAGGAGTTTGTTGAGGGTAAGAGTCTGAAGACAGAGATTAAGGAGTCCTCATCCTCCTAAAGTGCTGGGCATCCCGGCTTAGAGCCCTGGGTCAGAGAAATCCCGCTGAATGCAGACCTCAGCACAGGGCACTCCCGCTTTGGGGACTGCCAGACACGCTCCGCATTTAAAACGGATATCCCAGTCTGCACTTTGAATCAAGAGCATTTCATCTGCCATAGCAAAGTGACCTTGGCTCACAATTTGTCTACGTATGTGTGTGTCTCTTTATAAAGAGGATTCCTGGAAAACATGAAAATTAGTGTTTAAAGACTCATGAGACAGTAGCTCCAAAATAGTGTATGTACAGAAACTTAGATTTGGAGCTTCACGTATCTATCTGGCTGATGAAAGGAAAGATCTGGCCAATTCCAGAATATTTCCTTGGAAGTGTCCTGATAGTATTTGCTTTAAAATATAATTTGGTTCAGGGGAGTGAAACTGTCCTGTATTTTGGTGAATACATGTCATTATACCCTTGTCAAAACCCATAGAATGTACAACACTAAGCACGACCTCTAAGGTAAACTGTGGACTTTGGGTGGGAAGTGATGTGTCGATGTAGAGTCATCAGTTGTAACAAATGCACCACGCCAGGGAATTCTATAAATTGTGGGGGAGAGGTATATGGCAAATTCTCTGTGCTATCTACTCAATTTTGTTATGAACCTAAAAATAAAAATATAAATGCTACCATATATATATAAATATATATATACACTAGTGCCCCAGTGCACAGACTCATGCACATTGAAAGTAAATTAATTAGAAGGTGTCCAGCAGGGCAGGACTGGGTGAAATGGGCTGGACGTGCCCTGGAGCCAACCTCTCTCAGTCCCTCCCCGGCCAGCAGTACCTAGGGCCATGCCAGGGCTCTAAGGGCATCTGCAGAGTGAGCGGGTTCCTATGGCAGGGAGGTCCCTCAGCCAGGCCTGCGAGGATCAGGCCAAAACTGCCTCTCTGACATCCCCTGAGGGGTCCTGGATTATAAGAGGGTGGTTCTCTAGTAATACATCCTGGAATCAGGCTCCCTCCTCTCTAGGGTGCATTATCCTAGAACCATAGCTGCCAAATCACCGGAGCTCAGCAGCTCCTGCATTGAACGTCTGCCCCCTGGTGGTCAGTGCACATCATAGCTACCAGTTGGATGGTCGAAGGGTCGCTTAGCCTTTTATATATATAGATATATGTATAGTTTTGGAAAACAAAAGAAGACAGGCACAACCTGAAAAAACCGAAGCATCTTAGTCCATTCAGGCTGCTGTAACCAAATACTAGAGTCTGAGTGGCTTATAAACAGAAAATCCCCAGAGGCAGGAAGTCCAAGATGCAGGTGCCAGCAGTCAGTGTCTGGTGAGGACCTGCTTCCTGGTTCATAGATGAGCATCTTCTTGTTGTGTCCTCATGTGGCTGAGGGGTCAAGGAGATCTCTGCGATCTCATTTCTAAGGACACAAGCTCATTCATGAGGGCTCTACCTTCATGACCTAATAACCCCCAAAAGACTCCACCTCCAACACCATCACATTGGGGATTAGGTTACAATAGAGGAATTTGGGGAGGGGAAGCAGAACATAAACATTCAGTCTATAATACCAGGCAATGTTGTTGTTGTTTTTTAAAGAAAATCAGGGCAGCAATAGATATGATCGTGGTAAGTAAAGAAACACTCCCTCACCAAAGAAACTAGGAAACCCAAGTGGAGCCCAGAATCATAACACTTAGATATTGCAGATGCCAGTGACTCATTGTTCTCTCCAGAGACCTCCATGATATAGGAATATTTCCCTAGATATTGGAAATAAATTACATTTTAAGTAAATCTTGGTGGATTGGATTGATTAAAAAATAATAAACTACCATATCAAAAGTGTAACATTTTATAGATTACATTCACTTCCCTTGACATAGCATAAAGAGAAAAAGCCAGACCCAAGAACCATAGAATCCAGAACAGATATGGTATCAAGAAGGGCTTTAAATTATATTAAATTAGGTAAGACTTGTCTCTGGGGTCTCATTTCTTTTTCTCCATTAGCCTCATAGCCTTGGGTCCCCGCTTATTTCATTGAATATGTGACTAACAGGGGGGGAAAAATCCTGCTGTGTTGTTGCAGACAATGGACCCTGCAGAGCCTCATAGGTATATGCCTGTGCCCGGTACCGGTGAACCTGGCAGTCCAGAAGAAAGGTATCTGTGCCGACTGTCTAGTGGAATGACACTAGAAGGTAACCACTTTGTCTCAATTGCGTTAGACACTGTTGCTGCCCTGTCCCATATCCCCTTGGTCCACTACTGAGTTCACCTGCAACTATGGAGGTCATCTTCCATCTCGAGCACATGCATTGCTCAGCTTCTCAGTCTGAAGGCTTTCTTCTGCACCATAGGACTTTGCTGGATCAGGCTCAGGCATAACCCAGATGCGAGGGAGAAGTGTCCTGACAGAAATTGCTGGGTAAATAGCCAACTCTTTGGCTTTCAGTGGGACATTTCTGAGGTGTGTGCCACGTGGATTTTTAGAAGGTCCCAGCATCAGTTGCCCACAATAGTAACTCACACATAACTCACTCTTTATTGGCTTTTTCCTTCCTCCTTTTACTTTCCCACTCCCTTTTGGGAAAATCTCTTGTCTCAAAGCCTGCTTAAGGGGATCCCAAATAAAACAGTCTCATCTACTTTTGGTGACTAATCTCCATGGCATTTCCCTAAATTGGCATGTGTGAGGAAGAGGTCAATGTCGAGGCAATCCTTGCTCCAGAGGAATTCTGCACTGCTCCCTGTCTTCCTTCCCCTTCCTCCTGATTTGTCTCAGGCGTCCCATAAAATGCAAGATGAGCACTGCATTTTATAATTTCAAAGATTCTATCTCATTCATGGGTAAATTCAAAGTTCTTCAAAAGACAACTTGTGACAGAAATCGAAGTTCATAATGTTTCAAAATGAACCACCAGGTTGTATCCCACATCATTCTGTTGTGTACTGGATAGAGGGGAAGAAGGTAGCTGTGCACAAAATTTCAAATGGAGGACCTGCGATTTCAAGCCACAGGGCAGTGTCCCTGCCAAAACCACAAGCCATGTCTTACATATGCCCAGCCCACATTCTTTGTTGGCATGCTTACCATGGCTGGCAGGCACCTTGTAGATATTTTTATTCTAATCCTGACAGAAATACAGTGAAAATAAATCAACACAAAAAAATATTAAAACATTTATAGATATACTAGAGGTCCGATGCATGGAAATTCATGCAAGAGTAGGCCTTTCCTTCCCCTGGCTGGCAGCACTGGCTTCCCTCTGGCTCCCAGGACCTGGGCTTTTCTCCTTCGGCTGACAGCAGGCACCCAGGACCTGGGCTACTTCCCTCCGGGCCTGGCTTTGTCAGGAAGGATGCCCGGAATGACATCCAGAAGACATCTGGTCTAATTAACATATTATCCTTTTATTATTATAGATTATTATTATAGATGGTGAAAGCAAATGTTAAGTGACCCATGGACTAGAATTTACAATTTTGTCAGTAGGTTTCTCTGATAAAGAAGCTAAAGAAGTGATTGCTTATTTAAATACCATTATATTTTTAGTTATTGAATCATATGATTGTATTAACTATTTAAAATTTAAATCAAATGTACACACAAGAAAGGAAGAAAGAAAGATCACTACTTTAAAAGCAGAATTTGTCTTCCTAATTTCCTTTTTTTTTTTCAAACATAGTTGTAGGCGTCTTGGTTTGTTTATTTATTTTGAGTACAACTGAAGATGCAGGAGAAGCTAAAATAACCTGTTTGACCTATATTTATTTAAATTTAAAATTATCTAAAGGACATTAAAAATTAACAAGAAAATGTAAGGCAAAATATTATCCCCAAAATAACGAACAAGAAAATGTAAGGCAAAATATTATCTCTTTTTCTGATCAGTAGTCTCTGAAGAGAAAGTTATAAATCCTTGTGTTTAGGTATGTTTGAATATAACTTGGTCACTTGTATTAGTTAACTATAGTCTCATGCTTTTAGCCTGTATCCTTTCTAATTAGATGTATTATTAGCCATTAAGAAGATTTCCCCTTCTTCTTCTTCTTTTTTTTTTTTTAATCCTATCAACTACTAGGAATATTTTTCCAAAGACTGAACACAAGAAAGTATTTGCATTTTTACCTCTAGTAACACACAAATCAAATTAAGCTGTAAGAGTGGAAGCTGGTATTTCTGGAATCTTGCAGGGCTGGTTTTATTTTGTTATTGTTACCTGTGGACTCTAAAACAAGTTTCAAGGGCACATGGATCAAACACAGCTCTACAGTTGTTGTCTGGGTGCTGACAATGGAGGGGTTTTTGTGTAACTGAAAGCAATTTCCCCCAAGTGCTGGGAAAACACAAAAGGTGTTCATTGTGTTAAGAAAAATTCAAATTGTTCTCAAAAAGTAGAGTTACTTATTAACAGATCTATCTGCTTCTTTTTAGAATTCCATCAGTGGCGAGAGGTATTGATGATAAATCCCACGGTGGCCATGAACCCTTTACTGACAGCATCAGGGCAGCAAAGGATCCCACTGGTTCCCTCACCATTTGAACCTCTGCCCGTGGATAGGTATTTATTTCCAACATAATATTATGGTCGAAGGAGAACATGGAACATCCTTAAGTTTTTGGATGATTTTAACCTCGGCGTTGTCTTATGGTCCAATGTTATTTCAGTGAACAGTGGTGCAATAATTCACGTCAAGATACTCTGCTGTACCTTCAACACGCTTCCCGCCATTTCCCCTTTGAGGCCTTGACATACTCAGCAAATAGCTAACAAGCACTTTTACCATGCGACAGGAATTGTGCAGGGACGGACATTGGTAGAGTCTATGAGAGCTGCCGTAACAAAATATCACAGACTAGATGGTTTCAACAACAGAAATTTATTTCTCCCAGTTCGAAAAGCTGAAAGCCCTATATCAAGGTGGCAGCAACATTGATTTGTGGTGAGACCTCTCTCCCCTGGTCTGCAGACAGCTGCCTTCTTGCCAAGTCCTCACATGACATTTTTCTCTGTACTTGTGCACCCCTGGCATCTCTTCCTCTTCTCATAAGGACAGCAGTCCTGTTAGATTAGGGCTCCACACTTTTGCCTTCATTTAAACTTTAATTACCCCATTAAAAGCTTTATCTCTGAATACAGTCACTTTGTGGAGTAGGACTTCAGGATTTGGATTTAGGGGACACAATTTAGTTCATAATAATTGGGTACCCTGGATTCCCTGTGATAGAACAATTCTTTCTTTTCAGGAAAAGTGACAGTATTAATATTTATGTTGCACACTTTGGCAGTTTCTTGTTTTACCTTCTTTAGAATATTCTGAGGAAAGAGTAAACATCTATTATTTATTCTTGTTCATGAAGTAGGAGCAATAAAATTGACTTCTAGAGAGCACCGAAGTTTGGCAAAATAAATAAATTACTTATCCAGAAAGTCAAACTTTGGTTCCAGTTGTCAAAATCCAAGTTAAATGTCTCCAGTAAAGAATAAAAAAATGTTGTGGTCACAAGTGTATGTTGGGTAGCTCTAACCCAAGACATGGCCTCTCATCGTCCTCCCAGACAACATAAGCTGAGCACCTACTCAAGTTTCTCCACAAACTACCGAACCCTGGGCTCCATGCAATCACCCAACCACCAGCCAGGCTGGCCAGCAGCATGGCTGGCATCTATGCAGGCCCTGGGGGCTTGGGCTCCTGGATCTCTGTGTTCCTCTCCATGAGCATGCAGGGTAGCTGGGGATCCAGGGTAGCTGGGGATCGGGGATCTGATGGGCATAGGGGGCATCCAGAGCAAGAAGTAGACTATGCAATGCCTGAATGATCACCTGGCCTCCTATCTGGAAAGGATGAGGATCCTGGAAGTTGATAATTGGAGGCTAGAGAGCAAAATCCAGGAACCTTTGGAGAAAAGGGGACCTTTGGTTAGAGACTATCTAGGATGTGTGGCTCAGATCTTTGCAACTTCTGTGGACAATGCCCACATTTTTCTGCAGATTGACAATGCCAGTCTTGCTGTTAATGACTTCAGAGTCAAGTATGAGACAGAGCTGGCCATGTACCAGTCTGTGGAAAATGACATCAATGGGCTTCGGAAGGTCACTGATATCATTATCACTTGGCTGTAGCTGGAGACAAGACAGAGATCGAGACTCTCAAGGAGTAGCTGCTCTTTTTGAAGAAGGAACACTGTGAGGAAGCTGGTCTATGAAACCAAATTATCAACTCTGGGTTGACTGTGGTGTTGGACGATCATGGTGGACATCTGGACCCACTATCGCCAGATGTTTCAGAAGAACCAAGAGATCTAGACAAGTACTGGTCCCAGCAGATTGAAGAGAGCACCACAGTGGTCACCTTGCAGACCACTGAGATAGAAGTTCCTGAGATGACACTCATGGAGCTAAGACATATGATCCAATCCTTGAACTCTATGAGAAAATTTGAAGGCCAACTTGGAGAACAGTTGAGGGAAATAGAGACATGCTATGCCGTAAAAATGGAAAAACTCGGTAGGATTTGCTCCAGCTGGAGTCAGAGCTGGAGTCAGAGCTGGAGTCAGAGCTGGCCCATACCAGGACATGGGATAGGGGGGGGGGGGGGGGGGGAGGCAGCTCAGCACTAAGAGTATAAGACAATGCTGAACATCAAGGGCGAGCTGGAAGCTGAGATAGCCATCTACCACCCTCTTTCTAGAAGAAGGGAAGGACTTTGATCCTGATAATACCCTGGACAACAGCAACTCCATGCAATCCATCCAAAAGACCATCACCTGCAGGACTGTGGGTGGCTAAGTGGTATCTGAGATCAATGACACCAAAGTTTTGAGGTGTTAAGGTAGCAGAAGCAGGGAACTCCTTGAAGGCGGGGGGGAGGGGGGGAAGGAAAGGGGGGATTAAAAAGTTCAAAGATTGTTAAAGATTTTTTTTTTAAAAAGGAATATTATGTTGGTCATGGAAAATCAGATGTTTTCTTTCAGACAATCCTAAAACTTTTCTTTCCTATTTTCTCTGTTGTTGTCAGTTGGGTCAATCCTTTCTTAGCAGAGTCCTTCCTCCAATCTTCCTTACCCTATTTCTATTTAAACCAATAGAGAGTGCAGGACTTCTGTACTTCATTTTGGGAAGAGATGATAGAATCCAATATGGCAATAAAACAAAATCTCATTGCCTATGCAATGGAAATTTTGTACAGTTACCTTCTCATTTTATCTATTTCATATCTTTTTCCCCCCCTAGAGATGCATTGCCCTCCACTGTGGCTCCAACTGATCCAAGACAGTTTTGCATTCCATACCGATTTGGATCCTCTGTTCAACCAAATGTAAATATGCCAAACATGATGTCCAATCGTGTCTACTCAGGTATGAACAATGGATCTCGTATGTGGAGCCACTGTGAACTGGAGGCTGAAGGATATAGCAGTTATACTTGTAGTTTCTTCAGTTAGTACTTAGATTTAAATTATGGTTTCACCACTGTGTGACCAAGTGGAAATTGTTTCGCTTCTCCAACTATCAATTTACTGATAAATAACATGAAAATCTGCAATATTACTGTCTGTCTTACATATAAGGAACTGATGAGTTCAGGAGGAAAGGAGAGTTGAGAGTTAAAGGGGCCGAAGGAAGTTTATATGTGGCCTAATAGGCATAGTGAGGACTTACCTTTAAAAGAAAAATTATTGATTTTTTACAGATAGAAATGGAGAAGGATAGAGTTAGAATCAGCGATGAGAGGCAAACATCGATCAGCTCCCTCCTGCCAACCCCCTGCGATGTGCCTGCAACAAAGACACATGTCCTTTGACTGAAACCATTTCCATTTTATAAAACATCATTTTGTTGTACTTTTTAAAAGGATTGGTCCATGTTGGAGTGGAAATTTAAAAAGAAAAGAATTATCTCACCATAGATGGTTTGAGAAGCACCAGTATAGATGCTAGGTGCATAAGGAGTGCAGATAAAGAAAAAGTCCATATAGTGTTAACTTACTAGTCAAGAATAGAGCCTTGAGTTCTGATTATGCTGCCATTATTTCAAGACATTTTAGTAGATTGACACAAGGAATACAATTGCTACCCAACTCCGTTAAAATCATTTAGGAAAAAGTATTTTCCTCAGATGCACCAAGATGTCCAGATAGAGAACTACATATTTTATCCTCTTAGCTCATGCACTTATTTCCAGGGATTTCAGTGTATCAAGGAAACACTTAGTTACATTTTTTTAAAGGTAAACTAATTCCTTTTGTACCAAAAGTGTGTGGGGGGAGAGGGGCTATCAATTTTTACTTCAAAAGCAAGAGATCACAGGATCCACAGTTCATTTTATAGATTTCCTTTTGGTGGCAGGAAATGTCACCAATCATGGACCAACCTTAAAGAAAAAGTATCTAGTGTTATCATGATGCCCTCACCAACATGATTCCAAGGTGCTGACTGGCAATGGTACTGTTTCCAACATGGTGCTCAACTAGTGATTTTGCAATACTATTTTAATCAGTATACTTTATTATTTTCAAATGAATGTTGTTAATTTGTTTGTGGGGCGGGATGTTGATTTTCTTTCTTAAGGTTGGGGCATTTTACCACCGGAATCCGTAAAGGCCATGGCCAGGAAGAATGAAATGATCCAAAGGCAGCATACTGCTAGGTAACGTAATAATGCTGCTTTATTTATCTTTTATTCATTCACTTGTTTGTTTATTCATTTGTTTTAGATAGGTAAATAGAGTTATATATATACTTTTATATACGGTATACATTCATTCATTTATTGTATTTGTATATTGTTGTATTTGTGTATGTTGTTATATGTGCATATATATATATTCTGAATGAATATATGTATATATCTATGTATACATCTCTATATGTAGATACACACACACACACACACACACACACACACACACACTCTGATTAATTATGGTTACCTAGAAAAATACTTCAAGAATATTACAAAAAAAAAAAATCTCCTGAATAATAAAAGGCTAATATGCAAATCGACCGAACAGTGGAATGACTAGTCACTATGATGCACATTGACCATCAGGGGACAGATGCTCAACACAGGAGCTGCCCTCTGGTGGTCAGTGCCCTCCCACAGGGGGAACGCCACTCAGCCAAAAGCCCTGAGCTGGACTCACGACTGGCAAGAGCAGTGGCACTACCACCTCCATAGCAGCACTAAGGATTTTGATTGTTGGCTTAGGCCCACTCCTCACATAGAGCAGGCCTAAGCCTTCAGTCAGAGATTCCCCCAAGGGCTCCTGGGCTGCCCTCTAGTGTATGTGTGTGTGTGTGTGTGTGTATGTATATATATATATACTAGAGGCCCAGTGCATGAAAAACCCCCTCACAGTCTGGGAGGGCTCAGGGGTGGAAGGCGACCCAGTGATCAGGGGGAGGTGACGCCCCATCATACCTCTGCTGCTGCCATTGCTGGCAGCACAAGCCTCTGCCAGCCCTGGTTACCTGAGCCTCAGGCAGCCCTGGGAAGGTGGGCAGCCACCATCCAAGACTTGCCTGCACCTTGGGCCTGCCCTAGGCATCTGGGCAGCTGCCATCTGAGGTTTGCCTGTACCTTGGGCCAGCCCTGGGCAGCTGTGGGGCTGAGGGAAGGTCTGGCTGCACCACGCACCTGCCAACCCCCAGCCAAGGCTGAAAGGACTGGGTCCTCCAATGGGGCTGAGGGGACTGTGCACCGCCATCTTGTGGCCCTAGGCGCTGCCATATTTGTGATGGTGTGATGGTCAATTTGCATATTCCCTCTTTATGAAATAGGATACACACACACACATACACACACAAACACACATACAGGTTGGTTAAAGATAAAAGCATGATTAGAAATTCTGTAGTGAACCTAAGTTTACAGACTGTAATAGTTTGTGGATGTCTCATGATTAAAATGCCTAGCAGAGATTCCTCTGAAATTCATGCTGGCATTTTTAACTTAAATGACTTGAATTCTGCTCAAAAATAGAAGTCAAGGTTGCCACTCCCATTTCAGACAACACCAGCAGAGTTCAGGCAGCGCCCCCCCAGCCCCCACCCTTCAGCCCAGCAGTGCCCTTTAGCTGTAGCTACCAGGAGAAAGGAAATATAACAGTAATGACTGGGGTATGGCTGTGGGGAAAGAAGGCTTCAGGGTCAATTTTCTTACCACCAAACCTAAGGGGCCCAGGTGATAACCAATAAGCCATGTAAAGTAAGCAGAACACTCTCCTCTTCCACCCCAACTCCTGGAGTAATTTGTGACTGTTGAGACTTGCATGACTTACTATGGTTCTTGAGTCCCACTAAAATTGTATGGCGGGGTTTAAAAACCTCTTCCAGAACTTTAGTTCCTTTGAAGATTAATCTCTGGTAAGAAACGTCCCAGGGCTGCATTATTAACTTATAGTAGAAATGTATATAAATGTAACAGGCAAACTTGTTAAATTGGTCAGATCTATTAGAGTAAGTCTCTACAGACTGGCCTTGGACTACCATTGTGAGAGTCAGCCATGCCCTTCACTTTATGGGGGATTCGCATTATATACGGTATACATTCATTCATTTATTATATTTGTATATTGTTGTATTTGTGTATTTTGCTATATGTGCATGTATATACATTCTGAATAAATATATGTATAATATATACCTATGTATACATCTCTATATGTAGATATATACACACACACTCTGATTAATTATGATTACCTAGAAAAATACTTCAAGAATATTACAAAAAACTTCAGATAGCGTGAATTGCAACAAACTTCAGATCGTGTGAAGATTCACAAGAAAAACAGAGGTGCTAGGGAAGGCAGAGGGCCAATAAAATTATATTTAAAAAATTTTTTTAAATTATTTGGGCTGATACTGGTTAATAAATTATATAGGTTTCAAGTGTACAATTCCATATATACATGATCTATATATTGTATTGTGAGTCTCCTTCCATCACCATAAAATTCTATTTCTAATGGTTTTCTTGGGTTGCATAAAATACTTTGTTTTGCTTTAGGTTGGAAATGGAAATGCATGCCATCTACCAGCAAAGGAGAACAGACAAAGTGAATCCCACAGGATTTGCGGGCCTGGGGGTACCATTCCCCTATGGCTCCAGTATCTCCAGTGGCCCAGCCACCTGCCATGGCAGGAGCATGCTCCCTACCGGTGACCTGCATTTGCACAGACGCTCCCTGAGAAGTCTTCATGGAAACCCCATGCTAGTGGCAACTGGTCCACGCTATCTAGAGGGCTGGGGGCAGAAATGTCGTCATCTCAGGAGAGGTACCGGGAATCAGAAAGTTCTAGACAGTGATATTGAGAGTTCCAAAAGTCAAGCAGGAGAAAAATCCGTAGGCCAGGTTCATGTGATTCCCTATGAAGAGGATGAGTATGCCAAAGACCCAGAAACGGAAGCTCTCAGCAACCAGAAGTCAAGCGAAGCCAACGAGAAGCCAACTGCAGTTCTCACCAATACCTGTAGAGAGTTAGAGCCCACCCAGAGAGAACCCTGGGGAACTCATGATGCAAAGGCCTGGGATGGTGGGAGAGACAAGGTTTCAGAGCAGGTGTTTGCAGCCTGTGGTGAAAAGAACGGGGTTTACCCTCCAGTTCCTCAAACATCTTTGCCAGGTGGGTATCCATGAGCAAGGTCAATGGCAAATTCTCATGAACCACAGATCCTCAAGTCCTTAAGTAATTACATAGAGAATTAAAACCATCATGCTTCCTTTTATCCTTTATTTTCTTAATCCCGTTTAGAATGACCTCTTTTTGAAGTCATTTTATTACTTTAGTTCTAAGAAGCCATACCGGTGAAACTAATCTCTCTTTATACAGCTATGTAGAGAATTTACAGCAAAGGTTAGGTAGGCAAATATGAGGAAGATGGGGCAACCTACCAGAATTTTTCATTAAAAATTTAATTCAATTTGCTGTTAATTTCTTCAATACAAAATAGAGGGGCTTCTTGCTTAAAAATATGAATTCTATCTGTATTTACTTTCAGTATTAACTTTCAGTGCCCATTACTGTTAATGATACCTTCTGACCTAAAAATATTAATGCACTTTTCCCCTCCAAACACTAAAGTTCTAGTTTTCTAGAACTTCTTTAGATAAAAATATTTTAAACTACAGGAATTGGAGGGGATCATGATCTGGCCACCAGACCAACTGCTTCCTTACAAAGTGTGAATTTGCTGTTTTGATGAAGATGCGACTAAATCCCTACATTGCCTAGAGAGCATGATAAATTGCAAAACGTCATAGGACATGGTGGTGTTAGTCTCCAGAATGAAATCCACAGGGCATTTCTATTGGAATCTAAGGGAAGCTGCTCTGGGACTTCTTTGTTTACTTAAGATAATGTTGTCATTAAAGAGTTTTTAGATTTGCAGGGGTGGAAAACCTTCTTTTTGCCAAGGTCATTTTGTTATTTATGACATTATTTGAGGGCCATACAAAATTATCAACTTAAAAATTAGCCTGCTATATTTGGTCATACTCCCCCCACCCAATCTTTATTGTTGAAAGTATTACATATGTCCCCCATCGACCTCTTCTAGCCCACCCACCTCACTGCTAAGGCCTTGACAGGGCCAGATCAAATGATTTCGTGGGCCTTATATGGCCCTCGGGCTGGATGTTCCCCTTCCCTGTTGAGAGGAAGAAAAGAAAAGAGGCAGCTAAGCTTTTTAGAAAACACCTCTCAATAACTCTTAATATTCTTGAAGGAGTTCACATGTAGATCTCTACAAAAGGGCCACTTCATGGTACTAAAATTGATGTAGCTGTACATAAAACAGTGCTCTTAGTGTCCTCCTTTCCCCTGGAAATTTTATACCACCCAATAACTGTCTTTCCGTCTTAAAGGAACACATGTACTGGTTACAAGAGGGGAGACTCTGTCTGTGGGTGAGGATATTCAGAAGTGGAGTGTGAGTGATGTGCACAACTTCATCCGTGGCCTTCCGGGTTGTTCAGACTACGCTCAGGTGACCTGAATTTAAGTATTTTCATAGGAATTCATAAGATACTTTGAAATATATTTCCTTTATAATGAGTTCAGTCAAACTTGCACTTTTTCACCCTCAAGAGGATTCCTAATAATCTCATCCCTTTTGGGGCATTGGCTATTTTGGCACAGGAGCTTCTGTTTGGTGGAGGGATGGTCCCATGCCCACACCCCAGCTGGCAAAGTTTCTGTCCTATCAAGACTCCTGAGAGGTGGGAATTCTCCCCAAATTAGGAGATTCAGAGTCCAAAGATGGAAAAAGAATGAGAAATGTCTAGTATCTTCCCTGCTCCTCCATAAACAATTATCTTAGGAACATATACTTCTGTACCAGAAGTTTTAGGCTACTCATAATAGGTAACAGAAATATATACTTCATTTTAAAAGGACAAGACAGCCCTAGCTGGTTTGGCTCAATGGATAGAGCGTCAGCCTGCGGATTGAAGGTTCCCAGGTTCCATTCCAGGTGGGGGCACATGCCTGGCTTGTGGGTTCCATCCCCAGTGGGAGGACATGCAGGAGGCAGCTGATCAATGATTCTCTCTCATCATTGATGTTTCTATCTCTCTCTCTCTCCCTCTCCCTTCTTCTCTGAAATCAATTTAAAAATAAAAAATAAAATAAAAAGGACAAAAGCAGATCTGAAAAGCTGGAGATTAATTGTTCTTAAATTCGATATTCATGCTAGAACAATATACAAAACTGCACAGATAAATACTACTTTCTTAAAAATTCCATTAATGTCAGGATAGGTGGGAAGAAGAGTACTTTCATTCATATAGGAAAATCAGTGACAAAAATCATGGGTTGGCAAGTTTTTGAAGTTTATGTCAATGCTACATTTTCATGCATATGGTTTACTTTTTCAAATGATTTAATAACACAATTTCAAGCAACACTGTGCCTATTAAATCATGTATCATTGTCTTACTATATATGTTTATGTATTAAAGGGGGGAAAAAGCAAGAAAAGGACATTATGATTTAACAACATCATAATTAACTGATGTTAGAGATCATGGTGTTTCAATGGTGTGAGAATATTTTTCTTTTTTTTTTTTTTTTTTTTTTTTTTTAGATTTTAAAATTTATTCTTAGAAGTGTAAAAATTTCTTAATTAAAAAAAAAAAACAACAACAATAAATAAGGATGCCTATAATTAATATGTGATCACCCCAAATCACTCACTCTACTGAATTCTTTTTTTTTTTTTTTTTTTTTTTTATGCTCCTTTGACAGGTTTATTCTCTTTTTTTTTTTTTTTTTTTTTTACATATTTTAATGATTTTTTTTGCCCCCCTCCCTCCCTCCCCCATAGCCCCTCCCTCCCCATAGTTTTATGTCCATTGGTTGTACTTATATGCATGTATACAAGTCCTTCGGTTGATCTATTATCTCCCCCAGATCCTCCTCCCCTCCCCGCTGTAATTTGACAATCTGCTTGTTGCTTTACTGTCGGTGTGAGAATATTTTTCTTCATGTATTGCTGTTAAGTATTTTTCGTTTTTGGCTTTGTTTATGAGACTTACAAAAAAGTTATATGGAGTAGTAATTAAGAGTGTACTTATGAAACCAGAAACTGTAAGTTCAAATCCTGGCTTTTCCACTTTCTGGACATGTGATCTAAGATAATTTTCATCTCTTCTCTGTGTCTCAGTTTTCTCATCTGTAAATAGGGATAGTATAATATTCTCTCAAGGAATGTTATAAACAATAAAGAGTTCCTGGCATCTTGTCAATACTGAATAAGTGCTAATTTCATCATTATATCAGCCAGAAATAAGCAACCCACTATATAATGTACATGTCATTAATGACTTTATTTTTATGGCTGACTTCTGATGGATTGTATCTGTTTGAACTCTCATTATTATTAATCAGTCAGTGATTCAACCATAAAAGTTTAGTTTATGTCCAGCTGGTGTGGCTCAGTGGTTGAGTGTCGACCAATGAACCAGGAACTCACAGTTCAATTCCCTGTCAGGGCACATGACCAGGCTATGGGCTTAATCCCCAGTGGGGGATGTGCAGGAGGCAGCTGATTCTCTCCCATCATTGATGTTTCTCTCTCTCTCTCTCTCTCCCTTCTTCTCTGAAATCAATATAAAAATTTTATTTAAAGTGCAGTTTATAAAAACCACTCTTGTAAAAAATAATGTTACGTTTCAAACCTTATCATCCAAATGTTCTCTTGGAAGTTACATAGAAACCAATACCCAAACTTTGTTGACTCATTATCTCTCACCAACAGGATGTCAGTTCTCCCTTCCCCAGCCCAAGAAGCAGAAATGATTATTTCTAGATGTTTCTCAAACACGCTTAGGTCAAGTCCTGCTCTTGTTTTCTCATTAAAGCCCATTCCCTCCCAGGAACTACTGGCGAGGTCGATTACAAGAGCGCTGCTGCTCTCCTGGGTACGGCCCCAGCACGGAGAGTGACCGTGTTCTGTACAGAAATGGGAGAATTCTCCTGGATGCAGAAGACTGGGTGCAGTCTGGTTGCAACAAACTCCTAAGCAGCACTGCCTGTGCACAACTTTCACAAGTACCCTTGTCCAAACATGCCTTAGGTTTTTATTCACAGCCCAGACACTTGTCAGGGTTACAACCACTGTTCCCTACCCTCTTCTTCCTCACCTCTGCCTTAGGTATCTACTCAGCAATCTCCCTCCACCTGCCTCCTGCAGATAGAAAAGGAAATCCAGAAAAAACATAACCACAGCTAAAACCCAAGCCCCAATGTAAACTAACCCCTTTATTTATTTTTTTCCCCTTTCAAACGAACCCCTTCAAACAGGTGTAGAGAAAGAGTTGTTTAGGGACATCCAGGAGACCTGCAACATGTTTTGTTTGTCTAAGGAAATGAACTCAGCAGATACAATCTTCTCTCCCTAAAAATAACTGGAATTAGTAAAACCATGTGCACATTTAAAAAAAATATATATATATATTTTATTGATTTTACATAGAGAGGAATTGAGAGGGATAGAGAGTTAGAAACGTCGATGAGAGAGAAACACTGACCAGCTGCCTCTTGCACACCACCCACCGGGGATGTGCCCACAACCAAGACCGGAATTGAACCTGGGACCTTTCAGTCCACAAGCCGATGCTCTATCAACTGAGCCAAACCGGTTTTGGCAAACCATGTGCACATTTATATAGTGCTTTGGGCCCTAACTGCTCGCAGGAGAATGAGAATGAGACATCTGAGAGACAGTGACGTGTTCTGAGTCTTAGCCTCAGGCCCAGGGCTCATCTGGCAAGGCTGAGGGTTCAGGCCTCACGCATGTCAGTCCCTGGCGGCCACACTGCCTCTGAAAATGTACCCCTGTGGTATCTCTCTCTCTCTCTCTCTCTCTCTCTCTCTCTCTCTCTCTCTCTCCCACCCCTTTTTCTTTTTTCTTTTTTTCTTTTTTCTTTTTTGTGCTTTCTGATAGTCCCTAACTGCTCACTGGAATTCCTACCAACAGGGAAAAAATAAGCAAAATTCCCACCATCAATATACTTTACTATGTTCGTCAGCACTCCTTTTTCTGAATGGCAGTGGAATTAAGCAGGGGAAATCCTGGCTCAGAATCAAAAACTATATGCTATTTTGTAAGTTCTCTAACTGGCAAGCTATACTTCTTAGGCAACTCCCTAACCTTCTCTACATTGCTCTCTCGTTTATTAAAAAAAATAATAATAAGAAGAAGAATAATACCTATACTTTATTGGGTTGACTAGATGCGAGGCACTATCCTAGGCACATCATTTACAGATTAGCTTTTAAATTTAGTCTATAGCATAATTTTGCAAAAATAGGGGATACTAGCCCTATTTTTCAGTTAAATAAGAATGACATCAAGGTGGCTAAAAGAGTAAGTACTTGAAAAATGTGTATGTGACTACAAATCCAGCTCTTTCCATTCTACATTGAGGATATTGAGCCAGATGGTTTCTAGTCAAGAGCCCCTAGGAGTTCTCAAAGAGGTAAGAGACCCTTGAGTTATCCTTTATATTTCAGAAAACCTAAGGGAGATCATCCATTTTCCCAAGAGAAGGCTACAAGACTAACCTAAATTGCCAGTTTTCTTTCTTAGGCCTAAATGAAGTTAATTTATATTAGCCATCCTATGATTTGCTTAATTAAGATAAGAAGAGAAACAATTACTTAATAAACATATTTTTGCAAATAGCTACAATATGTTAGCACACAAAGTTCCTGGCACGGAAGCTTCCCAGGCAGATCCCAGTTTTTAGTTGACTCCATGGCATCCGGTCAAGGCCTGGACACACAGCGGAAACAAGACAAACGTGGTTCCCCTCCCTGGGAGCTTGTATCCCAGAAGAGGGACACTATTAAGGGGTTCACGTCAGGGCAAGACGTGCAGGGAGAGAGGGCAGGTATGCGCCTCGTGGCTTCCTGCAGGAAGAGGCATCAAAAGTGAGACCTGTCAATGAGCTGACCAGCTGAGGAAGAAAGTGAGGCAGCAGAGAGGCAAAGGAGGAATTTCTAGGAAGGACTAGGGAGCCAGAGAGAAGGTAGAGAAGTAACTAGTTGGGTTTTTGAGAGCAGTTTCTAGTGGCCCGCAGAGGGCCAGGGCCAAGGTGAGAGAGGAGAGAATGGCAAGACAGGAGACGGGAGTGGGGAAAGGGGCCAGGTCACAAGGAGCCTTGAAGACTCAGCGATGGACTTTATCCCAGAGACGATGGAAGTTTAAGAAGTTTAGGGGGCCTGATGCAGTGGGGGCCAGACATGGTGGGGATCTCCCTTTTCCACGTCCCGCATGGAAAGAGAGATGAACGAACCGGTTCTAAGTGGAGGTGGCCAGGGATTGAGAAATAATAGAAATAAAGAGAGAAGACACAGAGATATATTTTAAGCTGGGAGCTGGGTGGGCCACCATCCTGTCTGCTGGAGAGACAGGAAGACTACGACAACGACGACGACACTGGCCCCTCCCAGCGCATTCATTTTATACCCCCAATACCAGGAAGTAACACCAATTTATTTAGGCATTCTTAAATCTAGCATGCCTGGATTTACATATCTAGTCCCGCCTCTGCTGACACTTGGGCTGATATGAAGGCCAAGCTGACAACATGACCACCATCTTGGGGAAACATGTTCCCCAGGCGTGGCTCTGCCTACACTCTGAGTTCAGCTGACGATAATTAAAGAAAATTGCCCATGTGCCTTCCCAGGCGGCCCTCTACAAAGAAGTGGTGTGATTAGCTTTATTTCAGAAGGATCACTCAAGTTACTTTTATGAAAATAGGTTGAAGGTGGCCAGACTAGTGGGAGAGCCTCCTCAGAGGAGCAACAGTGAAATTTGATTCAAGGCTGAAACAATGGGGCTGGCTAATAAATACGCCATCTAAGAGGCAGAATTGCCATCATTGGCCTCTAAGTTAGATGTACATCGTAGAGCCTGCAGTGAGAGACACTCACGGAAGCCCAGAGAGAGACCGAAATGAATCAGAAACAACAAAGGGGACCTGGGTCAGATGCCTCAGAGATGCTAATATACAAGGATGGACAAGGAAACAGTTGCCACAGAGAGCCGAAACCGGTTTGGCTCAGTGGATAGAGCGTCGGCCTGCGGACTGAAAGGTCCCGGGTTCAATTCTGGTCAAGGGCATGTACCTGGGTTGCAGGCACATCCCCAGTAGGAGGTGTGCAAGAGGCAGCTGATCGATGATTCTTTCTCATCCATGTTTCTAACTCTCTATTCTTCTCCTTTCCTCTCTGTAAAAAATCAATAAAATATATATAAAATATATATTTATATAAAATATATATAAAATATATTTAAAAAAAATATATATATATATATTTTTTTTTATAAGTCACCACAAAGAGTTATTGAAGAGCATGAACACTGTGCTACTGGGGCACAGAAGAGAGAGTAACTGAAATAAGAAATGTTATAAAATGTTGTGTTGTTCCCTGGCAATGTTTCCTCCAAAACTAAGCTACCTGCACATAAAACGAGAACTTTTTAAAAAAAGATACCGAGACAGTGTTAATATCTTTTGTGTTTTCTAAGGTATTTAAAGATCATGCAATTGATGGAGAAACTTTGCCATTACTCACAGAGGAGCATCTTCGAAGCACTATGGGGCTAAAGCTAGGGCCAGCACTAAAGATCCAGCTGCAGGTATGGCCATTTTTTCATAGCTAGATATCTACTAAGGGTATGAAGCTTAGGAGAAATATGTTACTTTCATCCTGTTGTAATATTCCTAATACCTATTTAACCTCCTTCCCCTCTTTGGATGGGGGCATAGTAGAAGTGAGGGAACCTGAAAGCTCTGGAATGGAGTAGTAGCATGCATTCCTAGGTGTAGCTGGGAAGGCAAAATGCAATGGTGTGCTAGCAAATGTTTAACAACCAGCTCGCTTTAAAATCAAAATGAACCCAGATTTGTAGCACCTGTCAATTTCTACAGTGTAAATATTCACACCATGGCTGACAGACTCTCAGTGTCATGTCACTGGATACAGACTTGGGAAGAGATGCACAGAGCATCCCATTGTAGAGTGCCACGTGAAGAGAATAGACACAAGTAGCCTCAGCAGCAGAGATAATGAATGAGAAGAGAATTAGGTAAAGACAGTTTGGAAGTGATGAGTTTTAGGTTTTTATTACTTTAGTTTCCAATATAGAATTTTACATTGTAAATTTATATAATTTAATTTTTTATTATAGTCTACATGCACTCTTATAACATCATGTATTTACTTGTAAGTTTATAAAATTAAAATTTTAACAATGGCATATTTAAAATTTGCCAATTCCTGGCTTGCAAATTCCCTAGAGATGTAACAGTTGACTCTCAGGACTGGAACAAGCCAGCTCCAGTGCAACACTTCTCACCATCTCCACCTTCCACCATCTCCACCATTCATTCGGGTCTAAGGCTCCATCGTCTTTCACTGGGTTCCTGCATTCGCCTTCTCACTGTTGTCCCTGCTCTGCCCTCGCCCAGCCAGAGCCTAGTCACAAAGCAGTGAAGGATTATTCTTCTAGTACAGTCATGCACAGCTAACAATGGGGATACTTCTGAGAAATGTGTTCTCAGGCAATTTCACTGTGTGAATGCCATAGAGTGCACTACACAAACAGAGATGGTATAGTCTACTACACACCTAGATTATAGGCATAGCCTATTCCTCCTAGGCTACAAGCCTGTGCAGCGTGTCATTGCACAAAACATGGGATTAAAGCAAGCGGATGAGGAAACAGTAAATATGAGATGCATGAGGTTGCTGCCACCATAACACGGGCATACAGTTTCATAGGAAACTTTTTTCTATAAGTAGAAATAGTACACTCTAAAATAGGGGTGTCGAACTCAATCAGAGAAGGGGCCAAAATCTAAAATCCAGACTAAATCGCGGGCCGAATGGTTTACTGAACAGTCATAAACTGTCATTGTGATGGAAACGCAGCGGAGTGCAGTGATGACAGCGCGGTGCGGGCCACATTGCAAGGCCTGGCGGGACAGATTTGGCCCGCGGGCCTTGTGTTTGACACATGTGCTCTAAAATAATGCCAATGTTGTGGGTTCAATCCCCGATCAAGGTGCATACAAGACTCAACCAATGAATGCATGAATAAGTGGGACAACAAATCAATGTTTTTTTTCTCTTTTTCTCTCCCTCTCTCGCTCTACAGTCAATCAATAAATAAACATTTAAAAAATAACAGTAAAAATATAGTCAATACATAAACCAGTAATGCAGTCATGTATTATCAAATATTATGTTCTTTACATAATTGTATGTGCTATAATTTTATACAATTGGCAGCTCAGTAGGTTTACACCAGCATCACCACAAACAAATAAGTAATGCAACATGACAATGGCTTGCCATCCCTAGGCAAAAGGAATTTTCCAGCTCCATTATAATCTTATGGGACTAGCATTGTATATGTGGTTTAATATTGACTGAAACCTTTAGTTGTGCAATGCCTAAGACAGACCATGTTATTCTTCTGCTCAAAAGTTTGCAATATCTCCCCATCTCCTTCAGAGTACAAGCCAAGGTCCTATTTATTTTCACTCCTCCCCTCCCACCACCACCCTAACCTTCCTCATTCATATACTTTTCTCCCCCACAGTTACTGCTTCTGCTCACACACCACTGGCTACTTCAGCGTGTAGGCAGGCTCCACCATAGGGCCATTCTCTCCACCTGGGATGCTCCCCCTTCTGATAGACTCATGCTTTGCTCTCTCTACCTTCTCAGTGAGGCTTGCTTTGATCACCCTACTTAAAATTGCACACAGCCCAGCTCATGCATACTACTATTCCCTTTTTCTGCTCTCTCTTTTTTTCCTAATAGCACTTATCACCTTCAATCATACGATCTAATTTATTTATTGGTTATGTTAATGTTCATTGTTGATTTCCTTCTGCCCCCTCTAGAATTGTTTGAAGGCTAATGAAGGAATCCAGTGAGAGCAAAGATCTTTATTTGTTTTGTTGACTCATGTATCCTTAGAATATGAAAGCTCTGTAACAGGTAGAAAATTATTTGTTGAAAGAAGGGGTTTCCATGAAGCATCAACTAATTCTTCCCAGAATTTATACTGCATTATAAGGCATCTTTTTATACTACATGTTTATGCCAGGAGCTGAGATTTCAAATATTCTTCAAAAGCCATTTTTATCTGCCTAAAAAATTTAAGGTAAAGAATGTTGTTGTTGATAATGCAAATACTTTCATATTTCCATTGTTATTCTTTTTTTAATCTTTTTTTGGAATAATTTTAGATACAGAAAAGATGCAAAGATAGTACAGAGTTCGCTCAGCTTTTGCTAGTATTAAAATCTTACATAAATCTTACATTTGTCAAAGTTAAGAAATTAACAGTAGTAAATATAGTATTCACTTTTACGTGATTTCTTTTTTGGTGAGGATGCTATATCTCTTGGCATGCTTAAATGACACTACATGGTTTTTACTTTGGCTTTGATTTATTTCTTTAGAAAAAAATTTTTTGACTTTACAATGTGGCCAACTCCAAATCATTTTTAAGCTTCTCCTCAGTTGCTGTTAGCATTGCTCCCTATATAATTTTCAGGAGGCTGTGCTTGGATCTGATATGTATAAGTGCTTCCATGAAGCGCAGCTGAGCTGTTAGAGCCATCTGCCAGCATAACAGGACTGGGCTTCCACAGAAGCTGGTAAGATGGTGGGGGAGTGGAAGTCTAGCTGATCCCAGACATTCAACCAAACAGAATGGTTGTGGAGTCCTTGGGATTGGGAAGGCCCAGGGGTTCAACTGAAGCAGCAGAATTGTAAGATTCTGAGGAACCCCTGGAAGACCTAGGAGGTGAGCAGGCAGGAGGTCCTCAGATAAGATATCTTGGTGGATAAGATAAAGTCTCAATCTCCAAAATGGTAATCAACGGCAATATTGCATTACAGAGAGCCTGCTAAGAAGGAAACACTTTCTCCAGAATAGAGGCTTAGAAGGTGGACCTGAACTGAGCATGAAAGGGGTAGGAAGAAAAAAGAATTACTGGCATTTGAGAACTCAAATATTATCAGCATGGAGGATGCTGGGTTTGAGCTGTTACATTGTAAAAAATACAGAATCTCCTGGGTCCCATTCAGGATCAGGTTTGTGTAGGAGCCCTATAGTTAGTATTGGACACTAACTGTCATAACAGCTCCATTTCTGTCTCAACACTAAGCTTTGTGCTGAGATTGTCCAAAAACTTCCAGCTGTTAGCCAGGAGAAGGACCAGCTGGGTGTTAGAGAAGGTGGAGAGGGTTGCCTGTGGGACCTCTTGTGAGACCACTGAAAAGGGAGAGGTGGAGTGAACTCAAAGTGAAATAATTATGTGTGCAGATGAGCCACAGCAGAACTAGGGATGGGAATTGGAAAGTTGCTACCGCCTTGATAGCCAGTTTCACAGCAGTGGCCACTGTATGAATCTGAGAGAATGTGTCCCAGAATCATGTCTCCCACAACAATACAGATGCCCGTGCCTGAAATTACCCCATCTTCCCTGTCCTCTGTGGCCAATCAGAGTATGCTGGGTTATTGAAAGAACTCAGAGGCTTAATTACTATAATTATTTTGTCTTCAAAGGTATCTCAGCATATGGAAAGTACATTCTACAAGAAAAGTTTTTCACTTCCTACCCACACAAAACAAGCGTTTGATCAACCAGCAGCCACGTCCCTTCTTCTGGATTTTAATTCCTGGGGTGACACAGTGGACAGGACCTGTTCGCAGGATACAGTAATTCCTAAAGGAATGGAGCGAGATAGTATGAAAAACTAAAACCCTCAAGAAGCAAGAACAGTCTTAGTTTTCCAAAGTCTAGGGTATTCTGAAGGGTGTGTGAGGGCCTCCTGGGACCAGGTGGAAGCAGAGAGAGAGAGAGAGAGAGAGAGAGAGAGAGAGAGAGAGAGAGAGAGAGAGAGAGAGAACGCCCCAGTCCTCCCAAAGTTGTCTTGGAGGAGGCCTTGCCCAAGAGGACTCCGGAGGTGACCTCAGCACAAGGTGACTGAAGGCAAATTCCTGAAAGCCCAAGCTAAATGCAGGAGAGAATGTGCAAACACTAACAAAAACCACAGGTGGATGTTTCCTTAAGAAAAATTCTGAAGAAGCCAAAACAGCTGATACTGGGGGCTGGGGAATGGGACCAGCTCCTTAACCTCTCTTCACTCATTTCCCAGCTCCCAGAAAGAGACAAAGACAGAGAAGGCAGAAGAAAATGCGAAGTACAAAGTAGAGAAACAGAGAAGCTGACCACAAGCCTTCCACCGCAAAGCCTCTGCTTTAAGGTAGGAAAGGGAAGACCTTTCCACCTCAAAGTTCGGAGTCAGCGATTAGTCAGCATTTTCTTTCTATCTGCCATAAAACTACGTTTTGGCTAAAAATAGCGGGCAGGCTCCTCCTTATCTGAGAGGGCCATGAAAAGGCATAATGCCCACCTCAGGTTTCAGCCAAGGGGTGGAGTGCAGTTATCCCTGCAAAGCAGGCTGAACCGGCAGGATGGAGGGGAGAAGATTACAGTGGCTTTCTGCGTGCACCCTGTGGAGTTCCACGCTCATCTTCATGCCCAGCAGAGACCCTCTGAGAGGATGCACAAGGAACTGGCACAAGTTTGCTCAAGGCAGGGGGTGGGGGACCCGGTGACTTTAGTCCTGCGGGAGGCTTGCTTCTTACCCTCTTATACATTTTGAATTTCTAACTAATGCAATGTTTTCTTTTCTTTTTTTTTTTCTAATTTACATTTAAAATAAAGAAACAGTAGTAAGCAGCCTCTAAGGTGGCCCCCAATGATCTCTGCTTTCTGACCTTCATGTCCTTAGGCAATCCCCTCCTCTTTGGACTGAGCTGGACTTGACTCTTTTCTAATGAATGGAATATGAAAGGCATGATGGGAGGTTCACTCTGGGGGGGTTCTGTCTGGGGTGCTCCCTCACTCCCTGGAATACTTTTTCTTGAAGTAGCCTCTGGGCAGCCCCAGAGAGAGGCGCGGGGTGATTGAACTTGGAAATGGATCTTCTGAGGGCTGCCAACAGCCACAGGAGGGAACTTGAAGGTGGCTCTTCCGAGAATCAAGCTTTCGGATGACTATATGGCTCCTGCCCCCAGTATGAATGGCAGCCCTGAGCCAGGGCCCCCAGCTTAGCTGCTCCCGGATCCCTGACACATAGGAACTGTGAGATAATAAATCGGTGTTGTTTTCAGCCACTAAGTTTTGGAGTAAATTTGTTTCATAGCAATAGATAACTAAAACAAACGAATTACACCGATAAACATATATAACATGCTTTTCTATAATATATTGGAAGAAATCAGGCTTTCCCAGAGTGTGGGCTTTTTCTCTGATTTAAAGAATGGGTTCTTAAAGTCATTCTGCTACAAATCAATCTAATTTATTCGGGCTTTTCTTCCCTTTATTTTTAATATAAAAAAGTTTTTTCCTGCTTTTATATTATATTATACTATCAAATATGCATATGACTTGCTTGTTTACTCTCTCTGGAGATACACGTTTGCATGTGCGCGCGCACGCGCGCGCGCGCGCACACACACACACACACACACACAGAATCCCTTCAAATTTTAAAATTCTAAAGAAGTTTTGTCACATGACCTTTCAACTGCTGTAATTCCCAGCATACAGAAGTTTCACAAGAAATTGCTGTATACCAAATGTGAGTTAACAGATGCTATGGTGTGGATAGAAAGAGAAGCTTAGTACGTATTTTTAGAGGCAAAGAAGTCATGTGGTTCAGTACATAGAATGGCTTTTGAATTTGTTATTCCTGCTAGATGAGTCAATTGAACTGGTAACTGACTCATTTGAACAGATGTGTCTCCTTGTTGCTCTAAGAAAATATTCCGATATGCCATCCTGGTATGCACCATCACCAAAAAAAGCTCTGTGATTAATTTTAGGTCCTGCATCAAAAAGGGCCAGGGACACATGCAAAGAGGCTCTCCCTGGCTCTCAGCACTTTTCTTTGGAAGAGAGGGAGATTGAAATGGCTTGTCACACTAAGATTGCTTTCTTTCCGGGTTAATGATTTGTAAGATAACTTTCAACAAAAAGACACACGTTTGTAACAGAAATTATTTTGGAGGGTGAAAATTTCACTCATATGGAAAATTCCATAAATGCTACTTTAATCCTGAACATGCTCGGTACCCCTTTGAGAATTAAACAACAGCAATGCCAGCAACAAAAATCTCGCTCATGTTTGAAAACCAAACACAATAAACTATGTTTGCTAAATAGATTCTTCTGACTTATAAAATATTCTGTTTAGACAGACTGAATAAATGTGTGTGTGTGTGCGCGTGTGTGTGTGTGTGTGTAACAATATGCCTGCTTCTTCTATGGAAGTATTAGAGCTAGTAAAAAGCAGTAATAGAATTCAAATATCACCATTTTGCACCTTTAAAAAATAAAGTATCTAGACAATAATCACAAATGGTTGCTGACATCACAAAAAAAGAAACAACCAGACATTATATGCCTCCTGATGGAATAGTTATGAAATAGAAAAATGCAAACTCTGGGAAAATCAGGTAATAGTAAAAATTGCCTGATTTTCTTCAACAAATAAATTGCAAGGAAAAACAGAGAGAGGGAAAAGGAAAACCAGTAGATTAAAAGATATACTAAAGATTCAAATTACCCAGAGGTAAGTTTTGGAAACAGGAGTGATAATGGTTGCACAACATTGTCAATGTAATTAATGCCCTGGATTATACACTTAATAATAGTTAAAATCACAAATTTTATTATATATGTAGATATAAGTACTTATTACAATAAAACGTTTTAAAGATTCAAGTCACCCAATATAAATATTTGGATGCCTATTGAATATACTGTAAAAAATAAAACAATTGGAGAAAATTTAACACAATTAGAAATATTAAATTCTATTAAAGAATTATTGTATTTTTTAAAATGTGATATTAGTATTTTGGAGGATTTTTAAAATTTTAATAAGAACTTTAACATGAAAATTTTCCTCTTAACAATTTTAAGTACACAATAAAATACTGTTAACTGTAGGAACAATGTTGTACAGTAATTCTCTAGAACTTACTCATCTTACCCATGTTTTTTAAAAGTGTTATACATACATTCCAAGAGATAACACTTTTAAAAAACATGGGTAAGATGAGTAAGTTCTAGAGAATTACTGTACAACATTGTTCCTACAGTTAACAGTATTTTATTGTGTACTTAAATTGTGTACTCTTCAGTATTTCATCAATGAGAGAGAAAATATGTACAGATGCTGGATCTGGGATTACCTTACCAACAACATAATAAATTTACCACTCACTAGTATCATTTTTTGGAGGTTGGCAGAATACTCAAGACTCTTGGGTCAGAGACAAAGGACTTTATAACACACAATACAATAAACATCATGAATGTCAATATATTTCTTTTTGTCCTCAAGTGTCATGGGGGCAACACAGATAAGACATGAAGTGGGTTGCCTGCCCATGCAATGGATTGCTTCACAGCTGAGGAACACTGAGCTTGGGGAACCCACTAATTTTATAGCAAGCAGTAAACAAGCATGCTCTTTTTCCAGGGGTGGAGAAGGAGTGTGGAAGGGTGAGGAGATATTACCTCATTTCTTGAGGTTATCAGGTGCATAAGCAATAAAGCTAATTGTGACCCAATAGCCTAAGCACCTATTTTTAAAGCTAATTTCCCAGCCACCAAAGGAAAAACAACACTGACTCACACCTCATTTTTGTAGTCCATTCTTGGCCAGACCCTTTACTTTGACTCATAGGAAAAGAGAAAAGCTTATTATCATTATTATTACTGACCCAGTGCATGAAATCGCATGAGACCCATACCCTGGGAAATTGTGTGAGACTCGGGACCCCAAACCCTGCGATGCTGTGGGATTAAAGTAATTCATAACTGTAATTTTGCTACTGTTAATGAATCATAATTTTGTTAGTAAATCATAATTTTGCTACTGTTAATGAATCTACAGCAGCGGTTCTCAACCTATGGTTTGTGACCTACAGGTTGAAAACTGCTAGCAGGGTTGCCTAAGACCATCGGAAAACACAGATATTTACATTATGATTCATAACAGTAGCAAAATTACAGTTATGAAGTAGCAATGAAAATAATTTATGGTTGGGGGTCACCACAATGGGTCGTGGCAATAGAAAGATTGAGAACCAGTGGTACAGACCCTTAATTTTGTTTTTCATTTGCAATAACTCATCTCACCCTTTTGGTTATTAGCCCATTGAGAGCAGCAACTATGACTTCTAAATTCGTGCATTATTTCAAAGTACCACCAACAACAAATGGTCGGCAAATGGGATTAAGTTATATGATGTGATGATTATAATACTAATCTTTTAAATTGAGAAGTACTTTTAAAAAAATATTTTTTATTGATTTTTTACAGAGAGGAAGGGAGAAGAATAAAAAGTTAGAAACATCAGTGAGAGAGAAACATCGATTCAGCTGCTTCATGAACACTCCCTACTGGTGATGTGCCCACAACCAAGGTACATGCCCTTGGTACTTGACCGGAACCAAACCTGGGACCCTTCAGTCCACAGTCTGATGGTCTATCCACTGAGCCAAACCAGTCAGGGCAATACTAATTTCTTTTGATTAATTGTTCTCTAGAATCCCAAAATACATTGTAAAAAATATATATTAGCATCATAAGATGATGGTTTTCCATCACCCTTCCAGATTCTCTGTCCATCTCTCTCCACCATGCTCAGTGCCCCAAGAGGTGGGGTTGATTGGACTTCATCAAATGGCCTTCTTTTGCTCTGACTTTCACTTGGGTTTGGCCAATAGGAAATACCAATAGAGAGGGAAAGGGAATAGGAGAAAAAGAGGTCAGAGTATGTATTTCTTAGGTCCATTCCCTGCTAGGCTGCTTTCCTCAGGAAGGCCATAACTCCTGGCAGGCAGTCCCCTCTAGCAACCACAGCGATGGCTCTTCCCAAACCCTGGATTCTGGGAAGCCAACCTCTTCCCTTGTCACTTCAGGCCTAGCAACGGGAAGGTTCTATTAGTTTTTGTTGGCTTCCATTAACCCCACCCACACCTGTATTTAATTCTCCTTGATTGTCTTGTTTAATAAGTGTGCTCATTCACACACACACACACACACACACACACACACACACACACTTAGAAAACCCAACTCAAACTGGCTTAAATATCAATGGAATTTACTGAATCATGTAACTAAAAAAATATAGACATCTTGTTTCCAGCCAATGTAGTAGCTCAAATGATGACATCTGGGTTATGAGAACTGGGAGGGACTTCATTAATCAGATTGTTGCCTTAATTATTATATAATAAATCTGTGTGCAGGAGAAGCGAGAAAAAGCTTTCTTGCTCCATTTTGCTGTTAAGAACATTCTAAAGAGACAAGTTGTTTACTGCTTGTTTCTGAATTCGATCTCAGCACTCTAAATATTTGAAATAAATATAAGAACGTCAGAGGCCAAAAGCAAAAGCTAACTCCACTGAAATATATACAGAACCTAAAGGGGAAATAAATAATTGGTTCATCATCTACATCTTTGCACATTATTAACTTTTTTCATCTTTGATTCCCGGTATCTAACAATGTCCCTACAGGGTAGGTGTTCAGTAAATTGATGAATAATGGAAAATTCAAACTAAGTATTTTCTTTCATGTGATGCTGGAGATGGTATACCTCTCCATTCCCAAACATTTATTGGTTCCTCCTGCCAATTTTATATAATGGAGATTCTGAGAGAGACCAAGGGCACTATCAGTAAATGATGTATTAATTGTAACCAAAGACCGCAAAATGCACACCAGTTCTGATTTTTTCAAATGAAAAGGCTTTCACTGTGGGCACAATGTTTCTAATAACACTGTAATCTCAACGTTAAAAAAAACAAGATAATGTGAAGTGTGCTTAAAAGCGTCTCATTGTTCCAAACACTTTGTTTTTCCCTGGGGAACAATGGACAATTGCTCCCATTAAACTTTTGAAATACTTGTATGAGATACAACACAGCTGACCTCTCAAAAAAAAATTTTTTTAATATTTTACACTTTCTAAGTTAGAAAAATATTTTTTAAATGTTTTTGACTCATTAATCTCTCCTTTAGGTAAACAGTGAGTGTGTCTCTGTTGTCCCATGTTATTCCAATGACAGCAATTTATCTCTTATTAAGCACAGCCAGGTATAACAAGAAGAGAGTAAAGTGGCCATAAGAAATAGTGCAAAGCACCTGTTGCCCAAGAGGTGGAAGATGGGGTAAGACAGGCCGTGCAAATAGAGGAACAAGCCCGTCCTTGCCCATGTTCTCTCAGAGCCTCAGTTCTGGGAGAAACGAGAGACCACCCAGGGTGCCTTGGCCTCGGGCTTAAGAAAATCTAAGCACAGCCCCACTTGGCTCTCTGAAGAACTTAACAACTGAAGGAACAGAAATCCTAATATCAAAACAGGTTGAGACAGGAAAATGATTAGTAATTCAAGTGTCTGGGAGGAAAGGGATTATGAATTATCACCACCTAGCCATTCCTTCCCGCCAAGCTCAGAGCCATTTCCAAACACCATACTCATTGCTTGAGAGCATTTCAGAAGCGAGATGTTTCCAGCATGACCTGGGTTATGCCGACGTCTCCTCCCTGTACATGTCTCTTCACCCTGTCTCAGCGGAGGGTAGGTTAAACATGGGAAAGGGAACCACGCTTGGAAAACCTTGCTTCTAGAAGTTTGTCCATGCAAGTGCGCTGTGGCTTTGGAACAAATCACTTCCGGAGTGTCTGCTTTTTCCAAATAATCAATCAGAACAGACTTGAATGCACTCAATTTTTATTAATTTCCTCTAGATCGGGACACATGGCCCCCGTGCTTATAGCACCAGTGCTGGGCCAGCCTGGAAGTGTTGTCAGTGATTCTGGGGCCTAGGCCAGCCCTTGCTGTCCCGGCCACCACTGCTGTGGCCAAGCAGGATGTGTGATTAACTTAACAGCTGGACCCTCCAGTTCCTGCAGTGATGGGAGCACTGCTGCTTACCTTACTGATAGAGCAGTCTTCTGTCTTTAGCCACAGTCACTGCTGCCACTTCTCCTACTTCTTTTGCTTTTTAAATTTACGTTTTACAGTTTTAAAAAAATTAGTGCCTGCTCACGAGGGTATGCAGTGATAAACCTCCTGAACTCCAGCCACTAATTGCCCTCCCGTAATATTGATAACTAAAAATGAACAACTATTCTTTTACTATTTTTTTGCATGTTAACATACTGCATTTGGGAAGGGTGTGTGTGGGGGGGTGGGGGGAGATGTGTGTGTGTGTGTTTCATGTAACAAAGAAATAACACTGTCCCCAGCAATGAGTGAAGGTCTGTTGGGCCAGCTCTCCCAACACAGTTTTATAAAAACTTTTGATCTTTGTTTTTCTGGTAGGTGAAAAATATCAGTAGAGTTGTAATTTGTAATACTTCACCATAAGAAGTAGCAAAAAACAAACAAACAAAAAACCTGTTCATTCTCTACCTCTGGAAGAAGAGAGAACTGACTCTGAGTGTTTCCTTCATTGAGCCAGTCCCACCAGGAGGATCCTTCCCTCTGAGCAGGAGTCCTTGAGCCAATGGCATGCAGCTCCCCTGTCCTGGGATTTGGCTGGCAATCTCCATGAACTCTGAATAACTACCTGTTATTCTACATACCTTTGCCAGCTTCTGCTGATACTCTTCTTTCTAAGAAAGCGTTTGGTCTGTGTCCTCTTCTCAGGCTCATAGCAGCTGGAGCCTAAGCCTGAAAGGCCGAGGGTAGGGAAATGTTTCAGAACCCCCACTGAGAGATCTGAGTGGAAGGATCACCAGCAAGAACAGTGACCTTCAACCAAGGACACAGCCAGACCACTGTCTCCCAGCAGAGAGGTTAGCCAGCAGACTAAACAAATCTCTCCTCCCACCTCCTCCTCCTGCTGATGCTCTCCATTGGCTGAACATCACCAGAGCCAGAGGGGGAGGGAGATCACTTGTAGCCACTGAGGCATAAAGTAATGGCGAAGGACAGGGAGGGAAGCTGGGGGAGCAAACAGAAGAAACCCAGCGCACACCTAAATGGCAAGTCCTGAGTTTCTTTGGAACTGGTTCCCTCAGACTCACTTTGCCTCTTGAATTTTTCAAGCTCTGGGAAGTCAAAGGCTGATGGGTCTTAGGCTTGCAGTCATGACAGTCCATGCTTCCCCTCATGTAATATTTTTCTAGTAGATGGACACTCAGCAGCACATTAGCCATACTGCCGCTGGGTTACTTGTAAAGCTTTAAAAGCTGAGCATATGGATCTTGGATTAACATAGAGTTATATGGGGGGGGGGGGGAATACCTGAATAAAGTGGAGGCAGTTGTTATAATCCACTTACAACTAGCAGATAATGTTTCATGGAGAACTTTTTGTTTTACAGGTTGAAAATAGCTAATGTGTGTGTTCTAGAAACCAAGTACGCTAAGACAAATTACTGTTTTAAGTCTAGAATCCTAGTGTTTCACTATTTTAAGACCATGTGTGCAAATGAGACCCCATGGATATATATATATCTGTCAATAATACTTCACTTCCACTTGCTCAACTGTATTAAGAAGTCTAATTTTTAACAGTTCCTTGTTTCTGGAAATTTGCTAGAATTATCAGGGATTGTATATGTGCCCATGAGTCAGTCATGGTCATTATTTTCTAGTCTGGTAAGATGAACTAGGTAAGATGAATGATGGTTCCATAGAAGTATCACACAGAACTGAAACTACTCCTGTTCATGGCTGTCCCTGAGGACGAGTAGGGCAGGAACTCAACAATACCTACAGTTATGTCTAGTGTCATTGAGCTGGAGTCAGGCAGCTAGCTGGTGTGGTGGACCTGGACCTGTAATGAGGCCCAGGGGGTTAGGGGTCCAAATATTGATCTCACAACGTACGAAGGAGAAGAAAGAGAATACTCCTTCTAGGTTCCACTCAGGTTCGACAATAAGGTTGTATGGGCCCGAAGTATTAGAACGTTTAGTCTCACAGTTATTTTAAATAATACACTATGCAACTTTTACCCAGGGTCATAAGTACTGGCAGAGGTCTTTGTGGAGATAACTCCTAAAGTCCACACCCTTCTGAGGGGCGTGCTTTGTTTTGGGTCTGACCTGCTGGATCAGGCTCCTTTTTCTCTTACAAGGAGGTCCCATTATTCTCATGCCTCACACTGTTCTTTCAAAACTCTGGCGCTTGTGAGGCCGGTCCCTTACACATGCTGTGCATGTCTTTACAGAGTCCAGAATCTTTTTCTAGGAAAGATACTGGGTCCTGATATACATCAGTGGATGCAAACAGATTCATAGTGAGAGACGTTCCCTAGGTTCTTTCCAAAAAAATCACATGAACACTGGGGTGACATACTGAGAGCAGCACAGTGAGAGGCACACAGTTTATGAACACTCCCCCATTTCAAAAGATTCGGTTACACAGATATCCTCAAAGGGAACAGTTCTTTGGGGGAGGGATGGAGAGTAACCCCTGAGGGTTACCATGTTAAGTCTCATTCAAACACCATCCCTCAGGGATGGCCTCTAGAAAGGCAAGCCAATTTAATAAACAAACAAATTAATTAATTTAAAAAAAACAACTCTTTCCTACAGTAGTATCCCAATTAATACATGTAGAAGGAATGATGACGATAGAAAATAATCATCTGGCAGACACAACAGTAATACTTATTTTAGGGAGAGGCAATTAATATACACTAAAAGGAGCAGGCAAAAGTATGATGAAAAGCAGAACATTTACATAATTTCAAAGGCTCCCCTGATTAGATACTTACTGATTTTAAAGAGAACAGTAACTTTACAGTGATTAAACCTAGCAGGGGCCACCTTAACTAAGTGATCAAAATAAGCCCCACTGGTGATGGAACACACTGACTACGTTCCTTCTGATACGAAACATTGAAATGTTCTTGCAAAAAATGTGTAACCTGAATGTAATCATGAAGAAATACCAGACAAACCCAAGTTGAGCAACATTCTACAAAACAAACAAACAAACAAACAAACAAAAAACCCATACACACAAAACCCCACACACAACAACAAAAAACCTTCCCAGTACTCTTCAAAAAGTCAAAGAAAGACAAAGAAAAACTGAGGACTGGTCACAGATTAAAGACTAATGAACCAAAAAGGATCTCTTACCCTTTGAGACAGCATGGAGGGACCTAGAAAGTATTATGCTAAGCAAAATAAGCCAGTCAGAGAAAGACAAGTATCTCATGATCTTATTCATATGTGGAATCTAATGAAATAAACTGATTAACAAAATGGATCCAGAGACATGGTAGCATGGAACAGACTGAGGAATCTCAGAGGGAAGGGGGTGGGGATGGAGCTAGGGAAGAGATTAATAAAAAAACATATGCATATAGGCATAACTCATGGACACTGACAATAGTGTGGCGAAGGTGGGGGAGTGAAGGGGGGCAATGAGGGAAAGAAGGGAGCATCTGTAATATTTTCAACAATAAAGATACATTTTTAAAATATATATTTTATTGATTTTTTACAGAGAGGAAGAGAGAGAAAGAGCTAGAAACATTGACCAGTTGCCTCCTGCATACCCCCCACCGGGGATGTGCCCGCAACCAAAGTACATGCCCCTGACCGGAATCGAACCCGGGACTTTTCAGTCCACAGACCGACGCTCTACCACTGAGCCAAACCAGTTTCAACAAAGATACATTTTTAAAAAGACTAATTAAACAGCCTTGGCCAGTGTGACTTATTTGGTTGGTTGGTTGGTTGGTTGGTTGGTTGGTTGGCTGGAGCATCATCCTTGTACAACAAAAGGTGTCAGGTCCGATTCCCAGTAAGGGTATGTTTGGGAGGCAACCAACTGATATTTCTCTCTCATATATATATTTCTCTTTCCCTCCCCCCCCCACCCCCAGTTTCTCTCTCATTCTAGCTCTCTTTCTCTCTCTCCTCTCCCTCCCTTCCTCTCACTAAGGTATTGATAGATTTTAAAAAATACTAATGAAAATTACTTACAATGCAAGATCTTGGATTAGATCCCGAGCAGAAAAAGTACATTAGTAGGACATGATACAATTTGAATAAGGTCTGGAGATTACTTTTTTCCAATTAATTTCCTATTTTGAAAATGGTGCAATGGTAATAAAAGATAACATTTGTAGAAACTGGGTGAAGAATACTATATAGGAACTCTTTATAGTATTTTGTTGCAACTTTCTCATAACTGAAAGTATGTCAAAATTAGTAGTTGGAGAAAATTAAAAATAAATTTTGCTATGGCTAAGCAAAATTTACTTATTACAATATTGGTATGTGGGCAGAGTAAAAAAAAATACATATTAATAAAAGAAATATCTTTATTCTTGAAGTTAAGATTAGGCAAGCAAACCTTGCCTTTGATTAGTCATGTGCTAGATTATTCAAGCATTTCTTAAAAGCACAGTCTAAGCTCTCAGCATTTATTTTATTACCAAAAGTTGAAGGTCAGAATAGTAATTGTATGTGAAAATATTTAGGTGATCCTGTTCTGTTCTGAAACAAAATGAATAGACCTCTGCTGGGAACTGTTTTAGTATAACAAACACTAAATACAATGGCCTTTCAGGCCAGCAATTCCCGGGTGGAAGGCAGGTGGAAGAGGAAAGTTTTCCATTTGATTAAAAATCAAGACACCCAAATCCCTCTCCTTAGAAAGTATATGTTAGGGAAGGAATATAGTATAATACTTTTCCCTGTTTGGTCTGAAAATATATATCACCTCTAATGTAGTGAGTTCATTTCCAGGGTTAATGAAGAAATCCTGCAGAACTCAGAAGCAACATGTTGAAAAATAATTGGAGCCACTGGAAGAAGAACATTTTACATGTCGCATAAGAATATAAAATGTTATACAGTATTTTAGTAATTTCTTAAAGAGATATACAAGAAAAAATAATTGAATAACTAGTAGCTTTTTTAAATTGGGGGTTAACCCATATTTACCACTACCTCTACCAAATTATTTAATTACCTAAAAGTTAAAATACTCACTCCATAAAATTTACTGGTATATTGTTCTTTTTATTTCAGAGAAATCAGCATTATTGAACTAGCACTTGAGAACAAGAGCTGTCTGAAATTTATTTGAGGCCAATATGAGAAGGAAAAATATTAGGATTTTTCTCCCATGTCCATATCCAAATCTAGAAGCCCTGGTTTTCCTTTGGAAAAAGAAAGAGGGGCAATACTCCTCGTTCAGAAAAGAAATAAAAGTCAGATGACAGGAATGATATTCAAATTCAAAGGAAAATCAGAGCAAGAAGTGGCTAGAAGAAACTCTCCACCACCACCATCAAAGATACACTAGTAAATGGGGCTTTGTCAAGAGTATTTGAATCATTTTATATAAATACTAGAGGCCCGGTGCACAAAATTCACGTGCAGATATGGTCCCTAGTCCTGGCCTGTGATCAGGACCATCTTCCCCGGCTACCTGCAGCCAGCCGTGCCCCCACCACCACCCACCCTCCGCGATTGGAGCCTGATGGCCAGGGGAAGAGGGAACAATAGGTTGGCCATTCTGCCTGCTCACTGGCCCTGCCCCTCCCCCTCCTGCCACCACCATTTACCCCAATTCCCCATTTGCCATCGAGCAATTGGAGCCTGCTGGCCAGGGAAAGGCACCAAGAGGTGGTCAGTGCACCTCATAGTGACTGGTCCAGAGGTCGTTCTGGTTTTTCTGCCATTAGGGTTAAATTTGCATATTACCCTTTTATTATATAGGATAGAGGCCTGGTGCATGGGTGGGGGCTGGCCTGGGCGAGGGGCCATGGTCATTCTCGTCTCTGGTCATTCTGGTTGTTTTGTCATTTCAGTTGCTGGGCTTTTATTATGTAGGATTAAATGGAAGGAGGATCCAGAAATTTGACACTTGGGTGAGAACATTAGCCATCCTTAATGCTGCTGTGCACAACTGGGGAGTAACAGTGGGTGGGAGCAGTGGTTAAACAAAGGGATGGAAGGTAATCTAAAGTGTAGAGTTGGGAAGAATGATTATGAGGCTCTTGTAACAATAGTTCAGGTAGGCACTGATAAAGACCTGATCAAAGCAATGGCAGTAGGAGTGATGAGGAAGGTTAGAATGCCAAACATCTCAATTGTAAAATCAATAGGACTGGTGACTCCTTGACCGAGAAGCATGGTTGAGATACTTCCAAAGTTTCTAATCATGAGTAACTGAGTGAACAATGCTGCAGTGATCAGAGTTTTAAAATAAAAGGGAAAGGTCTTGTGGGGAAAATGGTGATATTTAGTTGGACATTTAGGAGATATCCAGAACACAACTGGAAATAAACATATATGCAGTATTTTGGAATTAAGCTGTAGGATGAATGAGAATTCCCAGAATGCATAGAGAAAAGAGAAGGGAAGAAGCTGAGCAAGGAAGCATGGTTGCCAAAAACATGTGAGAGCTGGGTAAAGAGACAGGGGCCCAAAAGAAACAAACAGGAAGGAAGAACTTGATATAAATGCCAAAAAAGAAGACTAAGTCAAGAAATGAATAGTCACTGTTGTCAAGTGCTTACTAAGATAGTAGTAAAAAAAAAGAAGCTATTGGATTTGATGGGAATTATTAATGAACTAGAGGCTCAGTGCACAAAATTTGTGCATGGGGCGGGGCCTCAGCCCATCCTGCACCCTCTCGCAATCCAGGAACCCTCCGGGGATGTCCAACTGCTGGTTTAGGCCAAATCCTTCAGGGGACATCCCTCTCACAATCCAGGACCGCTGGCTCCTAAACGCTCGCCTGCCTGCCTGCCTGTTTGCCCCTAACCACTCCTCTGCCTGCCTGATCACCCCTAACTGCTTCTGCCTCAGCCCCCACCATGGCAGCTTTGTCCAGAAGGACATCCAGAAGGACATCCAGAATGACATCCGGAAGGTTGTTTGGCTGCCTGGTCTAATCAGCATATTATGCTTTTATTATTATAGATGGTGGAGGTAGAAACCAAATTGTTGTAGTCTCTAAGAAGTAAATGTCAACTAGAACATGGGGAAAGTAAATCAAAGCTCTTAGGAAGAAAAAGGTGATAGAGTAGTAGCTTGAGAGACAGTAATTGTCTACAAAGGACTTTTGTTCCCCATCATAGCTCTAGGCACTATCTATTCAATATTAAACACAGCATTTTCATTTATAAACCAGCTCTCTGGTGTACAAAACAGATGCATCATTTTGGATGGGAAGAGGGCCTGAAGGAAACAGACATTTCATAATCTATATTATGTTTTGGGATCATTGGTAAGAATCATCACTTTTTCCCCCCCTCCCTGACCACACACACCCTAACTATAGATTACAGAGGGGAAAGGAACTAAATGGCTGGCTGGTCCTGTCCTGAGTGCAGCAGTGCATAATCCAAAACAGAACTTTAGCTACCTTACTTTACAAAAAGATGCCGCTACTTGCCTTAGTTACAGTTACACATTTAATTTTTATTAGGTTACATATTTAATGTGGGAAACTTGAAAAATTCTGTAATGATATAATAAATGCTTGCAACAGAACATAAAATGAAAAAAAAAAGGCCACCATATTACATATACAGGGGAAAGAGGAAAATGTATAAATATAAAAACAAATACACGCACAAAATAGGAATACATACGAAAAGAAAACAAACTAAAATGATCATCTCTTTGAGTGGCAGAATTTGGGATTTTTGTTTTCTTCATCTTACTTTCCTGTGTTTTTCTCAATTTTCTGTAATGAAAAATGCCTTAAAATCTCCATCAAGTCCTGGGAGTTTCTAAACACTTAGTAGCAACCTAAGCCCATTCTCCTTGTGTCTAAAATAATAATAATAATAATAATAATAATAATAATAATAATAACTCTTTGCAATAGTAATTCACCAGACGTAAAGAATCCTCAGTCTTCTTCCCTCGCAAGTTTTTTCTCCTATTCGCCTTACTGGTTGCTTCTGCTGCCCTGGGTTCTCTCTGACTCTTGCATTCTACAGGTGAGTTTTAAGAAGCAACCCGGAAAACAGAATGCAGAGAGGTTTGTTTTAGAGGAGCCCTGCGACCCGGTCCACCCTCTGGAAAAGAGTTGGCTTAGGTCTCCGCTCCGCCAGGGACCACCTGTGGAGCATTAGAGACCTCCCTTCAGCTCGCCGCCCCGGCCTCGGTTTTCCCATCTTTGAAATGGAGCCAGGGGAATTTGCTGAGGGGAAGAGGGGGTTTGGGGGGGAAATACATGGAGCAGGGCAGTGGGGAAGACAGTGGGTGCCGCAGGTCTCTGCAAATCGCCCCGAGACAGGCTCCCCGGCGCTCGCCCTGACTCCTAGGGGCGGGGCCCGGGAACCTGTATTTGAGCAGCGATTCCGGCGCTCAGACAGTTTCGACCGCCCTCCCGCGCTGGCTCACTTCTCCTCCTCCTCCTCTTCCTCCTCCGGGCCCCGGCCACTTCCCGCCCCGCCGCCGAAGGCGCCGCGGGAGGAGGGGAGGGGGGCGCCGCCAGCCCGGCCCCTCGCCCGCCCGCCCGCCTCCCCCCGGCGGCCCGGCCCGCGGGTTACATAACGGGCCCGCGGAGGGCTCTCGCGAGGTTTCCACCGCCCCCTCCTCGCTCCACGTCAGAGGGAACCGGGCGGAGCGGCCAACATGGCGGAACGCAGGCGACACAAGAAGCGGATTCAGGTAGCAAAGCCGAGGCTCGGGGCCGGGGGCTCCCGGGCGCCGGAGGGCGGAGGGAGCGGGGGAAGGAGCCGCCCGGAGGGGCGAGCTGAGCGGGCGGCGAGGCGAGGCGGGGCGGGTCCTGCCCCCGGCCGCGGGCCGCGCGCGGCGGGGCGGTGAGGGGCCCGGGGGGGGGGACGGCGGTGCTGGCGGCGGCGGGGAGCGGGGCGGCCGGGGGGCCGAGGCCGCGCCGGGACGGCGGCCCCCTCCCTCCGGCACCCCAGGCCCTCGCCTTAGCCACCTCGGAGGGAGGGCCGCGGTAACGAGGGTGGAGGCCGGCGGAGAGGGACCCACAGCAGCCGGGTCTTTGTGCGCAGACGGGGCTGTGGGAGGGGAGCCGTCTGGGTCTGGGCAGCTGCCCCCGCAGGCCCGGGCGCCGACCTGCCTGCAGCCCAGCTGTTCAGTGGCGTGTATACCCTCCCTGTTCTTCTCCATGGCGGCAGCCATGGGGGAGTCCGGCTGGAGCTCCCCGGCTTTCTTTCAGGCGACACAGTGTAAACAAACACAGCCCTGCTGGCCCTGCGGCGAGCCGGTCGCGCCCAGAAACCTCACAGTGTGTCATCTTCGTAACCTACATAGCATCATCCCTCCCTCGTCCCACACGTGTGTCACCTGGGCCTTTCATCCCTGCGGTCCCCCCCTCCCGTCCCTCCCAGCCCTCTTCCTGTTATTCTTGCTCTTTACCAAGAGGATTAGCTATATGGCACCCCTCAGCCTGGGGATGTTCCTTGTCTCACCAGCTCCAGTGCCTAGAAACCTTCACAGGTCATCACAAATGGATAGGATGTGTTGCAAATGGTGAATGTACTCATCACAGGTTGTTACACTTGTCTTTCTGTTCCTTACTGTTGCATTGCTTAGAATGACTTTTTCTGTCTAATGTTTTATCTCCCCACCACCACCACCCGCCCACACGCACACACATTGAAAAAATAAACGACCTCTTCATTGGTCTCCATCACAGGTGACTTGAGCCTTTTTGCAAGTTAGAATTCTCCTGAAAACTTTGGAATTTTGGAGTTGGGCAGAAATGCAGAAGGGTCTATAAACGGTTCTCTCCCGACTGCAGGCAGGTCATGAAAATCAAGGCTTAAAGTTATGGAAGAAGTTTCTAATTATACTATTTGTGGTCTTTCACAATTGAGTGTTATTGATCAGGTGTAAATATGGAAGATTTTTATTAGCATTTGTCTCGAATTTGTCAAATTTGTGCCTACTAGGCTCCTTGTATTTACACATATGCAGCATTTTATGCCTTTTCATAAACCATGTTTTTACTGTGTCAGTTTTTGTAAAAGTGGTCTTAATTCACTTTTTGAATAGCTGCTCTATTTCGATTGTGATTTTTATCTTAAATAGAAAGGTAGATTAAGAAGCTGTGTGGTAGTGATTAGTGGTGAGGAACTAAAACTTGAGCCAGACTGCCTGTTTGTACCCATTTCACAAACTGTTAGCTGTGTAACTTTGGACAAGTTACTTAACTTTTTACCTCAATTTCCAAATCTGTAAAAAGGGAATATGTACCTTAAAAAAAGGGGGTTGTGGGGGAAACCTCATAGGGTGGTTGTGAAAAAATGCATTAAAAGAGTGTTTGGCACAGAACTCCTTCCTTTGCCCTCTTCCCAAGTATGAAGGATTTATGATCCTTTGTTTTGGTTTTTATTAAGTAATCTGATATGCTAAAGAAAGATTAACTCCTGCTGATTCATTAAGTAAACCATTAGACTGTGAATAATGTATAGGTTTTTACTTCCTATTGTGTATTTGAAGACCAGATAAGTATGTGAGGATCTGATTGTTAAAAATCAGCTTGGCATGCTGCTAAATCAAACTAATTTTTTTCATTATAATTTTTTTCTAGATGTAGTTTGCTAGAATGTTGTGAAGATCTTGGGAGTACTACTTGGAAGACTATTGTTCAGTCTTAACAAATTAGAATAGATAATACCTTAAACAATTTCTTATTTATCCAAGAGACTCAGAAACTATACTATTAGCATCACTTTAGACAGAGAAGCATACTCTCAGATTCTGTATCCCATCAAAGTTGGAAGCAAGAAGACTATTTTGTCACATTTTCTTCTTGGATTCACTTTACAGGTCTCTGAACACCAGAAGTAAACTACATGTATGCATTGACATTATATTGGAAAATGTTTAATGATTGGGATTCTCAAATGAAAGTGATCTCAATCTAAGTTGATGAAACATTTAAAAATAATTTTGTTCCTTAATGCAATTACGTAAATTTTTAACGGCATACAGTAAGTGCATTTAGGTTAAATGAAAGTGCCGCTTACCAGAAAGGTTTGATTTAGAATCCTAGTACAGTACCATGAAATGTTAGAGTTCAAAAGAATTTTCAAATAGTAGGGTTTGTTTGGAATCCTTTTGCACAAATGTGGTTCTTATATAAAAGCAGAGTGATGGCCCCAAAGCCCTATCACTTAAGTACCTCACTACTGTCACCCCTACATCCCACTGTCCTTTAATCTATTTTTAGGACCTCAATCAAAAAATATTACTAGGTATACACTTCCTACTCTAAACCATTATACTTATTTTACAGATAAACTGAGGTATATTTCTTCACCCAGGATCACTCATCAAGATAGTAAAACCAGATTTAGACCAAGTGTTTTAATTCTCAGTTGAATATTCTTTCCATCTCACCATTGATAAAATAAAAATAAATTGTTCTGAAATACTTTAATCCTAAACTTTATATTAAATTGTATAACCTACTTACCATGACTTGCCCATGCTAATGAGAGAATTATCCCAACTAATATTCTGCTTATGGAAGTATCTAATTGAGTTTTAGAAAATGAAATGGCTTACTAATTCCTATAACTTTTATCACCTGCATCTCAGTTAATTTGGTTGCACCCAACTGTACCCTGGAAATAAAATTCTGCCTTATCTTGGGCCAATAGGCTTAATTTCAGAAAAGAGAAAGTTTAGGGATATATAATCTGACTCCCCAGGGCCTTCTGAAGAAAGAAGAAACCCAGGAAGTAGGTCCTAAGTGAGAACTATCCCAGAAGTTCAATGGAGGGCTTACAGTAGGAGTGAAGCAAAGAGGGTGTTACAGAAGGGCACTGTCAGAGTTAAGATACAGAGACTTGTCAAACTTTATTAATGTGCTGTGTGACTTTAAGCAAATGATTAATCTAAGGTCCCCTCCAGCTTTCAAATTTTATTCTGTTAACCTCTGAAATTTTGCATTTTCACCAATATTTTTATAGTACTTGTATGAAGATACAAATTCTGTTTGTGAACTAACCTTTTTCTTTTTTGCTCAATTCACTCGACAATTCAATTCAGTTGGTTTCTATTGACTAGCAATTTTTAAAATTCTTCTAAATTAAAACTTATGCAAGATTGAATGAAGCCTAAGGCTTACTGACTTGATCTAATTTTTTTTTTTCTAAAAAAGATTACCTTAAGTTCTTAAATACTGGCTATCTATATTAATAAAAAAGTAACATGCTAATTAGACCGGATGTCATTCTGGGCAAAGCCGGGGTGTGGTTGGCCTGCAAATCACTGGTGGCCCCTCATCCCGGCCAGCCCCACCCCCAAGCGGGGACCCCCCCTCTCCGATCCAAGGCCCCCTTTATGGTATGCCTGCTGGCCCCCAACCGTGCTCCAGGCCTCTCTCCTATATAATAAAATGGTAATATGCAAATTGACCCTTACAGCAGAATGACCATTGGACCAGTCACTATAAAGCACACTGACCATCTCTTGATTCCTTCCCCTGGCTGTCAAGCACTGATACCCAATAGCGAATGGGGGACTGGAGGTGGATGGTGGTGGGGGTTGGGGCTGGCTGCGGGCAGCTGGGGAAGATGGCCCCTATTGCAGGCCAGGCCTAGGGACTGTACCTGTGTGCCGGGCCTCTAGTATATATAGAAAAAGTAATTCTTATCTCATTATAGTATTTGAGTGTTGATGTAGTCCAAAGTAAAAATAGCCACGGGAGCAGACTCTGCCGACCTCCTTGGCTCTCAAAGAAGACAGGGGTGAAACAGTAATGCAGTTCTGGGGCTGGGGCTGGGGAGGTGGAGGGATTGAGCAAAAAGAAAAAAGGAGAACTTTTGGACATGACAACAGTGTGGTAACTGCAGGGGTGGTGGGAGGTAAGGGGGTGTGGAGAAGGGCATAGAGGGAATAAATGGTGATGGGAAAAAATAAAATTTAGAAAAGAAAATTTAACAAAGTAAAAATAGTATTTGTTAAATAACTTGAGAGTGTTCTAACCAGACTTTCAATTTATATAATTTTGGATTGTGAGTTACAGCAGCTAGCATCTTGGTATTTGATTGCAAAGATGATAGACCAGCCTCAAAACATTGGTTTTTCACTTCCTCATTCTAAGACATTTGAGCTCATTCATTGAGCTATATAAAGTTCGTTTGAGGTTTGATGAGTTGGATTCTCAAAAGGCCTTCACTTTTTGTTAGGTTTCTAGAAAAGTTACAAAATTTTCTGAAGCTTTGTTCACATCAAAAGGGAATAAAAGGGGACATGCTGTAGTCTGTACATAAACAGGAAGAGGGTAAGACTTTTATACTCTTCAGGCTGCAGTAGGGGAGCAGTGGGAGTGAAACCTCCATGGCAGATCTTCGGTATTACCAGCTTCATGGGCATGTCCCAGGGGCATGTCCCCTTGGCAAATAGCACTCAGTCTTTCTGGCTTCAAAGCCTCAGCAGGTGGCACAAGTTCTATACTTTCATTAAAGACAGCCTAAAATATGTATAACTTATATGTGGCGTAATGAACATTTATTTCATAATTCACAAAGGAAAATAGAAACTTAGAATTTGAAAGTTAAGGAGCAAGGAAGGTGTCAGTTCTATTAAACCAATATCTTGATAGAATTCACTAGTTACAGTTTCAAGCGAAGGTTACTGATACTTTTAAGTATAAATGGATAAGTAATTGTATCTAGTTGGGATAGATTATCCAAACCCATGTTTTCAGGGTCTGTTGTGTTTATTGTTGCTTAGTAGTTCGTTGTTACTTTATTAAGGAGGAAAAGGAATGAAAATGGATTACAGTTGACTCTTAAACAACATGGATTTGAATTGTAAATTCAAAAACGCAAATCTTTTTCAATAAATATGTTTCCCTGGATTTCATGTGTGTGGATTCAAGCAGTGGATCCACAGTTTTGACTGTATGCATTTATTGATCTGTGCCATTTAATATATAGAACTTGAGCATCCAGTGATTTTGGTATCCGTTGGGTTTTCCCCCATGGATGCCATGAGACAACTGTAACGTTTTGGGGTAGTCAAAAATTATATACAGATTTTCAACTGCACAGGAGTTCTACCCTAAGGCTGGCATTATTCAAGGGTCAACTGTACTTAAATCTGTTTTGCAGTGTGGGAATGACTTTGGTGAACTTTAAGTTAATTGTTAAAATGAGGTTTAAAAATGTTGTGAATTCTTGTAGTATCAGATTCCCTATTGTATAAAACTATAATAGAATGGACTTTTCAGTTTCTTGTGTATCTTAATATGAGGTTTTACATGTTGATGCTCCATCAACAATCAGTAGATTAATGCATTTATGCCTGTGTTCAGTAAATGAGTGTTAGCAGGAGTGCCTAACTTGTCATGCCTAAAGTTGATAATGAATTTTCCCCCCAGAATTACCTTCCTCCCCAAATTTCTGTTATTGGAAAACTGTGCTTTCAGATCAAATTAGAGGTCTGACATCTTTGATTCAGCCATTTCATTCATCCTTTATCATAGAGTTTTATCTGCTCTACATTTCAAATGTCCTCAATTCTTCTCATTCCTAGTCTAGAACGACATCGTGTTTTACTTGAATACTAATTAGATGAAATTTCTCAAACTGTCAGGAAGAATCTTTAGCCCTGTTCTGCTTTAACTTACTAACATACTTAGCCTCACAATGCTTCCTAACTTGTTTCTATTTGGAGCCAAATTTTGTGCTCATTCTCAGCCATAATGTTTATGTTGTCTGTTCAACTTACCCCAAACTTGTTCTTTTTTGAAAATCAAGCTCCCTTTTCCAAAAGGTCTTCCATAGATATTTTTATCCACTTGATAATCCTACTTCTAAAACATTTTTTTCCTACTACTTATTTTGAAAAATAATAATTGCTGTTTTAGATAGTTGTAACAAAGTATAGGTATCATGCTTTACAGAATTTTGGCATTAAGTGTAGCACCCAAAGATAACATAGGGTAAACACTCAGGAAGTATGTATTTGAATGATTTTTGTTTATTGAGACTTCTCATCCACAATAATTTTTTTTTAATATATTTTATTGATTTTTCACAGAGAGGAAGAGAGAGGGATAGAGAGTTAGAAACATCAATGAGAGAGAATCATTGATCAGCTGCCTCTTGCACACCCCCTACTGGGGATGTGCCCACAACCAAGGTACATGCCCTTGACCAGAATCGAGCCCGGGACCTTTCAGTCCCCAGGCCGACGCTCTATCCACTGAGCCAAACCGGTCCCGGCACATCCACAATAATTTTTAATGAAGCATATCCTGGTAACAACTTACCAGTTAATTAGATAAACCTTTAAATTTTCAAGAGATATGTCAAATTAGGGGGGAAATGAACATATATGGATATGATTATAAAATAGAATTTTTTATAAGCCAATTATAGTATCTCATTATTTTCAACTATTTATAATAATACTTTTTTGATTGTATCACAAATATACAGGATATTAATTACTAATCCATGAGACTTCTGGAAGTGCAGTGTATTCCACAGGCATAATTAAGTACTATCATTCAACATATGAAACTAACATGTTAGTATATTTTACTGTGATTTCAAAAATTGCAGTATAGAATTTTCACTGTTTAGCATGTCAGAAATGTATTTTGTGATTAGGCTCCAAACCACATCATTATGAACCTTATAGATATTAGTAAGCTTAGAGTGTTAGATTTTGAATTTTAAGATTTTATTTTTCTGTGATACATATCTATATTAATAATAGAGGAATATGCAAATTGGCCAGGATGCCATCACTCAATGACCAAACTGGATGGGGGCAGGGCCATGGCAAAAAGCTCTCAGCACGCCTGCCTGGGAACCCAAAGAGCGTGGAGAGGAAGTGAGAGAAGATAGGCAGTTAGGGGGATCAGGCCAGGGGGGGAGTGCAGATAGGCAGTTAGGGGAATCAGGTCAGGAGGGAAGAGCAGTTAGGGGCATCAGGCAAGCAGGCAGGAGAACGTTTAGGAGCCAGTGGTTCCAGATTGCGAGAGGGATCCCAGATTGGAGAGGGCGCAGGCCAGGATGAGGGACAACCTTCTCTCCCCCCACTCCGTGCATGAATTTTGTGCACCAGGCCTCTAGTTTTTTATATATAAAGCAAAAGGTTTTGTAGTTCTATAAATATTTGGGTTTATCTCTAGTCTTTATTTGTATTGAATAGTTTGTGCTTTTAATTTTTATTGACACAAATTATAACCTACAAATGGGGTAGTAGCAGAGTGTAAGAATCATACACTGACAGTTGGGCTACTGGAAGTAGAGCTGGGAAGTTCAAAGGAAGAAATATGAGAAGTAGCTGCCAGGTGACTCAACTAAAGCACAGGCTTTTACTTCATCTAACAAATCACCCCTTTCCAGGATAAAATTAAAGCTGAAACCTTGCTTGGTTACTTGTTCCTTAGCATCATCAAACATAGCTGAATTCAGTCTTATCTGTAATATGTGGGAAAACTGACTCAAAAAACAGATGGTTTAGGTAATTTATTTTTTTCTATTGTATGTTAGTTGAATGTCTTGCCTAAAATATAGGTATCTTTAGCATTAATTGTTCTCAGCATCCTAGATTTTTAGCAAATAATTCTTTACTATTATTTGGCTCTTTATTCATTCAGAAACAGACTTTCCTAAAATTAGTCACATTTAGATTATATATTGTTTAGAAATATTGTTTGTGTGCTTTATGCTTAAACATGTATTTAAAGACTACTTTTTTTTTCAATAGCTTACAGCAATAAGATAACTTCTAAACGTTTGTGTGTGTGTGTGTGTGTGTGTGTGTGTGTGTGTGTGTGTATGTATCTACACTAATAAAAGAAAGGTGCAAATTGACTATACCTCTGTGACTGTGACATCCACCAGCCAATCAGGAGTGAGTATGCAAATTAACCCAACAAAGATAGCGGATTAATTTGCAGGCGCCAAGCAGCCGGGAGTGGGGTGGCATCATGTAGCCTGGGTCCCAGGAATGGACGCTAAGCCTGCAGCCTCCTGGAACCATCGCCACCCTGGGAAGCAAGGGTGACTGCGCAGCTTGGCCACAGTGACCTATGAACAGGAAAGCAGGCCCACAGACAGCATCCAGCAGGGCCTTCTTGCCCATTGCTGTGGTGTGGAGCAGGCAGGCCCCTCAGAGAGTAGAGAACCATGGAAAGCGGGCCTAAGCTATCAGTAGGAAGCAGGCTGAGGGACCCCCTCCCCTTCCCCACAACCTATCCCCTGTTGCAGGAATTTCATGCACCGGGCCTCTATATGATACAAATGTAGACTGCCTTCATTTTCTTCAGAATATGGGTGGAGAGAATAAGTACACAGAAGGAATTATCAAAGAAGTAGTTGAGAATGTAAGGAAATAAACGGAAGATGGGGAGTGATAAACAATGAAGAAAGTAAGAGAAAATTTAGAGGGAAAAATGGAAGAAAGAAGAGAGGGAAGGATTAAAACAGCCTTTCCAACACTCTCCATGTATTTCCATGAACAGTTCTTCAAATAAGAGTGTAATTTATCTATTGCATTTTTATATTTGCTTTAACCCTAGAAGGGGAAAAAAAGAAGCAGGACAAAGTGAGAAAGGAGTCCCAGACAGTATCTGGGATTTGGAATCACAAGAGGAAAGGGAAGGAATTACAAATCTTCAGCATCTCAGACCTCAGATAATTCTTATGGCTACCAGTCTGGGGCAGCTATCTTTGTTAATCCGAGAACTGCTCCTAAGGTCTGTTGTTCATTGTTCAGAGTACATGGCTTTGGTGGTTATTTAATATTTATTTATGGCACTTGTTTCTACTTTGACATTTGGGCAATCACTGTTAGCATCCGCTTAACCTTTTGAATTATTGCTTCGTGGCTTATTAAAAAAAAGAGACCAGGCAAGAGTGAAGGTGAACTGGTACAATGTAGTTACCATACTGGAAAAACAACTCAAAATAAATGCCTAAAGCTGAGGCCAAAAGGCAGTCAGGTTTGGGCTCTGTCAACTTGTATTTGAAAGACATGCAATTTTAAAAATTCTCGTCTTTTGTATAGATTACCACGTCTACTCCAGAGAAAGTTTGAAAGAAAGCCCTATGCTCCACTTAAAAAGATTTGCAGAACATATCTGTAAATTATTCTTTAGTACATGGATTTCTCAAGTAAATGGTTACATTAAATTAATATTCTTACTTTGCAGGAAGTTGGTGAGCCATCTAAAGAAGAGAAGGCTGTAGCCAAGTATCTTCGATTCAACTGTCCAACAAAGTCTACCAATATGATGGGTCATCGGGTTGATTATTTTATTGGTAGGATCATATGAGTGTATACATTAGTGTATATATCTTATGAAGATACCTAAATTTGGGATATGTAGATGTTTTAAAAGTGTTTTCCAAGTGTGATTAGGAAAGCTGGGTGATGACAATTGATTGTCCTTTTCCTTCTTTTTATGATTGAAACTATCAATAATAAGATAAAAGAATATGCTTTGTAATACCATTTCTTGGAAATTTTAAAAATAGAGTTTATTTTGAGTATTAATGCTACCTTTTCAGATAGTAAATGTACTTAAAGATAATAATTTTGTAAAACTCTGAAATGGAATTCAGTGTGAAGCAAATCCTGTTGGAACCAATTTAGGAGTTTTGGATCTTCTCATAATCCAACACCCTTATTATAAGCTAATGTTATCTATAACATAGTCCCATAGCTTATAAAACAGTTGAATTTGCCTCTTTGATCCATTAAGATTGAATTGCCATATAGAAAAGAAATATACTAGCCTTTCTTTAATATAATGACTAATTCTTATAGTCATTAAGAATTTAGAAAAATTGATGTGCTGTTTGCTTCAGAACTAATATATTTAGCTGCTTCTAGCAGTAGCTTGTTCAGAACTTACTCCTCAGTGGGTCACAGTTAAAAGCATAATGACAGAATTTGTTACTGGGGGAGGGGAGGATTTTTGGTTTCTTTAGCCTACATTTAATTGTAATTATTCGGTGAGTGATATATTTATTTTGAAATATTTGTTTAGAATATTTTCCCATTAATTTATCTTGCTTTAGTTAATGTTTTAAAATTAATTTATTACCCAGCATTACTTTAAAAAGATGCTTACTGATATTCTTCATAGGTTGAGATTTTGAAGAACTGTTTATCATGATCATGTCAGACTTAAATTTTCTATTGAATTTGGTTTTATTTTCTGATGCCATTATGTTGAAATTTGCCTTAGAAAATATTATTTAGTTAGGCATAAATTTCTGTGTATACTAAATTTAAAATAATAAATTTCTTCTTTAGCTTCAAAAGCAGTGGATTGCCTTTTGGATTCAAAGTGGGCAAAGGCCAAGAAAGGAGAGGAAGCTTTATTTACGACAAGGGAGTCTGTGGTTGACTACTGCAACAGGTAGTGTTTATTTCTTAGTGAAGGATAACTAAATACTGTAGTAACTTAGTATTATTCTCCATAGTTCTGAAGCTTCTTAACCATTTTCATTAATAAACCTAGTGATATTAAAACATAGCTCAAACATAGCTTTTACATGCAAACTGGATTTCTTCAGTACCTCTAGAAATACATTTATTTGGAGTTAGACTATCATTTTTATGATTTTGATTTGTGTTCTATTAACATTTGTACATTTGCCAGGCAGACTAAACCAAAGAGGTCAGCACTAAAAATCATACAACAGGGCCTACAGTGAACAAAAAAGTCTTTCTTTTCTAGAGTAAATGGTTGGGAGGTATTTTCTAAAAATTTGGCAGGGATTTCTAATAGACCTGTTGTTCCTGGGGTTTTTGTTTGCTTGCTTGTTCTTAGAGTGCCTTCACACTGCGTATTTGCCAGTACCCTTCCATATTTTGTTATAGCGATGGCTAACTTATTCCTTGTAAAATCAAGGCAGCTGCAACATCTATTTTCTTGACTCCAAAATGAAGAATAGACAGTTCAGTAAATATTCATGTTTTTCATAATAAATACTCCTTTGGGAAAAACTTTTGATGGTGAATGGTATACAAAAATCAGTTTCCTCTTGGAAATAAGTATTGTTTTTTCTTCTTGTTTTTTTTTTTCCCTTTGGTTTAAATAGTAATGCATATTTATTGTATTAAGCTGTTGATAAACCAAGTTGTTGTTTTTTTATGACACTATAGTTTATAGTAGGTAGAAATTTGACATTTTAGAATATTTTATATGTATGGTAGGGAGGTACACATAGCAGTTTACTAGTATATTGTCTAAAGACACTTAAAGTATTAGCCACGTGAGGCTCCTCTAGAAAACCATTATTTCACAACATTTCTAAAGCTGTAAAGTTAAGGAATTATTAAGAATTTCTTAAAATTGCCCTCGCTGGTTTGGCTCAGTGGGCAGAGCATTGGACTGTGGTCCGATTCTAGTCAAGGGCACATGCTCAGGTTGCGGGTGTGCAAGAAGCAGCCAATCAATAATCCTCTCATTGATGTTTCTATCTCTCTCTTCCTCTCTAAAATCAATAAAAACATGTTTTAATTTTTTTTCTTAAAACTTGTAGTTGTTAAAAACTAGAGTCACAAATGAACCTTTCAGAAGTAATAAAATTTTCATTGTTGGAGCAGAGATGAGCTAATAGTGATATAGTTGGTATTTTTCAGTACAGCCATTTGTATGTTTAGCACTCCAAAGTACAAATTTCCCTGCCTTGCCTCAAAATAGATTTTTATATATGATATAAAAATTAAGTGATGTAATAAACACAAAAACAGAGAATGTTATGTAAATTACCCAGTGTCACACAGCTTATTATCAGAGCCAGAATTCTAAATCCAACAGTCTTGCTCCAGAGAGGAAGAGAGAAACATCACTGATGAGAGAGAATCATTGATCAGCTGCCTCCTAACGCCCCTGCCATTGAAGATCGAGCCTACAATCCCGGCATATGCCCTGACCGGGAATTGAACTGTGACCTGGTTCATAAGTCAATGCTCAACCACTGAACCACACCAGCCTGGGCACAGTTCATGCTCTTAACCACTGCATGCTATACTGTCTCCTCCAACAAAATGATGATACGTTTAATGAAGTAGAAATTAAGATGAAGGATTCACCTATCAATGCAGGTATCCTCTGCTTTCTGAAAGTTCACAAACGACCTACATTATTTTATTTAAAATATATTTTTAATGATTTAAGAGATGAAGGGTGCGGAGGGAGAGACAGAAACACCAATGATGAGAGGGAATCATTGATTGGCTGTGTTCTTCACACCCTCCTACCAGGGATCAAGGCCGTAAACTGGGCATGTGCTCTTGACCAGAATTGAACCGGGGACCCTTCAGTCTGAAGGCCAATACTCTGTCCACTGAGCCCAACCTGCTAGGGCAACACCTACGTTATTACAGTAACAGATTTATTTGTAAAAGCAAAAATCCTCTTCTGAGTTCTTTAACAAAAATAGGTACTAAAGTGAAGTGACACAAAGCAAATTTTTGAAAAGCAAGATATATCCTTCTTTTGCTCCCTTTCAGTTTACAAAAGGTTTCCTAGGAACTCTCTTAACTTTCAAATAGCAGGGAAAATAGAACTATTTGAATATTAAATCTATAAGCCCAAATCTCTGAGGAGAGCAGCCAGCATTATTCCACATCTGTTGGCCTTTTAGGAGTATTGATACCTTGTTATATGAAAAGCCCAAAAGATCTGATTACAGAATACACTCATTTTTCATTGTGTATGTATATATTCCCATTCATGTCAGATTGTTTGTCTTTTCTGCACTAAAATGGGGACGCATAACTACTTAAATTACTCATAGCCACTTCTAATACAACCATGGAGGCCTCATGATGGCCAGCCCTCATGGATTCCTGCTTGCTATAGACAAAAGTACAAAAGGACACTTATCTAATCTCATTTTCTGAAGCTGCTAAATGGGCTTGAGGGAGTCTGAAGACAAACAAAACAAGAAAGTGTAGGATAATACACAAAACAACCTTATCTAATATGACCTAGTGCTTCTTTATGTCCTATTTCAAGTACCAACTCTTCAGCCTTTAATCTAGCACCATCCTGACTCTCCCAGTGACTACATCGCCAACCCCTAGTCCAGTAATGTCCTTCCGACTCCTCTTCATATGCTGCACTCATTCTCTCTTCTGGTCTTTACTTAATCATAACCTGCCACTTTTCCCAGATGGTTCTCTCCCTCTCTCCTGTCTGCTTTTCAGTATAAATGTCCCTCAAGTTCCATCTCCACTATGTGATATTCCTCAGGTCCTCCAGCCCATATTAATCTTTGTATCTAAAGTTCTACAGTATTTATAAAGCTGCTATCATATTATTTAGCCCTTAACTATTTTAGAATTGTTGCACATATTAGTGTTTGTTTGTTTTTAACTTCTTGGCAGCTAAATCTGAAGGCAATTGCAAGACTCTTATACTTTACTGTTATTCCGTAGCACAATGTGGGCATTTGATGAAATCTCACCATTGTCACATAGGTGAAAGTCCTGGACACATATCTGGCATCTATAAATGTTTGTTAAACCTAAAGAAAACTTTCTTAAAAAATTAAAAGGTGAGGAAAGCAATTTAATAACTTGCCGCCTTTAATCAATTTATTCAACAAATACCTATTATATACCAGGCCCCGGAAATACAAAGATGACTGTGACTTGGCTCCTGCCTCCAAAGCACCTAATCTAGTCTGTTAAAGAACATTCATGACTACTGCAGTTCAGTGTGTTCCGTAAGGAAGACAGAGATGGGGAAACTTCAAGAATGGCTTCACAGGAAAAACGCGTCTTCAAATTTTGAAACATAGATAGCTGATTGCCCAGCAAACGATAGGAGAAAGGATATTTGTTCCTGGCAAAGGGCACAGAACAGGGAAGTATGGGGAAGTAAGATAGGGAAGTATGAATAGTTCTGTGAAAATGTCAGAGAGCTTTGTGTAAGTGATTTGTACTATGTGATGAACTTAAAGCTTAACTAAAGGAGGCCCTGATATTAAGTAGTAAATGTCATCTCACATTTGAGGCATAAAGTGAGTTGAAGTAAATCTATCAAGGAATAAGTAAATGATTCTACTTATTACTCTTACTACTTATTATAGAGTGGAATGATGTTAAAATTAGTGATTTGTGAGACCAAATGTGTTTGTATATGTGTAGTCCATAACTATTAAAGAAATTCAAGGTTTTGTTATAGGTGGCTAACTGAGTACATATATGTCAGGCACCATGCTTCTCATTTAGTCCTAGAAACCCTTATGAAATAGCTACCACATTTAAAAAAAATTTCTATGTGTATTTTTTTAAATTGATTTTAGAAGAAAGGAGGAGAAATAGATACATCAATGATGAGAGAGAATAGTTGGTCAATCGGCTGCATGCCCCCTACTGGGGTACAAGCCTGCAACCCAGGCATGTGCCCTGACCAGGAATCAAATGTGACCTCCTGGTTCATGGGTTGATGCTCAACCACTGAGCCACATAAGCAGGGCTAAATGTGAACTTTTCAACAATTTGATGCGTTATAGTCTATTTTTCTTTTATTGAGGTGGGTCAACTGTGCAGGAATGATGACAGAGCTGATTTTTCTACTGGCTCTGTGCACTTCTGTGTCTACTCACTAAAGGAAAGATTTTTTTCTCTTAAAATTATTTAATTTTTTAAATTATTTATTACTTTATTAAGAATAAATTTTTCCACTTAAAATGATATAGAAGAAAATCCAAATTAGTTATATAAAACACATTACCATTTAAGAATGTGTACTCAAGAATCTATGAGTATATAGATGTGCTTTACATATGTGGAAACCTATAATATGAAATGCTGGTTTGTAACTAATATACAATGAATAGGATGTATTTTCGTTTTCATATTAAGTGGTAATGAATATTCCTGATAGAAAATCTGGAAATCACATAAGTACAGAAGTAAATAAAATTAGTATATGTTCATTATAAATTTTTATAAGAAATTCTGGAATAAAAATTTGAAATCCCCCTTCATATTCAAATACCTACCACTACTCTTATATCTCACTTTCTACTCATACATAGTTAATTATTAAGGGACTCATTTCAATTTTTTGTTGGTTTACATACATATGTATATGTGTAACAGTTATTAATGGTGGAGTCTTTGGGGATATTTCAGACAGTTGCACATTTTTTGCAGTATAGATCTTCTGAACAAGTAGAAGGCCAGGTGAGGATACTTAGAAGTTTGCTTTGTGGAGATGTGCATGGGATGTACTAAGTGGGCTGCAGAAAGAAGCCCAGCCAGCCAGGTAAAAACCAGTGCTCGGGAAGGCAGAACATACCGTATTTTTCGGACCATAAGACGCACTTTTTTTCCCCCAGAAGTGGGTGGAAAAAGTCCCTGCGTCTTATGGTCCAAATATAGCCTACACATATACTTTAAAAAAAAAGTTTTTTTACTTGCCCGGCTATATGTGGTCTCTGTGTGCTTGCCCGGCTCTAAAATGGTTCTAAATGCTGCTGTTTACTTTACAGGGTTGATTACATGTGTTTATGACTGTGATGTTGGGTTTTAATGCACATAAAATATTTTAGGACACTATTTGTTTCAGAATCTTTTTTTCTTCATTTCCCTTCTCTAAAAACTGGTGCGTCTTATGGTCCGGAGCGTCTTATGGTCCGAAAAATACGGTAATGACCAGAAATAAGTGATCATTTGGCAGGAGAGGGGCATCTAGTTAACAAGTGGTATGATGTGCTTGAGCAGGTCCCTGTAGGGGTAGAAAGATGGGTAATCACCATTAATAGGCACAGATGGTGGTCTTGAGTTGTGTTTTGGTGATTGTACTTTATTAGGCAGAAATGAAGACAAATCAGAAACTCTGAAACTGGAACATAAGATTTGAAAAGATGGCTTTTAGGTGACAAATGTAAAGATTTTTCAGTAGGATTATAAGGTTAGAAATTTGAGACTTAACATTAAATAAAGCAGTGTTGGTTACTCTTAATGAATGTAGAGAAATTTCATAAGGATAATTCCAAACCTATATAATCTTGTGTCTAAATTATCTAGTTAAAAAAATGAAAATTAGATTGACAACTTTTATATACTCAGATTGACTATACAGTGTTTTTTTGTTTTGTTTTTTTAATTAGAGGTGGGGTTGCTAATTGTAATTTCTCTATGAGTTGCCAATGTATGTCTTCCCTTGCTCATTTTATTTAGGTCTTGATATTTTTGCTTTTCAGTCTGTATCTTATAATTGTCATACCTTTTTTTCTAAAGGCTTTTAAAGAAACAGTTTTTTCATCGGGCACTAAAAGTAATGAAAATGAAGTATGATAAAGACATTAAAAAAGAAAAAGAAAAAGGAAAAGCTGAAAGTGGAAAAGAAGAAGATAAAAAGAGCAAGAAAGAAAATCTAAAGGATGAAAAGACCAAAAAGGAAAAAGAGAAAAAAAAAGATGGTGAAAAGGAAGAATCCAAAAAGGTGATTTCATTTAAGTAAACACAGGATTACTGGCATATGAGCAATCTTGAAATACTATGTAACAACCATTTAAGATAAGCATATTCGGGTTTTTATAAATACCATGGTTGAGAATTTTTACTTCTGTATCTTAAAGATTAAGATTTCTTTACTACGTGAATGCCATAGTGCTGTTTGCTTGTTTGTAAGTGCTTTTTCTTTTATTTAACTTGTGTTTTAATAGGAGGAAGCTCCAGGAACTCCCAAAAAGAAGGAAACTAAGAAAAAATTCAAGCTCGAGCCACATGATGATCAAGTTTTCCTGGATGGAAATGAGGTGAGAGTATCTAGTTGATAAGTAGAAATCCAGTTTTCCATAGGAAAATTTAGAATTATCTTTAATGCTTTCGCTAAGAAAATAATTTAGATAAATCTAACCATGTAGATATAAAATTTACTCTCTTTAAAAATCAATAATTTATCTGGCCCTAGCCAGTGTGACTCTGTGTTGGAGCATCATCCATATACCAAAGGCAGGCGGGTTCAATCACCAGTCAGAGCATGTACAGGAGGCAACTGCTGGATGTTTCTCTCTTTCTCGCTCTTCCCCCCCCCTCTAAAATCAATAAAAAACATATTTTAAAAATCAATAATTTATCTGAATTAAGACATAAAATTTATGAAAAATCAGTTAGAATTAGGTTCAGCTGTGTATGAGTGATAGGAAACCTGAAATGACAGTTATTTAAAATAAATGCTTATTTCTCTATCATCAAGGAAATCTGAAGGATAAGCACTACAAATAATTGTAGATCTGAACTCTCCCTTCCATGTGAAGGATAATTCCCTCATGGTCTCAAATGACTGCCAACCTTGTAGCTGCATCCAAAGGAGGGAAAGAAAATGAGAGACCTGTGTCCTCTTTAAGGACACCTTCCTGGAAGCTGGCAGTTTCTTCTCTTTTTGTACTGGGTGGTCATTTAGCCAAACATGCAGGATTTCCATTGCTATCAAAGGGAAAAGAGCAGAATGGTTAATTTAGTCATTAAACTAATACAAAAGTATTAGTTATATTCTGGCCATTGAATTGTTGTGAATTTCAAGATCTAGCTCTTCTTCCTATACCTAATACAAAATTAGAATGTGCAAAGTAGAAGTAGTGATTCTGGTGGTTATGAGTTTGAAATTCTAGGAAACCTTTTCAGAAAATATGTGCCCTAGGCTCATTTCAGACACAGTTGCATGAGAATCTGTGTGTGTGTATGTGTGTGTGTGTATGTGTGTGTGTGTGTGTGTGTGTGTGTGTGTGTGTGTCTGGTTCTGTAATGTCTCCAGGGTGATTCTGATGTGAACCCATGCTTAAGAGTCACACACATAATTGAAGACCACACATCAAGCATTGGCTTTATGCCAAATATATATATATATATATATATATATATATATATATATATATATATATATATTTTTTTTTTTTATTTTTTATTTTTTTTTTCCTTTATTGGTTATGGTATCACATAATTGCCCTCATCCCCCTATTCCCATCCCAAACCCCTCCCCACGTATGCCCCTACCCCCCATGACCACTAGTTAGGCTTATACAAGTCCTTTGGTTGATCTCTCCTCCTTTTCTCTACCTTCCCATGCCTTCTCTCTGAGGTTTGACAGTCTGATTGATGCTTCCCTGTCACTAGGTCTGTTTTTGTTCTTCAGTTTATGTTGTTCATTATTTTCCTTAGATGAATAAGATCATGTGATACAAGAAATACACTTACAAGAACCAAAAATGAGACAAGCCGTAATGGTTACTTGCTGAGAGGCAAATGAATCAGTCTGTAGTGAGTTTTTTTCTAGGTCAGCAGTTCTTTTGAGTCCCAATTTCAATGTCGAACGTCTCCTTGTGTGTACATGTCAGCAGTGATATTTCAGTTCTGGGTGGTGGACAAATGGTAGTGATGCAGGTCCGACCGTCTCTGGTTTGGTCGTCTTGGGCATCCTTCAGCGGAGCACAGCTTCTGGCTGCTAGTATGGCGAGACGGTGTCAGCGTCTTCCATCTCTGGACTGTTTCTCTTCTGTCTTCATGGCTGGAGCATTTGTCAATTCCACTCTATTGCAGGAATCCACGTGGTCTTGGAGTTATTTTCTGAAAATATACAAACATATTCTCGACCAAAAGTTAGTAAAGGAATATTTTCTATAAATTTGACTTGGGATCCTTTTTCATTTTTTTGCCCAAATGATTTTCCTCTGGCTTATTTTGACACCATGTATTTTTTTTCATGGCTTTCTTGCTGTTAGCATTACAAATGAAACTTAATTTTCTAAAGTACAAATTTTCTAGATGTAATTTACTTAATAGGACATTTTTCCTTACATGATATTCTTCTATCACCCCCCTTTTTTAAATGTAAATATTAGGAGGCTTTGGGGAATTCTATAGTGTAGTCTTGATAGCTTTTACATATTAATTTTTTGCTCTAAAATATGACTGCTTTAGGTTCATTACATGTTATGCAATTTTACCATGAGATAAATTGGCAATCACAATTTTTGTTAACACTTTAAAACAGCTTTTGGTACAGTATATTCAGTTTTTCTAGAATATTCGCTTGTTTCAATTAGCCAATTTAAATTACTCTGAAAACTTGACTACTATTCTTCTGTCAAACTCAACACTCTAACAACAATCTTATTTTACCCTGTGTATATTAGTGGAAAGGATTATTTGCCTTCTTGAGTAGGCCCTGAGCATTCTTGGATATCAAAAACCCACTTCCCCACACCATGGGTACAAGACAGCTCAAACAAGTCTTGTTGCAGTGAGATGGCATCTGCTGTCGGCCAAGTCTCTGTTGCCTAGGTCCCGATTTGAGCTGGGCATGGAAAGCAAAGCAGCCAGCCATGGGGACAGGAGACCTCTCTCAGAAGGGGTTCAGGCCCCTGCAAAGTTGGGGGGGGCCGGTGTAAGGATCTGTGCCCCACCTTTGTGACCCCCAAGTTCTCTCCTGATGCCCTCTGCAACTGTGCCTGTCTTAGGTTGTTCCTTCTCTGAGGAATCTTACCAGTCTCTGGCTAACCAGCAATTCTCCGGGGCCAAAAAGGGTGATGTGAGGTTCAGTTCTGTCTCTTTGGTATCCTATGCCCCCGTGGCCTCCACGCCTTGGGATCCCCTCTCCTGCTGGCGAGGCCCTGGCACTGATCACATATCTTGGAGAACCCAGGTTTCTTCTCCAGGGAGGGCCCAGCTCAAAATATTTTTTATAGATTTCTAGGAATAGTATGATACATATTCTCTTCTTAGATGCTCTTATTGTCTAGCAAATGTACAAACTTTGAAACATGGTACTGTGTTACAGTGTATTAAGTGTAATGATGTGAGAGTACAGATGAGAGATAGTTACTGTAATCAAGAGCATAAGGTAGTTCTGAAGATCCTAAACACTTGAGCTGAGCCTTGAAGGATGATTAGCACATTACCAGGTGTACCAGGAAGGTGTTATAAACCTGTTAGGCAAATGAAGTAGTTTGAGCAAATGTATTCCTGAAAAAGCTAGATTTTATTCTGTAGAAAGATGTAGGAAAGAATCATGCTTTCGAACGTACAGAGGTGGGAAATGTCTTAAAAATTGTTTTTTAGAATTCTAACTGGCAGAAGTGATGTCTGGATCTGATTCCCAGGGGAAATGTGCAGAGTTAAAGAAAAGAAGAATGGAATCCCCAGTGTCCCATTCAAGAAAAGTAGAACCAAATCGAAAGACAGTACCAGAGTTCTGGTCAAAATACAACCAGGAAATGGAAGGAGTATTGTTGTTTATAGAAATTAAGAGAGAAATCTAGGAGTTTTGTGGATATGATTATGCAGAGTTTGATTGTTCTGAATGAAGTCAGTTTCTGTTCTATAAAGTAAATTAATCTTTAAAGCAGTGGTTTCCAGTGTATGGGCACAGACCTTCCCTGGGAAAGTAGGCAATGAAATTATTACAGGGGGTCATAGCATCTTTATGTTCCCTAAGCATGATATTTTAATAATGGTTTTTAGTATCTTATCCATGGGAAAGAAGAGGGTGGGGTTGAGAGCTGCCAGATCTGTGCTAGAGCATGGCTGGAATCTATTTAACTGTGCTCTTAACCTAGACTATTCTGCTCATGCCAGTATACATAATTATATTAAAGAAAAAAAGGTAAATTTTTGGTCTTCAGGTTGAGTAAGTAATAGTTTACACACATGAACAAATTATTAAAAGCATGTAAGTATGTAGAAATTTACTTAAATGCATTACAGAATTTATAGTTTTTTTTAAACAATGTTCTTACAGGAGACAAAAACAAAACAAAATACTACTTAAGGGGAAAGGTGTTTGAAATTTAACTTAAAAAGCAGTTCTCAAATGTGAAGAGGTTGGAAATTACTCTTGTAGTCCTAAAACAGAATTGACCTTAACTTTCTAATGTGACCATAAAACTTAAAGCACTGTGGTTTCTTGATTCCTTAAGGTATTCGTGTGGATCTATGACCCAGTTCACTTTAAAACCTTTGTCATGGGACTAATTCTTGGTAAGTACAGTCTCTAAAATTCAGAAAGGAAAATAAAAATGCAGATGCCATAAAGAAAAATATTTAATACACAAGTTATTTTTTTAAAATATACTTTAAAGTCAGATGCTAACTGATAAAATGAAGAGAGTATTTGCAACACATTAAAGCAAAGATATTTAACAGATTAACAGCCTGATAGAAAAATGATAAAGATAGCTCAAAGATAGAGAAATACGTGACCAAAAATCATGAATGATATTTAATCACTCTCATAATAAATATAAAGTAAAGCAGCAGCAATTAAGAGAATTTCAGAGTTTGATAATATCTAGTCTTAATGAAGTTAGTCTAACTTCATGGGAAGCACCAACACTCTCCAACAATTGATAATACCTTTTCAGATTTTAAATGTATATACACTGACCCAGCTATTCTACTTCTCAAAATTTATCCCATGGCTGTTCTTTTTTTTCTCTCCTCATCCGAGGATGTATTTTTATTGATTTTTTTTTTTAGGGGGAGAGAGACAGAGAGCGAAAGAAACATTGATGTGAAAGAGAGAGACATCAATCAGTTGTCTCCCATATGCACCCTGACCAAGGATCAAACCCACCACCTTTTGGTGTATGTGACAATGCTCCAAGCAACTAAGCCACTCAGCCGGGGGCCATGGCTGTTCTTAATACAGTTGCACAGAGAGTCTATTCAGAAATGTGCATTGACACTGTTATCTATTCAAATCCAAATCCCTCAGATTATATTTAGGAGGGTAATTAGCAACTATCTTTCAAATTTTAAATACCTATACCTTTTGACCTAACAATTACACCTCAACTAATTTATCTTGTGCTGTAATCAGTTGCACAAATCTATATATAGTTTGGTATTTGTTGAACTGTTAGTATACTAGGATAAAACTAGTAATAATTCATATTCTTCAGTAGGAAATTACTCAGAAGGAAAATGATGAAACTGCTCACTAGAATACAATACAGCTTTTAAAGAATTAGGTAGAATGTACTGGTAGATATCTAGAATCAATGAAATGAAAAAGAAATTGCAAAAGAGTAAGACTAGTATAAGCTTATTTATGTAGAAAAAAATTTCATGTAGCAAATTTAATTTTATATAGGCAGTCTCTCTTAATTAACTTCTGGGGAGTAAACCAAGAATTGTGTGAAGACCTCCCTTTATACCTTTTGCTTTGTTTTTATTTGTGTGGATTTTTGACCATGGGTATGTGTTATTCAGGGTGGGGGCATGGGTCGGCTGGGAGAGAATGATTTAACAAGTAAAAAGAAAAAAGCAGTCGATCAATAAGGTATCATAGGATTCCATTCAAAAAGTTGAAACTCAATTCCAACCCAACTATCTGATGGCTGTTGATCACCTACTAAGTACTAATAATGTTGCTAAATATTTTATATGCATTATTTCATTTCATCCTTATAGCAAACCTTAAAAAATAGGAACAGATACGTATTAAATATAAAATAATCTATAATAGCTTCAACAGGGTTAAATAACTTGCCCAGGGTTACATAGCTTATAAATGATATAGCTAGAATTTAATCCTGATCTTTTTGTTCTAAAAACCTAATAACCGGACTTCTAATTTTTTACAATTATTCAGTGTGGTCCCACTGTACTTAGAAAAAAAAACTGGAAATACTTGTATACAGTTTCCCTAACTACCAAATACTTCGATACAGTTTCCCTAAATACCATTTTTTGGTATCACTACCTGAATGCACCTCAATATAAATAGTGGTGATAGTTATGATTTGTATGTTATTTTTTTATACTTGTCTGTATTTTTAAAATACACATATATGTTATCATGAAAAAAATCCAACAAATATTGTCTCTAAAGATTTTCCCACATAGGATGGATAGGTCTACTATAATTTTTCAATTTGGGAAAGAAGTAGGAATTTTCCTTAACTTTCCAAAAAGTTCACCACAAGGTGACCTTTTCAATTTGTATTTGTCAGAGCTCCATCCCAGAATCAGAATTTCTAGAGAGGATCTATTGAATTTTTTTGTTGTTGTTGGGTTGTTTTTTTAAGCTCCCCTGCTCAGTAGACAGATATAGTCAAAAATAAAGTAGACATTGCTGGAGAACAGTAGCAATTGATCATTTAAGGAGCTAACCATTTTGCATTTTTTGACAGCACTTTTTTTCTAACTATATGTAATTTATAGTAGAAAAATCTTAACCTAATTTAGGAACAGTAGTTAAAATGTTAAACAGAATTATGGGAAATGGTTGATAATTGACCATATTTTACCTACAAAAATGGCAATTTTTAATATATCCTGTATAATGAAAGGCTAATAAGCAAATCGACCAAACGGAGGAATAACTGGTCATTATGATGTGCACTGACCCAGGGGGTAGATGCTCAACGCAGGAGCTGCCCCTGGCAGTCCATGCACTCGCACGGCAGGAGCACCACTCAGGCAGAAGCCGGGCTCATGGCTGACAAGCGCAGCACCCAATGGCGCTTGTCAGCCATGAGCCTCTCCCACCTCCATGGCAGCGTTAAGGATGTCCAACTTTTGGTGGCGAGCAGGCCTACGTCAGCAGTTGGACATCCCCCGAGGGTTCCTGGACTGCAAGCGAGTGCAGTCCAGGCTGGGGGACCCTCCCTAACCCTCCCAGTTTACAAATTTGTGCACTGGGCCTCTAGTTTTTATATATTTATGTTTCAGTTTCTCCCCCCCCCCCGAAATATATTCACTGTTACATCATCGTGCCATTTAAAATTTTAATCTAAAAGTTATCTATGTAACTTTGTCATTTCTTATTCCAGTGATTGCAGTGATAGCAGCCACCCTTTTCCCTCTTTGGCCAGCAGAAATGAGAGTGGGTGTTTATTACCTCAGTGTGGGTGCAGGCTGTTTTGTAGCCAGCATTCTTCTCCTTGCTATTGGTAAGTATTGTTACTAGTAAAACTGACTTCAACAAGGTAGATATTGAGTATTTAGAACTGTAGTCTGGAGCGTTATAATTTTTTTTTTTTTTTACATTTCTGGATGTCTTTCATAACTAAAAACAAAACAATATGAAAACCCAGTTTAAAAGAGGATATTAAAAATAAGTGATGAATAAATACATGAAAAATGCTCATCACTAGTAATCAAACTATAATAAAATAATGAAGTGGGGTTTGTCTATTTAATTAGGAAGATTTTTTTTTAAATGAAAGCACTCAGTGCCAAGAAGGGTTTGACTGGAAGGAAATGTACATCACTATAAATAATGGTGATAGTTATGAGTGATTTTAATGGTATTTTTTACACTTGTCTGTATTTTTTACAATGAGCATGTTACTTACCATGAAAAAAATTCAACAAACATTATTTCACTTAAAATCCTAGTCTTTGAAGATTTTCTGACACTGGGTGGGCAGGTCTAATTTAATTTTTTGCTTTGGGAAAGGAATTTTTCTTAGTTTATTCAAAGTTATCTAGTGATTTTTTACTTATATATAATTCTTGAACCATCTAGAGCACATGTGTCAAACACAAGGCCCGCGGGCCAAATCCGTCCCGCCAGGCCTTGCAATGTGGCCCGCACCGCGCTGTCATCACTGCACTCTGCTGCGTTTCCATCACAATGACAGTTTATGACTGTTCAGTAAACCATTCGGCCCGCGATTTAGGCTGGATTTTAGATTTTGGCCCCTTCTCTGATTGAGTTCGACACCCCTAGTCTAAACGGAGTTTGATATGCTTGAGTTTATGTTAGCATGTGGTACTGATTTCTGATTATTTTTTCCAACTGATAAATCAGCTTTTCCACCAAGACATATAGGAGTACTTCTGTATAAAAATTAAAAACAATACCCACATTATTGATCTAGTACCTATTGTTAGAGGACATAATTTGACCAAGAGTATCTGAAGTGAGTGCAAGTTATTCTGAGGTTCTATGATAATTATAGACTCTTACGTTTATAAAGCATTACTCCTACAGCCCTAAGCAATTTCCTTCTGTATATGCCTTCATCCTAGACATCAAGATAAGTTTTGAGTTGGTGCCTCCATCCATGGGCCCAGGAGCTCAGCTAGTGTCTTCGCTCAAGTGGGTTTACAGGCCTCTTTTCTATCAGATCTCTGACTGTGTGAAGCCTTTCCACCCGCCTTTCATTTTTTTCCTTCCTCTAGCTTAGTCACTTTGAGAAAATCCCCTGATGCTTTGCATGTAATACAGCACATTTGTAGACCAAGACATACTGTGAAGCAGTAAATAGTGGTAGTGTATCAAGAATGAGAAGCCATAACTTTAATCTGACATTAGATATAATCAAATGGTGTCTTCTGGCACTATTCTCAAACCCTTGAAAATTGAGAAGCCTTTGAAAATTTTCAGCAAAGGTTTAACTCCACTGAGTAGAATTAATCCACTTGGTTATCATTTTATTTTTTTAATCCTCACAGGAGGAGTTGTTTGTTTTAGAGAGAGAGAAAGAGGAAGGGAGCGCGGGGTGGGTGGGCAGGTAGAGGGAGCAGAGAGAGAAAGGAAAAAAGAAAAGAAAAATATCAATGTGAGAGAGACACATTGATCGGTTGCCTCCCGTATGAGCCCCCAAAACTGCAACCTGAGTTCATGCTGACCAAGAATTGAACCAGCGATTCTTGGGTGCATGGGACAATGCATTAACCAACTGAGCCACACTGGCCAGGGCCACTTGCTTATCTTTTACTTAAACCACTATTCACAATAATTGATGATGATTATGTCGTTTTGCATTTTTTTTATTTTTTTTTAATATATTTTATTGATTTTTTTACAGAGAGGAAGGGAGAGAGAGAGAGAGCTTGAAACGTTGATGAGAGAGAAACATCGACCAGGTGCCTCCTGCACACCCCCCACCGGGGATGTACCTGCAACCAAGTTACATGCCCTTGACCGGAATCGAACCCGGGACCTTTCAGTCCACAGACCGACGCTCTACCACTGAGCCAAACCGGTTTCGGCTCGTTTTGCATTTTAAAATACTGTTTCTTGCCTGGCTGATGTGTCTCAGTGGTCGAGTATCTACCTATGAACCAGTTCAATTCCCAGTTAGGGCACATGCCTTGGTTGTGGGCTCGATCCCTAGTAGGAAACGTGCAGGATGCAGCTGATCAATGATTCTCTCTCATCATTGATGCTTTTATCTCTCTCCCTCTCTCATACTCTCTCTGAAATCAGTAAACATATTTTTTTAAAGAGACTATAAAATAATGTTTCTTCAGTGTATTTTCTATAATTTTTTATTTTAAATATACTATGGATTTAAATAGGATGTATTAAATAATCTTGTGAATTAAACCAGGAAATAAACCCAACATTTTGTTGTTTTTGTTAGAAAATACAATTCCAAACCATTTAAAATAAGACCTTTTGCAATTTTCTAAATGTGTCCATCTTAGTGTTAGAAACACTATGACAATATATGTGACAGTGATTTTTCCATTAGTCTTCTCCTTTTGACCCTAGTAATTTGAGGTCACATAGAGAAAAACCATAACACATGTTAGAATTCTGCTATGCCCAGTTTAGATATGGTGAGAACTTAGATTTTATTTGTGCTATATCTATATTGCTTTTTCTTGGATTTGAAGGAAAATTTCATACTGTGAACCATCTGTCTTACAACCCTATAAAGCCTATCATAGCATCATAATTATATTTGGAGAAAAAATTGTGTACAAGCCTTCTTAAAAGATGTTCATTATTTTTTTATTACTAAAATTTATTCTTAAATCATAATTTCCAACATATTTGCCTTTTCTGTTTGTAGCACAGTCTTTTAGAATATTTATATTCTTTTGTGAAAATAGAAATTACTGCCTAGCTGGTTTGGCTCAGTGAATAAAGTATCGGCCTGCGAACTGAAGGATCCCAGATTTGATACCAGTCAAAGGCACATGCTTGGGTTTCAGGCTCGATCCCCAGTAGAGGGATGTGCAGGAGGCAGCTGAACAATGATTTGCCCTCATCATTGATGTTTCTCTCTCTCTCTCTCTCTCCTTTCTATCTGAAATCATATATATATATAAAGAAAAGAAAAGAAATTACCACTGCATAAAAGTCAAGGCAGCTAAAGCCATTTTTTTTTTTTTAATTTATCCAAAGCAAAATAATGGAAGAAGCATACATGAGCTTTTTTTAGGGCTTAGATGAAAATAGTGATATTATTGTCTGTAGGGGTGTCGAACTCAATCAGAGAAGGGGCCAAAATCTAAAATCCAGCCTAAATCGCGGGCCGAATGGTTTACTGAACAGTCATAAACTGTCATTGTGATGGAAACGCAGCAGAGTGCAGTGATGACAGCGCGGTGCGGGCCACATTGCAAGGCCTGGCGGGACGGATTTGGCCCGCGGGCCTTGTGTTTGACACATGTGCTGTAGACAGAGTAGGCAGGTGGCCTTGAATTCAATGTTTTCATTTTTTTTTAAATCAGAAGTAATAATATGTATACATATGTATAATAATGAATCTATGCAATATTATATTTGTATTTATGCCAATATGGACATAAAAGTATAATTTTTAATTTTTTTATGGAGAATTGCTGAAGTACTTAAAGTCTAGGGAAGTCATTGTGCAGCCCTGCTTTTTCCTTTTTAGAGACTTCTTAAATACCTTCATTCCTTACTCACATTTATTTTCTTTTTCTTATACCATGTTCTTGTCCATAATTACTGTGCAACTGATGGTTGTGCTTCTTAAACTATAACATAGCAAATTGCATAAACCATAAGAAACAGCACCCATCTGGAAAAGACATAGAAGTAACTTTTTGAATGGCATGTAGCATTTTGCCCTCAAGTTCAGAACAGAATGTTCTGTGCCTAGAATACTGTGATAGCTGCTAAACTAATCAGAATTTAATTGTTTAATTGAATCTAGGGTACATGTCAGGTGCAAATAATAACACTCTGAATGTCTTCTCAGTTTTATCTTAATAACTTTTCCCTGCTGTCAGTCAATGTTTGAATTATTTAATTAGAGAAATTTTTCTCCCACAGCTCGTTGCATTCTATTTCTCATCATTTGGCTCATAACTGGAGGAAGGCACCACTTTTGGTTCTTGCCAAATCTGACTGCTGATGTGGGCTTCATTGATTCCTTCAGGCCTCTGTACACACACGAATATAAAGGACCAAAAGCAGACTTAAAGAAAGATGAAAAGTCTGAAACCAAAAAGCAGCAGAAGTCCGACAGTGAGGAGAAGTCAGACAGTGAGAAAAAGGAAGAGGAGGAGGGGAAAGTAGGACCAGGAAATCCTGGAACAGAAGGCTCAGGTGGAGAACGGCATTCTGACACAGACAGTGACAGGAGGGAGGATGACCGATCCCAACACAGTAGTGGAAATGGGAATGATTTTGAAATGATCACAAAAGAGGAATTGGAACAACAAACAGATGGTGATTGTGAAGAAGAAGAAGAAGAAGAAGAAGAAGATAATGATGGAGAAACAACTAAATCTTTACATGAAAAATCATAATCTGCCTAATTTGGGGACTAAAAAAGTGCAAGAGGTTGGATTTTCTATGTTGGCTGATCATCATAATGCATAACTGATATTTGTAGTATTCTTTAAGTCCACTTACTGAAATGTATTTGTCATCCAGGGACTATTCAGTCCTTCATTTCATAGAATATTGGTACAGTCAAAAGCCATTTATAAGTTTTATCTTTTTGATAATTTTACAGTACATTGATCTCATTAATTTTGATAGTTGTCAAAGGTGCACTTTCCACAATGACATTTAGATTAATGGCATTTTTGATAGTTGTGTGGCTTTTTACTGTTAGACTAATCAAAATAATTAAGTGGGTAAAAAAGAAAATAAAATTTCAGATTATGTGCAGTTATGTAGCCATTTCACAGTTTCATTGAGATGAAATGCTTAAACTCACTGTTTTTGACAGTTAACTTTTGTTGATTATAAAATTACATCAGGAAATTTCTAGGATTCTGAGTTAACAGGGTTCAAAAGCATTCTGTGGAAAAAGCCAACTAGTATACTGAAACAGCACTGGCAGTTTAGCTACAAATTCTCCTTTTCCAGCTTAGGAAATCCAGACTGGTTTGTACATCGGATTCAGAGAGGGTGGCTATCTCCAACAGAGAAAGCAAGCAGCGCTGGGTAGGAGGTGATGGCTCTTCTCCCCATTTCCTTGTCGTAAAGTAAAATGTATTCTGTATATAATTTACAAATAAACATTTTATTTTAATTGTTACTTATTATTTAGACATTTTCCTAACACTTAAATTTGTAAAATTAAGACCATTTAAGGGTATGTTTTTAGAGAAATGGAAGTTCCAATAACCCTCAGAACATCTGTGATCTTTCTACAGCAGCTTCAAGTTTTGTGCCAACATTCCATGTATTTGAATGAGTTAAAACAATCCTTATTAAATAAGAACAGACTTAAATTAGCTGTTTGTACGCCTTAATGTTCATTTTGATTTATCTTAAATCTCTACATTCTGAAGTGGGTACTGTATTATCAGACCTGGAGGCACTGCTATGAAAGATAATTCACTGTTCTAAATTATCAATTTAAAATAAAGAGCATACAAGAAAACATAAAAAAACCATTGGACTAATTGCTTTGAACTAGTTTTGCAGTTTGATTTTGTATCTTGCATATCTTAGTTACAAATCTTTGGGAAAATCTTGAATTTATAAGCATAATCATTCCTTGGAGTTATACTCTTACAAACTGATAATGAACATCAAATTATTTTCCTTCAATCACAGTTGAGAGCATTTTGCTTTATACTTTAAATAGGTGGAGTGTGTAGGTCTTGATTTTTCTTTAGCCTGTTTCCATCTAAGTGTTTAAAGATATTAAATTTTTCTATTGTGAAAAAATATACTTCCTGTGAACTGACACATTTTATTACACATAGCTTTATTGCCTTTTTTTAAGCTTTTTTTTTTATTTTTAATATATTTTATTGATTTTACACAGAGAGGAATTGAGAGGGACAGAGAGTTAGAAACGTCGATGAAAGAGAAACATCGACCAGCTGCCTCTTTGCACACCCCCTACTGGGGATGTGCCCGCAACCAAGGTACATACCCTTGACCGGAATCGAACCCGGGACCTTTCAGTCCGCAGGCTGACGCTCTATCCACTGAGCTAAACCGGTCCCGGCTTTTTTAAGCTTTTTAATACTTCTTGAAAGTAGACAGAAGTGTGGTTGGTTGGTATTAATGTAACTATCAAGGCTGCAGTCATTTTAAGTTTTCTCCTAGTAAATATTTATTGATTTAAGTGGGCGTTTTCTCCTCACATTTTCAGAGCTCTCCATAATTTCCGCAGTAAGAGATGCATAATTATACTTCTGAACTTCTTAACTACCAGTAGCATTAATACTATTTTGGGTTGTGGTAATGGTACCAAAAGTTTTTTTTCAGAAATAAAAATAACCTTTACTACTATGACAATACTCAATATTTATCTTAAATCTCTTTATAATATATGCATTATATCTCCTCTTAAAAACCTTTGTTGCATGGCAGGAAAGTCAGATTCTTAATAATGTTTATGTTCCTACAAAATGTTACTATAAATTTTTATAAATATCTGGTGGGTCCCTGGGGGAAATGTCATTCTTTGTTAGAAAGCGAGTTAGAAATTTCAGCTTGGTGTCTTACTGTTTAAGGTTGTATCCTTTAAACAAATATAAAAATCAAAAGGCTGCCACTGTTATACCCTCAGAGTAGGTGGCTGTCTTTGTTGGCTAATATTAAATATTCTTATGCCAGAGCATGGAGAACTATTTACATTAGCCAATGAAATGGTGATTTTTTAAAAAAGAACTTGAGGTTTGCCATGCTATGAAAAGTCTAAGGCGTGAAGCTTTGGGATCATGTAGGATTGATTTATTGTGGAGGGAGTATAAATAGGCCTCACTAAGCAGGATTGACTTCACCAGCGGAGTCCACATAAGAACAGTGCATTTTGTTAAATACATTGTTTTTCTTTTTACCTCTATTGATTTCTTTAGTTTGCAGTGGTGATGGTTTTTAATATTTCTCCCCTTTCTGATTTTATATTACTAGCTGCCAACTATAGAAAAATGATCTATCTTCTGTAAATTGATTTTTTTTTTAATCTTTATTAGGAACTGGAAAATAACAAGTACAGTTGATTGTCATTAGTGGTAGGTTAGTTCTGTAAAGTCACCACCAAAATGCAATTAACAAATACTTCCCCAGGCTATTGTTCTGTGAGCATCTGGTCACATTTTCATTAGCCAATAATAAACTCAAGGTGTCTTTCCTATTGATTTATTAATGTTGAACTCATGGTCAATAGCACTATAACTTCATGCCTGGGCAAAGCTTATATAATTTGTGTGTTTTCTGCATAAGGCATTTCACAGCCTTTATTCATTAGAAATACTAGACAGCACTACATTGAAGGGCCATTTTAAGCTGCAAGATCATAAAAAATGACAACAAAAACTAACACCAGCCTTGACTGGTTTGGCTCAGTGGATGGAGCATTGGCCTGCGGACTGAAGGGTCCCAGGTTCGATTCCAATCAAGGGCATGTACCTTGGTTGTGGACACATCCCTGGTAGGGGGTGTGCAGGAGGCAACTGATGGATGTTTCTCATCAATGTTTCTAACTCCCTCTCCCTTCCTCTCTGTAAAAAATCAATAAAAATATATATATTAAATAAATAAATAAAAAACTAACACCAGCACTAAATAGAGCTAAGGACATGGTTAAAATGAGCTGGAACAAGAAAAGGGTATGTCACCTTGTCAGCCTCAACTTGGGAACATAGGCATTGGGCAAGTCAAATTTCTCACCACTACACATGACCATGAAAGCACACAAAACATTTTAGAGTGGGCAAACTTGCAATCCGAATCCACGAATAATGAGAATTGACTGTACTTTATTATAAAGCTGTGACATACCTACAGAATAGAATTTATTGCTCATGCGTGCTCCAGTATTTCTGGAACATTTTAAATATCCACTCTGAAAGTAAATACTTCGTTCCTAATTGTGTGTGGTAGTTTGCTTTTACTTTTTCAACAATATTTCAGTTTCACTTACTCAGTAATGCTGAGCACTTAACCGTGTGCCAGAATTTTACTAGGCATGGCCATGAATAGAAATACAGTTCTGCCCTTTTAGACCGTCAAAGAGCGTAGTAAGCGCTCTAGTGGGGATTTGACAAACGTGCTGGGTATCTCTCAACCTCCAGCTCCTCTCTGTGCCCTGTCCCATGAGGCTGATGAATGGACCACAGCTCCTTTGCCTCCTGACCTCTGGATGGGTTTGGCCAAGGAATGACCAGTGGTCTGAGGGTGATCAAGGTATTTATTCTTTTGCCTCTCACCCAGTAGAGCTGTATCAGCAGGCAGAGGTCACTACTTCCAAACTTCCCTTCACCAGTTCCTGTTTTCTTTCCTTCTGGGGTAGGGATAAGGTACTAGCATGGAGTTACTGAAGCTACTATGACTTAACCCTGTATCTCCCCTCCCCCTCATCTTTGTTTGTGTCTCCTCAAAGTATCTTAATGTAAGAACCACCTGTTTCCTGTTAGAACCAAGGCCAATAAACCAAAGAACAGGAATTCCAATGAAGAGTTTATCTCTGACAGGTCTTATCACCAAAATCTGCTAGAAAGCGTCATACCACCTTCATTACAGAGCATGTCCTAAAGGTTTTGATAGCCAAAATCCAGCTCTAGTGCACATCTATGCAGATAACTACACAAAAAATAATTTTACTTCTTTGATAAGCCCTTAAGCCAATGTCTGTGGCATTTGGTTGGGAATTTCTGAGTAGATCCGTTCTTCAAACATAGCCCAGAGACCCTTGTAACTTAAATCCCATGGCTTTTCCAACCAGATAAAATTTTGAGTGAGATTTCTGTCATTTGGAACTGAAATATGACTGATTTGCACAATATAAGTATAAACAGTGACACTGAGGTACCTTTAGAGGGAATTGACTCAAAGCAGGAAAGTGCCATAATCAAATTTGCATCTTTGATTACACTAACCACATTAAAATGAGCAAGTGTAGAAGGAAGAAGAATGATATAGTGGCCATCAAATTTTCTATTTCTGATGCTTTTTTAAAAATATATTTTATTGATTTTTTACAGAGAGGAAGAGAGAGGGATAGAGTTAGAAACATCGATGAGAGAGAAACATTGATCAGCTGCCTCTTGCACACCCCCTACTGGGGATTTGCCTGCAACCAAGGTACATGCCCTTGACCAGAATTGAACCCGGGACCTTTCAGTCCACAGGCCGATGCTCTATCCACTAAGCCAAACCGATCTCAGTCTCAGCTATTTCTGATTCTTAGATTTACATGTTCTAACCACAACTTCCCTCTTGTTGTTTTCAAATAATTTTAATTTTTTTCTTATTACGGACGACTTAAAATACTTAAAAGTGAAAATAAGGAAACATAAAACCCCCAAATCTATCCTTCAGGAACAACCTCTGTCAAAAAACTCATGTACATATATATGGCCTTCTAAACCCTCACATGTCTGACTGTGCATCCAGTGAGGAGGGAAAAGGTATTAAGTAAGTGGGATCATACCATATGTACCTTGCACTTGGAATATAAAGAATTGATGGCCGAAACTGGTTTGGCTCAGTGGATAGAGCATCAGCCTGTGGACTGAAAGGTCCCAGGTTTGATTCCAGTCAAGGGCATGTACATTGGTTGCGGGCACGTCCCCAGTAGGGGGTGTGCAGGAGGTAGTTGGTCGATGTTTCTCATTGATGCTTCTAGCTCTCTATCCCTCTCCCTTCCTCTCCATAAAAAAAAAATCACTAAATTAAAAAAAGAAAAGAAAAGAATTGATGATCTGGAAAAAGAACATGCTCTTTGAAACCATAGTATAAACATTTTGCATAATAAATCATTGACCAGCTTATTATATTAAACCGGAGGCCCAGTGAAGATTTGTGCACCAGTGGGGAGTCCCTCAGCCTGGCCTGCACCTTCTTGCAATCCAGGCCTCTCAAGGGATGTCAGAGAGCCGGTTTTGGCCCAATCCCTGCAGGCCTGATCCAGACAGAAGAGAGCCTGATCCTATGTGTTAAGCGTCTGCTCCCTGTTGGACAGTGCACATCATAACAATTGGTCAAACAGTCACTTCAGCTTTTACATATATAGACTAGAGGCCCGGTGCATGAAATTTGTAGACTCGGGAGGGGGGTCCCCTCAGCCTGGCCTGCACCTTTTTACAGTCCAGAAACCCTCAGGATGGCTTAGGGGAGTGGGCCTAGGCCAGCAGTGGGATATCTTTAGCACTGCCACAGAGGCTCTTGCCACTGCTCCTGTGCTCGCCAGCCGTGAGCCCAGCTTCTGGCTGAACGGCACTCCCTGTGTGGGAGCTCACTGACCACCAGGGGGCAGCTCCTGCGTTGAGCAACTGCCCTCTGGTGGTCAGTGCACATTAGAGCGACCAGGCATTCCGCTGTTCAGTCAATTTGCATATTAGCCTTTTATTATATAGGATAGAGGCCCGGTGCATGGGTGGGGGCCAACCAGCCTGCCCTGATGGGGGCCACCAATCAGGGTGGGGTCCCTGCTGGGCGGGGGGGGCGGGCAGCAGAGGCAAAGGGCCAGTCATTCTGGTTGTATGGATCATTCTGGTCATTCTGCCGTGTCAGTTGATGGGCTTTTATTATATAGGATTGTATTTCTGCTCATCAACTTCAAGCTTTGAAATGTAAATTGATGTTACATTAGCTCTAGACTAAGAATATGCCAAATTCATGTTACAGAGATTTCACATTACAGTGTCTTTGATGATCAATAGAAGAGGGGTTACAAAAGGAAGATTTTTATTATTAACATCCCCATATCTTCAAATATACACCTACCCTGTTTCCCCAAAAATAAGACAGTGTCTTATATTAATTTTTGCTCCCAAAGATGTGCTAGGTCTTATTTTCAGGGGATGTCTTATTTTTCCATGAAGAAAAATATGGTACACATTTATTGTAAAATGAAAATAAAGGAAATTTATTACCTGTATACAGTACGGTAGTGCGGTAGTTGTCAACACAAACCAGACAAACTGTGAATCCTACAGTATCAAGAATTTACTCATTTATTCAATGATAATCATGTCATCATCTTCTGGAACATCATCATAACAATCCAATTCCTGAATTTCCTGGTGAATTTCTTGTGACTCCATTCCTTTCAGAATCAGTGGACCAAATCTCTCATGTTTAGAGAGATTTGGGGCGGGGGGTGGGGGGGCTTATTTTCAGGGGGATGCCTTATATTTCACTCAGAAGGAAACCTGTAAGTAGGTCTTATTTTCGGAGGATGTCTTATTTTCGGGGAAACATGGTACAAGCTCTTACTGTAGTGGCACTTCCCACTGCAAAGGAAAAGTCACTGACAAGCAAATTAGTCTATAGCTGAGGAAAAGAGCAGCAAGTGGGTAGAAACTGGTCTGCATTTATAGGGTCTCTGTAATACCTCTCACACTTCACCACTGTGAAGAGCTGTTGGATGCTGCACAAAGTAACACATGACCTCTCTCCATCCCTATTCTCTAGCTGCATGTACTCCACAAGATTCACAAGATGGACCTTTAATAAAAGAAGCCTCGGAGTCCTCCACTTCTCAAATCTCTATACACTTTCTTCTACCTCCCCTGCCATCCTACCTACCCCCAATTTAGTCTCTTTCCAAAGGGTGGATTGCAAAATTGATTTCCTAAAACAGCATATTGCAAGGACTCTGCAGATGTCTAGTGCTTCCCTCTGTCTGTAACCAAAGTGACTTACTAAATAACAGTACTGGAGGGGAGCGCCATGGAATGTTTGTTTTAAAGTTTCCATCAATGCTGAGCCACAATTATAAACACACCAGGGGCCTGGCGCACAAAATTTGTACATGGGGGTGGGGTGTCCCTTCAGCCCAGCCTGCTCCCTGTCACAGACTGGGAGCCCTCAGGGGGTGTCCTTCTGACGGCAGGACATCCCTTTGTGGGAGATGGTCAGACTGATCAGGGGAAGGCACCACCCCATCACCCCGCTGCTGCAGCCACTGCCAGTCACCACACACGGACTCCAGTCCCTTCACCAAGAAAAAATGACAACTTTCTTTAGGCACTTTCAAGATGTGTCTTTCATAGGATATGACATTTCTTTTTTTTCTTTTTTTAATCCTCACCTGAGTATATGTTTCCATTGATTTTTAGAGAATGTGGAAGAGAAAGGGAAAGACAGAGAGAAACACCAAAGTGAGAGGAACACTTTGATTGGTTGCCTCCTGCATGAGCCCTGACCTGGGCCCAGCGGGGAGGAGCCTGTAACCTAGGTGCATGCCCTTGATCAGAATCAAACCCAGACCCTGTGGTTGGCAAACCTAGGCATTATCCACGGAGCAAGGTTATGACATTTCTTAGCCCTCCAGCAGTGGACCTTTGTTTTTTTTTTTTCTCCAAGAGTGTGGTGGAAAACCCTAGATCACCTTTTTAGATTCTTATACCCAAGTTATTAAGAATATTACCCAGTAGTATACACGGAGTGTAGCCAATGAGCAATCAAAAAAGGTGTTTCCACTGTAGTTCATACCTATCTCCTCCAATCTCCGGCTCCACCCCTGCCAAGGCCTAAAGCCTTGGAGACTGGGCAGGGAGCCCCCCCCCCCCCAGTTCCCTTCAATCACTGCTTCGCCCCTGCCAAGGCCTAAAGCCTCAGACCCTGAGCAGGGGACCCCCAGCTGGCTCCAGTGGCCCAGCTTTGCCCCTGGCCAAGGCCAGCAAAGGCAGGCAGAAAGCTTGGATTCCTCCATTGACAGGGAAACCCAAGCCTCCCTCCTGCTCTCTGTGGCCATAGCCATCTTGGTTGGATTTATTTGCATATTCACTCCTGATTGGCTGGTGGGCATGTCTTGTGGGTGTAACCGAGATGTGGTCAATTTGCATACTACTCTTTTATTAGATTAGATGATTTCCCTAACAGGGGAATCAACTCCTGTAAAATAAGCTCAAGTGTTTAGCCCATTGATACCTCACCCCCCACCCACGTACATATTGAGAGGAATGTGGTGATCAGTAGGGACAACAGGAATGCCATGTCCCTTTTGTCCCATTAGATTGATTTCCCAAAAGGCAATTACAGTTTCCACAGCACTCAGGAGGCAGGTCTTCTGAAGGATTTTGAAACCGGGAGATTTGACCCACCATCCCTTCTTTTCTTCATTCAGCCAACACTACCTGAGTCCCTATGATGCACAAAACAATGAAATACAAACATGAGCAATCAGTCCTCCTTCCCCCAAGCTGCTCACAGCCCTGGGAAGGAGCAAACAGCCCGCTCTTCCCACACAAGAAAAAAACACGATGCGGAAGGAGATCCATCTATCCCAAGAGCTGCAGTCTCTGCCACCTGTAGACTGCCAGCCTGGCGGGAATACAGCAACCACAAAGAGGAACCCTGTGTGCCACAGAGACAAAACTTTGGTGCTGTGGGGCTTTGAGAGAGATCGTAAGGGAGATTAAATGGGAATTTTAGGGGAATATAGGTAGGTTTAGGGAATTTTTAGATTTGTGGTCCATGGGAATAAAAAACAACAAAGATAGGGCTACAGACTGGGAGAAGGTACATCTCCATAACACAAGGAAGCCAGGTGCAGTTGCATCTCCATAAGACAAGGGAACTGGAAGTAGCCAAAAAGGGTCTATATTCACAAAATAAAGAAGAATGAAGAGCCAAAACCGGTTTGGCTCAGTGGATAGAGCGCCAGCCTGCAGACTGGAAGGTCCCAGGTTCGATTCCGGTCAAGGGCATGTACTTGGTTGCAGGCACATCCCCGGTAGGGAGTGTGTAGGAGGCAGCTGGTCGATGTTTCTCTCTCATGTTTCTCTCTCATCGACGTTTCTAGCTCTCTATCCCTTCCCTTCCTCTCTGTAAAAAAAAAAATCAATAAAATATATTTTAAAAAGAAAAGAAGAAGGAAGAAAGCTCAGAAAGAATAGGAGGACAATGAGGGAGGAGGGCCTCAGGAATCACTATAGAAATCAATTCAAAAGGGAATATTGACCAATCAGAGGGGCTGTTAGGACATAAGAACCGCAGCCTTTTTAAACTGTGGAACAGGACCCTTTCCCCCTCCCCATGTGGGAGTCTGTACTTGTTCTTCAATAAATCTCCACCTTTACTATACCATCTTCTGTCCGTAGGTTCATTCTTTGACTCCAGGAGACAAAGAATCCAGGTACTAGTCCAAAAATTCTGCATCAGAAAGACTGGGGAGGCGAGAAGATGAGAGAGAGCGCTCACCAACAAGCAAGGATTTATACAGCTGCCATCACTCCTCCCTGTTTCCTTTTTACCATCAACAAATAAATTCCAAAATTGGGAATATTGCCCTCCCGGAGTTTACAAAGCCAACAATTGGAGAAGAAAGGAAGGGAACAAAAGAACATCTTGCTCCTCCTTGGGACAGAGGCTTCCAGCAGAGCCTTCATATCGGGGACACTATCTCGTAAGTGTCCTGTGTTTATCCTAGTTCAAGTTAAACCTGCTTAAAACAAGATCCATCAAGATGCTCATTTCTGTTTACCGCCCCCGCCCCCTGCCACATTACAAAGAGGAAGCCACCCAAGACATTGTTCTGTATAGCTGAGAACAATTTCATTTCCTTCCTCTTGGCTGTTTTTTTTGTGTGTTTTTTTCTTGATTCAAGTAATTATAGAAAAATTTCCCAACAGATTTGTGCTATAAAATTCCATCCCTCCGCCGGGACCGGTTTGGCTCAATGGATAGAGCGTCGGCTTGGGGACTGAAGGGTCCTGGGTTCGATTCTGGTCAAGGGCATGTACCTTGGTTGCGGGCATATCCCCAGTAGGGGGTGTGCAAGAGGCAGCTGATCGATGACTCTCTCTCATCGATGTTTCTATCTCTCTCCCTTCCTCTCTGTATAAAATCAATAAAACATATTAAAAAAATTCCATCCCTCCAAAAGCAACATAAGATCACACACACACACACACACACACACACACACACACACACACACCAAGGTGGCCAAGAACTATGCGTTTGGAGAAGGTGGCTTGCTTGCTTTGATGTTGTGTGTGATCAACTTGCTGCTGTCCTCTGCCCTGCTACCAGAACAGCTTCATTGGATAATTAACTTACAAATGCACAACAAATATTTCAAAATAAAATGTAGCATACCTAAAGAAAGGTGCACACTGTAAGTGCATGGCTCTGTGAATTACCACAAGGTGAACACATTCATGCAACATTAGCCAGACCAAGAAGCAGGACACCAGCACCTAGAGGCCCGTGCTCCTCTCAGCCACGGTTCTCAGCCCGTGGGTCACGACACAAAAATAATTTTATGGTTGGGGGTGGGGAGTCACCACAACATGAGGAACTGCATGAAAGGGTTGCGGCGTTAGAAAGGTTGAGAACCACTGCTTTAAGGAGTCCTGAGACCAGAAAGTGCGACAGCTGCCATTGGGAGGAGCTCAGCATGTATATAAATGCCTTGGACGTGGATGATTAGAATAGGACGGTTGTGTGACACAGAGCCATGTGGTTAAAATGTTTTAAAAGACGGAAGGCAGGGCTCTAGAAATGGAAGCAGACAGAATGAGACCACAGTGTCTTACTCTGGAGGTTTATTATACAAAACGGAGGAGGGGCAAAAGCTTTGAGGAGATTGGCTCAGGCGTGTAAATCATTTACCTGCTCGCTGTGGACCAGTTGTGCCTGGCAAGTGTAATTGCCCGGCAACTTCAGCGATTGTTTGAGACACAGATATGATGGCAGAGTGTGGCTGCATTTGAGAATAATGCCACTGGAACCACATCGGGCCAGAAATGAACCTGGGACCCCCTCAGTCCGCAGGCCGATGCTCTTTGAGCCAGACCTGATGGTGAAAATCGAAGCTTTTGGGTTTTTTGGGAGGTTTTTTTTTGCAGCCTTTGAGTTTGGGCATGCTTGTTCTACCCTGTCTACAGAATTCTCCACTGGGGATAAAGGTCCTTTCAGTCACACTGGCAACTTGCTCGATAGTACGTGCCTTAGTGGCACCTTCCTTTCGGTATTAGTTTGCTAGGCCTGCGGTAACCAAGTCCCACCGACTGGGTGGCTTAAATGGCAGAGATTCATTGTCTCCTAAGTCTGGAGGCTAAAAGTTCAGGATGAAGATGTCCGAAACGTTGGTTCCTTCAGAAGACTGTGAGGAAAAATACCCATTTTATTCCTCTGCCCTCGCTTCTGGTGGCATATTTGAAATCCTTGGTAGAAGTGCCCACTCATGCCTAAACCGGTTTTGGCTCAGTGGATAGAGCATCGGGCCTGAGGACTGAGAGGTCCCAGGTTCGATTCCAGTCAAGGGCATGTACCTTGGTTGCTGGCACATCCCCAGTAGAGGGTGTGCAGGAGGCAGCTAGTCAATGTTTCTTTCTCATTGATGTTTCTAGCTTTCTGTCCCTCTCCCTTCCTCTCTGCAAAAAAATCAATAAAATATACTTTAAAAAACAAAAAAGTGCCCACTCAGATCGCTGCCTTTATTTTCACATGAAGGGTTCAAGTCTGTGTCCAAATGTCCCCGTTTTGACAGCCATCAGTAGTGTTGGTTAGGGCCTTCCCTTCTCCATATGACCTCATTCTCACTTAACTAATTGCTAAGGACCCATGTTGAGGGGCTGAGGGTTAGGAATTCAAAGTATGGATTTGGTGGTGGGCAGGAGGCGCAGTTCAACCCATAACATCTTCCTTGTTTCACTTTCCTGTTCCCCGATTCACGTCTCCTGAGATCACTGCCCAGGACACAGCATGTACCAAATCCTTATCGCAGGGCCTGCTCCCAGGCCAGCCTGAGCCAGGAGAGGCAACCCAGCGGGACCTAATGAGATTAAAAGGCACAGATCACTCCCAGGCCCTCCAATCACCCTCCCCACAGGGAGGGAACTTCCAGGGACATTCACCCTCGCAGAGAGGGCCAAGGGCTTGGACCAGAAATATTAAGTCCTTGGCTACTTTTCCCAAGAACTTAATATAACTTGGAAATTCTAAGGGTGGGAGACTCTGTCAATCAAGCTTTTGCTGTATAGTTGATGATACTTTCAACTCATATCAAATGAGGTAGGTAGAACAGAAGGAAAGGTTTCTATCGAAATCACGGAGCTTGGCCCAGCTGGCGGGGATCCGTGGTTGAGCATCGACCTATGAACCCGGAGGTGTGGTTCCATTCCCAGTCAGGGCACAGGCCCAGGTTTGGGCTCCATCTCCAGTTGTGGGGTGTGCAGGAGGCAGCCAACCAAAGATTCTTTCTCATCATAGATGTTTCTCTCTCGCTTGCTCTTCATTCGTCTCTGAAATCAGTAAAAATACTTTTTTTTTTTTTTTAAACAACCATCGCGATTGACATGGGTGCTGTTATTTCAAGTGATTCCCAGCTTAATCTCATCAGAGAAAATTCCAAGACCTTCTGGGCAGCCGACAGTCCAGACGAGGCTGGAGGCCCGGAGCTCCTGGCAGCTAGCTTGCCGCCAGATGGAGCCTGAGATGATGTTCACGTGGAGAGGAGCAGACAGGGGAGATGGAGAGAAGCCCAGCACGGGGGACATTATCGAATTCCCGGATCACACCATGCCAAACCCTGCCAGTCCCGTGTCACATCAGTGTCCCCTGCCAACGGCCTTCGTTTTTTTTATGTAACTCAATTTCAAGTGGTTAGTGCTTTTTTAAAACGAATCTGGAGATCGAAGCCTGGCTGGTCCCATGAGATACAACTTCCCGGGCACACGCAGGGCAGCTCTCCTCCCCACTGCACGGGTCCCACAAGGACACCAACCCTGGCCTCCCTGCCAAATCTTTTCTGGGTAGAGCACGTTGTTAATTAGCCTCATAAGTCAACGTTCCTCTTCTATTATAACCTCAAACACAGATCCCCTAATGTTTTAGCCAAAAAACTTGGGGAATCTAACATCGTTAACAGTGTCTTGTGCTTACAGGGGATGTTCAATTTAAAACATCTCTAGGTCTGATTTTAAATATATATATATATATATATATATATATATTTTCCACAGAGAGGAAGGGAGAGGGATAGAGAGCTAGAAACATCGATGAGAGAGAAACATCGACCAGCTGCCTCCTGCACACCGCCTACTGGGGATGTGCCCGCAACCAAGGCACATGCCCTTGACCGGAATTGAACTTGGGACCTTTCAGTCTGCAGACCAACGCTCTATCCACTGAGCCAAATCGGCTTCAGCCTACGTGTGATTTTTTGCTTCTTAGGATCTAGAACTGTAGAACTTGAGGGGATTTTAAACATACAGAGTCTGCCGCGCCCTCCCCCCCTCCTCCCCATTTTACAGATGAAGAAACATTTGCAAAGACAGGTTCAAGGGCATTGCAAAGGTCACACTGCAGCTTACGGGGGAGCCAGAGGGATAAAACGCAGGCCTCCCAATTCCCACCCAGTGCTCTTTCTACTCCCAAGCATCCAGTACACTGCTCAGCACAGGGAAGTGCCCAGTTAAAGAAGAAATGATTGATCCCCCACAGGGCCTGCTGCTCACCTCAGGCCTGAGAGCGCAGCTCAGTTGCGAGGCTTCTCGGCAAGGAACTGGGAGTGTCTGAGGAGGGCCTTGCAGGTTGGTGTCCAGTTACAGGACCCTGGAGCTTAGTAGGTCTGCCCCAGCCCCCTTCATGCCTTCGCAGCTCAGATCTCAAGTAAACTGGTTTCCTGCAAGTCAGAGGCGATTCCTCCAGGGTCGCTGTCGGCAAGAACAAGCATCCTACATGTGACCTGCGTTAACTGGTGTTGCCCTGAGCCACTGTATTTTATGGAATTTCTGCAGCGCTAGGAGGTTTAAAGGGCCGGGTTTCCTGCTCTGAAATAGTAACTGTCCTGTCTTTGGGGGAAGTCACAAAACCACCTTTAAGAGTTTGGGAGTCCATATGGAAAACAGACATGACGTGTGCCGTGAGTCTCCCCAGGCTGCTGTAACAAAGCACCTCCAGTTTAGTTACAGAGCTCTGGCGGTGAAGTTTGAAGTTGATGGGTGGGGGGAGGGAAGAGATAAGAGGGAGCTGAAGTCAGGGGTCAGCAGGGTTGGTTTCTGGCAGCTCTTGCTTTTTCCAGGTAAGAGGCTGCCTATATTGCTCCATCTTCCAAGCCAGCACTCGCATCACTCCTGCTTCTGTTTCTGTCCTCACCGTCTCCTTCCCTGGCTCTCTGGCCTCCCTCTTTCACTTACACAGACCCTGTGACTGCACTGGGCCACTCGGATAATCCAAAGTAACCTCCGCACCTTCAGATCCTTAACTTTTAAATAAATAAATAAATAAATAAATAAATATATAGATAGATAGATATAGATAGATAGATATAGATATAGATATAGATATAGATATAGATATAGATATAGATATAGATATAGATATAGATATATAGATAGATAGATAGTTTTTTTAAAATTTATTTCAGAAAGGAAAGGAGAGAGAGTAATGGCTTAGAGACATCAATGATGAGAGAATCATTGATCGGCTGCCCCCTGCACACTCCACACTGGGAATTGAGCCTGCAACCCAGACATGTGCCTGACCAAAAATTGAACTGTGACCTCCTGGTTCATGGGTTGGTGCTCAACCACTGAGCCACGCCTGCTGGGCCAGATTCTTAACTTCTTCACGTCTGCACCGCCCCTTCTGCTGCTCAAAGCAACACAGTCACAGGTGGTGGGGATGCCTCCTCCTCCCCCCATTTTGAGGGGGCCATTATTCTGCCTACCACACCCTCCGTAGATTATTTCCTTGTTACCTTCTTTATTGTCACACGTAATCATTTCTAAAGGTTATGAAATTTTTTCCCACTTGTTGATCATTCCTTCCTTCTTCCCTTCCTTTATTCATCAACCATATCCTACGCAAAGGCTATATGCCCCATGCAAAGCACTCTGCCAGGCATGATGGAGAAGCAGATAGGTGTCCAGACTCTATCTTCAGGAGTGACTGTTCCCATTCCTGGGGAGCCTCGTTACTGGTCCAACTACGGGGAGCCAGCCATGTGCAAGGACCCTGCAAAGGAAGCAGCCACCCCAAAAGGCAGTCCCTCCTGAGGGCAGTCACCACACTGCCACCTCGGCTGACTGGGGTCAGCAAAAAACCATCTCAGCCTCAACCAGATGAACCAGAAAAAGGAGAGAGCTAATAGCGCAGAGCAGGGGCCAAGGTCAGAAGGCGTGGTTTACACCACGTGTGGGACCGTCTTTCCCTGAGCAGGCACTGGTGCTGCCCGGACCCTCACACACTCACCCAGCCCAGCCATCATCTCTGACCTCTCGCCCTGCCTCTCCAGAACAGCTTTCTGGATGACCTCTGAGCCGTTTCTTGGCAAATGTTCCCACAAGACTGTCTCAGGAAATGCTTGGCAAAGCACTGGGCTCCCAGAGTCCTGATCTCTTAGAGATACATACTGAAATAGGTACGGGTGAAGTGATACGGAGTCTGGCATTTACTTCTGAACAAAATGTGTGGGAGGAGGTGGGTGGGTACAGGTGAAACTAGCCTGGCCATGCGTTAATAATTGTTGACCCTGGGTGATGGGGAAATTGGGGTTTGTTATTTACTCTTCTATTTATTTCTATTTGGTTTTGCTTATTTAAAATAAAAAACAAAAGGCTTCGGGAAAGAAGGGTTTCATATTTCACCTGAAGTCACTGAAGCAAACTTAACATGTAGTATATTTTGCTGTTTAATAATTGCCTAGATCCATGGTCAGCAAACTGCGGCTCGAGAGCCACGTGCGGCTCTTTGGCCCCTTGAGTGTGGCTCTTCCACAAAATACCACGGTCTGGGCTAGTCTATTTTGAAGAAGTGGCGTTAGAAGAAGTTTATGTTTAAAAAATGTGGCTCTCCAAAGAAATTTCAGTCGTTGTACTGTTGATATTTGGCTCTGTGGACTAATGAGTTTGCCGACCACAGGCCTAGATTTTAAACATAAACATATGCGGGCATGCAAATATGTGACAAAACAGCCATTGTCTACCATCGCTGGGGTCACAGCAGGGAAGAGGCAGTACTGGATGGCTTGCCTGCTGCTCACCTCAGAACAGCAATGGTACAGTCCCCCAGGGAGGAAACACAAGCACAGGAGTCCAGTAATTGGATTTGAAGGCTAAAGATATCAGCTGGAAAAAGAGAGTTTAACTTGATTAAGAGATAATTGTGGTTCTGTGTGATGGAGGTGATGAACTGGCTTGACCTCTGTCAAAATTTTCATACATTAATTTCCAGGCAGCATATTAGCATTCATATCCCTTTGGATCATAAAACTCTGGTTTTCAACCTCAGTACAAATCTGAGAAAAACAGCTGTGAGATGGATAGCATTTTCTTCGGATCGCCTTCACCTGCTCTTTCTGCACTCCTGGGAGGCAGTATTGTGTCGCAGAAAGACCACAGCCTTTGGAGCCATAAAACTTAAATTGAGTTCTATCTTAGTCAGCTGCTGTGTGACTTTGGGCAAGACACATAATCTCAGTTTCTTCATCTATAAAATGGGCCTAAAAATATCTACTTTGCAGGAGTATGATTAAGACTATGGGTACTTTATGCAAAATGCCTCCTCCATCACAGACAATTAATGGTAGCTTATTGTATTTATTTATTTTAAAAATATATATATATTTTATTGATTTTTTTACAGAGAGGAAGGGAGAGAGATAGAGAGCTAGAAATGTCAATGAGAGAGAAACATCGACCAACTGCCTCTTGCACACCCCCTACCGGGGATATGCCCGCAACCAAGTACATGTCCTTGACCGGAATCGAACCTGGGACCTTTCAGTCTGCAGACCGACGCTCTACCACTGAGCCAAACCGGTTTCGGCGGTAGTATATTGTACTTATGATTGCATATGCCTCTATCAAGCCCATATCACTCAGGCATGTGGGACCACATGCTCGGATCATAGGTTCAAGCTCACAACTGTAGCTGTTGGCTATAATTGTGCTGGGGGGTGGGGCTGAAGGGTTCCAGGTTCAATTCCAGTCAAGGGTACATGCCTGGGCTGCGGGCTTGATCCCCTGTGGGAAGCAAGCAGGGAGCAGTCGATCAATGATTCTCTCTCATTATTGATGTTTCTATCTCTCTCTCCCTCTCCCTTTCTCTCTGAAATCAATAAAATATATTAAAAAAATAATAATAAATATCTGTTCAATGATGTCCCCAAGAAAAGTAAACCCAGAAGTCACACCTATAGCATGTTATAAACTGCAGATAGACAGTGTCCTCAATCTCTTATAACCACCAGAACAATGTTCAGACCTTTAAATTAAGAGTATTTTGTTTCATTCAAAAAGGGTATGAGCTGCATTATGCTATCGATACTGACATAATACACAGATTCTTCCTCACAGAGCTCAGTCTCGTGGAAAAGCCAGTCAACTAATTATTTGAAAATTGGTAACTTTTCACATATTATACAGAGAGGTTAGAATATTTAATTAGCCAGAGAATAAACAGGAGTTTGCTGTGACAGGTTCGATTCCAGTCAAGGACACATACCTTGGTTGCAGGCGTGATTCCTGACCCTGGTTGGGGCTCACATGGCCCTGGTTGGGGCAAACAATTTCGATGTGTCTCTCTCATCACTGTTTCTCTCTGTGTGTCTCTCCCCCTCCATTCCATTCTCTCTAAAAATCAGTGGAGCCGAAACCGGTTTGGCTCAGCGGTAAAGCGTCGGTCTGCGGACTGAAAGGTCCCAGGTTTAATTCAGGTCAAAGACATGTAGGTTGGTTGCGGGCACATCCCTGGTAGGGGGTGTGCAAGAGGCAGTTGGTCGATGTTTCTCGTCGAAGTTTCTAGCTCTCTATCTCTCTCCCTTCCTCTCTGTAAAAAATCAATAAAATATATTTTAAAAAATAATAATAAAAATTAAAAAAATTAAAATCAGTGGAAAAAAATATCCTTGGGTGAGGATTAACAAAAAACAAAAAACAACAACAACAACAAAAAAACAGCCGAATCCGGTTTGGCTCAGTGGATAGAGCGTTGGCCTGCAGACTGAAGGGTTCCAGGTTCGATTCCGGTCAAGGGCATGTACCTTGGTTGCGAGCACATCCCCATTGGGGGGTGTGCAGGAGGCAGCTAATCAATGTTTCTCTCTCATCGATGTTTCTAACTCTCTATCCCTCTTCCTTCCTCTCTGTAGAAAATCAATAAAATATATTAAAAAAAACAACAACAACCATAAAAACAAAACAACAGCTAACATTAACTGGGTCCTTCCTTTGGGCCAGGTATAGTACAAAGCATGTTTCACACATGATTTCACTTAATCCTCATACTACCCTTTCAGATATGCCTTATTATTCCCATTTTTCAGATTTAATAAAAGGCATAACAAACATAGATAACTCCAAGTCACCTGGGACTCGAGAGCACCCCTAATCTTTATGCTGGAGCTGACGGATCATCTATGACTACTGCTGCGAGACAGAAGAGAACAAAGGGCTCTTTCCAATTCACCAGAGCTTTCCACTGGGTGTCCTGGTTTCAGAGCTATGTGTACACACTTTCATAGGAAAACAGCAGCTGTGGAAAACCTCTTACTGATAAGGCCAGGTTCCCATGGGCCCAAGGCACTACCATTGAATTTGGACTTAGTACCAAATGTTTCCTGTGCTGAGCCAGCTCAGCCAGGTTTGGTGAGCCTGAGAGGGGGTGGTGAAGGATTGAGAGAAGACAGACAAGAGAATGAAAGCTGGGCTTGGGTGGGACACTGTCCTCTCTGATGGAGAGCTAGGAACATGGATGACAAGCCATGTATTTTAAGGCGGATTCCATAGGCAAAGTAAGGGCGTGGTTACAACGTTCTCATGGGTTTTTTTTCCTACTCAATTGCATGCACCTGAACTCTATCAAGCCCACATCACTCAGGCATGTGGGACCACATGCTCGGACCATAGGTTCAAGCTCCCAACTGTAGCTGTTGGCTATAATTGTGCTGGGGGGGGGGGGGGGCTCTGCCCTCCAAGCTGGGACTTGTACGTGGCCATGAAAGGACTGTGCCCTCTCATTAGTCGGAGGCCTGAACTGTCCAAACACTGTAGCCCCTCTCCACAGTTTTCTGCAAGAGAAACATGCTAGAAACTCTCAAGTTGTAAAGCAATTCCCTGCCATGGTCTTGGCCTGTCTCCTTGGCCAGACTGAAAGCTCTGTGCTGTTTTGTCATCACACATGGATCTTGCCTGCTTACCTTCTACAGATAGGCACTGACCAAGAGGAAATTTATTCTGTTTTAAAAGGGAGAAATTGTTAAGCTAAATTATATGAGTGGACTTTGAAAACAGATTTTGTATCAATTATAAATATATCTGGGAATGTATTTTTAAAATTTTATTAAGGAAAATTTCAATCATATACAAAAGTAGACAAAATCCTATATAATAAAAGGCTAATATGCAAATCAACCCAATGGCAGAACAACTGGTTGCTATGACGTGCACTAACCACCAGGGAGCAGACGCTTAATGCAAGAGCTGCCCCTGGTGGTCAGTGCACTCCCACGGGCAGGGGGTTGCTGCTCAGCCAGAAGCAGGGTTCCTGGTTGGCAAGCGTAGCAGCGGTGGCTGAGAGCTCCCAGACTGTAAGAGTGTGTAGGCCAGACTGAGGGGACCCCCCCCCCCGCCCCACCCAGTGCATGAATTTTGTGCACCAGGCCTCTAGTAGTATAATAACCCTCCAAATACTCATTACCCTGCTTCAGCAATGACCCACTCATAGCCAATCTGTTCCTTAGCTATTGCCTTTGGTTCTCCCCCTCATTTTATTGTGAAGCATACATAGTTGGAAATATTTTGAATGCTATGTTCTGTTGGTGAAGTGTAGAATGTATCGAATCAATAGAATAAATAAACATGACTGGGTCAGCAAGATATCTGGGAAAACAGAGACAAGACAGGAATAGGCTGTGTGGTTTTGACCACAGAAAAGGCAGAGGACTGGCATGGATTATTGATAGCATCTGCACAGGCTGATATTAACACACTGTGAGTGGGAAGTTTTGATTGCAGACAAGGGAAGGTGGTGGGTCTACCTGTCAGGTGTCTTGAGCATACCATCTCTGCCTTTTGCTTTCCAGTCCCCTCCTTTTGTCTTCCCCACATGACATGTTTACCACCAATGTACTTAAATCACTTGTATGAGGATCCATTTTGTCCCCCACAATGGCATCTCCCTCCACACACCCCTTTCCCGTTTTGCTTAAACTAGGGGTGTCGAACTCAATCAGAGAAGGGGCCAAAATCTAAAATCCAGCCTAAATCGCGGGCCGAATGGTTTACTGAACAGTCATAAACTGTCATTGTGATGGAAACGCAGCGGAGAGCAGTGATGACAGCGCGGTGCGGGCCACATTGCAAGGCCTGGCGGGACGGATTTGGCCCGCGGGCCTTGTGTTTGACACATGTGGCTTAAACCATTGCTGCACCTACAAAAATCCCTAGGCTCTAGGCAGGTTGGCTCAGAGGACAGAACATTAGTCTGCTGACTGAAAGGTCCTGGGTTCGATTCCAGTCAAGGGCATGTTCCTCAGTTGCAGGCTCCATTCCCAGCCCTGGTGGAGTCTCGTGTGGGAGGCAAACAACTGATGTGTCTCTCTCACATACATGTTTTTCTCTCTCTCTATCTCTCCCCCTCCCTTCAACTCTCTCTAAAAACCAATGGGAGAATAACCCAGCTGAGGATTAACAAAACAAACAAACATACAAACAAACAAAAAACCCTAGAGGAACTCTGTGCAATCCAAATATAATATGAGGCACATGTATAATTTTACTTTTTTAGAGAGAGAAAAGCATTTATGTAATTATTAAAATGATTCTTTATTGTTGAAAGTATTACACATGTTGCCTTTTTTCCCCATTGATTGCCTCCAACCCTCCCTGACTCCCCGTCCCAGGCCTCAGCACCCTATTGTCTGTATCCATGGGTTAGGCATATATGCATACATGGTCTTTGGTTGATTACCTCCCACCCACTCACCCTCCCCTGCCTTCCTTCTGAGATTTTGCACTCTGCTCCATGCTTACATGTCTCTGGACTATGTTCATCAGTTCATTTTGTTAATTAGATTCCACATATGAGTGCAATCTTGTGATACTTGTCTTTCTCTGACTGACTTATTTCACTTAGCATAATACTCTCCAGGTACCTCCATGCTGTTACAAAGGGTTAAGAGAGTCTCCTTTTTTACTGCTGCATAGTATTCCTGGAATAAATGTACCATAGCTTTTTTTTCTCTCTTTTATTTATTTATTTATTTATTTATTTATTTATTCATTTATTTTTTAATAAATTTTTATTGTTCATATTATTACAAATGTTCCTTCCCCCACCCCCCCATCATTGCTCTCCTCCACCAGGTTCCCACCACACCCTCTGCCCTTTCCCCACTCCCCATTGTCCTCATCCATAGGTGCACAGTTTATGTTCAGTCTCTTCCCACATCCCCCTCTCCCCTTTTCCCCAAGAATCGTCAGTTCACTCCCCTTCCATACCTCTGATTCTATTATATTCAACAGTTAATATTGTTCATCAGATTTTTTTAAAAATTTCCTTGGTTTTTAGATTCACTTGTTGATAGTTACGTATTTGTTGTTCATAATTTTTATCTTTATTTACTTTCTCTTCTGATAGAACCCCCTTCAGCAATTCATATAATTCTGGTTTGGTGGTGATGAACTCCTTTAGCTTTGTTTTTATTAGTGAAGCTCTTTATCTGACCTTCGATTCTGAGTGATAGCTTTGCTGGATAGATTATCTTTGGCTGTAGGTTCTTACTTTTCATCACCTTGAATATTTCTTGCCATTCCAGTCTGGCCTGCATGGTTTCTGTTGAGAAATCAGCTGACAATCGTATAGGTGCTCATTTATAGGTAACTACCTTCTTTGCTCTTGCTGCTTTTAATATTCTCTCTTTGTCTTTTGCTCTTGGAATTTTAATTATGATTTGTCTTGGTGTGGTCCTCTTTGGATTCCTTTTGTTTGGAGTTCTGTGTGCTTCCTGGACTTGTAAGTCTAATTCTTTCACCAGGTGGGGAAAGTTTTCTGTCACTATTTCTTTCAGTATGTTTTCGATATCTTGTTCTCTCTCAACTTCTGGGACCCCCATAATTCTGATGTTGGTTTGCTTGAAGTTGTCCCAGAGGTTTCTTACATTATCTTCAATTTTCTGGATTCTCTTGCCTTCTAGCTTCTGTGGAGGAGTGTCATCTGGCTCTTTATGTTCCAACTCTTTGACTTGATTCTTGCAATCTTCCATTCTGTTTTTAGGACTCTGTATAATATTTTTTATTTCAGACAATGTATTCTTTATTTCTTGTTGATCCCTTATCATTTCTTGTTGATTCCTTATTAATTCTAGTTGATCTCTTTTCATATCCTCATAGGTATTATCCATCTTTTCTAGGAAATTCTTGAAAAACTTTATAAGCGTAGATTTGAACTCTATATCCAGTCGCTTTTTGTCCTCCATTTCTTTCGTTTGTGATCTATTTCGTTGTCGCATTTCGCAGCTACAGATGGGGCGGGATTTCAGGGTGGAGCCTACAGTCTTGGCTTCCGTCAGCCCCGCCCTATGTGGTCTCAGTAATCCCCAGAGTCCTTCAGTACTTGCTGCAAAGCGCCTCTGAGAGATAGGTGCCCTCAATTTTCGCCTGCTGCCAAACAGTCTATGCTCTCCCCCAATGAGCCCGGTATTGGGGTTCAGTTCAGTTGGAAGTGGAGTTGGAGGTGGCGTTCAGAGCAGACTGGAGCCCCTGTCTCCTTCCCACCGGGGCAATCCCGCGGCACAGCCGACCGTCCCTTCTCTGTGCGCAATGTGTGCGCCTCCGGGACCTCCTTTCGCCGCTTCCTCGGGGTATATTCTCTTATTCTCCAGGAAATATAAGTAGTGAAATGGACAAAAGAAACAACAACAAAAAATTAGACAAGTCCACCTACAAACAAGGAAATAACTACAAACTCCAAAACCCAGACAATAAAGTTATGAGGCTCTTCAGATCTTGAACAAGGTTAGTGAATAGAAAGTGTTTTAGCTGTTCCTGACTTACAGCAACTCAGAGGCTCTGGGGACTCAACTTCTGCTTCTGTTTTTCACAGACTGTGTAGCGTGGGTCAGTAATTCCATCTCTCTTTGCCTTTGGTGCCTCATATTTAAAATGAGGGTCTTCTAACTGGTTTGGCTCAGTGGATAGAGTGTCTGCCTGCGGACTCAAGGGTCCCAGGTTCGATTCTGATCAAGGGCATGCACCTTGGTTTTGGACACATACCCAGTAGGGATTGTGCAGGAGGCAGCTGAAAGATGTCTCTCTCTCATCAATGTTTCTGGCTCTCTATCCCTCTCCCTTCCTCTGTAAAAAAAATAAAATCAAAAAAAAAAAAATCAATAACATATATTTTAAAAATAAAATAAAATGAGGGTCTTATTGTAAGGATTAAGTGAAGTAAAACATAACAAACACTTGGAGCTCATGATAGCATGGCCCATATTAACTTCTCCGTAAGTGTTAACTATTAAAAACAAAAACAAACCCACTGCAACGGAATTGTGGGCAGACAAAAAGGAATGTGGGAACGGAGAAGAGTGATGATAAAGCTGAATACATAAGCTATTTTTGCTCCTCTGGGGTCTGGTTTCAAGCTCAATGAAGTTGCGTAGAGGTGGGAGGGAGAAGCAAAGAAACCAAAACTGGCTTTGCAGGTGCTCACCAGAGACCATTAAGCACAGTTAAACACCAAATCAGGAGACACAACACCTGTTTGTGACTCATTGCAGTTGTCCACAACAACCTCCTACTTGTGCAACCTGCTCACCTGGACGGAAATCACCCCCCTCAGAAAAAGAGCACCGATCATTGGAAAGAGCATGCTGAGGCAGCGTTTTCATTTTGAAGTTGTAAACTTTGCCAGCTCACTCTGCTGACCCTCTCCCGATTGATTATGAACTAAAGGCAGACCCCGAAACACAAAACAGCTTACATATAGAGACCAAATACAAAAACAATGCAACTTAAATCATATGCATAGCACAACTACAAAAAGAGACAAATATAGAAGAATATTTAAGAAAAATACTTCATTCTCAAAGAATTTAACAAGAACCTGTGATTCATTGCTAATAAGCTTCAGAAGGAGATATGAGAAATCAGAGAGGAAGATAAAGTGAAATGCATCAAACAGGAAGAAGTATAAATATGTCTGCAAAAAGAATCAATGACTTGGAAGAGGGGCTTGAGAAAAAGCAGAAGGCAGAGGTAAAGAAAAGACAAGTCAATGGTCACAGATTGCCAGGAGAGATGACTCAGAAAATAGGCTACCCACCAACCCTCGGAAAAGTTACTTGCAAAATCTAGACCAGTGGTCGGCAAACCACAGCTCGCGAGCCACACGTGGCTCTTTGGCCCCTTGAGTGTGTGGCTCTTCCACAAAATACCACGGCCTGGGCGAGTCTATTTTGAAGAAGCGGAGATAGAAGAAGTTTAAATTTAAAAAATTTGTCTCTCAAAAGGAATTTCAATCGTTGTACTGTTGATATTTGGCTCTGTTGACTAATGAGTTTGCCGACTACTGATGAAGACAGTCAAAAGACAGTTTAGGATAAAGAAGTCAAGAATGGGGAAGACATTGCCTAGATTGGCTGTGGGTGAGCAATGTCCATTTAAATATCACACTAAGGTAAACAATGGCAAGAATGATCATTACAGAGCAGAATGAGTTGAGGGTTGACACTGTCAATGTAAGCAGCCAATCAGGTGGTTAAGGAGGGCAAGCGGGGCATCTGGGTCCAGAGGCACCAGCAGTGGATATTCCTTGCAGCAGCCACCGTACTGTGTTTTGGGCACTGTTCCTGTCTGCAGAGGTGCAGCTGGCTCTCTGATCTGCCAGAGAGTCTGTGGTCATCCCTTTACTTATTTTACTTATTTATTTTGCTTAAATTAGCCACAGTGGATCCCATTGTTTGTCATCGAGACTCTGACTAAGAAACCATTCAAATAAAATTTAACAAAGACCATGTATGTGAGTGTGAGGAGAAACTGATGCTCATACACGACGGTAGGAATGGTTCAACCTTTTGGCAGTGAGTTAAAGTTTTAAACATAAATCCCTGTGACCCAGAAATTGTACTTAAAGGAACTTACCTATTTGAACATGCTTTCATTCATTCACCAAGTGTTTACTACACATTGTGCTAGATGCTGGAGATACTGCATTAACCAAAAACAAGCAAAAAACCCTACTCTAAAAAAAAAAAAAAACCAAAAACATTTACTCTTTTGGAGTTCACATTCCGGGTGATAGGGTAGGTGGAAAACAGACGGTAGCAAAGGTAAACACTTAGAGGACACAGTATGTTGGGAGATGAATAGTGCTAAGGGGAAAGGAGAAAGCTCGGAAGGGGACTGGGATGTACTCGGCACTTTGTAATTTGGTATTCGTGGTCAGGGAAGACTTTTTTGTGAGTAAAGACCTGAAGGAAGTGAAGAACTAAGTCATGTGGTATTTGGAATAAGAGAGTTTCAGGAAGAGGAGACAGCAAGTAGGGAGCAGGGGAGTCGGGAGAAGTGGTCAGCTTACACGAATGGACAAGACTATGGATACAAAGATGTTCAAAGCATATGGTTTGTGATTGAGAGAAACTAGAAATAACCTAAATGTCCATCAATAGAAGGCAGGTTAAATAAACCACAGCATTTTTAAAAACTTAAAAACGTCTCTAATGATTAAAAGCATGTATTTTTTTTAATTATAAATCTAGCCCTAGCCGGTTTGGCTCAGTGGATAGAGCACTGGCGTGCAGACTGAAGGATCCTGGTTTGATTCCTGGTCAGGGCACATGTCTGAGTTGCAGGCTCGATTCCCAGTAGGGGACATGCAGGAGGCAGCCAATCAATGATTCTCTCTCATCACTGATGTTTCTATCTCTCTCTCCCTCTCCTTGCTCTCTGAAATCAATAAAAATATATATTTAGCCGAAACTGGTTTGGCTCAGTGGAGAGAGCGTCAGCCTGCGGACTGAAAGGTCCCGGGTTCGATTCCAGTCAAGAGCATGTACCTTGGTTGTGGGCACATCCCCGGGGGCGGTGTGTGTGCAAGAGGCAGCTGATCAATGATTCTCTCTCATCGATGTTTCTAACTCTCTTTCCCTCTCTCTTCCTCTCTGTAAAAAAATCAATAAAATATATTAAAATATATATATTTATTTAAAAATCTAAGCAAATAACATTAGTTTTTAATGCTATTCTATTTTAGCATAGAGGGATATGTTGTAGTTTCAAAACAAGCATGTTTTTAGATTATCTTATTTGGTTAAAAATACAAACCTAACAGCAATGAGATTAGAGTTTCTTATTTAAAAAAGAGTCAAACAGAAATATGCACCTGTCCCTGTAAACTGGTGTGCCTGTAATTTATGATAGGTCACTACAAGCAATTTTGGTAGAGCAGATATAATCTAGGAATGGAGAAACAAGACCCTGGGTGAGTGGTGATTTTTAGTGAAACTTTAAAATTGACTTTGCTGTTTCAGAGCATCTAAGATCTGAATAGGCAGAAAGGTTTGTCAAAGGGGTGAAACTGGGCAGTGATACATAATTCTGAATCTACACATTGGCCAGGTATCCGTTTGGCAGAGGCCAAACACTGTTAGATGCGAATGATCTCAGGGATCATTTCTTAATCACTCAGCACACACCAGGCACTGTGCCCTGTGTTTTTATGACAACTTTTTAATTTTACAATACACAATCTAATTTCACAAATTTGCCCAAGGTCACTAAGCTATAAAAAAATAAAAATTTAAAAAAATGGAAGAGCCAAAACTCTTCCTTGGATTGTCTCACACCAAAACCCACCCTCTTTCTGCTATAACACTCTGTAGTGGGTAAGGTTGGCTAGATTGATTTATGAGGACTTTCTTTGGAAAGAATAGTGTATCCTTTAAGATTGCATTCAATTGCTTATAACACACCCTAACCAAGAGTGCTTTCTACAAGTAAGGAGGTTGTTTTTCTCAGGTAGTAAGAAGTTTGTAGTAGGTGTTGTTCCTCCTTTTTTCTTTAGGGTTGCACTGTGGTCACAAAACCGCTGCTCCTCCTCCAATCTCACAGCAACCACACTGCCAGAAGGCATCCAAAAAACGGAGAGGAGAGGAGAGGAGAGGAGAGGAGAGGAGAGGAGAGGAGAGGAGAGGAGAGGAGAGGAGAGGAGAGGAGAGGAGAGGAGAGGAGAGGAGAGGAGAGGAGAGGAGAGGAGAGGAGAGGAGAGGAGAGGAGAGGAGAGGAGAGGAGAGGAGAGGAGAGGAGAGGAGAGGAGAGGAGAGAAGAGAAGAGAAGAGAAGAGAAAAGAGAAGAGAAGAGAAGAGAAGAGAATGGTGGCCTCTGCAAAAGCCTTCTCAGGATCCTCGAGACCACTTCCCGCTAAATCTCATTGGCCAGAATCCAGTCACGTGACTTCCCCAAAGGCCCTTTGAGAAGATGAGCATTTTAGTGCTGCACATGGCCTTCCTGAACAAAGACTCTTTTTTTTTTCAATATATTTTATTGATTTTTTACAGAGAGGAAGAGAGAGGGATAGAGAGTTAGAAACATCGATGAGAGAGAATCATCGATCAGCTGCCTCCTGCACACCCCCTACTGGGGATGTGCCCACAACCAAGGTACATGCCCTTGACTGGAATCGAACCCAGGACCTTTCAGTCCGCAGGCTGACACTCTATCCACTGAGCCAAACCGGTCCAGGCCTGAACAAAGACTCTTACAAAAAAGGGGGGAATGGCCATTGAGGTGGTGGTAAGTGATGTCTGTCCCACGAGAAGTATCTGACAGATGAAGAATGTGGGGAAGAAGCAGCTGCCTTGAAAGTACTTCTGGAATAAGTGGTGTCAGGGACTACGGGTACCACTGTTGATGAATTTTGCTGCAAGAGAGTCAGGGAGATGTAGCCTTTGTTCTAAGCAGCCCTGGGCTCAGCTTTGATTCTATTATTATGGAAGGAGAGAATGGACATTGAGGAGCAACCAGGGGTCCGGCCACAGTTCCTCCACCAGCCCCCAAACAGGGCTCCCCTTGGGAAGGAGTGTGATGTGCACAGCCACATACTTTTCTAGATAGGAAGGGTGTGAGGACAGTCGGTGACATGGACTTCAAGAATGAGGGAGGGAGGAATAGGCATTTGGAGATACTTGGGGATGCTGGGAACAGCGGAAGACCAATTCGGCCTCCTGGATTGGCCTGGAAATAGGCCTTAAGAGACAGTTTTTAAACCGTATAAACCTGGTTCCTTCAGAGACACCTCCTCCCAGTGCTGTCACTAGCAGGCACCTCAGCTTTCTGGTCCTTGTTTTCCCTTTCTGTAAGGGGAGTAATAACCCTACCTTATAGGGTTGGTATGAACCTCGGTTGGAGTGAGGCATGTCCAGCTCCTGTCTCACACCAGACATCCCATAGAGGGCAGCTGTTATGTTTGACAGGAATGAGATCTGGCCCCTGTGGCCCCTGCTCCAACCAACCCAGCTCACATCCTCTATTCAGCTAGACTCACTTAGCTGCCCCTCTGCTGTCAGAACGGGCATTCTCTGCCCAGCTTTCTGCTTCTGCTTTGCCCACGGTGGACTCTTGGCGGAAACACCTCACATCCTGGTGAGTCCTGGAAGTCCCTCCCTTCTCACCTCTCCCCTTCTCCTATTGTAGAATTCCCCTCTGACCTCTCCAGGTCGGGTCAAGCCCTATCTCAGTTCCCCTAGCAGCCCACACTCTGCTTCAGTTCTCACTCCTCTGCAAGCCTTTACCACGTTCCTTGCAAGCCAGTCGGTCCTGGCTCTCTGGGTGGTTAAGAAAAGCCCAGGCCATTTGGACAAGTTCTCCTTGTTCAAAGCTCTATAGATAAAAGAGGAGGAGGCAATTGCCCTGTTTTAAATGTTTACTGCTTTTTTGTTTGTTTGTTAATCCTCACCTGAGGATTTTTTTTTCCCCATTGATTTTTATTATTATTTTTAATATATTTTTATTGGTTTTAGAGAGAAAGGGCGAGGGGGGAGAGATAAACATCAATGAGGAGAGAGCATCATTGATCGGCTGCCTCCTGCATACCGAACACTGGGGATGGAGCCCACAACTTGGGTGTGTGCTCTTGGCTAGAATCGAACCATGGTCTCCTGGATCATAGGTACATGCTCCACCACTGAGCTATGCCAGCCGGGCTCCATTGATTGTTAGAGAGTGTGGGAGGGAGGGGGAAGAGATACATCCATGTGAGAGACATATCAATTGGTGGGGCAGGATAGACCCTGCACTTGGCCCGAATGGAACCACCAATCCTTCAGGACCCTTCAGTCTTGAGAGCTGACGCTTGAACTCTGAGCAAACGGGCTTAGGGATATTTTAAAAGTTTACATGGCAAGTCCTAGGTGCTCAACAAGCATTTTGCTAAGTATCAGATTAGCACTGTTGGCGCCAAAAAGACAACGCAGCGTACGTGTGCTATTTGTAAAAATACTATTTGCAAATTTTTGCTTAAAAATCTGAATTCATAGCTGAAACCAGTTTGGCTCACAGTGGAGAGCGCGTGGGCCTGCGGACTGAAGGGTCCCGGGTTTGATTCCAGTCAAGGGCATGTACCTTGGTTGCGGACACATCCCTAGTAGGGGGGGTGTGCAGGAGGCAGCTGATCGATGTTTCTCTCTCATGGATGTTTCTAAATCTCTATCCCTCTCTCTGTAAAAAAATCAATAAAAATATATTAAAAATTGGAATTCATAGAGCACTACCGGCAGTTGCTCAGTGGCATACACGTGTCCAGTTCTGTTACCCTTTTCACACCTCCCCGCACCTGAAGACCGCTGCCCGTGGCCGCCCTGCCCACCCAGCTGGAGACGGGGTCGGGGGAGGCGGAGGGGGGCCTCCTGGGGCCCGGGCCACAGGGCTGCGGGAGGACAGGTCTCCCGGGGCGCCAGGGAGGTTCCCGCGGGGTGTTCCCTCTGCAGCCTGCACCCCTGCTCCTCTCCCGCGGGCCCGCACTGGCGGCCCTAGTGGGTCCCCGCCGCTCCGCCGGCAGGCGGCGCCCTCCCGCCGACCTCCCGCCGGGGTCGCGACGGGGCGTGCGCGCCCGAAGGTTCCCGGCGCCCGCGCCCAGCCCCACTTCCTGGTCGCCGCGGGGTCCGGGGCGCCGGGCTCGCCACGGCCACCCCTCCTTTCGGGAGTCTCTCCTTCGGGCCCTCTGGGGCGGGCGCGGCAGGTGCCCAGGCGGGGTCGTCGCGCGCCGGTCGGATCGGGGCCGGGAAGCCCAGCGGAGCCTCCGGTGAGCGCGGGGCCGGCGCCCTGGCTTCCCCGCCGGGTCCGGAGGGAGAGGGGAGAGGGGAGGGGGGGAGGAGGGAGGGGGGAGGGGGTCTGCGGCCCTCGCGCCGCTCGCTCGCGGCTCCCAACGGGCGGGAAACATCCTTTCCGGGGCCCGGGGCCGGGCTTCGCTGGTCCTGAGGGTCCCGCCGGGGGTCCCGCTGGCGGAGAGCCTCGGACCCGGGCCGGCGGGGGTGCGCCTGGCGCCGGCGGGGGTGTGGGGACCCTGAGCCCGGCCGCGCCCGCTGCTGCCAAAGAAGCCGGTTTCTGAGCCGCACGGACGGGCGCGCGGCGGGAAGGTGCGGGTCCTGTCAGCGCCGCCGGCCGGAGGCGGGGCCGTTAGCGCACGTGGGTGCCGGGCCGCCGCGCCGCCTCCGGCCTCGGGGCGCGGGCCGGAGCCCCCGGGTGTGCGGGGCCGTTGGTGACAGTTTGGAGGCGGTGGCGCCCCGGGGCTTCCTCCGGGGACCGGTTCTCAGTGCCTCCCCCGCTCACCTGGGACCTGCTGCCTCCGGAAGCGGCCGGCCGAGCTCCGGGCGCACCTGGGCGGCGGGCGGCGGCGGCGGCGGGGCCCGGCCCGCGCTCCGGGCGCCCGGGGAACTCGCCGCGCCCGGCCCTGGCCGGTGCCGGTGCCGGTGCCGGTGCCCGTGCGGGGGCCGGGGCCGGGGCCGGGGAAGCCGCGGCGTGGCTGCTGACACCCCCAGAGAGGAACCCACCCGGATCGCCATCGCGAAAAGACGCGTGAGTCGGGGCCGGGTTCTCAGAACTGCCAGTTGTTTCAGGTCCAAGTGTTTCGGTTGCGGTTTGAGACGGTTTTCCCGGGAAACTTGTCTAGTGAGGAAAAGGCTAGTTATAGGGTTATAGAGCCTTGCCACCGGGTGGGGATCAGCCTGGCTGCTCTGAAAATCACAGGGGCGGGGAACCTGTTGGTAAAAAGTAAGGGACATAGCACGGCAGTGCAATGCACGAGACTTGGATCCTGGTTTGATTTATTTTATTTGATTGATTGATTGATTTTATTTTTTATTTTATTTTATTTTTTTTACAGAGAGGAAGGGAGAGGGGCAGAGAGTTAGAAACATTGATCAGCTGCTTCCTGCACACCCCCCACTGATGTGCCCTTGACCTTAACCAAACCTGAGACCCTTGCGTCCGCAGGCCAACGCTCTATCCACTGAGCCAAACCAGTTAGGGCTTGATTTTTATTTTTATTTTTATTTTTTTAAAGAACGTTTTTAAAAATTGAGCCAATAGAGGACATTTGTACTGGTTGTTTGGTAGCATTAAGGATATTAGTTTTGTTTTGTTACTTTAGGTAATAGTATCATAATTGTGTTTCTTTTACATATCCTTGTCTTTTAGAGATAAATATCAACATTGGAATATTTAATTGCTTCAGAATCACCCAGTTTTGAGGAGCACTGCTAGTGGAGACATGAGGGGGAAGGAGATGAAAGGCTGGGTGAGGGGGCCGAGCACATGTGTCAAACACAAGGCCCGCGGGCCAAATCCGTCCCGCCAGGCCTTGCAATGTGGCCCGCACCACGCTGTCATCACTGCACTCCGCTGCGTTTCCATCACAATGACAGTTTATGACTGTTCAGTAAACCATTTGGCCCGAGATTTAGGCTGGATTTTAGATTTTGGCCCCTTCTCTGATTGAGTTCGACACCCCTAGGGCCGAGGTATGGGATTCTTTACAATGGTGTCTCTACTTTTGTATGGTTGGCATTTTTCTTTAAAAGTAAGCACCACTGCCAGCGCCTCCACCACCTCCACCACCCGTGAAAGCTTTTTGTGCAGAAACTAGGTTTGGAAGTTAACCGCCAGGGCTCCAAGATTCCAGGCCTTCCTCCGACCCTCACTTTCTGTAAGCTGGGCGTGGCGGCTGCCTCTGTAGACGCATAGAAAGTCTTCTTTTTCTCTCCCCTGGGTGCTGCTTTCTTTTGTTCAGAAGGCACAGGGTGTTTGCTGACTGTGACAGAGCAGAGCGGATCAAGTTGATGCAGGTGGTTGCTGGGTCAGCTTTTTTTATACAAAGGGTATTAGCAAGCCTGGGGCTTGAGTTGTCTGCAAAGGGACAGGTTGGATAAAATGTGTTAGCAACTTTTCCCAACTGCCCAAGTCCTTCCCAAGTTGTGCACATCAAAAACAGAGCTCAGCCGAGACCAGTTTGGCTCAGTGGAAAGAGCGTCAGCCTACGGACTGAAGGCTCCCAGGTTCGATTCCGGTCAAGGGCATATACCTTGGTTGAAGGCACATCCCCAGTGGGGGGTGTGCAAGAGGCAGCTGATTGATGACTCTCATCGATGTTTCTCTCTGTCCCTCTCTCTTCCTCTCTGTGAAAAATCAGTACAATAAAATTAAATTAAAATTTTAAAAAAACACAAACAAACCAAAAAAAAACAAAACAGAGCTCAGAGTAGTGAACCTACCCATATACACTTAGAATCTGTGTACACTTCTGGAATCTGTGTACACTTCTAACATTAGTTGTTCTTTTTAAAAGAATGTTTTTTAAAATTGAGCCAATAGAGGACATTTGTCCTGGTTATTTGGTAGCATTAAAGATATTAGTTAGAAGTGTGCATTATAAAACAAATCACAAGGTAAGTGGATCTTATTACCTGGAAGAGATCTTTTTTTTTTTTTTATTTATTATTTACAGAAAGGAAGGAAGGGAGAGAGATAGAGAGCTAGAAATGTCGATGAGAGAGAAGCATCGACCAGCTGCCTCTTGCACACCCCCTACCGGGGATGTGCCCACAACCAAAGTACATGCCCTTGACCAGAATCGAACCCAGGACCTTTCAGTCCGCAGACCTATGCTCTACCACTGAGCCAAACCGGTTTTGGTTTCGTCACCTGGAAGAGATCTTATCTGTGTGGGTTGTCTTTTTAAAGCCCTGATCTTTTTTGCTTCAGGCATTGTGATGTGTAACTGTTAAGAAAGAACTGACTCCTAAAATACTCTGTGAGATTCATTTCCTTTCCAGGAACCCTGCTTTGAAGAAGAGGGATGTGGGGAGTAATATCTGTACTGTATGCATCCAACATTCTTGTTTTTCCACACACACCCCTCTGTATTTATCATGCAATTTCTCCTCATTCTGTCATGCTTCCTTAGTCATTTGACCAAGTGATGATGGTTTGAGGGAGATACTAAGTTCAGTTGAGGGAGAGGCGGCATATTCCTCAAAGATAAACCCACATTTCTTAGGAGTTTCAGTGGAACTGATTTGAATGCTTCTGTTTTTTAAGAGAAACCAAGCCAAGTCAATGCTGTCTGTGATAGCTGGAAGGTGAGGTTAAATGAATCCGCTCAGCCTGTGCCTTGTCCAGTGCGGATTTGCTCGTGTAAAAGGAGTTAAGATGCTTGAAGAATTCAGTTGAGGAAATGCCAGTGTGTCCCAATTTCCTTGCAATGTATGGGGAAGTGAGAGAGTCAACCGTAGGCCCCTTACGGTTGGAAAATGTCATAGTGAATTCATGATCGTATGGAAGTGAAACTGGCTCGTGGTTTAGTTTTCATTGTGTGACGAGAAAGGAAGATGAAGCTGTTGAGGGACTTAGTTTTCTGCGTCAGTTCTCCAAAACAAGAGCATGGAAAGAGAACATGGACTGTCTTGGCCCTTTGTGACCAGGTGGTGTTCTAGCAATGCTTGCCCTCCTCCGTGTGAGGTGGTGGGATTGGGCACGGGAGAGTGGATTGCTGGTTACCCTTTTAAGGAATTATCACACATGGGACACCGTCTTCTCCATCCAGTTGTTTAAGGGTATACACTGGGTGGCCAGATTATTATAATCTCTGAACGCATAATAATCTGGCCACTCAGTATATATCCTATATAATAAAAGGCGAATATGCAAATTGTTCCCTCAATCGGGAGTTCAACCAGCAGGCAGGCCGGCCAACCACCCATGTCCCCTCCCCCTGGCCAAGCTGGTGGGACCCCACCCATGGATGAATTCATGCACTGGGCCTCTAATACTCATATATAAAAAATATATACACACACACACACACACACACACACACACCCCGAATGGCCAGATTATTATGCTTTCAGAGATCATAATAATCTGGTCACTCAGAGTAAACATATTTGAAGGGCAGATTACTGCTGTTGGTTTAGAACTGAGAGGAAGGGGTGTTAGCAATCAAGTCAACACCTCTTGTCATTGATAAACACTGCTATCATCTACAACATTTCATCCCATCCCAGGAGGGTTATTTTAGTTTTTAATGGATGAGAACATTGAAACCTACATTCACTAAGTAAGACTTGCCAAGTCGCTTCTTTAAGGGGGGAAGGAAATTTATCCTAGTCATCTGCACACAGGCGTTTTTAATTCTCACAAATACCTCAGAGTTGGGTATTATCAGCCCATTTTGCCGATGGAATTGTAGCTAAGAGAGGCTAATAATTCACTAGAAGTCTTGCAGCTAGCGAAAGTAGAGCCAGGGTTTAAGTTCAAACCTGTGGTATCTTAGAGCTTCTAGCCACACTACCTTCAGCAGACAGTGAAGCTACACAACCAGGAGTTGGTTAGTTATTCGAGGCAAGCTGTCTTTTTTCCCACATTCGACTGCCCTGGTTACTAAGTGGAGACATGGGCCACATCCATCCAACAGAGATGTCTCATCAGGCCAGCACAGAGTTAAAAAGGAAACTGAGCCAACATTGAAAACGGGGAAGTTTCAAGCAATCTGCCCCCAAGAATTCCTGAAAGCAGAACTGAGCAGCCTTCTCTCCAGAGCAGGGCATTGCACGCCAGGCCCCCGGTCTCCACCACCCCCTGAAGCCCCATCCCAGAGGCGGAGGACAGTGGCACGCACACTGTTGTTTCTTGTCACAGTAAGAGAGCTTTCTACATGTGTGTCTGTCCAAAATGGAATTACAAAAGATAGAATGAGAGGCTCTTGTCCCGAGAAAAATGGGAAAGACCATATTCCTTTGTGGGAATGAGGAGTCCTGTGTTTACTCTGCATAGCTTCCATGTCAGAAAGGTACAGGTACGTCCTCATTTTCCTCACACCCCATTAGCTTGACTCATGGCTTCATTTACTAGACTTTAGCGTTACTAACCCTGCAACGCAACCAACATGGAGGGCGCGTGTGGGCCGGCTGCAGCAGAGAAAAGGAATGCCTTCAAAGTCCCAAACTGACTTTGTGAGTGGGAAGAGGGACTTGGTGCACATAGGGGCTTCCCTGGGGTGTCTTGTGGTGGTGGGGTGGGAGATGGGGGGGAAGGAGCCCTCTTTCTTTAAGCAGCCTGATCCTGGATCCCAGTGGCTCCTGAGCTTGTACCTTGGCTCTCTGTAACTGGCTTGAGGGTTCCCAGGGCTTGGGAAGGTGCTCCTGTCTCTCCCTTCTCCGCCCACCCCTCTCACGCTAATGACAGCTCTGCTCTAACGCACAGCTCAGGCATAGTCCTGTCCGAACACTTCAGGGATGGAGGGACGGAGGTGCCCAATCGTCTGGCCTTTGAGACCTTTCTGTGGTGCAAGTTCAAGGGTGGCCTAATTTCCTCATTTTGCAACTTTTGGTTAAGAGTCATGGGACAGAAGTTCTCACATCTGTGTGTAGCTGGGATTTCATTACCATTGAAGCTTCTGTTTATATCTTTGTTTCCTTCCTCTTGAATCCGAATGCTCACAGCTGGGGATATTCTCACAGCTGGAAATATCTTGCCCACATTCCCTCAAGGGAATATGGTCTTTCCTTAGAGAAAGGGAAGAGGAAACACCACAAGTGGAATCTTGTGGCGTGGTTTTGAGGACATGTCATGGACTGTTTTGGGGAATTGGTCACTGGAACTGTCATGTATGTGCCTTCTGGTGGAGAAAGAAACTTTCCTCCACCCTTTAAGGTTCTTTCAGCTGGTCTAATCATTAATCCACATGAGTCAGATTATCAGAGAAAAACAACCAGATTAAATTACATACTAGATAAATACAGGAACCCTGCATACATGAGCAGTTCAGACAGGAAGGGAAAATGAGGTATAAATGGAATCCTTAGGAAGAACGAGGTAAGGCTCCTTGGGGCTTGAGAGGGGGGAGAAAGGCCATTAATAGGACGATGAGAACTGATGTTCAGTAATTAGAAGTTCCCGCTGCCCTATAGATAGCTCATAAAGTGTTATCCTATATAATCCTATAGAATAAAAGCCTAATAGGCTAAGAGTCTGGTCAACTGGTCAGCCGTTCATCCAATCAAAGCGGGATATGCTAATGATATGCTAAGGCCGCCCAACTGCTCCTTCAACATGCACTGACCACCAGCAGGCAGTCGACTGGTCGACCAGTCACTCTGATGTGCACTGACCATCAAAGGGGCAGACGCTCCGACTGCTGCTGGGGTCCGGCCAATTGGGACTCATGGGCCGGACCCCCCCCCTCGGAGTCCGCCCTCCGTCCCTTCCCAGCTAGCCAACCTCCCGGGTCTCTCCCCACCTCGATCGTGCACCGGTGGGGTCTCTCGGCCTGGCCTGTGCCCTCTCGCAATCCTCAACTCCTCAGGGGATGTTGGAGAGCCGGTTTCGGCCCATTCCCGCAGGCCAGGCCGAGGGTCCCCAACTTAAAATCTTGAAGGGACAGGTAAAAGGGTCTCAGTTACCTTTAGCTAAAATTAATTCCTGTGCCAAAGTGGCACACCATGAGGCGACTGACTCCGAACCTCTTCCCTGTACCCCAGGGTGGTGAGAAAACTAGAACAGAGGAGGGCTCTAAGTGCAATGCCTTGTCTGGTTGAAAGAAGGAAGGTTAGAGACGGGGTGTTTATTGTAAAGGCCTGATTATCGGTTGACTGGTTCCTTTCAGGGAGAACTCTCAGATTCAGATGTGCGGGTGCATAGGCAGCTGGTGAGGAAAAGTGGGCCAGTTGATTACCTGCCAGAGCAAACAGAGGGGAGGGAGCAGTCCTGAGTGTGGACTCCAGCCAGGTCATTGGTTCTCTCACCACCTACCTGTGTAACCTTGACTCTTTTTATAATCTCTCTGCGCCTGAGTTTCTCTTGTATGAAATGGAAGTACTAATACATAACGCCCACCTCATAGGGCCGGAGGATTAAATGGCACATCAGCGAGTGGTTTAGCTATTGCTGTTGTTAGAGCCCGCCTCCTTCACCTTGGCCTGCATTTGAGGTATTCCTCCTGTCCCCTCTCCCCCAATAATGTTAGGGGGAAAGCTACAGGACACAAATGCTTCCTGGCTCTGAGGGTGAGCCTCGGCTGCCCTGCCTCACGGCCTTAGGAACTGTTCTCATGACAGTGCTCACGGGGAGCCTCAGCCGCTTTGGTTGGTGAGAGAACTGGGCTGGGGCCCTGGCTTTGAACCCAGGCTTTGCCTCTGTTGTTTGGGGATTAAAATTCACAATGACTCTAGAAAAGAGATGGAAACCCCTGGCAGCCTGTGCGGTGCAGACTCCACCCTGCTGCGGAAGAGCAGGCTGGTGACAGCGTGGAAATGGGGGCAGACACAGGAGCCCTAGCCCCACGCTGCCACCGCTCGGTGAGGGCTTGGCCGACCGAGTCCACCCTGTGCTCTCAGTCACCTGTCCGCTGGGGGTAAGCACACCCCATGGAAACGCTGTGAAGGGCGAAACGTTTTACGAAATCCTGACCCAGGCACAGGGAAGTAGTGTGTTCGACTTGCTCTGTATTGGTGAAATCATGCAGCAGGTACACTGGCAGATTTTAAAATGCTGATAACCGCCATTTTCATAGCATTTTTTTTTTTTTATAGTTTGAAAAGAGATATATAATTTGACCTTTAACCAGGGGTGCAGCTTTATTTGTTTATATTTGTTCGTCCTGCCTTTTCTGCTTGTACGGGGAAGTACGAAAGGGAACTGATGTTCAGGCCAGAATGAGCCCAAAGATAAGATAGGAACATAGAAATGGGTTATTCTTTTTACTTGATCGGGGAAGGCAACATGAGTTTGTATTTCCAATGCTCTCCAGGAGGCCTAGGGAGATGTTGATAGCTGAGGTGTTTCCAGGAAGCCTGTGTTGTGTCCAGAGAAGCAGAATGGAGGGCAGCTAGTCTCCTCCAAGCAGCCAAGGCGAAGGGCACTCCTATGAACAGCTTCTTCCCAGGAGAGGCCATGGGCTGTTGGACTTCCTCCTTCTGCCTTAGGTCCAGACCTTCACTAAACCCACTGCCTTTCTCCTCTTCCACTTGCAACCAAGTAAGTATTCTATGAGATATCAAACAGCCCCACACCCTAACTCCACCCCCCAATCCCACCCTCCAGCTAATAGGTCCCCATGCCTGCTCCCTTCTAGCTCCTGAATAGATATCTTTTCACTGCCCCTGCCATTTTCCATCACCTCCCACTTCCATTTATTTTTATTTTTTTAAAATAAATCTTTATTATTCAGATTATTACAGTTGTTCCTCTTTTTCTCCCTGTAACTCCCCTTCACCCGGTTCCCACCCCACTCCATGCCCTTACCCCTCCGCCGTCCTCCCCCATAGATGTAAGATTTTTATACAATCTCTTCCCGAACACCATCTCTCCACCCCCCCACTCCCTTTCTTTGCCCCTGATTCTATTATATTCACCAGTTTATTCTGTTCATCAGATTTTTAATTCACTTGATTTTTAGATTCACTTGTTGATATGTATTTGTTGTTCATAATTTTTATCTTTACCTTTTTCTTCTTCTTCCTCTTCTTAAAGAATACCCTTCAGCATTTCATGTAATCTTGGTTTGGTGGTAATGAACTCCTTTAGCTTTTTCTTGTCTGTGAAGCTCTTTATTTGACCTGCAATTCTAAATGATAGCTTTGCTGGGTAGAGTACTCTTGGTTGTAGGTTCTTGCTATTCATCACTTTGAATATTTCTTGCCTCTCCCTTCTGGCCTGCATAGTTTCTGTTGAGAAATCAGCTGATAGTCATATGGGTGCTCCCTTGTTGGTAACTAACTGTTTTTCTCTTTTAATATTCTCTGTCTTTTGCCCTTGGCATTTTAATTACGATGTGTCTTGTTGTGATCCTGTGGCTCCATGTAGTAACAATGATCAATGATCACAGCGAGCACCTCTGAGAGAAAGCCGCCCTTGTGTTCTGGCCCAATGCCACACAGTCCAGTTTCTCCCCATGAGTCTGGGTCCCCAGGGTCTCACCTGGAACCGGAGTTCAGAGCAATTGGGAGCTCGTATTTACCTTCTGGTTGAAACACACACACACACACACACACGCACACACACAAAACAGTGTACCTGGTTGCCAGTCCGTTTTGCACATGCCTCCATACCTCCCTACCACCGTACCTCCTACCATTCTCGATGCGCTTTTTTCTTTCCTTCTAGTTGTAGAACTTCCACTCAGCCAGCTTCCCTTGGTTCTGGAAGACATTTGTTTTGCCTTTTAGTTGTAGTTTTGATGTGGTTGTGAGAGGCAGCAAGTACAGGTGTTTATCTATGCCACCATCTTGGTTGTCTTCCCTCCTTCTATTTATTTTGTTTTTGGAAATTGAAGGAAAAAAAGAACTATGGCCCCACTATCCAAAGATCCAAATATATTAACATTTTGGCATACTTTTTTCCACTTTTGCTTTGATTTGCTTTCATTTTATATAAATTTAATAAATTTTAGCATTTTATAAAACGTAACTCATTGTATATTTGCATTTTAACAAACTGTCATACTGTGATTGAAATTTATCATAGCATTTTTCCAGTTTTTTACAAAACTCATTTGTAATTGTGTGCTATTTCAGCCTTTTTTTTTTTTTTTTTCCCCTCTCCCAACCCCCTTTCTTGGTGATCCTTACCCAAAAATATTTTCCCATTCATTTTTAGGGACAGTGGAAGAGAGAGGGAAAGACAGAGAGAAACATCTATGTGAGAGAAAGACATTACTTGCTTGCCTCCTGCATGAGCCACCAGGCCCCGGGCCAGGGAGGAGCCTGCAACCAAAGTACGTGCCCTTGACTGGAATTGAACCCGGGACCCTTCGGTCCGTGCTCTATCCACTGAGCCAAACCTGCTAGAGCTAGCCCTTCTCTTCATATTAGGGAACTAATTGGTTGCTCTTTTTTTTATATTATAAAACATTCTATATTGAATGTACATAAAATCTTGATTCTGTGATATATTTAGTCTTTATCTCTAGTTCCTGGTACAGAAAGTCCCTTCCAGCCTAACCTGAGTTTATGCTAATGAGGTATTTCTTGGTGGATGGGGCCTGGTTTTCTGGGGAACCAGCCCTGTGATTAGTGAGTTGGAACTTTCAGTCTCACACCTTGACCACCAAGGAGAGAGAGGAGAGGAACTGGAGATTGAATTCAGTCTTCGGCAGCCAGTGATTGAATCATTCATGCCTACATAACGAAGCCTCTGGAAAACCCCAGACACAGGAGCTGGTGGGCACATCCAGGTGCTGGGAGGGTGGTGTGCCCAGGAGGGTGCGGCAGCTCTGACCCTTCCCCCATTCCTTGCCCTGCACATCTCTTCCATTTGGCTCTTCCCAAGTTGTATCCTTAATAAGAAGTCAGTAATAGTGTCAAAAACAAAAATTGCCACAAAGAATATGAGAAAATGGAGAGACTTGATTCCTGTGAACAGATTGCAAACCAGGGCGGTGCAGGTCTGGGGCAGAAACTGAAAGTGTACACTGAGGAGACAAAGGGAAGGCCACCTCTTATAGAGGGAGCTGCCACCCAGGCCCCCATGCTGGTCTGTTTGATGTAAACGAGGTGTCCTGACTGCTGTGAACCTGGTGTAAAAGAGAAGAATGGAGTCCTGATTGGTCATTATGGAACAGTTCTGATTGGCTTAGGTGCACCTGAGGCTATAATTGTACAGTTCTGGTTGGATGGGTCAGATCTGGGATAAAACCAGAACTCCATGTAATAGCTGACCCAGTGTAAAGGAGCAGAGCACACCCAGTGCAGGAAGCCAAGAGCTCAGTCTGAGGCTTTCCCGGTCTGCTGAGTGCGTGAGAAGGCCCTGTCAGCTGATGGCCGCTAGACTTTCATTACTTTACAAAATTTGGACCCTCAGCCCCACATGGGGAGTCCATGTGAGCTGATAAATGTCTTCTCTGGGTTCACATCAACTGAGCCTTTCTTCTCGGGGGCCACATAAGTAAAGTGTTTTCCTGAATTCTGTGAGCCATTGAAGCAAATTATCAAACCTGAGGAGGGGGTCACGGGAATTCCTAATTTACAGTTGCTTGACCACTTGGGACTTGTGCCTGGCCTCTGAAGTGGTAGCACTTCATTTGATATTGTAAACTATTATAAATGGAACGTGCATAACCCTTCTGATTGAGTGTACATAAAGTCCCTTGTGAGACTGAGCCTCCGTGGGGTCTGCCCGAACTCTGAGTAGTGTTAGAATTGCTTGGTGTAGAAGAGCACCTTTGGTGTCAGAAGTGATTTGAGGAGAGACAGTGTTTTACCTTTTGATTCCATTTCTCATTACTTGGGACGGATTCCCACAAATAATTACTGAATCAAAGGATTTGGAAGAGTGAAGTGTTCTTTCTGATTATAAAAGCAGTACATTTTCATTGTGGAAAACCTGGTAAACACAGGTGTGTGTGCAAAGAAAGTCCACACCCTGACTCTCACCAATCAGTTAGTCACTGTGAACACAGCGTGTGTCTCTCTCCCTCCCTCCCTCCCTCTCTCTCCCTCTCTCTCTCGCTCTCTCTCTCTCTCGCTCTCGCTCTCGCTCTCTCTCCACCTGCAGCCTTGCCTTTTCCTGTGGCCCATGGACTGCCAGCATAGGCGTCACCTGGGAACTTGTAGAAATGCAGAATCTTCCCTCACTCCAGACATAGGCAGGATCCACCTTTAAAAAGATCTGGATTCAGGTTGGGGAACTATCGGTCTATAAGGCCATGGCCTTACCAGTCCCCTTACCTTCCAGGTGGCCTGGCATTAATTATGTGTATATTCATAATATTTTTTTCCTATTTACCTAATATTAGGATGATACTCTGTGGTGGATGGGTCTGGCTGGTCAAATAATTCAAATGACATCCAGCAGATTAACAGGAGAAAATCAAGTTTTATTACATTGACTCAAGGAATGCACTTAGCATGGAAATTCCAGAAACTAAGGCAAAATGAGGTCTGTGTGCCATTTGGAACTAAGAAGGGAGACGGAAGGAAATTCTCAGGAAGTGAGTAATTGTTTAGTAAACCAGCGTGGATTGGACCATCTTGACACCGAGGCACAGAGAGAGCACTTGGATCGAATGCTCAGTTCCTCCCTGTTAGCCACACCTAGTTCATATTAAAATCATCATTTTATGATGGTAGCTTCAAGTTGTTTGTCTGAATTCCTTGAGGCAGTGAGAGAGAAGATCGAAGCCTTTCTCCCAAGCCTTCGAGGCCTCCCTTGTTTCAGCTGAAATCATCTGCGTCCAGAGTGGTACTTTGGGGGGAGCTCCTTCGGTGCCATGGTGTTCGGCCTCCCCCTCATTGGGTCAGACTGAGGACAAGCACGTCCCCTCGGCACGGCCGACACGGGGCCAGCAGCATCTCTAGGAGATGGGAATTCCACCGCGTCTCCCTGCTAAGCCCTGACACTTGCTTCCATCTTTTATCTTGCTTGTATCAGTTAACATTTTATGTCAGCATTTTCCAGTTCCTTGATTTTTCTGAGAAGCTTGTTTTTCGTGGCTGCAGACCAGTAGTCCATCTCATGACTATCAGAACTCATCGGACTACCTCCCTATCATTGGGCGTTAAAGTAGTTTTGATTCTTTTGGGGCGAGCGGGTTCTGTAGGTTGCTGTAAGTATGCTGAAGTGAGCTGCTCATGCAGTCATTAATTTCTTTAACCTCGATGATTTCCTTGTGACAGGTTTTCTTCTGATGAGTCAAAAGGCACCAGCATTTGAACATCTTTAAAATGCAGAAGTGCAGGAAGTGCCCTGCTCTGTACTTTCCCTGGCACTGGGTAGTGTGGGCTAAGGAGACGGTGTCTGGGGAGCAGTGGTTTTATCTGTTAGTCATACGCCGCCAAACCTGGCTTAGAGCAGTACCCTAAGGGAGCCTGGGGGCATGGAAGGAGAGTTACCAGAAGGGTGGGTAGCTGCCTGTGGCCGAGGTATTTCTTTCCTCCGGGCCTGGGTACTGAGCTGTAATAGATGCCACTGGCCAGGGGATGTACACACCCTCCAGCGGCTGCAGGGTCAGGAGTGGAGCCGATGAGGCGTGAAAGGAGGAATCTGCCAGCCCTGATTGGTGCCAGACTTGTTTTATTTTGTAAGTCTGGGTGTGTTTGGTTATCCAACACTTTTCCTCTCCCAAGCAGACCAGGACACTCCTTTTAGGTAAACTTTATTCTGTAATGTGCACTCAGATTCTGCCCTCGAGAAAAGGTGAAATAGCAGCATTACATTGTGATTGAGTCACAGCGTGAACTTGGATGGCTTCCATAAATACTTTTGGAGTATATGAGTAAATGAATGTACAAAGAAAAATGAATTTTAGTTTGTTTTATAATGTGCATGTATTTAACGTATGTGTGTATCATATGATATAAATTAAAATGTTTAAAAAAGAATATCTTATTAACTATTTGAAATGTTATAATTTCCAAAAGATATACACACAAACTATACCTTCTGGAAATAAGTATGATTGATTTGTATTTTGTCTAGTAGTAAGTCTTTTGGGTGGACACTTAAAAAAAAAATCTTTATTGTTCATATTATTACAAATGTTCCTTATTTTTTTCCCCCCTCCATTGCTCCCCTCCACCAGGTTCCCACCCCACCCTCTGTCCTTTCCCCACCCCCCATTGTCCTCACCTATAGGTACACAGTTTATGTTCAGTCTCTTCCTGCAGCTACCTCTCCCCTTTTCCCCAAGAATCATCAGTCCACTCCCCTTCCATACCTCTGATTCTATTATATTCACCAGTTAATATTGTTCATCATGTTTTTTAATTCCCTTGGTTTTTAGATTCACTTATTGATAGTTATGTATTTGTTCATAATTTTTATCTTTATTTTCTTCCTCTTCTGAAAGAACCCCTTCAGCAATTCATATAATTCTGGTTTGGCGGTGATGAACTCCTTTAGCTTTTTTTTTATTAGTGAAGCTCTTTATCTGGCCTTCGATGCTGAGTGATAGCTTTGCTGAGAAGATTATTTTTGGTTGTAGGTTCTTACTGTTCATTACCTTGAATATTTCTTGCCATTTCTGTCTGGCCTGCATGGTTTCTGTTGAGAAATCAGCTGACAGTCGTATAGGTGCTCCTTTATAGGTAACTACCTGTTTTACTCTTGCTGCTTTTAATATTCTCTCTTTGTCTTTTGCTCTTGGCATTTTAATTATGATGTGTCTTTGTGTGGTCCTCTTTGGATTCCTTTTGTTTGGGGTTCTGTGTGCTTCCTGGACTTTTAAGTCTAATTCTTTCACCAGGTGGGGAAAGTTTTCTGTCACTATTTCCTTCAATATGTTTTGCTCTCTATCATCTTCTGGGACCTCCATAATTCTGATGTTGGTTCTCTTGAAGTTGTCCCAGAGGTTTCTTACACTATCTTCAACTTTCTGGATTCTCTTGCCTTCTTGCTTCTGTGGAGGAGTGTCCTCTGGCTCTTGTGTTCCAAATCTTTGACTTGATCCTTGCTATCTTCCATTCTATTTTTAGGACTCTGTATAATATTTTTTATTTCAGACAATGTATTCTTTATTTCTAGTTGATCCCTTTTTATTTCTAGTTGATCCATTTTTATATCCTCATAGGTCTCATTTATTTTATCGGCCTTTTTTAGGAAATTCTTGAAAAACCTTATAACTGTGGTTTTGAACTCTATATCCAGTAGCTTGTTGTCCTCCATTTCTTTCGTTTGTGATCTGTTTTCTTGTCTCGGTATTTTCACTGCTTCCCTGAGTTGGTAGGGTGGCTTTGTGTGTTAGGGTGCCCTATATAGTTCAGTGGGTCAGCCTCCCAGTTATCTGAGGTGGACACTTTTGGTGCACCCCTTTGTGGACTGTGTGTAGTCTTATTGTAGTTAAGTCTTAATTGTTGTTGGTATCACTGGGAGGATCTGACCTCCTGGCCAATTGGCTATGAGGATCAGCTGTGTCTATGCCGGGAGACAGCCTTATTCGAGTAGACTTGAAAATTGCCAAAGCCTCTGTGCTCAGCTTATATGGGGTGGAGTTTCAGGGTGGAGTCTACAGCCTTGGATTTCCGTCAGCCCCACCCAATGAGGTTCCTGAGTCTCGGTGTTCCTCAGTGTCCTTCAGTACTCACTGGAAGCACCTCTGAGAGAAAGGTACCCTCGAGTTTCGCCCACTACCAGACAGTCTAGTCTCTCCCCCAATGAGCCCGGAACTGGGGTTTAGTGCAGTTGGAAGTGGGGTTGGAAGTGGGGTTCAGTGCAGTCCGAAGCTTTTGTCTCCTTCCCGCTAGGGCAATCCAGCGGCACAGTCAACAGTCCGTCCTCTGCCAGCAACGTGAGCACCTCTGGGGGCTCTGCCTTTCGCCACTCCCCTGAGTTTCCGCCTTACATCCCAGATTCCCTCTGTATGAGCCTGGGACCCCACGGTCTGGCCTAGAACTGGGCTTCAGTGCAGTCCGAAATGGGGCTCAGCACAGTCCAGAACTTTTGTTTCCTTCCCACTAGGGCGATCTAGCAGCTCAGTCAACAGTCCATACTCTGCACACCTCTGGGCCTCTGCCTTTCGCCGCTCCCCTGAGTTTCTGCCTTACAGCCCAGACTCCCTCTGTATGGGCCTGGGACTCCAGGGTCTCGCCCAGAACTGAGGTTTAGTGCAGTCGGAACTGGGGCTCAGCACAGTCTGGAGCTTTTATCTACTTCCCACTAGGGAACGCCAGCCAGGCACTCAGCCTCCCCCTCCTCTCCGACTCTGTCCTCTCTGCGCGTGCCGCATGTCTCAGTACCTTAGGCTTTTACAGCTCCTCTGATTTTCCTTCTGGTTTTCTCTTTCTTTCTAGTTGTAGAATTTCCAGTCAGTCAACTTTCCTGTAGTTCTGGATAATGTCCACTTTATATTTTAGTTGTATTTTTTGAAATTGTTATGTGAGGCTGCAGTTAGGTATTTACTTATGCCGCCATCTTGGTTTCTCCTTGGATGGGCACTTTTAATCACGCAAAAATTTAGTGAGCTACATATGGTAAAATGCACAGATCTTAATCATTGCGTTTTGTTCAGTATCTACACCATGTAAACAATATCCTTGTTAAGACACAGAACACTGCCATGCTCCAGAAAGCTCTCCTGTGCCCCTTTGTCGTCAGTCTCCCTACCCAGCAGTGATTGTTGTTCTGATTTCTAGCGCAATGAGCTTTGCCTGTACTTCCTGTAAATGGAATACAGCACAATAATACAAAGCAATAGGCTTTTATAAATGGAATACAGTATACAACAGAACAGAAATGGCTTATTTTGTCAACATAATGTTTTTGCTTGTTGTCTGTTTCAGTAGTTCCCTATTAGTAGCTAATATTTCATTCTTTGATCAGACCACATTTATTCACCCATTCTCCTTGTGTTAATGGCGAACGGCACCAGATGTTGGACCTTCTCAAAAGAAGGGCTCCTTGAGCTTAGGAGAAAGAAAGGCAGAGGAAACATGCTTGGGGGAAGGAGATGGGGAATAAACTGAATAATCACAGTTTGTTTGGTTACTTCCTGAAGGATATTTGGTTGGTTCCAGCTTTGGGCAATTATGAATAATGCTGCTGTAAACATTTGTGTGGACATGGTTTTCATCGCTACCAAGGAAGTGTGATCACTGGATTGTATGATAAGAATATGTTTAATTTTGTAAGAAACTGCCATACTGTCTTCCAAAGTGGCTATACTAATTCATATCCCTAATAGTAGTGAGAGGTTCTGTTTTCCACATCCTTGCCAGCATTTTGGTATTGTCATACAAGTTTTCTTGCAGATACGTCTTTGAATCTCTCCTGGGCAAAATGCCTAGGAGTGGAATTACTGGATCATAGGATAGGTTTATGTTTGTGTCAAACTGTTTTGCAAAGGTTGTAGCATTTTACACTTTATGTCTTTTCTAATTCTTGGTATTGGTCTTTTGATTAGCTTTTTCTTGATGACTGATGATGATGATAAGCTTTTTGTATGTTTTCTTTTACAAATGTCTTTTCAAATATTTTGCCCAGTTTTGTTTTGAATTGTCCTTTTACTATTGACATATATATATATATATATATATATATATATATATATATATGTGTGTGTGTGTGTGTGTGTGTGTGTGTGTGTGTGTGTGTGTGTTGTCTAGTAGTATGAGCATAAATTCTTTGTTCAATATATGTACTGTACATGTTTTCTCCCAGTGTGTTTCTTGCCTTTTTATTTTCTCATGAGAAGAGTTTAAGAAGTCCACTTTATCTTTTTTTTCTTTTATGGTTGGTGCTTTGTGTTTTGTTTAAGAATTCTTTACCTGCCCCAAGGTTACAAAGATGTTCTTTGTTTTCGTTCTAGAAGCTTGAAGGAACTAAACATGAGCAGTGCCATCATCTCTGGTTGTTGAGTCATTCCAGGAGTGGTGTTTAGTCTTCTACGTTTAGGCCTGTGATCCGTCCTGAATGAATTTGTGTGTGTGGTGTGAGGTGGGATTGAGGTTCTTCTTTTTCACACAGCTACCAGTTCGCCCAGCGCCATCTGTTGAAGAGGCTTTCCTCCACTGAATTGCCCTGGTACTTTCTTGTAGGCCAAGTGTACTATTAGAATGCTCCACAGCCCTCGGTTCTGTTTGTTTGTTCTTAAAACAGTACCTCCTGTCTTGGGTTCTGTAAAATAGCATCAAAATCTGGCAATATAGGTCCTCCAACTTTGTGCTCTTTCAGATTTTTTTTTTTTTCTGTCCTTGCTCTTTGTATTTCCATATACATTTTAGAATCGGTTTGTTAATTTTTACAAATAAGCCAGGTTGGATTTTGATCAGGGCTACACTGAATCTATCAATCCAGGGAGTATTGACATCTTAACAGTATTAATCTTCTTTAGTTTTTCTCTGCAGTGTTTTGTAGCTTTGGCATGAAAATTTTATACATGTTTTAAAAGACTTATTCCTATGTATTGTATTTTATATTTTTGAGTCTATTGTACATAGTACTTTTTACATTTCTAAGTTTTGTTTATGTATGTATATAGGCTTTTGTTTTAATATATTTTATTGATTTTTTACAGAGAGAAAGGGAGAAGGAGAGGGAGAGGGAGAGGGAGAGGGAGAGAGAGAAGGAGTTAGAAACATCGATAAGAGAGAAACATCAATCAGCTTCCTCCTGCACACTCCTCACTGGGAATGTGCCTGCAACCAAGGTACATGCTCTTGACCAGAATCGAACCTGGGACCCTTAAGTCCATAGGCCAACGCTCTATCCACTGAGCAAAACCAATTAGGGCATATATAGGCATTTTATTTTTTTATTTTTTTAAATATATTTTATTGATTTTTTACAGAGAAGAAGGGAGAGGGATAGAGAGTTAGAAACACCGATCAGCTGCCTCCTGCACACCCCCTACTGGGGATGTGCCTGCAACCAAGGCACATGCCCTTGACTGGAATCGAACCCGGGACCCTTCAGTCTGCAGGCCGAAACTCTTATCTATCCACTGAGCCAAATCGGTCACGGCATATATAGGCATTTTAATAATTGACCTACAACCTTATCAAATTAACTTATTAATTCCAGTAAATTTTTGGCAGGTGCCTTAGAATATTTTGTATATAAAAATACCATCTATAAATAGTTTTACTTTATTCTTCCTAATCTCTGTGCCCTTTTCTCTTACTTTTCTGAACTGGCTATGACCTCCTACAATGTTGAATAGAAGTGATCAGAGCAGATATCCTTGTCTTGTTCCCAGTTTTTGTGTGAAAGTTATTAGTATTTCATAATTATGATACTAGCTGGAGATTTTTCAGAGGCTCTTTATCAGGTTAAGGTAATTTCCCTCAATTTCTACTTTGCTGAGGAGTTTGTATCATGATTGGCCTTTGAATTTTGTCAAAAGCTTTTTCTGCAGCTCTCAAAATGACTATGGTTTGTTTTCCTTTATTTTGTTCATATAATTATGTCTCTTTTTCATCTACCAGCACTTTCTCCTTACTTCCAATTTGGAAAAGGCCTAATACTTAACCATGAAACATTTTATAAACAAAAAATCACCGCATGTATTTGAGTAGAATTGTTAGACTTACTAAGTGGCCTGCCTACTTGACCCCCAAAAAATAATCTTTGAAAATGCTATCATTAGTCTCATGCTTTAAGGAAATAGATCTAAGGAGACCTAGATGTTATATTTTCCAAAAAGGATCTTCTTCAGGTATTTTGTATGGTTCACCTTCTCAGAAATGACAAACAGAGCCATGGGTTTTGGAAACTACAAACGAACTTGAGCATGTTGTTATCTCCGGTTGTTGAGTCATTCCAGGAGTGGTGTTCAGTGGGTTGGGACAGCGAGTGAGATCCCAGGAACTATTGAGCCAATTTCTGATTGGTACTTTCTAAGTCACTGTATGCTAAACCCCTTCCTTTACTTAAGTGCAAGACTAAAGTTGATGGTAATCATTGAGAACTAGGAAGCAATCTCTAGCTCAAATGCCCTTTGAAGATTAAACCTCTTTAATGAGCATGTTTGTTAAGCATTTGTCTTTGGACATTTCTGGTGGTAGTGCAAACATTAGCTCTCAAGCTACTACACATTCTACTTTTGAACAATTACCATTCTTATAACTTTATTTTTCTTATGAACCCTTTTCCCATACTTATTGACTTATTTAGGTATATTCCTATTATTGATGTCTTAAAATTTGGTAGCAAAATCTGAATGATTAGTACAAGGTTTGGGATGATTTTCTTCATTCTGAACATTGCACTTATACTAATGATCTGTTCCCACCAAAATGATGAAGTGAATACACACACACACACACACACACACACAATTTGCAGTAGTAAGAAGGTTTTGTTACATTGTGAGGGAGAGCTGTATGAAAATATACATCACCAGAATATTTGCAAGCAGACATAGGGCGTGGGTAAAAATTAATGGTAGTGAATGGAAAACAGAATCATCTCAGGTGTAACCTAATTTCTTCAAGAAGTTTGTAAGGATCTGGAGGAAGCAGGGCACATATATCTTGACTTTCTCATGCCATCGATATAATTAAGAATATATAATCACTTGCCCCCCAGGGAAGCACAGTTTAGCTCAGATGATGCCATGTTAGATGGTGGGAAGGTCATACAAAGGCACTGACTGTAAAGGACGTTTATTTTTATCGAGTGTTGATGTGGGATAGCTGTTAACCTTGCAGAGGGCAGCCTGGGGCTCAGTTCTATTTGATCAATTTTAAGCCATGACCAGTGATGTATTGTGTATGTTTGTGTGCCAGAGATTCTAGGAATAAAAATCAAAATAGCCTGGATAAATCGGGTACTTACAAATTGGATAAAGTCAAATGGAGCCTCTAATTAATTTTGTAAGTAGGAAGTTTAAAATGGAGATGATTGGCTTTGTGCCTGTTCCTGGCAGGAAAGGCCCCCGGGCCATGGTACATCACAAGACATCAATAACTATAATCCTCTATATGCAGAATACCACATGCCGCAGTAAGTCAGGGGTCTGATTAAGAATAGTGATATGATACTGAGAGTAGGCAAAAGACACAGTGAAGGCTCACAGTGGCTAAAAATGTTACAGAAGAAGCAGAGACATATGCAGCAAGAGGGGAGGGCTACGAAAAAGAACAATTAGAAGTATTTTGTATTAAGGAGAGTGGGCTAAAATGCTATAAAAAGAAACTAAAAATGTAATGGTTCAAATCCAGTACAAGTTTATTTCTCTCATGTAACAGTCCGGGATGGATATATCTGATCCCTGATGTCTGAAAATGCGTTTAAAGACTGGGAAATGTCAAGAGGACCCAGGAACCAGCTTGAAGGAACTCCTACAGGATGAGTTTGGAAATAGGCATTCAAAAGAATAAGGGTGGCAGTGATTAAAAATAAGTCCATGAATCCATAATATATTTCCAGGGGGAAAATTGCTAGTGTGTAAAAGCAGAAGGGATCATAGAATTAGGAAAACACTGTTTTGTAAGCCCCAAGATGGTAATTGATTCAGGCAAGCGTGATAAGTGGATGCTAAAACTATTAGGTGAAGCTTGGTTGTGGAAGAGCATAGCCTGGCTGTCTCGTTTTTTAATAGCTCCAGGGTAATACCATGAGATTTTTATTTTTCTTGTTAAACTTTTCTGAGGTTGCATAGCACGACTATTTGATTATAATACTACTATGAAGTTATTAAGTTTAATTTGTCACCTATTATTGAAAAGTTATATTTTTTTCCTCTCAAATTCGAATGAACAGAGGACTTTCCCAAAGCTTCAGGAAATGTGATGCTGCACCTGATTTAATATAGGTTGGAGATTCAGCTACATCTGCTACTGAGCCAGAAACAAGCAATTTATAAAATGTGAAACAATCAATGCCACTTTATTCACTCAGTTTTTTGGTTTGGGAAAACAGTAAATTTTCATTTTAAGAAATTACGTTAACATGCAACAAGTGCCAGCAGGTCCTGTAATCACACCATGAGAACTGTGAGGTTAGACTCCGAAGCCTGTGGGTGAAAACCACAATGTAAGCAAGATTTCTGTAAATGGATGCCCTGTTATATGCACCCACATCTCCGGTCTTTGGTGGACTTTCAACCTAAGTATTCCCTTTCTTCCTTTTGCTGGAAAAAAGATAGGCAATTAATTGCTGGTTCTAATTCCACAGCACATTAGAGTTTTCTTTCTTTTTTTAAAAGAATATATTTTTATTGATGTCAGAGAGGAATGGAGATAGAAACATCAATGAGAGAATCAATGACCTGCACGCCCCCTACTGGGGATCGAGGCCCACAACCTGGGCATGTGCCCTTGACCAGAATCGAACCCAGGCAGACACTGTCTTCTGAGCCAGACCAGCTACGGTGCAAGTTATAGTTTTTCTAAGCAGAGATCTGGAGCCAGTCATATTGAACTCCAGTTACCAAGGCAGCTATTAATGATGGTTTTGTTTTGTTTCTGTAATCTTTCACACAGAGCTTATTCATGTGACATTTTGATATGCCAGGAACCCAAAGTCAGATAATTTAAGGCTTTAAACTGAAATAGGAAGATCATCAAGTGAGAAGACTTCCTCTTGGAGAAAGCAGAGTAAGTATGGTGTGTGGTTAAGATTTGGTTGTTAATAACTAGAAAAGCAAAAAAGAAATCATGGTTAGTTTCCTTCAGGCCTACTACTTCTGAATCAGTCAGATCACAATGCAAACCCAAAGATGTCTTGAAAAGGACTTCCATGTTAACTTTTTAAGTTGTATATGAAGCAATATGAGTTGATTCATAAGTAGTTCAAAATTTTTTTTAAATATATTTTATTGATTTTGTACAGAGAGGAAGGGAGAGAGATAGTTAGAAACATCGATGAGAGTCATCGATCAGCTGCCTCTTGCACACCCCCTACTGGGGATATGCCCACAACCAAGGTACATGCCCTTGACCGGAATCGAACCTGGGACCCATTGAGCCAAATCAGTCTTGGCCATCCCCCCCACCCCCCACCCCCAAGAAAAGAACCATATCTTATAAATCACTGAATCCTTGGAGTTAAAGTAAACTTTTTCAAGGGAAAATTCGGGACAGGTAGCCTAACAAAGGATTTTTGTCTTATCCTGTAGGGTTGTTTAAAGAACAAAATGTTGTAATGTTGAACAATTTTAGTGCTTTATTGAGGACAGGGAGTATAAGTTGGTATCACCTCAGAAAGTTTCAGTTCCCATTATTATAACATTCAGGAACCTTTATAAAACAGCCACAACTTCTCTTGATTGCTTTTTATTGCTTCAAGTTGCATATCTTCCCTCTCTAAAGTTCCTTCCAGCTTTATGGTTCTCTGATATATTCCATCTCAGATTTGTTTTGTCTTCTTTTTTCCAGTCATCTTCTAAGAAGCTTCCGAGAACTGCCTTGGTGACTGGAACCGATCCTCCTCCACTTCCTGCCTTTGCTGACCTTCCGAAGCCTCCAGACACTCCTCCAGGAAGTCGCCTGCTTTTTGCCTTCCCCTGGCCCCCATGGTGAGAGTCAGTGATGCAGTGGACACTTGGGAAACACCCCTGGGATGTTATTTAAACATGGATTCCTTAGCTTTGCTTATTTAATTTTGCATTGCAGTTATTAAGGATAAAACAATTTTATACGGATAATTCTGTTTAAATTTTATAGTAAAGATACCTTTAAGGGGGGTGGGGTCATAAATATGAACCCACACTGTTTTCCTCCCTCACCTCCATTCCAAACCAACATTTGCTATTTGAAACAGCTTGTTTTTTTTTCTTGACACTGGAGGGCTTCAAGTGGTCTTATCATTTCAGCTATGCTTCTTTATCCAAGCACCACCGCTTACAAAGCCAGTGGCATTTGTCAAGGTGCTTAATCATGATTCCGTGCCATTATTTATATCTCAAATCTGGAATGGAGCTTTTTCGGGAGAGGGTCAAGTTAAATTACACGATATATTTGAGTATAGAAAATATTATAATTTGAATGTACGAGAGAATTTTTCATTGATTCTTTTAAACCTATAGTTATGAATAGGAGTATTGAATGACTTTTTAAACTTTTTTGATATATACACATGTGTGTGTGTATAAATAGATAGGTGGGTTTATGACATTGGTCATTATGGCCATGAGAGTATGTTGAAGAAAAAATTATTCACCGCCCCTGCTGAAGAGTGGTGAGGCAGACCTCATTCAGAACCAGTGCAATGGGTGTAGGGACCACAATGGTGAGTTCTGCAGTGACGGGAAGAGACTGGCTTCACTCCAAATACAAGTGGGAATTCACAGCCAACAGGCAAGGTGTGGGGGTCAGTAGAGGAAATATTACTAAGGAAGCGTCAGGAGCAAGGGGATTCTGGCTAACCCCTAACAGGATTCTTGCTGAGGGAAGGTTAGGGTGATTGGACATCATTGGGGGGGTGGGGGGTGGGGGCAAGAGAGATGAGGAACCTGATCAGATAGCAAGGGAGATAAGATATTGAGGATGAGACATGCTGGCTAACCTGACTTAGCAGGATTCTTGCTAAAATTGGACTGTGATAAGATGAACACAGAAATCAAATGTGAGGGCCTCTCTTCTCAATTAGGACTCCTTGTCAAGTTAATAGAACTAATAGCTTTCTCCCACACTGAACTTTTTCTTCTCAGACAATATCCTCATTACTCCTTTGAAATTAATCAGTTACCTGCTTTTCAGCAAATTCAGTTTTTCACTTTTTAGTCTTGACACTCTCTAACTTATTTTTTTCCTTAAAGTTTGAGAAATTCAGAAAGACCTATAATACTACATAGTATTAAGTCAATGTGTACCTTTTAAATTTTTCTATGCATGTGTAATGGCTTAACAAGTAATGACATACTTTTGTAATCTGCAATTCATTTAACTAAACATTATGGAAATTTATGTTATTTTTAAACATGTAACATGCTCATAAGGCTAAACACTGAATACCCGTATTTTCCGGCGTATAAGATGACCCCCTAATTTTACAGTTAAAACATAGGTTTAGGCATATATTCGCTTATAAGACTATCCCCTACTTCAAAGAAAAGACTTACTTTGCCATGAAGATCTGCAGGTGATTTTTGTGCAAGTTTGGTCTTTTGCCCCCGATTTTCGGTTGACTTTTTTTCGGTTCAGAGCTCGTCTTATACGCCGGAAAATACAGTAAGTATAGAAAAGGTGTGTGAACACAGTCTTCCTGCTAACGTTTTTAATGGCTGCAGCAGAGAACATGTAGGGAAGGACTGTGTATCGTTTTAACCCTCTCCAGTTGTTGACATTTGTGATGGATCTGTTAGTACTTGGAGTTAGTTTTATTTTGCTACTCAGAAATACTTGAACAGTCTTGCAGAAACATCTTTGGGTCATGTTTTCAGGACAAATTTCTCTAATTTCCTTCCTTCCATCCTTTCCTGATTTCTTCCTCTCTGACCTTTCTCCTTCATCATCTTATCTTTTTTGCTGCCTCCAAGTGCATTTATCACTCAAGCTTCAACTCCTGTTCCTTTGCCTTTACCTAGGACTTCCTGATGTTCTCAGGTATCCATACTCGGTCCCTATTCCTTCCCTGTATTCTCCCGTCTCTCCAGGTGCCACACCTGTAAGATCATACCCAGAAGATAAATCTTTCCTTTACCAATGTTCCTATTATTTTCAGCTGAATAGTCTGTTCCTTATCTTTGAGCTTCAGAGACTTAATATGAATTATGATCCTGCAGTTAAAAACTGTTTGAAAACTGCTGGACTAGAGGGCCCCTTAAACACTACCTCTACCTCACTTACGAAGAGATAAAAGGGGGGACAGGTGAGGTAACATTATCTTGAGTCAGAGTGGGACTCGCTTAACAACTATCAGTGATTGTTCTGAGTGTCACCTGCAGGCTGCTATGTTAAGCCTGTGTTTTCACTCCTGTAGGAAAAAGTATTTTATCTTTTTACTTGTTAAAACTTGTACTTATATGGAAGTTTTAGTAATTTATATGTAACATTTTGGTTATAGATCTGAGTGTTCTGAACAACCTATGTCTCAAAAAGTATGCATATTCTTCGTCTGTATTCTATACATTTTATGAGAAATATAAATTCCTATTTATACATATAATTGTTTGTGGAAATGATTGGATTAAATTAGATTTGGGAAATCCTAGTGCTTGTTTTGTAAAGTCTTAAAATAGAGATAGAATCAAGATAACATCAAGACTTTTTCACTTTTTGCAGGGATGGAAAATAAAGCAAAGCAGTATTTTATCGTCTATATTTCAGCAGGCCTTCTGAAGGTTAACTAAAAATATGATTGTGCTTTCTTCAGAGAACTGCTCTTCTCAGTACCAGTTACATCACACAAGTCAGCCCCTAGATGGTAACTGTCTGCTAATCTTGATTATACTTGGAAAAATATTACTAAATATCCTCACACTGGGAATGAGAAGAAAAAACACCTGTCAAACTTTTATGGAATATTTTTGCATTTCACTAGCATTCATGGACCTTTTACTCTTGGTGAACATTTCCATTATATCCTATTTCAGGGATTTTGTACTTTTAGACATTAGGTTTACTAAATACCACATCTGCTTGTTTACTCAAATTATTTCTTTTATTTATGGCTTTTTGCATTATCCAGTTTTCCTGATAGCTTGGATAGATTATTATCTGAATTTTTCTAAAACCAGCCTTCCACTTAAGTGTCGGAAATTGCTTTATTTCTTTACAGTAATTTTAATTTGGATTTTAGTGTTTGCTTATGTTTTGGGAGATCCAGGTATCTACCAAAACATGAAGGCACAGTATGTTTATCCTTACCAATGTCCTTTCTATGTCAGCATTCAAAGTTACTGGCTGTCACTTTCCATGGTGATGATTTTATTTATGGCTTTCCTAACTTCTTGGTCAGAAGTTATTACCTTGGTACAGGCAATTAGGATAACTTCCTACATGAATGAGACTGTCCTGTATTTCCCTTTTTCATCCCATTCTAGTTGTACTGTGAACTCTAAAAAAACACTCTTGCCCAAGCTCATTGTCTGTTTTCTTGGTACATGGTTACCATTTGTACTACTTCAGATAATGATCCTTTTATTTAAAGTACAGATTCCAGCATACATTGAGATGAACATTCCGTGGTTGTACTTTGTCAATAGTTTTCTCATTGCTACAGTTTTCTGGTGTAAATGTCACAAGTTTAATTTAAGAGACATTGCATTACCTGTGGATCCATTTGTCAACTGGAAATGCTGCTTCACTGCACTTGCAATTCATGATCCTGAGCAAATTGAAAAGCCTACATCAATTATAACTTGTTAACATGTTGCCGGGTTAAAACTTACAACTGTGGTATTTTCAAAGAAGAAATAACTCGGTGCATAACAAGACTGAACTGAACTGAAGCCTCCCTCAACCGCCTCAATGTGTATTTTGGGCTATGATATTATTTGTCTTTTTGTTTGCTTTTAAACAAAATAATTCCAAGAAAAAATGTTATATCTGTTCAGGAAAATTCATGTTATAAATATGAACATAGAAATGAAATGAGTTAACATTTGGCCATACTGATGTTTCTGTTATCCAAAAAACTACTGGATGCAAACTTCTGTAAATCTGAGATTTGCTGCCAACTTTATACAAACTTAAATAAACATTGTTATTTAATTCACAGCAATAAAATCAAGATCGTCTTCTTAAAATGATTTGGAATAAATATTCTTTAACATAGGGGAAGATTAGCTAATTTAAAAATATATATTTGTTCTTAAAATATATATTGTTCTATATTTGTTCTTAAAATAAATATTTCTGCAAGCTAAGTTTTGCTTACCTTACAGAACTGGTAGTGACTGACTAGGTTTCTTTCCATGACATACCATATTCCTTCTCAGTTATATAACTTAAATGCCACTTGCAATATCAAATCATAAATACCTTGTAAAAGTAAAGTAGGGTTTCTTATCCTCAGCACTATTGGTATTTTGGGTTAGGTGATTGGGGAGAACGCCCTGTGCATTGTGAGATACTTAGTAGCATCCCTACCCCTCTAACCACTAGATACCACCAATAGCATTGTCTTTCCCAGACTTGACAATCAAAATGTCTCCAGACATTGCCAAACCTCCCATGGGGGGAGGGGAAGGGCGCAAAATCGCCCCCGGTCAGAGAACTGCAGGAATAAAGGAATCTGAATGGCAAATAATCTGAAGTCACTTTGTGAATTCAATTGAACTACATAGAAGTGTCTAACCTGTCAATGTCTAAACCTGGCCCTCATTTCTCTGTTCCTTTTCTTCTGTACTGCTTTCTAATTGGCCATAACACGGCACTATGATATTTAAAATGTTTTGTGCTTAATAAAACCCTGCAGATTTTAAATCAGGAAAATTTATAACTATTTTAAATCCATTAGTAAGCTTTTTTTTGTTATTGTTCACTAAGAAAGCCCCATGCCTCATAAGCTTAAAGAAAAAAAGAAATGCAATAGACCAGCCAAATGGAAGAGGCTTTTATTAGTAAAGAAATGAACTTAACAGCTGGTCTACAATATATTATTGAATTATAAACAATATAAATAAATGATTCTGTAGGCCCACTTAACCTTCATCCAGACCCACATGAAGCAATGTTACAATAATATTCTATGTGAAAATATGCAGGTAACAAAGGTGCAATTACAAGTAAGTTTAAGCAGCAGAGTATAAGGTGCTTTAACAGTTAACGTTGCCATCAACAAACATTTGAATGCTTAGTTTTACTTCACTGAATACAGACACAACAAATATGAAAATCTAAAATTGATACACATGCTACTTGTTAATATGAAAGTGCCTTCTCTTTTCTTGAAAAAACAAAACAAATGGAAAGACTTTTTACATAGATCAGGGTGTGCTCTTATAATGCAAAATTAACTTCATTTTCAGGTTATACAATTAAAAACTAGCTACAGACACCAATCTAGGAACACTAATGCTAAGAGAGCTAAGACTATTTAATTTCCTGTAAAGAGGACTCTAATACAATATCCAATGTAAAGAATACATCTATATATAATCTTAACATTTGTTTTCTAGAAAGATAAAAAATGCTTTTTCCCCTTGGTGATGCTTTGTTCATCCTGGGTGGATCAGCTTTTGAAGTTTTAATCATTTAAAAGTCCTATTTTAGAACAGTGTGAGGAATCAAACGTAGTAATAGAAAAAGTCAATTAACATGTACTTGAAGAATCAAAAATTAGTATTTTTTTAAAAAAACTAATATATTACACAAATTTGCCTATGTTTAAATCAACAACAAAATATTAACAAGACAAAAGCATTAATTTAGCAGAGGCCTAAAATGCCTGCCATCTGTGTTGGCATCCATCCTGTACACTGCGGTCTACAACTCCAACCCTCAGCACAAGCTCACTCCTGACTTGAAGCATAGCTTCTAGAACCTATTTTGACTTTTCTTTCCCTACAGGAAAAAAAAAAAAAAAAAAAAAAAAAGGTTTTTAATAAGGTGACTGGGAATCTTTGGTGAATATCTCGGAAGTTAGGCATCCAAAATTATACAGCCAAAGTTAGACATCCTTGCACAATCCGTTGACTTTATTTTTTTAAATTCTCACCTGGGGATATTTTTCCCATTGCTTTTCAGAGAGCATGGAAGGGAGGAAGGGAGGGAGGAAGAGAGAAACATCAATGCAAGAGAGACACATTGACTAGTTGCCTCCTGTATGCACCCAACTGAGGCAGGGAGGGAACTGAACCCAGGTACATGCCCTGGGAATTCAACATGCAATCCTTCGGTTCAGGAGCCAAAAGATACTTATACAATATATATATATATGTATATATATATTTTTAACATCATAAAATATGGGTATTTTTAAAATTTGATAAATCAAAACATCTCAAATTTTAAACAATGCCTTGGGGGAAAAATTTGTTTTACTTGGAATGTCCGTATTCCTTTTTAAATCAATTTGTTAAAGATTCTAATCTGACATGTATTTGGACATTTTCCTGCTTTAAGAAGCTGTGACTGCCCAGCTGGTGTGGCTAAGTGGTTGAGGTATGGTTCGATTCTTGGTCAAGGCACATATTCAGGTTGGGGCTCAATCCCACTGTGGGGCATGCAGGAGGCAGCTGATCAGTGATTCTCTCATCATTGATATTTCTACTTTTCCCTCTCTCTTTCTGAAATCAATAAAAATTAACTTTCATTTTTTTTTATCTTAATAGAGAATGTTAGTATCAAGCAACGTTACTATGTAAAGCTGTGTCAATAGGAGTTACAGGATAAGTCACAAATCCTCAAGTGGTAAGGAATATACCCAGTTAATAACTGATCCTTATCCCCAAATACTTGTCAATTTAAACACAGAACTCTTTTATGTTTATTAGTTCTATATTTTAAAGTAAAACCCTTTTACTTTGTAATGTGTGCTTTCTAAAAAGTAGGTATTTGTAATAAAATTTATGTAGTCTTCCTTGCTTTAAAAACAAACCTGTTCAGCAATTTCCTTTGAAATTTCCCAGTTTTAGATATGCTTCACTGTCAATTCTGGGTATAAAGCTTTTGTAGTTAAAAATGTATAGTAAGTCAGCACCAGCTTCTTTGTATTGTTCTTTCTCACCCCCTGCATAGCAACACCTCTGGAATAGATTCGAGTGTCAAAACAATTCTTAGAAATATGGGCTGTCACAAAATATAAATCCTTACTGTTAATACCCTTAATTTCATAACCTACTCAGGTTTATGACTGATGGATGTTTAGTAGGTGAAATGCTACAAGAATTGATGTGATTTACTCAGACCCCTTATCTGTCATCTAGCCTAATTCTTACCCCAATGCAGAAAAATTTCCCTCAGTTCCAACTTTATATTCAGTACATTAATAATAATAATGTCCATATCTGTTTAAACTGCAATCAAAATTATGTTTGGGAAGATTTTGTTTATTTATTACTAGTTCCTTATGTCATGTCTACCACATGCTACACATATTAAGTGTTCCAACAGTTTGCTAAATGAATGGATAAATGCCTGAATGATAATGTCCATATCCTATATAATAAAAGGCTAATATGCAAATCTACTGAACATCATAATGACTGGTTGCTATAATGCACACTGACCACCAGGAGGCAGATGCTCAACATAGGAGCCGCCCTCTGATGGTCAGTGCGCTCCCACAGGGGGAGCCCGCTCAGCCAGAAGCCATGCAGCCGGATATTCCCCGAGGGCTCCCAGACTGCTAGAGGGCACAGGCCGGGCTGAGGGACCCCCCAGAGTGCACGAATGTCATGGACTGGGCCTCTAGTGTGTTCATATATTCCATGGTTAGCTAGCAAGAAGCATTTAGAAAAATGTCCTCATTTGCTTGTCTGTTTGAATTTTCTGCCTTGTTCCTTAGGACAACAAAGACTAGGTGGCACAGGGAATATTGCTTAATAAATATCTTTTAGCAATTGCTCTGAAGTATGAAAGGAACTGTTGAAAAGGGAAAGAGAATTAAGTAGAAGCAACTTAAAAACACCAATTATGTGGCCCAGAATCATAGTTTTAGAGCTGGGAGAAACCACAGAGATGATTTAAATTAAAATCAACATTTTTAGTATAGGCTCCACACTGTATACATAGAAGAGGAAACAGGTTTAAAGGTAAGTAACTGCCGAGGGTGTCACACACAGCTCTCAACCGAGGTAAAACCCCAGTTATTCATCATAGTAATTTAGTGATTATGTAGATCTATTAACTATTAATATAGTATTTAGTACTACTTAACACAAAAAGAATTATGACTATCTAACCATTCTAAACGAAGATAGTAAGCAATGGATTCTTCTGGTTGCTTGAGGCAAGACTAAAAAGTTCCTTCTTTCTAAAGTAGGTTGATATTTATTTCCACCACCAGTTCTACCACCCTCACAAGCACCAACTTTTTCACCTCATCAATGAAAGCTCAAAAAAAACATGGATTTAACACTGTATAATTTTAAGCCAATAATGATGGCTACTATCAATCCTTAAGAAGATTACTGGAGTCCATTTAAATAGGTGGTCTAAAAGGACTTACTATATTACTCTTAAATTTAAAACCATGCCATGTTAACATAACAGTGTTTTAAATTCATATTTATTTTTTCCAAATTAAGAGTCATTCTATACTTTCTTTTAGACAATATATTTAAAAACCTTTGCAAGGTTTTCTTTCTATGGATTCATATTTATGCCACCAGTATCACTGAGAGCAGTTGTACTTTTCAAAGACAGTAGAAAAAAATATTTTTCTAGTGTACCCCCTAATATCTGAGATTAAAACGGTCATTTTTAAATAAAATTAAGTGTTCATAAGCTATAAAAGGGGAAAACATGAAACATTCATGGGGAACATTTCCCAAAAGGTTCGGTAAACATCGCATTTAGAAGGTTCATGTGTTAAGAGTAGAATGGGACAATTTTCATTAGAGAAGCTGGGCTTCAGATTGGAAAAGGAGGGAGGCCACTTCCTTTTAATATGTGAGTACTAAAGTGACAGTTCAGAAAAAGCCAAATGTTTTGCTCTAGAATATGACAGCAATAATTACCATCATATTAGTACTTTACAACTTTCAAAAAAAGCTTTCTCATAGTATTATTTTAAGCTCTAAAAAATTACATGTAAAACTTTAGAATTCTTAAAAATTTAGGAAACTTTTTCCAAAGATAATTTTTAACTCTTTACTGATGTAATGGCTTGTACTGCTGCTATAAAGGAAATCATATAGTAATACATTTTCTGAACTTACAACAAAAGAGGAATATGTTCCCAAAGAATTCTTTTAAAGATAATACAGCTCTTAATAGGTTGAAATTAAATTTTGCTAAAACTGCATATTTACTTTCCCTACTACTGTATTTGTGCTTATCTAAATTGAATCACAATCTTTAAAATGAAATCAAATGTTTTAAATAGATTCATAAAATACCAATATTGATGAATGTGAAACTATTTATTTCATGATCCACACTACTGTGCATCAAAAAATAGAGGTAGGCTTGTGTTAATTGAAATCCACACTGATAAAGAGAAACAGCTCTTAGTCATCCAATTCTTAGACTGAGACTACCTAGCAAATAAAATACAATATTAAAAATGTTTTTCTTTGATTCAGCTGTGGCATCTGAAAGTGAATACTCAATTCTGATAATTAAAACAACTAATCTTTGAGTTTTTGACAACTTAAGACTACATATATAATCTATATATTGCCTCCTTACAACACTTGTGCCATAGTGTACCAACACCCTGCAAATGCAAATAATGGGGCTTAATCACATTTAATTGAACATGTCAATGATATGGGGCACTGACATTTCAATCTAATACTGGTATCTGAATAAATGTCTGACTATAATTTCACAATGGCTATATGAAGATTATCTAAAAAATTTATTCAAAAGCATGGGCATAACAACATGTATTATATATAGTTCTAAGAGGGCTACTTAAAATTATTTCTATTTAAAATTAGGTGAAACATGAATATTAACTTCAAAAGTGCAGAAATTTGTTGAGTGTTGAAGTGGGATAAACTAACAAGTGGCAGGCCTCTTCTCTCGCATTCTCAAGTTTCTTCACTAACATTTTTTCCCTCCCATTCCACCTTCTCTACTTCTAGGTCAGCCCTAAAAGTGTCTGTTTAGATGATGCCACAGCAAATTAAAAGTACCATCTTGGAAATAGTTAAATGCCACTTAAAAAGTCTCATACTATACTGATTTCATCAAAGCTGCATAGCTGTGTCAGACACATCCCTACACAAGACTTGATGAAAATCCACATCATGTAAAAAATAATTTTTACAAGCCAGCTCTCTCGGCTTGTTTACTTTCTTAGGAACACATGGTTTAAAGCAAATAAAATTTAAAACTTGTAGGTTCCCCCCCCCCCTCACCCCCCAATGGAAAAAGAGTGCATAAGTTTAAACAAGTCAGAAAATACAAACTTAAGTAGCAAAAATAGGAAGAACTTCTCTTTCTGTTTGTCATTCCCTCAATCAAAATCCTAAAACAATTATATAAATAAAAATAATAGCCCTCTTCATACCTATATCATATCATACTAAAACTGTGCTTAAAGCTCAGGGGAGAGGTGCACACCCAGTGTCGTCATCTATATCCATTATATGTAACTGATATTAACATGGTTTAATCTTCTTAAAGAAATAACTGCTTCAAAGGTGAGAGTGACCAGCTGAAAGCAAATGAGCCATTTATAAATAAAACAACTCACTTGAAAAAGAAATACAAGTATACTTTCTGGTATGTTTTGAGTGGAGACAACAGAAGATCTGTACTATTCTAAAGATTATTATTATAAGACTTAAGATTATAAGGTACTCTCAAATGAATACCCTTCTTGTAAGCTTTCTTAACATAGTGCCAGGCACAGGGGCTTTTAGTAAGCACTACATTAATGACTGCTATTACAAGAGGGTGTAAATAAAGGTGAACCTATTAACACAGTTCAAAGCTAACATCTTAAAGGTTCTATGTAGGTAAGAGAAGCAATCATTATTGCAAGGGGAATTTGTCCCCACATACTTTTATATTGTTTGTGGATATGCTAAAGTTTTAATTCCAGGTGAGATTTTTCTTTGTCTCCCCCCCACCGCTCCCGCTTACAGTGAAACATCTTCCGCTAGTGCTTAGCCTGTATTTAAGTTCTGAAATTGCAACACGAGGGGAAAAGCCAAGCATATGACAACTCTGTCACAAAGATTAAGCGCTAATAAATGAAAGTTGACTGGAGAGTACCTACCTTTCCTTGAAACTTTAATCCTATGATTAAAAATGTGATATAAAGAAATATGTAACATGGACTACAAGCTATGTAGGTCTGGAACATGAGCCTTACACTATATTACACATTCTAATCCTACACGCAACTGTCAGTAAACATCTTTTAAAACATTACTACACTAAAGAATCCCGCAAAGCATACATTCAAACAAGAGGCATCTAAAGATTAAAAAAATTACCCGCTGTATTTTTGTATAAAAATAATCAACATTCTCTAATGTACACAAAGCCAAAAGATAAATATCTGCGATGTCTTTAATGACATCTTTAGTCTTCTACTAGGTCAACACAATCTTCTTGAAAAGAGCAGTGATAATGACTGAAACCCATAGACTCTTTCCCACTTTTGCCAAATATCTATGTACGTTCCTTCAATTATTAAAACGTTTTCATTGTATGACAGAAAGATTAAAAAATTAAACAAATGTTTGATGTCCAGGACTATAAAGCTCTCAAGGTTCCCACAACAGTTTTGTTTTGGTGTCACAATTCTAGCAGATCACTAACTGTTTAGTGAAAGGTTTTACTTAAAAATTTCCCCCCTAAAACATGTACATACAAAATTAGACCTCACCATCCAAGAGATATCACCTGGTGTTTTGTCGAAAGCATGCAAGGGTTTAGTCAGGAAAAAGGAATATGCTTTCTAGCTAGACCCAACATGTTCAACATTAGAAAAATGACAAAGACCAAATACATATATCTGCTACAAATTATTGCCTTGTGGCAAAGGTTATATGTACATTGGTTCATAAGGTATAATCAGATTATGCCTTTTATCAGTACAGAGAGAAAATATAATTAATATGAATCAATATCTTTTGAGAGTCATATTATTTGTATGCTAGTCCTTATTTTATCAGCCAATTTAATGGATTGCTCCCCTTTTTTTCAGTGTGCATACACTGGGAAAAATACTTGAGCAGAACACTGATGCTACCTGAAATATTTCCATTGTGTAATGTATCCCTCTGAGTGAAAAAGAGAATCATTTTCCTTCCTACATTAGAGTTTCTCAACTTTGGTACTGCGGACATTTGGACCACATGACTGTTGTAGAGGGCTGTCCTGTGCATTGTAGGATGTATATAATCCCTGTTCTCCATGTGCTAGGTAACCGATAGCTTCTCTCCCTCATCCCCTCAGCTATGACAACCAGAATGTCCCCAGGGCAGCAAAACTCATCTCCAGGAGAGCCATTGGTCTATTTGTACAAAAACTAAGAGGAAAATGTTCTCAGTTACACCAAATTCTTGGTCAAGTTTAGAATAGAAGCCAACTCTTCTGACTCCCAGATCAGTGTTATTCTTGCTAGAATGCATCCTTTTTTATAGACAAAACAACTTTCTAACAGACATTTTTTTTAAATGCACAACGATATCTCACTGCATACAATTCCAGTCACTGGACTTCTAAATTATTTTAAAATTACCTGTAATGAGAACCTATGGGAAACTTACAGGGTAGAAAAATGTATAACAAAACTGGATTAAGAGAGAAATGTAAATCATTAAATTAGTTTTAAAGGATTCTTTATATTAATGATAAACATTACTTTTTTTAAAAGTACTATAATACGTTTCTTTGAAAAATATCATGGCCCTCTATAACAAGTCTTTCAATGTTGTATGTAACCTGTAAAATTAATTTCACCAATGTTGGCTAATTATGAAAATGTATGACGAATTATTAAATCTGTAAGAGAAATGCTAGCTTCTCATGTGGAGATCCCAATGTTTTTGGCTATCCCCCACCATAAACGACAATATTCGAGGCCAGCCTGAGCCTTTACCTCACAGTTTGTTTAAGAATAAAACCGCTGTTATCTCAAAGCCTCATGATCTTGTTAAGATTCCTTCAGAGAGTTGATGCGTGCACAGATCTTTAGGGCAGGGCCAAGCTTGATATTCATTGCACTCATAAGATGGTCTTCTTTTAGCAAAAGAAGGGCCTGTCCATCAATCTCCTGTGCTCTGAACTCATCTGCAATATCCTGGCAGCCTGGAATTTGATCAGAATTAATACACAACAATTAGACATTACTCCTATTAGTCACAGTTATACTCTCACTGGGTCTGAGTGGTATGTGAAACACAGGTTGAAAAACAAATGAAATTTATTTATGGTAGTCTTGGGTTCACTCCTGAAGAAGTGAGTATTTCTTGATATTCTGAAAATAAAAATTAATCAAAATCAGGTAAAGCAACTTATTTGGTAATTCTTGTTCTAAAATTTAATCTACATATACATAACAGCCTAAGTGACCATCACAAACCGAATGGACGACTGAACGGGCCGTGTGAGGCGACCAGGCTGGCAGGGCGGTTAGTGAGGGGTGACCAAATGACAGAACAGCAGGCTGCATGGGGCGACCAGGCCCGCAGGGGGGGCATTGGGGGCGATCAGGCTGGTAGGGGGGAGGTACAGTTAGAGGCAACCAGGCTGGCAGAGGGGGTGACAGGACAAAGAAGGGGCAGTTGGGGGAGACCAGGCCAGCAAGGGGACAATAAGGGGCAGCCAGGCTGGTGGGGGGTGGGGGTGGGGGCGTTAGGGGAGACCAGACCAGCTGGGGGGGGGGAGGGAGCAGTTGGGGGCAACTAGGGTGTCGGGGGGGTGGGGGGGCAGTTAGGGGTGATCAGGCAGGCAGGCGGGTGAGCAGTTAGGAGCCAGTGGTCCTGGATTGTGAGAAGGATGTCTGACAGTCGGACATTCCCCGAGAGGTGCAGGCACAATTTTCATACACCGGTGCACCGGGCCTCTAGCATAAAAATAATTAGTAAGAATCAGGTAAAATGTAAGGATTGATCAATCTAGATATAGCTTATCTTCACAAAAAAAGGATGATGGTGTCATCTCAAAGTGTGCCACATATATAATAAGTTTAGATTAATTAGTTGTTATACCTCATGAACTTATAATATATTCTTCACATATACGTATACAAAGGAATAAAATATAATGTTCTGCCATTTAAATAACAATTTAGAAATATTTTCTTATGTATTAGAATACCACTTTCATTATCTCTTATAACTTTTAATTTACAACCTTCAATTGGCCAGCACATCTAAAACATTTTTATTGTTCACTAAGGTCAGAACCAATCCATCCAGATTATAGTATTGTTCTATTGCAATACTGCTAAAATGTATTATACTGCTCAACTTGTAATTTCAACTTCAAATCTTAGTATCATTGGACTCATCTCCACTTTTGAAACATAAATTCTCGTTGGAATTAGGGGCTTGCTAACTAACCTCTTGCCAAAAAAACAATATTTCAGCTCTCAGACTAAACCAGGTGCTTTATCAGGTAACAAACACAATGCTAGCATCTACTTGAACCACAAATGTTCTTATTACCAAATTTTGCAGTCAGGTTACTCAATAAACTTCTCCTACTCACTAAGGATAAAAAAAAACTAGCAAGAAGGTAATGAATTAAGGAACCAAGAGATAAGAGAATACAAAATGCAGAAGCTTCCTTAGACAGTAAAATTATAAAAATAAATTTGAGAATAAATACTAATGCCTTAGCCAGTATTGTTAAGTGTCAGAGCATTGGCCTGCACACCAAAGGATCTCAGGTTTGATTCCCGGTCAAAGGCGTGTACCTGTGTTGCAGGTTTGATCCCTGCTCCAGTGGGGGTGCATGCAGGAGGCAATCAGTGTGTCTCTCATCGATATTTCTCTCTCTTTCCCTTTCTCCCCCCTTCCACTCTCTCTAAAAATCAATAGAAAAACAAAATAAACAAAAAAGAATAAATACTAACAGCTTAAAGTCTATTTTATTCAAATCAGTATTCTCAGGAAAAACACAAAAAAATGGAAATTGTTACATTACATCTTTGGATACAACTTTGCAGAAATGATTATCCTCCTATTACAAACGTATCATTCTCTTGTTTATATAGATAATGTCATCTTCTATAACCCCAGCACCAAACACAAAGCACTGTAAATGCTAAATATATATACTGGGTAAGTGAAGGACTAAATGAGTGAATAAACAAATAATAAACAAAAAATAGAATCTGCTAGAGAGGAGCCATCTGTAAGAGTAATACAACCACTTTTTCTGTATTTTGCTGTGTGGCCATCTTTTCTCTTGGATATTTTTTTTGCCTTCTTTGTTGGTTGTATCTTTTTTGTTTCCTATATAGCAGCCAGCTTATCAATGTCTCCAGTATCCTAATAATTTCTCAGACTTCTAAAAATTGACATTTCAAAAGTACCCTCTGCAGAATTTTTATGATTTTTCCCATTTACCATATAAAATAAATTATATAGTTAAAAGAAATTACTCACCATAGAAAAGCCCCTTTTCTTTTCCCAGAGGTAGCTCTCAAAACTGGACAGACAAAACTGACTAATCTTGTGTCTAGTTGTGACTTCGTCCTTCTTTATATGAAAGAACTAATGTTCTTCTCTCTTCAGTCTTACTTACAAGAGAACAGGGAAGAAAAGAAGAGAGAGAAAGATAGGGTAGGACTTAGATTCAGAAAATGGGAGCCATGAGAAGTAATGAGAACTACAAGAGCTACATGTGGGAATAGAAACAAGGAGCTCTCCATGAGGAAAATATTTAGCATGTTCTTGTTCCTATGCATTATGAGATCCCTCTTCAAATGTCTTCTTGCCGGTAGACAATAAATGTATTAGCAAAATAATAATGAACAAAAAGTTTGGGAAACAGCATGATCAAATATGAATGCATTATCTTCAGAATTTTAGATCACAACTTTCTAAAGTTGGGGGGATTATACTATACATTAGTACAGAAGTTAAAAAATAAAGTGACTTAGAAAAGAAAAAGATAGGAGCAAATATGCTTCTAGAAAATCGAGAAAAATGAATTTTTTAAAAATTCTAGATGCTGAGTATACTGAGCTAAAGTTCTATGAGTTTCTGACATTAAAATCTCCTTTTATGAAGCGGCTGTACCATAGGGATATGTACAAAATATATCCCAACTATTGTAACCAGTCAGCATAGGTGGCTTTACATCACCAGAAGCAACTATCAGGGTGTGCACAGATATGAACACACAGACATGGGTCCCAAAGCATCCAGTCACTTTTCCAGAGAAACCCAAAATAAACTCACTCTGCACAAAAAGTGGCCTCAATAAAGTTGGTGAAAAGCTATGACCTGCCATTCAATACTACAGAAAAATCAAATCCCAATGTTAATATTATAAAAACCAGTAAATAGTCATATTGTATGTAATTCTTATACTGTATATGACTACAAAGAAACCTAATTTACTGCAGATTCTAAGATCAATAAATCCAGAGTAAGTTGATATTTGCAATTTAACTGTTTCAAGGAAGAGTTGAAGAAGATAACTGCAATTAACTAAAAACAGAAAGAATAGTATAATGCACAAAACTTTATATAAAAATAATTTTTCTTTCTGCTAACAGCTATGAGATTTGGGTGTACTGCATACCAGCTCTATATGATCCCACCAGAATGGTGAACAAGATGACATTACACAAAGAGAAGAGAAAACTCTAGGGGTTAAGTGTAGGCGCCAGGATAAAAGAGGGAAGCCTATCCTCAACTAGAAGAAAAATGCAAAGGCTTACAAAACTTACAAGCTTATTCATTCTAGGATAAAAACTGGGAGTAGACTACTCAGAAAAACAAACAAACAAACAGCCCTGAATGAGCTCAAAGAGGCCCAAAAGGATGTTTACAAAGACCAGAGGAACATAAGAGATATGAAGATAAACGCTTATTCTGGTATGAAAGTTACCTTAAACTACAGGCATTTCAGAGAGAAAAAACTGAAAAAGATATAAGGATCATACAAATAAGCTTGTTATTTAACCTATAAAAGTTTGGAAATACTCCCATTTAATCAGTTAATATAACTTAGTAGAGTTATATTAAGCAGACTCAAGCAATTCTTAATTTTAAAGCAGTCTCCTTTTAGTGACATATAATGTTCTCTAAACACTGGCAATAAAATTAAGTGTCTTGATGAACTCAGTAAGACAAGCATCTAAAGTTATAAGCAATAATCATTTTTTTAACTCAAATGAAGCAAGAATGAAATAAAGGAGTTAGCCTTTGTTCCAATAAAGCAGCCAAGAGTAGCCTCATGGCAAATGGATATGGGAAAGATTAGAAAATTAGTCCTAAAAAAGCATATAAAGTGACAGAGGACTCACTACTACCAATTATTTATTTGATTGCCAACCTACTCTCTTTAGGATATGAACCACCCTTCATCCCCAAAGGAAAAGAAATACTTTCCACCAAATGAGAACCCCAGCTAAAACAGCCCACACACCCCATTTGGAAAATTAAGACTACTTCTGAAGATGACAGAATCAAAGTCGAGCCCAGATCAGTATAGACTTTAGGGTTAAATCTCAAGATATATAAACTAGTCTAAAATCTAAAATTTATTTCATTAAGTATTAAAACCACAAACAATAAAGACTCACCATAATACATCAGTTTTAATGCATATTCTAAACCTCCATGGTCAGCACAACTTACACCTAAGTTTTCTTAGGTATATGCTTAAAAATCTTCCCATGGAAAATGTATCCCTCTTAAAACAATTTCTTCTTTCTTTAAAAGTGACTATATCTTCTTTTTCTTAAAAAAAAGAAGAAGGAGCCAAGACCGGTTTGGCTCAATGGATAGAGCGTTGGCTTGGGGACAGAGGGGTCCCGGGTTCGATTCCGGTCAAGGGCATGTGCCTTGGTTGCGGGCATATCCCCAGTGGGGGGTGTGCAAGAGGCAGCTGATCGATGACTCTCTCTCATCGATGTTTCTAACTCTGTCTCTCTCCCTTCCTCTCTGTGAAAAATCAATAAAATGTATTTTAAAAAAAAGAAAAGAAAAAGGAGGAGGAGGAGGAGAGAGAGGGGGGGGGGAGGAAAACCACAAAAATTATTTAGCATTTCTAAAACAAGGTATTGAAAAAGTAATTTAGCCCAGCAGGTGTGGCTCAGTGGTTAAGCGTCAACTTTTGAACCAGGAGGTCATGATTCGATTCCCAATATGGGGCATGTAGGAGGCAGCTGTTCAATGATTCTCTCTCATCATTGATGCTTCTATCACTCTCCCTCTCCCTTTCTCTCTGAAATCAATAAAAATATATTTTAAAAGAAAAAAGAATTTAATAAAAATCTCATAGAGTTCTTTACATATGGTAAAATGGCTGACAATTTTTTTAAAGCAATAATACTGCTAAATATGCTTTCTTCACTCTCACAGCACATTAGCTATAAATTTACTTCTGAGACAGTGGCCTTCATAAAAAGATTAATTAGCAAAACTAGCTGGATAAATTTTAATAACTTGCAGAGAACTGCAAAAGAGATGTATTTTTCTGAAATGTTTATGTTAAGATAAATGGTATGATTCAGAATAAAACCAAAATTGAACAAACATTTAAAAATTTCCTTGTGTTCCATATTCATAAAGCCAAAGTGAATGACAAGATTTGTTGACTTAAAAAATATATATCGTCTTAACATACATAACCATTGTGTAGGTTTCATCATGAGTAAAGGTGCAAAATGTCTTTAGTAGCCAGCCCCTTGGAGAAAGTGTACATAAAGATTATTGTCACATTAAAGAAAAAAAGTTAAAGAACATTAAGAATAAGCCCATGGAAAAAATCCAAAAATGAGAGCAGAAAAACATAAGAAGTTACTTATTCTATTGGGATAGAAGATCATAACTGAATGTTAGCTGTCTAGTTAAAAAATCAAATTTTGGAACTATTCTTGATATCTACTCTTTGCAAGAATCAAAGAATGCAGCTTCCTTTAAAAAAAAAAACCAAAATTTAATCATAGTCTAAAAGGTCCTGATTAGCTTTCAAAAATGTAAAAAGAAAATTATAGTCTCTCCTATTTTAAAAAAAGGTTAAATGTTAAATTAGGAAATAAGGAGGAAGCTGAATAGAAAAAGAGAAGAGCAGAGGGAAGAAGTGTCTGACTCAATCTCTCTACTGACCTCTTGAGAGAAATCAGACTGAAGAGAAGAGAGCACCTTTAATACCTTCACCGGCTGAAGTGTCACAGCTGAAGCAGGATTAGTCAGTTTTTATCGACTTGAGAGTATGAGAAAATACCCAGTTGTGCTGAGGGAATAAGCAAGAGGAAACAGATATTTCAATAGCAAATGCTATTTAACTACTATATATATATATATATATATATATATATATATATATATATATATATATATATATATAATATAATATATATATATATATATATACTTCTTGAACCCTTTCATGCAACAGGTGCAGATGGATCTAACATCATTCCTGTGTGTGAATGCACAAGAAAAACATTAAGGCCAAAATGCTGAATTACGTACCAGGCAAAGAATGAATGAAGGCCCAGACGTCATCAACCGTCCATATAGAGGGCTCTGTTTGTGCAACTGGCAGCAAGTCACTGTTCTCAGGTATTTTCCTAATTCTCACTTCTCGCAGCTCACGCTCTCTTTCCCGCTCGCTCTGCCTGCGCAGACGTGTTGTCATAGCAGATGGTACAGGATCTTCATGAGAAGCCAAGTCTTCTTCTGCAGATGGATAAGTAATTGGAAGCTGGAAAATGTAGTACAAGTAAAATACAGCATTGCACTTTCCTTGCATTACTGAAAAGGGAATTGTACATTGAAGCAAGTTTTCTACAGACCTGCCTAAGGATATGTTCTCTTGCTGCCCCATCAGGGCCACTTGGACGACGGCCACGATGCCCAAGACTTTGATTATCAGGCTTACGATTCCAACGACTAAGTGCAAATTTTTTAGAACAGCTAACATTGTACCTAAGAAATTCAAGTAAGAAAAAATATTAAACAATATATGGGACACACTACTTAGTAATTATTAAAGAGAATTTGTGAATCAATAAGTAGCATATACTTCATTAAGAACTATAATACTTCAGAAAGTAAACCATAGTGTTCAATGGATTTACTTATGCTAACAGACAAAAATTGGCTTCTGTATATATCTGTAAAATGCATAGCTCTCAATCTAATACTAGATAGGAATTGATATTTTCTGCTAATAACAGCATGATAATGGAAAACTTTCTGTAAAATAGAGAGGGCAACTGATTTTTACAGCAGCAAAGTAATTCAAGGTTCCAGGAGAAAAAGAAGTTATAAAATAACTATTTAAATGTTCATCCAACCTGGTATTTTCCCAAATAATAATATCTGAAAGAAGATTAATAAAAATAGCTTAATACAGTAGAGAAAGACAAAATCTCAAATGGCTAATAAAAATTTTTTCAAATATATTACTGAATCAGAGTTAAAATGTAAAGGTGAGATTTCAAAATTATACAAGGAATTCATAGCTCTCACTCTTCAAGAAATTTAAAAATACAGAATTCTTTCAAATTGATAGACTATCTAATATTTTTTAATAGACCTTTATATGGCATAATAGTAGCTTAAAAGAGTTCTATGCCATTTATTGGGTTACAAGGCCCTAGAACAGGGACTGGGGACTTTTTCTATAAAGGGCCAGATAGTAAATGCTTTAGGCTTTGTGGGCCATTCAAGTCTCTGTTACAACTAGTCAACTCTGCAATTATGACATGAGAGCAGCCATACACGATAATGAATGAGCATGACTGTGTTCCAATAAACCTTTATTTAGAAACACTAAAATTTGAATTTCTCATAATTTTCATGTGTCACGAAATTATGATTCTTTTGACTTTTTTTCAACTATCCCTAAATTTAAAAACCATCCTTAGCTCATAGATCATACAAATAAAGGCTACAGGAATGATTTTGTCTGGGCACAGTTTGCCTACCCTATTCCTAGAAAGAAGAATGAAAAGAAATAATCTAAGAAAGAAATTTCAGAAAAAATCAGAAAGGCTAAGAAAAATACATGCAGTTCATTTTTTTTACACATATACAACTGCCATTGTAATTTCATGTTTTCAAAACTCTTTTGCTCTAAGATTTTGCAGGAAAATGACAAGAATAAATCCCAATTAACTTTGGTATTGATAACTTTCTAGGATCAATGTATGAAATAAATTTTTCTCACGTACATTTTATAAAAATATCAAGAAGTGAAAGTAAGGGGCACTATGAGAATGAACAGGCTTTTCCCCTCCCCTAAGAATATAAGAAACAAAAAGATGTCCTGATGGCCCCTCATTTTACCCTAAACAATTTAACAAGCTTCTGCTATGTTCATTATGCTCTTCCATGGGCTCAGCTCTGTCGGTTTCTGATTTCCATTCTTATCAATTGACAAAATTTCTTTCCCCACTGACTAAAGATCAAAAAAGAGAGACTACCTTTCCACTTGCTATTTAGTCCCTATATTTAGATCTCCAGGACAGTCGTAAACAGCAGCAATTCCTCCCTGACCTAATTTATCCTCTCCCCTTTGCTCTCTCATCTGCATTTCCCTATGTTAGGACCCCCAATCTTCTAAGAGGTTCACCTAAAGGTATAATATGTGACAACTCAGCAATCATCTCTTGGAGAAGAATAACGGTAGCATTAAAACACCTGAAATGTTTCTAAAAAGTCAAGAAATTTAAAATATTCTGAAAAACAGTAGTCCTTCCCCTCGGAGTTTTCAATCTTTTAAAATCATAGAGCCACAGTTCTTTCCTGTGGTGTGTACAAACTGGAAAACTCCCAAGTTAAATAGGAGTTACATAATTTTATTAGGATTATCAATAACATAAAAGAATATCTGAGTAACGGATTGACAACTAAGATAATCAATGAAGCCATTTTGGAAGGAAAATACTTCAATTGCTTATTCAATAGTACAAAACTTACCTTAAGTTTTACTAAGTATATTTTAGTGGCACCACACTAAATAATAAATTCAAGCAAGAGATTCCCTAGATGTATAAAATGAAGATCCTAAATTCTTTTTCAAATAGAGAACAAATTTCAAATTAATCAACCTGTAATACATTTCACCTTTCATGGTAAATACCAACATTAGGATTTATTACGTTGATTGTAAACAAAAAGTCAGCCAGATATCTCTCCAGCCGAGTGGATTTATTCAAGAACAAGGAATTGCAACCTAGTATAAGCAACCATGGTAAAACATGAAGAGTTAGACACTTCCCTTCTGCTCTTCTATTTTTCTACTCTATTTCCTCAATGAAAGAGAGGAAATGCTAATATATAGGGGTAAAGTAAGTTAGGAAGACAATTAGTTTCCCTATTGTGTCTTGTGATCATCATTGGTCATGAGAGCTCCCCCTTCTGGCCTCTCCACTTTGAATCAGGTTCCTGTTAATGAATTTTTAGCACTATCAGAATCAGAGGTCGCTTTTTTTTTTTTTTAATGTAAACTAAACTTGAGACTAAGATCAATGAAGGTATTTTGTTATCAATACTATTTACCTGTAATATTACTATTGCAAATATATATTTAGAAAAGAGATATTTTACTGACAACTTAACAGTATAGGGAACATGGTCAGCTGTCCTATTTAGAAACTTAAAATAGGATACATTAAAACAAAACATTTTAAAACAAATAAAGTAAATCCAGGTATTTTAATGTTAACAAACAAAAATCAGGTGATAAAACAAAAACTGTTTGAATACCTTGAAGACTAGTAGTCTATTCACAGGAGAGATTCTCCTAAGCATATATTCTTACTACCAGGAGATTGCTACTTCAATATCAAATTATGCTGGAAAACTAACTGTTAAGTGTTATGACTATATAACTTTCAAAGAGCAAAATTTAGTAACTAACTACCAAAGTAGCTCCACATAATATCTACTTGACAGTATTCCTCTATATTGTAATATCTAGTTTTGACTACTGGTAAATCCTACACATTTTTTGGTATTATTACAGTGGTTGGTCTGTGCTTTAGGAAATTAAAAAAGAAATACCTTTTGGCACACGACATAGTGCAGAATCGTTTTGATCGCAGAAATTCATTAGCATATCCCATCTTCCCACAGAATTCACACTTCAGCAACTCGCTGTCCATTTCTTCTAATGTCTCTAAAAAAGAAGGGAACAGAAAGAAAAAAAAACTCACAAAAATTTAATTGTGGCAAATTTTCATTTAGCCTCTATTTTGGTGGGATGCTGCTAGTTCAGACCTTCCAGGAAACTTAAAGGAATGATCTTTAAATTTTTCTTTTCTTTCTTTTTTGGTCTTTGAATTTTCCAATCCATAGCCACTTTGGCAGGGCAAAGCCTCCAAAACCAATCACCTCCATAAATTCCCTCCTTGTCCTGCATTGCATAAAAATTTTATGGAGTTTACTCTATACATAGGCAATACATTTTAAAGCTTCATTTTGCTAAGAATGCAATATGTCTAAAACGTGCAAATAACTTTATTAAGCACTGTAAGAAAAATGAAGATGAATAAGACAAAGCCACTACCCTGCAGGAGGAACACTTTCAAAAAGCACCTTGTAGGATATGAATTTTAGTACATTGTGCCATGGAGATATATAGCATATCCTCAGGTAAAGATTATAAAAAAATTTCAAAAATGAACGAATTAATTTCAGATGAATATGCTATTATATTGAGGTTAATTAATTAGACATCAAACATAGAATAAAGAAGGTCTAAATCCAAACAACTCAGAAGCTTTATTTAAGGAAACTCAATAAAACAGTCATTTATTTAAGTCAGCTTGAAAAAAAAAATACAGAAAGTTGTTTTGATGCTAAAATTTTGAATTACTTTCATATATAATGAAATTTTTCCCACCCACATTCTTTCAAAAGTCAAATTAACTGATAGTATGTAAATTAACCAGTCTTACTTTTATTAATTGGCCATTAAGAATCTGGTTACCTTTCCCATTATTTTAATCAAATAATGCATTATTTGAAAAAAAAAAAAGTAAATACTTCCAAGTAAAAATCTCTGTGAAATAAAAATCCATGTTCTGTCTCAAGCAGTGAAAATCAAAGTTAATTAAGAGTATCTTAAGTAAAATCCACAGACCTTCAGCAATCATGTCTTCCAACTCTGTGTCAGATGAATTATCTGCATGCTTTGTATTATTCTGTAGCTCTGGCTGAACACACACAGAATTTATCACCTGATTATCCAAGAGAGGTCTTTTTTTCACAGGTTGTTCTATTAGCAAAGATGAACGACTCACCTTTAAAACAGAGAGAAGATAAAATGATCTTTTTAAAGACTTTTAGAAATAAGTTGGTTAAAAAAACTTTTGAAGCCCAGCTGGTATGGCTCAGTAGTTGAGCATAGACCAATGAACCAGGAGGTCTGGTTCAATTTCCGCTCAGGGCATATGCCCGGGTTGTGTGCTTGATTGCCAGTAGGGGTGTGCAGGAGGCAGCCAACAAATGATTCTTTCTCATCATTGATGTTTCTCTCTCTCTCTCTCTCCCTCTCTGAAATCAATTTTTTTTAAAAACCCTTGAAAAAATGGTATCAGTGATCATTTGCTTGTCCAATTGATCTGACACAGTCATCAGGTGCTTTTTCCTTGAGAAAGTAAAGGCCATCTGGGACATGAACACTATAGTTCAGGTCGTCAGCAATATGGATGCTTCAAAGTCTCTGTCAAATGAAACTTAGCACCTAGTTTAGGCAAGTAGTTAAGAAAAGTTTTTTCTTTAAAATATCAGTAATATGTTTTTATTTGCCAGTTTCTTTAATTTTTTTCTGTAACAACTTTTAAGATTTTTCATGTATTGCCGAGACCGGTTTGGCTCAATGGATAGAGCGTCGGCTTGGGGACTGAAAGGTCCCGGGTTCGATTCCGGTCAAGGGCATGTACATTGGTTGCGGGCACATCCCCGGTAGGGGGTGTGCAGGAGGCAGCTGATCGATGATTCTCTCTCATCGATGTTTCTAACTCTGTATCCCTCTCTCTTCCTCTCTGTAAAAAATCAATAAAATATATTAAAAAAAAAAAAAAAGATTTTTCATGTATAAAGCTTTTTACTAGTATATGTAGGGTTATCTCCTCAGGATAGATCATTTTTATGTGTATTATACAGATACAGTTATGGCAAAAAATGGGCAGAGCACATTAAGACATTTCTCTAAAGATGACATACAGATGGCTAAGAGACATATGAAAATATGATATCATTAATCATCAGGGAAATGCAAATGAAAACCACAATGAGACTTAGTGTGATGAACACACTGTAAGGCATATAAATGTCAAATCACTATATTATATACCTGAAACTAATAGAATATTGCTAATATACTATTGTATACCAATTACAATAAAAATAAATAGAGATAAGAAAACTACTGTTCAGTGTTTAGGTGAGTTCTTTACAAAAGAAAGAACAACCAGAACTCAAGTCTCATGATTCTTAATTCAGCAACCAAATCTACTATAATCATGAAAGAAATGGGAAAAGGCTGCAAATATTAACATTAAAATTAACAAAAAATTAAAGTATGATCACTATACTTAGGTAATGAATAATGATTATTTTAGAACTGCTTTCAGCAAAAACAGTCCATATAAAAAATAATTACTGATTTGGTAATGAACCCTGAGCTAATCTTAAAAACCAGAATCTTTTCTTTTATCTAAGAATGTGAGTCTGCCACACTTGGTCAAAAATAGCTTATGAAAAGTTTATATATTTAACTTTAGAAAATAATCATCCACATATTTTTAAACTGTGTTCATTTCAGTTAATATATTTAATATGCCTCAAGTAAAATTTATGTAAAAAACTAATATTCAGTGCTGTTAAGGTTATATACTTATGGTGTGTTAATAAGTTTAAATAATATTTCCAGAAAATACTTTAGTAATATATATAGAATCTTACAAATATACATGTAAATATAAATACATGCCAGTACTTATAAGAAATTTATGCTAAAGAAGTTATTTAAAATGTGAATAATTTATATACAAAAATATTCCCTTGGAAATAATATTATTTATAAAATAAAAAATGGAATAAATTTCCAACTATCTTTCTCTAAAAATTATAAAATTGATATATTTATATCCTTAGTTTATACATCTACATAGCTAGCATAAAATTCTAGAATTATATTTAGAGTATATATATGATATATATAGAATGATAAATTCTACATATAAGAGTGATAATTTTTTTGAAATAAAATGACAAGTTTTTTATTAGAGAAAAGTAGACTAAATTTTAAAATATTACATGAATTATTTTAAAAATACAAAATTGCTTGTTACTTACAGGAAATGGCTCCAATCCCTCTTGAATTACAAAGCCTTCAATAACATGGGTCAAGATCTGTGGTTTAACAATGGCCTGTGGAGGTTTGTTTTCTATATTGGGGATGCTATGGGGCATAGATGTAATATTATTCCTTGTGGTAGCAGCTGGAAGTAGGAGTGGAGGAGGAGGAACAGAAACATGTGAAGGATCTGAAGGAGATTTAATTACTGAAGCGCTGACTGATGCCACAGCAGGTAATTCTACTTCCTCTGGGGAAAAAAAATATGTTTAATGTTTATCATTCTGCCCAGCAAATATGAAAGATAATTTTAAAATAATCACAAATAACAATAATAGCTAATATCTGGTGCTTAAAAAGCCATTCTAACAATTTATTTATTATTTTTTAATATTTTAGTAGGGGTGTCGAACTCAATCAGAGAAGGGGCCAAAATCTAAAATCCAGCCTAAATTGCGGGCCGAATGGTTTACTGAACAGTCATAAACTGTCATTGTGATGGAAACGCAGCGGAGTGCAGTGATGACAGCGTGGTGCGGGCCACATTGCAAGGCCTGGAGGGACGGATTTGGCCCGCGGGCCTTGTGTTTGACACATGTGTGAGAGAAAGGGAGGAGAGAAACATCAATAACGAGAGAGAATCATTTACCAGCTGCTTCCTGCACGCCCCCTACTGGGTACTGAGACTGCAACCTGGGCTTGTACCCTGACCAAGAATAGAATCAAACTGTGACCTCCTGTTCATGGGTCAATGCTTAACCACTGATCTACACTGGCTGGGCTAAAATCTTTGTTTATCACCTCATTTAATATGCACAATAACCTTAGGAAATAGAAACTACTATGAGCCCCATTTTACAGAAGAAGGGGGTAACTTGCTCATTTATCATTCCAACCGGGGTTAAAAAAACTGTCCCATGAGACATGAGTATGTTTTATAATGTCAAATTAAAAATAATAACTGAAATTGCTGCTTTTCAAAAAAAATTTTAAGTTAATAGATATTAAGCTATCTTTTTCAAAAAAATTTTAAGCTGCATAGATATTGAATTTTCTTTGTTACTATTTATATATTCCAAATTATATGATGAAATAAAAGCACTTTGAAAGTATCCTAATATATAAAAACCCTGCGTCGTAACGACCAAGCCTCGACCAACTGGAAGTCAGTCCTGCAGTCAGTGCTGAGTTGCCATGGCAGTCTAGCACTGACTGCTTCCACTGCAGGTGTGGTGTCCCAAAACTGACTGCTGAAGGGACTGCGAAACAGGGCCAGAAAGAGGCCTAAAAAGAGAAGCAGGGACTGATCCGTTGCCTCTGTGGCAGCTTTTGATCAGGACTTGCCTCTCTTTTTCTCTCCCAGCAGCCACACCTCCATTTATCTCCAGGCCTCCACCCAGGCTGCTAATCAGCCCCGCCTTTCTGATCAGGACCTGTTGATAGGCCCAGAGATGTTGATTGGCAATAGAAACTGACCAAACAGAACCAAATCTGGGTGAAGTTTGAGGAACCAATGACTGCCTAAGAGGCCAAGTTTTTTATACTGACTGGTATAGAAACCGACCAATCAGAACCAAATTGACCGGCAGAGGAGGGCAGTTGGGGCGAGATCAGGCTGGTAGGGAAGGGCAGTTGGGGACAAGATCAGGCCAGCAGGGGAGGGCAATTAGGGGCAATTAGGCAGGCCGGCAGAGAGGTTAGGGGCAATCAGGCAGGGAGGCAGAGGCAGTTAGGGGTGATCAGGCAGGCAAGCAGTTTTAATGGTTAGGAGCTAGTGGTCCAAGATTGTGAGAGGGATGTCCAACTACAGGTCCCAGATTGTGAAAGGGATGTCTGACTGCAGGCTTAGGCCCGATCCCACAATCCCACAAGGATTGGGCCTAAGCCTGCAGTCAGACATTGCCCAAGGGGTCCCCGATTGGAAGGTGCAGACTGGGCCAAGGGAACTGCTCCCCTGCATGCATGAATTTTGTGCACTGGGCCACTAGTCTATATAATAAAAGCCGAATATGCTAAGTGTCCAGTTAGCAGGTTGGCCGTTCAACCAATCAAAATGTAATATGCTAATGATATGCTAAGGCCGCTCAACCACTCGCTATGATGTGCACTGACCACCAGAGGGCACACAGTTGACCAATCATTATGATGTGCACTGACCACCAGGGAGCAGTCAACTGATCGACCAGTTGCTATGACATGCACTGACCACCAGGGGACAGACGCTCTGATCAGTAGGTGATCTTGCTGCTGAGCAAGATAGGCCATATACACCCTGGAACCCTCCTGTGGTCCCTCCTGGCCAACCTCCTGCGTCCCCCCAGCCCTTATCATGCACTGGCAGGGTTCCTCAACCTGGCCTGTGCCCTCTCACAATCTGGGACCCATTGGGGGATGTCAGAGAGCTGGTTTCAGCCTGATCCCACAGGCTAGGCCGAGGGACCCCACTGGTGCACGAATGCATGCACCGGGCCTCTGGTGCTTAAATAAATATGGATTATGAAATCCATAAAATAAGTAAAGATTTTAGTGAACTATACAGGTTATATCACCTTTATTTCAAGCAGTAAGGCTAACTCAAATGCATGCACAAACATTCTCTATTTTATTGTGTGTGTTTTAAACTCGTCTCTGGCAACATCAATGTCAATTTGAGGAATACTGTACTACCAGGCAATTGCAAAATGTTGGCCTGGATCACTGTAATTCCTCCCTTTCAAACTCTTTTTTTTTTTTTTTAAATCAATCTTTATTGTTCATATTATTACAAAGGTTCCTCATTTCTTCCCCCCTCCACCAGTTTCTCACCCCACCCTCTGTCCTTTCCCCACCCCCATTGTCCTCATCCATAGGTACACAGTTTCTGTTCAGTCTCTTCCCGCATCCACCACTACCCTTTTCCCCCGAGAATTGTCAGTCCACTCTCCTCCTGAATCTCTGATTCTATTATAATCAACAGTTAATATTGTTCATCAGTTTTTTTAGTTTCCTTTTTTGTTGTTGTTGTTGTTTTAATTAATAAACTTTTATATTTTTAAGAATAAATTTTAAAATCTAATAATTTTAAACCTTGTTTTTTCTGCCCTGGGAACTGAGAAACTTATTTACATGTAAACTTGCCCTTAGGTTATCAAAAGGCATAGCCATTCAAATGTAAATGGACACATTGTTTAAAGATAGCTGCTGGCTGGAATTGGATTACCTGCTCTGGGTGGGAAGGGCTTGTCCTCCCCTTTCTCCATTAAAATTAAGGTGTTAGCTTTAAAACCTCTTTTTGGCAAGAGACCTTAAACTTTCCAAACTTTTAAATTTTTCAGGTAGCAAATCAATTACTTAGCATTTTCTCAAATCAATAATACCTCCACATGCCCAAGGATACACTTCACACAAAAGACACTTCCAAATAGATCAACCAATCTCATCCAGGCCCCACACAAGGCACTCACAGATCAACACCCCAGCGCTACAACAACTCAACACATCCAGATCTAAGCCTTCATCATTTGATTCAGCAGACCCTCAAGTTCCCCCTAAAGTTTCCAGCCATGTCTGAGAAGCAGCCCTGGGGCATGGGCAGGAGAGGAGCGAGCTGGCCTCTGTTGCTCTGGTCCGCTCCACAACCAGCTGCTCCGGGTCTGGCCGCTGCCGCTCAGGGCCTGGATGATGCTGCTCCGAGCCCGGCTGCTCCCGACCTGGCTGCTCTGAGCCCAGCTGCTCCGGGCCTGGCTGCTGCAGGCCTGGCTGCTCCGGGCCTGGCCTCTGCGGGCCTGGCTGCTTCGGGCCTGGCTGCTGCTGCTCCGGGCCTGGATGCTGCTGCTATGGGCCTGGCTGCTGCTGCTCCGGGCCTGGCTGCTCCCAACCTGGCTGTTTCCTGCCCGGCTGCTCCGGGCCCGGCTGCTCCTGGCCTGGATGCTCTGAGCCTGGCTGCTGCTGCTCTGGGCCCGGCTGCTCCCGCTCTGGGCCCGGCTGCTCCCGACCTGGCTGCTCTGGGCCCAGCTGCTCCGGGCCTGGCCGCTGCAGGCCTGGCTGCTCCAGGCCTGGCTGCTGCTGCTCCGGGCCTGGCTGCTCTGGGCCCAGCTGCTCCGGGTCTGGTTGCTTCAGGCCTGGCCACCCCGGGCTTGGCCGCCTCCGCCCCAGGCCTGGCTGCCAATGCCCCAGGCCTGGCTGCTGCTGCTCTGGTTCTGGCTGCTGCTGCTTCAGGGCCTGGCTGCTGCTGCTCCGGGGCTGGCTGCCACTGCCCTGGGCCTGGCCACTCTGGGCCTGGCTGCCGCCGCTCCAACATTGTCTTTTTTTTTTTTTTTTAAACGCATTTATGTTGCAATGTTGGCTGCTAAGTTGAGTTCTGTCTTAATCTTCGATTTTTCAAGATCTTCTTTGTATTCTTTCTTAAGTATTTTTACTATCTTTTGCTATAACTTGATTCCTTCACATTGGAAACTTCTTCGGTTTCTTCCTCCTCGTCCTGGAAGCTCAGCAGGCTGGCCTGCGGCACCCTTGTTCTCCCCGGCCTCCTGCATGGCTTCAGCCTGTTGCCGGGGTCAGCGCCGCCCAGGAAGCCGCCCCCGGCATCGGCTCTGTGGTCCGCGATCAGCGGTCGAGGGCCCAGCGGCACTTCGCCCCTGGGAGCCCTGTCGCCCAGCTCCTTGCTGGCGGCTGGCTTGCCTGTGCCCGGCAGTGGCTCCCGCTCCTCATTGTGTTCTTCCCAGTCTGGAGGTTTTGTCTCCTTCCTGCTGGGGCAGTCTAGCATCAGAGTCAACAGACCATCTTCTGTGCGCAATGTGCACAACTCTGGGGGCTCTGCCTTTCGCAGCTCCCTTGGGATTCTGCCTCACAGCGCAGGCTCCCTCTCTTTAAGCCTGGGTCCCCAGGTTCTGGCCTAGAACTAGGGTTCAGAGCAGTTGGAACTGGGGCTCAGCTCAGCCGAGGCTTTTGTTTCCTTCCCACCAGGGCAATCCAGCATCAGTCAACATTCCGTCCTCTGTGCGCAGTGTGCGCGACTCCAGGGGCTCTGCTTTTCGCCGCTCCCTGTGATTCCGCTTCACAGCCCTGTCTCCCTCTGTTTGAGCCTAGGTGCCCAGGGTCTGGCCTAGAACTGGGGTTCAACGCTGTCGGTTCTGGGGTTCAGCCCAGTCCGGGGCTTTTATTTCCTTCCTGCTAGGGATCGCCAGCCAGGCACTCAGCCTCCGCCTCCTCTCCGGCTCCCTCTCTGCATGCACACACGCACAGCATGTCTCCGTACCTTAGGCTTTTACAGCTCCTCTGATTTTCCTTCTGGTTTTCTCTTTCCTTCTTTTTGTAGAATTTTCAGTCAGTCAACTTCCTGTAGCTCTGGGCAAAGTCCATTTTATATTTTAGTTTTATTTTATTGAAATTGTTGTGTGCGGCTGCAGTTAGGTGTTTACCTATGCAGCATCTTGGATTCTCCCCCTTTCAAACTCTTGAAGATCAGAATAAGACAGTCCCGTCCCAGTCGGTTTGGCTCAGTGCATAGAGCATTGGCCTATGAACTGAAAGGTCCCAGGTTCAATACCAGTCAAGGGCACATGCCCAGGTTGTGGGCTTGATCCCCAGTGGGGGACTTACAGGAGGCAACCAATCCATGACTCTCTCTCATCATGGATGTTTCTATTCTCTCTCCCTCTTCCTTCCTCTCTGAAATATATATATATAAAGATAGTCCCACCAGCCTGTGATGGAGACTCTACCTATCCATCCATTCAGTAGCACTGAAAACTTATTGCCTGTGTGAAAGTGGAAAAACAGAACCAGCTAATAGCAAGGAATATCAGTAAATACATATATCTGAGAAAAATTAAAAAGAGCAGAGACTTATGAAAACTGATTCTAGATGGAAACAAGTCCCTCTATTTTTCAGGTTAGTTTATTCCATGATTTGATGAGAGTTATTCTAAATATCAGCCTTGCTTACTTTTCCCCCTCATATACAAAAGAATAAATGTGTAGTAAATTATAGGAAGATTCAAAAGTCTACATTGTATTTAAACAATACAGCCAGCAGGACAGGCTTGATAGGATCTCAGACTATATCCCTTGCCTAATATGTGAAGATATACTTGTGTTCCAATATTTTAAAAATTTTACAATTTCCTTTGAGTACCAATAGTGATACTTTTCAGGTAATCCAATTACAGTCACAATGCAAGGTAATTATCCAATTACTATAAATTTCTTTCTGCCTTTCAACCAAAATTCCAGAAAATCTGCGGTAACATAAATCCATTTTCAGTGTACAGAAAATACAAAAATTTTATATAGTTATATTTTCTTAAATCTATCTTTTGAAGTATTGTTTTGAATATACAAAGGCATTAATATTAAACTATTTTATTAAATATTTTATATAATTTTAGTGACTAAATGTTTTCTATTTTTAAGAAGAGAGAAAAACTGGAACAAAACTGGTTTTCCCCTTTTAAAGCTTTCCAGAGATTCTCTTCTATAATAAAGGAATAAAAGCTGGAGAGAACAGAAGGATTAGAAATGTGGCATGTTGAAGAAAAGAGAGGGCAAAGGTTATTGTGGGGGCAAAATCAGTGCCTCATTACAATTCATTTCCATGCCTGATACAGTGGTTCTTCTTATCTGAAGTGATCACGAGCACCAAGAGATAATCAATAGGCAGAATACCTCCAACGAACCCTGAACCAACATTTGTATTATCTGGGTCAGAAGTTAATGAACTTTCTATAAAGGACAATATGGGTTTTGTAACTACTCATCTTTGCTGCAGTAACACAATAGCAGCTATCTATCTATCTATCTATCTAAAGAGGTAATATGCAAATTAGCCAGGACGCCATAACAGTCATGACTCCTCAGAAGAAGGCTGCGTACGCAGGTGAGTGGTAGGTGACTGCTGTGCAGTGAGGCAAGCCACGGAGGGCGCAGGCCCACACAGAGCAGAATGGAGCAGGGCCTGCCAGCTGCCGCCATGGCGAGCAGGCCCACAAAGAGCAAGGTGAAGAAGGCCCACAGAGAGCAGGGAGCAGGGCCTGCCTGCCAGCCAGCCACAGCAGCGGCAAGCAGACAGGCCTGCAGAAAGCAGAGCACAGGGCCTGCCTGCCAGCTGCTATAGTGGCAAGCAGGCCTGCAGAGAACAGGGCCTGCCAGCTGGGGCGCACCAGCAGTCCTGCCTCTGCACATGAGCTGCAGAGGAAACACCTTTACTGACTGCACATTGGCTAAGCTCCCTGTATGCAACTGGTAATATTCTTAGTAACTTGGATATAAGAATCCAAAAAGGTGATCTAGTGTATTTCCACCACACTCCTGGAGATAAAAATGAAGGTCTGCTGTTAGCGAGGATAAGAAATATCATATCCTGCGCTAGCCGATTTGGCTCAGTGGATAGAACCTTGGCCTGCCAACTTCAGGGTCCGAGTTCAATTCTGGTCAAGGGCATGTACCTACATTGCAGGCTCCTCCCTGGCCAGGGCCAACATCAGGGCTCATGCAGGAGGCAACTACTCCAAGTATCCCTCTCTCATTGATGTTTCTCTCTTTCACTCTCTCTTCCACGCTCTCTAAAAATCAATGGAAAAATATAGAAATGAAGATAAAAATAAAGAAATGTCATATCCTATGAAATGTCATATCCTTGAAAATGCCTTAAAAAAAAGTTATTTATTTACTAGAGGCACAATGTACGAAATTCATGCACTGTGGGGGATCGGGGGGGGGGGGGGGGTCCCTCTGCCCGGCCTGCGCCCTCTCACAGTCCAGGAGCCCTTGGGGAATCTCCAACTGCTGGCTTAGGCATGTCCGCTGGCAGTCAGACATCCTTCTCATAGTTTGGGGCTCTTTCAGTCCAGGACCTTTTGCTCTTTACCACCTGCCCGCCACCATCACTGCATTTGCCAGCCTTGAGCCTGGCTTCTGGCTGAGAGACACTCCCTTATGGGAGTACACTGACCAGCTCCTGCGTTGAGCATCTGCCCCCTGGTGGTCAGTGTGCATCATAGCAACTGGTCATTCTATTGTTTGGTCTATTTGCATATTACACTTTTATTATATAGGATGGTGAAGAGACTGGACTCTGTGTGGATAAAAACTCTTGGCGGCTGCAGCAGCCAGCAGTGGCAGCAGCAGCTGGGTGATGGGGGTGGCACCTTTCCCTAATCAGCCTGATCGCGTCCTGCAAAGGGAGGCCAGACTTCAGCTTAGGTCCACTCCCCACAGGACATCAGTAGGATATCCTCTGAGGGCTCCTGAATTAGAGACTGTGCAGGATGGGCTGAGGGACATCCCCATGCATAAATTTCGTGCACCAGGCCTCTAGTAGATAATATTTGAACAAACGAATGTGGCTGTATTGCAGAGAACAATGTAATTTATATTTCACATAACATGAAATATTATTCTTCTTTTGAGTTTTTCCAACCATTTTAAAAATTTAAACCTGCCCTTACTTCATGGGCCATATAAAAACAGACAGCAGGAAAGATTTGAAGTATTAGTTTGCCAATCCCTGATCTAAGTATAATAAAATATTCATAAATTAAAAACAAACAAAAAAAAAAACCTAACACAGAATGTATCTTTTTTAAGCTCTAGACACTGGGCAATAGATCATACTAATGTTTTAGTAAAACATCTAGAATTCATAGTCATTTTGATATTGTGAAGAGGAACATACATAAGATTTACTTTAACTTAAAAGTAGTAGTGACATAATGAATAAGAATTTGAATACTTAAGCTCAATAAATTTTTAATCCATCTCTACTAAGAATTAGTGAGGCTTAATTTAAGTACTGTATGAAAAAGAACACTTTTAAAAGATTTATTCAGTCTAAATCACAAGCAATTATGAGCAATGCGCAGATACAACTTAGAATGCATTGTGATTTAGGGAAAATATAAATTAAATCTTTTGATAGAACTTTGATTTATTCCAATTTTTAAGATAGAAATAGCTTGACATATGAATTTGAATGAGCATATGAAACACATCTGTACAAACCAATAAAAATTGGAAAGCTACATGTGTTTTTCATTTGAGTGATTCCTTATCAGTTATTTTAATTGTTTCTTTTAAAAAAAACAAACACCTAATTCTTGTTTTACTGTAATTATTTACACAAATTACTTTCCCATTACTAACATTAATCTAATAAAAAATCCCCCCAATTGAGACATTTCCTTACCTAACAAAGGGTGGTCAGAAGTTAAATCTTCTCTTCCCACAGTTATAGCTGCTGGAGACAACGTGGGTGGTGGTGGGGTTCTGTCCATGCGGATACATTCATCTGACTCTTCTGGCATTTCTTCTTCACACATATCTTCCACTTGGTAAACCTACAACAACAAACCATACTATCTTAAAAGATTGCTAAAAATATTTTTAATAAGATGTTCCTAATTTAATTTTAACAAAATAAATTCCAAGATTTTGAATTTAAAAACAAGGGAAACGACTATTAGCTTGAAAAGAAAAGTTTAAAAATAAAGTTTTGGAAATGTGTGGCTAAATATTTTGTAAATGTATCACTAAAACCAAGTTGTTAATCAGTATCTATGTTACAAATGAATAAGGTTTCCAAAAAGGTAACATGCAAGTCAGGACATATTTTTAATTTTGAGAATTAAAATAAATGTTCTGATATTCTATAGTCTATTTTGGTGATTTACGATTGTTTCTGTTAACTTGTAATTGTGACAAATTAAAATAAATATTATTTTTCACAAGCACACTAAGTCTCCAAAATGGCACACATTATAACAGGAAGTGTACTGCCAAAGGACTACATCCCAGGCTCTTTTATTATATTAATATCAAAGATTAAATTACGAAAAATATCTGAGTACCCACAAAAAGGTATGCATGCAATTACATGTCTTTAATCTTCTGATCTACTCAAGATTCTAATGATTTTTTTAATAAGCAAACTAGAGGCCTGGTGCATGAATTTGTGTACCAGTGGGGTCCGTTGGCCTGGCCTGTGGAATCAGGCTGAAACTGACTCCCGACATCACCTGAGGGGTCCCAGATTGCAAGAGGGTGCAGGCTAGGCCAATGGACCCCACTGGTGCATGATCAAGGACAGGGAGGAATGCGGGAGGTTGGGAATCCTTGTCTTGCTCAGTCCCAATCAGCCGGACCCCAGCAGCAAGCTCACCTACCAGTCAGTGCACATCATAGCAAGCAATTGAGTGACCTTAGCATATCATTAGTGTATTACACTTTGATTGGTTGACTGGCTGATTGGACAGTTAGCATATTAGGCTTTTATTATATAGGCTATCAAATAAACAGAAAAATATCTGTCCTGAAATAACATACACACATATACCATTCTAACCCATTTGGGACATTAATTTTAGTTATTTAATATTATTCTATAATTAAAGAGGAAAGTTATTTATTATTATTACTTTTTTATATTTTTATTGATTTCAGAGAGGAAGGGAGAAGGAGAGAGAGAAACATCAATGATGAGAATCATTAATTGGCTGCTTCCTGCACAACCCCTACTGGGGATCGAGTCCACAATCCGGGCATGTGCCCTTGATTGGAATCGAACCTGTGACTCTTCAGTCCGCAGGCTGATGCACTATCCAGTGAGCCAACCCAGCTAGAGTCAGAGGAAAGTGTTTAAGTTATTAATTTTCTTATTATTCACTGGTAAAGATTATACTTAACACGGATTCAAAAGCACTCAGAGAAGGAACCTTTCATATAACAAAATATATCTTATTAATTTCAATAACTTTAATACTGAATTTTCAAAATCCACTTCTAGAGATTGACACAGGTGCTTTAATTTGTCAGCATTATTTATTTAACCAATGTAAAAGACTACAGATTATTTTTTTTAAGGCCACAAAGCAGTTCATCTCCCTCTTTTATGTATAAAGCTTATTACTTACTAGTAAGTTTACAAAGGTTGTTGAGTTTTTAAGATTATTTAACCAAACTGATTAAAATTTCTAATAAATGTTAAAACAAAAACCTTTCAACATTAACAAAAAATTTAAGTGATATCTAATATTGTACGTATTTTTAATCAAACTATTGATAAAGTTTGATTTTAAGTACATACAATTAAATGTAAAAATAATCAAGATTTCAGGAACTAGAATAAGCCAGATGTCATAAAAAGGACTATAAAGTTTCATCCACAAAGGCATATTTAGCAAAAGATATAGTTTTCTGTATTTCTCTAATTTTCCAAGACTCTTTTGCCTTAAATTTTTCCAATATTTCATTTTCCAAGAAATCTTTTGCCTTGAAGTTTTTAAAATCCTATTGTTACTAATAAATTTATATCAAATACTATGTCCAGGACTGCGATCTGAATCAGCTACTAAGTAGGCAACATTTTTCAAGTATTTGCTCACAACTCTGCAAACAGAAACCTGATTCACCAACAAATACCTTGTCTCATGTCTGGATCCTCAGAAGTGAAAGTAGTTGTTCAGAATAGTACAGTGTGCAATAATGACAGCTGCTAATATCTGTACATGATATATATTTTTAATGGTAATAATATCCAATATAGGAGAAGTCATTAAAAAAAAAAAAAAAAAAAGTCCTGGTGTTAAAGGAAAGAAAACTACAAAACTATCTAGTGAGGGCTACCTTCTGCAGTAGAGATTACCTTAATTTGGTGGAGTGGTGGGGATGTTGACTCAAAAGTAATTAAACAAGTATTGATTTATCTACCAGTTCCATTTTATCTGTGTAGCTATTACTTTTCCTTCAAAGGTCATTCATTATCTTTTTTAAAAATGCTAAACTCTCTTTAATATTAATGCTATAACAAGTTTTCAAACACCTACTACAATACTTTTTAAGGAATCAAAGTTTGATCATGTATAGAACTCTGATTTTTAAAAAGTGAGAGTTGTAAAGAATAAAAAGAGGCATACCACAAATAACGTTTTCTAAAATAATCCATTAAAGAATATTATAAAATGCTTTTTCATTCTTATAGGTCAGACTAAATATATATTCTTCCAAATTGCCCATGTAAAGGCAAAATAAGTTAGTAGATAAAAGCACATCTGTCACAGACATCTGGCACCATCAGCATAAAAAAACACATAAAGGCAACAACTAAAATATTGAATAAAGCAAAGAAATGGAGGTTTTGCTGATAAGATCATTAGAAAACTGCACATAATTTCTGTTTAGCTCATAACTATTCTAAAACTAGCAATGCCTGCCAAACTTACCTCAATAAAGTGCATTAGTGCCATCTGTCTCCCTTTCCTAGCAAAACTATGGACTATTGATTAGCTCTAAATTGTCTATTCTCACTACATGAAAAAACTTCACAAATATATCTCTTTTTAAAAAATACTGACTTGACCGGCAAGGGTAGCTCAGTGGTGGAACATCAACCTATGAACCAGGAGGTCAGGGTTTGGTCCCCAGTCAGGGCATATGCCTATGTTGCGGGCTCAATTCCCTGTGTGGGGCGTGAAGGAGGCAGCCAGCCCATCATTAATTCTCTCTCAGAGAATTATTGATTTTTAAAAATATATATTTTATTGATTTTCCAGAGAGGAAAGGAGAGGGACAGAGAGCTAGAAAAGTCAATGAGAGAGAAATATCGACCAGCTGCCTCCTGCAGCATGTGCCCGCAACCAATGTACATGCCCCTGATCGGAATTGAACCTGGGACCTTTCAGTCCACAGACCGACGCTCTATCCACTGAGCCAAACTGGTTTCAGCTCATCACTGATGTTTCTATCTCTCCTCTTTTCCTCTATGAAATCAATAAAAATATTAAAAAAAAAAAAAACAAAAACATACTGACTTTACTTTGATAATTCACACTTTCAAAATTTGAATTCTTTTAAGAAGTAAATATAGCTCTTTACCTTTAAATATTCTAAACAATTGGGAAATTATAAAGACAGGTGTAATTCGTGAAGAAATATTTGAGGGGAAAAAATATTTGATCAAAGATAATAAAAGAAACATACAGCAACTTAATAAATAGGCTATGGTACTCACAGGAAAGTGTATGAAATATTGGTAATATTGGTAGCATGAACATATCAGTGACAGCAGAGAAAGTTAACATTTTTACACAGACACACACACATCCTTCAAAATAATGAGATAACATAAATTTAAAACAAAAAAATTTCTAAGAGATCAGGAAATAACAAATTAAGAGCATAATATTTTTAGCTTTAAGTGTTGTTTTTCATATTTCTATCCCAAATATATTCATCCAAAGTTTACCCTAACAAAAACAATTGGAAAAATGTAAAGTATATAAAAAATTTTATTTTCTACTTATTAAAAACAAATTCACTAAACTAGAAAGTAAAAATATAAATTTAAATTAAATTTGATTTCTTTGAAGATACTACACACTTCAAAACCTGTATTTTTGTTACAATATCCATTGTAAATGCTCCAAAATTCCATTAAAATAAAATATAGGCACGATAATTGAACGGTAAACTTACTTCTAGATGCCCATTGTTGTTTCTGTCAATTCCATCTATATATAAAAGCCTAAGCAACCGAACAAGCGAATGACTATGATGTGCGCTGACCACCAGGGGACAGGAGCTCCTGCCCCCTGGTGGTCAGTGTGCTCCCACAATGAGAGTGCCACTCAGCTGACTGATGGGCACCAAACACCAGGCTCACGGCTTTCAAGCACAGCTGCGGAGGCGCAAGCCTCTCCCGCCTCCACAGCAGCGTGCTACCAAGTAGCAGTGGTGGCAGGCACAGTGGGGCTGGGATGAGCAGGAGTGGTGCAGAGCCCGGCCCCACTACTATACTCTCCAGGCAGTCCAACATCCCCCAAGGGGTCCCAGATTGCAAGAGGGAGCAGGCTAGGCTGAGGACCCCACCAGTGCACAAATTCATGCACCAGGCCTCTAGTTTTTAATAAAAGGAAATGGAATTCAATCTCTTTATGCCTATCACATCAGTCTTAATGACAATTTTAAAAATCTATAAATTAGCATCCTGAGGACCAAAATGTTTCCCATTAAGGAACAGACTTTGAAACTCCTTTCCTTTCTGGGCAAATGGTTACAGGTCTTTTAGTGATAAAGTCCCTTCAATGAGGTCTTTATGTAAAGATATAAACCTCCTTTTGGGAAGACGGTTTTCTTCAATTATAAATTAATTATAAATTTGATCATTCTGCCTAAAGATTTTAAGACCTTATTCAATTTTTACTGTAAATTATTTTATAAATTTTAAAAATCCTTTAGAAAATTTTTAAAGAAAAACACTTTCAAGACAATTTTCCTTTCTAGACAGCATGCACCATTTTTAGAGGTTTAGTCTGATAAATTTCACCACAATCTCAATTACTCAAAATTTTTATTCCCCCAATGGATTTTTTTTCATCCTCAGTATTCAATTCATCCACTGAGATTTTCCCAGGGTTTTAAATGAAAAATATTTTAATTATGTATTTTCCCTTAGTAGAAATTTAAAAATTAGAAGTTTAATAATTCTGATAGTCTACAGTTAATTTTTTTGTAAAGTTAAATTATTTTCTAAAATAAATGTTTTTATAATTTTAATTACAATATATAATTTTACAAAAAAAATTGTATCATACAAGCATACTCCATCTTGAAACAAAAGCTTCTAAAGGCAGGCCCAGGACTTCAGAATGCATACAACCAAAAAGGTTAGCTACATAAGCCATACGTTTAAGAACATACAAGCCAACAGAAGGGATCTATGAAGGATAATCACCTTAAGAGAAAAAACTTTGTGCAGATGACACTGGTTCAAATGTATTCCCTTGGGGAAAAAAAATCAACTCTGTAAAGATAGCAGATGGATTTGTTTAAATAGTAATAAAATTAACAAGGGATTTTAATAACCATCACAAATTATCAAGCATGCAACCATACAACAAATTGCCTTTTTTTTTTTTTTTTTTTTTGCCCATACAGCATGTTTGTCAGAAATTGACAGATGTAAAATTCCAGCTTTTAAAACTCACAGGCATATAGCTCTAGCAATAAACACAATGTAGGAGAAAACTGTTTTTACTTTCAGTTCAGCAAGAAAGTCAAATAGCTTCCAAGGGCTTACCACTGGTGGATCAACAGGTGCTGGTGGTTGTACTTGTAGGTTTACCGCAACAGTTTGTGGAGGAGGAAGAGTCTGAAATGGCAACTGGACCAAAGCTTCTGCAGCTGGAAGCTCCTCTTCTGACACCAAAGCATTCTGTACTAAAACCTGGCCCTGGGATAGAATTTCAGGCTGCACTTGTAAAGATTGCATAGACTGTAAGGGCAGTGGTGGAATCTGAGCTGGAGGAGATGTTGACATCTGCGGAGGAGTTGCAATTGGGATTGGAGAGGACTGCAGGGCTGAATATTGCTGGTGTGATGCTGGAGACACAATCTGCTGACCTGGGGACACCAAGGCGGACTGCTGAACGGGGCCAATGTGTACAACAGGGGAAGCTGAAAGTGGAAGATGGGATGGAAGATTCAGTTGCGCTGTTGGCTGCACCTGATTAGCAGTGGACTGTTGCAAGTTTGTCCCCGGCTGGAGAGCGGATGACATAAGAGGGTGTGGCTGAATAAGTGCTTGTGGATGAATAATTATGGTAGGAGACTGACTTGGTGAATGAGGCGGTGGAGGAGACACCACCACTGACTGCTGTGCTGACTGTGACTGGCTAGGAGACATTGTTAAAGGAGGGGGATGACTCTGAATTGGTGAACAATGCTGTGACTGGGCATTACTGGGAGGAAGGCCATGGTTTTGGAGTGGTATACAGTGCTGGGATGGGGGTGGATCTTGAGTTGGATTTTGGAGTGTAATTGGCTGCATTTGCTGCTGCTGCTGTTGTAGTATCAGCTGATGATGGGAAACCTTGGAAGGTGGTGAATGAAGAGGAATCTGTTGATGCTTTATTAGAGGATGAGGCTGAATTGGAGGATATGAAGCTGTGAGAGAGAGAGAGAAAATGACAATTAGTATCTATTTTAAAAATAGCATTGAAATTTTAAATAAATTTAAAGAAGGAAAATTTTTATATCAGAAGGCTACTAAGTCTTCCAAAGAAGAGTAACTTCAAAATGTAATAACAAACAACTTTTCCTTGGAAACTATAAATTTCATAAAATAAGCTGCACTGTGATAAAACTGCCTAATACAATTAATTTATAAATCTGAATCTATACATGATATAGTCTTATTAAATTGTATGGGTCCCCAGAAAATCTATGTTAACTTTTAACAATGTTATCCACTTAAATTCCTTCTTTGGGGAGAAGAGGAGTATCACTGAATAAGAATAACATATATAAAGATAACCTCAAATCATAAAAAAATGCAATATTAAAATCCATAAAAGTATCATCCTTTCTAATCTGTGTCTAAATATTCTTCCAACTAATCACGAATGTAATCACTTATTAAGCTTCCCAAATAAGTTACCATATTGAGCCAAGATAAAAGAGTTGGTATTATTTAACCAAGGAAATGAAAATGTTTTGCAGGAAAAGATAATTCAATTAAGCAAAAACAGATGTGTAAGTCCTAGAGCACAGTCAAATAATCATTGTAAAGGAAATCAAATTCCAGGGGCCCTTCCAAATCTAAGAGAGCACTAGTTTTGCTTGCAGAGAAAATGAGGCAATAAAAAAAAATCATACTGTCTAAATAAAGATCTCATTTTACTTCTCTGCCCCCCTCCCAAAAAAAACAAAACAACACACACACACACACACACACACACACCCTACAGTAATCTATAAAAAATAGTACCAGTTTTCTCCACAGAGGAGCCACTCAAAACAGCGACAATACAGATAAAGAATTAACAAAACCAAGTATCCCCATCATTTGGCCTCTTTTGCATACTGGTGTTTATGTTTACAAAGAGGGAGCTGCTGGTGAAATCCACTCTATCTAAATAAAAATGGAAACTGGGTTCACTATATATATAAACATATAATCATTATATTTCAAGGCTGAAACTAATAAAATACTGTATGCTAACTGTAATTGAAAATAAGTGTAAAAAAAAGAAACTGGGTTCACTAGAAGATAAACTGAAAAGGGGGCTTAATATTAATATCATGTAAAAATTAAAACAGAGCTAAAGATAGGGCAAAATTTTTTTCTTAATTTCAGAATGTGAAGATAAAGAACCACCTTGCATCTATTTTTATACTCAGCCACATTTGTGACAAAGGCCTTATAAAAACTTCCAACAATTTTTCTTTTTAAACATTTCTGCATTTGGTGGGTTTTTTAAATTTTTGAGATCCTTTAAGAAAATTAACATCTGGTTAACATCTCAAAAGGATATTTAGAAAGTCCAACAAATATCCATGAATTTTTTAAATGAAAATCAAAATTCATTTAACAAAATAATTTTCATCTAACTAGACTGGTATTTCAAACTAAAACTGAAAATTGTCAGCATTTTATAAATGTAATGATAAAGACTATGAGTATTCAATAAAATTTTGGATATCTATTTTTAAAAAAATATATTTTATTGATATTTTACAGAGAGGAAGAGAGGATAGAGAGTTAGAAACATCGATGAGAGAGAATCATCAATCAGCTGCCTCCTACACACCCACCTACTGGGGATGTGCCTGCAACCAAGGTATTCGCCCCTGACCGGAATCGAACCTGGGACCTTTCAGTCCACAGGCCGATGCTCTATCCACTGAGCCAAACCAGTTTCGGCAAAATTTTGGAAATCTATAGGATGTCTTTCTTCCAAGGGGCTCAAGGTACTTAAACATTGCTCATTGATCTAAAAATAAGTGCCTATGAAGTAGATAGGTATTAATTCCCTTTTACAGATTAAAAAAAAAAAAGTGTTTACAAGTATAACAGCAAAGGCCCATTTTAATTCAATTTTAAATTATAATTAAAATTTAGCATATTCTTTAAGAATAATGGATATTATGTTCACAGAAATAAAAATTCCTTCTGTGCTATAGAAATAATTTTTTTTTTTTACATTCTAGAGTTGATAATTCAACAGATTAAGTCTATCCTTTCACCTAGGTTAAATTTTTCTGTGATCAGAAATCAAAGTGAATTTATTATGTTGCCTGTAAGTCAACTGACAAGCACATCTATTACAGAATAATTATGAGGATATCTGAAATAGTACTTCTGCGCAAGAAAAGCACTAGTGCTCTGGAAAATCATATAATGCTTGTTTTTTTCTAGATTTAACAAATACTTTATTGTCAGGGTGGCATTATACTTAGAGAATTTATGACTGGTATCATCTCTCATTTATGTAGAACTCTAATTATTATAAATAATATATTACTGTAAATTACTAAATACATTATTTTATTCAATAATTATGAAACCCCACCCCCACCCCCGCCAAATAGTTACAACAATCCCATGAGATAGATAGGGTACTACACTAATCCAATATGTTACAGGTGATGAAACTCTGAGCACTAAGTGACTTGCCTGAAATCACCAAGGACTCGTATTTCTAACTAAGTCTGGGTTCCTGTTATGGACTGAATGTTTGTGTCCCACAAAACTCATGTGTTAAAGCCCTAACCCTAACATGACAATTTGGTGATGGGGCCACTAATGAAGTAATTAAGATTAAATGAGGTCAGAAAGGTGGGACCCTGACCTAAGACCATTAGTGGCCTTGTAAGAAAAGACCTCAGAGGACTCACTATCCTCCCTACTAGCGCTCAGATGAAAGGCCATATGAGAACGCAGCCAGAAGGCAGCCATCTGCAAGCCAGGAAGACTCTCACCAAAAACTAAACACTATCAGATCTTGATCTTGGGCTTTCCAGCCTCTAGAACACTCCAGCCTTTAAAACACTCTGTCAATGGTATTTTTTTCTCTCATGGCAGCCTGAACAGACTAACACAGGCTTTTCATTACACGCTGAATTAATGTCTGCAAAAAAAGGTATATGGGGGGATGTCAATGGGGGCAAAAGAAGACATATATAATACCATAGGTAATATTTTAAACAAATAAACAAAAAAGGGGAATATATATTTTTCCAATAGACTAATTTCATAAAAGTTCTAAAAACACTTGAGCTCTAATATTAAGGTTAATTTCCAGACATTTGCCTTATTTTATATAATAAAAATAGAATTATTAACTATCAAGTGGCAACTCCCCCTTCAAGAAGAAATGAAAAAAACAAAACAAATTTAGCACCCTAAAAATACATACAAGGAAGCAATAACCTTGTCCATTATAATAGTTATAAAACTATACTACACTGGAACACAGATTCTTTTAGCATTTGTAAGTTACCTGTAGGAACAAACATTTTACTAATTGAGGAAAAAGGATAAATTACCTATCCAAGAATCTCCCAAAATAAAGCTTAGCTTCAGACTAACTTCCCACCAGCAGAGTAGGAAAACTAAAAAGCTGGAAAATACTGCTTTCATCAGAAAATATAAATTGCTTTGAATAACCACAGTGTAAGGCTTGAATAAATTTTAACAAACTTATAATTTGGTAGCTACAAAAGTTTATATGCGTTAGGATGTTCCATTTGGTTTTGTTTCTAATCGACACCATCATAGAATACTAGGTAAATACACATAGCATTTGAATTTGGAATTGCAATTCTCCTGAGACTCTGACGGTTTTTGCTTACCGGTATCCTCCACACCAACTTAAAATATTGGCCATCAGAGGAAGACAACTACAAGGATATTATTGCACTACCAGTGAAAGGGGGAAGAATAAGTGTAACAAAGAAACAGGTACTGGGAGTTCAGGGAGACGGAAAATCTAAAAGTAGAACTCCCTGCTTGAACTAACCCTGAAAAAGTTCTTAGCTTTCTCTGAAGGTAACAGTCTCTCTGGGAGGGAATTATCCTACCTTCCAGTATAATCTATCAAAACTGTGGGAATTACTAGAAATTGTCCTAAGCAGTCATTCCAAGTACAGTGGGTCACTGCTGCTCCTCACTGACTTTTATCAACACTGGCCAGATAGGCTGGTTTGAAGCTGAGAATCTCTGGACAATTTTACTAATAAAAGAACAGCATGCTAATTAGACTGGGAGACCTTCCGGACAACCATCCGGACGTCCTTCCTGACAAAGCCAGCTGGGTGAAGCTGCCTGTGGCCGGCTGTGGCCGGGTAGACGAAGCAGCTGCCTGCCCTGTGGTCCCGGGCCCCAGCCAGCTGGAAAAGCCACCTGTCCCGTGGTCCCAGGAGAAACGGAGAACCCGCCCGCCCGCAGTTTGGGGGCCAGTGCCTGAGTCTGGCTGGGGCCTGGGAGATGGAGAAGCTGCCCGCTGCCTGTCCCTCGGTCCCGGGTACCAGTTCCTGTAGCCCAAGCAAAGTCACCTGCACACCGTCCCCTGCAGCTGCAGCCAGCCCAAGCAAAGCCGGCCTAGGACCTGGTGCCTGTGGCCGGCCAGAGGGAGGGAAGCCTGAGTCCCGGGTGTTTGCAACAGGCTGGAGGAGGGAATCCTGGGTTGCAGGTGCAGGACCAAGGCAGAGGTGGTTAGGAGAGATCAAGCCAGCAGGGGAGCAGTTAGGGGCAATAAGACCGGCAGACAGAGTAGTTAGGGGCAATCAGGCAGGCAGGCAGGTGAGGGGTTAGGAGCCAGTGGTCCTGGATTGTGAGAGGGATGCATGCCAGGCTGAGGGGCACCCCCCCATGCACGAATTTTGTGCACTGGGCCTCTAGTATAAGATAAAAGGATAAAAAGGTCAATCTGCAAAAAGGATTAAAAGAAACAATAAATGCAAAGTGCCTGATACACAAATGCTCAATATTATTATCCTACCTTCAAAGGGCTTACCACCTATTATAAAAGAAAAAGTGCCATAAAAAAGGCATAACAATGCTATACAAATTCAAAGTAATGAGAGATTTCTAACAAAATGAATCAAATAATTCTAACAGTTTGAGATTAGGTGATTTAAAGAACATGACACAGAGGAAACTTATAAAGAGAAATTGGTTTAGATGGAGTATATGCAGACTTCAGTAGTGTAAAATAAATCTTTAGAAAGCAACGCAGTTATAAAAGATTAGAAAGAAGTTGCTTGCCTGATGAGGTTGGATAAAAGAATTTTTTAAAAAATAAAACATATGTAGGTGTCTAACCCAGTAGGTATCTCTCTCTGTTTCTCTCTCTCTCTCTCTCTCACACACACACACATACACATTTTCAATAAATAATAATTATACTGGTATAAAAACATATGCATATATATTAAGGTTAGGGAAACCTAAGTATGCTGGAGAAGTAAAGGAAAAATATCCAACATGAGAAAGGCAAAAGATGCAATAATAACTATGACAGAAGGTAAAAACGATGCAATCAATGACGCAAATAGTGCTAACTTAAAAAGGAAAGCAGATAATTCCTTATCTAATTAGAAGTGAAGAAAGCTCAAAATTGACAAATTCTGAGATGAGTAGAAGAGATGGTAAGAAAACTCACTCGAGATGGCCCCAACATTTTCAGCATGAGAACCATAAAGCAACATTATCTGTAGATAGCAGGAGTGTACATGAGATTAAAAGTTTGATGAGAATGAAAATAACTTAGTTGACTCCCTGACATCTTCCTCTTAAAGATGAAAACCAAGATGGAAAAAAGCAACGTGGTAAAGAAAATAATTGTGTATAATCTTATTTTTGGAAAGTGATAAATTCCTCCCACTAATGACAATTTTAAACAAAAATAATACTTTTTTTTAAAGGCTTTTAATTTTGTTTCACTAAAGCATATTAAATGAACTACACACAAATTTTGTTTCTAAAGCTAAAAGGTTTTATTTTATAGTAGGAAACTAGCACATAATGAAGATGTTAATCAAATGTCAACTCACTCCCCAAAATCCATTTTATTATTATAATTTGTTTTAGCTACTGGGCTCTTTGGATTTCTCTTTTTTCAAGCTACAATATTGAAATGTGTTTTTCTTTTTACTTATGAAATTCACATTATAAAATGCTTCAAAATTATCATTTTTATTCAAGTAATGGACATCTTTTGTTTTTCTCTGCCTGCTAAGAAAATGCAACTATTTTCAACAAAAGTTTTATCCCACCTGGTGCTATTAACTGGTGAATACTTGACGTCCGGGTGACAGCTGTGCTTCGTGATTCCAGACTTGGACTTTCTCCTTTTCTAACACTTTCTGGAGAAGGATCTCGTTGGCTGATTTTAGAACTGGTTACTGTTGTTTTGTTATGACAAATTGTCAATGACTGAGTTTGGCCAGTGCTTTTCGGTGGACCATTCTGTGAGCTAGATAACACACCCAACTTCTGGCTGCGTAATGTTAAATTCTGAACCTAAAGAACCACATAACAAAAAATATGGATGAAACAGATAGTATTAATTCATGTGGTAATCGTTACATTATAGCAATAATGACAATATATTTATATTATGCTTTTCATAAAGCTCCAAGCACTTAAAACTACTGATTAATCCTGTAAGAAAGGGGAGTTATTATTCTAAGTAATCAAATCCTAAGTATTAAGTGAATTTTTTAAAAAGACATTAAGGGAAAGAATCATTAAGAATTCGATAAAAATTGAATATATATATATATATATATATATATATATATATATATATAAATTTTGAACTAAGAGTAAATTACTCTGCAACATACTGCATTTTTGAGAAAGGTCATTCCAAGTAAAAGGGAATACTTGAGCAAAGATGCAGAGGTGGGGAGCCCAAGGTGTGCAGGGAACAATGAGCAATTCCTTCAATCTCAGACCTGTACCATGCCAGGACTGACATTTTAAGGTTACAAGTATCTCATAAACTTACATAATTAGAGAGTGTGGATACAATACTTCGGTCTTAATAAGTATAAGAAAGATAACAAAAAAGTTATCAGCTCAACTGAGATTATAAGGGAATGCTAATCTTGTACTAGTAAGAAAATGAATTCATCAAATTATCTACCCCACTATGGTCATTATGAAAATCATTTCCCACTAACTCCTTTTTAAAGATGTTTGTTATATGCTGTTGCTATTGTATGGAACACTCAATTGCCTTTGAGAACCAGATTTCATGAATTGAAAAGATTGTGTATGGCCTTGAAATGGTTTCTGTGACAGCTCTTATCTATACCCAGTGTTATTCGAAACATACTGCCAGTCTGCATGCTGGCAAGGATAATCCAATTACAGTCACATGAAGTTTATAACATTTCTAAATAGCCAGGCAGAATATGCCTCTCCAATAGCTGCCCAAGTTTTTGTTTATCTGGAATGAATGCACCAAATACATTTATGCTAGCACTAGCTCTGGAAAGGAAACTGAAGTAAAGAGATTATAAAGTGACAAAGCAAATGATATATTGCGTTTCATAAATATTCCTGTTTCATGTGTGTTCAGTCTCTACAACTATATTATTAACTGATGCTCAAAGGCTATACATTATCTTAGATCCAGGTGCCAAATGCAGTGATAAGCCAATAGCAAGTGCTAAAAAAATGTTTTGGGGCAGTTGAGGTTTCCATCAGTTCTATTCTAAGCTATTGAAATAATCTTCTAAGTGAGACTATATCTTCTCTGATTTTTGTCAAATATTTCACAGCAATATAAGTGGACTAAAACTACTTTATTATTAAAATGTAATGCAAAAAATAAAATGTGCTAAAATCCAGGTTTCTCAAAGTCAAGGCCCAAATCACTTCAAGCCACATTCTCCACTATTCCAGTCCATCATTCTCATATTCTAGCCATACTGTTCTATTTGCCCTTTCCCAAACTACCTTGCTCATTTACCATCCTTGCTCAAGCTCCTCTTACCTCAAATGCCATTCTTCCTCAACGCTTCTTCAAGGCCCAGTAAAAATCCCAAAGAATCCTCCCTAAATCCCCTGATTAGAAATAATTTCTCCTTTCCTATCTAATGCTTTTCTCATGGAATTTGGGTCATATTGGCCTACAGCACTGCCTAATGTCTAGCTTATTTTAGAATTACTCATGTCTGTGTCTGTGAAATATGGAGGCTCTGATTGGCAGGCTCCCATCTCTGACATTCATGTTTGTACTCCCACAGTTCTGTATTGCAAACGACAGAAGCTCCACAAGTCAGAGGTATTTTTCTCTATCTGATTCTGAAATATATATTACACATATATATTTCATATATATTATATTTTTTTTCCTTTTAGTCTATTCATGGTTTTCTTAGGCTAACATTAAAACCTGTTCATATTTTACTTTTAAAAAAAATCTCAACAAATATCTAGTGATATTTATTTTAAAAATTTGAAAATTTGAAAAAATTTCCTTCAAATGAAAAGTATATATATTTACAATGTAAATGAAGATTTGACTCAATGAACCCTAAAACCTGATGCAGTCCATTTCTATAAAATAATACACTCTTTTCTTCTAACTTTTGTTTTCTGGAATACTGAAATTCAATGCAAAAAATAAAATGTGCATTTTATATATTATATATTACTAGAGACCCAGTGCATGAAAATTCATGCACTGGAAAGGGGGGTCCCTTAGCCCTGCCTGGCCCCTCTCACAGTCCGGGAGCCTTCAGGTGCAGGAGGCGACCTGGCAATCAGGGAAAGGCAACGCCCCATCACACCTCTGCTGCTGCCACTGACGGCAGCACGAGCCTCGGCCAGCCCTGGTTTCCTGAGCCTCAGGCAGCCCTGGGCAGCTGGGCAGGCGCCATCTGAGGCTTGCCTACGCCTCAGCCAGCTCTGGGCGGCTGGGGGGCTGAGGAGACTGGGGACTCCGAAGGCAGGCCTGGCCTTGACGCATGCCTGGTGGGGGTGAGTGGACTAGGCGCCACCATCTTGTGGCTGTGGGCACCGCCATCTTTGAGGGCATGGCAGTCAATTAGCATATTCCCTCTTTATTATTTATATACTATTTATATAAATAGATAAATTTTAGACTATTGCTATACCTATCTGTGGTCATTTTGGCTTAAATATTACATTTCAAATGTTAAACTATACTTTTAAATTATATTACAAAGTTAAATTAGCTACTAATAGGAAGATCACATATTCAGATTTCCTTGACAGAGCTTCACTTTTGCAGAAAACACACCCTTTCTAAATAAAGAATATCAGTGTAGTCTGAAGTCCAACTTTTATTTTATCTAAACAAAAACTATGATCAAATTATGGAAACTTTTCTGACTTTTGAAAAATTCTAAATTTCCTGTGAAGTATTTTTGCTAATTTCACACCTTAGATTTTTATAGTGGATTACCAAATACTCTCACACCAATTGTTCTATTTGAATCTAAGAAATATTCTGTGAATTACAGCAGCATCCCTTCCTTGCAGATGAGAAAACTAAGAGTTAATATCTCAATGGCGGCTACAGAGCTGGGTTTCTAGATTTTAAATCCAAAAGACAGTTTTTTTCTCAATTCTCACAGCATTCCCCAGATAGCCATGGTAAGCAAGATTTCTTACTTTTCTACAAACATATTTTTAGTTCTATGACACCTTCCTGAAAAAAATTTTCTGAAAAAAATAGTGGGGAGAAGGGATAGAACATTTAAAATGGTAAATAAGAGTAAAATACTCTGAATTTCTTTTTCCCCCCTTAGTATTCTATAAATAAATTTTAATAATAAGGAAAAATGAACTATGCTGACTTCTATCACTTAAAAAGAGTACTAAAATAAAACTTCAAATTTGGTAGTTCTCAATTACACACTAATTATTTTAAAAAGTGAAAATATAAGCTTTAAATTAACAAAGTGAAGCACAAATTTTTCAAAACTAAGAACCCTGAACTTGAGAAAAGTTACCACTGAAATACTCAAAGTATTAGCATCACTTACCACTCCCTCACTGACATTTCAAAAGCACAGAAGAGAAAAACATTTGCAGAGAAATTTCTAAAGGCTCCTCAAAGTCTACCTTTTAATTAAGTCATATTATCACAAAGCCTCATACCTGTGTCACATCAAGCTGAAGCCACTTCTGTAAATTACTATGTTCATTATACCATTAAAGACACTGTAATATGTTTTCTCTATGAGAACACACAAGACAGATTGTGCTTTAGAGCATGTTAGTAATATTTTCCTAACTCATTTATTTACCTTGGAAACTGTAAATTTTTTAGAAGGTTGTGTTTCTCTTTTCACTTCAAAGCTAAGTACCAAATTTGTGACTCGTCTTTAGACAATATGTAACGAAAATAGTAATTAGTGGCATGTGATATCTAACATGCCAGGCAGAATACTAAGTACTTTATAATTATTGTCTCATGTATTTTTATAACAACTCTGAGCTATCATTTCTAGTTTACAATGAAGAAACTGAGACCTTGAAAAGGTAATAATAAAAGCTGTTTAGTAAGTGCTAACTATGTATGAAACATTGTTCTGTTTTTCACTTATTAACATATTTAATCCTCACTACAAAACTATAAAATAAGCAGTATAATTACTTTGTAAGTATTTATTTTATTTTATATTGTTGGAGCTGAAGCAAGAAATTAAGGATATCCAATAAATGGTAGAGCATTTGAACCCAGAGAATCTAGCGTCAAAGTCCAAACATACACTGTGCTATACTAAGACCTTGTCCAAAATCAATCAACTAGCAAGTGACAAAGCTGGCAACTGTTGCTGAAGTCAGAATTTGAACCCAGGTCTTCCTGTTCCCCCACTTGCAAAAAAAGGTACTAACAAGTGCCCATAATGTTCTAGACACTAAATGTACATATTACTCATTCTTCAACCCACCCTGGAAGTATGTATGACTATTAGAGATGTTTGGTAACTTGTCTAAAGCCACACAACTATTAAGTAACTGAAGTGGGAGTTGAAATTGAGTCCATGCATATAACCTGAATAGCCTCCTTACTCCTACCTCCGTGCCACTTTCCTTTTTCCTGGCAGGCTTTACATTTATTTTATCTTGTTTTATTGTGTACATCTTATAAGTCAATTAAAATTTCAGTTGGAACAAAATATAAATAAAACAGAAAATATTCTGGAAGTTGATAATGCTCTAGCTCTATTAGGTTTTTTTATAAATAAAAAGTTTTAAAAAAATAAAAAACAGCCAAGCTAGTGTGGCTATGTGGTTGAGCCTCAACCTATGAACCAGGAGGTCACAGTTTGATTCTTGGTTAGGACACATGCCCCAGGTTGCTGGTTCAATCCCCAGTAGGGGGGCGTGTAGGAGGCAGCTGATTAATGATTCTCTCTCATCACTGATATTTCTACCTCTCTCCTTCTTCCTTCCTCTCTGAAATCAATAAAAATATATTTAAAAACCAAACAGCAAAATCATTACTTCAACAAATCTATCTCATGAAAAGACATTTATAAAAAAAAGTTTAGAGCTGAAAAAAATCTTAAAGTTAACAAAAACAAAGGCCTCATTTTGTAAACATGGAAACTAAAGTCCAACAAAGTTCAGGAATTGTGGAGGATCACACAGCTGTTAAGAAAAACTTAAATTTAATTGGTCAGCATCTTTATATATTAATATATTAAAACTGGCTCTTATTATTAAATAAAATATAATGTAAAGAGATCTATGAAAAGTAACAAAGAATATTATTACTATCTTATTTTTTGCTTTTTACCAGAATACTGAAACTATTAAATTAAAAGTAATAAGGCAAGAATGATCCTAAGATATACTAGTTTCTATGGAAAAAGTAATATTTTACTCAATTGTTTTAATTTAAAATTTACATTTTTACCAACTTTACTGAGGGGTAACTTACATTCAACAAAATGAATGAACCAATTCAGTGAATTTTGACATATGTATACGACATATCACCACCACTCCAATCAAGATATAGAACATTCCCATCACCCAGAAATTTCTCTCATGCCCCTTCCACATCAATCTCCCCTACCTTCTGCCCCTTGTACCACCAATCCAATTTCTTTCACTATAGATTAGTTTTGCCTGTTCTGGAATTTCATATAAATTAATCAAAGTATGGACACTGTAGAGTCTGGCCTCTTTTGTGAATATAATATTACTTTTTCAATGTTTTTTTATTGATTTCAGAGAAAGGAAAGGAGAGAGAGAGAAAGAGAGAGAGAGACATTAATGATGAGAGAGAATCATGGATCAGCTGCCTCCTGCATACTTCCTACTGGGAATTGTGCCCACAACCTGGGCACGTGCCCTGAGAATTGAACTGTGACCTCCTGGTTCACAGGTTCACGCTTAACCATGGAGCCACACTGGCCAGCCGGGCAAATGATAATGTATCTGAAGTGCATTGTTTTTTGTTTTCATAATTTTAAATTTCCAAGTAATATTCCACAATTTGTTTATACATTCACCAGTTAAAGAACATTGGTTATTTCCAGTTTGGGGCTGAATAGAGCTGCTATGAACATTTGTTTACATATCTTTCTGTGGAGATATGTTTTCAAATCTCTCACAGTAAACATCTAGAAGTACAATTGCTGGGTCACATGGTAAGCATATGTTTAACTTTATAATGAAATGACAAACTGTTTTCCAAAGTGGTTATACCACTTTAGATTATCACCAGCAATGTTTTGACAATATAGCTGCTCTACATTCTCCAGAATCAGTCTCCTTCATTTCAGCCATTCTAGCGAATGTGATTGTGATTTGCATTTCTATAATGATTAATGATGTTGAGCATTTTTTTTCACGTGCTTGTCAACCTTTTGTGAAGTGTTCAAATCTTTCCCCCAATTTTAATTGAACTGCTCATATTTTTTTAAAAAATATATTTTCTTGATTTTTTACAGAGAGGAAGGGAGAGGGGATAGAGAGCTAGAAACATCGATGGGAGAGAAACATCAGTCAGCTACCTCCTGCACACCACCCACTGGGGATGTGCCCGCAACCAAGGTACATGCCCTTGACCAGAATCGAACCTGGGACCCTTCAGTCCGCAGGCCGATGCTTTATCCACTGAGCCAAACCGGTTTTGGCTGAACTGCTCATATTATTACTACTTGAAAACATACTTTGCATTTTCTGAATACAAGTCCTTTGTCAGATATATGTATTGTGAACATTTTCCCTTAGTCTGTGACTTGCTTCTTCACTTTTGTAACAATGTTTTTTGAGAACAATTTTTAATTTTGATAAACTCTATTTTCTTTTATGATTAGTGCTTTTTGTGACTGAAGAAAGCTTTCTCCACCCTAGTTATTAAGATATTTCCTGTATCATCATCTACAGGTTTTATACTTTCAGCTGTTACCTTTAGGTCTATATTCTAATATTTATTTTTGTAATTTACATGAGAAAAAGTGAAGGCTCACTTTTTCCATAGTACTAAACAAAGTAATATTCTATTCCATTTTTTTAATTTAAAATGTACCCAATTTAATTCATTTTTAATATTAAAATCCATCTTGACTTAGTTATTATATAGCTGCTTGCAAAGAAATCTACACAAAAGAATGCAACTCACATAACAAAAAATAAATCTACTATACAATAGAACTAAACACAATGTCATATCGAAAACTTATTTTCATTTATGTCAAATAACCTAAATATCCATATTTAATGGTATTATAATTTCTATAGAAGAAAAAACAACTTTCTTGAAGTTCTTATAGTGTTATATTAAATTTCAATCTGAAATGTATGACAAAGAGCACTAAAATAATCAGTAACTTAAACTACAAGGTATGTTTATCTTTAACTGAAGATCCAGACCTCAAGTACCACGTTATGAAGCTAGACAAGCTCACCTGAGTAGCTGCAGACTGACAGGAAGATGACGATGACGACGAGACAACAGGAATGTCAGACTGTACAGCAGCCACAGTGGTAGCGGGTGTGAAAATCAGCTGTACAGACAGAAAAACCAAAACAAAAAAATACTCTAAGACAAAAAGAACATGTCTCACACACAATGTATAGCAGGCAAGGGAGACTGAAATTCATGACAGAAAGACAATGCAATTTAGGATTTCTTCTTAAGCAAAAAAAGGTTTTACGTGACAAAGAGAAGTTTCTGATATAGAGAACTAAAAAAAAAATCATAAACATTTTTGAAACAGTTCATGATTCTGGTGAGTAGAAAAATAAATCAGTGTTCAAAAAGGAATATGTAATTTGGTAATATGAAATCCTCATACCAAATTTTGCCCTGAATAAGCTATTATACTTAAATTTCTCCCAACTAAAAACTACAATGGTAGGATCCCAAAAACTTAGATTACAATAAACAACCATAGTCACTACTCTTGAATGCAAATTAAAGAAAGACATAAAGAAACCCCCAAAAGTCTTTTCAATCCTCTTGACTATAAAAGCTAACTATGCTATATAATACACTATAATATTTCACTCAGCTATATAGGATCTATAGTACAAATCTAGGTTGCTCTTGATTTAAAAAAAAATCTGTAAAGAAAAACTCATTCTAAATGTAAATACTAGAACATGTCAAAATTCAGTAACAGTTTGCAAAAACAGCTTTACATAAAAAATAATGAAGAAAAGACATACTTGATTTATTTACTAATAATCACCATCTCTTTTCAAATGTTTTTTTCAATACTGAAACAGAATGCTATTAATTTAAAAAAGTAATACAATACATTCAGAGATTATTCAATCCAACTTAATAAATTATAACAGCTATTTCCACGAATGTGTAAAATACTCTATTTCAAATTTGCATCGAGTTATTCAGTTCCTCAAAAACCATTCCTGTTTAAATTAAAATTATCAATTAAGGAATCTGTTATATTTCAGTTCTTTATAGTATATTATTGGTAAATTTAAGTGAATTAATCAAAAAAACATAACATTCACAAGAAGTTAATTTCCAGGACAAACAACTGAAAGCACTAAACCTAAAGAGATGATGTTCTATTTAACTTGAACCATGTGAAACTTCCAAGGGGTCAAAAACAGTCAAATTACAACCATTTCAAATGGTTCATGCAGCTTAATTCTGAAGCATATTATTAATTAAATAAGAGCTCATGGCGGGAAAATGGCAATGCCTACTGAACAATCTGTAGATGGGTCATATCATTGTTTCCTATTAGAAATATGATGGGGAACTTTCTTTGCAATTTTAGTGCAGACCTGGGAATCCAGATATATATTCAGTTCCCTGGACAAAAAAAGGAAAGTAAATAAATATATGCTAGGGCCAAAGTTTTTATTTAACTACATACAAAGACATCAAATAAAATAAATGTCAGCCAATTTCTGCATTTCTTAAAGAAGCTCAACAGTTAAATCAAGAAGTCAGAATAGCCAAATTAACCTTCCTGTTATTAATAAAAGATCAGAGTGAGCTTAAGAACACAGATTACCTTGCAAAATTGGAGATGGGAATAACCAAAGCTCAGAATCATTTGGTAAATTACCAAAACTTCAATCCTGATTTCAGAAGATGTCACAATATAAATTCTAACTTATAGTTAACAACCAAGTTTATAACATTTTTAACATTTTCATTAAATCTTCTTCAAATCTAAGATGTCAATGATATACAATGATTTTATGTATCACTATAGGTACAATTACCGTATTTTTCGGACCATAAGACGCACTTTTTCCCCCCCAGAAGTGGGGGGAAAAAGTCCCTGCGTCTTATGGTCCAAATATAGCCTACACATATACTTTTAAAAAAAAGTTTTTTTACTTGCCCAGCTCTGTGTGGTCTCTGTGTGCTTGCCTGGCTCTAAAATGGTTCTAAATGCTGCTGTTTACTTTACAGGGTTGATTACATGTGTTTATGACTGTGATGTTGGGTTTTAATGCACATAAAATATTTTAGGACACTATTTGTTTCAGAATCTTTTTTTCTTCATTTCCCTTCTCTAAAAACTGGTGCGTCTTATGGTCCGGAGCGTCTTATGGTCCGAAAAATACGGTATAAATGTACGATGCTATCAATTATAAAATGCATCTCAGTTTCAGATGTTAAAATGTGAAAGGTTTGAAATCAATGAAATCTGATATTAAAAAAATAATCATTTCTCTGTTACAGATTTGTCAGCTTCGCATGTTACTATTTGAAACACCAAGAAGGCCTACCAATTAAAAGAATTTTTCATGACATAAATGTATAAGAGCTGAGCACACGCACATAAAAATTTGTTAAACATATCTTAAATATTTAAAATGTCCTTATTGCATCAAATCAAGAAATATTTTGATCTCTCTCAAGTCCTTAAATGCTAAAAAAAATTTGGTAGCTCACATCTTACCATTTGAGCTCGGAGATACATTTGAGCTTGGCTTGCAGTTAGGGTAGGGGAGGTACTCCCTAGTAACATAGTCTGTTGGGTAATACTGCCGCTGGTAGAACTGGAAGCCTGGGAACGGCTTATTAACTGTGCAGGTGTAGGAGAAGTGGAGAGGTTGATCTAAGGAAGAAAACATATTAGATCATAGGCTTCCATGACACTGAATTTCACCACGCTGACTTGGGCAATCAATAGTATATACAGTGGCTAAGGAACCTAAAAAGGAGGACTTCAACTTTGACAGACCCCTCACTTCTTTGGGCAATTTTCTGCACTTATGCAAACAATAGCATTTACTGGTTAGCAATTAGAACAATTTTGAAAGCTATCCTCCATGTGTTTCAATTCCAGTATTTTAAAATATCATTTTTTACTACCTCCCAAAAAGTAAGGTTAATGTCCCATTATTTTAATAGTCCACATAACTTAAAACATTCAAACCAACAATGTACACTATTTTGTCAGATTCTGAGGGATTTTTGAAGTGAACAAAAATTAAAACACAAATAATCCATTCATATACATAAAAACATACATGTAACATATAATTAGGGTTAGCATTCTCTCTCAAAAGCTCCCAGGAAAGAAAAAACTACAATACAATTGCTATTTGTTAAGCAGATAAAAAAAAATCCTGAACACTGGTTACAAAATTAAATTATACACAATACTTTAAAGTGTCCCTCAAGTGTTGCTCAGTGGTTGAGCATTGATCCATGCACAAAGAGGTTGCTGGTTCAATTCTGGTCAGGATACATACCCAGGTACGAGCTCCATCCCCAGCAGGGGGCATTCAGGAGGCAGCTGATCAACATTTCTCTCTCATTGATGTTTCTATCTCCCTCTCCCTTGCTCTCCCTCCATAAATAAATAAAAATATATTAAAAAACAACAACAAAAACTAGCGCACAGTATATCTCTAGGATATGTAAGAGACTAGTATCTAGTGTACCTGTGAAGGCAAAATGCATGAAGTATGGAACAGGGCAAAGGGAGACCTTTATATCCTTTTTTATCTTTCCAACTTCATACAACATTCATGTATCATCTATTTAAAAGATAAATAATGTATATATATATATATATATATATATATATATATATATATATTTTTTTTTTTTTTTAATCCTCACCCAAGGGTATGTTTTTACTATTATTATTGAATCTAGAAAAAGAGGAAGGAGGAGTGTGGGGTGAAGAGAGAGGAAGGGAGGGAGGGAGAGAGAGAGAGAGAGAGAGAGAGAGATATCATTTGCCTCCTATACACACCCTGCCTGGTAATCAACCTGCAACCTTTTGATATACAGGATGATGCTCCAACGAACTGAACCACCCAGCAAGGGCTAAATAATATTTTTAATGAGAGTAATGTAATCTGACTTCAAATCCTTTTTGTAGAAAATAAAATTAAGAAGTAAGAAATTAAGAAAGCATTTATTAGACTTTTGATTCAAGCAATAAGGCAGACTGGACTCTTATATACATGTGCCCAAATAATTCACTAAGATGCTAAATCAGCATGAGAAATTAGTACAGCTGAATTTCAAAAGGGGAGCTCTGGACAGGTGGCTTGGTTGGAGTGTTGTCTCCATACACCAAAAGTTTGCACATTCATCCCTGATTGAGGCACAAACAGGAGGCAACCAATCCATGTTTCTGTTTCTCAGTCTCTCTCTCCCTCCCTCCTTTCCTCTGTAAAATCAATAAATATATCCTCCATAAAAGATTTTTAAAAAGGGGGGAGGGGAGGATTTCTAGGTGCCAGAAAAGAATAAACTCAAAGACCTAAAGTCCCAGCTATCGCCAATGTAGTCTCAGGGGACAATGGCCAAAAGAGGTAAAAAAAAAAACAACAACCTAATTTTGAGCCTATTTCAGGGAAAGCTGGAAGTAAAACCCCTATTTTGAGCCAAAATCCTCAAAAGGTCTGCTCAATAGGTGAAAAGGAAACTCTACCCATATGCCCTGAGAAGCAGCAAGGCAGCTTGCCATCTGCCCTGCTCCCAGTGTGGGGAGAGAGGCTCCTATGAAAATCAAAACTCCAGATTTGCACCATGCAGATGTACAGAATACAAACCGACACTACCTGTATAGTTCCACAACCCATCCCAAACATTAGCATTTGCACTACTTCAGGACATTTGTTAAAATGAGCAGGTGGTCCTAGCCAATATTGCTCAGTGGTTAGATTGTCCGTCCTCCAATTGAAGGATCTCGGATTCAATTCTGGTAAAGGGCATGTACCCAGCCAGGACATGGAGGAAACTACTTGATGTGTGTATCTCACATCAATGTTCCTCTCTCTTTCCGTCTCCCTTCCATTCTCTCTAAAAATAAATGGAAAAAATATCCTTGGATGAGGATTAACAAAACAAATTTAAAAAAGAACAAGTGAATGGAGGAAAGCTTGAGTACAGGTTATAGAGGAGGATGTCTCTGTACTATTTTTGTAATTTCCTAAACTTTAAAGCTTGGAGTTGGTTAATTAATTCTCTAAATTTAGCGGTATCTTTTAAGTATTTCTTAATTTTAAGAAATTAACCAATGAAATAATTAAACCTATAATTCAGTAAACATAATATACAGAATTAGTCTGCAATCTGGCTTTTACTCCTAACATACTACTAAAAGTCCCATTAGCAATAACCAGTGCTCTCTATCCAACAAATTCAGTGAATTTTTTTCAGACCATTCCTTCTTTTTTCTTTTTTTTTTTAATATATTTTATTGATTTTTCAGAGAGGAAGAGAGAGGGATAGAGAGTTAGAAACATCAATGAGAGAGAATCATCGATCAGCTGCCTCTTGCACACCCCCTACTGGGTATGTGCCGCAACCAAGGTACATGCCCTTGACTGGAATCGAACCCGGGACCTTTCAGTCTGCAGGCCGACGCTCTATCCACTGAGCCAAACCGGTCCTGGCAAGACCATTCCTTCTTAACCTTCTGACTCATCTCCAAAATGTTCATGCCTTATCTTTAATACTTCTCTTCTTAAATTCCTAAATTATCACATCTATTCCAGTAGTTTCAAAAAATTCTATCGTAATTACTCTGAATCCTTGAAGACAAACTCTTATTCTGAGCTCCAGATCCAACTACTTACCAAAGACATCTTATTGAATGTCTCAAATAGCAAACTTATTATTATTCCTTCCTAAGCCAGCTTATTCTCAAATGGCCACCAGCATCTTTTAAAATCTCCCATAAGAGATTATCTGGGAGTTATACTGATTCTTCCCTCTCCTTTACCATACATGTATCTTATTGATTCTCCACCTTTATTCTCATTTTCATTTTGATTTTTAATCACTTAGTTTGACAGTCTAGGCCCATGGCACTTCCATCTAGATTTCTTTGAAAAGCGATCCCCCACCTGGAATCTTGCCTCCCCCTCCTTGTCAGATAATCTTTCCATGATTTTATTAATATTAATTAACCATTTAAAAACCTTCTGGCCGAAGCCAGTTTGGCTCAGTGGTAGAGCGTCGGTCTGCGGACTGAAAGATCCCAGGTTCGATTCCAGTCAAGGGCATGTACCTTGGTTGAGGGCGCATCCCCGGTAGGGGGTGTGCAAGAGGCAGCTGGTCGATGTTTCTCTCTCATCGATGTTTCTAGCTCTCTATCTCTCTCCCTTTCTCTCTGTTAAAAGTCAATAAAGTATATTTAAAAATAAAAATTTAAAGATAAATAAATAAATAAATAAAATAAAAACCTTCTGGATAACATTCAACCTCTCCTGAATCACTAGCAGTGTCCTCCCACTCTTCTTTTCTTTTAACAGAGAGGAAGGGAGAGGGATAGAGAGTTAGAGACATCAATGATGTACCCAACCAAGGTACATCATTGATGTTTTTCTAAACCAAGGTACATGCCCTCAACCGGAATCAAACCTGGACCCTTTAGTCTGCAGGCGGACACTCTATCCACTGAGCCAAACTGGTCAGGGTTCCTCCTACTCTTCTATACGATATCCTTCACATTAGCCATATGAAGCTATTTGCAATATCATGATTTCTCCAGCCTCTATGGCCCTGTAATAATGTTCTGGACTGGATTGAATGCCAACAAGCCCTGACCCCTCTCCACCTGTATAGTGAACAACACCCTCTCAAAGATCTTCAGCTCTAATAAGCTTTTCTAGGCATCCATAGTAAAACCATTTTACCTTCTTTTTGTCTGTTATCTTCCAGCTGGCATATACTTCTACCCTTTTAAACAACTATTTATTTCTTTAAGAGTGGGGACCATGTGTTATTCATTTTCATATATCCAATATCCATAAAAGTGCCTTCATTCAATAAGTTTATTAAGTTAATAAATAGCATGTTATTTTAAGGCATATTTCAGAGTTTTAATGTAATATATAAGTCCATCACAAAGAACATGAGTGTGAGTGTATGTAAGAGAGACAGATACAGAGAGAAAAAATAATTTTGGGATAGCCTTTAACAAGGCAGAGATGTGCTATATAATAAAATTTTTTAGAGATGTGCTATATAATAAATTTTATATGCTATATAATAAATTATTAATAACCCCCCCCCAAAATATAATCTTTTTCTATATCACTCTACAAACACACATTTTGGATAAAGCCTTGCTCCAAAAATTAAATCACTTAGCAGTGTAAAACTGAACCCAGGTTTTCCATCTCATGTATTTTGGCAGGGGGCTTTCCTATACCTTGAAAGTTTGATCAATAATCTGGGTCAGTCTGCAGTAATAACACGTTGTCACTTTTTTCTAGTCAGTGATGAGTGGGGGAGGAAGAGGCACAACCACACACTCTTTAAACAAAAACATAATAAAAGTCTTTTTAAAAAATGACTGGCTGATAACTAAAATGCCTGAGTACTCATTAAGGAAATAGAACTCAAAGTACAGACAATGCTTTTCTTGGTCTTTAAAAAGAAAAAAAGGAAGTGAGAAAACTCAATAGTTACTTCCTAACCACCTGAATTGCATTTCACTTTGTCTAAGTAGTGAGATCAAAGAACAAATATCATGTTTATTTTTAACTTCCATATGGCAAATAACACGTGAGGCAGTGTCTTCTAATGAATGCCCAACCCATGAGAGTACATAGATTAGTCCTCATCCCTGAAAAAAGTCATCTCCACCCGCTGGCCTAAAAGAAACTTTCATTCCTTCCCACAACTGATAAGGTTCTCCTCTATCTCCGGCTTTTGTTCCACAGACCTGAACCAGATGCCTTTATCTGTTCCCTGTCAATTACTCCTAAGTCCCCACACTCCTAAGTCCCTTTCACTTTAAAGCCTTGGCCCATCCTGGCCGCACACTTTAAAAGGGAGCTTATTGCTTGAATCTTATTACTGGAGTCTCTTCCCACGGGCACCGATTCCAAGAGTCACAGAGAAAACCAAGTCCGCTGAGAAAAGCCATTTAACTCCCAACCACCTCGTGGGGTCCCCAAAAGGAATTTACACCGGACCTCTGGCCCAGAGGACTCTGCAGAGCCAGAGCCCATTTGGGAGCCACTGCTGACAACTGACGGGTAAGAATCAATGGAGTATTATCTACAAGGAGAAACAGTACACAGACATAAAGAAAATAATGCAGACCTATATTATATGGAATGAAAATATCTTAATCACCCAAGGTTAAGAGAAAAACAGTACAGAATTACATATAGTATAATCTTACTTATATAATTACATACAAATGTGTGTGTGTGTGTGTGTGTGTGTGTGTGTAAATCACATATGAGAACATGTTGAGAGACAAGTGACTGCACTGTATATCAAACAATAATGCATGGTGGTTCTCCCTTAATCTGTGGTTTTGCTTTTCACAAAGTAGTCCAAAAATATTAAGTGAAAAATTACAGAAATAAACAATTCACAAGTTTTAAACTGCATGTCACTCTGAGTAGCATGATGAAATCTTACACCATCCTGCTCCATCCCACATGGGACATGAATCATCCCTTTGTCCAGCATATACACACTGTATACCCTACCTGCCCATTAGTCACTTAGTAACAGTCAAAGCTACCAAAGCAACTGTCAAAGTATTGAAGCACTCTATACATTTGTATTGTCTGTCATTTAGACAATGAGAGTGTATCACATTTTATTTAGGCAATATAAAAAACAACAAAATAAAGTTCTTTAATCAGAAATAACCACTGATTAACAGTTTGTTGTGTATTTTAGATTTTCTTCCTGCATAGTCAGATATATAGATATAACTTTTAAAAAATAAGTTAGGCCCAGCCAGTGTGGCTCGGTGGTTGAGTGTCGACCATGAACCAGGAGATCATGGTTCAATTCCTGGTCAGGGCACACATCCAGGTTTCATACTTAATCCCCAGTTGGGGGCATGCATGAGGCAGCTGATCAATGATTCTTTCTCATCATTGGTGTTTCTCTCTCTCTCCCTCTCCCCTCCTCTCTCTGAAATAAATTTTTAAAAAATAGCAAGTTAAGTGGCAGGAATTCTGTTTCCAGAATGATGGAATAGACATACTTTTCCCTTTTCCTCTTCCTAATTATTACTGAAAACCCTAAACTTAAGATAATCCCAAAGGTGGAAAAAGCAGACTGGCTAGAGACCTCAGGACCTAATAAGCAATGTGGGTGTGAGCTCCCTAGGATTTCTTTTTGTCTCATATAACCCAAACTTGGAGCTAACGAATACTGTAACACTAAAACATCAATGAGCACAGACAAGGAGCCCCAACAGAGAAGCCTGCTATTTCTAGCCAAAGGACCAGGAAAGAGACAGCCTAGCAACTTTTTTTTTAAGAGCTCTACTTCACAGAAAACATTGTGGCCCCACCCACACCCACCAGCAAAGACCTCACCAGGCTGTAATAAGGCACCCCAACACTCCTACTCCCTCCAAAGGGTTAGTGTCAGAGAAGGCAGGTAGAGAGCCAGGACTTTAATCCCAGCCAGGCAGTAACAGCACCACCACAAACCCACCTATTCCCTGCAGAATCATTGGAGACCATATGGGAAGCAGTCCTCTGTCCCTGCCAGCCAGGAAAGCAGCAGTGGGGGCCTAGTGAGGAGCCAGAACTCTCACCCCCGCACCTCAGCAATTACGAGGAGCACCTCCTTGGGTATCAATGGAGACCAAATGGGGAACCTGTCTCATAACATAATACTGAAAATGTCCTAGTTTTAATAAAAAATCACTCAATGTATTAAAGAACTAGAAAGAGCTCTCAAGCTGAAAGACAATCAATCAATAAATGCCAACACTAAGAACTATCTGAGAAAGATTTTAAAGCAATTATTTTTGAACAAGCAGTTATGAGCCTGACTGAATCAAGTGAAAAATATACTCTCAGCAAAGAAACAGAAGATATAAAGAACCAAATGGAAAGTTTAGAACTGAAAGAACAGAATAACCTAAATAAAGTAAATGATATCATACTATACATTCTTGCCATTTTTCAACTTAATACCTAATGAAAATCTAAGTCTCTCTGTAAAATTAATCCTCAATTAAAGGACATTTATATTGTTTATAATTTCTATTATAAACCATGCATGTTTGCTTAATTATCTATATCATTTCTGCAGAATTATCTGGTCCATCTCAGGCTGGTTAGCTCAGTTGGTTAGAGCATTATCCCAAGGTTGTGGATTCATACATGAATCAACCAGTGAGTGCATAAATAAGCAGAACAACGTACCAATGTTTCTCTCTCTGTCTCTCTCCTTTCTCTCTAAAATTGATAAATAAAAATTAAAAAAATTAAAAAACAATTATCTGGTCCAAAACATCTATATTGATGAGACTGATAAACCTAGGACAACTGATGAAATTTTAATATACATTACATTGCAGGAAGGTTAAGTTTACTGAATTTGATCATTTTCTTGTGGCTTTGTAAAGAAATGACTTTGTTTCTAGTAAATATATATAAAAATATTTAGGACTAAAGAAACATGTCTCAACTTACCCACAAATGATTCAGAAAAAAGAAACAATATGTAAATATATAGAGAGAAAAAATGATAAAGCAATGAACCAAAATGCTAACAACTGGTAAATCTGAGTAAATCTTTTCATTATTCTTGTATTTTGAAATTATATCAAAATTAAAAGTTAAACAAGTATTACCATGCCTATAAATTTCTTTTAACTAGGAAAGTTTGCACAATTTCCCAGAATATATGCAAGAGAGCAAACCAGCTTTCTTTAACTCCTTTTTCAAAATAAATTATACTATCTTGAGTGGACTAATTGTAAATTTGACCCAGATAACTCAAGTAAGTGTAAGCTGAAATGTGTAATTTCTAAAATGTGAATTTCAGAGAAAAAGCTAGAAACATTTAGCTGTCTACCAAGGCTATGACATCCTGCAGTATATCACAGTAAATATATGACCTAGTACCTGTGCATTGTACATTTCAGATTTTCAGCACATCCTGAAAACTACAATCATTTAGAACCACAAAAGATCTGAATACACTCCATGGGAAACAATGTATAAGAAGTAAAACAAATATTTTTAGACTCAGATTTTCAGAAGTTTAGCATTAGTTCTGAATTCTTGGATCTTATCATTCTTACTTACTTCATGGTACTTGTTACTTAAATAGTATTTGAACAAATACACAATTAACAGCTTTGCAAATATTAACAGTTTACTTTTGGAAAGCAATAATTAAAATTTTTAAATCCAGGAAAAAGTTTAGGACACTTACAGATGTCTGGGACATACTTGACTGTTGTGTGACACTTCCTGTGGGGGATGTAGGTGGTCTTCCACTGGACAAACTTGCCTGAAATAATAAGATCTTTATAATATGTCTATGAAAACCAAAAGTTAAAATCTTTCTGGTACCAGGATACCACAAAACCATAAGAAAAGTAAAAATGTCTATATATGAAGCTATTCATTTTACAGTGAACACGGATTAAGCTTTGGCCAAACAGATTAAGAAAAAAAAAAAGCTGAATGGTGGAAACAGGACCCAAAGGGTAATATGATTTTAATAGCTGCACTCATTGTCAGTTTTACTCTACAAGCTTCTATCTTCTATTTTAGGGGAATCAGCACTTCAACATTACAAAAAAGAAACTGAAGCTACATCAGGTGCCAGTGGTTTCAGTTTCCTAACTCATATCACAAACATGATGTTACTTATAATTACACTACCAAGAAAATGCAACAGCGGGGGATGTGATTACAACAGATACAAACCCCTTTCAGGTTCAGTCAACTGAGATCCTCCTCTAGTAAGATTTAAAATTAAATCTCACATGTAGTTTTATTTAAATAAACAGAATAATAATGAAAATATTTTTTAAAACACAAGCATTTAATCATAAAATCATCCTGTTATTAGTGGAAATAGTATGATTAGATTTTAGAAAGTATCTTTATACAGAAAATTTCTGGAAGGTTACATATTAACTGGTACAGTGCAAAAGTGGGTGTAGTAAGAAATACTTCTACTTTAACTATTATAAACAATTTTAAAGCGTTTGATTTTTTTTCAATAGTGTGAATTACTTGCATATTGAAAAAAACCTTTTTTTATTAAAATAAAATTCACATAATCTTAAGTATTCACTGTTATTCCTAAAATTTTACATGCAAAATCATGACACTAGCATAGCAATCCTGCAATGTAGATAAAAAGCAGTGGAACAAAAAGTTAGCAACAAAATAATATATAAAACATAGCCATTGTTTTTTAAAATTAACTTCCATTTGGCAGCCTATTATAATTCCCTAATAAAAAATTATCACAAAACATCTGAGAACTCTGAAATAATAGCCAATTCATTTATTTTCTTCAAATAATGTCAAGTTAGGCCTCATAATTTTTCATTTACTCCACTCTCACCTGAACGGCAGCAAGGCTCTGAAGCTGCGAGCTGCTTAAGTGCTGCTGCTGAAGAGCTGCAGTGTGCAGCATTAAGTGCTGCTGCTGAGCTGCATACATTTGCTGAAGGTACTGAGCAGCTGAGCTGGAGGGGCGATGCAATGCCTGCTGAATTACCTGTGATAAGTCAATTGAACCAATGTCAAACCATAATCTTAACCATAAAATAAAACATTAAAAAAGTGACAGTTTAAAATTTTACTACTTGAATATTCAATGTCATAAGCTTATTAACACAGTTCTCTAATTACACATCACTAGGATTGCACAAATTAAATCTGTACAAATTAAAACTATCCTGTCTAGTCAATTCACAAAAGAAAAAAGATCCAAACAACTATTTGAAAAGATCTTCAATCCCATTAGCAGACAAAAATTACAAGTTAAAACAGGATATTATTTTCCAACTTTCAGATGGATAAAGATTTAAAAGAATACTACTAACTGAGGAAAAAGGTACTCTCATAAATGGTCATAAAAATGTAAACTGGGCCAAAACCGGTTTGGCTCAATGGATAGAGCGTCGGCTTGGGGACTGAAAGGTCCCGGGTTCGATTACAGTCAAGGGCATGTACCTTGGCTTCGGGCATATCCCCAGTAGGGGGTGTGCAAGAGGCAGCTGATCGATGACTCTCTCTCATCGATGTTTCTAACTTTCTATCTCTCTCCCTTCCTCTCTGTACAAAATCAATAAAATATATTTTTTTAAAAATGTAAACTGGTATGAGCATTTTTAAAAAAAAACTTGGTAGAACTCAGGGCTATGATATAGGAAACCATATGTATAACCCTGCAGCCATTACAAAGCAGTGCTGCCCAATATAGTAGCCACTAGCCACATGTATCTCCTGAGCACTTACAATGTGACCAGTACAACTAAGGAATTGAGTTTCTAATTTTACTTCATTTTAATTTAAATATAAATAGACACATAAGCTAGTAGCTACTGTACGACACTGCACATACTAGTATATCTACATTAATTAACAAAAAGAATTCCCAAATATAAGGTGAAAAAAGCAGGCTACTAAATAGTATATAGAGTATAATGCCTTTTTATAGTAAAAGTTTGTGTGTTTTTTTTATAATACTTTTTTAAAAAAACTTTTTTATTGATTTCAGAGAGGAAAGGAGAGAGAGAGAGAAACATCAATGGATGAGAGAGAATCACTGATCGGCTGCTTCCTGCAATCCCCACACTAGGGATTGAGCCCATAATCCGGGCATGCACCCCAGACCAGAATCAAACCCGGGACCCTTCAGTCCACCGACCAATGCTCTACCCATTGAACCAAACCAGCTATGACTATATTAAAAGTTTTGAAAGAATATTCAGGAAACGTTGAAAGACTACCAAGCTGGATTACAGGTGATTTTTACTTTCTCGTTCGTACTTTTCTTTTTTTCTTTTTTATTATTATTTTTTAATATATTTTATTGATTTTGTACAGAGAGAAAGGGAGAGAGATAGAGAGTTAGAAACATCGATGAGAGAGTCATCGATCAGCTGCCTCTTGCACACCCCCTACTGGGGATATGCCCGCAACCAAGGTATATGCCCTTGACCGGAATCGAACCCGGGACCCTTCAGTCCCCAAGCCGATGCTCTATCCATTGAGCCAAACCAGTCTCGGCTGTACTTTTCTTTTTTTAAAAAAAAACATATTATTATTGATTTCAGAGAGGAAGGGAGAGGGAAAGAGAGATAGAAACATCAATGATGAGAGAAAATCATGGATCAACTGGCTCCTGTACGCCCTTTACTGGGGATCGAGCCCGCATGTGCCCTTGACAGTAATCGAACCTGGGACTCTTCAGTCCACAACCTGATGCTCTATTCCCTGAGCCAAACAAGTTAAGGCTCTATTTGTCTTTAAATGACTGAAAAAAACTTAGAATGAGTAGGTATTATATTCATAATCATAAAATTATAAAGCAATTTACTTTTTAGAAAATTAATTACTTTTCAAATGTAATTTTTCAAACTTTTACAAATGTTTTTTTTTTAAATATATTTTATTGATTTTGTACAGAGAGGAAGGGAGAGAGATAGAGAGTTAGAAACATCGATGAGAGAGAGTCATCAGTTGCCTCTTGCACACCCCCTACTGGGGATATGCCCGCAACCAAGGTACATGCCCTTGACCAGAATCGAACCCAGGTCCTTTCAGTCCCCAAGCCGATGCTCTATCCATTGAGCTAAACCGGTTTCGGCTACAAATGTTTTTAAATGTCAGATTCCATGTTTGGATTGTTTCAACAATAGAATAAAACTATTCTTATTAAAATAATTCCTATAAAAGTGTTACTGAAAATATTTATTAGTATAATATAAAATCTGAGCCTGAAATTTCATAAATAGATAAACACAGAAAAGACAAACATTCTATTAACAGAGAAAAATTCTTTATCTGCCCAAACCAGTATGTCAGACTATGGCAGTCCTCTGCAATCACATCCCAAAGTCACATCATGCCTACTGGGCCTCTGAAACAGCATAGAACTCTAACAGCAGCATCAAACCAGAGAGATAAGGGAGTAATAGAGCCATGACCTGCAGCTTTAAGGTTGAGTCAGGACACCTTGAACCACAAAATTCCAAGAAAGCATATCTCCTTGTGTTGTTTACTTTCACTTGTTCATATCTCATTTCTTCAACTCCAGATTGCTAAAGCTGCTACAGACTTCCATCACAATATCAATGTAGTCTTTTGACCCCTAGTTGCAGAGGCCTATAGACCAGTATCAAGTAATTTAAGATTATAGCAGTACTAGAGGCCCAGGGCACGAAATTCCTGCACTTAGGGAAGGGGGCGGGGGGTCCTCAGTCTCACCTGCGCCCCCTTGCAGACCCGGAGCCCTCGGGGGATGTCCAACTGCGAGAGGGCACAGGCCGAGCTGAAAAACACTACCATACACACTCGTGCGCGCGGCGCGTGCATACATGAATTTCGTGCACCTGGCCTCTAGTGATGTTATAAATATCCAAATGGCCCTTGGCAGAAAAAAGGTTCCACACCCTTGCTCTAAAGTAGGGGTGTCGAACTCAATCAGAGAAGGGGCCAAAATCTAAAATCCAGCCTAAATCGCGGGCCGAATGGTTTACTGAACAGTCATAAACTGTCATTGTGATGGAAACGCAGTGGAGTGCAGTGATGACAGCGCGGTGCGGGCCACATTGCAAGGCCTGGCGGGACAGATTTGGCCCGCGGGCCTTGTGTTTGACACATGTGCTCCAAAGGAATAAGGAAGACAAACAACATTCAAAGGACTGAAAAAGAAAGCTGAAGGTATTAAAGAATTACTTAGGTAATTCAATAAATATTGATTTGATGGTATTTTAGGGGAAGCAATTCTAGAATATCATGCAAACTAGTATTAGTGCTATTTGTGAGATATATCTATATATCTCCAGTAACACTTTAAAAATTTTTATTAAAATATTAATATAATACTTCCAAGTGTACAACACAGTGATTCAACATCTATATACCTTATGAGGTGATCACACTATACAAAGTTAAACACATCCACCTCAGGTAAAAAGTAGAGAACAAAATGGCATATTAAAATATCACATCATCTGTATGTTCAAAGATCCCTTGCCTCAGAGAAAGAGGAAGAACATTAAAAACACAATCTGCATTTCCAGTTTGAATTTTTTAACTGATTGGGTCTCCAACAATTCTGATTCCAACCATGGTAACTTTAGAATCCTAAACCATGCAACAGTTAAATAATCATTATACTGGGGTATCCACTCTAGAAAAATGAATAGGAAGAGGACTATGTTGCAAAGTTATTTTCAACATAGAATGCAATTATCGGGATTCTAGAGAGAATAAGCAAGTATAATAGAAAAAATAAACTCAAAGAGTGGTTAAGATCGCAACTCTAGAATCAAAGAACTTAGTAGCTTTATGAGTTTAGGAAAGTTAGCCTACTTATTAATAAAACATAAGTTTTCCCATTTATAAAATGGAGATAATAGTATCTAATAATCCATGCAAAACATTTATCAAATGCTTGGCCCATAGAAACTGTTCAATAAATGTTAGCTATTATTACGTACTGGGTACCGTATTTTTCGGACCATAAGACGCACTTTTTTCCCCCCAGAAGTGGTGGGGGAAAAGTCCCTGCGTCTTATGGTCCAAATATAGCCTACACATATACTTTTAAAAAAAAGTTTTTTTACTTGCCCGGCTCTGTGTGGTCTCTGTGTGCTTGCCCGGCTCTAAAATGGTTCTAAATGCTGCTGTTTACTTTACAGGGTTGATTACATGTGTTTATGACTGTGATGTTGGGTTTTAATGCACATAAAATATTTTAGGACACTATTTGTTTCAGAATCTTTTTTTCTTCATTTCCCTTCTCTAAAAACTGGTGCGTCTTATGGTCCGGAGCGTCTTATGGTCCGAAAAATACGGTACATCTAATGTGCCCACACAGTTCTAGATGCTTCCTTTAATCCTCATAGTAACTAATAAAGTAGTGGTCTCATCCTTATTTTACTGTTTCCTGAGGCTATTATGCCTCCTACCCAAGATTATATAAGTACTAATGAGAAAGTGAAATTCAAACAAAGAGTATGTCAGACTACAATGCCCATGTCCTTTTTATGCAATACCATATTGTCTCAACTTCCATTATTATAAAGGTTAACCGAATAAACTTAACTTTCTCAACTAAGTGAAAAACCCAAAATTTTTCCTCCTTAGATAATCCTTTCCACCTCTGCCCCTAAGAGCTTTAGAATGAATCTTTCTCCTTAGGGTTCTTAGGTTTGAAATGAACCTCTTAACACGTCTACAGACCTGGATAGATCTCCCTAAGTCTATATTATGGGTTCAAATATAAAATAACAACAACAACAACAACAACAAAAGGCAAAACCTACAGCCATTTGGCATGCTGGGGATCTAGATTGAATATCTCCATACTGCAGCAGCAGCTAGACACCTTCCAATTAAATTTTCCTTACATATTTTAAAAGCTACACTCGAGGTTAAGGAGGGGATTTGGAGGGGATAGGGACGGACTAGAAGAGGTTAAATGGGGGGGGAAACTTTACTTTCAAAAACAAAGTTTTTTTTTTAAAAAAAAAAAAGGCTACACTGACAAATGTAAGCCCTCTCAACAGAATAATTATTAAATAACATTTTGAGTGCTTTGAACATCAATAATTATAACTGTACTTATTTAGAGGATATATAATTCATTGGATATGAAACAAAATCTGGCATAAACAAAAATAATGACATCCAGAGCCTACCCATCTTTGTAACTGAAATACCTGTACAGCATGTCGGTCTGAGCCACTGTAGACGGAGATCTGTGGCTGCTGCATTCGAGAGGAGGAAGTGGTGATGGTGGTAGTGGTAGTGCTACTGGTTGTTGTCGACACAGAAGATGTTCCAGAGTTTGGTTCACTATCCATAGCTGTACTGTGGTCCTTAAATCTGGCAGATAACACAAAGAGTTTATACTGGCAAAAGCATTATCTTAATGGGTTTTAAAGAATATTTAATCATTCCAAAGAAATGATCAAGTCTAAATTTCTAAGAAGGTCCTCAAAACACAGATAGCACACAGTCACCATAAACACCTAGAAAGAAAAAAGTACTTCACAAATATATAGCACATTTAATACTTAATATCAACTAAATTTGAATTCAAATTATTCAGGATATGGCCGAAGCTGGTTTGGCTCAGTGGTAGAGCGTCGGTCTGCGGACTGAAAGGTCCCAGGTTCGATTCCGATCAAGGGCATGTACATTGGTTGCGGGCACATCCCCAGCAGGGGATGTGCAAGAGGCAGCTGGTCAATGTTTCTCTCTCATCGACGTTTCTAGCTCTCTATCTCTCTCTCCCTTTCTCTCTGTTAAAAATCAATAAAATATATATTTTTAAATTTATTCAAGATATGTAACACAGATAAAGCCAGGTCTAGAATTCATTTTCATTATTGAAAGAAGATGAGTATTTTGAAACCAAAACATGTGATGAGTGAATACTAAACTACCTAGGAAAATAAAAATAAAGCAACATCAAAGAATTTAAAATATATATTTACATTCTTCTGACCATGCTAACTACAAGTTCAAATCTTGCCTTTTTTTCTGTCAAATCATTCTTATCTATACATTAAAATAGGGTGCCTAAGGGCTTGTGCTAATTAGCTTAATTTTTGGATACCATATATACTTGCTTTAAAAATAAGTTCATTTAGCCAAAACCGGTTTGGCTCAGTGGACAGAACATCAGCCTGCAGACTGGGAGGTCCCAGGTTCAATTCCGGTTAAGGGCATGTACCTTGGTTGCGGCCACATCCCTAGTAGGGGGTGTGCAGGAGGCAGCTGATCAATGTTTCTCTCTCATCGATGTTTCTAACTCTCTATCTCTCTCCCTTCCTCTTTGTAAAAAATCAATAAAATATATTTTTTAAAAATAAGTTCATTTAGAAAATAAGTTAATTTTAAAAAATCAGTTTTTTCCCTAATTAATCTTACTACAGCTACAAAGTATAATGAGTTACACTTATAAGCAGATTACTCTGAATGGATAGAGAAGAGCTTCTCTACTTCAAGCTTCTCTACTTCCCTACAATTTCCCCACTTCCTTACCAAAATCTTTTTCATAAAGAATTGTCCTAAAATTTGAAAGGAGCAAAATTATGTCACTTGCCTCAGGTATGGACAGTAAAGTACATCTGTGTACAAGACTTTCTGATTTTCCCCCTTCTAACATTATGAACTTGAGTATAAAGTTCTTCACTGTTGTATAAAGTTCTACTAAATACAGAATTTGTATCTGAATAAATTTTAAACATTTTAAGTCAATTCTAAGGGCCTCAATATTGTTAGAGACTAGAACTCCAAGTAGGTTTTGTGTGAGTGAAAAATGCACCACAAAAGTGAAAGGCACAAAGAATATACTTGCTTTATCTGCCTTCCCTTATTTCCCATCTTTTCTTCCCAGGAACAAAAACTGGTGGACCTCACATTAGCAGCACTGACAAGAATGTAATAAGAACACTTTCTACTTCAGGAAAAGACAAAGGAATTTGGCACTAATTGTGTACCCATACTCTATTCCCATAAAGTGTCTGTCCTTTAATGTACACATTTTCTTTGTCCTTTATGTAAATAATATTAACATGCTCTTCAAAGAATCAAATGTTTGTTTTTTTAAATCTCGATTTAATAAGAGGAAAAGTGAATGGAAAAAAGCTGACCACACTTAACTTTTTTGATTAGTAAATGACTCATACATCCTTACGCTTCTCTGCTGGCTTTTTTAAACAGTTTTTTCAGACGGCATTCCAATAATCAAATCAAAGCATCTCAGGGTAACTGCTCAACCATGGTACATTCTTGTGGTCGATAAGGTAAACTCCCCCTCCCCCCCCCCCAAATTACTGGCTGTCAGTGCCCCTTCCGAACCTCGGACCAGTGCTGTGCAGAGAAAGTCCGGCTTAAACCCTGGTCCCTTTCGAGTGCTATTCCGCTCAACCAGCAATACCCTCCATCCCAAACCCTGGGGGCCAAGCAGTGCGGCCACCAACCAAAAATGGTCTCAAGAGAATCCACATGGTACTAGGCACGATTCTACACACATCGGCGGGTGTGGAACCGGCCAAACCACTGACATGCGTTTGCAGACCTGGCACAAAAGAACAAATTTTTTTGCAAACCCCGCCGTCTAGGGCAGAATAAATAATAACGCCTTACAAAACACACACAGCCGGCCAGGGACCCTGGGGCCCAAGAGGCCTACCCGGGGCAGACGAAGTTGGCGTCTCTAACTGAGCACAGACCGCCACGCCGCCGCCCGGGACCGCGGTCCTGCAGCCCCGCGGCCGGAGAACCGCGGGCAGGAGCGCCCCTTCCCGGGGCTTTGCAGCCCGGCCGGCCGCCCAGGAAGCCCCGCCGCTAGGAGGCCGGCGCCGGGCACCTCCTCCGCGCCTCCCGGGGGAGGGCGGTGGGCACTCCCACGGCTCGGGGTTCCCCACAGGAGCGGGGTGGGCGGCGCGGGAGCGGGAAGAGGGCGCCGCGCCGCAGGCCCCGCAGCGCCCGCCCAGCCCCCGCGGCCCCGGCGCACGCCCGGCCGCGCACTGCCCGCCCGCGGGGCCCGTTGCAGGGATGACAGCGGCCGGCAGGCCCCCAGGGCTTCCTCCCGGCGGCCGGGGTCCGGGGCGGTGACCCTGAGCGCAGGGGCCCGCCGATCCCGGCCCCGTGGGCGGCAGGCAGGGGCGCTCCCGCCTGGAGGCGGCTGGACCCTTCCAGGTCGCCTCCGCCCCCCCCACCCCCCCAGCGGACACGGGCCGAGCGGGCTCCTCCACGAGGAGGAAGCCCTCGGGTCTCCCTTTCCCTCCCCCACCGCACGGCCCGCGAAAGAGCCCAGAGCTTTCCCCGTGGAGGACGTGTCGCTGCCCCCACGCGCCCCCCGGTTACGACATCAGTCACCAGCGAGTCACTCACTCCGCTTCCGCCATCTTCTCTCCTCCATCACTAACGCGGGCTGCGCATGCGCCCCCCGGCGGCGGCCGCGGCGGCGGCTGCGGCCAGAGGGGCGGGGTCGACCCAGCCCCGGGGCCCCGGGGTCACGTGGGGTCGTCGGCTTCCATCCCCCCCCTCTCCCCACCCCCTACCTCTTCTCTCCAAACTCAGGCTCTGCTCTCTCTGGGAATGGACCAGGTTTCCCCAAATGAGGTGCTAAAGTGTCTCCCCTCCAGCTCCTGGCTTTCTCCTGCTTAGGTTCTTCTTCCTCTTGGAGAGGGGGTCTGTCACCAAGATAAGAAAAGTTTTCTGCTTCCGCTGCTGTTAAATTAAAAATCTGAAGGACCTATCAAGTATGCTAAAACCTGGTGCACACTGCAGAGTGAGATGAAAGAAAGCCAGGAGGACCCGATGCTAAGGTCTCAGAGGGAAAGGAAATAAATGCCTTGGTGGCTGCAAGACCTGTTTCCTCTGGCGAATTGGAATTTGGGGGGTCTGAACCAGCAGTTTCTCTGTCTCAAAGACAGTGTTCAGCATGCTGATGTGGGGGGTGGTTAAGGAATCATCCTGGTTATCCTGTGTCTTCCACAGGAATGTGCTGAGCAAATTAGAACACCACAGGGAACAAGCAGGAGGGGCCACCAATTTGCTAATGTGGTCTATTAATAAATGATATAAATATAGATATATAGGAACTACGATGAGGCAGGATGAAACATAAAGAGGGGTATGAAAAGTCCCTTTCTGCCGAGCACAGCCAGATGGAAGAGACTCGTGGACAAGCTCTGCACCCTCTTCAGGCACCTCACTCTCCCAGCACCCCGATGGGTTCACCGACACAGAAACTCTCTAAACCCTCTTTTGAGTGTTTAAAAAGGCCCCGTTGCATAATTATGATTGAGCAAATCATTGGCTATTGGGTGTAATTGATTCAACTTCCAGCTCTTCTCCCCTCCCTGGAGAAGAGAGAATTACAAGGGTTGAAGGAACTCTGTGCCAGGAATGGGGTTGAAGACCTAATATATATTTCTTTTAAATCACAATCTCACAAGCCCACAGGCCAAATACAGATTGCTTCTTGTTTTTTGTACAGCAATCAAGCTAATAATGGTTTTTACATTTTCTTTGTAAATGGGGAATCAAAAGAAGAACACTATTTTGTGACAAGTGGAAATTATGTGAAATTTAAATTTCAGTATCCATAACTAAAGTCTATTAGAACTCATTCATGTTTGTTCTTTTATGTATTGTCACCGGCTGCTTTTGTGCTACAAGGGCAGAACAGAGTGGTTGCCACAGACGCTATACTGATCTCCTTACTCTTTGGCCCTTCGCAGACAATGCTTGCCAACCTCTGTTCTATGTCACGGACCAGCCTGTCTATTGCAGAGTAATGCCTGCAAAACGCAGCCGGCGGTCCTGGTGCCAAGAGGCCTGGTGCCAAGCAGGGAGCAAGCCCCTGCTTGCCAGCGATGCGTGGGTTCCGCAGGCCCACAATGACCCAATCCCCTGGCAGGAACATCTTGGAGACGCAGCGGTCATCATCATTGACTGGCTTGGACTTCTTGCCCTCGCCACTCTTGGGGACCGCGGTCCACATCTCCGTCACATTCCCCAGCGCCATGTGAATGTGCCAGTGCCTGTCAGAAGCCTTCACCCGGCCCAGGAGCGTCTTGTTGTTGTGACAGCTGATGAGCACCTGGGTGTTGTTCCTGACTGACTGTGTGAGCACGGAGAGTGAGCCCGAGCTAACGCTTCCTCCTCCTGCTTCTGCTGCTGCTCCGCTGTCATCTCCCTCTTGGGCTTTTGAGAAGGCTCCTGGGGGCTGCGGTTGAGCTCTCAGAACTCCCCTGGCCTCCAAAGAGGAAGTGCGAGCCAGGTTTAGTTTTATAATGCGGAAAAAAGGGAAGGAGGGGGACAACAGCACCCTAAAGACTGTTGTAAAATCTTAGAAAGCAACATGTAAAGTTCTCTTTTTTTTTTTTTTACTTTTTATCAAGGTCTTCCTTCACCTGTATTCGCTCAATAAATGCTATTATGACTAATACTCAATAGGTTTTAAATGCTTGTTGAGGGAATAACGGCTTGAAATAAACTGCTTGAATATTTGGACGGATATTGCATGAAATTGCATGAAATTCTAGTGTACCCTGTAAATTGAATGAGACCCTACATGTACAGACTTTTTTCCTTGAAAGTAATAATACCCAAACAAAATGCTTTTCCTAAACCAAATAGCATTGAAACTGAAAAGACAGTCTCTCTAGGCCTGCCACCTCTCAGGAGGTTAATCATATGCTTATCAGTCTTATCTTCCCTTGTATACTCGTGGGCGGCACTGTACACAGTCAGCTGTATTTCCCCAGGTGCTGAATAGTAGCAACACTGAACATCAAAGCTGGAAGGGCCATTAGACATCATGTGACCCACACTGAGGAAGAATCTATGGCGAAAGAAGAATCTGAATTCTGATCTCCTATCCACCCATGCCAGAGTGTTTTGCCCCCGTGCGGTAAAAGCCTTCAAGCGTGGGGGTGCTCACCAAACCCTTGGAGGCGTTATGTACTTTCACTTTCACTCTGCTTTTTTTGCTTAGTGTTTGCTAGCCTTAAGGCAGCCTCCAAGAGTTGTTATAAGCAAGGCTTTAGAATCACACACACCTAGCTACGAATCCTGGCTCTTCCACTCCCTTAGCTGCGTGACCTTTTGCAATCCTGTCTACTTCCCCTTCAAAATATAACCTCATCTCTGGCCACACTACCATGAACGTGCATGAAATCATCAAAATACAGACTGCATGTGACACCTCGCACCACCTCCACTGTTTTCAGCCCAGGCCCTGCATCTCTCTCCTGGGCCACTATAATCGGCTCCTGACAGGCCATCCTGCTGCTACTCCTGTTCTTTATAGTCTGTTCTCCAGCTAGCAGCCTAAGTACGCTTTTAAAACTGTAAATCTGACCACATCACTGCCCAAATCCTCCAGTGGCTTCCCATCATGCTTAGCAGAGAGCCCAGAGTTTTGTGTTGCTCACTGCCTCAGCCACACTGGCCTCCTTGCTTTTTTTTTTTTTTTTTTTTTTTTTTATAATAGCTCTTGCTGTTCCCCAGATCTCACTTCCTCACTTCTTTTTTAGGGCTCTGCTCACATACTTTCTCAGAGAGCACTCCCCACCACCTACCTTAATATGGCCTTCTCATCACTTCCTTTCCCTATCCCACTTCACTTTTCTTCATAACACTGCAATGCACCAGACATTACCTTATGTACATATTGATTAATTTATCTAGTACTCCCATCAACCTCCAGGTTGCAAGCTCCACATTTTGTGCACTGTATTCCTAGTTCTTAAAACATTAAGTGCTGCCCTAGCTGGTTTGGCTCCGTGGGTAGAGCGTCAATCTGCTGACTGAAGGGTCCCAGGTTGATTTCTGTCAAAGGCACATGCCTGGGTTGCCAGCTTGATCCCCAGTGGGGGATGTGTAGTAATGGCCCTTGATCCCCAGTGGGGGATCCCCAGTGCCCAATTAATGATTCTCTCTCATCATTGATGTTTCTCTCTCTTTCCTTCCCTCTCCCTTCCTCTCTGAAGTCAATAAAGATATACTTAAAAAAAACCCATTAAGTGCTTATTAAATGAACATTGAATGAATAAAGTTACGTAGCCGCTCTAATCTAAATCAGATCAGAATCCGCCGGGACCGGTATGGCTCAATGGATAGAGCGTCGGCTTGGGGACTGAAAGGTCCCGGGTTCGATTCCGGTCAAGGGCATGTACCTTGGTTGCGGGCATATCCCCAGTAGGGGGTGTGCAAGAGGCAGCTGATTGATGACTCTCTCATCAATGTTTCTAACTCTCTCTCTCTCTCCCTTCCTCTCTGTGAAAAATCAATAAAATATATTTTAAAAAAAAAATAAATCAGATCAGAATCCCCAGGTTTCTGATCTGAAAAATAGGTATGATATTTACCACAAAGTTATTGTTGAAGTTAAATACAAATTGAAATAATGTATATACACAGTAGAACATAATAAATGCTCACCTTTTTTTTGTTGTTATTTAGCCCCATATTATTATGCTTAAAGTAAAGGAAAATAATCCTCCTACCCTATTTCCAAAGGCTATGATTTTTTTTAAATTACAGGGCAGTCCTTACTTTTTAAAGTTAGCATTATACATTTTTTTTTAAACTAGCATCAGCTGTATTGTAAAATATACTAGAGCCTGGTACACAATTCATGCAAGGGTGTGGTCCTTCTGGGTGGCCTGCAGGGATTGGACTGAAACCTGCAGTCCAATGCTGCCTGCAGCTCCTACCTGCTGCTCCCACTCATCCCGGTCCCACTATGCCCGCTGCCGGCTCATACCCAATCAGTCCCAACTGGGAGAGGCTCACGCTGCCACAGCACCGCTTGACAGCCATGAGCTCCGTGTCTGGCGCCCGCCCAAGGAGAGTGGCCTGCGGGATTGGGCTGAAACCAGCTCTCTCACATCCTCTGAGGGGTCCCAGATTGTGAGAGGGCTCAGGCAGGGCTGAGGGACCTCACTTGTGCAAGAGCAGGCCAGGGAGGGAATGCAGGAGGGCTCCAGGGTGTATCCAGCCTATCTCTTTCAGTCCGGATCTGCCAGAACCCAGCAGCAAGCTAATCAACTGGTCAGAGCATCTACCCCCTAGTGGTCAGTGCCCATTATAGCAACTGATTGACCAGTTTACTGTCTGCCCCCTCATGGTCAGTGCATGTTATACTGAGTGGTTGAGCAGCCTTAGCATATCATTAGAATTTTATGCTTTGATTGGTTGTTCAGTTGTTCTGCCGTTTGGTCTATTTGCATATTACCCTTTTATTATATAGGACAGTTTCAGTATCAGAGAATAGATTTTTGCCTGTATGCTCCTAATGTATAAAAGTAAGCTGTCGTATCAGTTTGACATTAAATCTTAATTGTAATGTTCTACTTATGATAGATAAGTCTCTCAAAAATACATAAAATGCCATAGACAATAGAAGACAGAACAAAATACATTATGGAACATACAAAGCTACAACAGGGCTGAAAAATTGAGGAAGTTATTTAACAGAGGCATACAAAGATACAGAATTTAACTTTAGTATTTAACTGTAGTCAATCCTAAATACAAATTGGTGTAAAATTTAAATAATGCATATACATGCATTATTTCCTTTCCTTCCTTCCCTCCTTTCTTTCTTTCTTTCTTTCTTTCTTTCTTTCTTTCTTTCTTTCATCTATCATCTATCTATCTATCAATCTATCTATCTATTATCTATCTATCAAAAATCTATCTATCTATCTATCTATCATCTATCTAACTATCTATTATCTATCTATCTAAAAGCCTAAGCAACTGAACGACTGAATGACCAAATGACAGGTCAACCAGTCGCTATGATGCACAGTGACCACCAGGGGGCAGATTCTCAATGCAGGAGCTACCCCTGGTGGCCAGAGCACTTCCACAGCCAACCTTCCGTGGTCCCCCCTCCCCAACCAGCTGGCCCTCATTGGCCCTGATCAGGACTGGACAAGATGGCCCTAATTGCCAGCCAGGCCAAGGGACCCCACTCATGCACAAATTTGTGCACCAGTCCTCTAGTTGAGATATAAATGACATATAATATTATATTAGTTTCAGGTGTACAACATAATGATCTGCTATATGTATATTTTGCAAAATAATCCATCACCACATGTGTGATATTTCTTTAATCAGGAAGGATATCTCCAAGGCCTCCCATAAGAAGTAGGAGAGCCCAGCTCCACATAGACCCCCATCCCAGGGTTCCAGAGCTGGGAAGAGAACTCCCCATAACATTGGGCTATAAAAACCAGCAGGGATTGGTTGGCTGGTTTGGCTTAGTGAATAGAACATCAGCCTATGGACTGAAGGGTCCTGGGTTCAACTCCAGTCAAGGGCACATGCCAGGGTTGTGGGCTCCATCCCCAGCGTTGAGTGTGCAGGAGGAAGCCAATCGATAATTCTCTCTATCATTAATGTTTCTATCTCTCCCTCTTTCTTCTTCTCTGAAATTAACAAAAAATATATTAAAAAGCAGCAGAGATTGTGGCTGACATGGAGGGTGTGAAGTCCTTTTAAAGGGCCTGCATACAAATGTACACAGTCCTGATTTCTCTGAGCTCCAGTGCCAGGCGGTGGCTTTGGGGGGAACCCAGGGGAGCATCTAGACTGCTTGGCATTGGAGCAGGAACTTGGGGGTGGCTTTATCCCAGACAGGGGTGCTTGCAAGGGATCTTCTCCAGCATAGCACTGACTAGCAGCCATATATGAGTTTCCATCAGCATGGTCCACACTGTCTGTTCTGCCCTGGTGATTCCCTGTGACTCTGCCCAACCCAATTTGCAGGCCCAACCAAGCTGTTTGCAGGTGCTTTTCCATATAAGTGGCCTGTGCTGGCACAGGCTTCAAACTTTGCTAAAATCTCTTAAACAAGCAACAGCTTGAGTCAGCATGCTCCAAAGAGTATCAATTAAAGGCCCAACAACCAGCACTAGCACCAGCCTGCTTTGCCTCAGAGGTGGGCCTTTTCTGGGAACTTCCTAGTCCAATACAAATAGCAGCCATCTGTATATCTCTCTGTAGCTCCTACTGGGTGGCCCTAGTCACTGTCTGACTTTGATCTCCGGGGAGGACCCAGAGCTAGTGGCCCAGTGAACAGCTTCAGACCATACCAGATTACAATTCTACACATCCACAAGCAGTACACTCAAGGGGCAGACTCAGTGAGCACCAAAGCCTCACTGAAGCAAGTCCTGCTCCATAGCAGTGTCTCATGCATAGCAGCTCTTCCATTGTAGACTTAGCTGATCCTCACAGACAATTGGCTTGGAGACAAATTCCCCCCATTGACACCAATTCCTCAAGTACAATAAGACTATGCACCCAGCCCTCACAGAGACACAACTAGAGCTCCCAGCTCAGGTGATCAGGGAGGCTGAGCCACTGGGCCCTACAGGATATCTATTACACAAGGCCACTCTACCAATTCCAGGAAACATAACAGCTCTAGCTAATACATAGAAACAAACACAGGAAGCCAAAATGTGGAGACAAAAAACATGTTACAGATGAAAGAAATGGAAACAGGCAAGCTACTAGATACAGAGTTCAAAACAATGGTTATAAGATTCTCAAGAATCTTACTGAGAACTTCAAGGGACTTAATGAGTGATTCAAGGGACTTAGTGAGATATCCAAGGATCTTAGTGAGATTATCAAAGACATAAGAAAAGACCAGTCAGAAACTAAGCATACACTACCTGAATTAAAGAATAACTTACAGTGATTCAACAGTAGAGTAGAGAATTCTGAGAATCAAATCAATGATTTGGAATATGAGGAAGCAAAAAACACTCAATCAGAAGAACAAAAAGAAAAAGAGAGTCCAAAAATATGAAGATAGTGTAAGGAGCCTCTGAGACAACTTCAAGTGTACCAACATGTTAATTATGGGGGTTCCAGAAAGAGAAGAAAAAGCAAGATATTGACAACCTATTTGAAGAAATAATGACAGAAAACTTTCTCTACCTGATGAAAGAAATAAACTTACAAGTCCAGGAAGCACAGAAAGTTCCAAACAAGAGAAACCTAAAGAGGACCACACCAAGACACATCATAATTAAAATGCCAAGGGCAAAAGACAAAGCGTTACCTACAAGGGAGCACCTGTACAACTGTCATCTGACTTTTCAACAGAAACTTTGCAGGCCAGAAGGGAGTTGCAAGAAATATTCGAAGTGATGAATAGCAAGGACCTACAACCAATATTACTCTACCTAGCAAAGCTATTATTTAGAATTGAAGGTCAGATAAAGAGGTCCACAGACAAAAAACAAAAGGCTTGCCAAAACTGGTTTGGCTCAGTGAATAGAGCGTTGGCCTGCGGACTCAATGGTCCCAGGTTCAATTCCGGTCAAGGGCATATACCTTGGTTACAGGCACACCCCAAGTGGGTGATGTGCAGGAGGCAGCTGATTAATGTTTCTAGCTCTCTATCCTATCCCTTCCTCTCTGTGAAAAATCTATAAAATATATTTTTAAAAAGGCTGAAGGAGGTCATCACCACCAAACCAGTATATATGAAATGTTGAAGGATGTTCTATAAGAAGAGGAGGAATAAAGAGGAGGTGGAGGAGAGAGAGGAGGCAAAGAAGAAGAGATCAAATATATGAACAATAAAATGGCAATAAACACTTATCAATCAACTATTGAATCTAAAAATCAAAATAAATGAACAAGAAATCTAATGAACAAAATTAACTGATGAATAAAATAGAATCAGAGGCATGGAAACATGAAACAGACTGACAAATCTCAGAGGGAAGGGAGTGGTGGAGGCCTGGGGCAGGCCAGAAACAAGGTAGAGGGGGGCAATGGAAAGAAAAAAGAGGGACATCTGTAATACTTTCAACAATAAATATTTTAAAACATAATAAATAAATAAATATAGATAGATAGATAGATAGATAGATAGATAAAAACAAAAATAAAGAAAAAAGAGAGGGAAAAAAAGAAAGTTTGAGCAAATTTGGGATTGGATGGTTTGAGTAATGTTGGCAGACTCTGATCCATAGGGGTGGTCTCTAATTGTCCAGTACCCTGGGGTGATTTAGGGCAGCAGAAAATATTGGCTTGATGTATGAGAGTTAGTTGAAGGAGGTGGTTCGGGATATGAATTTTGGTTTGGTTGGTTTTTATATGAGAAGCACATTCACAGAGAATCATTTGCTATCTCTAGGAGTCAGCTAGCTCCGGGAGCAGCAGTCTTTGTTTTGTCAGTAATACCACCAAAAAGCCAAAATATCATAAAATATATCCCTAAAAGCATGTTTAATACATTTCTAACCTACTTTAAGTATTATGAATGTTTATTCCCTGATTAAATTCTTCAGCTAAAGGATAGACTATTATTGCTATGTGGTATTTTAAATACACTACATACTATATTGAACAATATATATTGATTGAAAAATTATTTTATTATGATAACTTAATATATATAGAGCTTTATCCAAGTAATTTTATAACATTGACATATTGTGAGAAACACTTGGATTACTTATTTGATTAGTTTTATGGAAAAAAATATGTAAAAGCTGTAATTTTCTCTTAGCTAATACCATACTATTTAATCTTAATTTACAATAAATGTCCCCTGTTGCAATATGGTATATTTAGGAGCCCATAAGCAATCCATTCTCTGTGACAGGTATGGAATATTTTTTAGGTAATTAAATGTGTGTGTGTGTGTGTTTGTGTGTGTGTGTGTACATCTTTGTCTAGTTTAATGAAGGAAGATTTGCAGGGGTAGAAATTTGGAGTTCAAAAGCTGAGTTTAAGAACTGGTTTTATGAATTTTCAGCCAATGATCTTTGGCAATTCATTTAACTTCTCTGAATACCAAGTTGATTATCATTAAAGCAGAGATAACAGTAATTTTTACCAGATGAACTTTTGGGAGAAATCAATTAATCTAAATGTGATTGTACTTGTCAATGTGTTTTATAACCACAATGCACTATGTGCATGTATGTAGGGCTTACTCCTACTTTAATATACTGTGGAGACATTTTTTTCAGAATAAGAATTCAGAAAGTTTTTTATAATTGTAGAAATGTCCAAGGGCAAGACCAGAGAGAGAAAACACTAAAAATTGATTCAGGAAAAGAATAATAATTTACTCTCTATTTATGTAGTGAAATTTTGGATTTAATTGGGTATTTTCCATCTTTGAACTTCAAAGAGCTTTGAAATGTTTATTTATTTTCATAATATTTTGAAGTCAGATTAAAGTTGTAATTTGCTCTCTGAAAGGGAAATAAATACAGAGCAAGTTACACAACCTGCCTAAGTCAAAATTAGAACAAAGGCTTTCAATTTTGCCACGTATGTTCAGACTGGATATTGCACTGCTCCCACAATAAGTATCTTCTTTTGTTGGAATCATCAAAGGTTTGGCTTTATCAAAATACTTGCAGGTGGCCCTAGCCGGTTTGGCTCAGTGGATAGAGCATCAACCTGTGTACCAAAAGGTCCAGGGTTTGATTCTAGTCAAAGGCACATACCTTGGCTGCAGGCTCCTCCCTGGCCTGGGCCCTGGTCAGAGCATGTGCAGGAGGCAACAAATGGATGTATTTCTCTTACATCGATGTTTCTCTCTGTCTTTCCCTCTCTCTTCCACTCTCTCTAAAAATCAATGGAAAAATATCTTCAAGTGAGGACAAAACAAAACAAAACAAAACTTGCTGGTGCAAGCAATTAAGTATAGAAAATCTGTCACCAAATAATTGTTAGGAACTCATTTTCAGCAAGCACACCACGTCAAGTCCTCTAAGATGCAGGCTTTAGTCTATAGTAATGAAGTGAAGAATCTGCATCTTTTCCTGAGGTCCCAAAGGAAAAGTAGTTTTTTACTATTCTCAGCCACCCTTTCCTCTGTTCTCATCTAAAGAACAAATGTCTTCACATTCCTCTTTTCCCTAAAACTTCAGCTGACTTAGGGTTAAATAATAAAAGTCTAAATCCAAAGCTCTTTCTTGGCATACAGGGTCTTTATTTTCTGACTCTAAAATACCTTCCCTTGCTTCCAACTGCCTTTGTACTTATGCCTCATTGGCTTTCTCATCATTCAGACACCAGCGAGGCCTTTTCTCTGCTTTGCTTTTACTCTCAACATTAATTCCACCTAAAATAGCATTAAGAAGAGGTTGAGGATGAGAAAGACAAGGCTATACTTGTTGAATACTTATTGAGTGTTCTACACGGTGTCCTATCTAAAATTTGTACAGCAAGCCCATGAAGTAGGTATGGTAATATTCATTTTTGTGGCATTAAGTAAGCTGTCTAAGGTCACAAAGTGGCAGGGCTAGCTTTGGAACCAAAGTCTAACTTCAAAACACAAGTTCTGGAGTTACTTAGTATGCTGAATCCTATTTAGTATGCTGAATCCCTCCACCCACTCTGTGTATACTATTCAAACAGTACTTACCAAATGTTTGCTTTTGATTCAGATATAATTCACACATAATATAAAATTCATCTGTTTAAAGTATACAATTCAATGTATATTCACAAGATTGTATAACCATCACCACTATTTAATTCCAGAACATGTTCATCACCCCATTCCCTCTTCCTGGCAACCATTACTCTGCTTTCGTGTCTATGGATTTGCCGCTTGTGGACATTTCATACAAACAGATTTACACAACACGTGATCTTTTCTGTCTGGCTTCTTTCACTTAGCTTAATGTTTTCAAGGTTCATCCACATTGTAATGTGTTTCAGTACTTCATTCCTTTTTGTAGATGAATACTATTCCATTTTATGGAAACACCGCATTTTGTTTATCCTTCAACTTTATTCCTTTATATATGGATATCCAATTGTTCCAGGATCATTTGCTAAAACAAACAAACAAATAAACAATGGACATTTTGTTTGATTTCACTTTTAAGCTATAACAAATAATGTTTCTGTAAACATTTATGTACTAGTTTTTGTACAGACATATTTTTAATTCTCTTAGTTATATAACCAGGAGTAGAATTGTTGGGTCATACAGTAACTGTGTACAACATCTTAAAGAATCATTGAACTGTTTTCCAATGCAGCTGTACTACTTTACATTCCCACCAATTTGTCTTTTTCTTTTGTTATTTGTGCTTTTGGTGTGCAGTCTAAGAGACCATTGCATAATAAATGGTTACAAAGATATACTACTATGTTTTTCTAAGTTTTACAATTTTAACTCTTACATTTAGATGTTTGATTCATTTTTGAAAAATATTTTCTTTTATTAATTTCAGAGAGGAATGGAGAGAGAGAAATAGAAACATCGATGATGAGAGAGAATCATTGATTGGCTTCCTCCTCTATGCCCCACACCAGGGATCTAGCCGCAACTCAGGCATGTACCCTGGCCCACGCCTGGGAATCCAACCATAACCTCCTGTTCAGAAGTTGACACTCAATCACTGAGCCACGCCAGCTGGGCTTAGATCCATTTCAAGTTAACTTTGTAAATGGTTTAGGTAGGGCTCCAACTTCATTTCTTTATATGTGGATATCCAATTGTCCCAGCAGCATTTGCTAAAACAAACAAACAAACAAACAAACAAACAAACAAAACCCTTATTATTTCTTCCATTGAATTATCTTGGCTCTTACTATGAATTTTTATTTATTTTCTTTTATTTTTTAAAATATATTTTATTAATTTTTTTAAAGAGAGGAAGGGAGAGGGAGAGAGAGTTAGAAACATTGATGAAAGAGGAAGGGAGAGGGAGAGAGAGTTAGAAACATTGATGAGAGAGAAACATCGATCAGCTGCCTCTTGCACACCCCCTACTGGGGATGTGCCCACAACCAAAGTACATGCCCTTGATCAGAATCGAACCTGGGAACCTTGAGTCTGCAGTCACTCTATCCACTGAGCAAAACCAGCCAGGGCTTCCATGAGTTTTTAAATTAACCTTGGCACATGGCTACTCCTATGCGCTCCTTGAGGGAAACTCTTGAATTCCTACCTCTGTGTCTTCCATGGGACCACGACATAGTAAATCTTCAACAAACACCTTCAATAAATAAAAAGCTGATTAAAGATTCCTATTGTTAACCAACAAATACCAAGTGCGGTAGACTTTGCTAGGAGTTGGGAAAGTTTCATACATGTAATTCACAGTCTAGTGAATTTTTCTTTTCTTTTCTTTTTTTTAAATATATATTTTATTGATTTTTAACAGAGAGAAAGGGAGAAAGATAGAGAGCTAGAAACGTCCATGAGAGAGAAACATCGACCAGCTGCCTCTTGCACACCCCCTACTGGGGATGTGCCCGCAGCCAAGGTACATGCCCTTGACCGGAATCGAACCTGGGACCTTTCAGTCCGCAGACCAACGCTCTACCACTGAGCCAAACCGGCTTCGGCATGTCTAGTGAATTTTTCAAATCAAAAGTTTCCAAGGGGTCCCAGAATCTTACAGTTTAGACTGAAATGGGTCTTTGAGATCATAGACCCCCTCACTTGCCAGTAAGAAAATGCAGCTGTTGGAAGGCTGAATAGCAGCTTGTGGCCTTATCTTATGTAAATTTACCAGAGGGTACCAGGTCTCTTGGAATTTACACTCTAACTATTGCAAATTAACAAAGGATTTTTTTTTTAGTTAGTCCTTGATAAAGCATTTCCCCCCCCCCTCCCCCCTTCCCAGTTAGTCCTTGATAAAGCCCTTTCCAGATGAAAGACAATGCTTTGGTTTCATAGCATACTTATCTTCTGAGATAACTGCTATCAGAGATTTTTTAAAAAATCTCCATCCTAGCTGTACATTATTACTCCTTTCTCTGAATTTCTATAGATCTTACTTGCTCTTCCACAAAATTATCAATCTCTTTGTACTGCCCTATTGCTTTGGAATGTAACGTAATCTTGAATTATTATTTATCACAGGTTTATGTGTGGCCTTCCTAAGTAGACTACTCCAACTAGACTTGGGAAAATTTTAGATGTTACACTTTATTGTATGAAATGTAGAGCCCCTAGTGGACATGGGACTGATGTTTCTTGATATTACTTAGATAATAAGTAATAAGTGTGTTTAGATAATTCATGTTTAAAATAAGAAACTATTAGGCCTAAGTTTCATTCTGTTTTCTCCCTTTCAAAGATCAGGCAGCTCAGTCATAGCTCAGGGTGAGAGGCTTAAGGAAGAAGCACCTTCTCTCACTTTCTAGTGATCCTCTGCTAGCTTTCCTAGAGGAAGAGAGAGACCAGGGACCTAATAATTAGTATATATGGGGTGTCCCCTAAACATGTATATACATTTTGAATGATTATAAAGTCAGTGTTTATTAACATGCAGTTCATTTTCAAAATTAAGTGAATTTATAAGCTGTTAAAATATGTATACATTTTTGGGGGAATACCCTATATATTTAAATATTTCTTAATATTACTATTCAAAGTATTAAAATTATATTAAAAGCATAAAAACCTTTGGCAGAATTCTCCCAACAATTCAATAAATTAAATGAACTGCCAAGGGAACTCTGAGTTGTAGTTTTAAATTACTGAGTCAGAAAGAAAAAAAAACATCCTGTTTTCCTTCTTATCTCAAGCTTTCTTTCTAGTTTTGAGGTGGAGGAAGGAGATGGAATAACCTAGCCTCATATTGCTTTATAGGACATAACCACAGCTTTGAAACTGTTTAACTGAGTTAAAATATAAAGTTAAGACTAAATAAAAAGTTGCCAAATGAGAAAGAATATGCCATGACATGACACTTGGTAGATATTATGCCTCTATGGGAATACAGTGAGCCTGTTAATTGATTGTGATAAGACAAATTATGTGTGGGCTAAAGTGCTTCTCTAATAACTGAATACAGAGCATTTTAGCAGATGGTTAGGTCATGGAAAACAAACAAACAAAAAAACCCTCAGAATTTTGTGAAGTTAATGTTTTCCCTGTTCTACCAGAAATCACTCAATCTCTGTTTCAAATTCATGGTATTTTACACTTATGCTAGAGAATGAAACACATTGGATTAATGATAAAGTCTTTCGCCAAAGCTGGTTTGGCTCAGTGGATGGAGCGTTGGCCTGCGGACTGAAAGGTCCTGGCTTCGATTCCGGTCAAGGGCATGTACCTTGGTTGCGTGCACATCCCCAGTAGGGGGTGTGCAAGAGGCAGCTAATTGATGTTTCTAGCTTTCTATCCCTCTCCCTTCCTCTCTGTAAAAACTTAATAAAATATATTTTTTTAAAATGATAAAGTCTTTCTCATTTCACTTCTCTGGACTTCATTTGTAAGATGAGACCTAGACTTCCTACTCCTCAAATTGTAATCAGTGGAGCAACAGCATCAGCATCACATGAAAGTTGGTTTGAAATGGAAAATCTGGGTCCCTTCCTAGATCTCCTAAATCAGAATCCTCATTTTCAGAAAATCACAGCCTAATTTGTATGCATGTTTGAGAAGACTGACCTGGATGATATAATGTAACTTCCAGCTAGTAAATGCTACTATTCCATGATTCCAGTGAAAAGATTCCAAGTTAGGAAACATGAGAGTCAGTTCCTTAAGAGTTACGTTGGACGAGTAAACGGATAGCTCAGCATGTTGAACTAACCTTTCAGGTCACAGCCTTAACAAGGCAAAGAAAATAAAGACTTGCTCTGCTTGTTAGATGTGTCCGATTTCTTTCCTATCACACTAAGATTAATTTTAGCATTTAAATGGACACAAACCAATGTAAACCTACTTAAATATTAAATAATTTAATATTTGTTGAATTCCTGCAACTTTCTAAGTGCCATCAAAACACACACACACACACACAAAAAAAAAACTCTCAAAAGGTAAGATTCCTATTGTTGAGGCACCTAAAGAAGATGGTAGCTTGGAAAGTCTTAGTGTCTGGAGCCCTTTGCTGATTGAATTACAGGCTGATTTATAATTTGTTACTATCCAGAATAGAAGCCACACCAAGTCATTAAAATACCTTATGCTTAAGTCTCAGGACGCTAAGCATAATGTGCCGTTGGATTAATCGGCAGCTTCATCTCTGGAGTAATGTTCCCATTGACATTGTGCATGTAATCAAGCAGCCAGAGATCATTGTAGACTCTGAGCTCTGCTTTTTCTCCTGATTTCTGTGCGACCACCTAATAGGATATGGTTTCAAGGTCAGCAGAAATTCCATATGAAAATATCTGAGTCCAGTAGGAAGTAGGTGAAGGTGGTAGAGGAATGAGCTGGTCCTCTGTGGTGGGGCGAAAGGTTGGCAACCTTGTGGGGCAGTTCTAGGAGCTCACTCCAGAGGCTGAGAGAGAACTAGATTACTGAAGGAGGCCAGTCCTGGGGCGGGTGAACTTCTGAAGCTGGGGACATTATTATATTAGGTTCACATTTTCATTTGAATATGCCACCCTCAGGAACAGTTTGACATTTCAAATCGGAAGGTAATGTACATTTGATGGCCAATTGCTATTAGTGAAAGCATACTTGCTGTGCAAACATCATTAGACAATGAAGTTTCTAGACCAGCCGGCATGGCTCAGTGGTTGACCTATGAACCAGGAGGTCACAGTCCAATTCCCCGTCAGGGAAGATGACTGGGTTATGGGCTCATTCCCAGTGTGGAGTGTGCAGGAGGCAGCTGATCAATGATTCTCTCTCATCACTGATGTTTCCATCCTTCTCTCCTTCCTTCCTCTCTGAAATCAATAAAAATATTTAAAAAATAAATAAATGAAGTTTCTATGTTTCAATAGAGGCTCTTTCAACATCATTTCACTAGTCAATCTTGTGCCTCTCAGTATAGTCAGATATAAACGGTTCTTCTGGTTCCTGAGGTAGCACTGCTGTAATTGCTCTTTGTCATTTCCTGGCACATAGTTTGCTATTTTGCATTATTTTTGTTTTTATTGGTGTATGTCCTGACATTCTATCTAAATTGTAACTTCCTTGAAAAGAAGGAGAGAGCCTAGTGCCTGGCACCAATTAACCCCATTGGAGCTAATTATGTTAAGGTTTCTCTTTAATATTCAGTTATTTTCCTTAAGCAAATGTTTTATAATTTTATTGCTGATTCTTCTGCTTACCGGAACTCTCCATTGATGGTTCACTAAAAACAAATCTCTTTTTTCTTGTTTTTTTGTTTTTTGTATCAACAACTTGCTACTTTATATTTTAAGAATTAAATGTAGTCCAGCCTCAGGAAATCCTTATCAAGTAAAGCAAATGCTTATCCTTTCCTAATAGATAAGAAAAATAAAGCCAAGTGGTGTTGTTAGTGTCAACAGACACTGAGAACCTATTATGTGCTAGGTGCAGGGAAACAGAGGTGAACAAAGTAGAGCTTCAACCTTATGAATGTGCCAGCGAGAAAATAAAGTCTGATTTTGTGCAATGTGGGCTGTAATTGATACATGAACAGAGTGTAGAGCAGGAGTGCAGAAGAAGAGGAAACATAAAGAGAATGGATACCTCATGGCCTTGGAAGCAGAGGTGAGAAGGAGAGTAGAACTCTACCAGGAGTGGTAGGGACTAAGTTAAGGAGGGCATTTCAGACTAAGACAGAAATAGCTGAAACCGGTTTGACTCAGTGGATAGAGGACTGAGAGGTCCTGGGTTTGATTCCGGTCAAGGGCATGTATCTTCATTGCGGGCACATCCCCAGTAGGGGGTGTGCAAGAGGCAGCTGATCAATGTTTCTCTCTCATGGATGTTTCTAACTCTCTATCCCTCTTTCTCCCTTCCTCTCTGTAAAAAATCAATAATATATATATATATATATATATATATATATATATATATATATATATAATTTTTTTTTTAAAGACAGAAATATGAGCCGGGATCGGTTTGGCTCAATGGATAGAGCGTCGGCTTGGGGACTGAAGGGTCCCGGGTTCGATTCCAGTCAAGGGCATGTACTTTGGTTGCGGGCATATCCCCAGTAAGGGGTGTGCAAGAGGCAGCTGATCAATGACTCTCTCTCATCGATGTTTCTGGCTCTCTATCTCTCTCCCTCTCTGTACAAAATCAATAAAATATATATATAAAAAAAGAAGACAGAAATATGTGTCATTGGCGTCAACGAATAAGCTTCCTTTTCTGTGATTATCAGGGAACATATGACATGAATTTTTAAGTTATTTTAAATTCAAAGATCTTTTATTTCAAAGGCAAAAATAAATGAAGGCCCGAACTGCTATGTCATTATGTGTAGTGTGGGAGTGAGATGGGGAGATATAATGGAAATAAGTTTGTGCAGCTGGAGCAAAGGGAGTATCCAGATAACTTGGAGATAAAGTTGGCCCGATGTCAAAGAGGCAGTGTGAGGGCGTAGGAGAAAGAAGGGTAAAGGGAAGTCTTGGGGTTATTGCTTGCTATGTTAACAGAATAAAAATGAAACTCTCTCATGTAATCTCAGCTATCGGGACTTTAATCAGGAGTTTTGGTCATGGCTTCTGCTCTTGGAGGTTAAGAAAAACTAATGTGATATTAGGACATGATCACGCAGGACCTATGTCCACTAGTTATTGTCTCCTTCACCATTCTCCTAGCAGGTTATTTCTTTGCTCCATCTTGGACAAGCACTCTGATAATGACAGAATTGGAGAATGTTAGCCAAAAAAACTTTAAATCCCTTAAGCCATATGTGTCAAACACAAGGCCCGCGGGCCAAATCCGTCCCGCCAGGCCTTGCAATGTGGCCCGCACTGCGCTGTCATCACTGCACTCCGCTGCGTTTCCATCACAATGACAGTTTATGACTGTTCAGTAAACCATTCGGCCCGCGATTTAGGCTGGATTTTAGATTTTGGCCCCTTCTCTGATTGAGTTCGACACCCCTACCTTAAGCCTATGGATTGGAGACTTAATTATTTTTCTATTAAAGTTATTGCAGTTAGGAAAGTACAAGTCAGCCCAGAGACCACTGTTTATCACCACAGGTCAAAGAGTCCCTCTAAATGATTAGGACTTGCAATTTAAACACTTTTATCTCCTTTTAATGACATTATCACATGTTCAGTGTAACTACTGAAGAATGTTAGGTTAAGGGCAACAGGCTTACGCAAAATTGAAGGTATTCGTAAGCACCATTTTAAGTACAACCGAAAGATAATGGGCTTTGAGAGACTTGTTCACAGTGTCTACTTTTGACTTCCCATTTTATTTTTTTTAAAGAAGATTTATATATTTTTAAAATATATTTTATCGATTTTTTTTACAGAGAGGATAGGGAGTTAGAAACATTAATCAGTTGCCTCTTGCACACCCTGGGGATGTGCCCACAACCAAGGTACATGCCCCTGACCGGAATCAAACCTGGGACCCTTCAGTCTGCGGGTCGACGCTCTATCCACTGAGCCAAACTGGTTTTGGCTGACTTTCCATTTTAATCATTTGAGTTTCAATTAAGAAACAGGCATGGAAGATCCAGGAGCAGGATATATGAGATGACATCAAGAATATAGCAAACAAATTTTCATATTTGATCCTGGCTGCGGGGCTCATTAATAAGGCTAATTAAAACTGAATATAAAGTTTTATCTATTGTGATCAGTCATTTTCTTGTTAGAGCAACTCAATCTCTAGAAAGGAAGCCAAATTTTTCCAAATATGTGATTAATGTGATGCCAAGTTCCTTTTAAACCTTTTTGCACAATCTGGTTTTCTTTAGCCAAAGAGATGATTAGATAGTTTCTGGTATTTTGTTACTAAAAGTGACATCATTTCTGTGCCCTGATCACCCTTATATACATAAATGTTTGTGCCTTAATGACTTTAAAAATTAATGTCAGACTACTTCCAGAATGGAGACACGAGGAGCTTCCGGTATACTCTCCTTATTGAAACAACCACACTGATCAAAATTACAAAAAAAAAAAAAAAAAAAAAAAAAATTTCCTCAGACTATGAGGCAATTTATGCCTCAAGGTATTGTCAAAAACACTGGAGCCATAAGTTGCCAATTAGTGGAGGCGAACAGCTGGGAGTGATATCAATAACAGTAAGCCAGCCAAAAGCTTGATAGGGAGGTGAAGGAAAGGGAACCTAACTAGGGATGGAAGGAGAGAGAGAGAGAAGAGAGATTTATTGTTTCACATATTTTGCATTCATGGGTTGCTTCTTGTATGGACCCTGATCAGAGAATTAAACCGGCAACCTTTCCCTGTGTGCTCAGTGGTTAATGAATGAGTCCTTGCACTGCAGGTCAAGGGTTTGATTCCCCCTCAAGGCCATTCACAGGTCCTGGTTAGGGCTTGTGCAGGAGGCAACCAATTGATGTATCTCTCTCACATCAATGTTTTCCCTCTCTCTTTCCTTCCCTTCCCTCCCTTCCATGCTTTCTTGTGTGAGGATTTTTATTTTATTTTATTTTTTAAGTATATATTTTATTGATTTTTTTGCAGAGAGGAAGGGAGAGGGATAGAGAGCTAGAAACATCGATGAGAGAGAAACATTGACCAGCTGCCTCCTGCACACCCCCTTCTGGGGATGTGCCTGCAACTAATGTACATGCCCTTGACCGGAATCGAATCGAACCTGGGACCTCTCAATCCGCAGTCTGATGCTCTATCCACTGAGCCAAACCTGTTTCGGCTTGTGTGAGGATTAATAAAGATAAACAAAACAAAAAACACCCCTCAACGTTGGCATATCAGAACAACACTCTAACTTGAACTACTTCACTAATGCAAAAATAGCATGTTAAGTGAGAGAAGCCAGACACAACGGACCACATATTATATGATTACATTTAAAATGTCCAGAAAGGGCAAACTATAGAGACAGAACATGGATTACTGGTTGGCTAGGGCTAGAGGTATAAGTTGAATTAATTGTAAGTGGGCATGACGGATTTTACTGGGGTAGTAAAAATGTTTAGGACCAGATGGTAGCTCCGTTGGTTGGAGCGTTGTCCCAGAACCACAAGGTTGCAGTTTGGTCCTCAGTCAGGGCATATACTAGAAACAGCCAAAGAATACATAAATGAGTGGAGCAATAAATCCATGTCTCTCTCTCCAAAAATTAATTTAAAAATTTTTAATGTTCTAAAACTGATTTATAGTGATGAGTACATAATTGAACAAATTTTCTAAAAAGCCCTCTATTACACACTGGAAACAGGCCAATTTTAACATTTGTAAAGTATACTTCAATAAAGTAAGAAAATGTCTATAAGAGAAGAGAGACGTAATAATGCTCTACTCACTATGTTCTTTTATAGTCTCCTTCCCAACGCTTAGTTCTTTCAGGTTCTTCAACCATTTTTTCTTAAATTCATTATATTATTCAACATCTTACAAGAATCATAACATTATGAATTTCCTAAAGATATTGTCACCAAATACTTACAATTAAATTTGAAAAGTAAAGGGTGGGAAGTAAAACACACACAGAGAGAGAGAGAGAGAGAGAGAGAGAGAGAGAGAGAGAGAGAGAGAGAGGGAGAGAGAGAGAAGCTGTCTAAAACCACTGTCATTCCCCTGGGAGGGAGAAGTCAAAGTAACATTATAATGAAGAATATGGTGTTGACAAGGACATAAAGAAGTTAGAAACTTCATACATGCTGGTACAAATGTAAAATGGTGCAGCCAATTTGGAAAAACAGTTTGGCATTACCTTAAGATATTAAACATAATTTGGCCTGCGAGGGTTGGTAGTTGAGTGCTGACCTATGAGCCAAGAGGTCCTGTTTCCATTCCCAGTCAGGGCACATGCCTGGATTTGAGGCTCCATCTCCAGCAGGGGGCGTGCAGGAGGCAGTCAATGGATAATTCTCATTATTGATGATTGTTTCCTCTCCCTCTCTGAGATCCATAAAAATATATATTTTTTAAAAAAATGTTAAATATAGAGCAGTCATATTACTTAGCAATTCTACTCATACCCAAGAGAATTAAAAACATATACATATTCCACACAAAAACTTACACATGAATGTTAATAATATCATGAATTGGAACACTCATGCAATGAAATATTATTCAGTGATAGATAGGTATGCAGAACTTACATATCATACAACGTGGACAAAACTGTACAATACTGAAGTAAATATTATAAAAGAAGACATATTTACACAGAAAGCTACAGCATTGTATGATTCCATTTATATGTCTAGAATAGGAGAACCATTGTGATAGAAAATACACTAGCAGTTGCCAGAGGCTAAAGAGAATGGGGAGTTACAACTAATGCATGTGTAGTTTCTTTGCGGGGGAAGAGAATGAAATTGATCTGGTATTAATGGTGATGACTGCATAACTGTGAATATAGCAAAAACTACTGAATTGTACACTTTAAATGAATGACTCATGTGATATGTGAATTATATCTCAATAATGCTGTTAAAAAACTAAGGTCAGACTTTCTCTGATAATCATAAGGTCATGCTTTCATCATCCAGAAAAGGAATATTTATTTATATGGTGGCATTAATGCAAATTATCAATATTTATAGACTCATGTTGATGACAAAGTAATCAAAGTCTCTCTGGAAAAAAAATTATTTACCTTCAAAGTATGCTATGAGGACAATAATGAAGTATTTTTCAAACTGCTAAGGAATAAGAATCCAAAATAAAAAGGTTTTCATGCCTTACCTTTCTAAAGTCTTGCTTCCCATATAAGATAAATTTCTTTTTCTAGGACATTATATAATCTTTCAAAGTTGTCAGAAGCATATTAAATTTTCCATTAAGCCAGTTAAAATTTCACAATCTCACTTCAGAAATACTTTATATTCCAAAGCTAATCCTATCTAATAAAGAGGTAATATGCAAATCACTTCATATTGCTACATCCATCACTCCAACACACAAAATGGCCACTCCCATGTAGTCAAAGATGGCTGCCCTCATGTGGCTGCCACAGATGGCTGCCAGGGAAGGGCAGTTGTGAGGGACCAGCTCTGCAGGAGAGGGCAGTTAGGGATGACCAGGCCAGCTGGGGAGGGCAATTGGGGGTGACCAGGCTTGCAGGGGAGGGAAATTGGGGTGACCAGGCTGGCCAGGGAGTGAAGTTAGGGGGTGACTGTGCCATCAGGGGAGGGTAGTTGGGGTGAACAGGCTGGCAAGGGAGGACAGGGGTGATCACGCTGGCAGGCAGAAGTGGTTAGGGGAAATCAGGCAGGCAGGTAGGTGAGGGGGTGGGAGCCAGCAGTCCTGGATTGTGAGAGGGATGTCCAACTGCCCGTTTAGGTCCAATCCTACCAGGCAGTTGGACTTCCCTCAAGGGGTTCCAGGTTAGAGAGGGTGCAGGCTGGGCTGAGGGACACCTTCCCCCACTCCCAATGCACGAATTTAATGCACCAGACCCCTAGTTGATTCATATTTAACATGCTGATGCAGGGCCCCAGTTGCCATAAACTCTGATACCAAGTCTTTCAATGGGGATTTTTATTAAAACATATAATCCAAGTTTGTAACAGTTCAAGAACATACCAGGCTAGGTGTCAGAACATACCAGACTAAGCGTCACAAATATCTCTGATGAGTCAATCCCCCCAACCCTGTGTTTTCATAGTAAGAAAAGTTATTTCCTCCATGATTCCAACTCTTTCAGCATGGGTTGGTTCCAGGACTGATGCAGGAGCTGGATTCATGCTACCTCTAACTGCAGTATGTGACAGAGCCAAGACCAGTGGAAGGACAGATTCTTTTAATCCTTTGTCTGCCAGTGTTAACAGGAAAAAAAAAAAAAAAAAAAAGGCAATGGATGGAAGGATGGATTGGTTACATCCATCGTACACTTGTTCTATGCAACATACACGGTCCTAGATATGGAGGCCAAGAAGGAAGAAAAGTCAGTCTTCTATCATATTTTCTTATTTGAGTTTCCTCCTTTATTACTTTCATTATTACATTGGCTACCCTGTTTAATTCTATCCATGCAAGAGGCTATGCTGAGCAGGTAATCCAACTTTCGTTCCTACTGTATAATTGGGATGATGAATGCAACTGGAAGCGAGACTTCATCACAGAAAAAAAAAAAAGAGCCGAGATCGTGACGCAGCCCAGTCATTCCCAGGAACTTGGGACGCCCAAGCTGGAATCAGGATTTCCACTTGGATGGTTCCTGGGGGCGCAAGCTGGAGACACTCAGCCAGAATGCCAGGCGCTCTGCACGGACGGAACCTCAAGTCCCAGAATCCCCCGGGAACTCCAAATCCCAGAATCCCCGCTCGGGAACTCTACCGAGATTCCAAGTCGGCTGTCCACGGGCGCTACCAAGTTAGAAAACGGGGGGAGACGCCGCAGCATTTCCCCTCTACCATTCTCCCTTTAAGGGAAGGGGCTTTTTTTTTTTTAAGAACTCCAGTTACCCAAATCTTTCTTATTCTCTCACCCGGCTTCCACGGAAGACCTTCTCCCGGTAGGCGATGGAGTGGTTAGCGCCTCTCAGTCCTCTCTCCCCCCCTTCTCCTGGCCGGAATGGTTCAGCCGGGCGTCAAGGCTCCCGGAGTCGGCTCCGCGGTGGCGCCCTCCCGCCCTCCCTCCCTCCCGGCGGAATGTGGGCTTCGGGAGCCCGCGAGGTGGGAGGGGCCCGGGCGGGGAGGCGTGCTGGGTCCTCCTTGCCGAGGTAGAGGCGGTGGCGGCCGCGGGCGGTGGGAGGAGCCGCGTGGTTCCGGCTGCCCGGGCGCGGCGGCCCCTGGGTCCGCGCCGCGGGGCGGGAGAGCAGGTAGAGCGGCGGAGCGCACCGCCGCGGCTCCGGGGAAGGCTCCGGCGGCGGCGGAGTCTCCCCTCGGCGCGCCCCCGGCACCCTCGGCCTCCGGCGTTGAGGCGGGGGAAGAAGGAGATGCCGACCCAGAGGGACAGCACTACCATGGCTCACCCGATCGCGGGCGGCGGCTTCGGGGACCATTCTCACCAGGTCCGGGTGAAAGCCTACTACCGCGGGTGAGTGCCCCGGGAGAGAGGCGGGGAGGGCGGGCGGGGAAAGGCCGGCTCCGGGGCTGGAGGTGGTGTGTGTGTGTGTGTGTGTGTGTGTGTGTGTGTGGCGGACGGGACGTGCGGTGGCAGGTTGGTCTGGGAGGGCGGCTTTGGGGCTCGGGATGGGTGGCCGGGGGAGGAGCGTGGCATGGGGCGCTGGGGTGGGGAGCGCCCTCTAAGTGTAGGGGGGACAGGGCGCCTGGGAGTCGCGTGGCTGAGGGTCCGAGGGAGGAGGAGCCTGGGGATCGAGTAGGTCCACCTGATGGGCTGGGTGGACCCGCCTGATGAGACATGTCCACGGGCTTAGAGGTCATTAAGTCTGGACGTGTTCTTCGGAGTTGACTCCGAGGGACGATGCCTCCGTGAACTAAGTTTGCTCTGGGCTGGAAAGATGGGGGCTCCCGTTGTGCTGGCGGCCCTTTGGATGTCCAGCAGGCCTGAAAGAAAGCCTCTGGTTCTCTAAGTCAGGTTTCTTTGATTGCCTGCAAGAGTTCACCAAGTGTGCTCTAGTGTCTGGAGTGTGGTCCGGCTGCCAGGAAATGAGACACAGCAGTTGTTATTTCAGAGGAGAGTGGATGCATTTTTAGGGATGTGCATTAGTATTTATATCTCCAAGATTAGAGCGTGCATGCGTAAAGTTCTGTGAATGCTTCCCTGTAAAGGTTGTTGTGTTGCCTCGTGGGTCTTCCCCCTAGGGTGAGAGACAATGCAAGGTGAGAGAGGAGGAGGAGGCGGCTAAGGCACAGCTGGAAAAATCTGTGATCTTTATTCATGTTATTATCTAAGTTATAATTAACCGTGGTTGCCAGAAATAACCCAGTCCTGAGATCGTGGTATTAAATCATATTCCGTAATCAGTGACCTGAAGTGTCCCCCATTCCCTTCAATTCAGTTGATGGTTTTTAAATGTCTTTGATATAATTATATTTAGGAGGATCAGAAATGTGAAATGTTAGTGTGAGAACAGAGGTTTGAAACTAAGGGTTAAACAGAAAACCCAACCATCTTGGCATGTCTCTCTGCTTGTCCAGGCAGAAATAAATTGCTTTAAAAAAAAAAAAAAAACCTCAGGCACTGGGAGGTTGAAACTGCAATGCATACTTGAACATTCCTGAAAGGATCAGTGGAGATAGCAAACTTTAAAAGCAAAACTCTCGCTTTGATTTCAAAGAAAATATAAACCCCCTAAATGTTACTGATGGATGTAAGGACATACTGGTTTATTTTGTTTGCTGCCATGAAGCGTCTGATCTGTGTGTATCAGCTTGACTGTATTCACAAGTTGTTCATAGGTATTTTGGACAATATCAGTGTTTTTGCTTAAATTGACACAGGGAGGTCTTTTGTTTGTTAATTTCCCCAAATATATTTTTCCCATTGATTTTTAGAGAGAGTGAAAGGACGGGGAGGAGGAAGAGAGAGAGACATTAATGTGAGAGAGACACATTGATTGGTTGCCTCTCCAATGCACCCTAGCTGGGGTCAGGGATCGAGCCTATACCCCATGTACCTGCCCTTGACCAGGAATTGAACCCACAACCCTTCCGTGCGGGACTGATGCTCTCTAACTCTGGGAACACCAGCCAGGGTGATCAAGGAGGTCTTGATTTTAAAACAATGCCAAGAATGGTGTGTAGGGGTTTTTTTTATTTTTGTTTTTTTAAATGGTTTGTAGTTACCACAGTTAACTTGAGGATGGTCAGCTATGAATTTTGCATTATGGGGAAAAAAGCTTTGCTTCTTTTATCTTACCTTTAATAGATATTTCACAAAGTGTGCTCCATTTTATAAAGACTACAGGTCATGAGCTGTTAGATTCAGAGAATGAAATATAGTACTTGGTGTTGTTTTTTAAAGGTATCTGATTATTGGTAGTTTAAAAGGTAGATTAAGAAATGAGAATATACACACTTGGTAGGAGAGTGCAAATTGTCCAGATGTAAAATAAAGTGTTCCCCATCTCACCTTGCCAACCTCCAGAGGTAGCCACTGTTGACACTTGATTTCTGGTTCTTCTGGAGATTGCCTTTATTATTTTAAAAGTTATAGCTCTATTTTGTGATTTATCAACATTAGATAATATCTTTTGATACTCTGAAAGATGAGAAATTGGATGCATACTACCTTTTGCTTTTTCTCCTCGTGGTTCCTCTCATTTTTTATTGTTAGTCTATTGTTTTTAGTTTTCTGATTTACCTTTATGACTTTAAATATATAAATTCTTGACTTATTAAATATGGGTAGTTTTCAATTATTCCAACTATGGAAGATGAAGAAACTGGTGCTTTATTTCCATTTTTATTAGCTTGACAAATGTACATAGGCCTAATTAGTAAATTTAAATCATTGTAAGCTTCTCCTTTGGAAAGAAATCAAAGTATGCTATACTTTAGGAATGCATTATCATATTTTCTTGGCTCATTACCCTTTTAACGCTGGACTAAAATTTCTCCAAGACGTTCAAGCTAACATTTTCTTTGTTTTATTTTATACCTATGAATTTTTGCTAAGGAATGAAAGAATCTCTTGCCCTTTAGCGCCTTTAATTCAATGAAAGCTTTCTAATAGTGCCTTCATTTCAAGCCTCATTTAAAGACAACATCAGCACTCTAAATTGTACCAATTTCTCCCCTCTGAAATTAGATCTGTTAAGATTTTATGTTTTTAACAATAGTCTAAATTGATAGTTATGATATGTAAATGTTCAGGTGACTAAAATGAGTCACCAATGAGGATAGTTAATAAACAGGTTACCTAACTAGAACACCTACCTGATTTTAAAATAAAAATCCTTCTTGTCAGGAAATGTAAGGACAATCTACATTGGAAAAAAAGTATTTTTATTTCAGATTTTCTGAATAGCTATTATCCAAGAGCTTTCCCCTTATTTCCTTCTAACAACATTTCTATCCAGTACATGTTGAATCTCAGAATAGCAGCATTTTGTAGTGATTAATGGCCCTCTTCTTTCAAAGATGTGTATAGTGTTATCATTCTGTTAAATTTCTTTTTAATACAAATGTGATGTCTCCTAGCCATACAGACATTTAATTAGATTTTTTTCTAGTTTTTAAGCAAGAGAGTAATAGCACTGAGACCCTGATTTTATTGGAGCCCCCCTAAGAGCCCCTGTCTCCCAGCCTGAACCCCTCTTTCCTGGCCTCAGTGGCTTGCCAGTGAGTGGCCTTCCTTCAATCATTACCCGAATGGTATTAGTTCGGAGGAAGAGAAACAGGTTTTGTTGGTTAGTGATAGATTGCCATGGGATGTGATTTATCCTTATATGAAATCACTTGTTATTATGGGATCAAATTTAACAAGGAAATGTCTGGGCTACTCATTCCTTTACGTTGTAAGTGTTTAGGACATTTTGTAAAAAGTGCTTTTTAAACTGCTGCTGTTGAGCAGTTACAACAATTCAGAGGATTCTTTGTGTAGACAGATAAGATTGTTAACTCCTTGCATATTTGGAATGTATAGCTGGTTCCGTGAAGAAATCGGCAGGATTTTTTTTTTTTTTTTTTTTTTTTTACTGTTAACAAGTCTTAACAAGACTTGTTTTTTTGAAGAATTGCAACATAATTTTAATGATAGACTTTAGTAATGGTTCTAAGGAAATAAAAATAGTATATGGAGTTGAAAATTGGGGGAATGTTAGATATTGATCCTAGAGCTTCTGCTTGACACCTAACCATCCAGCAATTGATCCATAGCTTTACTGGGGAGAGAGAAAGGACATGGTGGCCTGGTGCCAAAGACCAAAACCAAAACAGCCCTCTCAGAAATTTGAATTAGATGATATGGCGGTAAGTTGTTGTTAACAGTGAGGACTAAAGCTGAAGAGTGGAGGGAGAGGCTGGTGAGACCATGTGCAAGATCTAATGAAACAGGAGAAAGAAACAGTTTTCTACAGAAAATTCTCCCTGCCGGGCCGATGTGGTTCAGTAGTTGAGCATTCACCCATGAGCAAGGTCATGGTTCGGTTCCCAGTCAGGGCACATGCGGGGTTTCAGGCTAAATCCCTAGTAGGAGTGTGCAGGAGGCAGCTGATCAAAGTTTCTCTTTCATTGATGTTTTTATCTCTCTCTCTCCCTTTCTCTTCCTCTCTGAAATCAATAAAAACATAGATATTTAAAAAAAAATTTCCTACAGGTCCAAGATAATACAACACACAAACCTCCTTTTAAGGTGGGTTTTTTTTTTTTTTTTTTTTTTTATGATTGAAATGGAACTTGTTAAAATATGAATTTTAAAAATTCCAGTCTTACGATTTCACATATTACTTAAATGTGTTTGAATTCAATGTAATAAACTTGTTGGCCCTGGATGGTGTGGCTCAGTTGGTTAGAGCATTGTCCTGTGCTCCAAAGGGTCACAGTTTTGGTTTCCAGTCAGGACACATACCCAGGTTGCAGGTTCAATCCACAGTCAGGGGCATACAGGAGGCAATCAACATTTCTCTTTTTTTCCTCTCCTTTTCTCCTTCCCCCTTCCTCTCTCTCTAGAATCAATGAAAAGCATATCATTGTAAGGATTAAAAAATAAATAAATATACATATACATATATATATATACACACACACACACACACACACACACACACACACACATTGTTGAACACCTACTATCGGATATAAGCCAGGCATGTGGTGCTAGGGTAGACACAGAGGATAATACAAGGAACTAAGAAACTAATAGGAGGAAAGACATAGAAGTGTTAGTAAATGTGTGTGTAAGGTATTTGCAGGGATGGATGTTGGAGAGGAGTTTGGATGAGGGAAGCCTTTCTAGAGGTTGAAATGTTTGAGGCTTTTATTATTATTCTTTAATATATATATATATATATATATATATATATACACACACACATATATATTTTATATATATATATATATATATACACACACACACATATATTTTATATATATATATATATATATTTATTGATTTCAGAGAGGAGGGGAGAGGGAGAGAGGGATAGAACCATCAATGATGAGAGAGAATCATTAATTGGCTTCCTCCTGCACACCCCCCTACTGGAAATTGAGCCCACAACCTAGGCAAGTGCCCTGACTAGGAATTGAATTCAGGATCTCTTGGTCCATGGGACGATGCTCAATCCACTGAACCATACCAGCTGGACTATAGTATGTTATGGAAAGACCCATTTCATTAATTTTCTGTTTCCAGATTTTCTTGTCTATTGTATATTTTCTATTCCAGATTAATTTTTGAAGGTTTTTATAGGTTAAAAATAAAACAAAACAAAAAAACAACAACCTTACTGGCATTTTGATTTGCAATTGCATTGAATTTATAGATTAATTTGAGAACTGCCAGTTTTATAATATTTAGCATCTTACAAGTATATGGTATAATACCTATTTATTAATTTCTTCCATGTTTTTCAGTAAGGTTCCCATTCCATAGGTCTTACACATTTCCTATTAAATTTATTCTTAGATATTTTATCATCTACACTAATAAAAGAATAACATGCTAATTGACTGTACCTTTGCAACGACCACCAGCCAGTCAGGAGTGAATATGCAAATTAACCCAACAAATTTGGTGGGTTAATTTGCATACACAGGCAGGGAGCTGCTGGGAGTGGGGCTGGACACGTGCATTGTAGTCATGGTGACAGCGCAGGCGTTCTGCACCACTCCAGCTGCTGAGGGCCTCTGGGCAGGTGGGAAGGTGCAAAGGCGGCTCCGGCCAGAGCAAAGACTGCCAGCAGCCAGGGGAAGGAAGGCCCATTCTTGCACTAATCTTTGTGCATCGGGCCTCTAGTTCTTTTATAAATTGCTTTTATAAATTTTGATTGCTTTTATTCCATTTTATTATATGCCATGTATTTTTGTATGCTTAAATCAAACTGGCCACCTTATTAGTTCTAATAATTTCTTAGTTAACTGTCTTAGAATTTAGAGGTAGAAAATGCCATTTGCAAAAAACAGTTTTGCCTCTTTTTATTTATATATCTTATTTATTTTTCTTATCTTAACCATATGGCTAGGTTTTCCAGGCAGTGTTGAATTTTAGCAGTGATCGGTTATTTAATAAAATATGAACAATATCTAGAAAAATTTAATAAATTATATTAAGAGATACCCAGTCTCCTTTTTTGCCTTTGAAGTACATTAAAGAGCATAAGAACTAACTTTCAAGATGCACCCACATGTTCTAAGAAGTATAATAGTGTTTTGCACATATCCAGAAGTATATATCAGTATCTCCATTTTATGGATGTTAACATTGAAGCTGAATAAGCCTCAGAAATTTCTTTTTTCCCTTTTACTATTTTAGTAGGGCTTTTTAAGGTAACTTTTTTGTTTTATTGTCAGATTCATATTTCACAGTTATTCTTTTGGAGTCAGTTTTCGATATCCTTTATTACTTAAAATGGTTTATGACTTTTTACAATTAGCAGTTAACTTGAGGGGTGATACTTTGAGATTGTGTGAATATTCTGTTTCTCCGAAATCTTTCACCCATGGTTTACCACCCATGAATAATTCTGGCTAAGTCTATTATATTGGTGATTCCAAAGAAAATTTTTCTTTCTGATTACATATTTAATTATACATTTAAAGGAGAAAAGCTTATGTTGAGATAGCAAAAGGGCTGAATGTGGTTCTTTTTATTTCTAAAAGCAATTAGTCCCAAGGAAAAACTTTAGATTCTATATTTTAGAACATAGGAACATAGCAAATGTCTTCAGAAGTTCAGCAGCAAATTTAAAAATGCATTTTTTTTCCTTTTAAAAAATTTAGCTAAAACTCTATCTGAATTTGTAATTTTGGGAAACCTTGTGGTGAAGCAGACTGTTAGAATAGTCTGTTGAAGACTAGTGGTAGGAGGTAATTTATGTAACACTGAAATTAAAACAAGAAAAAAATCTTCCATGCATAATTTGTTTTATACCTTTAAAATCTAATATCTTTATTCTGCAGCTCAATTTAGCTTTGCTACTATGATAAGGATTTGGTGATTATGGAGTATATGAACATGGTGTTTTCCCAATTACTGAGAGAAGTGTTTATAAAACTCCCTTAAATATTTTAGTTCCTGGAACTTAAGGAGTGGCAGTTGATAAAGCATGACTCCTTCATTGAGACTCTTTAGGAAGTATGTATTCATGTTTTCTAAGGATTCCACAGATTTTGAAAAAGTATTTGTATGTTCTGATAAATATTTTTTAGCTCTTGAGAAAAATAAGATTTCTGAAAAATCCCTATTGCTTACATATGTGTTAATTTTAACTCCATGTGGACCTGAATAAGGAAATGATAGCTTGAAGATATCTGATCATACTAATTATTTTCCCCTTGCATTAAAAAATGATAATGTCACACTTGTTTTTGCCAAAGAAATTTCCTTTCCTTCTCTTCCGATTTAATTCTAAAATACATTTCTGCCAACCCTTACTCTCTCATACTAATAACCTTGAGCATATTTTGAAAGAAAAGTTGCTTTAAAGTAGAAAAATTACTAATTATACCATTAAGCATGAGGGAGGTGTAGACTGGGACTAGGGGACAGGGGCAAGCTGGGAGATGACAAGGGTGGGAAAAGGGGACACATAATACTTTCAACAATAAAGAATTAAAAATAATAATACTTATACCATTCAGCAGGGTCTAAGTACAAAGTACAACTTTCCATCTCTAGTCTCAGCCAAATCCCCAATTCCACCATCCAGAGTTAATTACTTTAAAAATTTTGTTTTGCTTTAATATATCTGTTGATTAATGTGAATGATGACAAATTTAACACATCTTCATTATTCTCTCATCTGACTATTTTTAATCCTTTTTGTAATTACATTTATAATTTAAATAATATACCTTTTCTTGCTTTTAAAGTGTACACTTCAGTAGTATTAATTACATTCATACTGTTGTGCAACCAATCTCCAGAATTTTGCATTTTGCAAATCTGAAACTCTGTCCTTAGTGAACAACTCCCCATTTCCCCTCTCAACACCTGACAGCTACTATTCTACTTTCTGTTTCTATGAATCTGATTACTCTAGATACCTCATATAAGTGCAATCATTACAGTATTTGTCTTTTTGTGACTGGCCTTTTTTCAAGTCAAGGTTTATCCATGTTGTAGCATGTGTCAGAATTTCCTTTTCAAAACGGAATAGTCTTTTAGTACATATACACACATACACACACACACACAATTTTATTCATCTGTTGATGGACATTGGGTTGCTTCCACCTTTTGGCTATTGTGAATAATGCTGCCATGAACATGGGTGTCCAAATATCTGGTGAAGAATCTGCTTTCAGTTCTTTTGGATACCAAGAAGTGGACTTACTGGATTCTACGGAAATTTCCTTTTTACATTTCCACCAACAATGCAACAATTTTTCTCCACATCCTTGTCAACACTTGTTATTCTGTGTGTTTTTTAAATAGTCAGCACCCTAATGGGTGTACAGTGATACTTCATTTGGTTTCCATCTTCATTTCCCCAATGACTAGGGATATTGAACATGTTTTCATAAATTTGTTGGTCATTTGTATATCCTCCTTGAAGAAATATATGTTCAAGTACTTTGCCCATTTTTGTATTATTAGTTTAGGAACTTGGAAAGGAACATTTTTAAATTTATACTTCCTTTTTTTTTTTTCCATATCATGATTTTTCTTAGTAATTTTTACATTGTAAAGGTTTATAACATCATTCTACTCTTTAACTCTTAGTTTTTTCTTTAAAGCGAGTTAGAAAAGAATTTATAATGAATGCTTATGTAAAAGTGTTATGCAGTTGAAGATTCGAGGTGATATGATTAGATGCTTAGAGGAGGGAAAAGTAATCTTGTGTCAATAAAACTTCTCTTTTTTAAAGTTTCTCATAATTCTTGTTGTTTGGGGCAGGTATGGTTTCTGGGGTCAATTTAATCCCATCTGTTTTCAATACTCTAGGACTTTCTCATAATTCCTGGTAGTATGCTGTTTGTGCCCTTTTTTTATTTGTTTGTTTGTTTGCAAAGCCTTTGATAATTTGTCATTTCAGTGGGCCCTTATGATGAAAAGATATAGATGTGTGTTCCTCGTACCATATTAAACCAGAAACATCTGAGTTTTGCTTTTAGAAGGTTGGGCTATTTTTAATCTCTCTAATGAGGTTTCACTTCTATTTAAATTATTATTATTATTATTATTATTATTTACCAAGCCCACAATCGGGGTGTGTGCCTTGACCGGGAATCAAACCATGACCTCCTGGTTCATAGGTCGATGCTCAATCCCTGAACCACACCAGCCAGGCTATTTTTTAAAATTTATTAAATACATATAGAGTATGCTATATGCACTATTCTAAGAATTATAAAGATTAATTCACTTAATCCATTAAATCTTTATAATACCATATGAGATATTATTACACCTATTTTATAAATGATGAAGTTGAGCCACAGAGAAGATAAGGAACTCACGTAAGGATACACAGCTGTGACAGAGCCTGGCTTCAGCTCTCATGGTCTGAACCAGTATAGTTCAGCTGCCTCTTATGTGCCATTCCTCTTTCCTGGAATGTTTTTTATTTTCACATTTCCCTTGCTTTCTTTAGAGTACAGCATGTGACACCTCCATTCATTTAACATATATATTAAGTGAGCATCCATTCTGGCCAGACACTGCTTTAGGTACTGATGATATAGAGCAAAACAGGGTTCCTGCTCTCATGGATTTTACATTTAGTTGGAGGAGACTTAAAATATGTATAATTTATATATGTCAGCAATGTATTTTCTCTGAAAATTCAAAAAATTAATTACCTTTAGGTATTAAGTAGACTAATTTCCAAAACAAGGGTTACATTTTTCATTAGCCAATCTCTTAAAAGTGTGATTGACTGTTTGTATCCATTATATTTTTTGTCAAAACAATATCTTCTGATAATAGCTAGCGTGGAAAGTTGTGTCTCAGATTAGCATGAAGGAGATTTATACAGGAGGACTCTTGGAATCGGTAGCTATGGAGGAAGAGGGAAGGGAAGGGAGCAAGCTTAGGTAGGAAAGAATCAAGGTGCTCTGAAATCTCAACAGAAACCTTAATTAACTCTCCAGAGAGTGAGTTCTGAAGAGCAGTTCACACTTCAGAGCTTTCCTGAGTCACATCTAGGGCCCTTTTATACCCCACATCGAATTAGTCATTGGTTGTGGGCTGTTTCTAAGAAGGGGGTGTGATCATCTGCAAAGAGTGAAATCTCTGAAGGAGGCTGACAGCTGGGGATTGTCTGCTGGTAATAGTTCCAGCAGCTGGTATAATAAATGCATCGTTGCTAATGGGTGAACCTGGAGGTGGGGAGTGCGGAGGGGGAAGGTCAGATTAAAGCATCCACCATGAGGTTATTAGAAGATTTGGATTTTAATTCATATTCTATTTTCTACTCGTGAGACATTGGCAGATATTCCAGAGTTGAAAGTGTTTTACTTTTTACATTGGTAAAATAGGATTAGTATGTCTAGTTTGATGGTTGTTTTGAAGATTATGTAAGATAAAGTTTGTTTAAATGCCTGGAACATACTCAGTATTCTGTACATGTTTATAGGCAAAAGAAACAGTGATATTCCCTTGTCATAAGTACATTTTCTGGAAGATGGATTTCTCCTAGAAAGTATTTCTTCTATAGTTAAATATTCGAGTCCTGCCGAAACCGATTTGGCTCAGTGGTAGAGCGTCGGTCTGCGGACTGAAAGGTCCCAGGTTCGATTCTGGTCAAAGGCATGTACTGTACATTGGTTGCGGGCACATCCCCGGTAGGGGGTGTGCAAGAGGCAGCTGGTCGATGTCTCTCTCATCGATGTTCCTAGCTCTCTATCTCTTTCCCTTCCTCTCTGTAAAAAATCAATAAGATATATTAAATAAAAAGAGAAATATTCTAATCCTAATTATGTCATTGGTTATGTGAATATATTTAAAAGTCCAAAATCTGCCGAAACCGGTTTGGCTCAGCGGTAGAGTGTCGCTCTGCGGACTGAAAGGTCCCAGGTTTGATTCCGGTCAAGGGCATGTACGTTGGTTGCGGGCACATCCCCGGTAGGGGGCGTGCAAGAGGCAGCTGGTCGATGTTTCTCTCTCATTGATGTTTCTAGCTCTCTATCTCTCTCCCTCTCTGTAAAAAATCAATAAAATATATTTAAAAGTCCAAAATCTTTGTCTTCCAGTTGTTTACAATTTAGTTGAGGATGTATTATCAGTATATGATGAGTTAAATAACAAAAGGTGGAACATAAAATACATGTTGGACAGGTTTAGAAGTATAGACTATTGGACTGGTTTGGTTGAAAAAGGTTTAATGGAAGTTGGTGTTGAAGTACCTGTTAAGATTGATCCCCACCTCCCTCATAAACTGAGGAAATGTCAAGGTTAAAGATTGGATCATCAAGATCTTATATTTGAAGATTGTGATGTGAAACCAAATATTTGCAATAATTTGTGTTGGAAATGATGGGATCAAGTTGAGAATAGAAATTAGAACCAGATTATCAAGAGTCTTAAATATTACACAGAGTTGGAATTATAGATTTAGGAGGCCCCTAGAGATAGTAGTTAAAACATTGATTATGAAGTAGGTTTGAGGGACGGGGACTGAATGAAGGAATAATAGAGCAGGTATAAAGAATATCTTGTGATTGAAGACAAAAGTGTTCAGAATATAGTAGAAAGAGAGCCAGGGTAGCATACTGTTAAGAAAGCCAAGACAAGAGGACTCTTAGAAGAAGGGGCAGAAAACCATGAGATACTTAGGAAGAGAATGATTATCATAAAAAGGCAATTCAATTTCCATGCTTGGCTCTCTGCTTACCTTTAATAGCCCCTAAGACTGAAGTTTTAACTTTTTTGCAGATGACTGACATTTTTAATTTCCTACTCTATGCTCCAAATACTCAGGTATATTCACAGTTCCTAACACTGTCATTTCCTTCATCTCTTCAAAAATATTTGCCAAATAGCCATTCTGTGTTAGGCATTATGTTGGCCACTAGGAATATCATGAGCTTACATTGTAGCTGGGGTAGGTGGTGGGCTACAAACATTGTTTATCTGTCTGGTGGTAGAAGAGGTAGCCAGGGCCAGTTCACAGCGGGCTTTGTAGAAGTGAGGACTTTGGATTTTACTCTGCATAAGAGACAAAAGGCATTTGGAAAGTTTAAAACAGGAAGCACATGAACTACATTAACTTTGTGAACGCTTAGAACAGAGTGTGACACATAGAGATGGTTATATAAGTGTTCCCTTAGACTCATTCAGTCTGTTTAACTTACCTTTGGAAGGATGACTGGCTGACTACTGTATGATTAAATCATAGGCTTCTCATGGCTCCTTGGGAGAAGCCCCAGGCTTCTGCTTAAAACTCCTTATTTTATTTATTTATTTTTTTTTTTATTGATTTTAGTTTTTCCATCACCATTTATTTTCTCTATGCCCTCTTCCACCTCCACCCACCCCTCCTCTCCACAGTCACAACACTGTTGTCCATGTCCATGAGTTCTCTCTCTCTTTTTTTTTTTCTTTTTTGCTCAATCTCTCCCCCACCTTTAAGCCCCCCTCCCCAAGCTGTCTGCCTGCTCTCTATCTATGAGTATGTCTCTAGTTTGCTTGATAGTTCAGTTTGCTCATTAAATTCCATGTATGAGCGAAATTATATGGTCCTTATCTTTCTCTGACTGGCTTTTTCACTTAGCACAATGTTCTCCAGGCTCGTCCATGGTGTTGCAAAGGGTAAAATTTCTTCCTTTTTATGCGGAGTAGTATTCCATTGTGTAAATGTACCATAGCTTTTTATTTTATTTTTTTAATGCATTTTTATTGATTTCAGAGAGGAAGGGAAGGGGGGAGAGAGAGAGATAGAAACATCAGTGATAAAAGAGAATCACTGATCAGCTGCCTCCTGCACAACCCCAGTGGGGTCAAGCCTGCAACGTGGGCATGTGCCCTGACCAGGAATTGAACCGTGACCTCCTGGTTCATAGGTCCACACTCAATCACTGAGTACCACAGCTTTTTTATCCACTTACCTACTTTTTGTTACATTTTAAGTTTTATAATGAATGGCTGCTAAGTGGATTTATATAATATTGCTTACACATTTATTTATTCTTACATATTTTGAGTATCTTACCAATTTAATTTGTACTTTGGTTTCTTACAGATTTAATTTTTACTTTGCACAGATAGTTTACTGAAAGCAACATATGTCGATGCACATACAAAACAGCTGAAGTCCTTAATGGACGATTTAATATCGTCAGGCATTTAGAGCATTATTCATTTTAATCCTTGTCTAACTCGAAACTCCCTTTCTTTTTCAGGGATATCATGATAACACACTTTGAACCTTCCATCTCCTTCGAGGGCCTTTGCAATGAGGTTCGAGACATGTGTTCTTTTGACAATGAACAGCTTTTTACCATGAAATGGATCGATGAGGAAGGTGAGTGGTAAAGAGAGGATTGCAAATGTAAGCATTTGATTTAGATACCATTCTTGTCATTTATTTTTAAAACTTAATAAAAGTCCTTATTAATTTAAGGGGGGAAGATATACTACAAATTGATGCCATTCTTAATTTTCTGTAGGTATTTAAATGGAAAGTCTACCAAAGAGTACCATCTTTGTTTTGCCCTTTTTACCCTAAAATAGTGAAATTAGTGTGACTTTTTTCCAGCAATGAGATAAATATCTCATCAAATAGTATTACATTTTACTTTAATTTTGAATTTGTGTTGTCTTATATTTTAAGTGACTTTTAATAATTTGACAGTATTTTTTACTGTATATTACTCTAAAAAATGTTATGGAATAAAAGTGATTGTGACAAACATTATTTCAAAGACTGGCAGAAATGCCATACCTTAGTGACTTGTATTCAAAAGACATTTATTGAGTATCTTGTGTCGAGGATAGCATTTTTATATCCCCACACTCACAGTCTCAGGGGGAGACAGACATGTGAAGTGTGGTGAGTTAAACATGAATGCATAGGGGCCATGGAACACAAAGGAAACAGCAACAACATATGCCTGAAGGCTCTGTGATGTTTGAACTAAACTGTAACAGAGAGTAAAAGTTTTTGAAGTGGAGGAGGTAAGGGAAAAACCATATTCAGTGAAGATATAAAAAGGCACAGAGGTAAGAACATGGTGTTTGGGGAAGAGCATTAATTCACTGTGTGGGAGTGGTATGAGGTATGAACTTGAGCTATTGTAGATCCTTGCTACTCAAAGTTTCGTCTGTAGAACTTACTAAAAAGGGAATCTCCGGTCCCATTACAGAACACTGAATCAGAATATTTTAATAGGATCTACAGGTGAGTTGCATGAATTCCTGAAGGCTTTGTAAGCCACATTTGACTTTATTTTGCATGATGGAATGTCATTGAAGTGTAGTCAAAAGATCTTTTCCGGCTGGTATGGCTCAGCCTAGGAACCAGGAAGTCACGGGTTTGATTCACAGTCAAGGGCACATGTCCGAGTTGCGGGCTTGAACCCTAGTGGGGGGTGTGCAGGAGGCAGTTGATAATGATTCTCTTTCATCATTGATGTTTCTATCTTTCTCTGCCTCTCCCTTCCTCTCTGAAATCAGCAAACATATTTTAAAAAACTGATTCAGAGACAATTCATTTAGAGACAATTCAAAATATCTTACAGTACCCTTATATTTTATATTATCTTTGCTTGCAGAATTCTGTTCCTAGATGGTCACATGGCTTTTTCTTTCTTGTCATTCAGGTCTTAACTCACAGGTCATGTCCTCCAAGAAACCTTTTAGCCCTGTTCACTTTGCATCTTATTTGTATGGTAGAATGTAAGCTCCATAGAGCAGAGATCATCTTTTACTGTGGAATTCCAGTACCTAGGGCAGTAGTCAGTAATAGTATACACATAAATTATGACTTGTATGAAAGGTTAATATCAAGCCTTTCCATAGTGTAGTTTTATTATGGAGATTTAAGCATTGGGAGTTGCGGTGTGTTCTGTATTTTTCTTAACAGTAGCATATTTTAGGTAACAGATTCACATAGTAAATTCAATTAATTATCTGATGAAATAGTTTTTTCCTTTTATAATACAACTAGAGACCCAGTTGTATAGTAGGGGGAAAAGGAGGTCGGGTTCCTCAGCCCAGCCTACAACGAGGTCAGGGTCCCATGCCCTGGCCGGCCTCTGGCCAGAGGCCTGCCCGCCCTCCCTCTGCGGGCCAGGGCACACGGCAATGCTGGGGCCCATTGCCAGGGCGCTGCTGCCAGCATCCAGAGCCCCTGCCACTATGAGCGCTGCCATATTTGTGACGGAGTGATGGTTAATTTGCATATTACCATTTTATTAGCTAGGATTCATAGTTTTTCTCTCTAAATAGCTATTAGGTGTCCTAATGTTCTGGAGGAAAACAAGAAAACTGTAGCCTTTGCCTCATTCAAATAAAAAAGTTAAATTTTCCATTAAGGTTTGTTGATTACCTTCTTGCCCTGGTTAATTTCTGATACCAATCTTACTACAGCCAATAGTAATTATATTTTAGTTCCTTGCAATTATTTTTCAATTGTAATCTTGCCACCTTTGTTTTTAGCCACATAGGCATTTAGGGCATGCTTATCTGGAGAAAATGTTTTTCTAGGATGTGTGGAAGACAGAACTACTATAATTTTACTTCTCTGCTTTATGAGAAACACTGTTCTAGAAGCTAAACTTTTAATAGTGGGGTTTTATGTTAGAGTAAATAAAGATCATACGCTTACTTCATTCCTTTAAGCAGATTTATGGCAACCACTCTTTTTCTTTGTGTTCAAAACCAGTTTTACTGATTTGTTTTGATGTACATGTGGAAAAACTGGTTTGTTTAATGGAACTAAAGACTTTAGAATGAATAGTAAAATTTTATAATAATCATACCTCGATTTCTCAGACTGTGAGAGAGGTGGAGCAGAGAATGATAAATGTGACTTTTTAATTCATTTTTTTTTAACTGTGGCCATTTTTCCTTAAGGATGCACTTTTAATACTTACAACCTAATAGTGTTTTCTAACCTTCTAATTTCTTCAGGGTTTGATTACCTGGTTTAAATTTCACTATGTTTCTTTCTGTTCTTTCTTTTTTACTAGAAAATAACCTTTGGACATTTTGTTTCTTTTCTTTTCTTTTCTTTTTCTTTTTAGATATATTTTTATTGATTTCAGAGAGGAAGGGAGAAGGATAGAGAGTTAGAATCATTGATGAGAGAGAAACATTAATCAGCTGCCTCCTGCACGCCCCCCACTGGGGATATGCCTGCAACCAAGGTACGTGCCCTTGACTGGAATTGAACCCGGGACCCTTCAGTCTGCAAACTGATGCTCTATCCACTGAGCCAAACTGGTTAGGGCTGGACATTTTGTTTCTTATTGAAGTTTTTATTAAGGATATGGAGTCATAGGTTCTGGGTCAGGGCACCTGTGGGCTTGATCCCCAGCAGGAGCATGCAGGATGTTGATGTTTCTCCCTTCTTCCCTTTCTAAAATCAATAAAAACATATAAAAACATGATTTGTGTGAAGGAAAAAGTATCTCTGGGCATCCTCCGATCCCCAGAAGTAGTTGCTATAAAGTTTATAGTATAAACAAATTGATGATGTACTTTTCTGTGAATATACAACTAAAAGGGACATGGTAATAGTTTTTTCTTCTTTTTTTACAAAAAAACTGATTGATATTGCACAAGCTATAATTTAATGTGCTTTTTCACTTAACATCTTGTGGCTATTTTTTCATATCAGTGCATGGAGATTTATCTTGTTCCTCTTAAAGTGTTGTGTGGTATTATAACATGGTTGTACCCTAATTTATTTAACTAGTTCCCTTTTGTTGGGTATTTGGATTGTTTGTAAATTCATTATAAAAAAAATATGGTGCAAAGAATAAGTGTGTGCATAAATTTTTGGGGGACACCTGTACTATATTATCTCCAGCGTAAATTCCCTGAAATAGAATGTGTCCTTGACAATAGATGGTACTAAACTGACTACCAAAAATATTGTACCTTTGTTATACTTTCACCAATAGCATATGTGAATGCTTATTTATTTATTTTTATACCCAGTAAAAGACTATGTGAGGGGAAATATTGAAAATGATTTGCGGAACCGAAACTGGTCTGGCTCAGTGGTGGAGCGTCGGTCTGCGGACTGAAAGGTCCCGGGTTCGATTCTGGTCAGGGGCATGTACTTTGGTTGCGGGCACGTCCCCGGTGGGGGTGTGCAGGAGGCAGCTGGTCGATGTTTCTCTCTCATCGACGTTTCTAGCTCTCTATTTCTCTCCCTTCTTCTCTGTTAAAAAAAAAAGAAAGAAAGAAAATGATTTGCAGAGAGAGTGGGAGAGAATATTATTTGGATATAGCTGTTTAAATTCGTGTCCTATTGGTTTAGATAAGTTAGAATTATGGAAAAGAAAATTTTTATATATATTTTATTGATTTTTTATAGAGAGGAAGGGAGAGAGATAGAAAGCTAGAAACGTCGATGAGAGAGAAACATCGACCAGCTGCCTCTTGCACACCCCCTACCGGGGATGTGCCCGCAACCAATGTATCAATATATGCCCTTGACCGGAATCGAACCTGGGACCTTTCAGTCCGCAGACCGATGCTCTACCACTGAGTCAAACCGGTTTCGGCAGAATTATGGAAATTTAAAACGAATATATAAGTATTCTTTGGCATAAAAGTTTGGAGTTTTTCTGAATTCTGAGAGATTAAACTTCTTCCTGGCTTGTATTATAAAACTCGTGTGCTATTAGGGGAGAAAATTGAGTGCCAAGGTGTAACCAAACTTAAGATAATAAGGAACATACTTCTTTTATGTGATATTTTCCAAGCATCTTTAGTCTGGTGTAATTTTAGCTGGTGTGCTAAGAACTAAAATAGCAAATCGTTCTTCAGACTTTTTCTTTATCACCCAAGCTATACACTAACTTTGGCAATCATGTCAGTGAGGAAAACTTTTTGACTGAATGTCTAGTAATTCTTATTTCAATTACTTTGATAGCAGTATTATGGCTTCAAACCTGGTAATTAAAAAATGAAATCAGTATCAGTAAGAAAAAGCATCTAAGTACCCTTAAGCAGATCTCTCTGTAACTCTTATTTTCCTCCTGCTTCCTTTAACATTTCTTATAGTGGAGGCTTGCTGGTGATTAATTCTTTCAGCTTTTCATGTCTTTATTTCATATTTTAAAAAATGGCTTCATTGGGTGGTGGGCACACAATGCAACATCAGGATGATATATCATAGAATTGTTTAGCCTGTATAATTTTTTCTCCGTTTAATAGTTATCTATATTGTTAATAGTATTATAGATGTCCTCCCTTTTCTCCAGTTGTTCCTTTGATTAGCCAATGTGACCCCAATAAATTTAATTAAAAATAAAATGGCTTTATTGAGGTATAATTGACATGCAACAAACTATATGCTTAAAAGTATACAATTTGAACCTGGCTGGTGTGGCTCAGTGGTTGAGCACCGAACTCATGAACCAGGAGGTCACGGTTCAGTTCCTGGTCAGGGCACATGCTCGGGTTGTGGGCTCGATCCCCAGTAAGGGGGCATGCAGGACACAGCTAATTGATGATTCTCTCTCATCACTGATGTTTCTATTTCTCCCTCTCCCTTCCTTTCTCTGAAATCAATAAAAACATATTTTTGAAGAAAAAAAAGAAAAAAAAGTGTAAAATTTGATGAGTTTTAATACCCAGAAAATCATCACAAGCAAGATATGGAACATATCCATTATCCTGAAAAGTTTCCTTGGGCTTTGAAATTCCTCACTCCTGCCCCTCCATCCCGGGCAACTACTGATCTGCTTTCTATTGCTGTCGATTAGTTTGCATTTTCAAGAGTTTTATAGGAATGAAATCATACAGCATGTCTGATTTTTGGGTGAAGGGGTTGGTCTGGCTTCTTTCACTCAGCATAAGTATTAATGTATTAGGGTTGTGTGTATTAGTTTACTTCTTTTTATTGCTGAGTAGTATTTCATCTTGATGTACCACAGTTTGTTTATCCATTCTTCTGTTGTTGGACATTGAAGTTGTTTCCAGTTTGGGGCTATTATAAATAAAAGTGTTTTGGCAATCATTTATAAGTTTTTTATGGATATATGTTTTATGTTATATGCTAGGTATATATGCATGTTTTTTATAAAATAGGAAGACATTTTTGAAAAAAAGATGAGGCAGGGTATTGCACCGCAGGCACATTCCCAGGCAGATGGCTTTTAGAAAGGAACTTATGTGACAGTTAAGGATCTGGGCATCGATACCTTTTTAAAACTGTTTATGTCTGGTAATCCCTGGAAAGTCTTCCTGCACTCCCAGGCATGGCACACTCCACACAGAAGACAGCTGGCTTAGAAAAGTCCCCCAGTACTTCTCTTAGTTCTGGTCTCTTCAAAAGGATCAGACTAAGGCCCACCTGGGAGAAACGCCGTGCAGTAGGGGGTGGGGCTGAGTTGAGAGGTGAGGCAAGAGAGGCTGTAGGAGCCTAATAAGGCACCGGTGCTCCCAGACTGCAGCTTATGCTCTGGTTTTAGGGGAAGTCTGTCCTTGTTAGCATCCCATCTCCAATTGCATTGTCTTCCTTCCCAATCTCTTCTCTCACTCATGCCTTCATCCCAGGCAACTGCTGATCTGCTTTCTGGTTATAACTAAGTATAGTGTATTATGTGCTTTTAAATTAATATAAATGCCATTATTCAGCACATAATTCTGAAACTTCCCTTTCTCCACTGGGCATTATCTCTTGAGTTTCATTCTTGTGGAAGGAGAACAATTATATTCCCTCTTAAGAATTTTTTTTTTATTGTGCAAAATATACATAACATAAAATTTACTATTTGAATCTTTTTTAAATGTACAAATCAGTGTCATTAAGCACATTTACATTGTTATGCAACCATCCTCATTACCCATTTCTAAAACTTATTCATCATCCAAACAAAACTCTACCCATAAAACAATAATTCCTCATCCCTTATCTAGCTTCTAATAACCTCTCCAATATTTATTGTCTCTATGAATTTCTCTCTATGAATTTGTTTCTAGGTCATCTTTGATTTTGAAAGATAATTTTCCCTGGTAAATAATTTTAGGTTGACTTTTTTTAAATTTTATTCTGTACATTGTCTTCGAGCTTGCATTGCTTCTGATGCAAAATCTGCTCTCAATATTATCAGGGAGAGGAGTGCAGTGGTGCCAACTTTGGTTTTAGACTATATTGATTCTTTTAAATGTGGGGCACTGAATTCAGTCATATATTGGAGAAAATATATATATATATATTTTATAAAGTGTTATAAAGGCATCAGGTCATCTCATAAATAATTGGCTGTTGCAGATTTACCAAACAGTTTGAGGTGTTTTGTTCTTTCTTTTTATAGTTGAGAAGAAAATACAGATTTACTGAAAAAATACCAATTCTGCTGGATAATATACAGATTTCACTATCCAGAAATTTGTTTAACTAAGCAGATCTCTCTCTGGGTCTATGGCCATTTTAGGATGTAAACTGAGATTTTAGTAATAGAGTGGACTTTAAGGTATAACTTTTCCTTTCATCTTTGCTTCATGGTGACTCTCTATGGAATGTTTTGCTTCTGAGTAATGTATCCTGCTTTATCAGGCATTAAATAGTTGGTCTGAAAGGTAATACTTGAACCAAAGATATTCAGTCCAATAAAAATAAAATAGATTTGAATATACGTAATGTCAACTATTAACTCTTATTTTCACACTTCCTTGTGGTTATTCCAAAGTATTAATCTCTAAATGCACATTTGAAAGTGGGTACTTGGCCTGACCTAGGTTTCTTCCAACAGCAAGTAGATACTACACTGGTTTGGCAAAAGGACAATGTCTAGCAAGAAAAGAAAAATTGATTTTTTAAAAATATGTTTATAATGATGCTTTTAACAATAGTTAAATCCATTTATGGCTTTTGATCAAAGTACAATAATAAAAACCACACCTATAATGGATCAAGCACACTATGAGTCATTTTAAATATATGGTCTTTAGTTTTCCCATCATACTTGCAACATAGATAATAGCCCTCTTTTTATATAGGAGAAAATTGAAACTCAAAGTAATTTTGCTGTAGTTGCGCAGAGAGACAGGATGTGAGGCATAGGAGAGAGCCTGGATGCAAAGTACAGCAGGACACCTCTTTGAGAGATTTTTGGTGCTTCTTGAGTGGGGGAGAGACTTTTTTTTCCCCCCGCCCCCCCTGGGGGAGAGATTTTTGAGGGAGATTCTAACATGCCTTTGCTTTCCTGAGAAGAGCTAGTGGCAGGAAAGCCAAAATAAAAATGAACTAAGGAAGACTAATTCTGTATAATAAAAGGGTAATATGCAAATTGACCCTAACGGGGGAACAACCAATGCTATGATGCACACTGACCACCAGGGGGCAGATGCTTAACACAGGAGCTGCCCCTGGTGGTCAGTGCACTCCCACAGGGCTGACAGCTGTGAGCACAGTGGTGGTGGCAGGTACTTGCCTGCCTCTGCAGCAGTGCTAAGAATGTCTGACTGTGGCTTAGGCCCACTCTCCATGGGAGCAGGCTTAAGCCATTAGGTGGACATCCCCTGAAGGCTCCTGGGCTGCTAGAGGGATGTCTGACTATCAGTGTAGGCCCATTCCCCAAGGGAGCAGGTCTCGGCTGGCAGGTGGACATCCCCTGAGGGTCCTGGCCTGCGAGAGGGCGTAGGCAGGGCTGAGGGACCCCTCCCCCCCAGCCCTGAGTGCACAAATTTTTGTTCACCAGGCCTCTGGTGGGATAATACCCAGAGAAAGAAGGAAGTAGGGATTCATTGGCCAAGTTAGAGAACAGGACAGCATACTCAAAACAGGACAGCAAATGACTTCATTTTTCTCTTTCAAGTACTAGACCAAGTTTTCTGCTGAGAATGATTGAGGTTTGGATGGGGTTGGTGGTATGTAGTGTGTGGTTACACTTGGTGTAACCACAGGAATGAGCAAAAGAATGACAGAGTTGAGGACCCAGCTCAGGCCTCAAATATGTTCAGAATGACTTCTTCATCGGGGAATGCCATCTATGAGGAGATGTGTCATCTCATTGATTGCCAGGGATGACTCAGTTTTATTGGCTGGTTGATCAAGGAAGGTGTTTCTTCCCCTCTGTGTATAAGTTTACTGAAACTATGTATTTACATTTAAAAGCTCAAATAGGACTGCTCTCCAGTCCAGAGTACTTTATTAGCCACACTTCCTTGTGAGTCTCTTGAGCAGGCTCTCAGATGAAGGAAGAATTTGATAAAATGCAGACCTCAAAGGAACTACTTTCACTTCCTCTTTTAATGAAACAGGTGACAGAAAGTCTCTGGCTATTAGTCATATGGCAGTGACAATCTAAAATGTGATCAACGGTAGATTCTGTTTCTACGTTTTGAATATGTACATTATTGAGAATTAAATGGTTTTATCTGTATAAAATTTGGTGTCTATGAACCTCGAGTATGTTGTAGAAATAGAAATGGAAATATATTAACTACTTTAGTGAACAGAATTACCTAAATATGTAAAGATTTGTCCTTGTCAAATATTTCTCTCTGTATGTTATGTCTTTTCCCCCCCTCAAGACTTTATGTAACAGAAACTGTTTTCTAATCATCACATTTAGAGGATTTAAAAAGAACTTACCTTTAATTTTTATATTTTGCAGGAGACCCATGTACAGTATCATCTCAATTGGAGTTAGAAGAAGCCTTTAGGCTTTATGAGCTAAACAAGGATTCTGAACTCTTGATTCATGGTAAAGGCGTGTCATTTCTTATTTTTCTAGAGCAATATTAAAAACACACACACACACACACACTCACACACACACACACACAAAAAAAAAAACCCCAACACACACACACAAAACACACACACACACAAAAAAACCCACCAAGCTTATATTCTTGACCAAATTAAAACAAAATTTTGATGTCATTTTCTTAATCTCTATTGCTCATCATTATATAATTATCCTAGTAGTATCTCAATTGCTAGAGAAGACAAAATCAGTTCAGCTTTTTTAATCTTGAGAAATTTGTTATTTATGTATGCTCCTTGGATACTAGTAAAACTCAGTGTTTCACAACAAAAATGTAACATAGAACTTGAAGTTTTTAATTTATGCAAACAATGATCTCTAAAGGTAAGGTATTGTCAATGTCCTTTCTTTTGTTTAGGGGTTATCAATGACACTATTTATAGTTATTACATAATTAAAAGTCAGCAAGCCTGAGAGGTGGGTAGTGGTATAGAAGAAGCCTAAACTCAGCTAGCATGTAACTGGTACAATATAGACCTGGGTTGTACTGTAAATCTAGGTATTTTGATTCCAGATCTGTATTCTTCCTATATATATATATATATATATATATATATATATATATATATATATATATATATATATATGAGAGAGAGAGAGGAAGGGAGAGAAAAAGGATAGAGAGATAGACCGGGCCAGATCTGTGTTCTTTTCATTCTCCCATGCTATCTCTCATTTTTTTTTTTATCTTATGTAGAAACCACTTAATGTATTGCATTTAATTGCAATACATTGACAGTTTTTTATGGAACATTTTGGGGAGCTTTAGGAGACCTAGGAAACTCTTTAAAACTTGAAGTAGATATAAATCTCCCTTAAGTGTAATGAATCATTTCAATTCTTTGTTGGAATTCCCTTATACTTTTCTATACAGTATGCTTTTTGACAAACAGTAGTTTGACTTTTTTCTACTGTTAGAATTTGACATAGCGATTCCTAAGGGCTACATAATCTAGTTTGTTGAGATCCTTGCAGAACTTTGTCTTCTATTTTGAGACTCATCTTTTTTTTAGAATAAAACTACAATGCATGATTGGTCAATAGTATTAAACTGTTTATTTTAAGTTTTAATACTACATCACAGATCTATTTTCAGAAACTAGTTTATAGTATTTCAACTTTTAAAAATATATAAGGAGCTGCCTTTCTCATACTCTGTGATCTTTATTAAACCTATGAGAAGCCCGGTGCATGGATTCATGCATCAGTGGGGTCCCTTGACCTGGCCGGGGAGGTACCATGGGAGGGCTCCAGGGTATGTCTGGCCCATCTCGTCCAGTCCTGATCAGCCGGACCCCAGCAGCAAACTAATGTACTGGTTGGAGCTCTGCCTCCTGGTAGTCAGTGCACATAATAGCGAATGATTGAACGGTTGGATACTTAGCACATTAGGTTTTTATATATATAAACTAGAGGCCTGGTGTATTTGTTCACTGGGGGGTCCCTCCACCTGGCCTGTACCCTCTCACAGTCTGGAACCCCTTGGGTGATGTTTGTCTGCCAGCTTAGGGGATCGGGCTTAAGCAGGCAGTCGGACATCCCTCTCACAGACGGGACCCCTCGCTCCTTACTGCCTGCCTGACTGCTCGCTCCTATCGCTCAGCTTGCTGCTCCTCAGTGCTGCCGCGGAGGTGGAAGAGGCTCCCCCACCACTGCTGCACTTGCCAGTCGTGAGCCCAGCTTCTGGCTGGGTGGCACTTCCCCTATGGGAGTGCACTGACCACCAGGGGGTAGCTCCTGCATTGCACATCTGCTCCCTGTTGGTCAGTGTGCATCATAGTGACTGGTTATTCCAGTTATTCTCCCATAACGGCCACTTAGGCTTTTATTATATAAACTAGAGGCCCGGTGCACAAAATTCATGCACTGGGGGTTGGTTTCCTCAGCCTGACCTGTACCCTCTGCAATCTGGGAGCCCTTAGGGGATGTCTTATTGATGGCTTAGGTCTGCTCCCCACAGAGCCTAAGCCATAGTCTGGACTCCGTCTGCAGAAGGCGACTGGGCTGATCAGGGGAAGGCACTGCCCTTCACCCTGCTGCTGCTGCCACTGCCAATTGCCACAGCCGCCAAGGTGTTTTCATCATCATGGACTTCAGTCTCTTCACCATGAAAAAATGACAACTTTCTTTAGGCATTTTCAAGATGTCTCTTTTATAGAATATGACAGTTATTTCTTTCTTTTTTATCCTCACCTGAGGCTATTTTTCCATTGATTTTTAAAGAGCATGGAAGAGAGAGGATAGACAGAGAGAAACATCAGTGTGAGAGGGACACTTTGATTGGTTGCCTGCTGAATGAGCCTTGACCTGGCCCCAGCCAGGGAGGAGCCTGCAACCTAGGAACATGCCCTTGGCCAGAATCAAACCTGGACTCTGTGGTTGGCATGCTGAGGCTCTATCCACTGAGCCAAACCTGCCAGGGCAGGATATGACATTTCTTAGCTCCTCCAGCAGCAGACCTTCATTTTTTTCCTCCAGGAGTGAGGTGGAAAAACCCTAGATCACCTCTTGGATTCTCGTTACGCAAGTTACCAGGAACACTGTGAGTGGCGTACCGGGAGCTTAACCAATGAGTGGTCAGAAAAGGTGTTTTCTCTGCAGCTCACACACAGAGGTGGGACTGCTGGTGTGCCTGGCAAGCAGGCAGACCCTCCTTGCTCCCTGCTCTCTGGGGGCCATGCTCTACCCTGCTGCATGCGCAGCCTCCTCCTGAGCCGGTTGTGACTGTTATGGTGTCCCGGCTAATTTGCATATTACCTCTTTATATTTATAGATGGAACTTAGGTTTTTATTATATAGCTGGAACTACCTGACAGTCAATGTGCCCCCCTGAGGGGTCCCAGGTTGCGAGAGGGTGCAGGCTAGGCTGAGGGACCCCACCGGTGCATGATTGGGGCTGGGGAGTGACACAGGAGGGCTCCAGGGCGTGTCTGGCCCATCTTCTTCAGTTCTGATTGGCCAGACCTCAGCAGCAAACTAACCTACCAGTTGGAGCGTCTGCCCCCTGTTGGTCAGTGCATGTTATAGTGAGCAGTTGAATGTCCTTAGCATGTCATTAGCATATTACACTTTGATTGGTTGAATGGATGACCAGACACTTAGCATATTAGGCTTTTACTACTGTATATAGGATTCTTTTGTACATCACAGACCACAAATAGTTGGTTAAATGTTCATATAATATTTCTTCTATCTATAAAAAAAATAATCTGAGTTAGCTTATTTATAAATCCATAGTTTCTAACATAAAGCTTACATTTTTGGATTTGGGTACTGTTTCTGGTGTTAAATTATTCCTAAGTTTAGTATACATTTTTTAAAAACTGTAAAGGCTTATGTCCCTACTTGTATATATTTTTATAATTTAATTCTTCATTGTAGTAAACTTGTCAGTACAACAAGGATTCAAAGGAATAGTGGTTAATGATTTATCTAAAGCAAAATAAAAAAAAATCAGAAATGTAACAGAGACTGGAATGAGTAATTTGAGCTTCTGATGCATTATTTATTGATGGTTACTTTCATTAAAACTATTTTTTAGATACCCTTGGTAAAGTAGATCTCTTTAAAAAAATAATGCTGACTATATGCTAAGTATCTGTGTCAAGAGAGGGTCAGGTTAAAATTTGGGTCAATTTTTTTGATATCTGAATTTAAAATTCTATGTAATTTGTATATTTTAAATTTGTGGTATTATTTTTTTCAGTATTTCCTTGTGTACCAGAACGTCCTGGAATGCCCTGTCCAGGAGAAGATAGTGAGTATTTATATACTTCATACCACTTAATAAAGTGTTTTATGACACAATGGCACAAGTGAAAGGAAATCAGAAATAGAAATTTTAATTCCTTTGGTTTCTTTTCCATTCTTTAGTCTAATTTAGAATATATTAAGAACTGCCTAAGTTCTACTTTGCCAGATCAAAATAAGGCAGTTCTTAGTTATAACTTACTAACATAATTATCTATTCTGCATTTGAAAGGAAAGTTAAGTCATATTTCTTCTGAGTTTTTTTTTTTTAATATATTTTATTGATTTTGTACAGAGAGGAAGGGAGAGAGACAGAGAGCTAGAAATATCGATGAGAGAGAGTCATTGATCAGTTGCTCTTGCACACCCCCCACTGGGGATATGCCCGCAACCAAGGTACATGCCCTTGATCGGAATCGAACCTGGGACCTTTCTATCCATTGAGCCAAACCGGTTTCGGCTCTTCTGAGTTTTTAATTTTGGAAAATTTCAAACCTATGGAGAAGTTGAAACAACATTGAAAACCAAGATACCCATATATCTTTTGCCTAGATTCACCAATTTTAAAAAAATATATATTTTATTGATTTTTTACGGAGTGGAAGAGAGAGGGATAGAGAGTTAGAAACATCGATGAGAGAGAAACATCGATTCAGCTGCCTCTTGCACACTCCCCATTGGGGATGTGCCCGCAACCAAGGTACATGCCCTTGACCGGAATCGAACCTGGGACCTTTCAGTCCGCAGGCCAATACTCTATCCACTGAGCCAAACCAGTTTCGGCTAGATTCACCAATTTTTAACATTGTGTTTGCTCTATCTCTTTATGTGCATGTGTGCACACATATGCGTACATGTATATACATAGGAAACACTTGTTTTATTTTTACTTATATTTGCTGTACCATCTGAGAGTAAGTAACGGACATAACACTTCACCTCTAAACACTTCAGCATGCATCCTTAGGAATTGTTACAGGATTTTCTTTTGAATGTCTAAGCTAGTGATTGCTATTAGTGAATGAATTGAAAGAGTCAAACAACTATTTGTCCTGATATAATTTAAATATTCAAACTTATGTATGAGCATAATTTATTGCTTTTGCTATATGGAATAATTTATTAATTGTGGATATTAGACAACTCATTTTCATTTGTGGTTTCTACACATACCTATGACTTTAGAAGGAATTGTGGTAAATATTAAAAATTAAATGAAGTAGTTCTAACTTTAAAAAAAATTCAAAATTTTAAATTTATTTTTTAATTTTATTTTTGTAGAGAGAAGAAGGGAAAGAAGTGAGGGAAAGAGAGAGTAATAGCAATGTGAGAAAGAAAAATTGATCTGTTTCCTCCCACATTGCACCCCAATTGGGGACTGAACCCACAATCTGGTCCCCTGAGTGGGAATCAAACCTGCCACCTTTTAGTGTAGAGGACAACACTTCAACCACTGGGTCACACCGGCCAGGGTAGTCGTTCTAACTTTTAATTCTATGACTCTCCATGCAACTTCATAAGAAGAAAAAAATTAAAGAACTATGGATGTTCGTATATAAAGTCGAATGGGGCCATGCACTATATAGGAAAATGGTTAACTATAAGAAATAGACAGAGCTCTGGTCAGTAGTGAAAAATGTCAGTTTGGATTCAGCTAGGAATAGTACTCTGGACTTCCAGTGGCAGATGGATTGAAGCCAGCATAGGCTGCCTTCAGAGAGCTGTGAAGCAAGTGGCTGTTCTCTCTGGCCAACCTCAGGTTTTAAAAGACTTGTCATTGTGGCAGATCTTGGTTTTAGAGTTCCATCTGCCGTTGTATTATGGTCTGCAGCATACAGATAAAATATTTCATAACTTTTTCACTATATTTCATGCCCACTTTCCCTCTTTAAAATTTGCTGGTGGAGATTTTGACACAACCCCTTCTACAGTATAATAAATATTAATAAACTAGAGCATGGGGGGAAATTGATAACCATTAATGTGGTCTCTTGGCTTTTTTAATTTCTAGCCAACATTAACATGTTTAAATTTATGATATATCAAGATGTAGTTCATGAAAGCTTCTGAAATAAAATGTTCTTTCAACTTTGGTTACTCCTAACAGAATAAATAATTTAAAATAAAACATCTAGGTGTGGCTCAGTAGTTGAGTGTCAACCTATGAACCAGGAGGTCACGGTTCGATTCCCTGCCAGGGCACATGCCTGGTTGTAGGCTTGATCCCAGTGTGGGATGTGCAGGAGGCAGCCATCAGTGATTCTCCCTCTTCCTTCCTCTTCTGAAATCAATAAAAATTTATTTAAGTAAAATAAAACATCTATATTTAAGGTTATATATTACACTATCTCAAGATTTCTAATTCAGAGTATTTAATTGGTCTTTTCTATTTAAATTTTAAATAGTAAACCCAGTGCTACATTTGCTTTAAAATGAGTTTAGAAACCTAATGGAATCTTTTCCACATATATTGTCTATTGACTAATAGACAATATATATAATAGTGATTGACTTAAAACCAAAATTTCACCAGTAGTCTAGAATGATTTTGTGGCAGTTCTTTGTTTAGGAAAAGCATTAATTTAAAGACAATTGGATGAAAGGTTGTTAGGGAAGAGAATATTCTTGTGGTTACAAAATGTCACTTAGATATTTGTAAGACTACTTATAAAAAGGAAAATGTACCTTTACAATAAAGAGAACTAGCAATTACTACCTTCAACAGAGTGAGCACCAGTAGTGAGAGTCAACAATCTGACATTTGTGTATTTCTTGATGTGTCACCTGTGTATTATTTTTGGCAAAATATTTATTACTAACTCTAATGAAGGAAGAGATAAATCCAGAATGTAGAACCTAAGACTGTTGCCTAGACTTAAAAAAAATCCTCAACTTTATGGAAAACAGACAACAAAGTTGAGTGTTTTAGCATACATGAAAGAGACAAAAAGGTTATAGCATCCTTGCAATTATCATTTTCTAAACAGTGAAAAATCCAAATGCAATGCCGGAATCTTGATTAGATCCTGGAGAGAAAAGGAAGCTATGACTGACACATTGAGGGCAAATAGCAAAATTTGCATCTGAACTGCATATTTGGTATTAAATTAATGCTAATTTTCTAAGAAATGGTAATAGTGGGGGATGTCCTTAATCTTAAGCAATGGGAGTTTAAGGGTGAAGTGTTAATGATATTTCCAATCTTTAAGTGATTCAGGAGAAAGTGTATGTGTAAATAGAGAGAAAAGCAAGTGCTTGCTTAGGTAGTACATATACTGAGTCAAAATAAAATGTAGTAATTGGTAAATCTTGGTGAAGGATGCAGGCATTTATTGCAAAATTAGGAGTTGGGGGAAAATGCAAAACCAGAAAAGTAATAATAGTTACCAAAACATTTATATTCCATGGGCTATATTTCCATCCAGTCCCTTTTGAATCCAGTTTATTTTTCCACTTTCAGGTTTTTATCAATATAAATTATTTTCTTGCTATCAATATCATGAAAAAAAATAACAGACTTAATTATGATAATGATTTTTATCCACACTTGCTCATTTTTAAACTCTTATTCTCTTTTCAGAGTCCATCTACCGGAGAGGTGCTCGCCGATGGAGAAAGCTTTATTGTGCAAATGGCCACACTTTTCAAGCCAAGCGTTTCAATAGGGTAAACCTTAGTTTGCTGAAAATCGATAATTTGAGAAATCTATTTTTTTCTTCTCTATTATGAAAGAAAGGTAGTCTTGTTATTCACCTTTAAAGGAATATGGTTACCTAAAATTCCCAGTTTGTGTAGTGTACCTGTTTCCTTGATGATGTAATTTTTAACAGAATCTCCTGTCACTCTTAAAAATGTTCCTGATTTGATGATTAGTTATATGGTTATTCTAGCTATAAGAATGTTGTATTTTTTAATATAACTCCAGATACTCATAAAATAAGGTTAATTTTGCAAATCATTTAATAATGTAATTTTAATTTTCACTGTTTAGAAAATAATTGCAAAAACTTCTCTAGCTTTTTTTATGTCTCAGGTACTTTTCCAAATGCTTGACATATACTAATTCATTTAATCATTACTACAACCTTGTGAGATAGGTACTATATATTTCCATTTTATAGATGAAGAAACTGAGGATTGGGGCATTTAAATAACTTGCCCAAGATGAGAAAACTAGTAAGTTGCAAAGCCATGGTTTGAAAGCATTTATCTTCTGAAGTTCACATTTTTAACTATTCTTGATAACTAAACCAATGGACTCCCATTTCCATTTTAAAACTGGTGCCATGTTCTGAATTCATTAATGTAAATAGAAGTTACCACCCAAGGTACCACTGATAATTAAAAACCTTTGACCCTGGCTGATCAGACTCGGTTGAGCTTAGCCCTATGCATCAAAAGGTTGTTGGTTTGATCCTGATCAGGGCACTTGCCCAGGTTGTGTGTTGGGGTATGTATGATTGAGGTTCCTCTGTCTTTTTCTCGCTCTCCCTTCCTCTCTCTCTCAGGTTATTAAAAACATATTAACAGAAAAAAGCTTTAAAATGAAAGGGCTTTGGTTTGACTTCTAAATAGTCTGGAAGGTTTATTTTTTATTGAGAGTCCTTGTACCGTATTTTCTGCAAGATGTTTTCCAGGTTTACTCACTTTTTCTATTTTTATAAATCTCAACCTAATTACATGAAGACTGAAAAGTCTTGGACTTATAAAGGAAAACAACATGTTGCAAATTTCTCTACCGTATTTTCCGGCGTATAAGATGACCCCTAATTTTACACTTAAAACATAGGTTTAGGCCTATATTCGCTGTATAAGACTACCCCCCACTTCAAAGAAAAGACTTACTTTGCCTTCAAGATCTGCAGGTAATTTTTGTGCAATTTTGGTCTTTTGCCCCCGATTTTCGATTGACTTTTTTTCGTTTCAAAGGTCGTCTTATACGCCGGAAATATTTATTTTATTTTATTTTTTAAAATTTCTTTATTGATTACGGTGTTACATATATGTCCTTATTCCCCCATTACCCCCTCCCATCCCCCCTCATGCCCTCACCCCCTTGTTGTCTGTATCCATTGGTTAGGCTTATATGCATGCATATAAGTCCTTTGTTGATCTCTCCCTCTTACACCCACCCTCCCCTACCTTCCCTCTGGGTTTAATAGTCTGATCGATATTTCTCTGTCTCTGGATCTATTTTTGTTCATGAGTTTATGTTGTTCATTATATTCCATAAGTGTTCACTCTCTCTTTAAACCTATTTTTATTTTATTTTATTTATTTTTATTTTTTTATTTTTACATATTTTATTGATTTTTTTTTTGCCCCCCTCCCTCCCACACATCCCCTCCCTCCCCAGAGTTTTATGTCCATTGGTTGTACTTATATGCATGTATACAAGTCCTTCGGTTGATCTATTATCTCCCCCAGATCCTCCTCCCCTCCCCACTGTAATTTGACAAACTGCTTGTTGCTTTATTGTCTCTATATCTATCTTTTGGTTCATCAGTTTATAATGATCTTTATTATCCACAAATGAGTGAGGTCATGTGATGTTTCTCTTTCATTGATTGGCTTATTTCACTCAGCATGATGTTCTCCAATTCCATCCAGGTTGCTGCAAATGATGAGAATTCCTTCTTTTTTATGGCAGCATAGTATTCCATTGTGTAGATGTACCATAGTTTTTGGATCCAATCATCTGCTGACGGGCACCTAGGCTGTTTCCAAATTCTGGCTATTGTAGATTGTGCTGCTATGAACATAGGGGTGCATATATCCTTTCTGATTCATGTTTCTAGTTTCTTGGGATATATTCCTAGAAGTGGGATTACTGGGTCAAATGGGAGTTCCATTTTCAGTTTTTTGAGGAAACTCCACACTGTTCCCCACAGTGGTTGCACCAGTCTGCATTCCCACCAGCAGTGCACGAGGGTTCCTTTTTCTCCACAACCTCGCCAACACTTGTTTGTTGATTTGTTGATGTTGGCCATTCTGACAGGTGTGAGATGGCACCGCATTGTTGTTTTGATTTGCATTAAACCTATTTTTTATTATTAATTTTTAGAGAGAGAGGAAGAGAGAGAGAGAAACATTGATGTGAGAATGAAACATCCATCTGCTGTCTCTTGCATGCCCCCTACTGGGGATCAAGTCTGTAGCCCAGGCATATACCCTCATCTGGAATTGAAAGGCAACCCTTCAGTGCACAGGACAACACCCAACCAATTGAGCCACTTGGGCCAGGGCTCATTGTCTCTTTAAAACAAGCTCTCTTTTCTGTTTATTTTTCCCAGATCATCATAGCTTTGAAAAAGTCATGTATGATAAAAAGAACTGAATTAAAGAAGAAGGCTACTTATTTTCACTATTTTATGAACAAACTGTTGGGGAATGATTATGACCTTTTTGTTGTTTTACTGAATTCTTTGAATTACTCTTCCCAGCGTGCCCACTGTGCCATCTGTACTGACCGGATATGGGGACTTGGACGCCAGGGATATAAATGCATCAACTGCAAACTCCTGGTTCATAAAAAGTGCCACAAACTTGTCACAATTGAATGTGGGCGACATTCTTTACCACCGGTAAGACACAGGTGTCTTCTTTATTTTTAATAGAGCATTTTTTATGATGTTACCATAAAAGAGGTATAAAGTGGTCTAAAGTGGGGGGGTTGTTAAGGAATCATAACTCAACAGTGTTATGGAATGTGGGTAGGAATATTTTACAGTCAGCTCACATATTGTAAATTTGGGAATTGTCATTACAAATTTGTTTATAGGATATAGTTAACTTTTCTGTTTTGCCTGATATAAAATCCTCTGGCCCTAATAGAAAGATATATGGAGAAGCATTTAAGAGTTTTTTTTTTTTCTATTTTTTAAGCTAATTTCATTAGTTGATAGCTCCCATTATTCGAATATGAACACTAAGCACAGATCAGGTAAGAACAGTCTTCATGTTTGCTATTTAAAGTATCAGATTAACTGGAGAGTTTTGCATTTAAAATTTTTATTTTTTACTTTTTTTTTGTTTCTTTAAATATATTTTTATTTATTTCAGAGAAGAAGGGAGAAGGAGAGAGAGATAGAAACATAAATGATGAGAAAGAATCATCCATCAACTGCCTCATGCACACCCCCTACTGGGGATTGAGCCCTTGACCAGAATTAAACCCGGGATCCTTTGATCTGCAGGCTGATGCTTTTTTCACTGAGCCAAATCCTCTGGCCTAGGGCTATTTTTCACTTTTTTAAAAAAATCCTCACTCGAGGATATTTTTCCATTGATTTTAAAGAAAGTGAAAGAAATAAGGAAAGGCAGAGAAAAATATAGATATAAGAGAAACACATCAATTGGTTGCTTCCTACACATACCCTGACCACGACCTGGGCCAGGGAGGAATCTGCAACCGATTCAAACCTTTGAAATAGAACCCGGGACCCTTTCGCCGATGCTCTATTCACTGAGTCAAACCAGCTAGGGCTTCTCTTTTTTAAATATGTAATAAAAATATGTTCATTATAGAAAAAAATAGAGAATACAGGTGAATAAAGAAAAATTAAATAAAAATCCCCCATAAATAAAATCTATCATCTAAAGGTAGTTGTCATTTGTGTATATCTTTCCATGCAGATTTATATGTTTAAACATTTAAAATTTTTCCATGTAGAAAAAAATTTAAACATACATTAAGAATAGCTGGAACCATGTAATGAACTTCCATATACCAATCACCCTGCTCCAACAGTTATTAATGTACAACCAATCTTGTTTCATCTATATCCCTGCCCATTTAACCCTATGTTATGTTGAAACAATCCCAGACATGTTTCAGAATGTACCTCTAACAAGAAAGATTCTTTTTAAAATCTAAAAGCCAAATTCCTTATGTCACATATCCATCCAGGCAATGTTCACATTTTCAGTTGTCTCTTAAATGTTTTGTTTTTACAATTTTCATTATGAATCAGGATCAAATGAAGCCCATATTTGTAATTGATTGATACATCTTCCCTATTTTTAAATTTACTGACTGCTCTATCGCTCCCTCTCTCCCCTTATGTGTGTGTTGCTCTTGCATTCTTGCTCACTCTTTTCCCCCTCTCTTACAATTTAATTATAGAAGAAACTATATTGTCAGTTTTTCTTAATTTTTCTCTTTGCTTTTTTTCATGGTATTGTTTAAAATATTCCTCTTTCCTCTTTATTTTCTGTATATTATAGTTGGATCTAGAGGTTTGATTAGATAGTAGACTTCGGTTTTATTTTTGTGGGTCATTTTGGAGACTACTTTATTAATGGTGGAGGGTTTATTTATCAGAAAGCACATAATATTTGGATGCCTCATTCTTTTACATGCTTTTTAACAAAAGTGAAATCATATGAGTAATATTTTCTAACCATTTTTCTTAGTCAATAATATATTTTGGTCCTCTTTCTATATTTAGCTATCTATATCCTCATCACTTTTAGCATAATATTTTGTTATTTGTTTATACCATAATTTTTTAAACCTGTTCTTCATGATTGAACAGTTGAGTTGTTTTTCTAAATTTTCCTAAGAAGAAAATCACAATGAACTTACTGGTGAATAAATCTTAAGAAGAAGAATTACTGGGTTAAAGAATATGTGTATTTAAAAAGATCTGGATGCCTCCTTCTAAATTGTCTTCCAAAATGATTGTACTATTATATGTTTCTCATAGTACCTTCTTTGAACAAAGATTATTGGTGGTGTCTCTTTGGTATTAGAATTACTTAGCTGGTTCATATAAGCTTAGACATGGGTTTGTACAAGTTACAGAGGTAAAAATCCAATCTTAAGGAGAAGCAGAAGGCCAAAAAGTAAGGACATAATTTCTCCAGGTTACTATTGATATTTGTGTGCATGTTCTTAGGTGATGGATGACTTGTGTGGATTTATTAGTGGGGGGGTGGGAGTGGGGAAGAGGGCCAGGGTTAGGGATTATATTTAGAATAAGTGCTAAATGCATTAAGAAATTCATGAGCCCTATCTTTAAGGCTCATGAATTTATAAAATTATAATGGTATAATTAATGTTCCTTCTCAGGTTCACCTTTTCTTGCTGGTATTCATTAAATCTGGGTCCAAGATTAATGAATTAGTAACATTTTGGTTTGACTTAGTATTATCCTAGTTTAGTGACAGTGGTTAAGTCAATTTCTAGGGGATATTTCTTTTCCTTTTTGGTTCACTGACAACTTACCACAAAATTTTACATGGAATTTCAAGAGGTTTATAGACATCTTGAAATCCATCTCTAGGCTTCAGCTAAAGAAGTCAAATACTAGATACTCTTCCCAGAAACTTAAAGTGTATATGGAGCTTGAAAGATTAGGTAGTGTATAAGAGAAATCAGAATATAAAGGAAAATAATTTTTATTTCTATTTGATGGCCTGAAATTAGTTTTGTGTGTTCCTTCTGTTACCTGTAAAATGTGACATTACCTCATTTACAGGAATATTATATGGTGTCATATAGTAAAGTTGAAAACAAATTAATATAGTAATATAGTTCTTATTATGTTATATTTTGTCAACTTTATGTGTTAATATGATGTGTCTCATTAAAATGCTCCAGAATTTATAGAGATAGTGAGATTTAAAAAGACTTCACTAAGTTGCTGTTTCTTTGGAAATGTTTCTAGGAACCAATGACGCCCATGGATCAGTCATCCATGCACACAGACCATGCCCAAACAGGTAAAAATGACACTGTCGTGAATTATTGTTCATTAACAAAATATCGTTGAGAGACTTCTTTCAGTGACTCTTACACCTAAGTTTAAAAAAAAATTCTGTTCTCCTTACATGAAATCGAGGTAACTATATATTTTATGGTGGTGATATCGTCACAATATTTAACATACGTTTGACATTTTAAAAAGACAAATATATAAACTACAACAAATGACTGTTTTCTCTAATTTAAATTAATTTTGTTTAAGACCCCTTTAAATTCACCAAACCTAGTTTTTGGGGTTTTTTTCTTTCAATAACGCAAACATACTGATTTTGTGGGCCATGTTGATTATGTTAAAGTGACCCATTTTTATTAAAAGCTTTATTATCAGAAGTACAAAATATGTAAAGACATAGAGATGCAGTATAAAAATTCAAAAAAGATCACGTGAATTCAAATGTCAAGTAGATACAAATCTCAAATGTGTATCTGAGAAATTTAAGGAGCAATTAAATGGGATAGGGAAGCCTATTAGGGGATGAATCAAGGAAGGCAAAGCAAGGACTTTGCTGCTTGTATGAAATATAGGATTTTTTTTTGTTTTTTGTTTTTGTAATCCAAGTGGCTTCAAGGAATAGAAGCCAAGAGTAGAATCTTGTCAGTTCTTTACTTCACCTACGTGGTGCAGTAGTTAGGGGCATTTTGAGTATGAAAGAAGTGAGGAATGAAAACCAGAGACCCTCTACTTCCATGCCTCACTCATACTAAAATAATCAAATAGGGTTTATGGAGTCACCCTTACAGAGAAATTGATTAATTTGTGAAGAAGGGAAATATTTTTAAAATAGCAAAAATACTTATTAAAATCAGTACTTGGTTACTGATTGGTTTTTGCTCTCCTTTACCCTCATTAAATATTAAAATTTAATTCATATTATATACACTTTGTTATTAGTAAGACAGCTACTTAATTTTAAATGATCAAGACCAGAAAGAAAACTAAAATAATAAAATCAAGAGGAAATTTTAAGTTAAAATCAGCTAATGGATGTTGTTTTTCTCTTTTTTTTTATGTTTGGGATTGGGTTTTTAGTAATTCCATATAATCCTTCAAGTCATGAAAGTTTGGACCAAGTTGGTGAAGAAAAGGAGGTAAATTAATTAGTATTTTTTTAAAAAAATGTTTAAAAGTTGCTATTTTTTTTAATAAAAATGTTTAAAATTATTGTTCATGTTAGTTTATTGAAGGTTAATCTTATTGTACATTATACCATTAGTTTTTTTAATTTTTTTATTCTTCACTGAGGATATTTTTCCATTGATTTTTAGAGAGAGTGGAAGGGAAGGGGAGCAACAGAGAGAGAAACATTGATGTGAGAAAGACACATCGATTGTTTGCCTCCCTCATGCACCTGGACCAGGGCTGGGATCGCACCTGCGATGGAGAGATATGCCCTAGACTGGAATCAAAACTGGGACCCTTCAGTTTGTGGGCTGATGCTCTATCCACTGAGCAAAACTGGCTACGCCTTTTAATAAGCCTTGACAGTATAAAAATATGACAAATTGATTTTTCTTATTTCTTTCTTTTTTTAAAAAAGGGTTAATATACAGGAGAAAACTCCAGAGAGTTTTTTTTTTGTTTGTTTGTTTTTTTACTTGAGTTTTTTGGTACTTGGGTTCTGGCTAGGAAAGAATTCAGAACCAAGAAGACCCAAATTGTAAGAGAACATTTATTTGGTAAATCACAGAGGTAGAAGTAATTCCTAGAAGAAATGGACTTAGAAAACAAGTTATGGAGATAAAGGAAAGATTGTTGGAGCTTGGGAGTGAGGAAGCTAGTAGTAACATGCCTGGAGAAGGGAGGGGATGGGGATAGGAAAATGGAAACCCATGGGTGTGTTTCTGGGAGGAGAGCCTTTTCTTGTTTCTTGAGGTAGGCTTGCATTTTTGTGAATTTCCCTCTTAGGATTGCTTTTACTGTGTCCCATAGATGTTTGGGTTGTGTTTTCATTTCATTTGTCACAGGTATCTTTTGATTTCTTCCTTGATCTTGTTGTTAACCCATTCATTGTTTAGTCTCCATGTTTTTGTGTGCTGTCCAGTTATTTTCTTGTAATTGACTTCTAGTTTCATACCACTGCAGTCAGAAAAGATGCTTAAAATTATTTCAATCTTCTGGAATTTAAGAAGACTTATTTGTGACCTAACATGTGGTCTGTCCTGGAAAATGTTCTCTGTGTATTTGAAAAGAATGTATATTCTGTTGCTTTTGGATGAAATGTTCTAAAAATATCATTACATCTATTTGGTGTAATATGTCACTTAAGGTTGCTATTTCCTTCTTGATTTTGTCTGGATGATCTATCCATTTATGCCAGTTGGGTATTAAAGTCCCCAATAATTACTGTTGATCTGACCCTATAGCTCTATCACTATTTTCTTTATGAATTTAGGTGCTCCTACTTGGGTGTGTAAATGTTTACAAGGGTTATATCTTCTTGCTGGGTTGATCCCTTTATTATTATGTGTTGTCCTTCTTTGTCTCCTATTATAACTTTTGTGTTAAAATTTATTTTGTCTAATAGAAGTATTGCTACCCCAGCTTTTTTGTTTTGTTTATTTCCATTTGCATGAAATATCTTTGTTTATTCCTTTATATTCCATCTGTGTGTGCTTTTGATCTGAAATGAGTCTCTTTTAGTCAACATATGTATGAGTCATGTTTCTGATCCATTTAGCCACCCTGTGTCCTTTGATTGGAGCATTTAATCTATTTACATTTAAAGTGGTTGTTGATAGATATATAGTTACTATCATTTTGTTATTCACATTTGTTTCTCTTTTTTTCTTAAAGAAGTCCCTTCAACATTTCTTGAAATACTGGTTTGGTGATAATGAATTCCTTGAGCTTTTTCTTATCTGGGAAACTCTTCATCTCTCCTTTGATTTTTAAATGATAGCTGTACTGGGTAATCTTGATTGTAGATTCTTGTTTTTCATTGCTTTGAATATTTTATGCCAATTCCTTCTGACCTATAAAGTTTTTGTTGAGAAATCAGCCGACAGTCTACAGAGCTTCCTTGTAGGTAACTAACTGCTTTTCTCTTGCTGCTTTTAATGGGTTGTCTTCAATCTTTGGCATTTTAATTATAATGTGTCTTATTGTAGGTCTTTTGAGGTTCATCTTGTTTGTGTCTGTGTGCTTCCTGGACTTGTGTATCCGTTTCTTTCATGAGGTTAAGGAAGTTTCCAATCATTATTTTATCAAATCTGTTTTCAATCCTTGCTCTTTCTCTTCTCCTTCTAGTTACTTGATGATGCAAATGTTGTTCCAGAGGTCTTAAACTGACCTCATTTTAAAAAATTCTTTTCCACTGAAACCGGTTCGGCCTGCAGACGGAAGGGTCCCAGGTTCAATTCCGGTCTAGAGCATGTAGCTTGATTGCAGGCACATCCCTAGTAGAGGGTGTGCAAGAGGCAGCTGATTCATGATTCTCTTTCATCGATGTTTCTAACTATCTTTCTCTGAAAAAAAAAAAAAAAAAAAAAAAATCAACAAAATATATTTTTAAAAAAATCTTTTCCTCTTTTTCCTGTTCTGATTGGGTGTTTACCACTACCTTGTCTTCCAGGTCACTGAGTTGATCTTCTGCTTTATCTAATCTTGTTGATTCTTCTAGCGTATTCTTTTTTTTCTTTTTTAATATATTTTATTGATATTTTACAAAGAGGAAGGGAGAGATATAGAGAGCTAGAAACGTCGATGAGAGAGAAACATTGACCAGCTGCCTCTTGCACACCCCCTACTGGGGATGTGCCCTCAACTTGGGTACATGCCCTTGACTGGAATCGAACCCGGGACCTAGCATATTCTTTATTTAAGGTATTGGGTTTTTCATTTGCGATTTTTTTTATGGTGTCCATGTCCTTTTTTATGTTTACTATCTCTCTGTTGAAGTTCTCACTTAGTTTATCTACTCTTCCTCTCAGTTCATTGAACTTTCTTATAACTGGTGTTTTGAACTCTGTACCTGGTAGATTTCTTGCCTCCATTTGATTTACTTATTTTCCTGGAGTTTTCTCCTGTACTTTCAACTCGTGAATTTGTCCCATTTCTTGAGTAGTTAGATTGCATCGTTTGGAATGATGTTAGAAAAGAATTATTAAGAACTTAAATCAGAAAATACTTTTTAAATGGTCATAGGTATAACTAGGTGTTAGAAATATATTTATGCAAAATACTTCCAGTTATAATTCTTTTTTAGTTGTTAATCCTCATGCAAGTGTATTTTCTCTATTGATTTTTTTTTAGAGATAGTGGAAGTGGGAGGGGGCAGTGGGGAGTTTGGTTGCCTCACACATGTGCCCTCACTGGGGGCGGGGGATCAAGCCTTTAATCGAGGCACCTGCCCTTAACTGGAATTGAACCCATGACTCTTCAGTCCTCAGGCCAATGCTGTATAACCACTAAGCCAACCTGCTAGGGCCAGTTATAACTCTGATATAAATGTTCTCAACAGGCAATGAACACCAGGGAAAGTGGCAAAGCATCATCCAGTCTAGGTCTTCAGGATTTTGATTTGCTCCGGGTAATAGGAAGAGGAAGTTATGCCAAAGTACTGTTGGTACGATTAAAAAAAACAGACCGTATCTATGCAATGAAAGTTGTGAAAAAGGAGCTTGTTAATGATGATGAGGTAAGCACAATGTTTTATTACTTCTAAACTGTTAAATTGACTTAAGTGTACCATTTCAGAGAAAACCTCAATGCTTATGATTTATTTCAATCTATTTTTCCAAATAATGCCTCAAATGGGTTATATAAGATATTTTAAAAGAAATATTATATGATGATTAGGTTTTAAAAAAAATAAAAATCAAATCATATTATGATCAAGGGAAAATACTTGATTGAACTTTGAAAAAATTTTCTAGACCATTTCATAATATTGAAATGTTTACTGGTAGTGTTTTTTTCTCTCTTTGAATATAAGTTGTTGTTGCATGATTACTCATTCTTTGATATTTAGTATAGTTAGTTAATAATTGCACTTGTGATCATTGAATTGCCAAGAACAAATATAGTTTGATGATATTTCAGTTTGATAAATATTTCTTTTGTATTTTAAAATAGGATATTGACTGGGTACAGACAGAGAAGCATGTTTTTGAGCAGGCATCCAATCATCCTTTTCTTGTTGGGCTGCATTCTTGCTTTCAGACAGAAAGCAGGTAAGGTCGGAAGATTGAGTGATTACTGGGCTTTACATGCTTTACATATTACACAATAAGAACTCTTTATACTATAAATCCTGAAGCGGTAGTCATGGAGACAGACACAATAATATGATGCTTATGATTTCCTGACACACGAACTCCCATCAGTGATATCTGTTTGGATTAGCCTGGGGGGGCGGGGGGGAGAATGGGAGGGTGGGAGAGAAGGCAGAGGGAGAAATGGGGGGAGGGGCATCTGTAATACTTTCAACCATAAAGATGAATTTATATATATGGTCGAAATATGGCAATAGAAATTCATATTTTTAAATATCTCTAAGGTTTTAGCTTTAGATTTAAAGTTTCCCAGAATTTAACTAGCGGGAGAAATCCCAACTGCTTTACTTTAAGGGACAGTTGAAGTAACTTATCACGCAAACGCTAGAATTGGGGTGGCAGTGGGAGGGTCTGGATTGCAATTGGTACCACGGAAGTAAGAGGTTACAGAATGCTATCTTGCTGGTTTACTTTCTTGTATATACTGTGATGAACAGCTTCCTACTACCACCACCCTTTGTTTCCACCAAATTCCTGGGATTTTGTACAGGGTAAATGACAGAATGCTCTAAGTTGTGACTGGTCTCTATAATATTTAAAATGCACAGTTATATTTTCTTCTTTTGGACCTTGGTTTCATGTGTTCTTTCCTATGTTTTAGGTTGTTCTTTGTCATAGAGTATGTAAATGGAGGAGATCTAATGTTTCATATGCAGAGACAAAGAAAACTTCCTGAAGAACATGCCAGGTAAATTTATTGATTGTTGTTTGTGTTGGGGTTTTGGGGAGCAGCTGTGGCACTTTTATGTTCTAGTGGTTGAAAACAGTAGATACATTAGGTTTTTTTAAAATTTTAAAATTTTATTTTTTAAAATATATTTTATTGATTTAAAAAAATATTTTATTGCTTTTTTACAGAGAGGAAGGGAGAGGGATAGAGAGTTGGAAACATTGGTTAGAGAGACATCAATCAGCTACCTCTTCCACACCTCCTACTGGGGATATGTCCACAACCCAGGTACATGCCCTTGACCAGAATCGAACCTGGGACCCTTCTATCCACTGAGCCAAACAGGTCAGGGCAATTTTATGATATTTTACAGAGAGGAAGGGAGAGGGATGAGAGGAACATCAATGAGAGAGAAACATTAATCAGCTGCCTCCTGCACACCTCCTCCTCACCCCCCAATGGGGATGTGACCACAACCAAGGTACATGCCCTTGACCAGAATGGAACCTGGGACCTTTCAGTTCCCAGGCCGATGCTCTATCCACTGAGCCAAACCAGTTAGGGCCGTAGATAATTTATTTTGATACTGGTTAATTCTTGGTAAGTCATGTGGGAGACTAAGGTAAAAGTTATTTTGTTTTATAATAAAATACAATATATAACATTATATAGTATGTAATAATATAATTATAAGCTTTTAAAAAGTATAAACAGTATTAGAGGGGAAACCTTTAGTCAACTAAACCCAATTGTTTTAAAATATTTTGTCTATTCAGCATCAGCCTCTGAAGTAATTGAATTTACAAATACTTATTAATCTTATCAGATTTTCAGTTATCTCTGACAGTTTTTCATTAGACAATTATTCATACTAGTCGCCAGTGCACGCATTCATGCACTGGTGGGATCCCTCGGCCTGGACTGCACCATGTCACAATCCAGGACCTCTCGGGATGTTGGAGGCTCAGTGCATGGATTTGGCCTGATTACTGCAGGCCAGGCCGAGGGATCCCATGGGTGCACGAATTTGTGCACCGGGTCTATAGTATGCATATAAGATCTTTGGTTAATCCATTCCTGCCCTCCCCCCTCTCCTCTCCTCTGAGATTCATCAATCTGTTCCATGTTTTCATGCCTGTGTGTTGAGCGTCTGCCCCCTGGTGGTCAGAGTGCATCATAGTTACTGGTGGAATGGTTGAAAAGTCGGACACTTAGTGTATTTGTGTGTACACACACACACTTGAGAGTAATAAAACAGTTTCTCTTAAGCTATTATACATGCCTGACTATTCTTGTAATTATGATTTTTGAATTGGTCTGATGTTGGCTTTTTTCCTGTGATTCTATATGTGTTGATGAATCAGAGCAAAGAGCATTAATATTATTTGTTTAGTGCCCTATCTTTAATATTATTATACAAGATTGTAAATTGTTTCTATATTGGAAGACTTAGGTGGGAAGGATCATGGCCTTGGATAAGAAGTTTAGTTCATCAATGCCATGGTTTACTCATAATTAGCAGTAATTCTCACTCTTGTGCTTCATAAAAGTAATTTAAAAAATAAAGCTTGTGCCGAAACCGGTTTGGCTCAGTGGTACAGTGTTGGTCTGCGGACTGAAAGGTCCCAGGTTCGATTTCGGTCAAGGGGCATATACATTGGTTGCGGGCACCCGGTAGTGGGTGTGCAAGAGGCAGCTGGTCGATGTTTTTCTCTCATTGACGTTTCTAGCTCTCTATCCCTCTCTCCTCCTCTCTATAAAAAAATCAATAAAATATATTAAAAAAAATCAAGTATCAAGGATATAAAAATAACTCCTTAAAAAAAAAATGAAGCTTGTGAGTTTGTACACATAGGTAACAAAGGTTAGATATTTTATTTTTTTAAGAATTTAGTAAAAATCTTGCTAGTTCATTAATTATTTTTCTTGTCAGAAAGAGATAATATCCTTCAATTTTATAAGAAGCTATAAATTATATCAACTAACCTCAGGGCCAAAGTGTTCTTTCTTTTATTTACTGTATGTTTATTGTTTATTTAGGCTTTATCAAATGGTGGCCCTTCAATAGCAAAGCCAGGGATAACATTTTATTTTGTGAATATATAACCAGTATTTGTTCCTTGTTTGCTCAGTAGGACATGGGGAAAGTAGTCCAGTTTTATTGTATTAAAGTTCCATTTTTTTTTTTTTATCATCTTTGCTTTTCTAGAAACAAAAGTATAAATAAAGGCTCAAGTTCCCTATTCATAGAATTAAGTAGCTAGAAGGTATATATTCTGTATCCTCAAACAAGATTGTGACTATCTTTATCTAAGCAGCCATAAACCAGCATGGTATTTCATTTTCATTAGTCAGGTCAAAAGTTCTAGTTATCACCAATGGGTTGCTGACAATTTTAAAACTTCTTTCTTTAATATTAAATATTATGGTTGCAGAATAATTTCTTTTTTTTTTTTAAATAAATCTTTATTGTTCAGATTATTACAAATGTGATCCTCTTCCCCCCCCTCAGTTGCTCCCCTTCAGCTTCCCACCCCACCCTCTGTCCTTTCCCCATCCCCCATTGTCCTCATCCATAGGTGCACAGTTTTTGTTCAGTCCCTTCCGCACCCCCACTCCCCTTTTCCCCGAGAATCGTCAGTCCACTCCCCTTCCGTACCTCTGATTCTATTATATTCAACAGTTACTATTGTTCATCAGATTTTTTTTTTAATTTCCTTGGTTTTTAGATTCACTTGTTGATAGTTACATATTTGTTGTTCATAATTTTTATCTTTATTTACTTTCTCTTCTGAAAGAACCCCCTTCAGCAATTCATATAATTCTGGTTTGGTGGTGATGAACTCCTTTAGCTTTTTTTTTTTATTAGTGAAGCTCTTTATCTGGCCTTCGATTCTGAGTGATAGCTTTGCTGGGTAGTTTATTTTTGGCTGTAGGTTCTTGCTATTCATCACCTTGAATATTTCTTGCCATTCCCGTCTGGCCTGCATGGTTTTGGCTGAGAAATCAGCTGACAATCGGATAGGTGCTCCTTTATAGGTAACTACCTGCTTAGCTCTTGCTGCTTTTAATATTCTCTCTTTGTCTTTTGCTCTTGGAATCTTAATTATGATTTGTCTTGGTGTGGTCCTCTTTGGATTCCTTTTATTTGGAGTTCTGTGTGCTTCCTGGACTTGTAAGTCCAATTCTTTCACCAGGTAGGGGAAGTTTTCTGTCACTATTTCTTTCAGTATGTTTTCGATATCTTGCTCTTTCTCATCTTCTGGGACCCCCATAATTCTGATGTTGGATCGTTTGAAGTTGTCCCAGAGGTTTCTTACATCATCTTCAATTTTCTGAATTCTCTTGCCTTCTAGCTTCTGCAGAGGAGTGTCTTCTGGCTCTTTATGTTCCAAATCTTTGACTTGATTCTTGCGATCTTCTATTCTGTTTTTAGGACTCTGTATAATATTTTTTATTTCAGACAATGTATTCTTTATTTCTTGTTGATCCCTTTTCATATCCTCATAGGTCTCATTTATTTTATCGGCCTTTTCTAGGAAACTCTTGAAAAACCTTATAAGTGTGGTTTTGAACTCTATATCCAGTCGCCTTTTGTCCTCCATTTCTTTCGTTTGTGATCTATTTGGTTTAGGCATTTTTGCAGGCAGCTTTCCTGATGGGGCGGGGTTTCAGGGTGGAGCCTACAGCCTTGGCTTCCGTCAGCCCCGCCCTATGCGGGTCCTTCAGTGCTCGCTGCCGGCGCCTCTGAGAGAAAGGTGCCCTCGATTTTTGCCTGCTACCAAACAGTCTAGTCTCTCCCCCAATGGGCCCGAAACTGGGGTTCAGTTCAGTTGGAAGTGGAGTTGGAGGTGGCGTTCAGAGCAGACTGGAGCCCCTGTCTCCTTCCCACCAGGGCAATCCCGCGGCACAGCCGACCGTCCCTTCTCTGCGCACAATGTGCGTGCCTCCGGGACCACCTTTCGCTGCTCCCCCGGGTTTCACCTTACAACCCAGCTCCCCCTGTGTTCGCCTGGGTCCCCGGGGTCTGGCCTAAAACTGGGGTTCAGAGCGATTGGAGCTGGGCCCAGCACAGTCGGAGCGTTTATCTCCTTCCTGGAGGGAACGCCAGCCAGGCACTCAGCCTCCCTCCTCTCTGGCTCCAACCTCTCCGCGCACCGCATGTCTTGGTACCTTAGGCTTTTCCAGCTCCTCCGCTCTTCTTTCTGGTTATCTCCTTGCTTCTTGTTGTAGAATTTCCAGTCAGTCGACTTTCCTGTAGTTCTGGGTAATGTCCATTTTATATTTTAGTTGTATTTTATTGAAATTGTTGCGTGTGGCTGCGGCTAGGTGCCTACCCGAGCAGCCATCTTGGATTCTCCTCCAGTGATAGACTTTTTAAAAACAATATATTTTATTGATTTTTTTTTAAAAAAATATATTTTATTGCAGTGTTTTTCAACCTTTTTTGGGCAAAGGCACACTTGTTTCATGAAAAAAATCACGAGGCACACCACCATTAGAAAATGTTAAAAAATTTAACTCTGTGCCTATATTGACTATATATAAAGTAATTCTCTTGAATAGGAATCAAATAAACACAAAGAAAGTATTTTATAATTACTTTATTATGAAATATTAAGTAAATAAAATAGTGAAAAATTATAAAATTCTTGTCTTGTCTGCCCAGGGGTGTCGAACTCAATCAGAGAAGGGGCCAAAATCTAAAATCCAGCCTAAATCGCGGGCCAAATGGTTTACTGAACAGTCATAAACTGTCATTGTGATGGAAACGCAGCGGAGTGCAGTGATGACAGCGCTGTGCGGGCCACATTGCAAGGCCTGGCGGGACGGATTTGGCCCGCGGGCCTTGTGTTTGACACATGTGCTGTAGAAGATGTGCATACATGTGCACAGGTTCTTACACTTTATCCCAGTTGTTGGAGCATGGACTGCCTGAGGCCCATCCAGATTACGAACCCCTGTTTGAGACTTTCAAATTGATAACTTCATGAGTTTGATTTGTACTGGATCTTTTATAATTATGTTTTGGGTTCAGATGCTTTAAAGTAGGACTTTAATTTGTGTTTGGTATTGTTCCTAAAAACACTGAGAGGAAAATAATCTTTTAACATGATTTTGATGTTTTAATTTGCAGACAAGAGTATGACTTAAATACCTTCCTCTAGAAATTTACAGTTTTAAAACTTGAATCAATGAATTTTTTCATTTTATTTTAGATTTTACTCTGCAGAAATCAGTCTAGCATTAAATTATCTTCATGAACGAGGGATAATTTATAGAGATTTGAAATTGGACAATGTATTGCTGGACTCAGAAGGACACATTAAACTCACTGACTACGGCATGTGTAAGGTGAGGGAAAATTCTAGTTATTCGAAAGCTCTCAGATGCTCATAAGGTTGTTTTGGTAAAATAACTTCATACTTAAAGATGGAGAAATGATTGCTACTTTGTTAAGGATACTTTTGGGGATTGTAGCACAAAAACAAGTACATAGAGTGGGGCAAAAGTAAGTTTACAGTTGTTTGTGTGGAAAATAATAAACAAAAGAATAAACTTTTACATATTCACAACTGTAAACTTACTTTTGCCCCACCCTGTACTTTTTTTTTCCTAACCATTTACAAAATTCCATATTTTCTGTGAGTGTTAAATGTCCTACAATGAGTTAATTTCTACATATGCTTTGTAACCTTTTTTTGAAAGTTGTGATATTATTAAAATTTTGAAGATAAAAATTATCTACAATCTCTCAACTTTAACACAACTACTTGCATATCACCTTCCAGTTTTTGCCATTTAATTGTAATACTCAATAATGCATTTAAAATTGTCCTAGGAAATTTATCTCTTTTTGTATTTAAATTTTTAAATATCTGACATAAAATACAGTTCATTCTTAGGACATGTCGTTATTTCTTGATGTTTTATTCTTTTTGTAACAGTATTTTACTTAAGGATTCAGTCTCTTTCCACAAAATATGAAATGAATCCCCAGGATATAGAATGTTCTTGTTTTATGACTTAGAGTCAGTATTTAAACTTACCTAAAGTCAAACCTCTGGCAAATATTGGATGAATTTCTTTTCCTTGTTACAATTCCTTGGGAAATCTAAAACACTAAAAAAATTTTATGTAGCTTCTACAGAAATACTTCCTTTAGGTTAAATTAATTTAATCTCTTCACTTTCACTAGATGCTTTTATATAAAGAGTGCTTGGGATAGTGATGACTGAAGGCATATAAAAATTTGAATGAATAGCTTCAGGCTCATGTTTGAAATATTTTGTGAACATTGATTATTATGCACTGAAAAACTTTGGCCATTTTATGAGCAGTTAGGAGCCAGTGGTCCTAGATTGAGAGAGGGATGTTCGATTGCCAATTTAGTGGGATTGGGCCTAAATTGGCAGTTGGACATCCCCCAAGGAGTCCCCAATTAGAGAGGGTGCAAGTGGGGCTGAGGGAACCCCCTCCTCCTGTGCATGAATTTTGTGCACCAGGCCTCTAGTATATACATAATTTATATATTTTTTCAGCTCTAGCTTTGTCCAAATCTTTCTGTGCTTATTAATTTTTTGTCTGTATAATCTGTCATCCTATATAATAAAGGCCTAATATGCTAAGTGTCTGGTCATCTGGTTGTTTGTTCAACCAATCAAAACGTAATATGCTAAGGCCTCTCAACCACTTGCTATGATGTGCACCGACCACACGGGTGCAGACAGTCAACCTGTTAACCAGTTGGTATGACATGTACTGACCATCAGGGGACAGACGCCCCAACCGGTAGGTTAGCTTGTTATTGGGGTCCGGACGATCGGACTGAGCAAGCCAGGCCGGATACGCCCTGGAGCATTTGTTTCTCGTGGCTCTGGAGGCTGGGAAGTCCAAGGTCAAGGTGCCAGCATTCTTCATTATTTACAGATGGCTGTCTCTCAGTGTATCCTCCATGGGAGTGGGGAGCAGGGCTGGCTGTCTTTCCCTTTTTATAAGGACACTAATCCCATCCTGGGGTCTCTAAACTCATGACCTAATTACCTTCCAAAGGCTCCACTTCCCTCATCACATTAGAACTTCAACATATGAATTTGGAAGCACACATACTTTCAGTCCATAGCAAAGATTGTGAAATTCTAATACTTAGTCTATTTTTAGTCTTTGTATTTTGAGGCTGTGTTGTTAGGTACATACATAGTTTGTTACAACTTCTTGATGATTGCTCCATTTGTTATTGTGTAGTTTCTCTTTTTATACAGATTACTGGGTTTTGTCTTAATTTTCTCCATCCTGCAACTATTAAAATACAAAACCAAAAAAACTTACGCCCTAGGAATAATTAGAGAGAAACATCATAATGCCAGCTGTGGTTATATTAGGAAGCAAGGTTAAAGTGCTTCTTTTCTTCATAAAATATGATTCCTTTTACTCTAATTGAACTGATTTTTTTAAATCAACATCTAATGAGAACAGATTTTCTCTGAGCTATTTCAGTCCATGATTTTAATGCAAAAGGCAACTGTGCTAGTGATATTTTATTTAAACTTAACAGATGCTGAGCTTCTATAGGTGAAATAAAAGAGGTGAATTTAAAACAGAATTTTGGGTCTTATTGTTTCTCTTTTTTTTCTTTTTTATAAAAGGAAGGATTACGGCCAGGAGATACAACCAGCACTTTCTGTGGTACTCCAAATTACATTGCTCCTGAAATTTTAAGAGGAGAAGACTATGGTAAATAAATCAATAGGTGGTATTTAGCTATGTTTTAGAAGGGTGGTTAGATGTGCTATAAATTGCATTTTTGTACACTATAATATTTTGATGTTGATCTTAGTATAAACTTTCTTGATCCCCTTAAAATCTGCATTAAAGCCCAAACTGAAATTGGAGACAGTGGAACTTGGACAGTATTTGGGAGTACAAATTTGTATGATATTTTATTAGTGACAAGCACTAAAGGGTACTAGGTACTATTCTAAGCAGTTTATATATTACCCAAGTTAATGCTCTCAATCATATGACATAAGCACTGTTAATTCCCATTTCACAGACAAGGAATCTAAAGTGTAGAAAGTTTAAAGTAACCTCAAAGTCATAAAACTGGGAAGTGGTAGAGTAGGAATTTAAACGTCATCCATGTGACTTCAGAACAGCCTCTGGAAGATTGTTTAGATTTCCTGGGATATCTCTAAGTCATGCTATATCTTAAGAAAACATGACTTCTTTGTTTCTAGACCTCTCGTTTCAACAGATGTAAAGGAGGATGGGTATTTCTGACAGCTGCTCATAATCTGATTCCAAGGTTCCTCAAGAATCTTTAATCAGCTAGCAGAAGATCAAGTTTTAGACTCAGAAAGTTATTCTTAAATGCAATTTAATTATGTCAACAGAAGAAAATATTAGATACAGGCTATGAGTCTGAAATTACATATTTATTAGGAAAAGAAACTGAATGTGTTATTTTTTAATAATTTATTTTTAAAGTTATCTCTCAGTTACCTCCCCTTGTTGATAAGTGAAATATGTTTGCAGCCTTCTATGCCTTTCTCATTATGTTTATTTCTTATTATGTAATAAAATGAATCTCAAAATAATGACATTCAAGTATGCAGATTGGATAATTTAAAATTTCTCTATTGAAGGTTTCAGTGTTGACTGGTGGGCTCTTGGAGTACTAATGTTTGAGATGATGGCAGGAAGGTCTCCATTTGATATTGTTGGGAGCTCTGATAACCCTGATCAAAACACAGAGGACTATCTCTTCCAAGGTAAGAAAGAGGAAAATAGCCCTGACTGGTGTGGCTTAGTTGGTTAGGAGTCGTCCTGTGTACCAAAGTGTTGCTGGTTTGGTTCCAGACAGTGCACATTACCTGGGTTGATAGTTCGATCCCCAGTAGGGGCTGTGCAGGAGTCAGCTGATGGTTGTTTTGATCTCACATCAACATCTCCCTCCCTTTCCCTTCCTCTCTTTCTAAAAATCAATTTAAAATAAAGGAAGGAGAAAATAATCTTGACAATATATTCCTTAATATGTGAGGCTTTGACTTGATATACATTTTTTCTACCTCTGTAAGTGTCCATTTCCATTTGCCAGTTACCATCTCATATTCAAAAACAGTTTCCTTCAGATTGTATATTGCAAACAGAGATTGGAGGAAGAAATCCTGTGGCTAGAGAGGACAGTCTTTTTACATGAACCCAGGCCAAGTACATAAGTTCAAGAACAATATGGGAAAAAGTAGAGTACCAAGAAGATAAGAGGTATCAAAAGGTGAAGATAAAAGCCCCACAATTGGGAATACAAAGAGTTGAACAGAACAAAAACAAGTTGATAAGTACAGACCCCCAACCCACAGCCCAAAGAAGTGGGAAGACTGCCATAAATTCTACATTTAGTAATTAAGGACTCACACAATAGGAATAAATATTTCATATAATAGCAAATCCAAATGGCCATGGAACATGTGGGAAGATGCCCAACCTCACTAGTGGTTAGGGCATGCATGTTAAAACATTAATGAACTACTCTTTCATATCCCATACATTTGGCAGAAAATTTAAAGTGTTGTTAATACCAGTGCTAGTGAGGATGTGGAGCAGCTGGAACGCTTCATAGACTGCTGATGGGAGTGAAATCGATACATCTTTGAAGAATAATTTGGCAATGCCAGTCAGATCCAAAATAGTAATATGTGCCACACATTTTCCAGATATTAACTCATTTAAATCTCATAACAGCCCTATGAAGCAGGTATTATTTTATTTTTTTTAAATCAATCTTTATTGTTCATATTATTACAAAGGTTCCTCATTTCTTCCCCCCTCCACCAGGTTCCCACCCTACCCTCCGCCCCCTCCCCATCCCCCATTGTCCTCATCCATAGGTGCACAGTTTATGTTCAATCTCTTCCTCCCTCCCTTTCCCCGATAGTAAATCCTTTTTCAGATAGTAAATCAGTTACTTAGCATTTTCTCATATCAATAATACCTCCACATGCCCAATGATACACTTCACACAAAAGACATTTCCAAATAGGTCAACCAGCCTCATCTAGGCCCCACCCAAGGCACTCACAGATCAACACCCCAGCGCTATACTAACTCAACACATCCAGATCTAAGCCTTCATCACTTGATTCAGCAGACCCTCAAGTTCCCGCAAAAGTTTCCAGCCATGTCTGAGAGGCAGCCGTGGGGCAGGGGCAGGCGAGGAGCGAGCTGTTCCGGGCCTGGATGCTCCGGGCCTGGCCTCTATTGCTCTGGTTCGTTCCACAACCAGCTGCTCCGGGTCTGGTCACTGCCGCTCCCGACCTAGTTGCTCTGGACTTGGCGAAGCAGGTATTATTTTACAGTTTTACAGATGAGGAAGCTAAGGCATAGTAAGGTAGTCAAAGAATAAAACAGGCAGGTAGGTGATTATAAACGGAGAAGAACCGGGTTGGGAAAGTATTATATACAGAGACATTTAAGCAGTCTATGTAATGTCTTATATTTTTCTGCTAAAATGCGTTGAATATCTCATAATAAAAATGTAAAGAGTAAAGCCATATAAAAGTTAAACATAATGCCATTATATTATTTTTCTAGTTATTTTGGAAAAACAAATTCGAATACCACGTTCCTTGTCTGTAAAAGCTGCAAGTGTCCTGAAGAGTTTTCTCAACAAGGTATAAATCCTGTATCAGAAATCTTTAGTGGTTTATCTCTATGTAAGTGAGACTGGTAAGCAGAGGTTCAAGCAATGTAAAATTCCAAAATATCAGAGGATGTAATTTTTCAGTTACATCTGGAATTTGTCTCTTCACCAAAAAGTAATTTGACAACATTAGGTACTGAGATGAGTTGTCCTTTCCATTTGCCAACATAACTTACTCCCAGCTGTATATTACATATGTTGTTTTCAATGTAAATGATACATACCGTGTACTCAATTAAGGAAAAATTGCATCTTTGGGATGGTCTTAATTATACTTTCTGCTCTTATTTTCAATTTTCTTTGGATTCATTTTCAAAGAATCTCTTTTACTTATTGAGCACTTGGGAGAGTCATGTTCTCTACAAATTCCCATGTCAAAAACCCTATGATTAGATAACATTCAAAAGAAACGAATTTTCTTTGCTCTTAACAAATCTGAATGCATTCAGTTGTTGTAGATGGTAGGCTACAGTTTTAGGATCTATCTAAAGTTATGATTTCTGAACTGTTTTTGTTTATAACACCAAGTGTATAGGTTTTTTTCCACACCAACAACCAATTCTCCAACTCTCCAGATAACCAACTATGTGTCCTATATTTCAGTTCATTTCTGACACTACCTAGAGTCAGCATTAGACTCCACAGGTGTAAGGACTCAGTTCCACAAGACTACCCTCACTTCAGAGGCCAGTCACAAGTATTGGGTACCACTCCTGTCTGACTTGGCTATAAAATTGGGAATCTCCCTGTCCTCCCCCCACACTTTAGTTTCAGTAATTTGCTAGAATGACTCACAGAAAATCAGGAAAACGCTTATTTACTCTCACTGGTGTATTATAAAGATTACAAAGGAGCAACCAGATGAAGAGGTGAGATTCAGAAAGGTCCTGAGCACAGGAGCTTCTGTTCCTGTGGAGTTGGGTGTCCACCCTCCTGGCATATAGATGTGTTCACCAGCCAGAAGCTCTGTGACTCCTATGGTATAGAGATTTATATGGAGGTTCCTTCACATAAGCATGATTGATTATGTCTTTGGCCATTGGTGATAAAGCTCAATTTCTAGTCCCTCTGGAAATTGGGCTGAAAGTCCCAAACCTTTAATCGTATGGTTGGTTCCTCTGGCAATCAGACCCCATCCTGAAGCTATCTAGAGACCCACCAAGAGTCACCTTATTAGGGTAAACTCAGGAATTATTGAAAGGGACTTGTTATGAATAACAAAAGACACTCCTGTCACTCAGGAAGCTAAAAGGGTTTTAGAAACTTAGGGTCAACCAGGGACAAAGACCAAATATATACTTTTTATTATATTACAATGATCTTGGCAATCAAATCAAATGGTAGGTTAATGTGCATTTATCTTCTAAGGTAAATGGATAAGATAATGATGACTTTTAATAGGAAATTGGAAGTTTATTTTAAACTAGAGGCCCAGTGCATGAAATTTGTGCACAGGTAGGGTCCTTAGGCGATCAGAGCCTTAGGCAATTGGGGTCTTCCTTCCCCCGGCTACTGGTTGGGGCCTTCCTTCATTCTGCACCACCCCCAGGGGGGCAGTGCATGTCATAGCAAGCAGTTGAACTCCTGTTGGTTGAACTCCCAAGGCGGCAATTTGCATATTAACCTTTTTATTATAAAGGGTGAGTGCTTCATATGAGGAAATTTTTACACTAGAAACCTAAACTTTAACACAGTGAAAAGTGAAGGGCAGAGGTGTTAATATGCAAAATAAAATGTCTTTTATTGGGGGAGGGGGATCTGGGAACATATTTTCATTTCACAGTAATGAATAAGCTAAGTTGCAGGCTCCTTCTCAGTCCAGTGGTTCAGATAAAAGTTATATCATTGTACAGAAATTATAGGTTGTTAACTGCGATTGGGCATAGAGATTCTAAACTGAGCTAAGAACAAACTTGTGAAGTTTGGAGTTTGCAAAATTTGACTGTCACTGTAACTCATGGCAAAGACATAGCTGGATGCTGCTCAAGTTATTCTGCTGCTCTATTTTTCCTCCTGTTTCTCTTTGCAGCTTCACTTTAATTACATGACAGCTGGGGAAGAGCCGTGAGGAAATCTTACTTGTCACAAGTTTCAGAAATTATTTTAATCTAGTGTTGTACCTTCTAGAAAGAAAAGGTAGACCATTCTGATTTCAGAAATAAGTGTATTATATAGTAGACTCAAAGCACAGGCCATAAAGAGGATGTATTCTAAAACATGATATTCACCCATTTTTGAAACATTTCTTCCCACCATAGGACCCAAAGGAACGATTGGGTTGTCATCCTCAAACAGGATTTGCTGATATTCAGGGACACCCATTCTTCCGAAATGTTGACTGGGATATGGTATGTAAATTGTGATTGTTTTCTGTATTAGGTTTCATCATTATCTTGGGCCAAATTTTATTACCTTGAAAGAATGTTGAAAATCTAGTATGTCATAGCTTAAATTAACTTAAAAGCACTCTCTAACGTGGAACAGATTGTAATATTGAGACCTGCATCACTGCTCAGATTTGTAAACTACTTCCATCACTGTGAATAGTGTTGTAGAACTTTACCTAGGGACTCGCTTTAATAAGACTGGGAAATCTCTGAGGGCAGAGGAGAAATGTAGAGGGGGATTTTTCCAAGAACACAGGCTTGAACTGTCATCCAATCTGTCTTTCTAGATGGAGCAAAAGCAGGTGGTACCTCCCTTTAAACCAAATATTTCTGGGGAATTTGGTTTGGACAACTTTGATTCTCAGTTTACTAATGAACCTGTCCAGCTCACTCCAGATGATGAGTAAGTAATTCCATAGACTGAAATATTGTCAGAGTTCTTTGACATTCCCACTTTTAATGGCTATACAGTGTTTCATGATCAGATTATACTGTAATTTATCTAACCACTGAGTTATTGGGTATCTGAATCTATTATATCATTATAAATATGACAATATGGCCATTTTTTACTTTGACTTACATGCATTATCTCTAATTCTCACAACCTTGTAAACCTAGTTATTGTCATCTTCGTTTTACAGATGAGGAAACTGAGGCTCAGAGAGGTTAAGCACAAGTTACACAGATGTGAGGGGGCAGAGCCAGGATTCAGACCCAATAATGAGTGGCGAAGGCCTGTGCTGTTTCTATTCGATGATGACCATCTGCGAGTTCCTGAGTATTACCTTAAGATAGATTCCTAGAAAGGGAATTAGGTCAAGGGGTATGAAATTTTAAAGCTCTTGATGTGTTTTGCCAAATTGCTTTTTTAAAAAATTACATCAACTTATCACGTCCAGCCAGCAGTGATCTCACATATTTTTGTGTGTTCGTGTTACATATTGTAAAAATAGGCTTTAGAATAATTTGGGGATGTTTTGATCCTTTACCTGTGGTTACAGATTCATTCTCTCGTCTCAAGGAGACTCTTACAGCTCGGCAGACATTTATTTCTTGTTAATCCTTATCACATTCCTCATGGCAGCTGTTTCAAACTACATTTTACCCCTACCTCCATCACTTAATGGTTTACCCTGCCTTAATCTGACAGCAAGAATCAAGACCTCCCTATTGTGAGCTTGCTCCCTTTTCAGCTGTCATTCGGGTGCCTTGATCTCAGAATTGCTCTCTAACTCTTCTCAACCTTTTTCTCCTTCCCCGTTCTTGGAAAGCTAACTGTCCTTTGCAAGGGATGCTCTCCTGTTTTCCTAGACTTGTTCCCTTATTTTCCTCCAGGATCTTGTTTTATCAGTGGCCTCCATTATCCCACCTTCTTTCATTTCTTTTTTTTTTTTTTTCCAGCTTCTTTCCCTCTGCCTGTAAACATGCTCAGATAGCCTAATTTTTTTCTTCGGAATCTTAGCACTTTTTGAACCACCACATTCTTTTCTTCTTTTCATCTGCAAGCTTTTTCAAAGATAGTTAATAGATGCACAGGAAAAATAAGCAGTATCTCTATCAAATGTCTTCATAATAGTGAACATTGATTGCACTTTCTTACTGGCAACACTTTAACACAGTTTAACCTGTGGCCTTCAGCTTTTGAAGGTTGAATCAACTTCTTACTTTCTAAACTGTTTTGATCAGTTCCAATGTCCCCTGATGTCTATAAAGCATTTGGCACTCATGGCCTTGCTTTGTTTGGAACTACCCATCCTTCTGCTTCACCTCTGTGACCACTTTTCATCTTTTCTTCCCTTGTCCTCACCTTGTGACTAGGATCCTTCATGGTTCTGTCCATGCCAGCCTTCTCTTTGCTGTATGCAGTTTGCATTTTGGGGATGTCAACCAGCCCCATAGCATGGATACCGGCTATTAAAAAGGACTCCCAGCTAACTTGGCCAACAATTATTGAACAAAAGCACTATTCTAAGTACTAGACATTCAAAGATGATCAAAATTTAGACTGATTTTGCAAAAAACTTACTGTCTATTAAAGGAAATAGATAGGTATCAAAGTCATTATTTCAGACAGCATCTTGTTTTAGAAAGAGCACTGGGTTTAATAAAAAAGTAGGAATTTGAATTCAGACACCAACTCTTACCAGCTGGGTAACCTGGGTGTGAATTGCATAGCTTCTTTGAGCCTGTTTCTTGTATTGCCTACCCCACAAGATTGCTGTGAAGAATAAGTGAATGATGGTTTCTAAACCTAGCCACTGCCCTGGTATCTATCCTGAGATGCATTTCCATTCACTTGTTTAACACCTCCCTAGTGTCAGACAAGCACCTCAAACATATGAAGTCTGAAATCAAAGTAATGACTTTTTATGGTCTCTTTTTCTGTTCTCAGTGATTCCTTGTTTTTATTTACCTTTTTCTGCTCATTGCAGCAGTGTGCATTCCTGCATTCGGATTCAGATTATCAGGGTCATTGATTTCTCCTTTTCATTAAAAACTTACATAATACCTTCATCTGCCAAGACCATGTCTGTTTCTCCTTTACTTCTTCATTTGCATCATATCTTTCTTTTCCATTTGCATTGCCATAAACCCAATTCAAACCTCTTTCAAATCATACCTAGAATATTATGCCACCCTCCTAACTGGACTCCTTTACTTTGCATCCCATTCTGTACATCTCAAGAAGTGCCACTCCAGAAACGTTTAACAGCTCCCGCATTACCTAGCAAGTAACATCCATCCTCTTGGCTAGCGTTCCAGGCCTCCCACCGTCTGCTCCAGCCTTTCTAGCCATATCTCTTGCTATACTTGAACACAGACACTGTGTTCTGATTAGTCTCTGACTCACCATTCCCTGATAGCATGCTGCTGACCTTTACTCCTGCCATTTCCTCTGTGTTCTTCCTTCATTTTTATCTGTTGAAATCTTCGCCATCTTTCAGAGCTTTCTCATATGCACCTCAGTCTTGGATGGGTCAAGGTGAAGCTCCACAGTGTAAACATCACTAGGTTCTCTGAGCCAGCCATTACTTTCCTCCCAGAATCGTCTGCCATATTAATAGCCTTCTTCTGTTCCTGTGCTCCCAGACCTAGCATAATCTTTCATAATTCCATCCAGTGTTTGTTCAATGAATGCTTTTTCTTTTTCTCTAACTAGAAGTCACCCTTTTATTTTGTTTTGCTTTTTTGATTTAAAATTTTTTTTAAATTACAGTTTACATTCAGTATCATTTGTATCAGTTTCAGGTGTACAGCAAAGGCTATACAACTGGCACCATACATAGTTATCACAGTATTATTGACCATATTTCCCTGCTTACTCCTCATCCCCATGACTGTTCTGTAACTGCCAACCTGTACTTCTCAAAAAATGTGAACGTTTCACGAATTTGCATGTCATCCTTACACAGAGGCCATGCTCATCTTCTCTGGACCCTCCCGATTTTAGTATATGTGCTGCCAAAGCAATACCACACTTTTCTTTAGAAACATGTTTATAACAGGACTTAGCTTGTCCTATATGAACTTAGCAGGTACTTCTTTCTCTTGTAGCTTTCTGTTCTAAAAGGTACCTTCCCTCCTTGAAGCATAGGAACTAATATATCCTGTGTAACTTAGTGCTTTGCAGTATGATGTGTACATTGAAGTATGAAAATATTCGATAGTACTACTCACTCCTCTTATATTAACTAGTAGCCCAGTGTAACTGAATGTCAACCTCTCCCTTCCCTGTGATCCACTGCCTGTCTGTGGCATTCTCCCTTTATTCCAGGTCTGTCAGTGTGCTTGTCCCATTTCCCTTTCCTTCTGGTTAACACCTTCCGGGCCTTCTCTGCACCATGTATTCCATCTGGCTAGTGAGGTGACTACTAAATTGAATGCCTAATTCAGACCCGGATGTTTACCTATAACTATGAATGTTGTTTAGTTAAGATTAACTAGAATAGTGATAACTTTCTAGTTAATAGTGAGATTTTTAAATCTCAGGCTTCAGTTTGGACTACCTTTGATTCTAAAGTTGCTTGTAAGTCTTTTAGCCTTTTTTTTTTTTTTTTTTCTAAGACTCTTGATTCTTCTAGAAAATATTTTGGGATTAATCTAAAAACTTGTAAAACTTCTTCCCATAATTAACATAAATTAGCTTTATTTTTTGTTTCTTAATCTTATTTTACCATTTAAATAAGTTGAAGAAATATTGATTGAGGAAATTAATTTATTTTTGTCCCAACAGTGATATTGTGAGGAAGATTGATCAGTCTGAATTTGAAGGCTTTGAGTACATCAATCCTCTTTTGATGTCTGCAGAAGAATGCGTCTGATCCTCGTTTCTCAACTGTGCATTTTACTTGTGTTGCCATTTAATGCATGGAAAACTCATTACCAGCCTGTATATAATGAACCATTTGATATTTGCCAACTACAAAAAAGCGCTCAATATCTTGTATATGTTGACTATAAGAGTCAATTATTACATATAAATTTAACTGTAAAAAGAAAAAAAAGATACTAGATTCCAGACAATCGTGTCAAAATTCAGTTATACTGGTAGTCTAGCAGCCTACTGATGAGTAACAGCGTTGTCTTTTCCTTTGAAGAAACTACTTACCACAGCTTTTAAAGAGTACCTGTTGCATTAAGGCACATGGTGGTATTACATCATAAGCCTCCCTGTGATTTTTGTCATACGTCCTTTATTTAATTTTGGAATAAAAATATTAATTCAAAATATAGCAACTTGTTATATTACCTGTTACTTTATGAATTCTTTGTGTTTAAAAATTCAGCTGTGAATTTTATCATTGCATGGGATAATTACTGATTTTTAAGGCAACAGTTATTAAATTGACTGGTAATAAAAGATGTCACTTGCTTAGGATTGGGTAATACAGATTCTTCTTGAGGAAAAAGGCACATTTTATTAAGAATCAGATTCCAAATCATTAGCTGTTTTTGAGTTCTTTAATATTTTAAGGGGTTAGTTTCTGAGCTAGTCCCGTTAGTCAGAACTTTAACTGGAATGTTAAGAAATGTAGTTCAAAGGATCCACGATGTAGCTGAATGGGAAAGTTCTCAGTATATATAGGAAGAAAAAATAAGAAATTTAAAGGACATATAAAAAAGTGCAATGGTAATATTTATTTCCTACAAGAGAGTAAATCTCACAGTTGCTTTTGTGATTTGATTAAATAAGGAGGCACTTATTACAAAACTTGTAAAAGCATTCCATTTATCCAATGGAGACGGATGTATACTATTTTCCCTTATAATTTAGTATACAAGAAAAGAATTTACCTTCCAAACAGTGTATTAAACATGCTTATTTCCTACTCCAAAACACATTATCCATACTTCTGGACCCTGTGCATGGAGTCTGCAGTGAAATCCATGAAAATAATAAACATGAATAGGTGTTCAGGACCCACACATACACTCACACCACAGTCCCAGCCCCGCAAGCGAGTTTTTGTTAAGTAGGTAACACATGTAATACAGAATTCAATACATTTCAGAGGCAGAGTTCTTCAGGTTATGTTTTATTAATATTAACGTTTAGGAATGTATTATGTAAAGGGATGTCAAAGATAGCATCCTTCTGTTATTTTAATATTTTTTTTTTTTATGAAAAGGGACCTTAAAGTAACCATAATCATCTAAATTACTTATAATTCCCCAATCTTAGTAAAATTTAATTTTGGGGAAAGCTGTTGAGTCTTCAGCTTAGAATTATTTAAAACTTGTAGGCATTTAATATCTTCTTTTTTTGGATGTTACACATTTCATTAGAAATATAATTTTACCAAAGTTTCTGACCGTGTACTCTTTTTACTTTAAGATTTTTAAAAATTATTATTCTACAGTGTTTCTCTCTCTCATACACAAATATCGACGTGAGAGAGAAACACTGATTGGTTGCTTTCCTTCATGTGACTGGGGATCAAACACGCAACCTGGGTATGTGCCCTGCCGGGAATTGAGCCCACCACCTTTTGGTGCACAGGACAGTGCTCCAACCAACTGAGCCGTACCGGCCGGGGCCTGCCTGGCCATGTCGTCTTTTCTTTAAATAATTATCTTTGAACGCAATGAAAACCTCAAAGGAAAAATGTTTATATCCACATGTTTATTTAAGAGGTATACACGTTTCTCTTAATACCTGAAACTTGTTTTTTTTTTTTTTTAAGTAAAAAGCAGTATTCACTTCAAATCATAAACTTACCGAAAATTCTGACATCTTATGATATATGTTTATGATATTGTTTTTAAGTGGTGCTGTTTCCCCTAGGGCATTAGTTCCAAAATTTTAGAATATGGAATAAGTTTGTTTAAAAACACAATACTGGACCTACCTTAGAATTCTGATGGGTCTTTGGAACCATATTTTGAGGAAACTTGAGTCATTCTTCTATTTTTGCCCTGTGTTAAATATTAGAAAGAGGACTTGTGGTAAAACATTTTGAGTAGGGATAGGCAGTGAGTTTCTGTTTTACCTACTATTTTAAATACATTTTGAATGAATGACTTCCTCAAGTTAGATATCATCTCAAAAAAAACCCCATCAGTTTTCTCTCAATGATGCAAACGATAAGCATTTTTTTGTGATGAGGTTTTAACCATTATTCAGGGCGATCTTTAGTTTTTAATCTTTTTTTAAAATCTAAGATTTACTGTGTATATTTTATACAGAATTGCATTACAAATATGTTTCTAATTGTGTTCCTATTTTGTAGTCTTTAAGTGCCATGTCAATTTTTTTATATTATATAAAGTTCTCTGAAAATACTCGCCAGGGGAAAAAGGCATTTGACAGAATGGTTGGAATTTTGGTGTTCTAAGAAAAATTTTATTTTGTATAAGCATGTGGTCAGAGCATTTTATGTGTATGCAGCCTGAATCGGCTATCAGGTATTTTGCTTTCTACATTAACTTTTAAAATTTTGTTTTGCTTTTGCCATGTAGAATACTGCCTTGGTCATCATAATGTAGTCTGTATTTGTGTACCTTCTTTTTTTTTTTACTTTAAAATTTTAAATAAAACGTTTAATACCCATCAAGATTGGAAAATTTTTAATTACGTAACATATCAGAAACTTGTTTCAGATATATCAAAATTTGTTCTAAAAGGAAAATGAGAATTTTAGGGTTTGGGATTTTGCTGTACTTCCAAAAGCATTCTGGTAGTGTTAGTGCCATATTGAAATCATTCACTTATAAAATAGTCAGTATATTTTTAAACTTGCCGCCCTACCATATGTATCTCTTTTGTTGAAAACAAATTAGTAAAAACAGATTCAGCTGAACATAGAGCATTTTAACTAGTTTCAAAACTGAAGGAAACTTGAACAGAACAGATTATTCCCAAATTATGTTTTATAGTGACTAATTGTAAAGTTCTAGAACTTCTTTCAATTGACCCCATGGGTGGGAGTTCAACTGACTGGGAGTTAGACATACGTTGGCCACCAGGGGGCGGCACGGGACATGGTGTGGCAGCAGAAGGCAGTGGACGCCCTGCCAGCCCCGATGGGCACCAATGAGAGCAGGACCGCAGCAGAATGGTGGAGCAGGTGGCGCCAGGCCAAGGTGGGTACAAGTGGGGCCACAATCGGCCCTGATCGCCTGCCAGGCCTAGGGACCCACCCGTGCACAAATTTTGTGCACTGGGCCTCTAGTATGTAAGTAAGTGTGAGCCTTATCCCATATTTACCACTTTATTGTAGCAATTTGTGCCTTTCCCTTCACAAAAATAATAAAATCTTAAGTGCCTTTATTATTTTTTTCTTATTTGACTTGTCAGAAAGCTAGGACCTGTGTAATAAAACCACCAAAGACTGATTTCATGAGTGTTATTTTATCTTTTTAAAAAAAATATTGGTGAGAGTATTATAGATGTTCCCCATTTTGGTCCCCCATTGCTCCTCTTCCTGGATCCCAGCACACCCCAGTGTTATTTTATCTTAAGTTCAACTCTTTCTCAAAATGGAGTTAAAGGAAGTATTATTAAAGTACTATCTAGACCACATGTGTCAAACACAAGGCCCGCGGGCCAAATCCGTCCCGCCAGGCCTTGCAATGTGGCCCGCACCGCGCTGTCATCACTGCACTCCGCTGCGTTTCCATCACAATGACAGTTTATGACTGTTCAGTAAACCATTCGGCCCGCGATTTAGGCTGGATTTTAGATTTTGGCCCCTTCTCTGATTGAGTTCGACACCCCTAATCTAGACTATCCCCTATACTAGGGGTCGGCAACCTTTAAGACATAAAGAGCCACTTGGACCTGTTTTCGAAGGAAAAAAAAAACACCTGGGAGCCGCAAAACCATTGCGACATTTAAAACAAATATAACACTGCATATATTGTTTCTTAACTTAATGCTATATACCGGATCGTGCAGTTAGCTGTCAATCTGAAGAAAAAAAGGATTTTTTCACTTAACAAAAAGAGCCGCAGGTTTCCGACACCTGCCCTATACCAAATCATAAATATGTTTTTCTTTGAATTAGTAAAAGTCCAGAGTCCAAAGAGGAGTTTGATGCTTTAGGGAAATTGTGCATTAGGCATTTAGTCACTAGGGAGCCAACCAGTTTCTCCCTGAAACCTAAAGTCAGTCTCCTGCCTTTAAAATGCAACAGGTTGGTTTCTGGACAACACCCAACAGTGAGCCATTTACTGTATTTGATGGTCCCCCTATGAAGTAATACCCCTCTCTGCTCTCGGACTTTAGTTAAAACCCAGAGAGTCTGAGCAGTTTGTACTCAGAATCTATTGTTCCTGAATACACTTGGAATTTACTATGCATGGTGTTACATGAGACTAATAAAAAGACAGAACCTCTACCATTGACATTCGAGATGGAAAACATACTAAGGAAGATGTTCATCTTCTTAGTATGTTCATCTTCCAAGAAATAGTCCAGTGATAAAAGCCAAATAAATGCCGTGAAATATGGATTATATGGTCATGATAGTTTATCAGTTTCACCAATAAAACTTGTGAGTTTTACTTGACATATATAATTGATCCATGCTAGAAATTTTTTTGGTTTATGGTACCTTCCACAAAGCTTTCAGAATTCAAATATGTAATAAGAATAAATGCCTGTATGTATTATATATACACTAGGGGTCCAGTGCACAAATTTGTGCACCTTGAATGGGACTGTGGGCTGTGAGGCTGGGCGCTGGCAGTGGGTGCAAGGAGCAGCACCAGCAGTGGGTACAGGCAGGGCCAGTGCTGGCAGCAGGTGTCAGTGCTGGGTGGGACCATGGCACGTAGGAGCAAAGAAATTTCAGTAACCACCAGAGGCTCATCCCGATGACAACCACCAGCGCCCGCCTTGGTCTAGCGCCCCTGCTCACCTGCTCCGCCATCCCACCACAGCTGATGCCTTGCCAGGTTCCACACTCTTCTGCCTGCTGCCGACACCTGCCATGTTCCGCACATGCCCTCTGTTTGTCAGTGCATGTCATAGCAACTGGTTGTTTGGTTGTTCCACCATTCAGTCTATTTGCATATTAGGGTTACATATATATAGATTAAATATATGTGATTATTTTTGGCTTTTGAGCTCAGAAATATGAATTAGATTTTACATGGAAATGGGAGAGAAAATCGTTCAATGTTTCTGCTTAGATTAGGATTTTGTACACTCCTTCTCTGAAATTTGTAATTAAAAAGAATCCAGCTCAGAATTTGAGAGTGACTCTCAGATGTGAAATGTGACCGCACAATTCACCTCCATGTAGCAATTTGTGCCTTAGAGGTATAACACTGTCTTTTCACTCCAATTATGGAAGAAAATGAAATTACAAGTATCTAAGAATTAAGTGGCTATTTAGTGTGACCTTTCAAAGTATATCTGAAAGTTATAACTTAAGACAGATGGATTCACTGAAATTGAGAGAGCTGTAACTCATTTTCATTGACAGTTTAGTCAGAAGCAAATGCCATTTGTGTAAGAAAGTCCACTGAAAATCTCTAAAAAATCCTTGAAAAAAAATTAGATGCTTTGCATTTTTCCATAAAAGGGAAGAGCTGGGTTTCTAGAGGAATTGCCATGTAACGGGATTTAAACTTACATGATATAAACTGTCTTCAGTGTGGGTGACTATCCTTGGTGACATTTTATATTATACATAATTAGGAGTACATTCATATAAAAGTAAAATGCAAATAAACCATCACTGCTCAAGCCATGCCCACCAGCTACGCCCACCAGCCCAATCAGAGCGAGTATGCAAATTAACCCCAACCAAGATGGCTGCAGTCACAGAGGGCAGTAGAGAGGCTTGGGTGTCCCTGGCAATGGAGGAAGCCAAGCTTTCCACACATTCTGGCTGGACTAGGCCTCCACTCAAGGCTACAAAGTTTCAGTTAGAGAATGTAAACAAATTCAAACAGAAATGGCCGCAGTCATGTAGCAAGCAGAAGGTTTGGTTTCGCTCCAGGCTACAAAGTTTCAATTGTAGAAGGTAAATAAATTCCAGATACCAGGGCCTTCGCTTGGGTTGCCAGGAGCGTGGCTTGTCTGCAAACCACCACAGACCCCTCACCCAGGCCACCCCACACCCCAAGGGAACCCCCATCCTGATCCGGGACAACCTTCAAGGCAAACTAGCTGGCCTCGACCCATGCTCCAGGCCTCTATCCTATCTAATAAAAGAGTAATATGCAGATTGACCATCACTCCAACACACAAGATGGCTGCCCCCATGTGGTCAAAGATCCTGCCCCTATGTTGACACAAGATGACCAGCAGGGGAGGGCAGTTGAGAGGGACTAGGTCTGCAAGGGAGGGCAGTTAGAGGCAATCAACCCTGTAGGGGAGGGCAGTTAGGGGTGGCCAGGCCGGCAGAAGAGGGTAGTTGGGGGCAAACAGGCTGGCAGGGGAGCAGTTAGACATCAATCAGGCTGGCATGAGAGTGGTTAGACTCAGGGTGATCAGGCTGGCAGGCAGAAGCGGTTAGGGGCAATCAAGAAGGCAGGCAGGTGAGCAGTTGGGAGCCAGCAGTCCTGGATTGTGAGAAGGATGTCCGACTGCCCATTTAGACCTGATAGTTGAACATCCCTTGAGAGGTCCCAGATTGGAGAGGGTACAAGCTGGGCTGAGGGACACCCTCCCAAATCATGCACAAATTCTGTGCACTGTGCCTCTAGTTAAGTATAAGAGCCTAATTCTAACACTTTTTATGGCTCTAAGTACATTTTTCTAGGAACTCTAGGTTTTTATTTTAAAGTCAGATTTTAAAACTTAAGGATTGTGAAAGGTATATGCATTTCTGAACAGTTTGACTCAAGTTTACCCAGTTTGAAACAATATGTTAACAAGGAAATCTGAATTAGTGTGCCAAAGACTAAATTATTCTTTAAATTTAAATTTTTAATTCATGTATTTATCAGAGGCTTTATAATGTGTCTAGCACTATACTGATTTGGCGGGATTTAGAAAAGTTTTATTGAAAGGAGTTTTTTATGCTATAAGGAATAAATCATTCTTGGAAAGTTGGCTTAAGTTAAAAAATAAAAGTCTGTGTGTATGTTATCCCATTTAGGAAGGGGATATACCCAGTGATTAAAAGAAAAATTGCCCGATTGGTATTGCTCAGTGGTTGAGCATTGACCTATGAACCAAAAGGTCAAGGTTTGATTGATTCCCTGTCAGGGCACATGCTTGGAATGTGAACTAGATCCCCAGTGGGTGGCATGCAGGAGGCAGCCAATGATTCTCATCATTGATGTTTCTATCTCTCCCTTTCCCTTCCACTCTAAAATCAACAAAAAAACATAGTTATTTTAAACAAACAAATAAAATAAAAATTAACATTCTCCCCCAAGTAGTGGGGTCTGAAAAATGTAGAAATGGGAGACGAGCCTAGTGTACCTAGTTTTCTCTCAGAATGGTGATTCTATCTGCTTCACCACCACCAGGGGCCAGTCTTGCTGTAATAAAGGTCAATGTTGCCAGCACCTAGTCCTCTAGGAGGCAGTGTATTCACGCCTAGCCGGCTACCAAGAGGTTCCAAGATTCTTACTAAAGTTGATCATCTGTGTTTTGACTTTACAGAACTATTTTTAAATTTAAAAATGTATTCATTAAAATATATTGTTGACTTTACAAAACTATTAAAAGCCAATGTACCATTTGAATTGCTTTTCTGAAGGGGAACTATTAAATATGTTATCTGCAAGTGTGGCAAGTTCTCAGAATCGCTTTGCCTTCTTTAACTGTCTGAGTGCTAGACCTTCCATATTCATGAAACATAAATGAGGAGCTACTGTGTGTCCTGCAATGGGAATATAACAAGCAGGAGTCTAGTCATGTCATATTTCATACTGTCTGGGCAGTTTTCCATCTATGAATAAAACCAGGGCTGAAATGAATCATTTTAATACAGAGGAATTCAACTAAAATAAAAATCTAAAAAATTATCCACATTCTTTAGTTGTGGGACTTTCTATATTAAATATTGCATGGTAATAAAAAGTGTCCTTCACAGGTGAATCAATGAATGTTTGTAGACATTCAGACTGTCCATTAAAAACACGATTTTGAAAGAGTTTTGACTATGTTGCTGAAGAGACCAACATGGGATTATCATGCCTATATGGATTCCCCAGGCTCATATATTAAACTTTGATGTTCTCCTGTTAATCTGTCTCTGTTATTTGGTTTTTAGCCCAGAATAGAGGAAGTTAGAAGGTGGGAGAAAAAGTATTAATATATTTTAGCCTCCACATTGCTATTGCAAAAACACTTTTGTATTGGGGGTAAACAGGGGAAAATTAGCTTACCAAGAAAATACACTTTCTTGGTAATCCTGTTGAAAATAAATAAATTTCCACCACGTCTCAATTCCAGGCAGTTATTTACTTCATTGCCCAAAATAACTGGTTGTACAATATGCTGCAAGTTGCGTTAAACCTCACACCTTCTCCTTCGCAGGTTTTTCATCAATAACTTTTTTAGATTTATTGTGTTGTCGACACCACTTTATAATCTGTGCATTGTGACTTGGTAGTGAGAGTAGCTAGGCAGTATGAAATGTGCCCACTTACAAAGTATTCTTAAAAACACAAGAGTTCCTTTTTGCATTTTGAAACAGAGGGGGAAACTTGTACCTTAAAGCTGTGAGGTCTGATTTTTTTTTTTTTTTTTTTTTTTTACTTCTGTTTGATTTTTAATGATGCCAAAGCAAGTTAAGTTTCCCGAAAACGTTGCACCTCGATGGTAGATCCAGCCCAAGAGACATATCATGTGTGGAGTTCAATAGCCGACATAGGCCAGCACGTGCTGAACATTTTGCACGGCTCATTTAATCCTGACAAACCTCCGGCAGAATCTTCCACTCCAGAGCTGCTGAACGGAAGTCTTTGTAGATGGGACCTGGGGCCAGCAGGTCAGGCTGGTCTCAAGTTAAAGTTTGAGAACTGCTAACCTGTATTGATACGTACTGTTATCACCATCCAACAAATGAAAGAAAAAAAAAAAAAAAGATACATGGGGGTGAAGTAACTTAAACAAGGTCCATATGGCTTCATTGCCTCTCAAGACAATTTATATAAAGTTTGCTCTAAAATCTCAGTCTCCTGAAAAATTACAACTGATGCACTATTTTATAAGCTCAGTCTCACTAATGAACTTCCCCCCCACAGAGACCTGTGGAATCCACTTCTGTGGACAGTCCAGGGCCCCTTTCTTCCAAGCATTCAGAACTGCCTCTCAGGCGTCCCTGTGTCCTCACACAGCATGTGGTGGGAGGCTGCCCAATGAAATGCTCCTGTGGCTGCCCTCCTCACCTAACTATGACTCCCTCCCAAAAAGTCCAGGAGGTTGCCGATTTCCAGGAAACTAGGATGTCTTCCGAAACATGCACAAACACCTCTAGTTCACTAGGTGCCTGCTGGGGTTAGTTGTTTTAGACACTTTGGAGTCACCAGGGGGTAGTGACCCTCCAGATGTGACTGCAGCAAGGTAGCCTGCCCTGCACTCCCATTCCCGTTCTCCATTGCCCTCACCTTCCCCAGCTCCACCTCTCCTCTGCTCACTGGGACCTCCTTCCGGGTAAGTGATCATTGGTGTTGTCAGCCATTTACTGCACGTTCCTCCCCCTTCTGACTGTACCCTAAAGACATTGCTTTTCCTGCCCCCTTTCGAGTCCAGGCTGCACTTTATCCTGGTGGTTCCTGGGACTCGGCATCCTCCTGGTTCCTGAATGCCTCCACATACTGCTGCTGCCCCACCTGGGCGTGCAAACCCAGCTTCTTCAGGGTCCATGCTATGCGGCGTGGCCTCTTTGTCACTCACCATGCTCCTGTTGATTCCATGTCATTTGAGGAAGATGTGGCACCTCGCTCGCTGCATTACCCTCAGGCCTGCCATCTGTGACAACTTCAGTGTCTCCGTGTACCGGGAATCTAACATCCAATCAAGCACCAAATCGTGTCCCTTTTTTCTCCTCAGCTTTTTTCTGCCGCGGTTGTTTCCACCTGAGGACCTCAGCACATGCTGTCCCTGTGTCTGTAATACCCACCCCCCCCTTTGTCCTCCTGTCTCAGGATGGGCAGCTTCTATCCTGCAGGCATGTGTGTCGCTTGCACAGAGAGGACAACTCAAGGCCACATGATCTGATGGGTCCTTCTACTTTTCTCAGTCGTTGCCCTTTATTTATTTCCTTCACAGCATCTCTCACAATGTGTAGGGATGTATTGGCTGGTTTGTTTGTTACCATCTGTCCCCTCCACCAATTTGTATGTCCCATGAGGACAGGGGACCTGTCGATTTCATTTATGATTGCAGTCCCAGCCTCTAGAGCACATAGATCCTCCAGATATAAATAAATGACTAAATAAATGACTGAATGAATGACGATTGGCTCCGTCCTTTGGAGGAGAGCTCCCATGGGTTTGTGGTTTCCATGAGTAGAGGTTGGCAGGGAAATTTTCTTTAAAAAAAAAAATGTTATTGATTTTTCACAGAGAGGAAGAGAGAGGGATAGAGAGCTAGAAACATCGATGAGAGAGAAACATCGATCAGCTGTCTCCTGCACACCCCTCATTGGGGATGTGCCTGCAACCAAGGTACATGCCCTTGACCAGGATCGAACCCGGGACCCTTCAGTTCACAGGCCGACGCTCTATCCATTGAGCCAAACTGGTTTTGGCGGCAGGGAAATTTTCACTGCTCCCGCAGCATTGGGACCAAGGAACCAGGATTTTTAATAGACCATGCAGATGGTTCTCATGCTTTAATACAATTTGGAAAACAGCACTAGGGAAAGGCCTCACCCACACACTAAATGCTGGCCTGGGCCAGGGAAACGTTTTGCTGCAGTCGGGAAAGTGAGTCATCCTGGGGTTTTCTGGGATTCCCCAGCACTGATGCGAAGGGAAGCTTTTAGAGAGGGGCCCCAGTAATAAATGCAAAGCAAGAGAAAGGAGCCTCCTGTAGTGTTGTAGAGACTGAAAAGCATATACTGGTTCAATTGATTATTAGTTTTCTGTTTTGTAAGGAGAATTTAGGACAGGAGAATTGCAGATTTGCCTAAAGACAAAGACAGTTCTTACATTGCCTCTGTCACCTTCACCAGGTGCACATTATTGAAAATCCTCAATGGCAGCACATTTTATACTTTGAAGATGGATTTGGTTCTCAGAAATACCTAAAAGCTACTAAGAGTCAAGTTTAATGTAGGTGGCAAATCTGGGAAACATTTTTCTGGAATTATGAACTTTCACCCCCCATCCTCCACCCCCTGATGGAGGAGCCTTTGACAGGATGACTTCTTGTGATGACTTCTGGAGGTCAACCAGACCTTTTGTTCCTTCTCTTTAGTATACAGAGGAAGACTTTAGTTCTTCTCAGGATTGATGACCTAGAGACCCAGAGAATGAATATATATATATATATATATATATATATATATATATATATATATATATAGTCTTTTCTCCAGCACCTTCATTTTTATGCTAGGCCCTTTGTCTCTGCATTGAGCCCTCTTGAGGTAACTCAGGTGCTTACTATGGACCAGGGGTGGGGAAGGTCTAGTTCTGAAGCTCTTCCAAGCTTCCAAGAACCCAGAAGAATAATCAATGAGCTCTGTGCTCCAGGTCCTCGTGAGAGGATTTCATAGGGTTGGAGTAGAGGGGATGAAAAGAGAGGAGTTGCACATCTAGTTTAGAATCCTTGGCCCTCGAAGGTTACATGACTGCAGGTGCTCATCCGCCCACCCCGAGGCCTTTGTGGGGAGAGAGGAAGGAGGATAGCAGACTCCTCTTCCTCTCTCCCCACCTAATCCGTGCTCAACTCCTTTACCACTTGAGTAACTACTATTTTAATCTCTCACACCTTCTCTGCTGCTTAAGATGGATAAAGGAAACATAGGCCTTCTGGGGTTAAAGGAAGGAAAGAAAGAATCATAATGGCTTTGCTTTTGTTTTCTGTTTATTTTATTTTAATGTGTTTATTTCTAAATTTCTTTTAAAAAATCAGACATCTTGCATTGTGAGGGTTAATATCCTATGGCTACATCTCCAGGTCTGCATTTAAGATTCATACTCTCGCTGCTAGCATAATTCTTGGGCCTTTGGGACCTGTGAGAACATCTGTCTCCTTCTGAAACCTTACAAAGTCGCCTTCTATTAATTTTGTTTGGTTAGAGCCTGTGTCAAATTTCTCCTTCCCAATTTCCTGTTTTCTTCACCCTCTGATATCAGGCAAAGAGACGTTATAAATGATGGTGGAGTGTGCTAACTATTGCTTTTGGTATTGTAGGTGAAGCATATATAGGTGTGAGGACCTAACTGTCATTTCTAACATCATCTATATGAAAGATGGATACATCTAAAGAAACATCTTCTATGTTCCAAACAAAGAGACATATATGCAAACCAGTGGACTTAGTGTTGCCATGGAAACAGTCTCTATGCGTATGCATGAGTGGTCATACACATCACATACATAGAGGCAATGGCCTGGGGCATTCTCTACATAATGACCCTCTTGGGGCCTTGGTAAATCTCTGGCCACGCTAAGTATTCCTTAGGGTAGGCTACACTGCTCTAACAAACAGCCCTGTAAGATGATGGTGGTTTGGGGGCTTCCTCTCCTAACAGTACAGGACAGATGCTCTGAGTCGGGGTTGGGAGGCACTCAGGCTGATGGTGGCTCTGCCATCTTCAAACCACAGGAAGGGTAAAGGCTGGGAGGCCGAGCTGTGTGGGAGGTGTTACAGCCCGGGCATGGGAGTAAATTGCCTCCCTTAGACTCATGGTGGTTTGGCTAGAACTCAGTCCTGTGGCCTTTCCTAAAGCAGAGGAGGCAGAGGGATGAGTGTCAGCCCGCTGCGCGCCCAGGAAGGAGAGGCAGATTGTGGTGGCCCACCAGCCGCCTCCACCGTGCAGTGGGCAGAGTTTCCTTTAGACTCAGTCTAATCAGATGGGAAACCCCGAGGGGCCGTTGGAGGAGTATCAGCATCTGTTTCAGGCTGAGATGGACCAGTGGGAAGTTCTGAGCCCACACTCAGAGAGTCACCAGCACACCCACCTCTTGGGTCTTGGGGGCTGCAACTGCCATGTCCTGCTCTGACATCCCCCCTGATTCCTGGCTCAGCTGGACTCCATTGTTCCCTCCTGTGTCCTGCGCTCAGTCAGCATGACCCTGCTCAGGCCACGGTCCACCCTTGCAACCAGGATCTGCAAGCAGGCTTTCTGGTTCCTTATTCAGCTGCCTGCTGGCCTCCTCCGCTTTTGGCTCATGTGCCTTGAGAGTTCTCTTTGGTTTTTCCTAATGTGGACAACAGCACGGGGCTTGGAGATCCCAGCCTGACACCTTAGGCCCAGGCCCCGGCCTTGGCTTTAGCACATTGGTCTCCTCTTTCGTTTCTCTCAACTCCGTGTTTCCTTCCTCCTGGCTGGCTGCTGGTTTGACTTTCCTGAAGCCGTCCCTTTCATATTCAGAGACAGGAGCCTGCTGCTTCCCCAAACTCCAGAGTGCATCTATGCTAAGGGCCCGAGGCCTCATTTTCTGGATCTCACCTTCTCCTCCCTGAGGGGAACTCTCTAAGCCGGAGATCTTGTGTGGCTCAGGCAATTCAGAAAGCACACAGATAAAATGTATTCAGTAAGAATCCTTCACTTGTCACTTCATGTATGTCAACAGCCTTGTAATAGAATTTTTTTATGTAGGTGGTTTGTCACCACCTTCTCCATCTAAGTTGACAATCCTTGGTCTAGATTTAATGAATATTTTATTATGTCCTATGTATCCTGGCTCATATACACTGAGTGGCCAGATTATTATGATCTCTGAACACATAATAATTTCGTCACTCAGTGAGTGTATTAGAGGCCCAGTGCATGAATTCGTACATGGGTGGAATCTGACCAGCCTGGCCAGGGGGACATGGGTGGTTGGTTGGCCTGCCTGCTGGTCAAACTCCTGGTCGAGGGGACAATTTGCATATTAGTCTTTTATTATGTAGGATATACACTGAGTGGCCAGATGATTATGCGTTCAGAGATCATAATCATCTGGCCGCTCAGTGTATACTTCTTTGTCTATTCCACAGCACCTAGCCCAAATGAAGCACTCACTGTCAATATTAGCTGTTGCCTCATCCACTTATTATGTAAAGGGAAGCTCTTTTTACAATGAAGATTTAGATGATTTAAACTGCTGGCTACTCGACCCTTAAACTAAGTATGACAAATGAAGCAAATGAATACATAGCACTAATGAGGAGGTTATATCCAAAACTAAAGAGAAAGGTGGTTTAAAGGTGGCTCCACAAACTAGAACAATGTAAAGCTAGATATCTGCTATACTGATCTGAAGCTTGCTTCGTCCTCATACCTATACTGTGGCTTTGCCGCGTTTTTAACAGCATTATAACTACATTTTGAAATGAGGATCTGTCTTCATAGAGAAGTATGGCAGCTATAAAGAGAAATATCATGTATGCAGGCTAAAAGTTGGCCTGACCAAGAAATTCTTTAGAGACTCATTTATTTATATCTTTTGGCAAAGCAGACCTGAAGTAGGAGCGGTAAGTTAAGGAATGATAGTCGACATTTGAAAAGGAAGATCCACTGGGTAGGAAACAAATCCTTCTTTACAGGATGGTTTCAAAGGAAAGGTTTGCCTGCAGCCCGCATTGCGGTACCCATGGCTACCTACCCGCCCCAATGTGGCTCCGTGGAGGCCGCTGCACTATGTATAGAAAGACAAGTTGAGTGGAAGATGAGTTATGTAAATTTACATTGACTGAGGATCCTGGTGGAGCATTTAGGAACTCTGATTATTAAAAACAAACCTAGGATTTTCTTACATTCAAAAGCAATGAAAAGATGAATGCTAATTTGCTATAGTCTTAGAATGGCATCTGGATCCGCCCCCAAAAAGAACATTATTAACATTACAGTAAGTTACTTGCAGGTAGCAGCCATTTTGTGGATGTGAGAGGAAATATAGAGTGTTTTAAACTGGAAGTTTATATTTTAATATTTGTTTATTAAAAAAAACACACAAAAATAACCTGATGGTACCAAAAATGTCACACTTTCCATAAACCTGTTAACATAGAAGCCTGAAATGTTCTCCGCTCCAGGTGGAGGGCTTTCATTTTAAAAATATAAAACCTAGCTTAAAGGCAGAGGATTAGAAAAACAACAAAGACCAGAAAGCCTTTAGCTCTTCTCAAAGAAGACCTTTTCTGTTTTTGTTCAAAGATGGGCCATCGAAATAAACACCTGAATAAGGATGCTTAGCCTGACGCTACACACTTAGCAATTTGATAAACTCGGGTTTGCTGAAATTGTTAACGAAAGCAGAATGAAACTGGTATTTAAATTTTTTTCTTCGTGAAACGTTACTCAATACGTAATTTAACAAGCTGTCATTTTAAATGAATCTTTCCCTGCTCAGACACATTGGGAAGGCAGCTAAGTCGTTCAATCGCCCACTCACCTAACAACAACAACAACAAAAGACATGTCTTGCTACATATCAGAAAGGTGGAGGGTGCAGCACAATTCACAGAGAAGGTTCTTTTTTTTCTTTTTTTCTTTTTTCTTTCCACTCGCCAATATCAGAGCACTTGGAATAAATGGGGGGAAAGCACTGTCCTATCAGAGTCAGAAACCTGGGTGAATATGAAATGCCTTGTGTTTATCGCCACTCTTAATTCCCAAGTACGTATATTTCAACCATCTACAATCCAGGGGGGAATACCCAAGGCTCTTTCCTTGTGCTAGACGGAGAACCCCTGTGCAGACAGACAAAGGACAGCTTGAGGATACCGGGTGTCCATATTTAGCACTGACACAGCACTTCCGTCTGCAGCGCGCCTTACAAACGTTAGCCAATTAAGAGGAGCCACGGCCCTGCAAGGTATTTTAGCAGGATGCAGAGATGAAAACCTACAAGCAACGCAGCCAGGATGCATAAATCATGAGGTGTTAAATCAACATGACCCAAAAACCAGCAGGGCTCCCTCCCCCTCTTCTTGCCAGGACTGTCTTTTGGAAAAGGGAGTAAGTTAGACTTTATGCCGAGTGATGGTGGTGGTGGTGGTGGTGGGGACATGTCTGGGTGGGAGAACGGAGATGAAGTTCTCAGGATCACATTTGCAAAGGGGCAATGTTCTACGAACGCCGAGAACAGGCTTCGAGGCTCTCACCCTTTTAGCCGCACCTCAGAGGATAGGAAATCAATGCAGTGTTTAATTAATCTACTGCGGATGGACTTCCCATGGAGGAGCCCCAACCTGGAGAGGGTCACGCTGGGAAGTCGGACAGGGCACAGCAGGAGAGGCAGGGAGGCAGGGAGTGGCCAGTGGTACAACGGGCCACTTTTTGTCCTTTCAGGGCTGGGGGAGGGCATCGTGACTGGCCTGTGATCCGACTGCACAGGCTTCGCTCACCTGCTCTAGGATAGAGGTCTCTACCAGCCTTACACCGCCACGAGTGGGATCTGACTGGTAGCTTTGAGAGGAGGGATGGAGTGCCATTCAAAAGAGTCTCTGGTGTAGGGCTCTGGGTGAAGGAGACTGCGATTCTCAAAGCCGGTGCTAGAAAATGAAATGGACACAGAAGTGCTTCAGTGCAGAGTAAATGCTCAGTGGATTGTCATTCTCTCCTGACCGCCCAGGCATGCAACCGATATGGGGCAGGGACAGTTCTGTCTCAACCCCTGAAGGTCTGCCACCATTAGAAGCAGTTCTGGGGTGAGATGCCCTCTACTAGCCCCAGGTGGCACTGTCCATGAGCCGCATGAGCTATTGAGCACTGGCACTATGGCTCATCTGAGCTGAGCTGTCCCTGTAAACTGCTCACCAAATTTTGAAGATTTCATTTTTAAAAATATATATATTTTATTGATTTTTTTACAGAGCGGAAGGGAGAGGGATAGAGAGCCAGAAACATCGATGAGAGAGAAACATGGACCTGCTGCCTCCTGCACAGCCCTCACTGAGTTTGCGTCCGCAACCAAGGTACATGCCCTTGACAGGAATTGAACCTGGGACCTTCCAGTCTGCAGGCCAACCTTCTGTCTCAACTGGTTCCGGTGAGATTTCGTTTTTTAAAAGAGTCTCTAGTTTGGCCTTTGTGGCCAGTGATTGAATGTTGACCTATGAACCAGGAGGTCACGGTTCAGGCTACATGCCCAGGTTGTGGGCTGGATCCGGCGTGGGGGGCATGTGGGGGGCAGCCAGTCAATGATTCTCTCTCATCATTGATGTTTCTATCTCTTTCCCTCCTCCTTCCTCTCTGAAAACAATTTTTAAAAAAGTCTAAAATATTTTATTAATAATTTTAATGTTTATTACATATTGCAATGAGGATACTTTTAGACATATTGTGTTAAATAAAATATATTCAAATTAATTCTACCTCTTTTTACTTTTCTAAAATGTGATAAAGGGAGACTTAAAGTTACGTACGGAGCTTACTTTTGTGGTTCACATTTATGTTTCTGTTGGATGTTGTTGCCCTAGAACACGACTCTCAAATATCTTGGTTCACACACTGTCAGTTTTTAAAAAGTTTAAGAAAACACCCTCAAAATACATATTCTTATTTATAAGTACACATTATGTACATTAGGAAACATACAAAAATAGAAAACAAACATATGAATAGAAGTTCTAACATCCTTTTCCCATACCCAATGATCACCACATGTACCCTGAGGGTGTGTACATGCCCCTTTGGAAATTGCTACCTTAGAAGTGGCTCTTGGCCCTGGCCGGTTTGGCTTAGTGGATAAAGCATCGGCCTGCAGACTGAAGGTCCCAGGTTTGATTCCGGTCAAGGTCATATGCATGGGATGCGGGCTCAATCCCCAGTGGAGGGCTTGTAGGAGGCAGCCGATCAATGATTCTCTCTCAACATTGATGTTTCTATCTCTCTCTCCCCCTCCTTTCCTCTCTGAAGTCAATAATAATAATAAAAAAGTTGCTCTTGAGGCAAAGGACCCACTTATCACACTCCTACGCTCCTTTGAGGAGTAAGGGAACTGGATGATTATAATTTGAGAGAAACAAAATTACCAGAAAAATTGTAACAATGTTCAGATTATACAAGTACAACCAAAGTAAAATATTACAAATATAACAACACAAGTTAAAAGATATATAAGAGGCCAACAATAGGCTCCCCTGAGTTTCAGCTGAAGAACTGGAGGGTGGGCAAGTGGAGGAGGGGCCAATGAGATCTAGTCCGGAAGCTAACTCTTCATAGAACTTCACAGAAGGATAGGAAGATGGCAATTGTTTGAAGCAAAGATTATAGGGGTGGGACTGAGGCATGCCCTAGTTCCGTGGTCGGCAAACTGCAGCTCGCAAGCCATATGTGGCTCTTCCACAAAATACTACAGCCTGGGCGAGCCTATTTTGAAGATGTGGTGTTAGAAGTTTAAGTTTAAAAAAATGTGGCTCTCAAAAGAAATTTCAATCGTTGTACTGTTGATCGTTGGCTCTGATGACTAGTGAGTTTGCCGACCCCTGCCCTAGGTGCTCTTTGGTACCTTCTTCACTCACCACCAACCCCCATGACAGTAAAGAGGGCTGGGTTTCTAAACGTTTATACGAGGAGAGGGAAAGGAAAGTGCCAAGAAATAAGAAAGTGGAGAAGGAGCCCTTGCCGTTTTCAGATTCTGTGAGCAGGGGCATGGAGTCAAGGGCATGTACCTTGGTTGCAGGCACGTCCCCAGTAGGGGGTGTGCAGGAGGCGGCTGGTTGATGTTTCTCTCTCATCGATGTTTCTAACTTTCTATCCCTCTCTCTTCCTCTCTGTAAAAACAAAAGATTTGAGGGCAGCAGTGAAAGATTCTTCTGCCCACATTTGGTCCAGGAATTTAAGAGATTAGGCTTGAGCATAGGGATTTACATTGGAAACCAGAGGACCTGCCTCATATATATATTTTTTTAAATAAGTTTTTATTGTTCCTATTATTACAAATGTTCCTTTTTTCCCCCCCACCATTGCTCTCCTCCACCAGGTTCCCACCCCACCCTCTGCCCTTTCCCCACTCCCCATTGTCCTCATCCATAGGTGCACAGTTTATGTTTAGTCTCTTCCCACGCCCCCCTCTCCCCTTTTCCCCCTGCCTCATATATTTTAAAATACATGAGACCATCTCTTGCATGACCTTAGGGAGGGGGAGCATATCATGACTGATATTAATTTTCTGGCAGGAGAATTATCTGAATGAGAGAATCATGGAAATGTAACAAGCTTTATAAAAATTTTCTTAATTAATAAATGTACATAATTATATCTTTTAAAACATTAAATAGAAATGAAAATAAAAGTCCCTTATCCCACCTCCACACTCCAGATTCCCACCTCTCAGGAACCTGCAACTTTTTAAGCTGCTTTTTCTTGCATTTACCTCCAGAATTCTAAGTAAGGTATTCTTACTGCTTCTGAGGATTTTTAGTTTTATATATTACCTAAGGACTTCTTACTATGGGAGATGACAGTGCGACTCTCTTACACACACACACTTTACCCCCCTTCTAGTTATATCCCAGTTTCATAACTTTGGTTATTAGCAGAGTTAATTATTACAACCACGCCAATGTTATTCACAGCAGAGCCAGATCGTGTATGATGGTTTCCCTTTTTTGAACGACTTACTGTTTGGTTTTTTTCTAGAATGAATAAGCGCCTTAAAAACCTTTGCTTAGTTTTCTAAGTTACTGATGTATCATCACTCATTCATCTTCAAACTGCCTCACTGCACAGTAGGGCTTCCTCACATGCTCACGCGATAGGAAATGAGTCCCTTCTCTGGCGTCTCTCGCCCTGCACCAATCTGGGCTGGAATAAACTCGTCATCCTGGGGCTTCCCTTTACCAGCAGCTTCACATTTCCCTTATCTTTTGCAATTTTTTTTGCTCTCGTGGTTTCATGATTACTTTATTTATTGACTTCCTTTTTTATGAGGGTTAAGGAAGGTACAGACTTTTTTTTCTCCCCCCCCCCCCAGGAGGGCTGCTTATTGGGTGGTGGGAACAGGACATTTTCCAACCTCAGTCTTGTGGAGTAAAAGTCATAGCAGCCTCACAGAAACAAACCACAGCATCGGAAAACCATGACCAGTGCAACCCCAGGGACAACGGAAGGGAAATGCCTCTACCAACTGGAGCTGACTCCGACCACCTGCGTGGCCCTTGGACTTCATGGTAGAATGCAGTCCTCTGAAATGCTGGTAACGCACTGATTTTGTTCTATAAACGCCGGATTGGAATAATTTGGAACAAATTATTTTTTTAAGCTCTGGAAAGTAGCTCTTGGTCATATGAGAAAGTAAACACATACGATTGTGGGTCATTCATTCCAAGGCCAAAAGCAACTCCTGTGGCCCAAAGTGGAACATTTTGAGCAAAACCAAACTATAATGGATTGAGATATGTAAAATATGCTTAAATACAGGGGCTCATCGGGACATACAAAAAAACAACAAAAAACTCCTTGGTTATATTTGGACGATACTCATTATTCTGAAAACTGGTAAAAAAAAAAAAAAAAAAAAAAAAAAAAAAAAGGGGGGGGGCAGTGGGAATCAACATTTTGCCTTTTCTGAAAAACAAACAAGCTATCCCTAAAGGTAACCAATAGATGGTAAGAGAGAGAAAGTTCTTCTAAAAAAAAAAAAATTCAGCTAACAAAAGAGGATGGAGTAAATTACATTACAACCCCTACTGAAATAATGGTTCTTGGGAATCATCATCAGTGGCTACTGAAATCATTTGCTGAGAACTTTGTAATAGACTAGTGGCCTGGTGCATGAAATTCAGTCCAGCCTGCACCCTCTTCAATCAGTGACCCTGTGGGGGATGTCCAACTCGAAATCTGGGACCGCTGGCTTGCAATCTGACCGCATGCTCACCTGCCTGCCTGCATGGTTGCCCCTAACTGCTTCTGCCTGCCTAATCACCCCTACCTGCCCTCTCCTGCTGGCCTGATCTCACCCCCAACTGCCTCTGCCTGCCTGATCAGCCCCAACTGCCCTCCCCTAATGGCCTGATATCACCTCCAATGGCCTTAAAACCCCTCCTCAGCCCCCACCTTAGGCTCTGCCTTTGCATTTCACCCAGATTAGGTTCTGATTGGTGGGCTTCTATGCCAGTTAGCATCTCTGGGCCTATCTCCGGGCCTGATCAGTAGTCCCTGCCGAGGCCCAGAGAGAAAGAGAGGCACACTGCTGGCCAGGACTAGAGAGAAGGAGAGAGGCAAGGGCTAATCAACCACTGCCATGGAGGCTACGGATCAGACCCTGCTTCTCTCTCCAGGTCTCCCTCTCTGGGCCTGTTCTGCAGCCCTCTCAGCAGTCAGTGCTGGGTTGCCACGGCAAGTACTGACTTCCGGTGTTCGGTGGAGCCTTCAGTTGTTAGGGTCACTGCCTTTTTATATAGATCAATAAATATATCAGGCTGAAAACACTGATCAATGTTAATATTACAAAAAGGAGAGACAAACACATTATGTGATATAAATAAGAAGTATACAACATTGCCAATAAAATATTCTTCCCAATAAATCACTTGAATGTGATCCATTCAAGTCTCTAGATTTTACTCAAAACAAATAGAGGGAGCAGGCACATGGTGCATTGACATTATAGGGATGCAATAAATAAAATAATCCAATATCAGAATATAGGAAACCCTACAGGAAAAATTACAGTTTCTGTCACAAATAAATTGTAAGGAAAAAAAAAAGAGTAGCTACAGATGCATAGAGTCAAGAATCCTCACTCAGGTGTAGAATGTGGAGATATATATATATATATATATATATATATATATATATATATATATATTTAATATATTTTATTGTTTTTTTATAGAGAGGAAGGGAGAGGGATAGAGAGCTAGAAACATCGATGAAAGAGAAACATTGACCAGCTGCCTCCTGCACACCTCCTACCGGGGATGTGCCCGCAACCAAGGTACATGCCCTTGACTGGAATCGAACCCAGGACCTTTCAGTCCACAGACCGACGCTCTATCCACTGAGCCAAACCGGTTTTGGCTAGAATGTGGATCTTGATTCTAACACATTAACTGTACAAATGAGCAACGCTTTATGAGATAACCAGGGAAATGTGAACATTGACTAAACATTTGTTAGTTGTTTAAGGCCTGACACTGGTATTGTGATTGTGCTTTAAAAGGACTTCTTGTTGTTTTAGAGATAGAGAGGCTCAGTTCACCTGCCTTCTCTGTCCCACAAACTGTTATGCTACAGGGTTGGCTCTCTTTACAACAGGTGGAAAGCTAGTGTAGGTGCCCAGGAGCCCTCTGGCTTATCACAGAGCCCCCTCTAGGTGGGACCTTAGAGTCAGTCGAGGTCTTCAAAGCCAAAGAAGATTCAGGGTAGCTGGCCACTATGAAGGCTTTTAATCACTGAGTGTGAAAATGTGTGCCAGGGCCAGCTACAGGGAGAGGTGGGGCCAGGGTAAATCGAAGCACACTTGCTCTATTGGAAAGCATTCACATTTCATGTCTGTGGTGGAGAACACAAAGAGCTCAGGCCATGTCCTTTAGCCAAATCCATGATCTCTGCAGAAGACTTAAACCTATACTTAAGCTGAATCTCAACTTTCTTGGTAGTACAACTTTTGGCCATATCCATGTCTTTGTCAATAGGGAACTTTATCATCTAGCCAGAGTGGATTTAAAAATATTATGCTTATCAAACCGACAAAGCAAGAATGTGTAGGAAACGCACCACCAGGAGAAAAGCAGTCCCTTCGGGAGCCTGACTCTGTTGATTTAATGATAAGAACCTGTACACCCAGGGTGTCAGCCGGCACAGGAAGTCCATTCTGCTGAGACTCTGAAGTGCCCCAGTCAGAACTGTGGCCACATCAATTGGCTCCAAAGGGCATCCTTTATACATTCAGGCAAAGGGCATACCTAGACTTGCCAGTCACCAGAGACTTTCCTGGACACTAAAAGGGTGTAGGATATTTAGGACCTAAGAAAGAGGCTAGAAACCTACTTCTCATGTTCTCCTTTTGGTTGGTTGATTTTTATTCAGTTTAAAAAGAACTCCTAAATATTAGAGGAAATATCAGAATGTGCTAGGAAACTATTACAAAACAACAGCAAAAAATAAATAAATAAATAAAATAAAAACAAACATACACACACACACACACACACACACACACACAATGAAACAGGCTGAAACCGGTTTGGCTCAGTGGATAGAGCATCGGCCTGAAGACTGAAAGGCCGCAGGTTTGATTCCGGTCAGGGGCATGTGCCTTAGTTGCAGGCACATCCCCAGTGGGGGGTGTGCAAGAGGTGGCTGATCGATGTTTCTCTCTCATCGATATTTCTAACTCTCTATCCCTTTCTCTTTCCCTCTGTAAAAAATCAATAAAGTGTATTTAAAACACACACACACACACACACACACAACACACACACACACACAACACACACACACACACACACACACACTCAAAAAACACCCACAAACAGGACTTTTGGTATATTTCAGTATCTCACACACCAGACAGGATAATTCATTTATTTGGTGGGTTATCAGGAAGGCTGACTATATCATTTGGTGGGTTATCAGGAAGGCTGACTGTATCAACTTCCACATTGTCAAGAACAAATACTTACTGATAGTACCCTGTTAGGAGCTATATCAAGCCCTGTGGGGGGATACTGACACAAATAAGATCTTGACCTACCAGATCTTACAATGTAGAAGAAGATCGTAAGACCCTAAGAGTATATTTTAAGACATACTGTGATAAATTGAAATGATTGTGAGATTAGGAAAGGCTGAGATGGACAGACACAGCTTCACAGAAGATCTGGGAACCGACCAGCTTTGAAGGGTGGCCCGAATTTCAATAGGTGTTGAGGGGAGAGAGAGCCTGCTTCCTATCTAATCCTTTATGGTGTACTAGATATTTAAGTGTCTTCTTGTCTTTATTCCTTCCAAAAAAGCTGCCTTGCCCAAAGGCTCTTTTAGGGAGTCATGTTTTAACATCTATGACCCTCTGTTCCAGCAGGTTGGGCAAGAGGTGATTACCTGAGTCAGGACTGGCACTCCCAGGTGTGGCTTGACCAGCACAGCCAGGCTTAGAAAAATATTCTGAGATTATGAGAGTATACTTCTTTTTTTTAAAAAAAAGATTTTATTGATTTTTTACAGAGAGGAAAGGAGAGGGATAGAGAGCTAGAAACATCGATCAGCCACCTCTTGCACCCCCTTTCCACTCCCCCCTACCTCCCCGCACTGGGGAAGTGCCCACAACCAAATACACATGCCCCTGACCGGAATGGAACCTGGGACCTTTAAGTCCGCAGACCGATGCTCTATCCACTGAGCCAAACCGGTTTCGGCAAGAGTATACTTCTTGACAATTTAAATGCAGAGGCATGGAAAGAGCTCATAGGAAAGGATGCCATGTGCAAGTCAAAGCAAGAGGAAAAGAAGGTGGTACCAGGCTACCCAGGAGCTTGAGGACTTCCTGATTTCATTAACAGGTCTCTGTAATCCTCCGCCTTTAAGTGACTGGAAGTAAACTAAGTGGATATCTGTTTCTTAACCAAATGAGTTGCTTAAATTATATGAACACAATGAATGGGAATAGTTAACAGATTGTTGTTGTTGTTGTTGTTGTTTTTTCCATTTTTCTCTCTCTCTTAGTTCTGAGACTCTCTTTGTACAAATACCTTGAAAGTCATCCTAGTGTTTATAAGGTGGTCATTGCCCTTATGTTAATATGCGAGAGTAATCAACAAATACCATAAGTTAACCAGAACTTTTGGTTTCTTTTTCTTACCTCCAACTTCTCTCTCTCCCTCCCTCCCTCCTTCCTTGTGTTACGGATGTAATGAGAGCAATGAGTGATAAAGGTGGGCAATAAAATCAAACTAGGTGTAGAGTCAACACAAAACTGTAGCTAGAGGTAGTCCACAAATTAGATTCTGAGCTCCTAGGAACCTGGTGGAAAACATAATTAATGACAACATTTTTAGTATTTGGAAGGCAGAAATGATGCAGTTGTGGCCCAACAGAAATTTCTCACGTGGGTTCTCAGAAAGTGAACACCATGTCATCCTTAACCAGCAAATGACAGGTGGCCCTTCCTTAGAAAATCTCTTACATGGATTCTGCCTAATGCTATAATCCTTGTAAGGAAGGGAACTCTCCGTGCTTGAAGCATAAAAATTTCTGATGGTTTTGCTATCATCGTAATTAACTAACTAATATCAATACAGGAAGGAAGCAAAGGGGAGGCCAGACGTTTATAAGCATCGCCATCTGGCAGCTCCACCAGGAAGCTACACTTCACGCTCCCTAAGGAACCACCCTTTCACCCTGTGCACTGGGAGAAGGAATCAAACAAAGGGGGAAGTGAAGTCAGGGTGACACAGGGAAGGTACTTCTCTGTCAATCTACCTTGGGAAAAAGATCATTGGCTAAGGGGGGTGGAGCCACTGCAAGTACATGAAATCCAGAAGGGTTACTTGGTTAAGCTCCTGGTTATAATCCCCAGACAAGGAATTCTCTCTCTCTTGCTTTGCTCCTGCTCTCTTGCACTCTCTTGCTTCATGACTCACATTCGCCCACCCTGTGGCTTTAAGCAGCTGCATGGCCTATGACCATGAAGACTCCACACACAATGGACTGCAACTGGGAACACAAACTACGCTATGCTAGCCAGGTGCAGGACTGGACTGTGTTTTGATATGGAGCAGAGATTCTGGGCAGTGGCTTGACCTGCTGAAGACAACATTGGACTTTTCTGAGGTGAGATGGAGAGAGATAGAAACTTGGAAGGGAATCCCCTTAATTTTACATCATCAATAAATCTTTCCACAATGCCTCATCTTCCCACATCTTCCTGTCGGGGCCTCAGTAAATTATTTTCCACAGGCACCCCAAAAATTCCATTTCCACCAGTAACAGGTGAAGATGCAGAGGGCACACCACTGATAACAATTTGATTTGATCTAAAGAAAAAGGGGGGAAGAATAATTGCCTTCCAGCCCTCTTGGCAACCTTTGATGAATAGCATTCCTCATAACTGCTTTGATAACAATTAAAGAGCCAAGAGGTTATATTCTGCAGGGCATAAATTGGATACAGCTGATTAACAGCAAGTGCGTATTTCTGACACTTTGATATGTGGATAATCAATGGAGCAAATGTTAATGGTGTTAATGATGCATATAATTTTTTAGAAACAAAGAGCCAAACCAGAAGAGGTGTCACCAAATCTTCCAGTTTAGGTAGAGATCTCAACTGAACCTCCAAGCAGGTGTGGGGCTACTGGTGGAGTTATAGAGGCTGTAGGAGACTGGACTTCTATATCCTATTTATTTTGATCATCTTTGCAATACATGTTTCATGGAAGGCCTTCTACTTCAACATGGGTGATGGTTAACAATTCAGTAATTTTTGTAACATTTATTGGCTAGTTGTTCTCCATTTCCCCAAAATTATGGTGATGCAGTGCTTATTTTGTTTATTTTTAAATGTGTAAAAAATACTGAATGCTTGGCACTTGTCCATCCTGGAGTAAATGACTAAAGCATTTACATGAGGAAAGTATTAAATAGAGCTTTATTTGACAAGCTGATTTATTTAAAATCAACAAAAAGTGGCTAATGGGACCTCAGGGCAGTAATTTCACATTTATATGAACCTTTAATGAGCCCATGTGGTTTCTTTAAGATCTGTATTACCTGTGTCAAGAAAATCCATTCATTAGAAATGCAGTCTCTGATTTTGGTAACAGAGCCAATATTCATATCCCACACAAGGCAATTCTAGTGAGCTTTGAATGGCAAGATATTTAGCTTTGTGAATATAAGGCTTTATTATCAACACTTATTTCCCATGCTATCCATTGAAAGACTATGTTGACCACCTACTGTAACTAATTTAACTGGTAAATAGTTGAGACAGTAATGGATAAAACAACAGTGTAGTTAATATCTTTCTTAGGAAAATAACTTTTATACATATATTGGGCATATTTGCAAATAATCATTTTTACTCCCTGAGGTTTTAATATAACTTTATAATTTATTTATTTAAAAATGTTTATGTCAATTCCAACTGGCTAATTCTGTATTTTTCTGTTAAATTGCAAAACAAGAACAATCTCTTTCATCTAATTAATTAGTATCAATCCCCCTAGACCAGGCTTTTTGGGTCAGGCTCAGTGTGGGTTGTTGCCTAGCATATGGTTCAGTTCCCCATTCCCAATCCATTCTGTGACTACCCTTTGCTCAAAGAATAGTCTAAGGCCACAGCAAGGGATGGTGAGCAGGGTGGATTCTGTTATCCTGATTCCTTGTTCGTTTATTTTGATTTTTAGATTCAATAGTTGATAGATATGTGTTTATTGTCATTTTATTGTTCATATATTTGATCTCTTCTTCTTTGCCTCCTCCTCCTCCACCTCCTCCTTATTCTTCCTCTTCTTATAGAATATCCTTCAATACTTCATATATACTGGTTTGGTGGTGATGAACTACTTTAGCCTTTTTTTGTCTGCGAAGCTCTTTATCTGACCTTCACTTCTAAATAATAGCTTTGCTGGGTACAGTAATATTGGTTGTAGGTTCTTGCTATTTATTACTTTGAATATTTCTTGCCACTACTTTCTGACCTGAAAAGTTTCTGTTGAGAAATCAGCTGACAGCTGTATGGGTGCTCCCTTGTAGGTAACTAACTGCTTTTTTTCTTGCTGCTTTTAATATTCTCTCTTTGTCTTTTGCTCTTGGCATTTTAATTATGATGTGTCTTGGTGTAGTCCTCTTTGTGTTCCTCTTGTTTTGGACTCTCTGTGATTCCTGGACTTGTAAGTCTATTTCTTTCATCAGATAAGGGAAGATTTTTGTCATTATTTCTTCAAATAGGTTTTCAATATCTTGTTCTCTTCTTCTCCTTCTGCTACTTCCATAATGCAAATGTTGGTACACTTGAAATTGTCCCAGAGGCTTCTTATACTATCTTCATATTTTTGGATTATTTTTTCTTTTTGCTCTTCTATTTGGGTCCTTTTTGCCTCTCGTATTCCAAATCATTTATTTGGTTTTCAGGATCCTCTGCTGTAGAATCTCTGTAATATTTCACTTACTAAACACCAAGAATATATTACTCACTCTTCATATGTATAAGCATCTCTTTAGTATATATAAAAGCCTAAGTGTCCATCTGACCATCTGACTGGTAGCTATGATGCTCAATGACCACTAGGGGGCAGATGCCCAACACAGGAGCTGCCATAGTGTGCACTGGCCATTTAAAAAGAAATGGCACTGCGCACTTGGTGCCAACAAACCAACACTCAGCTTCTCCTAAGTGGGACACAGGCCCCGCCACCACCTCAGAGTGACAGCCCACTAAATTGCAGCCAAAACTGCCAAGACTCCATAACACAAAATGTGGCCCATAGTCCAGCCCAGCCTGGAAATGGTCACTGTGGGTTCTAGATAATGACGTCACGTAGCATCACCCAGCTTCCTCTCCAAAGTGATGACTAGCCTCCTTGGAGTTTCTTCAGCCCAGGAAAATGGCATGCTTTATAGCCAGGTGCAAACATTTTACACTTTAACCAAATACTTGTGAAGCGTTTTCACATGCCTCATCTCATTTGATCCTCACTGAACTCCTGAAGTATGTAGATAGGATACTTGGTAGAATCCTATTTTCTTTTCATTAGCCAGAAAACAGATTTAGAATTGACCCTACTGAAAAGAAGTAAGAAATGGTAGACCTTGAAAAAGACTTCAGGTTTTCTCAGTGCAGAGAATGTGGTCATACACTGCTACAGTGAAATATTTTATCCTTTGTTCTCCCTGTGTGATCTAAAATAATAATCTGCTTCGTTGATATTTACTGCTGTGTTGCTGACAATTAGCTGAAAGAGAAGTTGAGATGCTTCACTGGACTGAAAAAAAGTTTAGCTAAATCAGAGAGCAGGTCTAATTAAGCAAGTTTGTTTTATTTATTAGTATATAAAAGGCTAAGTTGAGTTGTGCATGCACAATACATATAAAGCTCTTGCTGGTGCCAATCACATGCCTGTGTTTCGATCTGTCATTATCGATCATGAATTTGGTTGACACTTCTATTATAGAGAAAGGGTGAATAGTGATATTAAAATATTTCTTCTAATTAATTTCCTTTCAATGTGCATGGATCCTTGCACCAGGCCTCTAGTAATAAAAAGTTTCATTTCTGTAATTAGCTCACAAAAGTAGTTGTGCCTTACAACCTCTTGTTTTCCTTGTTTGTCTGTGAAACTTTTAGTGAAATAATGGAAATATCGTTTTGGGAAATATTCATATCTCTAGAATGTTTTTCTACTTCAAGCAAAGGTTAGGGTTTGACTGCTGTTAGGGAGGCTAGAATCCAGGAGAGAGAGAGAGAAAATTCCAGGTGCTGTTTTCCCCTTAATTTTATAAAGACATTAAAAAACAAACTGCCCTCAGGGTGGTGAAACAGCTGGCAAAGTTTGGAAAGTCGGGCCTGGCTGTTCCCTCAGGAAAGCCTGCTTTGTACTCCATCTGGCCTGCCCTACAAGCTGGTCTAAATGATCCTGATGCAATAGTTGTCCCTAGCTTCACTCAGGCAGAGTTCTTTTTTTCTTTATACTTTCCTTGCTGTAGAGCTTCAGCATGAAGGCAAAGAAGCTTCTGGAGTTTATTCAATGTTCAGATTCCTGCGCTCCAACTCTTGGGATTCTAATTTGGTAGTTCTGGGGCCCAAGAATCTATATTTTTACCAACATCTTCAGATAACTCTGGTGTAGGTATTTGGTAAATCCCACTTTGAGAAAAATTGCTTTGGGGACTTCATGAGTACTTTTTGGATAGGAGGAAATAAAAAGTACAAGTGTTCTATTAAAAACACAACAACAACCTTTTAAGATAAAAACAAAAACAAAAACCCAACAAACTTGTGTATGCTACTCTTTGTTTCAGGAAGTCAGTTCTGGGTATCATCAAGCAACTTTCTTAAAGAGGATATTGAACTCTCTCTAATACTTGCCAACAAGAATGCCTTGTTTCCTAACTTTTTCCTACTGTTCCATCCTTTTTAATTAACTCCATCTGCCTGAGAGTCTTCCAATCCTAATCCCCCAGGTTCTCCTGTTCCTATTGGGCCAGGCCAGAATCCATTGAGGAGCGTAGAGTTTCTCCTGATCCTACTTTAGGAATTAGTATTTTGAAGAAAAATTCCTGGGACAGGTTAGGGAGTGTGTAAGGAAGTTATTTGTCTGTCTGCCAGTTTTGACTAACTGACTTTATCTGAGTTAGTTATTCAATAGAACCTGGCTCTTAGCCTTGAAGGGCCTGATACTTGATTTTTGTCAATAAACAAGACCAGATCTGATCTATGAGCAGGCTCACTCTAATCAAACTCAAAGAGCCTGGTGCATGCTACTAGCATGCCAGGCATCTATTTTCAGCCAGAAATGAACTGGAACATTTGCACTGGCATAGACCTCCCCACATGTGAGTGGTTTTGGTAGCCCAATTTTAATCAGAAATTTGCTCCTTGGGTAAAAATTCAGAATAAGGGAGTTTATATATGTAATTTGATTTTTGGATACCTGGAGGCTGCTACATTCCAACCTTCATAATGGAGAGGGCCTCACTAATCTAGCTGACCAGTTATGCCTTCTGAGAGATACATGTATTTTGTGGGTTTGTTAATGCAACCAGTTAAATTTTACTCTGACCAGAGAACGATTTAATCTCTTTAATGTGACTTTGCCTCTGTCTGCTTCCTTCTTTTCTTCCTTCCCTTCTTTGACCCTTTAAAAAAAACAAAACAAAAAACACAAAAAACGTTTTTTATTGATTTTTAGAGAGAGAGGCAGGGAGAAGAATAGAGAGATAGAAACATCAATGAGAGAAAAACATCATTGATCAGCTGTCTTCTGCATGCCCCACACTAACCAGAATTGAACCATGATCTCCTGGTTCATGGTTGACACTCAACCACTGAAAAACACCAGCCTAGCTCTTTTTGTTTGTTTTACAGGTAATTCTTATTATCTTTTATCCATCTTTATATCCTTTCCCCAAATTATTATGTGGAATGGGAGGTAGGGATGTAGTTTACTATTATTGGGTCAGCACTTCATGGTTGTTCTAGTGTTTCCACACTACTCCCAGTTTTCTTGTGATTTTTGTCTTTACACTTAAAACCAAATTTACTATTTGGATCTTGTTACAGAAGAAAATCTATTTTCAAGAGTGAGAGAGCTGCACTGTCCAATATGATACCACTAGCCACATATGGTGGCTATTTAAATTTAAATCTATTAAAATTAAATTAAATTAAAAAAATCAGTTTCTTAGTTGCACTAACTACATTTCAAATGCTTGACAGCCACATATAGCTAGAGGCTCCCTATTGGATAACATAGACATAGAACATATCTATCATTGCAGAAAGTTCTATTGGACAGCACTGGCCTAGAGACACCTACATCTAAAAGAAGTGAGGGGATCCTTATATAGTTTGTATGCCACAGGCAAAATTTGGGAGTATTTGTTTGATTTTGCTGTTGTTGAGATGTCTAATACTAGTGACATTCGTCAGTTATAACTAAGTCCAACGATACATATAACTAAAGTGGGTAAGTCTTTCTACCCCATCCTTCCATTTCTTCCTGACTCTTTTGGTTGCAAGTAACAGAATCTCACTCTGACTAGCTAAAATAAATAAATAAATAAATAAATAAATAAATAAATAAATAAATAAAAAAAAAGAGTTTTCAAGATTTTAGGAGCATCCAAGCATAGGAATACAGCTCAGCCTGGGAACAAACAGGAATTTAATTCTTATCAGCACTCTATCTGCTCCTCTCTTTGCATCTGCCTTATTTTGGTTTCTCTCTGCAGTGACTTACAATGCTTTTTCACCCCAAGAAACAGCAAATATAGTCATGAATAGCTCCTGAGACTATATTTCTTCCATTCAATACACTAGCCAGGCTGAAGCTAGACTCTTTCAGTGATCATTGCAAACATCTTTAGGGAGGTGCTCATGGGCCTGCTTGGCTCAGGTGTCCATTCCTGGTCCACTGAGCTGTGACTGGGGACGAGGCTAACCATAGCTCCATGAAGCCCTGCTGCGATGGCCATTCCAGTGTAGACGGTGGAACCAGAGCCAGAAAAAGACGCAGAGCTGGGCAGCTAATCAACCCCATGGGAGGCCACTACAATCCCCATTTTACCCCACTTTGGTCCTTTCCCTGAGCTTTCCCTGAGTCATAAATGAATGTATTCTATTTCTACATTCTCTATTTCTAATCAGTTTCTTAGCTTGTAAATGTTTACAATGGGGTTCTACTAGATGACCAATTAATCTGGTATAGACAGCAAAGTATAGCAAAGATTTCAAATTAAATCAGAATATCAGTTTTCTCATTTAATACTTGGAGATAATATTGGCTAACTTGAAACAATATTGTAAGGTTTATATAATAATAATAATAATAATAATAATAATAATAATAATAAAAAATGCTTATTCCCTTCTAAGTAATAAATTATTGGTTTAATTTGGATATTAATGGATTTTTTTTATAAAGGAGCCTCCATGCTGTTTTTCATAGTAGCTGCACCAATTTACTTTCCTACCAACATATTGTAGCATAAGGGGGTCCCTTTTCTCTACATTCATATATCTTTTATCTTATTGATATCAATTCTAAATAGGCATGAGATGATAACTCATTGTAATTTTAATTTGCATTTCCCTAATGATAGTGATATTGAGCATTCTTTTATGTGCCTGTTGGCCTTTTGTATATTTTCTTTGGAGAAATGTCTATTCAGATCCTTTGCCCATTTTCAATTGGATTATTTATAGTTATTGAATTGTATAAGTTCTTCATATGTTTTGGAGATTACCCCTTTTAAATATATGACTTGCAAATATTTTATTGATTCTGTAGGTTATTTTACTTTGTTGGTGCTTTCTTTTGATGTAGGCCCACTTGTATTTATTTTTTATTTTGAGGGTCATGCTTGAGGCATCATACCAAAAAAAAAATATTACCGAAACTAATGTCAAAGAGCTTTGTTCCTGTTTTCTTCTAGGAGTTTCATGGTGTCAGATTTTACATTTAAGTATTTAATGCATTTTTGAGCTTTTTTGTGTGCATGGTGTAAAATATGGGTCCAATTCCATTCTTTTACATGTGAATATACAATTATTCCAACATCATTTATTGAAGAGACTGTCTTTTCTTCATTATTCTTGGCTCCTTTGTCAAATATTAGTTGACTTATGCTTATATATTTATTTCTGAGTTCTCCATTCTGTTCCATTAGACTATGTGTCTGTTTTTATGCCAGTACCATACTGTTCTGATTACTATAGTTTTATAATATAGCTTATAACCAGGAAGTGTGATACCTTCTGCTTTGTTCTTAGAATTTTTTTTTTTAATCTATTGGTGTCTATTAAAACAAGAACTTTTTTTACATCCAGATTGAACCTACATAAGACTCAGATTTGAAAATCATGTATAACCTTTTTCAAAATCCAAGTGGATGGTTTTATCTAACTATGTGATCTTAAGCACAACTCCATGCTAGTTCCTTCCTCTTTAAAATGGGGTCATAATACCCACTACCTCATAGGATTGTTGTGAAGACTAAATGAGTTATTATATGTGGAGTGCTCAGAATAGAGCCTAGCAATAGTAAATACTACATAAATGTTAACATTCTTATTCTTTTATGCATTGTTTCTCAAGGTATAGGTTGCACTGCACTACTTGTGAATTGAAATACAAAGAGACAGAATACAGCAGAATAAAATATTAAAGAGCATTGCACATAGTGAATGTTAAGTATTGTGCTACCAACCCTATAAATTTCAATATTTGCTCTGTTTTGGCAAATCTGAATCATTCCTTATATCTTATTTGAATGAACACTAAGAGGAATGAGGAAATAAAGAACAGAAACTCCACTGATGTGGGTCAAATGCATTTGGTTCTGCCACTGAACAGAGAAGTGGTTTGGCACATGACCTAAACTCTGCCTGGACTTCTCTTTGTTAAAAGGGAATTTCTTGTTAATATCTCACAGGAAAGTGTGAACAACTCTGAGCTACTTATAGTCTAGCACTACATATTAAGCAACACCTCTCAACTTGCAGGCTTTGAATTATAACTTGGTAACATCAGAGCTAATTATGACTCCTCCCATATTTTGTAGGGAGGGGTGGACCCACAGAGGAAAGGTCTTTGGTTTGCAATAAGTCAAACTTTGCTAAACTTTCTAAACACTAATGAAATTCCTAGAATTGACAATTAAATATACTTAATGTGTTGGTTCATTGATTTTACACTTTATGGCAATTTAAACATTGAAAATTCAAAGATTTCTGACATGGGCTTTCTCTATTTTACCCTTAACTGGCTATTCCATTTTGGTTTCTTCCTCTTACTTACTTTTCAATTTCACAGAGCCCAAATTAAAACCTGAAAAAAATTTGTGTGACACTATTCAGGAAGAGGAAGTTAATAGTTTTTAAGCATCTCATTCTCATTTTATTGAAAGCATGAAAATGGAATTGGGATCTTGTGAACCCAGTATTGACTTGGCAGAGGAGAAAGTAGCTCTGAGGAGAAAGCCTGGCCAATGAGGGGGAGGAACTTGGCACTGGCAAGAATCATAGTATTAAGCCAGCATAGGGAGTAAAGTGCACAGAGAGGAGGACAGGTTGGAAAAAGACTCAAGTGTGGTGAGAAAGTTAAGGAGCATCATCATCATTCTGATAAGTAGAAATAAATGAAAACAGAAAAACATGAGATGAAAAGGGGAATAGTTGAGATTCTTCTGTGAAATTGAAGGACTTTGTTTCTGACTCGCTGCTAAAAAAAGTAAAAAAAAAAAATTTTTTTTTTTTTTTTTTTGTTCAGAATCAAGGAAGGGGAGAAAGGAAGTACATCAAGCTACAATGATTTCTCTTCCTTGGAAAAAAGCAGAAGGTGTAAACAAAACACAAGCCAGTGTTTGTACGCTCCATTAACATTTGACTTTTCTTCCCCTTCCTTCACAAACATAAAAATGCTTTACATTGAATGTTTGCACTTTATCCTATCCTTTTTGTTATCAGAGTCTTCATATTTTTAAAAAATATGTATTTATTGTTTTTTTTTGTTTTTTTTTTTACAGAGAGGAAGGAAGAGGGATAGTTAGAAACATCATGAGAGAGGAACATTGATCAGCTGCCTCCTGCACGCCCCCCACTGGGGAAGTGCCCAAAACCAAGGTACATGCCCCCGACCGGAATGGAACCCTGGACCTTTCAGTCCACAGGCCAACGCTCTATCCACTGAGCCAAACCAGCCATGGCATAGTCTTCATAATTTAATATTAGTAGGTTATAAGTGAAATAAGCCAGTCAGAGAAAGACAAATACCGTATGATTTCACTCATATGTGGAATCTAATGAACACAATAAACTAACAAACAATATAGAAACATAGTCAGAGATAGAAAACAGACTGATAACTATCAAAGGAGAGGGGTGTTGTGGGACTGGATAAAAAAGGTAAAGGGATTAAACAAAACAACCCTAAATACCACACACACACACACACACACACACACACACACACACACAAAACCTCATAGACACAGAGGACAATATGGTGATTACCAGGGTTTGGAAAGGAGGTTGGGGGAAGAGGAATGAATATGGGGGGCGGGCAGGATAAATGGTGATGTAAGGAGACTTGGGGTGGTGAACACATAATACAAAATACAGATGATGTGTTATAGAATTGTACATCTGAAATCTATATGGTTTTTTATTAACCAATGATATCCCAATAAATTTAAAAAAAAATAGGTCATTTTCAATAAATCAGTGAATAGGGACAAGAGGAAAGCACTTGCCCCAAACCATTTTCAGGTTACAGGGCAGAATTGGTCTTGGAATTTATAACCTCCAAATTCTTGGCTTCTGTTGTTACCAGAAGGCCATAACTATCGAAGAAGACACTTTAGTACTGGTTAATTTGGATCTTTCTACTCTGATGCTTGATGGAAGATGAGACAATGGGTAGGATCTCCTCACTCCCTCACGCATTTGGATTCCTACATGCACACCGCCCCCCCCCCCCCCCCCCCCCACCTCCCGTGGCCTTGCTCAGTATCTTCAGGCAGTCACGAAGGTAAGAGTCCATGGGAAACCCATCTGAGCTTACTAACCAATCCTCAGGTTGACTTTTCAACCACCAATGAAGATCATCGGTGTGTAGAAATCACAGTATTCATTACATCATAGTGCTTATTTCTTTCCTAAGGCCTATATTCTCTGTATCGGTTCAGTTCTGTTTCTGAGATAAAGAACCATTATCATTTGTTTCGGTGTTTTTAAAAGTCAATACTATACAATCAATTTTACTGATATCTTCTGAAAATGCTTAAGTAGACCTGCAAATGTGGGTTAGTGTGAGAGTCCCTATTTGCATCAGATCTATATCAAATGAAGCATGCTTTACTTGAGTTCAAACTTGTACCTTTGAGGACACTTTGGGAATTCAAGGGCAAAATGAAATTTTAACTTATTACATCATGAACATTGATGAATAATAAAAAAAAAAAAGCCCTCAATGCTTGATTAGTTCTTGCCATATTTGCCTGCCATTATTTCTTAAACCACCGGCACAAAGGATCCTTCCCTCAAAAAACAGATTCCTCCTGGGGAAAGCAAAGAAAAAGAGCAGGGAGGAGATAATGCGTTTGAATTCTTTAAAGTCTATTTATGTCCAATTTATTTTGGTCCTTAGGCCTTTGGACATGTTAGCAAGTAATTATTTTTTTATGGCTGATAAGAGTATGAAACAGGCTTTTTTTTTTTTTCCCTCCAAATGTCATCCTGGTTTCTAAAAATTGCTTCTTCTTGCTAGACACAAGCCAGATGCCGGGAGCTGACCGGATGCCAAGTCTCAGGACTGTCCAGTCTCCCCTATCAGATTTTCAGAGGAGCCTTCTGAATATTCTCGAGGTTAGAAAACCCTTATCCCCCAGACTCACAGATGCTGCTCTGCCACCCCTCCCCACCGGCTCGGCACAGAACATCATTATCTTTGCCGAGCTTCTGTCTCTATGGCAATAACAGATGGGAAGTGCTGCGGAATTATTCATGCTCAGGAAAGGAGGCAGTCGAGGAGGAGGGGGAGGTGGCGGGTGGGAGAGGGGGCGCGACCTGAGAGCACCGCGATGGACGGGGGCGTTAAGGACAGGAACTTGGGCGTAGGAGTGGGAGTGGAGGGGAAGGGGGAGAACGAGAGGCTCGTGAGCCTTTGGGAAGAAGAGGGGGGCAGGTGGCATCTGCGGCTGGCTCCAAAGGCGGACCCCACACGAGCCACAGAGAAGCAGGAACACCAGGAGAAAACTGTTCAAAAACGGGGAAAATTGTTAAAAAAGAAACAAGGGTTAGAGCTCGAGCCCTCGGAGTTGTGCACCGCGCCTCGGTGGCCTGTTTCTGTTCCTGATCTTGCGGTGGGGTGCAGGGAAGGGGATTTCTTGTCGGGGTTTCGAAACCTGGCGGGGCCCCGGCTCGGCGGTAGAGTTCTGTGTGCCCGTCGCTGACCCTGGAGCCGGGGCCAGGCCGCCCTGAGGGTCACAGCAGCCAGCTCTTGGGTCGCGTCTCTCTCTCTGTCCTCTCTCTCCACGTCTCCTCTCGAGTTTCCCTCCAAAACAACACACAAAACCCCTTCGGGACACACGATGGAAACATGTAATTTCTACCTCCGTTCTGCAACCGAGAGCACAGGCGGGTGGGTGGGGAGGGAGGCTGAAAAGTAGGGGCAAAACTGTTCCTTGCTCTCCCCCCAGCCCCCCCCCCCCCCCGTCCCCCCGCTCCCTCCCCGGGTTTCGCCGGAGCCAGCACCCGGGCCAGGCCCGCCCCGAGGCGCAGGGAGGTCAGCCCCGGGAAGGCGTCTGGGCGGAGGCCGCCGGGCCAGGCGGGGGCCGCGGGGAGGGGCGCAGCGCCGGCAGCTGGCGGGGCGGCGGGAGGCGGGAGGCCCCGCGGGGGCGGGGGAGCAGCCCGGCGCGCCCCGGGGAGCCGGGCCCACACAGGGGGCCGCCGCCACCCCGCTGCCTCCGGGGCGGGGCGGCCCAGCTGCGGCCGGCGGGGGCGGGGGCGGGGGCGGGGGCGGGTGGGGGAGGGAGAGTCGCCCGCGCCTGACCCCGGGCAGCGGCGCTCAGCCCCCAGAGGCCGGCCTCCGCCCCGCCGGCTGCTGGGGTCGCGCACAGTGCACCGCGGGCCGCCCTGCCCCCTCCCCCGCCCCCTGCGCGCGGCGGCGGCCGAGCGGCCCCGGCGCCCCCGGGTCTGGCCTGTCACCAGAGCGCAGCGGGGGGGGGGGGGAGGGCGCGGGGGCGGGGCGCTGGCGGCCCCAGACAGTCGGCTGGGCGACTCGAGGAAGGAAGGAGGGCGGGCGGCGGCGGCGGCGGGGGTGGGGCGGGGAGGGAACATCCTGTCTGCGCCGGGTGCACCGCAGACGGCGTCGCGCGCCAGCCGCCCAGACGGCGCGCGGGGCCAGGAGCGCGGGGGCGCGCCGGGGCGTGGGGGGGGGGGTGAGGGGAGCGGAGGGGGTGCGCGTGCGCGTGCGCGCAGGACGGGGCGGGAAGCCCTGAGGAGCCCCCGTAGGCCGGACGGCGCGCGCGTCCCCGAGGGCCTGGGAGCCGCGCGGCGGGCTCGCGCGTGCGCGTGCGCGTGCGCGTGCGCGTGCGGCGCCGCCGCTGGCTGGGGCCCCAGCCTCCCCTCCCCCCGCGCCGCCCTCGCTCTCCCCCGGGCGGCCGGAGACGGCGGCGGCGGCGGCGTCTGCGGGAAGCCGTGTGTCTCCGCAGTGACGTGGGCGGGCCGAGGGCTCGGTGACGTCAGAGGGCTGTGTGTAGCGATGTGTGTGGGGTTCGGAGCGGCGGCGCCGGCACAGCTGAAGGGAGCAGACGAGCGGCGGCGGCGGCGGCTGTGGCGGCGGCGGGCACAGGTGCGGCCGGGCTGGCCGGGGTGGACGCGGCGGGAGGCAGGGGCACGCGACCCCCGGGGGGCCCACGGCGACGGCGGGGGACGGTGGTGTGGAGGGAGCGGGGAGTTCACGAAGCTCGTCGAGCTTCCCCGGGGCATGGAGGAGGCCGGAGTCGGGGGTCCGGATGCGCGGTGCCGGGTGGGGTCGGGGCCAAAGCGGGGCGGGGACGGGGGGCGCGGGGCGGGTGCCCTCCGGCGGACCGCGTCTCGCGGAGCCCGGGCGGGGGCGTGGGCAGAGCCGGGGCGCTGCACTTGACTCGAGCCGCCGTCGGAATCCCGGAGCCTCGGACTCCGGTCCCCGCCCCCCCACCCCTCCGCCCGCCGCCCGCTGCCCGTCTGCGCTCCGTGGGGATGCCCCGGGCTCAACCCGGCCGGCTGGCACCGGCGGCGGCGGGAGGCTCCCCGGGAGGCTCCGGGCTCGGCGCCCCACCCGCTCGCCCACCCCTCTCCCTCCGGCCCGGGGCGGGGGCGTGGGTGCAGCCTTCGGGGTGCCGGGGTGACACTCGAGAACTTCCCGAGCGGGGGGGGGGGGTGCGCGGGGGATTTCCGCCGGCCTCCGCGCGGCCTCCGCAGCGGGGCCGGGCTGGAAGGGCACTCGGGGTTGTCCCGGGAGCGCGGGGTCGGGGTTCGAAAAGGGGCCCCTGTTCCTGCGCTTCCCCTCGCCCCCTTCCCTCTCCGAGGCGCGCTGGGGGCCTCGTCCTCCGCCGCCGCCGCCGCCCCGGGTTGGAGATGGGTGGGTGGCCCTGCGGGGGCGGAGGGTTTCGGGGCGTCGGGGACTCCCCCAGCCGAGGTCTTGCCTCCTGCCCCCGCCCTCCTTCCTCGGTTTGCGTTGGCGGAGGTGCTCCTGTGGGGGGCGCCAGTCAGCGCGTTGGCTGGTGGCCTTGGTGGTTTAACCCTTTGGTTCCGTTTTTTTTTAGGGTATATCGCTGGGAGTTTGGGAGACAGACTTTTCTATTCTATTGGATAGCTTTTTTTTTTTTTTTTTTTCCTTCCTCGCAGGAAAGAAGTGGAAGAAGAATCTTTTTTTTTTTTTTTTTCTTTCCCCCCTTTTCCTCCATTTGCATTCTTTGTGAGGTCTGTCTCTGCCTTGGCGCTTTTTGTCCTGGAAGTAGACTTGTTCAAGGATGGAGGTTCCCAGGCGTGGAGGCCATAGCTTTTTTTTTTTTTTTTTTTTTTTTTTTTTTGGCTCCCATTCAGCAAATTCACTCACCTATTAAAGGAAAGTTAATTTTTTGCCTACCACCATTCCAGAAGAATAGCATACACTGGCTAAATGAAATAGTGTATGTAAGATTGTAACTTCGTTACATGTGGCAGATATGTTACCTTGTATGTTTCTTTTCCTTTCTTTTTTTTAAATAATGAGATGAAGGAATGGGTTCCTTTAGTGAAAATGGCATAATTGTGAAGCCTCTGGTACTGAGTTGTGGGTGAGATGATCTGTTGAAGGTTCTTTCTGTTTGGAGTTAGATTAGCCCTTGCCCTTTTGAGGGATGATATTACCCTTTGCTTGTTCTCCAGATTGCTTTCCTATTTAAAGGAAGGTGGTTCTAATAATGGTGTTACAATGATAGAAGTCACTCAGGTGTCACCTTTGGTAAAGTGAACTCAGTTTAAGATTAAGAAACTGGTTTCAGACTGACCCTTTGGCCTCTGGAGCAGATTCAAATGTAACTCTCTCCCATCCCCCTTCTCTTCCAGATTAATTAAAAGAAGAATGAATAGCAGTCCTTGAAGATAACTGGGCAATTTTTCTTTAAATCATCTTTAATTGTAGATGTTCAAGTGGAGCCAGAGGCTCTTCTTACTGGTGTGAGGACTTATACAAGTCTTAAGTTTGTCAACATAGACTGACATCATCATTTTTTGAGAAGACATTTTTCTGTTTTTCCTTTTTTGGTGTCTTGGTGCCAAAAATTAAATTTGGGTGCATCATTTTGACTTGTGCTTGTGTCTAGATTTTATAACACAAGTAATTTAATAGAATTTTGACTTGTTTTGCTTAAAACCAACCAAACCATTGCATTGAACCTGGAAATCTTGAACTGAGAGAATTGGCAACTTTATTTTAATACATATATCTGAAGACTTAAAAAAAAAGCAAAGGCTTTTTCAGAGGAGTGCCTCTTAAAATTCTTTATTATTGGAGACAAATTTTATAGCACTTGCAGTGAAATTATGCTAGAGTATAGGCAGAATCAAAACAGTTGCAAAATCTATTGAGTGACTTAGGAGATCTCTCTTTGGAAACAAATTTTCTATGAGTTACCATAGAAATTTTTTATAAATTACCATATGTAAGTTACCACACGTATTGGTATACATTTTCTCCATATAAGCAGCTAAATAATGCAAGTGTCAGACTTACTTATTTAATACAATAGTTTTTAGCAATGGAAAACCTACAGATGAATTTCTCCTTGGTTCGGGGCTCAAATAAAAAAATGAATGGGATAGGAGATGATGATGGCAGCCCTCCAGTGAAAAAAATGATGATAAACAGGATGCCAACAGTTAAGAAGGAACACTTGGATGACTATGAAGCACCAATGGAGACTGACGGAGAGCATGTCAAACGAACCTGTACTTCGGTGTCTGAACCTTTACACTTAAATCCCAGTTTGAAACACACTTTGGCACAATTCCATTTAAGCAGTCAGAGTTCTCTGGGTGGACCAGCAGCGTTTTCCGCTCGGTATTCCCAAGAAAGCATGTCACCTACTGTATTTCTGCCTCTGCCGTCTCCTCAGGTTCTCCCTGGTCCACTGCTCATCCCTTCGGATAGTTCCACAGAACTCACCCAGACTATGTTGGAAGGGGAATCTATTTCTTGTTTTCAGGTTGGAGGAGAAAAGAGACTATGCTTGCCCCAAGTCCTAAATTCTGTTCTCCGAGAATTTTCGCTTCAGCAAATAAATACAGTATGTGACGAACTGTACATCTATTGTTCAAGGTGTACTTCAGACCAACTTCATATCTTAAAGGTCCTGGGAATACTTCCGTTCAATGCCCCGTCCTGTGGGCTGATCACATTGACTGATGCACAGAGACTATGTAACGCTTTGTTGCGACCACGCACTTTTCCTCAAAATGGTAGCCTACTTCCCGCTAAAAACTCATTGGCTCAGTTAAAGGAAACTGGCAGTGCCTTTGAAGTGGAACATGAATGCTTGGGCAAATGTCAGGGTCTGTTTGCACCCCAGTTTTATGTTCAGCCTGATGCTCCCTGCATTCAGTGTCTGGAGTGCTGTGGGATGTTTGCACCCCAGACGTTTGTGATGCATTCGCACAGATTACCTGACAAAAGGACTTGCCACTGGGGCTTTGAATCAGCCAAATGGCATTGCTATCTTCACGTGAACCAAAAATATTTAGGGACACCTGAAGAAAAGAAACTGAAGATAGTTTTAGAAGAAATGAAGGAGAAGTTTAGCATGAGAAATGGAAAGAGAACACAATCTAAGGCAAGTTTTTTTTTTTTTTTTAAATATCGAATAGCAATAACGGTTTAATTTAAATATGCGTGTCAAGGAGCTGTTTATGCTCATGCAACAACAAAAAATCCTGCTGTATGTAATATGTTTGTATCACACATTTTAGGCCATAAGATGCTTTTCTCTGTATGTTCTCACTTGCATTTCCAAACAACCTAGTGAGCGGAGTAAGATTATTCCCATTGTACAGATAGAGACTGAGGCTCAGAGATCAAGTGGCTTTCCTAAGAGTATATAGCCAGGGAGTGGATTTGGGGCTTTTTTCCCTCCAGTCCTAACTTCTCTCTCTCACACATCCTGCTTTTTGATGACTAAATCTGTTGTTTTCCTAGGATTCAGCATAATTTACACTTCGGTGTTATCTCCATTTGCAAATGGTGTAATAGATAGTCAAAAACAGTTCTGGTGATGGGCTTGAAACAGCCTTTTTCTAAGGTACATCTAGGATTTTGACATTGTTAATATACTTGGGTATTTAAGCTTGATCATAATTGGAAACAAATGGAAGTGAAAGATTTGTCTGAAGAATTTGTGACTGTAGTAACCTAGATTCTTTTATGAAGAAAAGAATAATTTAAAAAATGTGACAACTAAAGTAAATAAAAGACTTTGGAGTAAATGTTAACATAAAAACCTATCAGCAAAGAGAGCTTAAGCTTATTTTTCCAACTGCATTATCTGGTAGTCTAAACTAATATATTCATTCTAAGAGTTTGAATGCCTGGGTAATAGACAAGTTTTGGGTTATTAAATGCTCAGTTTGTTGGTCTGGTTTTAAATATATTTTTCTACTTGATTAAAATAAGTGAATAGCTAATTCTAGGTGTTCAAGATGGCAAGCATTCTTCTTGAGCAGTTTTACATGTGTAATTTTAAGGTTGGCCATGTTTCACTTTAAGAATCTAGTTTTCTCTCTCAGTTTTTATTGAAACAATCTCTGTCCTTTCTACTTCACAGAAGAAATGAATGAAGCATATTAAATGCCAAGGTTATTCACAGCAACATGAGAACTTGGGCTAGAATGTAAGATTTGATGTCTGGTGCTTTATTATGGTGCAGTTAAGGTTTTGAGGGAAATTTAATTGCAGTGTACTTTGAAGACAGTGATTTGCTCTTGAAGACCCATGAATAGAATTTTAAACTCTTAATTCAAGTTTGCTACTTGCTGCTTTCAAAGGGTCAGCACACCTTCAAAATTCCTTGCCTGATGTCACAAGATAAGTTCATTTAAAAAATGTATTTATTGATTTTAGAGAGCGAGGAAGAGAGAGAGGGAGGGAGGGAGGGAGGAAGGGAGAGAGGGGGGAAGAGAGGTTGGTTGAGACATTGATTTGTTGTTCCACCTATTTATGCATTCATTGGTTGATTCTTGTATGTTGTCTGACAGGAGGGTTGAACCCAGATTGTTGGCATATGCGGACAGTGCTCTAACGAACTGAGCTACCCGGCCAGGGTAGATAAATTCATATTGTTCAGGTGCAGTTATAACTTATTTTGAAGCAGGATTGAATTAAAGCCAGTTCTCTTTACAGGACCTGCATTGCTCCCATCCAGGCTAAGGCTGCTGCTTAGAGATTCTCTATATGCTCAAAATGTGGATTATTCCTTTTGGTATTTATGATGTCTTGAATATTTAGGGGCTCTACCGTTATAGTCATAAGGTAGTGACATTATTTGCCAGATATTCTTGCTCCAGTTTTTGTTGGTCTGACAGCATTTTTGGGATAAATTACTTTGTCTAATATTCCTGCTCTGTGTTGGTGAGGAAAATATCTGAGAACCATGATGAATGTTAAAAAACAACAACACCCACATGATGAATTTACTTAACTGAAACTGAATGTGCCAGCTAGTGCTAGGGTTTGGTTAAAACTGAAATTATCCCTCATTTGGATGTAGCCTTTTATTGTCTCAAAAGTTAATAATTTGGATTTATTTTTTATTTTTGGAAGAGGTGAGGTTCCCCCCCCCCCCCCCATCTTTTTGCTGTTATTATTTTTTGCAGTATTTCCTACTGGTGTATTTTGGCATTGTTTCCAAGCTTATATGAATTTTAAGCTACTTAAGGGAATTTAAAATTCCAGCATATAAAGCTTTTTAAAAAAGGAGTGTTTTGGGAGGCTTGTGTGTATACTACATACTTGAGTGGTTGTTTTGTTGTGCTTGCCACATTGTATTTTAAATATTTATTCCTCAAAACTTGGTGAGGTGGTTCTTTTTGAAGGTCTGTTGAACAAGTTTTCTCAGATGAACCAATCCCAGATGCTCTTCTTGGTTGTATAACTGGTAGATGGTAGAATCAAGAGTTGAATGCAAGTGTTCTGACTTGAAGTCGAGTAATTTTAACTTTCCCCCTAATTTAGTAGCAGAAACTGTATTTTGAGAAACATTAACTTAAAGCAAATTTAGTTTTTTATAATGGTTCGTAAACTCTGTATTAACTTGTATATACTCAGCTATTTAACTGGGAAGGGGGCAAGGAGAGAATCCTTAACTGGGGAGCATTTTTCACTGACTCCTGTGACAGTGAGCTGGTTGCCAAACAAACCAAATTAGACCTAGAGGAAGCTCATTTAAAAAAGTTGGCAGGCTTTTCTTTTCTTTTTCTTTTTTAAAATAAAAGAATATACCGAATATATTAACCTTATATAAAGGACTTTATGTTTAGTGTGAATACTAGTGTAATTTTATATGTTTATGTAATTTATGTAGTTTATGTAATCAAAGTACTGTTTTTGGATTAAAAAAAAAAAAAAAAACCAACCCTGAAACTCAATAGGAAAGTTTTTGAAATGTAGCAACTGTTAAATTATTTCTAAGGATGGAAATTATATTAGTAATGATCACCAAGCTATTTGCATAGCTAATAGCTATGTTTAATTTGCATAGCTAATAGCTATATTTAGATGGGAGAAGTAGGTGGTATAAGGTCAGTGTTCTAAGTGAAGAACTGACTGTATTCTATATAGAAACTAAAGCTATATTTTTAAACTTTTTTACTCAAGTCACCACCACAAGAAATATACTTGATTTTAGTTCTGTCTAGGTTTTTTTGCAAAATGGCGTTATTTAACTATTTTTCTCTTTATGTCATTTGCACTTTTTGTATTTTTTTGTTAGAAAAGTATTGTAATTAAAAGTGAACAAAGATATGCAAGAAAATTATATTCCTAATTTTTCTTTAAATCCTCAGTAGGTATTATTTATTTGATCTAATTCTAATTTTGTTGAATCTTATATTTCTCTCTATAGGAAAAGGTTGTTAAACAAATTGATAATTTGTATATAATATTTGAAGGGTGACATTTACTTAAGATTATTTTTAAGCATATTAGAAAAGCCCATTTATAGTCAGTTGATGGATAATTATAGGTGATTTTTTACTGCTACAGCATGTAGCTGACAATTGGTAGATAATTATAGGTAATTCTTGACTGTTACAGCACATAAACAATCTTCACTAAGTTATAGATGGTGTATGTTCTGTAAGTATGTGTATTTACATTTATTTTTTAAAATATGTTTTTATTGATTTCAGAGAGGCTGGAAGAGGAGAGAGAGGGAAACATCCGTGGTGAGAGAGAATCATTGATCTGCAGCCTCCTGCATTCCCCCTCCTGGGGATAAAGCCTGCAACCCAGGCATGTGGCATGACTGGGAAGCCAATCCTGACCTGCTGGCTGCTTAACCACTGAGCAACACCGGCTGGGCAGTACATATGTTTGTAAATTAAAATTTAGCTTTCTAGTGTCTAAACACATATTAGGTAGTAAAATGATACAGTTTTTACTCTGCTTATGGGGAAAAAAAACAACAACCTATAGGTTATCTGTGATGCAAGTAGATGACCTAAACATACCAACCTAAAAACTTAATTTTTTCACTTAAAACTTATTAAATATTTCACTATTTTTAATTTTACATTTTTAGGTTCATTTCTTCAGAGGTCATTGGAATAATAATAATGATACAGAAAATTTCTCCCCTCTTGTAACCTACTACACTTTCGTTTAGTAAGAAAATACACTTCCTTATTTAAGAAGTAAGGAGTAAGGAAATATACTACAGAGAATGAGCAATGATAAAGGGTAATGTTGGGACAAAAATGTGCTGTGGTAGATATGATAATTTATTAGTGGTATTATTTCCATTTTGTTATTAGAATACATTTTGATAAAGTTGGGGGTAAATCAGAATCTTATGAAGTGCTCATATGAGAGACCAATGTGAATATTTTTGTCTTTCTAAAACTAATAATTATCTTTTTGACTTTAGAGGCTTTTTCCTGTTTTCCCAGAACATAGTTTAGTGCATGGCACATCAGAGGCACTCAGTAAAAAAAAAAAAAAATTAAACTGAATACATTTTTTAAAAATACCACCGCCACAGTTTTAGAATGTTTGGAATTTACTGGAAAAATTATGTTTTAATCTTTAATAAATACATAATTTGAGAATAAACTGATGAATAATTGATCAAATGAGAGAATGAATGTGAAGTATTTTGGATGTTAAGAGGCCAGAAATGCAGGATGGTACTTCAAACTATTATTGAACTATTTACTATTATGAATTTGGGGATTTTTCCTTTCCCAAAACATCTTGATTTAATCTAGAACTATATGAAGATTATTTCTAAGACATGATAACTGAGTATTGGGTTCAAATGTATCTCCTCTTAGTTGTTTGTACATGGTAATTACACGAGTTGGATATTTGTTTACTTATTAGAATAAAACGTGCCAGAAGAAAGTGTAAAACAGTTTATGAGAGAATTATGTTTTGGAAGAACGTTTCAATTAAATCTCTAGAATGGCTTTGGGAATAGTGCCCCCTTATGGTCTGGGAAATACAGAGTCTAGGTTTATATTCATTTACCATTAAATGGTAAGACATTAAAAAATGTTGATGTTTTAAAAAAGGTTTATGATTAAAAAAAACTTAGATATTGACACTTTTGGTTTGAAAAAAATTAACTTTAAGGAAGAAACAAAGGAGGGACAGGCTTGAATCAGTGTGTAGTCAGCTAATGGTGTTCTCATAGCTGTGCATACATTATAATATGCCACTGGGAGAATAAGGAAGTAATCAAGAATTGGGTTAATTTCAGTCCCCATAGAATTCTGGGAATGGAAAGTGATTGTGGAGTCAGAACTCAATTTGTTCAAGTAAAGAGATAAAACTAGTTTGGTAATAGCTTTAGTAATGACTTGAAGCCTGTATGTTGTCCAAGTACAGAATTTTTGTCTGAGGGTTCAAATACCTAAAATAATTTAAGGATATTATTAGACTACAAAAAACAAAAAGAATATGTAATTAAACTATAAGCTTTTTAAAAGGTGTAGTTTGCTTTAATTACTAAATAAACCATTATAGTCCCATAGTAGGCAGAAAGAGGAATGATTAGGAAAGGCATACAATTAATTTAAGTCATTTTGATTTCTAGACTTAGAAGTGGGTCGCAGAAATATGTACGTAAAGACTACATGGAGGGTGCCCTAAGGCAGAAATTCATCTAGTTTCTGAATGTAGAATGTGGTAAATGCTTAATAAAGGATTGGGTAACTGAATGAAGAAAATCTTAGTGTTCCTATTATAAACTTTCCAGTGATTTTCAAGAAGGAAAATAGGATTGGTTTTAAAGCAAATCTAATCTTTTGTTTTTATTTGTGATAATTAATTTTGAGATTTCAAAGAGTATTGAAAGTACATACATTTTTTTAATTTTATGGGGCCAAGGAATAAAAAAAATGTTTAAGAAAATAAAGATAATTTGTTAAGTAATACTAGGGGTTTTATTTAATATTAAAAATGAAATGACAATATTGGAATTCATTTCTTTATATGTGTAATGCTTTGTAAGTCAGTGCAAAAGCATCTATAGAGCACAAATGTTATTTATACAGGACTAGTTGTTGAAACAGTAATATTTTTTGGACCAATTTTAAGATAGTTTGCTTAAAACAGTGTTTTTCAAATTGCAGTTTGTCACCCATGCACCCTTTCTCATCGGGGGTTCCCTGAGGGGAGAATTAGGTCCTGCAGAAATGACTTGACCAGAGTGATGGTTTGTCATTTCTCCCAGGGATGTAGATAGTACCATCCTAAACGCTTTGGAGAGTAGTTAATTCATTGTGTACAATGGATTCATTGGGGGCAGTTGGGCTTAATTTTCTTGAGAACCCCTGTTGAGAAAGGGCCAGAAGGGTCATGAAATCAGTTTAGTGGCTCATCAGTATTTATTTAAAAAAACCACATGATAGAATAAAAAATGAGCACATTGAATATAGTAAAATTAATTAATCTACATTTTGCTAATGTCAGTTTACATTATTTGAAGGCCAAATAATCGGAGATCATATATATATATTTTTAAAGCACATATCTAAAGTGGGATAGCAAAACCTTCATTTTGTACAGATTGAAACTTGACAATAGATACTTTAGTGAAAGATATATATGACCTGGAGATTTCCGGTATTTGCAATGTTAAATGAATAGGGCACCACATAATTCTAGTACAAAAAGTTATTTTTAATAGCCTGATGAACAAAATAGAGGCATGGATACATGGAACAGACTGACAGCTGTCAGGGAGGATGGGGGTGAGTGGGGGAATGGATGAAGGAAGGTGAAGGGATTAGCCAAAGAACATACAGTTATATGCATAACCCATAGAGATAGACAACAGAGTGGTGATGGCCAGAGGGAAGGGCAGGTGAAGGAGGGGAAATGGAGACATCTGTAACACTGTTAACAAAAAAAAAGCTAAGAATCCATTTTTAAAAGTCCCAGAAATTAACAGGACTTTAAAAAAAAATCAGTTTTTGTGTTTTTTTGTGTGTTTTTTTCAAATTGTAATAGGAGTGACATTGTACTACTGATTTAACATGGCTTTTTTCTTCGAAAGTTTTAAGATAAGAGTTGCACATTATAAGAATTTTAAGCACTGTAAACCCAAAACTGGCTTTGTGAGGTAGGTGGTATGATCGATCTTTCAATATGTGGGAACAGCAGACATTACTCTAACTCCTGAAGATCTGTCTGACAAGTTAGTGGAGATACTTAGATCATACTGTTCCAGTTTTGCATTAAGTTGATAAATTCTAATAATTACAATGAAATGAGGCACAAGACTAAGCCTTACAATCTATTAAATAGCTACTTGCTACCTTGTAATACTATTCCTATTTCAGTTGTTGGAATACTTATTCACAACATGTTGGAAATATTGAGGAAACTTGATCCTGTACTGAAAGATTCAATTTCTTGCTCTAAGTTGTTGGCAGCTGTCTGGTAGAGTGTCTTTTGTGTCTTTCTGAAATCATTTATTGACCACTTGAATGTCCTACACAGTAAAAAGACGCTGACAGGTTATATTCACTTTATACCTAAAGAGTTGTTGCTTAACTGTGTATTCAGTCATGTGTTTAGTAAAGTTGCTAATGATTTACCAGTATGTTGTGATGTGCATTTAATAAACACTGTTTTATTTCTTATGTAATCACACCATTGGGGGGATTAGTCCTTCATATGCCTTCTGTCTTATAAATACACACAATGTGTAGTCTTTATCTTTTATATTTTTAAAAATATTTTCCCACATATTTAAAAAAATGTAATTCTGATTAAATTTTCCAGGGGTGGGGGGAAGGTTTGGAATTCCCACCTATATTTAGAAGCATTGTCTTGATTTCTTTAGTTTATCAATGTTTGTCATTAGACACAATTAAAAGTCATAAATAGCCTGTTCCTATAATTAAAAACTGGAGTGCTACCTAAATGTTGTTTATTGCAGACAAGTCTAGGAATTTTAAAGGTTTTTTTTTTGTTTTGTTTTTATTAGTACAAATTTGAATGTATATGAATAGTGCTGACTGGGTGGAATTGCTTTTGTATCTAGAAAGTGGTGGCAAAATGCCTATTGATTTTTTTTGTAAATGAAATCAAGTTCTCTAAATTACTTCATTGTGAGTTAGTAAGCATTGTACTATCAAAATACAATGGTTCTTTATTAGAGAATCTGATTATCAAAGAGTTATGTATGTATAACACAATAAGTTGAAATTTAGAGAAACTTTCATTAAACATTCCCTTAATTTTTACTTAAAATGATCTCTTTCATACATTTTGGGATTGTTTAACTTTGCTTTCATAGATACTATTGGTTGTTCTATGACTTAGAGAAAATGAAATATATTGTCTGAAATTTTTCTTAGTGTTTCAGGTAAGGATGCCATCTGTTCATTTTGTGGTAGATAATGATGGGGAAGTTGGATGATAAAAGCATTTAAAACTGTTACAGCTTCAAGTTAAGCCACTAAATGATGTACATCTCTCCTTTGCCAAGTAGTGTAATGTATTCTATTTTAATGTTTAAATACACAAAGGAATGACTTATTCCTATAGTGAAAGGTAAGATAAATGGCAGTAGATTCTCCTCTCTTAGTATCTTAAATTTTTATTGCTAATCAATAGTAGCATTGCTGCTTGCCATTTAATTATATTGTTCTTTTTCTTTTTTTTGAAGATCTAATTTGTATGTTGAAACAAATGCAGAATAGATGAAAAAAGTCTGGCATGACTGAATGTTCTGCATAATATGTGCTTTTCTTAATTATTTTTAATGTGCGGTTAGGATAGTTTGTTATAAATGTGTTTATGGCTTATCACAGTATATTAGGGAAAATGAATTCCCAACGTTTTATTTTGGTTAATGTCCATTTTTCCATTATTTATATTATTTAATTTGTAGATCTGATCTCTAAAAATACATCCTAGAGAACTTTGGCTTCTTTGGTACTTCATGGGGTAGGATATAGAATGTGAAAGGGATTATTTATAAATTTCTTGATAGCAGAGTTACCTTATATATGGTCACCGTGGGTATTAATGAGCTACGTTGTCATTCAGAACTCATTCAACAAATATTTATTGAATCCCTACTACATGCCAGGCATGGTGCTACGTACTGAAATATGAGTAAATAAGACAGTCCTTGCCTCCAAGGACTGGATCAAGCAGAGACTGGATATCACGGATTTTGCATAGGGAATTCAGACATTGGCTGGGGGATTGGTAAGGAAGATTTTTTTTTGTGTGTGTGTAAGAATCCCTAGTTTGTGGGATTATGTAAGAATGGGAAATCAAATAAGACAGTTTTTGAGGCTAAGAACAGAAACTAGAGAGGGATGGATGTTTTAAAATACAGGGTAGAGCAAAGGTAGGTTTATAGCTGTGAGTATATGAAAATTTATTCTTGTATTTTCCATATGAACAACTGTAGACCTACATTTGCCCCACACTGTATGAATGCACAAACAATTCTTTAAGGTGGTATCTGAAATGTAGAGGCATCATAGAAACAAAGATAAACTGAGTTTGGGTCATGAATAAAAGCAAGACATATGCAAATCAAGCTGTAGAGTTTTGAAATGATCAAAATTGAGTTAGGTTATTATTGAAGATAAGTCTAGGAATTTTAAAGTTTTTTTTTTTTTTTAAGTACAAATTTGAATGTTTGTCTATGAATAGTGCTGCAAAATCAAGATCTTTGGCTGAAGAAGTTTAGAATTTGCTTTTCTGAAGATTGAAGATTCCAAATATCCATAATAGGAAAATTTTTGAATATGTGAATCCATTTTAGTTCTTAATTTTAAAAATCTGATAACAATTGATTTCTTGAGTAGTATACCCAAGATTGTTTTAATTATAAAAGTGGAACAGAGCTCGCTTTATTATATATATTTCTAAATAATGAGTTTAACCAGTGACTTCTAGAGAAGAGAATCTTGCACTTTTTTTTTTTTTGTTGTTAATCCTCACCTGAGGATATTTTTCCACTAGAGGCCCAGTGCATGAAATTCGTGCACTGATAGGGTCCCTAGTGGCTGGTGGATGCTGACTGCCAGCTGGGGTCTTCCCCCCCCCTCCTGCCACTGCCAGCTGGGAGGGGTTGGCCAGGGGGAGGGGCCGTAGGCGGTTGACGGGTTGGCCCCACCCACTGGTCAAACCCCCAGTTGAACTCCTGGTAGAGGGGACAATTTACATATTAGGTTTTTTATTATATAGGATAGGATTGATATTTAGAGGGTGGAAGGGAGGGAGAGACACACAGAGAGAGACAGAAACTTCAATTTGAGATGTCTCACATTGATTGGTTGCCTTTCACCCGAGCCTAATCAGGGTTGGGGATCCGAGCCTGCAACTAAGGTATATGCCCTTGACTGGAATCAAAACCAGGACCCTTCAGTCCTCAGGGCGATGCGCTATCCACTGAGCCAAACCTGCCAGGGTAAAGAAATTCTCTTTAGCCCTGGCAGGTTTAGTTCAGTGGATAGAGCATCAGCCTCTGGACTGAAGGGTCCCAGGTTTGATTTCGGTCAAGGGCACATGCCCAGGTTGTGGGTTCAATACCCAGTGGCGGGCATGCAGGAGGCAGCCAATCAATGATTCTCATCATTGATGTTTCTCTTTCTCTCCCTCTCCCTTCCTCTCTGAAATCAATAAAAAATATATAAAAAGAAATTCTCACTTAATTGAAGTGGATCTTATATTTCATTGATTTGTTAGCATGAGCTATTCATGCTAATTAACACCTCTTTTATTATACAGTGTTGGGGGTGACAAATGTTCTCCCTAAGTGAATATTCTAAGTAATGAAGCTACTTTTTTCAGCATTAACCATGTTTTTTAAAACTTTTAATTTTATTGAGGAATTCTAAAATGTCAAATAATTTTCAATCTTTTCACATGGCATGTGGTATGCTATATATGTATGTGGTAAGCTATTTATATATAGTACTAGAGGCCTGATGCTTGGATTTTTTCGGGGGGTGTGAGGAGTAGCCCCAGCCTGGCCTGCGCGCTCTCACAATCTGGTACCCCTCAGAGGATGTAGCAGTGCGCCAAATGGCAGGCGGCCAGGAAGGAGCTCGCTCACTCATCCTGGTATGCTTGTGCCTGTGGCCACTGCTCAATAGCACTGAGAGGCTCCTGCCACTGCAGCTCTGCTGGCCAGCCAGCCAGTCGTGGGCCTGACTTCTAGCTGAGCAGTGCTCCCTCTGTGGTGGTCAGTGTGCATCATAGCGATTGGTCGACTGGTCGTTTAGGCGTAACAGTCACTTAGGCTTTTATATACACCGAGTAGCCAGATTATTATGTGTTCAGAGATCATAATAATTTGGCCACTCAGTGTATATAGATAATATAAAATATAAATTAACGATGTCATGTTGACTCAAGACTTCGTAAACATCAGTTACTATACTCTGTTGTGATGAGGATAAGGGACAATTGAGATACATTAAATTATTTGCCCTGGCATATGGTAAAGCCCTCAAACTGCATTGCTTTTTGAACAGTTTTTATATTTACATTCTGTAATCCATCTCTTTAGGCTGTCAGTTGTCACCTATCATTTAGTATTTCTGTTGCCAGCCGTCAGTTCCCTTTGTAACTTACTAGTACAACTAAGCTGTAGGCCAAGAAACTGTGTAAAAAAAAATGATTGGTTTATTTTATTAATAAATAGTTGATTTTGCCCCAGATTCTCAACTTTTTTAGAATATTTTATCAGAATTGTGGGTTGTTTTTTTTTAAAAAAAAAATTCTACTCTTATATAGAGTTCAGAGGCCCCAGTGAATATGTAACTCTTAAATCCTTTCAAAATAATTGTTATTTTTCCTATAATCTTATGGTCTTAGTCTTTCATATTCCTTTCTCAGTAATTTTTTTTAAGATTTAAAAATTGATTTTTAGAGAGAGGGGAAGGGAGCTAGAGAGAAAGAGAGAAATAAGTGTTAATGGTGAAAGGGAAAACATTGATCAGGTGCCTCCTCTATCCCCCTCCCCCCCATGCTCCCATCTCCCTACCTGGTATCGATTCCCAAACCTGGGCATGTGCCCTGACTGTGAATCAAACCGGCAACTTTTCTATGCATGGAATGATGCCCAGCCAGCTGAACCACACCAGCCAGGACTGGCCCAGTAATTCTTAACAAAAATGTTGATCTGCCAATACAAATAACCATATTTTTGTTTTTGGCTTTTAATTGGCCTATATCATTTTCTAATTGGTCGAGTTGTATAATGTATGATCCAAAAGTGGTTTCCTTTCTGTTTTGAGCTCGTTGTGTTGGGCAGTGGATTACTTGTCAGGCCTTTCCTTTCTTGAGTCTTTTCAATCTGCTTTGGTTTCCTCCATTAGCAGGATCTCCATAACCAAACCATGGACAATTTATGAATTTGGTTATGCTTTAATCGCAACTGCTTAGCATCTGGAGATGTTTCCATTCCGTACTTAGTTTCTTAGTTCTGAACTGAACATTAGGACGTCAGGCAAAATAGTTTTTTTAATTCTTGGTATAATATTTAGTAGCTATCCCCTGAGTGCAGTGTTTAAGCATTCTCAAATGAGGGTGCCATTCTCTGCATACCTTACCTCGTTGCAGAGTTAACTAGGCAGGGTCAGAATATCCAGCTCTCCTTTTTGTCTCATCCTTCCTTCTGTATTTCATCCCCAGCTCCCTTCTTCCTCACCCCACTAGGTTTGTCTTTTAACCTCCTATCTTTGTTGCTCACTTGAACAGGGCTTCTTGTAGCTTTTTTCCCTCCTTCTCCATTAGTGAGTCTTGACCCCTTTCAAAGAACCCTTTTCCCAAAAGAGCAGGGTAATTACTATAATATTAAATAGGAAGGGAAGATTGCAAAGCAAACCTGAATAAGAGAAATTAGTAACACAGGTTATTCTTTTCTTGTCTCAGTTTCTGAATCTCAGTTTTCTAATCTGCCCTGATAATATATATATATTATCAGGTAGATACTCAGTAAGTCAGTTATTATCAGGTAGATACTCAGTAAGTCAGTTATATTCTCCTTTTTATTTACAGATACAGTTTATGAGGAAATGTGGTTTATTGATAAGTGTTGGCAGACAAAGTAATTTCACGTTTAGTTTGGCAAGGTATTTATTGCTGTAGAATGTGATCTATACACTAACAAATACTATATTTATATGGATGGGTTATATTTTAGCTGGTTGTAGCAGTGAAGAAGAATCAGAACCTATCAATTCTATACATTTGTAGGGTACTGTTATTTAAAATGGATTTTAAAGTTTTAAAAGTCCTCATCAGAGGATATGTTTATTGATTTTAGAGAGGGATGGAGAGAGGGAGAAAGACGAAAAGGGAGGGGGAGAGGGAGAAAGAGACAGAAACATTGATTGGTTGCCTTTCGTACTCACCCTATTGGAGATGGAGCCTGTAACCTTTTGGTATATGGAATGATGCTTTAACCAACTGAGCCATCCAGCCAGGGCTAAAATGGATTTTAAAAACAGATGTTGTAAGTATGAAATTGGATGAAATCACTTCTGGCAATTCCTATTAACATGCACACTGAAACTGTTTGCAATGGGATAGATCATGTAGCAGTCTCTTTGAGTTTCAAGTAACTAGGCATGGTACTTTAGGGAAAGCATTACTTTATTAGAAGATGACTCTTAATGTAACGCTTCTTTCGCAAGGTTCTCCCGAGTCACGCTATGACCCTGTCAAGTTGACACTTTAAAATTTTAACCATCACACCTCCCAATAATCTTCCCTTCTACATTTTTCTACAGATAGATACACCATCAGGAATGGAATTACCGTCATGGTATCCTGTTATAAAGCAGGAAAGTGATCATGTTACTCAGACACATTCATTTTTACACCCCAGGTGAGTGAGTATTGTCTCACTAATCCTCTCTTCCTCCATTCCTCCCTTCTTCCTTCCTCCCTCCCTCTCTCCCTTCTTTCTTTCCTTCCTCAATATGTCAGTTGCTATTTAAGGCCCTGGGAAATTCATGATATAGCTTTAGGCTTTCTTGTTAATCAATGAAATGAATTGTAAATTTGTTGAACATTTACAGTAACCTTTTAAAAATTTAAAAATTTTTACTTATTGATTTTAGTGAGGGAGGGGAAGAGAAAGAGAAAAAGAGAAACATTGATGTGTTATTCCACTTTTTATGCATTCATTGGTTGCTTCTTGCATGTGCCCTGACCAGAGATTCAACCTGCAACCTTGATGTGTCAGGATGATGTTCTAACCAACTGAGTTACCCAGCTGGGTCCAAAATAACCTTTCTTGTATTTCTATGTTTTTTCCTAGAAATAGGTCATTTCTTTTTTGCCCTGAAGTAAAAACGAAAGTTTTCTTTTAATTTCCTTACTTCTCTTCAGGAGGTAAATCACTCTTCAAAAGTTTGGTGTGCAACTTTGTTTTTAAAAAGAAATCTTTTTGAAACTTAGATGCTTTCATAGTAACTGCATCTCTCAAAGTAAAGTGTTCACATTTTCAATAAGAATGCTTCTTATTTATTCAGTCCTAAAGTTTTATCTGCTACTATAAATATATACTAGTATTCTCCACAAGCATGGTAATGTAGAATCTTAGTCTTATTTATATTTGCACAATTTTTATGTTCTGACTGCATTTGAAATCTTTGGGTATTATTAAACCTATCAGTATTTTTAGCAGAATGTTAAATTTTCATCCTTAGAATTAATGTAATTGGTAAAAAGAAAAAAAGAAAATAGATGTGTCCTGTACAATGAGATATAAGAAATTATTTAGAATTTAGAGTAAGCATGTCAAACTTGTGGCTTGCAGGCTGCATGTAGTCCACAACGAATATTTTTGCAGCCCAGCCAAAATAAAGGTATGTAAGAAGCGTTTTAATAAAAATTTCATAACTTACAATATTGTTATACATAATTATTAATAACAAACTGCAACTTTTGCTATGACTGATTACTATAATCATATTGCATTCATTTTCCTTATACGTCAGCCCACCATTTCTCTCCACTGATATTAACAGCCAATTGCCACATTATTAGTCTTGGACTAACTTGTTTGGTGTGCGCAACAGGAAATGTTCGCTTTTGGAGAACAAAAAAAAAATAGATTTATTTGCTTATGCTTGTTAATTTGTGCAGTGATTCAGTGTCTGGTAATGTTCAAGAAAAAAATATTAACTTATTAAAATGTCCTATTATGTTAACAATTACTCATTTATTTCAGCCCTTTGTATTCAGCATGTCTCTATCGAAATAAACCTACTTTTCTCTGAAAATTGAAGCTTTTGGTTTTTTGCAGCCCCAATAAGCTTACACCTTGTTTATTTGGCTCCTGTTGCCTTTGAGTTTGACATGCTTAGTTTAGAGAATAAAGTATTATGTCAGCTAAATGGTTGTATCTTTTGGCTAGAGGTTATAAAGATTATAGTTAATGTGATACTTAAATATTTAGCTCATCTCTATTCCATGAGTCTCTCAGATAATGTACTGAACGATTTTATGTGAACTTCGAGCAAAATTGGTAGATATCCCTTTCATCTTAGTTTTGCACAATTTACTGTTACTGTTTATCAAATACATAGGAAGTATTTTAGGAAGATTGCTTTGTGGCATTTGATACATTCAGAATGCCTGTTCTCTCCTTTTTTAAGCTTTTTAAGACAGAAGGGCCCTGTGAGCTCCATTGGCCTATAGTGAAACAGGCCATAGCCAAGTAGTGTGGGGCTGAATCAGCCTCATCATAACAAAGAACAAGGATTTGTTGCTTTAGAGGAGAGATGGGCAAGAAAACAGTCCTCCAAAGTAGCATATAGTGTTTTCTTTCCGAATAAACCTTACCTACTTGGGGCTGTAAACAGATCTGTGAAAGTGTTTTGTGCTTTTAGTTTTCAGGTGGTTTTGAGGGAAGAAGAAAAAACTGATTTTCTTTCCTAGTGAGTATACTTTTTAGTGCTTAGAAATTATTTTTTGAAAAATAACAAAAATCTCTCCATGATTCTGCTTTTACTGCCTAAAATACTGACTTTTTCAAGAATTCTTTTCTGTGACCCTTATTAGTTGTTATGGTGTCTGTTTTGGTGGAGAAAAATTGTTTAATCATAAAAAATAGATATAACACATTTTGCTTTTTACCTAAATGTAATGTGTCTTATTATGCCTTTCTTTGTTTTCAGCTACTACTTATACATGTGTGATAAAGTGGTTGCCCCAAATGTGTCACTCACTTCTGCTGTATCCCAGTCTAAAGAAGTCACAAAGACAGAGGCAGGTAAATCCATACCAAGACAGTCAGAGAAGCCTTACAGTAGTGGAAAACATCAAAAAACAGTGTCTTATCCAGAAGTCTCACTGGAGGAACAGGAGAAAATGGATTTAAAAACAAGTAGAGAGTTACGTAGACATTTAGGTAAGTATTCTTATATTTAAATTCAGTATTAAAAAAGTGTTAGATATTTGATTTTTCGAAGAGGATTTCTGTTAGGGACTTTTTCAGATAATTGGGGTTTTTATTGTAAAAAATGTTGAGTGACTTCTTCGAACATCAATTGCTGTACTTTTCTAGAATGGTGATAGCTATAGTAGGGGTGTCGAACTCAATCAGAGAAGGGGCCAAAATCTAAAATCCAGCCTAAATCGCGGGCCGAATGGTTTACTGAACAGTCATAAACTGTCATTGTGATGGAAAAGCAGTGGAGTGCAGTGATGACAGCACGGTGTGGGCCACATTGCAAGGCCTGGCGGGACGGATTTGGCCCGCGGGCCTTGTGTTTGACACATGTGCTATAGAGGCTAATGAGATAGATATATAGGTTACATAGCTTCATGCTTGCAAGTGATTTTTGACTGATTATTTTTCCCCCTTCCTGCCTTTTCTTTGCTGTCAAATTTCTTCAAAAGATTCTTATTTTTCTTTTTAATTTTCTGTGAACTGAGAAACCATTTAACTTATAATGCTAAGAAGTATATGTAAGTGTATTTAGGGATAGAACTCAGGGAAACTTAGTCATAGAATAAAGAAAGATTGAAAATTTGTAGCTGTGGGAGCCAGGCAGATGGCACAAATGCAGAATATTGGCTGGACATCTAAAAAAAAAAACCAAACAAAAAAAACTGCCTAGTTACAGTGCCTTTTATAACACCGGACCAAACAAGATATGCTCACTCAAATGCTGCCTCGTTACCCTCCATGTAGCAGCAGAGCTTTGCTTATATCTTAGGGAAATGTGACAGTTATTTCAGCTTTGTGGGAGCCTTTGAAGAATCTGTAATCATTTAACTTTTCATACATAATTGAAATTCTTTAATTTTGAGAATTTTAAAACTTAGTTTCTTTGGATTTAAATATGGTACATAATTACTAGTGTACCATTGTGCTCTATTTGCATTATATTTTATTTCCCAAATTAGTGAATTCTAGTGACTGTTAAAAAGTTATTGAGATATAATTCATTTACCTTAAATTTACACTTACCATGTACAGTACAATGGCTTTTTAGTAAATTCCTATCTTTATGGATTTGCCTATCCTAACATTTCATATAAAAAGGATGATACAACATGAGACCTTTTGTTGTCTGGCTTCTTTTACCATCTTGATTTCCATAGCTCTGTAATAAGTTTTGAAATTGGGAATTGTGAGTTCTTACTTTGATACTCTTTTTAAAGATATTTTGGCTACTTTGGATTCCTTGCATTTCCATATGAATTTTAGAATCAGCTTGTCCATTTTCACTGGGATTTTGATAAGTATTGCATTGAAAAAGCAGATTAATTTGTTATTACCAGCTATCTTAATCCATTTGAGCTGCTATAATAAAAATACCATAGACTGGGTGGCTTATACCAAAACATTTATTTTCCATGGTTCTAGAGGCTGGAATGTCTAAGGTCAAGAAATTAGCAGCCAAAACCGGTTTGGCTCAGTGGTAGAGCGTCGGTCTGTGGACTGAAAGGTCCCAGGTTCGATTCCGGTCAGGGGCATGTACGTTGGTTGCGGGCATATTCCCAGTAGGGGGTGTGCAAGAGGCAGCTGGTCGGTGTTTCTCTCTCATCGACGTTTCTAGCTCTCTATCTCTCTCCCTTCCTCTCTGTAAAAAATCAAAAAAAAAAAAAAAAAAAAGAGCAGATTTGGTGCCTGGCAAGGTCCTACTTTTTGGTTCACAGATAGCCATCTTCTCACTGGGTTCTCACCTGGTGGAAAGAATGGGAGAGCTCTCTGGAGACTCTTACGATGGCATAAACCCTGGCATGGAGGCTCTCCCCTTATAACCTTATAATTATCTCCCTTAGGCTCCATTTCCTAATACATCACATCAGGGGTTTGGATTTCAATATGAATGCTGGGATAGTGAAGTGGGAGTCATTAACATTAAGTTCATTAAGTTCATAGTAAGTCTTCCAATCTATGAACATGGGATGCTTTGCTATTTATTTAAGTCTTTAATTTCAATGTTTTGTCATTTTCATTGTTCAACTCTTGTACTACTCTTGTTAAAGTTATTCTTAGATATTTTATTCTTTTTTACTTCATTTGTAAATGGATTTTTTTTCTATTCTTAATTTCATTTATGGTTTGTCCTACTGACTTTTAGCAGAATGATATTCATACTTTGTTTACTTTATTTTTGCCTCTTAAAGATCCATCAATCTCAAATAACTCTGTAAGTAAAAAGAAACCTGAGTCTACCACTTGTAACATAATCAGAGACACAAGCAAGGCGGGAATTGACCATGATGCAGCAGCTTCATCTCCACTTCTTGTCAAAGATGGCATTTGTGAAGATGATAAAGGAAAAATCATGGAAGAAGTAATGAGAACTTACGTAAAACAACAGGAAAAATTGAATTCAATTTTGCATAAGAAGCAACAACTTGAGATGGTAAAATTGTTATCTAATAGCCCTAATGAAGATACTTTTGCATATTCTTAAAAAAAGTCAAGATGAGATGCTGCAAATTTAAGATTATTTTGTTTTACACTCATAAGCAATTTAAATATAATTTTAAATTTTTAGAGAAAAGCTTTTCAAGATAATTACCTTTACATAGAATTGATATGACAGCTGAATTTTAGATATTTTATGTACTATTTTTTCTTGAATTGAAATTTTTAGCAGGATGGAAATAAGTACAAATTGTAATGTGATTCTGTGTATTACAGGAAGTTGAAATGTTGAGTAGCTCAAAAGCAATGAAGGAACTCACTGAAGAACAGCAGAATTTACAGAAAGAGCTTGAATCTTTGCAGAATGAGCATGCTCAAAGAATGAAAGAATTTTATATTGAACAGAAAGACTTAGAGAAAAAATTAGAGCAGGTAATGAAGCAAAAATGTACCTGTGACTCAAATTTAGAAAAAGACAACGAGGCTGAATATGCAGCACAGGTAAGAATTATTCAGTTTGTATACTGTTGCCCTTTCAATATGGAAATTTGAAGCTGTTCCCTTCTCTGTTAAAGATTTTTTTTTTTTTTTTTTTTTTGTCAAGCTCATTGGGATTTCAAAACTTAAAATTCCGTTCAAAAACACAACTTTATGTGATATCAACCAAGATGATTTTTTTTACCTTGATTTATTTCCTGAAACTTTTATTGGGTTTTTGTAGTGTAGTTGCCAAAATTGATAATTTCTAGCTATCTGAATATCAAGTGTTACATTATTTTTAAATATTGGCTTTCAAATAAAAAAAATAACAAACATGAACTATTGACCACTATGTTCAAAAGCACGGGAGCAAAAATGAATAGTAGCTCACATCTTTGGGAAGATGAACAAGTAATACGTGACACAGGCAGGCTGTGATGATGAGAGGTATGCTAAAGTGTTGGGCATACGCTATGTGTTCAGTCCTCCTAACCCTTTGTTTTTCCCTCAGTCAATATCAGAGCAATAGTATTAGATAATCAAGGTATTGTATATGCATGAAATTGTTCATTTTGTAAAGAGTAATTTAAGGACGATGTTTGCCATGATGTGAAGATTAAATGGAAACACAAAACAATGAAAACTGACAAAGTCTTTTAAATCACACAGTTGGCAGAACTAAGACAGAGATTGGACCATGCCGAGGCTGATAGGCAAGAGCTCCAAGATGAACTCAGACAGGAACGGGAGGCAAGACAGAAGTTAGAGATGATGATAAAAGAGCTAGAGCTGCAAATTTTGAAATCAAAGACTGCTAAAGTATAGAAACCTTTAAAGAGATTCATCTGTGTGTTTCTGAAAGAGTTTATTTTTGTTTGTTTGCTTTGCTAATTGAATTCTGAACTGTTTATTTGCATGAAGATAACTAGGCATTCTATCCATTTGTAGATCAGAGAAAGTGGAGAGATTATATATTAGTACATAAATTTTTACATTTCTAAATGAATGAAAATGTATGTTTCTTTTTACTTTTTTCCCCCTCCCAAACAGCTCAGTAACAATACTCTCTGGTTTCAACTATTAGGTAATCTGCCTATATTTCTAAGCAAATTTAACAGTTGTATACTTTTTAAAAGCTGCATTGTGTGATAAAAAATCGTTGTGAATTTTGTGATTCATATTTAAGACTCAATTTTAGATATAATGGTGGTTGTCATATTTCAAATATATGGAGATATTCAAGGGGTTGAATCTCCTTTTTTCATTAATCTTTTGAAGTTGATAGGCTATACTCATTATTATATACAAAATTTGCTTGTATTTGTTCTTATTACGGAATGAATTTTTTTCTTAATGTCTCCTGAGAGACATTTTATCAAAAGAAGAATTTCATTGCTGAGGTTATAGCTCACCCCATGGGCATAATGGGGAAGGATAATTTGCTTTGTTATAATCCTGCTGCTAAACGCAAGAAACAGTTGTAATTTTTTTTTTTTTTTGCTTTAAATATTTAGACTTTTTATGCAGCAACTTTAGGAGAGAAAAAAATGTAAAAATTTCTGAACTTTGTTAAATGTTTATGTTAAATAGTGGTGTTGAAATGTTACTGTTCTTGAGAAAAACTGATACCATTGATGTACATCGGTTTCTATACAATCCATAATCTTCCTGTACAGTTTTTATATGTAGTTATGGGGCTTACTGAAATTTATATAATGGATTTGTTTTCCTTACTGCCTTTGTTTTTCTTTAAGTTGTAAAATATTAAATGTCTTGAAGGTTACTTTGGACTTTTGTATGTTTAAATGTTAAGTCTTATACAAATTTGCACAAATGGACCATTTCAATTACTACTTAATAACAAAGTCAGGAATTTACAGTCAACTGATAGAGTGTGTGATAGATTAATTTAGGAAAGTTTATGCTACAGGATTTTTAGATAATTTTTAGGAGATAGGAATCCCATAGTTTAGGAGAGGGGCAACATCTGCACTTTTTTTTTTTTTTTTTTTCCTTTTTGCACAGAAAAGTGTCATTCTTTAATGGCAAAGTTCATATTAGTTAATTCTTGGCTTAAGAAATATTAGGTGAAATTTTTAGTATGCATTTTTTTAAAGGAAGTTTCCTGAAGCTACTATTAATTGACATTATTATCCCATGAATTTTATGTTTCTCATGTTCTTGCCTAAGGTACTGAATGAAATTACTTGAAGAGCTAAATCTATTTTTAAAATAAATTAGCTAAGGTTATATACTATTCCCAGCATAGATGATAGGTACTGTAATGGTATAGAACTTCAAAAATCAGTAGATTATCATTTAACCAGTTATTTTCATATTTTACTTAATGCTACTAATATATCCTAAAAGGATTTTATAATTCTCAAAGTATAGTTTTTTCACTAGTGTGAACCAAATGTGTATTTTCTATTTACCATTTAAATTTTGCTATATTAATCCTGCAATTTGTTGATTTTTGGAATCTCCTTAAGGAGGAACAGATGTTAAAAAATGACATACGAGAACAATGTTAAAAATGACATACCCTCCTAATACTTTTTATTTAAATTGGAGAATGAAAAATCACAGAGACATTCTATGATACAGTTTCATTTTAGTTGTGAATCAGTTGTGTCACAGCTAAGATTTTTGGGTGACTTAACTTAAGCTCTTATAATTTTCTTTTATTCTAATTCACTCAAAATCTTTCTACTCATGTTACTTAGTAAGTGATAAGCTTGCTTAAGTTTCAACCCAAAACTTCTAAAGTGCTTAATTTTTGAAATATGTTACTATAAAATTCTAAATAGTGCTTAAATACTTGTAAATGATCATAAACCCTTAATTTAGAATTGAGTGAAATATATATATATATATTTTTTGGTCCTTCACATAATAAAAACTTGTCACATGTATAGTCTTCATTTTCCCTAAGATACATTGATGTTGCCGTAGGTTTCTGTCTAACTTCCTTGAATATAGTTTTTTTAGTCAATTGTAAATAAACCTATTCTGGTGAAAAGTATTTTTAAGTTAAACTGTACCCCATCACTTGAAAATACAGAGATTTTGTAATGCTTTAAAAGTGGCCTCTGCTAAATTATCTTACCCATATAAACTTATTCTATTCTTTGCATGCTCATTTTGCGTGTTGATTGCTATCTTAAAGTTTGTTTTGGTGTTTTTTGAGTGCTAATTCATTAGGCAAGCAGATTTTTCCTCAGATTTTTATCATAACACTTTTTAGGAAAAATATAAAAATTGTTACTTTAAAAAGCTGCATTAAAGGAACAGCCTAACAAAGTGCTAAAGCATCTTTAGAAGGAAGGAAAGAAACAATATTAGCTTACTGGGTGATAGGTGATGTTTAATTTGGGTGATAACAATTTCTGTACTCTATGAGGAAAAGGTACCAAATCTATAAAGGTAGTAAATGTAAAATCTGCTGTCATTGAGGAAGCTCGAAACCACCCTAATTTCACAAATTAACTTGTAACACTATGAAAGGATTTGACTGACAACGTAAGTTTGGCTTGCGCTTTATGTTTGTAAAGCATATTCTTTTGCTTGAATTTCTGTGCCCATGAGAATTAGGATGTTTCATGCTTCTTGAACTAATTTTATAGTATATTTAATATATTACCAGTTGGAATATAAATCATTTGTACATATTGAATTAAAAACCAATTACTAAAATAGATGAAATAGACTGAGTACAAATTTGCAGATTATTCATTTGAAGTCATGACAGAACCACCAATTTATTTGCACATCTGTGGCCTCTGTTTGAGGGAAAGTAAAATGATAAATGAATAACATGCTTAACGTAGTTCCCTAAAATTAATTGTAAAGCTGGTACTGAAGGCTTTGGATCAGCTCTAAAATTTTCTTTTCAACGAAAAGACTTAGGGAACAATCCTCATTTTTATTTGGTCTTATGAATTTAATCTGCAAGACAGGACATTAAAAATAATGAAAAGCTGTGCTCAGACTGTACATCTATTTCTGTGCTTGGAACTACATGTTAATAGTTTTTAATTGAAGCTATCAGCAATAAGGGACACATTACTGATGTATTATATATTGTGGGATTGAATAAACAGCTTAATTTTTTTCTAGAATAGGATACTTGTGCATTTTCATTGGGAAAATTTATATAGGTATTCTATATTGCATCTTGTTTAAAAGGACAGTCTTTTTGTTTTGTTTGTAAAATCTTTCCATTTTAAATGGCTTTAAACTACATAATGCAATTGGGGCCTGTTTTTTAAATAATATAATTAAATGTCTTATATAGTGCTACTGTTTTTGAATTAGAAAGTGATCAAATGTAAAAACTGAAATTTAAAAGTAAATCCCAGTAAACAAAAGTGTATTAAATTAGTTGAATGTAAAATTTTAAAGATTTTCTTCAATATAGATACCTCAACTTGAAAATAAAGCACAGCATACTTAAAGTAGTTCTAGTGAAAACGTCCTACTAAATTACTAAATCTAGGACACTTTTTGGGGGATTATAGTTTGGGAGAAATAAAATATTCTTGTTTTTAACCATCCTGTTATAAGTATTTCTTTATCCTGATAATATTAAGCCAACACCGTAGTCTTAAATTACTTTTGAATTTTGAAATTTGTGAAGGCAGTAAATGAAATACTTGTTCTGCAACTGTTGAAACAAATTGTTGACTACATTAACCATAATTCAATATAAAATTTTGCCAATGATGTACAGTTTTATGGTTAAAATTGCTGTGGTTGGTTGTATTACATGACACAAAACTGTCCTCTACCTCACATGAAATAGATATTTTATATGGTTTTACTATAAAACGACTCATCTATCTGGTCACTTAGTTTACAAATTTTGAATTATATTTATTGAAACATGACATACTGTGCTCTTAGCTTATACCTCAATTGTATTTTGTGCTGTTTTCCATTTCCATGCCTTGTAAATAACTTGTATAGATTGTGGATTAAATTCCAAATAAAAATTTTTAATGCCAATAAAATTGTTTCAAGCCATTTTAGTATCCTGTGCAAGCTTATCCCTTAAAAATTGACATTTTCTCTTCTTTCTTTTTATTTTAAAGTCTATTCATTACACACTAAGTGACCGAGTTAAGAAACCTTTTTTAAAAAATATGAAGCACCTGAACATACTAGCTTTTAGTGATTATCCTCTTTCATGATGCTTGGACTCTTGCTTAAATGTTTTCCCCATATCCTCTACCCCTACTTCTGGTATTAGTTACCTATTACTGTATAACAGAATTTAGCAGCTTGAAACAACTATCACATATCTGAGGGGCAGAAATCCAGGGGCAGGATAGTGTGATGTCTCAGGAGCCCTTGGAGTAGTGCAGTTATGATGTTACCTGGGCTGAGACATTTGTGTGCTGGACAGCTGAAGACCTGCTTTTAAGCTCACACAGGGCTATAGACAGGTGCTTCGTTCCTCACTGTGTGGACCTGCCCTCGGAGCTCTATCATAACATGGTGATAGCTTCCTTCAAATGAGTGTTACAAAGGAGAGAAAGTGATGACACAACCTTTGATGACATAGACCCTTCAGCCACAGACTGCTACTTTTGCCTTATCCCATTTGTTGGAAGTGAGTCATTAAGTCCAGCCTATACTCAATTGGAGGGACTTAACACAAGGGCATGAATTCCAGGAGTTAGAGATCATTGAAGGCCATCTTAAAATTAGACCTGAAAGATCCTCCTCCTAACTGGTGGGCAGAGTTATGACTTTACTGGCATCTGCTGAACCATCCATCAGCTCGTGCCAAATGCCCTGGGGCTCAACCCAACCCATTCCTGTTCCCTCAAAAGGCCATCTCCACCCCTCCATTGCCACTGTTCTCTCCATCTCTTGGTCTGCGGAGACAGCCGGTTGGGTCCCTCTTTCTCCTCCTCCCCTTCCTTTAATCCTAGTTTCTCTGCCTCCTTAATGAACCTCGCTCATTACTGCAGAATAAGCCTCCTCCTTAACATGTCTTGGTCTCCAACTCCAGTTTCCTGTGCCTCGAATCTTACATCTGGTGCCTTGAAACCTGGGTGGGTGCATATTCTAAGCTCGGTAGTGTCAGTGGTGAGTGCCAGCCCGTGCTAATTCCTAAAGGTTTTTCTGGCATCTCTGTCCATAAACAACGGCCCGTGTAAGATTGCCTTCTGGGCATAGCCCTCTGGGCCTCTCCATGAGACATTCCTGTTTCCCTCGGTTCTCCAGCCTTTTGGCCTCATCCCGGACCCCAGGGGGTAGGGGAGACACCCCCTACTGTCCCTGGGGTTACCCCTTGCAGCATTGGATCAAGGACTGGGACGCTGGTCCTTGTCCTTTTGCTACCCGGCCCCAGAAATTGGAATGGACAACCACCAAAGATACCTCTAGGATGTCTCCTCACCAATCTGGCTACTTCTGTAACGTGGCATGGCCTCAGTGGGTCCGAATGACCCAAACGCTGGACTTAACATCCTCACTGACCTCAGTAATTTCTGCTGGAAATTTGAGAGGTGGCCCGAGGTCCCATATGTCCAGGCTTTTTTTTTTTTTCTATCAGCGCTCCTGCCCCTCCCGCTGCTCTTTCTGTTCCACAGCCCAGGTTAAAGAGAAACCCCCTCAAACTGGTCCTCAGCCCCTTTGTCTCTGACTCTTTGGACCCAGCTGCTCTCTCATTTTCTTTTTTTAAATTTTTTAATTAAAAAAAATTTTTTTATTGATTTTTTACAGAGAGGAAGGGAGACAGAGAGAGAGAGCTAGAAAAGTCGATGAGAGAGAAACATCGACCAGCTGCCTCCTGCACACTCCCTACCAGGGATGTGCCCGCAACCAATGTACATGCCCCTGACCGGAATCGAACCTGGGACCTTTCAGTCCGCAGACCGACGCTCTACCGCTGAGCCAAACGGGTTTCGGCATGCTCTCTCATTTTCACCCCTCGCATTCCCTCCACCACCTGCTTTTTGCTCTCTCTCTTCCTCCTTCGCCACAGCTGCCCCTTTCCTGGCCGCCCCTTCCCTGTGGCCGCCACTGCTGCGGGAGCCACCATCGCCGCCTCGGGCCACCGCACCGCGCAAGAGCCACCCGCCCACCAGCCGCTCCAAACGGCTAAGTGACATTTCTGTTTTGTGTTGTGAGCAGCCGCCATGTTGGCCACATGGCCTGCCGTTCCCATGGGGGCCGCCATCTTGAAGTGACAAGTCCCACCCCTCTCTGACCACGTGGCCTGCCGTTCCCATGGGGGCCGCCATCTTGGCCCAGTAAGTTAGGCCCCCACAGGCCCAGCCTGGTGTGACCACCCGCCACCGCCCTTCTCCTCCAGCCCATGGCCCACTACCTGGTCCTCTACTCCCTCCCCGAATGCCTTCTCAGACCCAGGTCCGAGACCCGAACAAGGCATTTAAGGTTTTAATGCCTGAGAGGAGCAGCCTTTGTCAGAAGGTGAGTCTGCAAGCTCAAGCCTTGGTAGCAGCTCTGAGGCCCACAGCAGCCATGCATGGTCCAAAGGGGACTGTGCGTGGTGGGGGTGCGACGAGAGGATGAACGCCACCTGGAGGATGCTTCAAATGTGGACATGAAGGCCACTGGGCAAAGCAGTGCCCCAGCCCCTGGCTCCAACCAAGCCCTGCCTGGCCACTGGAAAAGTGAATGCCCCTGGAAAAGTGACGGGCCCTCTGTATCTCAGCATAGAGGGGCCGCCCTTCCAGGTCATGACCCGCTGCTGGCCATGCTGGAACTGGCTGAAGACTGCAGATGCCAGGACTCGACGGCCCCCATCACCCTCGCTGAGCCAGGGTAATACTCAGGGTAGCAGGTAAACAGGTCTCCTTTCTGTTCCATCCGGGGGCTACCTCCTCTGTCCTGCCCTCCTTTTTCCGGGCCATTTTTCCCTTCTACGACCTCGGTCATGGGAATTGACTGGAAAAAAAAAACCCAAAAAAACAACTGTTCTGGCCTTCTCACCCACCCTTTCCCCCACTCCACCCTTTCTAGAGAACAACTTTCTTGCTGGCACACGCTTATCAGAAACTTAGATCTTTATCTCTAGGAAAAAAAGTGTCAGTTTTTAAAAAAAATATATATTTTATTGATTTTTGTACAGAGGGGAAGGGAGAGAGATAGAAAGTTAGAAACATCAATGAGAGAGAGTCATCGATCAGCTGCCTCTTGCACACCCCCTTCTGGGGATATGCCCGCAACCAAGGTACATGCCCTTGACCAGAATCGAACCCGGGGCCCTTCAGTCCCCAAGCCGACGCTCTATCCATTGAGCCAAACCGGTCCCGGCAAAAGTGTCAGTTTTGAATTCAAGCAGTTAGAGGCCTGTTCCTCCCTCCCCCTGCCTTTTCTAAATATTTTAAATAGCATTTAATATCGAAAGATTAATTGCTAGACATGTTCAGAAATATTTAAAGGAAGAAGGAAGGAAGGAAGGAAGGAAGGAAGGAAGGAAGGAAGGAAGGAAGGAAGGAAGGAAGGGAAAGAAAGAAAGAAAGAAAGAAAGAAAGAAAGAAAGAAAGAAAGAGAGAGAAAAGAAGAAAGAAGAAAAGAAAGAAAGAAAGAAGAAGAAAGAAAGAAAGAAAGAGAAAGAAAGAAAGAAAGAAAGAAAGAAAGAAAGAAAGAAAGAAGAAAGAAAGAAAGAAAGTTCTGAAGTTACCTGTTGACAATTGTAAGAGGACCCACTCACCTGGACGGTCCTGTCCCGGGGTTCAGAGACAGTCCTCCTCCGTTTGGCAGGTCTTCCCCGGAGACCTCCGACAATGCTCCTTAGGACCCAGCACTCTTCTCCAGGAGGTAGATCTCCTTCTCTGCAGCCCCTCCCTGGACACGTCTCCCTACTCACCCTCCTCTCCTGGCTTCTTATCTTTCATTCCTGCCCTTCCTCAGGCAACGGCTCTGGGAACATGCTGACAGGTTTCTGCCCAGGCCAGGACCAGCCGACCAAGACTCCCGAGGACCAGCCCTCCATTCGGGGGCCTTGGTCTTCCTCAAGAACCTTACCCCCAGGTTATATTTCAGCTCCAGGCCCAGAAAAGCAGCAAAATCAGACAAGTTACACAGTGGCAGCCTAAGGACCAGCTTTTCCTTCCCAAGTGACTCAACAGGATTGCTCTCAAGACTTCACCATCCAGTCCCTTGGGGAAACCATGCTGCTGCACCGTCATTCAGCATGGAAAACACCCCCTGTTTTTTGCTCACCCCATGGCTCCTCCCATCATTAGGCCCACTGGGGTAAAGAACAAAAATTCCTTTAATTTTGTTCTTTACCCCCTTTCTCATGCTCTGTTTCGATAGTCTTTTGCAGAACAGAATGCAGGTGTTTATCAGCCAGAGGTGGGAGAGATCTATCTGGCCCTGAATTCATAACCTAGCACCAGAATCCTTTAGACCCTGGGTAGACGCCCCTAACGACGCCCCCTCTCATCAGGAAGTAGCTATGGAAAATGAACCTTCAGCCCCCGACCTTGCCAGGACTCTCAATTTTTCTTTTCTTTTATAATATTACCAAAAGCCTAGAATGATAGATCCTCCCTTCCCACAACTGATGAATGGAGTATGACGTAAACTGCGCTTGTGGCCTGGACATTCCTGAGCACCTAACCAGGCACCTTATATGGACTGTACATTGAACCACCATCAGCACCTGCCAAATACCCTAAGCCCCCGATTCCTAAGTACCTAAGTGCCTAATCATGTGCCTTATATGAAACCAATCAGCGTGTGCCGAGTACCCTAAGCCCCATCCCTTCCCATTCCTCCCCTCAAAAGGCGTATTCACTCCTGCACGTGTGCTCTCTTCCTTTGGGAGGCAACCCAGTAGGAGCCTTCTCTATATAAAGCCTGTAGTCCTGGTTTTCGGCCCACTGTCTCATCTTTCACCTTCCCATTTTCATTTTCCTGTGGCAAAATAAACAAAGTGTATAATTCAGTGGCAGTAAGTACATTCACAATGCTGTGTAACTATCACAATTTCCAGAACTTTTTCATTATCTTGAAATAACTCCTTATTTATCTGTAAGCCCCAGCTTTTAATAGCCCTAATTCTATTCTCTGCCCCTGAATTTGCCTATTCTAGATGCCTTATACAAGTAGAATCATAAAATATTTTCCATTTTGTGTCTGACTTCTTTCTGGGCTGTCTGCTGTCCTTCTGTCAGCACCACACTATTTTGACTATGGTAGCTTTGTAACAAGTTTTGAAATGAAATGTGAGTCTTCCAAATTTGTTCTTTTTAAGGATTGTTTTGGCTATGTGGGGGGTCCCTTGAGAGTCCATATAGATTTTACTATGGGTTTTTCTACTTTAACAAAAAAACACCATTGGGATTCTGATAGGGATTGCCTTGAATCTGTGGATCAATCTGTATAAAATTGTCTTTTATTTTATTTTTTTAATATTCACCCAAAGGTATGCTTTTATTGGTTTTAGACAGGAAAAGAGAGGGCGGGGGAGAGAGAAAGATGGATTGGCTGCCTCCCGCACTCACCCTGATTGGGGATCCAACACACAACCTGGATGTGTGCCCAAATGTGGGCTCGAACTCACGATCCCTTAAATTTGGAAGACTCACATTTCATTTAAAAACTTATTGGTGAACAGGATGATACTTTGACCAAAGAACCACACCAGCTAGGCCTAGAATTGTCATCTTAATATTTCGTTCCAACCTATAAGCATGAGGGGTCTATTTATTTACATCTTTAATTTCTTTCAGCAGCAATTTGTAGTTTTTAGTCTACAAATCTTTCTCCACCTTGGTTGAATTTATTCTTAAGTATTTTTTTGTTTGATGTATTGTGAATGGAGTTTTTTTTTTTTTTAATATATTTTTATTTATTTTAGTGAAAGGAAGGGAGAGGGAGTGAGATAGAAACAAAAATGATGACAGAGAATCATTGTTCAGCTGCTTCTACGTGCCCTCTTATGGGGATTGAGCCCCAAAACCTGGGCATGTGCCCTGACCAGGAATTGAACTAAGACTTCCTGGTTCATAGCTCAATGCTCAAGCACTGAGCCATACAGGCTGGGCTGGAATTGTTTTGTTAATTTCCATTTTAGATTGTTCATTGCTAGTAAGTAGCAAATGCAATTGATTTTTACGTGTTGATTTTGTGTCCTGGAACTTTGTTGAATTCATTTATTAGCTCTGATAGTTTCTTTTTGGTGTGTGTGTGAAATCTTTAAGGTTTTCTATGTATAAGATCACATTATCTGCAAATAGATAATTTTCTTCCTTTTCTATTTGGATGCTTTTAATTTTTTTTTTTTGCCTAATTGCTCTATCTAGAACACCTAATACTATGTTTAATAGAAGTGGTGAAAGCAGACATTCTGTCTGTTTTTATTTTCTGCTCTTAGAGGGAAAGCTTTTGGCTTTTCACCACTGAGTCTGGTATTAGCTATATGTTTTAAATAAATTTGACCAAGGTGGAGAAAGACTTGTACACTAAAAACTGCAAAACACTGCTGAAAGAAATTATAGGAGACATAAATAAATAGACCTCTCATATTCATAGCTTGGTTTTTCATATGTGGTCTATTTATCATGTTGAAGAAGTATTTTTTATCATTATAGAGTATTGAATTTTGTCAAATGCTATTATTTATTTAATTGAAATATATTTGACATATAACATTTATATATCATATAATATGCTGTTGAATTTGGGTTGCTAGGTTTTTGTTGAGTTTTTTTTTTTTTTTTCCATCAATAGTCATAAGGGATATTAGTCTGTAGTTTGTCAAGTTTTTCTGTTTGTAGTGTCTTTGGTCTTGATATTGGAATACTCCTGGCCTCATAGAATTAGTTAGAAAGTATTCTCTTTGCTTTGATTATTGGAAGAGTTTGAGAAAAAATGGTGTTAATTATTCTTTGTTTGGTAGAACTAATTAGTGAAGCCATCTGGTCTTAGGCTTTTCTTTGTTGGGAGGTTTTTGCTTATTGACGTACTTTCCTTACAAATGATAAGGCTATCCAGATTGTCTTCCTAAGTTGCTTCTGATGGATTCTGTGTTTCTAAGAATTTGTTCATCAAAGCTATTTAATTTGATGGCACATACTTGTTTATAGTAATCTCTTAACGTTTTTTTATTTCTGTACAACAGGTAGAAATTACTTATTTTTATTTTCTATTTGAGTCTTTTATGTTAGTCAATCTAACTAAAGTTTTGTCAATTTTGTTCTTTCTGCTTACCGTTTTCTTTTATCATTTATTATGATTATCTTATTATTATTATTATTTAATTAAAAAGGTTCTTTCAACATTTGTGTGGAGGACTGACTGACTTTCAATAGTTGGCAGTGACGGAGCTGCCCTCAGCTGCCCCACCCAGAAGCAGGCCGTCTAGGAATGGCTTCGCGCCAGGTTCCCTGTGGCAGGAACAAGTGCGGCCTGCCCAGTGAGGGCGGCTCCCTTTCCAGCTGCAGCCTGTTTCCAGGGACCAGTGGCTCTGCACCAGACCAATCCAGAGTTCTCGACCTTAAAGCCAGAACTTCAGTTTGGCAAGCTTTAAGGGAAGGTGTTTAGCTCCAATGACAATGATTACTATTTGCCCTGGCCTGACACTGACACTCGGCAAGAAACTGGACTTACCAGAATGTCAGGCACAGCTTCTGCCTTTGAAAAACTCCAGACACCTGAACAGAGTATTTCAAGCAGCATATGGCTAAGTTTTTTTTTTTTTTTTTTTAATTTTTTATTTTATTTTATTTTATTTATTTATTTTTTTTACAGAGAGCTAGGGGAATATGAAGGGTTCATTTAGCTCAACGTGGAGGGCGAAGTGTGCTCCTGTTCTAAATGACACCAGAACAGAACTCGGAGAGATGTGAGCTGTGGGGAGGGGAAATTATTGGAAAGCATTCTAGGCAGAAGGAACGGCACAAGGATAGATTGGAGGCTAAGTAATGAGTGTAATGTGTAATACTTTCCGAGGAAATTCACCCAGTTAAATGAGGAGCTAAACAGCATAATTTGGGTAATTCATGTTTTGAGAAAACCATGCCTAAGGCACCGTGGGAACCCTTCAGAACTTCATAGGAAGACACAGGAAAATCCTGTCACAGGAAGTTCTTGTGCTAATTAATTTTGGGTGACTGGAAAGTAGCTGGGTGGAGACAGTCATTTCCTGCAGGATAAAGGGCTGGTGGAAAGCATAGGGAATGAGAGAGAGTGACTTTTTTTATGAGGAACTACTGACAAGTTCATTATGACTGCTGTGGACATTGCTTAGGGTAGGGGGCTGCACAATGGAGAGGAGGGGTTTCGGTGAGAGTTGTGTCATAAAAGGCCTGTATGATCTGGGTTCCTAAAGGGGTTGAACTATGTTGAAGGTGATGAGGACTGCCAATGAGATGGTGACATAATCAGAATGGCCCTACTGTGTATAGGGACTGAGTACTCTTTAAAAAAAAAAAAAATCAATTCTGTTATCAGTTTTTAAAAAATATATTTTTTTATTGATTTCAGAGAGGAAGGAAGGAGAGAGAGATAGAAACATCAATGATGAGAGGGAATTATTGATCAGCCGCTTCTTGCATGCCCCTTACTGGGGATTGTGCCTGCAATCCGAGCATGTACCCTTGATGAATATTGAACCCGGGACCCTTCAATCTGTAGGCTGATGTTCTATCCACTGAGCTAAACTGGCTAGGGCATGACTGCTCTTTATTTACCCTTATAATAATAAATATTTTAAAATATGGAAAAAAATTTTAATTAAAAAACATTAAAAATTTTAAATTATAAAATGAATTCATGTTCATTATGGAAAACTGAAAAATGCCTAAAGAACAAAAGAAAAAAAAATCCTCAGGCTCATTACCTAAAGGATCTGTTTATTAACATTTTGTGTATATTTTCTAAATATATTTATATATATTTTAAAAGCCAGTCTCCAATTGTATAGGTGTTTTGAAATAAAATTTAGCAATTTGTATTTTGAAATTCATATTTTATAACATAGCTACTTTTTAATTGAACACTTAATTGAAAAACTTGAACACTGCAATAATAAATTTCTTAGACTTTTAGAAACTGGATCAAAGAATATACATATTTTAAGTTATTTTGCTATGTGTTGCTGATTACTTTTGAAAAGGAGTGTATCAGTTGTGCTATTGGTATTTTGTAAGGTTCATTCTTACAATCTTAGCAAATCATTTTTACATAGCGTTAGTGAGGGGCTGTGAGAGCCCTCCAGTGGCCAAGCTAATTTCTGCAAAAATATTGTCAGTGAAATTAAAAAGGAATTGTATCTAGTTGCTAAATCTTAATGGCAAAAAGAGGGGAGTGACTAGAAATACCTTATTCTGTAGTTAGAGAAGAGATACCAGTTGTTTTCCTTTCAAATTCTTGTTCATCTGCTACCAGATTATAAAATGTCTTGAATTCCACTGCTGTGTAACAGGAAGAATAAGATTGTGTTGGTTTCAAACAGGTTTACAAACAATGGATTAATTATTTTTTGGTATAAAAGCTAATATTTATTGAGACTTACTATGTGTTAGGCCCTTGTCCAAATATTTTGCATATAACAATGCATTCAATTCACATGGCTATTATGAAATAATTGTTATTTTTTAATAGCAATTTATTGGCAGGAAATAGAATATTAGTTACTAAACAGAGTTACTGGATTGAAAGGTTAAATAACTTGCCCACGGTAACGCAAGTAGTAAGTAGTGGAGCCAGGATTCCAACCCAGTGCACTCACACCCTGCTCTAATTCTCCCTTGGATCTTGGTGTCCAAGAATGTTCTCATTCAGGATAACTTCATAAAGAAGAATTTTTATTTACGTAAGAAACAAGCAAATAAAAGAAAACAGTTGGTAAGATGGAGACATAGGCTGCTAGCCACTTTTTAATGGAGCAGTATAGTGTTAATAACATAATTGATGATTTTATAGTTTGTATTGAATGAATAACAAGAGGACACGATAGTTTGGATCACTTTGTAATTCATACATTTTTAGTAAAAGACAAAGTTAGACAAAATTGCTCTGTATTTTGATGTTATAGGTAGCTGAATGGAAGCAGCTGCTCTTAATTTATAATTTAATGGTATGGCTTTCTAATTAATTTTCTTATTTTTCCTTTTAGTACTTACATACTTTATTACTTTTATGTTTTTAGAAAATGTGATCTCCAGTTTAAGCTAAAAATAAGGATTTTTACTGTTCCCCGAAAAGTATAACCTCATAGGTTGAATTAGACATGATTTCTAGCGTGTTCTGAAAGTTCTGGTAGAGAAACAGATAAATAACTGGTTGTTTGAAGGCAGAAGAGAGAAAACATTCTGGAAAAGACTCAAACCTAACATTCCAGGTACAAGGTTTATATTATTTTGCTTTATCTCCAAGCTGAAGGAGGGGAAATTTGGAATAAAATGCTTTCTAAAGGAATGGTATTATAATTGCACCATGAAGGCCAATAAATGGGACCCCAAAAATGCATTTTCCCATTTAGCAGCTGAATTTGAAATTCCAGATGGAAGTAAGTTGTGAAGGTGCCGCTGCTCTTCTCTTGATGGAGATCCTACGATGGAGGCCAGCATCTCCAGGAGATCAGACTTTTCGGCTTGAGACCGGAGCACCACACATCCTTCTGTTGAAGATGGTGCCACCATACCCCGGGCAACAGGTGGGTACCTGAGACCACCAAGGACCTGTAGTCTGTCTGTCTCGTCCATCCCTGGACCAGTTCTAATCCTCACCTCCTGATTCATTCTACCCCTTGTCCTCATTTGCTGTGAATTGAATATTTGTGTCTCCTCCCAAATTCCTATTTGAAACCCAATCTTCAATGTAGTGGTGTTAGGAGGTGTAGGACTTTTGGGAGGTGATTCGGCCTTGAGGATGGAGTCCTCAAGAATGAGATTAGTGCCTTTATAAAAGGAACTCCAGAGAACTCCCTGTCCCTTCCACCACGTAAGGACACAGAAAGAAGGGTGTTTTTTTATTTTTAAATTTTTATTTTTTATTTTAAAGAAGGTTTTTGTCAATGAATCAGGAGGAGGACTCTCACCAGACACTGAATCTGCCAGTTGATGCCTTGATCTTAGGACTTTCAGCCTCCCAAACTCAGAGAAATAAGTTTCTGTTGTCTCTAAACCACCGTTTTATGGTATTCTATTATTGCAGCCAAAACCAACTGAGAGAGTAACCTGGAGAAACTTGGAGGCTCGCAAATTCAACCTCTCTTTTTGAACCCTTCCAGTCAGCTCCATTGAGCAGATGTGTATCGGGAGCTTTTATGTTTTCTAGATACTGTGCCACACTCATGTTTCAGTGATCAGGAAAACAGACAAACCCCCAAGACTCACAGGGCATTTCATTTTTTAGATCTGTGTTTGATACCTTTGCACATGCTATGAACTTGTACTACAGTATTTCTAAAAATGTGTGTGTGTGTGTGTGTGTGTGATTATCAAATATTAAATTCACCAGAGGAATTTATCCTTCAAGTGGGGAATCTTTTTCAAAGCACTTTCCTTTTCAACGAGTAAGCTGACCTAAATAATTTCATACATGTCCTCTGTTTTCATATGTTTGGTTTCCTAAAGAGATGCATCTTTTTTAATATATGAAGAAAGGAATGCACATTTTATTTGGGTCTAATAATTGCACATGTGGGATGTGGGAAGTTGCCATTGATATTGTTTCTTTTACACAGAAAATGATTTCCCAGCCATGCAATGATATAAGACAACCACTAGTAGTCACTGTGAGCCCGCTCCTTTGCCCCAAGCTTTGCTTTCAACGTGGGCTTGCCATGCTTAGGCGAACACATTTGCCTTTGCGATAAGTCACACATTAGTTTTACTGACTGTTTTTAGATAATTTTTAGGCAAATGGGAGAATATCTAATCAGGTGTTTTCCTTTGTTTAGTATACACCTGGGGTTTAGAGCATTGACTGGCTCTCTAAGCCTCCCCTTTAAATATCTTCAAATAAGAATAAGGTTAAGGAATTTATGCTCAAGCCATAGGAAAGATGCTTACATTTTTTTTTTTTTCATAATGGAAAGACTAGGGAACCTAAAGTCGGAAGACCTAGTGTCATGTCTCAGGTATATCTGACTAGTCCTGTTACATGCTGTAGAAATGTGAAGACAAGAGAGAAAATGACAGGAAAGACCTTTTTTCTGAAAATTCTGGCCACTGAGAGACTGACTTACAACTAGCAGAGTATTTGGGATGGTGGTAGACATGGAATGTCAGTTGGTTAAACTCTGCTATGTGGGAGGCCAGATTCTAATCACATGGAGGGCTTGGGAAGTAGAGGCACAGCCAAGGACTGTGGGTGACTCTAGGGAAAGTCTCTCAGCTAAGATAGCTTGAGGGACTTCCCCACTATACACAGAACCTTGCCAAAGGGACCGCATGCTTGCCACCACACGGTCTCCTGTGTGTAGCAGAGGATTCTCATGGCCTCTGTCTGCTATTGGTTCCCAGTTCTGTATGCTTCCCTGACTGCCCCACTTACTTTTCAATGGCCGTTCTCTCTCTCTACTTATGGCTAATTCATTGAAAAGGTTATGCTTTGCTGGTCTCCTTGGAGTGACCATTTACATATCTGTGCTGGGATCATTTAGACATTCATTTTATGGTTTCTCTCCCATTAATAGGTAATTATTTTTGCTTTAGCCTCTATCAAAGGCAACTCATATTTTCAATTGCTCTATATTGTTTATGAATAATACTAACTGTGGCTAGTAATTAATTAATATATTTCTATTGATTTCAGAGAGTAAGGGAGAGGGAGAGGGAAAGGGAGAGAGAAATAGAATTAGCAATGAGAGAGAATCATTGATCGACTGCCTCTTATATGTCCCTCTCTTGGGATCAAGCCTGCAACCCTATCATGTGCCCTTGACTGAAATCAAACCCAGGACTTTTTAGTCCACAGGCACTATCCATTGGACAAAGTGGGCTATTTATTAGTGTCCATCAATGTTGGGTACTGTGCTGTGCAGTTTGTGTAAATTATCTCATTTAAATCTCACAATAACACTGTAGGGGCATCTGCTATCCCCACTGTATATAGATGAAGAACCTGAGAGTTGCAAAGGTTAAGGGACAGCCCAAGTGATGAAGTCAGAATATGAACTCAGGAGGTTCCATTCCAAGATCGTAGCCACTTGATAGATAAATCTTTCTGCCATTCAGTACCTGAGTCCTGAAGTCTGGCTTTATTATTATTATTTTTATGTTTCAGAGAGAGGAAGGGAGAAGGACACACAGAGAAACATTGATGAAAGAGAGGAATATTATCAATTGGCTGCCTCCTGCATGCCCCCTACTGGGGATCGGGCTGGCAACACGGGCATGTGACCTGATGGAGAATTGACTCTGAGATCTCTTGGTTCCTGGGTTGATGCTCAACCACTGAGCCACACTGGCTGGGCTGAAGTCTGGCTTTACAAATACCTCTGTGTGTGTGTGACCTGTGGGTGATCTGGGCGTTGTTGAATTCTTACTGGTTGGATTGTTTGTTTGTTTTAATAGGCTTTATTTTTCAAAGTAATTTTACATTTACAGAAAAATTAAGATAGTATACAGAGCTGTCACATACTTGGCATCAGTTTTACCAATTACTAACATCTTACAGTGATATGGTGTATCTGCTACATTTAATAAACCAATATTAATACATTATCATGAACTAAAAATCTATATTTGCATTCCAACTGCAATTACATAAACAGTCAAAACAAAACTATTTATTTTGCTAGAAACTACAAACTCAAACATGTTGAAAATACATCAGAGTAATTGCCTATGCAGCTATGAGATAGGAAGTAAGAAATGTGTCTAAAAGGGAATAAACAAGTAAATGAAATGAGAGCTGATAGCTGGTTACAAACTGAAAAGTACAATGAACTAATTCAGTTTATAAAAAAAGGAAGAGGTTGAAATGAGGATGATTTTAAGGCAAGGGACTGTCATACTCATTTAGCTGTTATGTCCCGCAGGAAAAGGGAATGACATTTAGTTATGAATTATTAGCATCTTAGTGGGCATGTCCATTTCCTCCATCTTCTCCCTCCACCCCCATGCTGCTTTATCTTTAATTAATTAAGCACAAGACTCTCCTAATCATGTCATGTAAGCTCATTTCACCAACTGTTTGGCTGCCAGTCTCTTGTCTCTCTCTGCAGCAATGGTGAGGTTAATACCCTTTCCACGGGGAAGGGAAATTCATGGTTTGTTGCCTTTGCTGATAACAAAAATGTTGGAGAGCCGGGTAGCAAAGCTATTGCCAATGGCATATTTGATATGAACTAGGCCAAAAGAACCAGGGTGTTTCTCTCGCTGGTGATTACACCAATTCTTCCCAGATCGGCACCTCAGTGATCACACCCAGGTTACTGGTGTCAAACTTGATGAAATTGGTAATTTTGCCAGATTCCAAATCAATCTGAATGGTGGTATTCACCTTGATGAGGGGATCAGGGTAGCGGATGGTGTGAGCACCCTGGGTCACCAGATGAGGAGTTCCCTTTGTGCCCACAAAAATCTTCCTCACTTTGCACTGCTTGTACGTGGCCTCCTCAGGTGTGATACGATAAATAGCAAAATGACCGTTGGGCCGAAACTGGTTTGGCTCAGTGGTAGAGCATCGGTCTGTGGACTGAAAGGTCCCAGGTTCGATTCCAGTCAAGGGCATGTACATTGGTTGCGGGCACATCGCCGATGGGGGTGTGCAAGAGGCAGCTGGTCGATGTTTCTCTCTCATTGACGTTTCTAGCTCTCTATCCCTCTCTACTCCTCTCTGTAAAAAATCAATAAAATATATATATATTTTTAAAATGACCCTTGGTGTCATAGACCAGATGGAAATTCTCTCCTGTCTTATAAATGCTGATGACATCCATAAGACAAGCAGGTTACATCGGTTCAGGCCTTGTCACCAATCTTAATGAACCGCTGCATGCAGATATTCTTTACTTCATCTCCTGTTCGGGCATACTTATGTCTGTTTCTTAGGAAAATGATGAGAGGGAGACATTCTCTCAGCTCTGGGAGTGGGGAGGAGGGAAGGTAGATGGACTAAGAAGCAAATACACTGGCCAGTTTATCCAACAGCCAATGCTTTGGAGCTGCTACACGCTTCAGATGCTTCTTGGGACCATGAGCCATGGCTGCACTAGGCATGAAAAGAGGAATCTCTTCTTGCTGGTAAAAACGAAATGAAGTTTATGAAAAGAAAGTTGTCACCCACTGTGCCTTGGTCTCTGATGCAATGGTGTCTCACACAACGGTGTCTGCCGCCCTCACTGGTTGAGTTTTTATCATTAGAATGTTAAATGCTAATGGAGTGACAAGAGTGCAGATTTTATAACTGCCCTTTCAGTGAAATGATGTTGCTTGGGTCTTATATTTTATGTTGTACTTAATACAATAGCTATTTTTAAAAGGAAATATCTGAAAACATTCAGGTAAATAGACCCTGGTGATGAAATGCTATTAAACACAATAAATGGGTCACTAATATAATAGTTTCCAAATCAAACTTGTAGGAATACAGAAAGAACACAGTAAGAGTTTTGAATTATCCTAATATATGAAAACCCTGGGTCCATCACGACCAGAAGCTCAACCAACTGGAAGTCAGTCCTGCAGTTTGACTGCTGGGGGGGCCACAAATCAGGCCCAGAGAGAGGCCTGAAGAGAGAAACAGGGTCTGATCCATAGCCTATGTGGCAACTGTTGATCAGCACTTGCCTCTCTCTTCCTCTCCAGGCTGGGCCAGCAGCCTCCATTTTTCTTCAGGCCTTTACCGGGGCTGCTGATCAGCCCTGCCTTTCTGATCAGGCCCTGATGATAGGCCCAGAGACACTGACTGGCATAGAAACCGAACAATCAGAGCCAAATTGGTGGGCAAGGAGGGCAGTTGGGGGTGAGATCAAACTGGTAGGGGAGGGCAGTGAGCAGTGATCAGGCAGGCAGAGGCAGGGGCAATCAGGCTGGCAGGGGAAGGCTGTTGGGGGCAAGATCAGACTGGCAGGGGAGGGCAGTGAGGGGTGATCAGGCAGGCAGAGGCAGTAGGGGGAGAGATCAGGCTGGCAGGGGAGAACAGTTGGGGGCGAGATCAGGTCGGCAGGGGAGGGCAGTTAGGAGTGATTAGGCAGGCAAGCAGGTTAGCTGTTAGGAGCCAGTGGTCCCAGATTGTGAGAGGGATCTTATTATATCTCTCTATCACCAATTATGAGATTTGAAGATATGAAAGATTTCATCAAGCACAAAAATCTCCTACTCAACATTCTAAGATATGTGTCGTAAATCATAGGTACTGAGCTTTCTGATAGCTATCCCCAGTGCCAGGGTCAGGGCAAATCACCCTGTCTTCTACTTCTAGGGAAGACTGACCTGAAGGAACCCCAAAGAAGTCAAGTGCACAAAAAGGAAAGGTCTGTAATAGATGACAGAGTGTCATCCCCAAGGAGTCCCCGATTGGAGAAGGTACAGGCTGGGCTTAGGGAACCCCTCTCCATGTACGAATTTCATGCACTGGGCCACTAGTCATATTAGAATAAGGCTAGCCAAGGTTTATTGAGCACTTAATATCAGAAATTGTATTAAGCTCTATATGTATACTAACTCACATAATCATAAGAAACCTATGAGGCAGACACTATTTTTATCTTCATTTTACAAATGAGAAAATTGGGGCCCCAAAAGGTGAAATAACTTGGTCCCACAGCCACTTAAGTGGAGCCAGGGTTTGAACCAAGACACCCTGGCTTTCCTTCTTGACCCCAGTGCTCTCTTTAATGATTGTGGTGGCTCTTGTACTTGACACTCTGTCATCTATTACAGACCTTTTCTTTTCATGCATTTGACTTCTTTGGGGTTCCTTCAGGCCAGTCTTCCCTAGAAGTAGAAGACATGGTGACTTGCTCTGACCCCAGGATTGGGGATAGCTATAGGAAAGCTCAGTACCTATGATTTATGACACATAGCTTGCTGAGTAGGAAGTTTTTGTGCTTGACGAAATCTTTCACATCTTTAAATCTAATGATTGGTGATAGAGAGATATAATAAGATAAGCACTTTGTTTCAAAGGGAGTTGAAGCTGTTTCATATAAATGTAGCCTAAAGAGGACTTATCTACATGATAAAAAAAGATGCATGTAATGGATCCTACTTGAATTCCTGAGAGGAGGTGGTTTAATGTTGATGATGATAGCTTACATTTGTAGAGCACTCTGGGCCAGGCAGTCTTCTCTGCAGAGTGCAGATATTAACTTATTTATAGTGAGCCCAGAGCAATCAGCCCAGCCTTTAATGTGTCAACAATGGGATATGTGAGCCCTGTAGGAATTTTCAGGAAGTGGTAACCAGGAATGGTTAGGGGGAGGGTGGGTGGTGAGATGGGTCCTTGGAGTCTACTTCCTAGTAGTGTGAAGTGTGCAACGTATCCTCTCCCATGCCCGTTCTTCATGTATGTTATGTATTAACCGTTATGCCCACCATAAAGGGGTTTTAGGAGGATTATTTAATGAGCTATTTCATGAGATATTACATAAATATAAGTGCATGCACCAAAGTACACGACACCGCCGGATAAATGGGAGTCGCTTGTGTTATCACTATTATTCTGGTCATAGCCGCTCTGATGATTTTGGGCTAGAGAATGCATCATTTTCTCCGAAACAGGTTTGGCTCGGTGGATAGAGCATCAGTGTGCGGACTGGAAGGTCCCAGTTTCGATTTCGGTCAAGGGCATGTACATTGGTTGTGGGCACATCCCCAGTAGGGGGTGTGCAGGAGGCAGCTGGTCAGTGTTTCTCTCTCATCGATGTTTCTAGCTCTATATCCCTCTCCCTTCCTCTCTGTGAAAAATCAATAATATATATATATATATATATATATATATATATATATATATATATATATATATATATAAAAGAAAGTATCATTTTCTTTCTACTACTAACTGTGGTTTACTGAATGCTTTGAGTGACTCCTTAGGACATTCCCAGCTCATCCGTCAGAATGCAGAGGAGGGACTGTATGGGGAGCGCAGCCCGCTCGGGTACTGCCTTCTTCCCTGCTTTCTGGTGGGAAGGAGTTAAGGAGGGATGGAGCGCAACGGGGACCCGAGGACAGAGATGAGAGAGGCAACAAGAGGAGAAACAATTCCCGGCAAAACAGAGCCTGCGCCGGACGCGCGAGCCCTCTGGGCGGGCGCTCTGCAAGTCTGGGACTTGGATGGAATCATCTTACTTTCCAACACGGACTGCGAGGCGCCCCGGGGGGGCCGGGCTGTGCGCTTGTCCAACTCCCCCATCCTGCTCCCCTCCACACCCCGCGATTGGCCCGCCCGGCCCAGGGCCGTCACCGATTGGCGCTCCCGGCCCGGCGGAGAGATTTAAAGAGGGGGCGGGGGCGCGCTGCCAGCCGCTCTCCGGTCCGCGGTGCGCACGAGTCGCAGTCCCAGCCGTGCGCTCCCTCCCCGGTGCGCGCCGTCGCCATCCATCGGAGCCGGGTTCGCAGTCTCTCGCGGCCTGACACCGCCTCCGGCGTCCCTGCCACTGGCCGTTGAGGGCCTGCGGCTGCCGATCGCAGGAAAAGGGAGGACCAGGGTGGGCGCCGTCCAGCCCGGGGGGCGCGGGCACAGCTGCTAGCGAGGGGCCAAGGCGCGGGGACGCCGGGGTGGCTACGATGGTGGCCACGTGCCTGCAGGTCGTGGGCTTCGTCACGAGCTTCGTGGGCTGGATCGGCATCATCGTGACCACGTCCACCAACGACTGGGTGGTGACCTGCGGCTACACTATCCCCACGTGCCGCAAGCTGGACGAGCTGGGCTCCAAGGGGCTGTGGGCGGACTGCGTCATGGCCACGGGGCTGTACCACTGCAAGCCCCTGGTGGACATCCTCATCCTGCCGGGTAAGGACCCCCCCCCCCCCCCCCAGGCCAGGGGCTGGCCCCAAACCCTCACCTTCTGGGCAGACTGGTGGGGCGGGGGGCGCTTCTAGACAAAACATTTTGGGGGCTTCAAGCCTATGGGGCCTGTGTGGACACCTGGAGTCCCCCACCTTGCTGTAGTGCAGTGTTTCCCAAACTTCTCTCATGGTGAGAATCACCTGGTGGAGTTGTTAAAATACAGATTCCCGAATCCCAACTAAGAAGTGCTAAACTAGAATTTTTGGGAACGTATAGGTAAAATGGTATACTTAGCTAGTGCTCTACGCTTAGTTAGAGCTTTAGTTGCTCCCAGGTGTGGGCAAGTCTACAACTTAAGCTTAGAGCACTGGGAAGTGAATGGCCTGAGACGGAGGGAGACACATAGTGGAAACGCAGCCCATGTGAAGTCTCGCCTCCTCGCCTCCTCGCCCACTCCACGCTCCCGCTGTCGCCTGAGCAGAAGAAGGACCTCATTCCCCGCCAGGCCTCCTCCCCAGGCGCCCTGCTTTCCCGTTAGATTCCATCCCCAGAGGCGAGATGGAGAGAGAGAGACGAAACCACTCCAGCGAGTTTCCCGGATGCGCTCTGGCAAGTTAGGGCCCACTGGCTTCGCGAGGTCGGTTCCCGCAGGCCCGGAGCCCGTCTTAGCCCCCCCCCTCCCCCGCGTGCCCCCGCCGCCGTGGGGGCGTCCGCTGCTCCGCTCAGCCTCCCGCCTCCCGGAACAGCCCGCCGCTCGGGTCGCCCCCTCCCGGCCATCTGTGTCTCTGACGGGGGAGAGGAGGGAGTGATGCTCGCCAGGGGTCCCATCGCCACTCGCAGCCTGGTTGGCAAAATCTGGGCAACCTTTCCAATTCATACTTAAATCTGGAGCCAGCTGGGTGATTGGCGAGGTCGCGGGCGGGGCGTCTGGTTCTGCTCTGAGTCTCTGCCCTGCCCGGCGGGTGTGTGAGCCCTGGGCAATAGAACATGATCGTCTGATGTCCCCCAGGGCTCGTGAAAAGGCATAAGGCATATCCCGATTTCCTTAACAAGCGAAGAAACTCGGCCCAAGGCTGCCTGTCTGGGAGCTGGTGCGTGTGCTTGTGTGCGTGTGTGCGTGTGCTTGTGTGCGTGTGTGCGTGTGCGCGCGCGCGCGTGTTTCCTCGTGGACGAGCCTTTCTGATGACCCCCGGAAGCCTCCCTTAATTAGTCCTTGTCCTGGGAATCAGTAGCCGCCCCACTTCCTCCTTGCTGCTCTGGTTTTGGCTCTTACCCCATCCTGGCACATTTTGACTCGATTTTTGCTCATGTTCCTAAGTCCCTGTCTCCTGCTGCATTTGGAATTCCTGAAGGTATAAGTGACCTCCTACTTCCTTTGCACCCGCTCCTGGAACCAGCATTGCTCCAGCACACAGCAGGCCTGAACCATGCACGCCAGGCCTCCATTCACTATCCGTCGCTCCATTTTGGGCTTTTAGAATGACAGCTCCCGGGACCCGGTGAGGTCCCAGCTTCACTTAATGCTGGTGTAGGCAGACCGTGGCCATATTCTGATCCTGCGCTGGATCCCGTGCTCACAGTCTGGGTGATATGAACAAGTGACTAACCACTGAGAATCCCAGTTGACTTCTTTTAAAAGTTAAAATCAGACCAACCCCCTATCTTTCAGAGTTGTTTGGGGATTAAACGAGATTAGAAATGTAAAACTCTTCTGATATAGTAGACACTCTATAAAAGGTAGCCATAATTTTTTTGTTCAAAGCTAGGCAAGATATTTGTAGGAACTTTGAAGCATAAAATTATTCCCTGCTTCCTTTTTCTGAAATTAAGTTTACTAAGCAGTCAGTGCCGAGTGGTTTATTTTCAAAGAACACAGACCCTCTGACGGAGGGGAGTGCATTTTAGGGAGGGCTTCCTGCTTCCTGCTTTCCCTGTCCCTTGTACTTTGGGTGGTGACAGGGACAGAGCTCAGTCTCCCTCTTTGATTTCCAGACATGGCCTTGCCACCTAGCACGTGGACAGCCTGCGTCATGAATTTCAGAACCTCATGTTCTAGCCGACCAGGTGTCAGCCCCGCTCTCCTACAAGGGCTGGGCGGTGGGAGGGGACATCGGGCTGTGGTCAGAGGGCCTGCCTCAGACTTCCTGTGGGTCGTCTCTGCGGATGTTCCAGTCAATGGCTATTTGGTTGATTAGTTCCTTTAATTCATAAGAAGCTGGGATGGACAGTGGTCCGGAGCGTGCCCTTGTGGAGTCTGAATTCTGGCAGGGCATATCCTGCTGAGAGACAGTGCTGCAGTTGTGTTTTGGGGCACAGGGCAGGCCGGCCAGATTTGGTCTGAGGGTCCGGGCAAGTGAGGCAGAAGTTGGGACTCACTTTTTGACTTTGTCAATAACTCTGCCTCTCTGAGGCCATGCCACTAGCTCCAGTTGGCTCTGAGCCAAAAAGAGAGATTAATAAATACAACTTTTTTTTTTTTTTTTTTTTTTTTTTTTTTTTTTTTTAAGGAGGGAGAGTGTCTTAATGAGAAACAATGTATTTAAGGTTGCCAGCTTCTTCCAGTATCTTGTCAGACTTATTTTACATAAATATTGCACAGATTGTAATCTGTTTCTTAATAAAGCTGTTGCCTGGCGTTTTATATGACAGCATAAAGCCCCGGCAGTTTTGCTCCTCTCTTATTAGTCAGCTCAGGTATTCTTTCATTTATAACTGTATGTTTACATCGTTTATTGTGGGCACTGTGTTAACTCCAGGTGTCTGCCCTCTAGGAATCCTTAGGGCTGGAGGGATGTCTTTAAAGTAGTGATAATGGAGTAAGAACACCAATTAATCATAGCTAACCTTTTTAGCATTCTTAGCATGTGCTAGGCACTGTTCTAAGCACTGTGTGAATTAACTAACTTAATCTCAGTTGAATTCTTTTAGAGAAATGTAGGTACTATTATTATTTTCACTCTGTAATTGAGGATACAGCAGTTCAGTAACTTGCCCAAGGTCATACAGGTTGAGTGTATCAACCAGAGACTGGAACCAATAGCGCAGCTTTCACAGAAGGCTTTTTGGAAGACCTGAGTTTTATTCTGAATCGTTCACAAGGTGATATAATAATTGGACTCTTGGCCCCTTCGTCCCGGAAGCTTGGACAAGTGGCCTAAACCTGGGATCCCCATTCAGTCTGTCCAGCCCTCAACCTCCCTTTTTTGGTCATCGAATCACTTTAAACGTTGAACATGTGACGTGGTCATGGACAACATTTAACACCTTCTAAGACCTGGAATGGGCAAGAGGGAGGAAGGCAAGTGGGACCGAGTTCCCGAGAGGCAGGATTCAGGATCCGAGGGTTCCCTTGGTCTAACCGCCCTGTCTGCTCTCTTGCTTGCAGGCTACGTGCAGGCCTGCCGAGCCCTGATGATTGCAGCCTCGGTCCTGGGCCTGCCGGCCATCCTCCTGCTGCTGACAGTTCTCCCCTGCATCCGCATGGGCCATGAGCCTGGGGTGGCCAAGTACCGGCGGGCCCAGCTGGCTGGGGTTCTGCTCATTCTGCTGGGTAAGACAGCACCCAACTCCCAGGAAGCGTGATGAATGTCAGATCTTCCTGTTGCTTCATCCAGTTTGAGGTGCATGAAAGCAAGCCAAGGAATCCTCTGTGGATTAGAACCCCCTCAATGTGTACCTCTTTATGTTTCACGGAGAAAGTCCTATCTGTGGTGGTGGTGGGAGGGGGGAGAGGCAGAGGTCACTGAACATGAACATAAGTTAACAAACAAAAGGCACAAAAGGATTTTGAGGGTAGGGATTGCCTAAGGAAGAGACCAGAAGGGCGGAAAAGGGTTACACAGTGGCTCTTCAGTCAGATTTCACCAGGGGATTCCTTTTTGAAAATACCTGTGCCCAGGTCCCACAGCAGGTTTCGTTGAGTCAGAATTTCTGGGTATAAAGCCAGACGAAGATACTTTACGACATCCTAACTACCTGTGAGGTGACTCTTACCTGTAGTAAGGATTGAGAACTTCAGTTAATGTATAAAGAAAGAATAGAGAAAGAGGAGGGCGATGGAAAAGTAAGATGTTGCCCTAGCTGGTTTGGATGAGTGAATAGAGTGTTGACCTGTGGACTGAAGGGTCTGGGATTCGATTCCGGTCAAGGGCACATGCCAGGGTTGCAGGCTCGATCCCCAAGGGGGCTGTGCATGAGGTGGCCAATCAATGATTCTCTCTCATCATTGATGTGTCTAACTTTCTTTCCCTTTTCCTCCCTCTAATTCAATCTTTCACTCATCGAGCACTCACTGTAGACACTGGGGCTTATTGGGAACAATGTCAGTCTTTGCTCTGAGAGGACCCAGGCATCTTGATAGAGTGTGGCATGTGCTCATCTTAAAGAGCTGCACACCCTGTGCACACACATTGGAAGACACCTAAGCCAGACCAGAGGAAGCCGGCAGCGATGGGTTTTGACAGTTACGGGGAAGGTGGTCATGGATTGGAGCGAGGGACAATCCTCACCCAGAAAATGGCATGTACTTGCTCAGTTTTGCTGATTGCTCCCACACACAGAGGGCTTGATTTAAGCACCTAGGGAAGGTCTTTCTAGCTCCATCCTCTTCAGTGATTTCATTTCTCTCTACTTTTTCCTTGAATGCAAATTTCATTCATACATTTTAAATCCTAATAGAAGACATAAATTTTAAGAACTCTTGTTGTAAAATGGACTGATATACATCATTGAGGAGAAACTCATGTGCTTATGGGTTAGATATATGGTCAAGGTCTCCTTGGACAAGGACTGCCTGTCCCCAAACTATCAATAGTATCAGACTATATGCTTGAGGGGAACGGGTGAGAGAACAGGGTTCTGTCTGGGCCATTGCCACTTAGTGATGGTCACCCACAGTGACGCCAGTGAGATGAGGGGACATGAGATGGCACCACTACAAAATGGCAAAGGAATGGAGGTTTTCAGGGGCTTGTGAAGCCACGGAGAATTCTGAGGAGTTGTGAGCGTGTGTGTGTGTGTGTGTGTGTGTGTGTGTGTGTATTAACAAGAGTAAAAAGACCAGAATACGACTGCGATTTCCAGAGAAGATTCTGGGCATGGACATTTTGGTTGCAGCCACAAAGAATGTGTGTGGGAGTGACACATCAAGCATACAATCAGCACCAAGTGCTTCGTCTAACTCACAGGGGTACTTTAAAAAAATATGTTTTTATTGATTTAAAGAGAGAGAAAGGTAGAGGGAGGAAGAAAAGAGAGAGAGAGAGAGAAAGAGAGAGAGAGAGAGAGAGAGAGAGAGAGAGAGAGAGAGAGAGAGAGAGATTAGCTGCCTCCTGCACTCACCCTCCCACCCCCCTCCCTGATCCCAGGGGATGCAGTCTGAAACCCTAGGCATCTGGGCATGTGCCCTGACCAGGAATTCAACCAGTGACCTCTCAGTGCATAGGACTGTGCTCAACATTTGACAGTCAGATCTTTGTATCTGGATTCCCTTTCCGACAGGTAGACCTCTGAACGCTGTACAAGTGAACTGGTTAGTAGAACCCAGAAGAAACCCCTCTCATCTGAGACATTTGCCTGTGTCTGTGACTTTCCTCCTTCTCACAGAGTCTGGAAGGCTCTCTCTTGGGCACTGAGGATGCAGAGGCAAAGCTGGGTCCGTTGTGTTCGGGGTTCATTTTAGAAATCCTGGCCTTCCATGTAAGTGTCGCAGAATATCCGCAAGTAAGGGCATAGGTTAAAACCCCCCACACAACCAAACTCAAACCCTGTGGAAAACAGAGAGGGAAAGTAAGGCGCACACAGACACACACCTTGGCCAGGATGTGGCACTGCGGTATTTCATGAAATCCCTGAAAACAGCTGGGTTGTCCAGGTGAATAAGAAGGGTTATTTGAAAAAATAACAACCAGCTGTTTGAAACTTTCTTCACCTTTTACAAATGGGGTGGAGGATGTATTCAGAATCGAAGAAAGGAAAGCCAAGTGAGGCTGAGTAGTGGTGTGAGTTCCTCAGTCTGTTTGCTGCCTATGGAGGAGGTGTTGAGAGATCTGAACGCCAGGGGGGCTGCCCCTCTCTGGCCCCTCACCGTGAGGGCTGGAGGGAGGGTATCACCGCTCCTTGCCTCTCTTGCAGCCTTGCATTTCCAGGGTTACCTGCTTCCTCTTCGATTGCCCCGTGCGGATTTATTTCTCAGGGGGTGTCCACCAGCCTTTGGGCTGGCTGTTGTTCGGCCTGGAACGAGCTAGCTCTGGGAATGTAAAGCTCATTGTCTCAAGTGTGGCACCTGCTGGTCTCCTCTAGGTTTTCTCTCCACGGAGCCGAGTGCCTTGTTTTCCCTGTCGGCAGAGGGTGGGAGGAGCGAGAGAGAGTGAAGGCTCCCTTTGTGCTGCTCTGGGTTGGCTTCTGTGGCTCTCCCTGGCCGGGAGAAGCCGTGCTGGGCTCATGGGGTGTTCTGAGGGCCGCCCCTGGCACTCCCGCTGAGATGCGGTCGCTGACCAAAGGGGCCAGTGGAACTGGAAACAGTGGCAAAGTTAATCTTGGTATGGGAATTGTAAACACTGTTAATTAGGATCCGTTTTTTGTTTGTTTGTTTGTTTGTTTTTGTGACACTGAGGATCTTCCATTATTTTCCCAAAAGCTTAAAACATGTTGCCTGTTGTCCAACAGCTTTATCTTCTGAGCAGAGTAAGTTCAATGATGTGAGGATTTGGTTCCTGCTGTGCGGGAAGGAATGGGAGCCTGGTGCTGCTGACTTCCTAAACCCGAACTGCAGATCAAGGAGCTGCAGGCTCCTCAGAGAAGAGTGCAGCCCAGGCGAGTCGCATGTGGGCTTTTCACAAGACCTATCTGCGCTCTATCTTATCATTTGGAGTCAGACCAACTATCCTAAATTTCGGATTTACCACTCTCCAGCTATGCAAACTGGGGCAGTTACTTAGTGTTTTTAAACCTTTATATAAAATGAGTACGGCAAAGCCTTCTTCTGAAGTTGGTAAGAAAAGTGAATTGACATATGTAAGTTCTTTTTTTTTTAAAAAAAGTCTATTTATTGGGGTGACATAGGGCCGTAAAACCATATGGGTTTCAAGTGAAAACTACACTTACAAAACATCGTCTGCGCACTGCATTCTGTACCCATCGCCCAAAGCAAAGTTTCTTCCTTCCCCTTTTTTCTCCCCTTTGCCCACTTCCACCTATCCCCCACCCCCCTGCCCTCTGGCTGTCACCACACTGTTGTCTGTGCCTATGGTTTCTAAGGGTTTTTTTTTCTCTTAATCTATTCACTTTTTTTTTTTCATTCATCCCCTCCCCTCAAATCCCCTCCCCTCTGACAGCTGTGAGTCTGTTTCATGTATCCAGGCTTCTGTTTCTATGTTGTTGGTCACTTTATTTTGTTCATTACATTCCACATGTAAGTGAGAGCATATGGTATTTGTCTTTACTGAGCATAATCATTTCCAGGTCCAGAGTGTAGAGATCAGAAGCTGGTTTTCGCTTCTCTCTAATAATAAAAGCATAATATGCTAATTAGACCGGATGTTCTTCCGGACGACTTTCTGGATGAAGCTGGGACTGTAAGGGAAGCCCCGGCCCAGTGCTAGAAGGAAGCCAGTGCCAGCAGCCAGAAGAAGGAAAGCCTACTCTTGCACGAATTTTGTACATCAGGCCGCTAGTCCCATTATAAAAAGCCACATTAAGCTACTCAGCTGAAAACACTCAGGCTCAGTTCTGATTCAGTCTAAGGGTCATCTCACTATAAGTTAGAGAGTACTTGATTTGGGTCTTTCTTGGGGAGATGGGGTAGGAATGCAAAGAAAGGAAATGTATTTTCCTTTTTAATGGAATCCTTTAATCTTCTCTCCTTTTTAAAAATATGGCTCCAGGAATCCTATTTGTATTGGAAAAAAGTTGTTTTAACTCAGAACTTACAGGTTAATAATGAAATTGTAGTAAAATAAATGGTGTGTGCAAATGTGGGACAGATTGGGCTTGTCCTGAACGCAGAATCAGAAGTCTTGTGGGGATGGGGATTCTTGGGTGTTGCCCTTACTTGTGGGGTCTTAAGAGAATTGTTAGAAAAATCTTCATCCAAACGCATTAGTTTTATACAGACAAGTACCTCATTTAAATCAAATTTCATATGGATAATGGACAGGATGTGGCATCTTATTGATAGTATGGTTGTGGCTTAAAATGATCTTATCAGTAAAACTGGAGGAATTGACTGCTTTATGAGGTCTCTGGTGTCTCTAAATTCTGTGATTAAAATGAACAAGTAACCATGAGACTGACTTTTAAAAAAGGTTATAGGAAAAAAAAGATAATGATGTGTGGAATAGAAGTGCTGAAAGCAGGCCAGGAAAATAATGTACTCATATATTCCATTGTCTTGATGATTGTTGTAAAAATTATATAGTCATAAAAGTCTACATAAGAGGAATATGCCTTTTGGCAGCTATGTTTTCTTAAGTCAAAACTTAGAGAATGATAAATGAAAAAGGGAGAAAACTTTTTTTTTTCTAGATTCAAGTTATAAGGAAACTAATAAATATGAATCTAACCAACAGCTCATTAGAATCTCTTGTTGCCTTGAATTTTAACTGGCCTCTTTGTGAAAAGCTGATGCTGATTGCTACTTAGACTGTATGTAATAATACTATGGATTGTAGAAGATGATGTTCAATACATTGTAAAATGTTAAATGGAGGGGGATTCAAATACGTTTTTCTTATGGAAAATTTCAAACATACACAGAGCAGAAAGAATAGTTTAATAAACCCCCATGTACCCAAACTTATTCTAAAAATCGATCAAGTCATGGCCAACTGGCTTCAGCCATGTATTTCCCCTTTTCTTCCAATTCCCAGATTATTTATTTTTTTGGAAGCAAATCTCAGCTATAATATCAAGGAAGATTTTTTTCCAGTATTACTAATATAAGTCAGATTAATTTAAGTGATTTTAATGAAAATATTGCTTTCTGTTAGAAATGATGCTTTCAATCCTTCCAGTGCTTCATATTGAAAATGACAAAACCTAAGAACAGAGTTGCTCATGGCTGGAGGAAGAAATATCAGTCTGGTGTTCTTCTCTTTTTCTGCACCTGTTTGTCTGTCTGTGACGTGGCTTTTTCTTTGTTGCTACCTCCAAACATACCTGTACCAATTTTATTTTATTTCATCACACTTATTTGCCATCTATTTCCTACCTAAAGGGACTAAACACTACACTTACATTTCATTGCTCTAAAATTATTTCATTATATTATTCGAAATATTTTCTGTGTTTGGCTACATCAAGATCATTGCTAACTTTTAATAAGGGTATATTCTATTAATTAAAAAACACCTTTGTATCACATTATTTGAAACTTATCAAGAGAGGCCAACAATTTTATTCAATGAAGAGCAAGGAATTTTACTTGTAGAGGACCAAGTCCAGGTGAATCTATATGTACACAGGGAAGCTTTTTATCTCCCTTCTCTCCTTTTGTTTTTGAAGCTAAGAATATCCCCAATTTTCACTTTGTACTCTCCCTGCTGGCCCCCCCACACCCCCGTTCAGTTAACTATTGCATTTGCTGAAGGTAGAAAACAAATGGAAAAAAAATCAGTATTAAAACTCCCTTGTCCTGTTTTTAGAGACTTAATTTAAAAACACATTCTGTTGACATAAGAGAAAAGCAATGAAAATTCCTTTTATGTTTCTTCAATTTTCTTTACCTTATAAGTAACTGTGACTTTTAAAGAAAAACATTTACAGTTTTTCTTGAGTAACAAGAGGACCTTTCTCTCTCTCTCTCTCTCTCTCTCTCTCTCTCTCTCTCTCTCTCTCTCTCTCTCTCTCTCTCTCTCTCTCTCTCTCATCTTATACGTCTTTAAGAAAGTTAAAAATTATTGCCAGTTCTATTGGTTCACATCTTTTAGTTGAGTAATGACTTGGATTTTTAACTTTATTGAATAAAATAGATCCCCTTTCCCTCAAACCACAGCTGAAGTTGACTAAATTCTCCTTTCTTAGTTTGTAAACATTCTCCACTGTGAGTTCAATTGAAGGTCACTGTTTCCAGTGAACCTCTCATTTCCTTTCATGTTGTGTGGCGGTCTGTCATCTTTTAGTGGTTTTGATGTGGTTCATCTTTGAGAGCCACAGGAATTCTACACAGAGTTCATTTATCTGCTAGGAAGTAAAGAACCTGCGGGTGTGCATTTGCCTTGTTTTGCCAAAGGTTATAAAAGAAGGCAATCTTTAATGAGGTAAGTCATGGGTAAGGTATAATGATTTAGGAAGTCAGTTTTGATGTGAACAAAGTGGAAAGTAGATTTGAAATGAGACCATCTCTCATTCATCTGCCTGTCTGTCCATTTATTCACCCATTCACTCATCCAGTCCTGTAGGTTTTATTATTTCAATGTTTAGACATTTTCCTGATTTTTCCTTTTTCTAATAATTATATTGGAATAAAATTTAATAAAACCCTCAAAACACTCAAAATCAAGATTGATGATTACTTTTGGAATATTTATTGAGCCTGATTCTTTCACTATATGAAGATAACCTTGTTTATTTAGTTTGCTTAGGAAAATGGGAAGAATTAAATAAAAGGAGAGATATTTCTAATCTTATTCTACAAAATCTAAATCAAATCTGAAAGTTAGGTTAGATTTACATGAAATGTGGAGAATGCTTGTGTGTGTGTGTGTGTTATGTTTAAATATAAAGAATAAAAAAATATGAAACTTAATTTAACAATAAGCATACACTGCTGTTTGGAAGCCAGTTAACTGTTATAGGAAATATTGGTTTGAGTGAACCAAATCAGTTGTTTGAGAATCAAATCATCTTGTCCTATGGAATTCAGCTTCACACTCCCCTCCTTTCCCCCCTAATCCGCTTGGGTGTTTGGAAGCCACTATATCGATGTCTTTGCCCATGGCAGATGACTTCTCACTTGGGGGTCTAAGGGTTTGTAGCTGGATTGTGTATTGATACAAAGATGAGAGCAGTTCTCTCTGGCCAAAATACTCTAGAAGAGGATTCTGTTCCTTGCTCTGATAAAGAAAAAAGGCTTTTATCTATGCCTCCCTGAGAGTATGACCATGAACAATAACCAAGCAGTTCTCAAGAGTGCCGGATTTGGAATCTGTGGCCAGAAAAAGAAAAAGAAAAAGACTTTCTCCTGTATCTCAGGTGTTAAAAGCCCAGGACTGGAAAGGGAAGATTTTATTAACATTGGTCTTCTTGAGAACTTTCTAGTCACAGAAAGAAAATATATCTCATGGTATCTTATACAAAAATATTAAAAAAGCAGGCATGATTGGTCTCACTCTTTAGGAAAAAGGCATCCATTAGACTATGGATAGATTTTAGCTTTTTAGGTAGTCTATCTAAACTTAAATATGTGACTAGTTCACAATTAATGGAGTGAATTTAGGTTGTTATCCAATTTGAGCCATTCAAACCCAAATTTACTCTTTCCTCTGACTTCTTCTTGGGATCTATACTTTTTAAGGATAGGAATCACATCTATTTAGGTGTACCTAAACCCAGCTTATGTGGGTCTAGACTTAATCTGTTTTCAACAAAAACCTATCTTATAAAAAGGAAATGATTATAGTTTAAAAGGTCTTTGAGAATGGGTAAAGCTTTTCTTTAGTTTAGAACTAATATACGGTGTTGTTAGATTTGAGTGCTGTGTTAAAGAAAAATTATATTTCTTCTCTGTGGGTATAGAGGGAAGTTAGAAAATCACTCAGTATGAGTAGAAATCAGAATAAGCTTGCTGAGTTGAAAGTGACAAGGCACCACAGGTAGCAAACACTGAAATGCCTTTCTAGAATTTATTGAAGGCTTTTTGGCTAACTATTGGAAACCTCATTATTGTTATTATTTTGATCTGTCAACCTTAATATGCCATTCTAACGTAAAGCTTTAACTAAAATTTCTGTCCTGCTTATAGTTGTGAAAAATTAGATGTTAACAAAGGAAATTATGGAGTTACTTTGTCAAGACCTGTGTTGTTCAATATAGTAGCCACTAGCCACATGTGGTCATTTAGATGTAAATTAATTAGAATTCAGAGTTTGCTTTTTCAGTCTCACAAGTTTCATGAGAAATGGTCAAGCCTAACTTATTTGACAGTGCTGGGCTAGAGGTTCAAAAGAGTTTTAAGTCTTTATCGGCTCCTGCCTGCCCTTGTTTTGCTACTTCGTTTAGGAGGAGGAGAAAAACTAAATGAGATAGAGGTGATTTCTTAACTTATTCTTTAAAATCTAAACCAAATCTGAAAGTTAGATTGGTTGGTGCAAGAACATACATTTCTACCATTGTGATCCATGAAAGCAAATATTATTATCATAAAACCCTTGGGTGGGTAATTCTTTTGCTCCAAGAACTGTTGATTTGTGTGCCGAGATTTTTGTGATTGTGAACAACATAATACAAATGCAAACTATTAGCTGAGACTCCACAGATGTCTAGTAATAATTCACCACAGTAAGAGAAATTTCTTAGCTTTTTTTAGGTCTTTGTAATGTGGGCTGACTAAATTGAAAAAAAAAATAGAGTGAGGAATTGAGTTGGGCATTATCTTGATTCTCATTTCTGGATAGCTCAGGTTGTACAGTCATTCCACTGATATACACAGAGCACATAATGTGCTTCATATGGATTGAGCTAAACACTGACTTTACAAAGATGAGACATGTTCCCTGCTGTCAAGGAGCTCAGTACTTTGAATGGAAAATAGACGTGTAAAGAGATAGTTATAACCCAATTAGTTAAGTGCAATAATAGAATTATAACTATAGATATATAAAGTTAAGACATGTCAACAAATATAAATACATATTTTTGGACTTAAGTGATGTATTACTAGGAGTTTACATTGGAGTTCCTTGTCTCTTACCTGTTGAAAAAGTAAGGACCTAGCAGTTTGACACCAGCTTTTGGTCAACTTATTTTACAGATGCAAACCTTTAGGTTCAGATGGCAGGGGGTGGCAGAGCTGTGTGTGAGGAATTTCCTGGAGTTGGTTGGAAGCCAGAGGCATGTGTGTGGAGGGAGGTGTATTCTGCCCACTGCGCTTGGTATGCGATGGGTATGCCCACTCACAGCCTTTCCATGTCTCCCCAGCTCTCTGCGCCATTGTTGCCACCATCTGGTTCCCTGTGTGCGCCCACCAAGAGACCACCATCGTGAGCTTTGGCTACTCCCTGTACGCGGGCTGGATTGGTGCCATTCTCTGCCTCGTGGGTGGCAGTGTCATCCTCTGCTGCTCTGGAGATGCGCAGGCATTTGGTGAAAACCGTTTCTACTACTCTTCGGGCTCCAGCTCCCCCACTCACGCCAAGAGTGCCCACGTATAAGAGAGTGGCCGGCCTGCCCGCGGAGGTGCTGTAGATGCTGGGCCCAGAGCCCTAGGTTTGCTCACCACAGATGGGAAAAGCCTGTTCCTCTGTCAGGCTCCAAAGCCAAAGGTCTAGAAAAGCATCCTGTCTGGCATTTTGTAGTCTTAACACCCCCCCCCCCCCATTTTGTTGCCTTATAAAATAAATCTTTAGCTCAGATAATGCCCACATGATTTTCTCATGTTTTTGCCCACTGTTAGCTCTTGGGCATTCTTTTGTTGCCCATAAAAATTACACCTCTATGTATTTTTTTTCTCTCTCTCTCTCTTTAAATTTCAAATATCTTGCAAACATTGCTGAGTTGGGTGTGGGGGAGAGAAATAAAAGACATTTTTCAAACTGTTGTTACAAATGACATTGGGAGCCTCATAAAGATGCCTCTCTGTTCCCTGCCTCCTCTTCAGCTCCGAGGTCACTTAGTCATAAGCTAGAAAAAGATAGAATTGGGGACACGGGGTGGGGGAGGGAAGGGAGTGAGGGAACTTTCCCTTCATGAGAAAATTTCCCTTCTGTAAATTGAGGGCAAAGGGTGGGGATTTTTTTTTTTTTTATAATAGTTTGTGATTTTACATTTACCTGTACATATTTTTTTCAAGATCATTTTTATAACCACGGTTTTCCTGAAATTCTCAATTCAATATGAAGGAAATGAACCAAATAGACTTTCATTATATGATAAATAACAGCACACGTAAGTATAACTCTAACTGGCATTGCACAAAAATGTTTTTGATTTCCAGTTTGTCTGATGTACTCTTCAATTCTATACACGCATATACTTCAACGTAACACATTTTAAAAGCTATTGTCTCTGTTTTCATTCTGTTAGCCATCTTGAAGTGATTAGTGTTTAACATAAATTGTACTGTCGAAATTGGCTTTACGGGTGTAAACACTGACGACGAATGGGTATCTGAGACCCCAGACTTCTCCAAACACTCATGGTGCATTTTGTTCTTCAAGTGAAATCTGTGCAATAAAATAACAGACTGTCTGCAAAACTGGCCTTTAGTATTCTGTTGTATCCAGAGGTGTCGCATATTGATTGTAAACAACTAGTGGGGGGAGGCCCATTCCTCTGTCAGGCTCCAAAGCCAAAGGTCTAGAAAAGCATCCTGTCTGGCATTTTTGTGATCTTAACAGCCCCCTCCCATGTTGTTGTCTTAAAAATTTGACTTCTTAGACTCTAGATTGTAGAGGGAACCTGATTAGTGATGCAAGAACAAGCCATTCTGCACTGCCTTGAATAATTAACAAGTTATATTCTACTCACTATATACATATACATGGTGGTAATGTGTGGTCATAAAAGTTGTAACCTAGGCCGAAGCCGGTTTGGCTCAGTGGTAGAGTGTCGGTCTGCGGACTGAAAGGTCCCAGGTTCGATTCCGGTCAAGGGCATGTACATTGGTTGCGGGCACATCTCCGGTAGGGGGTGTGCAGGAGGCAGCTGGTCTATGTTTCTCTCTCATCGACGTTTCTAGCTCTCTATCCCTCTCCCTTCCTCTCTGTAAAAAATCAATAAAATATATTAAAAAAAATTTGAAGTAATGCAAAATATTAAAAAAAAAAAAGTTGTAACCTACGTAGATGCGCTCGTTTCTTAGGTGAGTGGAGTGAAATTAGTGGCATCTTTAAGTCACGTATGAATGGGCAGCAATCAGAAACCAAGTGTAAAGCATTACACAGTTAAACTTTTTTACATCTAGTACTTGGGAAAGGAATTGGGTAGGTATAAACAAGCATAAAATTTTTATTGGACTTTTAGGTAATAATACTTAAGTACATTTTGTTCATAGATGTTTGGAAATTTTGGACAAAGACAGACACATTGAGTTGATTTTTGCTTGTTTCCTGTTCCAGAAACTCTGTCAAGCTATGATTCTGCTCCAAAAACACAGAGTATAACCTATTTTGGCAGTATTTTTCCAACAATACTAATTTCATTAGCTGATAATCTGATATTTAGCAAACATTTCCTTTTTGGAAATATCCACTTGGGCTCGTCATTATTGTAGATAGTTGTGTACATTAAGAGATTATAACCTGGTGGAAACTATTTCTCAATTACTTATGCAGAAAAGGTAATCTTCATGTTGATCAAAGTATTTGCTCATTATGATATCATTTTTATAAGGACACAAGTCATGCTATTATATGGGAGACCCTCCTTAACTCAAAAACTCATCAGGTGACAATGATTGTGACCATGAATGGAGCAAAGGTGTTGGGGAAGGTGGTGGGCATGTAAAGCTTTGGCCCCACATGCCCATCTTTATAACCACTGGCTGGAATCAGAGTGTCAAGTCTCTTTCCTCTCCTCTTACAGATGGATGTGCCCACTCAACCGCCTCCTTTCCTGAGGCTGCTGCTTGCTTTCTCATGGGAGGGGGTGTGCTACATGAGCCCCACTTTTCCCTGTAGCAGAAGAGACACCCCAGATCTCTCCTAGCTGACCAAACTTGGGAATTCCATTTTGTAGGTCATAACTCCAGCATGGGAAAGAGAAATATCTATCTGTTCAGTAGAAACATATGTAATATATATGCCATATATGTAATTTAAAATTTTCTGGGGCCAATCTTAAGAAAACTAAAAATAAACAAGTGATGTTAATTTTAATGTATGTAATCCAAAACAGCCAAAATATTATATTAATATGTAAACAATTATTAGTGGGATATTTTGCACCCTTCTTTTTGTATGAAGCCTTTAGATTCTTGTGTATATCTGACCGTGACAGCACACCTCAGTTGGACTGGCCACTCCTTACGTGCTGAGTGGCCACATGGGGATTGTGGCTATTGGATTGGTCTGCTTCACTGAAGAAGGATTCAGCCTTTATGATTTTATCTGTTTTTATTAGAGCTTCATTAGAATCTGGCAATAACTGTGTCAGTAATAGTCACTGGGTGGAAGACAATAACTGATCGCAGATAAAATGGTAGACCCAAAGTGCTCTACCTGAATAATAGGGAAAAGGGAATTCATGTTTTTAAGACCTGTTAGTGCCAGGAACTTCACACCTTTAAGGATTCCACAGTCCCCATTGTATAGGTGAGGAAAATGAGATTTAGAGAGTTTAACTTGCCAAGGTCAGATAGCCACTCTACAGACTTAAAATTCAATGTAATTCTAACTCTAAAGCCCTAGTTTGCCAACTTGAGAATCACTACTAAGGCAAAAGGCAGATTCACCCTCTTCACCTCCAGAGATGGACTCCTGGTGGGTACCCCCAAATCTGCATTTTTATTGCATGCCCTCTGATTCTGATGAGCTGGTTCCCATGCCACACTTTGAGAAGCAGTGAGGGACAGGCTTCTTTTCATGCCTTTACTCTCTTTGTCCCTCCTGGCTGGTCCTCAGCAGGGAGGTGACTTTGAGAGTCACATCCAACTTCCTTTCTCTCTGGCTTATTCGGGAGAGACCACCTGCAGGGGATCTTTGGTTTGAAATGGACCAGATTAGCTCCTGCTTTCCAAGAATTTAATGTAAACCAAATTAGAGAAAAAACGTTTCAAGGGAATCTCTGAATCTAGGGGTGCTAGCTTCCAGACAGCAACAGAAAAAGGAGAAAATTGTGTCCTGAAGAATACAAGTTACATATCTGTGCTGGATGGGTGGTGTGGGATAACAATAGAACAAGGTTTGGTTGTATCTTGCCCTGTGTGTGTGTGTGTGTGTGTGTGTGTGTCTTTAAATTTCAGACTTGCATATCAGTGTTTCTCTATACACTGTACACAATGTGAACTGCACCATCTTAAATGTTTGGCAGGACATTCGTGCTCATGACATCACATGCTGGGAGGACAGGGAGGCCACTGTGGGCCGGTCCCGGGGAGAGGCAGCCTCAGTGCTGCCATTGAGACGTCCCCACAAAAGAGTGTGTGACGGCCAGATGTGCAGCCGAAGGGAGACTGAACCCGGATTGTGGGGGGAACATTGGCACATGCTGCTTGTGGCTTGAATAGCAGCTCTTGAGGAATCTATATTTCTCCACCTCAACGAAGACTCTGAGAGCTCAGGCTTTGTGGCCCTGTGGCTGGGGGAGGGGATGGAGACGGAGGGACCTGTCACTGCTCCGTGCCCCATTGTTGAAATGAAAAAATGTGGAGATGTGGAGCCACTTTGAGAGGGTTGTGCGAGGTAAGCATCACTTAGGCTCATATCCAAAGTACCTCCCAAAGAGCTTATGTTGAGTGATACACAGCTTTGCTTTTCAAACTGGAAAGTGCATACAGATCACCTGGGAACCTTACTAATAAGCAGATTTTGACCCCAGTAGGTCTGGGATTCTGCATTTCTGACAGCTTTCAGGGGAAATAGGGGATTTTTGAACACAGTAGAAAAACACAAATATGAAAATAAAAACATACCCATCATTTAATCATTAGCGTGATTTCCTTTTTTATATATTCTCGGTCATCATTTTCTTTTAAAACAAAATCACTAACACATTCTACATAGAGTTTTGTAACCTGCTTTAAAAGATCTTAATATGTAGAGAACATTTTCTATCTCTCGAAGTATTCTTCTAAAACAACATTTCTAATAACGGCACAATCTTCCATTGTTTAGATGTACCATGGTTTAGTCAAAGAGTTCCCAAGAATATCTTGGTTATCCTGATACCCTTTTACATTTTTCCTAAGTAATTTTGCCATGAACATCCTTTTCGGTAAATCTTTGCACACACACATGGTGATCTCTTTGAGGTAAGTTCCTAGAAAGGAATTGCCGGATTGCACATTTTCAGAATAGTTTATATTATTGTCTTGCTGGGAGGGGGTGCCTGGCTTCCCCCAGCTCCTATAATAGAATGCAATATACCAATTTAATATGATGTTTTTTAAAAGTTATTTGAAATTTTAAAAATGTCAGTAATGTCGGTATGGAGTTATATAAGAAAATACTTACCATAGCCCTGGCTGCGAGTGTGTGGCTCAGTTGGCTGGAGCATTGTTCAGTACACCAAAAGGTTGCAGGTTTGATTCCTGGTCAGGGCACATACCTAGGTTTTGTGTTCAATACTGGGTTAGGGTACATACGGGAAGCAACTGATTGAAGTTTCTCTCTCATGTCCATGTTTCTCTCTGTCTCTTTCTTCCCTCCTCTCTCTCTAAAACCAATAAAAACATATCCTCAGGTGAGGATTAAAAAAAAAAAAAAGCTATAAAAATGGTTTATGAAAAAATGTCAAAAGTAGTTCTGAGAGGAGAATTGGTATGGCGTGGGAAGGCTGGGGGGTTGCAGTTCAGCCTGCTCCTCATTACAATTCTGCTTCAGTCCAAACGAGCATTTATCTCCAGGAGACCTTGTGTTGGCGGTCGCTCTGATGCCATCAGCCCCTGGTTAGGAGTGTGAAACTCTGGGAACAATGATAGCTAAATCCTTGTTCTTTGTTTTATTTGTCCCTCTGTCCCCAATCTACTAAACATAATATATAGAGGCAAAGACAAGGCTGGGTAAAAAAGGAATCACTTGCTCATTCCTCTAAGCCTTCTAGACAATAATCCTGAGCTTAAGCCAGAAGGAGAAGTCACCTGGGTTCTCTTGCTGCCTGGTTTTGTTTATGTATGTTTCAACTAAGGGTCCAAAAAAATGCACATAAAAGAGACCTTTCAGAGGCACGTGGACTGTTGGAGAGAGCATTTGGACAGGGTAGCCAGGTCCTGTTGGGCATCAGCTTTGGCTTCCAAGCGCAGAGCAGAACCCTCCCAGCGCCCAATCAGAAGACCTGTGAGTGCTTCTGTTCCCTTTATCATGGGCTATACCAAAGCCTTCCTCCCTTGCCTTGGCCTTTTCCAAACTAAAGCACAACTCAGATTTGCGTCCGTTGCAGAGTGTCTAAGCAAGAACCTCAAGCCAATCCGTGGTTCCAGCCCTACGGAAAAAGGTGAGTCAGGGAAAATGAGACCCTATGCTTAGGGAAGTAGAAGCAAAAAATAGGAAAAAAAGAGAAAGGGGGCCTGGTCCCATTGTTTCTGAGGCCAGCTTCACAAATGTGCTTTGGTTATACACTCATTCCTTTACTTTTCCTAACCAAGTTCTGTCAGTTACAACCCAAGCAGGTCTGACTAGTCAGTGGCCTAGACACAGGTCCCACGGTGCCCATGTCAGTTTTCTCCTCTGCCTTTGGGGTCATGGCCTTTCTCCTTTGCCATAACGGAAGGTCCAGAAAATGGATGTGTGATCCAAGTCAGTTCCAATCAAGTGATTCGATAAAGTTCTCTCCTGGCATTTTTCAAACTGAAATGAAGGAAGGAGACCTTTCTCTCCAGCTAGGAGAGCTTCCAGTACTCGTGGTGTTATTCACCTTGTGAAGAAGCCTCTCTGTCGAAAGGGAGAGAAAGGGAAGAAAAGAGAGAAGGATAGCAGGGGTCCAACGACATTCAGGTCCCTAGTTCTATGTGATCCTGGAGCCAGCACCATCGTTTTTGTTCAAAGCTGGTCTGAGCTGAGGTACTGTCACTTTTAATTAAAAAAATTCTCCTCATAGAGGGTCACTTGAACCATTTGGTTTAGACCTCAAGCCTGAGGCAGTCTTATATTTGTGGTAAATTTATGCAGGGTAGAAGGCTAAGGCTTTTCATCACTAATGTTTTTTTTTTTTCATTTTAATTTCTTTATTGATTAAGGTATTACATATGTGTCCTTATCCTCCCATTACCTTCTCATCACTAATGTTCATCCTAACTGAAACCCATAGACACTCTCCTCACCACCACCACAGTTCTCCACTCCTCCCTACCCCCAACAAACTCTTAAAACTTTGGGCATCTTAAAATGGGCTTTGTAAGCATCTGCTAAAATTATATCGTTTACATATTCATCCATCGATTCATTTGTTAATGAGTTAGGCGAACATATAATGAGCATTTGCTTTGTGCCAGCCGTGCATCAGCCACCAGCTATAAAAAAAGAAGCGCAAAGACAATCCTGGCTCTCAAATAATTCACACAGTCTAGTGGTGTAGTCGGGCATCGCATGAATAATGGTGCTGTTAGCTTCTTATCATTGCCATCCTTAATCTACTTTGGAAAGTTACACCCTGACTGAGAGAGGATAATAAAATACCAATAGAAGCCCATTACTGCACAGATTAAAGATAAGAGTTTACAGACTATTTAATGTATAAAGGGCAAATTGACTAGGCTTTCTCGCAAGCTTGCACCTTTTTAATAGGTGTTGAAAGTCAGCCAATCCCTAAGCTCCCTGAAGTCGATTGATTTAATTATGAACAAGACGGTGAGGAATTGGCAGAAAAGTGCCATCTCCAGGCTTCTGTACAACTAAGTCCTACTAAGTCTTTCTGCAGAGGAATATGTTGTTTTTTTCTGAAGGCTGAAATTTACTCGAAGACATCCATCTTTTGCTTGCCTAAATGATTTAAAAACTCCCTCTCCAGTTGACAGAGATAATTTTTTATTGTGATAGGTACAATAGAAACAGCTGAATCAGCTAGCACTTACACGCACATAAAAAGCATGGCTGGGTGAGCAGAGTAAAGTGGAAACTTGAAGCAGTGACCCCCATGCAAGCAGTGACATGTGCAAGAGGAAGAGAAGGGAGTTTCAGGGAAACTTGTAGCCTATGTCATAACTTCTAACCTTTCTATTGAGGAGTGTAGCTGTCTCAGTCAGTGTGGACTGCTATAACAAAATACCATGGACTGGGTGGCTTAAACAACAAACATTTATCTCTCACAGTTCTGGAGGCTGGGAAGTCCAAGATCAAGGCTCTGGCAGATCTAGTGACCGGTGAGAACTCTCTTCCTGGTTTGCAGATGGCTGCCTTCTTGCTGTGTCCTGACAACAGGGTTGTGGGAGGGGGGTGGAGAGGGGAGGAGAAGGATATCTAGTCCTTCTTATAGGACACAAATGTTATCATGGGGCTTCACCCTCATGACCTTATCTAAACCTTATTACCTTCTGAAGGCCCACCTCCAAATACCACCACCTTGGGGATTAAAGTTTCAACATTTGAATTTTGAGAAGCACACAAACATTCTGTTTACTCAGCCATCAGAATGGCTCATTATATGTTCTCTCCCACATGAAGAAACTGGGGCCCAGGGAGATGAAGTAAGGCCACACAACCAGTGAGAATCAAGGTCAAGATTTGAAACCATGTCTTCCAATGACAAGGCCAGTTCTCATACTGCTACAGCACATTTGGAGTTTATGATGTGACACCAAATTATGTTTAACAAAATACAGTAGAATAAAAACGTCAAAAACATGCATCTTTATCAGAGGATATTAAAGAGAAGCATACAGTTTATTTAAAATAGAAATATAGAGAACAGCACACAAAACTTTGGTTATCTAATTAAATTAAAAAAATAGATTTTTATTGATTTCCAAGAGAAAGGGAGAAGGAGAGAGAGATAGAAACATCAATGATGAAAGGGAATCATTAATTGGCTGCTTCCTGCATGCTTTCCCTTGGGATTCTGCCTAAAACCTGGGCATGTACCCTGACCAGGAATCAAACTGTGACCTCCTGGCTTATAGGTCGATACTCAACCACTGAGCCACGCCAGCCGAGCTGTTTATTTAATTTTTAAAACAATTCCATGAGTTAGGAGCTATTATATGCCCACTGTACAGATAAACAAACAAACAAAACAAAAAACAGAGGCACAGAGGTTGAGGAAATCACTTCAGGTTCCATAGCCAGAAGTATAATCCTTGTAGCCTGACTATAAAGCCTGAAGTGTTCACCACTACTATAGCCTTTGAGTGAAATTTATTCCCTAAGCAAGTGGAAAGAATTACTATGGGAAGCCATTTAATGAAAGGACAGATCCAAAATTAACATAATATTTTTAATGTACTCTCCCAACTAAAAATGTTAGTTTAGTGGTAGGGTTAAATTCTTAACTTTAGTTAGATGGAAAATTGGAAAATAAAGGGAGCTCAAAGTCTCTATAGTATGAGGGCTATTGAATACTTCTGTCTCTGAAAAGAGGAAATGTAGACTCATTTTCTCCATCACTACACACACGGCTTTTCAGGAAATCAGGGGAATTAGCTACCAGAGGGAGTAAACACTGTGGTAGGCTTTGAAGTTCTAATGAATGACAGAGATCATAATCTGTATGTAAAAAGTAAGTACCGGGGAACACATTTTACTAGGTCTGGGCCACGGTAGTCACCCGCCTTCACAATAGTTTCCAATGTTAAGCCGGGTTCAGATCATGGGTTTGTTTTCCAAACAAATGCCAAAATTAGTAACTCTGTTTAAAAAAAAATAATTGGGCTCAAAAACCTTCAAAATATCAATCATTCAATTAGGCCTCCTTAGAAAAACAATGTTAGGATTTTTGTACAGAGCCCGTTTGAAGTTAAGCAGCTTTGACTTAAGATTTGAAAATAAGAGATCGTTCTAGGTCAGGAGGCCTTTCTGAGCTACTTTCAATCCCACAAAACCCCTAGAAGAGAAGTAGGTAGGGCCTTCCTTGACTTTATTTTAAAAATGTATTTGATTTCCAGGAGGCCCCAGGAGGGTGGGCAGTGCCAAGCCCTGGGAGGTTATCAAAGACTCTTCTGCTGAGGATTGGGAATTGATTTCATAGAAAATAAAACAAAAGAACCTGGCTCGCTCTGTGTCCGACCTGGTAGCTGCAGTGACCCTGATGGAGAAAGGAGTGGAATTCGTGTCCTTGAAGTCCTTCTCCAAAGCCTGAAGTTTTCCCTGGACAAACCTAATTTTATTTAAGAACCCTTTACAGAATTATTCTCCAAAAATGCATTTGAACCCTTCCTGAACCCATGTCTGCTTCAGCTAGCACTGTCACTTGGAGTTAACAAGTTCCATATGTTTGCCACCCATGGTGAGAAGAGTTATTCCATTTACTCGTCCTCCCATTGTCTCTTGTAAGCCAGTTACTTTGTCCCTTCAAAGTTCATTTGGTTGCCACACCACCTCCAGGGTCAATTAATGGATCTCAGAATTTGAAAAGGAGCAACTTTTGAGATGCAATTTTGTGAAGAAGATTGAGTAAACATTCTGCAGTGGATGAAAATCTTGGCACAAGTAAATTAGCTTCAAATGCATCCATTTTCTAATCTGTTCAAGGGAAACAAAAGCTCCTCAGACTTTGAGAGAAGAAAATAAAAAGTTTCAAATTGCAATATAACAGTAAGTGATAAATATGCCTCTAATTTCCCTCTATGCCTTTCCTCCCACTAGAACTGGCCGGTCACTTTCTGGCAACATAGTAGTATTTCATCATATTTATGGATTCAAATTAGGAAAGATACTGGAATGTGCCTTTGCCAGAAAATGCCACTAAACGTCTGTGTAGTTCCTCTAATACATTTCATATATATATGAATAATATATATATATATATATATATATATATATATATATAGTTCCACATTATTATCTTTCATTCACTGATATAGTTTAAATTCTAGGACACCAACATTTTTAGGAGGTCATTTCTTTCCCTTTAATTATTACAAAATGAACAGATAATGTTCTATCTCAAGAGTTCTTTTCCCCTCTTTTTGTGTTTTCCTTCACAATTCTATGTATAGGATTTATGGGCACTTTTCATATTTCTGCTATTAAATCTTATTAGAAAATTTCATTCTGTAAACTTTTATAACTATCTTCTCTATCTTTAGATGTACATATGTATGTTTATTTGTTACACACACACACACACACACACACACATATATACACATATACATATATATATATATATATATATATATATATATATACATATATATACTAGTGTGTGTATATATACACACACTAGTGTATATATTGATTTTAGAGAGGAAAAGAGAGGGAGCACACTCCCTATTGGGGATTTAGTCTGCAACCTGTGCATATGCCCTTGACCATAATCAAACCTGGGACCCTTCAGTCTGCAAGCCTACACTCTATCCACCGAGCCAAACCAGCTAGGGCTAGATGTACATATGTATGTTTAGTTATCTCCAAAGATGAACAACTGTATTCATGTATTATGTACAATATAAAATGTAACCTAAATATTAAAAGAATGAAAAAATAAAATAACATTTAAATTTGTTTCATATTATTTATTAATCTTAAAAAACTATCTTTTCTCGTTATAGTACTAACTAGAGGCCTGGTGCATGAAATTCATGCATGGGGGTGTGTGTCCCTCAACCCAGCCTGCACCCTCTCACAATCCAGGTCTGCTGGCCTGCCTGCCTGCCTGATCGCCCCTAAACACTCTGCTTGCCTGTCTCATTACCCCTAACACCTCTGCCTGTCTGATCACCCCCAACCACTTCTGCCTGACTGCCTGATGCCCCTAACTATAATACCTCTGCCTGCCTGATGCCTGTAACTGCTCCCCTGCCTATCTGATTGCCCCCAACTGCCTCTGCCTGCCTTCTTGATCGCCCCTAAACACTCTGCTTGTCTGCCTGATTGCCCCTAATTGCTCCCCTGTTGGCCTGATCACCCCTAACTGCCTCTGCCTTGGCCTCTGCCACAGTGGCTTAGTCTGGAAGCATGTTGGGAATGACATCCAGAAGGTCGTTTATGGTCTAATTAGCATATTACCCTTTTATTAGTATAGATAATATTTTAAGGAGGGAAATGGGTTTGAACCTGCTTCATTATTTAACACTAGGACAAACATTCAAAAGTCTAATTATTAGTTTAATTATCTTTACTACTTGTTTTAATAGCTGCTTTGGCTAAAAAAGACTATGCCATCTGAATATATAGAACCATATAGGAAAAGTCCATCATGACTTCAAAATTTATGGAGAAGAGTGACAGAAGAGCATAATGACTGAGGAAACTGTCATTATGCTCTTCTGTCACTCTTCTCCATGAATTTTGCAAAGATTTGTATTAAAACTTGGCAGTTCTCCATCTTTCTTTCTTCTTTAAAAAAAAATATTTTATTAATTTTTCACAGAGAGGAAGAGAGAGGGATAGAGAGTTAGAAACATCGATGAGAGAGAATCATCGATCAGCTGCCTCCTGCACACCCCCCACTGGGGGTGCGCCCGCAACCAAGGTATGTGCCCTTGCCCAGAATCGAACCCAGGACCCTTCAGTCTGCAGGCTGACGCTCTATCCACTGAGCCAAACCGGTCCTGGCTCTCCATCTTTCTTGATGCGACTCAGTTTTTTTCAAACTAATCAGATAGTTTGTAATTTTATACTTCTAAAAATTGTTTGCAGTCTCTTCGTTTGTAAGATTTCTTAATCAGATTTTAAACATTTAAGTTTTCTGTATGTACAGTAGGACTGCTTTTATATGTACTGCTTTTATAGTTGATAGTATTATTTTCAGCTTCTGTTATTTGTGTCATTGTTTGGGGAGAGGCACCAGGGTGTCTTCTTGGTTTGCCACTTAGGATATGGCTAATTTTTAAAAAGGCTCTTGTTATAGAACATAAAGATTAACAACATCTTATTTTTGAAAATAAAAGTAAAATATGTTTTGAAGAACACTTGAAAAAACAGAAAAGTATAAAGAAAAAAATGCAAAACATCTTAAATAAGACTTCTCAGAGGTAAATAATGGTTAACATTTTATATCTTCTTCTAAATCTTTTTCTGCACATTTATAAAATATATATTTTCAAAAACTAAAGACATACTAAATAAAATATTTGCATCCTACTTTAAAAGTTTAACATGATGATGACCTCATGTCACAAAACATTTTTTAAAGACAATTTTGAATGGGTGTTACCCTATACTTTATTTAAACCTCTAGCTTGGAATATTAGGTTGATTTTGTTAGGGTATTTTTTTCTGCAATTTGGTATAAATCTTTTATCATAATCTTTTCTCATGACTTGTGAAAAATGTGTGTTCTGAAAAGAAACTGCTATCAGCCATTCGGATCTCAATGTGGATGAGTTATGACACTGTGTTCCTTCTTTAGGGGGAGTTAACTGAAAACATTTGAAGATCTCTTTCCTATTGTGGAATGCCAGACTTTGTTTCCCATGGAGGTATTTTGGGCATCAGGGAGCAGATAGGAAAGAGGTGGTCTCCCTCCACTGGCCCCCCAGGCTCACAGCACATCTTCATGTGTCCTTCCCACCATGGTTGGTTAGGCCACTATCCACATTCTTGTACAAGATTGACAAGGCTGGTGAGAAAATTGAGGATATTATATCCACATTTGGAACTTATTTCCAATACATTTAAGGGGCTGCTTTGGACACAGAGCTTCAGAGAACAGGGAAACCCCATTGCTAGGAGCCCTCCTCCATCCCTGCACTCTACCTTGTGAGGAGTGCCTCTGCTAGGAAGGAAATCCAATCAGCCTTCCAGCCACCAGAATTGAATTTGGATGGGCTATTTCCTCTTTGTGTTCTGTTCCAAATTGTATTCCTGTTCCTATGTTTGAAGTTAATTAGAGTCATGAATCATTTGTACTTCCCTTTTCTGAAGGGAAGCCTGCCAGAGTACTTATGTCATCCAGTTAATTGACTTACAGAGGGCTCATCCTTTCCTGAAAACACTCTAAATGGCTCTGATGGGTAAGTATTAGGCTTACACATCCAATATATTAAAAGGCTAATATGCAAATAGACCAAACGGCAGAATGACTGGCTGCTATGACACACACTGACCACAGGGGGAAAATGCTCAATATAGGAGCTGCCCCCTTGTTGTCAGTGTGCTCCCACAGGAGGAGCACTGCAGAGCCAGAGGCCCTGAGCTGGGCTCACGGCTGGTGAGCACAGTGGCAGTGGTGGGAGGCTCTCCCGCCTCCACAGCAGCACTAAGGATGTCCATCTGATGGGGAGTGGGCCTGAGCCATCAGTCAGACACCCCCTGAATGCTCCCAGACTACAAGAGGGCCCAGGCCGGGCTGAGGGAGTCCCCCGCCCCCACAAGTGCACAAATTTTGTGCACCAGGCCTTTAGTATAAGTATTAAAAGTTTGCAGAATTCAGATTTCTAGTTCAAAGAAATGGAGAGTGTGATTTTCTCTCTGAGCCTTGTAGCTTGGAATTTTTCTTGATTTGATGGAGGCCAGTGTGAAAATGGAAGAAACCTCTCCTCAGATAGGGGTACAGGAGAGGAAGGAACTTGACACAGAAAGGACTCCCATTGCCAGTCAGTGAAATGCTGATAGCCGAACATAAAATGGGACAGTGCTGTCAACCTAATGTTTGCGATATGAAGATCCCTTAAGTTTCTAATGAGGTATTTAATTTTTAAAGTGGTTTCGAGTTACAGCCTAAGGAGAAGTGGGTTCCAAAGCAGCTGTGATACTCTGAACAACCTCTTACTTGTTTTTTTCAATTTTAAGAACTTTGGTAAGGTATATATAACATAAAACCTGCTATCTTAGCTATTTTTCAGTTCAGTGATATTAAGCACACTCATCTTGTGCAATGATCACCACCATCCTCTTCTAAACTCTTTTCATCTTGCACCTCTGAAACTCTATACTCATTAAACAGTGACTCCCCACTCTCTCCTTTTCCAGTCCCTGGAAGCCATCCCTCCTCCTCTTCCTCCTCCTCTTCCTCCTCCTCCTCCTCCTCCTCCTCCTTCTTCTTCTTCAAATATATTTTATTGATTTTTTACAGAGAGGAAGAGAGAGGGATAGAGGGTTAGAAACATCAATGAGAGAGAATCATCTATCAGCTGCCTCTTGCACATCCCCTCCTGGGATGTGCCCCCAACCAAGATACATGCCCTTCGCAGGAATCAAACTCAGGACCTTTCAGTCCGAAGGCTGATGCTCTATCCATTGAGCCAAACCGGTTTTGGCATGCCCCCATCTTCTAACTGTCTCTATGATTTTGACCACTCTAGGCATTCCAAAATTGGAGTTATATAGTTTTGTTTTTCTGTGACTGGCTTATTTCACTGAGCATAGTGCCCTCAAAATTCATCCATGATATAATATATGCCAGAATTTCCTTTTTTAAGGCTGAATAATATTCCATTGTATGTATATACCACATTTTCTTTATCTATTCACCCTTTGATGGAGTCCTGCATTGCATCCATATTTTAGCCATTGTGCATAATGCTGTTATGAACATATAGCTTAAGACCCTGCTTTCAATTCTTTTGGTTATATACCCAAAGGAGGAATTGCTGGATCATATGATAATTCTATTTTTTTTAAATTGCTATACTGTTTTCCACAGCAGCTGTATCATTTTATATTCCCACTAATAGTGCACAAGGATTAGACTCTACACCCTTGTCAACACTTGTTATTAAACAACCTTTTAATTTTAAGAACCATGTAATGAGGTTCTATTTTGAAATATTAATTCAATTTTTTTTAAATATTGGCAATCCCTACTTCCAGGTTGTCCTGTGATTCTTCTTGGATATTATATGTAATAGGTAAATGGACAACCCTTCCACCAGTAAGACTGAGTTATCAGGCTTATTGTTCCTGGGAAGAAAAATACTATGTAAGAGAATCCTTGTCAGAGTGAAAGAGGAGTGGAAAGCCAGTCCTTGCTGGCCCTCTGCAAAGGGAGAGTGGGAGAGAAATGGAGATAAAATGGAGAGGGGAAAATACTTGTCCTGGTTCTCCCTGTCTATGGGTGGGGTGGGAAAGCTTGAAAACATTGGATGGGTTCGTGGTCTACTTAGCTGGAAAGGGTAGAAGCAGTGTGCTGGTAAATGTATAACACAGCTCTCTGGAAAAACAAAACAACCCTCCTCTCCCACCCCCTGGTTTTGTAACATTTGCCAATTTGCATGGTGTAAATGCTCCCAACATGGTTGGTTTCAAACTACCAAAACAAACTCATTGAACATGGAGTTGGGAAAATATGTGCAACAGTATGTCATTATATAGGATTTCCCCCATACGGATATAATAGTTGTAAATAACATTGAGAGCAGCCAAATGTAGTAAAATAGTTAATCACAACCTTTTGTTTTCAATATAATTAATTGAAAGTTTATTTAATGGTGGTTATGTTTAGCAACGGGCTCACAAAACTTCTAAGAAGTTAACAGTTGTTCCCATGAGCAAGCTGCAGCAACCCACTGGTTATAAGCGTCAATAACCAGAGCCCGGAAACAATAGTGTACCCTTAGTGAGGGAAGTGACTGGGGTACCTGAGGCTGAGGTAGTGTTCGTGGTTCCCCAAGTCTCAGGAGGATGTAGTGGGTTCTAAAGCAGAAGAACTGTGGGCTCAGTGGACCAGCAAAGCCCTGGAGTCCATACAAACGAGCAGGAACATCACATTTGGAATGAGAAAGCCTAAAAATATCGGAGGGATTAGTGGGCCACTTAGCTGGAAAGGATAGAAGCACTGGTGTGCCGGACCACTGTGGACTGAATGCCAGACCTGTGGACTTTGGAAGTGCATGTCATTATGAAACCCATTTGGCTAGAAGGGCTAGTCTTTCTTCAGTGGTCACCTGTCCAGGAAGCAGTCCAGGGAGCCATTGTGTGGCAGCATCCATTAAGTGTGCAAAGCACCCTCCACTCATCTGCACCCCCAACTTAGGAGATCATACAGGCTCTGTTCCCAGACGTCATTTTGGAGGAAAAGCAAGGGGAAGGGGAGGAAATCCAAAGACTGAACCCTTATCCCAAAGAGACTCAATCATCTAAGAGACTAAACAGGAAGACACCCGAGAATCCGTAAATGAATACATTTAAAGTTTGTTTCCACTGCCACCCAGGCAGGTGAACTTCTGCAAGGGAGATCCTGAGTTGACAGAAAACAAAGACACATGCTCGCATCTACATGTAGTGTCAAAATATGCGACCCTGCTATACCACTCCTCTGTTCCCCAGGTGTCACTTCCTGTACTATCAAAGATAAAAATAGATGAATCCTCCACTAAGCTATTGCAATTGGGTTTGGGGTTGTAGGCTGGTAATGTTTTTTCAGTTTGTCCTTAAATTGAATGGGGGCAATGGAACTGAGTGCTCCGTGGGCTGAGGCTGGAGGGTGTGTGGCTGTGATAGGAGTTAGCACTGAGAATGGGGTAACTCAGGAGGCAGCACAGTGGGCTGGGTCCAGAGAGAGCCCTGCACCGTGTTTGAAGAAACTGGTAAGAGGGAGATGGAATTTAAAAATGTAGGATGGCACTAACTTTCTTCAAATTTAAATTTTAATAGTCGGTTAGCTGTAGTTTTTAAAATATTTTTATTCTGAGAACAAGTTTTCCACAATAATGCAATTAGTTTCAAACCAATAAAATAAAATAAAATAGCTCATTTATCTGGCTTTTCTACAATGGACAATTGATTGAAACATTTAAGGCAAGATTCACTTATTCATCTCCATTTTAGAATGGAAAGAATATACCAGACTTCTGGAACTGGTTAAGGTTAACAAAATATGGGAAAGCTTCTTTTTCTTTTTTCTCTTTTTTTTCTTTTGGTAGTTTCCTAGGTAAAAGCTTTACATTACTGTGGATATTTTATAGTAAGACATTTTTGTTTCTCACTTTTTTTTATAAACCCATTTTTAAACTTAAAGGCACACAATAAAGCTTTATGCATTTATTAAAATATACACATTTTGGTAAATTTAGAATTTTCCCTTAGCATTTTGATATATCAATATATTGTCAACACCACAGTCAATTTCAAAATAAAGTACACTCCATAACATATCTGCATATTATTTCTTTCATCATGACACACTACAACACCCCATTGTACAGTGCACCAATGGGAATTAAAAACCACAAAACGAACAGACTTTAACAAATACAGCAGTTATATATAGTATATATATACATACATATATACATGTATATATACATGTATGTACACACATATACATGTATATATATCAAAGACATATCAAAGAACAACACCAGAAATTACCAGCTGCAAAAAGCAAGTCATACTTCTCAAGGACCAAACAAAAATGAAACAAGTTAGTAAAATTTACAGGCTGTACTTATAACTTTGGGTATGAATTAAACAGTAACCTTTCTTTCCACAGTGAGAAAAAGCTAGAAGGTTTTTCCCCCTCTTGTTAGATGGTGTAACTTTGTGGGATAAGAACAACACATGCTCTCTTCAAAACCTGCAGAACCTTCTGTTAGCCCAGACAGGTGAGGTATTTATGTGCCACCATAGCATTAGCAGTGTCTTTGTTTTGGAAAGTGGGGGTTCATGATTTCCTGTAGAGACTCTTGCTTTGGGGAGTGTGAGTGAGACCAGTGCATCTCAACCGCCAAGACCAACCAGGAGGAGATGGGTAAGGAGCAGTCTCTCGTTCCAATACTGGAATGAACACAATCCTTCCTACTCTGCACTTCCTGAGAAATTTACACCACCCACAATTCCTTTTAGCCAGTGTCACCACGTCAGTGTCAGGAACACATAATAGAAAAACAAACAACAAATAAACACAGAGTCCCTCATGAAAGAAGTCCACACTGCCTCCATTTCCTAGTTTGAATACAAAGCCATCTTCTTTTCTTTTTGTACCTAAATGCACTTATATGTTCTTAAAGAGCAAGAAATTAGATCTACCTGCTTTCAGAAGACGTCTAGCCCAAAGGTGTCTCTGTGAAAGCTCTAGATGAATGCTGCAATCCCATGCATGTAGAATACTGTGTAATGATTTCTAACACTATTTTTAGTTGATACTGCAGGATACAGGTTCATTTTTGAAAGACTTCAAAACATCCACTAATCCCTTTTAGGTTTTAAATCCTACAAAAAAAAAAAAGAAGAAGAAAAAAAAAAAGAATGTCCTTTTCTTGGAGAAGCAATTTTGGCAAAAGGCAGCAGCGTAGGTGTTTCAGAGTGATGCATGTACGACTTCAGCCCAACAAGAAGAGGAAAGCATTTTCGACAGGAAGTTGCTCTGGACGGGGAAAAGGGATCACAACAGCCTCTCCCGTCAAGTCTTAGGGAAAATACAAGTATACAAGGAACTGCAATTATGTACATGAATATGCCCATCCCCATTCCAACAGTAAACTCCAAACAGCATCCTGGCTCCTGCTTGGGGTGGGGCCGGTGTCTGGGATGCTGTTTCTGCGCTTGCGCACTGTTTAATAACAACTATTGGCTGTCTTAGGGCCGGACACCACTGCTTACCAGGAGGCTCTTTCTCTCTTGGAACCTTCAGAAGGTCACCGTAGACAAACAGGTCTTCAGTCAGGGAGGTACTTGCACACAAGAGTAACCTAGGCTTAGTAGAAATTTTGGAGAGAAACACCTTTCTTGACTTGTTGTGTTCCAAATGGCATGAAAACGGAGTGCTGTCCTGCTGCCCTAGTGGCCAGCTTTGGATTAAGTGTTTCATTTGCACAACCCTCTGCCACAGCGTGAGAAATGAGGGCCATCTGCGGATTGCTCACTAACCGGAAGGCTTATATCCAAGAGTAGACCATTAACTGCTGCCTGGGCTTGGTAAACTGACCCCAGCTCTAGCTTCAAACACATTTCCTGATGTCTGACATCCCCACCCACCAAGACATTCTAATCTGAGGAACACGCAGTTGACCCTCAATGTGCTCCCACTGATATCTCTGGACCTGGTAAAACCTGCTGGGAAAGGCAACAGCAATTTTGTCTACACTTTTAGGATGATTCTCAAACTCCTGTGCTCAAGCTAGATAAAATCTTGAGCAGACGTTTTACTGTGTAGCTCAGATAGAAATAAAAACTTATCAGGTTTGGTTGTTTAAGTTTTATGATTGAGAATTTTAAATTGGCTGCATATTACTTTGTCTCATCTGACCATATGTTAAATGTGAGGTTCATGATCAAAGGAAGAATCATATATTGCCTTCAGTATGGATATGTGTTCTGTTGAATATGGCAAATCCACTTGGAGTGTCTATGTGACTTGTTAGCTCCTTGCATAGGCAGAGGAAGTCACTGCCTCAGCTTCTTAAAGTCCAGCTTTCCCTGATTCATACTTTCATCATTTCCCCAGTGCCTCCCCACCCAAGGAGAGCCAGCCAGCTCAGTTCCACTTGCACGTCTATCTGTGGGTGAGCCCTAACCTGCCTTCTCAAATTTCTTACTGTTACATACATAAATCATGCATAATTCATAAGCTCCTGCCAAACTAGCTTCTTGCTTTCCCTTGAAGGAGGCACAGTACAAATTATTAGTCAGGAGACAGCCACCAGCCACATTCTACACCTTACTCATGCTGATCTTCCACTCGGCAAGCCTCTCCCCCATTTCTACCTGTAAAATTCCGTCCATTCCACAAGGCTCAACACAAGGGCTGCATTCTCTATTATTTTTTTCAGTGGAAGGAGGTCTTTTCAATATTCGAACCCTCACTGAACATTATAACTTCCCCATCTTACCTATCATTTTCATGATTGTTCTTTATTTATATATCTTCTTTCCCCTATTTCTTATGCCATAGCACATCATAAGCACTCCATAAAAAAAACTTTGTTGAATAAATTATTTTCCTTTCATTTATCACACATTCATCCATCCATCTATCCATTCAGATATTTATGGTACATTCACTATGTGCCAGGCACAGGTACCTGGTAAAATCAGGCCTGCAACTTATCGGTGGGTTTCAATAACCTATGCTATTGTAATAATCTGTCCTTATAAAGGAAGATTTGTTCTTATTTGTACTTCTTCCAGTCATTAACAATCTCATTATTTTTCAAGTTGCCTCTCATTGGCAATTAGCATTGCATATTAAGTTTCTGCGTTTCCGTACTTATCACTTCTAGCTTTGTTTTATCCTTTTTGTTTGACCACAGCTCCCTACTTAATTATTTTGGGTATTATATGTAATTTGATAGCCACCTGGAATCCTTTTGAAATGAAGCAGAGTACCAATAAATCAACAACAACTGAAAAAATCAAATAATTGGCTCCAAACCACAAATCCACATGCTGTAACCTCATTGGAAGAGCTCTTGCTGCAGAGAAGAATTTAATAAAATGTAAGTCTTCCTTGGACTCCTTTCAAGGAGGCTACATTTCTATGGTAATTATTTATAAGGTGATCTTATGTTTAATGTGGTTTCACAGATGTGGTCTTCAGGAAATTATCCGGAAACACTAGTAAAATCATCCTAATGATTGATGGGATTCGAAAACTGCATTGTGAAATCTGGGGCTGTTTCATGAGAGCTGGGGAACATGAGGAAAACTATGTCTATTTGCCTTATAAAAACCTTTTTCTGTCATATTGACTAATTTTAAAAAAACCAACTTTGCTAGGAAGATGACCAATCAATTTTAGAGAAATAAAGAGATCAAAATTTTAAAAAATTATAGAGATACTATTTGGGAATGAAGTAGTTCATAGGATCTTCACAAAGTCAATGCCAATGGTATTTCCAAAGCTTGTGTTCTCTCTCCTCATGCTCCAGAAATGGCATACAGCAGCCACCAGGCTATTGTGACTTTAATACTAAAACCTCTCTAGTAAAAGGAAGCTCTTTCACCCACATTAAGATTTTGTGATTTTGCATTCATATTTCTCTTTGAACATTTATAATGAATACAGCCCCACCCTATCTACCTGGATATATCCCAAGCTTAACCAGATTTTATTTAAAGTAGGCGGATTTGTTGAATTCTAAAGCCAGTTCAAAGCTTCATTTTCAAAAAATTCCTGATGATTAGATTACAATTAACGCTCAAGGATCTATTTCACAGACCAGGTACTGTATCTTTATGGCTGAGGTCAGGGGAGAAAAAAAATAAAACAAAACAAAACGGCATTGCTAAGCATTACATTAAAATGACAAATGGCCTCAGAAAATTAGAGTTATAAACAATTAATATAGAAGAATGAAAAAGAAGGTCTAGAAAACAGTTATTTGAATTTAAATGACATGTTGGCTGTGGGTATGATATACAATCTATTTGAAATCATATTAGAACGATAGTTTCAATTGACCTTTTAAAAATACCATGGTAAAGCCGAGTGCACCAGCTGTGGGGACTTGTGATGTTCAGCTGTTTTATTTACAACTACCAGGCTGCAGTGCTGCTCGTTCCCTGGGCTGAGAGCCTCCAAGGGCACTGCCACTCTCTTCTGCATTCCTGTCACGTGGTACTTTGTCAATCAGGATTAGTTGGGTGAAAAAATGGACTTCTGCTTCCTATCCATAATCCTACAGTGTGCCAAGATGGCACTCACCTCAACCTGTAAGGAAGAATAGATTTAAACATGTGTTGATGTGTTCTGGAAAACTTTTGGCATAACACTAGATCCAGGAGAGAGAGAATAAGGAATTGGCTCTTTTGCCCCATTTTCAGAAGTTCTCACGGAGATTTTAGCTTAACCCAAGCTGTGCCTTCACATGCATGTGTACACATCTCAATGCAGCGTTGGAATCTCTGCCTCCCAAGAGCAGTTAACAGACCCCGAACCTTTCCCTGTTTGCAGATTGTCTCCTCCAGCTAGTTTCAGAGAAATCCCTTCAAGAGCACCTCTTAAGGCCCAAATTTAAACCTCATCAGGTAGCTATTTCTCTGGGCTTCAGTGAAATTGCTCTGGGAAATAACAGGGAGAAAAGTACATGTCTACAAGTGAGCTACCCCAGAAGAATAAGGTTCAGAAGTGAAATGTGATCTCATGGAATGCAATTACCTAAGAAGCTGTGCTTCAACATTTTTGTTTTCAGAGTAGCACTCACCAATCAAATGGTGGCCTATCTTAAAAAAAAAAAAAGAAAAAAAAAGAAGAAAGAAACACGACAGAATTTATAATTTTAGAAATCTGAAATAGAATTTGCAATGTGATCTCAGTGGCTGGGTCACCTCTCCTTGTAAAGATTTTCATCTGATTATAAAACAAACAGCCTCCTTCTTCAAGGCATATTAGTGCCGTGAAATCATGCTCCACCTTTGCCCCCTTCCCTTCTGTCAGCAGGAGCTTAGAGCCCGCTATAAGAGAAGGCTTGGCGAGGAGTTCATTTCTGCCAACACCCCCTGGCCTTCGCTGCAAGAGATGTTATTTAATGTTTTGTGGGCATTTATGTGGAGCTTTGATGGTGCTCCTCACCCCATTACCGGGTCTGCATGGCTGCTGTATGATACATCTGAAGCCTCTGGGGAAATGGTTTCAGTGTCCCTGACTTTTGGGGGACCCTAAAGTTATATGTTGGAGACAGTGAGAATGTTGGTGAATAAAAAGAAGCATGTGTCTTTTCCATGAATTTGTTTTTGTGAGATTTTAGGACAAAATGCTGCTGCTTGCTGAGGAAGTGCCAATGCCACCTGCCCACCCTGGCCTGGGGGAGCTGCCCTCAGCCCGTATGCTGAGCATAGAGTTTTGCCCTTGGGGTCTCAGGTGGTAGAAATGCTGCAGCGAGGAGCTGCAGCCTCAGGGTGGTCCAAGAAGTTTTCTCCTTGCTTCTTGGGGTCTCCATCAGAAGCAAAAATGATTTCAACCAGCAAAGCAAAGGCCTGGGAAACATTTGCTGCCATCAGCTCTGATGGTTGCATCTAAGTTAGAATTTCTTGTAGCTTTTTGTTTAGTTAAAAAAAAAATTTTTTTTTTTCTATAAGGGGACCAGTCAGGGGACTCAGGTTAAACCCTTCAACAGAACTATCCTGAAGAGCAAAAGAAGCAAATGACAGGCTATGACTGGGGACTGGCTTTGGGGAAGGCTGGACTTTGGAAATGAGAGGCAAAACCGTTTTCACCTTCTAGCCCACAGGTTAAGTTACTGAAAACACATCACCGCCATTGCTATGTATTTCTTGTGTTGTTTACTGCTACTCTGGAGAGTAATCTAACTCATCGTTTGCAATCAGGGCCTCCGAGTTCTGTTTGTGTTTGCTTTTGCTCTTCGCTTTGCTACTTGTCCGGGGGTTGGCCGTGGCATCTGACATCTGTTGGTAATAGAAGCCTTTGTCTTCGGACGGCCCGCCCCAGTTCTCCTGGCTCTCGCCCTCGGTGGCATAGGAGAAACCCTCCTCCACAGAGAAAGGGTCATCCACGTCGTAGCTTTGGTACGTGCTCTGGTGCAGGGCCTCCTCGCGGGCGCTGATTTCCAGGGTGCTGTTCCAGATGCCGTACCCAAAGTAAATGAGCATACCTGCAGGAGGGAGAGGCACAGGTGACTGAAAGGCACTGGCAGCTGCTTTGGGATCCATGGGGTGAGGGGGAGATCACTCTCCAGTGCAAGCAGGGCTGGTGGTCCATGTGTTTTCTTTGGTCTACACTGAGTTTTGAAGAGACTGGAATGAAAGGCCATTATAATTGGGAGACTGGACATTAGGCAACCCATATTTATAGCTTCCCCTAGAAAAGTCTGATAACACTGCACCCGTATTCCTGTATGGCTACTTAGGGCTGGAGGTAAGAACCAGCTGACTCCTTACACAAGATGAGGGCTCTCTAGGTCACCCCAGGCCCCACCTCCCCTGTTGACATCCAGCTCACTGCATTCATGTAGGTGCCAGCCAGGAATCCGCATTTTTTTTTTTTTTTAAAAACCTTGGGTTAAATATTTATGGATGAGAAACAGTGTATTCCCAACATTCTCACATTTTGTTAACCCATGCCTCCATCTTTTATTTTGCCACTTAGCAGAATTCATGTCACTCCATGCTTTCCCTTGGCATATTGCACTCACTGGCAGCCCAATACACTACTGCCACACAGAGCTGCCCACGTCCTTCTGTGGCCACTATTATGGCCCTTAGAACAGCTATTGTGTGATTGATTATCTGCACAGAGAGGTCCTATGTTATAGACTCTTCAGAGAACTGGCACTTAGTATCTGTGGAATGAATGAAGGAGGATTCCTAAGAAACATGAAATATCAGTGCAATTCCTTGTTTTGATATCAATCCAAGCAAAGGAAAGAAACTTGTCTCTCTAGTCAATCTGTAGCATTAATATGGGCCAGTGTTTCATTTCTACTAGAATTATCTGATACAAAATCTAAAAATAATTTGAGAGCACCATTTTCTATCTCGAAAACTGAGAACTATAGCCATGGGAGGCCATAGAGCATGATGACTAAGAGTGTGAGCTGTGGGTTCCAATCCTGCCTCCACCACTATTCACTGTGTAATTACGGTACTTAGCCTCTTGGTGTCTCAGTTTTATCTTCTGTAAACCATGAGAGCATTGTACCTATAATATAGGGTTGCTGTGGGAATGAGACCAATTAAGCCATCGTTTTCAACAGTGTCTGCACCTGAGAGCCACCTGGGAAGTTTTGAACCACTCTGATATCTAAGCCCCACTGATACTTGAGCTGCAGTGTGACCCAAGCATAGGTGTAGTTTTTAAAGCTTCACAGGTGATTCCAATGGTCAGACACGTCTGAGAACCCCTGAGATCAGGAACATAGAACTCCCGATGCACGTATTCCACTGCCAACTCTGGCCATATTACGGCCTGCCCATTGCACTGGGGACCTCTTGGTTATGCAACCCCCTTCCAGGCCCCAACACCCTCTTCTGAGTGGTGCTAACCCTGCGGGCATCTGCTGGGCTCTTTGCTTAGAATAGCGAGGTCAAGCCTGCTTTCCGCTCTGGTGCTTGAGAAAATCCTGCTCCCTTTTGAATTTGAAGTGTGTCTATTTAAGCTTGGATTTCTTCTTCCTTGTCTCAAAGCACCCCCCCACCCCCCTACACAACCCCCCATGAAGTCAACTTTTCAGCAGCCAAAGTAAGCAGAGATTTATAGTCCTAATTGGTAATAAATCCTCAAGTTAATCATTTGCAGATGTAGCTCTTACTTTTCAAATAGTGACTTTATTTTTCTGAGCAGGGATTTTTACTTGTCTGAGGGTGGGAGTGGCCATGGGGGGTAGCATTATCCTTATGTAGTAGCATGAGGTGCTAAGTTAAGACCTCTTCTACAATAAAAGGGCCAGTATGCTGCTTCTTGGAAAACGCCTCTGGTGGAAGCATGCTTAAGACCTGAGAATGCATTTCAGAAGACTAAGTAGAATTAGCAGATACCCTCTTCCTCTCACTTAATTTTTCTTTTTTTTCTTTTTTCTTTTTCTTTTCTATATTTTTTTCCTGAATATCCAGGCAGGTGCCAAATCTTGCCTCCTACTCCCATTTTGTATCTATTATATTAGTTCTTTCCTCTCTGATCCCCTTCTCCAACCTTCCTTATTTCCCTCCTGAACTCAATGCCATTTATTCTTTTCCCATAGCCCCTAACTTCTCTGCCGCCCATCACCTCCTACAAGCACTGGTTTGACATCTATTTTGACAGGTCATCCCCTACCTTCTGCAGGTAGGTATTGGGGTGCCAGGTAGGTTGATATTTATGGGTGTGAAGTGCTCATAGGATCATAGATATTCAGAGTCTATAGATCATTCACTTATTTGAATACCTTCATTTTATAGAAGACACAGAGGCTGGGAAAGGCTAAATCATTCCCTTAGGCATTCCCTATGGATCTAGAAAAGGCTCTTTCATGCCCAGTCCTTCACACCTCCTCTACCCTGGGTGGTTTACAGTCTGTGCTTATTGCAGGGACTATTCAGTAAGAGGTTAGGTCTACATTGTTCTTTGGGAGTGGCTGAACCTGGAAGGAACGTGTGTGTGTGTGTGTGTGTGTGTGTGTGTGTGTGTGTGTGTGAGAGAGAGAGAGAGAGAGAGAGAGAGAGAGAGAGAGAGAATATATGTTGACTATGAATACTTTGGGAATACAAACCTGCCACATAAATATTTATGGGCCTTTTAATGTTTGCTCTGAGCCCCCTACAGTTTCAAAGGTGTATCATAACACTCTGCCTTCAGACACACATTTCAAAGATGAGTGCTGTAAACCAAGAAGCAACTGTGCGTGCAGCGTGACGGAATAGCTAGTAGGTATTCTCCAAGTCCTGGCTCTCTGTTTGCCTTTCTCCCTCTTGCCGACCCTCCAGCCAATCCAGGAAGAGTGGTGGGAAGCAGAGAAGGATCAGAGAAAAGAAAAAGTGGTGGGGACAAAGAAACAGAAGGGGACCGATGAAGCGAGGGAGGGCAGAGAGAGAGAAGAGGAGAGGAGAGGAACATGTACCACCATCTGTCGCACATAAACAAAGGCTTTGTGTCGGAGGAGTAAACAGAGCTGCTAAAAGCCTCCTGTGTGGAAGCAGGGGTTTTTGTTCCTGCTCCTTCTCTCACTTGGCTTAGAGAACTGAGCATGAGGTAGTTTCTGAAAAATCTCCGGGCATTCTGGGAATCCTGAATTATCTTAACTAAACTTCACACAACAAGTCTGGGTGCTGAGATCTTATAACGATGCATTTATGTGGCACCTTTATCTCAAGGAGCTCAAAAGATTATACAAATGTTATCTTGTTTAGACTCCTCCTAGCCTGTTTGAGAGAGAGAGAGAGAGAGAGAGAGAGAGAGAGAGAGAGAGAGAGTGTGTGTGTGTGTGTGTGTGGTTATGGTTATGTGCATTTCAGACAGGAAACTGGGCACAGGACAGAGAAAGAATTGTCCATAGCAACACAGTTAGTGTCAGACTGTGAATCCTCTGGGTCTCTCCAGGCCCAAATCCAGGGTGCTTCCATCTACTAGGGATGGCTATGAAGTGCAGACTGGCTGAAAAAGTTTCTGCTTAACTTTTTATTTTGAAGGTTTTTTTTTGAACATATGCAAAAGTGGAGGGAAAAGCTTTCCTGATTCCTTCTCTTTAGATTATTTTGAAACAAATCCTTTTCATCTCCTTTAAAAATTTAACTTTGTATCATTACATATTTAAAAACTAATAAAAAAAAAGAGAGAACTCATGGTCATGGACAATAGTGAGGGGGATGGGTGGGTGGAGGTGGAAGAGGGAATAGAGGAAATAAATGGTGATGGAAAAACTAAAATCAATAAAAACTAATAATTTTTAATATCATCTGATATCTACTAGTAATAATTTCCCTGAATTATTACATGCGTGGGGTAAACTCTTCGCCTTATGAGACTATTTACTTTTTTTTCAGTGATGCTGTCATCGTGTGAAATAGTTTTGGGCACTGCTGTTTAGATTGTCACTGGTACTGGCATTATATTCTTTTGTAAACACTTAAAGATGGCAAGGTCTTATTTTTGCGAGTGGATTTGGTTTTAACAAAAGCCTGAAGTCATTTGGAATCAAGCCTCCAGAATATGATGGATAATTGAGAAATACTATTATTTATTCTATTTGCATATTTAATTCTGCCATTCCTTAAAAACTTTGATCCATTGCTTTGTAGTTATATATCTTAAATCTGTAATAAATGAAAGGCAGGTGTGATGTTGAAAATCAGAAGGGAATCAATATTTATGCTTCAGTACAACAAAACATAATAAAAAACCCAAAACAACAAAAAATGGGCCCTGGAGGCTTCCCTGTGGGACAGGAGTGATGGGTCCTGGTGGGAGGGACACTCAAAGCGGAGAGTAGTTAGCAGCAGAAGCGGTTCAGTATTTCAACAACAGACATGGCTGTGCTGGAGCACTCGGGCTGCATGCCAGCTCTGGTCAAAGGTAATGGCTGTGAGTCCCGCGAAAGGCTGTTTGCAGTGAAGGGCGCTATTCAAAGGAAGGCTTTGGCTTTTTTTCAGACAGAGTTTCCTGGTGGAAAACGTGTCCGTGAGAAGTTAGTGCTAGATGGAGGAAGAACCTTGCCTTCAGCAATTGAATAGGCTTTCTTTATGTCGTAGAACATTCTGTGATCATTAAGCCCTTTATAAAAAAGCATTTTCTTGTCCATCACCCCCCGAGAAGCTAGAACTCCATAATCCAGCAGTGATCAAAACTGCACCGGAGCTCACATCTCTTGAATCCAGAGGGGGCACTGTTCCCATCCCACCTGAATGCCTTGGGAAGGTTTAGAAATGCCAAGCCTGCCTTCAGATGCCGGGGCACCTCAGTATGAGCAGCCAACACACCTCCGTGCTCTGCTTGTGCCGATCTGCTCTGTGATAATTCAGCAAGTGACCCCAAATCTACAAGTGAGAGAGGTGGGAGGAAGGGTCCTCTGGATCATCTGGGAGAAAAACCTAGAACAACAGCTTAACTCCGAAAAGAGACCGGGGGAGCTGCAGATGGGTAACAGCAGGTTTCCAATTCTGCAGGCACAAACTCTGGCTGGGGAGCAGGTCCCTGCCCTCTGGAGTCCCCCAGGGGCTGCCTCCTCTGCTCAGAGCTCCATGTCAGGGCGGGTGGGGTGGGCCACCTGACCTCGGCTGGGTGGAGTGCCTCTTCCTGGGGAGCACTTTCCATCAGGAAGCCCTGCCCACCGCAGATAACTGGGGCACTTTGTTTTCCCCGGAGGCTTTTTTATTTTTATTACTCTGGGATCAACTTTCCAAACACATTTGCCAACCCAACGCAGCAATGAAGACTGGATGGTACTGAGGTGTCCTCCCATCCAGCACAGTCTCCATCAGCTCCCATGCTGCTGTTTCACACCATGACATGTCCTGTGGACTGTAACAGCAGTAAGGTTTACTATGGAGTGGCCAGGAAGAGCAGGCTTAGGACGGAAAGGTTCTCTCCTTGGCCCTGAAACGAATCTAAACTGGCACAAAGCCACATTACTTTAGGTCTCAGTTTCCCACCTGCAAAACGGAGCTGGGGACCCTTATTTTATTTGAAGGGTATAATGGCCATGAGACAGAATGCATTTTGTTAAAAAATGTCTTTTAAAAAATGTAATGACCCAAGCCAGCAGTTCTACTTCTAACTCAACAGAAACCCAAGGGAAATGTGTCCATGTGACCACCAAATGCATGTACAGAAGTGTTCATAGAGGTTCTATTCCTAATAGCCCCTAACCAGAAACATGCTAAATGTCCATGGACACTATGGATAAATCCCTTGTGGTATATTTCCACAGAGCAAGGCTAGAAGGCAAGGAGAATGAACACACTAAGACTATAGGCAACAACGTAAATGAATCTCACACATACACATAATGCTGAGGGGAGGAAGCCCAGCCTCCACTCTTTCATGGCTCTAATCTGTTCCAGGTGCACTGCACATGCTCACAACAGGGCCTTCCATCTCAGTGATGGCCCTTTCTACCTTCATTCTCAGGTGCCTCCGGGTTCATCACCCTGCCCCTTACTTTCCATGTGTCTCCCTGTCCTGCACAGCACCTCTGCCAGCAGGCATATTTGACTATAGCAGGATCCACCGCCATACTCCCTCCTTCTTGGAATCCCACTGACCCTGTTCCCATCCTCAGCCTGGCCTTCACGATTTTTCTTATTCTTCTGATGTTGAAGGTGCCAGTGGTTTTCTCCTCTGTCTACAAGGAGAATTTCAAATTTATGTATGGAACAGCCATAGGAATTTGTTTATTTCAGTGCCCTCTCAATTCCCAATTCATGGCCCTCTTCTTTTCTTCCTATTCCCCTCATCACCATGGCTGTTATCGCCAATTTCCAGTAAGATTTCAGATGATAGCTCAAAGACCATAGGTGGCGTCTTATCTTTGAAATATTTATGTCTTAGTACAGGATATATGGGCCCCATTGTCCAAATCACAAGTTCTATCTGCTCTCTACATCTATAGGCAAGAATTTGTTTTCCTCAGAAGGACTGAAAACATTTCAGATGAAAACTTGGCAATTTTCAAGGTAAGGGAGCCCACAAGCTGGTCTAACAGATAGTTGATTCATAATAATGGCCCGTGGGGAACAGTTGACCTGAAGGATAACCTTGAAAACCCCATTGCACAGTGCTCTCACTGGTCCCTCCTACGTTCATCCTTGAGACTCTGCCCAACTCCTTGAAGTGGTCTTCACAAAACTGGATCAGCTAAAAGAAAAGGAGAATGAAGGCTGCTTTGTGCTCATTTTGTTGGGATTATTGACCATTTGCTGTTGGGTTACTTCTCTTTCCTGAAGAAAAGAAACAAGTGCTGGGTAATCTTGTTGGGACTTGTGCTTCATTTAACTCTATGAGTCGTGTCTTCTGAAGGTCAAAGCTTAGAAAAACATTGTGACAAAATGCTGTATTAAGATTCATTTATAGAGGGTTGGGTAAAAAATGTATCAGGAAGATTTTCAAGTTATGACTCAGCCCAAACCTTTAAAAAATACCTGATGTTTCATAAGAAGATCTATTTAAAAAGATCTCTACTGTTCTCCCCAGGAAAGCTATATTATGAATAGAGAATAAGAGAAAAAAATCTGGCATTTTTTGAGACTTAGAGGTTTAGAGGTGGGGTATTTATTCTATAATATCATTAAAGACTTTATAAGCCAATTTGGTGTTGTGGGATGGATATATTTTACAAAGGCAAACATTTATTTTGAAAAACAGAGAGTTTTATAATTAAGTAATCTGCCTTGCTTGCTAATATCTTCTTATCCTTCTCTTTAGATGAGTGGCTCTCAAATTTGAGCATACATCAAAATCACATGGGGGGCTGGTTAAAACCTAAATTGCCCTTGAAGATTCTATTTTGGTGGTGATAGGGTTCAAAACTGCATTTCTAACTAGTTCCCAGGTGATGCTGACGCTGCTGGTCAAGGGCACACTTTAAGAACTACGTTCATTTTAAACATGGCTGCACATTAAAATGACATGCACACAAAAAAATACCCCCAGAATTGGCCATATCAGACCAACTGAATCAGAAAATCTCTGTGGCGAGATCCTGAGTGTAGAATGTTTTAGAAACAATTCAGGTGATTCTATCTTTGTTCTAGGAGAAGCTAACTAGTACAACAGCCTTCAAAGATCACCATGCCAAAGCAGTTAGAGCTCACAGCTGGGTGCTTGCTGACCTGTGGGCTCCTGTGCCCCGTCTGGCTGGCCCCAGGCTGCAGGGTGGCATCCTCCCCTGTCAGGGAGTATCGGTTTCTGGAGCGAGCTTGAAGTTTGTGCTATCAGCAAAACTTTATTACAAAAGGCTCTCTGGGAGTTTTCTTTTGATAACTGGGAGGGCAGCCTGAGTCAGAACAGGTTCACGCTGTACTTTGGCATGTGATAGCTAGTCTAGGGGACAATGAATCACTTCAGCTTTTGAAAAGAAAGGCAGGAAAGAAATAATTCTCATTGCTTTCCCCAATATTTTCTTATTTAAGCTCCAAACAGCCACCACACCAATGCTAGTAAATTATCTGCATTTTTACAGACGAGTAACCTATAACTTGAGGCCCAAAGGAGTTAAACAATCTTCCCAAGGTCACAAGACAAAGGTGGCAGAGTTGTGATTTGAATCTAGGGATGTTTGCTCTAAAGACACGGGTTGCTTCCACCTCACCAACTTCGAAAAGTGCCTTTTGGGTTTCAGAGACCATAGATACCATGTAGAATCAGCTACTTAATTTGCGGATCCCAGTGCGAAATGAAACCATGGCACTCCTTGTTAAAAAAAAATTGTTAAGAATTCAAGAAGGTAGCAGAGCATTCAACCAAGTGTCGGGTCCTGTGTGACTGCAGTGTTCGTACGCCCCGGAACCCAGCCCTGCCTGATGTTATGTGTTGATCCACATAAATTACATATCAGACTTTCTGATCCAATAAAAAGGTCTGCTCAGAGGCCCCTGGTAGGGCGAGCCCCAGATCTGAGCATGGAGATGTTGGATTGTAGTGATAGCCCTTCAATTAACTTCCTGTTGACCTTGATCATGTAATTTAAACTCTTGGAGATTCAGTTTACTCATCTGTGAAATTGAGACAGGGACAAGTGGGGAGGCGGTGGACTTTATCAGTGTTTTTCAAACTTTAGGTATTTATATATCATATTTTTAGTGTAGTGGCTATGATCATGGACTCTGGGCCCACACTATCTGAGTTCTAATTTTGACTTTGATAGTGTGTGTGACCTCATCCAGGTACCTCAGTTTCCTCATCTCTAAAATGGATATTTCTGTGATGATTAAATAAGTTAATATAAGTAAAGCCCTCACAATAATGACTATGTGATAAGTGTTATATATGTTAATTATTGTTATGAATCATCTAGCACTGGTACTATTTATTACTAATGGTTTTCTTAATTTGATCCCCTTTTTAAATTAAAAAATAATTACCAGATTTATGTGAGTATGTCTATTTCTTCTAGAATGTGAAAATGTATAGTAACTATAAAAAGTTTACCCATACACTCTCTAAAATCAGCCCAAATATTACCAATGGAATAGTCACCCCACTGTGGGTAACATTGTTAATCAGCTTAACAATAACCCACAACCTTCGGACCAACTCCACTGTGGGTAACATTGATCTAGAAAAGTGAAGGCCCCTTCCAGCTTTAATAGTCTAGTAATGATTTAGTAAGTCCATGTAACTTTGTGTCTATATCTTCATTCATTTCACAAATATATAATTAAAATATTTTTACCCACTTCAGCCACTCTACCCATGGTAAGATCTTTCCATTGCTTAGCTACATGTCCCAGTGGAAAAATGTTTAAACAGAGAAGAGAGATTGTGAGTGAATCATATAAATGGTTAAAACTTTGACAAGTTAGTGCTCTTGTCCTCTGGAAAAATCCCTCTAATGTCCAACAAGGGATGAGACATAGAAGACTAGAAAATTGAAACAAAATGCTTATGGGAAGGTACAGAATGTCCTTCAGAGGAGAAGAATCTGCTGGAAGACATGTGCTTTCATTTGAGTACCATGCCCATCTCTCCCCCACAACCACCACTTCCCTCTATCTAAACCTTACCTTATAGTTCTAATTCTACCTCCTCAAAGTTCTTTCCGGCTATTGTGATAGGAAGTTTCTTTGTTTCTCATATAATGAGTGCTTTATAATAATAGAGAAGTATTTATTAAGCATCTACTCTGTTCCAGGCACAGAGGCTGTAATATTAAACACCTATATCCCTGGCCTCAAGGAGTGGATTGTTTACTAATCCATGAGTCTCTATACTGTCTTGACTAGACTGGTTGATTCATGCAGATTTGTCTATCCTCTCCTTAAGGCAGGAGTTACTTATTCTATTGCTTTTTTATTCCTCAAAGTACCTAAGGGTCCTTCTTAACTAAGTATTTGTTAACAGAGAATCTAGGGTTACCAAGTTGTATAGGGAACATAAAAACAGTGACTAAAGAACTTTAAAATTAGTCTTCACTTAAACATCCCTCTCAGGTTACTATTAGTACCACTCCCTAGCCATCTCATAAAATCAGTGATTGTTAGATATGATAAACATCTATTGTGAATATAATATAAATAGATCACAAAGGAAAATTAGAAATCTTGGGGAAGGTACGAAACTTCTTGAAGGCAATGAAAGTGAGCTTAGAGAGAGCAACTCTATTCATACCCAAAGCTGTGAACAACTGAGGACCTGACAGAGTCATCAACAGAAGTTATCAACAGAAGAAGGATGATGATGTGATGGGTACTTCCCAAGAGAATGATTGGAATATCAAAGGATAAGAAAGGATCTTGTGGGGGGGGGGGGGGGATAAAGGGATAAAGGGGGGAATGAAAAACTCTTGAATAGTTTATGAAAATCAATATGAATTTAGGGGTGTTAAATGGTGCCATAATGCAATTTTATCAGGTAAAAATTATTCCAAAAATCCATACTTAATTTATACTTTGCTCATTAAAAAAATATGGCATGGTTCCTATTTTAATTTAATTTTGTCAAATACTTTTTTCCCCTCATAATTTTCAGTTTCTAAGATAGGATACCAATCAACTTTTCCCACCCTCACTTTTATAATGCTGTTTCCCCCTCTTTTTATGTGGATTCATTTAAAGTGGACTTTTTAAGGTATTAATTATCTATAAGAAGACTGTCCAGTAATAGTATTCATGGAAGTGATGGATTCATCAGCATCATTCTTCAGAACCAACGACCAAGACCATAGGAGGAAGAAAGGATATAACTGACTCTCTTGACTCTAATGCAGAAAGCAAGAGTCCAAAGAACCAGCCAGATTTTTCTTGGAATGGTAATACCTAGTCCAGCAAGAAGGTAATTTTGGGTTAAGCTATTCAATGCCTTAAAATGGCACTCTCAAGGCTCCAAAGGAAGTTGCTTACCCACAAAGCACCAGACAGCAAACCGGATCCATGTGATGGTGGAGAGCTTTAGCATGAGATAGATGTTCACCAGCATGGCAAAGGCAGGCACAAAGGGGAGGCAGGGGGCCATATAGGGCAGCTTCTTGGGGTTCTCTGGCTGCTGCAGGATCACAAACACCAGGGCACTAATCAGCAGCACCATCAGAACAACCAGAAGGATGGCCCACCAGCTCTGCTCTGAGATGTAGTCAGAACCAAAAATGATGAAGGAGCAGAAGATGAACATGAGGATGAAGAGCAGGAGCACGCAGATGGTCACTGTGTGCCCTGTAGCTGCTGTGGGCCGGTCCATTTTGCCAGGAAGGCCCAACCGGATCCTCATGGTGTAGTAACGGGGCCCGATCAGCTTTTTTAACTTGATGAGATAAATGTTCTCAGATTCGTCAGCTTCTATGCCTGTGGTCATGTCCACAGTGCCATAGTTGGGGTGGTTGACATTGTAGGTTGACTTGTCTGATTTCCCTATGAGCATCTCATTGTCTCCCAAGGATGGTAAGTTCTTGGCCCCACATGGGTTGGTGGCAGGGCCAGAAAACTCTTCCCCTTCACTCACAGGAGAACATACTTCCTTCTCACCGTCAGCCAGGATGCCCTCCTTTTTCTTTGTGTGCTCCTCAGACAGGAACTTGACAAAACCATCAATGTCACTCTCTGGCTGGTATCGAAGGAGCAAGACACAGACAGAGACCAAGGTGTACGCAAGGAGTGTGCCGATGGACATCATCTCTATCAGATCTCTCAGGCTGACTAATAGCGAGAGGAGAGCTGCCAGGAACCCCGACACGATGCAGGCCACCACTGGTGTCTCGGTGTAGGAGCTCACATGAGCTAGAAACCTGGAAAGTTAACGAAGCACAGGGTTAACATGGCTTCAGATGATGATTGACTCTAACATGACTTAATTCCTCTTGGTCCAGCCCCTCCAATTGGCTTACGGATTCACTGCTTTAAATACAGCTATGCTTCTGATCCTAGGATTTTGTTCCTGGAATACAATTTAAAAATAGTTTACTTTAATTCCTAGGTGTTGAGACAAACTTTTTATTAAAGTTCCTAGTCTATTATGTGATGTGAAGAGTTGACTGAATCTTAAATCTAGGAGGTATTTAGAAAACTAAATTGAAATCCTGCTAGGAAGAAGTGATAGTAGAAGTCATACACCTACTAGATAAGATAAATATTTGGGGGTCCTCTGGACCTGTGCAACCCAAAGTATGGTCCATGTGTCAGTAACACCAGCATTCTCTTGTAGCGTGTGAGAAATACATATTTTCAGGTTTCACCTGACACCTACCACATCAGAATCTCTGGGAGCGGGGCTCAACAAACTATACATTAAAAAAAGAACTTCCAGAATCTGACTTATGCCAAACTTTGAGACACACAGCTTTATAACAAAAGTATAAGAAGTAATCTGGTAAAATAGTACAATAATTAGGAACCAGTACTCATTAATGCAGGCTAAATTCATCCAGTTACCAGCTGAAGACCAACACGAGTGATTGAATGCTTCTTTAGCAGTTTCTGTGGACCTTAATTAGGTTCCTGTTCTCTTCATGATCCTCCCCATTCCTGCCTCTTTTACTCTTCCCTTATTTTCAGGATTCACACAGGACAATAAACCATTCTTGGAGCCCCAGTGTCTTTCCTTTTAATTTTCTTTGACAGAAGAAAAACCTTGTGGATGTGTGTAGTTGTCACCCCCCTACCTTGGTGAGATTCTCCCTGATTTGTCCAGCTTTCCTAATATAGCAGCGCAAACCTGGTGATGATTTCAGGGGATAGACTGAGGAACTGGAGCAGAAGGTGACAGCCAAGGGCAGAGATAAAGTCCCTGAGTTTGTTCCCTCTGCACCCAAGGGATCCTGGTCTCCAGGGCTTACACCTTGCTTTGTGCACTGGAAGGAATGCCTTCCCTGCAAGCCCCTCCCATGGTGGACATTGGGAACCAAGAGATGGGGCCACATACCTCTGTGCTGGGGGCAGACAAACCACTTCATGTTCATGATAGGGAGCTGGAAATGTCACTATATTGGTGTGGTTAAAAGTCTGGTCTTTGGAGTTAGGCCAATCTTGGGTTCAAATCCTGACCCCCCCCCCCCCCCCCCAGAAGCTGAGGGACCTGAGGCAAGGATTTTTGCCTCTCTGAGAATACTCACCTAGTTCACTCATCTGCAAAATAGAGTTATTGTGATGACTAAATAGAATTATTGTGATGACTTAAAGGTATACTGTATATAAAGCATCTGGAATGCACAAATATTCAATGAATGGTAGCTATTTGTTTTTACTATTATTAGGTTCAGTTAATAGGGTATTATTCTCTTTTTGAGGAAAACTTTGAACTTTTTCAACTTCAGAGGGGCTGTACAGACAGGGTCAGGTACCAGGCCTCAATATGAGGGCAGGCCTAAGGTGTCCCAGGATGGGTTCTCCCTTCTGGAGGCCACTCAGTATCACAGTTTGGCACTCACCATCTTTACAAAGGGATACACAATGTCAAACAGGAGAGGGAGCAGATAGAGGAACAGATCAGTTTGTGCTGGATTGAGGGACCCAGAGTCAAATAGAGGAGCTGTTTCAGGGCGTAAGCTCTTTCAACTCAAATTCTCTGCCAGGATGTGACAAGTTCCACTGTCTATGTGACAGGCACTCACATCAAAGCTGCAGTCAGGCTGACAGCAGTGACATTCTCCCTGTACAGGCATGACATAACAGAATTAATTCCACAGAGCATAAACCTTACCTGAAAAGGAGCCCATCACCAGCCATGGCATAAATGACCCTTGGCATTGGGAAGAGGGAGCCCAGCAAGCTGACCGTCAGTCCTGCAACTGACCCAATGGCCACAATGAATTTTGCAGCATAGAACCCATGAACCACAAACATCTCCATGAGCGGGGATTCCGTGTCAATGGCATAATAGGGCACCATCAGAGTTAAGATCATGCTCACCTGTTGAAACAAGAGAAAACATGGCTGGAGGTAGAGGGGACTGACAGCATGGATGAATAACCCACAGGAGAGAAAGTCAGAGGACCCAGGGTCAGAGGGCTGCAAGGCAGTTTGGACCTGCCATTTCTTGGCAACATAACTTCCCTTTAGAACAACCATTTGACCTCTGGTGTTCTCGGTCTCTATTTTCTCCCCACACATGGATTTAGTGGATTGGACCAGATCACCTCTAATATCTCTCAATGGGCCTTTCATATCTGAGGAATAAGTCTGCAAGTATTTCAGCCCCATGAAAGTACTGACATTTCAATGAAAGGCAGTTCCCAGGTGGGAGGAGCTACAGCCACAGGCACTGGAGCCAGGACCCGGCAATGACCATGAGCACCCTGCCCACATGGAAATGACTCTCATTTCTTTTAAACTTTCAGGGTCCTACAAGGTCTTAACAGTACTCCCTGTCACCCCAAAGACCAGAGAGCAGAACTCCAAAGACAGTTGTGTAGGATATCCATAGCCAAAAAACTGATGAGATTCAGATGAGAACTCCTATTTCCATTATGGCTTCAGGATGGAATCCAGTCCTACTCTGGGCCATAAGACCACGATGGCTTTGCTTAATCAGGAATCACTTAGCCAGGGCCTATCTCCCTTCATACATTATAGATCTGCCATAACATCCCTCCCTTCAGAATTGGCCTCAGGCAATGGAGCCACCAGTCACACGGCCAGGCTCCCCTTTGGCTTCAAAGGCCAATGCTGGCATCAGGAAAGGAGTTCAGAGTCTGAAAGGGAGATAGCAATGCGCTTCTAGATCACTTCTTTGCCTATTCCTCAGTAGTCGAGAACCTCCAGAGAAGCAAGCCATGGGTTGAGAGAGGATAGCAGGATGGGCTACCACAGCCCAGCAATCTCCCTCTTCTGGTGGTGGATTGGCAACTGCTGACCAGCACAGGAACAAACAACTCTTGAGGCATAGCTAAGGCCCAATGCATTTTGAACAAATACAATATTTCCCAGCAGCCACTCACCATTTGCAATGTGAGTGGGGTGTGGTGGGCTGGAGGAGAGTGGGATTGATCTTACAGCAATTTCTGTTGTGTCTTCTATCCTCATTAGATCAGGATAGGCAAAGAATTGGTAGATGTCTGAAGTGCTCTGTAGTCTATGAAGTGCCATTCTAAGGAAGGAGTAGTTATTATTAACCTTATTGTGTGTGTGCTGCAAGGGTCGACCCCTGGAAGAGGTGGAGGTATGAGGGAGGAATAGGAGAGGAAGTGCATAGCAGAGTGTCTCTGCTGCACACCCTGACACCACACCTCCCTGAACACTCAGTCTGCAGGGAAAATCAGGATATAGATAAGAGGAAGCCACTTGTACTATGTGTGCATGGTGGAAGGTGATAAATGACCTTTCCATAAATGTTTGACTGGGCAACTGAATTTAACCACATATAAACCACATTCAAAGCTGCTCTGTTTTCCTTTGGTTTCCAGGACAATCCCGTTTTGCAGCTTGCCTTAATGATCAATTGGTCTGGCTTCTTTAGGTGGTTGTTAAAGATGGTTTTATTTTGTGCCTGGCCAGTGTGGTTCAGTGGATTGAGAGTTGTCCCATGCACCAAGAGTTCATCAGTTTGAATCCCTGTGTGCCTGAGTTGCAGGCACACTGGGAATAGGAGGCAGTCTATCAATAGTTCTCTTTCATTGATGTTTCTCTCTCTCTCCCTTCCTCTCACTCTAAAAAAATAAATAAAAACATATTTTTTAAAAAATATTTTTTTCTGGCCAAAACCGGTTTGGCTCAGTGGATAGAGCATTGGCCTGCAGACTGAAAGGTCCTGGGTTCGATTCCGGTCAAGGGCATGTACCTTGGTTGCGGGCATATCCCCAGTAGAGGATATGCAAGAGGCAGTTGATGGATGATTCTCTCTCATTGATGATTCTAACTCTCTATCCCTCTCTCTTTCTCTCTCTAGAAAATCAATAAAATATATTAAAAAAATATTTTTTTTCTGGAGGAAGGAGAAGGAGGTGCTTTCCCCATGCTGTGGCAGTAGGAGCCACAGGGCTTATAGTGTACACCTCAGCTGCTGACTCTTTCCTAATTGTGGTGACAAGAGTGGGGCCTTCAGGGCCTGGAGTATTTGTGTACACACACACCTGTTGGCTTGTTAGCTGGTTCTCTCCATTGCCAGGGGGTGAAGGGAATCTTGGATGTGGCTGAACTACCTCTGTGGTAGGAATTCTAGGGTGGGAACTGACACATCAAAAGTGTGAGGAGCATCCTTGATCCTGAGGACACAAGTCTGACGGCTTTATTATGAGGACAACCCTTGATGGGGAAACCCTAAGGGGTAAGCTTAAACTCCTCTAAAAAGGAACAACAGCAGAAAGAAATTGCATATTCCCACCCCCCACATTTAAGGGAAGAGCATCTTCAGAGGATGATGCACTCTCCTCTCCTCGCCTCGCCTCTTCACTGCCGGGAAGCTCCCAGAAGACAGAAGAGCATTGAGGAGGATGCACAGAGGCCCACAAAGCCTCTGCTCGCACACCCACCCGTTACTGCCAGCCTATGATCTGAGATCCTTGGACAGCGGCCCACTCCCAGCACACCATCCTCAGGCGGCAGGGGACACCAGGAGCCTGTGTGTAAGGCAGTTGGGGATGGAGACTCAGAGGCAGTGCTTAAAGGAGGGCCTGGGATTCTCCCATCTCTAGTTTGGAGTCCTGATTTTTCATCTTGTCATAGTTGGGCAAAGATATAGGGAGCATGTGCTTATGTACAAACACCAAGGGCACAAACAAAGGATCACTTTCTGACAGAAGGGGACCCAGCCCCAGAGCCACACTTTAGGGTCAAATATGAACAAAGGCCATGAGGAGGGTCCCACATGTCTTGGTACTTACAGATACATATGCTGTCAGGCAGATGACCAGGGAGGCGGTGATAGCATAAGGGATGGACGTGTTGGGATTTTTGGCTTCCTCTCCGGTGGTGGCGATGATGTCAAAACCAATAAAAGCATAGAAACATGTGGCTGCTCCTTGCAGCACCTGTAGGGATGATGATATCTGTCAGTACCAGAGCAGTTCCAGTGCCTTACATGTGGTATCCACAATTGCCCAATGCCCCAAAGACATTACTGAGTGGCAGAGGGGATAACAAGGTGGGACTTATGCTAAACACTTATGTTCTGATCTCCTCTACTTTCTAGCTGTGTGACAATGGTCCATTTCCTCATGTGTAAAATGGAAATAAGGAGAATCATGCACAAATAAAAATAAGCCATTCAACACATTCAAATCATTTTTGGAACTAAGTGGGGCTATAAAAAAAAATCACTAAGTTGGCTATCCCAATATCTTGGGAGAACTCATTAATCTCTCTGTGCTTTTATCCGAGGTGATTCCATCACAAATAGGGGCTGTATGACTATTCCTAGGGGGCATTAGTAAATTTGGGGAGCTACTTGTGGCTGTCACAGAGACATGGGGTAGGCACTTCAGGCATTTAGTGTAGTGGGCTCAGATGTCTGCACAAGAAATTGTCTTGCCCAAATCACCATTAGTGCTCCTGATAGATCATCTCTATGGTAACTTCTAGATCTGAAGTGTTGTAAAAAACCTTCAGATATTCTATTGTCTTCCATGGGAAGACAGACAGAGACAGTTTAAGTTTTCTGCTTTTGGGGGGGCTTCAGTGACTTAACGGCTACAAGGCAGGACAAGGTCTGAGGTAGTTGGCTGTGTAAAGCTGGGGAGGTGGTATCCAGTGACATCTACTGGATGTCTGTCTGTCAGGAGCATGCGTGACTCCAGGGATGGCTGGTACTTGGTAAGTCAAGGGGTCTTTGAAAAATTTTCATTGAGGAGGGTGCTACTTTATTTCAAATAATCTACTGAAGTATAAATACACCTATCCTAGCACTCTTATAATCAGCTGAAGACAAAAAATGTGCCTCTTTGAATGCTTGGGGATGTCCCTTCAGGGAAAGGTGAGAGATTTTTCTGGACTTGTGTGTATAGGTTGAGGAGACATGGCAGCATTTAAGCTTTCGCCAGTGGATCCAGGAGACTTGGCCTTTTTTTCTTTATCTTTTTTTTCTCTGCATATTCAGTTTATAAATGATGACATTTAAAAACACATGCCGAGCAGACACCTGTCCTAAATTTTCACTCTTACCTTTCCCACTGACTTCTCAATAAGTATAAAAAAAAAAAATAAGTTCTAGAACTTGCAAGATCCATCTCAATATTGAAGATCTCAACCCTTCAAAAGCAATCTTTGCTCATCTGCAAAATGAGTTGATCTCTTCCACAGTTTCTCTCATTACGATTTCAATGGTTCATTTCCCTAACTGGGATCATCCTGGGTTGGTTCAATTCAGGGGGTCTGTGAAAGTATGACATCTTTATTTTCACTCATCTCTGATGGAATGTAAGCAGGTGATAACTTTGTCACTGGTAGCAATTCTTTTTCTATCATATTAGGGTCATGGCAGAGATCTTAGAATATCAGTTGTGCTCATGGCTATTTTCAAATTACGATATATATATGTTGTAATATTTAATGCACTAAGAAGCACATTGCTATTCTATCACAATTTAAAAATATTTTTATGACTGCATTTCAGTATAATTGGTTCCTTCTGATTTCTTATGTAATTAGGTTAGTCATTTAAAAACACAGTTCTCAGGTGAACTTTACAGGCTTCACCAGACAGCCAAGGAGTCCATTTCCTCACCCATCCCCCAAATCTAGGAATTCCTGGTCTAGTCCAATAACTCAAGTAGAAAAAACTTCTCAAACAAGAAGTTCTGTAGTCAGAGAGCTATTCTCTGGGAGAGGAGATAGCTCCCAGTTTCACCCCAGCAAAGTCCTTCATTTCAGGGCATGAAAAGTGTCTTTAGTCTTCACACAAGGAGAGAAAACAGATGTACATGGAGGGTCACAGGCTTGGAAATGTGCTTGCTTTCACTTATCTAGAAAACATTTCCATTTGTTAAGGATGAACACATGCTGGGATTGCAGGCTCACTAAACTGCCCCAATCCAGAAAAGCTTTAAGACAGCTTCCTGAAGACAGGTCCTGCTTACTCTTCCCTTAGCACCTGCACACACACACACACACACACACACACACACACACGCACACTCCCCTCTTGTTAATTGTACAGTGACCTGATGTGACAGTCAGTCTGAAGGTGTATTTGTCCCAATTAGGATGTTCCAGGGCTACAGTTCTGTGCCTCTTTAGTGTGATCAGTTCTAAGTCTAATTGAAAGGTTGTGGATACTAGAAGAGCTCACTGCTGAGGAAAGGAGTGTGGGAGAGTCCTAAACAAGAATTTTGGGGCAAATCTAGCCTAGAAAAGAGTGAGAGGTCTGTAAAATCACACCATGTGAGGGACACCTGGGCATCTGGGGATGTCTAACTTGAAGAAGAGAAGACTCAGTGTAAGTCAGAGAACAATTCTGCAGTTTGGACCATGCACTTGGAGGAGAGGTATATTATAGGCTCCAGGGGGAATCTCAGAGCCATGAACTTGGGTAGATTCTGCTTGAGTTATGAGTCTAGACTTTGTAGACTGTCAAACCTGGTTTTGCCACATATTAGGCTGGTGACCTAGAACAAGTTCCCGACCTCTTGGAGCCCAGTTTATCCCTTAAGTGAAAAGAATGAGCGTACTTAGCTCATATGATTGTTACAAGGATTGAATGAGATAATATAATAAATTGCAGTCCTAGAATTCTGTAGTTGCTCAATAAGTATTATCTCTTACCAGTATTATTTTTATAACTCATAAAATTTCTAGGACAGATGAAACCCAGGGGCACAAACAAATTCCTTGCCCTCCTCCTCATTCTTCTTGACACATATTTATTAGCTGTTCCCACGTGCCATGCACTGTGCTTGGTGTGGAGACAGTAATGAGCAAAAGGTTCTCTGAGTGTGACCTTATGGTACTTGCAGTCTTGAGAACACCACACAATCCAAAATATAACCTTGACTGAGGTAAACAAACTGAATAAGATGAATAAATATCTATATTATTTTTAAAAGCACAAATGCTATTTTCCAAGTGAATGAAAGAATAGGTGGCAATTGCTGATAATTAGATACCAGAAAGTTAACATAATCAAGTTAGGAAGAGAGAGAAAAAGTTTGCAAAGGCAATGTCTGTTAGCCTGCATTTGCCTATGAATAACTAGAAAAAAAAATTGTGGTTGAAGGCTGGAGAGATTGAAGGTAGGACATTGGGAAGTTCTACTGCATTAGGAAGAAAATAGAATTTAACTGAGATGGTTCAAATGAAATTATTTCAATGAAGAGCTTATAGGAGCTAAGCCTGGGTCGGAGAGAGGAGGACATACTCTGGTCTTGCTTTCCTCTCACCTTTTGATCTCCTGATAATGTCTTGCATTGGCTGAACCCAACCTGAAATAGCAAAGGGGTCTTTTGGAGCACAGAACAGAGCAATATGGGTGGAAAATGAATCTGGGGAGTGGAGGCAAAGGGAGAAAAACCAGCTCATCTGCCAAGATCAAACAGACCCTGGCCTCACAAGCTGTAGATGAAATAAACAGATTATCAAGGAGAAGATAATGGGATTAACAAATGAGGTCTCATTTTTACTTCAGTTAGTTTGCATGAGGTTATCTCCTGGCCAGCAAATGATCCCTGATTGGTAAATACAAAGGAGCCACGAAGTGAAACTGTGTATGGGTGTATCTCTACTCAAGTAACCACTAAAACTGCTTTCCATTTTACTCTGGCCACTGGTATTTATGATTGGAATACCCTTCCATGCATGACAATGTGAGTGGTACCTAAGGGTGAGCATCTGTGAATAAAATTAGTGGGTGAAATGTATGTGTGTGTTACTGGTTTCATTGGTACTTTATCCTACCTTTCCTTTACTGTTTTACATAAATAAAGAATAGTATTGACTTTTTAATTTGATGACATAGCAGAAAATGTTTTCCAAAGTAAACCTGGTATAGCAGCTCAGCCAGGAGATCCAGATGGATCTGCCTTTACAGACCTTTGTGGGGAATCAGCTTGTATCTCAGTTGCTGGAGGGCTGCTGCTTAATTAGTTGTCAAAAGAAAAGTCATTAGTGGCCTGCTACTCAATGTGTGGGGCCCCTATGTTGACCCCCCTGTGCCTGGCTGATATTTGAAAGGCATTAGGGTGAGGCAGCCCTCTATATCATGCCTTGGCCATTCTGCCAGATGCCTTGGAGATAATTAGGCACTTTTATATAATTCACTCCCAAGTTAACAAGATGAAACTACAACTTTAATAACATTTTCTACCATGCTCATGCTCCAGCTATTAGCAGCCTGTTTGCAGTGACAGTGGAATGTACTACTAGTTCCCAGCAAATGGATTTAAATGTGGAGGACATGGAAAAGAACTTTTCCTTTGGAGGTTGTCAGCATTCCCCACAAATATTTGCTATGAGCCATTTTCCTGGGAGCTATTTGTGCTTGTAGGGCGTCTTATTTGGTTAAAGAAAAACCATAAGATAACATCAAGAACAAATAACATAGAGGGAATACACATCCAACAATGTTCAGGGGCTGAGGATTTGCAGATGGAAGCAGGGGTTCAGCCGAGGGCCAGCAGTTACTTGATATAGGAGGGGGGAGATTTTTGTTATTCTTAAGCTCTTCAAGACCAAAGAAGCATTTGACCCAGAACCTGAAAGTGAGTAAACCATTTCTTCTGCTATTTTCTTTGGAAGGAAGTAGTTGCAGCAGGGAAAGAGTAGGCCTATGAGGGGTCCATGGCCAGAGGACAGATTGCTCATTAACCCTTTCAAAGTGCTTGAGAATTGTGTTGCAAGTCATGTATTGGTATCTTTATAAGCCATCCTCTACACAGTGATTTCCTCCATCCCACCCTACCTAAAGAGAGTAAGAATGGAGTAGACTGGAACTCTGAACTAATCTCCTTGTAGGTCATGTTTTCTCTTGGCAGCAGCCAAGTAGGTAAACTCACTTTTATTGGCAATTGCTAGATAACAGAGTAGGGAGTGTGTTCGTTAATGTGGTGGATGAAATGCTTATGAGAAGGCCGGGACCTTAATAAAATAGAATCCATATTCAAAGAAGTGGCCCGGCTGGACTGGAAAAGTGACCTGAAATCAGACTTGAGAAAGAACAGGTCCAGGCCAGTTCGCCAGGGAGGAAATTCACTCTGCAGAAATCCAAGGCCAGGCAGATAGCAGGGACGATGAGTCAGCAACATCTTCTCACTGGGATGTTCTTTGTACTCAGATGGTGCTTTTTAATCACAGCCATTAGGGCACATATTTGAATTTCCTGCAGGGAAAAGGGATTTGCAGTGGAAAATCCAAAATCCCAGCCGAACTTTTTTGCTGGTCAATGGCAAGCCTACTTAAGGTGGTAGGTTTGGGTTGGAGGTCAGTGGCCAAAAATGCAAAAAAAAAAAAAGAAAAAAAAAAGAAAAAAGAAAAAAAGAAAAAGACAATTGGTTCCATGTGTTCACTACGAGGGGGTATTAGAGTTTCTGAGTAAGTGCTTTGGTTCCTCCAGAACTGGGACCACATTGCAATTCTTTTATGCTTAAATTTGTGGTCTAAGCTTTAGTTATTTTGGTGTAAAAGTGGAGATCATTGTATTTATTTTGCAAGGCTGTTGTGAAGATTAAAGGGAAATTGTATATGGAAGAGTTTGTCATAAAGGAAATGTTAAGTGTTGGGAATGGAATCTTCCTTGATTTTTATGGCTGATTTCTGATCTTCATTTCTTGCTATAAAAGCTGGTGAGAACCCGGGATATGCAAATGAGGAGCCTTTGAAGCTGGCTTAATGAGCTCCTTCCTTGATGAGGCGGGCTCCCGACTGAGGGAGGCTGTGGAGCCCCAAAGAAGGGAAGAGGACACCCCCAAAAAGAATAAAGACCCCAGGATGAAGCACAAGAAGAAAGACCAAAAGACTCATCTTCTTCAGCGTGGGCAAAGGGTATTTACTCTTTCCAGTTGTCACATGGGACCTAGACTACAGTGTGTGCCATTCAAGAAAGCTACTAGGAAGATTTAAAAATATATATATTTTTATTGATGTCAGAGAGGAAGGGAGAGGGAGAGATAGATGGAAACATCAATGATGAGAGAGAGCCTGCAACCGGGCCATGTGCCCTTGGCTGGAATTGAACCTGGGACCCTTCAGTCTCTCAGGCTGATTTTCTAACCACTTAGCAAAATCAGCCAGGGCACTACTAGGAATATTTTGAAAATTTAACATAATCCAAGTAATTAAAAAAAGCTTTTGAATTGCTCTGATATGATATCTTGGTAAGCAATGCACTTTTGGCCTGGGCTGGAATTATACTTCCCTTTGAAGATAAGAAAGAAGGAGACTAGGCCATCTCTGACGGCTCTTCCCAGGTCCAAGACTATGATTTTGGGAAAGCTTAAAGGAAATAAAAATATAACCTGTCAGATTAATTATCTTATTTAAGAAGACTCAGAAGGGAGGGTCATCATGCACAGGGCATTGATGTAGTAAGGGGTTTGGGAGCCACCCAGACCTGGGCAGAAATTTCAGGCCTGGTAATGACTGGCTCAGTGACCTCAGGTAAGTGACCCAGCCTCTCTGAGCCTTGGATGCTCCATCTGTAACTTGGAGACAACAGCACTTGCATTAAAGTTTTGTTGTCAGAATGAGATAATATTCATAGAGAACAATGCACAATTCAAAGGGCATCTAGCAGGTAGTGGATACATTCTAGCTCCTCCCTCCTATCATTATCACTATTGCTTAACTACACACTGTGCAAATAAAAACATCCAAGATTTTATTCTCTTTTGCAAATATTTGGTACAATTAGACTTCCCACTTGATAGCTCTGAGAAAATGTAAAAGCATAGAAATTAGTTGTGGGCCAAAGTCTTACAGTAAGTCCATGACCCAATAATTTCTTACATTGTTAAGAAAATGGTGAGAACATTTTTGTGTGCTATGATGAAAATGCTATTGACTTTCTGGAAAACACTTTTTCTTTGTCACTCCTATAATTCTTTTTATCTCTCCTACTTGATAGGAAAGAAACGATTTGTATCATAAATGAATACAGATTTAGGGATATAGAATGGGGTCAACCGTGTCTTTGTCTCTTTTGGTTTTAACCAGTTTCAGGACTTATTCATTTCAGAGAGGCAGAATAAACTTTGTGGTTCTGTGGAATTCTTACAGATAAGCAGAAGACTAGAAATCTTGGCTGAAATTGCTTTCTTGCTTATTTCTTTGCATTGAACAGCATGGCATGGTTCAAAATAACAGAACTTATTTTGAGAGTTCTTCCAAAGAGATTTCTGGTCCCTGAACATCTTGGAAGAAAATAGTTTAAGAAAAAGCTACAGCAGAAACCGGTTTGGCTTAGTGGATAGAGCATTGGCCTTCGGACTGAAAGGGTCCCAGGTTCAATTCTGGTCAAGGGCATGTACCTTGGTTGCGAGCACATCCCCAGTAGGGGGTGTGCAAGAGGCAACTGATCGATGATTCTCTCTCATTAATGTTTCTAACTCTCTATCCCTCTCTCTTCTTCTCTGTAAAAAATCAATAAAATATATTAAAAAAAAAGAAAAAAAGAAAAAAGAAAAAGCTACAAAAGCAAAATTGGTGAAATCCTGGACTTGCTTCTGCCACCATCTTAGGTAGGTTTGTCTCTCTCGGCCTCAGTTTTTCTACCTGTTAAATGGGAGAATAGGACCTGATGGCTGTAAAGACCTCTTTTAGCTCAAAATTCTCTGATTTATGTTCAACTATTAAAATAAAAAAAGAAGAAAAAAAGAATGGCTGGTGAATTTTACCAATTAACTCATAAAGTAAACATTTTTTGTTATCCTAGAGAACAAATCCAGGTGCGACTTAGAACTACTTTTGTCATAGGGGTGAGATCTGAACATGTCCTTTTGGTCCAGCCTACTGTCTTGCCAAACCCCAGACCTCATCAGGTGGATTTCTCTGTGTGAACCGTGCAATGGAATGGACATTATAAACTGTACCATAGGCCCACTCAGCTGCCCTCAGACCCCTGAAGAATATCCACTTTGGGTCAAATGTGGGGATTAGATTTAAGGTTTAAAAACGTTTTTTTTCTTATCCTGGCTAGTGTGGCTCTGTTGGTTGAAATGTTGTCTCCTGCACTGAGGGGTTGAGGGTTTGATTCCCAATCAGGAAGCATACCCAGGTTGTGGGTTCAATCCCTGGTTGGGACACGTGCAAGAGGCGACCAATTTGATATTTATTTTTCACAACTATGTTTCTCTCTCTCTCTCTCTCTCTCTCTCTCTCTCTCTCTCTCTCTCTCTCTCTCTCTCCCCTCTTCCTTTCTCTCTCCTTCTTCCTCTCCGTCTCCTTCCCCCCTCTCTAAAATCAATAAAATAAATGTCCTTAGGTGAGGATTAAAAAAGGAAAAAGATAAAAAAAAATTAAAAACAAACAAACAAACAAAAAAACTGTTTGTTCCCTAGTTCTATACCCAAGAAACACTAATCTCTTCCCCACCCATCCCTCTCCTGGCCTTTGTTACTGCATTGTTTATTGACAGACTGTCTGTCATCTAAATAAACTATAGGGAGATTCTATAGATTTTGGAGTCAGACAGTCCTGCTTTGGGTCCTTTGTGCTTACCTACACTGTATGCTTAATAGCAAGTCATTTGACCTCTCTGGGTGTGAGTTTTTTCTCCTGTAAGACCAGAATGTAAATATTTCCTTGCACAGTTATTAGGAAGACTAAATAAGATACCAAATGCAAAGCACTTTGTATTAGGTATATTGCAAGGGACCAACACAACAAATCTTTTAGTTATCTATAAAACTGGATTTTAATAAACGTTTGTGAAACAAAATAAAATGAGAGCTACTTCTTCAGAACATTCCAGTGAAAGGTGATGAAGAGGGTGGCATGAAGATTATGAGACACAACAGCATTTTCCTGAAAACATGTCTTAGACTCATCATGGGGTGGAAGGCAGAGCATGGGAGAGGCACATAGGGATTTAGGATGAACTCACCCCTGACCAGCCGTGGGGCAAGAACTGGCCCTCTGCCCAGTACTTCCCATTGACGAAGAAGAGGCCTGCGATCATGATGAACACCCACACTGCCAGGTTCAGCACATTGAGCACGTTGTTGAAGCCCACAGAGTTCTTCACCCCTAGCGAGACGATGATGGTGACGATGACCGCGATCACCAGAGCCAGAAGGTCTGGGTAGGATTCTTCACCTTTCCCTAGAGAGGAAAGACATGAGTTAATGTCCAGAAGGAAAAAAGGCCACACAAACTCCCAGCCCCTTCCCAGGGCATCTGCACTCAGCTCTAAGAAGGGTGGTCAGATGGTCACAGAGGGAGAGATTACAGTGTGAGTGTGTGTGTGTGTATGTGTGTGTGTGTGTGTGTGTGTGTGTTTACACTGTGGTCTGCAAGTGTCTATTTGCAAATGGGAAGGTTTTGATATATAGATAAAATAACATGATATCCTCGACCCAAAATTGGGATACATGATATGACAATTACAAGAGTCCTATGGAATCATGGCACAGAACATTTGAAGTTAGGACTATCCTGGGATATTTGGCATGTATACATAGGTCTAACATGTTACTTGAAAATTGTTTTATCTTCATTCTTGTTCACTTTAGAGTCCATGAATTTTGCTTTCCACTCCAGCAGTTTTTTCATCATTAGAAAAATTTTAATTGTGTGTCTTTGAAAACCATTGGAAGAAAGGTATTCTTTTTTCCATTTACGTGTATGTGGCTGCAGAGAAAATGGCCAGTGGACAGCCTTCAAGCTCTTGTCTGTTGGCCAGTGGATGCCTGCCCTCTATAGAGTGGAAAAGGCACTGCCTTGGCAGTCAGGCTCCTGGATTTCAGCTGCACTTTTGCCTGTAACCAGAGGTCAAGTTAAATTAAATTGCTATTAAGTACAGCGTAAGTAAGCACACAGGACCCAAAGTCAGACTGACTGACTCTCACTCCTCTGGACCTCACCTGTGAAGTTTAGGGGTTGGATCCCTGATGCTGGAGGACCCTTGCAGACTTAAAATTCTATGAAATTAGTGTATTGAGGAGTTGTGGTCTTCATACATTTTAATCTTCTCATGGTATCTGGATACTCAGCATTTTTGTCACTTCTTCTCAGATAGAGACACCAAAGTTAAAGGACTTGTACAGCGCCTCATAATCAGTTCCTCAAAGTTCTGGGGCAGGACTCCAAAGTTTCCCCAACTAATGTTTAGCCTCCCATGAATGCGAAAGCATAAAGCCAGACATCGGGATGGAAAGTGGAAGGCAAGTGATGGACAGAGTCTGAAGTCTCAAGGTAATTGCTCCCTGAGCTTTTGATCATTTAGTATTCACTCCGTTCCATTGCCATCCTTGACCTCTGCTAGACTGAATTCATTTTAGAAATATATTAATTTTTTTACACATTTAAAAATTAATGAATGCTTATTTATGAAAAATTTAAAAATCTTCTGAAGAAGCCAATGAGAAGTTTCTTACAGTTCTTACATCATTGGTTTTATTTTTATGTATTAACATGATACATGTATGATTTGCATCCTTTGTCATATGTTATTACATTAAAAACATTCCATGTTATTAGAACAGTTTTCCTAGTCATTCTTTTAATTTCAAGCTATATAATATGTTTCCATGATTTACTTAGCCATTTGCTCCACTGTAGAATATTTAGGCAGTTTCTAATTATTGTTGTTATTATAAATAAGGCTGTGATGAACATCTTTCTGTAGAAAGCTTTATGGAAATTAGACTGATTTCCTTAGGATAGATTTGAAGAAAAATAATTACTTTGCAAAAATAACAACAACAACACACACCTCCTCGCCCCAAACCAACACATATTTAATGCTATTGATACATTTTGCCAAGTTGTGTCCTGAAAGGAAAACCCATTTATTTGGCTCAGATAGCTTGCATGTGGTGGTCTTACCCAGGCCATTGAGGGTCCCCACGCTGTTCACCATCCAGCGGCTGAAGGTGTGGTTTGCCAGCGAGTCAAACATGCTGCTCAGAGCACTGGCACCGGCCGCAGTGCCAATCAGGTATTCCAGGATCAGGTTCCAGCCGATGAAAAATGCCACAAACTCCCCCACAGTGACGTAGCTGTAGGTGTAGGCTGACCCCGTGGTTTTTGGGACACGGACTCCAAACTCTGCATAGCAAACACCTGCATGGGAAGAAACACACCAGTGGTGGGCTGTAGGAGATGAGCAAACCTCTTGGTGGCTAACGATGTTGGGTAGAAAACACTGGGAATCTCTGGGATTGAAGAACACATACACAGAGCTTTATGTATAAGAATCAGTTCAAAGCCAGTAGTGTTTTCCAACCTCACTTCTGAAAAACTTCTTAACCTGGATGCCTGGAAGACAACCAGAACTAATTCTAAGGAACTATTAGAAACTGATCTTCATTTAGAACAGTCCCCATTTGTTGTATGGGTCTCTGTCACTGTTCCTTTGGTGTCAGATATCCTGAGTGAACATGGACCTAACCCTATAGCTGTTGGCACCAGGGTTAGATTATGTGTGAAATTTTTTTCTGTTTCATTTTTACATCTTGCAAAAGATGCATCTCATTGGAGAGTGATACTTTGAGCGATTTGTGAACATCTTTTACTATATCTAGGGGACTGATAAAAAATTCAAATGTAAATAAACAACTAGTTATTAACAAGAAAATTGGATCACATGGAAAAGATAATTTAATGAACAATTTTAGAGTGCCTACTATGTGCCTGTCAGGCTGCTGGGAATAAGCCACACACACACACACACACACACACACACACACACACACACGAGACAAGGCCTTACCCTCAAGGGGATGTGCCAGAAAATCATGGTAGGTTGGATAAGCTCAGTGATACAAAAACACACAGGAATGAGAGCAAAGATGAGAGATGTCTACGTTAGCTGGTATTGAGAAAGATGGAGGAGTTAATTGAACAAAGAAGGTGTAATATGAGGTAAAGACATGGCAGAGAGAAAGAGTTTGAAGTATTTGGATGGAGGGGAATGCACAGGTGGGCAGTTAGGAGGGTCAGAGCCCACTCTGCCAGAATCATCTATTGAATCATAATTTCAAGAAATGGGGACCTGGAACCTGTATTTTAACAAGCTCCTCACTTATTATTTAAAAAATTTTTTTAAATTGATTTCAGAGAGGAAGAGAAAGGGAGAGAGAGAGAGAGAAAGAAAGAGAAAGAGAGAGAGAAACATCAATGATGAGACAGAATCATTGATTGGCTGACTCCTGCATGCACTCCACAGGGGATAGAGCCTGCAACCAGGGCTTGTGCCATGACCAGGAATCGAAGTGTGACCTCCTGGACCATAGGTCGACACTCAACCACTGAACCATGCCGGCTAGGCACTTCCCACTAATTTTTGAAAAACATTGGTACATTGCCCCATTCTTTGTTTAATGGAATTAGAGATGAAATTAGAAAGAGGTTGGGGATACACCAGACTTTTGAGAGTTGGGAAAGTTTCCTACACTGCAGGAGCTCTGGATGTGGGGCCAGAGGCTGAGATGCCAAGTTGGAGGACAGATGTAGGACAGCTTGGAGGAAACATAAAAGGAATGGATGAGGAGAATGTCAGAGGGAACTCCAAGTAAACTTCACCTCCAGTCCCAATTTGTTAACCCTGAAGCTCTGTCATCACACATCAGGGAACAAGAGTTCCCTCTTCTGTGAATAAAGAGCAGGTTTCTTGTCCTTTGGAAGTGTGGAGAAATCAATGCAGAGAAGCAAAAACAAATGTCAGAAGCAGTGACACACTGAATGATGACATGTCAGATGCAACGTCGCTTTTCCTTCCTCTCAGTGATGTCAGTTGTCAGGGTGTCCATAGGGAAGGACAGAAGGGCTGTGCTCTTGTCTACCTCAAACCTGTTGCACCTTTTACTTTCAGTTTCCTTCTTTGTAAAATAAAGGAATGGGACTGGGATGCTCTCTGAAGGGTCTCCCTTCCCCACCACTCTAGGATTCAACCTGCTATATTGAATTTTTGCTTCAAAATATACTAGGCATAACCTAACTTTTCTTTTATGTCAGTTATTATGTTGTTCTGTACTATGGAGATGCTCTCGGCCTACATTAAACGGCTCAGCTGCTATTTATTTTGAGTTCCTATGTCAGCCCCCCTCCCTCACTGTAAAAACAGTTTTCCATCTCCTTCCTGGATGGCCAGTTATTTCTCTTCGTTGCTATCACAGGGCTCACCCTGAGCAGTCAGACCTCCTCCTTTCTAAATTGCTGCTTCTAACAGCGGGTGTTTGGATTGTTGGAGGGAGTCTAACATTAAGAGGATGTGGTCTTGGAAAGAAGACCCAAGGGGCTCTTCCGTGAGGAAATTGTAGGGTGTGTAAGCACCGAGTATGAGGACCTAATGAGACTTTCTTGTTGGAGAACTTCTGTGTTTTCTCCTGAAGAGAGCTGAGTTGGCACATTACCAAGTAGGTTATTCTTTAGTGCAGCTCGAAGGATTAGAAAACAACTAACTCCTCTTTGGTGCAGGATCTGCATTTATATGCTACAAATGCCATCTCTCCTCCTATCTTTACCTCCTCATAATATATATGGCTTATAAATGGTTCTTTTCCCCTCCAAGCAATAATTTTGAAACAGGCTCAGTTTGAAAACGTAATTTGGAAATCCAATATTGTGCAATCTATCAGTCTCTTCTTAATATCTGATCTGTCAAATCAAATTTTAAAACACTCAGTTTGTCATCAGAATGGAATAGCCAAGGCTTCACTGGGTTTTAGGAAGGGACCAGTTCTAAGTTCAGCTGTGCATAGAGCAGGAGCATATGGAATCTTAGCCATTCATTTCCCAAGGTCCTGCTTGGACTCTGGTGACTGGAGGTTGGGGAGGATGGTGAGAAAATCAATTAACCACTAACCATGTAAGACAATTTCTGCTCTCAGTAATCATACATTTGAACACATTGTAAGGGAATTTATAATATTTTTAACCTTTCCCATTTATGTGTTTGCAGGAATCCAGGCTTGTTGTGGGCAGGAGAGGGTATCACAGCTGGAACTAAAACTCAGGGGTGAGAAGTGAGTGATTTCACCCCAAATATCCTGTTAAAAACTGGAAAATGCTGTGTCATTTATCTATTTTCAAGTACCTGGTGTGTAAAGAGACAGATTCAAGGCTATCTTTCTATTCAATAAGAACTTTTAAAAAAGTGCTGACAGGGTAATCTTGGTTTTCTACCCTAATAACTGAGTCACTTACCTCACCTGGATAAAAATGAAGGGGCCAGTTAGAGAAGGTTAAAGGTAGCTTCTAGTTCTATTGTTCTTTGGTTTCACAGCTGGAATCTGGGTCAATAGGGAAGTTCTATAGAAAATACTTCAAACCAGTGGTCCTCAGCAAAAGTTACTGACTCCTTGGGTTTCAATTCTGGAAATCTGTAGGAGGGTCTATGGTTCTCATGATAATTGTGGGCACAAGCTGTGTTAGATGTTCAGAGGACTAGGCTGTTAGACATCGTGCCACGTGTGGGACTGTCCCACAGAAAAAAGCAAGGTCCTGTGTCTCACATGACTTCTAAAGATGCCAATGGGCAATCATGCAAGTAAAAACCTGTTCATTATTTCCAAATCTGCCTCCAGGTTGCATATTAACACAAAGCATTTTTCCACGGCTTTATCAACAGTGAGTTTTCCAGGACTACAACAATGGGGTAAATTGAGGGACAGTTGTAATTTGTTTTGTTTGGAATTTACCAAGAGTTGGCCATCATTATGGAAAAACTACATCATCCACAGCAACATGACTCATGGTCTTTGAACACCAAACAGCATACCTATGTGAATGTACATTTGTAGCAGTTGCATTAGTATTAGTAGTTCTACAGACTATGGCAAACATTTGATCACTTCTTTATGTCTCCTAACATTATGTCTCCCAGATTCACACATTAAAACAAAATTTTTTTATTAGAAATTGCTTCTCTTACATTTATATTTCATACTTAGGCACATTAATTTTTTTAATTAAGTGTACAAGAAGGTAACATTAATATCTCGAGTTTGTATTTCACAAGCGTAAAGGAAGCATTGCAAAGTATTTATTACATAAAGTTGACTTGGTGTACTGGGTGGAAAATCACTATTTTAAAAGAGAGATAGATTTATAAATAATCTTTACTCAATTTAGTAATGTGTTAAAAAATAATTCTTCTCCCAGAGTTACTTTTCTAATCATATTTGCTGGTGCTATTGTCAAAGTGCATTTCTTGGCTGCCCACCAAGTGACTGGAGAGGGAGAGGCATATTGATTCCAATAATATAACCATATAGCTGGAGAAAATCAATATAGAGTACTATGTTGAGGTCCAGATAGCCATCAGTGAGAGACTGCATGCTGCAGATCACATGATGGATGGTTCCCATTACAGCTGTTCAGAGTTAGCAAGTCTAGGTCCTTAAGAAATACGAAGGATCCATTTCAGCAGGACTAGATGAAATAAATGATTTCTCATAGCCTGCAACTGATATTCTTTTCTTTATGTATATTGTAAGTGTATCCCTGTTTTCATCTTGTCATATCCCTTGTGTTTTGTTTTATTTCTATACCCGAACTATATATTTTTTAAATTAAATTGACATATTGCCAGCCTAAAAAGCACTTAAATTAGGATTTACACATTGAAAAAAAGATTAGGACAAGATACCAGGAGATTCTGTATTGGAAAATTTTCTACCAATCCTCTCTTGTGTATCCCAAATGATGTATGATTTGGGGTTCAGAAAAATTTAGTTTCTTTCAACATGAATTCTTTTCAACTCAGAGAGTCCATGGTTCTATCATATGCAGGCATACGAGGTCAGGCTAAGGTTAGATACCCCCAGAGAGCCTACTTTCCAACTGTGCCTGAGACAATGCCACACTATTGTAAAATATTACTGCCTGCTCCCCCTCCTTTAATTTCATGTCTTCATTCACAGCTTACCCTGGCTCTCTAATATTCTCTTAGAACCAGAAGGACAATATTCTCCAACCTAAGAGGGCGAAAGGAGAAAGACCCCGCTGAGAGTAGGCAAACGGTAGGGAAGTGTTTCTTGACTCAAGAAATGTATTTCCTCCCACATTCCACTGAAGAAAGCCATTAGATAAATAAGTACTTTTAAAAAGTATTCTTTCACCTGGAAAGGTTAAATCTAGTGGTTATTCACACTCCAATGCTAATTTCTCTACTCCAATAAAGAGGTTTTCCCATTAACTTGTAGTTTAATTTATGGACTAATTCCCTAACCTATTTCTCAATTAACTTACTAATTTCCTAAGAAACTTCTGACTTCCTAATTTCCTTCCTTTATGTGACACACATTGTTAAGTGCCTACTAAATTAACCACTGTAGTGAATACCAGCGAGAGACACAACAATAAGTAAGCAGATCTCCTGACTGTGAAGTATCTACCTTTCAATCAGGAAAGAGTTTAATAAATAAATGATTGCACATGGCCAGTTTTAATACTATAGAGTGTTTATGGGGCACTCTTTGAGCTCTATGGGTCAGCTCGGTTCTTGGTGGGCATGTGTCTTTGGTTTATGGGGGAGTGGGGAAGAAGGAGGAAGGCTAATGAGCTGCATCTTAAGGGCGAGCTGGGCTTTGACAGGCAAAAAAACATGGGAGAGGGTGTTTATAATACAAGCACATGAAAAGGCATAGCTGGGATGGCACACGAAGGCTATTTTAGGGATTGAGGAAGACGAGTCTCCAGAAGTGGACTGGAAGCAAGTGATTGAGAGGGTGGAACCCTTTTAAAGATTGGGGGAATCTAGCTGAAAAAAGACTGGACAGTGCATCTACTTTTATAGTTTTAAAGATTTGTCTTGATTGTTAAACCCTCTTTGCACACAAAGTCTTATTTGAGAGCCTTATACATAAATAAATAAAGGAGGCTGGTATGTTTGAAGAGGGACAGGAGACCTGAGGCTGGCCTGCCCAGGATTTCCCTCATCCCACACCTCCCTCAAGCCCTGACCGTCCTCTGTGGATGCACAGGCCTGTACTGAGCAAGGCATGGGTACAAGTGTCAACTGCTCATTGGATTTGTTCTCTTACTTCATAGATAATGCCCCAGACTGAAGTTGCATATTCAATTAAATACAGAGCTGGGACTGGAACAGGAGCTTTAAATTCATTCATTCAAAATTATAAGAAATTTATAAGGCGCCATCTCCATGATTCTGTGTTAGCTTTAAGGGGTTCAAAGTTGAACAGAAAGACTATTATCCCTTTTGTGTGTGTGTGTGTCTTATAGTCTAGAGGAGAAGACAGACCAGAAAACCAACAATTATAATAAAACAAGAAAGGAGATGTTGGTTGCAGGGAGTGGGAGGGAAATGCATGAACTACTTTAAGAAACTGTAAAATTGAGGTTTTTGTTTTGTTTTTAAAAATATACATATTTTATTAATTTTTTACAGAGAGGAAGGGAGAGGAATAGAGAGAAACATTGATGAGAGAGAAACATCAACCAGCTGCCTCCTGAACACCCCTGACTGGGGATGTGCCCACAACTAATGTACATGCCCTTGACCGGAATCGAACCTGGGACCATTCAGTCCACAGACCGACGCTCTATCCACTGAGCCAAATCAGTTTTGGCTAAAATTGAGTTTTGAAGTAAGGTCTTCAGACCACCAGAAGGGCTGTTCAAAGGGAAAGAGGGTATCAGGAGATACAAGGGGGAGTGGAGGGAGCTGTCTAAGAAAACAATTTGCCATCCCTGCAGTTTCATTAAGACCTCTAGAATCAGCAACGTCTTGAGCGCTGCTCAGAGTTCAATCTCAGAGGGTCTTGCTTTGTGTAATGGGCATAAGCTGTAGGCATAAGGCCTGATAAGTTGTTTTGAACATACTATAACTACAATACTTCATACAGGGTGAATAGGTAGGAAGGTTGGGGTGGGCTGATCTGACAAATGGATGAGGTCATTGATTCCTCATTCCTGAAGGCAATTTCTCCTAAATGTCAATCATGCATCAACTCCCAGACACAGGATGGAATCAGCTGATGGACTATGCCAGTGGTCGGCAAACCACGTCTCGCGAGCCACATGCGGCTCTTTGTGGCCCCTTGAGTGTGGCTCTTCCATAAAATACCTTGTGCTGGTGGGCATGTACAGTGTGATTGATACTTCGTGGCCCATGTGCAGAAGTCGGTTTTTGGCTCTCAAAATAAATTTCAGTCGTTGTACTGTTGATATTTGGCTCTGTTTGCTGACCACTGGACTACACCCATGCAACTCACCACTTAGGCCCAAACATGTCTTTAAGCAAGTCCTCACCAAATATAGCATTTTGCTGAGATGGTGATTACCCATTTCCTTCTCATTTTCTTAAAGCATGTTTGTTCCATTTATAAATTCACAACAGGGCTAAGACAGGTCATATACATTGCTATGGTTGCTAGTACTGCTTAAATGTAGATTGGGAGTAGGGTAGAAGGAGAAATCCCAGGACCTCAGAGAGAAATGGAGAGTGAATTCTCATGGAAACATTCGTTTTCTGTGACACTGAATTCCAGATGGTGTATGATGAAGTGTCCCCATCATTGCTGACCTCCTTGAGAAGCAGGTTGCTATATGCTGAGAATCATCTATTCAGCCCCTGTCATGTGCTGTGGGACCCTGTGATTTGCACTGATGCCCTTTTCCCAGTGTTCTTGATAAGCCAAGAAAAATGTGGGTTTCTTTTACAGGGAGTAATCCATCAGGCATGTTCTCCCTGCTACTGTCTCTTCTCTCCTAGCAACCTGGGCCACTCACCTGTCAGTGAAGCCTGGGCAATTTTTACAAATGCATCTGGGACTGCCTATGTTTCTTTGTGTCTGAGAAGAGACAATTTTTTTTTCTGCCAAAGCAGGCCCCAGGTGGACAGTGAGAGCCTGGGTTTAGGGGATGGACAGTATCATTAATCAGGGATCATATGACACAATTAGTTACTGAACCTGACAGGGCTCCAATTAAAGATGCGCAGTGAACAGAGAACTTGAAAGTTCCAAACCACAGTGCCAATATATCCGAATAGAAACAGGAAGGGCAGAAGCTGTCCACGTAACAGAGAAGTAATCCCTCACACGGGTCAAGGAAGTTTAATTATTTGCTGATTAAATATGACTAGACTGTACTTTCTTCTCTGAATCTCCCTCTTCTATAAAAATTGTTTAGAGGTTATTGGAGGCCTGATGTCTGTTTCCATAATTGTTTCTATAACATGATGAATTCAAGTATTATATTATCTGGTGATGTTATTGCTAATTGTCATCATTAGTGTACATTACTTTACTTTTTAAAGAACTGTATCATTTGTGAAAATGGTAATAATAATAATGCTCATGTGGTTGCTTGCCCGTAAAGAATCCACAGGGTTAGCTGTTCCCTGAGGCCACATTCTCATCTTGTTCCCTCTTCATTGCTGAGGTGGCAGAGGAGCTGGGACTGCCCTTTATTCTGTTCTTAACATTTTTATGTAGATGATGTTAGGCTAGCACCAAAGGCAGTCTTGGAGGGGAAAAGACATTACAAAAGAGAAAGGAAAAATCATGTTTTTGGGGGTCTACTTGTGCTCAGCTCTCATCTGATGCTCAGGTAAGCAGTGAGGGAATGCTGAGGCCTCTATCTGAAGTTCCTCTTTGCTGTAGGAGAGGCAATGAGGCATCATGGGAGTAACATAGCCTCCAAAGAGAGATTCAGAGAGAGGGTATGACAATTATAGAGAATACACGCAGATCACGTTGCCCAGTGCCTGGTACACAGTATGTACTTAATAAATGGCAACAAAAATTACTACTGTGGCCTTGAGCAAGCCATGCAAGTCACTGAGCCCTAATTTCATGTGGAAATGGTGATGGAGACTCCTACTGACATGCCATACCATGGCACATCTGCAATTTTGGGAAGCTCTAGGTCAAATGAATTTCCCAAGTCAAACAAGTAGTAAATGGCAAGCAGGGCTTGAAGATCAGGTACTAATTACGATATCGGGTTGATTGTGTGTGTGTGTGTGTGTGTGTGTGTGTGTGTGTGTGTGTGTTGGTTTGGGAGTGAGTTGAGACATTGGGTCTTTCTTTACAATTCTCCTCCCCAAATTCTTCATTTTGCAGAAGGAAAAATTAAGGTAAAGAGATGTGAATGACTTGCCCTGAGCTGCTGTAGGACAGAGCTGGGACTAGATCTCAGGTGTCCTGACTTGTGACCTAGGCCCTGTTATCTCTTGCTGTGATCATAATCATGGCAGGTGTGCCTGTCTTATTTCTTTGCATTGATGCCACGCTCTTTGTCTCAGAGTTCTTTCCTGTATTCTTCAGCACCTTTGCCACACTGAGCCCAGAGCAGGTGGCCAGTAATTCCCACAGCCATGCTAGGTGCTCTTGGTATACACTGTCCACCCTGCTAAGAGCTGCAGAAGTTGTAAAAGGAGCCCAGGTTCTCCTGGTTGACTGGAGGAAACTCATTTTCACAATAAGCGATTTTAGAAACTGGCAAGTTTCTATTACAATGTGCTCACCTTCTCTGAACTGGTAATTGACATCCTTCCTACAAGGCTGTCAATCAGCCCTGGAGAGAAGAGCTATATGCACTTCACAACACCCTTCTCACTGCTGATAGGTACCAGAAAGGTACTGAACTTAGAAGTAATTTCCATGACCTCGGTTATAGAAGTTTTGAGCTAAAAAAGTGTTCTCCTAAGCAATAGAATACAGTGAGCAACAGGATCTTTTGAAATTCTAATAAGAGGGAAGGTTTTCTTGACTCATTTGATTCCCTTTGGTGAGTTTTTGAATTCTGAAGCAGCATGGGCTTATAATTTTTGGAGCTAGGCAGAATTCAATTTAGACTTGGCCTTTGACACTGACTACCTGATGGCCTTGAATGAGCCACCTAATCTCTCTGAGCCTTAGTTTTCACATCTGCAAGGTGAGAATAATAATGGCACATATTTTCCAGGCCCCGAGCAGTGGCTGTCAGGCTGGGAGCGGCCAGGCCCGGAGCAGCCGGGTCTGGTGCGGCCAGGCCCGGAGCAGCGGCTGCCGGGCTGGGAGCGGCCAGGCCCAGAGCAGCCGGGTCGGGTGCGGCCAGGCCCGGAGCAGCGGCTGCCGGGCTGGGAGCGGCCAGGCCCGGAGCAGCCGGGTCGGGTGCGGCCAGGCCCGGAGCAGTGGCTGCCGGTCTGGGAGCGACCAGGCCTGGAGTAGCGGCTGCCGGGCTGGGAGCGGCCAGGCTCGGAGCAGCCGGGTCTGGTGCGGCCAGGCCTGGAGCAGCAGCTGCCAGGCTGGGAGCGGCCAGGCCCGGAGTGGCCGGGCCCGGAGCAGCCAGGTCCAGAGCAACTAGGTCGGGAGCGGCGGTGACCAGACCCGGAGCAGCTGGTTGTGGAACGAACCAGAGCAACAGAGGCCAGTCCCGGAGCAGCCAGGCCTGGAACAGCTCGCTCCTCGCCTGCCCCTGCCCCACAGCTGCCTCTCAGACATGGCTGGAAACTTTTGTGGGAACTTGAGGGTCTGCTGAATCAAGTGATGAAGGCTTAGATCTGGATGTGTTGAGTTAGTATAGGGCTGGGGTGTTGATCTGTGAGTGCCTTGGGTGGGGCCTGGATGAGGCTGGTTGACCTATTTGGAAATGTCTTTTGTGTGAAATGTATCATTGGGCATGTGGTGGTATTATTGATATGAGAAAATGCTAAGTAACTGATTTACTATCTGAAAAGGGATTTACTATCAGGGAAAGGGAGGGAGGAAGAAACTGAACATAAACTGCACCTATGGATTAGGACAATGGGGGATGGGGAGGGGGCGGAGGGTGGGGTGGGAACCTGGTGGAGGGGGAAGAAATGAGGAACCTTTGTAACAATATGAACAATAAAGATTGATTTAAAAAAAAATAATGGCACATATTTTGTAGGATTTGTATGCACCTGGTGTTCAGCTAGTGCCAGGCACACTATAAGTCCTCAACGATTTAGCCATTATGATTTGCCATAGAATGAAAACACTTATTTCTAGCTAGCAGGGAGGGTGGGAGGATTAAATAAAGTGATGTATGCACAGTAGTATTTACCTAATAATAGTAAAAACAATAGTAATAATAACAATGCCAACATTTATTGAGTGTTAATAAATTATGACCTAAAGACTTTACAAACATCAGGAATAGCTGGTATGATTAGTAAGAGTTCAACAAGAAGCTGTTTTATTTGGACACGATTTTGGAGTTCCTGTCTTCCAGAGGCTTGAAGACTGGCATGCATTCGTTTTCCTTTGCACTTCCTCCCCACCCTCTCAATGTTTCTGTCTCTTCCACCTCCCAGTATGGTTAAGAACAATTCTTAGATATGTTTTGGGGAACCAATCAATGTAAATTTGTGAAATTAATAATAAAAGGCTGCTAAAAGACCAACCTTCCTGATGTTCACCTCTTACATCTGATTTCAATTTCATGAGGAGAAAATTGCTGGAAAACAAATCAGTTGCACTAAAAAGGAGATGTTGATAGGAAGCCAGGAAGGCTGGTCAACAACCTTAATTGCTTTAACCTTTAGTTGAGATATTGTTAGCTGAAGCGGCCTCCACCTTGTTTTGTCCCATGTAAGTTTCTGTTATTTCGTGCCTAACAGCTACATGTAAATTTCTATTTATGTTGCCTAAGATGTTTTCCCCAAAGCCTCAATAAAAGGGGATGGCAGGGCCAGAGCAGGAGTAGTTCTCCCACTAGAATTGGACTACCGCCTGGCCCCCCGTATCGCCAAGTTGAATTTCTTCAAGTCTCAAGTCTCTTCATTTGTGTGCGGTCCTTCTCCAGAACCTTAACCCTGAATTGGAACTCTTTCTACACGGGCCATGAGAGAGATTTCTATAGGAAATGGTTGATTCTTTAAAACAAAATAAGGAAACTCACAAGACCCACTTAAATAGAATCTTTAGAAATCTTCTTCAGTCATGAAAAATCCAACCTGAGATGAATACTGAAATGGGAAAACTCTGCGTAAGCTTTGTGAATATCCCCAGAGCCAGCCCAAGGAGGAGGTTGGGAAAGGCAACTGCTTGAGAGGGCTTTGCTCCCCTTATCACCTCCCTAGGGATTCAGTTACCATGGGCTCACCTGATGAAGAATCAGAGAGCAAAATGAAAATGGCAGGAAATATGAATTATAAACCCTTGTGCTAAACTAGGGGTGTCGAACTCAATCAGAGAAGGGGCCAAAATCTAAAATCCAGCCTAAATCGCGGGCTGAATGGTTTACTGAACAGTCATAAACTGTCATTGTGATGGAAACGCAGCGGAGTGCAGTGATGACAGTGTGCGGGCCACATTGCAAGGCCTGGCGGGACGGATTTGGCCCGCGGGCCGTGTGTTTGACACATGTGTGCTAAACCATAAACTAAGAGTGCCAAAAAAATACTACTTGGTGTGATTATCATTGTCTTTTAGACCCTCTCATTGATTGCAATTTATTAATCCACATCTAATGATAAATATTGGCTTAAAGATCTCAGAGGCAGCTTGCTGAAACAGAAGGCCGTGGGTTTTGGAGTCCTACAGACTGAGATTTCAGTTCTGGCTCTGCAATGAAATATCTGCCGGCCTCTCAGGAAATTACTTTAACCTCTGACCCTTTGGCTCCTCATCTGAGAGCAGAATTAAAATTACCCTCCATTCACTGGGTTGAGGACATCAAAATAGGTGCTACATGAAAGTACCACACACAGGTTAGTTTACTCTCTTTCAAAGTGTTCTGTGAGGATCCTCTATTCTAGAGTTTTCTGTTTCTGTGTTCATTTTCTACCACCAGAATGGTGGTGTAAATCTGTTACTCTAATGTCGTTGTTTCAAAAGCATTCTTATTTAATTTGTGTCTTTTTTTCAGCTAGAAATAGCATTCTATTCATTTTCCCTCAGGCTCATCCACTCAGGCTCAAATCCTCTCTGTCCTAAGCTTCTTTTCCTCCACTGTTAGGGCCTAGTGCTTCATAATCTCTTGCCTGTTCCATACAATATGCATATGACCAGTTTCTTCTCCACCTCTCTTCTCTCCACACTGCTACTAAAGTACAGATCTGGTCACACCACTGAGCTTCTCAGTGCCTACAGAATGATATCTAATCTTGGCTTGGCCCCCAAATTCTTCCTCTAAGAACCTGTTTTGTTTAGTAAATTATCTGGGTGGACTGTTCTGTTTGGGAGACAATAGTCTTTGAAAAATGGCCAGGATGAACTTGGAGGGAGATAGAGATAAGCAAACTTCTCTGGATAAGATATGGACAAGAGTCTTAGGGCTTGGCAGGAAGCAGGCTAAGGAGTTTGAGGGAGAGAGGCTGCCCATCCATGGGGCTGGAGGCAGGAGCCAAGAAGAGAGGGTTGGTGGAATTGTTATGTCCTATATTCAATTATAAGCTTGCTGTCTGCTGGAATGGATTGCATTATATCTCCCATCTCTGGCCCAAACTTCCAATAAAATCCACTGTATATACAACTTTGCTTCATAATACATGGGGGAGGAAGAGTTGGGGTGTCATGTAGTTGGATAAAGAGGTAGAAAGGGTTATCAGGAAGTGAAATGCAGAGTGGAGACAGACATTCCATGAAAACAAAGATTTGGGGCTTGTAAAACTGGGAGAAAAGTAAGACTCACAACTCCATAGTTTTATTGAAAGGGCTATAGATTTTCTTGTGCATTACTGGGCATCAGAACCAATTTTACTTAAATATTTTAGGACAAATTGACCTCAGCAAACTGGAAGGCTTAGGGTTATGCATCCATTATAAATCTGGCATGACACTACTTTTCCTTTCTTTCCCCATCAAAGGATCATCTGAAATACTGGGGTTGGCAATATACATAATGAGAAGATTACATTTCTCAGCCTCACTTTCTATGGCGAAGTGTCCAGGTTTTAGCCAAGGTAAGTAGTAGTTACAGGACAAAATTTATCAGAAAGATTCTTATAAAGGGGACAGAAATGTGAGAAGTGACCTGGCCCAACTTTCTGTTCTCCTTTCTGGAACTCAGACATACTGACTGGAGCTCTAGTCTGTGTTGAATTTTGAGGGCACTCAGAGAATGGAAGCCGAGCATCTGGATGGTAGAGCAGAAGGATCAAACAGTCTGAGTCCCTGGGACTGTGGGGCCACACCAGCAGCTTTCCTTCGGATTTCTTTTACATAAAAGATAAGGGAAATTATCTCTAATTTTTAGTTCTCCACTGTATGCAATTAAACCTAATCTGAATCTGCTAATACAGTAGCGGAATAGCAAAGTGATTAAGGGGTGGGCTCAGGCTACTTTCACTGTTCCTTGCTCTGCCACCTCCTAAGCAGTAGTCTTAAACAAGTTACCAAACTTTTCAGAAGCCTCCATTTTTCATCTATAATGGAGGATAATAACACCATTATCACATGGGGATTTTGTGAGAATTAAATAAAATAATGTGCTAAGTACTTAGAACTCTTTTGGTATGCAGTAAGTGCTCAATAAATGGTAGCTGTTGCTGCTACTGTTACAGTTATTAGTACCGTTATGACATGGTTACTTGTCAGGTTTGGTGTTCATTCCATCAATAAGCTATGGGTCCTCTAGGGTAGACATAATTTCTTATTAATTTTTGGTAGTTCCCTAGGGCTGGTATATGATGGATACCCAAAACATCTTTATTGAATTCTTTTTCTATTTTTGCCAACTGTTTCTTATGATAAAAATTAGTGGTTTTCTGCATTGGGATGGGGACCAATGCTGTGAATGCATACTGTTCATTTAATCTCTACCAAAAACATTTGAGATAGCTTGAAGGGTTATTGTAGCAAATGCATGAATTTAGGGGGCAATTATATCTACATTCTGCTCGAGGTTTAATTTTAATAATATGAAAAAAGAACTGGAAATAAAGCTGACCACCCCTTTCCCCAGTCCATGTTTCAGAAAAAAAAAAATTATTCAAATGATTTAAATTCATAGTCATGGTTGAAAGACACTGTTGGCACAACAAATTTGAATCTAGCTTTCTGTTATTAAATTTCAATTTCTTCATATGTAAAACTGGAGATGATAAAACCTACCTTGAAGAGATATTATAAGTTTTAAATGTGATAATATAGTTTTTCAGGTGAATGGAAATGAAAAAAAGCTGGGGTAGCAATATTTATATCTGACAAATGAGATCTCAAAGTGAAGGAAATAACGAGATAAGGAAGGCCACTTCGTAATACTAAAGGGAGCAATCCAATAAGAAGAAATAACTCTGGTAAATTTATACACACTCAATACAGGAGCACCCAAATACATAAAAACAAAAAGAAAACAAACAAACAAACAAACAAAAAACTCCTGGAAGATATCAAGGGAGAAAGTGACAGCAATACAATCATAGTAATAGACTTCAATACCCCACTATCACCATTGGACAAATCATCTAAACAAAAAAGTCAACAAAGAAACATCAATCCTAAATGATTCACTAGACCAGATAAAATTGACATCTTCAGAACATTTCACCCAAAGCTACAGAATATATATTCTTCTCAAGTGAACATGGGCCATTTTCAAAGATAGACCATATATTGGATCATAGGCAAAGTCTCTTCAAATTCAAGAAGATAGAAATCCTATGAAGCATCTTCTCAGATCACAATGGCATAAAACTAGAAATCTACTACAATAAAACAATCCAAAAAAATCAAACATATGGAGACTAAATAGCATGCTATGGAACAATGACTGGGTTACCAGAGAGATCAGAGAAGAAATTAAAAAAAAAATCATGCCAATAAAAGACAATGAAAACACAACAATCCAAAATCTATGAGAAACAGCAAAAACAGTCTTGAGAGAGAAGTTCATAGCTCTACAAATCTACTACAAGAAACAAGAAACAATGGTAATAAATTACCTAACCTTACAACTCAAAGAGTTAGAAAGAGAGTGTAAGCAGAAGAAATGAAATACTAAAGATCAGAGCAGAGATAAATGACATAGAGACCAAAATCATAATACAAAAGATCAACAAAACCAAGAGCTGGTTCTTTGAAAGGATAAACAACCTTGATGAACCTCTAGTCAGACTCACCAAGAAGCAAAGAGAGAGGACCCAAATAAACAAAATTAGAAATGAAAGAGGAGAAATGACAACAGACCCCACCAAAATACAAAGGATTGTTAAAAAATACTATTAACAACTCTATTCCAACAAACTGGACAACCTGGAGGAAATGAACATATTCCTAGAAAAATACAACCTTCCAAAATTCAATAAGGAAGAATCTAAAAATCTCAATAGGCCAATAACTATAGAAGAAATTGAAGCAGTCATCAAAAAGCTTCCAGCAAACAAAAGCCTGGGGCCAGATGGCTTCACAGGGGAGTTTTACCAAACATTCAAGGAAGAACTAAAACCTATCCTCCTCAGACTATTAAAAAAAAAAGTTCAAAATGAAGGAACGCTTCCAAGTTCATTCTATGAAACCAGCATCACCCTAATACCAAAACCAGATAAAGACAACACAATGACAGAGAATTACAGGCCAGTATTCCTCATGAACACAGATGCCAAAATCCTCAACAAAATTCTAACAAATTGAATCCAGCAGTACATCAGAAAGATCATACATTATGACCAAGTAGGATTTATCCCAGGAATGCAAGGATGGTACAATATCTGCAAATCAATAAACATGATATATAACAAGCAAATTGAGAGATAAAAGTCACATAGTAATATCAATTGATGCAGAAAAAGCATTTGACAAAATCTAACACTCTTTCTTGATAAAAATTCTCTACTGGTAGGAATAAAAGGATCATACCTCAACATAATAAAAGCCATATATGTTAAACCCACAGCCAACATCATACTCAATGGGCAAAAACTAAAACCATTTCCCCTAAGAATAGGAACAAGACAGGGATGACCGCTCTCACCACTCCTGTTCAACATAGTACTGGAAGTATTAGCCATTGCAATTAGACAAGAAGAAGAAATAAAAGGCATCCAAATTGGAAAAAAAGAAGTAAAGCTGTCCTTATTTGCAGATGACATGATATTGTACATAAAAAACCTGAAAGACTCCATCAAAAAATTATTAGATTTAATAAACGAATTTGTGAGTCTCCCAATGGCTTTGTATTTCTAGCCTGGTTTTCTCCTGCTTGGGAGTCATAGTACCAAGTGTGAGGTTCATCAAATCCTAATCATATCAGATTTACTGACTTATTTTGCCACTCTTCCTATACTTTGTTTATAACGTATATCCTAGCTGAATTCACTTCCCTCTCCTATAAAAGGTCCAACATCTCTTCCAAATGGACATGACAGGGAATAAAAAATTGGGAGATGGTTTGGCACCAGAACAACTATTTGTATCAAAAAGCAGTGGAGCTGAAACCAGTTTGGCTCAGTGGATAGAGCATCAGCCTGCGGACTGAAAGGTCCCAGGTTCGACTCGGTCAAGGGCATGTACCTTGGTTGAGGGCACATCCCCAGTAGGAGGCAGCTGATCTGTGTTTCTCTCTCATCGATATTTCTAACTTTGTATTTCTCTCCCTTCCTCTTTGTAAAAAATCAATAAAATATATATATTTTTTAAAAAAAGCCAAAATCGGTTTGGCTCAGTGGATAGTCGGCCTGCAGACTGAAAGGTCCCAGGTTCAGGCACAGTAGGGGGTGTGCAAGAGGCAGCTGGTCGATGTTTCTCTCTCATCGATGTTTCTAGCTCTCTATCACTCTCCCTTCCTCTATGTAAAAAATCAATTAAAAAAAAATCAGTGGAAAGGGTAGTTATTACATTTGAACCAAAACTTTTCTCTGAACTCCTGGCAGTCCAGGCACAAAGGAAGCATGAAGACCACTCCTCTGTCATTTCCTACATCTCACCACTAAATACTCTAGAATCGTGGGATGAACTGTCATAGGTCTGCAAGCATGCTTTCCACAGGCCTTTTGTTTCATGAAGTCCCTTACCTGATAATATGGACGCAACAGCTGCAATGATGAAGGACACAATGACACCAGGTCCTGCCATTTCCTTGGCCACCAGGCCAGAAACCACGTACATCCCTGTGCCCACACAGCTGCCAACGCCAAGTGAGATGAGGTCCACGGTGGTGAGCACCTGGGCTAGCTTGGTACCATGTGCTGTGGTGCCCCCTGTTCCCTCCAGCATGGACTCCACTGGTTTGGTGCGCAGGATCCTGGAGTGCATGGCATACCAGGAAGCTCCCCACTGTACCCGCCGGGGGTCCAGGGCGGCGAGGAAGCCACTCATCCTGAGTAGTAGGGGTTCTGGTGAAAGTCAACCGATGGAAGAGGGCTTTGGAAGCCTTAGTGGCTGCTTTTGGAAGTCATTTAGTGCACAGGGATCTTCTTTTTAGAAAAGGTCCAGTGGGACCCAAAGCAGCCTTTTCCTGGGCATGAATGTCTGCAGGAAGAACACAAGAAAAGAGAAGATGAGACTCAGTGGGAAATAAGCCATGGCTTGGAGGCATGGTTGGAGGTCCATATACTATGTACGCTGTGAGAGCTGGCCTATCCTGTGTACTCATATGTAGGAAGACTTCATTCCCCCTTGTATCCCCTTCAATCCTGAATGACAGTCTGTAGTCTGCACTGTGTTGCCCAGTTGTTTGGAAGATCATGATTTGAGTCAGGCACTGCCACTTACTCCTCTGGGACCTTGTGTAAGTTGCTTCACTTTTCTGTACTCGAGTTTCAACTGTACAAGGTGGATAATAAAGTCTGCCTAGCGATTATGTGAAGATTAAGGTAGAGCATGTCTAAACCAAGCTTAAGACAATGCTTGGCACATGAAATGTGCTCCTTTGTTCAAACGTTAAGTATTTTTTCCCTTCTTGGCTTAGCCAAGACTTGGTCTGTGATTTTGGGGCATATCCTTTGGGGGCACAATATCCTCATTTTTTTTTTTTTTTTTTACATAAGGATGTAAAATTAGACCTATGACTCTCGAGAGGGCCAGTGCCATTCCATGGGGTTGTTTTGGAACCTTTCTTTCAAATATAAAATAAAATAAAATAAAATAAAATAAAATAAAATAAAATAAAATAAAATAAAAATGTTTCTTGTGTTGTACACACTCAAATATATTTCTTAAGGAGCACATATTAGTCTAATAACCAGGAAAATACTAATAAAGACAAATCAAGTTTAGTAAAACATTTCACAATTATTCTGTTTTAACATTATGAATGAGTATGGTTCTAATTTATCCATCCTTATTCATACAGACAATGTATGAATTAAAGTAACCAATAGTTCCACTATTACAGATGAACACCATAATCCAAGTTTTCACTTGACCAAGTGAAAAATGTTTTGAACACTGTTTTGCTCTCAAAGACTAAGGATGGGGAAGCAGTCCTGGAATTTGATGGTGGGCCCCACAGATGCTAAATGTGTCGGAATATCTCATCAGGCATGCTTGTAGATGAAAATTCCGATTATGGTGATCTGAATCTAAAATATAACTTTGTTTTACATATAAACACATGAGATTTTGGGGGAAGGCCACTTTTAATATACAAGTTCATTGAAATTTTCAGGAAGGCAACTATAGAATAAATTGAAGGAAGATCATAATTTCTTTAGTTTGGGGAATTTAAGAGTTCTTCACCATTTCAGAACACCAGTGCCCCCTGGCAGTGTCATCATGGTATTGCCTCTCCCATGCTGCACATGTGGAATAGCCTGCCATTTGGAACTGGCCCATGTGTAGTATTTTTTCATGTGGTGCAATCATCTGACAACTTCATTTGGACATGCCTGAGTGTTTACATAGTGAAATATGTTATATACAGTCAGGTTATCTATGAATTTTGCTTTGGATATTAAAGAGGGGTGTGGCCAAACACTTACCACAAAAGTGAGGTGTTGGGTCTGATAAAACTATTGTATTAGATGATTTCAAAAGTGTTGTCAAGTTAGGTAATGCAAAGATTATATGAAGCTATTTTTCTTGGAAGCCAGAAGTGGTATAAAATCCTATAAAGAAAAATTTAAAGTATAGCTGAATATTGTACTGTGTTGCTAGGTCTAGGATATTTACATTTATAAGTACCAGCCCATGTAATATACTAATATTAGTGAATACTCCTTAGTACTTAATGTAACACTTGTCTGTTTCTACAGCCTTCAAACAGTACCTAATAAGGAGAATTGTGTGAAACATGGTTTACAGAAATTGGGTGATTAGCACACTGGTTAAATTTCCTCCTAGACTTGACAGTATTGCTCAATGATGTGTTTTAATTAACTTTTTAAAAATGTATTTTTATTGTTGAAAGTATTAAAGATGTTCTCCTCCCCCTCCCCCCACCCATGACCTCTTCTAGCCCATCCCTGGCCTTCACCACACTATTGTCTGTGTCCATGGGTTATGCATATATTCATATAAATTCTTTGGTTAATCTCTCCCCCGCCACCCACCTCCAATCCCTCCCTCCTCCCCCACCTTTCCTCTGCGATTCATTAGACTGTTCCATGTTTCTGTGTCTCTGGATCTATTTTGTTCATCAGTTTATTTTGTTCTTTAGATTTGTTGTGCTTCAATTCTTAGCAATACCTTATGTATCAGTACAGTTTGATAATGCTACTTTATATGCTAGAGTCATTTAAAAGCCTAGAGTGTCAGCATTCTTTTATTTATTTATTTTTTCAGATTTTTAGAAAATGTGTCACATTTATACCAGAGAAGCTGCAAGAACAACTGCTTTGCTTGCACTCTTGTGGGGAAATTCAGTATTATCTGCTTAATTTCAACTCAGCCAGCATATAATGAACATCTATTATGTGTCAAGCGTGGTGTTAGGTTTAGGGGTGTGAAGATGTAGTACCGGTTGTCATGGAGCTTCCCATCTAGAATGGGAAGTGATGGAGAGCCAGATCACAGTGCAAAGGTGGTCATATGCTTGTTTGTTTTTCTGAAAAGTCTTTTTGTTCCTATTATAAAGCATAGCATGGCTTTTTTTTTCCTGCAGAAAAATCACACGATATAAACAATGAAATTGAGTGAGGAGAGAAGGTAATACAATACACAGGTAGACAAATAGAACCAGATGGTTCCAGAGAAGAATAGGGGCTATGTTATGGGTTGAATTGTGATACCCTTAAATGAATATGTTGAGACTCTAATCCCCCATACCTCAGAATGCGACCTTACTTGGGAATAGAATCATTGCAGATGTAATTGTTTAAGATGAGGTCATCCTGGCATAAGATGGGCACCTAATCCAATTTGACTGGTGTCCTTATAAAAAAAGATTTGAACACAAAGCCACACACAGAGAGAGAACAAGATGTGAAGATGAAGATAAGGGTCAGGGTGACACATCTATAAGCCAAGGAACACCAAGGATTTCTGGAAAACCACCAGAAGTTAGGAGAGAGCCATGGAACAGATCCTTCCTCACAGCCCTGGGAAGAAACCAACCCTGCTGTCACCTGGATCTCTGACTTCCAGCCTCTAGAATGTGAGACAATAAATTCTGTTGTTCAAGCTTGTGATACTTTCTTAACAGCAGCCTTAGCAAACGAATACAGGCTACAAAGGAAATCAAACAAGTTGATAAAGAGGTGCAGAGTCTCTGCAGTCATGGCATTGGGTCTTGAGTGATGAAAAGGAACCAGTCATGCCAGGTGTCACTCTTCTTGCGGGGGGGGGGGGGGGGGTGGGGTGGGGGGAAGGGTTCACAGGGAAGAGCCAGAGTGACTGTTCTGGGAACTGAGTGAGACTTGGACAGGGGAAGGGGAGGATCTAAATGCTATGTAGAGCTTTATGTGTGTTGGCTAACATAACTGCCTTATAGATGAGGCAGTGAAGGTAGGGAGAGGTCCAGTAACTTCTCGGAAGTCACCCAGCCCATAAAGGCAGAGCAAGCACTTGGCTCTGGGGTGTCCACTTGCAGAGCTCCTGTCCTCACTCTTGGCTCTCCTGACTGAGGATCAGACTGTTGAGGGTCTCACAAACCAAGATGAGAGGCTTGAATCTAGATTCAGTGAAAAGCCATTGGAGGGGTTTATTCAGGCAAGTGACATGATGTGATGTATATTCTTTATTTTGTGTTTGTTTGTCAATCCTCATCCAAGGATATTTTTTCCATTGATTTGGAAGGAAAGGATGGGGGAAGGGAGGAGAGAGAGTGAAAGAGAAACATTGATGTGAGAGAGACACATCAGTTGGTTGCCTCCCACAGAAGCCTGGAATCAAACCCAAAACCCTTTGGTTCACAGGTTGACACTCTAACTACTAAGCAAAACTGTCCAGGGCAATATGATTTATATTCTTAAAAGGTCATTGTAGCTGCTGTGTGAAGTTAACTGAGGAATCATGTGTGATGGTAAGTTAGTCCCAGGATGTACAAAGGTGAGGGAGGTGTGCTCCTCCTGCTGAGGGAGGCTGTGGTTCTCCATCCTGGCTGCAAGGTGGAATTACCCAGAAATCTTTCACAAACACTGGTGCCTGCCCCAACCTCAGAAACCCCAACTTAACTGATCTAGATATAGGGACTTGTTAAAGCCCCTCAGATGATTCTAGCAAGGCAGAGTTGGGGTCTACTGCCCTCCACCACCAGTTGTGACTGAAGTGCTGGGTGTGGAAAACCAGATATTGCTTGTGATGATTGATTTTTATGTTTCAACCTGCCTGGGATTAGAAATACCAGTGGGTAAAATATTATTTTGGGTGTGTGTGAGGTTATCTCTGGAAGAGATTAGTGTTTGAGTTGGTAGACTAAGAAGACTGTCCTCATCAGGTATGGGTGGTTATCATTCAATCCACTGAGAACAAAAAGGCAGAGCAAGGTGAGTTCATTGGTTCTGCTTGAGTGTAAGACATCAATCTTCTCCTCTCCTTGGACATTGGTGCTCCTGGTTCCTTTCGGAGTCAGACTGGAACTTATAGCACCAGTCCCTCCTGATTCTCAGGCCTTCAGACAGGCTGAATCACAGCACCGACTTTCCTGGTTCTCCAGCTTGCAGAGAGCTAGTGGTGGGACTTCTTGGCTTCCACATCATGGGAGCCAATGCCTCTAACAAATCACCTCATCTGTATCTGTATAATCCTATTGATTCTGTTCCTCTGGAGAACCCTCACACACTGCCATTTCCCCCACGGGGCCACAAGTCGGACAGGTCCTTCCCGTTTCTCTCCCTGGGCAGGTAGCTGGGTGACTAGGCAGCTGATTTCTCCTGACAGTGATTACAGAGGCTGTGCTGCCTAGAGACACCCTCTGGGATACTTGTCCAGACCAGCCCTCATCACACACTTTCAAAAGGACACTGAGAAATGAACCAGACTTGGTGGAGAGGTGATGGTTTCTATTGACTAGACAAGAACCGTGGTGAAGAGAACTCAAGTAGAACTAAAGTAGAGAGGCGGAGGATTCCTCCCTGACTCTGTCTTTCCTTCTGAGCACTTGCTTTACTGATACAAGCACGGGCTCAGGGCATCTTCTCTTTAGGTTGGAAATCTAACCAGAGAGAACAAAAAGTACAAGGGAAAACATGCTTCTCAGTGACTATTGGCAATATCCATATTCATTACCCCCAGATTATGTTCGTCAGAGCCAGTTTTGGAAGCTCATTTCTGTAGTCTTTCCAGGATGAGTAATAAATGTGCATTGTGCTTTCTCCAGCACTTTAATTCCAGTTTCTCAAAATACTTCACAGCTTTACCTAAGGAAGGCTTATAAGGCCTCCGGGAGAAGAGAGGCATCATTGTGGTGTGTGCTGGGATGCTGGAGGGTTCAGCGGGCTCCAAGGATAATGACGGTAAGAGCAGGTTTGGGTCAGGATGAAAATAATTGCAGCTTAGAAGTTCACTGAGGTAGGATTATCGAATTAGGTTGGAGTTGGATGGAGAGGAGAGGAAAGGAGAAGAGAGGGAAGGGGGAAGGAGAGGAGCAGAGAAAAGAGAAGCAAAGAGGAATGGAGAGGAGAGAAGTGGAGAGGGAAGGGGAGGGATGGGGAGGGGAGGGAGACAGAGGATATCAAAACAATAAACAGTCCCGAATCATTCCTGCCTGATTTTGCAAGTACACTGAGGGATTACAGAAATCCCTTTATGACATTCCCTTGAGTAATTGTCCAGCCTTTGCTGAAACATCTGGAGCAGCAGGGACCCTTGGCTGGACAGTTAAGATGGCTACAGAATTCTTCTCATCAGTGTCCCCTGGTGAGGCCAGGGTACAGTTAGAGTTCAAGGTGCCTGGTTTGATGAGGCCCACCAGGTGACTGCAGGGTCAGAAGGAGCCTTCTGAGGCCCCTCCCCAGTCCTGTAACCTGGGGTCCTGTACTAACCCTCTCCCCTCCAGCCTCACTGCTTTTCCTCCTCTGGGCTGAGCTCCTGGCTCCTTCAGGACGAAATTCAGCACCCAGGTTCTCTGGGTTCAAACTCTAGCTCTACTCTTACTAGCTAAGTGACCCTGGGCAAAGCCTCGATATGTTCCAGTTTTGCCATCTATGAGATGGGATAATAAGGGTACTTAGCTCACAGGTGGTGGAAAGGAGCAAAGGAAGTAATCCGTGTGAAGCTGTCAGCTTAGTGCCCGGCACAGCCTGTGTGAGCGCTATGGGAGCGTTAGCTCAGACTACTCTGCTCTGGCACCTGACCAGGTCTCTTGGTCCCCTGCTGCTGACACCCTCTCCTGCCCCCTCCACCTCCACAGGCAGCTCTCAGAGGACCCCTGGACTGCTGCTCAGTCTTCATCCAGGGCTTTTCTTTGCCAAAACTCCCCTGAGTATCTTCTGGCTGCAGACTGAACACCATGGTACTTTCACTGCCTGGGACTTGTGCTCACCCTTCTCACGTTTGCTGAGTGGCTTTCTCCCTCCCTGTGTTATATCTAAAGGGGCATCTCAGCAGATTGGCTTGGGCCTTTGGGGGTTATATCTCCTCTCATTCTTTTATACTCTTGACTTTTCTGCCCAAGATGCACACACACCATTGGGTGGCTGGGTTCACTTATAGTCACCACTGTATCCCTATAAGCATGAACCTCTTCTGACCTTCATGCCTGTGGCTCCCTCAGCCGGAGTCTTTGACGGCAGAGGCTCTGCTGAGGTCCTTGCTTCTCTTGCTCTTCTAGTTCTTGCGAGCTTGCCCGATAAGGCTCTGTCTTTGCCTGTGTTGCCCTCACAGTGGATGTGCTGGCCTGTCAGTCACTCTGACTTTACACTGGTGGTCAGATACAGGTCAGGTGTGTGTGAATCTCAGGGTGTGCCCATCCCTAACAAAACATTCTAGCAAATTGAATTGAGATCTGTGTCCTGGCAACTCTCTTCTGTTGTTCCCTGTTTTGCTCTTAGTGTCCGTGCAATTGAGGGCTAATCTGCTTACGGGAAATGTCTTTAAGTTTTTGCAGACAGCTGACGTATCTCTTGGAATCTTATCTTTCCCAGACTAAACATCTTCAGTTCTTCAGCGACCAGCAGTGTTTTACATGTTACAGATTCTCGTCCAATCACATTCTGATTTGTACTTGCAGCTTGCAGTGTATTATGCTTGGCATTTCTGGACCATGACAGAGTGGTTGGGAAGATGTCTTGCTCTGTAAGTATGTGTGTACCTGACAAACATACAATGTTGGTGCCTGACAAATTTACTCAGATATACAATCGGCTTAAAAGCCAGGGTTTCTGATTTTCTAAATTACTGATCTCCCCAGTTATATCTTTACTAAGTATCTGATAGATCAAACCCATTTCAATTATTATTATTTTTTTAAAAAATATGGAATGCTTCACTGATTTGTGTATCATCCTTGTGCAGGGGCCATGCTAATTTTCTCTGTATTATTCCAACTTCAATATATGTGCTGCCGAAGCGAACACTCAAGTGTTTTTTGATCACCTACCATATTACTTAACAATGTAATAACTGCTAGTCCATTTATATTGTATGTGGAATCTCAGATACAGCTGCTTTGATTTGCTTGGAATGCCTTTAAAGGTGAGTTTGAATCTCTGACATCTGAGCAGCTATGCAAAAGAGATCATACCAATTCCTCGTCTTCTTCCAAGCTTGTTTTTTCTTTGATTCTACTAAGTTATTGAGTGCTTTAATCAGCTTTTGGAGTAACAAACAACCTCAAATTTCAGTAAGTCACAGCAATGACATTTATCTCTTGCCTTGACTCTGCTCCAGGCTGTGGAGTGGCTTCAGGTCTTTCTGTCAGTCTGGACTGTGAGTTGCCACATGTCTGCTCATTCTTGTTTCAGGCTGGAGAGCAGGCCCTACCTGACACTTGTGGTTCTCTCCTGGCTCAGGCCAAGAACAAGGACTGGTGGGAATGAGCAATGCCTCTTCTGCTTCTGGTGGAAGTGGCATTTCCTCAGACTTCTCATTGGCTGAAGTAAGTCAAATTACCAAGCCTGTAGTTAATGGGCTGGGTTGCATACCCCCACCCATGGAAGGCATTTTAGTCACATGGCAAAGGGCCAGGTTGTATTCTTTTCTTTCTTTTTTTTAAACATATTTTATTGATTTTTTACAGAGAGGAAGGGAGAGGGATAGAGAGCTAGAAACATCGATGAAAGAGAGACATTGATCAGCTGCCTCCTGCACACCCCCTATTGGGGATGTGCCCACAATCAAGGTACATGCCCTTGACCGAAATTGAACCTGGGACCTTTCAGTTTGCAGGCCAATGCTCTATCCACTGTGCCAAACCGGTTTCGGCTGTATTCTTTTCTTATAAAGGAGGATGTGAATAGCTGTGACCATAATATAACTCATCTCATTGAGCCCATGCTATATACTAGGCAAAGCAATTGCATTTTGTTTTGAGGCTTTTTTCTTTCTTTCTGGAATGAGTAGATGTCTATGCATCTGAGGTATAAACTTAGGGACTCTGTTGTGTTTGTTCCTGTATTTCCACACCTAATTCTTAAAGATATAAATATTGATTTTCTTTAACAACCAGTATAAATCCAAAATTCACCTGCTTCAAGCAGAACAAAACAGAAGTCATTTTATATTTATTTGCTTGAAATAAATAATTTAAAAACAACCTTAGGAGGATTGATTTTTACCTAGTCTGGGACAATATTTCTGCTTAAAAAAATATTTCCCATTCTTCTTCCTTGTTTTGTCAACACTCCAGGGATTGAGAATATCATCTGTTTATTTATTTGGCAGAAATTGTTGTGAAAACACTTTCAAGAGAATGTGTACCAGTGAGAATGTCTATTCAGTGAGAGAAGTGAGAGAAGCTTGTCCAGAGATCTGGTTATTTAGCACAGAGGTACCACGTTTCTCCTCTAGCACCGGGTCAGAAAGGCACTCACAGCCTGACCTCACCTTCCACTCTTTTCTCCCACTGACCCCAGGTCCCAGATCGCAGGGCTCTGCATGGTATCATGTGTTAGCTACTGGGGCCTCCTCTCCTCTGATTTTCTATGAAACCCTCAACTCAGTATTGAATTGCCTTGCTCAGACTGTTTCACTCGCACAGGCTAGGATCTCATTAAAACCCTCCGAATGGTTTTATACTACAAAGAAAATGAAATCCTATAGGGCACTTACTCTAGCTTATAGGGCACTACACATTATGGTGTCTACTTCATCTTCAAGTTCACCTCCCACCACCATTCCTCTTGGTTCAGCCATGATGACCTCCTTTTGGTTCTTGAAACACAGAGAGCTCTTCCTTATTTCAGGGACTTTGCACTTGTTTCCTCTACCTGGAATCTCTTGCCCCAGGTCTTGGCTCTCTCCTTCTCATGATTCTGATCTCAGCAGAAATGTCACCTCTGTGGAGGGAGACCTTCCTGTACCAGCTGAGCTAAAATTAGCCCTTGTTTTTCATTCTCCTTCCCTCATGTTCATTCTATCTATCTATCTATCTATCTATCTATCTATCTATCATCTATCTATCATCTATTTACCTACCTATCTATCTATCTGACTATTTGTCATCTACCTATCATCTATCATCTTTTATATTTTGAGTAATTGAACACCATTTGACATTAATTTATATTTTCATTGTCTGTATCCCCCTCTAGACTGTAAACTCATTGAAGGTGTGGATTTTGTCTGTGTCGTTTTTTGCTGACTCTCCAGTGATCACAGCAGGGACTGGTACACTGTAGGTAATCAACAAACATTTGTAGAAAAAACAATTTCTCCATAGCACTAAAACAGAGTAATAGGCATAAAATATTTCTTTATAAAAGATACCGTTTACAATCACAGTTTGTAATAATCCTGCTCTCTTGAGCATTATATTGCAATATAAAATGACTTTCTTTGTTAATTACTCTTTTTGTATAAAATCAAAGAAAACAGAACCTTAGAAATCATTTGATTCAAATCTCAGATTTTACAAGTGAGAAAACTATTTTCATTGAATGCTTTTATATATCCTTTTGGAAAATTAAACAGTTTCTCTAACTATAAATAAATCATCTCTCTATATTTTTATTTTTTATATTAATTAAGTCAAAGAAAAACAATTAAAAATTATAATACCATAATATTATAGTATTGAAATATTTAATATGAAATTATTAAAATTTAGTTAAGGTTAGAGTTGTAATTTTTAATGTAGACATCCCACGTAGTACTTTTTGATGTAGACATTCCATGTAGCTCCTTGGAGACCTCAAATAGTCTTTTACCCAATTAGAGTAATAAAAATCTCCTATATCACAGACTCTGACAGCCTAAGAATGTAATATGTTTTGGAAAATGGAGCTCTGCTTTGCCCTCTTCATTTCTAGCTTCAGAGTCTACTTTGAGGATGGCAACTACACAGGGTCTGGGAGCTGCAGGCCCCAGGGGTACACTCTGAATTCACAGCCCAGAGAATTCCTCTCCAGAGGCAGGTTTCTTCGACTATCATCAGGAAATCTGAAAGCGAGGAGAGCATATTTCAATGCCAACAGCCCTAAGTCACAGACGACTGCCAGATTTTACCTGGGGACTTGTAAAGGACTTTTCAACCTATAAGCTATTCAACTGAGAAGTGCTTGCTTCCAAGCTGCTGAGTTAAAAATTTTCCAGATTGCAAGTTCTTAAGTTCAAAAGTATTCCTCACAGAGCACAGTAAGATGCAACTGTTAATGCAAATACAAATAGTTAACAGAATGGAACAATAAGTCCATTATCACAAGTATTCAAAGAAATATCAAATAAAAGGAGAAATTTTCTCTTATTAATATGGCAAAGGTCAAAATAAATAAAAATACTCATTGCTGAGGAGGGGGCCAAAGAAGTAATAACGCGTACACTGATGGTGATGGGAGTGTGAACTGACATACATGTTTTTGGAAAGTAAATCTATCATGTGGAAATAATGAGGTGCAAAAAGTTTTTTCTCAAGGGCATCCTCTGCAGTTTTATTCATAGTGGCAAAAATTGGAAACAGCCTATGTGTTCAAAAATAGGAACAGAGTTAAATAAATTATAAGGCATTCAAGGAATAAAATAGTATGCAAACATTAAAATATTGTTCTAAAATAGTATTCATGTACATAAAAACTGCTCAGGATATAATCAATTAAAGCTACTACAACAATAAAGAATATAGAAGTGCGCATGAAGTATGATCCAATTTCATTCATGTGCTAAAATATTAAAAGTATGGATCTAGGTATGGTGGCATTAGGAATGATTTCTATTTTCATCTTTTTTTGTGATCGCATGTATTCCTTTAAAATCAGAAAAGGGTAATATGCAAAATTTCCCCTCCGGAGTTCTACTGACTGGGGGTTTGACCCCTTGCTATGATGTGTGCTGACCACCAGGGAGTGGTGTAGAATGAAGGAAGGCCCCAGCTGGGGCCAGGAGAGGGGAGGAAGGAAGGCCCTGATCACCAACCAGGCCTAGGGACCCTACCCATGTACAAATTTAGTGCACCAGGCCTCTGGTACTGCATAAAAAAGAGTGTTTTCCTCTGTCTTCTATGTCTGCACATCTGAGGTAGAAATATTGACTCATGTTCTTCTATGTGCCAGATGCTGCCCATATCTTATCTTGGGTAACCCTTACTGTAAAGTTGCATCACTTACAGGATGCTTACTAAGTACCAGACATGATTTTACATAATTAGTATATGTTCTTTTTACAACAACTCTGTGAGGGAAATATTACTTTTAACCACTTCCAAATTAAAGATGAGGAATATAGGGCACAGAATAGTCAAAGCATTTATTCAAAGTGACACAGCTACTAAGTGGCAGACTGAGATTTGAACCCAGGCAGTGCAGCTCCAGAGTGGTGGAACATTTAGGGCAGCCCAGTACTGCAGAATTATCTGTGATGATGAAATGTTGTGCTATCCAGTATGATAGCCATAGCCACATATGGCTATCAAGCATTGAAATGTGGCTAGTGCAACTGAATTTTAAATTTTATTTAATTTTAATTAATTTGAATTTAGATAGCCTTGTGTGGCTAGTGGCTATTATACTAGTACCAGACAACACAGCTGTCAAGTCTGTGCATAGTAACTTCCAGAATAACTTTATAATGGTGGTGGTATCCTTTTCAGGACAGGACACTGGGGGATATAGCCAAGGCTCTAAAACTAGAATGTGGACATGCCAGGATGTCAGGTTCTAAAACCACATGCTTGGTCATCAGAGCTGCACCTATCCCAGCCCCCTTCCCTACAGCCCATCTATTCTCCTGACTCTTCATCTCTTTCCAAACAGGGTCAGAAAGCATATCTTCCTTCCTCCACCCTATCAAAGTCTTTTTCCCTTCCTCTATTATTAATGCAGTAACAGTAGAACAGCATTTAGTGGCAAAACGTCATGCTACATGTGTGGGGGACGTGGCATGGCCCAGCAGAGCTTAACTGACCAAAGTAGAACAGTGTAACTTGGTAGTAGGTGGTGAACTCATTCTTAACATTCTTAAGAGCTTATCACAAACTGTTCTTTTGTTGTCTCTCTCGCTTATTCTTCCCTCCAATCTACCACAATTCTTCCATCCTTGGGAACAAAATGCATGCTGCATTAAAAAAACAGCCTTTGGTTAAAAGCATGAAAGTTTTATCTACTTCACATTTTGCTATTTTACCTGAAGTTTCCACAGCTTTTCCTATATCCCCACCCCAAACTTCTTTTAATTAGGTTCACATTAGCTAATATTATTATTAAAGAAAAAATATATAATCATTTATGGTTCGGGAGATTGTCACTGTTTCTTATGCATGGTTGTGGATAAACCAACCTTATATTAACAGCGGGTGAGCCAAGCACAGTGTCTTGTACCCAGTAAGCTCTCAACAACTATTCAATTTTAATTGATTCGCCTTTCTTCTACCTTCCTTTAGTGACTTAGAACTGTTCTGAGTAGGAAATCTCACTTTAATCATCAGGCATGAAGAGAGAAAACAGACCTCTGTTCAACAACAACAACAGAAAACCAAATTTAAAAACAGATGCACCCGGCTGAAAGCACCCAGGCAATCCTTTTTGGCATCAGAAGAGAAGAAATGCTGTTACTTTGTCAGGTAGCAGCCTGCCCATCTGATCACCAAATACTATTGCTGTCTTATCTGGAGATGAAGACTCACCAGCTCCCAGACAAAAGGAGGCAGAATCTAATGTTTCCTGGTGGAGAGGAGCATGCCATTATTTCCAGTGACCTGGAAAGCAGGAGTCTGCTGGCAAGCAGCTTGGGAAGAGGACTCTTTTAAGACACTGAAAAAATGGGGAGACAGGACATATGTTGTTGGGTCTCCTTGGTGATCCTAATTCCCCTGTGATGTACTCTGGACGTCTTGGATCTTACATGAGGTATGTAAGATCCAAGTACTTAAAAATCCAGAACATTGATGTAAATTAGTGTTCTTATTTCCACTGACTCATTTGGAGGGAATTAGTTCACAGGGTGGTATGAACAGAGAAGAGAGGCGTAAGGAGCAGGCATTTAATAATTTCTCAAAATATGATTTCTAGCATTTGTACTTATAAACAGAAATTATTTATACTCCTAAGCTACCTTCTGGAGCAATCCCACTGTCAAACCATGCAGTTCCCTGGTGTGCAATCAGAGGGGAGGCCCCTCACACTGATGGACAGCTGGCTCTAGAAGATGATATGTATGGATTAGCATTCACGTGTCCAATTTTTTTCCTCCCTAAAGTCTGGCCTTTAACTAGTATTGGTGGCAAGGGCTATAGGACCATGAATAGTACCACATGCTGGTGGACAATGCATAGATTTCCATGGTCTTTGAAGTTAGACTCCCAGGGGTTCTCAGTCCTTTAGAACCAATTGAGTCAACAGAGGAACTTCTAAAAATGACGCCAGTTTCAGTATTAAGAAATTTGTATTTAATTGATCTGAGGTGGGAACCTGACATCAGTGATGTTAAAGGGATCCCAGATGATCCCAAAATGTAGTCACTGCTGAGGTCACCTGGATGGGGCAACTAGCAACCTCAGTTTATCTCTTTTACTATAACCATCCTAGTGAGTGTGAAGTGGCACCTTATTGTGGTTTTGATTTGCATTTCCCTAATAATTAATGAGCATCTTTTCATGAGCTTATTGGTCATTTGTATATTTCCTTTGCCCATTTTAAAGATTAGGTTATTTGTCTTTTTATTGTTGATTGTAAGAGTTTTTAAAATATATATCCTGGATACTAGAGCCTTATCAGATATAAGATTTGAAAATATTTCCTCTCATTCTGTGGGCTGTCTTTTCACTTTCTTGCTGGTATCATTGTAAAGCGAAAGTGTTTAGATTTAATGTAGTCTAATTTATTAATTTTTCTTTTGTTGCTTATGCTTTTGGTGTCATCTCTAAGAAATTGTTGCTTAATCCAAGGTTACAAAGATTTATGCTTATGTTTTCTTCTGAGAGCTTTATAGTCATTATATAACTCTTACAGTGAGGTATTTGACCCATTCTGAGTTAATTTTTATATATGCTATAAGATGAGCCCAACTTCATTCTTTTGCATATGGATATCCAGTTGCCTCCATACCACTTGTTGAAAAGACTATCCTTTCTCCATGTAATTATCTTGGCACCTTTGTCAAAATCTATTGCCCATAAATGTAAGGGTTTATTTCTGGACTCCCGACTCTTCCTCTATGCTTTACTGCTCATTGGAGCAAATCTAGTATTATTAGCCCCCATCGACTGAATGCCAGTGTGCTTCCCAATATAAACAACTCATAAATATCTAGAACACCAGGCAGCAATGCTCCTGAGGGGTGTTCTAGATATTTATGAGTTGTTTATATAAAATTAATGTACATTAACTCTCTAAATTTTCCTTCTGTACCCTTCAACCTATTCCTTTCTCTGACTCCCCTAGTCCATCTCCCACATTACTAAAATACGTTTCTTTTCCAGGCTGTTCCTCCCTTGAACACTTTCAATGTCTCTTGATGCCCTGTGAGCTGAAGTTCAAACTTTTCAACATGGCCAATCAGCTCCACACTCTCCAGTTTGTCCTGCACATCACCTGTTGACTGGCCACTGTTGACGGCCAGTGAATTTTGGTGGAGAGAATGCAGTGCTGTAAGTTCTTCCTGAGGGAATTATCCAGTTCTCTGGAGACACTGATTAGTCTTGCAGCTCATAGAGATTTACTGCCATTTATTTATATAATACACATGCCTATATTTGAGAAGAAAGACAGGGTCTGTCTGCCTGTGTAGTTCCAGGGAGTAGGGAAAGATGCTCCCATCATCATCATCATCATCATCATCATCATCACATCACTATCATCATCGTTATCATTAGCAGCAGCAGAAAAATCTTACAAATACTAAAAAATTCTCTAATAGGGCAAAACCTTTTTGTTCCATAAGGAAAGAGGCAGTTAAAACCCAAGTGCCCCATGTGAAATATTCAGTGGAAACGTCCGATGGAAGATAAGCAGAGGCTATAGAGAGACGAGGCACCCCCAGGTTCCACCTCCCTGCTAAGCGCAATGGCTGGGGACCTAAAAGAAGCCACAGTGCGGGGATGTGTGAAGAGAGAACAGTCGAGAGAATATATTTGTCTGCAGTGGCAACTGCTGTCTTTAAGTGACTTGTTTGCAAACATTGTCACTGGAAGTCAACCCGGATACCAATCCTCCTGTGACAGCTCTGATGCCCAAGCTATTGTTCAAATGTGTTTTGCGTGATTTGATATTTTAAAATTATTCTTTTTCTTTCTAAAATTAATGTACATTAATATTAAATCTTGAGAAATCTGGCTAAATAAAAAAGAAGCAACATCCATCACCATGAATTCCACTTCTACAGATGGCACTGTGAATGTTCAAGGGCACACACTTCCAGTCACTTCGCTTCTCTCCAGTATTTAACCCCTCCTCAGTATGACTCTGATAGTCATTGGGGAAAACGGCACATTTCAGAACTGAATTATAAAAAGGCGAGCACAAGAAGAGGCTAAATGAAGAATGTTGAGGAGTTTCCCAGCTCTCCTCTGTCTGGGGACTGTGCCGGGCACAGCCAGGAGTGATTAGAGTATTGATTCTATTACATCTTGCCCTGCACTGCCATGACGTCAGTAATGTAATTCAGCATGGCCAGAATGAAATTAACCGTGAGTCAGATGGCAGCTCCTGGCTTTTTAAGCTAAGGAGAAATAGATTTTGTCAAGGTTTATTAATTCAACATTTTCCCTCTATGTCTGTGTTTCATTTATTCAGAATGAAGTCCGAGGGGGCTATGTTGAAACCTCACCTTAATTGATGGTCAGTATTTCCTTCCCCCGAATGAAGGCTTTTGCGCCAACTCCACAAAAGGCCAGCTCTGGGCCTGGGCAACCTCTCCAGCACGGCTCCCCTCCTCTCCCACAGAATTCACCCACTTCAACCTTCATGGGTCGCAGCTGCCCTGACCACTCTGACAGCCCCATCAGCCTCTGCTTGACCCCATGGTGGATGCTGCTGGGAAAACCCAGCCCTGGGCATCACCTTTCTGTTCAGGAACCGCCAGCAGTTCCCTGATGCAAAACAAATGAAGTTCACGCTCTTAGCAGTTTACTTGTCTACCTTTCCTGTCATATATTCTGTTACTTTCACATGGCTCCTGTGAAAGTAATCTCTGAAGGGCCTGTCAAGTGCTTTGAAAAATATTTTGTTTCTTTAGCTAATTAGGAAAGTTATACTTTCATAACCCTCATTTGTAGACAGTTTGGAAACCCCAGGGAGTGAAAAGAACAAATAATAATTACCTCTATCGTACTGCCTAAAATTAACCACTTTTACTAACATGTTGGTGCAAAATGGTCCAAAACTATGTTCAAGCTGCACATGCAATATTGCATTGTGCTGTTTCTACTTATTATGCTAATGGACACTACTCAGATCATTGAAATAGTCTTTTAAAATACAATTTGAATGGTTGTTCAATGTTCCATTACATCGTTGTAATCATTCATCTATTGTTGGTTTTGTTAGACTTTTAGGTTTCTATCAAATTTTGACTATTATAAGTAAATTTGCTTGCATATAAATCTTTAACCACATTATTGATGTTTGCTTGGAAGAGATCCCTAGAAGATGGTACCACATAACTCGTCTGCCTATTATTTTAATAACTGGAGAATTTGCTTTATCTCCCCTACAAAATAAGTGCCTAACCCGTGCCAAGCCCCTGGTAGGTGCACTACAAATGATGCTCAAATTAAAAGACAGTTCATCTACCTGTGTCTCTATTTCCTTCAGCAGTTTCTTTCATTTGTAAAATAGAGGCGTCATTAGAGATGTCATTCTATGGCTTTTGTGGCTTCAGAATTTAGGTAATAACATACCAAAGATGTGATATTCACAAATAGTTGCTATCACAGTCCATTTCCTGTCTAGGTCACTGATTTCCTACAGGGCTCAGGAGGGCCTGCAGCCTAGCTATTGGGACCAATAGGGAAAGGTGGGAAGTCCATGATATTTGCATTCTCTCAACCCTTGCTTCAATTTCTCCTCTGTGTGACCTTGCACAGAGGGTCTTAGCAGCTCTGGATTTCAGGTCTTCTGTAAATCATGCCATGCCTACTTTGCAGGGTCGATGGGAGGATTGCATTGGATAATTGTGCAGAGCTCTGTAATAGTGGGCTTTAATTGTCATAGCTCTTATTCTAATACATGCTTCAGCAAATCACTTAAGGATCCTGTGCCCTGGATGGTGACACAGACGTTTGACATATGAGGGTTATTCTTCGAGGGAGGCATTGATCCTCTTTTTCAACATGGGCACAGTGAATGGTGAATTACCATATAAGCCTGTTTTCTGCCTGTGTCCTTTTAATAGCAGAATCTAGACACAGGGTGTTCCTCAGAAAACCTAAAGGAAGTAGGTATTGGATTTGCCCCTTCTCAGACAGATACAGACACACCAAAGGAAGCCAATTCTTTGAATTGTGAGGAAAATTATATCCAGATTGACATTATACTTACTGAAATAGAGCCTACAGGGCTCTCCCTCACTCCCATCACAGCCTTTGTAACAAAAGTAAAATCAAAACCACTAAGGTACTAAGGGGAAAAACAAGAAAAGACCCTGGAAGCACCCAGAGGAATAAATTAATAAATGGGAGCTTCTTTTAAGAAAGAGTGTTCTTGGGGCCTTTCTAGTCCCTTAAGAAATTCTTTTCTTTTCACTCATCTCTCAGTCCTAACCAGTCAGAGAGTTGGGCCAGGCTTCCTGTGGGCACACTGCCTGATCTTGCTCGTGGTTCTGGGTGGGTTACAGAGCACAAGTCTGTTCACGGTATTTCTGTACGAACTCCTTGCTTTTGGGGGGATGATCTGGTTGGTCCCTTTCCTGAGTATAGGCTGTCCAGAACTTTCTAAGGGGATGTGTTATGAACGTGGAGCCCACTTTCCCACATAATAATGGGCTGTTCTACTCAGCTGAGCTTAGTCCACAGGGGGAGGATGGGGAGATGTAGGTATCCCATTAGTAGAGGCAGAGAGGCTACGCTGGATCCAGTAAAGGAGAAAGTGTGGCTGGGGAGGGCTGGGTTATAAGGAATATAAATGTTTGCTACCTGTGCATTGCTCAGATCCTTATGCCTGTATCTCAGAGGAAAAGACAGAACCTTGCCCTCTAGAAGGAGCTTGGCCTGGCCTCCTTTCTGAACTGGCACTGCCTTTGTGCCACCCCCCTTCCAGCTGCTGGGCCCTAAGGCTCATTCTGAGCCCCTGGATTTAGGGTCTGGGAGTCTTCAACATGAATCTTTATGTTAACAAACTACTAAAGAGATATTTTTGGGGGGTTAAAAAAGGTCAAATGGCTAGATTAACACATGCTATGGTTATAAATATAAAGTGCACACTTAGAGACCTCTACCACTTACTGGCTGTGTGATCTCGAAGAAACTCCAACTCTCCAAGCTTCAGTTTTCTCATGTGTCAACTGGGACTGTCTCACAGGGCTGTTGTAGCAATTATATAAAATAATATATGTAAACTCTGTCACAGTCCAGGCACTTTGGAATTGCTAAAGCAATAAATCCAAACCCACAAACCAACCTTTCTCTTATTTAAAATACTAGAGGCCTGGTGCATGAAATTCATACACTGGAGGGGGGTCCCCTCATCCCAGCCCGCACCCTCTCCAATCTAGGACCCCTCATTATACTTATTGAAATATAGGGTACAGGCTGTCCCTCACTCCCATCAAAAGGGATCGGGCCTAAACCAGCAGCCAGACATTCCTCTCACAATCCGGACTGCTGGCTCCTAACAGCTCACCTGCCTCCCTGCCTGATCACTCCTAACTGCCCCCCCCCCTTACCTGCCTGATCACCCCTAACTGCCTTTTTCTGCTGGCCTGATCTCCCCTAACCACTCACCCCCCCTGCTGGCCTAGTCGCCCCCAACTGTCCCTCCCCCACTGGCCTTATTACCCCGAACTGCCCCCTCTGCTAGCCTGGTCATCCTTTACTAACCCCCCTGCTGGCCTGGTTGCCCCATGTAGCCTGTGTTCGGTCATCTGTCTGGTTGTTTTGGTTGTGACGGCCCCTGGCTTTTTATATATTAGGATTATGACTTCAAGCCAGAAAGTTTTCAATCAGCCTTCATTTGAAACTATCTCTGAGTTATGTAATTCTATATTGATTTTAGGAACAGTGCATCTGGAGTTGCCTAATTTTGTTACCGAGAGAAGTTCAATCTATAATAATTTATCAAAATCTTATCAACAAGTGCTGATTTGTGTCAAGTATTCTGCTGGGTGCTGGGGCAGGAGATGAGGAGGATAAGGCCCCAATCCTCAGAGATCTCATGTTTAGTTGCTGTCATCTGTGTAGTAGAAATGTCATTAGACGGGGGATGTGGAACAGAAGAAAGTTGGATAAGATTGGAGATCGGCCTCTAAGAACCACCATTCAAATCCTGGTTCTGTCACTGTCCAGCTATGTGATCTTGTAACTTGAGCTCCTACATCTGTTTGATTATTTTTCTTCTGTAAAATGGGGTAATATCGATACTAGCATGTTCCCTAAAAGTATTACTGTGAGGATTAAATGAGATGATCCATGGAGCTTGTTTAGAAAATGCAAGTTGATGGTATCAATAAATATTTATTACTATTTATTGAGAGGCAAGAGCCCTGAATTCTAATCCTGCCTTTCTTACTAACAGTTTTCTAATCTTGGGCAAGACTTGCACCTCTGAATTAAAATGGAAGGAAAGATATCAACCTGTTATAGAATATATCACTTGTGAATATGTCCTCCTATTCAGTGGGTTGTCTTTTTGTTTTGTTAAAGCTTTCCTTCAGTGTACAGAAGCTAGATGAAGTCTCCTTTGTTTATTGCTGCTTTTGTTTCCTGGCTTGAGGGGACATATTCAAAAGGTATTACTCAGGCTGATGTTAGTTTACTGCCTATGTTTTCTTAGAGGAGTTTTATGGTTTCAGGCCTTACATTTAAACTTTAACCCCATTTTGAGTTTATTTTTGTGTATGGTGTAAGAGAATGGTCTCATTTCATTTTTTTTTTTGGGGGGGGGCGTGGATCTGTCCAGTTTTCCCAACACCATTTGTTAAAGAGACTTATTAATCTAGTGTATATTTTTACCTCCTTTGTCTTAGATTAGTTGACCATATAAGCAAAGGTTTATTTCTGGGCTTTGTAGTCTGTTCCATTTATTTATGTGTCTGTTTTTGGGCTGGTACCATACTGCCTTAATACAATATTATAGCTTTGGATATCCAAAATATATATAAGAAACTCCTACAACTCAATAAAAAAATAAACAATCCAATTAAAAAATGGGCAGAGGACATGAAAAGACATTTCTCCAAAGAAAATACAGGGATGACCAACTGGCATATGAAAAGATGCTCAACATGACTAATCATCAGAGAAATGCAGATCAAAACCACAATGAGTTACCACCGCACATCAGTCATAATGGCTATAATTCAAAAGTCAACAAATAACATGTGTTGGCAAAGATATGGAGAAAAAAAACTGAGATTTTTGAGATTCCTCCAAAAAACTAAAAATAGTTAGTTCGTAACTTGACCAGCAATTCCACTTCTGGGTATTTACCCAAAGAAACTGAAAACACTGATTTGAAGATATTTGCAGCCCTATGTTCACTGCAGCATTATTTACAATAGCCAACACATGGGAGCAACTTAAGTGTCCAGTAATAGATGAATAAATAAAAAAGATTAATACACACACACACACACACACACACACACACACACACACACACACAGAAATTTTATACAGCAATAAAAAAGAATGTCAAACTCAAAGGCTAACATGGCCAAATGAGGCATGCGGCCTGCAGGCTGCGGGTTTGACATGCTTACTCTAGAGGATATTAAGCTGAGTGAAATAAATCAGGCAAGAAGAAAAATACCATGTGGTTTCATTTATGTGTGGAATCTAAAACAAACAAACAAAAGAAAACAAAAACAGACTCATAGACCCAGAAACCTAAGGGATAGTTACCAGAAAGGGTGGGAAGATGAGTGAAAAAGTGAAGGGCAATATAGTCAACTAGAGGCATGATGCACAAAATTTGTGCAAGGGGCTTGGTCCTTGCAGTTCTGGCTTTGTCCGGGAGGTAGTCCGGACAGTTGTTCTGCTGTTTGGTCTAATTAGCATATTAGCTTTTTATTATATGGATAAGACTTACTCAGTATGGTATCAATTGCTACCTGTGCATTGCTCAGATCCTTATGCCTGTATCTCAGAGGAAAAGACAGAACCTTGCCCTCTAGAAGGAGCTTGGTTCTGAGGGGATACTAAATATAGCCAGAATACTTGCAAAGTATTTTATATAATGAGTAATTGAACCCTCAATTTAAGAACTTGCAATCTGGAAAATTTTTAACTCAGCAGCTTGGAAGCAATTATGGTATTATTAAAAATTGAACCCTCAAATTTTTAATAATACCATAATTAAATTTTGCATATTACCCTTTTCTGATTTTAAAGGAATACATGCGATCACAAAAAAAGATGAAAATAGAAATCATTCCTAATGCCACCATACCTAGATCCATACTTTTAATATTTTAGCACATGAATGAAATTGGATCATACTTCATGCACACTTCTATATTCTTTATTGTTGTAGTAGCTTTAATTGATTATATCCTGAGTAGTTTTTATGTACATAAAAACCAGAGGGATTTTTAGAACACATCATAGTGGTTAAAAGTAATATTTCCCTCACATTGCTGCCTGGTGTTTTCAGTCCTATATTGTGTGTGATATGTTTACACGGTGAGAAATGATTCCTAGAATTAGTGGGGATGATCACGTTGTGAGGTATAAAAATGTTGAATCACTATATTGTACCCCTGAAACTAATATAAACCAATATAAGATTGTATTCCAACTACACTAAATAATTTTTTTTTTTTAAGGGAAGGAAAGAGGTACTGTATTGGCTGGGCTGGTCCATCCTGACTCTCCAGGGAAAATTGGGCTGTACTACTACTCAATGGAGTACAGAAGCTTCCCTGGGTCATGTCAGTACTTCCCTGTCCTGTGGTTAAAGCTATGGGAAAGTGCAACAGTCCAATTCAGACAGGGCAGCCAAAGCCTTGGTGTTTAGAACATAACATTTAGGAAACAAAAGGGTGGTGTAGGAGGGATTGACTACGTAAATTTCCTCTCAGGTTTATAATTCTCAAGTTCTAAATCCCCATTCTACTTCTAGCTTGCTGTGTTTTGTACACTGAGGTACCTGGGCAACTAGCCAGTTTTATTTTAAGATCCCTCTGGTCGATGTGAATAGCACAGTAATAAGACAGTGTGGCTGGAAATGAAATAAAATTCACATCCACTTCCTATGAAAAAAATGTCAAATGACAGAGTTAAACATGATGTTTTGCCTACAATGTCATTCTGAATGGAGAATTACAAAGTTGGATTTCAATGACGGGGCTTTTTTGCTGGCTATAAATATAAGGTTATAGTATGAGAATGGCTTGTTTAAGCTTCTTCTTACACCTTAAACAGAAGGAGTGGCAATTCCTTCCTGTTATAATAGTGCTTAGTCCTGGTATAAATAGTTCTCCCTCTGTGTGGCCCTGCTCCCATGAAGAATACGAGCTGTTGATTTTCAGGCTAGTAGCTGCCTGGCTCAGTGACTGTCTTGGGAGGTTTATATAGGAGTCCAACTGCATGAAAATTCTCGCCATAAACCCCACAAAAGACAGATAGTGCTTTCTAAACTTGTACCTCACAAAATTATTAACATGTCCCTTCCAATTGCCAGTATTGATACTGATGAGAGGCCCCATTTAAATAGTGGTCTCAACCTCTAAATATGTTCATGGGGAGAATATAGAATATAATTATTTTACTTTTTAGGGAGGTGGACTGTTATTAAATTAAAACTGATTTCTTAGCCAATTGTAAAATTTTCTTCTGGTACCAGAAAAGATGTAATCCTCTTAATCAGTGGAATGAATTGGTTTTAGAAATGCAAAGCTATCCTTTTCCTTAAAATTTTTGTTATTATAAAGTAATTAACTATCATTATAAAAATTTACATAGTAAGAAGACCTATAATTTATTACCTACTGTTATACCACTTTTTAAACTGCTTTTATGCAAGACATGTAACATTCACAGAGTAATTTTTAGTTTTTTTTCTCTGTCAAATCTTGTTTTAAATCCCTGAACACTCATTAGCTTGTACTATTTAAAAAGGGATATTGATTAATCCAGGTTCTAATTAAATCCCATAATTTTTTTTATTACAAATGCTAATACCTGGATTAAAAAACAAGCAAATAGACTAAGATACAGTTTCTGTCTCTCCCTTTCTCTCTTTCTCTTTCTTTCTATCTTGAATTTGGGAAACCACATTGAGGTTGGTTTTATTTTTAGTCTCACACAATATGTAATTAACAATCAGATTAAACCAAACCCTTTCAGTCCACTGGCATTTCAGAGGTGAGAAGGACCGGCTGGGACTTTGCCACCTCTCTCAGTCCTAAGTCATTCATTCATTCACTGGGATCAGTCGTAACTGGGAAGAACTTCATTCCATTACAAAACACTGGTGGCTGAGCTGCCAGGAGGATCTCATCCTGAAGAAACAAGCATGATTAGGATTGGGTTGGTCAAGTTGTGTGAGAGTCCTGCCTGGGTGGGCTGATGGTGTTATTATCCTTTAGCTCTTCTCATGAAACTATAACCTCCAGGGAACTCCACTCTCTCTCAGAGTTGTTGGGAACATTTTAATCCCACTCATCTTACCAAGGCCACCTTGCTGCTCTGATATGGGGCCAGGCACAATGCCACTCTTCTAAAAGCAAATATTGAAAAAGTTAAATTATGAAAGATTTTGGACATAGGCAAAAATATAGAAAGCGATAGATAGCCACTTCTATTTAACATGTTTGCTTTCATTCTCTCTGAAAATAAATAAAAGATACCAGTTAATAGCTAAGGCTCTCCACGCTCCTTTCTTCCTTCTTTCTCTTGTGAATCCCAAGGAAACATGTGTGTAAAGGGATTAATTGTGATGAAAAGGGCCCAAATTTTTAACCAGAGCCTAGCAGCTATTGCTGTCAAGTATCCCATGCACTTTGCATTTTGGGAAAAGCCATAAACTACTCTTATACTGCTCCCTCTGATTGAGTCAACCATTGTAAGGAAGTTCCTGGTCTCCTCTTGTGATCAATGGGCTGAGACCTGGCACATCCAATCAGAATTGCACCATTACATCCTCATTTGCCTTTTTTACCAACCAATCAGAGCACATGATACCAAACAATCAGAACTGCACAATTCAGACCAATCAGAAGTGTGCATTTTGAAAAACCTCATTTGTATAAAATGGCCCAAATGTAGGAAACAGGGCAAAAAATTTCTCTGTGAAAGATGGCTTCCCCCTTGTCTTGGTGGAAGGCACTTTTGGTTTTCCACCAGAGGCTGTGTCTTCATGGTTTGCAAACTGTTCACCTGACTAAAATTTCCCCTTTCCACACTTCTTTGGGAATTTTTGACATTCTGTAGAGGTAATCACTGTCCTGAAGATGGTATACATCAATCCCATGGATGTTTAAAACATTTCTTTTTTTTTCATCCCAGAAGTTGAAGCCACATAAATTATTGTTTTACATGTGCTCAGAATGTTTAAACATATTACCAACTTTTTCATTCAAATGTTTCTTTTGAGATTTATCTGTTTCTAGATCTAGATATTCTATTTTAACTTGGGTATTTTCAGTGTCTGAAGATACAAGTTTATCCATCCATTGTCCTGTTTCTGGAAGTTGGTTGTTTCTCTTTCACTATGAATACAAATAATGCCAAAGTGACTATCCTTGCTATATGTGTCGCCTTACATGTGTGCTGTTGGAGTTGCTGGGGTCTTAGCAACTTTTCTAGGTATTGCCAAACTTTACTAGATATTGCCAAAATTGCTCCCTAACGTGGTTGGAGAAGTGTATACTTCAACCAGCAATGTGTAAGACTTCTTGCTTCTGCACATCCTCACGAACACCTAGTGTTATCAGACTTTAAAACTGTTGCTTACATGATAGGTTTGAACATGCTTCAATGGGTTTAATTTGTATTTGATTATTCATTTAGCTGAGTAAGTCTTATCATGTGTTATTTGACCATACGTGTTTCCTTTTCTGTGAATTCCTTGTTCCTAACCACTGCACATTTTTTACTGTTGTTTGTTCTCTTTTTATACATTTGTAGATATTTAAAAATACACATAATGTATACTAATCTTCCATTAGTTGTATGCATTGAAGATATCTTCTTCAGGTTTGTGGGTTTTCTTTTCTTTTTTTAAAAAAAATTCTAAGTTTATTTTACTATGGTGTCAAAGAAGCTTGAAACTATTGCATTTATTTTGCTGGCAGAATCCTACAATTTAAAAAAAAGGGATTTTTCTTTCCGATGAAGGTTGGTTTAAAGGACCTAAAATGAAGATGCTAAAATTATATGGCAATTGTAAACCTCCAGTGCTGTTTTTTTTCCACCCCTGACAGCTAATGTAAAGTTTGTTTTAGGAGATAATTTAGATGGGATAAAGCTTTAAGTCACCCATTCTATATAATAAAAGCCTAATATGCAAATTAGGGAGTTCAACCAGGAGTTTGACCTTCACTATGATGTGTGCTGACCACCAGGGAGCAGTGTGGAACATAGCAGGTGGCAGTGGAGGCACTGCCAGCCCCAATGGGCCTGGATGAGAGCAGGACCACAGCAGGATGGTGGAGCAGGTGAGCGGGTGGTGCCAGGCCAAGGTGGGGTGCCAGGCAGGGCTGCTGGGCTATGGGGCTGTGAGGCTGAGGGTGAGAGCTGGAGCCTGATCCCTGCAGGCCACCCCAAGGGACTCCACCCATGCATGAATTTGTGCACCAAGCCTCTAGTTTTTTTAATAAAAATACTGAGGAGAGAAATTTACCCCTCCTCCCCCAAAAAAGCTATGGTATTGTATTTTCTTTTGTTAATATAGCCAGTATCTTTCAAAAACGACTAATTCTAAAACCAAGAGAAATCACTTAATTGGGAGATGAACCTCTTCCCCAAGGGAAAAACCAAATACTGCCTCTCTACAGAGACCCTCATAATCTGCATACAATGGACCAAGATTTTGGTTCATGGAAAACAAGAGCAAGAACAGAAAGTGGCCCAGCATTTGCAGTTCTTCTTAATAACAGAAGGAAATCCTGAGCATAGTTAGACAATGCTTTTAATATCCAATAAAACATTGTATTCAATTAATCTTTTACTTTAGCCTATACATTAAAATTGCATTACTGGAATATTTAGACTTCTTTCCATTATATTATTTTGTGTTGTGTATTTCCCATGTTTTTTTCTTTGCTTCTTCGTATTTTTCTATAGTACTGAATACGTTTTCCTTTCTACTAATGTGGTTGTCATACAATCTATTCTTTTTGTTTGTTACCCTTAACTATTGACTTAAAATATGGAGCTAGTCAATATTTTGGCTACTTTCTGCATGAAACAAGTACCTTCAACTTCCTTTGCTCTTAGTAATTTCCCTCACTCTTCAACGTTAGTGTTGCCTATTATTTTATTCCCACTTTATTTTTAAGTCCCTATGGCCATGGTCATTATCCTAATTATTTATTTGTTTGTGTGTTTGGGAAATAGAAACTTGTTTGCACACAGGATTCCAAAGTTATTGATATTTGTTTACGATTCTTCTGGGTTCAATATCCTTCTTCTATAAGAATATTCTTTAGTTGTTCTTTCATTAAAGATCCCTTAGTGGTTAACTCAGTATTTGTTTAAAAAATGTTTTTATCTCAGCCTTACTTTTAGAGTGTACAGTAAACTAATTGATGTTCATTTCCCCCATCATTTTGAACATACTATTCTGCTGTCTTCTGGTCTCTGCTGTTGCTTTTTGGGAAGTGTGCTGAGATTCAACTGTCATTACTTTCAAGGTAATTTTTTTTTTATATATATATTCACTGTGTACATTCAAGATTTTTCCACTTGTTTTTGTGATTCTGAAGTTTATTATATTTGTCTATATATGATTTTATTTTTATTTATCCTGCTGAGAACAGGTGGTGATACATATACCCGAAAATTCATATAGGTACTTATGAAATTCTTGAAATTTCACAGAAATTGTATTTTCAAATTTTGTTGTTTACACATTTTTTTCTGATCTCTCTTCCTGATTTGTCTATTTGAAAATGCAAGGCCTTCTCATTCATTCTCTTAATGGTGTTTTCATATTTATATCTCTTTTATCTTTTTCTACTGCATCCTATGCAAGTGCCTTAAATCTATCTTTTAGTTCATTGATTCTCTCTTTAGCTACGTGTAATTTCCTGCTTACTTTGATTTTAAATTTCAATGACCATATTTTTCATTTGTAAATATTCAATTGGTTCTTTTTCAAACCAGTTTACTTTTTTCTCATGACATCTTATCCTTTTTGTGTGATTTCCTCCTCCCTTTTCTTTTTGCTCTTTAATTGCTTTTAAATTTACCTATTTCTAGTTTCCTTCAGATTTTTTTGTTACCTCAGGTTTTGGATGCTAACATCCAGTTCTTTGTTTTTACTTATTCTGAATCATGGGGCATATATCCTTTTATGTTTTACAATTTTTTTTTCAGTGGAATTTGTCTTCTCTTGAACATCCCATCTGGCCTGGATTGTGGAAGTTCTGTATCTTTTTAGAGTTGTTTTGCATTTTTTTTTTTTAAATCAGATGGCTCATAGGTATTTGTGGCTCAATTTTTATGTTAAATCCTCAGTGTTTGGATTTTTATACCATGTGAGTAGTATGACTCTGGACTCCAAACTTTTCATGGAAAGGCATGAGGTTTTGATTTCTTATGCAAGACTTTCTTGTACATGATGATCAGAGGTCAATGGGAAGGTTTCTTATAGTCCCTCATTTCACTGAGAGTGGGGTCCTTTGAGGGTTCTAAACCTAACTAGAGGGACTCAGTTCCAACTCCCACCTTTCCATAGGCCTATATCCACTGTCTCTCCTGCATGGACCTTCAAATTCAAGTCCTTAAAATTAGTACCCTTTCCTGGGTCTTATAACCCTTCTCCTTACTCTCACTTGCAAGAACATGCCCCTTCTGATGCTTTAAGCTCTTTATTCTCTGAGATTTAATTGGTGATAATGCTACTTCTGAAAATACAGCTTGTGATCCTAAGTCCTTCCACAATTGAGACCACACAGAAGTCAGCTCCTTAGAGTCATAACCGATGTTTTGATTTTGGGGGGTTAATACTGAACCTAGCAAGCTTCTTGCATCCACAAACTCCCCATTGTGGGCAATTGCTATGTGTGTATCTTCATAAAAAATATACATACTATTTTCTACTTGAACCGGTATGTATAGTTGGGGAGACTACAAGCTTCAGATCTTATTGTGATACTGTGATGAAATCACTGAACCAGGAATCAGAAGTCCAGGGTTTTAGACAAATCTGTTGTGGAAAGATTGCATGGCTTTAGGCAAAACATTTTACCTTTCTCAACCTCAGTTTGTCTACAAAACAAGGATAGTGTATCTGCTCTGCTCACCCTACAGTGTTGTGATGAGAATTAAATGATGGATGCCATTCAGCAAAGTGATATACATTCTGAAAGGCTATCTATGGCGTATTGTTGGTAATGTGTTGTGACTTGGGAGTAAGTACATAGTAAATCACAGAAGCAGTAATAAAATTTCCCTATTCCTTCTGGGAAATGTTTCTTATTCTGGCATTGTCTGGTTGCCAACCTTCCTACAAGAAATACTGTTTTAGTTTGTCAAATTCCCTTTAATGGTTCACATGCTGATTGATATCTCAGATGGCTTAGACAAAGCTTCATTTTTTAATGTTTAACTTTTTTTAAAAAAAAATCTATCAAATGTCATCCTCTCTTCTAGCAAAATCCTTCCAGGTTTTTTTTTTTTTTTAAGTCAATACAATATTTATCATCATGATGCCATTCCAAACAGCAATGGGGTTCACTCATATCTTACTCCTCTTCCCTTTTTCCTCCCTCACCAGCCTGTACCCAGGCCCTCTGTATTGATTCATACCAATGTGCCTCTGGTCTCACAAAAGATAAACTCACATCACTTCAATAAACACCAGTTCCTAAAGGTTGTGTGTGAAGCAAACTTTCACAAACAAAAGATCATATTTTCACATTAAACAACACATGTCCCTCCTTTGGTTATGTTTTGCATTTAATCTGCACTGGATTTATTTAGTATCTATCTCTCTATCAAGTTCAATCTCTGTTAGACTGTAAACACCCACTATTTAGAAATCCTGGTGATTTTTTTAAAAATAAATCTTTATTGTTCATATTATTACAAAAGTTCCTCATTTTTCCCCCTCCACCAGGTTCCCACCCCACCCTCTGCCCTTTCCCCACCCCCCATTGTCCTCATCCATAGGTGCAAAGTTTATGTTCAGTCTCTTCCTATACCCCCTTCTCCCCCTTTCCCCAAGAATCGTCAGTCCACTCCCCTTCTATACCTCTGATTCTATTATATTCACCAGTTAATATTGTTCATAAGATTTTTTTTTAATTCCCTTGGTTTTTAGATTCACGTGTTGATAGTTACATATTTGTTGTTCATAGTTTTTATCTTTATTTACTTTCTCTTCTAAAAGAACCCCCTTCAGCAATTCATATAATTCTGGTTTGGCTGTGATGAACTCCTTTAGCTTTTTTTTATTAGTGAAGCTTTTTATCTGGCCTTCGATTCTGAGTGATAGTTTTGCTGGGTAGATTATTTTTGGCTGTAGGTTCTTGCTATTCATTAACTTGAATATTTCTTGCCATTCTCGTCTGGCCTGCATGGTTTCTGTTGAGAAATCAGCTGACAATCGTATGGGTGCTCCTTTATAGGTAACTACCTGCTTTGCTCTTGCTGCTTTTAATATTCTCTCTTTGTCTTTTGCTCTTGGAATTTTAATTATGATGTGTCTTGGTGTGGTCTTCTTTGGATTCCTTTTGTTTGGAGTTCAGTGTGCTTCCTGGACTTGTAAGTTTAATTCTTTCACCTGGTGGGGGAAGTTTTCTGTCACTATTTTTTTCAGTATGTTTTTGATATCTTGCTCTCTCTAATCTTCTGGGACCCCCATAATTCTGATGTTGGTTCGCTTGAAGTTATCCCAGAGGTTTCTTAAGTCATCTTCAACTTTCTGGATTCTCTTGACTTCCTGCTTCTGTGGAGGAGTATCTTCTGGCTCTTTATGTTCCAAATCTTTGACTTGATTCTTGCGATCTTCCATTTTGTTTTTAGGACTCTGTATAATATTTTTTATTTCAGACAATGTATTCTTTATTTCTTGTTGATCCCTTATTAGTTCTTGTTGATCCCTTATTAGTTCTTGTTGATCCCTTATTAGTTCTTGTTGATCCCTTTTCATCTCCTCATAGGTCTTATCGACCTTTTCTAGGAAATTCTTAAAAAACCTTATAAGCGTGGTTTTGAACTCTATATCCAGTCTCTTCTTTTCCTCCATTTCTTTTGTTTGTGATCTAATTCCTTGTCTTGGCATTTTCACAGTTTCCCTGAGTTGGTAGGGTGGCTTTGTGTGCTAAGGTGTCCTATATGCTTCAGTGAGTCAGCCTCTCAGTTACCTGAGGTGGACAGTCTTGGTGTAGCCCTTTGATGGGTGGGCAGTCTTGTTGTTAAGCCTTGCTTGTTGTTGGTATCACTGGGAAGCGTTGATCTCCAAGCCAATTGGCTATGAGGATCAGAAGTGTCTCAGCTAGGAGGGTTTCTGTATTCTGCTTGGATGGGCGGAGTCTTGGGGTGGCACAGACAAGCTTTGTTGAATCCCGCACAATTGGTTGTAGGTGCGCGCACCTCTCTGGTATAGGCGCAGACAAGCTTTAGATTCCTGTCTGCCCCTCCCTAGGAGAGTCCTATTGGCAGCGAACAAGGAAGCTAGCCACTGGAAGGGCCTCTATGCTCTGCTTGGATGGGGCGTAGTCTCGGGTGGTGTAGACAAGCTTTATTCAGCCCCTCCCTACGAGGGCCTGGTTTCTGAGTCCTGCAGTAATGGCCGCTGGCTTCACACACCTCCGAGAGATCTCTGCCCACTGCCTGACAGACTGGCCTCTCCCTGTCTGGGGCCGTCTGTCAGCGCAATAGGGTGGTTCTGTTTTCCTCCCGAACAAGAAAGCCAGCCACGCATTAGCTGTCCGCCCTCTCCGTGCGCAGGGAGTAAGCCAGTAGCGAACTCGGCCAGCCTTCTCTGTGCTCTGCAAGCCAGCCGGCAGCGAACTCTGCCGCAGCTTTTTCGCGGGCACAGTTTTCCATACCTTCACAGTTCCTGAGGTTCAGCGCGCCTTCTCTCTCCTTCCCAGATGGTAGAGCCTCCCTTCAGCCAGCCGTCCGGCGCTTCAGGGTGATGTTTCCCCTGTTTTTCAGTTCTAAATTCAAACTTGTTCTGGTAGGCTGCATTCGGGTGTCTGCCCTATGCCACCATCTTGGTTGTCTCCCTGGTGATTTTTTAATTAAATAAAGAATCCTTGCCAGTAAGTATTTCCAGCTCTGTCTCCTATTAACACTCTTGTAACATTTTCACATAAGAGGTGTGTGTGGGTGTGTAATCTTTTCTTCCCATTTCACTTTTTGAGTCACTACCCCTTTGAACATGTGGATGACAAAAAATTGAGTGTAGTTTTCTCTCTACTGAGAGTGTGTGAAGTGGACTGCTAATGGAATAAACAGTGGCGAAGGTTACCTAAGCCAGCCTGACTAGTGGGTAATCGCAGTTATATAAATTATAAGTTCTTCTGGAGAACAGAATTATTTTCTGAGTCATTTCCAGAGCCTCCGAAGTGGCACTTCCTGTTGTTAGAGGTTTATTGTGCTAAGATTTTAGCTCCTGATCCCTGTGAAGGAGACATGCAGGGACTAAAAAGTACACTCCCAGGTGCTGAAACTGGAAGAAATAATTGGACCCTACACTCTCATTTCATGGAAAAGGAAAAGGAAACCCAAAAGATGTACTGAGGGTCACACTGCTAGTTAGAGGCCATAGTCCCAGGACCCAGGAGTCTGCTGGGGTTCGCTGGCTTTGATTTTATTTTATTAAGTTTGAATTTTAATAGTTTATCCTTTTGCAGAAGAAACAGGCCATAGTCTCTGAAATCAGACATATTCATGTTAAAGCCACCGCTCCACTTGTTACAAGTTTACAGTCTTCCTGAGTCTCAGTTTCTAAAAAATGGGCATAACAATGCCCACCTTGTAGAATTATTGTGCTGGTTCATATTAATATCAAAATAAAATATAGTAATTATTGTTATTACTCTAGAATAGGGGTGTCGAACTCAATCAGAGAAGGGGCCAAAATCTAAAATCCAGCCTAAATCGCTGGCTGAATGGTTTACTGAACAGTCATAAACTGTCATTGTGATGGAAACGCAGCGGAGTGCAGTGATGACAGCGTGGTGCGGGCCACATTGCAAGGCCTGGCGGGACGGATTTGGCCCGCGGGCCTTGTGTTTGACACATGTGCGTCTAGAAGGTAGGTTGGACCAACTGCTACCTCTAGTTTTAAGAGTAACTTGCACTTGCTATAGCCCTTTTTTGGTAACTTAAGTCTTTTGTAGTGTTTCCAGCTTTGGGCTCTATGTAGTTCATGTTCCACATAGGCCTCTCTTAGTAATTGAGTGTTTTATTATTTTTTAAGCATTTCTAGTCACCTAATAATCTGGTTCTTGTTGTAGAATTCTGGATTGTTAGGAGGAAACCTCTAGTCTTCTCAAGCTCTGGAGAAATGGATTCTCATTTCCTATACCAGCCTGGGTTCTCACTCTTTTTGAGACAGTTGACCTTGAAATATTAACCAGACTGGCTTAGGAAGTAAAACAGCCAAGAAATGGGTTGAAAGTCTTGGCCTGGGGTAGGGGTGAGGTAGAATAGCAAAGTAGGGGAGACCCTATTTGAAATCCAGCATCAGCTGCGATGAGCAAGGCAGAGAGTGATGGTTCTCAAATGCAACAGTATAGCTCAAGGGACCAGAAGATAAGTGACTAATCCAAGGTCTGGTCTTTTCCTTGGAGGTGAACCTTCATGACTCTGCTGACCTGTTGCACTTTTGGATTTCAACTCTATGTCTCCCTCCTTTATCCCTCTCACTGTGGCCAGAACCTTCCTGAATTCTTCTGGTCACAACTCCATGGCACTGAAACCTTTCATAGCTCCTACTGCCTGTGGCTTAACCTGTTAACCGGGGAGTTCCCTTTTTAATTACGCAACCTTTAACGGGGCACATACTCTTTCACTAGGACGTGTCAGTACGTCACGCCCAGAGGACGTAATTTCATATTATTATTTTTCTTTATTTATACTTAATTAAAATAAATGAAATATATATTTTTTCATTTATTTATATATAAAGCACAAAGGAAAATACAAAATTACAAACAAATAGAAAAGAATACCAACAAAAAAATGGAAACATCGAATTAAAAAATTATAAATTTTACAAACAATTATAAAGATTACAAAAAATATATACCATCCCTCTCAGGGTGCAACATATATTTCAAGGACGTATTCATTCATCCTACCCGTTCCCGATATTGTTTACGTTTGACGTATTTATAGGTCCCACTCAATTAATAGGTTAAAGCCTCATTTCCTTAGCTCGGCATTCAAGTTCCAAGAGAGGTGAGTTTCACTCATCTTAGAGCCATTGAGCTAGTAATGAAACACTTATCTAAAAAAACTCGAAGCAGCTGAGCCCCAAACAAATTCAGGTAAAGATCACCATAGTGTTCATTAAGGAGACCAAAAAGCTAACTCTGATACCTTCACTTTAACATTAAAGCAAAGTTACAATGGACCACCCTGAGTGATGTGACACAGTCACACCCTTAAGTTACACCTTAAACATTCCAATAAGCAACGGATATTTTTCTACTTTTTGATTAGAAATTAGCCCTGCATACAAGCTGACTTTGAGATTAGGCTGGAGAATTTACTTCCTTTTCTAATGACAGTAATTTTTGTTTGTTTTGGTTTTGGTCTTATGCTAGGATAGGCTTGATGTCCCTTGTCTTAAGAGGAGAAAATCACCTTAAAAATCCAAATAGTTTCCTGACTATAAATTAGACCTCTAGACTTGGTAAAGTTGAGATCATTAGTTAATGGCTTCATGATGATGCCTCTTGTAAGTGACGTTTGAAAATTGGGGCCAAATTGAATGATTCAGAGCTGAGAAAGAGTCAATTATTTATGTGTAAAATGTGCCTCTTATTTTCAACTGGTAAAAGCTTTGATTAGCGGGGAAAGAAGTCCATCTCACTTCTTCTCACTGCCCAGAAAATGCTCCTGCGGCATCTCCCACCCCAATTCTCCCCTTTAAGGGGAAGTACATTAAAAATAATGCAATTTCCTCTCTCTCCTTTGTTTGTTGACTTATTTTTGTTTTTACTCTCTCATTCAAAGTTTTTCTTAATATGCTCTAGTTAATCAGCAAAATTAAACTTTAGAATTCTCTTAAACTGAACAAAGTGACCTTTCAAATTACTTTCAAATCCCCATTCTATTTTGCTTAATAAATATCCCTTTGGCCATCATTTCTCCCATTATAGCTTTTTAGTCTTCCTGAAATATGTTCTGGCTTTTGGTTAATCACACAATCTCAGTCTTTGGTGAAAATAATGAGTTCTTTTACGCAAATGAAAATACAAAATGTTCTAGAATATTAATTTATTTAAGTCTAGAGATACATTGTGTGTTGCTGACAATTTAGGGTAAATTTATCTAACAGAATCCATTCACAGGAACCTTGAAGATCTACCATTGTTTTTATAAGAAGTAACTTGCATTATTGGCTCATTGAGCCTGTAATTTTGTTTATTTAACAGTTATATGAGAAGAATTCAAATCACTTTATTGATTAAGAAAAGCAAATCAACCCAGGTGATGTGGCTCAGTGGTTGAGCATCGACCTATGAATGAACGAAAGTGAGGGAAAATAGAGCATCAGAAAAGTAATGAAAAAACAAATAAAAAAAACCCCCACAAATAAGAAATGTAGGGAGGAAAAATAAAGTGAGGAAATCAAATTATTGTTTGATTCCTGGTCAGGATATATGCCATGGTCTTGGGCTTGGTTCCCAGTGTGGGGCATACAGGATGCAGCCAATCAATGATTCTCTCTCATCCTTAATGTTTCTGTCTCTCCCGTCCTACCCCTTCCTCACTGAAATTAATAGACACATTAAAAAAAAAAAGAAAGAAATAAAAGAAAAAGAAAACCAAAACAACCAATCTTGAATGCAATCCTTCATAAACTCTAGTATTGTTTTCATTTTAGCAACAATATCCTGAACAGAGGTTCCTCTTTTTATTAATAGTTTTTAGTCTCCCCCCCCATTATAACTTTAATTTTTAGCATATTTGTTGAATGAATAACTAAATATTTTTTTAAAAAAGAGAGACTCTTTTTTTTCTTTCTTAGATGAAGTGATGGAGGCCTAGAAAAGATATGACTTGCCCAGAGTTCTACTCAGCCTTTGAACCTCTGGGTCCAGTCCTCCAATAAGGCCATGAAGGTAAAGCTGCAAGTAATTCCTTTTCATGCACTCATATAAGATACACTAGAAGCCCTGTGCAAGAAATTCATGCATGAGGGGGGTGGGGTCTCCCTTCAGCCCAGCCTGCACCTGCTTCAATCTGGGACCCCTCAGGGGATGTCCGACTATCTAGCATCAGGCCTAAACTGGCAGTTGGACATCCCTCTCACAATCCTGGACCACTGGCTCCTAACTGCTCACCTGTCTGCCTGCCTGACTGCCCCTAAATGCCCCCCCCCCCGCCAGCCTGGTCTCCCCTTACTGCCCTCCTTTTGGCTTGGTCACCTTCATTTGTCCCCCTCAGCCAGCTTGGTCGCCCCTCACTACTCCCCTCTGCCAGCCTTGTCACCCCACACAGCCTGCTGTTCGGTTGTTTGCTTGCCCCTCACTAAGCCCCCTGCCAGCCTGGGCGCCCCATGCAGCCTGCTGTGCAGTCAATACTGTGAGGGTATTCTGACCAATTTGCATATTACCCTTTTATTAGTATAGATTAGGATTGGTCTTTTTCAGTAAAAAATTTTAAATTGTAGATGGACAGACTTTGGGGTTGGCACAGCATTTGAATCTTGACCATAACCCTGTCTGGCTATGAGATCTTGGATCATTTAAACTAAAAAAATCCTCATATATAGTATTGAGATAATAATATCTACTTAATAGGATTAAATGAGTAAATGTGAGATGTGTTTATCACAAGTATTATGACGTAGTTATCCTTGATTTTAAGTACACTCACTCTCTGGCTGGGTAGCTCAGTGGGTTAAAGTATTATTCTGATATGACAAGCGATGGGCATATACAAGAAGCAACCAATGGCCCTATCAGCATGGCTCAGTGGTTGAGTGTCGACCTATGAACCAGGAGGTCACGTTTTGATTCCCTATCAGGGCACTTTCCAGGGTTTCAGGCTCAATCCCCAGTGTGCGGCATGCATGAGGCAGCCAATCAATTATTCTTTTTCATCATTGATGTTTCTATCTCTCTTTCCTGCTCCCTTCCTCTCTGAAATCAATAAAAATATATTTTAAAAAAGAAGCAACCAATGAAGGCATAAATAAGTGGAACAACAAATTGATGTTTCTCTCTCTCTCCCTCTCTCTCTCTCTCTCTCTCTCTCTCTCTCTCTCAAATCAATTAATAAAAAAAAAATTTAAGAAGAGCACCAATTTGTCATATTGGAATCACATATGTAAAGAGATAACATCATAATGCTCAATTGGCAGTTCTCAGATTCTTAGTGTACTGTTATGGCACCATAGTATTTATTTATAACTGTAGTTTGTAATGGACTTGGGGCAGGAAGGAAGAACAGGCTAGTCACTAAGGTAGTATTGAAACAGGGAAGTCTTGCTTCTATTTTGACAGTTAAGTTCTATAGTGGCATATTTTATTATAGTTGTCTGAATTAGGAATTTATTTCTGGCAAGACAGCCTATACTCATTCAGATATTTTCTTCCTCTGTGTTCTGATGCTGGAATAGAAAGTGTGTCAAAGTCTGTGTGACTAGGAAAGAACTTAAAATGAATCCCAAGCTGTCTGTGTAGTTTGTGCCTGATTGGAATCAGGGTAACCCATCAGCTCAAGGGAAAAATAAAAATAGTCAAATGGTTATTTGGCCTCTTTCAGAGCAATTATATTGTCTAGTTTTTAGAAAAAAAATTTTAAATTGTGGATGGGCAGACTTTGATTCCTTTGACATTTTGTGGATGAGTCATAGTCACTCCATGCATGTCCTGAGAGTGACTAATGGTTACAGTTTCAAATGTCGGTGTCCACACTCGGAGATTTCTGACAAGGGTAACTAGACCCCAGTCTCTTAGAACAAAGTCAGATCATGGTACCCTATAACATAAAATAAACAGAATCAGCACAAAGTCCAATAGATTTGCCCCTTACAGAAATGAATCCAACCACTAGGGTGGTTTATTCATGATAAGTTGTTAAACTGGGGCATCTACCAGAACTCCCTAAAGGAGACTAGCATGTAACTAACATGAGATAGGTCATGAGTTAAGAAGTAATAACATGTCTAAAAGAATATCCTAACAGTAGATACAAACTGCATAGATTAAATAAAGTCTCCAAAATTTTCCCAAAGAATTTGCCAAAGTTTCTCCAACACCAGAGGAAGGGGAAATAAATAAGACACTATTTGAAGGGCTCAGCTATCCCAGTAACCTGACAAGAGTTCTTGGGTAGAATTTGGGAAAATTCTCTAGTCTCTGTTGCAGCCTGGATGGCACAGTTCATGAGACTGCCAAACTGCATCAGTCCTGATGGTGCTCACAGGTCATCTTTGATCACTCATTTGGTTTTTTCACTATCCTAATACCAGGAAGGGAATCACCTGGGCAACACTCACAAGCATCCTTCATTGCACGTGACTATATTGGCAGCCTCTCAGGATTGGGGCAGCATGGTTGAGTTTTACATGACTTTTTGATAGAACTGATAGGATAGAGTTTCTGTACCTAATAAGCCTGGCTAGACTGTGAGACAACCACAACCCTATGAAGTCCTCCCTGAGACGCCAGTTCTTGGATCTATCTCCCTTTCCCTTACTTATCTTTTCAATATAATTTTTACTGAAACATCATCTATTTTTGGCTTAAAATTATTCCTCAGAAGACAATATGAGTTCCATTGATTTTCTAAAAGTATCTATCACTGTAAATTTTGTATATACTAAATTAAATGCACCATGCTGATCAATTCAGGCAAACCACCTTGCCCCTGAAGCAGAAATGGTTTGAGAGCTGTCTTTTTTCATTTTCTTAGTTACTACTTAAATGTATTCAATTACTTAAATTCATCAAATAACCCAATCTTACTTAAATTCATCCAATCACCCAATTATCAAGTCTCTAGCATTATGAATCTAATAATCTGCCACTTACAGTGAACTTCGGATGAACTTTGCTCCACTATCAAATGTTGGGAGCCGTGGACACTACCATCTTTCTTCATGGGCACATTGCTTTCTGTGGTAAAATCCAGCTGAGTGACAGCATTGAGTGTATACATGGGTGGGCAAAAGTAGGTTTGCAATTGTAATACTAATAAATAATGCAATAATCCTATATAGTAAAAAGCTAATATGCAAATCGACCAAACTGTGGAATGACTGGTCACTATGATACACACTGACCACCAGGGGTCAGATGCTCAACACAGGAGCTGCCCCTGGTGGTCAGTGTGCTCCCAGAAACTGGGCTCACAGCTGGTGAGTGCAGTGACGGTGGTGGGAGCCTCTCCGACTTCCATGGCAGTGCTAAGGATGTCCAACTGATGGCTTAGGCCTGCTCCCCACATGGAGAGAGCCTAAGCCATCAGTTGGGCTCCCATACTGCAAGAGGGTGCAGGCTGGGCTCCTGCCCCTCTGATTGCATGGATTTTGTGCACTGTGCCTCTAGTTTGAAATAAAGTAGCATGCTCCTCAAGGGAAAAAATTCACAGACCCCTTGACTTACCAACTCCCAACCATCCCTGGAATCACACATGCTCCTGGCAGACAGACATCCAGTAGATGTCACTGGATACCACCTCCCCAGCTTTACACAGCCAACTACCAACTACCTTTTCTCCTGCCTTGTAGTCATACTAGGTCACTGAAGCCCCACAAAAAGCAGAAAAATCAAACTGTCTCTACCTGTCTTCCCAGGGAAGAGAATAGAATATCTGAAGATCTGAAAGTCTTTTACATCACTTCAGATCTAGAAGTTACCATAGAGATGATCTATGAGAAGCACTAATGGTGATTTGGGCAAGACAATTCCTTGTGCAGACACCTGAGCCCACAACACTAAATGCCAGAAGTGCCTACCCCATGTTTCTGTGACAGTTACAAGTAGCTCCCCAAATTTACAAATGCCCCCTAGGAATAGTCATACAGCCCCTGTTTGTGATAGAATAACCCTGGATAAAAGCACAGAGAGATTAATGAGTTGGAGGGGGCTTCTTGTAAAAACTTCTGGGGGCTAATTTGAAAATCATTGATCTCGGACCCCATATTTTACTTCTCAATAAAATTATTGGAAGTCCAGTACTGATTCTGAGCTGCTGTAGACCTCAAATGAGTATGACTAGATTTCACTGGGGGAGAAGACCAGAAGTAAATTCTCTCTGTTCACATCCTTTGGGAAATTAACAGCACATTACTCCAGCAGTGTTTTTCAGTGGAGGAGTGCTCTTCTAGCCAGAACATGTAGGTAAAATGGAAATCCCCCAGAGAAGGGGCTTGTGTGTTTAGTGGCCTATAAATGGCACACACCAGTTATCTAAGAAATCTGTGATTTTCAAAGAGACAGTGTAGCATGATGGTTAAGAGCACAAATTTGTTAGCTGTACAGATTTGGGCAGATTATTTAACTGCTTTTAGGTCCAGGTTTATTGTCTGTAAAATGGGGATAATAACATTACCAACATTATAGGGTCATAGTAAATGTAAATAAGTATTAGCTAATCATCATCATCATTATTGTTACTGGGTGAAATACTAGAAAGAAATGTCAGAATTGCCAATAAATAAGTAATAACATAAAAACTAAAAACCTTAATTTATTTTTTATTATTTGGGCTGAATGGGGCAGAGTATGAATTATTCACATTCTTGGCTCCATTTTATAGAATGATAGAATGTTATAGCTTGCAGGATCTGAAACACTACTTAATTGAAATTTCTTATTTTAGAGATAAAGATGATGAAGATAACAGGAGTGAAATCCTTGCCCCAATTCTTGCAGCAAGGATTCTGGGGTTTTAAATCCTTTTCTTCTGACTCATAGCTACATCCATGAAATTTTTACCTTAACCAGTAGTTGGTTTACCTGAAAGTGCAAAGGAAAATAATCCAAAATCCAAAAATATCTACTTTTCTACTCCTAGCAGCTCTGGTAAAAGTTTGGTGGAAGAAGTTAAATTCGCTGATTAAAGTTTTTATGTCTAATAAACAGGTGCATGATGTTAAAAGATAGATGCAAAGAGCCGTGGATTGCAAGAGAGGAGGCTGAAGTCTTATTTCTGCCTCTGTTATTAACTTGAGTGATTGTTCTTAGTATTGATTTCTGTTTGTAAAATGAGAGTTGGGTTATGTGATTGTTAAAATATTGGCACAATAATATATTATTTAAATATAATCCCTAATGAACAGTTATGTCTTTACAATTATGAAGACCATTTTGTCATTAGGATGTTCAAACACCTGGATTTAATTGTTTTTAACTTGCTGATTATTAAAAACAAAGAGAAAAGCAATTTAAGAAATGAACAGGCCATGGAAACCAGCTTGCTCATTTGTAGGACAGTTTATTGGGTTGGAATATTTTGCCTTTGGCAAATGAGAATCAGTTAATTCCAGGCATTTGCTTATTGACTTGCTAGAAGAGAACAATCTATTTTTCTTTCATTTTTGTCAATAATCACCAGTTAAAACTCTAAAAGGGAGGTCCAATTATCCCTGGAAAAGGACAATATCTTCTGATCTGCCCGATTATGATGTCACTAGCTCTCCTCTAATTAATCCATGTGCTTTCATTCTAAGGTAAGTTCCTTCTGAATTTAGAAATGGTAATCACCTGCAACAATCATGAAGGCCAATCAAATACTTTCTCCAGGAAATAAGTACCTCTTTAAGGTAAAAGTGAAAAATAGAACACAGCTCCATTCATGCATTGTGTTTATGAAGTTATCTCATCACAGTCATATGCAAGACTCTTGGGCTGACACAGCTCTTGTTCCCTGGAGCAGGGAAGCAAGATATAATTCTCAGATGCAGTCTTTCTTAACCATCACAGCCTATGTTCCCAGAGGGGCTAAGAGTGTTTGTCAGGGTTAGATTTGACTTTCTGTGTTTGTCTCCTGTTTTATTTGCTAAAGAAAAATGCCACAGGGAATATTCATTTCTTGTTAGATGAGTGCATGGCATGAACTGACCTGGAACAATGGTCCGAATTCAACCAATATTAATTGAGCACCCATGTGCCAAGTTTATAGGAGTTTTAAACACCCCATGACCACAACATTTCTGTGCCAATAAAATCAATTATTTTATTGATTAAATGAATGCATGCTACAGCCATCATTTCAAAGCCACATCACCAGTTCTCTTTATTTCCTTGGTTATAAGATCAGTGAAATCACTTGAAGTAAAGACAGAAAAAATTAAACTCTTTTCAGCTCCGAGATAATGAATTTTTTCCCCTTTCCAAAATCCAGGCCCTTCCAAGAGATAAGTTCCATGAAATAAATAAACCATGACTCCCAACAAAAGGTGTTTATTACTAACGCCAACATGATCCACTAGAGGCCAGAGTTGACAATCTCACTAATTTTTCCTTTAGTAATACGATTCCATAAGCAACACAGCCCTGAGAATGGTATGCTTGAACAGCATCAGGGCTGAGAGTATGTCTCAGCTAAAGGTAGGCCAACTAGGTCTCTAAGAAAGGAAATAACCTGCCAGAGCTCATGGAATTAGAGATAGAATCTAGAGCCCTTGGCCATACTCATGAGATGGGTAGAAGCTCATCTCAATTAGTAGTTAGTCAAAATATTTCTTTAAACTCATACTGAGGAATATTCATAATACTTTTTATATTTTCTCTAAACTATTACTGTTACAGAAAAATTATTGACAGTCGACTTAAACTATTAGTTACAAGGAAAAAGATGTTTCAGACCTACTGAGACATCCTAGTGTTTTGTAGTGTTTTTTTCTTTTTTCTTTTTCTTTTAATCCTAAAGGAAATGTTCAGGGACAAATAAATTAAACCACAAACAATATTTCAATTCATAGAACCTAACCAACCAGAAATCTCAACAACGCAAATGGTATTTTCTTTGGCATGCCACTTTTCAATGAAAAAGTGACAACAAAAGCAAAGTACATTTATACCAGAAATTTAAACATTCACAAATGCATTTAGTTAACACAACCTTATTTGTTTATTACAGTTTTATGCTCTACTATACCATCTACATGAAATTATCAACCATTATAGATTCAACCATGCTCCTTACAAAGTACTTTTATATACCTATACTTTGAGTCTCTTTGTAGCCCTTTGAGATAGGTATAGCAATTCTCATCAACATTTTACAAATAAAGAAATTAAGCTCTATAGGGTCTTATAATGTCACCAAGTAGTAAATGGCACACATACTATTAACTTTAAGTCCTGTATTCTTTCCATATTTATCATACTATACTTACTAAGACAAGATGCATATACACATACACTACACATACACATACACATACACATACATATACATATACATATACATATGCTGTTACATATATATGGATTTGCATTCTATATAATAACTTTCAAACTATTTCTAAAATGGAATTCAGGAAACTAACAAGACCCATCTATGGAACATTTTACTCTGTTGGTAAACTAAAATCCATATGAAGCAAACCCCAGAGGTCACCAGCTTCTTCAATGACACATGTGCTCTTTTTGTTAGCCTTATTGTCTTGAGCATCTTTGTGCTTCTGGGAATGTTCTAGGCACATGTGTCTTTTTCTTCTTTTTTGGCAGAAGTTTCAAAGCAAAGTCCCAAGTCTGTTTCCCAATTCCAAATTCTCAATTGCTGTGAGGATGTTTTTAGCACTTTCTAAAGCAACATTGTTCCATAGAACTTTCTGCAGTGCTGGAAATGTTTTATATCTGCACTGTCCAATAGCCATATATGGTTATTGAGAATTTAAATTATGACTAGTGTGATTAAGGAACTGAATTCTTAGTTACATGTGGCTAGTGATTACCATATGGAACAGAGTAGCTCTGGTTAATTTAAGATTCTGGTTCATAGGGCCCAGAACATCCCAGTAACAGCAGTCTTGCAAAATAACCTAGCACAATAGAAGTTATGTATTTAATTATGAGTTATGCTTTAATTGATTCTAGAAGGGTTTTGAAGCAGAATGTTGGTATGCACATTAAAAAGGCATATGGGAAACTTTAAGTAAAAGATAACAAATGGGGGGATATGTTGTGGTAATTATTAAGGAATAAAAGTAGAATAGTGTTATTTGAATTGAATTTTAATTTCTAAACTCTACATATTTGAGGCAGACTAGAACTGTCCAATTCAATATAAAATTTTTCTCTTTGCCAATGTAATTACTAGGGCTACAAAAATTCAATTAAAGAAAGTGAGATATTACTGTGTGCTGAAATAGAAGCAAAAAGAAATGAATAGGACATCAGGTTCTGCTGTATATGAGAGTGGACTAAAGCTCTAGGATCACCTCCAATGGAATTATCTACTTGACAGAATTGTGAAGATTCAATAAAATTACTTATGAAAGAACTTAGCATAATGCCTATCACACAGAAGCATTTGGTAGATATTAACACTTATAATGATTATTTATTTCTGCCTATATCTTTTAAAGACATCTTTTAAATCCCTATGAGAATATAGGAAGCTGCTTAAAGTAATTAATTTTTGAAAAATTATTTTATTGGGAATAGATCATAAAAGATTAAATAGAGACAACATAAAGGCATAAAATGCCAGACTGCCATCCCATTTATTAAATGCTGTCATAGGTAGAACTGTTAGAAGGAAAGTGGGTCAAATATCTCAGGTACATTGGGTCAGGCAACACTGGAATAGTGAGGCCAGAGGGGAAAGAATAGGAAGAAAAAGTAGCTAAGAGGGCTGATTGTATTTTAGATGTTTGTATTTGTGGCATATTTCTGAGTATAGTTCATTGATGGTGATGTTATTGTCAAAGATAATCAAGGGAGACATCATGGAAGAGTATTTGAGACATAAGGAGAATAGTGGAAAGGGTGCTGGCCCTGGATTCAAGTCAAGTAGGTTCCAATCCTTATATTCACATGATTTAGAGTCCCCAAATACCCCTTCTTGGAAAATTGTAGTATTGGATGACCTTAAGATTATTCCTGCCCTAAAACTCTGACTATGAAAATAGTCAGTGGGCTCTAGTCTTCCAGACTTCCTGAAGCTATCTATGCTGCTTTTCAGGCAAGCCTGCTGGTTAGTCCTCTGATTTGTTTTTGCAATCTTGAAGCTCAACTTGTGTGAACAGTGTTATCTCAAGCAGTATGCACAAAAGCAGTTGGAAGGGTGGGAGTGAGTGACAGTGGGTGGGTGAGCAGATTAAAGAGGCAAAGGTTGGAAGAGAGTAGTGTGTGTGAAAAACAGTCCTTTCTCCTTTGACATTCTCTTGCTATATTTCCTAATAATAGCTATCCAAAGCCAAATGCCAAAATGAAGTCATGAAAAATAATTTGGACTTTGGAGTTAAGCAGACCCAAATTTCAATCCAACTTGTGGATTTGAGATGCCCAACTTCAAGGTTTTTGTTTTGTTTTAAATCTCTGGGATATTTATGGTTAGCAGTTTAAATGAGATAATATTACCCAACAGATGTGTTCAATAAATATTCTCTTAATTTTACCTCTCTAAATTTGCTTCATTATTTCCCCATCTTACTCATAATATAAAACACTAGTCACAGCAATAAACACGCAGGGATGCTCAGAGACCTTATCTACAGGATGTAAACAGCCTGCAGTGGGGAGAGAGGGTACTGAACAGAGAAAAAAACCATAGCCCACAGCCTAGTCTCTCCGTTAATGCAGCTTCTTCCTTTGGGTAACCTCACAATTTTCTGGTTCCTCAAAGCCACAGAAATGATTATTGGAATAGCACTCCTAACTGCTTCTCCAACGCCACCAATAGAAAGATTCACTGAGCAGTGAAGGAAAGAGAAGAGGCAGCACGTATCTTATACTCATCGGAAGTTAGCTAAGCTGGACCCTCGAGAAACATCCGCTCCTTGCTCCTCTAACCGAGGGAAGCAAAGGGACCGTCTCTCTAAGTCGCTTGCTCCTCCTGACCCCTTTTATTTGGTTCTAACGCAGGGAAATACTGGCAAGCGGTGAGCCAGCCACTAGTTCTCTGGAGGCGTCAGCTCTCCGCCTCGGAGAACTTTCAGGACCGCGGACAGCGCCCACAAAGGCAGTGGGCTCTGAGGCCCAGGCTTCAGCCTGGGGCTATCCTGCCATAGGAGGGGCTGCAGGAGGGAAGAGGCCGGTTATCATTTTATGATTCTTCTCCAACTCTGGCCGGTGACTGGCTCCAGAGGTGGGAGAGAAACCCTTCCCCCAGAGCCGGTTCCTTTGCACCTCTCAGTTCAAGATCTCCAGGAAGCAAGCTTTGCACAGGTAGTGGGGTCAGGAGTGTCAGGAGCAGGCTTGCTGTTCCCGTTTCGCCCCCATTTTTCCTTGACCTCCCTTTCGCTTCTAGTCATTTGGGACTTCTATTTTATTTTTCAACCACAATATTAAATATCTACCTGAGAGGGTGGGAGGGTTCCGCGGGGAGGAGTTCGGGACTGCGTCCTGCGAGGCCACACTGCCCTACTCTGGCCCCCTGGATTCGTAAGAAACCGATGTGCTTGGAGATTTGGGAAGAGAGGAGGCTCTGACGGGGTCATAAGTGCTGGTAAGAATCCTTTCCCGGGGGCTGCCCTCTCCCTCCTCGCCCCACATTTCTCCCATCACGTTCTCCTCGCTGGCCGCCCTGCGCGTCACAGCTCCCAGGGGACAGATGTCCCCGGAGCGCACCGGCCTGCTCAGGGCACCCGGCTCCGCCGGAGTCCCTTTGAAGAGTTTGCTCGCAGGTAAAAGGGCAGACGTTGTCCCGCCCTCCCCGCGGGCTGCGGCGGAAAAGCGTCTCTTTTCCGTGGGCTCGTTCCGAGCCCGAGGACCGAGCTGCTGCGGGAGCTGGGCGTGCGCCAACACGGGAAGGAAAAGAGGGGCCCGGCCGGCGTCTGTGGAGCCTCGAGCGGCCCGGACGCTGCTGCTCGTGGCTCCCTCCTCTGCCTCTCTCCCTGGTGGCCGGGAGGCTGCATCTGCCCCAGCCCCGCCTGGCAGCTTTTTGGGGAGTCGGAGCCCCGCGTTCCCAGACGCTGGAAGCTGTCCGGGCCCCATTCCGGGCCAGAGACTGGGAGAGACCCCGACCCAGGTCCTTGTTCCTTCCAGGGGACCCCTTCCCCGGGTCTCAGCACTCCACCTCCTCGCCATGTTCCTGCTTCCTCCCTCCCTCCCGGTGGCTTGAGCTACCTGGCTCATTCAACCAGAGACATCATCATCCCATCTGCGGAGGTCCAGCCCGATGAAGGCGGTGCGCAGGGGCACAGACTGCGGCGCAGGGGGACTTGCACTCACCCGAGGGCTCGCGGAGATGGACTGGCTGCCGGACTGGCTGCCTGGACTGGTGGCTGGCGGTCCGCACTCACAGCCGGGCTCTCTCTCTCCTACTGTGATGCGGGGCGCTGGTGGCAAAGGAAGGCTGGAGGCAGCCTCGGCTGCTGAGCAGCTCCTCAATTATTCAGAGAGGCCCCCCCCCACCCTCCTCTGCCCGGGGCCTGCCTGTCATCTCTCTGGCTCTCCTGTCTCCGCCTTCCTGAAGTCACGTGAGCGGGCCACCCCCCCCCCCCCAATACACACACATTGCTGAGCCCAAGCTCCACCCCTCCACACCCCCACCATCTCTTTCACACACACACACACACACACACACACACACACACACACACACATCAAGCTATCTGCCATTCTCAACCCCTCCCTGGCCTACTGAGTCTCCAGAACATGGCTTTCAGTAGCTCAGGGGGCCAGAGATGGGAGCCTTTCTCTGCCTTGGGAAAGCAGGACCAGGCAAGCCTGTAGTTTTTGTTTTGTTGAGAAGGCATCTGTCAGCAGCCCCTCCTCTGCTGGACTTGGCCCTGAGGACAACTGGCCACTCACATCTGCTTCCTGCCCTCTGAAAGCATACCCCCTCCTCACCTGAGCTCTTGCTGCTCTTAAATTTCTTCCACTTCCCTCCCCCCTTGTATTATTGGAAAGAAAGGGTGGGAGAGATTGAATTTTTCTCTTCACCTAAAAAATAAATAAATAAATAAATAAATAAAAATTAAGACCTCCTCCTTCAAAGCTTCCCTAGGCCAAGTTTTTCTTTGGATTCTCAACATCTTATAAGTGGAAGAACCATGGATTTGAGATGTAAAGACCCACCAGGAATTCCAGACTATGTGAGCTTGGGTTATTTCATTTCCCTTAGCCTTTCTTTTTTTAAAGTTGGAAATGATCACCTCACAGGACTGTTATGAGAATTAGAAATAATAATGATCTTGAATTGCCTACTATAATGCTGGATACGTATTGGGGACTCAATAAATGAGAGTTCTCTCACCTCTGTTAAAATAAATTTCAGAAAATAAGAAGGTTGTGATTTGTGCCTGTGGAATAGAGGTATCTTCTGTAAATGTGGAGGGGTGGGAGTATCTGTGAAGTTAGTTGAGCAGATAACCAGTTGGAGTGGGGACAGGAAAGGCACAAGACTTATATTTCCCATTGGTTCTGTTAAGCTGAATATCCCAGAGCTATGTTATATGGTTAAAATATGACTAGATGGTAACAACCCAGTCACACGTTTGGTCTCATCAGAGAATGAATTAATATGCATTGAGTAGGCTGATTTGTATGGAAAGCACCTACATCAATTCTTGGCTCTTTGGTCCAAGCCCTTAAAAATATATGGGAGCTAATGAAATGTAACTCCCTACCCTCAGAAACAAATTCACTGGACTTGTGTTTGAGGAGAATACTGGCTGACTGATAACTCCTCCTTAGGATAGAGCAGTTCAAATCTACCTTTAAGCTGTGGGTTCTAGCTCAGAGTTGCTGGTTTGTTCCCAGAAAAAAATGACTGATCAGTGCCTGGACAATCTTTTGTTGTTGTTAATCCTCACCCGAAGATATCTTTCCTTTGATTTTTAGAGAGAGTGGAAAGGAAAGTCAGAGATACAGAGAGAGAAACAGCTCACGCATCGATTGGTTACCTCCTGCTTGGTACATGACCGGAATAAAAACTGGGACCCTTCTGTGGCTGATACTCTATCTACTGAGCCAAATTGGCTAGGGCAAGACAGTCCTGGTAAGACCACTTAGTTCAAGCTCATTACTGCCTTGGACCAGCATCCAGACCTGAAGTCTTGGCACATCCCCATAATTTAAACTTATGAGAATCTTGCAGGAGCAAGGTATGTCAGATCCAAAAAGCCATGAAACAGGGCAGGAAAGGCCTGTTGAGTTAAATGATAGAAATTTGGAGTCATCATTCAGGCTCTGCCAGTTACTTATTCTAAAATCTTTAGTAAATTGCTCAAACTTTCAGAGTCTCATCTTTAAAATGTGAATAGAATGTCTATCTGCCTTCTCCATGAGACAGTTGTAATGTTCAAATAAAATTATATAAGAGAAACCAGACTCATACATTAAGAGGTAAAGAGTAAACAAATGTAAGGTATTAATATTACGGACTAAAGATAACCCTAAATTTAGTCTAGTCCAGATGCATTTGGGCATGAAGGGATGAGATTTGTTGTGGATTTGGCAGATACTAAAATGTGGATGTATTTCTGTAAGTCTATGTGTTTTCCTGTAATTCAAAAGGTGCAGCATTGTGAATGCTGTATTTTGGTATTTTCACTCTCTTCTGTGATGAATTTCTAGATTAAATCTCATTTCCCCCCGGCCTTTCCATTTAGAACAGCACCAGGCACAACCACAGTGGCTGTGAGTATTTAATTATCTGAGATAAGTTTGTGCCTATATTAGGAGAGCAAATTTGAGACTTTTCTGCCTCTGGTAGGTAAAATTGATTTGGGTTGCAAATTCAACATAGGTTTGATTTCAAGAAAAATATTTAGCATCAAAGAACAATTCCTGATTACTCACCAGTACCTTGAATGGTGAAATGAGTCTCTAGTCCACTGCCCATACACCCAGTAAACATTGCATACAAACCAGGTGCCATCTGCTTCCTCACCCTAAAGTAGATGCCAGTCCAATTTCCTTGTTTACTTCATTTTAATGGTCTTTAGAATGTTTCAACTTAGATCAGTTTATATTTAGGGAGACCAAAACACCAGAAAGTACCAGTCCATGCTTCTATACATATATCACTTAAAAATTTTTCCAAATGCTGCCTCTGACTCCTACCCACCTCTGTGCTGTCATGCAGAAACATGAGAAATGAAAAAGTAAGAATGAAATAATTTAATTTTGCTTCAAGAAAATAGTGCATAAACGAATGAGTATAAATTTCAGAAAATTTTGGACAGTTCCACCAGAAATTACTCTGAGACGCTGAATAATTTTTTTTTCCAAATTAGTTTTGAATGCCCAAGTCAACTTTAGCCAGCAAAGGGCAGGAAAGAGAGCTTGGGGAACAGATCTTGCATGGATTACAATAGAAAGTTATACCTTAATAATGGTTTCTTGATAAGGTTTCCCTTGAGTCCTTCTCAGCTACTTATAAGCTCTTATCTTTTATCTGTTGATTGTTACCTCTATAAGCCACTATGGACACTTTTCAGCTGTTGGTAGAGCATTCATGAACCAATGAATACACATGCTGTAGATAAAATGTAGTTGAACATTTAGGGACACACATAGGAGCAACAACTGATGAATATCTCAGTTTTGGGATTAAGCAGTGGTACCACAGAGTAACTGCTAGTTAGATCTTGAAAGTACACATCTCTGTTTTCTTACCCCAGCAATTGGAATATAGAGTTTCGATTCATTTATTCACCAGGTTCCAGACTTGAGAAACAGCCATAAACAATACAGAAATAGTTCCTGCTCTCCTTGAGTTTACAGACTAGTGGAGTGAGTCAGACCCTAAAACAGGTAAACAAAGAACTGGGGGAAAGTACCACAATCAAAACAAAACAGAGTGATGCAATAAGAGGTGAAGGGGCATCACTTTCCCTGAGTGGCAGAGAACTGACAAAAGCAAGTGTAGGGCCCAGACACAAAAGTTGTTATCTCCAAGGAAGGAGCAATGACCTTTTTTTTTTTTTTTTTTTTTTTTTTTTTTTTTTTTTTTAAAGACCTTTTGCCAAAAGTCTGTCATTAGCAGGGTAATCACTAAAAATCCTTCATGATTGACTTGCTTGGATGGATTATGGTTAAGTCACAAGGGTATTGGCCAGATGCCTTAGAAACCTGTTTTCATCTCATGATTCATGATAATGAGTACTTGCCAATTTCTTCTAGAAGAATTCTTAGCTCATTAATGCACCTGGCTTTTGCCTCTGAGCAGATTCAAAAGCTAAGAAACCAATGACAATGCATCAGCCTGGCCAGAGGCTGATCCAGAAATCTCCAAAGGGGGAGGTGATTCTGAGCAGCAGGAGAAGATACAGAACCATATCCTAGCATATCATAGGCACACAATAAAGATATATTGAATAAATAACCTGCTGCTAGGATTCTACTAGTTTATAGGCTAAGTTATCTATGAGTAATTATTCTTTGACTAAATTCCAAGAGAAAGAAAGGGGATGCTCACCTGAGCATGCTCATTTTATTTTTCCCAAATTTACAAACAGATATAACAACTCACCCCTCCACTCCTACCCCCTCTCCCTGCCACCACACACATACATCCCATGCAAAATGAATAAAGGTGCTTAATGATAAAGTTGTGGAGAGAAGCCTGTAGTGTTCCAGGACATGGAAGTTCCAGGACATGGAAGGAAACATTAAAGCAATGTGTTTATTATGTTTTTCATTCTCCTTATTAAAAAAAGAAAATTAGCAACTGTTAGAGAGGTATTAAGACACATTGGCATCAAACTGAGACTTTCTCCATGGAGTAATCAGACAGATTGAAAGATAAGTGGGAAAGGAACAACTTCCTAACTCTGTAATTATAGGCCTTTTAGTGCTGAGAACTAGTACCATCAAAATCAGAATTTCTCCTAACTTTAATGTGCATAGAAATCACCCGGGGATCTTGTTAGAAATGTAGAATTGGATTCAGTAAGTCTGGGAGGGACTCAAAGATTTACATTTTTAACACAATCTCAGTGCTGCTGGTGTGCTGCTGGTTCTTGGGCCAGTCTTTGAGTAGCAAGTATCTAAAGTACCAGTGATGCTACGAATCCCAAATTTTGGGATATACTAACTTATTTTATAGATGAGAAAAGTGAGGACTTGGGGGTTGTGTGAATAACCTGAGGTACTACAATTAGTTGGTAGATGAGTCAGGGCTAAAACTCATTTCAAAGGCTTCCTGTCCCTCAGTTCAGTGCTCTTTCCCAAAAAAAGCTGAAGGTCACTGACTTGTTTCTAGGGCCAAACAAATAAACAAAACAAACAACTGACCACCCTCCCCCCCCCCCAAAAAAAAGAAACAAAATATTTTCAAGAATCTGTGACATGAAAGCCAAGGTTTGAATTGCTTTGCCCAGATTCTTAGGAGCTTAAGATAACAAACTGTGGGTCACATCATGTCTCCACTGTAGGTCACTATAGGCTCTGCTCTGTGTAGTCACTCTATATCATTTTATTATTCCTCATGTCAATATGATGCTTCAGAGTTCACCTTGGCAGGAGGGACCAAACCTGGAAAACCTTGCACCAGCAACTAAAAACTCTGGCTTTAGCCGGGACCAGTTTGGCTCAGTGGATAGAGCATCGGCCTGCGGACTGAAGGGTCCCGGGTTCAATTCCGGGCAAGGGCATGTGCCTTGGTTGCGGGCACATCCCCAGTGGGGGCTGTGCAAGAGGCAGCTGATCGATGATTCTCTCTCATCGATGTTTCTAACCCTCTATCCCTCTCTCTTCCTCTCTGTGAAAAATCAATAAAAAATATATTAAAAAAACAAAACAAAAAAAAACTCTGGCTTGAAAGTGATTTACATCACCATTGCCCACAAGTCACTGACCAGAACATGGATGACCTGCTGAACTGTAATTACAAGGGAGATGAAGAAAAATAATACTTCCATATGCCTGGAATGAGAGTTGAATCAAATACCGTGAACATTAAAAGTCTGTACCAAATCTATAGTCTTTCTATCATGTACATATTTGATTTTGTCATTTTTCCTCTTTTTTATGATCTCTCTTATCCAAGTTGTCCCAAGCCAACGAGTCCACGGTTGGTCCAATTTTTCCCTGGGTCCTTCTGTGTCAGACAGTATGAAAAGGCAATATGATGGCAGAAGGATCACAGGATGTCAGGAAACTTTGATAACAGCAGGGGCAATAAAATAGATTGGCCAATCAGGAAAAGTGGCCATGGTGACTAGTAGAGAGGTGGGGGTGGGGAGTGGGTGGGTAAGAGAACAAGAGAATTGAGGGAAAAGAAACAATCATTTTTTGAGGGCCTACTAAATGCTAGTCCCTGTATTAGGACATTTGCATGATTTTGTTTTCATAACTTTCCCATTAGGTTGTTGGTAGCCTGGTTTACACTCAAGGGAACAATACTCAGAGGGCTTCTATAACTTGCCAAGGTCAACATGAGAGTAAGTCAGGATCAGTGCCAGACTGTAAACTTAGAGTTTCTCCCAGGAAGACTAAGAAAGACACTCTTGCAAAGCAAAGAAAGTTTGGTCCAAAAGAACAGACTGCTTATTCATACTGAGACTTGGCTTTGCAGTAGTAGGCACATGTAGACAAACAGTGGAAACATCATGATTTTATAGTGGCTACTACATGGGACTATACAGTTTTTGTGGGAGACCAAGCTTCTTCTGAAGCCATTGAGGGGGAGGATGTAACAATTAAGACCAGAATGGGTGTTGAAGAATCTTTATCTAGAGACAGAGAGTGATGGGAATTGTTTCATGTGCTGCTGAGGTCATGGTGGGAAGGAGCAGGGTTTCCTGAGTCAGACAAACCTGAGTTTGTATCCAAACTCAAATACTTACTAGTGATGTGGTATCTGACAAATCACTGAAGTTCTCAGGCTTAATATTCCCATTTGTGAAAGGGGACAATGATGCCTAACTGCAGAATGGTGGTGAAGATTGGAAATGACATACATTAAGTGCCCAGCACATGTAGTTGTTCAATGTCAATGGCTGTTCTTAGTGTTATCGGTGATAAGAAGGTGGACGTGAAAGAGACTGGAGAGGCTCTGCCTCCACCTACCTGAGTGAGCTTAGCCATGGCAGTTTCCTGTTCTCAACCTCCATTTGTTCTTCAGAAAACCGAGGGGATAGGAACAGATTTCTTCTAAGAGCTCTTCCATTGATTCAAGTCAATGAGCTAGGAGTCGTGTGGTTCTCCCAGGGCAGGCTAGGGAATAGTCCTTGTGAATAGCTACACCCAGGGCAGCAATGGGAAGGGCAACAGCTCATGCTAAAAGAAGAGGTCTGGGACTCACCAACAGAGTTCCTGAGCCCCAAACAGTATCAAACTTCATTTTGTTGCCATTGCACCAACAAATGACCCATTACAATAGGCACAGTTAGGGATGATTATCCATGAACAGAGTATATTCTTCCACTTATTGTATCTTCTTCAATTTCTCTCTTTAGTATTTTATAATTTTCCAAGTACAGGTTTTTATATCCTTGGTTAAATTTATTCATAGGTATTTTTTAATTTTTATTTTTGGATGCAATTGTAGATGGAATTTTTATTTTTATTTTCCATTTCTGATAGTTCATTGTGGGTGTATAAAAAAATTTCAACTGATTGCTGGATATTTATTTTGTATCCTGCTGCTTTCCTGAATTCATTTATCAGTAGTTCTTGGTAGAATTTTTAGGGTTCTCTATATTCAGTATCATGTTATCTGCTAATTCAATGACTTTCAGAAAATGAGGAGACTTTATTCCATTTATTCCTTTCTTAAAGCTCTTAAGAACACCAAATACTCTGTAAAGTATTCCAGCACATTAGTTGAAAGTGATGAGACAATTTAGAAAAAAAGTAATGAAGTTCCAGTCTTTATCTCCTTCAGGTCCCAGCTGGGGAAGACCTAAATCATTGACTGAAGATATATGTTTTCCGAATTCCCAGGGAGGGAGAGTTCACAGCCTGCTGCCTCCTTTCACAAAATGTTAGAGAGTTTAATTATCCTTGCATTTAAGGTTTCCTATGTCTCATTGTGTCAGGCACCAGGAGTGCCTTTAAGATGATTCAAGGCAAAATTCAGAGTGTCCTGCTTGGAGGATTCTGTCATCCTGAAGCCCTCTGTCTTCAGATTTGCAGATCATTGTGAACAATGGCCCTTGGCTCTGTGTTCAATTTAGTCTGAGACACTTTCTCCATGTGGCTTGGGATAGCTACTAGTGAACTTCCAGATCTCAAAACATGACTCGATTTCTTTTATCAAGCCCTGAACCAGATACCAACTTTCTGCTCTTTAGGAACTGATCTAGGGAACTGATCTAGCTAAGCTTTCTGTTATTAGTGATCTAGCTAAGCCTTGTATTATTGCACAGGAGATGCACTGATTTTATTTTTCTTGCTCTGATCTATGTTAATATATCTATATTCAATCGAGCCTCGGACCTCTATTTAAATGGGTATCAAATAGGAGCTACCTATCCAATCTATAACAACATTGCTATGAAAAATTAGGATGGCTCCCTTTATCCTTACCCTGCCCCATAAGTAACTGCAAAGTTTTGCTTCACCCATGAGATCCAATCTTGAGCTTCTCTGCTCATTTACTGGGATTTCTACCTTCTGATGTAATGATGCAGTGATGAAGATGACGATGACAATGCAGTAACAATGTCTATGCCTTTTTAGACACTTCCTGTGCCTCAAGTCCCTACTCTGACTGAATCAGCTGCTGCTCTTTTCACTATGTTTAGTCTTGGGAACATTTGCACCAATTAATGTCTCATCAAGAGAAACACTTTAATCTATAATGGGAAATAAGGCAAACTTAACCCCATCTCACAATTGCTTCAGGCCTGTAATTGTTTTGTCCAATACAGATGTGTATAATGGGTGGTTTAACAAGCAAGTGCCCATCTCTTTTGAATTCTATAAATAGCTTTAACATCCCTGATTCTTTATTAAAAGAACTCTCCATAAAAATTGGTTCATCTCACACAAACTGATGCTTTTTGCTGATTAGGAATCCTCATAAAACAAGACAAAAAGGATCAACATGAAAAAGAACAACAATATAGAATGTTTGCCCTGTTCAGGAAGATGAAGTGACCTCTGGCTTGGCGAAAGGTGTGTGTCCAGTCAAGAGAACTGCATTAAATAGTTTGAGAATTAAGTCTTTTATCAACATTGGGTAAGTGAACTACAAGATAAAGTAATTCCAGAGAGTATATAATGCATTTATGTTGGGGCTGGGGAGGTAGAATAACCGTCAGTGATGTGCAATATGAAAGTGATTGCTATGCCCTAAGGCCTCCCCTGCTGAGTCTTGGTCTGATGTAGGACAGTTGTTGAAGGAGATGTTTATTTGAACAAAACGGGAAAGATGCAAGTGACATGTGCATCATTTGGAGGGGGGGAGAGGGGGGTTATTTCAGCCTGGTCAAGAAAACTAGAAGAGGTTTTTCTTTTTTAAAAAGGATTAAGATGAATTGTTCTTTTTAAAATTTTTAATTTTTAAAAAATTAATTTCAGAGAGGAAAGGAGAGGGAGAGAGAGGTAGAAACACCCATGATGAGAAAGAATCATTGATTGGTTGTCTTCTGCATGTTCCCCATTGGGGATTGAGCCTGCAACCTGGGTGTTTGTCCTTGACTGGAATTGAGCCCGGGACCTTTCAGTCCACAGGCCGATGCTCTATCCACTGAGCCAAACCAGCTAGGGCTAGAAGACTTCTAAAAATAAAAATTATAGCCGAAACCAATTTGGCTCAGAGGTAGAGCATCTGTCTGTGGACTGAAAGGTCCCAGGTTCAATTCTGGTCAAGAGCATGTGCACTGGTTGCGGGCACATCCCCAGTAGAGGGTGTGCAAGAGGCAGCTGGTCGATGTTTCTCTGTCATCGACATTTCTATCTCTCTATCTCTCTCCCTTCCTCTCTGTAAAAAATGAATAAAATATATTTTAAAAAATAAAATAAAAATTATAATGGTTGACACTTATTGAGTGCTTATAAGTCATAGATGTCAGTCATTTGTTGACTAAGTTAGCCAAATGAATTTTTAATAACCAAATTAGAGGTGGAATCTAGTGTTTGCATTTTCAAGAAAGATTTCAGAGCAACTACACTGAGGAAAACTATCAGTGAACATCAAATAGGCATTCCCCAAGAGCCTTCTATGGGCACAGTGACCAAGCTGGGTCTTTGTGATAAAAGAAGAGAGTCTAAATGAAAGGCTAATATGACTGAAAAGTCAGAGACTTCAGGCAGAGCTGAGTCCAGGTGCTGAGAAAAATATCACTAGGCGTCTGCTGTTATCTCTCAGGTCTGTTTGTTTCTGAATCAGCTTTATACTCAGCCAATCTCTCCTCAAAGATGGCAAACAGCCACCAGAGGCTCCAGGATTGAGACATTAATTGGTACAAATGTTCCAACCCCAGGAGAAACTGACAGAAGGCAATGGTCCAGGCCTTACATTATTTATGTTCAAGAGCAATGGCATTGGGATGGCTTAGTTGAAGCTGAGACTGAGCACTGAGAAATTTATTTTACCCAACAATGTATAAATGTATGTATGCATGTTCCAGTGAGGGTGCATTTGGTTGGAAATAAAGGAAAGCACAACTCAAACTGACTGGAAAATAAAAGGAATTTATTGGCTCCTACCCTATATCTGCCTTACACCTGTTTTAGGCAAGAATGGATAGATAGATACATAGGTGAGTAGATCACATGTAGGGTAGAGTTCAAGATTTGTTTGATCCTTTGCCTTAACACAGTCATCAGAAAGAGCTTTCATGGAGTCAAAATGGCTGTAGGGTCCCAGGGAAAGATAGCCTTTCTTTCCCATGAGTCCCCAGCGACAAATATCCTCTCCAACCTTGTTGGCCTGATAGGTCAAATACCCCTTCCTGATCAAGACCTCTAATCAGATGTTTGGGTTATGTTGATTAATATTCTACCACTGAAGCCAGACTTGGGGTTAGTTTCCTCTCAATCAGATGTGGGCTGAGTAAACTGGGTGGTTAGTAAGGAATGGGAGTTAGATATGGGGGAGGCAACATCAAACAAAGCTCTTTAGTGTGGAATTATATCAGTGTATTCTCTCTGTGTCGCCCCTTTGAATATTATCTTTTTATTCTCATTCTACAGAAGATTTTAGGCAGGCAATGGCCATCCATGGGAGGGGCCTGAGATAACAGAAAGAGCCCTGGATTTGGAATTTGATGATGCCAGATCTTTGTGACCTTGGATAAGTCCTATATCTCATATCTGAAATTCAGTCTCTCTCATTGGTTAGTGAGAGTAATGAGTGCACTTTCATCCTCACAATGTTGTTGTGATACAAGGAAACATCATGACTTTAGGATCATTTTCTAGTTTACAAGTTATTACTATTTTTGCATGGCTGGCATCACTTAATGGGGAATACCAATTTCAGAGTGGCAGACTTGCTTTGAAAAACATTCTATTTCAAATCTCCACTTGCAAGCTCTCCCCAGCCATGCCTACCCCCTTTCCCCCCAATACTGGCTTTTAGATATATGGTGCTAAGCACAGGAAACAATGACTTTGGAATAGCTGGAGAAAGACCAGGTGGATGCCTCTATGATCAAAGGAGTTATTTTTAGAAACATGTTCAACATCCTAGGACAGTGTCATGTGGGATAAATTATGCTCTGCAGTATAAAGTACTGTACTAGTTATTCTCCTTGGACTATCCAGAGGTAAAACCAAACAAACATGGGTTTTGAACACATAGACACCAAATTGTCATGTACCCTTGAGTCAATCATTAACCTTTTTGACCCTCAGCTTTCTCATATGACAAGGGAGTAATAGCACTCACCTCATAATACTTGGGAGACGGTTATGCTATAAGTTGGCAAATGGTACCTGGAACATAGTAGTTGCTAACTAAATGGTAACTCCTCTGGCTGCCTCCAGCAGCCAGTAAATTTACAAGTGGATAATAATGGAAGGATCTTATCTCAGAAGCTTCCCTCTCTAAGCCTTAAAAGATTATAAACATTTTAAATAATTTTTTTTTTAATATTCTCAATCCCAGGAAAAGGATTTGGAAATGACACAAAGATATTTAAAGCCAGACAGTGATTTCTGAACTTCTTAAAGTGTTTTAGCATACTTGCTCAATGTCTAAGTTGATTTTATTACCAGAGAGAATTGTATATAAAAATTAACAGATAGCCATTTATTCAGTTATCAATATGTCAACATATAGAGCTAGTTTTTACCTTTTAAAAAGTTTATGGGGCCAAAACCGGTTTGGCTCAGTGGTAGAGCATCGGTCTGCAGACTGAAAGGTCCCAGGTTCGATTCCGGTCAAGGGCATGTACTCGAGTTGCGGGCACATCCCCAGTAGGGGGTGTGCAAGAGGCAGCTGGTCGATGTTTCTCTCTCATCGACGTTTCTAGCTTTCTATCTCTCTCCCTTCCTCTCTGTAAAAAATCAATAAAATATATTTTAAAAAAAAGTTTATGGGGCTTCTTTTAAGCAATATAACTATCTTTCATTTTCAAAATTCAAGAAAACTTAATGGTTCTTAGAAATTTGGAAAGTCAATTTTATATACTGGAACTTTTTGCTGGTAGGTACATCTATGAATTAATAGTTCAGTATTAGTTAATATTTGTAATGAGAATTCTCAAGACATAGCTAGTTCCTCTGAGTCATCAGACATAGGCTGAGTAACATTCAAATAGTTTTAGTATTAAGTGCACTTGGTTCTATTTGAATTCTTTGAAATCTGTGGCACAAATATTACCTTTCACTATATATTTTTATAGGTTGAACTTGAGTACTTTGTTTCTGGACCTGGAAATAATACAGAAGTCTCAATCCAATTGGGGATTTCAAGTAGATTTTGTACTCTAATAAAAGCTGTAGTTATTTTTTAATGAGCTGTACTTATTATGCAAATGAATAAAAGTTTATGCTTAGAATGACTGTAAACATTTATGAATAACTAGAGGCCTGGTGCACAAAAATTTGTGCACTAGAGGGGGTCCCTCAGCCTAGCCTGCCCCCTCTCACAGTTTAGGAGCCCTCATGGGATGTCCTACTGACAGCTTAAGCCCACTCCCCATGGCCAATCAGGGGACGGCACCGCCTCCATCACCCCCTCGCTGCTGCTGCCTCTGGCCTCCCTCTGCGGGAGGCAACCCAGTGATCAGGGGAAGGCTATACCCCCATCACACCTCTGCTGCTGCCACTGCCAGTTGCACAGCTGTCTGAGCCTTGGCCTCCACAGTTTGCCTGAGCCTCAGCTCAACCCTTGTTGCCTGAGCCTTGGGCAGACCGTGGGGAGTAGCAGACACCATTGGTGGCTTCCCTGAGCCTCGTTCTGGTTCTGGCAGTGGCAGCAACCATCCATGGCTTCCATGAGCCTCAGGCAGGCACTGTGGCTTTGTCCAGAAGGACGCAGAGTCAAGTCCTGGCCCATGTGCATGTACCTGCTGCTAATGGTCATTATGGAGTGATGGGGTGATGACCATTAGCATATTAGCTCTTTATTATATGGGATGATAAAAACTCAATACTGTGGGTTAGCAGAAAGATTAGAGGATAAGAATTAGGATGTATTAGTTCTAAACCTTATATATCTTTACAATCTTGGACAAATTACTTAACCTCCTTGCTTTCAAGTTCTTTGTCTGTAAAATAAGGATGTTGAACGAGATGATTGCTGAGATATCTCTATTTATTTATTTTTTAATCATTATAGTTGAAAGTATTACATAGGTCCTCCTTTTTCCCCCCATTAACCTCTTCCAGCCCGCTCCCCTCCTCCTCCTACCCCAGGCCCTCACCACCTCATTGTCTGTGTTCATGGGTTATGCACATATGCATACAAGTTCATTGGTTTATCTCTTCCCACTCACTCTCTCCTTGCCTTCCTTCTGAGGGTCAACATTTCAACATTTTATACATTTATTCTCATTTGTAATATGTAGTGTGTTTTTAATAAAGAACCAAATTAGATTACAGTTGGAAAACAGAATAGCTTGTAGCAAATGTATTAACAGTTCCTGTCCAAATGTTACTATTTTGAATCCTAAGTCAGTGTACCTTTACAAAAACAACCACTGTTTAAAACTATTAAGTAAGGACAGACCTCAGGTAGCAAACTCTAAACATATAATTTATAATTATTTCTAAGGTAGAAATACATTATTTTATATAGGCAATTATGACTACAGCAAGCTACACTGATAACTGAAATGCAAACACGTCTGTTTTGAGCTTATTTGCTAGTATTTTTCCTCTATTAATAAATATATCAAATGCTTTCTTCAATAATGAATAAATATATAACTTCAATTATGGACACTGTTATCTATATATGTATTTGCTATTGTAGCAAATATTGCCAACTGTTAATAATCCTCTAATCAATGTTTATGCATTTATTGACACATCTGCTTACATACTTTAATGGCCTGCTTCTTATTTAACTATTAATCATAAAAATACTTAGCACAATGATAAAAGCCTTACAATGTCCAATTACAATAAGCTTTGGGATCAACAAACATTGTAGGATGTGTAAACAGCCATCAGAAAAGGCGGTTTGTGTACAATTCTAAAAAGGCAGTCATTGATAGCTGTTAACCTGTTGCTGGACTTTGGTCATGGCATGCTCACTCAAGCGGCAAGAGTGTTTGTGATGGAAACTCCTCCAGGAGTAAATGTGGCAGCATCGATTTCAGCTGATTAGGTTGATGCCTTAAATATGTGCCAGCAAGTAGCAATTGAAGGAGACAGCTGACATGCTAGAGGAGCTGGAGATCAGATGCAGGAAGGAATGTATTTCAGGCTCAAGCAATGGGAAGTCAAGAGAGTCCCCATCTATGTCAAGCAGCAAAGCTGACATGATTGTTGAGGTAGAGATGACCTGCTGTGACCCTTAGGATGACACCAAGCGTTTAGTGGAGAAAGATCTGTGAAAACAATAAACAATTGGTGTACGGGACAATGCGCCAACCAATGGTGCCGCCTGCCAGGGCACGCACACACTCTCCACCTACTTCCCAGCACATCAGGCCCTTCACATCCTATATAATAAAAGGCTACTATGCAAATAGACCGAATGGCAGAACAAACAACTGGTTGCTATGATGTGCGCTGACTACCAGGGGCCGTGTGTGGAAAATTCACGCACGGGGTTTGGGGGGCTCCCTCAGCCCGGCCTGCACCCTCTTCAATCTGGGACCCCTTGGGGAATGTTCAGTTGCTGGTTTAGTTTTTGTTAGTGTGGTGAATAGTTAAGTATGGAAATAACAGGTATATTCCAGAGATACTAGTAGTTCAGGTTTTGGTTCAGACCATGACAACAAAGCAAATATTTCAATAAAGTGAGTTGTGATTTTTTGCTGGTGGAGGGTTTTGCCTTTAGTTTGTATAAAACACAGCATCCATGAAATGTATTAAAGCTAAGCACAAAACAAAAAAAAAGTGTCCCTGTAGGATTAACCTAAATTCAGGAAAGCACTTATTGTTATTTATACTAGAGGCCCAGTGCATGAGAATTTATGCATGGGTGGGGTCCCTCATCCTGGCTGGCAATGGCGGCTGATAGGAGCCCATTTTACCTAGTCCCAATCTGGGCTGACTGAGCCCCCCAGCCAGGGGGAGGGACAGTGGGAGGTTGGCCCGCCATGGGAGGTTGGCTTTGGGAGTGCACTGACCATCAGGGGGAAGCTCCTGCTTTGAGCATCTGCCCCCTGGTGGCCAATACACATTATAGTGACCAGTTGTAAAGGTCACTTAGGCTTTTATATATATAGACTAGAGGCCCAGTGCACAAAATTCATGCACAGGGGGCTGGGAGGGGTTCTTCAGCCTGGCCTGCACCCTCTTCAATCTGGGAATTCTTGGGGAATGTCCAGTTGCTGACTTAAGCCTGATCCCTGTGGAATCAGGCCTAAACTAGTAGTCAGACATCCCTCTTGCAATCCAGGACCACTAGCTCCCAACTGCTCTCCTGCTTGCCTGCCTGATCACCCCTAACCACTTCTGCCTGCTGGCCTGATCACCCCTAACTGCTCCACTGCCATCCTGATCACCCCTAACTGCTCCACTGCCATCCTGATCACCCCTAACTGCTCCACTGCCTGCCTGATTGCCCCTAACTGCCTCAGCCTCCATCACCTTGGCTTTGTTGGGAAGGACATCTGTAATGACATCCGGAATGACGTCCAGAAGGTTGTTCGGTCTTATTAGCATCTTACGCTTTTATTAGTATAGATGGCCTTTTGTATGTTAATTCAACTCATTTACTCTATCCTTTTTTCTTGGATCTTCCCCCTGCCCCCCTTGAATGGAATTGAGGGATTGCCCTAGGATTAGATGTCATGTCCACTATTGAGAGAATACAAGAGGAAATGAAGTATTGCTTCTGGGATTCCCTTCCAGAGGACTGAGAAATAACTTTTCCAAAAGCCATGAGAAAATCCATTTTTGCATCTAATTGACCCAGTTGACATCCTGTGACTACTCAGGAGTCAATTGTGAAAAGCAAGATGGATCATTTTTATTTTCTAAATTTTATTTTATTTTCTTTATGTATGTTCTCTATGCCATCATCCACTTCTACCCATCGCAATCACCACACTGTTGTCCATGAGTTCTCTCCCCCGCCCCTTTTTTTGCTCAATCCCTCCACTCTAACCCCAACCCCTACCAGAGCTGTCTGCCTGTTCTCTATCTATGAATATGTCTCTATTTTGTTTGTTAGTTTATTTTGCTCATTAGATTCCACATATGAGTGAAACCATGTGGTACTTGCCTTTCTCTGAATGGCTTATCTCACATAACATAGTGCTCTCCAGGTCCATCCATGCTGTCTCAAAGGGTAAAATATCTTTCTTTTTATGGCAGAGTAGTATTTAATTGTGTAAATGTACCACAATTTTTAAATGAATCAAGCTCACCTCTTGGGCTAGATGTGTGGATGGATTCTATCAACACAAAGGCACTGTGTGTGGGAGGAGTGCCTATCTGAAGAAAATCATGGTTTTGTTAGAATAGAAGAATGGGAGGAATGGATGCCCAGAATGGATGCCGAGACACCAGTCTGTGTACTGTCTTACCAGCTGTGTGAGATTGGGCAATCCAGCTAGCCACTTTGAGCTCTATTTTCCTTATCCAAATAACAAGTCTACTCACATCATATTTCTTTTTCTTTTTCCTTAGTAACAATAGCTTCTTTTTGTTTCCTTAGTAACAATAGTTTCTTTTTGTTCTAGTAAAAATAAATAAATTGCCAGCTAAAGTCTATACTTCTTAGCCTAGTCTGCCTCTCAGGCTTTTGGGAAATTGCCTTAAAAGGTGAGCTAACAGCCGAAACCGGTTTGGCTCAGTGGATAGAGCATTGGTCTGTGGACTGAAAGGTCCCAGGTTCGATTCCGGTCAAGGGCATGGTTGCGGGCACATCCCCAGTAGGGGGTGTGCAAGAGGCAGCTGATCGATGATTCTCTCTCATCGATGCTTCTAGCTCTGTATCCCTCTCTCTTTCTCTCTTTTGAAAATCAATAAAATATATATTAAAAAATATACATAAAAAAAGGTGAGCTAACAGTCGGTATGTGACTCTCTGCTTTATTTTGCTCCTTACCTTGATCAGAGGTGATTATTAGAGTCTAGGCAGCCATTTTGGACTAGGAGGTGACCTTGAGAATGGAGACCCTGTGACTTGCCCATCCAACCCTGGACTTCTCACCTAAACCCTTCTTTTATGTGAGAGAAAAACTAACTTATAAATATTTCAACCCATTCTTATTTGTTGCTATTAGTAGAACATATTACTTAAATGGTCATCTCCAATCCTCAGTGTACAGTAATTTGTTAGTAAAGTTGAAATCACTATGACAAGTCATGGCCACTCAAATGGATGCCCTGTCACAGCTTACATATGCCCATGCAAAATATCATCCTCTTCCAGTGGAGACTTTAAATGAAATAAAATTATAATACAATTAAATTATCAGGCTTTTTATTCATTTACAGATGAGTAGTTGAAAATAAGAGCATGCACAAGAGTCTGAATTAAAAGCGGAAAAGATGAGTAGAATTCTCCATATTGCTTTACTCTGCAACAATCTGCATCAGTTTATGACTCATTTAATACTTCAGCACCAATTGTTCATGGAAAAGTGCATCATTTTGGAGGGGAGCACTTGTGTGCTGTTGTAAAGCGAAGTGAGCAGTTCTTAAAATAATCTTGTCATGTTAAATTTGAACTGCTGTTAAAGTATTTCTGAAGACACTCAGAAATGAGCAAGTTTTTTTTAAAATTATTATTATTATTAGAAATTGTCTGTGTTCAATCTAGGGGTTATTTGGAAATTTTTTTCTGGAAAAAATTACATTGAGATATTTGTATTCAGTTTCTCTTAAACTATCTAGATCTATATTACCCACAAATGGAAAATGACTTGTTTTCTCCTTCCTGCATCCATGATCAAAGATTATGACATTCTGTTATGCTTGCTCTTGCTCCCATCTTACTAACTGAGTCTGTACTCATATGTCAATACCTGCCTGTGGCTTTTTTGGTTTGGGCACTCTCCCGGCATTTTTCACGGAGCACTCTAGCATGCTTTCCCCCCACCCCCCACCCCCCTATGATTTCTCTTTTGATTTTGGGAGTTGACATTACCTTGAATGAAATCATTCCTCTTTAGCTCCTGGTCCATTGAGTTCCGTTTTCGCCATCTTTCCAGCCATACTCAGTTACTATTAATAGACCATATTTCTGAATGACTAAAAATTGTCTATGATTCTTCTTTCAGTTTAAGATAGTGGCCTGAGTGAGTGGGGTGGGGAAGGTGTGAGGACTGAGGAAGTGATGGTCAAATTTAACCCTTGATTTTAATTTTAAAACCTTGTGCATCTTCTAGATTTTTATTTATTAGTAACTCATCAGCAGGGGCTGGATCTCATTTACTTAAGCAACCATTTGTAGAGTCTCTATGTGCCCAGGGCCATGCTACTTATTGGAAATAAACAGGCAGAAGATACAATCTCTGCTTTCCAGGAGCTTACTATCTAACAGAGGAGGCTGAGAAGTACATGAAAATTACAGTTCTCTGTGGTGGGTGCTACTGAAAAGCTCTAAGAGACTCAGAGATAGCATCAAACCATCATTAGTGTTTCTGGCTTTCATTTCACAGGCTGGCCTGGAGATAAAGTAAGGTTGGTCAGTTAGTCAGGAACTATCATACAATATTTCAGACAATATTTATAAGCCCCTTTCACCAGCTGAAGACATTTTCCTTAAACGAGGTGTAGTTCTTAGAATGATAGGGTCTCCCAGCCAGGAATCTGGAAAACCAATGTTTGCTGTCCGTGGTGCTCAGAACAGATTTTTCTGCCTAGATAAAGAAGATAGTATAAACAGCACTGGTTTCTAAAATTAGAGGCGGGAGGCGGAAGGATGAAGATATTTATCTAAAAGGCAGGCTGACCAGAGGGTGGGTGGATTTCATTTTGACTAATAGATAAGGAAGTGTTCATGAGCAGTCATTACTGTGAGACAGCACAGGTCCTTCATCATCTAATTCCTTTTATGATTCATCGGCTTCAGGGAAGGCTCACCATACTCATGTGGGGGGAGCACAGCAAGAGGAGGTGCTCTCTGCCCCCATGTCCTGATGTAACAGATGTCATGGCTGATGGTGGGGGTGAGGATGTCCCTGCTGGAAACACACAATATAGCAGCTGCTTCTAGTCCCACTTTCCCAGCAGCTGTTGTCAGGGTTGTGGCTGAGACTGTCTTTATAAATGCACCAATTCTGAGGATATACTTTTTATAGAAATTACTAGATGCCCGATGCACAAAGATTAGTGCAAGAATGGGCCTTCCTTCCCCTGGCTGCTGGCACTGCCTTTCAATGGGCCCAGAGCTGCCCTTCTGCCTTTGCTCAGGCCTAGAGCCGCCTTCCCACCTTCCCACGCTGCCCAGAGGCCCAGAGCAGCCGAGACAATGTGGAATGCCTGTGTCATCACCATGGCAATGATGCAAGTGTCCCACCTCAGCCTCTCGGTACCTGCATATGCAAATTAACCCACCATCTTTGTTGGGTTGATTTGTATCCTGATTGGCTGGTGGGCATTTTGAAGTTACAATCAATTTGCATCTTTCTCTTTTATTAGTATAGATTAAAGACTGGGCTGCTTTCCATCCCTTAGCATATAATCTCTAGATTTTTCTGTCTCAAAGGGCTTGTATCTATGTTCTTAAGACCAGTGTGGAGGCAACATGGAGCAGTAGAAAGCCAGACAGACCTCTATTTCATTCTATCAGATTCCTGCCTAGTTGTCTTTCTTATGCATCTGCTGTGTTTTATTAATAGAATCCTCTGGTGATTGATTTTTATCCCTTATTGTTTTAAAGCACACTCTAATTAATATTTACTTTCATGTTTTCTTACACACCTATATGAGAGTATAAACCCAGAAGTAGAATTACAAAATTGTCAAGTACAAGCTCTGTAGACTCAATTACTTTACAAAATGGCTGTTCAAGTTTGCATTTTCACCAACAGTGCAAGAGTGTCTCTGTTTACATACACCCTCCTCAGCACTTGAAATTACTTGTTTTTTAAATTTTTGCCAGTCTGATGTGTTTAAAAGTAGTATCTTTCTATTGTTTTGTTTGAATTTCTCTGATTACTGCTGAGACTGATCATTTTTAAAAATATTTTTTAAATTGATTTGAGAGAGAGAGAGAAATTTGTTATTCCACTTATTTATGCATTAATTCACATGTGTCAAACACAAGGCCCGTGGGCCAAATCAGTCCCACCAGGCCTTGCAATGTGGCCTGCACCGCGCTGGCATCACTGCACTCCACTGCGTTTCCATCACAATGACAGTTTATGACTGTTCAGTAAACCATTCTGCCCGCGATTTAGGCTGGATTTTAGATTTTGGCCCCTTCTCTGATTGAGTTCGACACCCCTACATTAATTGATTGATTCTTATATGTGCCCTGACCTGGGATTGAACCCACAACCTTCATGGAACAGGATGATACTCTAACCAACTTAGCTACCCAGCCAGGACTGATCATTTCTTTATGTAGTTACTAATTGTACTTCCTTTTTTTGTGATTTGCTATTCTTTTTTAAAATTAAATTTATTGGGGTGACATTAGATAATAGGATCATATAGGCTTCAAGTGTACATTTGTATGATACAGGATCTGTATATTATTATACATTGTGTTCTCACTACCCAAAGTTACATTTTCTATCACAGCATATATTTGGCTCCCTTTAGCCTTTATTTTATTTTTTTAATTAATTAATTTATTTTTAATTTCTTTATTGATTATGGTATAACTTAATTGTCCTCATCCGCCCATTCCCATCCCAAACCCTTCTCTATGTATTTCCCCACCCCCTGATGTCTGTAACCACTGATTATGCTTTTCCTCCCACTTCCTTCTCTCTGGTGAATTGCTATTCTTATTTGACCATGTTTCTATTTGCTTATCTTTCTTTGTAATGCAGAATTCGATGTGTAATTCAGATATTAATCTTGTTGTCAGTCATGGGCATTACAAACATTACAAACATCTTATCCTGGATAGTCACCTATCTATTAATTGACTGCAGTGTTTTTTTAATGACTAAAAATATTTGCATGGCATGGTTGGATTTAGCAAAATCATATTGTGTTATAATTGAAATACAACAGATTTAAATTTTTGCACAGATCACAAAGTTTAGGTTAGTAGCTATCATGAAGTGAACATTCCTATGTTCACATGCAAGACAAGAAATAAATCATTATGAAGGTCTTCCTTTTGCTCCCTTTCCTTTATTATCCCTTTCTTCCCCAAAGTTAAAAACTATCTTAGTTATTTCTGCACCATGCATTATCCCAAATTTAGTGCTTTAAAGCAATAAATATCTATTACTTCACATCATTTCTGAGTGTCAGGAGCTTTACTAAGATGTGCTTCCAAAAAGGCCAACTGATGTGGCTGTTGGCTAGAGTCTTCAGTTCCTCTCTGGCTGCTGCAGAAAGCAATGGAGTTAGCTCCAGTAGTAGGTGCTATTTGTGCCCTGCTCATATTCACTGTGAATGAACCATTTCTGCCCATATTTAGCAGACTACCAATACTGGTATCTGTGATTCTTGGACTGAGAGTTTTCTCTCTTCACTGGAGGCTCCTCTGCCTGTGTGCAAGTCAGGCTGCAAGTACCAGAGATTTAACGCTTGTTTCATCCCTGAAGCAGCCCTCAACCAGTGACTGATGGAACTGGGAGGATAAAGGATCCAGTATCTATGCCCTTAGTAAGAGATAAAACTGAGGCATGTGTTCTACACTGGCTTCCAGTCTAATATCCTACCTAATAAAAGAGTAATATACAAAGTAACCATCACTGGGCTCAAGCCACAAACCATACCCACAAGCCACGCCCACCAGCCAATCAGAGCAAGTATGCAAATAAACCCAACCAAGATGGCTACCAGAAGGGAGGCTTGGGTGTCCCTGGCAATGAAGGAAGCCAAGCTTTCCACACACCCTGGTAGGCCCAGGCTCCACTCAAGGAAACAAAGTTTCAATTATAGAATGTAAACAAATCCAAACAGAAATGGCGGCAGCCACGGATAGGATTGAGTAGGAGGCTTGGCTCCGCTCTAGGCTATAAAGTTTCAATTGTAGAAGGTAAATAAATTCCAGATATCAGGGCCTCTGCTTGGGTCACCAGGCAAACCACCTCAGGCCCCTCACTCAGCCACCCCACAACCCAAGGGAACCCCCACCCTGATCCAGGACACCCTTTAGAGCAAACCAGCTGGCCCCCATCCATGCACCAGGCCTCTATCCTATCTAATAAAAGAGTAGTATGCAGATTGATCATCACTCTAACACACAATATGGCTGTCCCCATGTGGACACAAGATGGCCACCACAAGATGGACAGCAGGGGAGGGCAGTTGGGAGGGACCAGGCTGGCAGAAGAGGGAAGTTGGGGCCAAACAGGCTAGCAGGGGAGCAGTTAGACATTAATCAGGCTGGCATGGGAGTGGTTAAGGTGATCAGGCTGGCAGGCAGAAGTGGTTAGGGGAAATCAAGAAGGCATGCAGTTGGGAACCAGCAGTCCTGAATTATGAGAGGGATCCCAGATTGAAGAAGGTGCAGCTGGGCTGAAGGACACCCCTCCCCCTACCCCCCCCACCCTCCCCGTACATAAATTTCATGCACTGGGTCTCTACTATGTAGTATTTGCCAATTTCCATAATGTAAATACTTCTACCATGACCAGTTACCAGTTGTGAGCAGTTACCATTGTGACATCAACCACTCATGAAGTTCTTGAAAATTATGTATTAAACAGTATGAGCCAGCTCCACCATGCTACTGAATGACCAGTATGAACAATTATAAACCAATAAACCAGCACACCACTGGTTATTCTCATACTTTACATGTCCCTCCATTTCTATTTCTTTTAATTATTTTTCCTCTTTACCTTGACTCTTATCATCTCAATGTCCCTTTGCAGAGTCCTTGATCTCCCTCTCTTCTTCATCTACACTGACTGCCCTTGGTAATCTCACCTGGTTTCAGGTTTTCAAAAACTACTTATATTCTCACAATCTCAAATTTATATCTCCAGTCTGGACCATTTTATTTTAAATATATATATATATATATATATATATATATATATATATATATATATATATATAATTGATATTTTACAGACAGGAAGAGAGAGGGATAGAGAGTTAGAAACATCGATGAGAGAGAATCATCAGTCAGCTGCCTCTTGCACACCCCCTACTGAGGATGTGCCCGCAACCAAGGCACATGCCCTTGACCGGAATCGAACCTGGGACCTTTTAGTCTGCAGGCCGACGCTCTATCCACTGAGCCAAACCGGTTTTAGCTGGACCATTTTCTTAAATACTGGACTCATATATCTAATTGTCAACTCAACATCTCTTACTTGCTGTCTAAGAGATGTCAAATTACTAAAACTGACCTCCTGAAACGAAATCAGTTTTGCTCAGTGGATAGAGCATTGGCCTGCAGACTGAAAGGTCCCAGGTTTGATTCCGGTCAAGGGCATGTATCTTGGTTGTGGGCATATCCCCAGTGGGGTGGGGGTGGGGGTGCAAGAGGCAGCTGGTCGATGTTTCTAACTCTCTACCTTTTCTCTTCCTCTCTGTAAAAAAACCAATTATATATATATTAAGAATTATGGGAAATAAATATCAAAAACCCACACAACTGATCTCCTGATATTATCTCTCAAGCCTGCTCCACTGGCAGGCAATCTTCTCCAGCTGCAATTGATGGCAGATCCAAATTCCAGTTGCTCAGGCTAGAAGTTTATAGTCATCCATGATTTTGTTTTTCTCTCATAACCTCTATCCAATCCCTGAGAAAATCCTAGTAGCTGTACATTAAAAATACACACATCTGGCAATTCCTAACTATTCTAGCCTGAGTCCTCATTAGGCCCTAACTGAATTATGGCCATAGCCCCTTAATGGGTTTTCTCACACCCACTCTCCCCCATGAGACTATCATCATATCCTTCAGACATTCAGAATGATCTTTTTCTAAGGATCAGATCATGCTACTCCTCTGCTCAAAAATCCTTTAATGACTCACTCAAAGTATAAGCCAGAAACTTTATGATGGGCCTCATCTTTACCTCTCTGACCAAACCTACTAGTAAATTCCCCTCCCCTCAAGGTCTACTCTAGTAATGCTGATCTGTTTATTGTTCTTTATAAGCACAAAAACAAAACAAAGTCAAACAAAACACAGGCAAGCATCTGCCTCACAGCTTCTGTCTGGAATGTTCTTCCCTTAAATAATGACAGAGCCTTTTCTTCACTTGATTCAAAAAACATCTTATTATTTCTCTCTCCTCCCCTGAAATCTGGGCCCTACAAGGGTAAGGATTTTTCTGTTTGTTCCCTGAGGTATCCCAACAGAGAAGTAGAGGACTTGACATACTCAGTACATATCTGCTGAATGAATTATTTACTTAATTATCTGCTTGATCAGTGAAGAAATGACCGTGCCACTCTTGTTAAGTTTCAGGACTAGACCCAGTCTCTCCAGGATAATCTCAAGTACTGGGACATATCAGTCCAGCTTTCACCCTGTCTAGCTTCCACCATGCATCTCTTGTGCCGTCCTTTCCCATGACTGAAGGAAGCAGAACTAGTTTTCTTAGGAAACCACAGGGAATTGAAACCATTTCATCCCCTCTTTACCATCTGTCAATATGAACTCTTGCTTGAAATGAGGAGAAACTTTACTCTTCTTTGGCTGGGAGACCATTCCCTGTAGGGACCCCTTTGAGACAAGGAAGATGCGAGGGCAGAATTAAAATTAAATCTTGATTAGGTTTTACCTGTGCTTATAGGGCTGTGTTCCCTGAATTAACACTCACTATTTAAAGGAAAAAGAACCTGCTTTGAACTCCATGCCTAAACTTAGAAAGTTAGTCCTTCATCAGGCAAATACAAACAGATAATGATTCAGAAACAGATTTAACAATTTATTGAGGAAATTTAGCTCAGTAGAGTGTAACAGTTTTATTTTTTTCCAATTAACACTTTAAACTATGCTCTGATAAGTTCTCGATTTCCTGTTTCTTAATAGTATCTTCGGTTGATTCCATAACTTCTTGTCACTTTTGCTAATTCAGAGCTCAGTTCAATTTCAAAGTTTATTAAAGCTCACCCTGTCCCCTCCCCACAGCACAGGCCTGAGCAGTGACCTCTGGATGTTGGAATCAGAGGGGGAAAGATGCACACAGATCTTCCCTCTCCTATTCTAGGTCTCCATCCTCTGAAGTAGTAAGGGGCTAGAAGGAGAAATGGTGCAGGCAGGGGTCATCTTCCACTACTGGCTACATGGCAGGAAGATATCCCTGGCCAACCTATCTTTTGACCTGGTTCTGCTTGATGCTAGTGGACCCTGCTGATGGGGTAGTTTTGCACAGAAACTATTAGTTTTATTTGAAGGTGGTGTCAAATTTTGTTTGATTTACACACTTGGTACTGAGGATTGTTTAGAGAGAGAGAATTGGGTCTCCTTTTCATGTGACCAGTGGTCCATGTCTGCACCCTCCTCTCCTGATGGGGTATCACTTCTCCTGGCCTGGTTGAAGCCCTGGCACCCCTGTAACTTCTCACTCCTGCTACAGTTCCTGTGCTTCTTTGCCATCAAAACCATTGAGTTAGATTCCAGACCCTCTGAGAGTCCTGGGGCATTGGGCTGAGGGTGTTTCAACTATCACTTTTTGACATGGTATAACACATTCTAGTTTCTTCTCATTCTATAACCTTCCTTTAGAAATATCCAGGCAAGGAGCAAGCACCAGTCTCGAGATTTAGAATCATCTCCTCTCTCTATCTGTGGATGTATGTTGAAATCCCCTAAGAATTCTGTCCTCACACTCTGACTCTGTCTGAAAGGCAAGATGAAAGCAGGAGTTGGATTCTGTAGCTCAGCAAGCACCCATCTAGGGGGGTGAGATGATAGGTGCTACTTCTTGTGAGCACCTCCAGTCTCTACAAAGGATTCCTTTGGAGCTATCTGTCCATCATATGCACTAGCTAATGTGGTAGTTGTGGGTAGATGTCCTCTAAAATTTAAGTTCCCCTTTCACAATGGAAATATGTCTTTGGGAAAGAGCTTTCCAACCAAGTTCTACAATTCCTAGTCCCCTTTGTGTCTAGGTCAGCCCTCATGATTGGTTCTCACCACTGGGATGTATGCAGAAGTCTCTATAACATTGCCTGATCTGGGCACTATTTCACTTCAAATAGCTGGTTTTCGATAATGGAACCCAAGAAATGGACACAGTCGCAGGATGGGAGAAGCCAGAATCCCTGAATGACTTATAGATGAAAGCTCTGGAACATCTGCTTCGAACTGTTATGAGAGAAATAAACTACTGTGTTTGAGCTATTGTAGAGTTTGGGTCACTGGTTATGGCAGCTAATGTTACATTAACTATTATATGTGACAAGGAAGCACTGATCTTTCCCCCACGTAATGGGAGAAAGAAGCCTCTCACCATGAAATTGAACTTCTTCATATGGAACAGGTCACTCTCCTCCCCAACTGCCAGTCTTATATAAACTGAAGGTGGAGTGACGGTTGGGAGTAGGAAGGGATGTTTTGTTGGCTCTCAGTTTGCTGGGGGGCCAAGTGTTGATGGCTCCATCAGAAAGTAAAGATGCCTATTCACTGGTTCTAGGGAAATAGAAACTGTTTCACTCAACATTTTGTGACAGGAATTTTTGAAAATATGAAAGTGTGTTCATGGGCCAGTCATAATTGTCCCCACAAAGCCTTGAGGGAGCCAGAAGCTCCAGTTGGTAACCACAGACATGGAGTACTTGATTTTGTTTGCGTTAACCTCTATTCCATGTCACTGGCATGTTAGTCTATGAGAGGTATGATCGGCTAGCAACAGTGAGCAATCCAAACAGGGAAATAGTGGGTAGCAAGGAGGGTCTGTGGGAGGTCAAAGGTGAATGCTCTGGAAGGCGGAAAACTGAGGCACTGTTTAAATTCTTAGAATTCATGAAAGGTAAATCCCAGGCTCAGAGTCGGCAGGAAGATTTTAGTTTCCAGGTGCGGACCAGTGTGGTGGTAAGTCAGGCTTTAGAAGAAATGTGCAGGGTAAGAAAACCGATGGGGGCTCAGGCATTAGAACCCACAAGGACCCCAGGAAAAGGCTGCATGGAACTATTTGCAAGCTGTGTTGGTATTGAGTCACTGATTACCTGTTTGGGGGTTATGCAACCCCCTCTGGTGAGAGAGGCATGGACCTGGAGCCCATCCCAGGGTTGAAACCATAGGTAAAGGTTAAGTTATCCAAACTGGAAAGCTCAGAGGAGTATGGATGCAGGAAGGCAATTGGTCAATCAGATCAACACCTTGTGGGGTCTGAAATTCCCATCATTTGAGTTAAGACTTTAGGTTAAAATAATGTACAAAGCCATTATTAAAATGTAAGTATTTCCCAGAAGTAATTACCATGGACACATCTGCATATTAGAGTATTAGAATAGCTAATTCTGAAGGGATATGAATTTCTTTGTGAAATGTGGGAGGGAACTAATTTATCTAGTTTTTATGTTTTCTATTATACTCATTTTAAATCCATATTTTATTTAATCTTCCTGTCATGAAACCTAGGTTCGCATCATTATTCTCTCCTCACACTAATTTGCAAAAGGACACACAATTAGTAAGAGATTGTGGTAAATTCTCTATTGTTCAGTATATTTGCTGTCACTCCTTGTGGATGGGTTAAACACCCCTGCTTTGTAGGCGACAGACTTGGCCATAGAACTAGTTTGGTCAGTAAAATGTAACTGGAAGTGATGTGAGCAGACCTTGACAAGCCAGCGAATGGATCCAATGTCTCTCCTCAGGATCAGTTTCCCAGGTAGAGGCTGCTCCCTTAGCCAGGTCTGGAGATGAAGACACATGAAACAGAGTCACAACTGACATACAGTTGATATGTACACTGAGTGAGAAACAAACCTTTGTTATTGCAAGCCACCAAGGTGCTGGGTTTGTTTGCTACTACAGCATAACTTAGCCTAAGCTGATTAATTCAGTGACTGACACAGAATTCGACCCCAGGCCTGTCTGACTCCAAAGCCCATACTCTTTCCCTCCCAGCACTCAGAGGCTTAACTGCCACCATAGTGTAGCATAAGTTACCTCCTCCTCCCACCTCTTCCTACACATGGCAAGTAGAAGCCATTTGTGTGGATATTTACCTCAGATCCTCCTCGAGGTGAATGTAATGTGCCCCACAGCAGATCTGATCCTCCCCTGCCCCTACCACTTTCCTCCCCCTTCTGGGAAGTGGTAAGAAGGAGAGGGAGGAGTGATAACAGTGAGGAGTCCTGTGGTGCCCGTGGTGCCAAGTGATTCCCAGATGCTCTCGCTGGCTCAGCTTAGTGGGAATTGGTACAATCTGCACCCAGACTGGAGCAATGGACCAGCATTCCACTCCCAGTTTTTCCCTACCCCTGTAACTGCAAAGTCCTTCATCCCAGATTGGACATGGACATTTCCCTGTGGGGAACCTTTTTTTCTGCCAAGGGCCACTCAGATATTTATAACATCATTCATGTGCCATACAAAATTATCAACTTAAAAATTAGCCTGCTATGTTTGGTCAAACAGTTCATTAACTCACCCCTAATGCCGTGGCAGGGACCGTGGGCCAGACGTTCCCCACTCTTGCTGTAGGGGAATGGCCCAAGGGCCCCTCCTTCAAAACAAATAGGCTTTCTAATGAAACCAGGTTAGTTCTTCAGGTAAAATGGAATTTTGCTGCTTAGATTGACTGTGAAGTCAGGTCAGAAGGAGGAAACAAGCAAACAAACAAAACAAACAAGGAGCTCAACTAATCCAAAAAAAAGTCTGACATTACTGCTTCTCTGTCCTCCCCCTTCCAAACACACACACACACACACACACACACACACACACACAAAACAACAACAACAACAAAAGCCCCACAAAAACAAAACAAAACAAAAAAAACAAACAAACCAACAACAACAAAAAACACCTATAGCATTTTTTCTCCAGGGATTTAAACTGGGAAAATCACTTGATACCACTCTTCCTTTGTTGGACTCCCTGCCTAGGGTTCTGTGTTGCAGGGAAAATCCAGCGAAGGACAATGGCCTGGAGAATTTTCTGGAAGAGTAACCATCCCTGGCATCCGTCACGGGGACCAGGCAATGAGGGAGCAGAGAGCACGGTGCAGACAGCAGTGCAGACCGAGCCCACTGTTAATACCCTGAGCACGATTTCCATGTGTGGCCAGCCTGCAGGGCACCAGCTCCATCACTCGTCTTGCTCTTAAACCATCTTTGAGCCATGATGTAATCTGCCTCCAAGTGATTGATCACAGTCAGGAGCTGATTGGCAGTTAAGTTCCTTGGGTCTCTTTGTTTTCCTGGCATTTGGAGTGCCCAAAACACCATTTTGTTCTGTTTCACAATGAATCCTTTTGAGATGCCTACAAAACAGGCATTCTGTAGAAAACATTAGGGTCAACACTGATTTATAAATAGTTTGCAAAAGGAAGAAAATACAGAAAATCCCTTTGTTCAGTAGCTTTGCTCTTATGTTTACTAGTGAGGCTGTACCTCAAGATATGACCTCGCCACACTTCACCAGAGGAGGGAACAAAAGCACCTTCTTAGCCCTAGTGCTCTCAAAATACCTGATGGCCGTTGGACACGTGGCCATTTGACCCATTCCAGTCTGCCCGGCTTTTGTTTTAGATCTGCACTGTGTTTAGTTCCCCGTTGCAGAAATAGCGAACACACAAGAAGAGCTTCACTGCTCCTACAAGGCTTGTCTCGCCTTGCCTAGTCAAACCTTCACAATTTCTGCAGAGTAGATGGAGCAGAACATTATTTGCAGCCCCTGTATATAGCAGGTCGGATAACGGTTTCACCCTGATAGCGTGTGGATCTGGGAGGTCAGGGACCAAGCTGCTTTGGTGTGGTTCTGGATTATGTGCTCTTTTACTGATTTAAAAAAAAAAAAAGTGCACAGGATAGGACAAACATGAGCAAATAAAGAAGAGGAGGAGGAACTGGGCAAGAGAAAGCACCAAGGGAAGGTGGGCAGGGTGTTAAAATAATGGGTAAAGCTTGTAACCAACAGGAAGTTCTACTTGGCTGGACTGAGTGCTCATTGTTGACATGGTGCTTCCCTTCCCTGACCAAAAGGCCTGAAATGGCCTAAGCACCTGAGTGCTCCCAGCAGCCTTTGCTGCCTGCATGACTGGGGGTGGTGTAAAACTCCTCCTTTTGGATGGAGGAATTCTTGTGTTTTTATGTGTATGGGTTCCACGCTCCTGTTTTTGTCATAAAATAATGGGTAATAAATAAAACATTCCAACAATCTAATTTCTTCTTGCCTAGACAATTTCGAATACCATTAAGGATAAGATTTTTCCACTAAATTGATTTTATTAGTGAGTGGCTTTAGTTATGTGCCTACCACAGAATAATTTAGTGAGCTGATTGCTTTCCCAGACTGAATGCAGACAAGTCCTTGCTCTGTGCACAGCGACTCTGGAGAGGATTGACTGTTGTTTTCCTCTTCCTGTGTTTCTGATCTTCTTTTATTTATGTATTTTTATATTTAAATATATATTTTATTTCAGAGAGGAAGGGAGAGGGAAAGAGAGTGAGAAACATCAATGATGAGGAAGAATCATAAATCGGCTGCCTCCCACAAGCTCCACACTGGCAATGAATGGAGCCCACAATCCTGACATGTGCCTTGACCAGGAATTGAATTGAGACCTCCTGGTTCATAGGTCAACACTCAATCACTGAGGCACAATTTTAAAAATTGTGCCTGGGAATCCTTAGAAATAATATAGAAGCTAATGAGGTAAGAACCTCATTAGCTTCTATATTATTATCCACTTTGGCATTTAATTGTTTGTTGCCTTTAACATTGTTCCCCCCCCCCTTTTTTTTTAAAGCTTATATGGCTTAGTTCACTGACTAAATCGAAAACTCTTCACGAATAGTATTGTGTCCTCCAAAATTCATATTTTGAAGCCTTCAAAATAGAACTGTATTTAGAGAGGGGGACTTTAAAAGAGGTAGTAAAGTTAAAATGAGGCCGTTAGGGTATCTAATCTAATCTGACCATGACCTTATAAGAAGAGGAGACTAGAACACACTAAGAGATGTCCAGGATGAACATACGAAGAAAAGGCCATGTGAGGACAGGGCAAGAAGGTGCCATCTGCAAACCAAAGAGAGAGAGGCCTTGGAAGAAACCAAACCTGCCAACACCTTGGTCTTCCAGATTCCAAAACTGTGAGAAAACAAATTTCTGGCCTTTCAGCCACCCAGTCCCTGGCATTTTGTTATGGCAGCATTAAGAAACGGATACAGATATTGACAGCTAATACTTCTCTGACATATCTCATTGTGCTTGACAAAATGCTTAGCACACAATTGAGGTAGCACTTAAATAACACCAGTTGCATTTATTTTATTTTTATCTTTTATGTATTTAAAAATAAAATAATAAAATGTAATTAACATAATTCACTTCATATGCAGTTATTTTGATTTGTTGGCAAACAGCTCTCTAGCTTCGTGTAAAGATATATTAGACTAAAAGATAAATGCCTGTGGCAAAGATTTTTAACAGTATGAAAGACTGTACGGTGAAAGTAAACCTCAATCACACCTCAATCTTTTAATTCTCTTCCCTAGAGGCAGCCAAGGTTACCAGTGTGTTGTCTATCTTTCCAGATATATCTTTGCTTAAAAACATGTGTGTGTAGCTGAAACCGGTTTGGCTCAGTGGTAGAACGTCAGTCTGTGGACCGAAAGGTCCCAGGTTCGATTCCAGTCAGGGGCATGTACATTGGTTGTGGGCGCATCCCCGGTATGGGGTGTGCAGGAGGCAGCTGGTTGATGTTTCTCTCTCATTGATGTTTCTAGTTCTCTATCTCTCTCTCTTCCTCTCTGTAAAAAAAAAAAATCAATAAAATATATTTAAAAAAAACACATGTGTGTGTATATGTGTACAACATACACATTTATATTATATATAACATATTTATAGAAAATCTCTCTATAAATATATGTAAGTATTCATCTTTTTGTCTGATTTTCCTTTTCTGTTTTATTTTGTTTCTAGCAAACAGTAGCATAATGCATGTTTTTACTTTTTTAAAGAGAATTAACTTAATACTATAGCTTGGGGATTACTCCATATATGACATTCTAATCTATTTTATTCTTTGTAACTTATTTGGTTGCATTTATTTTAATATACTTGCTTTGTTAATCCTTACCCAAGGATGTTTTTCCTGTTGATTTTTAGAGAGAGTGGAAAGGAGGGGAAGAGACAGAGAGGGAGAAACATCAATGTGAGAGAGACACATCGATTGGTTGCCTCCTGCAGGCATCCAACGGTGGTGGTGGGGGTAGTCGTTTGAGATGCAACCCAGAGGTATGTGCCCTTGACCAGAATCCAACCTGAAACCCTTCAGTCTTCAGGAGACATTCTAACCACTAAGGCAAACCAGCTAGGGCAGTTGCATTTATTTTAAATGCATTGTCCTCCCCACTTCCTCTACTCTAATGCACACTTCACAAGACACATAACTTTTAAAGAAGTTCATTCTTGCTGCCGTTTCCTGATTGGGATATTTGAGTGAAGGATTTAATCAGGCACTAAAGCCACAGGCCATCAAAGAGAATGGCACAGTTTTCTGGCCTGACCTGAGGGGATCTGACCAAGACTGGCTCTCTGACATCCCTCGGGGATCCAGATTGCGAGAGGGCACAGGCCAGGCTGAGGGACCCCACCATGCACAATAGGGGCCAGTTCCTCCTCCTCTTCTTTATTTGCTCATGTTTGTCCTATCCTGTGCACTTTTTTTTTAATCAGTAAAAGAAACCAGAACCACACCAAATAAGTTACAAAGAATAAGTTACAAAGGAGCAGGGATAGCAACAGTGAGAGTTTCTCCGACTAACCCATGTGTTTCTAGTACAGTAACTGCAGGTTCACACCAGCAATCATGTTTACAGCCTATATTCCCTCTGACTTTATTGTGCAATTAATATTGTACCAAGAAATAATAATAAGTTTTAAAAGAATCAGACATAAATCCACCACACTAGAAAAACAGGTGTATTTTCCTGTTCCTTATTAGCACTGTTCATTTGTATACATACTTTGATAGTTTTAATTACAACTCAGAGCAATTATGTATTTTGCTTTTGCCTCTTCAACTGAATTATAAACATTGTTTGTTACTATGTTTGAATAATAATAATTTTATGTGGCTGCATAATAGTCTATCAGTTGATGTATTGTTTCCTATAATTTTTAAAAGGGACAATTATTACCTGAGCTAAAATGAAATGAGACTTACAAGAACATCTATCTGGTACATATTAATGATATACATAAATGTTATTGAGCTGCAAGGTAATTGACTATAAAATGTAGAGCAGCTCACATACATTATAATTAGTATTCTCTATATCCTATGAAATCAAAACTTCCTAGGGAAGATGCTGTAGATAAGGAAACTGCTCAGATACCCTCCTGGAAAAGAGCTAGTCCTTTATTCCTTTAAGGGTTGGCTTCAGGAAATGAGGCTGCAAATTCCCTTTTACTTTTTCTGCAGCTGGACCTCTACTTGCACAGAAGTGGAGGGAGCAAAATATTATGTCACACCCATATTAGATTAATCATATTGATTTCCCAGACTATCTATCTATATAAGAGCCTAAACGACCATCACAACCAAATGGATAACCGAACGGGCTGAGTGGGGCAACTAGGCTGACAGGAGGATTAGTGAGGGATGACCAAATGACTGAGCAGCAGGCTGCATGGGGTGGCCAGGCTGGCAGGGGAGAAGTTAGGGGTGACTAGGACAGTAGGAGGGGTACAACTGGGGGGGGAGACCAAGCTGGCAGGGGAGCCAGTAAGAGGCAACCAGGCCGGTAAGGGGAGGCAGTTGGGGGCAACTAGGTCAGCAGGGTGGTGAGCAGTTAGGAGACAGTGGTCCCAGATTGTGAGAGGGATGTTCGACTGCCAGGCTAGGATAAGGCCTAAACAGGCAGTCGGACATACCCAAGGGGTCCTTGATTGGATATGATGCAGGCTGGGCTGAGGGAACCCCCTGCCTGTGCATGAATTTTATGCACTGGGCCTCTAGTCCTATATAATAAAAGCCTGATATGCTAAGTGTCCCACTGTTCCACTGTTCAACCAGTCACTATGATATGTACCGAGCACCAGGGGGCAGATGCTCTGACCAGTAGGTTAGCTTACTGCTGGGATCTGGTCAATGGAGTTTGGGTGAGATGGGCTAGACACATCCTGGAGCCCTTCTGCAGTCCCTCCCTGGCCCCTATTGTGCATGGTGGGGTCCCTCAGCCTGGCCTGTGCCCTCTCGCAATCTGGATCCCCGAGGGATGTCAGAGAGCCAGTCTTGGTCAGATCCCCTCAGGTCAGGCCAAGGGACCCCACCAGTGCACAAATCATGCACTGGGCCTCTTGTAATAAGATAAGTGGTGAGCAGTTAGGAACCAGTGGTCCCAGATTGTGAGAGGGATGTCTGACTGCTGGGCCAGGTTGCCAATGAGTGGTGACAATGGCTGGAACCTCACTGGTGGCAGTGGAGATGAAAACGAAGGGACAAGATGGGTCACAATTAGAGCTGACAGCTAAGATGGCTCCGAAGAATGAGGGGAGAGAAAGGTGTCAATAAAGACTCTGGGATTTGTGGGGACACCAAATTTACAAGTGGGACCCAGGACATCAAGTGTTCTCTTTGGTATTTAAGTTGGGAGGCCTGATGAGACATCTAAGTGGTGATGTCTGCTAGGCAGGTAGACTCATGAGTCTGAGATCCATCTGGGTGTTATCAGCAGCCCGATGGTGTTTAAAGTTCAAAGACTGGAAGAGACTTAGAAGGAGAGTGTGTAGTTGGGGAAGGAAAGGAGTCTTGGTCTGAACATGTAACCTTCCTAGGGGTGCCCAGTCATGGCCAGAAGTAAATCCCCACTTGGTGGAATATCAAAATTTCTTAGGATTTATCATCTATTCATTATTAATGGATCCATCAAGAGTTGAGGAAATTTCCAAGGACATTTTTTTTTTTCTTTAGATCTTTCACTTTTTTTTTTTTTTTTTTTTTTTTTTTTTTTTTTTTTGCCTGACTCTCTTAACTCTGGTATCCACTGAACTCCAGGAACCCTCCTATAAGAAGAAGAGAAGGCAAATGTGGGGGAGAAAGTTCATGCTCAATGATGCTGTGGGCTGTCACCATAAGCAGTTATATGTTGGAAGCTCTGTACAGTTGCCAAAGAATTTTACCATTTGTTTCTCTGTTTTAATGGGTGTAAGCAATTATTGTGGCCCTTCCATGAGAGCCAGAATCTGTTCCACAAGCTCTCACCCCTGCATCTTCCAGGACCTCGAGAGTCAGTATTTAACAGCTATAGGTGATGCTCTAAGAGTCTATAGCAAGACCATAAGGGTAGGAGGGACCTTAAAAAGTATAAAGTCTAAGCCTTTTATTTTACAAATGAGGGAATTGACTCACTCACAGCCACCGATGAAATGAAAGGTGTGTCAAATTTTATTTCACCAATCACTGATCAACTTCTTTGATCAAAGGAAGCCCATCAGTCTTCACTCAATCCAAGAGAAGGCTTATTTATTGTTGCCCCTAAGAAAAGACCAATGCATTGTTTTCTTAAACTATTGGCTCTCTAATTAAGAAAATAAATTGAGCCCTGACCTGTTTGGCTCAGTGAATAGAGCATTAGCCTGCGGACTGAACGGTCCCAGGTTCAATTCCAGCCATGGGCATATCCCCAGTAGGGGGTGTTGCAGGAGGCAGCTGATGGATGTTTCCTTCTCATCGATATTTCTAACTCTTTATCCCTCTCCCTTCCTCTCTGTGAAAATCAATCAGATATATTTTTTTAAAAGAAAATAAATTGATAGTATTTCCAAATTAAGTATATATTATACTAAGTATATACTTAGTATATACTTAATTAAGAATATACTTAATTAAGTATATACTAAGAAATACCCTCATAATGCTGCACTTTCCCCCAGCCTGTTGAGGGAGATTCTGTTATCCAGGATCACCTCAAACTGAGATCTGGAGTCTGTGGAGTCTCTGAGCATGCTATATTATACCCGACCATAAAAATTGGCCAGGAGGACCTATAAACTAGAGAGATGGGTTTTGTACTGGCTTGAGGAAACCCAAATCCTACACAAAAGGCATCCTCTCTACGTGGCCAACTAGCAATAGCTGATGTGTTAAATAAACTATAAAGCGTGCTCTTCTACAAAGATGGGTTTTAAAAACAGGAATGAAAGGATGTAATGAATTCAGTGGGAAAAGATACTGTTTAATCTTCTCTGAGAAATGTGTGATGAGACGAACACACGTTATTTTCTGATTCTGTGCCTGGCATTTTGTATGTGATTTACGCGAGAAAGTGTCAATGCCTGCCTGTGATTTCAGCGAATTGAGGCATATACTCTTCCTTCTGGAATGTCAAAATTCAGGGAATTTTTTTGGGGGGGTGGGGGAGGAGGTGGCATGAGCGTTAGAGATAAATTCAATGCATTTCTCTTACTTTCTGGAAATGAAACTAGAGAAGTAAGGAGCTTTCCCAAAATCACACAGTGATCAGAGATGTTTACTGCCCAGGTCTCAGGATGGACGACACTGCTTTTCCTGCTGTTGGAACTCAAGCTAGTAGTGAACTGCTTGGCATGGGTAAGATTTTGTTTTCTTTGATAGCTATTCACCTTATACAAGTTTGGCTTTTTACTCTATTTAAAATTGTTTGGGAAGAAAAATTTAAAATACCATGCATGTAATCACTGTGAGCACATTAACAAATTGCTTCCCAGAGGTTTTCTTCTGTGAATAGATGAAAATAATTGTTATTCAGTACATACATAATTTTTAGTGTTTTCAGTTAATATATTATAAGAATTACCAATTGGTGCAGAATATTCAGGTGAATCGATATACTACAATACCCTGAAGGTTTCTGTGGTTGTTGGGCATTTAGGATAATTACATTTTTTTGCTTCTATACATAACAATGTTACATGATATTTAAACATATTATGGCATATGGCTTTTCTGTTGGTTTATCCCTTAATGTGGAAATCCAGAAATAGAATCAGATAGCCATGATTCCTTACTTTTTGCATAGTCCCAGGGTCAGTCTAATTTACCATTGCTTTACAGCATTAAGTGTGGTCATTAAGATATTTGCTAATTTCCTCATTGAAAATGGCACCTGTTTTTTATTTATGGCTGCTGAGTCCTCTGGACAGCTTCACTCTTCTTACCCTCAGCATATTAGAATTCTTAACAGCTTATAGTTCTCTGAGCACAGCAGCCTGTCCCATGGGTCTTGCTTGTAGGAATCTCTTGATTCCTAAAGAGGAATCTGATAGATCCTCCCTTCCCCCAACTGATGAATGGAGAATGATGTAAACTCCACCTGCAGCACGGACATTCCTGAGCACTTAACCAGGCAGCTTATGTGGACTGTACATTGAACCACCAATCAGCATCTGCCAAAACCCCTGATTCCTAAGTCCCTGAGCGCCCAATCATGTACCTTATATGAATCCACCAATCAGTGTGTGCCAAGTACCCTAAGCCCCATCACTTCCCTTTCCTCTCCTCAAAAGGCGGGTTTACCCCTTGCATGTGTGCTCTTTCTTCCTTTGGGAAGCAGCCCGGGAGGGTTCCTTCTCCTCTAATAAAGCCTGTGTCCTGGTCTCTGACCCTCTGTCTCATCTTTCAGGATCAACACCCCCTACTGGGGATATGCCCGCCACCAAGGTACATGCCCTTGACTGGAATTGAACCTGGGACCCTTCAGTCTGCAGGCTGATGCTCTAACCACTCAGCCAAACCAGTCAGGGCTAGATTTCTTTTCTTAATTAGAGAGTCAAACAAGAACCCCTTGAGGATGAGATCTGTATTTTATTTATCTATAGCTTCCTAGGATCTTGTGTAATGCTTGGCGCACAGTGGGTGCTCAATAAATATTTACTTCACAAATGAATGAGTGATGAGTAAATAAAATTGAATATTCCCCCCACATTTGTTCTGAATTCATTGTCCTTTGTTCACTTACTTATCAGTGTCATGTTTTTATTGATTTTTCCTGGTGTTTGAATATGAGATATTAACTCTTTTCCTGTCACAATTGGGCTAATAATTCCTTCCAGTCTGTGGCTCACTCCATATTTTATGGAGAGAGTAGAAGCTGGGCTAATCAATGTGTCATCTCCTGCTGAGAAAAAGAGGGAAGGGGAGAGGAAATTCTGAGGCAATGAGTTCTGAATTCTGAGAAAAGTCAGACAATTTGGTTACTCTATTTAAACAGATTTATGGGTTGCTCATGTGAAAAGAGCCAAAAATGTTGATCACGTTTCAGGCCCCGTGAAGCTGAAAAGGTCAACCAGCCCCTGAATGTGATGAAAAACAAATTCTCATCTCTACAGAGAGGTTGATTTCAATTAAAAGACATACAGAGAGGCTGAGTAATTCCTTAATATATTCCATTTGTAAATGTGAAGTGAAAACACTCATTAGTAGTCCTTAAACTATTGGTGAATCAGTGCTGTCCATAGAAAACAAACATATACCACCCTGCCTGCATCAAGAGGGGGAAAAAAATATTCACCTTGATTTTTCTCCCCTTTATTTCTCAGATATGTTTTTCACATAAAAAAAAAAAAAAACATTAAAAAAGTGTATCATCCCATTGTCCCTCTAGGTCTGTTGCTGCATTTGCAAACTGTAATATTTTTTCTGGTTAATATTTTATAAAGCAGACAAACTCATAAAACACAAGCTGTCAGAAGCCTTCCAGGTAATAGCAGTCCCCTCTAGTCAAAGTGGAAGCTTAAGTCACGTGGCTGGAGATCAAGAGAAAAGCATTCCCACTTCCCAAGGCTGTTAGATCTATTCTCTGGAAGAGAAGATTTTGGATTCATAAGCAAGCCAACCAGCCAAAAACACCCATCTCCCGACTGAAAAGGAAGCTTCTCGGTGTTGAGGATCCATTACAGACCCGTCAGTGTGTCCCTGGAAGCTAATGCAACCCCCACAAGATGGCTCCAGACACACCTTTGAAAGATTTTTTAAAAATAACTAGGGCAGCCCTGTTTTGGATGGTGGTCACCTCCTGTGTGTACCCCAGAACCACTCTCCACCCTCTACCTTCTGCTCTGCTCTGGACACTGCCCCAATGAGGCCACATCCGTGGGCATTTCGGGCTTTTCAGGAGAGTTCAGCCAATGAGGAGTTTCAGAAGCAGCTTGGAGGACGGAGGAGAGTGAAGTTGGGGTATGTACCCCCTTGACTTCCTCCCTGTGAGGTTGCCTACAGGTGGCTGCGTCCCAGAAGTCACAGCGCCTGTCAGGTGAACCTCTCTACCCCATCCTTCCTTTCTAGGCTCCAAGGACATCTTGACCCTCATTCCTTCTGTCTAGGAGTTCTGTGCTCTCCCTGTGGTCCCTTCCCTTTACCCTGCCCACCCCTTGGTAGATGTCCCTTCATTAAACTCCCCTGTAATCAGCCTAATGTGAATGTGCCATCGGTTTCCTGCTGGAGCACTACTGATACAATGGTCATGAGGTGTGTGCATGTTGGTTTAGTGGGTGCAGCCCTGAACTTCAGCCTGCAATCTGCTCGCCATGCTCTGCGCCCCAGAGGAAGAGGAAGGGGTTCCTTTTCCCAATGTGCACACTGTGGGCTGGTGCCACCTGGGGCTGAATGTATGAATATGAGCTTCAGCTCATTATAAAAAGGCCATCTGCTGATTGATCCCTTTTCTCTGCTGTCCCTCCCTCCCCCCTTAGCCTCTGAGTTGTAGCTTTGCCTGCAGCCTGAGTGAGTCACCTCCAGCCACAGCTGCAGCCACAAAGGCAGTAACAAGGCTCTCCAAGTGTTGACTACTTTGGCTATTCACCCAGAAGCAGAAAGACCACCTGTTCCTTCAGTGAGGTTTTTTGTTTGTTTGTTTTTAATATATTTCTATTGCTTTCAGATAGGAAAGGAGAGGAGGGGAGGGATAGAAACATCAATGATGAGAGACGATCATTGATTGACTGCCTTCTGCATGCCCCCCACTGGGGATTGAGCCTGCAACCCAGAATAGAACCCGGGACCTTTCAGTCCACAGGCCCACGCTCTATCCACTGAGCCAGACCAGCTAGGGCTTCAGTGGTGTTTTCATGCAGACTCACCCTCCCCCATCACAGGGGAGGCTGTGAGATTCAGGACTGACAGCACAGTTGGCAGAACTTGTTCTTATCACTCCCATCTTTAGTGTGAATGTTGGAAACTGCTCTAAAGGACAAAGGCTGCCGAGGTGCAATGAAATGATCTGCCTTATCTCCCGCCTGCCCGCCCCTGTGGGCTGTGAGGCCCAGTCCTGTGGGCTGGGTTAGCCATCCAGCTCCTTTGTTGCTCAAGTCTCCTTGCCCATCTTTGCTGATGGTTTTAATTGACTTCCCAGCTTCTGCCTCGGTGCCTGGAGTGCTCCCAAGTAAGGGTGGCATGCATTGCACATTAGAAATGGGATGTGCCCACCCTCCCATTTATTTTTTAAAATATATTTTATTGATTTTACACAGAAAGGAATTGAGAGGGACAGAGAGTTAGAAACGTCGATGAGAGAGAAACATCGACCAGCTGCCTCTTGCACACCCCCCCACTGGGGATGTGCCCACAACCAAGGTACGTGCCCTTGACCGGAATCAAACCTGGGACCTTTCAGTCCGCAGGCCAACACTATCCACTGAGCCAAACCAGTTTTGGCCCATTTATTTTTATTCTTTAGCGAGCTATGGTGTGCTGGGAATAGTGAGGGAAGGAGACATTCCCTCATCCACACAAAGGAAGGATAGTTACCTGGCTACTAGACCAGGCTGCGGGCCTCTAAACCCAACTTTATCATTCCATTCAGATACTGCTTTCTATTTTTCTCTTCCCTGTGTGTTTTGAAGCTTATCTGATCCTCTGACTGTTCAGCTCCTTGCACAGGGCGGGCTTCCCCTGGTAATGCTAGCCTCAAGCTGACTTGAGATGAGAAGCCAGCAGATCCTTTCAGCAGCACTCAAGGAGATGAAATCTCCAGCTGCAGACTGTCCTTGCTGCCGAAAGAGGCTGGCTCGATTCGAGCAGCGATAATTAATTTTAAGGAAAAATTTCCAACTCCAGGCCTTTGCATCTCACTAATTATTTTCAAGGTAAATTGAATTTGCTTGGCAGTATCTTCCCGCCTCACCCTGCAAGAAGCAATTTTATCATGAAATTGCTGAGCTGTGTTTGCTCAATCCAGCCCCCTTATTCTTCTGCATCGGGCTTTGAGATGCAGCGGAGTGTTCCACCAGCGTAATTATCGCTTTCTGTACTTCCACCTGTAACGAGCAGCAGTATTACATCATGAAGAGCACAGGAAGGCTCCAGCTAGTTGCTGAAAAATGATAGAATACTAATCACTGACTTCTGTTCTGTGGGTGGGTGGCAGCGTTTTAGAAAATGAAACGGTAGGTCATTAGGAAGAAATATTTGAGCGGAATCCACCATCCTTGGCGATGTGCTAAATTTCAAACCGGAGAAAAGAAAGAAAGAAAAACTAAAGCAAACAAACATAGGTTGTTTTTCCCTTTGAATGAACATTCAGCTACCGCTTTCAATGCTGAATCACGCAGCCCTGAGCCCTCTCAGGTGCCCCTTGGGGACTGTTGTCTGAACTGCCAATCAAGTCCCTTGGTTTTCTGCCCTCCATGCTCTTTTGCTTTCTCAGCTTCAAACATTCTGTGGTGTTTAATAGAGGGTTAACCTTTATTTCAAGAACCTTCCCCATAATATCAGAGCTATGTTAGTGATTTACCAATCAGCCTAGCATAACCATTTCATGTTGTTACACCTCTATGGCAGCCAGTGGTATCAGGACTCTCTGGACTTAGACTTATTTCTGTTTGGCCCTAATTTAGGTTATTCGTTGTTCAGAGGTTGCTACATACTTTAGGAAGGGGTTCTCCGGGCTGCCCCTTGCTCCTGTGTGTGAAGAAAGGGGTATGGGGTAGAGGAAGAGGTGTGCACAGGGGAGTCAGGAAGGTGGTGGGTGAAGAGCTTACGTCCAGCAAGAGAGAAGATCCACAGTGAAAGACATGCTCTTGAACCTGAGATGGAACCGAGGCCTTGAAGAAGGGTTTCTGCCAAGCGGGGCTGAAGTTCTGAGGAGGCAGAGGGTTGGCTCTCAGTGGTTCTCAACCAGGACAAAATCTAGAGTTTTTGGCCAACACAACTGGTGGGGGTTGGGGTGGGGTGAGGTCGGGTAAGGAGAGTTAGGCTCAAAATGAGCATGTAACTTACAGAGTTCATGCACTTGGAAGTGATGGAACAAGGCATTTAATGTCTTTCCCCACCAGCTCCTGCCTATCTCCCTACCTGCAAATGGCGCCATCATTCTAGGTCCAGCGCTAATTCCCCCTCTTCATTTAACCTTCCCACCCGTTCTTGGGCCAGTGCTGCTCCATTCAGCACCAGCGACATGCTGGCTTTGCTGTGGAGGGCCATCCTGTGTGTTGTAGGCTGATTAGCAGCTTCCCCCACCTCTGTAATTCATTCCTTTCTTTTGAGACTCAGTTTCCTCATCTGTTAAATCAGTTCATCATTCACTCAACAAATATCTAGTGAAACTCTACTATCTTCTAGAAGCTGTTGCAGGCTTTTGGGATACCGCAGTGAACAAACTATCCCTGTCCATATTTAGCTTATATGCTGTCAAAGGATAAACAATCCTATGTAATAAAAGCCTAATGTCTGGTTGTCTGGTCAGTGGTTCAACCAATCAAAGCATAATATGCTAAGGCCACTCAACCACTCACTATGACGTGCACTGATGACCAGACTCTCCGAACAATAGGTTAGCTTCCTGCTAGGGTCCAGCCAATTGGGACTGAGTGAGGTGGGCCAGATGTGCCCTGGAGCCCTCCTGAGGTCCCTCCCCAGCTAGCCAACCTTCCATGTCCCTCCCCAGCCTTGACCATGCACTGGTGGGGTCTCTCAGCTTGGCCTGCGCCTTCTCGCAATCTGGGCTGAGGGACTTCCCCCCACACCCCAAATTTTTTGCATGAGGCCTCTAGTAAAAACGTAATTAAATAGAAATGTAATGTATTATCAGGCAGAGAGGGGTGCTGTGAATAGCAATAAGCAAGGTAAGGGACAGAGAGTCATAAGAGCTGGTCTTGTTTGTTTGTTTGTTTGTTTGTTTGTTTTAGCCAAGAGCATCAGGAAGGGATGCTCTGTGCAGGTGACATTCCAGCAGTCCTGAATAAAGTGAGGGAATAAGGCATGAAATTGTGGTGGAAAGGCATTGCAGGCAGAGGAAACAACAAAGGCAAAAGCCTTAAGGCAGCAGGGAGTTTGATGTCCTTAGAACAGCTGGGATGGGGAGAGGACTCTGTATTTTGTTCTAAGTGTGAGGGGGAAGCCTTTGGGAGGTTTTTAGTAAAAGGCATGGGTTAGAGGAATGTCTCCTATGGCTGCGATCTTGCTGGCTGAGGAACAGTTAGTCATTCGCAGTCTTTTTGGCTTCACATCGAAGTGAATGGGGCCATGTCTGCAAAGCAGGTTCCACCCAGAATCCATGAAAATCAGGGCCTCTGTGGGTGAAGTCATCACTGTTCTATAAAAACTCACCGGGTACACTGATGTGCTGCCAGAGCTGAGAGCCTCTGGCTTAGGGTGGACTCAGTTGTGAAGACTAAAAATCTGTGGAAATGAGGTTAGGAAGAATACTGCAGCTTCTTCCACAGGGAGAAAGCAGAGGCATCTGAGCTGGATGGGAAGGATTGGACCAGAGAACTGGGCATGGTGGAGGGAGGCAGGTTCCTGTTGCTGGGGGAACAGGCTGGCTGACCTTGCAGGCCAGGTGCAGGGGCCACGGATGGCACAGCAACACTGCAGAGCCTGGGGCAGGGCTCATCCTGGGAAGCCAAGCCACTTAGCAGGAGGCTGGGAGAGTTTTATGTCTGGGCTTTCTTCAGTTTCAAAGTTCCTTCTGTCTGCCTTGGTTCCCTTCATTGCTCCGCCTGCACTTACCTCCTCACTTGTTGCTGGCTTTTCCTATCTTCGCCCTCTGATAGGGGGCTGACTTTGATTCTCTGCTCCTGCTTGAGCTCGGGTCCTTTGAACTGTGAGTCCTGGACTCCCAGCAGGTATTCCTCATGTGTACTGATACCTTCTGGTTCCAGCTTCTAGCCCTGAGTCCAGAGGCTCTGTTTGCAATTAGGGGGCAACTAATATCTTCTTTGGGGCCCAGTGGTTAGTCAACATTTTTTTGATGAGGAGGGCTCTGTTCAGATTGTGATAATGTGTACACACACACATGCACACGCACATACTCACTCAGTTTTCTGATCTTGAAATACTCGAAACGGGTGCCATCAATCAATTCCCTTTCTCATACCCACGTCAGATCAGATGTTCATAACTGATGATAATGACTATCCCAGCAGCCAATGGTAATTGCCAGACAAGATGAAGCCCTGGCTTAACGATGCCAGGCCTGGCCTTAAAGAGCAGCTGGTAGTAACACATGCTGGAACGGTGGTCCACCAGGAATGAAGAAACCTCCCAGCCACAGTCCCAGGGCAAGCCTCAGCTTCACAGACATAAGAAAATGGGAACTTGCTCTCACCGTGTATATTTTGAAGTAAATCAATCACTAAGCATTTAGTCATAATTCTATAGTCCAAACAGGAAGCCATCACAGGTTTTTGGGAGGTAAGTGACACGATGAGAGCTGTTCTTTAGGATGACTTCTCTATAGGTGGGATGTGTGGGGTGGATGGGGAAGGAACACATAAAATAAGGTAGGATGTACACAAACTTTTTATTTTTAAAGACATGGGAGCACTTCCCAACTCATTTTTTAAAAATTGATTTTAGAATGAGGAAGGAAGCGATGGGTGGGGAAGGAGCCCTGACTCCAAAGGGTGTGGAGCAGAGGGAAGGCATTGGGGCCTGCACTTAAGCTTTTAGGGAACCATAGCTTCATTCCACATCATGAGAGAGCCAGGATGGGACACAGGGCCTGACCACTACACCTTTTCTCTTCTGCCCTAAGGAGGCCAAAGCTGAGGAGGGAGAACACTTAAAATAGCCCTCTGACAGATATTCTCTCACCCGAAGGGGCGCATTTAGAAAATAAAGAAGAGCACATGGCTGATTCAGCAGTAACCCCTGCCCAGGGCCACACTGGCAGAGCCCAGGCTGGCCACAGTCAGTGCCTTCACAAGGTTGTCAGACTTCTGAGGGAGAGATGAGTGCCACCTGGAAGGTGTCACTCTCAGGGGGCCCCAAGGTTAATGCCCAGCCATCTGGGGTGAGGCCGGGGTGTGGTTGGAATGTGCTTAGCATGGTGGGGTGCAGTAACCCTGAGGGGGTTTGTGCTGGGAGGTTTTAGTTGAGGCCCAGCTACACCTGAGGAATTTTGGGGAAGTATGTGATGGATTCTTGGCCTGGGTGTGGTCTGGTGGGTGTGATGACCCTTCCATGGAAGGGCACAGCCCCAGCAACCTCTTGCCCTTTCCTGACACACTTGCTGTTACCACTTAGTAAAGGACCAGGACAGCTGAACTCCAGCCCCCTCCAGTCCATAGGGGTCCCAGCTCCAAGTTTTCCCCTAGCTCTGGGGTCTCCTGCTCACCCATCCTCCACTCCCATCCTCCATTCCCTCCGGCTTCCCTCTCCCTCTCCTCTTATCTTCTCCCTTCACCCAGTCCTGTTTTACCCTTCCCCCCTAGTTTCACATCTCTCCCTGCTTTATCTGACTTGACCACTTTTCTCGTTCTAGACGTTCAGAGTGTTTTGGAAAACATTTTGGTATGTGTGGGCCAAGGTATGAGTCCTGGGTCTCAGCAGCTCTGGCATTTCGCCAGCTGTATTAGGTTGGACAAATTAACTGGCCTCCAGTCTGCCATATGACCTATGTATTCATTTCAAGTTTTGATTACATCCTAGCTAATAAAGAGGGAATATTCTAATTGACCCTCATACCATCACAAAGATGGCGGCGCCCACAGCCAATAAGTAGGGAATATGCTAATTGACTGATACGCCCTCAAAAGACAGTGGCACCCATAGACACAAGATGGTAGTGTCCAGTCCCCTCAGCCCTGCCAGACTTGCCACACACTTGCCGCCAGAGTCCCCCAGTCCCCTTAGTCCCCCAGCTGTCCAGGGCCAGCCTGAGGTGCAAGCAAGCTTCAGGTGCAGCTGCCCAGCTGCCCAGGGCTGCCTGAGGCTCAGGTAACCAGGGCTGGCTCAGGCTTGCACTGCTGGCAGTGGCAGCAGCAGAGGTGTGATGGGGCTTCGCCTTCCCTTGATTACCCGGTTACCTCCTGCCCCTGAGAGCTCTTCGACTGTGAGAGGGGGCAGGCAGGGCTGAGGGACCCCTCCCTCCCTCCAGTGCATGAATTTTCATGCACCGGGCCTCTAGTAATAATATAATTCTAAACTTTTAAACTGCTTACATTGAAAATTTCTGTCTCTCATCCCCAACAAGGTCAAAGTATTATCTCCCAGGATGATAAACACACACACACACACACACACACACACACACACACACAGAGAGAGAGAGAGAGAGAGAGAGAGAGAGAGAGAGAGATTAATGCTCTTTCCTTCCAATTCCATACAAATAATGATACACCACACACACAACTGAGCACCTTGCATTCTTCCTTTAATGCACATGTGTCAAACACAAGGCCCGCGGGCCAAATCCGTCCCGCCAGGCCTTGCAATGTGGCCCGCACCGCGCTGTCATCACTGCACTCCGCAGAGTTTCCATCACAATGACAGTTTATGACTGTTCAGTAAACAATTCGGCCCGCGATTTAGGCTGGATTTTAGATTTTGGCCCCTTCTGTGATTGAGTTCGACACCCCTACTTTAATGCATTTGAGGACCTTTCCACATCAGCACGTAGACCTGCCTCCTCTTCCCTGCAGGTGTTTAGTGTTCTGCTGAACAATCAGTCCTGTCCCCGTGGGCACTGAGGCTGTTCCCAGGCTTCCTGTGTCTCAGCTGCAATGAATAACCTTGTTTACATATCACTGTGCCTGCGTGGGGGTAGATCTGGACTCTCAGATCCAGGAAGTGAGATTTCTGGGTCAGACAGAAAGACAAAGGCAGTACAGACAAGGGCATCCTAATTGGATGGATGACCTTGGAGAAGGCCTGGTATTCCTGGCCCTTGTTTTCTTATTTATATGAAGGGGGGTTGAGGTAGGTGGCCTGCACATCCTTTTCACCTTGGGGGTTCCAGGGATTAAAAAAACCTCCCCCCTGGGTGGAATTTGGCAACAAAGATGCCTCTGGCCCTTGTGATCTGCCCACAAATACAGTGTCCCTGGGCCCAGGCCACCACAGCCAGATGGCAGCCAAATTTCATTCTGTGCACAGCCAACAGGGTAGAACTTGGAAACACAAGTCCCAGGGTCAGGCCTGACTTCATTTGTCCTTAAATGCTATCTCTCTTCTGTCCTGACCTTCTTACAGGTAGCTGCTTTGGTAGGCACTCTGCTTCAATTTACAAAATTGAGGGAAGTGAAAAGAGCTAAACATTACTTAAGACAAATGAAAGGAAGCATTAGCCAGAATACTGGGTGTATGAGGACAGCAGTGAGATATTTAACATATTACTCAACAATATAACCAACTGACGAATGCATGTTTGCTGGTATATTGACTAAAAAAAAGCCTGTCTGGTGGTTCTGCTTTTACTGAATATTGAATTTTGTGGCCGCGAGACTTAGGATAGCCACAGCCCCGGGATGAGAGTCCTGCGCATGCTCTGACTCTCACGGCTATCCTTGATCAGAGCTGAGCAGGAGACAATGTGTGACTTGCAAGACACCTTGGCATCACTCGAGCAAGCCTGCAGCTGGTATGCAAATAAGGAAATGGAAACCAGAAATGGGGAAGTGCATTACGGCCATGGTAACTGAGAGGGAAAGGACAAATAGTGAGTGGATGGGGCAGTGAGTGGGACGTCCATGACGGCAGGAAGAGAAAGGTATCTCAAAGGCTCTACCACAGGTATTCACTTCCCAGCAGCATGGCTGGCATCCATGAGGGACCCAGCAGTACATAGAAAATGGAGTTGTTAGGGGTTTGGTTTCTTTGTTGTTTGTTTGTGTGTGTGTGGTTTGTTTGTTTGTTTTTTTTGTTTTTTTTTTTGGGGGGGGGGGCAGGTGGAACTCAAAGACCCAGGGCAAAAGGCTCAGGAACCTCTAATAGAGGGAGGAGGATACAGGCACAAAGGCAGGAACAGGCAAGGATGAGGCACCCTAGGGATAGGGTAGCAGTGCAGCTCTCAGAATTGGGTCCCCAGTAAGAGTGATTTGATTTGGGGCAGCAGTTCCTTGTATCAATCACCCTGAATTGGAGAAGTAAGTTTGCAGATAGGAACACTCCAGCCCAGAGTGGGGGGAAGTGAACCAGAAGCCAGGGGCGTCTGATGACCTCCTAGACCAGTGGTCAGCAAACTGCGGCTCTTGAGCCACACGCGGCTCTTTGGTCCCTTGAGTTTTTAGCAAAGGCCAGCTTAGGAGTGCCCTAATTAAGATAATCACTATATGCCTACCTATATAGTTTAAGTTTAAAAAATTTGGCTCTCAAAAGAAATTTCAATCGTTGTACTGTTGATATTTGGCTCTGTTGACTAATGAGTTTGCCAACCACTGTCCTAGACAAATTCCCCTCCAATCCTTCCCTCTTCTCTCTGAAGACCCACCAGTGCCCCGGTTCAGACTCCCATGGTCCTCCCTAGGATTAAGGCAACAGTTTACCTGGTGCCCCCTTCTCCATCATTTCTCCCTCACCCTGTTCTCCAGCTGGCAGCCAGACTGACATGTTCCTCCTCGGCCTGAAACACTCAGTGGCTCCCCTTGACTCCCCCAACTGCCATTTGAGGTTCTCATGACTCTCTCCTCCTTTTCAGCCTCACCTCCTACACTTTGGTGCTCCGAGAGTACTAACCAGCATGGCATTTCTAGCCTCTGAATCTGTTATTGCCTTTGCTTTGAACTTCTCTCCCTCTATTATTTACCTGGGGATATTTATTTTAAAAACACAACTTTGGCTTTTTCGCCTCCAAAAAGCCTCTCTTTTTCTCAAGAGGGACCTGATCCCCATAATCTCTTGACTTTGGCTGTGTATCCAAATGGAGAATTTTTAAAATTATTGATGTCTGGGCCGTGCTGTAGGCCTATTAAATCAGTAGGTCTGCGCTGTGAATGCTGATGCTTTTAGCTGAGGTCATGATGTCTCAATATTATTTCCCAATGGTTCAGAAAAAAGAGAGTGTGTGTATTTATATCTATCATCTATCTATCTGTCATCTATCTATCTATCTATCCATCTATCTATCTTAATATATGTAGAAATAAGTATTTATTGCACTGTTGTTCTACCCTTTCTGTTTGAATTTTTAATTTTTTAAAATAAAAATTGAGAGAAAATGATTATCCTGTCCGGCCTGGCCTGGCCATCTACCTTTTTACAAAGTGGAACTTCTGCACAGAGCAGGTGTGCACCACAGCATTCATCATTCTGCGTGCTGTTTGATGGCCTCTTTGTTGTGACTCTGGCTTCTCTAGGAGACAGCCAGATCCTTGAGTGCTGGAGCCTCTGTCTTTTAGGCCTTTGCACCCCCCTGTCTCCCAGCCTCACACGTGCCTGGCGTGCAGTGGATGTTTAAATCCATGGTACATACATACAGCACACCTAACCTGGACTAGCCATATTTCAAGTGCTCCCTAGCCACATGTGGCTCGCGGCTCTCATATTGGACAGCACAGATATATAACAAAGGGAGTTTTTATTTTTATTAGTGGCTGGACACTCACATTATTTAAGGCTGCAGCCTGGAGATAGCAAATCAAACAAACAGCGAACGTCTTTCTGGGTTGTATTTGCAAAACACTGAATCCTCTCCTTTCTTATTCTTATTCCAACTTCATCAAAATGAGGCAATGATGTATTTAAAAATACTATGAGAGTCCGGTAATTAACTTCTTCACTCTCGATTTAACTTGAGCACAGCTCTCAATAAATCATGGCCTGACAACTCCAGACGCTACCCTTCCAACAGCTCACCAGAGCACACACTCCCGAAGCCCTGAGCTCCCACCCAGAGGAAGGCTTGGGCGCTCTCTCTGCAATCAGGCTGCCTTGCCACCTCTTTCCATGGCAGACACGGAGCTACTCACCCTGTCTCGGCTGGAGGTGACCTCATATTGCCTCCCGGTGCCTCTTGAGCAAGCCTACATCATCCCTCCTCTTGAGCAAGCCGGCATCACCCCTCCTCTGCCATTGCAAGGCAAGGGAATGGAATGGAAGCTGAGAACAATTAGTGACCTGTCTGAGGCCAGGCAGCAATTTGTCAACACTGATGAAACACAAGCTGTTTGGCCCCGGGTGGCCTTTTTAAAATGCTCTGCAGGGCAAGCAGTGCACATCCCTAGCATTTTTTATAAGAATGGTGTCCAGGATGATAATCACTAAATTCTCACCATACCTGGTGCTTGGCTTAACCAATATAAACAGCTCTCTGAGGCTGTTACTCTTGGTATCCCCACTTTATGGATGAGGCAACTGAGGCACCGAGCGTTCTGTGATTTGCCTAAAGTCACGCAGGTAAGAGATAAAGAGGAGTCAAACTCCAACAGAGCCCAAGCCCCTCACTGCACCGCAGTCCACCTTTCGGACTTGGGTTGGCCCGCCAGCCTTTCCTTTGCAGTAGGGAACGTAGATTCCTCCTCTGTCCTCAGCACTTACAAGGTTGCCTGGCACTTTACCAGGATTTCTGTGTGCCAGACAGTGTGTCCTCACACACAATTTTGCCATGGCCAGTGTGTACAGTGGTTAGAACATTTTCTTCTTCCTCACACACTGGGCTCTACTCCAGGTCTGCCTGACTCCAGGCTCATTTGTTTCCACCCTGACAGCCTTCAAGGGTGGGTGCAGAGAGGAGGGCCTGGTGCTGGCTACCCACCCACTGGCCTTTCAATCTAACCCGGATGCAGCAGGTTCCCATTTTCCTCTTCCTCACACACTGGGCTCTACTCCAGGTCTGCCTGACTCCAGGCTCATTTGTTTCCACCATGACTGATGAGAGCAGGCTGCCTGCCCTGAGAAGTCCCTTTCCACTTCCCAACTACACTGCCTCTTCTTGCTGGAATAACTCCTCACTTTGCTGCATCTGCATACTAGGCACAGAGACCCACAAGGGCTTCCTGAGTGGTGAAGAGTGTCCACGGTGCAGCCCTGGGAGGGCCCTTGTGGGCTCAGACCCCAGCCCCGAAAGTGAGCAGGGCCTCACATATCTATGTTTCCTGCTCTTGGTAGAGATAAGGGGTCTCAGTAGAAATGTTGGGAGACCCTGAAGAGCTGGGCTATGGGTGGGGGTGGGAACCAAGGTCAGCTAAACCCAGGCCCTAATTGCCATATGCTGGTCTTTTCCTTGAGTTTGATATTCTTTGATTCTCAAATGAGAATGCTTCTATGATACCACAGGGCAATGTCTGACCAATTCTTTCTCCGTTTCTCTCTCTCTCTCTCTCTCTCTCTCTCTCTCTCTCTCTCTCTCTCTCTCTCTCTCTCCCTCTCTCTCCCCTAGATTTGAACTCTTCAATAAGAACATGAGGAATATCATTCAGCTACAAGAAAGAAGGAAATCCTGCCATTTGCAATAACATGGGTGAACCTGGAGGGCATTATGTTAAGTAAAATAAGCCAGACAGAGAAAGACAAATACTTCAAGGTATCATTTACTAGTATATGTGGAATCTAAAAAAAAAGTCAGACTCCTAGAAACAGAGTAGAAAAGTGGTTGCCAGGGGCTGGGGGTGGGAAGGAAATAGGGAGATGTTGGTAAAAGGATACAATCTTTCAGCTAAAAGATGAATAGGGTCTGAGTATATAAAGTATAATGATGACAACAGTTGATAATGCTATTATATAATTCAAATTTGTTCAGAGAATAAACTTAAATGTTCTCACAAAAGATCAACTGTGAGGTGATGGATGTGTTAATTAGCTAGACGTGGGAGTCCTTTCACAATACCTACATATAGTAAATCACCACAATGTATACTTTAAATAGCTGACAATTTTGCCATGGCCAGTGTGTGCAGTGGTTAGAGCATTGGCCATCATATTGAAGGTTTGATTCCTGGTCAAGGGCACATATCTGGGTGGCAGGTTTGATCCCGAGCTCAGTCAGGGTGCATGAGGGAGGCAATGTGTCTCTCTCACATCGGTGTTTCTCTCTCACCCTCCCTTCCTTCATTCCTTCCACTCCCTCTAAAAATCAATGGAAACTACCCTTGGGGAGCATTAACAAATTATAATAAATAAATAAATAAATAAATAAATAAATAACTGACAATTTTAGTTCTTAATTATACCCCAATAACACTGAAGAAAAAAAATAAAGGACACAAGGGCAAACTTCTCAGGGGACTTAATGATGTCACACTTCCAAACTTGATTAAACAAAGCCACCTGGAAGCTTTCTCTCAGAGGCTGCTATTCTTTAACCCCCTCAAAAGCAGTGGCCAGTGGTGCTCCCTCAGTGCAGAGTGACATTTAGCCAACTGAGCAACACCAGTCCTGAGAAGCAAGGGCCCTGATGGAAAGCCATCTTTTATTTCAAGCCCTGACTGGCTGGGTGTGGTTTGTGGAACCTCTGAAGCTTTACCTCCTCAGGCTCTATCTGTCCTTCCAGGGACATCCTGGTCAGTTGAGTGCAGCGGGGGAGGCGGCGGGGGAGCGGGGCAAGAGGGAAGAGAGGGGCCCCCCAGGCAGACAGGGGGTCAGACTCTCACCACAGATTAGCAGGTCAATCTTCAAAGGACTTCAGTCCTTTCTCTTCCCACAGAGACACCTGAAATGAGCCTGGATTAGAGACACAGCGCAGGCAGGTCTCTCTAACAGGTTGGGGAAGAAGTCGGGTTGGAAATGGAGGCAGGCCTGGCGAGCTGAGGAAAACAGATGAGGGTTATCTGTCACAGGCTTGGCCAGGTTCTGAAGCAGGCCCGCCAGACCCCAGTCTGGAAGGTGAGTAGGAGCCAGTGCATCCCCAGCACAGCAGACAGCCAAGGGTGCAGATGTGGTCAGCGTTGCTGGAGGGTCAGATAGGACACCCATGTCGAGAGACAAGCTACAGCCCCAGGAAGAAAATCTTGTGTGCTGTGATAGTGAGCTTGACCTTCATTCTGTAGGCAATGAACCTCCAGTAGAGAGTTTTAACTAAGGCAGGGATATAGATAAATAATAGTAATGGCTAACATTTATTGAATGCTTCTATATGTCAGGCATTGTTCTAAGTGCTTTCTATGTATGGATATATTAACTTATTTAATTCTTACATCTACTAGCATTATTCCCACTTCACAATTAAAACTGACTCATGGAGTGACCTCATAGTTACATAGCTCCTAAATTATGGGGCTGATATTTGATCCTAGGAAATTTGGTTCCTGAGCCCACTCTCTTAGTTACTCTGATATGTATAATTTTGTGACCATTTCTTTTCAAAAGAGATTTTAGGTGATTTATAATAAAACTACATATACAGAGAGTAAGCAAATTAAAAATAAAATTCACAATGGAAGAGGGCACAAGAGAACATAAAAAAGCAAGGAGATGTTTACAGCAAGATCCACGGTGGGCAATCAAAAAATGTAAGCCCTAACTTCCATCAGAGCTTTCTGACAAGAAGAGTGCAGAATGTGTCGGGTTGCAAGCCTCTGATTCCTTGTTCAGTAAGAGGAAGTATGCATGCTTACCCAGAGAGACACATAGTTCCATGTACTGAATTCTAAAAGGGAATTTGTTGTCTCATCCCTGGTATTAAGTGTAATATAAGATACCAAGTGTTTTCATTTCCTAGGACTGCTATACCAAATTATTGCAAATTTGTGGCTTAAAACAACAGAAATTTATTTTATGACCGTTCTGGAGGCCAGAAAGCCAGGATCAAGGTGTTGGCAGGGTTGGTTCCTTCTGGAGGGCATGATGGAGAATCTATGCCACTCTCCTAGCTTCTTGGCATTCCTCATGTTCCTTGACTTGTAGATACATCACTCCAATCCAGGGGTCCTCAAACTTTTTAAAGTGGGGGCCAGATCACGGTCCCTCAGAGAGCTGGAGGGCCAGACTATATGAACTACTAATTCCTACTGTAACACCTTGGCTGCGCTCACTGCCCAAAAAACCTGGCGGGCCGGATCAGACTCCTCTGCGGGCCACATGTGGCCCGCGGTCCGTAGTTTGAAGATGCCTGCTCCAATCTCTGCCTCTGCCTTCACATGACCTTCCCCCTGTGTCTCAAAACTCCTTCTCCTTTCTTTTATAAGGATACCAGCCATTGGATTAGGGCCCAACTTAATCTAGATGATCTCATCTCAAGATCTTTAACTTAATTAGGTCTGCAAAGACACTATTTCCAAGTAAATCACATTCATAGGTTTCAGGAGTTAGGATTTGGACAAACATTTTTTTGGGGGTGGGGAAGGTCAGGAGCACCATTCAGCTCACTTCAAAAAGCATTTAACAACAATTCTGGGAAACAGTGGGTATTTTTTTTTTTTTTTGTGTGTGTGTGTGTAAATATATTTTATTGAGATTTTTACAGTGAGGAAGGGAGAGAGATAGGTAGTTAGAAATATCAATAAGAGAGAAACATTGATCAGCTGCCTCCTGCACACCCTGAACGTATGTGCCCTCAACCAGGATTGAACCTGGGACCTTTCAGTCCGCAGGTAGATGCTCTATCCACTGAACCAAACCAGTTTTGGCTACAGTGAGTATTTTTAAAGTCTGTTTCTTACAGTGATAAAAGCCAAGGATAGATTTTTTTTTTAATTGTAATTCAACCTACTTGAGATAGGCAGATCCATTTAATTGAACCACCAACAATTAATTCATCCTCATGAGAGGATCTCTGAACAGATGTCTTGTGAGCTGAGTGTCTTTGGTGGAAAGAATTTCACTGTACTAGTAGTATAGGAGCATAGGCCACAAACAGGACTCTCTATATGAAGACTTTTGGCTAGCACCTGGCCAAAATGAATATTGGTGGGAGGCTACCTGATCTAGTAAGGAAGTCTCTAACCAGGGGAACACATGAGAATCATCAGGTGAGATTTTGCAAAATACACGTGCCCCAGTCACACCCAAAGTAAATGAAGCAAGATCTCTGACATCTACTGCCCTTCCTTTGGTATTGACTCCTTACTGGGCATCTCCATTTGTGATGGAAGAGTTGGGATAACATGTTCCAGGCTGCTTCTGGATACCTTTCAGTCTAATGAAATGGAGACAGAGAGGGAGCCTATGGCCTGTCAGAGTAGAGGTGGCCTTGAGATTCTATCTGGGTTTGCTTGCTTGGCTCCCTTCCAAAGGACACATCTGGCCTTCTCTGGACTTCAATGTACTCATCTACAAAATGGAATAAGCATATTTAGCTTATAAAGTTGTTATCAAGATTAAAAGAAACAAAAATAAAGCATGGAACACAGTATCTGGCACATGTGAAAGATAGAGGGAACTGCATGAACGACATCGTTATATGTCCAAGAAACCATTAGTGTCCTGGAGATATCTGGTGATGATCACTCTGATGATAAACTCTTGTCTCCAGAGCTTATGAAGAAAAGCCCTAATCACCTGGTTTTCTCAGTTTTCTGAAAAGGTTATTGATTTTTTATTTGTTCTTTAGCAATCACTGTTCCCCAGGAGGAAAAGCTATTTAATGAGACTCCTGTGTCCTTCTGGAACAATGAATATTGAAGAGGGGGCATTGGGAGGCTCTGGTGCAAACTCAGTTTCTCCTAATAAACTAGACTCCCTGCTCACTTGCAGACTCAATCTAGACTTCAGAGTAAATCACCCAAAGCTTGCATAACTCAGAGCTAGAATTTTATTGGACAGATTTCTCAGGAGTGTTTGGGGGGCAGCAGATCATTTTCAAATAAAGATTGACTCAGAAATAACAAGCTTATCTTTAGTGGGAGTCTTTCTTCGGTGGGAGTCCCAACAATACCTCAGCATCATTATAAAAACTGGAATTCTTATGAGATCATCTACCCAAGAACTTTTATCAATGCCTTCTAGGGTCTAACCTACCTTCCAGACTCAGTCATTATCTACTGAATCACACTACACTGTGACCAAATGTGATAGTCAGCTCAGATCACCATAACAATATACCATAGACTGGGTGGCTTAAACGACAGAAATGTATTTTCTCATAGTCTGGAGACCAGAAGTCCAAGATCAAGATGCCAGCATGGTCAGATTCTGGTGAGTGCTTCCCTCCTGGTTTATAGATGGCTGCATTCTCTCAGAGTCCATGTGTCCTCAGATGGCCTCTCCTTGGTGCATGCATGTGATCGAAGGTGAGGGAGAGGGGAGTGAGGAAAGAGAGAGAATCCTATAAGATCAGGGCCCGACCCTATGACCTAATTTCACTCTAATTACTTCCTTATTCTAAATACAGCCACACTGATGTAAGAGTTTCAAAATATGATTTGAAAAAGGACACATTCAGTCCATAACACAAGCTGCTGATCCCCAAACAGGTCTTGGTTTCTCCTACCACCAGGGCTTGGCTCCATCCATTTTGTCTACCTGGAATGGCTTTTGTCCAGTCAACTCAGATTCCAATTCCCTCAGCTACAGATGCCATCTCCTCCACAAAACCTTACTGAACTCCTTTCCCATTCCTCCCCCAGATGGAAGCTGGAAGTTCCAAAGGCATGTCTTGAGCTTGTATAACACTTCCTCTCTACTTCTCATTTCTCTCCTCATACTTTCTAGGATTTCTGTCCTGACCTGTTTTCTAGGCTTGTAGTTCCCAGCCCTGGCTGTGCAGTTACTTGTAGTGATTTTAAAAGTTCATTTGCTAGGTCCCACTCCAGACCTCCTGAAGAAGAATCTTTGATGATGCAGCCCAGCACTGTGTCCTGAGATGGAACCATCGTGATGCGTAGCAAAAACTCCTGTACTAGGCTGCAAAAAGCCTTGAGAATGTCATTCTTGTGGGGACACATGGTGCCCTGCTGTGCTCCATATTAGTTACTAGAGGCCCAGTGTATGAATTAATGCACGGGTGGGGTGCCTTTGGGTGGCCTGCAGGGATCAGGTTGAAACCCACAGTCCAACGACTTTCCTACCTGCTGCTCCCACTCATCCCGACCCCGCCATGGGCTCATGCCCAATCAGTCCAGATTAATCAGGAGAGGCTCATATTGCCTCAGCAGTGCTCACCAGCCATGCACCCTGCATCTGGCACCCTCCCAAGGGGAGTAGCCTGTGGGATCATGGCCTGTGGGATTGGGCTGAAACTGGCTCTTCCACATCCCCTGAGGGGTTCCATATTGCAAGAGGGTGTAGGCCAGGCTGAGGGATCCCACCAGTGCGCGATCTGGCTAGGGAGGGACCATGGGAGGGCTCCAGGGTGTGTCTGGCCCATCTCACTCAGTACTGATCAGCCAGACCCCAGCAGCAAGCTAACCTACAGGTTGGAGCGTCTGCCCCTTGTGGTCAATGCATGTCATTGCAACTGGTAGACCAGTCGACTGTCTGCCTCCTGGTGGTCAGTGTACATTACAGCGAGCTTTTGAGCAGCCTTAGCATATCATTAGCATATTACACTTTAACTAGTTGTTTGGTTGTTCTGCCATTTGGTCTATTTGCATATTATCCTTTTATTAAATAGGATTAGCCATTTGCTGATACTTCCTTTAGTAGCACATTTCCTAGACTTTCTTGCCAGATACAAGTTTGGTTCCAGATGCAAATTTGGTTCTGCCAATGAGATGCACTGTGTGCTCATCTCCATTCTGTGGGCCTCGGGAGCAGCAAGCAAATGTAACAAAATGTTGTCGATTAAAGAAGAATAAGAAATTCTATTTGTTGAACACCTATCAAGTGCTGGAAACTGTACTAGGTGCTTTACTAGTACATGTTTTATTTGGTACCTGTGTTAGAACACATGAAACAAAACTCACCATTTTATAGTGTACAATTTAGTGTCATTTAGAACATTCACAATGTATGCAACCATTACCACTATCTAGTTCCAGAATATTTTCATCATCCCAAAAGGAAACCTAGTATGTATTAAGAAGTCATTTCCCAATCCTCCCTACGTCCAGGTCTTGACAACCACTGATCAGCTTTCTGTCTCTATGGATTTACCTATTTTGGTTATTCAATATGAATGAATCATATAATATGTGGCCTTTTGTGTCTGGCTTCTTTCACTTACATAATGTTAAAGGTTAATCCATGTGGTAATTTGTATCAGTACTTTCTTCCTTTTTATTGTATGGATCTATTATATTTTGTTTATTTATTCATCAGTTGTTGACATTTGGGTTAAGTCCACCAATTGGTTATTGTAAATAATGTCACTATGAAGATTTATGTACAACTTTTTGCTTAAACATTTTCTTATAAAAATTCTTCTTTATGTACTTTAAAAAGTAGAAATAGTTAACATATTTTACAGAAGAAGAAATTATGCCTACAAGATCTTACTTGTTCAAGTCATATAGTTAGTAAGTCACAGGGTTGGAATATAAATTCTGGCTCCTATATCCAGATTCTAGGGCCTCCTCATGGCTCTATGAACTGCTTCTGACATCTGACTTGTCCCCTGTGGTAATCCTGGAGTTACATATTCTTATGTTCTATTCTCAACTTCAGAGCACTCCTTTTCAGGCATCCAAGACTTGTGTCTGACATGAGCTTGTTTTCTGATTCTGTCCTAGAAGAGCAGTTAGGCCTTAAGTGTATCCAGGAAGAAGATTTGTGTGAACAGCCACTTGAATACCTTAGTATAAAGCATTCTCTGAAGCATAGTTATTCTTCAAAAATGTGTAAATATCCATGCTGAATTGCCATTGTGATAACTACTTCCTCCTCCATCATGATAAATATACCTTATCCTTCTAGAATCAACTCTCTATTATGCTTATCATTGTGGATGTACTTACATAATCAGGAAAACATTAATGACAAAAAGAGTTATTGTCATCTTGAGACTTGAGGAAAATGATGGTAAATTTGGGGAAAAGGAAGAAAATGTGAAACTTCTCAGGAAAGAGCCACTGGGAAAGGATTTTGGAAGTGCTTAACAGTCACTGAAAGCAAAGAGAGAAAACAGAGTCCCTGTTGAAGAGTAAAAGTTTTCTTGTTATCTGATGAGGGCCAGCAAAGTTAGGGCCAAGGTTAGCATCATCCATGGGTGGGAGGAGAAGATGCTCTGCTTAAGTCCACAAATGGTGTTTCCCAGCATTCCTCTTCTGAAGGTGCATTTCCTGATCTTCTGTGGGACAAATGCTCCATGTGGGTCTCTTGGACCATCGTCACCTTGTCAGTTTCTGTCTCTCCCTTCCTCAGCCATCAGTGAGCCCACGTTTCCCCATGGCATTGCCATCATGCTGTGCGTACCAGGGCTTAGTAAGAAGAGAGGTACAAGGATCAGCCATTTCTTCTTGAGCAGCCATCTCTGTGCATGAGAGGCCATGGAGGGAGAGCACGGCATAGTCACTAGTGCCCTCTACACTGAAAGGAACCTGCTGGGCATAGAGAGCAAAATGGGGCCCAGCATTCCCTCGTGGGGGACTGGAGAACAGAGCTGCAGGCTTTCCTTCTGGAAGTTAAAGGTTGGCAGCCATCCTTCTCAGATTTTCCAGGACAGCTCCAATTTCATGCAACATCATGATTTTTAATAAAGATGGCTCATTAAATAAATAACTTAATGTGATTTAATTTCTATGCCTTTTATAGGACTTTTCACTTAAGAAATCTAGTAATCAGAATAAATAAATAAAAGTCTTTGTCAGTGCTAAGAAAATGTATTTAAGCTTTGGAAATATATGCCCCTGCTTGATAGATTATCCTTACTGGAAAGGAGTAAAAGAGCAAATTGGCTGTGCTCAGATTAGGATTTAGGGAGTTAGAATCACACACCTCCCCTGATTAAATGAGGGTTATCAGATATGGTTGTACAGGTTGCACACTGTACAAGGCTGCTGCATACAAAGATTCTTTATTTCCATTGCAGACATTATTGATTTGTATATTTGTTACAAAAATTTCATGAGATGAACAGATTTTATTCTTGTGTGGTCAGTGTACAATATTAAGAGAGTTTCTAACAGAATGAGGCAATGTGTCTGGAAGGAAGGGGTACCTGCTTTAATTTACACAATTATTTCCTATGGACCCACTGTGGGCCTAGTCTGAATGTCCAGTCTGACACAAATCATGGGCTGGTGTAAAGCAGCCAGGAGACAGAGCAATAAAGGGAAAGTGAAGCTGTGGATTGCTTGGTTAACAGTTAGGTATGTGAATTAACACATTATTTCAGTGGTTCTCAAATTTGGCTACACATTGGGATTTCTTAGGGAATCCCAAATACATTTGCCTAGATTTTCTCCCTAGAATTTCTGAGTGAGCTGGTCTGAGACGCAGCCTGGGCATTGGAATATTAGAGGTTCTGATGAGCTGCCATACAGTGACTTCCATAGTGAATCAACACATTCTTCTTTTTTTTTTTTTTTAAATATATTTTATTGATTTTTTACAGAGGAAGGGAGAGGGAGAGAGAGTCAGAAACATCGATGAGAGAGAATCATCAATCAGCTGCCTCTTGCATACCTCCTACTGGGGATGTGCCCGCAACCAAGGTAAATGCCCCTGACCAGAATCGAACCTGGGACCTTTCAGTCCGAAGACCGATGCTCTATCCACTGAGCCAAACCGGTTTCGGCTGAATCAACACATTCTTGAGAAGATATTATTTGGGCTGAAAGAGAGATGTTCTTCTAAGACCTCTGTTTGAATGTTTCACATGGTTAAATACGACTAGATTATGAATTTCATTTATGTAAAAGAAAAACGATGAAAATGGTCATTCTGAGGAATAACAATCGTGAGTTAATCACCAGGGAAGTGGAAAATGGCTTGTTTCTCAGCCTCAGGTGAATCACAGAGCAAATGCCGCTGTAAACTGAAAAACAGTTCTCCGGTTGTTTTCATCTTCTGTTTGCAGTGACTTCTTCTCTTCCTCCTAGACTACCATTCCACTCCACCCTTTTTAAAAAAATCCTTTCAGATTAACTTTCTTTGTTCTCCATGTAGAGGCAGAGATTAAAATCAGGGTGGATGGAGGGAAGGAAGGTGGAGGTGGAACGTGGGCGAGCACCAGGGTGCTAGAGGGAAAACACGCTGTTTCCAAATCTCTCCATTTTTCCATTGCTCTAGGCTCAGTAGGCAGGAGGAGAATGGGAGAAGTGAAGAAAAGTGTGTCTGCCCTTTAAATTGGGTGTCTGCACCCTTTCCTATGATATACTTACTATAGAGCAGGGGTGAGAAGTCAACAAGCCGTTGACACCACTTTGAGTGGGTGCAAGGAAAGCATCACAAAGACCATCCCACATGCTTTCTCAGCCTGTATACGCAGGGCCCAAGCAAGATCCCTATGGAGACCCAATGCCATATGTTTAAATACACTACTTAGTTGTTTTACATCAAGATAAGATACCAATAAATCAGCATACTCTCACAAATATGTCTTTAGAAAGATCTGGGAGGCCAGACTCAACTTTCAAATTCTTGGACTCCTCAAGAGTTCTTCCCCAGAATGTGATGGCATGAGGCAACTAGTCCCTAGCTCCCAATCCACACTGATAGCCCACCCGTCTTCCTTTCCCATCCCTTCACTCTGTCTCACCCCACAGGAAGCCGGCTGCACGTAGGCACACCAGCTTACCTGCCAAAGCTCTGTCCAACTACCTTGCCAACAGCCTCCCACTGCCCAGCACCAAAGCATGGGTAGGCTTAAAAAATGACAGAGTCCACCCTTTGGAATATGGAGACCCAGAAGAGGCCTGCACGTGTTTGGAACATGTAGATAAGGAATTACAGGGTCTGGAGTATCTGGAACATGGTAAAGAAGGGAAGGCATGGGTTCTATGTAAGCTCATTCTTAACCTTCTGAGAAAAGACGTGACTAGAAGAGGTCTAGAGCTGGATTGCCTACATCTGATTCCAGAGTACAGCCAAGAGGTGGTTTTTTTTTTAAGTAGAACTTTTTATTTTAGAATAAAAATTATATTTACAGAAATGTTGAAAATGTAAGAAACAGTTGAAAATAAAACCAACAGGAAATTCCTGTATAACCCTCACCTAGTTTCTCCCATTTTTAACATCCTACATCATCATGGTGCTTTTGTCACAACCAAGAAACCACCATTGAAAAAAGAAGATGTTAGCAGTCACACACAAATAAATAAATAAACAAACAATCTAGGCACACACATGCGATCACACACACACATCATCATCATCATCATCATCATCATCATCACTGGTACATAACTATTAACTAAACTTCAGATGCTATCCAGATTTTACCAGTTATTTCATTTTTTTTTACCTCTTTCTGTTTCACAATCTAATCCAGGGTACCACATTGCATTTAGTTGTTGTATTTTCCTACTTCTTCTGGCCTCTGATAATTGCTCAGTCTTTTCTTACTTTTCATGACCTTGACAGTCTTGACCTTTACAGTACTCCTGTAAAATATCTTCCAAACTGGATTTGTATGATGCCTTTCTCATGATTAGATTGAGGTTATGCTTTTCTGGAAAGAACACCACAGAGAAGTGTGTGGTGTTCTCACTTCACAGAGTATTTGAGATCCATGAGGCATCACTGCTGATGCTTACTTTCATCATTTTTAAAGACAGCATGGTTACCACTGTGAGGTTACCATTTTCCTCTTTCCATACTTTAACCTTTGGAAAAATGTCACTAAATCCAGCCAACTCTCAGGAGAGTGTGATATTAAGTTTCTAAGTGGGGAGCATCTCTCTAAATCTATCTATCTGCCTATATCTATGACTATCTATCTATCTACCTATCTATTATCTATCTATCTATCTATCTATCTATCTATCTATATCTTTCTTCCTTTCATGGAATTTGTTTGAAAGGAAGGTTCCTTCTTTCTCATTTATTTTGTTCAATAATTTATTTTTAACAGTATGACTCATGTATATTTTATATTTTGGTTATAATACAATAATATATTATTTATTTTCTTTCTCAAATTTTTCCAGTTTTGGCCATTGGGAGCTCTTTCAATTGGCTCTAAAGTACCTTTAACTTGCTCCTATTTTGTGTGTGTGTGTGTGTGTGTGTGTGTGAGAGAGAGAGAGAGAGAGAGAGAGAGAGAGAGAGAGAGAGAGAGAGGTGAGGGACATGTTTTTGGTACTGCAAGATGCTCCAGAATTGTCTTATATTTTCTCTATCCCAGACCTAGGATCAGATATTTCTCTAAGGAATCCTGGTTCCTTTTATTGACAAATGGTATTGAAAACCAAGATCTTGGCATGGGTGTGCTCATTGCTACTGGAGCGTAATTGCGAAGTAGGGTATTTTGAATCTATTGCTTTGATTCTGGTAATACTTAAGGCCTATATCTCCTTTCTCATTTTATTAAGAAAAAATAAAGTTACCCTGCATTTGCTAGCAAGAGCAGATGTTACCCTCTCTTTTCCTACCCTACATCATGTGGAAGAAATTATTCACATACATCTAGTTAGACTTACCTTGCTTCTGGGTTTGGATATGAACTTGGCCCCAGGAATGACAAAGAGACAGGCCAAGCTGATGGTACTGAGGAGTGCTGAGAGATCATCTCAGTGAAGTTGTTAACATTTATGTCTGCTTTTCCTTATGTCACACTGAACACCTGATTATTGGCCCTATGTACTCTTTCTATCTTAGGCACAAAGTCTCTCTGCAGAGGTCCAAACTCAAATGCCTTCAGGAGCCACGTATGAAATGTATTAATAATTGAAGTGAAGAAGTGGAAAAAATAAGATATAACAACAGAAAGGAACAGAATGCAGTGGCAAACCTGAAAGTGCTTGTTTAACCTAAAGGCATGCAAATTTATTTATTTATTTTTTTCTACAATATTCTATTTGCCAAATCAAACATCCCCTCCTTGATTTTGGGGGAAATTTGGTGCTATACTTTTTTTAAAAAACATATATATATTTTATTGATTTTGTACAGAGAGGAAGGGAGAGAGATAGTTAGAAACATCGATGAGAGTCATCGATCAGCTGCCTCTTGCACACCCCCTACTGGGGATATGCTCACAACCAAGGTACATGCCCTTGACCGGAATCGAACCCGGGACCCTTCCGTCCCCAAGTCGACGCTCTATCCATTGAGCCAAACCGGTCCCGGCTGGTGCTATACTTTTAAGCAGAGCCACATAAGGACATACAGGCAAAATGGAGATTTGTCTTTCTGGGCAATATTAACCCTTTTCTGATATCAGCTGCCTTCTACTTAATGCATTGCCTCTATAAGTATGTTCTTGCAAGATCCAAATGAGGAGAGCCTTCACTTGGAGACCAAGGGCTCTGGATCCAAGAAGTGTACTTACTTCTCAGAACTAATAATAGATGACCTCACCTTAGACATAGATAAAAGAACTCTAATTCTTACTAACCCTTCATAGTTATAGTGAGAACAGCATGGTTCGCCTGTTAGCCTTCTTGAAATAGGGTATTGTAAACTGTTTAATCATGCCTTGATTTACTATTAATAATTAAGATAGGCTAAATTATGCTGCAGTAAAAACCAACCCGTAAATCTCAGTGGCTTAACACAAGTTTAGATCTCCCAAGGATGACCACACATTTATGAATTGTGCCTTTTGTCTCTTTCATTCTTAAAATTGTTGTCCAGTTTGTAATCCTAATTCTCAACTCTGCTAGATGTCTCAAGTATTATAGGTCAGAAGAAATGTTTAGCCCACTAGAAACCCTCAGAGACTCAAACTGGTAGATGCATCATCTCAACACAGGCTTTAATCATTTCAGCAGTAGGAAGGAAATGTGGCCAACTATACATTGATTTGTAAGGTTCCCACTCACAAATCACATAGCTGAAGTTGGTCACATGCCCACATCAGACTTCAAAGAGGAAGTGCAATGCTTAGAAAATAAAAGCTAGAAATAATCTGTGAATAGCACTAATGATCAAGCCCACTTAGGGTCAAATGTTTTATTTAGCATTAGGAAACCACCAATGAAGATGAAGTTTATAAGTACTTTATCTGATTTTGAGTGAATATTTAATCACATAAATCTAGATTAGTTTAATTTAATAAACCATGCTTCTTACACCCAAAACACTCACAGGATACTGTGAAAAGAGGATGCTCTGGGATACACCATTTATTTGTGGCTCACATTTGGTTCCGATATTCTCCCTTACATCCACTCGTGATCCCACCTTGTATTCAAATTCTTTTACTACTATTTCTTAACTCATTCTTGCCTTCCCATAATTCTTAAAAGTAGTAAGCTATTTTACCCACTCCCTCTTTCATTGCCCAGACTTCTCAGGAAGAAATGTTTCTTTAAATTTCTCTTTAACCCTCCGCTCCCAAATTCCCGGCATTCAACTTTCAGATTTTCCTCAATGCAGTGTGATGATTTACATAAACTATTCTATAAAAAAAAATTGTTTTAATAAACAAGAAGTAGATCACTAAGTTTGTGCAGAAAAAAAAAAAAGCAGTATTCAGACTCTAGGAAATAGTAATCCTGGTGCTGCTTTCTGTTCTACAATAGTTAAGTCCCAAATTTGAAAGGTAGTCCTCAAATGGATCACAAGAGGAATGTCTAAGATAAGTAGGGTAAGTGAAGGTTATAGTGCAGACATGATAGGAGTTACCATAATCCCTGTCATTAAATATTTGAAGTGCCTAACTGAGTGTGACACTAGTATTGCTACTATGAAAGTGTTTCTGGTATTACTAGTCTAAGTGTGGTTCTGATATTGCTACTCTGAGTATGGTTCTAGTATTGCTACTCTGAGTGTGGTTCTGGTATTGATACTACAGGGTGGTACTACCACTACTATGATTTCTACTTCTACTTATTGTAACTGTTACTGTTTCTTTGGAAGAATTCTTCTGATTGTATTCAGTTGGCTCATAGTTCAAAGCATAAAAAGAAAGGAATTTTTGGAGGGCACTGGAAAATCTCCATTATTTCTAATTTTAAGAGTTGATGACAAATGACTTTTGCAGAAAATTTGTATAAGCTGTTTATTAAAAACACATCATGGACATGCACCTTGCCTAGTGAAGAACCGTAATCTGACCCACAGGATTTCATTTTTAAAACCTTAGGGAAGATTTTACATCATTGATGAGAGAAGAACTACTTATTAAATCATTTATGGCCTCCAACAACTATGTTAATTTATGGTTACAACCTTTCACAGCTGCTGGGCATGACCATCTTAGACATATACTCAGAAGCTTGGAAATTGGCCAAAGCAGTTAGGCAATGAAGGCTATTATGAATGCAGACATATTTTTCTCAGTAGAGTTATCCATTTTCTGATACAATTTAAATGCCAAGAGTGTAAATAAAAGGACAAAAGAATGACTGAAAGATTTTTCTAGAGAATAATAAGCAATCTTACGTGCCTTGGTTCCTAAATTTGGAAATCTGTCACTTTGCTGCTTAGAATCTTAGCAACTTTAGAGTGATGTAAAAATGTTAATGCTTGATTGGAGGGATGAATAAAATTCCTTACTTTGCACCTCAGCCATTCTCCTACCCAGTCAATCCTTTTTATTAGGCCTAGTGCTTGAAAGCAAAATGCTGCTTTCTTAATCCCAAAGGGATAATATTATCCTATCTAATAAAAGAGTAATGTGCAAATTAACCATCACTCCACAACAAAAAAATGGCGACTCGCATAGCCACAAGATGGCAGCACCCACTCCCCTCAGCCCTGCTGCAGCGTCTGGGCCCATCAGCCCTGCGGGGGTTCACAGGGACTAAACGGTGAGGCTGGATCCACCCTCAGACATGGCAGACAGAGCCCGAACAGCAGGGCTTGGGGGCTTCCTTAGTGTGTCGGTGTCAGTGAAGCCCCCAGGCTTGGGAGACAGAGCACTGGGGCTTCCTTTGCATGGCACATGGTGGCAGGCAGAGAGAAAACAGCAGGGCATGGGGGCCTCATCTCCGTGGCTGCAACCAAACCCTCAGGCCCTGCAGAGAGCAGAGAACAATGGAAGTGAGCCTAAACCATCAGTAGGACATCTCCTGAGAGCTCCTGGATTGTAAAGATGCAGGTTGGGCTGAGGGACCCCCGTGAACGAATTTCGTGCACTGGGCCTCTAGTCAAGAAATAAAATAGAGTACTATAAATAGAAAAAGAGGGAGAAATCATGGATCTGGAAAGTGTACCGCTTGCTGATCAGTGTTTAGTTAGGAGTTGCCTACAGAATAACACAAGCTTGACAACTTCTAAGTCAATCAAATTCCCACCCTTCTCTTCATCTTTTTTCTTTCTGTTATTTTAAAGACTTCTTACACTTTGCTTATCATATATGTAGGATAGTCCAAGTTCTCTGTGGTCCTTTTCACTTCTCATATACCATTTTCTTCTTTGGTAATCTTATACACTTCCAGAACTTCAACTGTCATCTCCAGGATTCTCCATAATCAGTACCTTCAATCCCAATGCTTCTTTGGGTTCTAGACACACATTTCTACCAGTCTTCTTGATAGAATAATAGCTCCATGTTGTCATTCAATGGACATCTGAATTTCGCTATGTAGGCAAGGATGCCTGGCATCTGCGAGTCTGAGGTAGATATACTTCATGAGCCTATTGCCAATGTTCATGGAGTTGAAGTGGAAGATCCATGAGGCAATTCAAACCATACAGATCATCCAAATCCCTCATCATTTTGCATAATCTGGGCAGAGAAGGAGAATATGGATACTGCAGGAAAAACAGAATACAGAAAAACTAGACAACCAAAAGTGTGAGGTGAATCTTGGAGGCATTTACCAAGATGAAGAGGGTAGGTATGAGGTTTTCACTGGAGCTTCTGTGCTCTTATATGTATCTGCTGTCTCACCTCAGTATATTAGTCAGAAGTGGGAATAACAGCCTTCCCAGCATTTTCAGACTTGGAATCAAGAAAGGATACAAATTGTCTCTCTCCAACAGCTGAATGCTACCACAACTCTAGAGGAGCAGAGAATGGTTAACAGAGAAAGAGGAAAAGAAGGATGCTATTGCTCAAGATGGAAAAATAGTTCTTAATAGCATTTAAGTCCTGAGTTTCAGTTGACTCTGACACTCCACTTATTACTGCCTTTTTCAATACTCAATATTTTCCCCCATAATATAGTACTAATAAAATCCATCTTAACTTGAAGAAATTTAAGGTCATCCTTGAAACCAAAGAATTTTAATGAAGAGAGTCACCAAATCCTGTTGAAACTCTTCAATGACTGGATTACATGTTCTTGTTTTTCCATTTCCTCTGCCGGATGATGTGTCTCAGGGGGACACATAGTGTCTTGCTTATCTTATGCCCTTTCCAAATTAGCACAATGAAGGTACAAAGAAGGTACAAAAATCAAAACAAAACAAAAAAACACGCATTGTGATGATTTCCTGCAGCATACCCCAGTGGCCAATCTGTGTTTCTTCAGCACTCTGATTCAGAGATCACTTGTACGTGTCTTATGACCAGTGATTTATAGTGGAGACTTGACCAGAATAAAGGAACAAGTGTTGGACCCTCAGATCCTGCATTTGATTTTTGTCTCTACTATCAAACAGCTTTCCATTGTCTCATTTGGTCCACATTTCTCCTCACTCCTTGTCCATGCTAAAACAATGAGGTTATTTCTTCTCAATCAGCTCTGTATTTCTCTCTAATACATTGTTTTCTTAGTTGAAACAGTGGAAACAATTTCAAACACAGAATGACAGCCTAACTAACATGTCCTCTCAGCATGCATCTTGTGAAGAAAACAGGGAAACAGAAAGAACAGAATGATACAGGCAGGGTGGGCTCTTGGGAAATCTGTCAGAAAGACATACATTTCATATCAAGGAAGTGTCAGCCCCCTGCCTTCTGTTGACCAGAGGGTTGAGTTCAGCCTGTACTCTTCTCTGACACTCCCTTCTCTTCTATTTCATTCCAGGACATTCAAGCCCAATGATTTGTTTTGGAAATGCTATCATTTGTTAGCTTAGCTTTTATCTCAGTTGGATGCCTTTCCTGTTTCACTTCTTTCCTTTCAAGGAACTAGAGCCAACACTTGACTCTGGGAGTTTTATTCAACACACCCCTGTTGTTAGATGGAGCTGAAGAAACTTTTATTAACAAGCTTACCCAGGTTCAAGGATTGCCCAGGGTGTGTTTCTGCCACCCTCTGCCGCTAAAAGAGAGATGAAGTGAATGGAGCTTCTGTTTGGAATACTGGCCTAGTAATAAACTCCAGCAGGGTGGAGCCAGAGGAGAATCTGCATGTGTCTTTGTGAAGAACCCGCCATTATCAAAGTTGTTCCAAATCTGTAGTCTCAGCTAGACTAGAGATCCAAGATTCCTGCGTTGCTCAGAGCTGTTTCTGATTATGCAAAATTGGTCTCCCAGGCAATGCAGAATTCTTCACTGGGATGCTGAAATGGAGAGATGAGGAGGAAACAAAAGGGAATTCAGGAACACCATCTCTGGATGGGAGAAAGCACATAGAAATAATTGGTAAAGAGAAGGGTTGTTGGAATTTATAATTATTATTGGCTTCTGCCTAAAATTTTATATCTGACTAGTGTTTTTCACATATTTTTATAAATTTCTTTTTTAAAATTTCTTTTGTAATCATTAAACCACTTGATCTTATAAAACCTTGAAGGCTAGACTCACCGGGTTGGGGTGGGCAAGGGATGGGAGGTGGGGGATGGAGGTGGCGAGGAGAACATGGTATAATGGCATTGATAACTTGTATATGCCCTAGGTTGAGAACATCACCCAGGCTCATTATAGGTAGAAGGGAGAGAATATAAGAGCTAAAACTTAAAAATCAAAACAGCATACAAATTGCAAGAAAATATAGGAAACTAATTTTAGCATCTTGATGGAAAAGGAGGGTAAGTTTTGCTTTTCAATTCACAGAAATCCTACAGGAGAAGATGAACAGATTTAATAATACCAAGACATTCCTTAAAAGGTTTTTTCATTTTCTTATCTTTCATTATGAGGCTTTCATCGGATGTCTGGGGATCCTTGTCTATCTGTTAGGTGAACTGGATGGGCCATTTATTGACAAATTCCCAGTGTCTGTGTATTAGTTTCCTATTGCTGTTGTAATGATTAGTATACACTCAGTGGCTTAAAGTAACACAAATTTATTATCTTATGTTTCTAGAGGCCTAAATAAGTCTCAGTGTACTAAAATGAAGACGTTGACAGGGCTGTGTTCCTTTCTGAAGGCTCTAGGGGAAAATTTGTTTTTCTATCATTTCCTGCTTCTTAAGGATGCCTGTGGTTCTTGCTCTGGTGAAGAGAAGGCCCCCTTCCATCTTCAAAGCCAGCACTGGCAGTTGAGTCTTGTTCACATCTCATTACTCTGACTTCTTCTGTTGTCCTTCCCATTTAAGGACCAGAGTCCTTACCATTGGGTCAACCCACATAATCTAGAATAATCTTCCCATTTTAAAGTCAGTTGACTAACAGCCTTAATTTTTCTTTGCTATATGATCTAATACACCACAAGTTGTAGGCATTAGGAAGTAGATATCTTTGGGAAATCTTTATTCTGCCTATTACAAGTGTATGTACATTCAGATGTCCGTAAATATATAGAAAAAGCCTGGAAGTTTTATATATATATAGCAAATGAAGTAACAGTGTTTGCCTAAAGAGGGGAATGGAAATTGGGACAGAAATAAAGGAAAACTATCATGTTTTACCTGCCAATTATCACATTTATTTTGGAGTAACAAGCCTGAACTTAAAGATTTGTAAACATATTAATAAATTTTTATTAAATCCTAATCCTATATAATAGAATCCTAGATGGCATTGCACTTTGAACTTAGATAGAAACCTAGATGACTTTGTCACAAGATGGCCACTGTGACTTTGTTACAGATAAATGTCACGATGTCATCATAAGATGGCCACCACAAGATGGCCTTCCTCACTTCACAAGATGGCTGCTATAAGATGGCCACTACAAGATGATCACCACAAGTTGGCTGTCAGGGGAAGGCAGTAGGGAAGGAACAGGCCATCAGGGGAGGGCTGTTGGGGGTGATCGGGCTGGCAGGAAAGGGCAGTTAGAGGCAACCAGGCTGGCAGGGGAGGGCAGTTAGAGGCCATCAGGCTGGCAGAGGAGGGCAGTTGGGGACCATAGGCTGGCAGGAGAGGGCAGTTGGGAGTGAGATCAGGCTAGCAGGAGAAGTCATTTGGGGGAAACCAGGCCTGCAGGGCAAGGCAGTTGGGGGTGATAGGTCCAGCAGGGGAGCAGTTAAGGAGCAATAAGGCAGGCAGACAGGCAAGCAGTTATGAGCCAGCAGTCCTAGATAGAGAGAGGAATGTCCAACTGCCAGTGTAGGCCCGATCCCACAGGTATCAGGCCTACACTGGCAGTTGGACATCCCCAAGGGTCCCAGATTGAAGAGGGTGCAGATTATGCTGAGGTATCCTCCCCTCACCCCCAACCGTGCACAAAGTTTGTGCATCGGGCCTCTAGTTATCTATATTTGTCATTTCATAATGCTCATAATAGTGTGATAGAAGAAGTGGGAGTATATATGTGATTAAAGACAACAAAATAGACTGAAATTGCATTAATAAAGCAGTTAGATCCTGAGATCCTCTCCCTATATCCAAATGAATGGCATTTGCTTCTCTTTCATCCTGGATGAAGATGGTAGATTTATTCCCTGGATACTGTAACAGAGGATCTCTGGCTTGGGAGACTTAAAGTTACTTACTATTGCAGTTATTATTGCTGCATAATTACCACCCCTCCTCCCCACTGGCAGTAAAAAAAAAAAATCTTAATGGGAGAGAACAGTTTTATTAAGCTCATAGATTCTATGAGCCCATTAATTCAGACAGTGCCTGGCAAGAACACTTGTTTCTGCTCCACATGTCTGGGGCTTCTGAAGATTCATGGTTAGGCCTTGGAATCATCTGGAGGTGTCTGCATGCAACATGCCTGGCCATTAATCTGTCGATTAAGGCCTCAGCTGGGTTCAGGGTGGGGCAAACATAGGTTTACAGTTCTTTGTATGGAAAGCAATTCAATAAATAAAGATGCAAGAATAAACTCTGTGTTCTGCATACTCACAAAAGTAAACCTACTTTTGCCCATAAGAGTCTGATAATCCCAACTCCCTTACAGAGCATTCTTGCAATTCAGATATCCTAATTTAAGATCACGTGAGGTATTTTAGTTTTGGTCAGAGAGTCTGCACAGCAGACAGGTGAATTGAAAGAAACCCTGCTTTTCTACCCAGCCATTGTTTTACAAAATATAACATTGAGAGAGATATAGAAGAACATTAAAAAGCTCAATATTTAAACACCAGTGAGATTTAAAGAAATAAACACCTTATTTTTAGCATAGTATTAACTAAGTCTCATTAATTATCTTTGGTTAATTTCCTATATGTCTATGTAGACTAGGGGTGTCGAACTCAATCAGAGAAGGGGCCAAAATCTAAAATCCAGCCTAAATCGTGGGCCGAATGGTTTACTGAACAGTCATAAACTGTCATTGTGATGGAAACGCAGCGGAGTGCAGTGATGACAGCGCGGTGCGGGCCACATTGCAAGGCCTGGCGGGACGGATTTGGCCCACGGGCCTTGTGTTTGACACATGTGATGTAGACAAAACCCTGGCTTTTTTCTCTTCCCATTTTAATTTGCCATTGAAATCTCTGTTTACATGAAACTTAACTCTGCAATGGAGTAGCATGGTTGTACTTATAGCCATCCAGAGTTGCTCTCTGTTATTTCAGTTGCCATTCATTAAACTGAGGAAGAACTGTGAGTAGAGAGAGAAAAATAAAGCATCACATCACCCTCTTTGGAGGAATGCTACTTTCTTTCTTTCTTCCACAGAGCAAAACCAGAAAAAATAGCACTGTAGTCACAGGATAGCCACACACCTTTTCTCAATTAAAAGAAAAAAAGTTTACTGAGAAGCTCTTACTCCTCCCTAAATTTATAAACAACCCCTCCTTAGAACCCTAAGTGATGTTTCAGGCCATTGACAGTCCCCTGTTGTCATTTCCTGAGATGTCCTCAGAAGCACAGATTCTAGGAGACTGTCAGATTGAAACCCATTCCTCAACAGGCTTTATGGCTTCAGCAGGAAGGAGGCAAATGTATCATATTGGGGAGCCAGATTAGAATCAGGATAAATACCTTCTGAATCTCTGAGCCAGGATCACTGCTTTTACAGTAATAGAGATTAACTTGGCCAGGGGAACACATGAGAGAGCACATTTTAACCAAATTGATTGGTGCCATCATCCTCTGTATTCCTGAAGCCCTGAACATGATTTTGCCATAGCCCTCACCGCACTGCCCTCTAACTGACTGTTGGGTGCCTTCTTCTCCACTTGGCCAAAAACTCTTGGAGGGCAGGCACCATGTTTAGCTCATCTTAACCTATACAGTGACTGGTCCAAGGCAGACATCTATACATGTTCACCAAATGAAAAGTGGGGGGTGGGGGTGGGGTGGAAATGAAAGGGAAGGAGAGAGCTTGTTTCCTAAAATCTAAATTTTAAGTAGGCAGGTCTCTTTGCTTTACATATAGAGCCACTGCTTTTTTTCCTCTTCTTTTCCATTTTAAAGCATATTTCTCTCTTCAAGAGCAGATTCTCCTTTATTTAGAAAACCTGTTTAAGGAATCTATAAAGCCTAACCATGTTGTTATTAGTCTTCCACAGTTGAGAGTGTGAAGGACTTACATGAGAAAAAAAGCCAATGGGAGCTGGCCAGGTAAGAAGTTGGTTATATAACATAACAGGAAACCATGGAATTAAATCTAAACAGTTGAGTGTCAGACAGACAGCCTGTCCAAGATTTACATGCCCTTCTTCCTAGACTGCCTTCATCTTAGGGCAGGCACTGAGTCTTCTCTGCATTCCCAGCACCTAGGGAAATTTAAGCAAAAGCAACTGAAGATATTTTATGTCTTGAGGCAAACTAGACGTGGGAAAGCCAATGCTAATGTAAACATCACAAATTGAAGAAACAAAAAAGGGATTGAAAGGAACTGCATTTGCTGGGCTCTGCTCTGCATTTCACCTCCTTGGGCTATGTTTACATCCCTTGCCCCAACGAAGGAGTGATTACAGTGTCTACCATTTATTATATGCTTAATACATGTCACACACCATCCTAGGTATTTTAGGAACCTTATTTACAATATTTTCAACAAACTTCTGGGAATATATCAGTCTCCATTATCCCCCCCCCCACAAATATGGAAAATAAGGATCAGGATGGTATCAGCAACCAGCCTATGACCATTCAGCTAGCATGCAGATTTCAAACTCTAGTATTTCTGTTGCTTAGAAAATCAGAGCTAGGAACAGAAAAATGACCTTTCTTCCTCCATTTACCCCTCCTCCCTGGTTTTATTGAGCAATAATTGACATATAGTATTTTATGCAAATTTTAAAATGTAGAACGTGTTGATTTGATATTTTCATAATTGCAAAATGATTGTCTCTCTAGTATTAGCTACCACTTCCTTCTGGTCACATACTTACCATGTCTTTTTGTGTTGAGAAGAAAAATGACCTTTCTTATGTGATAGGGATGTGATTAATGAACTCCAAAATAAGACAAGGGAAATGTGTAATGACAAGGACTTAGGAAGAAAAGTCTTTGTAACCCACACTGGGCTCGCTCCTGGTGTGGCCACCTGCAAGGTGACCTTGTTCTCATCTTGTTTCTTTTAATTATGTATTGAACTGGCAGTAGACATGCCACAGAATATGGCACAAAAGCTTGGCCTTTCCCTATAGCTGAGCCAGTTCTCAGAGCAGCAAACAATCACCAAACAGGCATTCCAGTTGAGAAGTGTGCATCCAGCCACATGCCAGAAGGAAGCATCAGCCTCTCTGGCTCAAACATGATACAGCAAGTTGGCCGAGTTGGCTCCTTACTGGCTGGAGAGAGCAGATTGTGTACATCTCCTCCCAACTCTGTTCAATTACGGCCTAAGGGTAGCTTGGAATCAGCTGGGTTGTGGGTATTTGCACCACAGAAATTGAAAACACTGGAAGATAAGGGCTTCTATCTTGGAAATCCAGTTGATTATTGAGTGTCTCCCTGAAGGACCAGAGGATGCTCATCAGACACTGTCATCTGTCCTGTTGTAGCAAAGACAAGGTGGTAACACAGAGGGTGATATCAACTATGTCTGCAAACCTATTGGGGATTTAGGGAGCCTGTCAGGATACCTGTTTTTCCTGATTGAATTTTGAACCAATTGGGATACTCACAACCATCAGGCAGGTGAAGACTAAAGTATCAGCTTTTCTGCTGGTAAAGGCTATGTTGGTGAATGTGGGTTAGGTGCAGCAAGAATGCATCTCCTAGTACTGTCCCCCAGAATTAGACAGACTTACCCACCTAATCACAGGCTCATCAGAACAACCACCTGTCTTCCCATATGTCCACTAGAGGAAGGAGAGAAGAAAGGAGTAATCTTTCTTGGCCTGGTATCCCTCTCCCAAAGTCACCAGTAAGTAGTCACTCCACTCTGGGAGGAATTAGTGAAGGAGCAGATGAAGAGTGAAAGCATTATTCAAATTGAGTTCCCACCACATGGAAAGATATATCAGAGTAGGGAAGAACCATTATTGTCCTATGAAAACCCAAAACAACCAAGTGGGAAGGTGATAAAAATGTAAAGTGGATTCCCCTCCCCCTCCCAGATTCATAATTTATTATATAAATTGAGTATCACATGATGGGTTGACATTAGCTTCTACAGGCACAGGAACATAACAAATGAGGTACAGACAGTTTAGAATCTATATATTGTTTTCACAGCTAGAGATTTTTTAAGACCTTAAAGTATAAAATCATCAAAGCAATGCTTCCATATATGGCCATTCTACCTGTGAAAGTATGAGAGCTGAGATATCTTGTTATAGCAGTGAAATGAAATTAGGCATCAGTTTCTGGACCTGCTATGATTTCAGTCTTGCAAAACACATAAATTCTACAGCTGGTATGCTTCAACATACACAGCTACTCCGTGGTTTGGCCAAAAGAATTCATGTAAATTGGATTCTGCGGATCTCAATCTGGACACATTTCTGCCTTCCTAGTATTTATGTTTTAAAAAGAATCAGATTGTCCTGTATCTTTTTTCCTTCCTTTTTATTTTTAATATGTTTGTATTTATTTTCTTTTTAAACCATTTCTTTCTTTTTTTATTTTTTAAATATATTTTTATTGATTTCAGAGAAGACAGGAGAGGGAGAGAGTATAGAAACATCAATGATGAGACTCATTCATTGGCTGCCTCCTGCACACCCCCTATTGGGGATCAAGCCTGCAACCTAGGCACGTATCCTTGACCGGAATCAAACCAGGGTCCCCTCAGTCTATCGGCTGAGCAAAACCAGCTAGGGCTATCCTATATCTTGAGGAATATATAGTGGTTGGTGGTATTCTTATGCCCCCCCCCCACCACACACACACACACACACACACACACACACACACCTCTCACTATGACATTACAGATGGTGTCTATCAAAGCAATTATAGTCTATAAAAGCTATTATGGGATCTCAGAGTCCCTTTCAAGCTTGAGACATCCTGTGCAATCCAGCCACGGGTGAGAAATTCTTGTGGTACCTGCCTGAGAGTAAAATTTGCTTTCCCTCTTCTCTGTGGGGTTTTACCCATAAGCCTCCAGGACCCAACCTTCATCCTGGTACCACTGATTTTCACAGTCTCCATTGGTTGTTAGCTGATGCAGCTTTACATTGGAGGACAGCAGGCTACATAAAGGGTGGCATTCTGCAGTGTGTCTTCAAAAAGTTTTTTCTTTAGTGCATATTCCCTCCATTCTCACTTAGAAAATGTGGAAATACTCTGTCCTTATCTAACTGTGAGTATCCTGTCTGCTAGAGCAATCTAGGCCAGAGAAGCTTTGAACTGTGTAGATGGGCTGGTTTCCAGACTTAGCTCTGTTTCCATTGCAGTGAAACTGTCCAAGAACTGGTTGTCCCGAATGAAAGGGACATAACTAATTCCATAGACTCTTTGTTTAGTGTGAAAGACAATCGTTATTCCTCATGTGCTTTTATGTCTCTTAGTGCAATATTATTCAGACAAATAACTAGGTGGCAAAAAGTCGATGTTACTTTGCTGATTGGGACATAAAATAAGAATGTGAATGTCTCTGGTACTAGTTTGGTCATGATCTCTGCCTCCTTCCACTGGCCTCATGAGACTCCTTCTGTCACAATATGATCTAAAATATCTTCTGGGTCTAATTATGTTTGAACTAAATTTCTAAAGTTTGAAGTTCAATTAAAACCAAAATGAGGACGTACTTTAGTTTTCATGGTTAATCTTCCTGATTGATTGTATTAGATTGTTAATAACTCTTGAGATTATCTTATTTTATTGAGCATCAGCCCGAACTTTATACTGAAGCTCGGTGTTTGCCTGTTAATCTATTCAGCAAATGCTTATTGAACACCCATTATGTACCAGCATCTGCACTGGGTATCAGAATTATTGAAAAATCAAAGAATGGAATGAAGAGAATGATGTGCTGACAAGTCATTACAATTTAATGAGGAGTATAATGCTGGATTATTAGAATCAGTGGAAAGATGGAAGAGATGCACAGACTGTCTGAGTGAGTCATGAAGCACTTGAGTTAAACTTGAAGAATAAAAAAGGAGTTTTTCAAGAGGACGGTTAGGGGCAGAGCCTTCCAGGCCGAGTGGAAGACACCAGTGCCTTAGAGAATGTGGTATTCTGGGGAACTTACAGAAGTTCAGTTGGAGTACAAAGGACAAAAGAATCGGGAGTAAGGTTTCCAGTGTGCCAGCTGCTTCCAGTGTTCTATACTGATTATCGCATCAAACTCTACAACACTCTGAGTGTGGTACTATCAGCCCCATTTTACAGATGAGAAAAGGGAGTCTTATAGAGGTTATAGAACTTGCTCAAGGTTACTGACCTAGTAGATGTTCGAACTGAAGTTTGACCTCTCCCCCAAGAAGTGACATTATTAATTACTATACACAACTGCCTCCTTCATGCTTATCTTCATACTCCAGTTCTTAGACAAAACTTTTTGGTTTTCTGTCTCCTCATGTAGCTGCCAAAGTCCCTCTTTGTAACCAAGATATTTTTATCCACCAGATCAGCAAAGATGGCTGGTGTGTGGAATGCAGCCATTCTACATCATCATCATTCCTTGGCTAAAAGAAACGCAGAATCAGCCTCCACAGTATGGCAGAGGAATTTCAAGTTCAAATCTGAGGCTCAATAATTATCAACTCATCAAATTGTAGTTCCATCAAACTTGGGCACACCTTTAAAATAGTAGCTTTCGCAGGGTTTGAGCTGTCGAGGGAGTTTTGGAGAAAGCTGTCTGAAACTAGAGGAACAAGTCTGTTTATATTTAAAGCATGAGAAAATCGGGCGTCTTTGGCACTTTCACCACTCTTCTCACAGGTCTATTAGTTCTCCTACTACCTTACCTGTGCATGAAGAGCCAGTCTGGCATGATGGGAAACCCAGGGAACCTGCAGTCTAAGATCTTAAGTTGAGTCACGTTAGACACCATGGAAACTTGGGCAAGAAAATTTTCCTTAAAAAAAAAAAAAAAAAAAAAGTCATCACCTGTGTAGAATAGTAATAAAAGATGCAGGTTGTGGGTCCAGGCTTCTAGAACTCAGATCCAAGTTTTGCCATTCCCCAACTGTGTGTGCCCTTGGGCAAGACACAGAAATGAGTGTGCATCAGTGTTTACATATATCAGGGGTAGTAATAGTGCCTGCTTCATGAGGCTGTTGGGAAGAGTAACAGAGATCACTCATAGGAGGATTGTAGAATGGTGTTTGACAGAGAAAGAACACCTTAAGTGTTAGCTTACATTTCTGTTGTTTTCTTTTAGCTCTCAGTTTCCCTGCCCCATTTAAGTCTAAGTGTTCCTTCTTGGAGAAAATCATTCTTTCTTTCTTTTTTAAAAAAATATATTTTATTGATTTTTTACAGAGAGGAAGAGAGAGGTTTAGAGAGTTAAAAACATCGATGAGAGAGAATCATCGATCAGCTGCCTCTTGCACACCCTCCCCACCCCCCCGCCCCGGGATGTGCCCACAACCAAGGTACATGCTCTTGGAATGGAACCTAGGACCTTTCAGTCTGCAGGCCGACGCTCTATCCACTGAGCCAAACAGGTTTTGGCATCATTCTTTCTTTTTAATTTTTTTTCTACTTAAGGAAGGCCAGTTTAAACTTCTGTGCATTATAATTCACTTGCTGGCATTGCACTGACGTGCAGATCTGCAAATCCAGACATCCAGCCTTGGCATGTCACTTCTGGCACTCAGTGTAGCATCTCAAGACCAACAGGAATCCATTTTGTTCCAGACAAACAATGGTGATCTTATTTCCTGTTTTCTCTGTGGTGAAAATTATTGTCTCTTTGCCATAACCAAACCTTACAATCTTTGTATAATGGAAAAATAAATATTGATGAATGTTTTATTTCTTTCAATGAGAGGAAGTCTACTATTTTACGCTGACAAATTCTACTGGAAATAAATCATACTGCTATGGAAACTATGCCCAATCACCACTGAGAAGTGGATGCTATATATGTTCTTTGAAGGTACATGGTTTAAGCATTGCATTTTAGAACATATTTGACTTTCAATTCTGTTCCCATAGTGTTAGACTAAAGCTTGTCTGCTGACTGCTTTTCTGTCCAGTCTTTTTTAGAATCCCTTGCTATCTTTGCAATGTTGAATCCCATGGTGGAAACTACAAAAATCTTGTGATTAGTTCTGGCTATGCTACTTCTGGCCATGTGTCCTGGGGTAGGCTTCCCAATCTTTCTGATCCAATACAATTATAAATTATCAAGACTATAAAAATAAAGATAATATCTCGTAAGGCTTGGGTGAAGATCAAATAGGGTGATGTGTGTATAGGTATTGAATCTTTCCTTGGACTTTTTTATGGGAGGCAGTTGAGCATTTGTTGAGCCTCCCTAGGCTTCGTAAGGAGACATGTCTTATTGAATGAAACATGCAGTTGAAGCGTCAATAATGCACTCCAGAGAGGATACCTGGAGGAATATTTGAATAATCTTCTTCTTCATATGGAAGTTGAATGAGAATGAGTTTTTTCCCCCTGATAAAGTGAATTCAGAGTTTTAGGAACTCAGATATAGTAGAACATCTGTTGAGTGAATAAATTAATCAACAAGACAAAAGGAAGAAGGGTTTACAAAAGTAAGAGATGGTAACTGAGAGGGAGAGATTACTTGAAATTCCAAAATAATTGAAATACCTCAAATTACTTTAAATATCCCACATCCGTTTACTTTTTACTTTTTGAATAACAGCCTCTAGTGCTCCTTGCACTGCATCTTCTTAATCTCTCTCTCTCTCTCTCTCTCTCTCTCTCTCTCTCTCTCTCTCTCTCCTCCCCCCCCTCTCTCTCTTCCTGTTCATCTGTGTCCAGAAGCCCCCCACCAAACCTTGAACCAAGATTGAGCAGATCTGAATGTCTATAGACATTTCTGGTACAATGATCCAACATTAGAGACCCCAAAATTCCAGCGGAACTTTACTACCCCATTTTGGTTTGCCTTGCAGATCTTTTTCTGTCCTGAGTGGTTCTATCCAACCAGTTTTATGTAAGATCAAGGCTTTCTTAGGAAATCATCTTCCCAACTCTCACCCACTTCCCAGATAAATTCTATTTAGAGCAGTTTTGCCAGCTTGGCCTGTGTGAAAAGTGCCAAAGGAGTGGGTTTTTAAATCAGGATGATCCAGGATAGAGATAGGATAGGCCAGGAGGTCAGAAAGGGCAGACTCAGGGCACCAGAGAGTCTGGAGCTGGATGGGATAGAGGACCTGGTGGTCAGAGGGAGAACTGAAGTAAAAGGAAAAGGTTTGCACTAAGCCCAAACAATATAAAACGTGGACAAACAATCTTATTAAAGGCAGGAGAAAACACGAAACTCTTGTTTTTGTTTATTCAGTTATTTATTTTATTAGTGACCCGGTACATGAAATTCATGCACATTAAAAGAAGATCAATTGGAGGAAATAATTTAATATTGCTACTTGCCTTTTCTCTATAATAGAAGTGTCAGAGATGAAAGAAAATTAATGAAATGTATATGAAAACCTTCCTCCTGTCAGAGTCTGGGGCTTATTATGGGACCCAGAGTCAAGTCCCTACCCATCCACATGTGCCTCAAAATCTCCTGAGACCCAGATCCAGCCACCCCTCCCCCCTCATTGGGCTAGATCCAGACCCGACTAGTCCCACCTTTGTCAAACCCTGCTGGGCAGGGGGTGTAGCTTCAGGTCCTCTGGCCCAGCATCAGGACGGGGGCATGGCCTGAGTTCCCCAGTCCAGACCAGGCGGGGGGCATGCCTTGAGGTCCCCTGTCAAGCCCCACCAGATGGGGGGGGGGCACAGCCTTAGGTCCCCCAGCCCAGCACTGAGAGGGGGGAGTAGCCTCAGATCCCCTGTCAAGCCCCATTGGGTGTGGGCATGGCCCGAGTTCCCCTGACCCAGCACATGGGGGAACATCTTGAGATCCCCCATCAAGCCCCGCTGGGCGCAGGGTGCAGCCTGAGGTCACCTGTCAAGCCCTGCTGGGTAGAGGTGCAGCCTGAGGTCTCCCAGCCTGGTGCCAGGGTGGGGGGAGCCACCTCAGGCCCCTAGCCCAGCACCAGGATGGGAGGCACACCTTGAGGTCCCCCATCAAGCCCCACCAGGTGAGGGTGCCACCTGAGGTCCCCTGTCAAGCCCTGCAGGGTGGGGGACATGGTCTGAGGTTCCCTTTCAAGCCCAGGGGAGGGCATAGCCTCAGGTCCCTGCTGATTGCTTGTTAAGGCTTCTTATGGGAACTTGGCCCCAGCTGTGGGTGCAGCCATCTTTGTGATGGAGTGATGGTTAATTAGCATATTCCCTCTTTATTAGATAGGATATCTATGATTCTTTGAACTTACCTCAACCTGAGGACATTTCTTTTCTTTTTTTCTGGAGTCGGAATCTTTGTTTGGTCACTATAGCTGCAACAGTTCAGGACCCACATATTCAGACTGTGAGGCAATGCAGCAGAGCAGAAGAAGGACAGCCTGGGCCGTCATTCAAATTTTAATCCAGTAATTTGCTGGCTGTGTGAACTCTGGCAGGTCATTTAACCCACTCCAAATCTCAATTTCCTCATTTTAAAGTGGCAGTAATAATAGGTATTCATGGGAAGACTGAAAGGCTTGAATGAGGTGAAATGTGTAAAACATCTGAAACATGGGATGTGCTCAGTATGCTATAGCTATTTCCTATTGTCGTTGAAATCCACTCCAGCTCGCAGTGCTCCCCAGAGACCTCTCCATAAGTTGCTTCTCCTGGGTATGGAAGGGAGTCCAGGACACTCTGAGCAACCTTGAGTCCACACCAGTTACTCTGGCCAAGGACATTTCATGGAACTGAGAATAGACTGTCTGCCATGGCTTAGGAGTGGCAGATGGCCCTGCTTCCCGCAGCTACATGGGGAACATCTGGACAACGGGAACTGCAAAGTGAATCTCTTCAAACACTTCCATCTCATGGAGAGCTCTAGTCCCATTTTGTTCTGACTTCTTGCTCTTTGCCTTTTCATGTTGGCCCCCAGCTGCCCACCAAGAGCTCAGAGCGGCAATGTAATCCGTAACAGTGAAATCTATGTCCCTCCATTCTCTTCTGTCCATAGTGGAAACATTAATCTTGGGTACAACACTCTGAAACAGCTGTGGTCCCATTTCAAGTTATTTTTATATTGGATAACATCCTGTCATTATTATCAATCTGTTGAATGAAATGAAAAAGTCGGCGGGGGGGAGCACTTATGTCTTTACGATCTCCTTATGAAATGAAATCTTTTTAGTACTTTAGGACCAAATAAACCATCACCACCACCTCCACTAACAACAAAACAGAAAACTAAAGTAAGGGCTCTAGACTCAGTGGTAGGCCCTGGTCAGATCTGCAGCAGGCTGGATTAAATGGAAGAAATAAGTGCAGAATATAACTTTCGTGTATGATATAATAGGTATAGCCTCTGAGAGATGATGAGACCCCTCTCAAAGCCTAGGGTATAAGAGGCAGCAAGCTAGGACTGTTTTCTTATTCCAAGCAGGCAGCCTTGACCACCAGAGCTGTTAGTTTGCTAGTCTGATAAAGAATGATTTCTCTGATTCTTGCTCAATCTTCTAATCCCACTCCAACCTTTATGGATTGGCCTAGCTGGGAACAAGAAAGATCTGGGTTTGCATTCTGGCTCTGCCTTCTAATGATCTATGATAATAGAAAAGTTATTTAACCTTCTAATCTTTGTTTTTTCATCTTTAAAGCAATGCACACTTCAAAAAGTTTTTCCTGGGCATTAAATAACATAATTAAAATCAAGCATCTACAACACCCACACAAGTAATGCTCAGTAACTTTTAATTTTCTTCCTACCCTTTCCACAGAGAACCAGGTAAAAATGGCCCTGAGCCTCACCTATAAGTTAATAATAATAATAATAATAATAATAATAATAATAATATTTATTTTGTTGATTCTAAGATACCTTTTGTCATTGTAATATCTTCCACTTGGCAACATCCTACAGTCTGGATAACCAGAAGGCAATTGTGACATAGCTGTTATTGCTTGTGAATATATAAACTTATTGTTATTTCTGATGGCTTGACTGGACAACTATAGTTCTCCTTGCCATTTGAGAACAATTTGAGGAAGTGTGAGTCTTGGTTGTGGGTGGAAAATTTTACACAACTTCTGATAAGGTAAAAACCATGTCCTCACATCAAAAGCAGCAAAATGGGTATCAGCCACATGTAAGAAAATATCAGAAACAATAGTGGAGCACTTTTTAAAGAAAACCACAATACAAGTGTGCTGATGGCCTAAAGGATAAGATCAAGTGCAAAAACACAAGCCTTTTCAGACAACCCCATGGAAAAGTAACTCAGACCGTAAAATGAAGAGGCTTTCAGAATATGTTAACTAATTTATTTTGATACGTTTTCCTTTCAATTATGTATAAAAATGATATATAGTAAAAAGTAAAAAGCTATTCCCAACTAAGTCCAAGAAAGTTATTTTTATATGTACACAATAAAAAGCCAAGTGATAGAAGAATATTGTATCAAAATTTTATTGGCAATATCCTTTTAATCTTAATAGTATATAAACTAATGGTTCAGTTTATAAATAATGGCATCTTAGATTCATGAACTAGGGTTAAAAAAAACACATACCACAAAACTCCCTAATTTGTTACAAGAAATAAATGAGGGGGTGTATGAAAAGCATTCTCATACCCATTGTCCAACACATGCTAATTGAATCTCATTCAGAATTGACAGTCTTGGACTCTTAGAAGTGACCTCAAGGATCATCTCCTGGAATGGTTCTATTCTTCTGCCAGTTACACTGGTGCCAATTGTATTTGCAGACCACTTTGAGGAGCTTCTTAAATGTAGACATCACCATCCCCTGGCTACATTTGTTTGAAGTAGAGTCCAGAATAGATGTCTCTATGCTGGTGCCAACTTGGCACTAGAGTTCAGCCCAACAGACATGCTCTACAAGTAACAACGGGTCTTCTAGAAGATCCTTGACTTTTGGCATTTAATACTCAGAGACTCAGCCAACAGTAGATTGGAGAGAAAGCCACAGCATCCACAAAAAGAGACAGAAAATAGAAGCCACTAGAGAGTAGAAGCCAGGACCAAAAAGGACCACAAAAAAAGCAGAGCCCAAGAAACAAAGCAGCAGAGGAATAAAAAAAAAAAAAAAGCAGAAAGAGAAAGAAGCAGAGATAGAGGTCATTCAAAAGAGCCCAATTCACCCAATGTCAGCCTAAAGTTGGGATTCAGTGTAATGCATTCCTCAATTACTCACACTTACGAGATTTTTGCAAGGAAATAAATATATATTTTTAGCTGGTTCTTTAAAAAGAAAACTCTTTTCTTGTCAACTGATTCAGTGGTCTTTGTTCTTTATTCATTCTTTAAAACCCTATAGAGATGAAGTTTATAGTCCATTATAATAATGCCTAAGAAAACCTATCAAAACATTTCCATATCTGTAATTCACAATAGCCAGACAAACACTATGCAGATCACATTTAATTTTCAGCAAATTGTCATAGGCAGCAATTCCCTTGCTTATGGATTTGGGGAAGTGGTAATTTCCTTTAATGTATGGCATATTTACTGTAATTAAAAGCATTTTTTTATTGCTTTTGGTTTGTTTCCAAATGCACAATCAGTGTGAGGTCAACTGGAACTGAAAGGAGAAGAAACAGACATGGGACATAATGAGGAAAGACACAATTTTTTTAAAGTCAAGACTGAAAACCTACTTCCAGGATCTTCTTTCCTCCCCATTGGTAATCCTGATTGAAATGCTCCACCAGTAAGCGAGGACAAATACCCCAGTGAACTGACAACATTTCTTCATGTTGAACTCTCATACACATAGGACTGGTTGAAACATTAAAAGGCTTGACCTGGACCCAGAAAGTTGATTTAAATCACTGCTCTGCTATATAATAGCTGATGTTCTTGAGCAGATCACCTGGACCCTCTGAATCTCCAACTCACATCCTCAAAATGAGATACTAATACTGACTGCATAGGGAATTGTGGGAATTCACATCCTCAAAATGAGATACTAATACTGACTGCATAGGGAATTGTGGGAATTCACATCCTCAAAATGAGATACTAATACTGACTGCATAGGGAATTGTGGGAATTCAGTCAATGAGATTTGTAGATTGCAGAAAACCACAAGGAGGTGAGGACCGCACAGGGGGTGGGGGATGAGAGTGGGGATTACTGTTGTACCTGATCCTAGGAATACTTTGTCACTCTGGGCAGGGCAAGTGGAGAGGATGTAAGCTCTTGCCAAAGCAACACTAACTTAAATCTCCAATCTTTCCCATGCCAAAACTGTTTTGTGTTCAGGTTGATTGATTGATTATTATAATCCTCAGCCTCTCAATTATCCCTCCACTGCTGGGAAAGGCAGTACGTTTTATCTGACAAGATGGTGTTTTTCTTTTTTTTTCTTTTTAAAATCTTGGTTTTATTTTTATTCTCCAGCCTATGATCCCAACAGGTTTTGTGTATTTCTTCTGTTGTTTCCCTAAGCTTATCACCAAATTATGCTAATTTTGCTGAAAATAATTTTCCCCAATGCTTGATGCTTTTTGGCCTGAGTATTTAGCAATATATTGAAATACAGATTAAAATGGTGAGCCCATTTTTTTTTAATGGGTATAAAATCTGAGTGGGTTTTGTGTTTTGTTTTTAGTTTCATCTTTGAGGTTTGTATTCAGGCACCTCTATGGTACTGCTTTCATTTTGAGACATTTTTACACATAATCTGTTTTCTTTCCTCATAGAATGTCGGCATAGCTATAAAATAACATGGTCACACTGAGATGCAGTTATATAGCTGTTTGGTCTCACTTAGTAGCTAAGGCTCAAAACTATTAAGCTAAAATTTATGCTTTTGGAAATTACAAATGACCTCCTGCCATGGAATTCTGTGGTTGGCTTTTAATAATTAAAACCATCACTTTCATCCCTCAAAGGCCAAGGATGCCCTTTAGTTGAACTCAATGGCTTGACAATAATTGTGAGCGAGGAGGGAAAATGCAGAAAGTAATAGTTTATGGTAGAAAATCTGACTCTCATTGCCCTGGTTTTTCTGTATTCCTCAATGGTTGAACTTTTCAGTCAACACATTCATAAACATTAAAAAAGCTTTTGCTAAATCTATAGCACTGTGCTAGATGGTTGGGAAGAAAGGCAAAGATTTATAAGATATGTCTCTTCTCTACAATCTTATTGTGGACAGAAGACCCAGGTAATGCTGATTTTCCTTTGTCTCACCTCAGTCACATACTTCATAGTCATAACCTACACCTGGCCACTTCATGATCCTATTCTCAGACCACCTGATCCTATCTTTCCAGGCCATTTCCTCCAATACTTCCCAACTTCAACAATTTTTCATCAGGACCTACAATCCATCTCTTTCACTGTCCCTGGCCCCTCTAAAGTCTTTTTGTTTTTAATATAGTTTTTTATTGATTTTTTTTTCAGAGAGGAAGGGAGAGGGATAGAGTTAGAAACATCGATGAGAGAGAAACATTGATTTCTCCCTTGATATACAATTGCCTACTCAAGTTCCACCTGGATATTTAATAGATATCTCAAACTCAATACATGTCAAAAGGAACACAATTCTCCCCCTGCCCCAGATCTAATTCCATTATTACTCCTCCTCCCAGTTATGCAGACTAACGTCTTTGGAGTCAACCTTGACTCCTTTCTTTCTCTCACAACACATTCTCAATTTATCAGAAAATCTTTTTAAAAATATATATTTTTATTAATTTGAGCGAGAAAGAGAGAGAGAGAGAGAGAGAGAGAGAGAGAGAGAAAGAGAGAGAGAGAGAGGCATCAATGATGAGAGAGAATCATTGATCAGCTGCCTCCTGCATGCCCCACACCGGGTATCAACCCCTTAACCTGGGCTTGACCCTGATTGGGAATCAAACTGTGACCTCCTGGTTCATAGGTCAATGCTCAACCACTGAGCTACCCTGGCTGGGCTATCAGAAAATCTTTTCTATTTCTTTTTCAAAATCTATCCAGACTCCAAAAACCTTTCACCACCTTCATTACTACCATTTTATCTAAGTTATCATTGTCTCTCACCTCTTACTGTAAAAGATCCTCAACTTCATCTCTCCTTCTGTCCTTTTCCTCTGAAATCTATTTCCAACCCAGCATATGGAGTAAGCTTTAAGAAAAATAAATCTAAGTAAAATAATGCAGTTTCTCTGCTCAAACCCTTCAATTGATTCCCAACTCACTCAGAGTCCTTTCCATGACCTGTAAGATCTCACCTTTTGACCTTATTTCCTATGACTTTCTCCCTGGCTCACTCAGCTCAGCCACATCAGTGTCCTTCCTAGAAAAGACTAGCACTGGGCTGTAGTGTTTAAGTCATAAAACACAAAATAAATTATTTAGTTAGACAAACTGAGTTTTCACTATCACCTCTACCACTGTCTCTATCAGCAAAACGGACAAGGTTCTGAGGGATGAAATATGTTTAAAAAAGAGATTTTCAATTTATACTACAAAGTATTTTCTTGCCATTAAAAATAATTTTAAAAAATAAATAAAAATAATTTAAAACAACAAATATTCAAGTGGTGGTGATACCTGATCCACAGGGCTATCGGGAATATTACTTAAAATAATATGCATGCTCATTAAAATGGAGCTATAATTTAGCCCATCTTCCCACTGTTCTTAAGTACAGAGCATTCATACTCTAAATAGCCAGTTGGATTTCACAGATAATAAAAGTGTGCCTTCTATGAAAGGTCCAATGTGCTTTCTTCCTCTTCTACAAAACCCTGGGATCCTTTGTAAGAACAGTTGGGAAATCCTTAAATGTGTATGGACATTACTGTATAGATTTTCACTGAATGACATTTGATTAGACAAACCTCAAACATTTTAAAGGAAGACCTTTAAAATAGATGGGTGCTTGGATTCATGATAGTAACTAGATAAGGAAAGATGAAGGAATCCTAGTTAAAAAGCCTAGTTAGAAAAGAAAATCAACTTGGTGATTAATATTTATTGAATGTAATTACTCTTGAACTAGTCCTTCACTACCTCTCATTCTTTGAGTTTTTAAGTCATACCTTACTTAGTTTCTCCTACATCTTAACACTTGTCATAACCTTTGAACAGGTACCACAAATATATAGCATATTTATTACTCTTCCCCTTTCCTCTGGGCAAATATTGCTAGTCTATCATGGCACTCTTATTATCACGGCACTCTTTAAATGGCCTTCTCAACACAATAGTCCAGGCTGCCAGTATATTCAGTCATAGTTACCATAAAATCTAAAACCTCTTTATCATCCTATGAAGGTTTCAATGTTCATTTAAGACACTCATCTAACAACATAGCCTTGCACTCCTCAACCTCTTTATTTGAACGACCTCTTAATTTCATTCATTACCCCCAACCTAGAAACTGCCATCAGTTGAAACAGTCACTTGACATCCTTCTAGGTGACAACAATCTTCAAACTTCTAATGCTCTCATCACTTCACTTCTTCTGCCCAATGTCTTTAACCCTGGCACCCCATTTTATCCAGAAGCTCCTCTTCTGGCTTTTCTTTCCAACCCTGGGTCCCATGGAGAAAGCACAAACTGCTCTTTGACATCTTGAAATTCCTTGCCACCATCCATTCCCCCATCTCTTGTGAAACTAACCCAGAAAAAAAAAATGGTACTGGGTTAGTGCTACAGCTTTGTTTTTTCCTCCAAGAAGCTGGATGCTGATGGGAAAGATTCTACAATCACACAGATTCATGCTATGCAGTCTCAAGGCCTTGACCTGCAGCCAGGTTCTTCTTGTACTTGACTGTGATCAGCTCCCTCTCCTCTCAAACTTTCTCCATTTTCTGTAGGACTTTTTCTTAACTCCATTCTCACAAAATAATCTTGTTATTTATTGAGGGGGAAAAAACCACATAAGGAAACAGCATTTTTCTAACCACTTCAGTTTCTAAACTTACCCTGCAAAAATATGTTTATAGCAATGCCTGCCTTTACCATTGATATGCAAACCATAACAAATGGAACTGCCCCAATTACTGCTATTATTCTCAATCTATTGTGCTTTGTCAGAGAATCCCCAAAGCGTTGCTTGAGTCCACCCTCATTCTTTCAACTACCTTCAGCTGGACCTAGATGGCTACCCATAAGCCCTAGTATTGGCCTAGGACCTGTCCACCTCTTTCAGGTCCTCAAGGCTATTTCACCTTCTGTGCCAGGTCCCCAAGGCCATATGATCATCTCGCATCTCATGAACAGAAAGGGGACCCTCTGATTTTCATATTTCCTCTTTGATCCCCCCTTTTCATTCTCCTAGAGTTCTTCCTATATGCCCATCACTGAAGAAGGACCCCCTACCGATATCAGCCAATCTTGTCAGCTGTGGTTTACAACCCTGGACCTTATACATTGATTACATTCTCTATCATAAGCATTATAAATCTCTCCATATAGATTTCAATTGAAGTTTCTCATAGTCTTAAAAATAAAATGGAATAAAAATGTAAACTTCCTACCTCTATATTATCCTTTCTAAGGGCCCAGGGGGGTTCCCTTACTATTATCAGAAAACTCTTTACTATTAGCCTCCGTTTTCTTAAAACTTATTTCTTTCTTTCCTAACCCCTTAAAATGTGGCTACTGACACACAGTTTTACTGGGCCTTCTTTCTTTAAGGTTAACTGAATAATTCACAAAGCCAACAGTCTCTTCCTGCTATAACACACATAAAACTTACACTCAAATATCTATATTTTTTATCTTCATCTTTTAAAAATACTTTTCTACTCTAAAATAAAATATTCATACAAAATGTGTTTACCACATAAATATGCAGCTTACTGTCCTTGTAATAACTTCCCAAGACAAGACATTAAACAGTGCCAGAATCCCAGGAGTGGGCTGTGACCGTCCCAATCCCCATTCCACACTCCTAAGGGTGATCACTGCCCTGAGTTTTCATCAATTACTTACTTGCTTTTCCTTATTCTTCTACCTCTAGTGTACAACCCCAAATACTTAGTTTTGCCTGTTTAAAACTTTATGTAAATTGAACTACATGATATATATATTTCTGGACCTGGCTTCTTTCACTCAACATTATATTTGTGATACTTATGTATTTTCTTGTATTCAGCTGTAGTTTATTATTTTTATTGCTCTTATAGTGTTCCACAGTTTATTTATCCATTGTACTGTTGATGGACATCTGGGTTGTTTGCAGATGAAGGCATATGGATAGTGCAGCTATGAACATTCTTAAATGTATTTTGATGCATGAGCGTACATTTCTTTTGGAGATATGCCTAAGAGTGAAATTACTGAGTCATAGATTGCATGGGTGTTAGTTTTCCCCCCACCTCTTTTCTGAACCTTTCCTTTGCATTCACAAAGCCAGTTTGGAAGATAGAAATCTAATTAAAAGACTCATACGCTTTAGATTTTTCAGTCCTATGGGAACCAAAATGGGGTGTTAGAGGCCTAATGCCTAAGTATTCTAGAGGCTCCAAGGGCTGAAGGGATTGACACACTTTGCCCTTTAACATAGGGACAGTATGTTTGGGTCCCCGTCACCTAGTTCAGTGTCTGGCACATAGGAGTCACTTAATGAATTTGGTTAATGAATGCATGATCATGGAGGGACTTGCAAAGCTTAGTGAAAGTAGTGTGGTGGTCAAGTGATAGGAGGGAGAATGGGGAAAAGCTTGGCAGTCATTGCCAGGAGCTTCTAATGCTCAACGAGATGTCTGACAAATACAAATTCAAATCAGAATGGCTGGGCTCCACCAGGGGCCTTCTGCTGGTACCCTCATTTTGGACAGGTGCCATCCCACTTTCTGATGTCATCCAAAAAGCAGGAGGAAAAATATGATATTGTGCCTGAGGCCATTTTTAGAAGCTGAAAATAGAGTCATTTCGCTTGTCACTGCTGCTTGCTCAGTTTGAACAAGCAAATGATTCAGAAATGAGCAAACCATTAGTGTAAAAAAAAAAAAATCAATGTGTGAAATGCTATGACAAGAACTACTGTGTGATGTTTTGAAAATGTAGTTTGAAAACTAAGCCACATTATTGTTGCTGGTTTGGAATATTTTGTCATCCGTTTTAGCTCACTTAACTTATTTTTTTGCTTCAAGAAAGTCCTGCGAAATCTACTATTTTCCAAAGATTTAGAAGGTAAATATCTCACCTTCACCGAAAAGGAATTTTGAATATAAAATAAGATATGACAAGGTATCTTGTCTCCTTTAAATGCACTAGCAAATTTGCTTTGGTATTTGTAAATGTCAGAACCTGTGATTCATGTTCAAAGAGAAAGCAGCAGCCCAGGAGGGATTTGCTCACAGGAAAAGTGCACTTATTATATTAACTCAATTAAGTCCACATTAAAATCTGTTCTCCATGTGGAAGAAACAGAACAATAGTGCATAAAGCCACTGTAATTTGAAGTCCCAAGCAGCATCCTGGGTTTCAAATGACTCACAGAAAATTAATGAACAGCCTAAAGCTCACAAATTAGGACAAAAATAGGGTTTCCATAATTCTTCCTCTAATATGGTATTGTAACAAGATGTTAGCAGTAGCTATAGAAATAATGACTAATTTAAGATGTTTGCGACATAGATAACAAGTGGGGGAAATGGCCCACAATTCTTAGTTCAATTGGCAAGAGCTTTCAACACATTGCCAAGTAAAAGTGGGGAATTCAAATCATCATCAAATGTTGTTGAATTATTTTTCTTATTTACTCATTTCCTCCAAAGGCTTGTGGATACAAACAATAGTATAGTGATTGCTCGAGGGAAAGGGGAGTTGGAGAAATAGAACTGGTTAAAGGGGGGGATTAATGGTTGTGGAAGGAGACTTGACTTGGGATGGTAAACACAATACAATATACAGATGATGTATTGTAGAATTGTATACCTGAAACCTATGTAATTTTATTAACCAGTGTCACCCCAATAAATTCAACAAAAAATAAATTTAAAACAATTGTAACATTTATATACCTATTGTGACCTAATCAATAGTAAATAATAAACTAATTTGGGAAGTAATGAAAATGACTCACCTTTGCATGTAGGGGTGGACAAAAGTTGTGAGTACATGAAACACAAAGTTTATTCTTATATTATTATTTATTAATTATTGTATTACTTATTTGTATTCCAACTGTCAACCTACTTTCGCCAAAACCTGTATATAAGCAACGTATACATAGATGTATATGTGTATATTATGCATGTATGAACATTTGTATGCATGTTCATACATGTGTGCATTGTCCTCTCTTCTAAATACATGATGAGGACAAATAGTCCTGGCAAGACTTACTTCTAGGATAATGTATATGTGAAGTGCCACGGTCATCATATTATTCATTTTATTGTCTTTTCTCCTCCTTGGAAATTTCTGGAGGAATTAGATATGCAAACCCAGAATACTAAGAAATTGCTGCTCAGAAAGAAGTTACTACAATGAAACCATTCTACTGATGAACTCTGACTTCCTAAAATGAAGAGTTACATTACTGTGTTGGCTTTGCAATTTCTTCACAAATTAAAAATGCTCTTTTTTTTTTTCTAGCGGATCAGGAACTTCTGCAAACCTGGTATCTAAATCAGTTTTCTATCTGAAAGGAGTACAGGCAAGCTCTGAGACAGCTCTGTCCGGGGCTGTGACAAGAAAGAAGTGATCGCCTTTTATCCCACATGACAAAACCCATTCAAAGATTTGCTGATTTGACAACGATAATGATTGCTATGGGTTAAACTATATTTCCTCAATAGATATGTTGAAGTCCAAACCCCTCATACTTGTGACTGTGACCTTATTTAAAAATAGGGTTTTGCAGATGTAATTAGATGAGAACATCCTAGAATAGGGTGGGTCCTTGATCCCATATGACTCGTGTCCTTAGCAAGGAGAAGAAACACAGATGCAAAGGGAAGATGGCCAGGTGAAGAGGCAGAGATTGGAGTTATGCTGTCACAAGCTAAGAAAGGCTTGGAGGTACCACAAGCTGGGAGAGGCAAGGAAGGATTTTCTGTTGAAGACTTCGAATGGAACATGACCCTGCTAAATCTTCATTTTAGACTTCTATCTATCAAAGCTATGAGAACACAAATTTTGTTGTTAAGCCACCTAGTTTGTGGTACTATGGCAGTCCTAGGACATGAATACAATGATAATAATAATATGAATAACAATGTTCCATACATTATGTGTTTTATTTATGTGCCAGTAACAATTCTAAGTGCAATACCTGTACTGATTCATTGGTCTTATGGTAGTTACTATTAATTATTCCCCATTTTACAGGCATGGAAAACCTGGTAGAAATGTGAAATGAGGAAATTTGTTTTCACACAAATAGAACAAACCACCTAAGCAGCCTTCAAGTGCAGGCATCTCTCCAGTACAGGTCTCCGGGACAGGCTGTGGGGTTGGGTAGCAGGAGGCACTGCCTCTGGCTTTAATTTTGCTATAAACTACCCCATAGTGCCTCTTGGATATTCATTTACTTGTATGTAAAACCAGGGAAATTGGATGATGGCAGAGGTGTCTCCCAGCCCTGGAGTGCTCAGACTCTACTTGAAACCTGTGCTTCCAATGATCAGATGGTGGTGATTTGCTAGGGGCCCGGGCTTGTCCTGATGTAGGGGTTTGACATTCCGGGAGACTAGCTGTGCAATTTCTCAAGATACTAGTCTCTGGTTTTCCACTCAGGCCCATGACCTAGTGCTCAGATGTGGCACTAGTCGTCTGGCCCCAGGTCTTGAAGGATCAACAGGACCCTGTGATGCCAGTGCCCCTGCCCTGGCCGGTGGCCCTTTACATGTGGCCTGGGTAGGCAGCTCCTCTCTATCCTGGCTCAGGGAAAGCCTGTTTGAGCTCAGAGGGTGAGGATATTCCCAGGGAAGCGGCGAGCACAGAAGGCCTAATGTGGGCATGTCTGCAAAGCTTCATGATTGGTATAATGCTACTGAAATCAATGGCTGTTTAACCTCTTTATTTATTTCTAAGCTATGCCATAGCATCACCCCAGGTCCACTAAGCCCTAAAAGATGAAGCTCTGGTCAGTCATGACCACTCCTCCTGGTAATGTCCATTTGTTCTCCTAGCTAAACTATAATACCAGACAAATAATCCTCAAATATAGAAGATGCACCTCAAATTCATTCGCCACAGGCCGTGCTGCAATTGTGTGCTGCTGTGAGTGCTTCCTTCCATTTGCTCACCAGACGGTAAGCCTCGCTGGTGCTTCAGAAGCTCTGATGCCACTTGCTTTGTCCCTCATCCTGTCCTGTAGAGTTAGAGTACACAAAGCCCGTGTTTTAACGGGGTTAAGCCAGACAGGTAACAGGCATCTGGGGATATAAACCAGACATTGACAGGTAGAATCCTGCTTATTGAATTCAGCATTATCTGTATGAGAAGGTAATTGGGGGGGGTGTGCTTGAACAACAAAAATTTAGATGGGCCTTAACTTCTGTGGGCTTCGGTTTCTACAGCTCACAGGTCTGGAGACCAGAAGTCCAAGATCAAAGTGCTGGCAGGTGGGTTCCTTCCGAGGCTGTGAGGGATGGATCTGTTCCAAGCCTCTTTCCTTAGCTTGCAGATGGCCATCTTCTCTCTGTGTGTCTTCACAGCGTCTTCCCTCAAGGAGTGTCTGTGTATTCACTTTTCCCCTTTCGTATAAAGACATCAATCATATTGAATTAGGGGCCCACTTTATTCTAGTGTGACCTCATCTTAATCTAACCAATTCTATCTGCAATGACTCTGCTTCTAAATAAGATCACATTCAAAGGCACTGGGGAGTTAAGACTTCAACATAGGAATTTTCGGTAGACACAGTTCAACTCTTAATACCTTCCAACTTCTTAGAAGACTTACTACTATCAGATATCAGCAGAAAGGACTTTTTAAGACTCTCCGCTGGAGTGCAGTCTCAGGCTCAGCTCTCTCAGCCTACCCCCATCTCTTGCCTGGCCAAGTAAGAAAACTGGAATCTATTTCTACAGCATTTCTCCTCCAGCTTTCCAGAGAGGCTGCAGAGGATAATCACGTGAGCTCTAAAATCAGACTGCCTGTGTGAGAATCCCAGCTTCACCACTTACTAGCTTTGGCACCTTGGAAAGTTACTTAACTTCTGTGGGCCTCAGTTCCAACATCCTTATAAAATGGAGCATAAAAGTACCTTCTCAGTCATAGATGTCATAGACTGAATTGTGCCCTCCAAAATTCATATGTTGAAGTCCTAACTCCCAGTACCTCAGAATGTGACCTTATTTGAAAATAGGGTCATTATAGATGCAATTAATTAGGTTAAGGTCATATTGGATGACCTAATCCAATATGACTAATGCCCTTATAAAAAGAACACTGTGTGAAAAGAAAGATATACAGGGAGAATATATTCATCTGCAAGCAAAGGAGAGGGGCCTGGAACAGATCCTTCCCTCACAGCTCGCAGAAGATACCACGCTGCCAACATCATTATTTAGGACTTCTAGCTTCCAGAACTGTGAGACAAAAATTGTTGCCTAAGCCAGTTGGTTTGTGGGACTTTGTTAAGGCAGCCCTAGCAAACTAACACAATGGGATATTAGTGAGAATTCAATGAGCTATTTCATATAAAGCATTTAACACGGTTCCTGGTACTGCATGATCAGAATACAACGAAAAGCGCTGTTGTTATTGTTGTTGTTGTCGTTGTTGTTGTTGTTGACACACTATACTGCTAGTAAGTGAAGTAACAAGGTATGTCTGTTGGATCTTTGGGACACCAATCCCACATTTGGGCCCAAAGAAGCTTCGGGATATTTCCTGATGCTCTCCAGTGGATAGGACTCCTTGCTCTAACTCTTCTCACACCTTTCATTGTGAATTTACTTTAGTTTTTAATTAAAAATAGATTGATGTCCACACAAGAGCATTTTCATTTTCAAGAAAAATAAAAACTAACTCCTTTAATTGGGTGCTTCTCAGAGGCATCCAATTTTGCAATATTTCTTTCCAATCTTTTTTATGGATTCTCTTATATAATTCTCTCCATACATACAATGGGATGACCTATTTTTTAGCATTGTATCATAGTATTTTTCATGCCATTCAGACATTTCATAAGCATAACTTTTAATAGGCACACAACAATCCATCTATGCATATACACGATTTATTTTTAGCTTCTTTCTATTGTTGTTCATGTATTATGTATCTTTTAACTTCCAAAGTCTTTTCTTCTTGTGCCTGAAGTTAATATCTTGAAATCTAATTTTTTTTGCTTGCATCACACTCTTCTTCTCCCCATTGATGTATTTGTCTCTCTCTTTTTCATCCTGCTTCTCTCAATTTCAGCTTTATAAGTTACATTTATAACATGTTTTAATACCATTTCTACATTTGAAAAGTTTCCTCACACTCCCCATTTTATTAGGAGTCCACCATAGCCCTGTGGTATAAAGCAGGGACTATAGAAACTAAAATGCAAAGAAGGAACCTGCCAAGGTCACTTAACCCAGAGACCTTCATTTAGTATCTACACAAGGTCACTATATGAAGGTTCTTTTGGACACATATTTTTTAAAGCAACACAAAATACACAAGGTTTAGGAAAATAGCTTTTCATTGTTCATATTTCTCACTTTTCATTGTTTGTATCTCTCACTTAACAATGGTTATAGGTTTTTCCAAGTGACTTAAAAATAAGGAAAAACAAAATTATTGCCACAGATATACGCGTAGTCTTTCAAACCTCATCAGCAAGTATTGCACTGACCTCCACACAGAATTCCCCATCTTGATTCTATTGCCCTCCCCCCCTTTTACAAAGAAGCAGAGTACTAATTTGTTAATGATGATTGAGGATTGTCTCCTATTACCTCTGGTTACATTGAGTTCTCTCTCCAGGGAAATAATAGCCCTCAGAACCATCCCTTCAGCTCTGTCTTTCCAGATTTAAAAATCAACTTGAACAGTCATGAGGTCAGATTTCCCCTTTGTGCAGGTCCCTGGGGACCAATGGGCTTCCTGAGGAATGTGGAGATAACCAGATTACCTGGGTCTTCTTTCTTTCCCAGATGGTCTCCCATCCTCTCTGGCTTTCCTATTTCCTCCTCAAAGAAAAATAATGGAACATCTTAGTCCATGTATAATAGAACCAAATATTAAATCTTGATTTTGCCAGTTGTTCAAGACACAATATTTTCAAAGCCACAAACTTATTTCAATAGCTGGAATAATACTAGCATTTTCCATAATAACAGAAAAAAACACTTTTAAAAAAATATGTGGGTTTTTTTAATTTTATTGATTTCAGAAAGGAAGTAAGAGGGAGAAAGAGATTGAAACATCAATGATAAGAAAGAATCATTGACCAGCTGCCTCTTGCAGGCCCCGCACTAGGGATTGAGCCTGAAACGCAGGCATGTGCCCTGACCTGGAATCACAGTGTGACTTCCTGGTTCATAGGTTGATGCTCAGCCAGCTGGGCCAGAAAAACACTTTTATAGCTTGTCATGTGCCAGCCATTGTTCTGAGCAGTTTATATTCATTCATTTAGTCCTCACAACAACCCTATATGGTAGATTCAATTATTGCCCTGTTTTGTAGATTGGCAAACTGAAACACAGTTATTTGTTTTGCCCTAAATGGCACATACACAAGAGCCTGAGGGAGACTTTGGAGAAGACAGTCCAGCTTCAGCTGGATTCTTACTCGCTGCATTATGTGGACCTTTCAGGCACTGTGCTAGTCTCTTTATACACATCATCTTACTTAATGTCCGCATGATGTAAGTATAGTATTTACCTGCATTTCACAGATGAGGACAATGAGGCTCAGTGGAGTTGAGTATCTTGCCCAAGTTGCACATTGGTACGCTCAGAGCATACAAACGAATTTGCCTTCCTGTTTCTCTGGGTTACAAAACCATTGACCCAGTGAGGAGACATCTCAGAGAATGATGTGAATGCTGATCATAGAGTCGTCCTAAGAATGAAGTGGAGCAGTCGATAAGCAAAGTCTAAATAGGGCTGCTGCACCCCTCTGCTGTGTGCTGCTGCCGTTCTCCTGAGGAACATAGCTTTCAGCACCATCACCCCAGGCTGACTGAGTCACCAGGGAGCTGGGAGGCAAGGGGGCATGGATGACCATCAGCAAATAGACACCAGAGAGGGACACTGTAGGGGTGGGCTGTTATTTCAGATGAGGCAGAAAAACAGAATGGAGAGGCAACATGCAGAGAGATGCTTTGACCTTGACCTTTGGAAGGAAGTAAAATTAAGTCCAATCACTCACCTAATAAAAGGCATTCTTCAAAGAGACCCAATCTACATGGTTATTTCAACGGGCATCTTGCCCTTGTGGAAAAACAAGCTTGGCTTTCAAATCATTTAAATTTGCATATTAGTGCAATGGGGAGCTTAATCGGGGAGGTAATGAGATCTCCCAAAGAAATGAGAACCACGAATTGAGGCACAATGAAGGCATGGAGCTGCTGGTAAAGATAAAATATTTATGGAGCTATTTGGGGGGGAGGGGGTGTTGAGGTCTGGGTGGAGATGGGGGGATGGGGGGAGAGACAAGAGCAGGAGGCATAGAAGATAACAAGAGGGAGCGGTGACTCCTGAATTTGGTTTCAGGAAAACAAAATTCTTAAACACAGAGGACATTTTTTTTTTTTAAAGCAACTTTACAAAATGAGGTTACAGATTATTTTTCAGTTATTATAGTATCAAGGAGGTTTTCATGTGGCAATAACTTTTCAGTCACAGCTGGAAACACATTCTTTCAGAAGCACAGATCCGTTGGTTGTTTTATTGCACTCTAGGGGGTATTGTTGAAAATAACAAGCGAGATTTCTTTCTGGGCTCAATGGTACCTGGGCCTGCATTGTGGCTCTATTCATCTTCCTAGGACAAGCAGTTGGCTTGAAATCTAACCCTGAAATTTGCCTTCCATAAGGTTTCCTCCGAGGGTATCCCAGTCGGCCCATACTTCCCACTCCAAGGAAGCAGGATCCATTCTCAGCAAGAAATCTTGACCCTGTAACATTTCAGAACTGAATCGTGTCCCCTTCCTCACACATGGTTATTTGCCCCATCCCAGTGCTCTGTCTCAGGGAACTGAGGCTGCCGTGATATCCAGATGGGGCTATTCACTGGACACAGGCAGAAAAGAATGGCAGTGCAATACAAAACTTTCAGGTGAACTGACATCCTTGGGTTCTATAAAGAACAACAGAACAAGAAGAGCATTTCCACTTACTTGTGTACAGGTTGCACTCCGAATCATCTGGACACTGACATGAGGCCTAATTGATTAGAGAGGCTGGTGTTGCTATCGGCTGACCTGTTGTTTCCACTCTTACAGGGTCTGGTTGGCTGTCAACAAATATAATTGAATGATGACCACAGAGCAAGAAGGCAGGAAATCTGATTCAGCCCACTGAAGAATGAGCTGGCTGCTCAGGCTGCAAGGTTTGAGATTCTGATATTTAGAAACACATAGTATGTTCAGGGGCACAAGCCAGAAAGTCAAATTTTACGGCATCGTAGCACTTGAATGAATTGTGTGAGGTCCTTTGTGTTCATCCTTAACTTTGAGTGTGACCTTCAAAGCGCCTGAAATGACAGTTCCATCCATTTCATAAACTTTACCCTTTTCTATTGAGAAATTTTTCTTTATATAGCATCTGAAATGCCAACTCTCTCCTTTTCTGTTCTGTTTCTTATTCTCCTTGTTCCTTTCCCTGTGTTTCATATTTTCTCTTTAACTTTGCTATTTTTTTCTTGTCTGTATCCAACATTTTATTCTCCTCAAATTTTAGAGCAACCTCTTCTTTTTTCTTTTTTTTTCTTTTTTTATATATATATTTTATTGATTTTGTACAGAGAGGAAGGGAGAGAGATAGAGAGTTAGAAACATCGATGAGAGAGAATCATCCATCAGCTGCCTCTTGCACATCCCCTACTGGGGATATGTCCACAACCAAGGTACATGCCCTTGACCAGAATCGAACCCAGGACCTTTCAGTCCCCAAGCCGACGTTCTATCCATTGAGCCAAACCGGTTTCGGCAGAGCAACCTCTTCTTAATAATTTGCTATTGCCCTATATCTTCCCTATAAAAGGTTAATGTTTATTAATTTCTTCATTTTGGGTCCTGCAAATTTCAAAAACAGTTTCACCCAAGTAACCCTTATTCAAATTACAACTGTTTCCTATTATTCTCTCACTTTATAGCTGGGAGTCTGGGCAGCTATGTGAGTTTACCACCAGGCATTTCCTCCAGTTGCAATCAAACTTGTTTTCTGATTGTTTTATGGCCACCCATTCCAAAAGGTAAGATATTTATTCCCAGAAAATAATACTGGCATTGAGAAACTTGGGATGTACACTTTCAATTCAGTTATTTAAGTATTGACTTTTCAAAAAGATGCTAGAATAAGTACTTTCCTAGGGACACTCACATGCTCCTTGAAGCTTAACACAGGTCCCAATATTATTGTATTTGTACAGAATAGTCTGTGAAGTGTCATGATAAAGTTTAAAAAGCAGGCTAAGGGGACTTCAAGAAAAGAAAAATTGCATTGAAGAGCAGTTAATACATTAATTATACTATAGGAATATGTGAAGAGAGGTATGAACCCTACCTTTGCATTTACTGTGAAATTCAGCTGTCATTCCATTCCACTCTAACAGTAGATCTCTATTAAAAAAAAAAAAAACATACAGAAAGAAGACAAGAAATATGAGAGCATTTTAATCTCAACTGCTTGAGTATTTCAGCAGTAAATATAACAGCTACTAATCCTGTGTTATATATTTGAAAGGTACTAAGAGAGTAGATTTTAAAAGTTCTTATCACACAAAGTAATAAAACGTAACTATGTGAGGTGAGAGATGCTAACTAAATTATAGTAATCATTTCATTATATGTATGTATACGAAATCATCATGTTGTATATTCAAAATTTATATATCAATAAAACTAGGGAGCAAATAATACCTACTACCATTTATTGAGAGAATTCTATCTGCTTCCAATGTTTTAACTGCTTTATGCACATGAACTTAGTAATTCCAATAGGCTTAGGTCCTAGGCATCTTTATCCCCTTTTTACAAATGAGATGATTAGATTAAAAACATACTGAAGGTCACACAGTTAATAAGTGGTCAGTCAGGTAAGGATTCAGCTTCAGGTATGTCTGATACCTAATTCCATACACTTAACCTCCCAGCTTTTAACTTCTGTGCTTTATAGTCAATTCAATCTTTTCTCACGATTGACCAACCTAACATCCACTTGCTCCAAATAGGTCTTCCCATTTGCAGTCAATCCCCACCTCACCTCCTGGGTCTGGGCAAACACTGATCTGCTTTCTATCACTGCAGTTCTGTCTGGAATGTCATATAAACGGGTCGAACAGTTGGAAGTCTGTTGTGTCTGGCTTTTTTAATGCCCCATAATGACTTTGAAATTCATCAATGCTGTTGCTTGCACATGATGGTTATTTTTCTTTTCTTTAATTTTACGCCATTCTACCAATCTCCCATCTTAAATGCAAAATACAATGAGACAAAATAAATATAGGAATAAAAAAGTAAACCTCCAGGGACTCCACAGCCTCCCTCCAGCCTCCCTATCTGTCTCCTCTTTGTAGCCAAACTTTTTGAAACAATAACCCTTTTTACTTTCTCCCCTCCCACTCATTCCTCAGTCCAGAAGGGAGGTGACCGGGTGATCAGGGCATTCCCACCTCTGAAACAAGATCATGAACAACTCCCCTTTCACTATATCCATGGACAATTCACCTTTATCTTTCTTATTGTTTTAGCCATATTTGATGCTCTTGAGCACTCCTCCTTTAAACTCTCCTGACTCTCTTCCTTCCTCTCTGACCCCACCTTCTCAGCCTTCCTCTCAATATGCCTTTAACATAAGTGCTCCCTGGGGTGTAAGTTCCAAGACCTCTGTTGTGGTCACTTTCATTCCCCTTCCTGGACAATTTCAACTAACCCCATCTCTCTACCTCTGATCTCTTTCCTGAAGTCCAGACAAATGTATGCTAGAAGCTACTCATTGCCTACACCATTGGTCAGCAAACCGCGGCTGGCGAGCCACATGCGGCTCTTTGACCCCTTGAGTGTGGCTCTTCCACAAAATACCACATGTGGGTGCGCACGGACAGTGCGATTTAAACTTCGTGGCACATGCGCAGAGTTGGTTTTTGGCCTGGGTGAGTCTATTTTGCCCACACTCAAGAGGCCAAAGAGCCTCATGTGGCTCATGAGCCACGGTTTGCTGACCACTGGCTTACACTATTGGGAAAGTATAAACAAGGAACCCAAAAGGCTGATGGACCTTGAGGTCTGGCAAGGGCCAAAGTTATGCACTGATTCTTTAGTTGAAACAATGGTGGCTCAAGCAATTTCCTGACCTAATAGTCTCAAAGTAAATCTTTACTAATATTTACTGACCTTTGAGATAATCTGTCTGCTAGCAGAATTGCTTGCCTGGCTAAGGGCAATATATATATATCTAAAATTGAATAAAAAGCTGGCAGGGTCAGAATCATATATTCAAAATTAAACTCAACATTACAGTGTCCCCCTCAAAACACACACACACACACACACACACACACACACACACACACACATACACACACACACACACACAAAATACCAAAATTGTTCTTCCACCTGTATTCCCAGTTTTAGTAAATGGTTTTAGTATCAACCATTTGTCCAAGCAAAAAAATTCAGATTGGTCTTTCATACTCCCAATCCCACCATGTTCAACAAATCACCAAGAATAGTCAATGCTACCTCCCAGATCTCAGAATCTGTATATTGCTCTCCATTCCTATTCTCAACCCCAGTTCTAGCCAGCATTACATCTCCCCATGGCCACAATGCTGCCCTATAATGTTTTTATCACTCTGATTTTTCTAAAATATAAATCTGATCTTTCACCTTCCCATTTGAAAGTATTTAGTGTCTCAATTCCAAGCTCCTAAGAAAGAACTGGGTCCTATGACATTCCCTGGCCCCAGCTCACCTCCTCAGTTTTTACAGATAATCAATATCTTAGGTGTCAGCTGCTTGGGAGAGATCATCTGACTGTCCCTTGGGTCCTAAACAGAAAAAACTAGGAATGTAATGAGTGACGGATTCTTAGCCATTTCTTAAGAGGCTGGGTCTTGGCGATGACTGAGCTACTGAATGCTGTCTGCTTCAGAGGAGAAGTTAAGTCCCCCAACCCAAAGGCAGAGGATCTGTGTTTAGGCAGCAGTAGAACTTCCAAAGGAAGAGAAAGAAAGGACAATGGGAAGAGGAGAGAAGCTCAGAGAACCTATCTTAGAAGTATGAGGCTCATATCAATCAACAGAACCTCCCTTGCTTTGTCCCATATTTTGGAATGACCTGGTCAAAAGGCTTCTAATGGGGACAAAAGCATTACTGAACTCAGAAAACTTCTCATTGTCATCAAGAGCATCTTCTAAATTAGCCAGATTGGGTTTGGTGGTCAGGCAAAGAGATCCCATAGTGCAGATGCAACTCCCTTCTCAGTTGTCTGATTGGAAACAAGGACCAGAGATACAAAGTGAGCTTGACTTTGAGTTCAGTTTATCATTGAGTGTTTGCAGTTACTGGCTTTCTCTCAGGATGCCTTCCCACATCACACCTCACACCCCAACTCCTCTTCTCTGTAGAAGAATCTCGATTATCAGACATAAGACCATCTTCCCAGCACTGAGTTAACTAGGAGGCAAAATACACACATATTCTGGCCTTCTGCAAATCAGGAGCACCAAAAAAATTATTTTTAAAGAATTTGGTTAGGATTCTCAAGAAAATATGTCAAAAGTCATTGTAGGAAAAATGATTCCCCCCACCTCCCATTTTACATTAAGGAAGGTGAGTATTGGTGAGGTTAGGTGTTGTGCCCAAGAACAGGTAATTGTCCAAGGTCAGGTGACTTGCCTGAGATCCAGTGACTTGCAGGATCACTCAATTAAGCTAGTATAAAAGCCAACATTTAAGACCTGGTCTGACTTTAGGATAATATTTTTCCACAATATCACACGTGGTTCAACAGCTGTGCATAGACCTCTTCCTAGCCTCTACTCCAAAACAGCAGACACACCCCATGTGGAACTTGCAAAATGCTTCTGAATAATCAAAATCTGTGATTCTACCACCCTCAGCTTACGGAGTTGGTTCATGTCGTCTCCTCCTCTTTGGGGAAGGTGGGATTGTAAGGAGACTGATGACTTCACTGTAGCACATTCAGTGAGTCAGGGACTGAGCCAACTCCCCAGATTTGTCTTTCTGTTTCTGAGTCAACCGGGCTAGTCAGCCTCCCACGCTGTAAACACACCATAGAACAGGCAAACAATGAGACTGCTTATGTAGAAAAGACCTGCCTCCCTGCTGAGTGTCACCACATGTCCCTTTTCACGCACTTGAACAGTCCATTCCTGCAGTTGGTTACTAGGAAAACAGGCAAGAGCAATGCTCTAAAATAGCCCCCTTGAAGGGGTTTGCTCCATGTCATTGGTGATAAAAAATAAACCCATCAGAGTCTCAGATGTGAGTCTGAAAAGCTGAAGAGGAGACTATGGCAAAGGATAATGTCGTTAGGACCATCCAGCCAGTTGTCCTCTGCTGCCTCATGCCATGTAAGACACACTATCAGGAAATGAGCATTACCTCTGCCCTGGATAAAAGCTGGCATTTTTCCTAACAATATCAAATCTGAGCGAGTTTGTGAGGTAGCCAGGAAGGAAGGAAAGATCTACCTGCCCTGAGGCAGTGTTTCTCAAACTGTAGGGAGCATTTCTTCAACATGCAGATATTTGGGTCTCACATCTAGAAGAAAGGAGGTATGGGAGAGGTCAGGGTACCTGGGCATCTGCATTTCTAACGACCACTTTCGGACCACACAAAGGTACGCTTCAGTTACTGCTGCTGCCACTGAGTGGCCTCTGTGGGGTATTGTTTCCCATTTGTTGCTCTTACTCTAGTGTTTCCCCTTTCAAACGTGCCTGGAGCATTTCAACAACACTGTGCTCAAGGCATTGGAATTAAAAAAAAAAAAAAGTAAATAAACAGAGTAGCTTGCAACTAAATAATCTGGTTTACAAAAGATTTCTCATCTTCAAGGTGGAGTTCCCTCCATAGTTATCTCTCAGCTGGACTCCAGCCTGGCCAGGCAAGAGGGCATTATTTTTTACCACCCAAGTGGTCATGTTTTCAAACATATGGAGATTCTTTGAAGTTCAGACTTAGGAGGGAAAAGCTCAGGGGGAGCCAAGATTTCCCGCTCCAGTCTACCTATACTCTCTTCTGAGGTTCACTCTTTTGTCTAGAAAACTACCCATCTCTATCCTCAGCCATTGATTCTGGGAGATCTACATCAGTGAGAAGGTAAAATCCCTTAAACACTCATGATTTTACCTAAACCAATGCTACATCAACATCAATTACAGAAAATAAAAACAGGAAAGGATTGGGTCGGGGGAGGGGTGAAGAAGGGATTAATTCATCGCATCATCTCAGCTCGTTCTACACAAATCTTAGTGATCAGAACTTGGTGATCAGAGAGGCAGAAACTTGCAAAATAGGCCAGGTTTGACATTTCAATTTGTCCATTTAAGCAGCATTTTTTTTGAATACCCACTCTATGCTAGATTTCATGCTAAGCACTGTAAACACTGTAGAATAATTAACAAGACATGCTCTTGCCTCTGTCTTCACTGCACTTAAAGCCCAGTAGGTAAACAACTAAAACAACTAAACAAAAGCCAGATCTGATGGTCCACAAACCCAATCTAGGCCTATGCAACATGTTAAGTATGAGGGCATTTCCCATAAATATTTAGATTTCTAACTTTTTCTTTAAAATCAGAAAAGATGGCAAAAGCGGGCTTGTATTCCCCAATGGCAACCCTTGTCTAGAGCTGAGAAGTGGTCATTTGTCTAGAAAGGCATGCACTCTCCAATTTGCCACACTCTCCACCACTCCTAAGGACCCCACAGAGGGCTAGTTACACCCGTTTGACTTACCTGTCCTGCACCCAAACACATCTGAGTTGTGTTGACTCTGGTGTTGAAACACATGGAAGAGGACCTAATTTGGTCCGGAGAGTGAAAGATGCAGTATCTCCCAGGTGATGAGAGGCAAGGAATGGAGTATGTTAGCACTGGGAGACAGAGGAAACAGCATATGCGAAGCCCCAGAGATGAAGCTTGGAGAGTCTGAGAACAAGGGGACAGGTGTGCCTCAGGAAGGTAGGATGTTGCTTACAGCTGAATTATGACACCACCCCCGTCTGATTGTTTTTGGAAGGTGACTTGGACTGTTTGTTGCTTCTTGGCTATTTGTCCCACCCGAACATGCAAGCTCTGTGTGAGGGGGAAGCAAGATTCACTTGGGAACAGGTTTGGTTTTTTTTAATATATTTTATTGATTTTCTTACAGAGAGGAAGAGAGGTACAGAGAGTTAGAAACATCGATGAGAGAGAATTATTGATCAGCTGCCTCTTGCACACCCCCTACTGGGGATGTGCCTGCAACCAAGTTATTACATGCCCTTGACCGGATACATGCCCTTGACCGATACATGCCCTTGACTGGAATCGAACCTGGGACCTTTCAGTCTGCAGGCCGAAGCTCTATCCACTGAGTCAAACTGGTTTCGGCGGGAACAGGTATTTTAGGACATCCATGAGCAGTCCTTTAAAGAAGCCCTTCAAGAATGCTAAAGGATTGAGTCTTTTTTTCCTTCCTTTGATCCTCTGCCCAACTGCACAACAGAGACCTGGGCATAGAGTAGGTTCTGACTCAAAGCTCTGGTAGAAACAGTGACAGAATAGTTCAGTGCAGTGGTCACCTGGCTTTGCACAGAGAGGATGCTCTGAGTTTGCATAGAAATATGACTTTTCTCCCTGACCCCGTAAAAGGGTAAATTAAAATAATAATAATAATAATAATAATAATAATAATAATAACAACAACAACAAAATGAAGCCATTCTAAAGTCATTGCTTTGGGTAACCCCTTTGTCTTGGACATGACTTTCTTAAGAGGGAGCATGCCAGTGCTGCCAAATCTCCCTCAGGTACCTATCAAGTTTAAGGAAAAGTTGTGAAAATCCTGCAAGCTACAGAGAGGGGAAAGGTGCTAGTATGCAAACAAAGTGGGAAAAGGCCCCCAAAAGCTAGAAAAAATGCCAGGTTTTCTATATCAAGAGAAGGGAGACTATTTCCAAGGAAGATTTTTATTTTCCAGCTTGACACAACTGATTGGCCTGGAGATGTACATCCATTAAAAATAGATTTAGAGAAGATACTGCTGATTTCAAAAATACAGCTCCCCCTCCCAACCCGTCTTCCTCCACCACTAAGTGACAAATCCCAGCGTGGGAGAAACCCATTAGAACTCTACTTTATAGTGCTAACATGGTCTGCTTAGATTTCATGGACTGGAGTATTTACCTTGGATAAAATGCAAGTTCTCTGCAGCAGTCAGGGGGAATTACAATAGATAGAACAAGCCAAGTGTTTTATAGATGAACCCGGACCCCAAGTGGGATGTCAATTAAAATTAATTGACTCTCCCACATCCATAGTCTCCTTTGTCTGCTCTTGGGTCATCTGTTCTTTATAATAGGATCTCGGTGCTCTTTTTGAGCAGATGTTTTCTGCTCAAATTTTTGCAGAGACTTGAAGCGTGTGGCAACCAGTCAAATCTAGAAGTTCACTTGGCTGGAAGTGAGTAGTGAGGGTTTGGGCCCCAGGGATAGGGTTCCCAGTTGCCTTGCCCTATATGCATCTAACTGGTATTCTCCAGTAACTCCTACCCAACCAAAGGCTCCCAGTGTCCGAAAGACCATCGCCATTCACACACAGCTATTGGGGGCTCTCCCTCCCCAATAATAGGAAGGAAATTTGTCTGCCAGGAAGCATCTGGTGATCTATGGACTGAGCCATGTCTGGCTTTGCTCGGGGGTTTATTTTAGCTGAAGACTACACATCTTAGCTGCAATACTTCAGTCCCATCTTATATGCACTAAACCAATAGAGTGGATCCTGGAGATACTGATAAAACTCTATATCTCTAATTTTCATTCAACAAGTATTTTATGGAGCTTCTGTTATGTTGCCAGGAACTGTTCTGGGGGCAGCTCCGAACAAGACAATGTGTCCCCTGCTCACACAGAGCTTGCATGTTGGGGTGGGACAAATAGACAAGAAGCAGACAACCACATAATGTGTCTGGCAATGATAAGTCTTGTTAATGTAAAAAACCACATTGAAACTTGCACAGAATTTTTGTGAGTTTATTTGAGCCAAACTGTCGATATATGCCTGGAAGCAGAACGCTCAATGAATTGATATAATGATCCGAAGAATGGTGGGTTACATTTGTATTTATACATTGCAATTAAAGGAGGGACATAGGTGAGTTACATGAAATTAATTGGTGACAAATTAGGAAGCGGGATAAAGCAAAGCAGTGGGAAACCCCTGGGATTGGATAAAAAGTAAAAGGACTGCCGAAACCTGTTTGGCTCAATGGATAGAGCGTCAGCCTCGGACTGAAAGGTCCCAGGTTCGATTCTGGTCCAGGGCATGTACCTTGGTTGCAGGCACATCCCAGTAGGGGTGTGCAAGAGGCAGCTGATCGATGATTCTCTCTCATAGATGTTTCTAATTCTCTATCCCTCTCTCTTCCTCTCTGTAAAAAATCAATAAAATGTATTTTAAAAACAATAAGTAAAAGGACACATACTTAGGTGGGTGCAGAAACAATTAACATGATAATGAAGGAATTTGTGGTATCTCTCCTGGTGCCCACCACATTTGGTTGTGCCTCATGGGTTCCAGAAAAAAGGGAAGTTACAAGTCACCCAGACATTTCAAGGGCATGTTACCATAGATGCAAAAAGACAGATAGGCTCAGTTAAGGTAAAGGTTGACCTTGTCAGTGAAGATACCGGCCTTGTCAGTGAAGTAACTGCCCACCATAACTGCTTTTAGTTAAAGTTTAATTTCAGACCATCCTTTGTGGTTACTTTAGGTCTCTGAGTTTGTAAGATGGCCATGCAGTCCTCCCCTGAGCTTGGCTGGTCAGCATGTGGCCCCTTTAGTCCACAGTCTACAAATGAAGAATAAAGCAGGATAAAGGGGTCAGAGGCAATCAGAAAATTCCTCTCTGAACATAGGCTAATGGGAGCAAGGAAGCAAGTCACAAAGTCTGGTGGAAGAGCATTCTGAGGATAGGAAACAGCAAAAGCAAAAGTCCTGAGAGGAGTTTATGGAACTCCTGCCATCCTGCTACACAGCACATGTGACATTGACTCAGGCCACAAGCCTAGAAGAAAATGGTGCTGATTTTCCTTTTCCTTCATTTTCTTCCTTCCTTTCTTTCCCTCTCTCCCTCTCTCTCCTTCCTTCCTCCCAGGTCTAAACCTTTGCTTACTGAATAAGCCACTCCAACCCCTTTGCTGTGGGGTAAATGCACTAACAATAATAAAGCTCAAATGCTTTGTAGCAGGCCATTTCCCTCTTCTGGGAGCAGGTGGCTCCTGAGGCAAAAGGATGCAAAGAAAGCTTTTGTATTGTACTTCAAGTTTCAGAGAGAAGCAGACACCCTGTTAGCACAAGGTATACACTGAATGGCCAGATTATTATGATCTCTGAATGTATAATAATCTGGCCACTTGGTATATATCCTATATAACAAAAGGCTAATATGCAAATTGTCCCCTCTACGAGGAGTTCAACCAGCATGCAGGCCGGCCAACTGACCATGTCTCCTCCCCTTGGCCAGGCTGGCCGGACCCCACCCATGCATGAATTCATGCACCAGGCCTCTAACATATATTTACTGATATATATCTATCTCATTATATGTATATACCGTATTTTTCGGACCATAAGACTCACTTTTTCCCCCCCAGAAGTGGGGGAAAAAAGTCCCTGCGTCTTATGGTCCAAATATAGCCTACACATATACTTAAAAAAAAAAGTTTTTTACTTGCCCTGCTCTGTGTGGTCTCTGTGTGCTTGCCTGGCTCTAAAATGGTTCTAAATGCTGCTGTTTACTTTACAGCACATATGTCAAACACAAGGCCCGCGGGCCAAATCCGTCCCGCCAGGCCTTGCAATGTGGCCCGCACCGCGCTGTCATCACTGCACTCCGCTGCGTTTCCATCACAATGACAGTTTATGACTGTTCAGTAAACCATTCGGCCCGCGATTTAGGCTGGATTTTAGATTTTGGCCCCTTCTCTGATTGAGTTCGACACCCCTACTTTACAGGGTTGATTACATGTGTTTATGACTGTGATGTTGGGTTTTAATGCACATAAAATATTTTAGGACACTATTTGTTTCAGAATCTTTTTTTCTTCATTTCCCTTCTCTAAAAACTGGTGCGTCTTATGGTCCAGAGCGTCTTATGGTCCGAAAAATACGGTAGTATATATCTCCAATTGGACTATGTATCAAGAACCTCAGGGACAGGTGAACATATAGCTGTTCTGTGCCTGACCCCTGATGGCCAAGGTAGTTTGGAAGAATTCTTCCAAATTTATGTGAAAGGATGGGACTGCCCACATAGCAGGAACAATGCCCCTTCCCTGGGAAATATAGAAGAACCTCCCAGTGCCTTTCTCTTCCAAACTGTACATGCTCTACTACTACTTCTCCTCCATGCTGGACTCCCTACTGCTTCCATTCCAGTTGGAATTGCTTCGTACAATGATGGATATACTGAGGGGAGCCTATTACATGTATGAACCATCTGGGGGCATAAAAGAAGTTGAAGTCTCAGACATAGACTGTGGGCCAAAAACACAGATTAAGGAAACTGAAATGGAGGAGAAGTAGGTCGGTTTCACTCTCACTGCCAAGGAGTTCCAATGGGCTCTACCCTCTCATGGGACACCACCAAGATGATTTAGAGCCCCATCAAGTCCAAAACAGCCAGAAGACCAGGGGAACACACAATATGAAGTGCAATCGTGTTTCCAACACCACCCTAGTGTTAGGGTTCACCCTGAATCCAATCCAACCATTTCAGGTATAATAATAAAACCAGAGATAGCCTGACCAATCATCCAGGTGTTCCCAGGATTTAAGAGCTTCCTGGGATGCAGGACTTTTAGTACCTAACTTGGGAAAGTTCTGAGAAAATCAGGACTGAGTTGGTCATATCATAATTATTTCCGTAGTAAGTTAGGTGCTATCCTTCCATTTCCAGTGCTGTAGCTTCAGGGATATACTTTCCTTGGCTATGAAGAGTCATGGTGCTCATGTGTAAACCATACACCCTCTGGGGCTTATTTAAATGAAAGAAAAATTTAAGGTCTCTTCTGCAAATACTTGGAACTCAATCAGTTACCCTCCAAAATTAGCTTTAAGTATTAAAATTTATGCATTTGACAACTCACCCTAAAATAAGTGATTAAGTGCTTCAATAAAAAAAAAAAGAAATGGTCTGAAAACAAGTATCTCAGGAATTATAAATATTCTCTAAGATATTTGCCCAATTAGAAGCTCTTTGAATCTTGCTTTTATATTTCTTGCCAACAAAGGTTGCTTAGCAACACTCAGATATCTCTTTTCTCGCATTTGTTCCCTCTCCCACCTTTGCAATTGCAGACTAAAAAGAAGGAAAGCTGCTGCTCTATGATGACCTCCTCTTCTCAGCTCATAAACAGAAAAATGAGGATTATTTATGTATGATGGTACCTAATGCTCATACCAAGGTTTTACAGTCTGAAGGATCAGTTGCTAAAAGAAGTTATATTCCAATGGTGTCTTAACTCATTAAAACCCATATAGGAGTGAAAGAGGTTTAAGTACCAATAATACTGGAAGGCCCATTGCTTAATTAGCCTGGTATCTTTATATCCCAGAATCTTACTCCAATTATCAGCTAATGGAGGGGGGTGGGCCAACTTTGTGCCATGAATTAACTAGGTACTAGTTTAATTGGGCCCTTAGAATTGGACTTGGACTGGCTTAGGGAAGAGAGAGAGAGAGTGTGTGTATGTGTGTATAGGAAGGTAAAAACAGAGAAAATACAGGACTCCAAGAGGAGGGGCCCTGACAAGACTTAGCTTTATGTTGCCTGGAACTATATTATAGTCATCTTTGGGGACATCATCAGAAAGATCTCACTGTTCCCTAGCCAGTTTGGCTCAGTGGATAGAGCGTCAGCCTGCAGACTGAAGGGTACCGGTTTTAATTCTGGTCAGGGCACATGCCCAGGTTGCAGACTTGATCCCCAGAAAGGGGCGTTCAGGAGACAGCAGATCAATCTCTGACTCTCTCTCTCTCTCTCTCTCTCTCTCTCTCTCTCTCTCTCTCTCATTGATGTTTTTATCTCTCCTCTCCTTTCCTCTCTGAAAGTAATAAAAAATATTTTAAAAAGAAGAAGAAGAAGAAGAAGAAGAAGAAGAAGAAGAAGAAGAAGAAGAAGAAGAAGAAGGAGGAGGAGGAGAAGAAGAAGAAAGAGAGGGAGAGAGAGAGAGAGAGAGAGAGAGAGAGAGAGAGAGAGAGAGAGAGAGAAAGAAAGAAAGAAAGAAAGAAAGAAAGAAAGAAAGAAAGAAAGAAAGAAAGAAAGAAAGAAAGATCGCCCAGACAGGTGTAACTCAGCAGCTGAGTGTCAAACCAGGAATCAAGAGGTTACTGTTTGATTCCTGGTCAGGGCATATACCCAGGTTGCACAGGCTCAATCCCCAGTAGGGGGCATGCAGGAGGCAGCCAATCAATTATATATATATATATATATATATATATATATATATATATATATATATAATCTGCTTGGTGGGGGATGGTGGTCAATTGGGGGGAAAGGAGACATATGTAAAACTTTAGACAATTAAAAAATAAAAATTTAAAAAAAGATCTCACTTAATTTTCCTCTATTGCTCTACCTTCACAGAACATCACTGCTCTTTGTCTGCTTTTCTTCTTGTGTGGTTTATTGACAGATCTCAGCTTCTTCAAACCTTAGAGCTACTAGTCTTGCTCAAGGACCCTGTCTACTTCAGGGACTCTCTGTGCTTCTTTCAGCTTCAGCTTTTTCTAACTCCCTGATGGTCTCTAGACTTCTCAAGCCAAATATCCAAGAATGAACTTTCAAGTCTAGGTAATGTCATAGGTCAAGGGCCAACTGTATATCAGTAACCTATAGATCGAGTGCCAAAACCTGGCTTAATCAGCAGGTACTAGGGTGAAGGAATTACTATGGGTTAAATCAAGTAATCTCAAAATTTATATATTGAAGTCCTATCCCTGGGTACCTTATTTGGAAATAGGGTCATTGCAGAGAGGATTAATTAAGATAGGACGAGGTCATACTGGAGTTGGGTGAGTGCCTAATACAATATAACTGACATTTGTATCAAAAGGGCAAACTTGGACACAGACATGTGCACAGGGAGTACGCTATGTGAAAAGACACCGGAAGATAACCATCTCTCAGCAAGCCCAGGAGAGAAACCTGAAACAGATTCTTCTCTCACAGCCCTCAGAAGAACCAATCCTACCAACACCTGGATATCAGACTCTGGCTTCCATAGCTATGAGATAATAAATTTATATTGTTTAAGTATCCCAATTTGGGGCACTTTGTATGGCAGCTTTAGGAAACACATATGTTGTTACCTGGAAGGGAGGTGCTACTGTAACAGACATAATTGTGGAAATGGCTTTGGAATTGGGTAATGGAGGAATTTTGGGGTGCATAATAGAAAAAGCATAGACTGACCTGAAGAGACTATTGGGAGAAATATGGATGTTCAAGGAGATTCTGTTGAAGACTCAGAAAATTTCTATAGAGAAAGCTTTTATTATTCCCAGAGAATATCTATATTTTCATAAACTGAATGCTACTATAAAAGTGCTGCTTTTTTTTTTTTGCTGAAACCAGTTTGGCTCAGTGGTAGAGCGTCGGCCTGCGGACTGAAAGGTCCCGGATTCAATTCTAGTCAAGGGCACGTACCTTGGTTGCGGGCACATCCCCAGTGCAGGGTGTGCAAAAGACAGCTGGTCGATGTTTCTCTCTCATCGACGTTTCTAACTCTCTATCCCTCTCAATTCCTCTCTGTGTAAAATCAATAATTTTTTTTTTTAAAGTACTTTTTACCCAACAGGCATAGCTCAGTAGTTGAGCATCAACCTAACCAGGATGTCCCAGTTTGACTTCCAATCAGGGCACATTCCCAGGTTGTATGTTTGATCCCCAGTGTCGGGTGTGCAGGAGGCAGCCAATCAATGATTCTCTCTCATCACTAATGTTTATATATCTCTCTCCCTCTCTTGTCCTCTCTGAAATCAATAAAAATACATTTTTTTAAAAGTGCTTTTTGTGCCAAAACCAGTTTGGCTCAGTGGATAGAGCGTCAGCCTGTGGACTGAAGGGTCCTGGGTTTGATTCCGGTCAAGGGCACGTACCTTGGTTGTGGGCACATCCCCAGTGAGGAGTGTGCAGGAGACAGCTGATCGATGATTCTCTCTCATTGATGTTTCTAGCTCTCTGTCCCTCTCTCTTCCTCTCTGTAAAAAATCAATAATTTTTTAAGTGCTTTTTGTGAGGTTGTCTTAGTCAGCTCAGGCTTCTATCATAGGCTTGGTAACGTAAACAACAGATATTTATCTCTCACAGTTTTGGAGCCTGAGGAGTCCAAGATTAAAGCGCCAGCAGATTGCATTTTTGGTGAGAGCCCTCCTTCTGGCTTGTATTCAGCCACCTTCTCTCTGTGTCCTCAATGATGGAGAGTTCTAGTCTCTCTTCCTCTTCTTAAAAGGACACTGATTCCAACATGCAGGCTCCATCCTCATGGCTTCAAGAAATCTAATCACTTCCCAAAACCTACCTCCAAATGCCATCACATCTGGGGTTAAGGCTTCAACATACAAATTTTGAGGATACAAATATTTAGTCCACCACAGAGGCCTCAGACAGAAATGAAGAACATCTTATTGGAAACTGGAGGAAAGGCAATCCGTGTTGCATAGTGTCAGAGGACTTGGACAAATTGTGTTCTGTTGAGCAGAAAATAGACTTTGTAAGCAATGAAGCTGGATATTTAGCTGAAGAAATTTCCAAGAAAAGTATTGAAGATGTGGCCTGCTTTCCTCTTGTTGCTTCTAAAATGCAAGAGAGAAATATATTGAAGAATGAACTACTAAGCAAAAAGAAACCAGACCTTGATGATTTGGAAAATACTTGGCCTATTCAGATAGCCCACTCTAGAAACAAAGGCAACAGCTGGCTGAATCGCCATTTGCTAAAAAGATTAGGCAGGTGACTCATGGATTTAATCATCCCACTAGAGGCTGGGAATAGAAATACAGTTATTCAGGAAAGATCTGAGGAAGCCCGTCTTGTTTGATGACTTGAAACCCCATGAATTGTCTGAAATGCCAACAAATTTTTAGAACTTTTATATCAACAGTAACAATGTCGCCGGGACCAGTTTGGCTCAATGGATAGAGTGTCAGCTTGGGGACTGAAGGGTCCCGGGTTCGATTCCGGTCAAGGGCAAGTACCTTGGTTGCTGGCATATCCCCAGTGGGGAGTGTGCAGGAGGCAGCTGATCGATGACTCTCTCTCATTGATGTTTCTAACTCTCTGTCTCTCTCCCTTCCTCTCTGTATAAAATCAATAAAAAAATATATTAAAAAAAAAAAGAAATGTACAGATGGTGCATTTAAAAAAACAAACAAACAAAAAAAAAACACACAACAAACCAGTAACAATGTCAAGCTGAACTGAAAGGAACAGAGAAGGAGTGAGATAAAGGAGAATGACTTTGAAGGTCAGATTTCAAGGTCTTTTCAGTTCCCCAGTAGGGCTATTGAACCCAGATCTTTTTAATGACAGCAAAGATGTTAAATAAAATTAACTAAACCAATTTAATGGAATGCAAAGTAATGTACTTACTATTCAGATAAATTAATGCCTGAGTATATTTATATATCTATATCAATGTTCATATTCATATCCCATATCTATCTGTGTGCAATATGTGCATATGCAAAATAAAAATAATAAATAACTTAGTCCTGGTAATAACTTCCAATCCTTCAATCTTTCTCAACCAGGAATTGCTGAAACCCTGAGCCATGATGGCCAAGGGAAAGGTGTGCTTTTTTCATTTGTTGTTATTCCACAGTTTCTCTCCCATTCTAAAGGCATCTACTGCCCTCACCTTGTTCATTTGAAATGGCTGCTTCCTTATAGAAAATATTTTAATACTGTTTTAGAGAAGTCACATTTCTCTTGACATCAATAATTTTTAAAGTTCAAGCTTTAAGTCCTCATTGTATTTTAGAATTTAAGACAATTTTTTCTTCTTTAATATATTCTGCAAAAATGCCAGCTGAGGGCCCAGAGCAACCGGGCCCAGAGCAGCTGGGTCGGGTATGGCCAGGCCCGGAGCAACAGCAGCCACGCCCGGAGCATCCAGGTTGGAGCGGCAGTGGCCAGATCCGGAGCAGCTGGTTGTGGAACGGACCAGAACAACAGAGGCCAGGCCCGGAGCAGCCAGGCCCGGAACAGCTCGCTCCTTGCCTGTCCCCTCCCCAAGGCTGCCTCTCAGACATGGCTGGAAACTTTTGGGGGAACTTGAGGGTCTGCTGAATCAAATGAGGAAGGCTTAGATCTGGATGTGTTGAGTTAGTATAGTGCTGTGAGTGCCTTGTGTGGGACCTGGATGAGGTTGGTTGATCTATTTGGAAATGTCTTTTGTGTGAAGTGTATCCCTGGGCATGTGGAGGTATTATTGATTTGAGAAAATGCTAAGTAACTGACTTACTATCTGAAAAATTTAAAGTTCTGAAAGTTTAAGGTCTCTTGCCAAAAAGAGGTTTTAAAGCTAACACCTTAATTTTAATGGAGAAAGGGAATGACAAGCCCTTCCCACCCAGAACAGGTAATCGAATTCCAACCAGCAGCTATGTTTAAACAATGTGTCCATTTACACTTGAATGGCTACACCTTTTGATAGCCTAAGGGCAAGTTTACATGTAAACAAATTTGCTCTCAATTTCCAGGGCAGAAAAAAAACAAGGTTTAAAATTATTAGATTTTAGGTCTTATGCTGTGAGTGTTTATCGGCAAGCTGGGAGACAGTGAACACCAGAAGAAACTGCTGGGGGGCTGCTGACAGAGGTGCCCCTCACAGGGAAGCACCCACGAGGGCTGTGTCCCTGCCCGGAGCTACCTACCGGCTTGGATGGGGAAACCTCGCCATCTTGAGAGGAAGATAGGATCGTGTCAGAGGCCTGAATATCCACAGCCGCAGGGACCACCAACCATCTGTGACCCCGAGAACGCGGATCCCAGGCGGCGCGAACACCTGCCCTCACAGGATTGCCCCACTGCTCAGCAAAAAGGTCAGATTTCGCGGGGAGAGGGTAGAGAGCTCTAGCGGCGAAAACAAAAAGCCTGCGCACGCAGAAGCTGGAGGACAAGGGCAGTGATTACAAGTAGAAGTTCCCGCTGTTGGGCTGTTGTCACCCTTAAAAGTGGACAGGGCTCCTAACAGGGGAGATATCTAAAGAGCAACACATTTGGATCCGGCTCGGAGGGATATCAGAGAGTTGCGGGAGATTCCAGTTGCTCGGACCTGCTTCCTCCCCCCCTCCATAGTTCCAGCTTCAGAGAGGACGAAAAAAAAAAAAAAAAGCTGGAGAGGCTAGAGTCTGGAAGTCAACCTAGAAACACTGCCCCCAGAGGCTAATTCACAAATTGACTCTAGTGTAATAAAAACAAAGCAAAACCTGCCTAAAAATCAGGACTGGATCATAACAATAGAGGAAGCAAATGGCCTTCATTACTGCAAATTTTAATTAAATTTTTAAAATTTTATTATTATTTTTTTAATTTTTAAATTTTTGTTTTTTATTTTTGTTTTCATTATTTGCAACGTTTACTCAAGAAACTATTTTTTTTTCTTTTTCCTCACTTGATTTTATCTTGATAATTATTACATTATATATGTAATCAACATTATTACTACTACTAATTTACCTTTTTCATCTTATTTTCTTTTGTTTATTTTTATTATTTTTATTTCATTTGATTATATATATATATATATTTTTTTTTTTTAAATTTCAGGATTACTGTTCTATAGTCTTTATCTATCCTTCTTTCTCCAACACTTTATTCTATCTCAACCCTACCTTTATGCCTTCACCCTCTTTCCAATCCTTTCCTTTGATACCCTGTTTATCTTAACCCTTTCCTGCTCTAGATTTCCCCCATTCCTTCTGTCTACCCCCTCCAAAAATTTCACCCTACTTGTATATATCTAATTTCCATCTACCTGCTCCAAACCCATTCACACCTCCCTCGCAGTTGTCCTAAAAACAAACAAAACAAAACAAAACAAAACAGTCTTTTTCTCTAACTCTTTGAAGTTGTATGTTGCATGTTAACTTTACTGAAGTTGTTTGCTTTTCTTTTATAAGATTGATTTGCCTATGCTTTTTGTTTGATTGTATGTTTTTGTTAGCTGGGTTCTAGTCACCCTTATTGGTGGTTATTAATATCGCAAACACATTTCTATTCAGTGCCTTGTGTGTTGTACCTGGTTGTGTTGTATTTTGTGCCTTTAAATCAAAGCAGGAGAGAGAGAACTACACAACCAGACATCCTAGATCATGGGGAGACCAAAAAACAGCCCGCATATGAAAGAAAAGCAGGCTTCACCAGAAAAGGAAGTAAACGATATAGAGGCAAGCAACCTACCAGAGCAAGAATTCAGAGTAACGATCTTAAGATGGCTAAAAAGAATGGAAGACAAATTTGACAATATGAGTAAGACCCAAGAGGAAATGAAAAAAAACCCAAGAGGAAATGAAGATGACTCAAGATGAAATGAAAAATGACATCGCTACTATGAAGCACTCAATAGAAAGCATCAAGAGAAGACTAGAAGAAGCAGAGGATTGCATCAGTGAGCTAGAAGACAAGATGGAAAAAAATACCCAATTAGAGCAGCTTCTAGAAAAAAAAAATTAAAAATCAGGAGGAGAGCCTACGGGAGCTTTGGGACAATGCAAAACAAAACAATATTCGAATAATAGGGGTTCCAGAAGGAAAGAAAACCGAGGTAGATATGGAAAACGTATTTCAAGAAATAATGACAGAAAATTTTCCTGAGATGGAGAAGAAAAAACCCACACAAATCCAAGATGCTCACAGAGTCCCAAGCAAAATGGACCCCAGAAGACCGACGCCAAGACATATTATAATAAAATTGGCAAACACCAATGACAAAGTTAGAATCTTAAAAGCAGCCAGAGAGAGACAGAAAGTTACATATAAAGGAACCCCCATCAGACTAACAACTGATTTCTCAACAGAAACTTATCAGGCCAGAAGGGAATGGGATGAAATATACAAAGTCATGGAAAGAAAGGGTCTGAATCCAAGAATACTGTACCCAGCAAGACTATCAATCAAAATTGAAGGGGAAATCAGGAGCTTCACAGACAAAAAAAGACTAAAGGAATTTATCTCCACCAAACCAGCAATGCAAGAAATGCTAAAGGGTCTACTGTAAAAATAAAGAAATAGGAAGCGAAGAAGGAACACAGGGGTATAGAATAAAAATGGCATCAAATGAGTACCTATCATTAATAACATTAAATGTAAATGGTTTAAATGCTCCAATCAAAAGACATAGGGTAACAGATTGGATAAGAAAACAAGACCCATACATCTGTTGTCTACAAGAAACCCACCTCAGAAAAAGAGATGCACACAGACTGAGGGTGAAGGGATGGAAAAAGGTTTTTCAGGCAAATGGAAATGAAAAGAAAGATGGGGTAGCAATACTTATATCTGACAAATTAGATCTCAGAGTGAAGGACATAACAAGAGACAATGAAGGCCACTTCATAATACTAAAGGGAGCAATCAAACAAGAAGAAATAACCCTGGTAAATATATATGCACCCAATACAGGAGCACCCAAATACATCAAAAAACTGCTGGAGTACATTAAGGGAGAGATTAACAGCAATACAATCATAGTAGGAGATTTTAATACCCCACTGTCAACCTTCGACAAATCATCTAAACAAAAAATCAGCAAAGAAATATCAATCCTAAATGACTCACTAGACCAGATGGAATTAATTGACATCTTGAGAACATTCCACCCCAAAGCCACAGAATATACATTCTTCTCAAATGCACATGGGACATTCTCAAAGATAGACCACATTTTGGGACATAGGCAAAGTCTCTTCAAATTCAAGAAGATAGAAATCATATCAAGCATCTTCTCAGACCATAATGGCATAAAACTGGAAATTAACTACAATAAAAAGAATCCAAAGAAATCAAACACATGGAGACTAAACAGCATGCTATTAAACAAGGACTGGGTTACCAGAGAAATCAAGGAAGAAATTAAAAACATCCTGGAAACAAATGACAATAAAAACACAACAATCCAAAATCTATGGGACACAGCAAAAGCAGTTTTGAGAGGGAAGTTCATATCCTTATAAGCCTATTGCAAAAAACTAGAAAAAAGTGTAACAAATGATCTAACTCTACAACTCAAAGAGTTAGAAAAAGAGCAACAAGAAAAGCCCAGTGTAAGTAGAAGGAAGGAAATAACAAAAATCAGAGCACAGATAAACGACATAGAGACCAAAGAAACAATACATAAGATCAACAAAACCAAGAGCTGGTTCTTTGAAAGGATAAACAAGATAGATGGACCTCTAGCCAGACTAACCAAGAAACAAAGAGAGAGGACCCAAATAAGCAAAATCAGAAATGAAAGAGGTGAAATAACAACAGACCCCACCAAAATACAACAGATTGTTACAAAATACTATGAACAACTCTACTCCAACAGACTGAACAACCTTGAGGAAATGGACATATTCCTAGAAAAATATAATCTTCCAAAACTCAATCAGGAAGAATCTAAAAATCTCAATAAACCAGTGACTTGGGAAGAAATTGAAACAGTCATCAAAAAGCTTCCAGCAAACAAAAGCCCAGGGCCAGATGGCTTCACAGGAGAGTTTTACCAAACATTCAAGGAAGAACTAAAAACTATCCTCCTCAGACTATTCCAAAAAATCCAAAAGGAAGGAACACTTCCAAATTCCTTCTATGAAGCCAGCATCACCCTAATACCAAAACCAGATAAAGACAACTCAATGAAAGAGAATTACAGGCCAATATCCCTCATGAACATAGACGCCAAAATCTTCAACAAAATTCTAGCAAATCGACTCCAGAAGAACATCACAAAGATCATACACCACGACCAAGTAGGATTTATTCCAGGAATGCAAGGATGGTACAATATCCGCAAATCAATAAACGTGATACATCATATAAACAAATTGAAAGATAAAAATCATATAGTCATATCAATTGATGCAGAAAAAGCATTCGATAAAATCCAACACCCTTTTCTGATAAAAACTCTTAACAAGGTGGGAGTACAAGGATCATACCTCAACATAATAAAAGCTATATATGATAAACCCACAGCCAACATTATACTCAATGGGCAAAAACTAAAACCATTCCCTTTAAGAACAGGAACAAGACAGGGATGCCCACTCTCACCACTCCTGTTTGACATAGTACTGGAAGTACTAGCCATTGCAATTAGACAAGAGGAGAAATAAAAGGCATCCAAATTGGAAAAGAAGAAATAAAGTTATCCTTATTTGCAGATGACATGATATTGTACATAAGAAAATCAAAAGACTCCATTAAAAAACTAATTGACTTAATAAATGAATTTGGCAATGTAGCAGGATACAAAATTAATGCCAAGAAATCCATGGCTTTTCTATACACCAATAGAGAAACTGCAGAAACAGAGACTAAAAAGCAATTCCATTTACCATCGCACCAAAAAAATTAAGATACCTAGGAATAAATTTAACTAAGGAAGTAAAGGACCTATATGCGGAAAACTACACGACACTGAAAAAAGAGATAGAGGAAGATGGAAGGAGATGGAAGAACATACCATGTTCATGGATTGGTAGGATCAACATCATCAAAATGTCCATACTTCCTAAAGCAATCGATAGGTTCAATGCACTCCCCATTAAAATACCAACGACATATTTCACCGACCTAGAAAGAATTCTCCAAAAGTTCATTTGGAACAATAAAAGACCCCGAATAGCCACAGCAATCCTGAGAAAGAAGAGTAAAGTAGGAGGGATCTCAATACCAGACTTCAAACTATATTACAAAGCCACTGTTCTCAAAACAGCCTGGTACTGGCACAAGAACAGACATATAGATCAATGGAATCAAATCGAGAACCCAGATATCAACCCAAATCACTATGCTCAATTAATATTTGACAAAGGAGGCACGAATATACAATGGAGTCAAGACAGTTTCTTCAATAAATGGTGTTGGGAAAATTGGACAGACACATGCAAAAGAATGAAACTAGATCACCAACTTACACCATTCACAAAATAAACTCAAAATGGATACAGGACTTAAACATCAGATGGGAAACCATAAAAATACTAGAAGCATCCACAGGCAGCAAAATCTCAGACGTATGCCAAAAGAACTTCTTCACTGATACTACCCCTAGGGCAATGGAAGCTAAAGAGAAAATAAACAAATGGGACTACATCAAAATAAAAAGCTTTTTTATAGCAAAAGAAACCATCAAAAAAACAACAAGAAAGCCCACAGTGTGGGAGAACATATTTGCAAATGATACCACTGATAAAGGTTTAATCTCCAACATCTACAAACAGCTTATACAACTAAATAAAAGGAAGATAAATAATCCAATTAAAAAATGGGCAATGGACCTAAATAGAACATTTTCAAAAGAAGACAGAAGGAAGGCCAAAAGGCACATGAAAACATGCTCAAAGTCACTAATTGTCCGAGAGATGCAAATCAAAACAACAATGCGGTACCATCTCACACCTGTCAGAATGGCCAACATCAACAAATCAACAAACGACAAGTGTTGGCGAGGTTGTGGAGAAAAAGGAACCCTCGTGCACTGCTGGTGGGAATGCAGACTGGTGCAACCACTGTGGAGAACAGTATGGAGTTTCCTCAAAAAACTGAAAATGGAACTCCCATTTGACCCAGTAATCCCACTTCTAAGAATATATCCCAAGAAACTAGAAACACCAATCAGAAAGGATATATGCACCCCTATGTTCATAGCAGCACAATCTACAATAGCCAGAATTTGGAAACAGCCTAAGTGTCCGTCAGCAGATGATTGGATCCAAAAACCATGGTACATCTACACAATGGAATACTATGCTGCCATAGAAAAGAAGGAATTCTCATCATTTGCAGCAACCTGGATAGAATAGGAGAACATCATGCTGAGTGAAATAAGCCAATCAATGAAAGAGAAACACCACATGACCTCACTCATTTGTGGATAATAAAGAGCATTATAAACTGATGAACCAAAAGATAGATATAGAGACAGTATATCAACAAGTAGACTGTCAAATTACAGCGGGGAGGGGAGGAAGATCTGGGGGAGATAATAGATCAACCGAAGGACTTTTATACATGTATATAAGTACAACCAATGGACACAAAACTCTGGGGAGGGAGGGGATGTGTGGGAGGGAGAGAGGGGGCAAAAAAATAAATAAAATATATTTTAAAAAATAAAAAATAAAAAATAAATAAAATAAATAAATAAATAAAATTATTAGATTTTAAAATTTATTCTTAGAAGTGTAAAAGTTTATTAATTAAAAAAAACAACAACAAAAGGAGATTGAAAAGCCTGATGAACAATAATAGCGGTTCATTGTAGTAGAGTCGGTGATATGGGAGGGGAGTGGACTGACTGTTCTCGGGGAAAGGGAGGGAGGAAGAGATTGAACATAAACTGTGCACCTATGGATGAGGACAATGGAGGGTGGGGAGGGGGCGGAGGGTGGGGTGGGAACCTGGTGGAAGGGGGAAGAAATGAGGAACCTTTGTAATAATATGAACAATAAAGATTGATATTTAAAAAATGCCAGCTGAAGTTGCTTATTGCTTAAGAGATAGATGGCTTGTCTTTATTTAAATGGCATCTCTGCCCGTCGTTTTGAGTGTTTACTCTGTGTTCTGTGCTGCTGAATGTGGTGGTAGGGAGAGTTTTATAAACCTGTGCCTTTTGAGCTTAAAGACAAATTCTAGGCTAATTCTCCCCTTTGAAATGTTTCCCCAGCATTATAGTGCCTGGATTTTATGCTTCTTCCTGATTGCAAAAAAGCAGCATTTTACTGTTTATGCATTTCTTGGACATTAATATATGGGCTTCATTAGAGAGCCAAATAAACTTCCAAGAACTAGATATAACTATTTCAAATAATCACAGAAAGTCCATCTTTGCTGTTACTGCAGTCTTGCTTTTGTTGTTTTATTTTCTTCTGTTTTGTTAATAGAGATTTACATGTTTTTGTTTGCCTTACCATGCTGGGTTACTGGGTTACTTGTAGTTTTCTTAATCAATCCAAGTGCATCATGAAGAGATAACTGTGTATAGTTTTTGCCCATGAGTCCACAGAGAAGTCTGCTGGGGGTCCTCTTGTTTTCATGGTGGTGATCTGACAATTTCCTAAGCAAAGCTCTCTGAGAGTTTGCTGCGTTTACTTGTCTATCCCCAGTGACCAGAGACACAGCACATAGAAAGTGCTAAATGAAGACAAGAGAATTCTTTTTTAATTACAAATTCTAAAAACTCCATAAGCATAGGCTACCAAGCCAGGAGTTTTAATAACTTCAATTTCAAGTGATTTCCATCAAAAGAAGGAAAAATATAAGGAGCATTTTTATAATTGTATATACTGTATTTTCAAGTATACTTTTGATAGGAGAGAACTTCTGGTTTGACTAAGTATTAATGAAAGTGGATTATTCCTTCACTTATAATTTTATACATCTGGTACTTGGAAGACTTTCCATAGACTGTTTTCTGGCTCTATACATTTCAAACCATGATTTGCCTCCACTATCTAACCTCTATTCCCAGGTGCCAAATGGATGCATTTGTTCACAGTATGATCTCTGACATTGCATCTTCATGTCAAGATGTCAGGTAAGTTGGGCAGAAGTCCTATCAGGGTATTTCTGGAGTCATTCCTACATCAGAATAGCTATAAATACTTTAACTATACATGAAAGCCATTGCAAAGCATGCAAATATATTCCACAAAGGCCAAACCAAATGTATACTTAACCCCCTGCCCTAGACTAATGTTAATGGTCACTTAACACTGCTGGACACCTGGGATGTGTGATGGAGGGGAAGTCAGAATGGAAAGAGATATGATGAAAATATTTACTTTGGAAATTTTTACAATTCAGCTGCATTGATTTTATGACAAATACACTCAGAAGTGGGCATGTCACCCCTAACTTGGAGAGGGAGCAGTGCTGGTGGGCATTCCAGTTTCTTCCTGTATTAAGGCATGGAAGATTGGAGAGGAAATTCCCTCCTGCCAAGGTTGTTAAGCTCAAACAATATGATGAGGTAGCAATATGAGAACCAACAAGGCCACAAAGCAGGAAACAGCTGAGAGAGAAGAGAGACAAAGAGAAATTACAATACAACTGGAGCTCTTACATTGGGCCATGTCTGAATCTAGCTACAACTCTGTACCCCTTTCCCCCCCAATGTTCTGAGTCAACAAGTTCCTTTTTAACTGAAAGAAGTTTGGTTTCAGGTTTCTGTCATTTGAAACCTAAAGCCCCGACAAACATACAAACAATAGTCCTTCAGCATCATCTTGCATGTAGAAGTCTGAAATAGTTTCATATTGCTGAGAGTAAAAAAGTAATTTAGGGGCATATGGCAGTTTCTCCATTGTGAGTGGGAAATATTATTTTAAGCTGAGAACTGAAGTACACTCCAGTAATAATGACAGTAATACATTCCATTTAGAATACCCAGCATTCTAAAGCTTCAAAGTGATTTTATACACATTGTCTTATTTCATCCTCACAGAAGACAGGCATTTTCATCAAAGGTTTTCAAATGAAGAAACAGGCTCAGAGGGGTTAAATCACTTGCCTAAGGTCATCAGATGGTGTGGGGCAGAATGGAAGCCTCAGTCCCGTGCTTCTTGCCCACCATGTTTTCTATGCTACACTATGCCTTCCCAAGCACACCTGCAAGACCCAGAACCTCCTTTGCCCAGCAGACAGCGTGCTTCATTCAGATCATAAGATAAGCCATTCAGCACCTCTGGGTCAGACCCACTCCTAGCCCATGACCACTTGTTTCTTTGTCTTCATCACCTAACAGTCTGAATTATTAATCCCAAGAACTTACACTCCTCTGACCTACCTTTTCTCTCTTTTTTAAAAAAAATACATTTTTATTCATTTCAGAGAGGAAAGGAGAGGGGAAGAGAGATAGAAACATCAATGATGAGAGAGAATAATTGATTGGCTGCCTCCTGCACACACCACTGGGGATTGAGCTCACAATCTGGGCTTGTGCCCTGACTGGGAATAAGAACCATAACCTCCTGTTCATAAGTCTATGCTCAAACATTGAGCTGCACTGGTCTGGTTGACTCCAGTCTCTTAATGGTTTACCTAAGCTCCAAACTTCCAAACTCCTTCCCATAACCTAACTGCCAAGAATCACAAAGTCCTAACAACTTGGTAGCAAAAACTTATTATATTTTTTATCACCAAGATCTTCAGACATAATTTCTACCCTCAGCTCTGGACACTTCCCTGTCTACTATATAACATGGGTTCTTGAATCTTTAACTCACCGAATTCTTATTCTGATTGTTATTGTCCTCAACCTCTGTTCTTATTTCTTTTTTAAGCATTTGGCCCTGTACTGTTTATTTTCAGAGAGAGAGAGAGAAAGAGAGAGAGAGAGAGAGAGAGAGAGAGAGAGAGAGAGAGAGAGAGAGAGAGAGAGAGAGAGAGGATGTTGAGACTTGGACACACAGCCACTACTGGGCCTGCTCACGCCATCATGGGTTCCACTTTATGAGTGTGGCTGGAAAACAATCTATTACAGCTTTGAGACTCTATTTCAAGAACTTTGAGATGAGTCTTTTCTTTATAAATGGAGTGTCAAGAAATAGAACAAAGTTTCAGAGATGTCATTTTATTGGCAAGAAAAGTGTTGATTCTAGAGAATACTTCACTACTGACCATTTCAGCCATAAATTCTCTAAATGACAACCTCCCTCTGCAGCAAGATGGAATCAAGAGAAGCCCAGCATGAGCTGCCTGGAGGTGCCCAAAGAGGTTGCCCAAAGAAAATTACAGGTCAACATCTTGATATCAGACTTCTAGACTCCACAACCAATAGAAGGAAAAAAAATTCTGTTGTTTTAAGCCACATAGCTTATTGTAACTTGTTAAACAATACTAGGAAACTAATATACACTTAAATTTGTGCACTTCCCTCTATGTAAGTTTAATCTTAGAAAGATATAAATAACCAGGCCTCTGTGGCTCAGTGGTTGAGCATTGGTCTATGAATCAGGAGGTCTCTGTTCCCGGTCAGAGCACATGCCCAGGTTGCTGGTTAGATTCCCAGTAGGAGGCACGCAGGAGGCAGCCAATCAATGGTTCTCTCTCATCCTTGATGTATCTATCTCTCTCTCTCCCTCTTCCTTCCTATTTGAAATCAATAAAAATATATTTAAAAAGAAAAAAGATATATATATAAATATATATATAAATTTTGAGTTCTAGGTGATAATATGTACATGAAGCATTTAAGTGTCTGAAACTAAATTTGAATTGTTGAAACTAAATGGTGGGTATAGGAGTGTTTGAAATACGATTATATAACAACATTGTAAAATACAATATACAATTCTTCAAACTTTTCTATATATTTGAGATTTTTCATAATAAAATGTTGGGGAAATAATTGTAGAACCTTGGCTCATTAGTTGGAGGTAAAATCAATTTTAGTGGGTTAGTCTTAAAAGTAAAACAGAAGAAAAAAGAATACACATAATGAGGGAAAGTGTTTAATATTAATTATACATAATATACATATATACCTATTTATACATATTGGATCATGATGTAAAATTATTTTCTTGATGGGATTCAAGTCAAAACTAGTTGAGAAATACTATCTTAGTTTCATAGGTGTCTCAAGATTCCACTTTTTCTCCTCACCCCATTGCACCAATGTTTTATACCCACATCTAACCCAGGCATCATTTGCACAAATTCAGAGCTGTTGCAAATAGTCCAAACAGAATGGTACTGACACAAAACAGACACATAGATCAATGGAGCTGAATAGAGAGCCAGAAATAAACCCTTACTTATATGGCCAATTAATCTATGACAGAGAAGGCAGGAATATATTTCAGGAAAATAGCAGTCTCTTCAATAAGTGGTGCTGGTAAAACTGGCCAGATACATGTAAAAAAAAAAATCTGGGCCACTTTTTTACACCACATATAAAAATAAACTTAAAATGTATTAAAGACTTAAATGTAAGACCTGAAACCATAAAATTCTTAAACAAAAACATAGGCAGTAAATTCTTTAACATGGGTTTTTAGCAATTTTTTTTTTTTTTGGCTCTGTCTCCGTAGGCAAGGGCACTAGAAACAAAAATAAACAAATGGAATTACATCAAACAAAAATGCTGCTGTCCAGTGAAGTAAAACATTAACAAAACGAAGAAACAATCTACTGTTTGGAAGAAAATATTTGCAAATGATATATTTGGTAAGAGGTTGATATCCAAAACAAAGTTAGAGCTTTTCTATGAAAATGCTTGCCTATCCATCTTTCTTTGACCTATTACTCCAGTTAATGAACCATGTTCTCCTAAAACAAATAACTTATTCCAGTAAAATTCACAGGGCTCTTTGTGAGCTGCATTTATGCCTTCCGAATCCCAGAGTTGAATTTAGTAATTTTCTGCATCAGGACACTAAATGAAAACTTCAAAGAACTAGTAGAACTCTTACCAGATGTTCTTCCTTTGTCATTTTTTGAAAGGCATAAGCAAAATAAGCTAGCACCTCAATAAAAAGTTTGGCCATAGACACTAGAGCTGGAGATTTCTTCAGTCTGAATTTATTCCTTTGTAAAAGATCAGTTGACTCTTTCCACCTGGGTCTAATTCTGAGCTCTCTATTCTGTTCCATTGATCTATGTGCCTATTATTTTGCTAATATTATGCAAAAAAATAAAATACATAGAAACAATTATACAAATATGTCCACAACCAGAACATTGAAAACTACCAAACATTCTAGAGATCTAAATACATGCAGAGATATACCATCTTCATGGAGCAGAGAACATAGTGTTATTGTGTCAATTTTTCCTAAGTTTATTTATAGATTTGGTGCAGTCCTATTCAAAATCCCAGTACACTTTTGAGTAGAAAGTGCCATGCTTACTCTAAACTTTACATGGATATGTCAAGGTCCTAGAATATCCAAAACAATCTTGAAAAAAAAGAAATTGGAGTACTCATACTTCATTGTTTCAAAACATAATACGAAGATAGAGTAATCAGACAGTGTTGTATGGGCATAAAGATAGAATTTATTAGAAGAGTCCAGAACTAAACCCTTGCATTTTTAAAAAATATATATTTTATTGATTTTTTACAGAGAGAAAGAGAGAGGGATAGAGAGTTAGAAACATCGATGAGAGAATCATCGATCAGCTGCCTCTTGTACACCCCTCACTGGGAATGTGCCTGCAACCAAGGTACATGCCCTTGACTGAAACTGAACCCGGGACCTTTCAGTCCACAGGCCAACGCTCTATTCACTGAGCCAAACCGGTTTTGGCAACCCTTGATTTATAATCAACTGATTTATCAATGACTGATAAATCAATCATTTATAAGAATGCAAAGAGCAGGGGAGATCCAAGATGGCTGCGCCCAGGTGAACACCTAGCCGCAGCCGCACACAACAATTTCAATAAAATACAACTAAAATATAAAACGGACATTGCCCAGAACTACAGGAAGGTTGACTGACTGGAAATTCTACAGTGAGAAGCAAGGAGAAAACCAGAAGGAGGTGCGGAGGAGCTGGAAAAGCCAAAGTACGGAGACGCGGAGACGCGGCGCGCAGAGAGGACAGAGCCGGAGAGGAGGGAGGCCGAGTGCCTGGCGGGCGTTCCCTAGTGGAAAGGAGATAAAACTCCGACTGTGCTGGGCCCCCGACTGCTCTGATCCCCAGTTTTAAGCCAGACCCCGGGGACTCAGGCTCAGCCATAGGGAGCCGGGCTGTAAGGCGGAACCCCGGGGAAGTGGCGAAAGGAGGTCCCAGCGGTGCGCACACTTGCCCTGACGGGAAGGAGACTGGGGCTCCAGACTGCTCTGAACGCCACCTCCAACTCCACTTCCAACTGAACTGAACCCCAATACCGGGCTCATTGTGGGAGAGCATAGACTGTTTGACAGCAGGTGAAAATCGAGGGCACCTTTCTCTCAGAGGCGCCAGCAGCGAGCACTGAAGGACCCGCATAGGGCGGGGCTGACGGAAGCCAAAGCTGCAGGCTCCACCCTGAAACCCCGTCCCATCTGTAACTGCGAAATGCGACAACAAAATAGATCACAAACGAAAGAAATGGAGGACAAAAAGCGTCTGGATATAGAGTTCAAATCTACGCTTATAAGGTTTTTCAAGAATTTCCTAGAAAAGATGGATAAGGCCTATGAGGATATGAAAAGAGATCAACTAGAATTAATAAGGGATCAACAAGAAATAAAGAATACATTGTCTGAAATAAAAAATATTTTACAGAGTCCTAAAAACAGAAGGGAAGATCACAAGAATCAAGTCAAAGATTTGGAACATAAAGAGCCAGAAGACACTCCTCCACAGAAGCTAGAAGGCAAGAGAATCCAGAAAATTGAAGATAATGTAAGAAACCTCTGGGACAACTTCAAGCGAACCAACATCAGAATTATTGGGGTCCCAGAAGATGAGATAGAGCAAGATATCGAAAACATACTGAAAGAAATAGTGACAGAAAACTTCCCCCACCTGGGGAAAGAATTAGACTTACAAGTCCAGGAAGCGCACAGAACTCCAAACAAAAGGAATCCAAAGAGGACCACACCGAGACACATCATTATTAAAATTCCAAGAGCAAAAGACAAAGAGAGAATATTAAAAGAAGCAAGAGCAAAGAAGGTAGTAATCTATAAAGGAGCACCTATACGATTGTCAGCTGACTTCTCAACAGAAACCATGCAGGCCAGAAGGGAATGGCAAGAAATATTCAAGGTGATGAATAGCAAGAACCTACAGCCAAAAATAATCTACCCAGCAAAGCTATCACTCAGAATCGAAGGCCAGATAAAGAGCTTCACTAATAAAAAAAAGCTAAAGGAGTTCATCACCGCCAAACCAGATTTATATGAATTGCTGAAGGGGGTTCTTTCAGAAGAGAAAGTAAACAAAGATAAAAATTATGAACAACAAATACGTAACTATCAACAAGTGAATCTAAAAACCAAGGAAATTAAAAAAATCTGATGAACAATATTAACTCTTGAATATAATAGAATCAGAGGTATGGAAGGGGAGTGAACTGACGATTCTTGGGGAAAAGGGGAGAGGGGGGCGTGGGAAGAGACTGAACATAAACTGTGCACCTATGGATGAGGACAATGGGGAGAGGGGAAAGGGCAGAGGGTGGGGTGGGAACCTGGTGGAGGAGAGCAATGGTGTGGGGGGGGGAAAGGAACATTTGTAATAATATGAACAATAAAAACTTATAAAAAAATAGTAAAAAAAAAAAATAATAAATAATAAAAAAATAAAAAAAAGAATGCAAAGAGCATTCAATAAGGAATTAATACTCTTTTCAACAAATGGCTTTGGGACAACTGGATATACCCAAGCAAGACAATGAAGTCAAACCCTTACCTCACACAAATACAATAAACACAGCTCAAAATGGTTTATAGTCCTAAATTATAAGAGCTAGAACAATAAAACTCTTAGAAGAAGACATAGGAGTAAATCTTCATGACCTTAAGTAAGACAATAGTTTCTTATATATGACGACAACAACAAAAAATAGGGAAATTGGATTTTGGCAAAGTTAAAAATGTTGTGCTTTAAAGTACATCAAGAGATTGAAAAGGCAAAGTAGGCAAAAATTTAAAAAAAACAATATCAATACCAAATACTAGCAAAGTTGTGAACTACAGAAACTTTTATTCACTGTTGGTGGAAATTATTATACAATGGTATAGCCACTTTGAAAGACAGTTTGACAGTTGCTTAAAAAACTAAATATACTCTTACCATATAATCCAGTAATCATGCTCTTTTAGCTACCTAGAGTAGCTAAAAACTTATGTCCACACAAAAACCTACATGTTTATAGAGCCTTAAGCATAATCACCAGAATTTGGAAGCAACCAAGATGGCTTCCAGTAGGTGAAAGAATAAGTAACTGTGGTACATCCAGACAACTGAATATATTTCAGCACTAAAAAAAGAAAGGAGCTATCAAGCCATGACAAAACAGAAGAAACTTAAATACATATTATTAAATGAAAGAAGCCCATATGAAAAGTCTACATATTGTACTATTATAATAGGGTTCCAACTATAGGACATTCTGGAAAATGCAAACTATAGAGAGAGTAAAAAGATCAATGGTTACCAGTGAAACTATTCTGTATGATGGATTCATGCCATATATTTGTCAAAACCTATAAAATGTGCCGAAGCCGGTTTGGCTCAGTGGTAGAGCATTGGTCTGTGGACTGGAGGGTCCCAGGTTCGATTCCAGTCAAGGGCATGTACATTGGTTGCGGGTACGTCCCCGATGGAGGGTGTGCAAGAGGCAGCTGGTTGATGATTTCTCTCATCGATGTTTCTAGCTCTCTATCTCTCTCCCTTCCTCTCTGTAAAAAATAAATAAAATATATTAAAACAAACAAACAAACAAAAAAAACCTATAAAATGTATATAACAAGAATGACTCCTTATATAAACTACTAGAGTCCTGGTGCATGAATTCATGCACGGGGGGAGGGGGAGGGTCCATGTGAGGTTGTCTGGCTGAGGGAGGGACCAAGGTGGGAAGTTGGTTGGCTGTGGGGGGATGGGGGGGAGGACTGCAGGAGGTTGGCCACCAGCCCCAAGGAGGGAGTTGACCCTTGGCCACTCTGCCACCACCCACCCGCAGTTCCCCATTTCAGTCCACGGCCACAAGGCCCTTGTAGGGTTTGGAGAGGAGGCAATGGTCACCGGGCCAGGCATAGAAGGAAAAGATGCTGGGAACAGATGATGGATGCCCCGCTACCACAAGGTTCCCACCTCCCCTCATTCTCTTTCCCCAGGAAAGGGAGAGGACAGAAGCAAGACAAACCCTTGTGTCCAGGGCTGAATTTCAATAGATCACAGTGAGGGAGCTGCTCTGCTATGTATGAAACCCTCAACCCAGAAGTAGGTCTCTACAAATGGTTAGCCAATGGGGGCTAGCTGGCCAGGGGAGAGGGGCCAAGGGAGGTTGGCTGTGGGAGAGCACTGACCACCAGGGGGCAGCTCATGCATTGAGAGTCTGCCTCCTGGTGGTCAGTGCACATCATAATGATTGGTCAACCAGTCGTTCTAGTCTTTTCGGTCGTTCAGTCATAACAGTCGCTTAGGCTTTTATATATTTAGCTTGACTTTGGGTAACAATGATGTCTCAATGTAGGTTCATCAGTTGTACCAAGTGTACCACTTTGGTATAGAGTAGGGGTGTCGAACTCAATCAGAGAAGGGGCCAAAATCTAAAATCCAGCTTAAATCGCGGGCCGAATGGTTTACTGAACAGTCATAAACTGTCATTGTGATGGAAATGCAGCGGAGTGCAGTGATGACAGCGCGGTGCGGGCCACATTGCAAGGCCTGGCGGGACGGATTTGGCCCGCGGGCCTTGTGTTTGACACATGTGGTATAGAGGGATGTTGATAGTGGAGGAGGCTGTGCATGTATAGAGCAGAGAGTACATGAGAATTCTCTGTACTTCCTGCTCAATTTTACTATAAAAATAGTATATTTTTAAGTCAACCTATGGAATTAGAAAGAATATTTACAAATCATATACTTTATAGGATGATTGTTTCCAGATAATATAAAGAACTCTTACAACTCAATAATAAAAAAAAATAATTTAGTTAAGAAATGAGCAAAAGATTTGAATAGACATTTTTCCAAGGAAGAGTTACAAAAGCCAGTAAGTATGTGAAATGATGCTCATCATCATTAATCTATAATAATAAAAGCATAATATGCTAATTAGACCAGACAGCCAAAGGACCATCTGGACATCATTCTGGATGTCCTTATGGATAAAGCTGTAATGGCAAAGATTGAGGCAGAGGTGGTTAGGGGCGATCAGGCAGGCAGGTGAGTGGTTGGGGGCAATCAGGCAGGCAGGAGAGTAGTTAGGGGCAATCAGATAGGCAGGCAGAGTGGTTAGGGGCGATTAGGCAGGAGGCAGGCTTATGAGCCAGCAGTCCTGGATTGTGAGAGGGATGTCTGACTGCCAGTTTAGGGGATCGGGCCTAAACTGGCAGTCAGACATCCCCCAAAGGGTCCCTGATTGTGAGAGAGTGCTGGCTGGGCTGAGGCCCCAGCATGAATTGCATGCACCAGGTCTCTAGTCATTATGTAAATGCAACTCGAAACTGCAATATGACACCACTTTACATCCACTAGGATGGCTATACTTAAAAAGACAGGTAATAACAAGTGTTTATGAGACTGTAGAGAATGAACCTTCATACATTGCTCTGGGAATGTAAAAAGGTGCAGCTGTTTTGGAAAATAGTTTGGCATCTCCTCAAATGTTAAACATATAATTATCATATGACCTAGAAATTCCATACCTGGTAATGTACCCAATATAACTGAAAACAGGTGTTCAAACAAAAACTTGTCCACTAAAGTTCAGAAGCACTATTCACAGTAGCAAAATATGGAAACAACCCAAGTGTCCATCAACTGATGAATATAAAAACAAAATGTGGCATATCTCATAAAATAAAAAAGTTATTCATCAATAAAAAGAAATAAAATAATACTTGCTATATTGATGTACCTTGAAAATATTATACTAAATGAAAGAAGCCAAATACAAAGGCCACATATTATATGATTCTATTCATAATTCATGTGAATTGTCCAGAATAGGCAATCCATAAAAATGAAAGATTAGGACAGCAAGGGGCTGGCTGGGGGGAGAATGAGGAATGACTGCTAATGTCTATGGGGTTTCTTTGTATAGAGGTTAAAATGCTCTGACATTAGATAAGGTTGCACAACTCTGCATATACTAAATACCACTGAAATATATGCTTTATAAGAGCAAATGTTATGGCATATGAATTATGTCTCAATAAAACTTTTGCAAAAGTAACTCTGATTGGATTGGCAAGAACTCAATAGCTAGTGAGTGGTAGTTGTTATTAAGCTATCCCACAGATTCCAGAGGATTATAAACATACTTACCATTTCTAAGAATATGTACAGTGGAGTTAAATAAATCAGGTAAATGCTGGATTTGTGTTTTAAAACTTGAAAGTCTATACAGCTGAATTCCCTAGCTATTCCACAAAGATTACTGTTTGATTTATTTTTTGGCAAAGCTTACTGTATTTTGCTTAGCAATGTGGTTCTTTTGACAGAATCTATAGAGCTAAGAATGTGCAGAATAATTAAATTCAGGTTTATTCCCTAAAGTCCTATGGAAATTTTAAATGGCCAGTTTTCACAATAGCTCATTTAAAAAAACTACCTAATTTTCACTGAGCATAAAGCCATAAAATAGCCAAATTAAGTGAAAATTTTCTTCCTCCTGGATCTTTTATTCAAGAACATAATTGAATGACCGACCAGCCATGTCTATGAGCTGGTCACCTTATCCATGGCCTTTAGAAAGCCTCATGTGGAATGTCTATCCACAGTTTGCATCTACTCACCCCATTGTCTCACTTCCTGTTGCTAGGATACCACTTTTTGCTCTCAATCTATTGTAATATGAAAAATTGATTTCTAGTCAAGTTTGTATTTCACATGGCCTTGGGGGGGGGGGGGGGAGGAAGAAAAGAAAACAAGGTTCATGCTCCCAGAAAACAGCTTCCAGAATGACTAAGTCTCTGGCAACAATTCTAAGCACTCATTTATTTAAAAATTGAAAAACTTTATTTTGTCATTAAATTTCAAGTTTTAGCTTTGTGTATCAGTTTTTCCTTAATTGGAAGAGGAGGTCAAGAAACTTTTTGCCTCCAAACATGGCTAACTCATCTTGTCTCAGAGACAAAACCTCCAGGGCACAAAGAAAGTCTCCTTTCAGAGAAGGTTCATTTTCTCCTTATTCCTTAGAGCTCCCAGGTTCAAAACTAGGAACTGAAACAATCAATTTTCCTGACTTTGAAAAGTGATAGAAATTAGAAGGTTTAAAAATTGGTATTATTTTTATTCCAAACTAGAGGTCCAGTGCATAAAATTTGTGCACCGGGGAGGGGGGGAGTGTCCTTCAGCCTAGCCTGCAACCTCTCCAATCTGAGACCCTTCGGGGGATGTCTGACAGCCAGGGTGGGGCCTAAATCAGCAGTTGGACATACCTCTCACAATCCAAGACTGCTGGCTCCCAACTGCTCACCTACCTGCCTGCTTACCTGATTGCCCCTAACTGCTTCTGCCTGCCAGCCTGATCACCCCCTAACCACTCCTCTGCCAGCTTGATTGAAACCTAACTGCTTCCCTGCATGCCTGGTTCCTCCCCCAATTGTCCTCCCCTGCTAGCCTGATGGCCCCCAAATGCCCTCCTCTGCAGGCCATCTTGTATCAGTCATCTTTGACCACATGGGGGTCACCATCTTTGACCACATGGAGCCAGCCATCTTGTGCAAGGGCATGAGGGTCAATTTGCATATTACTTCTTTATTATATAGAATAATTCAATTGAGTAATGTATATGAAACATCCTCTATATGTGTATTCATACACACATATAAACTGATGAGCAGTCACTTCTTCAAATCCACTTCCTTTCTTTTCAGGTTTACTTCAGAATTTCTCAGACCTGCGACTCACAAGGACAGGATCCTCTCCTTGGAGGATCCAAGTTCACCCCTTCCCCCGAGGCCACTGAGCCCCAATCTGCACAGCCTTCCCCAATTTTACACTCACATGGCTGAGTTTGTCTCTCCATCTGTCCTCTAGGTCCTTTCTGGGATGGATTGTATTCCTGACATCCAGGCTGTTCACATCTTTTCCTCTGAAGCTGGGCCTTGCACAAACCAGCCAGAAGGCAAGGAACCCCAATGCCCCTCCCCTATCTGACTCTGGGTTTGATCCACTTTAGAATCCACCTTCGACACTGTCACTGCCTAAATGGATCTTGAGTTTTCGAAGCCCCAGTAGAAACACAGTTAATTGAAGTTTTAGGCATTGACTCTACATCATGGTACCCCCCCATTTGGGATAGTTCTTTTATGCCTCATCCACTACCATCTAACTTTTTTACCCTCTTCCCTCAGATCCATGCCCGTCCCAACTTCCTTTCCCACTACTGTGAATATTTTGGCTATTTTTACATTTAAAAAAACTACCTCAAAATTAAAGTAGCTAGTTTGGCTCAGTGGATAGAGCATCAGCCTGAGGAATGAAGGGTTTGATTCTGGTCAAGGGCACATGCCCAGGTTGCGAACTCAGTTCCTAGTAGGGAACATGCAGGAGACAGCCAATCAATGATCCTCTCTCATCATTAATGTTTCTCTCTCCCCTCTCCCTTCCTCTCTGAAATAAATAAATAAATAAAATACATTTTTTTTAAAGAGCAACCATTTTTATATACCTCATGCTTTTGTAGGTCAGGAATTTGGGAAGGGCTTAGTGGACAAGTCTTGTGCTCCACATGGTGCCAACTGAGGCCACTCATTGCTATTCAATCTGTAGCTGGGCTAGGTTAGGGGGTCCAATACAAGTTGAAGGCTGGCATTGTGGGTCTCCTCTCTACTTCCATGTAGTCTCGGGCCCTCTCCAGGTGGTTTCTCCAGCAGATTACTATATTTCTTACATGACAGACAAGGGCCCCAAGAAGCCAGAGAAGAAGCAGCCCTGGAATGGGCACATATCACTCTTGCCATATTTGATTGCTCAATAGGCCAGCCTAGATTCAGGAACAAAGCAAACAGTCCCTCCTTCTCACCAGGAGGAGTATCAAAGAACTTATGGCCAAATAAGTGAGAATCATCCGTTGGAAGAGGACACCGACCGTAGCAGCTAAAGCAACATTGGCACACCACTCTGGCCTCCATTCCATTCCTCTGCTCTTCCATTCCCTTCCTCTTCCCCACATCTCTGTGCACAGTAACACCTCAGGCTATGGAATCACTTCTCCCTGCAGGGGTGAAGTCTGAGTCCCTCACACCAGGAGGGTTATCAATCACAAACATGAGACTGGGTTTTGCAACAGAACTGGTGCTAAAAACCCTTTGGCAGTGAATCCTTCTCGCCTTGTCTGTTTTTCAGAGGAGCATCTGTCAGAAGAGCAGGGTGTCCTTCTGTGCTTACAGTTTGCTTCCCTCCTGGGTCAGCCCAGGCCACTGCACTGCAGGTGTGGGATGACCACGGTCCCCCAGAAATGACTCCAGGAGGCTATGTTCAGGCCTGAGCCCAGGGTTGGAAAAAAAAGTGCAACATCCTAGAAAAGCCCCTCAGACAGTGTCCAGAAGGCCCTCCTACTGAACTGCACTTTCTAGAAGAAGCACCCACATGATTTTTCACTCCAGAAGGCATATGGGCTACGTGGGTAAAATTGCCCAACTGAAGCAAGTAAACGAAGGGGGAGGAGGTTCTAAAGGATTCTGAGCACATTACTGAATCATGTGTGTTATTTCTGCACTCATTTTTAAAGTGGAAAATGGTGGGAATTATTTGTTGCATGAGCACACACAAAGCCCTGTCACAGCTGTCACCTCCTGGGAATCACATCTGGTGCTCTGTGTGGTGCAGCCGCTGTGCAGGTGATGAAATTCAGACACTTAAATCAACTTCTCGAGGTTTTCAGTAAACAAATTATACATAGTGTATTTAAAGGAGAAGAAGAGGACTTTCTCATTTTTAACTAAAAAAAAATAAAAAAAAAATAGAACAACAAATTAAACCTGGGTTTTAGTGTCCTATCAATAGAAACTTTCTATCATCCCATGCTTTGTCCCTAAGGATTTCCTCCACCCAAGTTGCAAATCACCTTCTCTTTCTATACCACTTCACCCTGTTATACTGGAGGGTATTCAGAACAACACAGTAGCCACAGGGGGGTCTGTCCCTGCCAAATGAGAGTGGCTGTTTGGACCAATTGGATTATTTTTCTTAGGACTTTGAACTTAAGGCAAGAGATGTGGTGCAGAAGCAGGAAGACATCCAGAAAGGTGGTAGCAAAGTCCACGAAATAGCACAAGTTATGTTGATAAAAGGCATGAGTAAGTATAAGCCATAAAGAAAAAGCAGAAGCTATTAGAGGGCAGAAGCAATAGAAGAAGGAAGAGGAGGGGAAAGAAGAGGGGAACAAGAAGAAAGAACAAAAAAGCCTTGAGTAAGTGGAAACTAAATGATAAATATTAGAGATGAAGGTGGAGGTGGGATTGGTTGGAGGATAAATGACAGAGTCAAAAAGCTGAGTCCCTATAATTGCAGAGCACTTCAGCAGGGATTGACAACTGTAGCTGCTAAGAGGACAACCAGGTGACCCAGCCTCTAGGACTGCACTGGACCCAAGACAACCTCCAAGTTCAAATCCTACTTTCTCTATGAGGCCTGATTGGGCAGTTATTCCTGGGTTCCCATGGGGACTGGCCATGGAACTGATGGTCCAATCTTACTTATACTAAGTTTCTCATAATAAACCTATCATTGGAAGTGAATTGGGTGCCTATTTCTTCCTACAAAAACACTAACACAATGGTTGCAATGAAAAACCACAAGTATATTCTTTATAGACCAAATACAAGAAGAGGAATACACGAATACTCTTAAAAGTTTGGTTTATAGGCCCCATGGCATGGTAACAACTCAGATTTAAGGCAAATACATTGAAGAAATAAATTTTAGACCTTCTCCTCAACTATCCTAGTGATACCACTGATAGCACAACATCATTAGATTTAGCCTCTATTCAACCCAGAGCCCAAGAGAGAACTCTGTATCCAGGAAGTGTTCAATAAATGTTAACCATTGCAGTTGATGGGAAAAATTGAAGATGGAATCTACCAGAAGTTATGGATCAGGAGGACAGTATCACCTTCTCCAAGGGGCATCTGAAAGCAAGGTGGGGCATTTTCATTTGTCAATGATTAAGGGCTTTTGGTGCTACTTAATGGAGAGGTGTCATGAATGCTAAAATTCCTGCAAAGTGCATGAGAGTCCCACACAATAAAGAATTTTTCTGACAAAAAATGCAGATGCTGTCACCTTTAAGAACCACTTGACCTTCATACACGTGTGAAAAACCCTGACTTGTCCCCTGGACCATGGTCAGATAACACAATAGCCCAATCCACAGTCAGACAACAGAACAGCACATTTTAAATCAGAATTATCTCAGGAAAGTCATAACAGGCTATTTTAGCTATAGCCCATCCCAGTGCTTATGATCTGGATTCGAAAGACAACACATTCCTTTTCAGGAGGACCTTTATGCCAGGCAATAGACAACAAGATAGATTTGTCAAGGTAAGAAGATAATACATGCTTTGTTTAATGGTTTGTTAGCTTAATTACTCAGAAAGGTTGAGATTTTGAGCATGTGGGCCTCCATTTGCACTGTCGCCCAGCTCCTGCAGTCTGGATGTTACTTAAAGACATAGGACAGGGCACATGAGTCAGAGTGATAGCTACTGCCCTTAATTTGTATGATCTACCTACAAGTTTAATTCTGTTCCCTTGGAAGCACTCTGGAATGAATCTCTTTTCCAGACCACAAATAGCCTCACATTCATGCTGGGCACCTGTCATTTTTAGAAGGTGTGCAAGTGTTTCCAGGGATTGCTGGGGAGTCAGCTATGCTTCTGCCCTGGCAGTCTCTGCCTCCCATCTCAATTTCAGAAAACCAGAGTCTTTTGTTCACAAGCAAACTGTGATCCCTTAGTTTTGATGAAACAGCTGCATGCCAGCACCCAGACATTAAAGTACACGAGTAGAAAGTCTAATCACTGACGTGCCTTAAAGGGCATTAAGAAAAAATTCCCAAGTGAATAACCCAAAACTTGCTAACATTTATATTAGAGAATGAGATGGGGAACATTTTTTTTCCCTTTCCCTTAGAACCAGCTTGTGACCAGCAATGCTCATTTCTATTCAATTTCTGTCTCAGAGAGATTATTTTTATTTACCAGTATATTTGGGTAAAGCTTCAGTTTCCATTTGCTTCCTCTGATCACCTTGAAGATAAAGAAATAAAATGTTTAAATTTATTTTCTTTCTGAGCCTTTTAAAAAATATTCTTCATTGTTGAAAGTATTATAGATGTCCCTTTTTCCCCCCACTGACCCTCTCCACCCTGCACTCATTCCTCCCCCGTCCCCAGACCTTCACCACACTATTGTCTGTGTCATGGGTTGTGCATATATGCATATAAGTCCTTTGGTTGATTTCTTCCCATGCACCAACCCACCCCCACCTTCCTTCTGAGATTCCATGCTTCTATGTCTGCTCTGAGCCTTAATGTACAGAATATTTTTCCTATTTCAAAAAGCACCTAAAATAATATCTTTATCAAAAATCTAACTGTAGCTTCCATATAGATAATCATCTTTTTCTTTCCACCACTTTTTAAAAACCATTTGTTATGACAATCGCCCACTGATTTCAAACAGACTTTGCAGTGCAGAAGTGACTATTTCCTAAGGAACAAGAAGACAGCATAAGGTGTTGTGTCTACGTTCTGTGGCTCAAAGGCAAAAGAAGAGATTAGGAGTCAGGAGACAGCCAGACACCAGTGAACTGCGGGACCCTCAGAACAGGAGGGCGCCAGGCTTGTCTACAGTCACTTCCAAGCCCAAAGGTCAATAACTCCACAGGTTAATCTCTTTCTCCTGGAGGAATCAATGGAAAATTTCAGAGGGCTCAGTCCAATGCTTAGGTCAGGGAAGTGTCTATTTTTCACCCCTGCTGCTTTCCAAGAGAGAAGTAAAGGAAGAATGAGCTGCACAGAAAATAAGGTCATTTCACCATCAAGTCTCTTAGAAGTAGAGATTTTTTAATAATATTAAATACTCATATATTGCCCCCCCCATATGTGTCAGAAACTGTTCCAAGCATTTTACATGTATTTACTCATTGAATCCTCAACCACAACCTGTGAGGTGGACAATAGTAATACATCACTAGCTTACAGGTAAGGAGATGGATGCAATAGATGCTAAGTGACTTGTCTAAGGTCATTCAGTAGTCAATGGTGGCACTGGAATTTGAATCAAAGAGATGTGATTCCGGATTTTAAGTATTTGCTGACCACGGCAACCACCTTCTGGAATCTAATTTATTGAAATACTGACCCCTAATTGTGTTACTTCCGGTGACTTACTTAACCTCTCAAAGCCTCGGTTGTGTGTTAGTAAAGCATACCTTTAAAGCAGTGGTTCTCAACCTTTCTAATGGCACAACTCTTTAATACAGTTCCTCATGTTGTGGTGATGCCCAACCATAAAATTATTTTCGTTGCTACTTCATAACTGTAATTTTGCTACTGTCATGAATTGTAAGGTAAATATCTGTGTTTTCCGATGGTTTTAGGCAACGCTGCTAGCGGTTCTCAACCTGTGGATTGCGACCCACAGGTTGAGAACCACTGCTGCAGAGCCTAAGACCATAAGACAGTTGTGGGGGGACCCCAGGCCTACAGAGGAGGACATTTGTGGGGGGACCCAAGCCTGCAGGGCAGGGCAGTTGAGGGTGATCAGGCCTGAAGGGAAGAGCAGTTGGGGAGGGGGCGGGGAGGAGCCAGGCCTGCAGGGGAGGGCAGTTGCAGGCGATCAGGCCAGCAGGGAGGGCAGTTAAGGGTGACTGAACTGGCAGAGAAAGGCAGTTGGGGGAGACTAGGTCTGGAGGGGAGGGCAGTTGTGGGTGATCAGACCAGCAGGGAGGGCAGTTGGGGGGAGGGGCAGGCTGACAAGGGAGGGCAGTTAGGGGTGACCAGGCCAGCAGGGGAGGGCAGTTGGGGGTGACCAGGCCTGCTGGGCAGGACAGTTATGGGCAACCAGACTGGCAGGGGAAAGCAGTTAGGGGCGACTAGGATGGCAGGTGAGGGCAGTTAGGGGCAATAGGGCCAGCTAGGGAGCAGTTAGGCATCGATCAGGCTGGCAGGGGAGTGGTTAGGGGTGATCAGGCTGGCAGGCAGAAGCGGTTAGGGGCAATCAGGCAGAGGCAGGCAAACGGTTGGGAGCCAGCAGTCCTGGATTGTGAGAGGGATATCTGACTGCCCACCGGGATCAGGCCTAAATGGGCAGTTGGACATCCCTCAAGGGGTCTCAGATTGTAAGGGGTACAGGCTGGGCTAGGGAAACACCCCTCCCCGCCGTGCATGAGTTTCATGCACCAGGTCTCTAGTTATCTATTAAAATAATGCCAGAGAGCCCTGGCTGGTTTGGCTCAGTGCATAGGGTGTTGGCCTGTGGACTGAAGAGTCCCAGGTTTGATTCCAGTTAAGGGCACATGCCAGAATTGCAGGCTCAGTCTCTAGTAGTGGTGAGGGGTAGGAGGCAGCCGATCAATGATTCTCTCTCATCATTGATGTTTCTATCTCTCTCTCCCTCTCCCCTCCTCTCTGAAATCAGTTAAAAATATTTATTTTTTAACAAAAATAATGCCAGGGAAATGTGCATTCTGAAAGAGAATAGTGGGAGAACTCCAGAATAATGAATGACAAAATGATCAGATCTCCTTGCTAATTATTCCAAAGTACCCATACAAGTCAGGATGCCTTAGTTAGAAGGAAGAAGTTGGGGCAGTTGTCCTCAGAGTTTTCACTTGAGCGAGAAACAAAGGAGAGAATAAATCAAAAGAAAGCTTTCAGTATCTTCCTCCCAAGTGAAAACACTCAGGGCATTGGCAAGACACAGGGGAAGTTAATGAAGGTTCTCAAATGGCACTTACTCCCAGTTCGATACCTGTCTGTCTCTAAAGGTGCTTCTGTGATTAATGAGTCTTTTTACCAACACCCTCTTAGGAACAACTCTGGGCGAGGCTCTATGTAGGAAATGTGTAGCATGAGCCTTACATCTTAATACAGTTGAAGCGCAGTTTGAAGCTGAGGGGAAAAATATCTTTGTTAACTTAGCAAGAATCACTGGGTCACTGTGCTCCTGGTGGTATCATGTTAGTAATAAACTTCAGTCTGTGAGAATAGCCTATGTTTGTTTCTTTCCCAGGGAACAGAAATAGATGGTGATTTAAATTCCTCAGGAATAAAAGCCTTTGGTTGCTCAGCAAGTCCTCCCTCTGGGGAAACCGAAGTCAATGGCCGGTGGCCAAGTTGGCACTGAGATTAGATTTGGAGCACCTCTGAGATGCATAAATACTGAACAAAATATGCAGAAGCCATATTCTTCGATCGCTGTGGCTCCAGACACACATCACTTTAAACACCTGTGTCTGCTCTTAGACAAAGGAGATGGGATGAGGAGAAGAAGCAATCTAACTGGGATCCTGAGCTCTTTCCTGGTTATTTAGGGCAGAGGTGAGCTGCAGACCAGCAGCTTACTCATCCCCAAGCTCATGTTTCCATGTCAAAATGGAGATACTAGTTTGTGATACCACCATCATTCCCAAAGAAATTCTCCAAAGAATAATAAGTAAGAGATATATATATAAAGGGGACCAATTTTTATTGCAGTCAAAATTAAGAGTGTTAGAAGCATTGTCTGTGCCCTCATCCTACTTGATAAGAAACATTCCCTGCGCTTCCTCCCATGTGACTTTGGACTCCAACTTTGTTCCTTCAAGACCAACCATTGACTCCACAGTTGGCATTTCTGTCACTTCAGGCACAGTGTCTTCACTGTTTCTCATCGCTGTGCCCCATGGTGAAGGACTCATACAGGCCACGGAAACTTCCTCCTGTAGCCTTATAACTTCCCCATTCAGATAAGTCTGCAACCAAAAGCATCCAGCTCTTTTTTCCTACTAGAATTTTTCCATCTTCCAACAGTTATTTCCTTTCTAATCACACACACACACACACACACACACACACACACACACACAACATGAAAATAAACTCCAGGGGAGAGTCACATTGTATCATCTCAGTGAGGTAGTGATGGGATTTGTTACTGTGACTATATTCCCAAGTTATAAATTCTAGGAAGAGAACAAAGTTAAAATCAGAGCTGTAGGAGGTCACCAAGTTAGAAAAAAACAAAACCTGTTTTTAATCTAATGGGGGGGAAAATAGAAGCAACATGCATAGATCACTAGCCCTCTTTTAAATGTGGCATCTTCAGGAATCCTAGAACCAGGAGGAGAATCCAAGATGGCTGCACAGATAAACACCTAGCCGCAGCCGCACACAGCAATTTCAATAAAATACAACTAAAATATAAAATGGACATTACCCAGAATTATAGGAAAGTCGACTGACTGGAAATTCTACAACGAGAAGCAAGGAAAAAAACAGAAGGAAGAGTGGAGGAGCTGTAAAAGGCTAAGGTACGGAGATACGCGGTGCGAGCGGAGAGGCAGTCTCGGAGGCGCGTACATTGTGCGCAGAGGATGAACTGTTGACTCTGCTGCCAGATTGCCCTGGCGGGAAGGAGACAAAGGCTCCGGACTGTGCTGGGCCCCAGTTCCGACTCCTCTGAACCCCAGTTCTAGGCCAGACCTCAGGGACCCAGGCTCAAACAGAGGTAGCTGGGCTGTAAGGCGGAACCCCCGGGAGGGCAGCGAAAGGAGGTCCCGGAGGCGCACACATTGCGCACAGAGAAGGGACGGTTGGCTGTGCCATGGGATTGCCCTGGCGGGAAGAAGACAGGGGCTCCAGACTGCTCTGAACACCACCTCCAACCCCACTTCCAACTGAACTGAACCCCAATACTGGGCTCTTTGGGGGAGAGCCTACACTGTTTGGTAGCTGGCGAAAATCGAGGATACCTTTCTCTCAGAGGCGCTTGCAACGAGAACTGAAGGACCCTGGGATTACTGAGTCTCAGGAATCGCATAGGGCAGTGTTTTTCAACCTCTTTTGGGCAAAGGCACACTTGTTTCATGAAAAAAATCACGAGGCACACCACCATTAGAAAATGTTAAAAAATTTAACTCTGTGCCTATATTGACTATATATAAAGTAATTCTCTTGAATAGGAATCAAATAAACACAAAGAAAGTATTTTATAATTACTTTATTATGAAATATTAAGTAAACAAAATAGTGAAAAATTATAAAATTCTTGTCTTGTCTGCACCTGCGGCACACCAGGCAACATCTCGCGGCACACTAGTGTGCCACGGAACAGCGGTTGAAAAACGCTGGCATAGGGTGTGGTGGATGGAAGCCAAGCCTGTAGGCTCCACCCTGAAACTCCGCCCCATCAGGGAAGCTGCGAAAATACCAAGACAATGAAATAGATCACAAACGAAAGAAATGGAGGACAAAAAGCGACTGGATATAGAGTTCAAAACCACACTTATAAGGTTGTTCAAGAATCTCCTAGTAAAGGCCGATAAAATAAACAAGACCTATGAGGATATGAAAAGGGATCAACTAGAAATAATAAGGGATCAACAAGAAATAATAAGGAATCAACAAGAAATAAAGAATACATTGTCTGAAATAAAAAATATTATACAGAGTCCTAAAAACAGAATGGAAGATCGCAAGAATCAAGTCAAAGATTTGGAACATAAAGAGCCAGAAGACACTCTTCCACAGAAGCACGAAGGCAAGAGAATCCAGAAAATTGAAGATAATGTAAGAAACCTCTGGGACAACTTCAAGGGAACCAACATCAGAATTATGGGGGTCCCAGAAGATGAGAGAGAGCAAGATATCGAAAACATACTGAAAGAAATAGTGACAGAAAACTTCCCCCACCTGGTGAAAGAATTAGACTTATAAGTCCAGGAAGCGCACAGAACTCCAAACAAAAGGAATCGAAAGAGGACCACACCAAGACAAATCATAATTAAAATTCCAAGAGCAAAAGACAAAGAGAAAATATTAAAAGCAGCAAGAGCAAAGAAGGTAGTTACCTATAAAGGAGCACCTATACGATTGTCAGCTGATTTCTCAACAGAAACCATGCAGGCCAGAAGGGAATGGCAAGAAATATTCAAGGTGATGAATAGTAAGAACCTACAGCCAAAGATAATCTACCCAGAAAAGCTATCACTCAGAATCGAAGGCCAGATAAAGAGCTTCACTAATAAAAAAAAGCTAAAGGAGTTCATCACCACCAAACCAGAATTATATGAATTACTGAAGGGGGTTCTTTCAGAAGAGAAAGTAAATAAAGATAAAAATTATGAACAACAAATACGTAACTACCAACAAGTGAATCTAAAAACCAAGGAAATTAAAAATAAATCTGATGAACAATATTAACTATTGAATATAATAGAATCAGAGGTATGGAAGGGGAGTGAACTGATGATTCTTGGGGAAAAGGAGAGAGGGAGATGTGGGAAGACATTGAACATAAACTGTGCACCTATGGATGAGGACAATGGGGGGTGGGGAAAGGGCAGAGGGTGGGGTGGGAACCTGGTGGAGGAGAGCAATGGAGGGGGGGTGTGGGAAAGAGGAACATTTGTAATAATATGAACAATAAAGATTTATTTTAAAAAAAAAATCCTAGAACCATACTGCCTGGTTCAAACCCTGGTTCTGTTGTGTGTCAATGTGTGAGGTTGGGTAATTTATTTAACCTCTCTTTGCCTCAATTTCCATCTATAAATAAGGTTAAGTTCTAGTGTTGATCCATAGAGTCATTTCAAAGGTTAAATAAAATAACATAGGTAAAACACTTAGTGCCTGGGACATAATAAGCACTGTATGTAGTAGCTATTATTAAGGTGACCTTGGCTTAAGAAGTTAATTTACTTCAAGGATAATTAAAAGCTATTTGAAGGAAGAATAAAAGAGCTGTATGTACTAGTATGTGAAATACACTAAGGGTAAGCTTAGCACAGTGCCTAACGCACAGTAAAAGAAGAAATAAATTATAACTATCATGGCACAACCACAAGCTCAGTTGGCTGGATGACCCTACCAATAAAGCTTCAATCCTATGGGCACAGCTGCTGGACTAGAAGGAGGTCCAATTTAGAGGGAGCAATAGGGGGCCCCATTATGTCATTGACCACATAATGTCACCTTGACTATTGGCAGGACAACAGTGTCCTAGCTTGCAAACGTCAGCATATTGTCTGAACACAGGACACTAAAAAGACAGAGCATAATGCATCACTCTTGAACATACACATGCAACCCTCCCCTATACACTCCCTACAATGGAATCAAGTTCTTTCACTGTAAAGAATTTGATGAAAATGCCAAGGGCATTATCAAATTGTGAGTCATGGGATGTCTAAAGGTACTGAGAGATGACCTTGTCCAACCCCACTTGTTGAATAAGGGTGGGGATGATATTGCTGACAAAGGGTTTGTCCCAGCTAGCACCGTGACCTAGTGGCAGAGCTGGACTTAGACACAGGTTCACTCCTCCTGTGCTATGTCACCTCCCATTTCCACACTCTTCCCCACCCACCTTAGAGTCTTAATCCCAATAGCACATCCAGTTGCATCTCTGGAAGGTACTCTGCCCTGAGATGCCACACCCTGGGACTTCGGTGTGCTTGTTGGCTGCTGCCACCTAGGGAATTAAAAGTTTGTTCTTGCAGAAGCTGGTTTGGCTCAGTGGATAGAGCATAGGCCTATGGACTGAAAGGTCCCAGGTTGGATTCCGATCAAGGGCATGTACCTTGGTTGCGGGCACATCCCCGGTGGGGGATGTGTAGGAGACAGCTGATGGATATTTCTCTCCCATCGATGTTTCTAACTCACTATCTCTCTTCCTCTCTAAAAAAATTAATAAAATATATTAAATAAATAAATAAATAAATAAATAAATAAATAAATTAAAAAAAAGTTTGTTCTTTGGCTGTTTGCCTTGGGACAGCGGCCATTCAATGTCTAGCTTCTTAATGAATCATCCTTAATGCTCAGCTCACCAATTAGCTGAATTATTCATATCCTAGATATTAGGATAATATTAATCTGACCCTTCTTGTTAAACCCACTTTTTTGCTTATTCATTGAAATACATTAGGAAAATATTCAAGCTCTGGGGTTTAAAAATATTACTCCGTGGAGTAATATTGACTAGTTGCTGATATCTAATTCTTTCCAAGGTGCTGGTAACTACGGTAGGAACTCATCTACTTCATTGCTAATGTTGCAGGTAGTAGAAAAGCAGACCAGCTGACTCAGGTTCAATGTGTCAAGACCTATTAACTCAAGTTAATCATACTTGATCACTCCCGTTTCATTGTTTTTAAGCCTGATGCTAGTAGGTGAAAACAAAACTGCCATCCATTCATTTCTTTAACCTTGACTTCTTGAAGGCCTTCACTGAATCATGAACTAGATCCTAGTAGCTTCACTAACTAGTTACAGAAATGATGAAAGGGGCTTCTGATAAACAGTAACAGTCCAGGTTGACTTCCTATATAATTAAAACCAGACTCCAGGAAGTTCCAATTCAGAACTGAATAAACAAAAATTATCATAGTTGATTTTTTTTCCTAAGAGGAGCAGTTAGCCATTTTAGCATGAACACATTTTCTCAGCTGCATCATTTTACCATGCCACCTAAAGATATGACAGTCCCCCTTTTGTTAACTATTATTTAAATCTGTAAAGATTTTCCTTCTGAATAGTCTTAGAGCCCTGAGTGTTTCTCCACAGACTTACTACTCCAAAGCTGCACAAGATAGCTTAGTGGTTTAAATACTTGGTCTTAGAGATAGACTTAGGTTCAAATTCCAGCTCTACCACTTGCTAGTTGTGTGACCTTATGAAAGTTTCCTAACATTCCTAAGCATCAGGTGCCCATTTTGAAATGATGATAATAACACTCATTTCAGTGTAGAGTTGTTATGAGAATTGAAGATAATAAAGGCTTAGCATATAGTACATTGCTTGGCCTGCAGTAAGTGATTTCCGTAAACGTTAGCTGTTATCATCATCATTATCACCACCACCACCATCATCCACATAGTTATTACCAATATAATAAGATCTTCAATTACCTGGAGAAGCTAAAGAATAGGGAGGATGCTTTCAGGTGGTTCTGATAAAGTGGACAGTGGCATTGTAGCCAGAACTAAAAAATATGCTAGATTTTTACTTGGAATGTGTAAATTCAAATCCCAGACTCGTATGACCATAAGACAACACAACATGTGGCTTCTCTGGTCTTACAGTGTCCTCATCTGTAAAATGGATATAATAATAGCAAACGTGCAGACTGGCATGAAGATTAAGTGAAATAATAACAGTGAAAGGGTCAATCCTAGTACCTGGCCCCCAGGGCACAAACACCCTCCCCTTGTCTGTGTTAGGGCCTTTGCCCTTGGTCCTATCCCTGCTTTCTACAGATGAGGTAAGAGTGCCCAACCCCAATCCAGGATACTCTGGGAGAACCTGGCTTCTTGATTATTTACACTTTTATGCCATAATCCCAAATATAAAGAAGCAGGCCCTCAGAAGTCTCTGCTGAAACTATGAGAGAAGAAGCCAGGTGATAGTGGCTGAAACACCTTGGGGAAAGCAGACTCTGGGAGAATGAGGAATACCAGACAATTGGTCCACAAGCTACAAACTAGTGTAGGGGTCCAGAGAAGATAGGGCTTGGCTAGGGGCCTGGGGCCTGGTGCTCCCTGTGATCAGTGTCCCTAGCTTGGTGGCTCACATCCTAGCTTTTGGCTGGTTAAGCTGACATACCGCTATTCAGTGAAATTCAAAAGCTCTGTGAATTATAGGCAGCATTATCTCTCCAGATGTATTTTGAAAAGATGACATGATTTGGACACCACATATTTTCCAACCTGAAGCAATATTTTCACAGTGTGTTAATGTATTTCATGTTCATGTGTGCGTGTGCATGTGTATGTTGTGTACACACAGAGAGTAATTTCCAGCATGATGCACAACATGCTCACACATGTAAGTTAGTTGTCTTAAAGTGGCCAATTATTTGTTTGGGATATCACAACAAGAACTATTCACCAACTAGTCTATGGGACCTACTAGGTTCGCAGAGGTTAAGGTCAATGCATACAATATTAGTCCTTAAAAAGTTAGGTCTTTGACACAAGCCTTGCTCTCCCCCCAAAAAAATAAACAAACAAGCAAACAAAAAACAAAAACCTGTAACAGCTTCTAACCCGCACTCCCAATACCATACTGAATGCTCCACTCTAAAGCTTTGTCCAGAGTCCTGGGCCTTGTGTTTCTCCTCTTCTGAGAGGGAAATCGTGTGCGCCCCCTAGTGGTTCAAGGATGATAATTGCACACCCAGGCCTTTTGTTCTTTGCATGTTGACTAACAATTTTACCAAATGTCAAATTCAAGGACTTGTGGGCTGCAATGTGGAGGTTATCCCAGACAGTCAAATCCTTGGAAAACCAAAAAATCCCGACTTTAGGTTTTGGTTCCATTGCCAAAGTTCATTCTCAGTTCTTGCTTCGGATTTCCCAGGAACTCGTCTGATTAATATCTTTAAAGGCCTTAATGTACAACTTTTCCACTCCAAATATAGAGCCACACCAGAATATTTGTGGTGTTTACTTGCTTAAGATACAACGGGAGGAATTACCACTTCAGGTAGGTCTGTTGTCAGTGGTCCCCACTCTCCCTGTCTAACTTGCTGCTCTAATGGCTATGGAGTCAATCGATACGTAGACAAGGAGCTTCTTAGGGCAGGGGCTGAAATTTATTTATAAATTATTATTTCCAGTATGTAGCACAGGGCCCAATACGTGTTATGGACTGAATTATGTCCCTACCAAAATCCATACGTTGAAGCCCTAATCCAAAAAGTGACTGCATTTGCAGATAGGTCCTTTAAGGAGGTAGTTAAGGTTAAATGAGATCATAAGGGTGGGACCATAATCTCATAAAACGGGTTTCTTACAGGAAGAGGAAGTGACACAGATCTCTCTCTCTCTCTCTCTGTCTCTCTCTTTCTCTCTCTCTCTCTTTCCTCATGGGCATGGAGAAGAGACTATGTGAGGACACAGAGGAAGGTGGCCTTCCACAAGCCAAGGAGAGAGGCCTCACTAGAAACCAACCCTGCTTACACGTTCATCTTGGACTTTCAATCTCCAGCACTGCAAGAAAATAAATTTCTGTTCTTCAAGCCACTCGGTCTGTGGTATTTTGTTATGGCAGCCTGTGCTGACTAATACAGAAAGGAAAGTTGTTTCATGAAATATCTACACCAGACCATCGCCCAGTTCTAAATTCCAAAGAAGGAAGGGGACAAGAACCAGCAGGTCCTATGGTCCCGCCCTCATGACCTGGGTAGCACGGTACCAGCTGCTTCTCAAAGACATTCACCAAATGCTTTGTATCTAGCTAAGCACCCCCAGGGAGACTCGTGTGCACTCTGGCAAGTGCTCCGGGTGACACATCTCCCCCAGGCTGTGTTTCCCACTGCAATTGCTCCAGTTGCTGGCTGCCAGGGAAGTCATGGGTATGAGAGCTTGAAATCAACTTTCCAGGAGATGAGATGAAATTCAGCAGCACACAGCTCTCCTGACCCCCCGGGGGCTACTCCCAGGCGTCTCCATGAGCGTTGGCAAGCACCCAGGAGTGACCATGGTGTCTCTCAGGCTGTATTGGAGTTTCTGGCCTTTGTTTCATTTCGATCAACAAAATTTAGTGAGCAAACCCAACTTCCTGTGAGGCATGAGCCAAAATCAGTGTCAGGTTTTCAGCATGAACCTTGTCTTTCCCTTCAATAACAGAATTAGACCACCTGCAAAAACATATCCGCCGTTGCGAGTGACTTTTTTTAAAAAAAAATAAATACTCACTACAGATTTGTAACGAAAGGCAAGCTGTTGCTTCTGGACTTCGAGTGGGCCAATGAGAATCTTTGCAGCTTTGCTCCTGGCAGCCAGGCACGTGGGTAAGAGTGGAGAGCTGGGCTCTTCTGGAGCAGCCAGCTTTGAACCCTGAGTGTGTTTCCCCAGTCGCTGGCTGTGTGGCTTTGAGCAACTTACTTAACTCTTCCTGTCTCAGTTTTCTCATCTCAAATTGATGATAATAACATCACCGTAAGGCTTAAAAGATATAAATAGATGCAAAAGCACTTTCAATAGTAAGTACCAAACAAAAAGTGTTCAGTAAGTCAGTAGCTGCCTTTCCATCAGAAAGAGATAAGCCCTGACCGGTTTGGCTCAGTGGATAGAGCGTCGGCCTGTGGACTGAAGGGTCCCAGGTTAGATTCTGGTCAAGGGCATGTACCTTGGTTGCGGGCACATCCCCAGTAGGGGGTGTGCAAGAGGCATCTGATTAATGTTTCTAACTCTCTATCCCTCTCCCTTCCTCTCTGTAAAAAATCAATATATATGTTTTTAAAAAGAGATAAGAGGGAAAGTGGATATTCAAAAAGTATAGCCTTCGCTATAAAACAATTCTTACAGGATCTTTCTCTACAGCTTTTTGTTTGTTTGTGTATTGTAAAAAAAAATATGGAAAGTACATGTGGCAAGATAATATTTTAAGATGCTAATCAGCATTTTTTCCCATGTTTTCTTAAAGAACTCCTTCCTCGCCCCATTCAGTGGGAGGCTGTCCCAGAGCCAGGTGGGGGTGAGAGGGGGCAAAGGAGAAGAAATGCCTCTGGCAAGTCAAGTCAGAGTTTTGAGTTGTAAATTCTGGACCAAGACAGGAAGTCCATGCATAAACATTAGATGTGGGAGAATGCAAGGTGATATAAGAGGCAGTGTGCCTGCCCCAGAGGAGCAAAAGTAAATCCTGGGGTGGAAACTCAAAGAACAGAACTGAGAAGGGGCCCTGTGTCCTGCCCGCTCCCACCCCAGCCCCCAGCCCCCAACCCCCAGCCAGTCCCATGGAGGAGATCTGACAGAACTCCCAGGAGGCTTTGGAGCATCTGAGTGGAGCTCAGGATGGCAGCAAGTGTTATGCATCAATTCCAAATGCAAAGGAGGAATGGCTGCAGGAATATGCAGGCAGCTAGCACTGATGTGGATGCATGGAGTTCCCTGTTTTCCATGAGGTTCATGGAGCAACCGGATATTTCCCAGAAGGGCTTAGAAGCCCTCAGTGAGAACCCGGCTGGAGAAGCTCTGGACCAGTAAGGAGGTTCCAATATCAATCTGGCCAAAACTCCCTTGGAGGCCAGACAGGAATCAGGCATCGTAGCAAAGACAGTATCAGTGATGAAGGCTGTGGGGACTCCATGACTTCCTTGCCCCACTCTTAATCCAATGTCACCATGAGAGCTTCCCGGAATTTACATAAGCTTTGCATAAAGAAGAGGGATCCTAAATTAGCTCCGTCTGGGACCACCATAGGTAGGGCTGCAGGTTCTTCTTTGCACTCAGCCCAGGAAGCAGGTAGAGACTAAAGTCTTATTTGTGTTTCACCATCACACCACATGTGCTGGTCCATTGGCCTGGAGGGGTAGTTTTTCTAGATTACACAATGATGCCATGGGCTACTGGCAAATTGACTGTCAGACCATATCCCTCTGAAATGGCTGGAGAGCTTTCACCACAGAGTGGGGCTCACCATAAGAATTAATTTATAGATTATAAAAATAAACTTACATTTCTTACACATCTGAAACTGTGGCCTGGTGTTTGTGACCACTATATAGAGAAACACATACACCCTGCCAAAAAAAAATGCACCTCCATTAGTATCATGGTTCATATTTTGGAATACTTTCTTCCAAACTTTTCTCTATGTGAGTTTCCATAATTAATATGCTCTTTGGTATCATGCATGTTCTACCTGACATTGTATCACAAGGGAAATCACACAGACAGTGACCTCAACCTTGTCTGCATTTCTGAAACCTAAAGTGTCCTCACAGATGCCGTGCCCCAAGGCCAGAGCCCAGACCAACAAATCTATAACTTAATATGCTGCCAGGGTCAGAATTACTAACTACAGCACAACTGTATTCAGAGTAGAGAAGCTGGCTGAGGACTGAATCTTTAAGAACTCCTTACTTAGATCAGTCCTTCTCAAATGTGAATGTGTTGTGAGTCACCTGGAGATGCTGTGAAAATACAGTCTGACTCCACGGGGCTGGGGTGGGGCCTGAGAGTCTGCAGTTCTCACAAGCTCACAGGTGGCCTTCTGGTACATGGACCAGATGGTTTAGATCACATGTGTCAAACACAAGGCCCGCGGGCCAAATCCGTCCCGCCAGGCCTTGCAATGTGGCCCGCACCGCGCTGTCATCATTGCACTCCGCTGCGTTTCCATCACAATGGCAGTTTATGACTGTTCAGTAAACCATTCGGCCCGCGATTTAGGCTGGATTTTAGATTTTGGCCCCTTCTCTGATTGAGTTCGACACCCCTAGTTTAGATGAAGAACCAGAAAAATGATTTCTATTTAAGCATTTTCCAAAATTATTAAAAACTTTTTCACTATTATTTTAATCTTAATACTAGAGGCCCGATGCACAAATTCATGCAAGGGTGAGGTCCCTCGGGGTGGCCTGTGGGGATTGGGCTGAAACCAGCAGTCCAATGCGCCTGCGGCTCCTGCCTGCTGCTCCTGCTCATCTGGGCCCCTGCCATGCCCAGTTAGTCCTGATCATTGGGAAAGGCTCACACTGCTGCAGCAGCACTCACCAGCCACGAGCCCTGCGTCTGATGTCCATCCTGAGGGGAATGGGGAAGGCAGGACCTCCAAGCGGGTGGTGGGATGCCCTTGCCAGCTCAGGATTCATATCCATCCCGCTGACATTTATTGTCGGGAGCCACTTGGCAGCCGCTTTTATTTTTTATTTTATTTTTATTTTTATTTTTTAAAATACATTTTATTCATTTTTTACAGAGAGGAAAGGAGAGGAACAGAGAACTAGAAACACCAATGAGAGAGAATCGTTGACCAGCTGCCTCCTGCACACTTCCTACTGAGGCTGTGTCCACAACCAATGTACATGCCCTTGACTGGAATTGAACCCCGGGACCCTCCAGTCCACAGACCAACGCTCTATCCACTAAGCCAAACTGGTTTCGGCTGGCAGCCGATTTTATATAGTTTCTTCCATGTGGAGTGTCCAGGGAGTAGAAGCATCCACGGTGCCCAAGGCCAACTTCCAGGAGGCTTGCAGCACTGTCTGGATTGTTCCAGGGGCACCTATCTGTTGGTGTCTGACTCGTTCTCCAGAGATTGGACCTATAGGACTATTGAGGGAATGAGTGGCTGCCACCTGGCTGGTGGACCACTGAATGGGCAGTCAGCTGAGTGGCATTTCCTGTTGTGGGAAAACACTGACCACCAGGGGGCAGGTTCTGAATTGAGTGTCTGCCTCCTGGTAGTCAGTGTGCATCATAGCAACTGGTCAACTGGTCATGCAGTTGTTTGGTCATTCAGGCACTTAGGCTTTTATATATATAGATGTATCTATTTCTTACAATGAATAGGCCACATTTTGAACCATTCTCCTATTGTTTGCCATCAAATTGTTTTCAATTTTGTCCCCAACTTTTAAATGAGCAACTAATAGAGGACAGTGGCGAGCATGAGGAAGCAGGCCCATTGTAGCACAAGCATTCCAGTGTGGCCAGTGTTTCTATGTGCCTTCAGGCAAGTTGAGCAATGTTTTTTCTTTGCCTACGTTGTCTCTTTTATAAAATGGCCTTTTTCTTTTCTCACATCCTTAGTATAAAAGTTCATAAAGTGATTTGCAACTTGGTGCTTCCCTCTGTGGAACCACTGTGTTATGAAATATCTGTCACAGCTCAGGAACAATGGCCGGGTATGCCAATTGCAATCCCTGGGGTCATCCTACCCCAAAGCCTGTGAGGTACAGAATTGCTGGTGCCACAGTAATGAACAAACCCTAGGATTTGGCCCACCCTTGGCTGTTTGGATTTCAGTGCCAGGGGTAGGAGGTCTGAAAAACATGAAAAGAAACGGCTGAATTCCAAGACACTCTTTCAGATAAAATTTCCTTTAAAACATTTGTACCATTCTTCATCAATATTTATAAAGTGATGACTAGATACAGCTAACATTCCTCTTGGGCTTTGTCTAGAACACACCCATGTTGCCTGATCAAAACACAGTTGTTTGTTGTTTATAAGGAAGCTTCTTTCAGGAATGAAGTCGGCCCCACCTAGCAAAAAAAAAAAAGTAAATAAAAAAATAAAAAGTAGTTCCATGAACACAAAAAGATGAATGCTTTCTTAAAGTGCATCATGATGGAATAGAAAAAACATGGAATTTGGGGTCCTGGCAGCAATTCCCAAATTCTTTGAACAGAGGCTCCCTCCAAATTAATGAACAACTTAGATTCCCAGTTTCTTCTTCAGGAGGTACTAGGAAGTGACCATAAACGCAGAGAAATATACAACCTTTCTGGAAGGAGTTAGTTGATGTATTGGGCCTTTCAAGCCAGCGGAATGGTAGAAATACCTACCAATGTGTTCAAGACTGGGGCCCCTCGGGGTTTCATCTTGTGTCCTGATCTTTGAGAAACATCAGAAATAAGTCTCTTGGTAGGTGCCATATGGTGCGTGGAATTTCCAAACAACTCATGTTTTAGGTTCAGATTCTCATCCCTGGCTCATGTTAGAATGCCTTGACAAGAATTGTTTAAATGTCAATGTCCAGCCGAAACCGGTTTGGCTCAGTGGTAGAGCGGCGGTCTGCAGACTGAAAGGTCCTGGATTCGATTCTGGCCAAGGGCATGTATATTGGTTGTGGGCACATCCCCAGTAGGGGGTGTGCAAGAGGCAGCTGGTCGGTGTTTCTCTCTCATCGACGTTTCTAGCTATCTCTCTCCCTTCCTCTCTGTAAAATATTAATAAAATATATTTAAAATAAAAAAATAAATGTCAATGTCCAGGCTCCACCCTTGACCAACGAAAGCCATGCTCTGGTATTGTTTCCAAAGCTCCAAAATGATACTGTCCCACAGTGAGCTCAGAGCCACCGAGTTACAGTCTTAAAATGCCCATAGGAAATCCAGGGCAGGTAAACCTGTAAGTCTTATTCCTTCCAATAATCCCAGTTTTGAGTAATGTATCACATTAGTTAGTCAGTCCAATGGCAGTGCAGCGTAGGAAGGGACATAAACCGGTAGAGCACTATGGAAGGATGCACCTATACACAGAGTCAGGGGAGGAGGGAAGAGGAGGGATGAATTCGTTCATCCTCAGCAACACCAATGACCTTTTACTGAGTCACTACTTGGTGCCAAGTACAGTAGGTCAAGCATTTCACCTCTGAATTCTTTCAGTACTGATGTAGAGACTGGAGACAGACAGGGATAGGGGGCAGAAGATACGGAGTAGAAGACCGACCGTGCAGCTTTTCCAGAAAATAATTTGGCAATATGTGCCAAGAGCCCTCCAAACCTTCATGTTCTTTGGCCAAAGAATTACACTTGAAAATGACTATCCTAAAAGCAAAGGGTGCTTTTGTTCCCAAAGATGTTCATTGCAAAGTGGTTTATATTAGTAAGAAACTGGGAATAACCTAAATAACCCATCAAGTGAATGGTGATTGCCTAACCATTGCCACATTGTACACTGGGATAGAATGCAACCACTACTGATGTTTTCCTTTCTGAGTAAGGGTAAGACGTGGTTTATTTTCAACTATAAATTTTTAATTAAAACACAGTAAGATTTAAAATGGTAAGCTACAGTCTGATTTGGAAGTTCCAAGAATGGCAAATAGCTAGAACTTGCTAGACGATGAAGCTGGTTACTGTTGGTGGGACTCGACTTGTACCCACAGCTCCCTCAGAGAGCGAGCTTCAGATGGGTAAGAAGTATGCAGCTGGAAGGAAAACCTTCTCACAGCAAGCGCCTCAGTGAGCATGGCGGGTGCCCTGGAGCCATTCTGCCTTGGTCCTGGCTCTAAGGCTTGCAACTGTGTCCCCTCTGCTAGGAAAGCCAGGCAGGGAGGCAGATGTAAATTGTCAGGAAATGGAAACAAATGACAACTGAGTTGTAATACAACCAAAATATTTGTTTCACGGGTTTTTCTGCACCACTAGAATCAGGTTCTCTGTGGGTGTGGAAAAAAAAAAAACACAAGGAGCTGAGAGAGAAGGGAAGGCTTCAGAGGAGAAAACAAAGGAAGTGGAGAGAGGGGGGAGGGGGGAGCTGGCGTTTGCAGAAGGAAATTAGAATCTCTCCAACTATTGCAGAATCTAGCCTTTCCTCCCACAGCCGTGTTTGCTTTTAGGAGGTTGCCATTTCCTGACATTTTGCAGCTGTGCTTGGGACAGCCTGAGCAAAACTGACCCCACCACATTTCTCAGAGCCACGAGCTTCTGAGAGCTTCCTTCCCCTCCCCAATCCGCAGCCCCAGCTGCCTGCAGCCCCGGGGCTGCCCACACCTTTCCTGCCTCCCAGCTCAGGACAAGACTCCGGTCCCAGAGGGGACAGTCCCAGGCTGTGCCAACAGGAGACTGCTTTCTAATTTTCACTTTTTATAAAGGAGGATGGTTAGTGGAGAGGAAGGCCCACCCTCTTGCACAGTAGCTGCGCTCTTATCATACATGGACTGAGGACATATACAATAGCCAAAGCTACAATAAATTCAAAACTGTTCTTAATGACGTTGCAGTTGTTGTTTTTATTTTTATTTTTACAGAGAGGAAGGGAGAGGGATAGAGAGAAACATCAATGAGAGAGAAACACCCATCAGCTGCCTCCTGCACCACCCCTACTGGGGATGTGCCCGCAACCAAGGTATCGATACATGCCCCTGACCGGAATCAAACCTGGGACCCTTCAGTCTGTAGGCCCACACTCTATCCCCACTGACCAAACTGGTTAGGGTGACATTGCATTTTTAAGAAACATAGCAGCATCCAAGTGTTGTTGTTTTTTTGTTGTTGTTTTTTAATGGAATGCGTGGGGCACTTCGTTTATGCAGTCTGCAGACAATGCTGGACGTTGAAAGGGCTTTGAAGACAGGGAAGGATGCTCTACCTGCTTAGTACCTCTGCCTCTCTGTCCTGTTCACGAAAGGCCTGAGAAGTAAATGAACCCTGTGCTCCCATCCCACCCCTGCCAGGGAGCTGATCGGGAACCCTCCCAGGTAACTGCCCTTTCACAAAAGGGAGAAAGAAGGACTCCATCCTGTATTGAGCCTGTGCTGGTTCCAAGCACCATATGAGGTACATAGTTACTCTTATTATCTCCATTTCAAAGATGGGAAAACTGAGGCTGGAACACTGTGGAACTGAGATGTCATGACTCCAGAGCCTGTTCACCCTGCAACCTACTTGAAGTGTCCAATGTATCACCTTCCTGGGTAAAACGGCCCAAATGTGGAAGGGGAATGCGGGCACCTTAGCAGAACTATTTTGCAGATCACACCACAGATGTGGTCATCTGTCTTCGGGTCTGGTCCCTGAAGGCATCCTGGACTGATGACCCAGGCTATTTTTACGATGTATATGCTATGTCATAGAAATAACATACCCTGTTTCCCCGAAAATAAGACAGTGTCTTATATTAATTTTTTCTCCCAAAGTTGCACTAGATCTTATTTTCAGGGGATGTCTTATCTTTCCATGGGCTAGGTCTTATTTTCGGAGGATGTCTTATTTTCGGGGAAACACGGTAGATGAGACTTGTATAATAAAGACTGCAATTAGGATATATCATAAAACTAGCACTTTCAGTTTTGCAGTCTGGGTTCAACGAGGGCGGCAAAACTAGAATTATAGAAAGCTGAGCCTCAAAAAAAAAAAAAATACAGTACAGCAATTTGATCTTTGTAGGACTGCTCTGCATTTCAATGTGAAATGGCTCTCCAAGTACTTCAGGGCCAGGCAGATGGTTTTTTAGTCTAAAAACAAACTGGTTAAATTAAATGAGGCTTTGAGAATACCAATGTTCTTGGAAGATTTCTTGTCACCCAGATGTTAAATTCCTTGTCCCAATCTCCTCAGTCAGGTGAATCCCCCTGAGAAGCTACCACAATGCTGCTTTCCTAGGAGGCTGTGCTCCTTCTTCATCTCATCCTGCTTCCTGTGAAGGGAGAGGCCTCTCTGTGACTTGTCTCCTAGCACAATGGCCCTCTTGTTCCGAGGCAAATCATACGTACATTTCAATTCGTTATAAGAGTTTATGAAGCCAAAACCGGTTTGGCTCAGTGGATAGAGCGTTGGCCTGCAGACTGAAAGGTCGCAGGTTTGATCCTGGTCAAGGGCATGTACCTTGGTTGCGGGCACATCCCAGTAGGGGGTGTGCAAGAGGCAGCTGATCAATGTTTCTCTCTCATCGATGTTTCTAACTCTCTATCCCTCTCCCTTCCTCTCTGTAAAAAATCAATAAAATATATTTTAAAAAATAAATAAATAAATAAAATGTCACTTGTTTTTTTTTTAAAAAAAAAGAGTTTATGGAAACTGCACAAAGGATTCAACTCTCCTCTCCAATGTAAAGAGGTGGCACTCCCTCCAGCCTTTGGGATTATCTTTGCTTTGAATGGCCCAATGGAGTAATTCTAACTTGAGGAAATCCAGTGCTCTCCATTTTTTCCAGGGAGAACTCCCATCGTCTCCTCTGATTCCCTCATCCCTGGTCTTATCACTGCTGTCCTTTTCATGATCATTTTGTCCCACTACCCCTTTCCCTATTCTCCAAGGCAATGTTGCTTCATGTACTGGATTTGACTAAATATTTGGGGGTGACAAAAAAAAAAAAAAGGTCACAGTGCAGATAGAGAATAGCTCAAAATTAAATCAGCTACATCAGTGTTCTTGAATCTCCTGGGGCATCCTGATATTGCTCTCCCAGCTTGCTTTCTTGCCATCTGGTAATAACAAGAATGGAGCATAAGGTGTGGAAGAGTCAGAATAAAGACATTATTCTGTGTCCTAAATAAATCCCAGGACCCACAGAGCCCAGATTCACGTGATATTAAATTCAAAGAAACAGCTCAGGGGCAAAAAAGATGCTTCAAACTCTAATGCATCTGCTGAAAGAATGAAAGACATTTGGTCTTCTCCTTTCCTCCCCTCCCCTCCTGCTCTGTCCCCTCCTATAGTCATTCCGGAGCTCCTCATTCTCTAAAACCCTTACTCCCAATTCTCTTCTATGACTGTTCCCAATGCCCAGCCAGAGAGGATTTTTACTCTGTCTCCTTTCCTTTTAACACTTTATTATGTACATTAATTTAGCCTCCCAGGCTTCCTTTAGTTTCTTTGTTCAGTTAGTTCCAGGACCTGGGAGTTGACCATTAAGCAAAAATCTTCTTTCACCAAGAAGCTGGGAAAGGATGGTGGGGAGGGGGACGTGCATGGATGTAGATGGGAGGAGAACTCTGAAAATGTATACACAGATCACACTCCTGCCCCTAATATGCATTAATAGTTTCCTTTGTTATAGTTCAGTAGACTAGCTCACCTTAGGAAGTTAGGAACGTGGCAATGACCTAATAAGATAGCAATATTTATCTTGCAGTGGGGAAGCCCATAGAGCATTAGTCCTCAAAATATGATCCCTGGACAGCAGCAGCAGCATTGCCTGAGAACTTTCTAGAAATGCAATCCTTCAAAACCTACAGAATCAGATACTCTTGGGTGGAGCCCAGAACTCTGTGCTTCAACAAGCCCTGCTGGTGATTCTGAAGCATCTAAAGTTTGAGACACAAACTCTTTTTCCTAGCCTGGACTTCTCCAGGCAATGGAACCCATTAGACTTGCTTCTGATTCCAGCTCTGCCTCTTTCTAGCTCTATGGCCTCCACCAAGTCACTCAACTTCCCCAAGATGGGAGGAGACCACGTGGAACTTTCTTCTACACAATCCCAGGGATCCTTCTCATGTCAAAGTCTGGCCCCAAATGGGTTATCTTTTTTGCTTCCCACTCACAGGGCCTCAGTGTGCCTTCTTTCTCCCTCTTCTTTGGAGAACTGCCAATCACCTGCTCTGTCCCTTAGCGTGTGTCTCCCCCAAGTTTGAAGACCACTTAATAATGATAACAATAGTTCCCTTTGTGGTAGTGACATAGAATTGATAGTCCCAGAATCCACTTGGTCAGCTTGTTCTTGGCCAACAATGGGTTCAGATTTGCTTCCCCAATGCAGGTATGCTCCCTGAAAATCAGCACCCTTGAAGCTTGGGTAAAATAAAGCACTTTGACCAAACACAGGTGCTTTATTAGGTAAATGGCTCAACTAGAACTAGAACAGGACCCCGGCAAGGGGTTAAAACAAGCAGTTGAAATACTGTTTCAATTTGACAAACATTTCTCTCCACTCTTCACTGCCTAACCTCTCTTTTCTCCCCCAAGCTCCTAATTACAATATTATTATGGGTTAAAGTCTTCAATAGCAATTTCTTTCACTTTAAGTCATTTAAAACTTGCTCTAGGAGTTCTGTCACTGGGGACCAACCAGGAAGATTTCAATGAAATGGAGGCTTGCTTCTCATTTCTGATTTCTGGGCTCCGAGCTTTAGAGGGAGAAGGTGGCGGTTAACCGTGGTCAAACAGGGACCCATCCTCGGATGCACAATGAGGTAGCAGCCACAAAGGGAGGACCAGGAAGCAGGTCCAGAGTGCTGAGAGATACTCCTGGTACTGACTTGTCCATGTGCTGGAAGGAAGGCAGGCAGGAAATAGAAATAGTCTCCGCATCCTTGAAATGTGCTCACACTCTCCAGAATAAATTATTTAAAATTAAAAATAAACTACCTACACAAATGCTTCTCAAATGTTAGTGTGCATATAAATCATCTGAGGCTCTTATTAAAATGTACGTTTTGATTCAGCAGCTCTGGTGTGGGCCTGAGTTTCTGCATTCCTAACAAGCTACCTGGGGATACATGGACCACATTGTGAAGAGCGAGAACCTAACTCCTCCATTTGTGAGGTCCTCAGGGAAGAGAAGGACTGTAAAAACACAAGAGATTCATTAGCTGGCAGTGATCTGCTGGATATTACCATCAACCCCAACAGTGTAAGTTCAGTTAAAATATTATCTGATTTGGAGTCTGTTTGTTTTTACTTTTATGTTTCCAGAAAAGATTTTTTAAATATATTTTTATTGATTTCAGAGATAAAGGAATAGGGAGAGATAGAAACATGGATGAGAGAGAATGAACCATTGATTGGCTGCCTTCTGCACGCCCCCTACTGGGGAATTAAGCCTGCAACCTGGGCATTTGCCCCTGACCGGAATCGAACCCAGGACCCCTCAGTCCGCAGGCCAATGCTCTATCCACCGAGCCAAACCAGCCAGAGCAAGAAAAGACTTTAAGTAGTATGTATGTGCTGTTGTTTTGTGTGTGTCGGTGTGTATTATAATTCCATTTTCTTAGCTAAGTTTTTGCTTAAAATTAAAATCAGGGAGCATGATAAAGGGGGACCAGTGTTACTCCTGGCCAAGGCAACGGCCCGGAGTGAGTGGAGCGCCAGAGTTTAGAGCCAGAGGGTTGGGCTTCACAGCCTCTGCCGGTCTATTTTCCAAAACACCACCTTGGCCAGAGCTTCTCAGACTTGCTTGAGATGTTGAGTGCTTGGAAATCACGGTGCTGCCTTTAAAGTATAATGGGTAAAATATGTCTGTAGTATACCATTTTACTGGTAGAAAAGATGGCTCTAATAAATGAATGCAATATAACATAACAACCTGCCCTAAGTCCTTTTGAAAATGAGCTCAGTTTTATTATTGGTAAAATGAGGGCAAAAGGCTTACTTCACAGAGGGAGACCTCTGATTCTTCGGTTGGAATCAAAGTCGTGGCAACCATGACTTCCACTGCTACTGGCTACCATTTGCTTAGCATTTACTCTGTACCAGATACTATGCTAAGCGCCCTGCAAACATTTCAAGCTTGACAGCAGCTCAGCCAGATAAGTATTGTTATTGTCTCTGATACAGATGAGGGAACGGAAGATGAGACAGGTTAAACCCATGGTTCACTGATAGACTTTGTTGGTAGAGTTCACTCCTTACTCATCTTTCAAGGGCCACTGACCAGCACAGGCTCCCAGCTCCTTCTCTCAGGCTAGGAATTTGCTTTCCTCATCAAGAAATTAACATGTGGCTTTTGACCAAGCAAGCCTCCATGGCAGTATGAGTCTTTTGTGAGTCATAATCCCTTTGTTTACCCAACGAAGGCCATGGACCTGCTTCCCAGCAAAATACACATAAGCAAACACACCACCTCGCATTCACCTTTGGGAGTTCCAAGCAAAGAATGCCTATCCTACATAGTTTAGGAAGACAAAGAGGCCTTTTTACAGCTTTAGTCTCAACAGGGCCCGCTATTCCAAGCACTGTTCTGAAATGTTTTCCTTAGCCATTTCCCTGACCATTTTATTTTTCAAATATTTATATTGATAAAAGATTAAACAAACCTTAAATGTCAAAAATATTCCTGGCACCAGGGTGCCTATAGCGTTTCCAAAAAATTTTTTAGACATCAGTCATCAAAAAGACTCTTCCTTTTAAATTATTAGTAGATGATATCAGTTCAGATTAGTGACCATCCAGAGAACCCTTGTTTCTCTTTCTCTTGGTATCTAAATGAAACAGGACACTTAAAGCAAAACAACATGATTGCTCCCTCCTGGTTTTTTGACATAAAAGAGACTTGAGCTGTTGACAAAAAATACAGAGGTGAGAAATACAGTTTGGAGATTTCTATAACCTCTAAATATAAACGTAAGGAGATATGTATGTGTGTGTGTGTGTGTGTGTGTGTGTATGGAGGAAAGACAAATATTCATACTTAGATTATTTTTAAATTAACCTTTGTGTTCCTTGAAGATCCAGTTTTATTTTTATTTTTTTAATATCTTTATTGATTTGAGAGAGAGGGAGGGGGGATGGATTTGTTGTTCCATTTATTTATGCATTCATTGGTTGATTCTTGCATATTCCCTGACAGGGGATCGAACCCACAACCTTGCTGTATTGAGATGACACTCTAACCAACTGAGCTACTGGGTAAGGGCAAGATCCATAGTTCTCAAAGTGTGCTCCTGGGCCAGCAGCATCACTGGGGACATGCTGAAGATGCAAACTCTCAGCCCCCACCGCAGGCCGGCTCAGTCAGAAGCTTTGGAGCTGAGCGCAGCAGTCTGTGATGGAGACTGTGATTGATGCAGTCTAACATTTGAGAAGCACTGTGCACGACAGATCGCAGACAGGAGCCACCTCCTTGCTGGTCCTAAACCCAAACCACTGGCCCTGCTGGAAGGGGAGCCTGAAGAAGAGCACAGAGGTGAGGAGGCGAGGGCTGTCTAAGCTGCAACTACAAGTCAGCCACCACTTGTTTATGGCCTCACTTCCACCTTTCATAAGCTCTAAGCATGCTCCCTTCTGTCTCCATTTTAAAGGTGTGTGTGTGTGTGTGTGTGTGTGTGTGTGTGTGTGTATTTAAAGAGGGAGATTACGAGAGTAACATAGCTATTTGAGCTTGCAGACCTACTAAGTAGTGGGCACACAGTAGGAAATGGAAAAAGGACAAAAAAGTTATAAAGAAGAATATAGGAACTAATCACAACCCTGCCCAAAACAATCACTCCAGCCCTAGCCAGTTTGCTTAGTGGATAGAGCATCAGCCCTCATACTGAAGGAAGGTTTAGTCCCGATTAAGGGCACTTACTGGGCATGCACAAGGTTTCTCTGTCTCTCCCCCTCCTTTCCACTTTCTCTAAAAATCAATGGGAAATATCCTCGGGAGGAGTAGTGACAAACAATCACGACTAACATTTAATATATTTACTATTGATATATTATTTCCCCCCTGTGTAAACCTCCGCTGGGTTTAAAGTCTACCTTGCACCCACTAACAGAGGTTAGGTTTTAGAAAATGTTCCTTCCTCTGGGATCTGAAGACCCAGGAACTGATGCCTGAGACCCGGGTTTTATCCTGATCTCCCTCTAAAGGCAGATGCCTGGATCCTGTGGTTCTTCCTCCATCCCTACGAGCAATACCACACAGAGGTGAGAGCTTAGAGGATTAAACAAGTGAGCTAACGCAAATGCCAAAAGCTGCCATAAAATGAAGCAGGAGCTAAGAGCCTACTCCGAGCTGAAATGGATTTGAGCCAGATGTCAGCATCACTGTTGATGCTCACTTCCCTAGAAGAAGGAGGAAGACTTGTTCCCAGATGTATGCATCTTTTGGGGGGGCGGGAGGGGGGAGACTGAAGAGACCACTGTTTCGGGCACACACTGCCACTATCTGTCTCGGGCAGGACACCCCAGTCTCTGCACCAGGAGCCAGGCACCATGCACCAGTCAGGGGATGGAACTCATCGACATTCTGGACGGTGTTTGTGATGTTTGGATGGTTCCCTATGTAACCCCCTGCGGAGGCTGGTGTGTGTCTGTTTCATGCCAGGCACAGAGAAAACAGTAAAGATAAAAGACAGGAGGCTTCAGCCTATAGATGTTGTTTTCATAAAGCACTTGTTTTCCTTGCTTTTAAGACCATTTGTCCAAGTGAATCATTTTAAGTTGCATTTTATTAAACTACCTCAAAAAAAAAAAAAAAAAAGAACCAAAATGGTGTTAGAATATATGGCTATTATAGTCCAAACATAATGAGCTTCCTCTTTTGAAAAAAAGAAAGAAAAAGAAAGGAATGCTTAGCCTTTCTCTCCCCGCCCCCAACCTTGCCTCTGATTCTATGAAACCTGGAAGCAATTGCTGACCCCCTGATCACCCCCAAACCCTTACTTTGCACCTAACGCAAAATCAAAATGATGATAACCTGCAAAGATGTTGTATGACAGAGATGTGTCATATTTAGCCTGTGGATAATTGAAATTTATAATTAACAATTTTGTCAGATGAATGCCTGTTAGTCTCAGGGGTCCTTCATTAGGTATGCTAATAGGACGATTTAGGATAAAGGCAGGAAATGGGTTCTAAAAAGAAAAGCACCATTATGTAAGTTAAGGAGTTATACAAGATATTCACTTACAAGAGAAACATTTTAACATGTTTTACTTATCTGCTTTTGAACAGCTAGTGCATTCATACAGTTCAAAATTCAGACAGGACAAAAGGGTAGAGAATCAAAAGAATCTTTTCACATCCCTGTTCTTCACTGCCCCGTTCTCCTCCCCAGGGGTAATTAGCGCTGCCAATCTTTTCCGTCCTGTCAGATGTCTGCTATGCAGAAACAAGCCACACACGTGTGTTCTCAGACTCTGTGTCCTAATGCAAACAGGAACATGCTGTCCGACACACGCAGTTCTATACCTTGTTCTTACACTTAACAATACCTCCTAAATATGTTTTCATGGCAGTATTATAGAGAATATGGCCCCCACCTTAACATTATGCTCCATCATAGAAGTTCCTTCTAATTGGCCTTGTTTGTGCCTAGATTGTCCATTTATTCCATTGTTTTTCTGTCTCTGCTTTTATTATGCCTTCTTTCCTATTCCTCCTACATTTGATCTGGCTGAAAGAAAGAAGGTCTCTGTGCTGCAGTGACCCTAAGCTTCTAAGAACTCTGGTGAGCGCAGGTTTGAAAAAATCCCTAAGGGTGGGAGCTTATACCTTTGTGGAGAGACAGATGTGCAACAGATATAAGGAGCCAAGGGTAGGGGCAATGAGAAATGAAATCACACTTACTTATCATTAAGGAAATGCAAATTAAAACCACAATGAGATTTCACCTTACACCTGTCAGGATAACTATTATCAAAAAATCAATAAACAACAAGTGATGGTGAGGATGTGGAGAAAAGGCAACCACTGTGCATTGTTGGTGGGATTGTAAACAGGTGCAGCCACTATAGAAATCAGTATGGAGATTCCTCAAGGAGACTAAAAATAGAACTTCCATACGACCCAATAATTGCACTCACTCTGGCATTTATCTGAAAAAATTTTCAGAAAAATATATTCACCACTATGTTCATTGTAACATTATTTACAATAGCCAAGACAGGGAAGCAACCTAAGTGTCCGTCAACAGATGACTGGATAAAGAAGATGTGGTACATGTATACAATAGCATTATTACTCAGCAACAAGAAAAGGAAATCTTGCCATTTTTGTCAACATGGATTAACCTGGAGTGAAATAAGTCAAATAGAGAAAGACAATGACCTCACTTACATGTGAAATCTAAAAGAAGACAAACAAAACAAATTAAAAACCGATCCATAGAAACAGAAATCAAAGTGGTGGTTGCCAGAGAGGAGGGGGCTTTGAAAATGGGTGAGAAAGACGAAGGAGAGTAGAGTCAGTAATGTTGGGATGACATGGTAACAGATGATTACTAGACTTAGTGTGGTGATCACATCATGAAGTATATAGATGTCAAATCACTATATTGCACATCGAAACCAATATAATACTGTATGCTAACTATACTTAAGTTAAATTGAAATAAAGGCAAAGGCCAGTGAAAGCACCAAACATTTGAGATAATGGATCCCAAATATATCGATCATTGACAATGATTAAGATGACCAAACTAGAAAAGCTGATGTTGTGTGTGAGGAGCCTGGTTAGTGTGAAGAGGTGGCTAACGTGTTAAAGGGGTAGGAAGGGGATCGTGCTGGATGGGATCATACACAGTGAGCTGTGGAGATCAATACAGCTTCTTTCCATAAAAGTGAATGTAAAGTGGTATATTCTAGTGGCCAGCTTAGAAAAAAAATATATCAGAAAAACTAAAAATCCACACACCCCATGAAACTGTTCAGAAACTTGTTTGTATTAAGAACACAAGAATGAACAAAAAAAAAAATCACAATATTTAAAACAAGAAAAAGTAGAAACCATCTAACTATCAAACATAAGGGATTAATGTAGTAAACTATGGTACATCCATAAGCTGAAATACTATCAGCAATAAAACAGGTATGAGAAAATGTTCCCCATAAGTTTCTAAATTATATTTTTTTTAAATTATAACAGCAAAAGGGCTCACTGTGTGTATTTATTTTAATGTAGCAATAACAAATGTTTATTGTGACTCACATGCACCAGATGCTCTTTGCAGCATTTTAAATATCTTAACTCATTTGAGCCTTACAGCAACACCATAAATTAGGAGCTATGATTATTTCCAATTTGCCCAACAAGAAAACTGAGGCACAGAATAGTTAAGCAACTTGGATGAGGTTGCTGTTGGCAAGCAGAAGGCTGGGAATTGGATCCAGGTATTGTGACTATGCCCACACATTCAACCATATGTGAGAATGCCTATTTAGTATCTAGAAGCCTAGGAGATGCAACAGAATCAGGCTGTTTAGAATGGTGACCCCAGCAGGGAAATGCATCTCCTCTGAAAGCAGCTCCCGGGGGCACTGAGTCCAAGGCTGACCTACCTGAGTGGCAGGGCTCAGATAAGGCTGATCTGAGAGACTGAAATTAAAGGCAAACAAATAAATCTAGCCCTAACCAGTTTGGCTCGGTGGATAGACTATTGGCCTGTGGACTGAAAGGTCCCAGGTTTGATTTCTGTACGTTGGTTGTTGGTTATTTATTTTTAAAATAAATAAATCTAAGGAGACTCAGAAGGAACCAAAATGTATCAATTCAGGATCTTAGAGAGCATTTAATCTAACTACAAAATGTGCCATGAGAGCATCTGGATTAGAAAGACAAATAAACAACATGCAATTGTTTATAAATCTAAATTTGCAAAGTGATCAGATATCTATTTATTTACTAGTATTCACCAAATAAATAACTTATTTAGTCTACAGTGACTGCTTAGGATGCCTTTTTTTTTTTTTTAAATATTTTATTGATTTTTTACAGAGAAGAAGGGAGAGGGATAGAAAGTGAGAAACATCAATCAGCTGCCTTCTGCACGCCCCCTACTGGGGATGTGCCCGCAACCAAGGTATACGCCCTTGACAGGAATCAAACCTGGGACCCTTCAGTCCGCAGGCCAACGCCCTATCCGCTGAGACAAACCAGTCAGGGCTAGGATGCCTTTTAAAAGTGAGCTCTCATTGTTCTCTTAAATTATATTAAACTATTCAAAATGAGTGTAAAACAAAGCTCTTTGTTATAAGACCAAACAAAGTCCAAAAAAATCCCAATATTTCGCTTACATATTAAAAAATTATATGGAGAGATTGGTCATATTTTGTAACTTTTCCTTAGAAATGCTTTTAAGAGCACTTTTGTTTTTATTATTCTACATTGTTTTTACCGCCCACTCCACCGCCCCCCCCCCAAAAAAAAAAAATTCACCTGTGTTATTTATCATATTAGTCACCATGTGTTTCTGGAAGTTCAAGGCCACTGATCAATGATAACCTGCCACTCAAGTGGCTATTTTAAAAACTAAACTGCAGCTTTAGACCCAAAGAGGCATTCCCATGATATATGTAGGAATGTCCTCAGTGTTGGGGTAAGTCTCTACCTAAAAAGCCACCTGAGAAATTCTGCCATTTTGTTTTTTTGGTTTTGTTTTTTAGCCATTTATCACATTATTGTTTTTAATATACTTTATTGATTTTTCACAGAGAGGAAAAGAGAGGGATAGAGAGTTAGAAACATCGATGAGAAAGAATCATTGATCAGCTGCCTCTTGCACACCCCCTACTGGGGATGTGCCCGCAACCAAGGTACATGCCATTGTCCGAAATTGAACCCGGGACCTTTCAGTCTGCAGGCCAACGCTCTATCCACTGAGCCAAACCAGTCCCAGCTGACATTTTGTTTGAAAACAAAATTAGTCACATTTCTGTATTGTGAGCACTTTTGTTTTTATACTCTCAATACGTGTAACTTTGAATGAAAGAATCCATTGCATACATTGAGTTGTATTTTATAAACACATACCTAGAATGTATTTCCAGGCATGCGAGCACTGCACTCCTTCAAGTACAATAAACACCATCTCCTCTTCATTGCATCACGGCCTGGGGCCTTGAGCAAACGAAAATAAACGACACTAATTTCGTTGTATGTTAAAGCCTTAAATCCACCACATCAATATTCCAAAACCAACTCAGAGCAGCAGGCTAGGGCCCGGGTGGGAAGCACAGAGGGATTATGCTAAGGCTGTGAGGGAGCGGGGGAGACGCAGTTCCTGACCTCCCGTCCCGAAAGGCTCCTTTTCATCTGGTTTCAATTCTCTTGTTTGTGCACCTTGCCACATTTATTATTGAATTCCTGATTTCCCCTTCGTGTTTCATGTTCCGTGTTCCAATGATTTATGAGAAATTGCTGATCTAGATGTTGTCTTTGGCATCCGGCGGGCGCCCGGAGCCCCTCAGGAATGCTGAGGGGATGAATGTGTCTGAGCTGCACAGCGGCCGGGCTGAGCAGATGTCCATCAATTCATGAAACACGCGGCTGAAGATGCTTTAATAAGACGCATTTTTCTTCTTAAACGCAGCAGCAACGGGGATGTTTCCAAAATCACTTTTTCCCTCTTTGGTGCATGATTGTAATTAGAAATGATAAAAGGCTTGGTCCTAAAACAGTGATTTGAAGATAAATCTGGTCAAAGATAGATTTTTTTTTTTTTAAGTTCAGCTCAAGATAAAATGGCATTTATTTTTCTTCCATATCAGGGATCCATTGTTTGACTGGACTAAGAAATGAAATATACTAATGACATTTCAGTTCAATCTAAACGTCTCCGTAAAGATGCTCTAGTTGATAAGTGTGTAGGAATGAGAGCATTTTTTTTTTTTAATGATGACCAGCTTTCTCTCATCTAAGTGAAAACCAGTTAACAAGTCTAATGTGCTCAGAGAGAATTCTCTAATCAGGTAAGTTTTGTCATTTAATCAAAATGTCGTCTTCCTCTCCACTGGAGCGGGTGAAACACAATCCCAGAGACGCTGCTGTTGCTGGGCCTTATATTTCTGGCCAGTGTGGTTCAGTTGGTTGGGCTCCATCCCAGGCACCAAAAGATGCTGGTTCCATTCCCGGTCAGGGCACATGCTGAGATAGGTTTTCATCAGGATGACTGCTGACCTACTATACTTCTGAGATTCAGAAACATAGCCACAGTGTAATCTTGTATCCACCTAGGTTAGGCACCCAACTATCTTTTCTAAGAATCTCATTAAAAGTTTAATTAAGAAGAACCAATTCCACACCGAGAAATAATTTGATTAGTTAATAAACAGGTACACACAGCTCAAAAGCAAAACAAAAACAATACCATGTAAATTGTATTCAAACAAAACTGTTTTATCCCCAAACAGAATACAGAAGAACTTGTGACTCAGAAATGATCACAGAAATCACTAGGGAAGCCTTGGTTCCATCTCGATGCTTGTATTCTCAGCCAAGTTCACTATCACCCACTCTACCTCTATGCCCCTCGCTGAATCAGGGCACATGTTCGTCCGAATCCTCACTCACACATTTCATTTCTTTATGTTGTGTTTGACTTGTCCATCTTTCTGTCTCCAACTGTCCAAGTCTCAGACCTTAAGAAACAATGTCTTCTTTAATTATGCTAATTGCCAGCTCCTTCACTCTCTAATGGCCTCTGCTCATACAACTGTGTTCCAAGGCCATAAATGCCCGCTGTTGTTCTCTGTGACAAAACACCTTCTTCTCTCTCAGACAGGGAGAGCAGAGGGGTCTTGAGACTCCTGGACCTGCCAGGCAGTGCTCTGCTTACAATGAAGCTAGAGGCTGTCACTCATCTTTACAAGCAGACTCTGTGTTTGCGCAGCACCAGTAAGTAAGTAATTAGGCCTCTGCACTGTTCTACACAAGAAGCAGTCATTCCCAGCATTTTGAGATTTGTCTAAAATTGACTTCACTACGGATTTCAAAGAAGCAGAGACGAAGTCTTGCATTACACATAGTCACCAAACTGCCACAGACATCCAAATCAGAGCTCACCCTCTCCCCTCACATTTAATTCACCAATGCATCCAAGATTAAGGCTACTTGTTTTATAATAATACAGTTTGGTAAATGGTTACAATGGAAAACTATTTTTTTTAATATTGAGAGAAACAAATTTTGTTTTGTTTTGTTTTGTTTTGTTTTGTTTTGTTTTGTTTTCTTCCAGTTTTATTGAGGTATAATTGACATTCACATCAAATTAGATTATAAACTAATGAGTTGTGTGTATATGTTGTGAATAAGATGGAAAACTTTTGAAGGGAATTGAGATTGTTTAAACTGGAAAGAGAACTCTGAGAAGAAAAATCGATAGATATCTAATAAGGTAAAGGCAAGTTTGTGAAAATGTTGATGAGCAGTTCTACTCATGGTCATTAACAATGACTGAAAGTAAACAGATCTAAGACAAATTAGAAAGCATTTCCTAAGTAGTCAAGTAACAACATTCTAACATTCTGGAATATAATGCCAAGGAAGTCAGGCAGTCTCCTTCCACAAGGTTTGTTTGTTTGAGGAACAGCAAAGATGTGGCCTCTTTCAGTCTGGGGTGATTTGGTTTGGGCAGAGGAGTGGGGGGTGATGATAAACAAATGAGCTGCCTGTTGAACTGTAGGTGCTCTTCCATCCATATTATTTTTCTGACTTAAAAAAATAATAATAAAGCCAAGACACTCTTTTAAAAAAAGAAATTAGGTTTATTTTCAGTCCTATTATTATTATCTATAATGCACTAATTTTTTATTTTAAAAAATTTACAGTATCTTCAAATGAATATTTGTGTATTTATTTTTCTTGCTTACTAAAAGAACTTAACACAGATTCATATCTTCTTTAAAAGACTTGGAAACAACTGTAGTTTTGGTATTTTGGTACTTTTTTATTTTAAAAAGATAATATGGCACAAATATGATATACTATGTAATACCCTCTGTGGAGTCAGGGCAGTATCCATAATATTTCTGCAGTGATACATACAATATTCACACTCAGTGGGGTAAAGACTGTATTTAGCCTTACATCAATTTAGGTTACATTTTCCCATCAAATAAGTTACAAAAATATTTGGTTTTCAGAATGGGTTGTAAGATTCAGAATACCCAAATAACTCAAATTTCAGACAAACAACAAATAATTTTTAGTATATATCCCAAATGTTGCCTGCAACACATTTACTCTAGCAAAGGTATTCAGTGTTCAAATTTAACTGAGTTTCCTGGCTTTTCACTTGCAAAATCTGGTTTTTTGGATTTCAGAATTGCAAAAAAAAAAAAAAAATGGGGAACATGTATCTAGAAATACCCTAATTGAAATACTATTAATAGCCACTCTTCTAGGAGTATAGTTTGGTTTGGGCCTTTTAAAACAACAACTACAACAACAAATGCACCACAAATGTCATTAAATATGCTTGAACAGTGTATAAGGTCTATGAAAAGACACCATAATTCAAGATACTTCAAAAGTTAGAAATAACATGGCTATTCTAAAAACAATTTTAATTTGCAGTTCTTCCCTGTTCCACCTTAAAACTCATTATCTATTAAAAAAAAAAAAAGCATTCTTTCTATGAAATTCATAAAACTCTCCTGTGACAAACATATAGCTCCATCTAATGGAAAGAATATCCAATTGCAGTCCTTCAGGGAGCTACAATAGAAATACTTGTCTATGAGTGTTAGTAAAACTGTGAAGTATAGGTAGACCCCCACACACGTACCACACACACATATATAAACTCACACAATCCACACACACCACACAGGCACACAACACACAACACACATGTGAACATATGCACACATGCATGCATGCATGCATGTGCTGCATGCTTTTTTGTGCCTTTCCTTCTCTGAAGTCAGATAGGTCCCAAAGGTATGTAGCCATAGTTTTTATAAGATATGCTCTTTTCCTTAGATTTGGATATCTGTATTTCACCAGCATCCTAAGCTTTCATTCTCTCCCAACTATTACATTCCATTTCAGACTAAATTTCCTAAACCATGGCCTTCATCGTTTCATTCACCTGTTCCAAAACACACAGCTCCATTTCTGTTTCTTCCCTATGCTCACCCAACCCTAGCTACCCAACCCCTTTCCTCACTGTTCCCCATTCCGTTCTGTTCCTGGTCACAGCGGCCTTTCCCTCTGCTCAGTCATCCTTCAGGGCCCTGAAGTAGTGGAACACACGGAGGTCATGGAATCAGACTGGTGGTAGTGGTTCAGATCCCACCCTGGCCTTTTAATCACTCGGAGCCTCAACCATCTCATCTATAAAAACATAAAACATGGAATGTCAAGAGAATGGAGCCTTGGGTCTACCTTTCTGCTTAAGTCAATTTGGTTTTGTCTTTTTGTCATTTTCAACCCTGTGGGTCTGAATTCTCAAAAAAGAGAAAAGTAGCCAGGAGCTGGCCTGGCACTCACAGGCCGACCAAGGTATTCTGTTAAACAATAAAATAAAATAAAAATTCACAAAGCATTGACAGCAGCCAAAGTTATTCAGTGACCGCGAGAGAGCAAGACAAACACGAGGCAACCTAGTCACGCTGTTTGAGCACAGACTAAAACAAGAACACTGTCCAAAGCACAAAAGCAATCAAATATCCCCCTTTTCTGGCCAATATAAAGGACCGTTGTTGCTTTATTATTACAACTTCAGCCCTAATTTATTCTCCCTACTTCCTGTGTAAGATTCATAAGGACACCCAATCCCAGAACTGCTCCTGCTTCCTGATAGCACCAACCTTACGCAAGTTCTTGCTGTATTAAACCCTCCCCGAACCACCCAACAGAAGCTACAAGTGCCTTTTGACACCTTTATGTAGTGAGAAGGCCCACAGTCCCCTGTGGTGTGCTGACCCTCTCATCCAACACACCACCAAATCCAAATCCGCTGGCTGGACCATAAATGTGTTTCCAGAGTCTTTGGACTGATGAGCATCAACATCCGATAAAGTGTTCATTGAAGTGATTATTAACTCAGGCTCTAGAGCCAAACTACCTGATTTTGTATTTTAGCACCTCCTCTTCCTGATACGTGACGTTAAGTCTTTCTGCCGCCATTTCTTTACTCATTAAATGGGATAACAAAAGCATCAACTAAATAAGTTAGCACAGAAAGCCTCATTAAATATTAACTATTCTTTATATACCGTGTTTCCCCGAAAATAATTCATCCTCCAAAAATAAGACCTAGCACATGAAAAGATAAGACATCCCCTGAAAATAAGACCTAGCGCAACTTTGGGAGAAAAAATTAATATAAGACACTGTCTTGTTTTCGGGGAAACAGGGTAGTTCTGGCCAAAGACTCTTGTATATCCCAGGTCCTTTCTTATGTTAGTCCTCCAGGCCAAAGGTTTTAAGGGCTATAAACGCCTTATACATTTGGAGAGAAGCAGAATATGCCACCCCAAAATATGCCACTTTGGCATATTAATTATTTTGAATTGAAGTTACTTGAGAAACATCCTGTTCAGGAAGGACACTCTGACCTCCTCTGTTCCCTGAGAGTAGGAATAATTCTCCATGTGAAGGTGCCCTCGCTGTCCCAGGAGGGTGGGAGACATCCTCATCCCCAGAGAGAGGGGATTTAGGGCCGAGAAAGCTCTATAAACACATTTTGTTACATCTTCACTAATTTACGACCCCAAACCCAAACCCCTTTGCCTCATCAATTCTTCACAAATTCATTGTTTCCTTTTCTAAAAAATATAAAAGCTTCCTGCCTTGGTCACTCCTTTGAGTCTTACATATTTTTAAAAATATATTCTTAATTGATTTCAAAGAGGAAGGTAGAGGGTGAGAGAGATAGAAACTTCAATGATGAGAGAGAATCATTGATTGGCTGCTTCCTGCACACCCCCCACTGGGGACTGAGCCCAAAAACCCAGGCATGTGCCTTGACCAGGAATCAAACTGTGACCTCCTGGTTCATAGGTCGATGCTCAACCACTGAGCCACACCAGCCTGGCAGGTCTCATATTTTTATGGGGCCCCATACTTATGAAGTTAAACTTGTTTTTATTCCTGTTAATCAGTCTCATGTCAATTTAATTATTAGACCAGCCAGTGAAGCTAGGAGAGAAAAAGGGGAAAAAATTTTCCTCCCCTATAAATTGTATGCAAAATATTGTGTCAACTTTAGGGTGTGTGCACTTTTTTGGAGAGGGATCTAGAGTCTGCACTGAAGGACTCCGTGACCAACTAAAGGTTATGAAGCTTTCCCTGTTCGACCTCTTACTTTCCCCACAAGGGCCAGTCACCTTTGCTGTGTTTTCCCTAGAATGACCCCAAACTAACCCTGTACCGGAAGTGCCCTCTCAGCGGCTGGCTCTGCTCAGCACATAAATTCTGAGCCTGAACCACACATAGGTTTCACTGTCAACAAGAAACAGCCTGCCCCTGTGGCTTACATGCTTTAAAAAAACACACAAAACAAACAGCAAGATCCAACAGAGCAGAAGCCAGGCACTGAAGATAGCATCACAGAGAAAAGGGCATCACATTTAAAAATCCATTCCTTTAAAATTATGAATGTATCTCATTAGCTTTCTGGTTAAATAAGGAAGTTTTCTTACTGGTTTATGTTTATTTATTACACTATTTAGAAGGAAAACCCTTTCATCCTGAAGTACTTCAAGTTGACATTTCTCAGTATCAATGTTCTATACAAACAAGCCACAGCTTCCTTGTTTAAGGTACTTGAGTAAGAACTTTCATAATCAAAATACAATTTATTTTGAAACTATCTCCCTCTTGAGGGCATTACTATTTATACATCAATGTATTGTAAACTCTGCTATATACTGGTGGGTGGAAATGGATGTAAATTAGTACAAACAACTTGGAGGGCAATTTGGCAACATTGATTAACATTTCAAAACCCATGAGTACTAAGACCTACAGGCAAAAATAGTCACAAAAAATGGTAAGCCCCCTCAATATCCAGCACTGGGTGACTAGTGAAATTAAGTATGATAATAAAAACAGTCAAATAACATGTAACCACTAAAAGCTAGAAAAGCTATATTTATTTATTTATTATTATTATTATTTTTAAATCAGGCTTTCTTTTTAAAAAATATATTTTATTGATTTTTCACAGAGAGGAAGAGAGAGGGATAGAGAGTTAGAAACATCAATGAGAATCATCGATCAGCTGCCTCTTGCACACTCCCTACTGGGGATATACCCGCAACCAAGGTACATGCCCTTGCCTGGAATTGAATCCGGACCTTTCAGTCCGCAGGCCGAAGCTCTATCCATTGAGCCAAACCGGTCCCGGCGAAAATCTATGTTTATTAACATGAAATTACCTCCAATACATTCTTGTACATATTTGCACATGAGAGAAAAAAGTGGGTTAGGAGAGGTCTGGGAGAGGAAGACATACTTTTCACTATATAGCCTTATATATATATAAACTTACTTTTTAAACCATCTATACACATTACCTGTAAATCAAAAATCGAATTAAATGTTTTGTAAAATTCCTGCAGTAGAACTTATATTTATAAAAGTGCACAATTCATTAAGTGTAAAAGACAACAAATTTTTACAAAGTTAACATGCCCAATGTAACAAAAACTCATATTAAGGAAAAGAATCGCTACATACTAGTATAATATATATATAAAAAGAAAATCTCATTTTATTGTTTTACATATAAATATAGTAGTTTACCCCCTTATCTGTGAGGGATACATTCTAAGACCCCCAGTGGATGCTTGAAACCACAGACAGTACCAAACCCTATATAGACTATGTTTTTTAAATACATACCTGTGATAAAGTTTAATTTATAAATTAGCAAAATAAGAGATTAACAATAACTAATAAAATAGAACAATTATCCTGTATAATAAAGACGTAGTATGTGAATGGTCATTATGCCATGAAGTGTAATGACCGACCAAGTAACAACCAGATCACTGATCAGCAGGAGGGTGGGGCAGCGACCTAGAAGTGGGTGGTGGAGAGCTCAGGAGGGGGCAGGGCAGCAAGCTATGAGGCAGGGGCAAGAGGAGAGGGGAGACGGGGATGGGGAGCTACAGGAGGGTGGCAGCGAGCTACTGGCGCATGGATTTGTGTGCAAGGCTACTAGTACTGTAATAAAAGTTATGTGAATGCAGTTTCCCAAAATATCTTATTGTCTCACCTTTCTTCTTCCTGTGATCGCGTGAGAAAAAAATGCTTACATGAGGTGAATGAGGTAATAGAACATATTGTGATATAATCTTAGATTACTATTGATTTTCAGAAGATACATGACAAGCACTTTACGACTTCTCTTTGGCATATCCAAGTTGCCAGCATCTCTACTCCTGAGCTTCAGTGCCATTATTAAGTAAAATAAGGATTACTTGAATACAACTACCACAATATCTCCACAGGCGATCCATAACCTAGATGGCTAGCGACTAAGTGACTAAGTGACTAATGGGTTTGGATGCAATGGAAAAAGGGATGATTCATGTCCCAGTCCAGATGGTATAGGATGGTGAGAGATTTCATCATGATTATTCAGAATAGTGTGCAATTTAAAAGTTATGAATTGTTTATTTCTGGAATTTTCTGTTTAATATCTTCAGATTATGGTTGACCATGGATAACTGAAACCATGGAGAGTGAAACTGGGGATAAAGGGGGGTGGGGAATGTTGTATTTCAGTATTTATCTCTTGTGAAAGAAATTTAATCTAAAATGGAACTGGCCCTAGATGGTTTGGTTCAGTGGATGGAGTGTCAGCCTACAGGCTGAAGAGTCCTGGGTTTGATTCCGGCCAAGGGTACATGCCAGGGTTGCAGGCTTGATCCCCAGTAGGGGGCGAGGAGGAGGCAGCCAATCAATGATTCTCTCTCATCATTGATGTTTCTATCTCTCCCTCTCCCATCGTCTCTGAAATCAATAAAAGAAATATATTTTTAAAATAAATAAATAAAATAAAATGGAACTGGATGATATAAAATGGAAAATCTCACACATGAACACTCAGGAAAATGAAATTTAAGAACTGAGAGGCTTAATGTTTTATTTATAGAATATATAAATTTATCTCCTAACCAATGAGCATCCACCAAGAATCTCTCCCCATCCTCAAGCCAATGAACTTAATGCTTCAACTCTGCCTGGATTTCCTGCCCTTTGTTCTGTCTCCCATAAACACAGCCAGCCCATCACAAGCCCTCAGTGGACTTGCCAGGAGCCTGCTACAGCATGGGTTTTCTATATTGCAATTCCTCTGCTATTTCTGAAATAAACCTTTTTCTGGTCATTTGAGCTTACCTTCATTTACCTCTTTATTTAGGTTGACACCCTTAGCAGATAGAAACATAACCAAAATACCATTATCATATCCAATAAAATTAACAATTGCATTTTAAAGTATTTAATGCTTACATTTTTAATGCCTAGTTCATGTTCAATTTTCTTTATCTTAAAAATGTCTATTTAATGAAAGGAGACTTGACTTTGGCAGTGAACACACAATACAATATACAGATGACCTATTATAAAATTGCACATCTAGCCAAAACCGGTTTGGCTCAGTGGATAGAGCATCGGCCTGTGAACTGAAGGGTCCCAGGCTCGATTCCGGTCAAGGGCATGTACCTTGGTTGCGGGCACATCCTCAGTAGGGGACGTGCAGGAGGCAGCTGATGGGTGTTTCTCATTGATGTTTCTAGCTCTCTATCCCTCTCCCTTCCTCTCTGTAAAAAAATCAATAAAATATAAATTAAAATAATAAATAATAAAATAAAATTGCGCACATGAAACCTAAATAATTTTATTAACCAATGTCACCTTAATAAATTCAATTAAAAAATGTTTATTTACATTTGATTTGTTCGAATCATGATCCCAAATGGTCCACTATATTTAGCTGATTTTTCTTTTAAATCTTTTGTTTAGGTTGATGCTATAGTTTTATTATTGAAGAAACTGATCATTTGTAGAATTTCTCATATTCTGAACACAGCTAATTGGCTGAAGTGGACATTTAACATGTATTTTATTTATTTATTTATTTATAATATACTTTTATTGATTTTTTACAGAGAGGAAGAGAGAGGGACAGAGAGCTAGAAACATTGATGAGAGAGAATCATTGATCAGCTGCCTCTTGCACACACACCCCCCCCCCCCCCCGGGGATGTGCCTGCAACCAAGGTACATGCCCTTGACTGGAATCGAACCGGAGACCCTTCAGTCCGTAGGCTGACTCTATCCACTGAGCCAAACCAGTTTTGGCTTAACATGTATTTTATCTGCTGCCCTTTTTGTAAGTCAGTATAGACCTAGATGCAATATGCTTCTTGAATTGGCAAATAAGAGCTTTATGTTGCAGTATGTTTGGGAAGTGCTTCATAGTTTTTATAAACCAATGTATTGAGATTCACCTCGTTTGGGATTCTTTTGTAGTGAATAATACCAATACCTTATTATTCACAGTGTAGTGAAAGATGAAAGCAAGTAAACTGAACATTTGGTCAATGTGTCAAAATGCCTGTTGGTGCAGCTTAAGCAAAAAGAGAAGGTGGTGGCATCAGCTAGAGTGCCAGGGAATTCCAAGTGTGCCCCTCCCCCAACATCACTAGATGCCTCTAGGATTGGGCTGAGATAGGAAGGGGCAGAAAAGTTCCTTCTTAAAGTTCCTACCGTCTATCACACTGTCAGAATGGCTCCGATAAAATATATCAACAAATACAAGTGCAGGAGAGGATGCAGAGAAAAAAGAACACTAGTGCATTGTTGGGCTGTAAATTGGTGCAGCCACTATGGAAAACAGTATGGAGGTTCCTAAAAAAACAATTAAAAATAGAACTACCATAGATCCAGCAATTCCATTTCTGGGTACTTTTCCAAAGAAAACAAAAACACTGATTTGAAAAGATATAGGAACCTTTATGTTCATTGCAGCTTTAGTTACAATAGCCAGGATATGGAAGCAACCTAGGTATCCACCGATAGATCCTATATAATAAATATGGAATGTGCAAATGGACCTTACACTGTGAAGAGTAATTACCAACTGGGTAACGACCAGATCACGGATCAGCAGGAGGTGGGGCAGCGAACTACAAGCGGGTGGTGGAGAGCTATGGAGAGGGCAGGGCAGCAAGTTATGAGCCGGGAGGAGCAAGGGGAGCTACTGGAGGGCAGCAGCAAGCTTCTGGCGCATTGATTCATGCGCAGGGCTACTAGTAAATGAATAAAGATGTAACGTATTGTATATAAAATATATTATATATAATGGAATGTTATTCTTTCTGAAAAATGAGATCTTGCCATTTGTGACAACATGAATGGACCTAGAGGGTATTGTGCTGAAATACGTTAGACAAATACAGTATGATTTTACTTATATGTGAAATTTAAAAAGCAAGCAAATAAAACAGATTCATAGACACTGATAACAAACTTGCCAGAGGTGAAGGAATTGGAGGGGCAAAAAAGGTGAAGGGGATTAAGAGGAACAAAATTGCAGTTATAAAATAAGTCAAGGAGATGTAATGTACCACATAGGGAATATAGTAGTCAATACTGTAACAACTGTACAGTGACGGATAGTTATAAACTTATTGTGTACTTTACAAGGTGTATAAGTATTGGTTCACTAAGTTATACACCTGAAGCAATATAATATTGTATGTCAACTATACTTAATATAAAAAAAGAACTAGTTTGGTGGTGTGGCTCTCTGGACAAGAAAGTACAGGTCTTTTTCTTTCTTTCAAAGCATACATTTCTCAAAGGGTTATCACTGAGAATCTTAGCTCTAACATTTGTGACATGAGCAATGCTCTTTCTTAGACTACACTTATTAGCTATAGTCCTGAGTATTTGATAGTCTATTCTTTACAGTCTTTTTGCTTAGGGTCCAATTATCTCTTCCAAATAGTTCTCTTTGAACAAACACTTGACCTAGGCCTGGTCCTTTCCCATAGACCACATCTGGTTCAGAGGAAATACTGGTGCTTCCTTCCATCTATGAGAATAGCTCTTATTGCTTTGCTGGAGGTAAACTGCTCCAGCCAGTGCCTTTTGCCTTAGTTTCTCAGGATGAGCCAAACATGCAGGAATCTTTGTTTTCTGTCCTAGAAATAGAGTTAATAAAGACTTACAAACTGGAACCTGGACACCTCTACAAGCGCTGAAGATTGTAGACATCTCACCTTGGAAAGTGGGACTATTTGGCACCCTTACTTTTGTTTTGGGGACCTCAGCTAAAAAGGGAGTGAAAAAAGTCATATTGTAAAAGCTTGTTTCATGCATAAAAGTATAGGAGTGATGCAATAAGGACTCTTTCATGCTGTCTAAAAAGCAGGGGGCCAGCTCCCATGATTGACTTAATTACAAGATGTGTGCCAATCGGAATTAAAAAGCTAGATCATGGGTCTCTGCAGGAAAAGAGAAAGGCTTGGAGCCAATTGAATGGGTATCACTGTAAGAAGATTGCCTAGCAGAGAGAAATTTGCAAACATTTACACTAAGGCTATGAGCTCTGAAGTCAGACCTTGGTTTAAATTCTTTTTTTTTAATAGGACTTTATATATATATATATATATATATATATATATATATATATATATATATATATATATTATTTTCTACAGAGGAAGAGGGATAGTTAGAAACATCGATGAGAGAGAATCATCGATCAGCTGCCTCTTGCAACCAAGGTACATGCCCTTAACCAGAATCAAACCCGGGACCTTTCAGTCCACAGGCTGACACTCTATCCATTGAGCTAAACCGGTTTCGTCTAAGTTTTTATTAGGAATTCATTAGCTGGGTACTCTAACACTCTTAAGCCCTTGGTTTTCTAGTTTGTAAAAGGAAATAGCTACCTTGAAGGATGGCTGCAAAGATTAAATGAGATGTGAGTAGATTCTAAATCAGAGGCCCTCAATGAGTTGGAACCATCACATTCCTCCTCAGCCTAGAATCCCTTTCATTCATTAATTCCACGCTCCCATGAAGACAGCTTGTGGTTAGCTATCTCTTTCAGAAGGCTTTCTTGGATACTCTTTCCCTCCTCTTATGGTAGAGGTGCTTCCAAAGTACCTATCATGGCGCTAACACTTATCTCAAATTGTCCCCATGTTTGCCTCTCCCACTAGCACTGGGCAGTTCTGGACTGCAGAGAGCACATTTAATTCATAAGCTTTTAGGACAGGCCTAGACAAAACAAATCAATGACACACATTTGTAGCATGTGGACTCTGTGTAATTCACACCATCTGGATTGGACAGGGAGAGCAGTGGTATGTTAATGAGCCCCTCCCTTGGGAGAAACATTCAAGATCTGATTCCTAGCCTGGTTCTTTGGATCAGAACTTTAGAGAAGGTAAAAGCTTCAGAGAAATGTCTCTCATGGGGAGAGGGGAGTTTATGTCTTAAAAAGCATTCAACATTATATATTCAGAAAATTGAATCTTACTTTATTTTAAAATAGAAAGCCAGACAAAACCTTGGCTGATAAGGGATATATAGGCGTCAGCCACATCATGGGGATGAAAATTGAAACTGGGGCAGCAGGAGGTACTTGTGTATCCAAAGGAGGAAAATGAGTTATTAAAGTGTGACAAATACTGATCTATTTCCAAACTCTTCTTTACATACAGAGGACAGAGGGTTAAAGGAGTCCAAGGTCACACAGCTGTCAGGTAGCAGAGGCAGGACTTATAACACTCAACTATACTCCTCCACTGACTGCATCATGGCTTGGCCAAGGCCTTGTGTGGTGAAGTAGTGGCACAACCCTAGGGTGGAGGAGCACTGGATGGACAGAGGTGGTGGCATGGTGTGATCCTGAGCAAGCCAGTTTGTCTGAGACCCAGTTTCCTCAAATGCAAAACAGAATGATAATATTCCATCTCATTGCTCAAGAATCAAGAGAAGGGAAAGTACTTTACAAACTGTATTATTAAAAGTGGTCCTTCTGGCTTTTAAGTCATCCAGCTTACAAAAACAGCAACACTTAAAGCTCTTCAGCTAACTCCAAGCAAGGATTTCCAAGGAAGTAGGAAAATCAGTATTAATCAAAACATTTTGAGTACATTGGAATCAGGGTTAATGTTGTAAGTAGTATAACAGGGAAAAAAGGTAAAATTAGATCTACTTCTTAAATTGCAAACCACGGTAAACTCCAAATAGAACAGAGACCTAAATTTAAAAAAGGTACATCACACAAACACTAGCACATGAATTCAGTGACATGAAAATGAGGAAAACTGTTAACAGCTCAAAATCCTGAAGCAGAATAATAAATTGCATAGCATAAGAATTCTGCTATAGCCCAAACTGGTTTGGCTCAGTGGATAGAGCGTCAGCCTGTGGACTGAAAGGTCCCGGGTTTGATTCTGGTCAAGGGCATGTACCTTGGTTGTGGGCACATCCCCAGTGGGGGGGTGTGCAGGAGGCAGCTAATTAATGATCCTCTCTCATCAATGTTTCTAACTCTCTTCCTCTCTGTAAAGTCAATAAAAATATATATAAAAAAAAATTCTGCTATAGCAACCAGTCCAAACCAAAATCACCATAGACTTGAGGGAAATACAAATGACCAGCTGAAAGAAAATCTGCAACTTAATCATAATAAACAAGTGTTTTAACAGCCTGAATACAGCTTTTAAAAAAGTCCCATAAAAATATCCTATAGATGCCCACAGAAAAAGAAATACAGATGGCTAACCCATCTATGTACCTGAGGTATTGACACTACCACTTTCAGGTTACACTCAACCTCACAAGAGAAATGCAAAAATTATCCTGAAAGTCCTGCCTTACCTATCAGACCAAAAAAGTCAAACTGGACAATATAACTTGGTGAGTCTGTGGGAAAGAAAATGATTAGGTTCCCATGAAGGTAAATGGCAGTATTTACTTAAATTACACATTCCTTTGCTTTGATAGGAGTCTCAATTTTTAAATGGCAAATATAATTAAAGTATCTGTATGAGGCTTTTAATTAAGCACTGTTTATAGAGACAGCAATTTGGAAGATCAAATGACCATCAGTAGAGAACTGGTTGGATCAAGGATGCCACTCAGGAATGAAAAACATAAAAAGTGAATACTTAAGGAAAAAAGGATATAAATGGATTTATACCCTGGCTGGTGGACATTTGTAAAATCACTTAGGTTTCAGAAACCCTGGAAAAAATTCCACTAGCTATAAGCTAATTTAAATACTGCTTTCAGAAACTTGTCATGTGAACAGCACACACTTAAATAAAAGACAAAAGTTCAACAGAGTGTTAAATTTTTTATTCACTGATAAACTAAAAATTCATTTCTAGATGTTTCTCTTAGTAAACTTCATGTTTTATTAGTAAGCAAAGGCCTATATAAGGTGCCTTCACCTAGTCCTCAGATTCAGACCCATCTTCATCTTGACTAATCTGGAAGTAGCGAAGTTCATATGTCTCCTTATCAGATGCAACCACACGAAGCCAATCACGAAGACTATTCTTCTTGAGGTATTTCTTGGTAAGGTATTTCAAATATCTTTAAAACAAAAATATTTATTTTATTAAATACCTACTATGTAAAGGCTTATTACATAAAAGACGTGCACCTTGTAGGCTCCCAATTCCCCCCAAGATACTTTGCTTGTATTAACCACTGTGCAAGATTGCTAGGCATACAAATAAGGGAGCCTCTCAACCCCAATTACAATCAGTTTTTACTGTATAAAACCCTTATTCTCCCAACTCCTTAAATAAAACGAGTGTTTTTATGTTATAAGCCAATATGAAAGAGCAGCTTTCTCTTCGATCTCACTGTCACAATCAATTATTTCTACATTAAATTTACAATTCCATTCTTCCAATGTACCATGTACTAAAATATCAACGATCCCTTCTTCACCATCTCTAACCTGAATCCTATGTTGCATCAATTAGAGGTAACCTCTCAACAGGTTCCACTTACAAGTCAAGATTAGCCACAGCCTTGAAACTAACACCTGGCTGTTATTAAAAGCTTTCAGCCTGGCTCAATCTCGTCACCAGCCTTTCTGCCCTTTGCCAGAAACACCCAACTCCACTGGCAACACTGTGTTCATTCTCAGGTTTTCTACTAATTCTTGTGTCCTCCCTCCCTATCTCTTGCCTAAGTAACTGTCACTATCACTAAGTATATTTTCCATTCATATAGGCCTTATTAAAGTTCAAAGCACTTTTGATATGTCTCCAACAACGTATCTATTCTTACATATGAAGAGCATACTAGGATTACATATTCCATAAAACATTCCACAATTATCCTAATCTCACTAAAATAGTATGGAAAATACTAACCTTTTAGAGAATTGTTTCTCAGAAACAACTGTGATTTTATTCTTGAAGCGTTCTATGTGAACAACATTCCCAAGATTTCCAGTTTTCCCATTGACTTTAACCTTCTCCCGTAGAAACTGTTCCTATTTTAAAACAGAAAAAGTGCAAAACTAGGGAAGAAAACCCTAGATATTCACTAGGGAAGGTACCCTAGGAATAGAGCTTAGGTTAAAATCAAATATTATATACTCAGTAATTATCAAGAACTTCAGATTGATAAAAAAAAAAAAAAAAAGTCGAGTGATACTTACAAAATTTGCAGAGTCAAAAATGCCATCTTCTACTGGATGAGTAAGGTCCAAACCAAACTTCCAAGTTGTCCTCTTAGGCTTCTTGGCTTTCTGTCACAGAATATTAATATAATCATGACTCTCGGAAACAACTTAGTCACTTTATTTACAAACTTTAAAAATCTATCAGTGCATTGATGTACACGATGCCAAAAGATGACATGAAACTGTGCAAAATCCTAAAACAAACAGCCGATCATCAATCGGGTTATTCCTTTTCAACCAGGATGCCAGAAGGAGGGTGAGTACACCCCTTAACTTGACTTACACCAAGTTTTGGTGAAATCTGATGAAAATCTGTCATACATCATACAAGTTGTCTCCCAAATGCAAAACTCGAAAGAATATGGTAAGCTACTTACTACTCGTTCCCTTCATTAGAAGATTTCAAGGAGTCCTACTTTTACAAGTGGAAAGGATTAAGAATATCCATGCACTTCGTACTCCAAGTACTACAAGTGAGAGCTAGAAAACACCCATCCTGCCGTTTGAACCTCTAACCTTGTTCAAATTATCAAGGAAAGTCTTACAGCCCTTACTATTTCCCAGACCACGGACGTCCTACTTCAAATTACCAGGCACTATTTCTCCAGGACTGGCGCCTCTCCACCGCTGCCATCCCCACTGAGGCTGGGGGCGCTCCGCCAGGTCAGAGATCGCACCCTTCACGCCCACATAATTCACTCCTATCGCTGGTACAAGGAGGGGAGCCTTTAGTCTGGCTGGTATTTTTTTTTTTAACTTTGAAAACACGTATAACTTAGTTTTTTTTCAGACCCAACACTTTTAGGCCAATGCCACGTAACAGGGTTACACAAGTGAAATGGTGCTATGGCTACTAACTATTCAGACAACGGAGTGAACAGACAAAATCAGCATTTGCCAGAGGATGGCACTTCCACATCACATCTACACAAATGGGTACCAAGTTGGCTTCCTTACGTAGTCCAGGAACTTGTGCCCAAAAACCTGCGTGTAATTTAGGAGACGCAAACAGTTTCTGTCTGGCGGAGATGAACCAGGGTTATGGCCCGCTCAGACCAGTTTTGTCAGTAACCCAGCAGTATCGCCCTCATACACTTTTTTTTTTCTGTAAATTTCCGACACACACCTAGCTTCCCAAATGCTCTTGGGACCGACTTTAACATCTTCCCGATTCCCTTATTCTAAGGTCAATGTTTGAAAGCGCATTCCTTTTTCTTTTACCCAATAGCCGTGGTCTGTGCCTGTAAAACAATTCCTTCATGAGAACAAGCTTCCTCCGCAGCTCGGCTCTGACGTTCTCTTTTGCAACGGGGGCTAAGGCCGTCAGACCCTCCCGGCACCCCATTCCCTCCCCGGTGCCAGCTGACAGGGTGGCGGGGAGAAAAGCTGCGGCCCACGTGCCGCCGGTGCCCCCGGCCCGCTCCCTGGGCGCCTCCTTCCCTGCGCTCGCCCGGCCCCCCAAGCCAAGGCCGGGCCGGCGCCACGGGCCGGTGCCCTCGGAAGAGCTGAGAGCCTTTACATTTAGGTCGTTTCCCTGACGCAGTCTAATCTTCCACTTCCTTTAATCTCCAAGGAGACAACCCCAACTCTCCAGACGCCTAAGTGGTCTACTTGGGGGGAAGGGGGGGAAGACGACAGCGCAGCGACCGCGCGCACACTCACCGGCGCCATCTTGCCAGCAGGCCGCGCGATCAGAGGGAAAGCCGGGCGCGTCGGCACGTATTTATAGCGGAGCGTGCTGCGTCATGCGCCGCCGGGACGTAACCTCCGCGCCGGCCGGAAGGGAACTCGAGAAAGAACGCGGAGGCCGGTAACCCAGGAAACCGGTAACCCAGGAAACGGAGGGCGCGTCAGGGAGCGGAGGCAGTCAGGTCTCCTGGGAGCGCCCCCCAGCGGCGGTGTATGGAAGGATTCACGGTGTTCTTGTAAGAAGCTGGCTCTGCACCAAGTTACACACACATACTATCCGAGGTACAGAGGACTCTCATCTCTCACTAATCGTCTGCATCTTCTTTCCATTCAGAGCAAGGCATTGTCTCAAGAACCTTTGAGATCTCCTGTCTTCTATATTTATTATCCTCCAGCAAAAATTTATTTCTATATCTATGTTTTGTTTTCTAAATGATGGTTGAGAGAAATCAGTATTTTGGAATACAAAATAAACTATGTTTTCCAATAGAAAAAAAGAAATTAAGTGAAAATCACTTGTTTGCACATTGGGTATGACATATATATATTATAAAATTTAAAGAAGATACAGTATCATTTTCAGTAACATAATTATATAAAAAGCTATCTTGTGTGTTGGAGTGATGGTCAATCTGTATATTACTCTTTTATTAGATAGGATAGAGGCCTGGTGCATGGGTGGCGGCAGGCTGGTTTGCCCTGAAGAATGTCCTGGATCAGGGTGTGGGGTGGCCTGGGGTGTGGGGCAGCCTGGGCAAGGGGCCTGTGGTGGTTTGTAGTCTGGCCATGCCCCTTGGCGACCCAAGCAAAGGTCCTGGTACCTGGGGTTTATTTATTTTCTACAATTGAAACTTTGAAGCCTAGAGCAGAGCCAAGCCTTCTGCTGGCTCCTTGATGGCAGCCATTTCTGTTGGATTTATGTATCTTCTATTATTGAAACTTTGTAGCCTTAACCAGAGGCCTAGGCCGGCAAGAGCAGGTGGAAAGTTTGGCTTCCTCCATCACTGGGGAAACCCAAGCCTCCCTCTTGCTCTCTGTAGCTGTAGCCATCTTGGTTGGGTTTATTTACATACTCACTGCTGATTGGCTTGTAGGCATATCAGTGATGGTTAATTTGCATATTACTCTTCTTTTAACTTGCATATTACTCTTCTATTAGATAAGAGATGTGTGTGTGTGTGTGTATTCCTTACCAGAGGATATGTTTTCCTTAAATTTAGAGAGGAAGAAAGAAAAACATTGATTGGTTGCCTCTCTTACTTGTCCCGACCAGGGATCAAACTGGGAACCTTGGTATGTACCCTGACTGGGAAATAATCCTACAGCCTTCTGGAATATGGGATAATGCTCCAATCAACTGAGCCAGTTGGCCAGGGCTTCATTATTATATTTTTAATCTTTCTGTTGCTACTGCAAGGTTTTCCTTCCATTATACTTTCTAATTGGTAATTATTTTTGTATAAAAGCTGTTTACTTTTGCATGTTAATCTTGTATCCTGCTACATTGATGAATACTTTTGAGTTAGCTTTATCATTCACTAGAGGCCTGATGCATGAAATTCAAGGCAAGGGGCTCGATCCTCGCAGCCCCAGCTTCGGCAGGAAGGTTGTCTGGACAGTCGTTTGCCATCCAGTCTAATTAGCATATTATGCTTTTATTATTATACATTACCTGGGACTTTTCCAGGTACTATCAGATCACCTGAAAATAGTTCTATTTTTTCTTTTACAATTCCAATGTGTCTGTTTTCTATTGTCCAATAGCATAGGTTAATACTTCTAGAACAAATAATAGTGGACAAGATAGTGGACATTCTTGCCCAAGTTTTTTATCTTAGTGAGTTAATGTTTTTAGTGTTTTTCCACTAAGTGAAAGGCTAGCTTTTGGAATATTGTACACATATACATTCAAGTTGAGAATACTATTGAGAGATTTCTTAAGATATTAATCTATTTTCCATGTAAGTGTATTAAATAGACTTCCTAATATCGATCTATTCTTCATCTCTATAGAAGCTGCATGTAGGCATGTGCATTATTTCTTTATGTGCTATTTGAGTCTAATTATTAATAGTGTATTAGAATATTTGCATGTATATTTATTTTCCTTGTTTTTTAAAAAAGTTTAGGGTAAAAAAGTTATACAACATAAAAATACTTTCTCATTTTTATGCTCTAAACCATCCTACGTAACTTTGGGAGACGATCTGGTCTCAAAGGTGTGGTAAAATTCTCATGAAAATATCTGGGCCTGGTTTTGTTTTGGTTTGGACTTTTTTGTGGGATAGTTGTAGATAACTTTGTTTATTCATATTGTTTTGTTTAAGCTTTATATTCCTATTTCCACAGAGGTTGATTCTAATAATCTTATTTTACTAAGAAATTATATCACCTAGATTTTCAGGCTTGCACAGAATTTTACATTTTTTCCTCTGCATTACTAGTCATTCTTGTTATTTTTTCATATTTGTTTTCTTCTTTTACTTACTTTAAATAAATTAGCTAGTGGTTTGTTAATTTTAAAAAGAACCGTATTATTTTTAATTTGCTATTTTTCTATTTACCTCACTTTATGCTTTTTATCTTTGTATCTTCCTTTGTACTCTTTTTTTTGGTTTATTTTGCTACTATTTTTCTAGTTGTCTGGTCTAGTTATTTAATTCACTTATGTTTTCATTTTTATTGATATAGATGTAAAACATGAATTTCCCTCTCTATTGCTTAACATAGATTTTTATATACTTTCATTCTTTTTCTTGAATTCTTTCATTTCTGACTAAGTTCTTTTCATTCTAGAATTATGTAATAGATTTTTACATTTTCAGGTAGAAAAGTCTTTTAATTTTCAATTTCACTTAGGATTAGTATGTGTTAATATTTCTACTTTATAAAAACAACTGTTTTTGCGTGTGTGCCCTGAGTATCTTTTTCTGATATTTCCATTTGCCGTTAATGTATATAAATATTCTAAAATATTTACCTCAATGATTCCACAGCAATTAAAATGAATTAGTGATAATTTAAGTGAAACTCACGCACATAATTGTGAACAAAAAAAGGGCAGAGACGCTATCAATGTTAGGTAGATGGACCTCCATTTTCCCAATTAGAATCTGTGTGGGGTACCTGCTGGCAACTGAGGTTGTCAAGCCTTTTTGGCCCTCTAAACACTGGGACACAATCATGCTAGGAAGTGCCCACTTGGTGGCCAAAAATTATTTGACTGGATTTAGAAATAATTCTCAAATTGGACAATCTGTAATAATAAAAGTATAATATGCTAATTAGACCACACATCTTCCCTCTGGACAAAGGAGCAGTGGGTGGGGGCCAAGGCAGAGGTGGCAGAGCCCCCTTGCTCCCCTTCCCCCCCCCCCCCCCCCGCCATGGTGGGTGGGGGAAAGGGCCAAGGCCCTTGCACTAATTTCGTGCATCAGGCCTCTAATGGATCTATAATAACCTTATGGGTGAGTCCTTCTGAAGCAATATACACCCAGTAGTTGTAAACGATACTGCTGAATGCATTGTGGGAATAGATATTTTAAGATAGCAGTGGTCACACGTGTTAGGCAGGCAGTATGGTTATAAATGTGGCAATTCCACAGGACACCCTCTATTTGGATAGGCTGGGGCTGGGGGAGAATACTAAGACAGGCTGCTACATAATACACAATTAGCCCCCTTTTGCTCCTCCCACCCCCCCACCCCCACCCCCATCCCTACCTCTGGGAAACTGAGTTACTGGTATTATATTTGCAAGTGGAAAAAAAAAGTAGGGTTGGAGGGTTGAAGATTCTTGTGCTCCTTTTTCTGCCTTATGCTTGCTGGACCTGAAAAGTTGTCACCGTTATAAGGTGACAACTACCACAGCAGTCTCGTCATGGCTCACATGTCAGGGAGTGAGAGATATGGTCTAGAATGGTACCATGTAGAAAAAGGAAGAAACCTTTTCTACATGGTACCAATCTAGGGATGACTCTGGTGAGGATTGGAAAAACAGTGAAGGGTCTGCTTCAGGGTCTCACCACACCATATCACTGTAGAAAGAGAATAGCAACCCTGGCAGGGCAGGAACAGCTCAGACCCTGAGAGGACAGGGATGGGAGGGACCGTTAACCTCTCTTGCATTCATGTCTGAGGAAGATGAAGATTATTTACTTGTATAATTTTGAACCATGTGGCTATCTACATATTTTAAAAGCTACTAAAAATTTTAAAATAAAAACATTGTACCTAAATCTGGGCCAATCTCTAGTAAGGACCTAGAATATAAAAACACGACAAATACAAATGTTAGACTTTCTTTTAACAGTGGTATACACATTCAAACAATTTTCTAGTATGAAATTTCTTTTAGAAATATATATATATATACAATAGTGTAAGCTGTTAACTTTATTTTTATTTGATATAACCGATGAAGTTTTAACAAATATACTTTAATGTAACAAAGAATTATAACTGATAAATTTACCATCTACATTTTAAAGAATTTTCAACAATTATTTTAGTACAGCTAAAGATTTAACATTTGAATTTTACCTTTTGAAATGTAAAATGCTCTATTATAATACCCATTCTACATTTCTTACAATTTTAAAGTTTTAGCTAAAACATGAGTAAAAACAAGAGTTCTCCTACTCCTAAGACAAATAAAATGTATTACTAATAAAGTGCCATTGGATTAGACAATACTATTTTAACTATCTCCTTTTTGGAGAGGACGACAACAGTACATAGAGTATAGAGCTAGTCATTTTCATTATACTAGTGTAGAATCAGCAATTTGCATTACACTTTGTAACAAGGATGAGTGCTTATTTGTAGTAGATATCAACAATAAAGAATTCCTCTCAAGATGACAATTATAACTTAGGACAAGCTATGTAGTCAGCACTGAATATCATAGTTTAGTGTCCAGAGTTTTTAAAAAGTACAATCTTAACTAAGACAAACCTGTCTACCAACACTAAGAAATAGTTTTAGGGACTCCATATAAATAAAATAACTTTTCTTTCAATTGTAAAATAGTTTCAACCTGTTTTAAGGAGCGGAATAATAGTGGTGGATGGTCAAGTTTGGCACTAAGTGTGTTTCTAGCAGGTGGTAGCCGGATATGCATTGCTATTAAATACATCTTTCACAGAAGGAAAATGTACGAATTAGATGTATACAGCACTTTTCAGGCACTTGACTTCACTTGGTGGTTAAATTGATGTTCAGATATTTAATTAATGGAAAAAATATTAAATTATATAATAACTTCAAGTCATGTTCCTTCCCACAGAACATCTGTGTTCCGTAAGCTAAATCCAAATGTTCCCTGATAAAATCCAATAATGACACCCAATTCAGAAAGAAAACATTTAATAGATTAAAGGTAATACATTGAATTTTCTCAATTTTAAAATTTTCCACATTAAATTTTTCTTTAGGCTTTGTTGCCAACTACTTGTCTGAATGCTAGGAGAAAAAGGGCTTGAAAACTATGAAATATGCCTAAATGATAGAAAAGTTTAAGCCACTGGACAGTTTAATGTACTAATTATGGAAATATACTTTTGCTCTTACACTTCTTAAATATAGTTTGCTCTTACACTTCTTAAGAGCCATATTTTCTTAGTAAATCTGTTCCTAGTTCATATAATACAATTCAGTATGTAAACATTTTAATGTGAACCTAAACAAACATTATGAATTTTGATCTGTTGTTCCTAAATATGTTTGAGAACCACTAACTACATCAATGTCTGACTGAAACTATCTTTGGGGTTCATGCTAAAGAAACGTTTTCAGATACATCATTAAGGAAGGTTCTAAGGTAAGTATTTTAAAATGTATTTTAAAATGAAAAAAAAAAATTTATGGCAAAATTCCAGTATAGTTGTCACTAATGTCCCCATTTTTCTTGAATACTTAGCATGTAGTTTAAATATGTTGATATTAAGGATTTTTTAATTTGTATGTATTGCAATTTGGGAAAATTCTGCAATATATTTTCAGGCAGTTATCTTTAAAATAATGAAACTTGAACTCGTAGCACAAACAGCCCTGAGAACAATGCATTCAAATTACAGCTCAACTAGAAATAATCTAATTGAGAAACCTTAAAACTACAAAAACAAATTCTGAAAAAGTCGTAAAAAAAACACACACACAAAACAACATTTGAGGCACTACCATACTACAGTACTTTTAAGAATTGTAAAGACTCTGTTAAAAAAAAAAAAAGCAAACATACAAAGCTGTGTGACATGCACACACATTGTGCTATAATGAAACACTGTGTCCAATTTTATAGACTAAACATTTTATTGCAGCATCTGTTAATGATATATCATGCTCTGGCTGCAGCAGAGTTTTGGTAACTGTTTACAAAGCATTGGTAAGGAATTTTATATTATCAGTGGAAACTGATTCAAGAGCTCGGTTAGCAACAATTTCAAGTGACTGACAGCCCTTGGAAGGGAGCAGGAAAGAAACATCATAATTATATTACGATGCCAATGCTATGTCAAAGATTTGATCTATTTCAGAGGGTATACAACATTATATCAATAGCAAATAAGGTATAACAAAGTCTTCACAGTACAAATAAAATGTTCTAGAAAGAAACACATATTCCACTTGTTAATATAATGTTGTATATCAGCGATCTTCAACCAGAGTGTTGCAAGACCTTTTAAAATATGCAATACTTGACTAATTTGGTCAGAGGCACTGACCACTTTTCCCTTAGATTGTCAAATGAAAAAAATGACAACAGCCAACACAATAGTTGTCGGTTGTGAATGAATCAAAATTATACTTTTTTTAAAACCAGGTCAGCAAAAATATATTTTTTGGTGTGCTGCAGAATTTTAGTAATTAGTTTGTGGGCCACAAGATGATACAAGGTTGAAAATTGCTGTTGTGTATTAACTGGTGAAATGCCTTAAGACAAACATGGTGCATCACTATATAACCTTACCAACATGACATTCTACATTTCATACACAGTACTTGTGATATTTATCATTTGCTGAAAAGAAGTACAACAAATACTAGGAATCAACTTTTAACATCTCTGATGTCAAAAAAGAATGAAGTCATTTCTGTTTTATGTTAAAAAATGTTTCCTTGCTTGTTTTTAATACAATTTACAAAGCATTACTAAAAGAAATATCTTGTTCTAGAGAAACATATTTATGTGAAAATAAACAGTCCCATATCTTTAAAATCTACACTTACCTGTCAGAAAAGTATTTACACTTCTTTATAAGTACTTAAAATGAATTACGTGTGCATAAATAGCTTTTGCCATTCAAAGTATGAAGATAGAGATGCATTATTATAATTTACATATACTTATCTTGCAATTGAAAACATATTTATGTGAAGTTTGACAAGTTAGGAAAAACAAAGGCATGCTGACCCAGAATTATAATACAAACCAGAACACTAGTATGGTTAACTGGGGTCATATGCATGACCAGCAAGCAGCACAGCTGGATAACTTTCTAGAATTCCTGTGGGTAATAATGCTAACCAGTAGCAAATAAGATACACATTATAAAATACTAAAAAACGAGAGCAGCATGTAGTAGATACTGAAATGGAATATTGGAAAGAATTTAGTCTAATTCATACTTGTGCTTTAGATGGGCAAAAGTTAAAATGCTGCACTAAAAATGATTAATTTGCAACCTCAATATTTCTTGTGCTTTAGAATTCTCTTTGCATGTCTATAAAATATCTTGCTTCTTCTCCAAATGGGTTAGCTGAGGCTAACACAAGGTTTAAAAGTATGAGCAAATTAAGCAACTAAAACTTTGGGATCTTCTGTTTTTAATGCGATTCCCAGCCACTGATTAAATTAGTTGCAGCATCACATATTTTCTTCTAGATAATAGGAATAAAAGCCTTGTGTAAGTCAAGGCATGATAGGAGAGGTCTCATAATCAGTCATAGAGAATGGAAGTGTTCTGAAACAGTAATTTTGTTCTGGGTTTCACTCCAAAATAATGGTTTTTGGAGTGAAACCCAGAAAGGGTTTCACTGCGTCAAAGGTCCTCATAAACCCTATGACAATGTTCAGAATTCCGGAAATAAGGTGTATGTGAAGAGAAATGTAGCAGTCACCTAAAACACTTTTTAAAATAATTCAGTTTTACAGAATTTCTTCCTAGTTATATTTCACATGAGTAACTGAATTAAGTCATGTGACAATCAGAAAAAATACATATAAGTACTTCTTAGTTAATGATTATCACATAAAGTAACTTTTCTCCCATAATTCATTTTCATTTCATTCTACAAAAAAAAAAAAAAAAAAAGTACATAAATTTAACAAATGTTTCAAGTCAATTTGAAGTTAGAATTTCCAGTTTTTGTCTGACATAAATATTTTGATGTTAACATCTACTTACAAATGCTTGGAAAGGAATGATTACTATAAATAATATTTATCAACATAATTAAAAGCATTGTATAGTACCTCACAAAGCAAGTCACTACTTGAAATACAGAGAGAGAGAGAGAAGAGAGAGTGACAGACCAACAGTTGAAAGCAAAAGTACAATTAGAAGCTTTCTGATTAGAAAGGCCTCAAATAAAAAACTATAACTTTAACAAACCCATTTTGCCACTGTCCCTGTGTCGTCTTTACAGTATGATTTTCTAATAGTTACCCAACAGTTTACTGCCTCTCTGTCAACCACAGCAGGTATAAAAATCACCATATATAAGGTTATATGAAGTCGGCCAACAATTTGGCAAAGAACAGTAAGACCAAGGTAATACAGGGTACCACAATGACACCTTTTGATAACATGATTTTTGTTTAAGAATTTGTGCTTGCCACACATCAGCTGAAACTGTGACAATTCTAATCCATTATTTACTTACTCTATATGTGGGGTCTGAAATTAATACAGCACAATTCAACTTAAATGTGGTACTTCGATACCACTGGATGCTACATTGTTTGATTTAAAACCCTGGTTTATTTATCACTTAACTAAAATTCACGAATGATATACTCAAATCACATCTGTGGATTTCTTGGACTGTTCCTTGGACTCACATACTGACAACCACAGGAATGTTAAAAAAAAAAAAAAATACCTACAAAAAAAAAAAAAAAATTATACATTGTGATTTTTTTTTTTTAAATTACTAATTGCGTGCAAAACTAACTCAGCACAATTTCAAAACAATTAAAAGATAAATGAGGTTGCTTCTGAAGGCCATAGCTTTGGTGACAACTTAGAACCAAACTTGAGATCTGTAGTTGATTCAGACCTAAACAGTTTGTCAAGCCTGATGCTCCCAGTTATTTGCAGGGCTTTATGGCTACAGCATATTCTTCACTCATTGCACACATGACAGACACCTGGAAGGAAAAATGCAAGCAAAAGTTCTTCAGAAGGCAAGACATATATAAGATATATTTAATTAATTATATTCTGTATATTCCTGGATATTTTATACATATAAACTTTGGAAAGAGGTATCCCAAGATCAAATAATCTCCTTTCTTTATAGTTCCCAAAGAGAAATTTCTCAAATTGTGGTTTTTAGACAATTTCCAGGGAACAGGGAGAATAAGAGCTATAAATGTTTCAATACTTACTAGATGTTATGTATTCCAATAACATTCTTTCTAATACTAAAAAAAAAATAGCTCAGATACTGATCTTCAAAACAAATTTGAGAGGGTCAATGTCTATACAGCAAAAGTTTAAGTCTGATAATGGTTCTTTAAGGAAAAGTATGACATCATTTATAGACATCATTTTCAACATATTAGAATATTTAAACACTACCTTCATGTAAGTATTTTATGCAAACTAGATGAAGCCAAATTTTTATAAAATAGTTTTAAAAAATAATCCTCCCATAGGTCTTTACCTGTACATCTTCACCTGCATTGTATTTTCCTTCTATTTCTTTGCCTAGTTCACCTTCTGGGAGCTTTAGATCCTCACGAACTTCACCAGTTTCTGTCAGCAGGGAAAGGTAACCATCCTGAATGCATATCAGCTATTGAAAGGAATTGTATTTGCACTGATGAGATTATATTCACTCCTTTGTAATATTTACATAGTTAAGTTGCAATCCACATTAATTAGTATAAGTGCACAGTAATACATTAATATATTCTTCATGCTTAAAAAAATGTTAAGACACATAAAACTAAAAAATATGTACAGACTAAAAGTGTAAATTCACTCCTCCCTGAACTTCCCCTGTGCCCAAGTCTCTGCATTATTAAATAGTTTAGGCTTTTTTTATAATGTACCCTGAAGCATTTACATTTATGTACACACTAGAAATACAATTATTTAAAGAAACATAAATAATACAAGTATTTTTCAGCTTCACTTAACATATCTTAGAACTCTTTCCTAATTGGAAAATATGGACCTACCTTAGTCCCTTTAACCACTTTACAGCTGCATAGATATACTGTCACTGATTTAATCATTTTCCCATTGATGGCCATGAAAGTTTTTCACAATTACAAACAATGTGTATTTTAGTTTGATTATGAACAAAATGGAAAAATTTTAGTCTCCAACTCACTGCTTAATACCACCAGATTTTTAAAGAAAGACAAACAGCAGCTGTTGATAACAAAATGAAACAAACTCAGGTATTATATCAACCTAATTTGCAAGAAGCCACAGTTTTGATATAATTGAACTAGTGGCCTGGTGCATGAAATTTGTGCACGGGGGTGTCCCTCAGCCAGGCCTGTATCCTCTCCAATCTGGGACATCCTCTCGCAATCTGGGACTACTGGCTCCTTACCACTTATTTACCTGCATGCCTGCCTGTCCCCAACTGCCTGGCCCCCACTGGCCTTCTCGCCCCCAACTTTCTCCACCTTGCTGGCCTGCTTGCCCCCAACTGCATCCCCCCCCCCCCCCCCCCCCCCCCCGCCTCTGCCTGCCTACCCACCCTGCCAGGGCTCTGTGATCAATGATGCAGAGGGAGGCCCTGGCCACCCTGCTGGGGCCTGGGATCGATGGCAGAGCAGAGGCAGGCGTTTCCCACCCGGCCTGGGCTCCACCATTAATCACCTGTCCGGAAGGTCTCTCAGTCTAATTAGCATATTATCCTTTTATTAGTATAGATTTCTTTTATTATAGGCATGAAGAAACAGCCAGGCTATATTCATTATTCTAAAAGCATGTACTGGTATACCATGAGTGTGCTTAGAACTCTAACAGGATTTTATAGAAGGCAATCACCCTCAATACTAGATGTTACATTAAAGACGTGGTTGTGGCCGAAACCTGTTTGGCTCAGTGGATAGAGCGTCGGCCTGTGGATCAAAAGGTCCTGGGTTCGATTCCGGTCAGGGGCATGTACCTTGGTTGCGGGAACATCCCCAGAAAGGGGTGGGCAAGAGACAGCTGATCTATGATTCTCTCTCATCGATGTTTCTGACTCTCTATCCCTCTCCCTTCCTCTCTGTAAAAAATCAATAAAATATATTAAAAAAATAAAATAAAGACATGGTTGTGGACCCCTTTCACTACTATAACACATCACACTGTAGGGGCAGAGTTTCAAACCTCTCCTCTATGGCAGTACCAAAGCTGGCTATGACTTTCTACACTAACCCCAAAGACTGCAGGAGATATCAGTTTTACACATGTCTAAAATCTCAAAAACAAAAACAAAACCTAAACATCTTCCAAAGCACCACACACACTTTTAATTAATTTTTATGTCCTTCAAACATTTGGTTGACAAAGGAGCAGGGAATAAGGAGATTGAGGTAGAAGTATAATTTTTAAACAATTAACTATAGGCTTATAAGGCAGATAGAGCTTTTATATTTTCATTCTTTTAGCAATTCACTGAAGTGGAAATTGTCGATTTCAAGATTTAAAGATTCCCACTGCTATTAGTGACTGAAATATAGAAGCCTAATAATAATACTGGCATTTTGATATTTATATAATGGCTGTACTTTATTTTTTGCCAACAATTCATAAAATACTAGGATGAAAAATAAAGCATTTCAAATATAAAATTATATAAACACAAGACAAAATGTAAAAATGTATTTATATAGTAAACATCTTATTAAAATAAACTGCTTTATGAAATACAATTAAAAACAAGAAAACAGCTATAGAAAAAATAAAATTAAATGAAAAGGAATTATTTTATCTTTCTTAAATAAAATTTTAAAAAATGTGTTTTTATTGATTTCAGAGAGGAAAAAAGAGGGATAGATAGAAACATCAACGATGAGAGAGAATCATTGATCAGCTGCCTCCTCCATGCCTCCCACTGGGGATTGAGCCCACCATCTGGGTATGTGCCATGACTGGGAATCGAGCCATCATAGGTTCATAGGTCAATGCTCAACCACTGAGCCACACCAACTGGACTAAAATTTTTTTAATATACAGAAAAGTTAGAAAATCACATAAATTTACCTAAATTCATCCATGGTTAACATTTAACCACACATTCATTTTTCTCTATATATAGAGTATATAAAATAAATATTACACATTCCTATTCTTTTCTTACTTTTACTGAAACATTTGAGAATGTGTTTCACACAGGACTCTTTAGCAATAAATACTTCCCTGTTTCTCCTAAGAAAAAGGACACACTCTTCTTATAATATCAGTTTAATCTTCAAAATCCAGAAAGTCAACATTGCTAAAATATTATTCAATATATAGTCCATAGTCAAATTTGCCAATTGTCCCAATATTGTCTTTGATAGACATTTTTCCTTCCAATTCTAGGATCCTAACAGCTCAGTCTCTTTGAAATTCAACAATTCCTTACCCTTATCTTTTCTGACATTGATGTTTTTGGACAGCACAGAGTCACTGTATTATAGAACGTTCCTAATTTTGGGTTTGCTTCCTCATGATTCAGGTAATGCATTTTTGGAAGGAATACTACATAAATGATATATCCCCAGAAGATCACATCAGAAGGCAGATGATTTCAATTTGTGCTATTACCCTGTTTCCCCGAAAATAAGACAGTGTCTTATATTAATTTTTGCTCCCAAAGATGCGCTAGGTCTTATTTTCAGGGGATGTCTTATTTTTCCATGAAGAAGAATACAGTACACATTTATTGTTAAATAAAAATAAAGGAAATTTATTACCTGTATACGGTACGGTAGTATGGTAGTTGTCAACACAAACCAGACACACTGTGAATCCTACAGTATCAAGAATTTACTCATTTATTCAATGACAATCATGTCATCATCTTCTGGAACACCATCATAACAATCCAATTCCTGAATTTCCTGGTGAATTTCTTGTGACTCCATTTCTTTCAGAATCAGTGGGCCAAATCTCTCATGTTTAGCCTGGAGGGGGCCTTATTTTCGGGGGGATGCCTTATATTTCACTCAGAAGGAAATCTGTAAGAAGGTCTTATTTTTGGAGAATGTCTTATTTTCGGGGAAACACGTACTTGTGAGATTAACTTTGATCACTTGGCTAAAGGAGTAGCTGCCAGATTTTTCCACTCTAAAGATAGAATTTTCCCTTTAAAAAAAAAAATTGCAATAACAACAACAAAAAGATAATGGTGTCAAGTTGAGTTTTAAGCATACTTTTGTGCAATTTCCCCCCATCTTCTTTCAAAGTCCTCTCTGATGCTGTAGAGTTGGAAAGATAGTGAGGAGGCAGTTATAACTCAATTCTAAATATTTCCTTCCATCTTTAAACAAATATACTCATGTGATAAATTTAAAATGTTTTGAATCACTTTTTGGAGTGGGGTAGAAAGAGTATATAATTATTTGTTATTAGCAAGATGGGAGAGAATAGGGTCATAAAATTTGTAATAGTGGTGTATCAAGCTGCTAACAAATGAAATATGTTCCCAAAATACTGGCACCAGCATTTGTATTTATTTTTCTTAAAATAATCTAATGTATGGGGCTATTTCTCTCCATAGGGTGCCTTGGGAAAATGAATAATATCAGGTCCTGAGCGGGAAGTCTACAAGATGAACCTGGAGCCACCATTTACACTAGAAAGCATGGTGCTGCCAAGGACCACTAGGCCTATATTACAGGGACTCTCTGAAGCTTGCCAGAATAAGAGCCCCCTGGCCAAAGATAGAATAGTTTGAGAACTGATAAGGATAATAACTACAAGGAATTTAAATACAAATATGTTTAAAGTTCATAGTGAAAAACACATTTGATTGATTATGTTCATTTTGAAAACCGATAATTAAAGGAAAAGAACCAAGTATTTAAACTGCCTTCCCTATTATATACTGTACCAAGGGGTAAACAAACAAAAAATTGATTAAGAGAAGTTTCTCTTTATAGATTGCTATGGCAAAAAAAAAAAAAAAAACAAGACAGAAAAGTCAGGAAACAATTATTCTTTCTGTGAAGGAAAAGAGCCACTTGCTAACCTGACAAGCTCAGAGGAGGCCTGTGTGGCAGTCTTGCAAACTTAGAGACCTAAAATAACCACAAAAGATGGTTTGAAAATTAAATATCTAACTATAAACAGGTTATAGTAGGCAGTAGGCGATATTTTCCCAAAGATCAACTTCAATCTTTTTACTGAGCCCATTAGTCTTTTTGCCTCTAAGATAACATATCTATGAGATGTCTGGGTAACTTGTAACTTCCCTTTTTCTGGAGCCCCTGGGGCACAACCAAATGTGGATGCCTCAAATTCCTTCGTTATCATTTTAATTGTTCCTGCACTCACCTGAGTACACTTCCATCATTTTACTTTTTATCCAATCCCAGGAGTTTCCCACCACTTTGCTTTCTCCCGCCTCCTTACTCCACCACCAATGAATTTCATGTAACCCACCTATGTCTCTCCTTTGATTTCAGTGTATAAATAAAGAAATGTAACCCGCCATTCTTCAGAGCATTATCTGAATCCGTTGAAGTTCTGCTTGTCGGCATATGTCGACAGTTTGGCTCAAATAAATTCACAAAAATTCTTTACAGGTTTCAATGGTTTTTTTGTTAACATTTCATTCTGAACTTATTTAAAATATATAAAGTTAAAACTATAAATATTAATACATTTCTTTTCCTAAACAAAAGTTTACTTTTTTACTTATTCTAATGAATATGTATGCACACACATATATATTTCACTTTAGCTGACTGCCAAATTCCGCTTAAAATACCAAATAAAGCAAATATAAAGGATTACATGTAGCTAAATAATAAAAGTAGACATTTAATCAAGGCATTTGGATAGCACAATAACTATAATTGGAAAGGCTTACAGGGTTAAATTTTTTTTTTTTAATGAAAAGAAATATTCTACAGTGACTTGATAAAGAAAGATGTGATCAGAGTACATATTCTGCAAGGCACTATTCTAAGTATTGACTAATTAAACATCACAGCAATCCCATGAAGAGTTCATTATTCTTATCCCCATTTTATAAATAAAGGCAAGAGGTTAAGTAACTTGCCAACCAATGTCACACGGTAAGTGCCAAAGCAAGGATTTGTCTGGCTTGAGTCATTCTCTTATCCAAGCTACATACCAAAGGCTAGGACTAAAGTGAGGCAAGTGAGGCACCTGTCTTGGGTGTAAAATTTAAGGTGGTGCCAAAAAGAAATATCAGTGATCAGATGAATATTTTAACGTGGTGGCTTTTTTGTTTGTTTTTTAAATATATTTTTATTGATTTCAGAGAGGAAGGGAGAGATAGAGATAGAAACATGGACTGGCTCCTGCATGACCTCCAGTGGGGTTAAACCTGCAACCAGGGCTTGTGACTTGACTGGGAACTGAACCATAACCTCCTGGTTCATAGGTCGATGATTAACCATGAGCTACACTAGTTAGGCTGATGTTATGTTTTTTAAAATATATTTTTATTGATTTCAGAGAGGAAGGGAGAGGAAGAGAGATAGATACACCAATGATAGATCGACTGCCTTCTGCATGCCTCACACTGGGGATTCAGCCTGCAACCTGGGCATGCGCCCTGACCAGGAATCAAAATGTGATCAACGCTCAACCACTGAGCCATGCAGGTTGGGCAATGCGGTGTTTTTATAAATTAGAATTAGTGCAAAAAATTCCAAGATGAACAAAATATCAAAATTAAAAAAAAGAGAGAGCACCAGTCCAGTATTAGTGATTTTACCTTTTGCTTTAGGCTCCAGTGTGTCTTGACATTGTTGCTTTTCCTATCTTTATTTCAATGTTGTGCCTTAGGGAAGGGATTCACTCACCGCATTCCCCTCATCCTAGTATGGATCCTGCTATAGCCCAAAATAAGACCCACACCAAATTTTTTCTTAATGTTAAATCTTGAGTTCCAATCAATGACTGGCTCTTTTCATCACAGTAGAAATTATCTGAACTACTGATGCCAACTTTCTGAACTACTCAAAGGCAAAAGTCTTCTATGTTGAACGCATAGTAATGAATATAATGAATATCAAATAACCTAAGCACTCACATGTTAAAAATACAAACTGAAATCCACTGTTGGCAAAATTCTAAGCTTAGCCTCAGTTGGCACTATCCTCATCTCAATGAATAATTAGATATGCATTTAACAAATGCTTATTGAGCACCTATTATGTGTCCTAATTAGGTGCTTTAAGAATAATGGAATGGTTCCATGAAATTTTTACTATATAGGAAAAGGGAGAGCAGAAAAGAACTACTTTTGGGTGTAATCTCTTAGGTAATTATGGAATACAATTTCTAATTTAACCTTCACATTATCCCTCTTTTGTAGATGGGAAGACTAAAGCTCCAGAGGGGTTTCATAATTTATCCAAGGTCATCCAGTTAGAAAGCAGTACTGGATCCAAATCCAGACCTATCTGACCAAAAAAATAAACAACATAAAAAAAATGTACTATTACAATATTATACAATAAATATATTGTCTTATTATAAATGAATAAGACAATTCAAAATTCTACAATGTACCTAAAGCTACCTATAAAACACTTATGATAAGTGGGGAAATGTAAATATAAAATTGCTTACTAGATTCAAACCATGTAAAAATATGCTGACATGTGGACAAAGAGTAAAAGGAAATCATTGGGTAACTGCAGTTGATAGTGACATTTAAAAAAAAAAATTATATAATACAAAGCTCTAGCCAGTTTGGCTCAGTGGATAGAGCATCAGCTCAAGGACTAAAGGGTCTCCGGTTCAATCCTAGTCAAGGGCACATGCCTGGGTTGCAGGTTCAATCCTAGGCCTGGTTGGAGAGAGGCAACCAATGGATGTATCTCTCTCACATTGATGTTTCTCTCTGTGTCTCTCCTCCTCCCTTCCACTCTCTGTAAATATCAATGGAAAAATATCCTCGGGTGAGGATTAACAATTATGCAATACAATAAAAGGTATAGAAAGAAAGCAGTTTAAACTGGATAAAACAAATCTAAGTGTCACAGTGTGAACTTTTATTTCTCACTATATTTAATGAACAGAAACGAGTTCTATATATGGTAAGCTTGATAACAAAAACTGAAGACTTTCAAGAAAACTTTAGTTATGATTAACCTGAGCTTCCACATCCTATGAGGTTAGTGGTTTGGTTACTAGCAATACTCCAAACAACGAATGCTATCATTAAACTTGACTTATCCTGTATAATTGGAACTAAAGCTTGAAGTTTATACCTGTAATTTAACACAAGGTCACAGCATGGTCACTGAATAGAAATAAAACAACTATATTATTTTTTTATTTCCTTCACCATATTCAGTGATTATGTATTTTATCCTTTATATTTAAGGATGTCAACTTATTTCCCTATTTAAGAATGCCAACTTCTGACTCACATTTCACTAAAACACAAAGTTGGTTGGTGAAACATGAATTCCAATAATTTCTTGAAAATCTTAGGTCTGATAAGTGAAAAGAAATAAGGCATTTGGGAGGGAGTTACATAAATTTGAAATATTTTACAAACAGAACAGTAATTTTACTAAAAATTAAACCTATTCAGTCACAATATATAATTACTTAGTCTGAGAAATAAGAAGTTTTCAACTTTTTAAAAACGCAAGAAAGTTAAAACAGCAAACTAGCAATAATTCTAGATAAGGTATAACTATTAAATGGCACTATCCAATTTCTAGTATAAATGGTGCCTAATAATCCATTTGAAAAACCTCCAAAACTATTCCTGGTATTTGATAAATTACAACTGATATTTACACCTGTGAGAAACAAGCAGCATTTTAAAGGAAATTGGGACTTACTTGGTAGTCATTTCTCTTAATATTTGGAACATCCATATTGTGAGTAGAAGGGCAAATATCTTCATATTTTTTGCCCGTGAAAATATCAATTCCAACAAGGTGAACCTGACAGAGAAGGGAGAACAGAAAACCTGTTTAAACTTTGCCAAGTATATCACTCATTACATACACAAGAGCACAATATCAACGCTGATTATGACAGATTCTTTCTCCTTCCAAGGTCACCTAATTTTACTGTCTTAAAAAAAAAAATAGTAGGTATAAAATTGAGAAGCAGTGAGCAACTAAATGGTATCATGATATACCAAGACCCAAATCATATGCAGTCCAGTCATTACATTAATAGAGGGCCTATGAACTCAGGTTTTAGAATTATGTTGGAACTGGTTTTCTCATTTGTCAACTGAACAGATCTACTAAGTTCCTAGGAAAGTTTCAATTCCCAATTAATGAAACGTTATACGAGTCCAAGAAGGAAATGCTACTTTTCAGTATTCAAAGTAATAGCAGATCTCCCAGGAATTGTGGGAAGGGGGGGGGGGGGGAAGTGCTTATTACAAAGTTGTAGGTATAGAAGCCTCATGTGCTGTAATAGATGATTAAAAAAAAAAAATCTCCACGCGAAAACAGACCTGGAGGGGCACCCACCTTGGCATGACCGTGCTTTCCAGTTTTGGAAGTTGACATCTCCACTATTTTGCACGGCCGCCCCTTGAGCACCACGAAGCCGTTTTTGCGCAGGGCCGAGCACTGCATAGGGTACGTGCTGGAAGCCCCAGCATCGCCGGTGGTGAAATCGATTTCATCCGCCATGGGTGGGCTGGGGAGATGGTCGCTTTCCCCGGGAACTGCGCAAAAAAAAAGTTTGTGTTTGCTTCTTTTATAACCACGGGCACGGGAACATCTCAGTTCGGATAGGTTAGGTGCCAAAGCATCGCAGATGTACCATTGTTTGCATGAACACAACCCCCACCCAAGAACGGTGGACACTTTCTAACTCCGGCCTCTACAAACTTTTCCATCCACCGGTCGGGAGGTGGGTGGGAAGTCGCAGAGGAGCTCGCGGGCGTGGGGATGCCCCCCCCCCCCCCCTGGACGCCCCACTCGCAGCAAAGCCCAGCCCGGTCGTCCCGCCGCGGGAGGGAGAACCCGGCGACCTTCCCGCACCGCGCCGCGCCGCCACCCGGCCCTCCGCCGCCGCCGCCCAGATCGCCGCTGCGGGGACCCAGCCCAGGCCGCACGCCCCCGCGAACAACGGGGTTAAGATAACGGGACCCGACCGGCAGCGCCCAACCCTCCAGCATGGCACTCCACCCCCGGACTCCCGCGCTGCAGCCCCCGCCTCTCAGGCGCCCCCTTGTCCGGGGGGCATCCCCAGCCCGGCCCAGCCCCACATGGGCCTTCGCTCAGGCGGGTCCCGCGCTCGCCTCGGTTCCCCCATCTATCCTTCCTCCTTAGGACTCAGCTCCGGCTGCCTTCCCCCGCCTTGCTCCGGCCCCGGCCCCACCAGTTTTTCCCTTGTGTTCACCTTTCGGCAAAGAAAGAGCGCCTCTCCTCTGCGCGCCGGCGCGGGTCCCCCCTTACAGCTGCAGCGGAGGCAGCGGAGTCGGCCGCGGCAGTTCCAAGACACGGGGCGGGGCCGCCACACTTTCCACACCCCGGCCTCCCGCCCTTGCCCGCCCCCACCGCAACCCCACTTCCGGGATAGGTCCGGCGCGTCACAGGCCCCGCCCCCTCGGGCTCTCATTGGCCGCAAGGTTCCCGAGGCCCCGCCCAGTCACGTGAAGCGCGCCCTGGCACCCCCACGTGCTGCGGATTAGTGCACTTCCGGCGTGAGGAGCACTTTCTGGAGGCCGGTGGCTGAGCGGGAACTCGCCGGCAAGGATACTTGCTACCCCCCCCAAAAAAACTTTTAGGTTCATTGTGTTGGGGTTTCAGGCGAAGTCTACCGGAACCAAAACCACGTGCCGGGTGGACCCAGCCCTCCGGGGCGTGTCTGCTGTCACGTGACGGCTGTCCGGCCTCTTAGAGGCGGTGAGCAAATTCAACCGGGTACCACGGGATTGGGATTTCAAAGCTGGATTCAAACTTTGGCCCTCTTTGTTAGTCAAGCCCATGCTGTTCCTCAAAGAAGAGCCGAAATGCAGTGTTTTATTGCCCAGCTCAGCCCTGTGGGCTCCTCCTGGGACCTCAGCCTCCCCTGATGGGTGCCCCGCCGGAGTAGTCAGGGGTGGGGACTCATAAGACGTCCTTGAAGTAAAATGCGGTGGCGGTGAAAGGGCCTCACTCACTCCTTCCTCCACAGGCTGTTAGGAAGTTGTAGAAGTGGATGCTGCCTGATTCCTTCCATGTTGTCCAGAAAGGGATTCTACCACACTAAGCGCTTCTTTCTTCCTGGCGTTGGCATTCCGTGGAGAGGCATACCCACACCTCTTTAGGGTAGTTGGATTGCCCTCAAAATCGACCTGGAGCCAATAGAGACCTATATTGGCTTAAGGACCAACGCTGTAAAAAGGGATGTGCTCCCCTTTTCACAACGCACCACATTTTCTTACCCTGGAAAGGGTGACCTCCACACCCCAGTTTATGTAGCCCTGTGATACTGCATTGCTCTCATGAATTGTCCCATTGCTCACATTTCTCTGTGGCTCTACAGTTTTCACAGGTATTTCACACATACCGTCTAACTTAACCTTTACAATAAGCAAGTGAACTTCTGTGCAGAGCTCAGCCTCTAGCTAATATAGAAAGAGCCAGATTAGAATCCTGGCTCATGGTTTTCCTTTTATACCACCTAGCCTTTTCTTGTGTAGTTGTTACTAGAATGATTGCTAAAGTTTAAAGAGCATGTAAGCAGGAGATACATTAGATGTTTTATGTGTATTATTCCTTTAATCTTGACCTTGATTGTTACTCTTTAAACCTCAGATTTAGTAAGTTATATATAATTTATAGGAAGTAAAATGTACCATTTTAAATTATGAGTTTTGAAGAACATAGGCATTCTTGAAAGAACATAGGCGTTATTACCACTATAATAAAAATACAGAATATTGGCCTCATTCTAAACGTTTTCTCCTGCCTTTTTTGGTCAGTCCCCTCCCCCCAACCCAGCCCCGGGTAATCATTCACAACTATTCTTTGATCTACATTTTTAGTTGTGGAAAATAGCAGAGAAAAGTTAATTTCCCCAAATCACACAGCAAGTCAGAAAGCCAAGATTGACACTTGGCTCTGCAATCACTGCTTTAACTACCACCATATACTACATTCACATAAGATTTGGATATGGAATCAAATAACCTGGCAATATGGTCAATTTTAGTGAAATGACTGGAATGCTAAATCAATAAATACTGAACCATTGCTCCTAGGGGAAATATAGATTTAGGTTCTTGTGAACCTCTTGTAACAACATTTTTACCAACTGACCAATATATAATCTTGTTTCATGTGTGTTTCTGTCTATATATATATTAATGAACATTTAACTCATAGCCAACAGCACTATAATTCCTGCCCAAGGAGGCTTATCTAATATATGCATGTTCTCTGTAAGGCACATCACAGCCTTCTTGTGCTTATAAACACTGGACAACACTACAGCACTAGGGGGCCATTTTATTTATTTACATTTTTAAAAATACATTTTTATTGATTTCAGAGAGGAAAGGGTGAGAGATAGAAACATCAATGATGAGAATCATTGATTGGCTGCCTCCTCACGCCCCACACTGCAGATCAAACCTAGGCATGTGCCTTGATTCAGAATCAAACCATGACCTACTGGTTCATGGGGCAATGTTCAATCACTGAGCCATGACAGCCAGGGCATGGGAGCCATTTTAAACAGCCAAGTCACCAACAAAAGTGAAAAAAATATATGAAAAAGAGGCACTGAAAGACTGAAAAATACTGTTTGACAACTGAAATAAGAAAGCAGAGCATCACCTTGTTGACCTCAGCCCGGAAAACGTGTGTTGTATGATGCAAATCTTTCGCTGCTCTGTGGATGACCATAAATGACAGCCGAAGCAGCTAGAGTATTGATTTTGAGGTTGCAAATAATTTTACTGAGTAGGGAAACTCAGAAATATGGAATCAATGAATAATGAGGATTGGCCTTTTTTTGTAATCCTTACTGAGAACATGTTTATTGATTTTAGAGAGAGAGGAAAGGAAAGAGAGACAAACATTGATGTGAGAAACATGGGTCGATTGTCTCCTGTATGTGCTCTCCAGCAGGTGATGGAAGTATCCCAGGCCTGTGCCATGACCAGAAGTCAAACCTGTAATCCTTTTGGTGTACTGTACAATTCTCCATCCAACTGAGCCAGGATAAGGATTGACTGTATTTTAATATTGAAATGGCCATATTTACTAAGACAGCCTCTTGTTTATTAGGTCCCTATAGTCTAGTGCAGAATACAATTCAGCAGTTTTAACTGATATAATAAATGCTACTAATGAAATAACTATAGGATACTGTAGAGGGCTCCTCATCTAATCTAGGTGTTGTCCAATTGAAATATAATTCAAGCCACGTGTAATTTTGAGATTTATCATAACCACATTAAAAACCACCATAAATCGTTCCTAGGGCAATAGAAACTAAAGAGAAAATAAACAAATGGTATTATATAAAAATAAAAAGCTTCTGCACAGCAAAAGAAACCATCAAGAAAATAACAAAGCCCACTGCATGGGAGAACATATTTGCCAATGTTATCACTAATAAGGGTTTAATCTCCAACATTTACAGGGAACTCATACAACTTAACAAAAGGAAGATAAATAACCCAATCAAAAAAATGGGCAACAGACCTAAATATCTAGTAATAATTAATGTCGTTTTTAACATTCGTTTAAAATCTTGCTTGGCGTTGACTTGTATTGACATAACCTTCAAACACGTGGTATCTACAGAACGTGTGAAGTGCAATTAACAAGTTTTGCTCGAAAAAGTTTGTGTTTGGTTTGGTTTTTGTTGCAAAACTAGGGCTAAGAAGATGGCGGATGAAGAGCATATTCGGCACTGCATGCTTTACAAGTTCCAAGTAAGAAGAAAAGCAAGTGAGGCTGCAAAAAACATCTGTAGTGCTCTTGGTCAAGATGCAGTTAGCGCCAGAAAATGCCAGCGTTGGTTTGAGAAATTTCGCGAGGGAAATTTTTCGTTAGATGACAAGAGTGGTCGAGGCTGTGTGTCCAATTTTGATCAAGAAGCTCTTCAAGCTCTTTTGGTGCAAAACCCTCAAATTACCCAACAAGAGCTTGTGACAACTTTAAATTGTTCACAAAAAACAATTTCCAATCAATTGCGTGCACTTGGCAAAGTCCAAAAGTTTGGAAAATGGGTTCCTCATGAGTTGACCAACAACAACCATAATCAAAGAGTCACAATTTGCAGTTCGCTCCTCTCTTGTCAAAACCGTTTGCCATTTTTAGAGAAAATTGTTACCGGAGATGAACAATGGGTGCTGTATGTTAATTTGAAAAGGCGGCCTCAATGGTTGGACAAAACTGAGGCTTCGCAGCCCATGCCAAAACCTGACTTGCATGTGAAAAAAGTGATGTTGTGTGTTTGGTGGAATTTTAAAGGAATTCTTCATTATGAACTTTTACCATCTAACCAAACCATTCCAAGTGCAGTGTATAGTGCCCAATTGGAAAGGTTAGCCCAAGCTTTAAGAGAAAAAGAACCCGCGCTGATTAATCGGAAGGGCGTAATTCTTCACCACGATAACGCACGACCGCATACTGCAAGAATCACTGCTGAAAAACTGCGCCAGTTGGAATGGGAAGTTCTCCCTCAACCTGCATATTCTCCTGATATTGCCCCTTCCGATTACCATTTGTTTCGTTCTTTGCAAAACTTTCTTCTTGGAAAAAAATTTAATAATGAAGAATGCCTCAAAAGTGCATTGACCGAATTTTTTGCATCAAAATCACAAGAATTTTACAGCAGAGGGATTAAAATGCTTCCTGAGCATTGGGCACAAGTAGTAGAAAACAACGGCAACTATATTGTTGATTAAATTTTGTTGTATTGTTTAAATAAATTCAATTTAAAAAAGTATTAGAAAACGACATTATTACTAGACCTAATAGATACTTTTTGAGAGAAGACAGAAGGAAGGCCAAGAGACATATGAAAACATGCTCAAAATCACTATCTCAGAGATGCAAATCAAAACTACAATGTGGTACCATCTCACACCTGTCTGAATGGTTATCATTAACAAATCAATGAAACAACAAGGGATGGTAAGGATGTGGAGAAAAAGGAACCTCGTACACTGCTTGTGGGAATGCAAACTGGTGTAGTCAGTGTGGCGTTTCCTCAAAAAACTAAAAATGGAACTCCCATTTGACCCAATGATCCCACTTATAGGAATATATCCCAAGAAACTAGAGACATAAATCAGAAGGATATATGCACCCCTATGATCATAGCAGCACAATTCACCATAGCTAAGATTTGAAAACAGCCTTAGTGTCCATCAGAAGATGAGTGGATTAAAAAACTATGGTACATCTACACCACATGTGTCAAACACAAGGCCTGCGGGCCAAATCCGTCCCGCCAGGCCTTGCAATGTGGCCCGCACCGCGCTGTCATCACTGCATTCCGCTGCGTTTCCATCACAATGACAGTTTATGACTGTTCAGTAAACCATTTGGCCCGCGATTTAGGCTAGATTTTAGATTTTGGCCCCTTCTCTGATTGAGTTCGACACCCCTAATCTACACAATGGAATACTATGTTGTATTAAAAAAGAAGGAATTCTTACTATTTGCAACAGCATGGATGGAACTGGAGAGCATTATGCTAAGTGAAATAAGCCAGGCAGAGAAAGACAAATATCACATGATCTCACACATTTCTGGAATATAATGAGCAACATAAACTGATGAACAAAAATAGATCCAGTGACAGGGAAGCATCGATCAGACCCTCAAACTTCAGAGGGAAGGTAGGGGAGGGTGAGGGTAAGAGGAGAGATCAACCAAGGGACTTGTATGCATGCATATAAGCCTAACCAATGGACACAGACAACAAGGGGGTGAGGGAATGAGTGGAGGATGGGGTAGAAGAGAAAATGAGGGGATGATATATATATAATACCTTAATAAAGAAATTAAAACACACTATAAAATTAATTTCAATAATATCTTTTCTTTAACCCAGTATACCCAAAATATTATTTCACATGTAAACAGTACATAAAATAATTTTACATTTTAAAATACTAAGTTTTAAAGTATGATGTAGAGTACATCTCAATTCAGATTAGCCAGATTTTAAGTGCTCAAATGCTGTGTTTGAGTGTTGGCTATCATATTGAATTTCACAAGTCTAAAAGATTTTAAAACTTCTCTGGCAGTGATGTTTTTTAAAAATATATATATTTTATTGATTTTTTTTTAAAGTGAGGAAAGGAGAGGGATAGAGAGTTAGAAACAGCGATGAGAGAGAAACATCGATCAGCTGCCTCCTGCACACACCCCACTAGAGATGTACCTGCAATCAAGGTACATGCCCTTGACCAGAATTGAACCTGGGATCCTTCAGTCCCAAGGCCAACACTCTATCCACTGAGCTAAACAGATTGGGGCTAGCAGTGATATCTTAACTTGAAATCTGAAAAACGAATAAAAGTTAGCAATAAAAATGGGTTTAGAAAATGCATTTTGGGAAAAGGATTGAAGGTACAAAGATTTGTAGGTGACAGAAATATGGCATCATCCTGGACCACAAAATGCTTAATGTGACTGGTACATACTGTAAAAACAGGTGGGTGAATTTGGATTTTCTCCCAAGGGCAATATACATTAAAATAGTACACAGAAGAAAATAACAATGACATTTTTTAATTTATAAAGCCCATTCCAGTTAAGATATGGATAATTTTTTTAGGAAGGAAAAATATTGGAAATGGGAGACCAATTAGGAAAAAATAGTTAATGTTGGTGAACAAAGAAGGTGATTGAGAACACAGAGACGACATATTCAAGAGAATTAAAGGAAAGATAGAATTTAATAATTTAACATTGGGGGTCAAAATGGGATGGGAGGCACTGAGTATGAAGAAGAGGAAAGCATAGATAGAAAATATAAGAGAAAAGGCAAGTTTTCAGGGCAAACTGAGTTCATTTTGGTCATTTTTGAGTTAAAGCTTTCTGTGAGAAATAGATATTTGTGAATCATCAGTAAATAGATGATTGTTAAAGCTAAAGTAAGAGACTCTCTTTAGCTTTAAGGATGCACAGAGACTTAAAGTAACAGGATGGAAAAAGATAGTCCATGCAAATGGAAACAAACAAACAAAAAAAAAGCTAAGGTAGTTAGTTATATCAGCCAAAATAGCTTTCAAGACAAAGAATGTAATAAGAAACAAAAAAGGTCATATAATGATATAAGGGTCAATACAATAAGAGAATATAGCATTTGTAAATGTTTATGCACCCAACATAAAAACACCTAAATATATAAAGCAGATCTCAATTGATGCCACAGAAATACAAAGAATCAAAGGTCATCTATGAACAATTATATACCAAACAATTGGACAACCTAGAAGAAATGGATACGCTTGTAGAAACATTTCATCTACTAAGACTGAATCATAAAGAATAAGAAATCTGAGTAGACCAATTACTACTAAGCCTCCCCCTGCTCCAGCACCTGGACAAAAAAGTCCAGGACCAGATGATTTCACTGGTGAATTCTACCAAACATTTAAAGAAGGATTAACTACAATTCTTTGCAAGTTTTTCCAAAAACTGGAGAGAAAGAATCACTTATAAACTCATTTTACAAGGCCAGCATTACCCTGATACCAAATACCAGAAAAGGACACTATGAGAAAAGAAAATTACAGGTTAATATCCCTAGTGAACCTAGATATAAAAGTTTTCAAGAAAATGTAAGCAAACCAAATTCAATAGTGAAAAAGATCATACACCATGATGGGAGTGAAATTTATTTCAGGAATGCATGGATGGCTCAACATTTGCAAATCAATCAATGAGATACATCATATCAACAATATAAAGTAAAAAAAACTTTATGATTACCTCACTAGAAACAAACACTTGAAAAAAATTCAATATCCATCCATAATAAAAACTCTCAACACATTGTGTAGCTCAATATAATAAAGGCCATATATGACAAGCCCAAAATTAACATCATATTCAATGGTGAAAAGCTATTTTTCCTCTAAATCAGGAATAAGATAAGGATGACCACTGTCACCACTGTTATTCAACATTATCCTGGAAGTTCTAACCAGAGAAATTAGGCAGGAAAAGCAAATAAGACATCCAAATTGGAAAGAAAGGAGTAAAATTGTCTCTATTCACATATAACATTTCTATATTAAATACAGAAAACCCTAAAGACTCCACCAAAAAGATATTAGAACCAATAAACAAATTTAATAAAGTTTCAGGGTAAAATAAATCAATATACAAAAAGCAGTTGAGTTTCTCTACACTAACATTGATCTATCAGAAATAGAATTTTTTTTTAATAACTGCTTTTGTTAAAAAATATATTTTATTGATTTTTTACAGAGAGGAAGACAGGGATAGAGAGTTAGAAACATTGATGAGAGAGAATTATCTATCAGCTGCCTCTTGCACAACCCCTACTGGAGATATGCCCGCAACCAAGGTACATGCCCTTGACTGGAATCAAACCCGGGACCTTTCAGACCGCAGGCCCACGCTCTATCCACTGAGCCAAACCGGTATTGGCAAAGAGAAAACAATTTTTTAAAAACTTTCACTTAAAATTGCATCAAACAGAAGAAAATATTTAGGACTAAATTTAACCAGGGTGGTGAAAGATATATACACTGAAAATTATGACATTGATAAAAGAAATTCACAAGTAAATGGAAAAAATATTTTATATTCATGGTTTGGAAGAATTAATATTAAAATGTTCATATTACCCAAAGCAATCTACAAATTCATTGTAATCCCTATTAAAATTCTAATGGTATTTTTTACATAAATAGAAAAATCTAAAATTCATATAGAACTACAAAAGACTGAATAGCCAAGTAATCTCAAGAAAGAAGAACAAAACTGGAGGCATCATGCTCCCTGATTTTATACTATATTAAAAAGCTATAATAATCATAACAGTGTGGTACTGACATAAAAAGAGATACATAGATCAATGGACTAGAAAAGAAACTCAGAAATAAACCCATACCTATGTTGCCAATTAATTTATAAAAAAGGAGCCAGGGATATACTATGGGGAAAAAATGAATGGTGTTGGAAACACTAGCCATATGCAAAATAATGAAACTTATACCATTCACACACATACAAAAAAAAACCCCTCAAAATAGATTAAAGACAAAGACTTGAACATAAGACCTTGGAACATAAACTGTAAAACTCTTAGAATAAAAATATAAGGTTTAATTGATTTTGGCAATCATTTTTTGGATTTTTCACTAATAAAAGGTAACAAAAGCAAAAAATAAACAAGACTACATTACAAGTAAGAAGCTTCTTTACAACAAAGAAAACAATCGAGAAAATGAAAAAGCAACCTATAGAATGAGAAAAATATTTGCAAGTTATATCTAAGAAGGGGTTAATATTCCAAATATATAAAGTACTCACAATTCAATAACAAAAAACAAACCAAAAAAAACCACACCAATTTGATTTAAAAATGGGCAAAGGACTGGATAAACTTTTTTCCAAAGAAGACATACAAATGGCCAACAGGAACATTTAAAACATGCTCAACATCACTAATCATCAGGGAAATGCAAATTAAAATTACAGTGAGATAGCCAACCCGTGTGGCTAAATGACTGAGCATCAACCTATGAACTAGGAGGTCATGGTTTGATTCCTGGTCAGGGCACATGACTGGTTTGGGGGCTCAATCTATAGTAGGGGGCAGGCAGGAGACAGCCAATCAATGATCCTCTCATAATTGATGTTTCTGTTTCCCTCTCTTCCTCTCCCTTTCTCTCTGAAATCAATAGAAATAGATTTTAAAAATTACCGTGCGATATAACATCATACCTGTTAGAATGGTTATCATCCAAAAGATGAGAGATAGGAAGTATTGGCAAGAATGTGGAGAAAAGGTGCTCTTTTTTGAGGATTGTAAAGTAATACATATAGCTGCTGTAGAAACAGCATGAAGATTCCTAAAACAATTAAAAATAGAACTACCAGCCCTGTCTGGTTTGGCTCAGTGGAGAGTGTCAGCTTGTAGACTAAACGGTCCTGGGTTCGATTCTAGTCAAGGGTACGTACCTTGGTTGCAGGCTAGATCCCTGTCCCTGGTTGGGACATGTGTGGGAGGCAACAAATTGATGCATCACTCTCACATCATTGTTTCTCTCTGTTTCTCCCCCTCCTTTCCACTATCTCTAAGAACCAATGGAAAAATATTCTTGGGTGAGGATTAACAAACAAACCAACAAACAAACAAACATATAAACAATCATATGATCCAACAATACTACTTTTGGATTTATATCCAAAGGAAGTGAAAGTAGGCTATCCAAGAGATATCTGTATCTCTATGTTCATTGCAGTATTAATCACAGTCAAGATATGGAAATAACCTAAGTTTTCATCAGTGAGTTAATGGATAAAAGAGTGTGGAATAGCTGTACAATGGATCATTATTCAGCACAGGAAAGAAGGAAATCCTGTCATTTGTGACACATAGATGGACATTGAGGGCATCATGTCAAGTGAAATAATCCAGCCAGGGGTCCTCAAACTTTTTAAAGTGGGGGCCAGATCATGGTCCCTCAGAGAGCTGGAGGGCCGGACTATATGAACTACTAATTCCTACTGTAACACCTCGGCTGCGCTCACTGCCCAAAATACCTGGCGGGCCGGATCAGGCTCCTCTGCGGGCTGCATGTGGCCCGAGGGCCGTAGTTTGAAGACGCCTGATCCAGACAGAGAAAGACAAATGCTACATTTAGATTGCATTATATGTGAAATTTAAAATAAAGGTCAAAGTTATAGAAGTAAAGAATAGAAAATTGTTGCCAGGGTCTGGTGGGTGGGGAAAATAGAAAGAAGTTCATAAAAGAATACAAACTCTCAGATATGAGATGAATAAGGTCTAAGGATCTACTGTATAACAGGGTGACTATAATTGATAACTGTATTATATAATGGAGTGTAACTTTTCACCAAAAAAGACACAAATACAATATAATGAATGTGTTAATTAACTAGATGGTAGAAATTCTTTTCATAATGTATACATATATCAAATTGTCATAATGTACACTTTAATTTTCTTATAATTTTATTATCAATTATACATCAATAAAGTTGAATGAATGTATATAAAGTATCTCATTACTATTTTTAAATATTGATTACATGTAGAAATGGTATTTTGGATATGTTAGACTAAAAATATATTATCAATTTCAAAAGAATCAGAGGAAGCAAATAGAAAACAAATAACAAAATGAAAGATGTAAGTTTAACCAAACCAATAATAGACCAAATATAAATGGATTAAACATTTCAATCAAAAGGCAGAGATTGTCAGACTGGAGAATCTCACAATGCCATATTACATGCCATCTACAAGAAACACTTTAAAAATAAAGACACATATAGATTGAAATTAGAGGAATAAAAAATGGATGCCATTCATTTTGTAAGCATTAAGATGTAAGAGTGGCTATAGTGATATCAGATAAAGTAGACAATAATACAGACTATCACCAAAAGAAAAGAAACATTTCATAATGGAGAAAGGATCAAATTATTAGGAAAATCTAATTTATGTGTGTATATGCCAAAAAATAGAGCTTAAAAATACATGAAGCAAAAACTGACAGAACTAAATGGCGATATAAACAAGTCCACAATCATTTTAAAATACCTCTGTCAGTGATTTATAAAAAAAATAGACACAATGTCATTAGTGTGGTATACTATAGTATTTTAAGATCATAAACCACCTTGATTTAATGAATATTTTCAGAGTGCACTGAATCCAAAAACTGCAAAATACACATTGATTTCAAATACACATTGATCATCATTCAAAATATGCTATGTCAATTTTCAGAAAAGATTTATAATTAACATTTGAAATCAATGTAAGTAAATTAAAGATCAATAATTTTTATTTAAAACTGCACATATTTAGAAATTAAGACACATTTGTAAATAATCTGTAAGTCAAAAGAGAAAAAAATGAGAAACTATATTAAACTGAACAAAAAAATACAATATATCAAAATTGGGTTATTATAGCTAAAATAGCTTTAAGTATTATTTTCAGAAAAGGAGAAACATTTTTTGAATACAGCCATACTCATATATTTACACTAGAGGCCTAGTACACAAATTCACGCACATTTAAAGGTAATTAATTAGAAGAAATATTTTAATATCACTATTCACTCTCTATAATAGAAGTGTCAACCAAATTCATGATCATCAATGACAGATGGAAACACATGTGTGAGATTGGCACCAGTGAGAGCTATAGTGGCCTGGTGCACAAAATTTGTGCACAGAGGGGGCTGTTCCCTCAGCCCAGCCTGCACTCTCTCCAATAGGGGACCCTTCTTGCAATCTGGGATCTCTGGCTCCTAACCACTCACCTACCTGCCTGCCTGCCTGATTACCCCTAACTGCCCTCCCTTGCCAGCCTAATCTTGCTCCCAACGGCCATCCTGGTTACTCCCAACTACCCTCCCCTGCTAGCCTGATCTCACCCCCAACTGCCCTCCTCTGATGGCCAATTTGGTTCTAATTGGTCAGTTTCTATGCCAGTCAGTGTCAAAAGCCCCACATCCTAGGCAATTATTGGCTACTCATAGTTGACTCAGACTTGGTTCTAATTGGTCAGTTTCTATGCCAGTCAGCATCAAAAGCTTCACCTCCTAGGCAGCCATTGGCTCCTCACAGTTGACCTAGATTTGGTTCTGATTGGCTAGTGTCTCTAGGCCTATCAACAGGGCCTGATCAGAAAGGCAGGGCTGATCAGCAGCCCGGTGGAGGCTCAAAGAGAAATAGAGGCAGGGCTGCTGGCCAGGCTCAGAGGGAGAGAGAGAGGCAAGTGCTGGTCAAAAGCTGCCACGGACACTACAGATAAGCACCTGCTTCTCTCTTCAGGTCTCTTTCTGAGCCTGATTTGCAGCCCCCTCAGCAGTCACTGCTGGATCACTGGGCCTGCAGCTACAGTAGTCAGCGCTGGGTCACCATGGCAACCCAGCGCTAACTTCTGTATGGTCAGCTTTTGGTCATGATCAGACGTTATACCCTGGCTCTTTATTATAGAGATATAGTTAAATTTGCTTAATTAGACCTGCTTTCTGATTTAGCTAAAAATTTTCCAGCCCAGTGAAACACCCCAACTTTTCTTTCAGGTAATTGTTAACAACACAACAGTAAATAGCAACATGAAGCAGATTATTATTGTAGGTCATCCAGGGAGAACAACAGATAAAATATTTAACTGTAGCAGTATTTGATTATATTCTGCACAGTGAGAAAACCTGGTCATTTTCAAGTACCACCATTTCTTTAAAAAAACAAAACAAAACATTTTATTAATTTTTTACAGGGAGGAAGAGAGAGGGATAGAAAGTTAGAAACATCAATGAGAAAGAAACATTGATCAGCTGCCTCTTGCACACTCCCCACTGGGGATGTGCCCACAACCAAGGTACATGCCCTTAACTAGAATCAAACCCGGGACCCTCGAGTCCACAGGCCGATGCTCTATCCACTGAGCAAAACCAGTTTCAGGAAGTTCCACCATTTCTTACTACTTTTCAGTCAGGTCAAATTTCTAAACTTTCTAAATCTCTGTTTTCCGACTAATGAAAAAAAAAAAAATAGGATTCTACTGAGTCTCCTAACTACTTACTCCAGGATTTCTGTGAGGATCAAATGAGCTGAGGCATGTGGAAATGTTTTATAGTCTTTTGGTTAAAGTGTAAAATGTTTGCACCTGGCTATAAAGCAGGTCATGTTCCTTGGGCTGAAGAAACTCCAAGGAGGCTAGTTGCTAGAAAGAGGAAGCTGCACTTTGCTACATGATGTCATTACCCTGTGCCCAAATGTTTTTAGGCTGGGCTGGGCTGTGGGCTACATTTTGTGCCATAGGGTCTTGGCAGCATTTGCTGTGATTTGGTGGGGTGTTGCTCTGGGGTGGTGACAAGGCCTATGTCCTACTTGGGAGAAGCCGAGTGTTGATTTGTTGGAACCAGGTCCGCCGAAGTACTGTTTCTTTTTAAATGGCCAGGGTGCATCCAGTCAGCTCCTGTGTTGAGCATCTGCCCCCTGGTGATCAGTGTGTGTCATAGCTACTGGTCAGACAGTTGGATGGACATTTAGGCAGGGGCAGTGTGTGTCATAGCTATATAATATCTATAGATATATATAATATCTATATCTGCTTTCAGGCTATAGTAATAGAATTGAGTAGTTGCCACAAAGCCTAAAATATTTATCATCTAAGCCCTTTACAGGAAGAGTTTGCAGATCTTAGCTATATGTTTACTTTGCCCTTCTCTCACTAGCTTCTTTCTTTAAAAATATGTTTTTATTGACTTTAGAGAGGAAGGGAGAGAGAGATAGAAACATCACTGATGAGAATCATTGATCAGCTGCCTCCTGTATGCCCCTTACTGGGAATTGAGCCAGCAATCTAGGCAAGTGCCATGACCTGGAATTGAACTGTCACCTCTAGGTTCATAGTTCGACATTCAACCACTGAGCCAAGCAGGCCAGGCTCACTAGCTTCTTAATGGTGAAAACCTATGCCATTGATTTAAAACTCAAGTGAACTCACTGGTGAATTCCACAAAATATTTAAGAAATAATACAAACTTTTTTTTTTAAATGGATAAATTGGACTACATCATAATTAAGAACTGTTCATCAAAAGACACTATTAGGCTCAGCCAGCATGGCTCAGTGGTTGAACGTTGGCCTATGAACCAGGAGGTCACCATATGATTCTGTCAGCACACCTTCCCAAGTTGCAGGCTCAATCCCCAGTAGGGGGCATACATAAAGCAGCTGATCAATGACTCTCTCTCATCGATGTTTCTAACTCTCTATCTCTCTCTCCCTTCCTCTCTGTACAAAATCAATAAAATATATTTAAAAAATAATAATAAATAAATAAATAATATAGCCATAGAATGGAAGAAAATATTCACAGACCATATATCTGATAATGAACTTGTATCTAGTATAGAGAAAGGATTTCAACTTCATCATAAAAAAACATACACACATAAACAACCCAATAAACATAGGCAAAAGATTTAAACAAACGCTTGACAAAGGAAAATATACAAATGGCTAGTAAACATGAGAAACCAAGATCTGGGAACTAAGTATGCTGTTGCTACTGGATTATCTTTGTTTAAATGATTAGTAGACAGATCTAAGAAGTAATTTTCCTTAAGCCATAAGTTAATGTTGATACTTCTAATTCAAATGAAACATTATAGTATTTTTCATACCTGATTTTATTTTACTTGTGTATCTCTTTTACGGTAAAACCTTGATTTCTAATTTTATTAATATATTTGCTTTATTCTACAACTAAGATGCCCAGCACATGGATTAATGCACCAGTGGGGTCCCTTGGCCTGGCCTGCGGGGATCAGGCTGAAACTGGCAGTTCAACATCTCCCAAGGGGTTCTGGATTATGAGAGGATACAGGCCAGGCCTCGGGTCCCCTCCAGTTCATGAATCCATGCATTGGGCCTCTAGTATGCATATAAGATCTTTGGTTAATCTCTTCCGGCCCTCCCCCCCTTCCCTCTGAGATTCATCTGTCTATTCCATGTTTCTATGCCTGTGCATTGAACATCTGCTCCCTGGTGGTCAGTGTGGATTATAGCTACCTGTCGGTTGAATTGTCAGTTGGGTTTTTATATATAGACTAGCAGCCCAGTGCACAAAATCCATGCACAGAGTGGTGTTCCTCAGCCTGGCCTGCATCCCTGCACCCTCAGGGGATGTTTGACTGCTGGTTTAGATCCGATCCCTGTGGCCTCGGGTCTAAACCAGCAGTTGGGCATCCCTCTTACAATCTGGGACCACTGGCTCCTAACTGCTCACTTTCCTGTCTGCCTGATCGCCCCTAACCACTCTGCCTGCCAGCCTGCTCACCCCCAACTGACCCCCCCCTTCCAGCCTAATCACCCTCCAACTGCCCTCCCCTCCTTGTATGATCACCCCTAACCACCTCTGCCTCAGCCCTGCCACCAACGCTTTGTCCAGAAGGATGTCGGGAAGGTCTCCTGGTCTAATTAACATATTACCTTTTATTAGTATATATTACAAAAATAAATTTTTTAAAATATATTTTTATTGATTTCAGAGAGGAAGGAAGAGGAAAAGAAAGATAGAGACATTAATGATGAGAATCATTGATTGGCTGCCTTCTGCCATCCCCGCACTGGGGATTGAGCCCACAACCCAGTTATATGCGCTTGACTGGAATCAAACCTGGGATCTTTCAGCTCCCAGGCCAACATTCTATCCTCTGAGCCAAACTGGCTAGGGCTACATAATAAATTTTTGAGTTACAATACCTATTAGTTATTAATAATATATCTACAAGTAAAGTTTAAGATTCCTTTTTCAGTTCTTCTTGTCTTTAGAGTATACAGTATGTTCTTAAGCCTAAGGAAATATAGAACACTTGGTCAAAATCTACTTGAATTGCAATTATTTTCTCTTTCATTATTTTATCAGTTTGATTTGTCAGATAAATTTATTTTTGTTTCTGTTTAATAACAAATATCAAAAGAATGACAGAGATAGAAAATCATTAGTAATTCTCAGTGTAATTACGGATTCAAGTAAGGATTGTCAATGCATGTTAAAACCTTTGGGTAAAAATTTGTTAGTGTTAGGATATTTATATAGCCTCAAAGTTACATCCCACTCATGATATTAATTACATAGGATAAATTCTGTGGTCACGACCTTACCCATATGATCAAATTTAGTAACACCAGTACTAGGACAACCTGACATTGAACAATCTGAAATGATGCAATAAAGCATACACAAAATCACATATGAAGTATTCTTTCCCAAATGTCTACTATGAATCCACTTATGGGAGTAATAACCAGATAAGTACAGAATTTGAGACATTCTATAAGTTAACTGGCCTTGATGCTTAAATAATGGCAATGTCACAGAAGTAAAACACAAAACAAAACAAAAATAAATAAAGGTAGTGAAAATTGTTCTAGATTAGGAGAGACCTTAGAAACATAACTACCAAGTACAAAGCGTAAGTATTGATTAGATCTTGAATTAAAAACTATAATCGTAAGAACATTTTTTGTGACAATTTGGGAAATTTGAATATTTAAAGACCATTATCTGATGATGTAAAATCACTGTTAATTTTTCAGCTATGGTGATGGTATTGTGTTTATGAAAACTAAAGGATATCTTTTTCTTAGCAAATGCAGGCAGAACTTTTTGGACTGTCCTGGTGTCTACAATTCACTTATGAAGGAGGCAGCGTATAGACACATATAGAAAGAGCAAAATCCATTGTAGCAAAACAGTAACATTGGGAAATATCAGTGGTGGCATAGGGGCATTTATTTTAGTATTCTTTCAATTTTTATGTCTGTATGAAATTTTTTTCGAAAAAATATTTGAGCCGGGACCGGTTTGGCTCAATGAATAGAGCGTCGGCTTGGGGACTGAAGGGACCCGGGTTCGATTCCGGTCAAGGGCATGTACCTTGGTTGCGGGCATATCCCCAGTAGGGGGTGTGCAAGAGGCAGCTGATCGATGACTCTCTCTCATTGATGTTTCTAACTCTCTATCTCTCTCCCTTCCTCTCTGTACAAAAATCAATAAAATATATTAAAAAAAAAAAAAAAGAATTGAAAAAAAAAGAAAAAATATTTGAAAGGATAAAAAGGTGGAATTCAGGAGCCCTGGAGGGACACTCTGAGTTGCTGTCACCAGGTGGCACTGGTGCTTTTCAAACAAAGCTAAATACTCAGGCGCAGTGTATGCTGACAGTTTAATATTTATTTAGGAAATAATTTGATGTCTGGGGAGGGAAACACAGAGGATACACCCAGCACTTAAATGTTGCCAATGTTTACTTGCTTGCATTATGATGATCTATGTAACTTGAAGAATTTCAGCTATATATTCTCTTTGTCTCACAGCCTCTGCTCCCGTTCCTTTCCTTTTCCAGGCCTATTCTCTTCTCACTGGGCTGGCTACTGCTGGCACAGAAACCTTCCTGCAGCATTTCCTTCCCCTTCACCAGCTATCCCCCCCCCCCCCCAAATATAGGGTGTGCCCCCAAAATGTATACACACTCTTTGAAAAATTATTAAGGCAGTGTTTATTCAAGTGCCTTTCATTTTCAACACTGAGCTAGCACCTGTTAAAGTGTGTCTACAATTTTGGGGACCCCCCTGTAGTTTCTACTCCTCAGCAAAGTGTTAAAAAGTTTGATATCAGTTTGCTCCCCCCATGTATCTCCCATGCATTAGTTACCTTGCATTAGTCCTACCTATGAGAGACTTCTTTTTAAAATGAATGTCATACACTTTCTTGATCTTGAATATTTCACTTCCTTTGTCTCCACACCCAAATTGGCCTTCTGCCCACTGCCAAAATCTTATCCTCATCAAAGCCTAGTTTGAATATAATTTCCTTCCCAAACACTTGATTCAGAAATATTCTTACCACACAGCACTTTGTAATTTTTTTATGAATGTATCACATTTTGTATGCTGTAATAATTACGTGCAAACACTAAAATGTAAACACTTTCAAGGTGATTAGTTTATCTTTATAGTCCCACATTGTGTTTAATACAATGTGGCATTCACTCAAGTTCAGTGGAATTCAATTTCAGGATCATTCAAAGCTAGTTTACAGCAGTGGTGAAAGTACTGACCAATCACCACCAGTTTCCAATCTTATTCTGGCTTTTTATTTCACAGGTATGCAATGACAGGCCACTATAGCGAGAAACAAACATGGATAAAGAATGTCAATGGCTTATCAACATCCACTAATGAAAAAATCAATCAATTTGAAGTAGAATTATCATTCAATTTGACACTACATATATCAAAACTCTTAAACTTTTGCATGTCATTTGACTCCTATAATCCACTTCTAGGTAAAAATGGAATAAGAATGCTCAAAGATTTGTTTTAAGAATATTTGGAAGGAATGTGTATAAATAAAAATTGAAAGCAGCCTAATTACCCAACAATACAGAGTTGGTTAAACAAATGTTAATACATCCATACAGTGGATTACAATGGAGCCATTAAAGATAGAAAGAGGCCCTCAATGTATTGTTAAGTACAAAAAAATTTACAGAATAGTGTTGACATTATAATGTCTTTTAATGAAAGAAAAAAGCTCAGGTAGTTAGTTATATCAGCCAAAATAGATTTTAAGACAAAGAATGTAATAAGAAACAAAAAAAGGTCATATAATGATATAAGGGTCAATACAATAAGAGAATATAGCATTTGTAAATGTTTATGCACCCAACATAAAAGCACCTAAATATATAAAGCAGATCTCAATTGATGCCACAGAAATACAAAGAATCGGAAGGTAATCTATGAACAATTATATACCAAACAATTGGACAACCTAGAAGAAATGGATACGCTTGTAGAAACATTTCATCTACTAAGACTGAATCATAAAGAATAAGAAATCTGAGCAGACCAATTACTATGGTAAGTGGTTCCCAAGGTAATTGTTTAGATAACTCCAAGGTATAGAGAGATGGTGCTATTTACCCTCTGACTACCCCATGCTCCCATCTGAAATGTCACTCCCCTGACTGTTCCTTCTCCCAATCTTGGGCATCAAACTCTAATTCTTCCCACAAATAAATGGAAGGAGGACCAATTTTTAGTGACTCTCAGGCATATCCTCTCCCTTACTACCTATCTATCTATCTATCTATCTATCTATCTATCTATCTATCTATATCTGTATCAGTTGACAAATGATTTATTTTATAAGCTCCAGCACCAGTACTGCTCACCACCTTTTCCCTTGTCTCTTATTCTACCTGTCCCCATCCCTTCTTTTTTTGTTGCAATAGCAGAGAGGAAAATTAAGAAGTTGAAATCATGGCATAACATTTTTCCAAATCCAGTTATCGAAGGGAAAAAAAATAGTAACACATCAAGAAAACATTTTGAAAAACTAATTTTGCCTGTAATTTTTATCTATATTTCCCCCCATAACATATACAGTTCTAGGTCACTGTCTTTCACCTGTTTATTTTTTTCATTTGACTAGTCCAATGGTTGGCAAACTGCAGCTTGCGAGCCACGTGCAGCTCTTTGGCTTCTTGAGTGTGGCTCTTCCACAAAATACCATGGCCTAGGCAAGTCTATTTTGAAGAAGTGGTGTTAGAAGAAGTTCAAGTTTAAAAAATGTGGCTCTCAAAAGAAATTTTAATCCCAACTTGGCTCTGTTGACTAATGAGTTTGCCGACCACTGGTCTAGTCAGAACTTGTTATTATGAAGGATTTATTATTGCTTGCTTGTCTGGTTGGTTGGTTTTCATCACTTCATGAGAGTTAGTACATTTGTTACAACCAGTGGAGAAAGACAAAACCATGAAGAGATTCATGTTAGCACAGTGGCTTCTTAATACTTTAGGCCAGTTTGGGTGATTATGCTCTCCTATGTTTTTGTACCACTTCCATAAAACATTTTCTAAACAAAAAAAGACTCTTTCTTTTTTCTTTTTTTATGTGTAATACCGTGTTTCCACGAAAATAAGACATCCTTCGAAAATAAGACCTACTTATAGGTTTCCTTCTGAGTGAAATATAAGGCCCCCGAAAATAAGGCCCCCTTAGGCTAAACATGAGAGATTTGGTCCACTGATTCTGAAAGAAATGGAGTCACAAGAAATTCACTAGGAAATTCAGGAATTGGATTGTTATGATGGTGTTCCAGAAGATGATGACATGATTGTCATTGAATAAATTAATACATTCTTGATACTGTAGGATTCACAGTTTGTCTGGTTTGTGTTGACAACTACCGTACTACCATACCATATACAGGTTAATAAATTTCCTTTATTTTCATTTAACAATAAATGTGTACCGTATTCTTCTTCATGGAAAAATAAGACATCCTCTGAAAATAAGACCTAGCGCATCTTTGGGAGTAAAAATTAATATAAGACACTGTCTTATTTTCGGGGAAACAAGGTACATGTTCACTTGTAGAAATTAAAAAAACAGAGATTAATGATATAGAAAGAAAACTATCCTGTAAAAAATAAAAATTCATCTCTGATTCTACAGCAGAGAAAAACATTATTGTTATTTAGGGCTATAAAATATATTTTCAGTAATGTTTATGTGTATGTACTACTTTATTGTTTCTATTTTTTTTTCTCATATACACACTAAAAAATGGGTTTATTGGTTAATATTCTTCACTTATATATTGAGAATGTGTTTTCATGTCATTAATTATTATGTTTCAATATCATTTTTAACATCCCACTGGATGAACAAATCAATTTATTTAACATATCTTATTGAATATTTATATTCCTTTATTAGTAAATAATATATAATTTGCATAAAAGGTTACATGCCTTAAAGACCCTTAACTTTAGTGTGTGTGCATAGCTGCTTCCTTCTAGGCTTTCTTCTAGAATCTAGTGCTGCAGTAAGACTTGCTGAAATTCCATTTGCAGAACAATGGGATGCTACCATTGGTTCATTCTTTCATTCCTTTATCTAACAAATTCTTATTGACTGCTTACTTTTTGCCAGAAACTGTGTTAGTATTCAAAAGACAAGTATGAAGTAGGTAGAAGTGGTCTTCTTTCAGAGGACATAGAGTTTTATGTGTGATAAACATGATAAGTAATTATAAAATAGCTGCCACTATGGAGGAAGTACAAATATATAAGACAGCACAGAAAAGAGGCTTCTAGTCTAGATTCCGGGGGAGGGATGGTTAAGGCAAAATGTTCACATTGTATGAAAATTCCATGCACCATATATCTTCATGGTGGAAAAGGACTTCAGATGTCATTTAGTTCAAACCTTTTTTGCTGCTGGAATTTTCTGTGTCCAGTAGTGATGCAATCTATTCTAAGAGTAGAGTCCTGACTCTATTCTTTTTTGCTATCTGCATATGTGATTTGGGCCAAGTTGCTTAAAAATCCTGTGCCAGTTTCATCTTTAAAATGGGATTAAAATTGTATTCACTTAAAAGTGTTCTTGTGATAGAAAATTTCTTATAGGTAAAGCACTTAGTAAAGTGTCTGGCACATAGTATACATGCAATTGGTATACTCAATTGATACAATGGTCCTATTGATAGGGAACTCACTATTCAACAAAGCTTTTGGTTATTAGAAAGTTATTTTGCATGATAAGCTGACATTGTAGTTTTTACCTGGTAGATGTTCCCACCTAAAAATTGGAAGACATATCAGGGAAGTAGATGTTGGCTTATTTTAATGAAGTAGCTTCCAACATTTAGAGCTGTCTGAAAGACATGGACTGCCTCAGGAGGGGTGATTTTCACAAGTTAAAATAACCACACACCTTCTTGGTTACAGAGTTTCTTGGATAAAATCCAAAACAGCAGATTTCAGACCTTATCTGTACTACAAGTGGACTCTGGAATGCATTCGGAAAGCACATGGACACAGGCACATTAAACTTTGATTTTGTGCTATAGTGACACTGTTACTGGCACACCAGGCTTGAAATTACTGATTTGCGTCATAACATGAGCACATTTTCTTGCGATGAATTACATTAAAAAAAATTAGTGTTCCCACAACACTCAGATCAAACTTGGCACTGTAACAGAGAATTGAGGATTATTCTCCTTTGTCACTCTTAAATTAATCAATATTTGTGATGAAATGTAGATTATGATATCAGTGATCAAAACCAGCCTTCTACCAGAGACCCCCTGATTGCATTTCTCCTGCAATGAAGATACATGAAGAACAAAACAAAAGGACCAAGTTTCATTTTGTTAAGCTAGTTTCTGAGGCCTAAGTGAAATAAATATGCTTGCTATGGAGAGATTCTCACCATGGGTTTCCTAGCATGAAAGGTTTATGATAGATTTTGGACCAATGGAAACAACTATTCTTTGGAACAGAGTTTAAGTGATAGTTGAGGTGTGCTTATCATTTCTAAATTGATTTACAGTTCATGAAGTCCTTACCTGGCAGAAAAGACAGTGCTGCCTGGGGCCCCTTGGTGAAGGCCACAGGGATAGGCAATAGAGGTCAACAGTCATTCAAGGCTGGGAATGGAGCCTTGCAGGAGCTCACTGCCATAGCTGCTGTGGCCATTTGGTAACAGGGAGGGGCTGAACACTCCCTTTCTATGGTATTTTTGAGTCCTTCAAGATGTAAACTTAGTTTATTCTTTGAGGATATTACTCAAGTTGGATTATTTCTAGTGTCAAACTAGTATAATTCATAGAAACTAATTTACATTTGCTAATTAGACATAGTGTAGTACAGGGTAAAATTATAATATATATTGTGGGGTTTTATTCCTTTAAAAAATGTTTGGATTCTCTACTTTGAGAGGTGTTTCTCACCTTTGAAGGGGCCATTTCTTTGGTTCATTTGAACTCAGAATTGACTTCTTATCTTCCTTTTGTAACAACTTCTCATTACTCAGTGAAGTTCAGCATTATCTATTTAAGCCAGTCAGTGTTTTGTAACTACTTCTCATTACTCAGTGAAGTTCAGCATTATCTATTTAAGCCAGAAACTGCAGTGTCTCATGATTGGACCTTAAAGGGTCCTTCATCCAATCACCCATTTGATACTTAAAGTGTTTTCTATCATCTATATTCATACCATAGTCTACTGAATAATATTTCTGAACACATCTGAAAAGGGGAAAAATCATATGTAATAAAAGCCTAATATGCAGCCGAAACTGGTTTGGCTCAGCGGTAGAGCGTCGGTCTGCGGACTGAAAGGTCCCAGGTTCGATTCCGGCCAGAGGCATGTACATTGGTTGCGGGCACATCCCCAATAGGGGGTGTGCAAGAGGCAGCTGGTCGATGTTTCTAGCTCTCTATCTCTCTCCCTTCCTCTCTGTAAGAAAATCAATAAAATATATTTTTTTTTAAAAAAGGAAACCAATGGGTCTTCAGTGTGTCTTAAAAAAAAAAAAAAAAAAAAAGCCTAATATGCAAATTATCCCATTGACTGGGAGTTTGACCAGGGGGTTGGGTTTGGCCGGCCAACCGAAAGGAAGGCCCTTGGCCAGTGGTGATGGTGGAGATGGCAGGCTGCCAGGGGAAGTGAGGCCCCGGTCGGCAGCCAGAAGCTGCTAGGGACTCTACCCATGCACAGATTTTGTGCACAGCCTCTACTAAAGCCATAGTAAGTCATTACTCTGCCCCAGTAAAAGAGACAGCTAAGGATATACATTTTTAAAATACAATATATTTTATTGATTTTTTACAGAGAGGAAAGGAGAGGGGATAGAAAGTTAGAAACATTGATGAGAGAGGATCATTGATCAGCTGCCTCCTAAACACCCCCTGCTAGGGATGTGCCGGCAACCGAACCCGAGACCCTTGAGTATGCAGGCCGATGCTCTGTCCACAGTGCCAAACCAGTTTTGACAAGCTAAGGACATTTTAATATGACATAACAAGTGTTTTGAAGAGGCTGTGCAGAGGACTGGGACAAGAGAGGAAGTGAGGATAGCCCAGAGGAGGCTCTAGGAAGGGAAGTCGCACTGGCTTTCTAGCCTAGGGGAACAGTAGAACCTAGTTTTGAAGGACAAATAGGAATAATCCAAGTAACTATCACATGTGTGCTCCAGGCCAGGAAACTACAAGGGCAAAATTCCAGAGAGATCATATCTCTCTCTAAATCTTGGTTTCCTTATCTATAACAGTGTTACCTTATAGGAGTATTGTGAGAATAAATGAGAGAATCTTTTTTTAATGGATGTAGTAAGTGATTTCCAAATTATTATTGTAACATCACCATCATCATCATCATCATATTATTATTATTATTATTAGTAGTAGTAGTAGTAGTAGTAGTAATATTACTAGAGGCCTACTACATAAAATTGTGCACTGGAGATGGGGGGTCCCTCAGCCTGGCCTGTACCCTCTCGCTGAGCCTGGTAGTCAGTGTGCTTCATAGTGACTGGTTGGTCGATTTGCATATTAGCCTTCTATTATATAGGTCTAGAGGCCCAGTGCACAAAATTTGTGCATTGGCAGGGTCCCTAGCATCTGGCGGCAGCAGGCCAGGTACTCCTTCCTTTCCCCTGGCTGGCCTCACTCACCCCCTGGTTGAACTCCCGGCCAAAGGGACAATTTGCATGTTTTTATTATATAGGATTATTACAACTGCCTCAATAGATCAGCACAGAGATCAGCAAAATAACCATGTAGCAGCTAAATGACCCTTGAGGCCACAATTCTTGCCTGATAAATATATTAACATATCTATAGTAGGAATATTCCAATCTTCAACAATCTCAGAGCTTAATGCTACTAGATACTAAGTCATTATAATTCACCTTGCTTGCTAACATTTCATTTCTTTAAGAACCATGTTGCTTTGGCTTTCCACGGGACCAGGTGATGCCAACATGAGTCTCCAGGTTGCTCAACATTCTATTTCCTCATTGTAAAATAATTTACTATTCTGGTATTTTGACCAGTCTCTTACTAGTTTTGTAATAAACTTCACCATAGCCAGACACTGATCCTAACACTATTCAAACAATAACTCATTTAATTCTTACATAGCAATAGAAGGTAGCTACTATTATTATTAGACATTTTTAAGTGTAGAAACTGAGGCACAGGGAGTTCAAGTGACTTGCAGCTAGTAAAGGGTAGAGCCCAGATTCAAAGTGAGTTAGTTTAGCTCCAGAGTCCCTGTTTTTTACCTCTGTATGCACTGTACCCCTGAAGCCAGGCAGCCCTAAGACCCTATTAAACTGACTTGCTATGCCCACAGGACCAAGGTCAGACCCCTTACACAGTAACTGTGGCAAGATAAACATTACTTTGATGGGTTTGTCTGGATGCCTTTGGGAGTTGGTCTTCTGAAGTGCCTTATATTAGTATTTAGATCTCACAGTCCTTCCTGAACTAACTAAAGAGAGTGTGGGGTTATCTCTTACACAGAAGCTATATTCCAGGGCAATATATTATACATTGCCCAATTCCTGTATAACTCACACCCTACTCCTTTGAGACATCCTGATCTTGCTGAACTAGGTGAACTGTGAGTGAACCAAGAGGACTCTTTTTTGTCTTTCTAGCTTAAGGCCAAATTTGAAAATAATAGATCCTCCCTTCCTCCAGTTGATGGACAGACTTAAACCCCACCTGCGGCCAGACATTTCTGAGCTCTGAACCACCAATAAGCACCTGCCAAATATCCTAAGGCCCCGATTCCTAAGTCCCTAATCACTAATCAGCGTGTGCCCTAAGCCCTATCCCCTATCCTTAAAGGTGCTTGTACCCCAGCCCTTGCTCTCTTCCATCACTTTCTCTGGAAGCAGCCAGCAGGGGTACTCTTTCCTCCAATAAAGCCTGTGTGTGTCCTGCCATCCTAGTCTCCAGCTACCTTCTCTCTTTAGTCTATCAGAAACAGTTTTTTGCTACTCCTTTCTCAAAGCCCACACTCCACACTTGATCTCTGAATCTTATTACACTGATGACAAAAAAAAAAAGCAAGAATAATAATAATAAAAAAAAGCAAGGATTAGTGAATTGCTAAACCACTCAGCAGCCAGTCCTGCCTTTATCTCCTCACCTCCAGGCCTCTCCAGGCAATGGACCCCTCTCAAAGCAGGGCTTAGAACTGCTCACCCAGCATCCTGGAAGAGAAGAAAGGTAAGGAGGCTAGGAACTGAGAGAAGCTAGAAAGAAAGAATCCCAAAGAACCAGTCTTGCAAAAACAGGTTTTATCTTCTTCTGATCCACTGGAAGCTCCAATGCCTAACAACGTGCCCTCAGAGAGTTTCCTCCAGTGTTCTTTGAGTGGAAGATGAGATTGTGTTGAGTTGTGATGGACATGGGAGAGGGTGGAGGGCAGAATGGCACTTGAGCTTTTCTAGACATTGGCTTGTGCTGCAAGTGATAAGGATGTGGGAGATGAGGATGGGGCCTTGGCCATATTCTCAATGCTATTGTTCGTTGTTATTTTGCTTGGCTTTCATGGAACTACTGTGGTTTCAGAAACCATCATCATCTGTTTCTAATTCCACCGAAGTGGTATTAGGTGATGTAATAGTTAATTGTATAGAATATCCAAGATTGCTTTCTCTACATACAAAATATGCTTTTTAGCACCAATTAAGAATAATGGGACGAAACATATTCTACACACAGGGAAATTAAATTTTAAAAACAAAACAATCAATGAGAAGAGTAGGAAATACAGCAAGCAAATGAAGAAATCTTCCCTGGGGCTGGTGAATCATTTTCCTGACTTCCCTGGGTTTGCTTGCATAAGCCCTCCTGCTGAGAGAGAGATGGATGTGTCTTTGGCAGGCAGCATTGGAGCTGAGTAAATAAGAAGGTGGCTATTATACCATCCCAGCACCCCATATGTCTGTTCAAGAAAATGCTAATGAACATTCAGTGACATTTTGGAATCACAGCCCAACTTACTTTTAGAATTAAAAGAATCAGGGTAGGGGCAACGCCAATAACTTATCTGATGAAACAGAAACAGCCTGATGGAGATCATCTTGGCGCATTAGGAAAACAACCACAGGGGTCCCGCTGACAAGACACTTTCCCCAAGTACCATTCATTATAATGCATTATTAGCTAACTGCAGGCAGCGGACACCTTTTGCATGTTAACTAAAGTGCAACAGCCATTTAGCTAGTGGGGCTTGCTTGGTCTTTAAAATTGTCTTAATCATTAGTGAATTAGTTAAACTATAACGCTAGGAGATAAAAATAATCACCAGTGTCACTTGGGAACGAATTGAACCTGGAACTGGTTGTCAGAGACTCCGAGTACAGATATTCCTGACTTTGCAGATTGATGTGTGGCAGTCAGCACAGCTCCAGCCCGAGCCAGCCTCTTCCCTGCCTCCTTGGGAATAGAGAATGCCATGAGATGGAGATCCTTGTCAGGGTGTTGATTTCTGCTTCAGAGTGTAAGAGGGAAGGGGGTACGATGGCTTTTATATTCAGTTCCCCATCACCCTGAAGTCAATGATGCAGTTAGCAGATATTTGAAACTCATGTTCCTTTCAGAGTGCTCTCTTTTTGGGCCATTTCACTGATTATTAATGGCTCCACCTGGGGAGGTCTGGCAATGATGCTGAAACTCAATCAAGCTTCCTTGGCAATTCTGGAGAGAGGCTTTGAGTGTTAGCTCAGAGACTGTGAAGGGAAGCTCAACTTGTGCTTTGCAGTTACCTCTGGATTTTAATGATTGGCATATTCCCTTTCTGCTGCAAATCACCCAGAGTTAACAGAATAAACAAAGCTTAATTAGTTTGGCTTTGATTCATGATTTGATCATAGGCAGAAAATATGGGGGTGTGGGGAATCTCTCTAGAGACCTGAGAAGGTAAAATGTTCATTGCCTTTGATTTTGTCCAAAACTTTTAAAAACATAAAATTCGTTTTTATATTTTTGCATAGAGCAAATTTTGGTATACAATATACAGGGGTTGGCAAAAGTAATAATGCCATCAAGATAATTTATGCAGACCCTCTATAAATCAGCTCCAAACACTTGCAAACACTACTCTGCTTTCTAATTTTTCTGTTCCTGGTGGATGTGGGGTTCCTGGAGTGTCATGAGGAAAAGCATTTACAGGAACCCACAAGAGGGGATGAGGTCTGTGTTAAGATTTATCTGGGAAGCAAAATTAAAGGAATTCCCCAATGTCCCATTTCTGTCTCACCATGGAAAATCAGGGCCAGCGATCGAATCAATGTCCAGAGAGCCTGTGCCATATTAAATCTTAGTCCTAGTCCAGCATCTGGCTAGTGTAGCTTGTGTTCCTGGCTACAACTCATTGCTGAGTTGTGTACAGAATTCAGGCTCCCATCCGGAACCTGCATGTACAGTCCCCGCGCCTTGGGTCACACTGCTGCTAAGGCCATGTAGCTATGGAGAGAGAACGCGTGAATGCATAGGGCCAGGGGAGGCTTGGGAGGAACCAGGAGATTTTCCAAACTTTTGTGGGCTTGCATTGGTGCCAATGACCTTTTCCCCAGGTTAGACTGAAAGTACTCTATGGTTCAGTACCTCCCCCTCTGCCATTTTGAGCTTGTTGCACAAGTCCTTATCTCCTCCTGCTCCTCCTCCCTCCTCCCTCCCCCTCCCCCCCCCAGTCTGGTACCAGAGAGGTGGGCGGGGGAGGGGTGTTAATCCCCTTGGAGGGACAATGGTGAGATTACTTAGAGTATTCTTTCTACTCATCAGCAGACCCAGTTTCCTTTTCACAATCTATTTCTAAATGTTAATTCCCCTCACATTTATTTTTATCCTATTATAAAAATAATGTACATGCACAATGAATAAAACTTGGACTACACACTCATACATATACACTAGCTGAAATTCTATCACCTACAGATAATCATTATCCACTGTTAACATTGTTCTCTCTCCCTTTACACTCTCCATCTCTCTAAAATATATTGTATATACATAATCTTACCCACTTTTGTGATATACAATACATAGCATTTTTTCAGTTAATTTAATATTGTAAGTTAAACATTTTATTGTAATTTAACAATTTCTTACTTTTATAAAATAATGCATGTCTACTGTTTAATGTTTAACAGTACAAGGCCTATATTAAATATTTGTAAAATAAGCATGTCAAACTTAAAGGCTAATGGGCCAAATTCAAGGTTTAAGTTTATGTGGGTTGCAAAAAAACAAAAGCTTCAATTTTCATAGAAACGTAGGTTTATTTCGATAGAGACATGCTGAATACAAAGGGCTGAAACAAATGAGTAATCGTTAACATAAATTAATAGAACATTTTAATAAAAATTAATATTTTTTCTCGAACATTAACTTACCAGACACTGAATAATTGCACAAATTAATAAGCATAACGCAAATAATCTTATTTTTTCTTGTTCTCAGAAAGCGAAATATTTCCTGTTGCACACACCAAACAAGTCAGTCCAAGACTAATAACATGGCAATCAGCTGCTAAAATATTTGCTGCTAGTATTAGTGGAGAGAAATGGGTGCCTGTGCATAAGGTGCTTAAGGGAAATGAATACAACGTGATTATAGTAATCAGTCATTAGTGAACATTGTAGTTCGTTATCAATAATCATGTATAACAGGATATTGTAAAAATTAAGTTAAAAAATTTTATTAAAATATTTCTTAAATACTGTTACCTTGGCTGGGCAGCAAAAATATTCGTTGTGGGCCTCATGCAGCCCGCAGGTTTTGAGTTGACATGCTTGCAGTAAAAGAACTTGATAATTTTCTGCCCCATTCCTACCCACCCATGAATACACTTACAGATGAATACTTGCAAAGTTTTTTAAAAAAAATATATTTTATTGATTTTTCACAGAGAGGAAGAGAGAGGGATAGAGAGTTAGAAACATCTATGAGAGAGAATCATCGATCAGCTGCCTCTTGCACACCCCCTACTGGGGATGTGCCCGCAACCAAGGTACATGCCCTTGACCGGAATTGAACCTGGGACCTTTCAGTCCGCAGGCTGACGCTGAGCCAAACCGGTCCTGGCTATACTTGCAAAGTTTTTAATGATTGCTTAAAGCTTTAATTTTGATGTTCTAATTCATATGCTGTATTGTTTAGGGCCTCAGCAGAAATAGATGGTCTACTGAGAAGGGTGATTAAAGAAGAAACAATTTACAAAGGAGTAGGCCAAGTTAAGGAACCAACAAGGGATGGTAAAGTAACAGTAGTATACCATTACCAATTCTAGGATTTAAAGAGGCATGGTTTGAGAATAACTTATAATAACTGTTTTCAAAATTGGGCATGTTATCTCTTATTCATGGAAAGAAAAATCATACCTGCAGTTGAGCGTTAGGCCAGATCTCTCCAACAAATCTTTTATAATCATCTTTCTCCCACTTTGTAAAAGTCAGGCATAATCCTCATTGGATCCTGACTCTCACCATGCTACCATTCCTTAGTGTGTTCAAGCTTTAGAGGGGCCAAACAAAGGGATGCTTGGAAATAATTTTACCTATGACTCTTACTTAAATTAGATGGCTAATAAAAAATAGTACATTTTGAATTCACACATTGTAAAACAGGAGAATGACCTTTCTTTTTGTTTAGCAGACCTTATCCAATTGTTTTCAAAGTGCATTTCTCCTGCGGGCAAGACCAGCAAAAGTAAAGAAAATAAAGCAACTGTAAGAAATGCAGAAGACAGACTTATAGCAGTTATCCATATCTCATACCTATGTTTACCTGTGAAGCACTGCTATCCAGACATGAGGTGGCTGTCATAAGAATGAACATTATTAGAAGCACACAATTAACTCAGAGAGAAAATAAATCTGATTTGCATGATTTCAGAACTAGAACATTGAAATTAAAGCTTTAAGCAATCATTAACTCAAATAAGTCTGATTTGCACAATTTATTTGACACTGAGGATGAAATTGACCCATTAGGTTATGACAATGAATTTGAATAAGCTAACAAGCTAAATCTGAGCTCTTATGGTTTGATATAAATAGAGCATGTAATAAAATAAAAGAATTTTATTACATACTAGAGGCCCGGTGCATGGATTTGTGCACATTGGAAGGAAATTAATTAGAAAGTGGCTGGCAGAGCAGGACTGGACAAGATGGGCTGGACACACCCTGGTGCCAACCTCCAATGGTCCCTCCCCAGCTGGCTGCACCTGGGGTGGCACCGGGGCTCGAAGGATGTCTGCAGAGTGAGCAGGATCCCTCTGGCAGGTGAGTTCCATTGGTCTGGCCTGCAGGGATTGGACTGAAAACGACAGTCCAACATCCCTGGAAGGGTCCCGGAGTATGAGAAGACACTTTGCAAAGTTGCTGTTGATCAGCAGCTCCTGTGTTGAGCATCTGCCCCTTGGTGGTCATTATGCATCATAGCTATCAGTCAAATAGTTGCTTAGGCTTTTATATATATAGATATGTGAAAACATATAAAATTAATATTTTAATTTTCCTAATTATTTTTTAAAATATATATTATTATTTATTTCAGAGGGTAAGGGAGAGGAAGAGAGAGAGAAAAATCAGTGATGAGAGAGAATCATCGATTAGTTGCCTCTTCTATGCACCCTACTGGGGATTGAGCATCCAACTCAGGCACATGCTCTTGACCAGGATCAAACCCAGGACCCATTCAGCCTGCAGGCTGATGCTCTAGCCACTGAGCAAAACCAGCCAGGGCTTAATTTTCTCAATTCTTTCTGGGTATATTAGGTTAAGCAAGTTGCCTTTAAGTGAAAGATTGAACAATATAACTAAAAGTCTTTTATTAAGTCTTGGTAAGGCCTTTTTGGTATGCTGCCCAGAAACTAAGAGGGAATGACTTGTAACAACTGCATAACAAATCCTTTCACAATATAAGTTTTTATTTCAACAAAATTAAGGGGCCCAATTGAATTATTAGCTGATAAATTATTAAATATTAGTTGCTGAGTAATTTTTATGTGTATTTTGGCTTAACTTAGAAATAATTCATGGATTGAGTAACATTGGTCCTTCCATTCCTACTTACGTACCTATGAAAACAATACTTTCAAAGTTTATAATACCACAAACTAATAATCAAATTTATGCTGAACATTGTTTTACTTTATTAATAAGAAACATCCATCCACTAATATTTAAATCTCATTGAGATGAATTTCCAAAATAAGTGTTTTAAAAGTGCATAAATTTTTATCAAAATTTGAGTTCAAATTATGAATACTTTTGTTGCAGAAACTTAGAATCATCAAAAATATTTTAAGACATATACATTTATTATTTTGGGATAAAATTCTTTGAAGGAAATGGGATGGAAATATCCTATATAATAAAAGTGTAATATGCTAAGTGTCTGACCAATTGGTCGAGGCACTGAGCACCAGGGGACAGATGCTGTGATTGATAGGTTAGCTTGCTTCTTTGGTCTGGCTGATTGGGACTGGGAGAGAGGCCTGAACATGCCCTGGAACCTTCCCATGGTCCCTTCCTGGCTGGATGACACCGATGGGGCCCAATTGAGACTGTCCAGCCAACCTCAATGGTTACTCCCCAGCTGGCTGGCTGCCTTTGCCCCAATCTGGACTGGGTGAGATGGCCCTGATTGGCCCTGAGTGCTGGCCAAGCTGAGGGACCCCACCTGTGCGTGAATTCATGCACCAGGTCTTTAGTGAGAATAGAAAAGAATGTAATAAAAATTTCTAACAGTTAAACACACACACACACACACACACACACACATATATTAATGGTTATAATGAATAACAAATTACTGTGGTATTTAAATTCCATTAGATAAATAGAACAAATCAAATTTTAAATATAAAAATATAGTATATTTTGAAAAATTATGTCTTTTGCAGCTATTTAAACATATGATAAAAATTTTACTTGCTAACTTAAAACTTTGATAACCACTAACATTTTTTTTTCTGTTCTCTCTTTGTTACTGTAACAATTTGTTTTCAAATTTTATTTCCTTTATGAGAATGCACGTGATTGAGGATAGGGATCGTGTTTTTTAAGATTTGTGTCTTTTATAAAACCTTTATTTTATTTTACTAGTGAATTTATTGGGAGGATATATATATATATATATATATATATATATATATATATATATATATATATAGGCCTAAGTGACCAAATGACTGGTCTCTATGATGTGCACTGACCACCAGGGGGCAGACACTCAACAGGGGAGCTGCCCCCTGGTGGTCAGTGTGCTCCCACAGTGGGAGTGCTGTTCAGCTGACCAACGGGCATCAGATTCTGGGCTCACTACCAAGTGTCAGCAGTGGCAGGCACAGCAGGGCCAGGATGAGCAGGAGTGGTGTGGCACCAGGTCTGGGTTTGAGCTCCTCCCTGGCCGCTTGCTGCTTAGGGCACTACTACATCCCATGGGGGTTGTTGGCTGGCCTGCAGGGATCAGACCAAAACCAGCAATCCAACATTCCCCAAGGGGCCCGGGATTGCGAGAGAGCACAGGCCAGGCTGAGGGACCCCACTGATGCATGAATCCATGCACCAGGCCTCTAGTTAGTTAATAAAATTATATAGGTTTCAGGGATACAATTCTATAATACATCATGTGTGTATCGTATTGTGTCTTTCCATCTCTATTGATCTTGATTTACCCTCTTCTACCTTCCCCCCAACCCCTTTCTCTCTGTTGTCTGTCTATGAGGTGTATGTGTGTGTGTTTCTTAACTCCTTCCCTTTTTTCACCAAATTTTATTGAGAGCTTGTTTGGAGGTTCTAGCAGGGGAGCGCAGCTACTCGTATACCCTTGACCGAAGACCGGTCCTCTCCTCTTGGGGGAAAGTCGTCCTCTTCGACCGAGCGCGCAGCTTCGGGAGGGACGCACATGGATCGGTGAGGGAGGAGGGGGACACCCGCCTAGCCAGCCAGATCAGCCGAATCAACCCTGGCGATCAATGGGGTGACAGATGTCGCAGCCAGATCGCCCTCACATCCTCACCAAACTTTATTGAAATGTCTTATTCAGAATAGGAGCTCAATTAAATATTTACTAAATTAAATTATTTTTTTCAAAGGAAGTGATTCTTTCCTCTTCCATGGTTCTTATTTAACCCTTCAGGCTAATTTTCCTACTACTGATAATCAAAATAACAGCCTGAGGGAAGTAAATTTTAGGTTTAAAAAGTAACTCACATATCTTTAAAATGAGAACAGGAAAAATACTTGAAAAGGAAATGAGTATATGTAGTTAACCAATATCAGGTTTCTTAAACATGTTTCCTATATAAAATAAAACAACACTAAGCATTTAGAAATATATTTATTAACATAAAACTATAGTGCATATACAGTATACTCTTACCTAAAACCAGTTTCTTCTCATCATGATTCTTTCAATGTGCACTAAATTAGAAGGCAATAAAAACACCAACAGAGGCTCAGACCTTTTCTTCCACAGTCATGATATAGAATTGTAATGAAAAATTATAGTTTTTACACTTTACTCAGCACCTCTGCTCTCAACATTATAAGCCGGAGATATTGCCTAACATTGCTTTATTTGCTTCTGATCTAACAATAAGCTAGCAATAGGTAGCTTATGCATGTACTTTGATTTATACACTTTTGTAATTTTTGAGGATTATCAAGAAGTTTTGGTCTTGTCCTATGGTGATAATCCTGTTAAATTACACTTAAATATAATATACAGCATTCTATTTTGTATTTAGTATTACTCAAATAAATAATATTACATGTAGATCTCTTAAAAAATAACAACTTGGGCAGAAGGAATTTTCCCCCCATTTTTTTTTATTAAGGTATTATATGTGTACATATCTTAGAAAGCAAAATTTAAAAATAAAGTAAACACTCTTATAATCTACTTAGAAATATCAAGTATGACTTTAGGAATTAGCCTAATATCTGTCCTGATTTTTACCTTCCCTTGTCTTTGTGAGATTTTTTTTTTTCTTGAAGCAAGAAAATATTATGTTGAATTATAAATTTGGGACTCTTATATATGAGATAATCCTGTATCTTAATAGTATCGTCGTTAATACTACTTCTAGGTAACACTTACCAAGCACCTTTTTTGTACAAGACACTTTACATTTTATCCTCACAACAACTCTCCAAGGTAGGTAACATTTTTTTACAAGAGAGGCCTCTAGATTGAGATTCACGGAAGGCAAAAGATGCAGATAGGAACATTTATATCCTGGTCTTCCTGAACTGTGATTAGATTGTGAGCTCCTTGAGGAGGAAACATTCTCTTACTGTGTTTAAGCAGAGAAGACCTGGGCATTAATGTCATGACAGTGGGTACCAGCTCGATTGGGTAGATGAGTGACCAGACCAAGCATTGTCATCATGCTTCCAACAAGCCAAGAGAAAAATCACATTTGTAAGACATTGGAGTATGAAAACTTGAACACTCTTAAAGTCCTAAGTGAAAATAGTTTAACCCAAGTTGGCACAAAGGAAATAAAAATCAGTTAAAGTGAAAAGAAATCATTTCATTATTTGGACTGCCTAATTACTTAAAGGTAAGCAACAATAAAAAAGCAAGTATTGAGTGATGTTATGCACATTAAAGCAAACGTAATAAGGATGGATTCGGTGCTCCACTTTGTGAGGAAAACAGTTCCGTAAGCCTTCGGTATCCATCCGGACTGTATTTCCATAGTGGCAAAGAGAAAGTCTCTTTCATCATCAGTGTATTTTCAATTTGCCTACATAAGTGAAAGCACTTAGAACAGTGCCTGCCACATAGGCAGTGCACAATAAAGGCTGGCAATTGCCACGGAACGGCTTAGATAGCATCCTCATACTCTGAGACAAAGAGGGAAACGAGGGGATGGTTTTGTGTTAGCGAATTAAGTCTTCCAGGAAAATTAAAAAGGGATTTTGACCGAGTCTGAAATTGACGGTCATGAAGTTTCATGAATTCTCCAACCCCACCTTTTCAACCTGTTTAGCAACATATTGATTCAGAAAATATTTTCTTTGGACAAACAGCAATCATTTACTTCAAATTCCCCAAGTTAGCCTGCTTTTGTTTATTGGCGTTTGAGGAGATTCACAAAATGCCTGATTTCTCACTGAGTGTATGTTATAACACAAGCTCTGAAAACCAGGCTGTGCTCAATTAAAATGAAAAACAAAACATAACCAAAAGGGCAGACCAACAAGGAAGTGATTTAACACGGGTTTATAATAGGTGTTAATATTAACTGATAACCCATGCTACATTACCAGGTAAAACTTTTTTTACTGTTTAATCTTAAAAAAAAACCAAAAAACAATTTGGTCACCAAACAAACTAAAATGTTGCTTGTTTTTCCAAGTACTGAAAGAGTTTGGTAAGCTTACTAAAAATAAAAGTTTTTCTTTACAAATATAATATGTCATCCCACATGAATAGATAGAAAAAAATATAAATTTTAAACGGAATGTAAATTCCAATGCACAGGAAGAAAACTGAGAGAAATGGAAAAGTTATCAATTTTACAACGGACTTTACTGCCACTTGCCATATCTCCTTTAGTAGGAGGTCTTTGGATGAGAAAATTCCACCTTAATCAGGTTCAAATATGCAAATATCAGTTGTACCAGGCATCTTCAGGTTTCGAGTCACGTGCTTAAGGAAGCAATAATATGATATATTGGAATGGCTTCCCATTTCAGGAGACCCTCCTTTTAAAGAATAGAACTAGCAATATTTGAAGGTCCTTGTCCTCCAGTGTAGGGAAATGAGCTAGACTTTTAGGTTTACTTAAATTACAGAGTCTTACTATAAAAAATAGTTCTGTAACTTAAAAAAAAATACTTTCTTTGGTAATATCAGATGAGCTTTCTGCTCAGCGCCCATAAAAGCTCTTTAAAAAAATAAAACAATACTTCAAGATAGAGATATAAAAGTCTCAAAGAATTGTCATGTAAAAACACACAGCCTCCTCCTTCCTGCTTCTGTTCATACAAAAGCAGGGTTATCTCTACGCCCTCTCGGAGGCTCCAAGGAACTTCATTTCGGTGGCAGCCTTGGATGGGCGGGCTGCACCACCACCCCTCTTTCGGAATTCTGCCGCGATTTCCTCGAAGGACTTCCCTTTGGTTTCTGGAACCTTGAAATAGGTAAACAGAGTGAAGGCCAAGACCACTCCCGCGAAGAGGAAGAACACGTAAGGTCCGCAGAAGTCCTGCATGGAGAAGAAACAGAGCCCCAGTTAGCAGTCTTTTTTTTTTTTTTTTAATTTCTTTATTGATTAAGGTATCACATATTTGTCCTCAACCCTCCATTCCAATCCCTCACCCCCCACTCATGCCTCCACCCTCCCTATTGTCCTTGTCCACTGGTTAGGCTCATATGTGTGCACATAAGTCTTTTGGTCGATCTCTGCCTTTTATCCCCACCCTCCCTTTGAGGTCCAACAGTTTGACCCATGGCTCCTTATCTTTGGATCTGTTCTTGTTCATCAGTCTATGCTAGGGGTGTCGAACTCAATCAGAGAAGGGGCCAAAATCTAAAATCCAGCCTAAATCGCGGGCCGAATGGTTTACTGAACAGTCATAAACTGTCATTGTGATGGAAACGCAGCGGAGTGCAGTGATGACAGTGCGGTGCGGGCCACATTGCAAGGCCTGGTGGGACGGATTTGGCCCGCGGGCCTTGTGTTTGACACATGTGGTCTATGCTGTTCACCAGTTAGCAGTCTTTGGACCCAGTTAGCAGCTTTTCTTTCTGCAAAGAAAGTCTGCAGGACCGTGGGCTGCTTACCGCGATGTAGGGGAAGCACAGGGCCACGATGAAATTGCAGGTCCAGTTGCTGAAGGCCGCTATGGCCAAAGCCGCGGGGCGCGGGCCTTGACTGAAAAACTCAGCCACCATGAACCAGGGGATGGGGCCCGGCCCGATTTCAAAGAAGCTGACAAAGAGGAAGATGGCCACCATGCTCACGTAACTCATCCAATCGAATTTATTCTGAGAAAAACAAGACAAGAGGTAGCACTGGGATCGTTGGCTGCTTCTTCTTTTAGCTAAGCAGACCCTCCCTTTAGTCTGATGGTACCATGGCTCTCTCTTCCTGGTGATTATGTGCAAGTAAGTGCAAGTTATTCTAGTTGGAGACAGGTTTGTTCTAGTCTGAGTCATTCTTAAATCTTTTGAGCTCCCTCCCTTCCAGGGAATTCTGATTAGGATTTTATATGATTCTTAGTCACCTTTTTCCTGTGAAAGGGGCAGAGTAAGGATTCAGGATCCAGTGACCTTTGCTCCTACTAGTACCTAGAGTGCTAGTAGGGTGGATGTGACGTAGTACTTGAGGGTGCTGGGCTGGAGGGAGCCAGATCCTTGCCCAAGGTCGCCCAGGCCGCTGCATAACAGAGACAGCATTGGAGCCAGTTTGGGGCTGACCCATTTGCTACACTGCTTCCCTGGGTAATGGGGGCAACTTCTTTGCTGATGTTCAGTCTTTAACCCCTCCGCTCCCTTCCTCCTTTGTAGTATATGATTTTTTTTTTAAATTCATAAATCATTCTCAAGGTGGTTTTTTTTTTTGTTTTTGTTTTGTTTTTTACATCCAAAGCACTTTAACATGGAGCACAGAGTTGTCATCATATGGTAACCAAAAATGTCAGTGGCATCAAACTCACCAGTAGCACAAGTCCCACAGACATGAAGACTGCACAGACAAACATCCCGCTCATTCCAATCAGAAACAGAGAGCGTCGACCTGCTTTCTCCACGAGGAACACCTGGGAAAGTTTTAAAAATTGTAGGCTTAATGCTTAAAGAGTTTTTACTGACAAATAGGTCATTTAAAAAAAAAATCATCCATTTTTTAAAATATATTTTTATTGATTTCAGAGAAGAAGGAAGAGGGAGAGAGAGATAGAAACATCAATGATGAGAGAGAATCATGGATCGGCTGCCTTTTGCATGCCCCGAGACTGCAACCCGGCATGTACCCTGGACCAGAATCGAACCCGGGGTCTTCCAGTTCGCAGGCCGATGCCAAACCGGCTAGGGCCAAAGAGGTCATTTTAACTCATAAAGCTGGAAAGTGGCAGTTTTATTAACCCATTTTACAGATGTGGAACTGAGAAAGGGAGTGACTCTTGCCTGAGGTATCAGAGCTGGTCTCAGTGAGCAGAGGTTATTAACAAATATTGCTTCATTGAGTGACAGTGATTTGAACATGGTGTTCTAGAGAAAGAACCAGTGTTACCACCGCTCTATGATCCTCACTTTGGGTACACTATTAAGAGGTCATATATCTTAGATATCTTCCAATGTTTTTCCTATATGTTTAAAATGACATTAGTTTCTCTCCTGAGGGTTTGTGCACTGCTAACAATGGTTGAGGTGTCAACTATTCTCATCCAACTTTCTCACTGCGAATGAAATCAAATTATGACCACACGCCTGGCAACATATGGAATTTGATAACTTTATCAAAATAGCCAGGTCTTAATTTTTCTGGTGTGCCCAAATGTATCTGGTGCTGGGAATGAACTATTCATTGGAAAAAGGTAAGACTTTAAAGCAAAAGGTAAAAGTGCTTTCTTATTCTAAGTCTGGAGATATGTCATTGATTCCTTTGGGTTTGGGGACCTTTGCATTAATGGTTAAGATTTATAATTAGCCTAGACAGGAGTTTGTTGGATAGTCTTGCTTAATATTTAGAAGACTGGCAAGGTTGGTAAGTCATAGACACACAAAACTACCTGTCATATTTTCTCACTTCGGTGAGTAAATTGGCTAGGTCCATAAATCCATCACGTATATCCATAACAATCAAATACCCTTAGCACAAAGAGCTCTGGCTCTGAAAATATCTGAGAGACATTTCATTTCACCTACAGAGAAAGGCCCTTTCATCGGAGGCATTTTGTAATCAGAGTTTCAAATCATTTTAGGATGATAAGCACAGAGCCCACATTTAGTTGTTGAGAAGGAGGTGAGGAAGAAAAAAAATACAGGTTCATAAAATTTCTCTCTCTTTATTTGACTCTTTCATCATGACTTTCAAAGCTGACTTGATGACACCATGTCAGACTATCAAGAAAACAGAAGGATTTATTTAGGAACAAGGGCTTTTATTCTGTCTTTTGTTCCCCTGATTTTGAACAATTATTACCAACAGCATAATAAACTCTCTTGAAAATCGAGTCAGACGCCCTTTTTGAGGTCAAGTGAGCATGTAGGGAGGACTGTGACACAGGGTGAGACTTGGTCAGCGGCTGGAGATGTATGCTGACCTTACCTCTCCCCTTTGTCCCAGACAGTGTGTGTCACTCAGATCCTGGAAGCCTACCACTGCTTCTCCCCCAGACCCAGCATGCCTTCCTGTTCCTTCCATATTTCTTCCTGTTTTGTTTTTCTTTCTCAAGATTACAGGCTCTCATCTCCCAGCCCATTAGTGTGGAAGGAAACATGGAATATGGGACATTATTCAAAATGGAGTCAGGAAAGTTTCTTTTCCAAAATACTCATTCCGGAAAAAAAAAAAAAAAAAAAAAAAAAGACTGATTATGTTCCTTACAAGTTGTTGAAACATTAATCCTATATAATAAAGAATATGTGAATTGACCCTCACGCCCTCACAAGATGGATGCCTATGACCAGGCTGGCAGGCAGGTTAGTGAGGGATGACCTTACCTCTCCCCTTTGTCCCAGACAGTGTGTGTCACTCAGATCCTGGAAGCCTACCACTGAACAAGCAGGCTGCATGAGGTGACCAGGTCGGCAGGGGGGGCAGTTGAGGGTGACCAGGAGTCAAGTGGGGACAGTTAGGGGCGATGAAGTAAGCAGAGGGGGGTAGTTGTGGGCAACCAGGCTGGCAGGGGCAGCAGTAAGAGGCAACCAGGCTGGTGGGGGAGCAGTTAGGGGCGACCAGGCTTGTGAGAGGGGTGCAATTAGTGACCAAGTCAGCGGCAGGGGAGAGGAGGGGCAGTTGGGGGTGACCAGACCAGCAGGTGGGGCAGTTAGGGATGATCAGACCAGCATGCTGAGGCAGTGAGGAGTGATTAGGCCAGCAAGGGGGTGGGGGGGGAGAGTAGTTAGGGATGACCAGGTAGGCAGGCAGTTGAGCAATTAGGAGACACCAGTCCAGATTGTGAGAGGATGTCCAACCCCCCTGGATTGGAGAGGTTGCAGGCCATGTTGAGAAGACCGCCCCCCTCCTGCACGAATTTTGTGCACCAGGCCTCTAGTGCACAAATATTATAATACACTAGAGGCCTGATGCATGACATTTGTGCCCTTGTGCAGTCTGGGACTCTGAGGGATCCCTAAAGCTGCTATGGAGGCAGAAGAGGCTCTCAACACTGCCGTTGCACTCACCAGTGGTGAGCCCAGCTTCTGGCTGAGCAGTGCTCCCTCTGTGGGAGTGCATTGACCACTAGGGGGCAACTTCTTCATTAAGTGTCTACCCACTGGTGGTCAGTGTGTGTCATAGTGACCAGTCATTCTGCTATTCAGTCGATTTGCATATTAGGATTTTATTATATAGGATATTCCTATTTGCATATCTTTATTTTGATACATGGATTTGTTAACATTGGTTAATTTGGGGAGAGCAACTGGGTGATTGAGGGGCTATCGCTTTGTACTTTAAAACAAAATTTCAAAGATATTTAAATTAAAAATTTTAAATGTTATTTGTAGTATTGGAGGGTGATTTGTAATTAGATTTCTGATTAGAGATGATTTTTTAAAAATTTGTCACTTGCTCAAAAACTTTCACAGAATAAATGGATAAAGTTTATAGAGATATACATATTCAAAATAATCAAGACATTGTTCCCACTCCAAAGGAGTTGGCAGGGTAGGAGACAAAAAATTAAATTCTGCAGTAGTTTCCTTTTAGACACTCTTAGAGTTTGGGTTACCTAGTCTTGACAACTTGATGCTTTACATAGTAAATCCTGTTACACATAAAATGTTTTAATCATAATCCCTATATTAAAAAATATGTTGAGGTGGGTTTGTAAAAAAATATTATCCCAGGAGACAAAAGAATGCAAATTGTCCCTTGGATGGCATCCCAGTACCAGGCCTTCATTGGTTCAGAGTAGCCCTTTGGCTTGAAAAGGCATTATCTCTAAAGGCAAGTCGCCATTCCCACTGACGTTCTCATGTTATTTGCTCTTCCCCCGCTTTTCCAAGGTTTCGACAAAGCTGCCTTTTGATCTAAGTGGTCAGACTATAATTTATTGAGCACCCTAAGTTAATAGTTAAAAGTCCCTGTGCAGAGAATGAAAAACAAGAGGCTAAAGTATATTGGGTATAGTATTGTGAAAAGCAGAAGCTTTTTGAACATCCTGCATTCCAAGATAAAAATAAGCCCAATTACCCTCATGTTAGAGTGAGTTACATTAGCAGGGAAGTTTTGTTGTTACCTGTGTGCTTTAATTCTTAGGTTTCTATATTAAGTATTATTATTATCAAGATACTAAATCATTCCTTATATAAGGTATTTGGTCTTATGAAGAGTACACAATCTCTTCCCCTTCTTGGAATCCCCACCCCCCCCAAAAAAAACCAAAAAAACATTCGACATTTCTAAAAAATAAAGTTTCAGAAATAACAATAACATTTCAACTTATACACCTCTCCTATTCCATCCTCTCATAATACCACACAACAGGTGCATCATCACAAGCTTTGGCCTTGTAAGCTACTTGGAAGCCCTATCCAATGGCTTATTATAAGACTTTGTTTAATTTTACTAGAGGCTTGCTCTTTAATTGAGAGGACCACATTTATTGTTTTTTAAAAAAGAATTTCACGAAAGGAGAGGAATCTAGGTACAAGACCCAGTATTGAGGGGAATAACCAGTTGTTGGCTAAACCTAAGGGGCTTAAGTATAGAGCAAAGGAAAATGAACCCAAGGAGTAAGTCCTGTGTCCCCAAGTGAGTTATTAATTCATGAATGAGTGACTAATGGCATCCCTGCCAATAAAGAGAACCAGTTCCAACTAGAGAGAACCAGATAATCTGCTCAGTGATGCCTCATCTCAATACAGTGGCTGGTTATTCACATATAGGACTCTTCCCACGATCTTCTTAGTTTTACATACCCAGAACATGAGGACAGTGTCACTGACCACTTTTAGATCATTTCTAGACTGAGAAATAAGCGGAATAGTGTAGGATATTTTACTTACAGAAAGAGCAGTAAAAACTGTGTTGATGGCACCAACTCCAATGGTTGCATAAACAGGTTGGCTGAGTCCAGCCGTCTGAAAAATGCTGGTTGAGTAGTAAAATATCTGCAGAGTGATAACAGTTTAACCTTAATCAAGAAGCCTAGCACTGATGGCTTTAAAGCAAGAAATATCGTAAGTTGTTTGTCTTTAGGTGCTTCTATGTAACCATGGTCCCTAGAAGATCTTCCTAAAGAGTTTATCTGCCCTCTCCTTCTAAAGAAGGAGCAACCATAATTATCCTTCAGTGTTTAAAACTTCTGATTGCTTAAAAGTCCTTTTATATTTAGCTGAAAACTCTGCATATGCATTTCCTTCTTTTTAAAAAATTTTAACCCTTTTGTTAAAGTATAAAATACATACATAAAAGTGCACATGTCATAAGTTATAGCTCAAATAGTTTTCACAAAGTTGAACACACCTGTATAACCAATACCCAGATTAGGAAATAAATTCTTCCTTGCTTTCCTAAATTATCACCTTATTTTCTCAAGGAAACTCTTCAAACTTCTACCATCACAAATACATTTTGCTTAGTCTTATACTGGTATCAGTGAAACCACATAGTGTGTATTATTTAGTATCTGGCTGCAACATTACCTTTGTGAGGATAATCTATAGCTGTATTTGTAGACTATTCATTATCTTTTTTATATAGTATTTTTTTTGTATTAATATACCAGAATTTAGTTACTTATTCTACTACTGATGGGTATTCAGGTAGTTGCCATTTAGGGTGATTATGAATAATGCTGCTATGAACATTTTAGGTCAATCCTTTCAGTGAAATAGTATGCGTACATTTATACTTAGGAATAGGCTTGCTGGACACTAGAGTATGCATACGCTTAGCTCTGATGGATACTGCCAAACAGTTTTCCAAGGAAGTTGTGTCAGTTCACACTTTTACCAGTGAGTATGAGTATTCTGGTTGCATTGCATTTAATCCAAAATTTTCTTATTAATTTCAGTGGAGATGAAGAAATCTAAAGCAACAAGCAGACTGTCAAATTACAGCAGGGAGGGTAGGGAGATCTGGGGGAGATAAGAGATCAACCGAAGGACTTGTATACATGCATATAAGTACAACCAATGGACACAAAACTCTGGGGAGGGAGGGAATGTATGGGGGGGGGCAATGTTAAAATATGTACACAGATAATAATTTAATAATAAAAAAAGAAATAAAACGTATAGTGGAAAATAAAAAGAAATCTCGTTCACAACCTCTCTAACAGCTATTATTATTTTGTTACATTTTTACTTTTATAATAGTCTTTTAGTTCAGTTTTGATGTCCTACTATCCCCTGTCATACTTTTCCCACATAACACGCCCTCTTTCTGCAGACAAGGCTGCTCAGGAGGCCTGTGCAGGCTGGGCTCAGCGAGGAGTGGCTTACAGCTCACTGCACACTGGCCCACTATTTTTAGGCCCAACAGCCTCAAGTCCAGTGTTTCCTGGATGCTTCTAAGTCAGGCACTGAGATGGAAGCTAACACAGAGAGGTTCAGAGAGATTAAGTATGGTGCCATTGAATGTACAGGCAGAGCTGAGATAGGGAATAGTAATTTGGTCTCTGAACCCCAAAGTTATAAAGAGTATTTGATAAAAAGAAACATCAAGGAGCCGTAAAGGAGGATGAAGACCACAGCAGAGCAGGCATTACTTTCTTTGCCTCCTCCAAGTCTCTGCCCATCATTTAGTCACTCCCACAGTGTCCTTAGTGGATCTGAGATTGGCTCACTATAGAGGAAGCCCAAAGCACATTTTTAACAGCAACGGAATCAGCTTTGTTATTTCCTTTGTTTAGTTTCTTCACAAATGCTTAATTATTTTCTTCCAGTAACTAATTGCTGGTAAAAACAATTTTAGTCCGCATAATGCAAGGATTTCAACTCAAAACCCCAAAGCCAGCGAGTGTAATACTCAGCATGTTTTTCAATCATGTCTTTTCTACCACCCTCACTCATCATATCATATCACTTCATTTTGTTGTTTATTTTGTGTGCATGTGCTCTCTCCCCAAATAGAGTAAAAGTTTCTTGGATGGCAGGAAACTTTTTGGCACCTGGATATCTGGTATACTTTATCTCAATAGAGGGACCATGGACTCTTGTGGCCTAGGCTATTATAAGTTCCAAATTTGATACTCAACTCTAGAAGCCTTTTGTAATTTAGTTTTCTTTGGTATAATTATTCTCTTTCCCTCTCTTTTGTATTTATCATGATTTTTGCTTTTTTACCTTCATTTTAATAGACATACCATACCATATTGGTTGTTGACATTTTTAATAATTATAAGCTAATTTTAGAAAGCAGATGAGGCAAAACAGAAAATTATCGCTCACTCAATATTTTCTTATAGTAAGGTGTGCTGTTAACATTTTAAAATGTCTTTTAGCTATTTAAACTTATACCCCTTTCCTGCTCTATCTTAATTCACTTTGCTGTTAACAGTTGGAGGGTCATCTTAAACTTACCCCATTGATTCCAGAAAACTGCTGAGCCATGTGCAGCATCAATGACACAAAAATAGGCTGCCGGTAGCTGGAATTGGTGAAGAGCTGAATTATGGAGACTTTCTGTTCACTTGATGCTTCTTCCCGTTCTTTTCTCATCTCAGCGATGTCTTTGGTGACATCAACACCTCCTCTGAGTCTTCTCAAACCTGTCCCCCAAAATCATTACATTTATACAACTCAGATAAAAAATATATACTTAGTATGTAAATGAAAGAGCTAATGTTCTGCATAGCCTCTGTATTAATAACATGCTCTTTGGGAATTCTTTTTTGTTAAATTAAATCCTACTTTTTTATTTTAAAAAAGCAGAACATTTGGCTTCATCTTATGACAAAGAGAACTATGGTCCTCATTATCCCTGAAGCATAATGCTGGAAAGGTCCTTTAGAAGCCTATGGCTGAGTCTAGTACACTGCAGGTAGGCTTCTGATTTGGGTTTGGGTGAAAGTCTTTGGGTGAAAAATGGCATGTATCAGTCATATTAAAGCAATCTTGCACGCTCTTCTTCCATGTAACCACTGACTTCATTTGGAAAGCATTAGGACCGATTTCATGAGTAACCATTCATGCCCACTATTTCTCATTAGCTGATAGTCCAAAACAATGGGTAGAAGGTAAACCACCCATAGACTTACTTTTCTTTGCTTTGTTTTCCTCATCTAACTTGATATAAAGGTATCTGGGACTTTCTGGACAGAAGAAGAGCAGCAGAGACTGTAGGATAGCTGGCACAGCAGACAGACCAAGGAGGATGTGCCACAGCTCACGATTGCCCAGGATGAAGTTAAGGCCAACAATCTGAAAAGATAGGAGAAGTGTATCACCACAGAACACTTTGGACCTGTCTTCTGCAATGATCTGCTGAATAACCATGTTGACTACTTAATAGTAATCCCTGACAATTTTGATTCAAGTATGCATCAAAATGAAAATTATTACTAGTGTATCTCACCTTATCTAAATTAAGGACTATTATTTTACAAAGAATTCACTTAGGATTTTTTTTTCTTCATGAACTCCTATGGGACTTTTGGGATGGGAATCAACCAGACTTTTAACAACATATTTGATATCCAAAACAACATAAAAAATTGTGTATGATTTCAGACCTTTGTTAAAAATTTATTCATAAATTTCCCAGAATTTAAGTAGAATGGGGTTATACAGATAGAGCAATGATTCTAATGAGAACAGCTTTGTGATTCCTATTGCAGTAGTTTACCCTCTGAATAGTCATAGGTTTTGGGGTTCCAAGGGTTCCTTCTGAGACCACAGGGTAGAAGATAAAGATAGAGCCAGCTTGACCAGAACTGGTCATCATTTACATACTAAGTTTCCAAGTAAGGCGCTCAAAGGAAGCCCAGAAAGCCAGAAATTTGAAGTTTCCTATTCCTTTAAATATAAATGGAATAATTTAATTCTAGAATAGCTCCAGAAAGTCAAGATCTGTCTTCCAGGTCACCTCCAGAGTCATCCCAACTACAACTCCAAGATGAAAAGTAAGGACTGGAGTAGTAATAATTCAGCTTGGAGCTGAAATGTCTATGCCTCTATATGACCTACACTACCATTGGTGGAACGGTTTTATTTGTTTTTCTGTGTTTGTCTACAGTGAGAGTAGACGGTATGGAGGGAAAAGTTGGGTAAAGTAGAGGATGGACGAAGTAAGGGATCAGAGTTTTTACCTGACTAATAAGAATGCCCGTGACAATGGCCAGCTGGTGAAGAGCGCCAATAGCACCCCTGAGTGTGGTTGGAGCAATTTCACCAATGTACATTGGAACCAGGCCTGAAATTAGCCCTGCATGAGACATGAACACAAATGTTAAAATAAAACCATGACTATCTCAATAACAGTAATTTGGCTTACGTATAGTCAATACTCTGGTTGAAAAATCTCTTTCTGAGTCTGTTAAAAGGAAGAACCCTTGTTCTCAACATAGACAGTGGTTATGCAAAGAATATTTGTTGATAGTTTCCAAATAAAGTTGTAGTTGGATATAAGAATAGAAAGAAATGGTTAATCAAACATTTGGCAATTATTTAGTCTTATTCAATTTAAAAATATATATTTGTTAGTATGTATCTTATATTATAATGCCTTTAAGTGTCTTAAGAAAAGAGAATGAATAAAGTGATAATATTCTTAAAAAGTAAAAATATTCTTAATCTAGACTCATGGGATTAAAGGGAATTAGAACATATCTATGCCAACATCATTACTTGATCAAGGTGAGAAATGACTTACCTAAGATCACAGGGCAATAGAGTGTTAGTACAAGAACTACAAGCTCTATCTGAGTTTCCACAATGTGGAGGTGCTCCAAGATCACTGTTAGAGTGGTGGGTGGTATAGAGAGGTGGAAGGAATCTCTGCTTGTGATATGCTTTGTAATATAATGTATTTATAGAATTTCTTTTCAATTTTCAAAAGAAGATTTTGTATTTGTTATTGTAGTTTATTTTTAAACTTTTCTTTAATTTTAATGTATTAGAAAATTTAAAACAGATTTTTCTTGAAGTTTTAATTTTAATTTACAAATTTTATTTTATTAATCAGTTTTATTTATAACTTAATAAACTAAAAATTCTTAAAGATTTTACACTACATTTGCAAAGATGAGGGAGAGAGAGAGAGAGAGAGAGAGAGAGAGAGAGAGAGAGAGAAAGAGAGAGAGAGAGAGAGACTTACCACAGTAGAGTCCTGATACAGCTCTTCCTGAAATGATAAGAATGTGAGATGGTCCCATTTTTGAAAATCCCATCAAGAGAGCTCCAGCTAATGAAAGAATGTTTGCTAGCAACATGGCTTTGATTCTGAAAATTTAAAAAGCAGGGATTATACATTTAGCATCAAACCTTGATAAAATTACATGTGTTCAGAGCATGGTGACATTTTTACCTAGGAGATTAATTTTGCTGGAAAGACTAGTTGAGGGGACCTTAAACCATGATTGATACTTTGATTTATCTACAAACTGCTGCATTAACAATAAGTAATCTTTATAATGAAAGAATCTAGATTTCATATTCATGATCTCCACATTTTGGTGGAGATGAATCAATTTTATGATGATTCACACTTCTTCAAACACTTAATGAATTAAATTTTCTACAAGTTGATTATTTTAAACACAATTGCTGGGTGATGGCTAAACTCAATTCTGAATTTATAATATATGACACCTTGCTTTACACCCCCGCCCCATTCTTTCAATGGTACAGGTTTTTAGTTGATGTAAATAATGAAAGGAACTTTAAAAATTAAATTTTCTTTATTAAAATTATTTTGACATATATTAAAGCATACTTTTACTTTGAACTTTATCATAGATAATTATAATTATTTAAAAAAAACATTTTATTGACTTTTTACAGAGAGGAAGAGAGAGGGATAGAGAGTTAGAAACATCGATGAGAAAGAATCATCGATCAGCTGCCTCTTGCACACCCCCTATTGGGGATGTGCCCGCAACCAGGGTACATGCCCTTGACCAGAATCAAGCCTGGGACCTTTCAGTCCACAGGCCAACACTCTATCCACGGAGCCAAACCGGTTTCAGCTAATTATTCTTATTTTAACATTGTATGTCAGCACATTTTCAGAATCTATGCATTAATGTTAACATATGTAAAATATGTAAAAAAGCTGATAATAGCAACAAAACATTTTCAAAATGAATTTTATGAAATTTGACATTGTAAGATATTTATTCCTTTTAACTGGGAAAGTGAAGTACACTAGAAACCTTCTTCAAAGTAGATAATGATAAGGCCAATGAAATTATCTGAGTAGACAGGTTCAGAAATGCCTCTGCCACAAAAAATGTAAGCACTTTATTCTGTTCTATTTCATTGTTTCAAACTTTCAAATTGAGCTTTTTTCTAAGCAAGTATCTTTAATACCGAACAGATTTTTTTAAAGAGTAAAACTAGCCGAAACAGGTTTGGCTCAGTGGATAGAGCATCGGCTTGCAGACTGAAAGGCTCCAGGCTTGATTTGGGTCAAGGGCATGTACCTTGGTTGCGAGCACATCCCCAGTAGGGGGTGTGCAAGAGGCAGCTGATCGATGATTCTCTCTCATCGATGTTTCTAACTCTCTATCTCCCTCTCTTTCTCTCTGTAAAAAAATCAATAAAAAATATATATTTTTAAAAAAAGTAAAACTATATGATCTCATACTGCAGTGGTTGCCCAACAACCATGCGATAGGCTGAATAATAACCCCCAAGAGTCTACATCCTAATCCTCAGACCCTGGGAATATGCTCCCTTATATGACAAAAGGGATTTTTCAGAGGTATTAAAGCTTTTGAATTGAAGAGGTTATCCTGGCTCAGCAATGTAGTCACAAGTATCCTTATTACAGGAAGGCAGAAGAGTAGGTGAGGGATGATAAAGTAGAGATTGGAGTGATGTGCTTTGAAAATGGAGGAATGACCACAAGCCAAGGAACGTGAAAGCTGGAAAAGGGCAAGGAAACGGATCTTTTCCTCGGAACCTGCAGAAGGAACCGGCCCTGCTGACACCTGGACTTCAGCCAAGTGAAACTGAATTTGGGTTTCTGACCTCCAAAACGGCAAGAAAATAAATTGGTATAGTTTTGAGGCACTAAGTTTGTGGCAATTCATTAGACGTTCTTAAGTATCTAACGGTAGGGAAACAGTGATTTAGAGCTGATCAAGAAAAAGACAGGGTGTTGCTCTGTGAAGTGCTTTTTCTCTACACAAGGACAGAGGGTAGGGGAACCAAATAAATTACCTTTAAAAATGGTTACTAGCTATAGTATATTCTGTTGGGTGGGAAGGGGGGAAGCAAGGGGAAGGAAGAGAAAGTCTTAAAAGAGATAGCCTGAAAAGTATGTTTGATGCCAGATTGCTCTAAAGTCCTTTTTCTTTACTACCAATGGATGCTGGAGCACATTACATACTTAGATTTCTTTTTTAAAATTTATTTTTATTTTTTATTTTCTTTTACAGAGAGGAAAGGAGAGAGATAGAGAGCTAGAAACATCGACGAGAGAGAGAGACATCCACCAGCTGCCTCCTGCACATCCCCTACTGGGGATGTGCCCGCAACCAATGTACATGCCCTTGACCAGAATCGAACCTGGGACCTTTCAGTCCACAGGTCGACACTGTATCCACTGAGCCAAACCGGTTTCGGCCATAACTTAGATTTCAACTTCTGACACAGACAATGGTGTGGTGATGGTCTGAGGGGAGGAGAAGTGGGGCTGGGTGAAGGGGGACAAAGGGAGGTAAAATTGGGACATCTGAAATAGTGTCAACAGCAAAAAAGGAAAGAAAGAAAAAGTAACATCTGCTCAGACGTGAAAAATAGCCAAGAATAAGTAATTTGAAAATACTTGAAGTGGTTGAGTCAGGGAGAAGGAAATATATTTCTAAGTATATTTCTTTAAATCTCCCTTTAAAAACTTCTGTTAGCATAGGCTTCATCATTTTCATCTTTGTCACCCTTGTCCTCACCAACAAAGGAAGACTGCATTCACTGCTTGCTCACTCTGCAGAGACATTGTGCTAAACCCTTTATACTCCTTCTCACTCCATAGGCACAATAATGCCATAGGCACAATAATGCCATGAGGTAGGTACTATTATATATTTTTTTCTGCATTGCAGATGGGAAGAAAACATCTTAGAGAACTTAGGTAACATACATTTTCACACAACTATTAAGTGACAGAGCTGTGACATGATCTGGGTGAAACCAGGGGTTAAGGTTTCCATACAAAAGAAAGAAAGCATTCCAAGACCAGAGATGTTTGCCTTCTTTGATTCACACTGGTGTGGATTGCACAGACCATGGTTGCCCCCATCCATAGCCTTGTAATTAAAGTGTAAGCCCAGACTCTCTGGAGAAATTGACCTTGAGGATCCAAATTGAAAAATAATGGTCACATATATATTGGCTATTATACAATGACAAAGAAAGACTTTTTAAAAAGGCAGTAATGGAAAATACATTTTTATTAATTTACTTTTAACTGGTAAAGTAATAACCCTAGCAATAAGGAAAAGCATGCCATTTCCCAATGAGTCACCTCAGAAAAACAGCTATGTGGAAGAGACTGAACTCTCTAGTCTTATTTTTCGGTTAAAAATTTAATTTTATGGCTGTTTTTCATGAAGAATCTTTTTTTTTTTTTTCCCCTCCAAGAGCTGGAGGAAACCTCACTTTTCTTTACCATAAGTTATTTGATAAATGATGATTTGACATTGTTTTGGGGATGATTGATGCTGCTGTTAAATCCGAAGAGTTGAGAGGACATCCATTCTATAATAGTTCCATCATTAGGATATTGATTAAATGTTTTAAAATAAGGCATTGGAGGAGAAACCAAGATAGCAGCATAAGGTATACACCTATATGTGCTGCCTCTCACAATCACACCAAAACTACAACTAAAAGACAAAAACGACTATCATCCAGAACCACGGGAAAGCTGGCTGAGTAGAAGTTCTACAGCTAGAAGGAAAGAAAAGAGCTCATTGAGACTGGGTAGGAAGTACAGAGGCATGGAAAAGCAGAGGTACGGAGGCATGCACAAATCGGGCTAACAACTGGGTACATTGTTTTTTTTTTCAATTGGAAGGAATAGACAAGCTCCTGACTGCTCCAGTTTTCGGTGAGACTTTGGGGACCCAGAGTCCTATGGGGAGAAACTGAACTGTCTGGCATTGGGTTGGAAAGTGAAGATGGCTTTCTTGCAGAGATGCTTGCAGGAATCATGTTTACTGGGCTGGGGCATGGGACGAAGGGAAACTAAGAGACATAGAGACAGTTGATTGGCAGCCGTCAATCACAGTCACTGGACCTCTCAGAATCTTGTCTCTAAATGAGACAAATTACATTTTTTTCTTCAGGGATGGGAAGAAGTATAAAACATTAGTAGCTGCTAAAAACTTAGTTTATCCATATTTTAAATTTTAACTTAATTTTGCTTAATTTTATTTATTTTAGAAATAATTAATCTGCCGGGACCGGTTTGGCTCAATGGATAGAGCGTCGGCTTGGGGACTGAAGGGTCCCGGGTTCGATTCTGGTCAAGGGCATGTACCTTGGTTGCGGGCATATCCCCAGTAGGGGGTGTGCAAGAGGCAGCTGATCGATGACTCTCTCTCATCGATGTTTCTAACTCTCTATCTCTCTCCCTTCCTCTCTGTACAAAATCAATAAAATATATTAAAAAAAAGAAATAATTAATCTAAACACCAGTAGGTTGATTAAAATGGGAGGAACTGACAATTTTTTTTTTTTTTTTTTATTGTAGAGGAAAGTCTCTTTCAAATAAGGACAAAAATAAAACTTGGGTTCCCATGCTACTCATTATTTAAGGAAATTTCTTAGAGTCTTATTATATAAAAACTCCAGAACAAGAGAAATTAGCAGAATTTTAATAACCAGAGATAAAATTATAATTTAAAGTAGGAATTTTATAAACTAAACTATAATTCAGAAATACTTTTTAAAAAATCTTATTTAAAAAAAATTTCTTTATTGATTATGGTATCACATAATTGTTCTCATCCCCCCAATCTCATCCCAAACCCCTCCCCACATATGCCTCTACCTCCCTGTTGACCCTGATTACTGGATAGGCTTATATGCATGCATACAACTCCTTTGGTTGATCTCTCCCTCTTTCCCCTACCCTCCCCTATCTTCCCTCTGAGGTTTGAAAGTCTGATCAATGCTTCCCTGTCTCTGAGTCTGTTTTTGTTCATCAGTTTATGTTGTTCATTATTTCCCCTAGATGTGTGAAATCATGTGACAGTTATATCTTAGCCTATATCATTTACATTTTAAAGGTTTTGAATTTTCTAAGTTTTCCATATTTGTATAATTATTTTTATCATTAGAAAAGGGTAATTAATAAACAAAATATAGACTTACCAAGTAGAAAACAAATTTAAAGAAATAATCAGCCGATTTTCTAATTTTATTATTATTATTTTCTCTTGGGGAGATGGGGGCACCCAGAGAGCTTTAACATGTCACATGACTAAGTAAAATGTGAGTGTAAAGGAGTTCCACTGATGTTTTCAGTGCAGAACACCTAATGGAAAGATAACACTGGCTTCATCTTTGGTTGGGGCTTTGATATAGAAGTAGCAAAAGCTATAAATCTCTTGCAAAGTATACTGAGCAATTGAGAGGAAGATTGACTTGATCTTAGAACTTGACTGAACCAAATGCCAAATTTTAATTTGAAGATGAAATACTGGATGTCTGAGAAATGGAGCAACTTGGTGAAGGGAACAATAGACTCCCAGGTTAAAAATTCCACTCTTGGCTCTTCCATTGAGCTCTAGAGTTAATCATTTATGCAGTGGGTTCTTAATATGTTTTATAACTTAGAAAGCCAGAGAATCAAAGCAGTTGTCTAAAAATACACACCAAACTTTGCTGAAAATACCTCCACAAGTAAGCAGGTTACTGCAACAGGTTTTTTCCATTATTTGGTTCAACACTGATCTAACGCATAGGGTCATGAGGTAAAAAATAAAAAATAAAAAACTATTCCACAAAAAGGAAGGTGATTCCTTTCTAAACAAATTCCAATAAACCCAAAATATGAAAGTTTCTGTTTCTGCTTGCTTATGAAATTTGCCTACCTTCCAAGCTGGTCTCCAAGCCACCCACCAAAGAATGATGCAATCATTCCACCAATTGCAAAGCTGGACACAGACAGGGACCATAGCATGGTGATGAGGCCAGAATCTTCCACAAACTCTTCCTCAGGTGGAGGGGTTGGCGTTGAATCTATTGGGGATGGGGTTCTGGGCATTTCCTCTGTACTGTCGATAACATTGCTGTTGAGAGCCTTTCGGTCAGCCAGTGGAACATCCAAAACATGTCTATAATGGGTTATTATTATCTGCGAAAACAAAACCATTTCAAACAATCCATATATTTTTATTCTACTATTCAAATTGAAAATATTCTGCATGCTAAAAAGATACAAATCTGCACCAGTGTTACCCCTGCACAAGAGGATTTAAATGGATTTATGTAAATATTTTAATGGAAATACCAAAGTAGACAGATATAAGGGAAAAAATGGGAATGATAGATAAGGCCCAAAATAAAGTTAGTATACAAAATTCAAACACTCGGTGCTATATTCTTGCTAGACGTGAGCTGTAATTTAGCAATAAACTTCCTGGCAGACAATGCATAGAGAAGAAAACAGTTGTGTATACTGATGAATTCCAAAGATTAAGAAAACCTCAGTGGCTCCTGAGAAGGCATTGAGACCTATAGGACCCCACAGAGTTCAGTGGGTGACAGAATGAACAATGTTCAAAACTAAATTTCACTGAGCCATACTTTATAATGTGGCCCAGTAGAGGCAATAACCATAGGAAAATATAATTGAGTAAATTATACTTCCAGGCAATCTTCCTCCTATGCCCTTCCTCCCGATGACTCTTTGGTCACTATTCAGCAGCAGTGAACTGCAAGGACCTGGAACACAGCAGCCCTAGATTGGTAGTCAAGGGCAAAGTCCTAGGAGGTTACAAAATCAGCTGAGAGAAGAAACTGACACTTTATACAAGAAGTCTGACCAAGACATTTGCCTCATAGAAAGTCATGCTGTAAGGAAAAACAGCTGTAAGGAAATACCCAAAATGTTCTCAGCAGTTTGCTCTGTGTGGTAGAATAATTACGGTGATTTTCCCCCCTAATCCTTTCCGCAATGGACATGTATACTCTTCATAATCATAAAAGGTGTGATTTACAAATACCCTAAAATAATTCCAAATGTCCTATTGCTAATAAAAACAAATGGGTCCAAATGACTCTTCTGATGTAACAGTGTTTAAACACAGAAGAAAGTGGCTATAAAGAGGGCACTAAGCCAGATGCCAGTGGGAAATCCTGGGCTTCAGGTCTGTGATTAAAGGAGGAAAACCTTAGGTTAATTTCCCTTCCAAGACAGAAAAGGATGGTTTAAAAAAGAATTTGAAATAGTCTTCCAGGAAAAGAGGCTCTACCAATTATGGTGATATTGAGCCAAATTTCAGAAAACCTGATAAATTGGCACATGTCATCACCCTCAGAAAATAGATAGCCCACCCCCCTTCATCCCCACCCTACTCCACACAGTATTGTAACGGAAACCTTTCAACCTCAGCAAGGACTGCCAGACTCATGAAGATGCGTGGCACCTAACCAGAGCACATCTTTTGGTCCAAGGAACGACTCATTTTAGATGATGGACTGACTGGCCAGCACACATTTCACACATACACACCCTGCAGGGATCTTACATTTTTCTTGGAGTTCAATGTTGTAAAAGAAGCAGATGACATATGATTGATTTGTAGAAGTCACCTAACAAATATTTGTACTTGCACTGTATGCCTGCCTTTCCCGCAGCATCCATTCTCTTTCCCTTTGTCTTTCCTTGTCTCTCCCCGCTTCACTAAACACTTTATTGAACACCCTCTTTACACCAATCATTGTGCTTGGCACTGGTGATACAAGACATCAATTCCACACTAAGGGACCTGACAGTCTGAACTAGGGTATAGGGAATCAAGTCCTGGAACCCCCTCTCTCCCAGTTTGTTACAGGCTGTGGGAACTGAGAAAAATGGCATCTCTCTCCTATTCATTCCTTGGATATCAGAGATGCACAAAATCAATGAAAAAAAATGATAGAAATTGTTTAATATTTAAAAAAATACTCATCTAAATGATCATCACAGAGAAAATCCAAATGTTGTTGGACTTCTTGACTATTATTTAAATGTTTTGTATTATTTTATGTTGAAGCATCTGCAGGAGATAGGAATACAGGGAAGGACTAGTGTCTTTTTAATGTTAGTGCTTTGAATGGTTTTAATCTGCCCAGGAAATGGGTGTGAGAAGACTATTGGGAGGCTGAAACTGGGGAGAACATGTTAAAGTTCCTAATGCACAGTGAGTTGGGGCTCAGTATGTTTGTGCACAGAATGAAACATATCCTATGGCTCTCTCATATTCCCTGATATTTTCATTTGTGTGTGGCTGAGAGGTCTGAATGAATGCTGCAATAAATAAGCTTTCAAGCTTTAAAAAAGATAACCAAAGGGACATGGTATTCTGACTAAAGTTTTCTGTGAGCTCAGCAAATGTCAGAGTCAAAGATCACTACACTATTTACTTTTTTCTGAGGGTTATCAAGTGATGAAGTATCAAAGCCCAATTCTGAGCTCTGGAATCACACGTGATACCTGACAGAAGGCTGGGATCACCTCATGTTCTCCCCACGTGGACACACTTCATTTCTCTGTATAAGGAACAGATATCTTTTCATCATTGACAGAAATTGCCAAAAGGAGATTTGAATTGTGAATGTTTCACTTGCCTCTTGAGGGGCATTGATCACACCGATGTCGTATCCAAACTGGAAGGAACCCAGCACGGCAGTGAAGACAGTGAAAACCAAGGTCCCGGTGATCTGTGGGGAATGAGACACAGGGCTAGGAAACATGAGGCAAGGTCAGCTACCCATCTACTATCACTCTACAGTTTGGACTTCTGGCAGGCTCCACAGGCTGGTTCTTGTCCCTTGATACTCACACTGAGCTCTGTGCTCTCAGCAGGGTCATTCATACCAGAAGGTGAGAGTCATTCATGGTTTCTCTTATACTGCTGAAGTTGAAAAGAGTTGAGGATAGCCTTTTCAGGAGAAGAACCAAAAATCTGTCCAGAGCAGCTCAGTGGTTGAGCATTGACCTATGAATCAGGAGGTCACAACTGGATTCCCAGTCAGGACATATGTCTGGGTTGCAGGCTTGATTCCCCACTGTGGGGTGTGTAAGAGGCAGCCTATCAATGATTCTCTCTCATCATTGATGTTCCTCTCTCTCTCCCTCTCCCTTTCTCTCTCTGAAATCAATAAACATATATTACAAAAAAAATATTAAAACAATAATTTATGCTATTGAGAGAAGTAAAATCAGACAGCAATAACAAAGAGGTGGGGAGCTCCTGGACATTGCTATGGTACAAAAATACTTCAAAACATATACAAGGGGTATCAACCAGTCTATCATAATCCACACTAATATTCAGGTAATACTTTAGGATTTTCATCTATTTGAACCTAGAGTTATGGGTTATTCACCCCCCCTCCCTGTAGCTACAAAAACAAACAAACAAACAAACAAACAAACAAAAACATAGAAAGAGGCAGAGCATTCATCTTTTCCAACTAATAATTACACTAGGAGTCCATTTGCAGGAAGATTCCTGCAAGCGGCTGCGGGCACTTTCCCTCTGGCAGCCACCTTGCTTTCCACTTTTCCTCCCTCTTCCTTTTAACTGTCTTCAGTCTTCACTCCTCCCTCCGCATATGCAAATTAACTGTATCTTTATTGAGTTAATTTGCATACTTGCTCTGATTGGCTGTGGGTGTAGTGAAGATATGGTCAATTAGCATTTTTTCTCTTTTATTAGTGTAGATATTTAACCACCGTAGAGAAACCTTATCAGGCATGTAGAGCCATATATAAGGATATTTTGTACATGTGCGATAGCAAAACTTATGGAAAGAGCCTAATGTCATTCAATATGAAATAGCCAAATAGTTTCAAATGCATCATGATATATACATCAGATATATATAAGCTGCAATGCAGCAGTTAAAATGAACAATGTGGTCATGCATTGACATTGTTAAATGACAAAGGAAGTTGTGTACTCTCATTAATGTTTTTCAAAGGCTTAAATCTGAGTATTTTTTTGATTTATGCATGTTGTATGTAATTCATAGAATATGTTCTTGAAAAACATAAAAGTATAATCTTTTGAGGGGGAATGTGAGATAGGAGAAAAGGAGTAAAAGTATCTTTTATTTATATTATTAGACATTTTATAAGAAAATTATTTCATGCATAATCCCTTCATTTTCCAGATGAGAAGCTGAGTCCAAATCCTGAGTCACACAGTGATTCCTATGCACATTCAGAGTGAGGGTGCAGGTCTTCTGATCCTTCCTCTCATGCTCACCCCTTCTCTTTCCAAGTCTGGGTGGATTTACAAAGCTGAAACATTGTGCTTTATATAAATTCTAATTTTTTCTGGGTTCCAAGAAAAGTACTAAAACGTAATTACTAAATTCCCTTATGGGAATTCAATAGTAGTTATAAACAAAGCTTGAGCATCTGCTAGGCGCCAGGATTATCTTCCCTTTCACAGAATCTTCCAAACTTCAGTTATTTGAACACCACCTTCATGATTTTTGCCAAAGCTACATACCATCTGTTATTTACTTAATATTTGTCTTTATATTTTCTTCAAAGTTCTAACTGCTTTAGCTATATCATAGGCAATAATAGGGAATCCCAATGCCTTAATAATTCTTTAAATATACATTATATAAATACACTATTAATACTAAAATGTTTGTCACCTGAGTATCACTAATGTCATCTTAATCACTCCCTTATCATAAAAAAACCACTATACTCATGAATGTCCTATATTATATCCTTATGCTATATCCCAATATGTTCTTATTTTATCACAATATAGAGAACCCAAGCTCAGGTAAATAACAGCCCTGGCGTCAGAGCAGATAAGTAGCTAAGTAGCTTGACCACATCCCAAACCCAAGCCCAGCTGACCACAAAGCCCGAGCATCTAGCTTTGTCACTTTCCAACATGAAGAAATGCCCAGCAGAATAACTTACACCAGATCAGAATTTAGAGGTCCTAATATGAGAGGGGCACCGATTTATGTACCTACTTGCATGATTGTGTGTAAGGGTGACTAAAATTTATTTTTAAGTTTTTATTTTGAAAGGTATTGTTTTACTTATTTATTTTATTAGTTTCAGAGAGGAAGGGAGAGGGAGAGAGAAAAAGAAACAACAATTGACCAGCTGCCTCCTGCACGCTCTCTACTGGGGATAGAACCTGCAACCCGAACATGTGCTCTTGACCAGAATTGAACCTGGGACACTTCAGTCCATAGACTGACACTCTATCTACTGAGCCAAACCAGCTAAAGCAGTGGTCAGCAAACTGTGGCTCGAGCCACATGCGGCTCTTTGGCCCCTTGAGTGTGGCTCTTCCACAAAATACCATGGCCTGGGCTAGTCTTTTGAAGAAGTGGTGTTAGAAGAAGTTGAAGTTTAAAAAATTTGGCTCTCAAAAGAAATTTCAATCATTGTACTGTTGATATTTGGCTCTGTTGACTAATGAGTTTGCAGACCACTGAGCTAGGGCAAAAGGCATTATATTCACAGAGAAGTTGAAAGACTCTGTAACCTTCACCTATGTTGGCCAATGGTTATCACCACATTTGGTTAATTCTCACTGTGCGTGCGTTTTTGTGTGTATTGTTGTTATTGTTGTGGCCAAATCATTTCAAACTAGCTGGAAGGTATTTCTGTCACTTCACTCTTAAACACTCCAGCATGTACTCATTAAGAATAAAGACATTCTCTGGCATAATTACAATGCCATTATATCCAAGAATATACCAGATATACAAATGTTATGTAATATGCAACCCATTTTCAAAATTTCCCACATGCCCCCATAATGTCCCTTAGGGCTGTTTTCTTTCTCCTTCCACAATCTAAAAACTCTTGCTGCATTGGGTTGTTAGTTCCTAGTTTTCTTTAATCTAGAACAATCCTTCTATCTCTTGTTTTTTATACAATGACATTTCTGAAGATTCCATTCCAATTTTCATTATTAGTTAGATTCAGGTTAATCTGCCCTTTTTTTTCCCTTGCATATGCCATTAGTAGTATGGTTATGCAGAATCATTTGAGAACAAGTTACACAGAGCAAATATCCTTAAAATCCCAATTACTGAACAAGAAATTGGGATTCTGGCAGCCAAATGAACTATCAATTGACCAAAAGAAGTAGCTTTGATCTGTGCTAGCAGTATCCAACATCCCCCAAATCCTCCATATGCTCACTGACTTGAACGGCTTGACCTATTCATTTTTTCAAAGCCGATTCAAAAATGAACAGAATGCTGCTTTACCTGATCTGTCATTTTATTTGCCTGGGAGTCCTCCTCTTAATTCCAGGTCCTGTGGTGAGTGTGGCACATACAGCTGGCCAGCTCTTCTCTGTCTTTTTTCCCAGCTTTTCACTAGTTATACATTACAGGAGAAGGGGAAGGGCTAAAAGTCCAAGTCTAATCTAGCCAAGGCTATTGATGAGAATTGAATCGATACATGCTTTGCTGCAGAGACCTGTGGCTTTAAATACCTTTGTTCCACCAGGAAATAATATAAGAGTATGTCCTTGGGCATACATTACAAACCAGAGGCAGTCACATTGTAAAGCATGAGTGTGGCAGTCACCGGGCACAGGTAAAAAGCAGATGTGGTATGCTGGGCTGCCATGCCATGTTTTGGGGGATGGTAGACAAAGACAGGGGCACGGGAGGTACACAGAGAGCACTCTGCCCTGCAGAAAACTAGTACTGTGGTATTTGTGCTTCTGATCCGAACTGGGCTGTGTGGCCAGAGGCTATGGTAGGCTTGAGTGGTTACCTGAGTGAGCTTCGGAGAGTTATGTACTTGGGTTTGAATCTCAACATTTTACTACTGGTGGTATATGTCCTTAAGCCAGGGGCTCATCATGACTTTTCTGTGCTTTCGTATTTTTTCGCCTGATAAAATGAGAATGACAGAATAGACACTTTGTTGTTGTTGTTGTTTTTTATTTAAAAAAAAAAAATTTTTTTTTTTGGGAGGGGTGGCAATATGTGGTAATATAGGCAAGTGTTTAGCACAGTGTATGCTTGGTGCTCAGGAAATGGTGGTGTCGTTGTTTTTACTGTTATGATTATGGGTTCTGTGTATGTCAAGAGGCACTTGTTGGAGGCCATACTGTAGAGTTTTCAAATAAATCTACTCACCCTGCTTGTGCTTATGCCCTTCTGTGGACTCTCTGTGATACCTAGGTCCTGTGGGGGCCCAGGCGGTATGAACTCTGAGCTTGAACTGTGCAAGGCGACTAGTATCGCTGGTTCCACGGAGGCTCAGCTGGAGCCATTTCCCAGCAGAGGGACTTTTATGGACAGCAGCAACATGGAGGGGTTGTTATGGAGAAACAAAAGGTAATATAAAGAGAGGAAAAGGAGACTCGGATTTCACCAGTTTTTATTTCACTACCCTCTTTGCATTTCTATCACCCCATGCAAGGTAACACACTTGAGTAAATATTTTCATTAAAACCACAAACTTGCCTGGCTGGGTGGCTCCGTTGATGTGAGCATCCTTTCGGACCCCAAAAGGTTGTGGGTTCAATTCCTGGTGAGGGCTCTTACCTAGGTTGTAGGTTTGATCCCCAGTTGGGGTTCATATGGGAGGTAATGGATGGGTGTAAGATCTCCTCTCTCTTTTCTCTCTCTCTTTCTCTCTCTCTCTCTCTCCCTTTCTTTCTCTCTAAAAATCACTGAATATAACCCTGGGTGAGGATAAAAGGGGGGGGAAAAGATCCCTACAAACTTTTATTGAGCCTGGCACAGCTCTAGGGTCAGAGATGCATGAGATAAATAAGACAATTAGGCGCTCCTAATGTCTAAGGAGAAATGAACATAAAAGCAAACACACAATACAGTAATTTCTTAGTGGAAAAGCATGAGCAAACATCATTAGCAATCTTGATGGAGTTCTTGTTTGGAGCCACGTGCTGCTCTCAGCACTTCACCTGAATTTACTCATTCAATCATCCCCCGAGGCGCTCTCTGCTCCCTGCTCTCCGTCGCAGAGCCAAGCCTGGGGAAGGCAGCTCTGAAACCGGACCTTAAGAAGCCCAAGTAGTGGCTTCCCAGGCCAGTCTGGGCTGGGGATGCTCACGCGCTCTCGTCCAAGGCTTGAGAGTCAGAGGAGAATTTCTTAGCAATTATTTCCCAGTGACATGACACCCACCGCAGGAGACGGTGCGCGGCTGTCAGAAAACGACAGCTTACATTCTTCGGCTTTACTAACCTTTGCTCTTTGAATCTCCTTGTAAGAGAGAGGGAGCTGGCCTTGGGTGCAGCGCGAGGCCGGTTAGCTTTTAACTTTGTGTGTGGGTCGCAGGCACTGGCCGCGCGTGGAGCTCCTCTCCGGCTGGAGGCGCGTCCAGCCTCTCGCCAGCCCAGGGCGCGGGGTCTTGAGCCTCCCAGCCAGCTTCCTCCGAGTTAGCGGAGCAAGGCCTCTCTGGTTCTGCCCCTGCTCAGAAATGAATAATCTCTGTACCATTAAGGGATGGGCTGAAATCTTATCTGCCGGGTGGGAACGGAGGGATCCAGTTACAGGGATTGCCTGGCCCTCGAAGAACTGGTAATCCCATTCGGCCTCTCGGCAGAGTGTGCTTTAGCGCCCACCTGAGGTCCTGTGACCCCATTGCAGCCAGGTGTCTTTCCCTGCCTGAGAGATACAGGCAAGCCTGGCTTGGCTATTGGGTGGGGACCACCAGGGCCCAGAATCGCCCAGAGATCCCCGCTGGGCTCTGTGGGATTGCTCTTCCCTTTCAAGTCACTTTCTGATTGCTTCTGCATTAATGCAATCTTCATAATGGGTACCAACAAACAGCTCTAGGAGGGAGTTTGCAAGGGAAGAAAAGGGCGCCCCCTAACGTTGTTTTCGTTGTTCTTCCCTTCAGCAAAATGAGGGTTTATGCATTTCTCTAGCTGGGCAGAAAGAAAAGCAGCTACCTCAGCACGCTGCATTCCTCTCTGATGGGGGCAAGCATGAGGCACCCAATGAAATGAGTTCACCCTGGGCCAAGCCAGGAGTGCAGGAGTGTTGGAGAGTCGTAGTCCCTGAAGAAGGCCAGTGGATGTTAAGATTCTTGAGTCAAATTTGTCCCCAGTGTAGCCTTCCTCTTCTCACTTCTCCACAGACACTGCACTGGTTTCAGCCACCAGCATTTCCTGAGTGTGATGCACAGTGACCTGGCCTCCCTGCCCCCTTCTTGTCCTATAGTCCCTTTTTGACGGAACAGCCAACATCGATTTAAAAATTAAACTGGACTATAGCACCCTTTGCTGAAAAGTCTCCAAAGGCTTCCCAGCCACCCTTAGGAGGGAATACACATGCATCACCACGGCCTGAGGGGCCAATCTGAGGTAGTCTTTCCCTGACTCTGAGACCTTCTCTCCTTCAACTTGCCTCCTCCTCCTACTTTGGGATCAGCCACACGGGACTCAGACTTGCTTAGTGTGTGCCGGGCTCAGCACCTCTGGACTGGATGGGCTTCTGCCTTGAGTGCTCCACCCAGATTTGTATGAGGTTGGCTCTGCTACATGCAGATGACTCAGAGGCTCTCCAAGCAGCCTTCTTAAGGTAGATACCACCTACCCCCTGCAACTCCTTCTCAGGCCTGATGCTCTCTCTGCTTTATTTTCTTCATACCACTTATACTTGACATGTCATTATTCACTATTGTTCTAGTATTAAAGTGGTGTTAATTACCGTATTTTTCGGACCATAAGACGCACTTTCCCCCCCCCCCAGAAGTGGGGGGAAAAAGTCCCTGCGTCTTATGGTCCAAATATAGCCTACACATATACTTAAAAAAAAAAGTTTTTTTACTTGCCCGGCTCTGTGTGGTCTCTGTGTGCTTGCCCGGCTCTAAAATGGTTCTAAATGCTGCTGTTTACTTTACAGGGTTGATTACATGTGTTTATGACTGTGATGTTGGGTTTTAATGCACATAAAATATTTTAGGACACTATTTGTTTCAGAATTTTTTTTTCTTCATTTCCCTTCTCTAAAAACTGGTGCGTCTTATGGTCCGGAGTGTCTTATGGTCCGAAAAATACGGTATTAAGTAATAAATTCAACTATAGTAATGTTTATTTATTAAATATTACAAGTATTAGATTTTATTACTTGCTATTATTTTATTATTAACTTGCCTATTTATTATTTTGTCCCACCTATTCTAAGGTCCATGAATGCAGAGACCTTGCCCATCTTATTATTCCCAGTGCTTGTTAGATTGCATAGTACACAGTAGATGTTCAATGAATATTTGTTTAATAAATAAATTTTTTTTTAGGTAATTCTAGATTCACAGGTAGATATTAGAAATAATACAGAGAGATCCCATGCATCCTTTACCGAGTTTCCTTCAATGTAACATCTTGTAAGACTATAATCACACCTAGGATGTGGACATCAATACAGTTAAGATATAGATCAACCTCATGTTGCCCTTCTGTAGCCTTCTAACCTTACTGACTCTTAAACTGTGCCAACCACAGATCTGTTCTCCAGTTCCTTAATTTTGTCATTATTAGACTATTATAAAAATAGAATTAGATAGCATGTAAAGGTTCTCCAGAGAAACAGAATCAATAGAATGTATGTATGTATCTATAATCAATCAACCAATCTATCTATCTATTTATCTATCTATCTATCTATTTATCTATTATCTATCTACCTATCTATCTATCTCTCTATCTATCTCCCTATCTATCTAGAGATTAACTTATTATAAGGGATTGCTTCCTACGACTGTGGAGTACTTGGAGAGGCCAAAATCTGATGAAGGAGCCCTGCAAGCTGGGGACTCAGGGCAGTCAGTTGGGGAATTCTATCTTGCTGGGGGAGGTCAGCCTTTTTTTCTATCAGACTGTCAGCTGATTGGATGAGATCCACCAATATTCTGGGAAGACAATCCTGTTACTCAAAATCCACTCATTTAAATGCAAATCTCATCTAAAACACACTCATAGTAATATCCAGAGTAGTGTTTGGCCAAATGTCTGGGTACTAAGGCCCTGCCAAGTTCATACATCAAACTAATCATCACAGCATGTAACCTTTGAGTTTAGCTCTTTTTTGCTCAGTCTTATTTCCCTCAGGATGCATACAAGTTGTTGCATGTATTAATAGTTTGTTGGTTTTTATTACTGAGTAATATTTTTTGGTATGGATGTACCACAGTTTGTTTAACCATTTACCTTTGAAGGCCATCTTGGTTGTTTCCAGTTTTGGGCCATTCTATTGTAAATAACACTGCTATACACATTTGTGTGTTTATGTGTGTGTCTGTGTGTGTGTGTGTGGGGGGGGGCTTTTTGTGTGAACATGAGTCTTCTTTTCTCTAGAATAAATTGCAACTGTTGGGCCATATGGTAGTTACATGTCTAGTGTTTAAGAAAATTTCATTTTACATTTCTACCATCAATTTTAGTCTCCCAACTCTTTTTGTTGAAAAGTTATTTTTTTCATCCTCTGTACCTTGGTTCATCATATGTTGCAGTGAGACGTAGGGGGAAGAACATGATTTAAGGTGGTTGTTAAATGTGGGTTCAAAATGATTTCTTCAAGCTCCAGACAATTGGATATCAACTGTCTACTCAATATCCTCATACAAAAGTCTAACAGATACAATCTCATTTTTTTTATTTTTTATAATTACACAAGTCTAGGTTTTCCTCTTCCTACCCTCAAATATGTCACTTACTGCTTATGTAGCTTTGGGCCTCAGTATCCACTTCTGTAAAACTGGCATGATAATGCTTACTTCTTAGGTTAGTCATAACCTTTTAAAATATGGTATATAAAAATGTGAACATGACAAATACTGGTTGGTCAATGGTGATAGTGATTATTACTGTTATTATAGATGCATATTAATCTGTCTTTCCAAGTAAATTTTCATCATGCACTTTTTAATTTCCTACTACCACTTCCAATAATAGGCACCTGTTTACTTTGTCCTCCCTGTTACAGTAGAAGACCATATTCTTGTTTCTTTCCAAAGCCAAGATCTACACTTCTGTTAGAGCCCCTCATACTTTCTCCATGACTTCATTTCTGTAATTATTTTCTTTCTTTCTTGGGAGTCAAGATAAATTACCAATTTTCCCATTTCTACTGAATCTTTCACTTCATCGTGTAAAATGCATTATTCTTGCCCATCTGGGGTGGAGGTGGGGGGGAATCTCCCTTAACTTCCTAGATGTTGCTACATTTCTCTGTTTCCCTTTATGGTAAACTTCTGGGGGGAAAAAAAAAGTCTATGTTGTCTTTATTATTCATCATCCTTTTCTACTCAATCCATTTTAAGTGGGTTTTTGTCCCTCAGTACACCTCTGAATAGCTCTTTATGAGTTTTTTATTTTTATTTTTATTTTTTTAAACAACTTACATCTCCCCAAAGCTAGCGGACAATTATCTGTGCATCAGAACACTCCCCTCTTTTCTTTTTTCTTTCTTTCTTTCTTTTTCTTTCTTTCTTTCATTCTTTCTTTCTTTCTTTCTTTCTTTCTTTCTTTTTTTAAAATATATTTTATTGATTTTTTACAGAGAGGGATAGAGAGTTAGAAACATCGATGAGAAAGAATCATCAATCAGCTGCCTCCTGCACCAGGGATGTGCCCACAACCAAGGTACATGCCCTTGACCAGAATCGAACCTGGGACCTTTCAGTCCACAGGCCAACACTCTATCCATTGAGCCAAACCGGTTTCAGCACCATCCCCTCTTGAACCTTCTACTCTAATTTGTTTTCCTAGTTTCTGTCACTGACTCAATCTCCAAATTTGTCCTCTTTGTCATGTTAGGATGAGGTTTTAATTTAATTACTCCCTAAGAAGCTTCCTCTTACTTTGTCATCTTTGACATGACATAGAAGCCTGCAGACAAGTGATGCCCAACTCCTAAGTCCAGGCTTCAGTGCACAGATACTCTCCCAGCATCCCAGGCTTCTGTTTGTTTAAGAGAGAGTATGAGAGGAAGACCAGCCATGCCACCACTTCCACCAGGCCAAATGACACCTTGCTAAGCCCTGTAGTCTGCTGGCCATGGCTTTGGAAAAGAAGAAGAGTGTGCTCTTTCTGGAATAGTCTTATGTCTCTTCTGAACCCAAGACACCTTATAAAAAGAATGTGTGCCACCCACTTACAAGGGCTTGGAGCACTGACTTGGATGAAGAGATGTTATTTGGGTCTTCTTTCTGAAAGGGTTTGGCTACTTAGCCATGGTCAAGTCTTCTTTAACCTCTTCCGCTTTCATCTGTAGATCAAAAGAGACTTCGCCACATGTAAGATAGTGATAGGATCTGACTCATGGGATTGTTGTGAGGATTAACTAAGATAATATGGATACAGTGCTTAAAACAAAGCCTGGCACATAGTAAATGCTTAGTAGATGTCAGCTGTTATCATTTTTATCTCTCACCTTCCATAATTCTTATTTTTCAATTTAACATCCTTTTCAAAAGTTAATATGGAGTTGGTACTGTGACCCCTTGAGTTGACTAGGTAGGTGAACTCTGCCTCTTTTAGCCTGAAACTTATGATATTTGGCAATGAGGTAGTTTTCATTTAAGGAGCAAGGGGCCATCTACTGTCCCCTGGATATTTTTCATTCATGTCACGGAGTTTTGACAATCTGTGGAAAATTTGTTTGACAGATGCACATCTATAGCAATTTTTTCATTGAGCACTGTCCCACATTAATTAATCATCAGGCAATTCAGTCTAAATTGAATGGTGCTGTTGCATGCAGAAAATTTTTGTTTGCAATTCTTGAGTCATCTCAGTTTAAATTAAGCCTATTAAAATTCTCTGTTCCTAACCATTTTTCAATCAAGTGTGCCTAAATGGCCACAATACTCTGCAGGGCATCTTTCTGTTGAGTTTATGTCTGGTTAATGTCTGTGAGTTAATCATTTTCAGACAGTGTTTGCGTTATTTCTATCATTGCCTTCAATGCTTTTTGCTTTTTTGCAATGTACTAAGGGAGGCTTTTGAGGTTGATATAAAAAAGTGGGAGCAAAGATCGTAAGGCCACCATTGAGCCTCCACAAACAATGTTGCTTGGTGTTGCTGACCAAGAGGTCACCAACACTAGTAAAAGGAGCAGTGTCAGGGAGAACCGGTTCTCGTGACAGCTGTTTACCAGACCAGAGTTCCAGGAATGTACTGTCACAGGCAGATGGTGCAACTCGGTGGTAGGCATTTTGTTGACGTAGGTGCCTTTGTCCTGTAGATCTCTCTAAGAGTAAGAGTCACAACCAGCTTCGATTGATTAGCCCCATTCTCCTAAAAATATCTCAGTGCTTATAAACACCAGATTGGGCTTCTGACATCTCTTCAGAGACACTGGGAGTTAGTGATGAGACTTGGAAAAGGAAGCCCAAATAGAATTCTTCACTCCCTTACCTCTTTTTCTTTTTCTTTTTCTTTTTTTTTAAAATATATTTTATTGATTTTTTCACAGAGAGGAAGAGAGAGGGATAGAGAGTTAGAATCATCAATGAGAGAGAATCATCGATCAGCTGCCTCTTGCACACCCCCTACTGGGGATGTGCCCGCAACCAAGGTACATGCCATTGCCCGGAATCGAACCCGGACCCTTCAGTCCGCAGGCCGACGCTCTATCCACTGAGCCAAACCGGTCCCGGCACTCTCTTACCTCTTGAACTACTTCCTCTCTGAGCAGTGGCAGTGGGTTTGATGAAGTACTTTGTGGTTGTTGGTGGGATGAGGAAGCAGTTTTTATTTTATTTCAGTGATTTAAGTGACCTTCAACAATTGAAGGTCAGTGGCTCCGTGCCTCTGTGCAGTAAGTGACACATTATCCATAGTTCTCGGATCACTAAGATCCTATGGGTCACTAAGGATGCTCAAGGCAGCCACACATGCAGCCCTCTTTGTGGTAGCAATGGTCTCTGCTCTGAGGTAGAGCCAGCCCCAGGGCTGCATCCCTGCATTTTCTCACTTCTCCCCACTCCTTTTTTTCTTCTCTTTTCCCAAATTCTCCGCAGGAGGTCTATGCTGAATTGAAAGGGGAAATTGCTTTGTTTGTTATAGCAAGAACACAGGGATGTGTTCATACTTAGACCCAACTGCAAGATTCGAGCCAAGCCTTATGGACTCTGTTGCCATACCACAAAGCCATTGCCTTTGTTTTACCACTGATGGGAGCAGGGTGAAGAGGGTTGTGAAAGTGGCTTGTTGGAGAAGGCAGAGTGCTGTCCCAGGAGTCTGGAGGTAAGCCTTCCTGTTCCATTGCTGCTGCAGCCCCCCAGGCCACCTTGAGCCACTCAAGGACTCAGGCTGTGGCCTCTGAGGAGTTAACCTCTCAGCTCCTTGTATATATGCAATTTTGTCTTTTTAAGATATGTAAGATCACAGCCAGACCAAGGATACGTTTCTTGCCGATGTTTTCACACGAAAGGGCAAAGAGATGGTCTGAGTGTCGCCACAGGTGTGTCCTGAGTGACAAATTCTAATCTAGTTCATTTCTGGTGGTTAGAGCCCAGGCCAAGAGGCTGCCCCAACACTAGAACGCCCCTGATCATTTTGTCCTCATCGGAGCAGCCAATTGACTCATCCATCGTCCTTACAGATTTCTTGCCAAGGAGAACTCGCTTAGCATTTTAATCTACTAATTTGCTGCTGCAGAGCCAGCTCTGCCTAGGAGATGCCTAGCTCCAGATGCCAAGGCACTGAAAGATTGCTGTCTGAAAAGTTTATTGGGTAATACAATAAAAAGCGTTTCAAATACCAGAAGCATAAGGTAATGCTTTTTCTGATTGTCATTGTTAACTCCCATGAAGATTGTAGCTGGAATGTTAGTAGGAATGCGGGACCAAGAAATAGATCAGGGAAGGAACTACGGTTTTCCACAGAAGCCACTGCTTCATTGGTAAGGACAGACAGAAAGACAGACATTCTAATAAACTATCTTCCTTTAAGGTAGAGCTATCCTTTCTTTTTTTTTTTTTTTTAACCATCAAAGCTTAAGGAACGAAGCAGGCCAATGTATGCATATTAACATGGGGATATAAACCAAAGAGCACCAGATGGAAATGCACATCAAACAATAGAAAGACAATAAAATGTCATTTGGTTTTTTCAAAAGGGGAAAAATGTGATTTTAGGTATTGAGAGTGGCACAGAATAAGTTTCTCTCTTTAGATAAATATACACATTTAAAATATAACAATAGTATTCTTTTTATGTAGTTATTCCTCTAACCTTTCTCTTGAATATTAATGGGTGTTATAAGAACAACTATGCACAAAGTTTGCAAAGAACTATTCTAACCTGGTCAGCATGGCACAGTGGTTGAGCATTGACCTATGTACCAGGAGGTCACGGTTTGATTCCCTGTCAGAGCACATGACCGGTTGTGGGCTCGATCTCCAGTGTGGGGCATGCAGCAGGTGTCAGATCCATGATTCTCTCTTATCATTGATGCTTCTATCTCTTTCTCCCTCTCCCTTCCTCTCTGAACTCAATTTAAAAAAATGTAAGAACTTTTCCATCTGTGCTCTGATTTGATCAACGTAACACAACTGTGAGCTGAGCAGGATGGTCTCATCCTGTTTTAGAAATAAGAAAAGAGCTGCTTGGAGACATGGTTTGCCTAAGGTCACCCAACTCACACATTACATTCTGACTTCAGAGTCTGTTCTTCCAGGTATTTTAGGAATAAAGTTCCACTTTGCAGCTTCCCCCACTTCCACATTTTATTTTTATTTTTAGATAAAGGCCAAGGAACAACCTTCTTCCAGGGAAGAATGACCTCTTTATAGGCAGAACACTGACATTGAATCAGTCTTAACTCTAGTGCTCAGGAACTAAGTGCTCTTTGACGAGAGGCTGCTCAGGTGTTCTTTATTTTAAAGAAGGGTGCTCTTTACACAGTCACTGCTATTGGAGTGGCTTGGTAGAAAGAACACAAGTCTAGTAACTAAAAGAGATTTTACAGCAAGTTATTCATAACTCATTGCATCTCAGCACCCCATTCATAAAATGAAGGGATTAAGTAGAATGAGCTCAAATTAAAATTAAGGAGTACAAAACTTAAAATACATGGGGAAATAATTAGAATGCATAATTAAAAACAATTAGAAGTAGATAAACCAATAAAACAAACCAAGAAACAAAAAATTGAGAGTAAAAAATATAAGTGCCATTTAAAGGATATAAATAAAATGTAAAAGAAAAGAGAAAAATATTGAAAACAAATAAAGATAAATGCAGAAATTTAAGCATAAAGATGTTCAGAGGAAAAAAGCAAAGTAAGAAGAATTTAAAGTCACAAAAAAGTGGAAGACAAGATAGTTGCCAAATAAAAAAGTAAAAAAACCACAAAATAAATAAGTATTAATAACATTTTTTTATCTCAACCTAAATCTAAGAGACAATTAAAAAGATAGTAAACATAAAATGGAGTTTTGAAAATTTGAAATAGAAAGAGGCAAACAAAACAAAAAACAGCTCAAAGCAATATAAGAATAGCAAGGTGAAAATAATAGCAATAAATGTCCTTTTAAAAGGGTATATTTTAAAAATAAAAGGTGTTTATAAATTAACTTCAAGGAAAAAAAAAAAGAAGAAAATGACCTCTTCACAGGAGAAGGTTGGTGTCTCTGAGCTGAGGTCATGTGCTGTAGCATCAAGGCTCCAAGTGGGGAGCCCAAGCCCCTGCAGGCAGCAAGCTGTGGATTGTCATGAGGAGTGGGCCCCAGTGATGAGGGACCACCTGGGAGGTCTAACTGCAAATGAGAAGTGAGGCTGGTGGCCCAGATAGCCCATCCCAACTGGCTGGTCACAGCAGCCAGTAGGCAACTCTCTCTTCTCAAAAGATGCCTCCATAACATAAAAAGGGGGTGGCTGTTTGGATACACCTTTGGTGTCTAAACATGCTAGAAACATGCAGAATTGTTCAAAGGGGAAAAGGAAACACTCCAGAAGTGTACTGTTTCTCAGTGTGGGATGGGGGCAGAAGTACAGATTCCTGCTTGCAACAGGCTGGGATGTTCCAGAAGACTGCCTTAGTAAAAGCATGTCTGGGATTCTTATGATCAGAAGTCTGGGCTAGTAGGACTGTAGGACAAGCTTCATGCTTCAAAGCTGGGCTAAAATGTGGGGCCTTGGTCCTTACATTCTGGAAGTGATCCATTCACAAGACTTCCACCAACACCCAAGAATCCCTGACATTCCTAATTGATGGTGTCATTCACTCAGCCAACACTGCCTAGGGGGCCAGGCAGTGGGCTGAATCAGGACTTGAATTCCCTGGGCCTTATGTCAGAGGATGGGCATAGGGTAACGTGTGTGCCATACATTTACGTAGTCAGAAGATTGTTTTCCCTGCCCCTCCTGCACTGGCTCTAGTTCTGCTGAGGTATTCTGTGCCTGCATGCTCTTCAGTCCTCTGTGTTTTTGCTCAAGCTACTTCTTGCTGGAACATATGCTTCACTTTTTCCCCCATCCCATAGTCTGATAAATATCACTTCCTCCTGGGAGCCCTCCATAACCCTTCCTCCAGGCAGCAGCCCCTTCCCCTGTCTCTGTGCCTGTTTGTTTTCCTCCCCTGCCTTTCCCATCTCCCCTGAAGCAAAAGGAGACTGCAGCTTTCCTTCAGCAGCTGTTTCTGCCTCAGCACCCAGTGTGGGGCCTGCTACATAATAGGCAGCTGATAAATAAATGACTCCTTTGCTTTTCTTCACACCAGGTTTGCTTTAGTGGCTTGTCAACTGTCAGATAATAACTGCCTCAATTAAAAATAAATAAATATATATATATATATTTATTGATTTTTTACAGAGAGGAAGGGAGAGGGAGAGAAAGTTAGAAATGTTGATGAGAGAGAAACATCGACAAGCTGCCTCTTGCACACCCCCTACTGGGGATGTGCCCGCAACCAATGAACATGCCCTTGACTGGAATCGAACCTGGGACCTTTCAGTCCGCAGACTGACACTCTACCACTGAGCCCAACCGGTTTCGGCAACTGCCTCAAATTTTTTAAGAAAACTAGATGGGGTACAAACAGGCAAAAAATTAAAATACTACAATCATATATTTTTTTACTTTTTTGGTGCCTGAAAGAGATACGGGTAGTCTTACTGAAACGGAATTGAGCCAATCATTAGCATATCCACATTAAACATTACCCAAAACACAAGACACAATGGGGGTTCTCAGGGAAAATGTTTACAGTTCCTTTTCCCAAATTATAGACCAGGGACCTGCGCTGGGCTGGGGTTTGTGGAGTTACAAGAGGCCCAGTAACCCGTGTGCATTGTCTGTAGACTAAATAAATGACTCACAGGTATAAATACATTTTCCCCCCAAACGAATGTGACTTGTAAAATGCAGTTTTATTTAAAAGTGTTAGTGAACTTTTGGCTGCTTTTCAGTTTCTTAGATGGTTATATGTCATCATATTTGAGAAAATTGGGAACTACAGGCTGATAGGATGGCTGGGCTGCAGAAAGCTGATGATTTCTGTGTTTTGCAATGTCTTCCACCTCAGGGTATGTCTGCTCTGTGATGGCACTGAGGCCTGTAGAAGTTGCTTGAATTCTACCCAAGTTAACTACCACTTATCATGATAAAGGCAGCAACATAAATCTAACTCATGGACACAAGGTGGGACATCTACTTTGTTCCCAATGGTGCCTGATTCTGGTATGTGTGTGTGTGTGTGTGTTTTCTATATTTACCCAATCAATTTTGAAATGGGATGTACATTTTTATACTGAAAATAGACTTGGACTTTCATAAATACTTTAGAGCACTTGTTACCACATTTTTGGGGATTTGACTAAGCTTGAACATTTCAAAACCAAAACCAAAGCTCTCCCACTGAACTGAAAAATCTCCTGAGTACCAAAAAAACAGTTGCTAACTTTTAATTTTGCCCAACTAGAATGATGGATGAAACAAAAACAAAACAAAAAACTGGAACATTTATAGGCTATATATTACCAGCGTCAGCTCTCAAATATAGCATCTTATTACCGTATTTTTCGGACCATAAGACGCACCAGTTTTTAGAGAAGGGAAATGAAGAAAAAAAGATTCTGAAACAAATAGTGTCCTAAAATATTTTATGTGCATTAAAACCCAACATCACAGTCATAAACACATGTAATCAACCCTGTAAAGTAAACAGCAGCATTTAGAACCATTTTAGAGCCGGGCAAGCACACAGAGACCACACAGAGCCGGGCAAATAAAAAACTTTTTTTAAAAGTATATGTGTAGGCTATATTTGGACCATAAGACGCAGGGACTTTCCCCCCCCACTTCTGGGGGAAAAAAAGTGCGTCTTATGGTCTGAAAAATACGGTACTTATTTGGAGAGCATTGCCATCTCCAAATAAGACTGTTTAAGTGGCTTTATGGGAAACTCACTATGTGGCCCTTCTTGATCCTTTTGCCTTGAACTGGTGATAACTTGGGCTTGCCGTGGTTGGTGGGCCTCAGTAAAGAATGGCTGTCATGGTGAGGAGTGATGATGAGATGGGGAAAGCATCAGGTTGACCTGAAGGCTGTGCTTCTTCCTGATCCAGTGATGTCTTCCAGCTCTAAATTCCTCCATCTTCCAACAAGTGCAGTAATACAAGGGAATCTGAGATTATGGAGTATGGGGTGTAGGAATGGAAAGATGCTGCTAATCTGTGTCCTCATGGCAGTGTCTGGTATTTCTCTTCGAACTTTTAAAACCAAGATGTCTATTTTTTGGGGGGAAGTGATTCTCAATAAAATTGTTATTGTCACGGAGGATAGACTTTATTGTTTATAGAGTATAAAAATGTGTATTCAAACTGGTGATATTCAGTTTTAAAGAAAATCAACACTAATTTTTTTCACCTAAATTACTGAGAACTCATTTTGAAATCATTTATTGTGTCTTCATAAGGATGGCTTGTGATATCTAGATTGTTCACAATGACTGCGACACCTTTGGTGTTTCTTAGAGTCTGTTTTATATTTTGCATCTGTAATGGAAACCAATGCCTGTATCTTTTGTCAAGGACTTTAGGAATCTGCAACAAAGCACCATGGAATCCCAAAACGGCTTTGGTGCTGGAAATGATTAAAACCTTGAATGTGGTTATTTAGCATGAAATATGTATTATCCTTCACCTCAAAAGATTTGTGGAAAGACACAGAAAATCATAGAGGAACCAAGAAATTCTTTCACTACTATATTGTTTCACATGACATTATTTCATTATCTTCTTCCTTTATTTTTTTAAAATATGTTTTATTAAGTGAGCAGGAAAAATACAGGATTGAACATATTGAAACTACAAGGTGTGTGCCCTTTACAAGACTGGGTGAAACAATAAATTTATCAGAAGGCATGTGTCAAGTTCCTACAACAAAACTTCATGCAACAACATTCAGTGGAGCTGAATATATACAGAAGGTGGAGGCTGGCCAGGGAAATCTCAGAACTACTGTCACCCAGAAGAATGATAAGACCCAAATATCACTCAGCTTCCTTGAAACCGTATTTGGCAGGAGAATACTGTTGCTAATTTTTGTTTTAGGGCGGGGGGGGGGGGGGGAAGAGGTGTGTGAAGCCATTTCTAAAGATGTAGGCCAGAAAATAAAATTCAGAATTCTCTTTAAATTTCTAATAACTCTGTACTTATTGCAACACCAGTAGCTTAGAATGGACTATTATGTCTACAAATGTAAGAGTTTTAAAATGCTGCTTTTTTCAAGGTTCTATATGACAGCCTCTCCTCCAACTTACAACTTGGCCTGTTAAAATGATTCATAGAACAAGAAAGTACAGCTAGCATCATAGCCAGGTGTTTTCCAACCACAATAACCTTCCAGGACAGAAAATCCAAGGTTTTTATTTATTTATTTATTTATTTTTATTTTCTGGTTCTAAAATACAGACTTTGGACACAGCTTTTTTTGTTTTGATATTGAAATGAAAATGACCTTATAGTTCTATTTAACTTTTTTTTTTTTTTAATTCCCAAACTGTTCTATTTATTATTGTAATTCATCCAATAAATCCTTACTGAGTGACTGCTATTTGCCAGGAATTCTTCTAAGTGCAAGAGATAGGCCAGTGAACAAAGTAAATGTTGATAAGGGCTATGAAGAACAATACAGCAGAGAATAAGTTGGGGGTTGGGGGTTATTTTATAAAAGTCTCTGGATGTGGGGGGGTAGGGGGGAGATTTCTATTCAGAGGAAATAGCCAGAGCAAAGACTCTGAGAGTAGAGCATGCTGATGGCATTCTGTGTAAAGCTCAGAGTGTGGCTGGAGCAAGGTGATCTAGGGAAACAGATGAGGCAAGAGAAGTGGTAGTGGAGATGGGGCAGAAGGTAGGTCAGATATAGTGAGAGTTCAGGGACCTTTGTAAAGGCATTGGCATTCTGAGTGAGAAGGGAAGGCATTGGATACTGGAGCAGAAAATTTGCATAACCAGGGATGTTTTAAAAGTCATCTCAGGAAAGAAATATTGTGGACTCAATTAGATTGTTGATATATTCTCCAGGTAGGAAAAACAATTTATTATTATTATTATTATTATTATTATTATTATTTTAGTGGATTAGATGTGGTATGTGAAAGAAAAACTAAGGGTCATTAAATGGAATTGGCATTTATTGAAAAAGGGGAGACTGTCATGGAAATAGATTGGTGGGTGGAGTGCAAATTAGTTGTTTTGGACATGTAGAGTTTGACATGCCAATTACATATCCAAATGAAGATGTTAAGTAGGAAGTTAGACGACATAAATCTGGTAAAGGAGAGAGGTTAGAGCTAGAGATAATGTAGGTATTAAAAAAAAGTAGGTATTGTCAGTATATAGATGTTTTTAAAGCCCTAAGACTGGAAAAGTTTGCTGAGAGAGGAAATGTTCCACGCTGGGCACTTCAGGAACTTGGAAAAGGAAACAGAAGTGGCCAGAGACATGAGAAAATGGGAGGGATGTCCCAAAGCCAAGACAGAAAGTATTCCAATGCAGAAGAAGAGTTTAACAGTGTCAAAGACCGCAGATAAGTCAAACAGCATGAAGTCAGAGACCTGACATTGCATTTGGCAGCATGGAGTTCATCGGTGTGCTTAGCATGAGCTACCACGGCGAGGATGAAAGCCTGATTTGAGTTGGCTCAATAGATGAAGGGAGGAGAGGAATTGAAGATAGTAAGTGCAGGTATACAAAATTCCCTCTGAGCTTCTCTATGAAGGGGAGCAGATAAAAAGAGTAGTGAGAGTGGGTAGGGGGCTAAGGTGAGTGTTTATAAGACTAGGGATAGCACCATGTAGTGGAACACTCTGATGGAACAGGAAACATTGGTGATATAGGAGAGAGATAGTGATGGAGAGGTAGAGAGACTGGGTCAATGGCCTAGCTGAAGAAGTTGGATGGGACTATAACCAGAGCAAATGGGAAAAATGATTGATTATTGATTGGTAAGAATGAAGGAGGCGGTGTATATAATTGATAATAAGTTTCACTGGACAAGACTAAGAAACTGAGAAGCCACGGTATTTATAGAATTGTCCCAGTGAATATTAAAATGACCAAGAATTAAGAAAGGATAGTGCTAGAGACAGTGAGCCAAGAGCTAGAATACTTAAGCAATGAGGGGGAGTGGTAAAAGGTAACTAGAGACTGTAGACTGATGGCAAGAGCATCAAAGCACTGGATGTTTGGGAGAAGGGATGGATAATGGTTTGTACATGGCAATGAGGAACAAGCAGGTATCCTGCTACTATTAATGTTTTATTATTCACATTTTGACAGAGATAAAATAATATAATCAGGGTATGGCAGTGACTATATGGGGAAACCTTGGCTTAAAACCTACCAAATCATTTTTAACCACTGCTTAGAACAACTGTAGACAACTGAAGGCTTTTTGTGCAGGGGGAAAAATACTTGAAAGTAACGAAAAGGTGTAGACTAGACAATATGCCAAGAACATTTTCTTCTTTTATATCCTGACACAGGTGAGACTTATCCAGTTTCCACACATTTTTGACAACCGAAAACACTTTAGAAAACTGGAGATTTAAACAACGTAAACACTTTGAAGGCATAGCAAAATGATAGTTTCCCCTTTCCAATATAAAGTTGGCATCATAAACAAGACATCTCAACCGCACAAAAGTAGTTTCACAACATCCAATTTTAAAATTCATCCATGCTGTCATCCTCGCCACCCCCCCCCCCAGCACCCCCCATGGAGCAGATGTATTTCTTGCTGTCAGTTAACATGTGAAATTCTGGCTCAGGGTAATGTCTGAAGTTTTTAAATAAACCGTAATGCAGCATTATTATTCTGTAACACCCACTCCAGAACAGGAGATAAGAGAAGGGGCAACTGGGGCCTGGATACTTGCTATGTACAATACAAACACTGATCCACTGTGGGAAACGACAACTCACCTGGCCACCAGCAATTGCTCAGCCTCAATCGTGCAACATAACTCGGTGCTGATAAAACAAACCATCAAAACCAAACTCTGTTATGCAAAGTGTTGAGTTAGTTTGGGGATGTCTACACAAAGTCATAAACCTGGACACTTCAGACCATTTCTATTTTTAACTGTATTTCCTATTCTTCATCCAAATGTTTGACATCGCGGACACAGAGTCTAAGATTTTGATCAGGAATTAAAATATCTGAAGACGTATCCAGAGATTTTTTTTTTTTTAAATCCCTTTATGGGAATTTAGTTTGGGTGCATTCTGGCCCTTCCTGGAATGGCAGACCTAGAAGAGGCAAGTTAAAAAAGCAGAGGGTTTTGGCCTCACGCAGTTTAACAATATGCACATTTTTGAATATTCTAGGTGTCTGTGGAAAAATTCCCAGAACAATAATACAGTAAAGAAAAATAAAACAACATTTGATATGTTTGGTAGAAATGTACAGATGGCCAGTTTTGAACTTGTAAGTTCTCCAGAGGTTTTCTTTGTCGAGGCTTCTGAAAAAAAGATCCACTCATACCCATTTTGAGACCCAAGAACGGTCAGCACACTTCAGGGTGCCTGATATTGCTCTACTGATCAAGGCCAAAATGCAGTGGCTTTTATGAGAAATACTGGCAGGTACCTGGAATCAAACTTAGACTCTTGGGTTTTATGTTGCAACTAGGGAGGCTCTTGGCAGGCCAGTTTCGGTTTTGTTAGTTATGCTGTTGGCTTTGATCTGATTTAAATTTTTGAGGAATGAACCAAAATGCAACTAACATTCACGGAAACTGTTGAGATGGCCAGAACGTAGTATCAGAGGAATTTCAGGAGCGTGGTAGATAGGGAGCTCAGAATGATCATCATCAGTGTGTTGTGGTATTCTCCTATTTTCCTCCATGGATTAAAAGAGTTTGTTCTTCTTTCTTAAAACAAATGTAGCACATAATGTATCTTAAAGCAATCAGCACATAGGCCAGTGATTTCAGAGACAGCATACACTAGTAACACAAACAACTCTTCCACATTTCAAGAATACAGTGATGGGAACTGGTACACATGAGACTTTTTTTTTAAACTTCATAGAATGTGAGCTCAGACTTCAATCACTTCCTTGTCTGGCAATGAACAAAACCAAAAGGGCTCCAGCCTAAATAATCAAATGCACAGGAGGGACCAGACGCACCAGTTACCAATGAGTCACAAGGACAGACAGAAAACTGTTAGTAGATCTTGATAACCAGGAATGAAGGTGCTTTTTAAAATGTGTACTTGAAACAATGTGTGTCAGGAGTGTAGCTGAGCAAGCCATGTCAGTGTGTTAGACAAATGGAGTTCTTGTCCAAGTGGCCGTGTGGGATCTCCTCTGCACCTTGATCTAGACCCGTGGTCAGCAAACTGTGGCTCGAGAGCCACATGTGGCTCTTTGGCCCCTTGAGTTTTTAGCAAAGGCCAGCTTAAGAATACCCTAGTTAAGTTAATAACAATGTACCTACCTATATAGTTTAAGTTTAAAAAATTTGGCTCTCAAAATAAATTTCAATCGTTGTACTGTTGATATTTGGCTCTGTTGACTAATGAGTTTGCCGACCACTGATCTAGACTGTCAGAATAGCACTAGGTCTTCTTGAAGCCTCATCTAAAAGTCTTCAAGAAAAATAATGTGGAACTCAGTGCAAGATGTCTTCGTTTACATTGTGTGCAATGACAGTGGTCTGAATGTAAGTGGCCTGGGGAGGACTTTGCCATTTGATGGGATCTTATAGGACATCCATTCCTACCACCCACTGGATGTAGGAATCGACGCGACCCATGGCCCTGACTGGTACTCAGGAATGATGATAATCTGTTGTCCCCGACCAAAGACCGTGGTTGGGCAGACTGAGTAGGTTTTGATGCCGAGTTATTAATTTATAGTAGCAAGGACTGAAAAGATCTAGTGAAACTACTTTGGAAGGAGGGTCCAGTTTCTCTCTGTAGAAAAATAAAAACAAAATGAGCCAATTCTAGAGATAAAAGTCCTCTACAGGAAGAACTAAAGCTAACAAGTGAAACCAGTTTCAAAAACTAGTTTCAAAACTAAAGTCATTTATTCATAGGATGTCATTAAGATGATAAAAAGCACAATGATCTCTGTCAAAATTTTTTTAAAGCAAACCAAAAAGTTGGCATTTGTTATGAGCCACAAGAACAGCATTCTGGAATATTCTGCATGGCCTAAGCGCCAGTACATCAGGGATAGGATCTGTCCTGATGGAGGAGAATGTGTTTTTGAAGATAAAAGCCTCAGGGAAATTTTTAGATATCTTTTAAGGAGCACAGATTTGTGGGTGTGGCGGGGCACTTTGAAATTTGGTTTTGCCTTGTACTCAGTGTAAACTACTTGCACAAAAATATAAAAGGCATGGCTTGATGTTTCACGTCTGTGTTTTATTGTTGTTGGCACCAGAAAAAGCTCATGTTCTATGTTATGTCACTGTACATACTGTAAACAAGACTTCATTAATATTGTTTTCTTATGAGTTTTTGTTTCAATGAATCTAGATTTTAAAAAATACATTCACAAACTACCTTATGTTTAAACACAATGATTCCCTTTTATTTCTTAACTGTACCCCACATCCCACAATAAAAAAATCATTTAAAGCTGTGTGTTTCAAACTTATCACTTAGAAATAAAAACAGAACATAACATAAAAACAGAAATCAGTTTGCAACATAATTTAAAGAAGCTTCTGGTTTAAAATACCACAGCAGCAATATAAAGAGCTGGTGGCAATCACATTCGGAGATGAGACCCAAATCAAATATATTTTGTCCACATTGGCGTCCAATTATAATGGTTGCTAAATTCAATCAAAAAAGTTTATTGCTGAATTTTTTGCATGGAATTTGAAAAGACAGTATCATTCAGCAGCAGAATCACAGCAGTAAAAATGAGAACAGGAGGATTTCATTGCTTTTGAGAGCTAAGGAGACCATGATGAGGACATCTTGGTGATCATCTAAAGATAATCCTCAATTCCATTCCTGTGTATTATCTACTTAAAATAAATGCAAATGACAACCACCTTTACGGGAGGGGGGTGCATAATCACCTACTTCAGGAATGAGAATAATTCCCCCTCCTTCCCCCCTTCCCCAAACACCAGATTGAAATGGCTCCATTTTCCTAATGTGAATTTCGTTCTCATTAATAGTACATCCGCTGCTCATGTATTTAGGCAAAATCAGTAGGATCACAGATTTTTAAAATCTGTTAATAGTAGTTATTTTTTTCCAGAAACAAGCCACATTCATTTCTGTTGTTGATTTTTTATTTTTTTTTTAATTTTCAAGAATAACAATTTGGTCAACTACTGTTTTGTTGAAAAAATATTAAATACACCTGAGATTGCCAGTTGAGCTCTCTATATGTCTCCTGGAGATAACACTGCTGTGATGAACAGTGAAACAAAACGAACAAAACGAGGTAGGTTAAAACAGGAAGCGCAACACAGAGATTGTTTTGCAACACCTCGGTACCACAGGTGGCCATGCTTGTAGCTTTGAAAAAAAAAAAAAAAATCCCAGACAGTCACACAAAAGTTCAAATCATCTGAGTAAGAGTTTATAAGGACACAAGTCAACCTGAACTAAATATACACATATCTCTGCACAAATGTTGCTTACCATATGTTGGGTAATTTGGAGGAAGGTAAAATGATTAGGGTCTCAGAGTTTTGGCCAAAGCCTTGCTTTCACGTTCGGTAAAATCTGAACCAAGGCTGCCTACTGCCTCAGGCAGGCATAGTAGTCTCGTCCCTTCTCTCACCAACCCAAGAGAACACAGGCAGCTCAGAAACATTTATTCTTCTTTTCAGTCACAGTTTTCATCTTGAGAAAGTGGCATTGTCAGGAGAAAGCTGGGAATGACTGGAGCCTGGATGTCATTCACTCCCCAATCAGAACTCAACAAAGTCTCATTCTTAACGAAGCTCAAACTGAGTGATCTCTTAGCCAGGAGGCCTTGTACATTAAAAAAAAAAAGATTGTGTGTGTATGTATTTTTTTTTTTTTAGCTTGTTTCCCAGAAGCTCTTTCTGTTTGACCTCATCTGTCACCCCATCTTTTGCCCTGACTTGTTGCATAATAGCTGAGGGAAAATTGTGTTATGGGATCCCCCAATCACTAGAGCCAACTCAACTCAATGACACTACTATCCCATTCAACACACTCCATGCTGTACAGGGCCATATAAAAATAGGGCCTGTCAGACTCACAAAAATGGCAGTTGATTTTATTAGTGTAAGGCTAGTAGTTTAGCCATTTAAAATCTATTTCCCCAAAGAGGGGAAAACTAGCACAGTATTTTTCTTCTCTTAAAAATTCATTAGCCAGTTGCTACCAAAAAGCAACCTTTTTGGGTTGGTGAAGGCAAAAGAGTTCTAAAATCACCCCACTGTGCAGTTATGGCCTTCAGTGTGAGGAGATAAGGTACATTTATTGTGCTGTCTCTCACAATTTGAAATTGGAAATTTTACAACATATGTATATTTAAATCTAGCAGGCAGACAGAATTAAAATCAGACTAATTTTCTCAGTATGCATTCTCTCCCCATTCTTACAAAGTAAGGGGGTAAAGAAAAAAAGGTTTAACAAAAAACCAAAACAAAACTTAGAATCCACCATAACACAGCTTAATCATAAGAGCACACAATATTTGTTTCTATCCCTAACTCCGAAGGGCACATGGTCCATCTTTGTCCACAGACAATGCAGCATTCTTGGGGATCTCCTGGAAATTCCTGCCACCCTTTTCTCTCCTTCTCAACCAGGCTGCAACATTGAAAGATGGACTGTATTGGGACGAGTGGAGGGAGAGGAAAGGGGAAAGCGATATGTTCAACCAAGCCTTCTGATTCTGCCTCTAGACTGGCATAAGTCCACATGAGTTATGTTCTTTTTTAAAATTAGAAATAACGCCATGAAGATAAGTGCCAAGTGCTCTTCCGTTACCAGTTCATCATGGAATTTCTGTTGAGGGTCATGAAAAACACTTGGCTACTTCCTCCAGATCGCACGGATGCAAAAAATACCTGTTTGAAATTAAAAAGAAGTTAGTTCAACTGCATGGTTTCTTCCCCTCTTTTCTTCCAACTGTCCATCCATTTTCTCTCACATGTCCTATCCTTGCCATGCGCCAGCTCTTAAGACTTAACGGCTGGTGTTTATCATAAAGTGTCTTTTAACGTAGTGCATCCTCTGTAAACACTCCTGCCTGCCGTTATTACTGTGACTGCTATTTATTATAATTTATTGTGGTATTGACCTGCAGGGGCACACAAGGGGCTATATCCTGACTTAACTTCCCTTTCGGTGCTCACATTTTAAAAGGGAGTTTTGAGCTAGGAGATAATATGCTGGGTTCCTGGTCGAGGACACAATAAGGCCTTTGTTAATTTTTGGAAAGCCAGAGAGGCTCCCTGTCTCTCCCTTATAAGGTCAAGAGGGCAGACTTTAGGACTGAAGAGAATCCTTTCAAATTCTCAAAGTCAAGGGGGAAATTTTGGGCCTACTGACTTTAATTCTCAATTTTTTAAATTAACAAAAATTAAATGGTTGTGGTCAGATAGGGTCAGGTGTTCAATGCCTATTCAATTTGGCATCTCGAGACTTAATGCTTGGCTTCTCTGCTGATGCAGGCATATCCCAGGCCAAAGGAGATAATGGCATTAGCAAGTAGAATCACAGCCCATTAGGTCTGGGTCTGCTAAGTCATTTTATCAAACAACTGAGAGAAGTGAGCAAAATTTGGGTTCCTGCTTGCCTGAGCTGAATGTCAACGAACCACTGCCCTAGGAAAATAACATCCTGGGCTGTGGCCTAGCCCTTGAGTCAGCCAATACCAAACTCTGGTCCAAGGCAGTTACTTTTGTTACTAGTATCAAGTCTCTGCTACTTCATTTCCACAACTTCTTCAGGAGAATGCTGTCTCTCCCAACAACAACTTCTTGAGAAGTTCTGTGGAAATGCTTATCATTTACCTAATGTAAGTAAAGCCACTGTTAGGGTCAATGAATCAAAATGTATTAAGCACAGAGGAGGGCCCATGGAAAAACAATGAAAAAAAAGAAAGAGCTGCTGTCCTCTCCAGGTTGTGTGGGCTCTGGGCTCTAAACCTTTGGCCCCCAATAGGGGCCAATAGGGGAGTGGTCCCAGCCTGCTCCTCAGGGTGTACATGGCATGGGACAGCTTGTTGGGGTGGGGTGTTTAATTAATTAAGAGTGTGGAAGTCCATGCCCAGATCACTCTTAGTCTTATAATTCCCAGACACTGGAGTCTTACTAGGGGATGGGTCTGTTTTCTGACATACTCTGGTCAGGCCCTAGAACCATCCTTTGCCACCCATAGCTGTTGTTCACCAGACCACACCAGATCAGAGTAGTTGGCCAGGATTGAATCTAGTCTAGACCCATATACCAGGGTTAGACTAAGACCCCTTTGGCTTCTGGGTCAGTCAAGACATGTACATTTTGTTTAACCCATCACATTCTTTTCTATAAAAAAAAAAAGCTGTTTTGGGGACAGCATTTCTAAGTTGGTCAAGGTCACAAAGGATAAATTCACAAATGGAGTACAACTTAGCTACTAAAGCTTTGCATTAGTCTATAGGGAGGGTGAGGGGGAAGCAGCGGTGCTGCAGAATACCCTTCCGAGGACCGAGCATGCCAGACGGACACCGCCACCTTCCCTGGGAGACAGGCCCCCTAGAACATTGCAGAAGAAACATGGCTGGAATGACACAGGACATGGCACTAGTTGAGTTTGTGATTGTGCATTTCTTAAGGAATAGGCGACATTTTTTTACAAGTTTATATTTCTACATGTCCAAAGTTACACATTAAAAAGTGAATATGTGATGAGTTAGGTCCCGATAGTGATTTTGTGAAAAGTCTCCAAGTGGAATCTAAAGTTGACCCACTGTGAAATGATTAATGATGGGCCAGCTTTTATAAATGCTTAGGAGAATTTGGGGTGTCTGCTGAATCACCATAGAGCCTTCAGGCCTCAGAAGTTACTACCAGTTTACAAGAAATTTTTAGATGTTTCTGTCTTTTTTTATATATAAAGAATATATTTTGAGGGTTCACATAAATCAAACCAAATAATGCCATTTCAAGATAATATTGATTGTTTAACACAGATGTGATTCAAATCAGTATAAAGGAAAATGAAGGTTTCACAGGTACCTGGTGGTCTCTTAAAATGCAAACACTAATGCAAATGTTGAAACGGATTTACCTTATCATTTCTTTCACATAGAAACTTTAACCTTTGAGCTCGCTTATGCATAAATACTCCATCCAAATGTCCTGTTTCCACTGACCGGATCTCAATAGCTTTCTCGCCCCAGCCCATTATCTGATTGGAATGAATGTAGGCTGTCAAAAGGAATTTCCAAAACTGCATTAAAAACATTAGATGGGCAATAACTCACAGCATCTGTTCACATCTTAACCACAAAAATGACAAACGACTTGAGATAAACAGACAAAGCAAGTCTTACAAAGTGTTATTCACAGACTTTTTTTTTTTTTTTTTTTTTTTTTTGTGTGTGTGTGGAATCAAATGGTTGTTTCACATTTCTTGATTTTCGTTTCATTTGGGGGGTGTAACTGCTGAAGGAGATAAGGAATGGTTAACCTACCCACGGACGTGGGCATTTCTCCCCATTGGAGCACCACATCCTTAGTTATCCGGCCGTAGGTGTTCACATACACCCCCTCATCCTCATAGCAAACAAGCATTTCCATCCCATCTGTTTTAGGCAAGATGACAATGGCATGAGGAGTGATATTGCCCTGAATCTAGAAGACAAAGAAAGGTCAGGCATTATTCTTTTTAAAGACAAGGCAACATCTTGACTACTAATCATTAAGAATTGCAAAAATGAGGGTCCCCCCACCATTTTCATTCTAGAGACTGACACTTTGACTTGCTTAATTGAACCACCCACCTGTCACATACTCTGGTAAACACACACCTAGGCACTTGGTGGAGAATCCAATTTACCTGGTCCTGAAATAACAACAACTCTGGAGCACCTACTGTGCGCCAAACACGGGGCCCTTTACCGATACAATTTCTAGTCCTCAGAACAAGTCCCCCTGGGAGATACCTTTTGTCTATAAATGAGGCAATTGCATTTCAGGGATTATCCAACTGGATCAAAGCTGCACTGATATGTGGTGGTGGAATTGGGACTTGAGCACATGCCTTCCAGATACTGAAAATCATGTTTTCCATCTACTTCCAAAAAAGACAGGGAGAAGCTGCATTTGATAGAGAAGAGCCTAACTGGGCCAAAAGGAGGGACCGAAACAGATTCCCACCAAATAGGTTATGGGCAGATAGCACAGATTGTTAAACTGGATGCCTAAATAACTGAATAATAAAAATTAGTGGTTTGCTTAGAAAAAAATCTAAAGTTATCACTCATTACAAAAATATCACTATTGAAATAAGTGTAGATTGACTTGTTCTAGGAGAAGAGAAGTGGTGCTGCTGTGATCCCCAAGTTGGAGATGTTATGTAGTCCAATAGCTGCTTAGTGGGTAGGAATGGGAGGATCAACAATGACCATGGTGATGCCCCAGAACTCTGATCCTGGGATGTCTCTCTCTCTCTCTCTCTCTCTCTCTCTCTCTCTCTCTCTCTCTCTCTCTCTCTCTTTCTCTCTCTCTCTCTCACACTCACACACACACACGCATGCACACACGCGCGCGCACACACACACACACACACACACACACAAGGCGAAGCTGTAATGCAGCAATGAATGACATGAATGTGTATATGTGTGTGTGTATGATATACTAAAACAACTTTTTCCCCCTCTAATTATATTTCTTTGGAGTAAAAAGTCTTTAAACTCTCAAAATACAAATCAGCAACAGATTAGGCCTCAGATTTTCCAAATAGTTAGCCTTGGAATTACATGAAGAAACCACAATTTACACTAAGCCAATACCACTATGCAAAACCATGTGCAGCATTTGGGTGAAAAAGGTGAAGGGGTTACGAAGTACAAATTGGCAGGTATAAAACAGTCATGGGGATGTCAAGTACAACATAGAGAATATAGTTAATAATACTTCAATAACTTTGTGTGGTGCCAGGCGGGTACCGACTTTCTGGGGGATCACTTCGTAAGTTACTTAAATGTCTCACCACTATGCCGTACACCTGAAACTAAGATAATACTGAATGTCAATGTAACCTAAAAATAAAAAAGAATTTAAAAATAAAATTAGGAGATGTGTTTTAGGCAATGTGTCAGCATAGTAATGTTAATACTATAATTTGCAGGGCCCTGAACCAGCTACTTTGAGTGTATTACCTCATTTAATGTGATGAAAACCATATAAGATAGGATCTTTTATCCCCATTTTCGAGTTGTGAAAGCTGAGGGTTGGAGAGACTGCCTAATGTGTCCATAACTGCAAAGTAAATACAGGCTAAGCCAGGGTGTCAGATTCCACTACATGAACTATGGAATTGAAAAGAGAAACAAAAATGGCAGAAAAAGGGCTATTGGCCTTCTCTTACATGAAATGAACGAACCAATCTCTCTTTAAAACCTGAAAATAGGAACTAATCTATGGAACACCCGCTTAAAGAACAGAATTTATGCCCTTGAAGGAAAAACACCATATGTATTTTAATCTGAAGTTCAATGAGACAACCTATCCAGTAAATGGCAAAGAAACGCTTTATGTGTTACTCAGTTTTAAGCAGTCATAAACATTAAATTTACTTGTTTGATTTATTAAAAGCATTGTCTATTTAGTGAAGGTCAAAAGTCCATCCGCTTTATTGACCAGTAATGGCATGACTTCTATTAAAAATATACAACGTTTCTACATGCAGGTTGTTGCACGGAGAACCATAACAGTAGGCTTCCAGAAACTTACATGAGATGGTATGTAGATATCATAAGAGTTTCCTGAATCAACATCAATTACATGGAAACCAGTGTGTGAACCGAAAATAACCTTTAATCTTTGACCTTCTTCTACTGTGAGATCCACAAGCAGTGGCTTGTGCTGGAGATCTGAAAAAGACTTTAAAAATCACACCATGAGTGTACACGTCATCCAAACAGGTTATCTTAATAATTTTTTCCTTTAGCCATTGCCTGGTGGCATTTAATAACTAACTTTCTTAAACAGAAACACCAGAAAATTTCTCTTTCCATTTTAAGTCTATTCATATTCTGGATCTAGGAAGAAGGGTCTAGCATCCATTTGTGACCCTTTCTCCACCCCTTGTCCCCCAGGAAAGAGAAGTAGTTTACAGTTGTCATTTTTGACACCGTCATCATATGTTAAAACTGCTGTTCTTTCCTGTTTATTTCTGGCCTTTTCCCTCAGGAGAAGGTCCAATCACCTGTCTGGCCCCTCTCTTTCCAATGTGACAGACAGGCTAACATTGGCTGCCACCTTTTCAGAGACATTCTGGGGTGGGCCACCAGGTCAGCTCTATGCTGAGCCTACTCAGGATTAATGGAAAGGCAGAGGTAGAACATCACAAAACTCAAAGACTCATTTTTTTTCACATGAATGTTTATAGCAGCTTTATATGAACAAATCCTCCAAACTGGAAAGAAATTCACTTGGCATCCTTTGGCAGGAAAAATGGTTAAACAGCCAAAACCGGTTTGGCTCAATGGATAGAGCGTCGGCTTGGGGACTGAAAGGTCCTGGGTTCGATTCCGGTCAAGGGCATGTACCTTGGTTGCGGGCATATCCCCAGTAGAGGGTGTGCAAGAGGCAGCTGATCAATGACTCTCTCTCATTGATGTTTCTAACTCTCTATTTCTCTCCTTTCCTCTCTGTACAAAATCAATAAAATATATTAAAAAAATGATTAAACAAATTGTGGTATATCCATACTATGAACTACTACTCAGCAATAATCTATACTAATCTATACTAATAAAAGAGTAATTATGCTAACTAGACTGGGAGACCTTCCGGAGACCTTCTGGACAAAGCCATGATGGTGGGGTTGAGGCAGAGGTGGTTAGGGGCGATCAGGCCAGCGGGGGGGAGGGGGGGCAGTTGGGGGCGATCAGGCCAGCAAGGGGGAGCAGTTGGGGGCAAGAAGGCTGGCAGGGGGCAGTGAGCGTGAGCAGGCCGGCAGGCAGAGTGGTTAGGGGTGGTCAGGCAGGTGATTGGTTAGGAGCCAGTGGTCCCGGCCTGTGAGAGGGATGTCTGACAACCAGAGTCGGACATCCTCTGAGGGGTCCCAGATTGGACAGGGTGCAGGCTGAGCTAAAGGACACCACTCCCCACCCTGTGCACGAATTTCATGCACCAGGTCACTAGTCCTATTAATAAAAGCCTATGTGATTGTGATGTTCTTATGCCATAACGAGCGATCACCAGGAGGCTGCGTGTGCAGTGGGCATGTGTGGGTGAGTGGGGGCTTGACACTTCATGTGCGGCGTGGAGATGGGTCCCAAGGCTCCAGCCTATCTCTTCGGGGCAATCCATCGAGGAGCCCTGAATGTGTGGGCAGTGCCTACCTCTTTGGGGCTCCTGCACTGTGAGAGGGCACATGCCAGGCTGGGGGACCACTCCTCCCCAGTGCATGAATTTCATACACCGGGCCTCTAGTAAGGAATCAACTACAACAGTGTGGATGAATCTTCAGAGAACTATGCTTAGTTGGCTAGTTGGGTATAACTATACAGGAAAAAGGAGAGCTCCAGCTAAGTTAATGTAGGTTCTACTTGTTTGAATCACAGCTAACACCGCAACTACCTATCAATCAAGTGTGCTTCTGTTTTCCTTTGCCACCTTTTACCTTTATTGGGTCTTGAAGTCTGGGAGAGAATTTGTGAAACCCCAAGTTATAATGCCACTGCCCCCTAACAGACTCCTCTCCTCATCCACTGCTAACGTCCTCACAGGATGGGAGACCTTAGCCTGGTATCCTTGTCCAGTGGGAGGGCTCAGCCTCCTGCCATCGCCAATCTTTTTTTCCAAGACCTTCCTTGCCTTTGCTCTTCCCTCTTTCCAGGCCTGGTGTGATCTGCTGAACAAAGCATTTCACATTCTCTCATGCACTTTGGCCAGTAAAATGATGGCAGCAACTTCAGAACTGGAATGGGATCTTGATTGAAAAGCTTTTGCAGTGAGAGATTTTGGCAGAACAGTAGTACCACTTTAGCTTTTAGGAGTGACCCCTTAAGTGTTATTACTAACCTAATGCATTCCAAAAATTTCTCTGTATAAAAGTGGGGTTATGGAGGGGTGCCCATTTCCACTGATGCATCTATCTTCTTGTGCACATCACAAATGAGCCCCTAACGCTAAGGGGAATAAAAAAAAAAGTGGATGATTCTGCCCTGAAGATGGACTCATAGCATTCCCAAGGCAGCTTCTGCCATCACATGGCATATGTGGGAAGTAAGTATACAGAAAGGGTCAAAGGGAATAATGGCCAAAAGTTGGGGAAAAAGTGAGAACCTCTGAGATATAAAGAAAGAGACAGAGGCAGCAAGAGAGAGAGAATGAACGGAAGAGAAATTTACATTGGCTGTGGACAGACTATACAGCTCTGAAAACATCGGAGTGCCCACAAGTACTGGCCCTTCTGGCATTTAGGGGTCAGTTTTCATGATCTAGGGCACATGTGTCAAACACAAGGTCCTCGGGCCAAATCCGTCCCGCCAGGCCTTGCAATGTGGCCCGCACCGCGCTGTCATCACTGCACTCCGCTGCGTTTCCATCACAATGACAGTTTATGACTGTTCAGTAAACCATTTGGCCCGCGATTTAGGCTGGATTTTAGATTTTGGCCCCTTCTCTGATTGAGTTCGACACCCCTAATAGGGCAATAGGACTAGCATATCCCTATTCTGCTCTTGTCGATTAGTCTAACCATGGTGGGTAGAGACTCAGACAAGGTGAAAAAAAAGCCATTGAAATTGAAGAATGTAAAGAAGCTAGATCATTTTCAGATGTGACTAAGTTCAGTTTTCATTTTAGAGAAATTGGAAATATGGAGCATCAAGTGAGTTTTAGGGACTTTACCCCACAAAGCTTATTAAGATTGTTAAGATTTAGAGACTCAGTTCAACCTTAAAATGCAGAGCTGCTGTTGGTCTGCCTTTTTGAGATGAGATATCAGAGTGCCCTAGTTAGGTGGCTGTATAAAGAATCTCTTTGCCTAATACCACAATTAAGGATTTGCCCAGGGAACCATTCCATACTAAATGCCACTTGGAGATGGTGATTCATAGACCTGAATGGAGGAGTGAGTACCCGAATTTTAATTTGACTAATTTTATAGCATTTATTACTCCTGAGTCTTTACTTTCAGAATAATAAATCTAAGAGTTTCTAGACTTTTAAAAGAGGTTTATTACATATAGGAATATTATATTAGTCTAGGTGCAAAACAGAGCACTTTGTTAACTGGTAGGAACCTAAAATAAAAAACAAAAGAAGCACTTTTTAGGTAATCACATGCCTGCTTACCTTAAATGCCATGAACTTATGATAAGGTTTGGGAGCCCAAGCATATATCTCCACGGCATTCTTTAAGGCAATCACCAAGAATTTGATCCTTTCATATTTAACTGTAATAGAAAATTATAAATTAAAAAGCATATCAATTTATTCAAGTTTTTTTATCAATGAATGTGTAAGCATAATATGCAAATATACAGGGTGAGGCAAAAGTAGGGTTATAGTTGTCTGTTTGGAAAATAATACAGTAATCAATAAGTAATAATACAAGAATAAACCATGTTTCACATATTAACAACTATACACCTGCTTTTGCTTCATCCTGTATATATAAAACGACAATTGAGAGTGATGATATTGGTGTAGGATTTTCTCAGAGAGACAGACTTAACTTCCTTTTGTGTATCTGGTTTGCATAATACTTGGGGGTCTTCTGTTTTGTACTGAACACTCTTTTCTTCATCTAAGGATGTAACTGGCTTAGGATTGTCTTTAACTACTAGGTCTAGATGTAAACTATACATTATAATAAGAATATACATACTATCCCTTGATGTTTCCTTGCCTAGCTTTTGTGTTCATTCACATGTAAGCAAGCAGGGGAGAGCTGGTAGAAAAATTAGCAAATGGGTAGAGACATAAAACTTCCATTTGCTTATTTATCCACATTGGAATTTCAATTATTAGAAATGTATAAGGAATTAGTGCCCTTATAAAAGAGAACCTAGAAAGATCCCTCTGCCCTTATGGTATGTGAGGTTGTAGCAACAAGACAGCTGTCTCTAAAGCAGGAAGCGAGTCTCAGCAGACAGTGCATCTGCCAGTACCTTGGTCTTGATGGGATTCCCAGCCTCCAGACTGTGAGAAATAAATTCCTATCTACAATATAATAATCTATAATAATAAAAACCGAATGGATTACCAAACAGGCTGTGTGGGGCAACCAGACTGTCAGGGGGGGTTAGTAAGGGGCAACCAAATGACTGAGCAGCATGCTGTGTGGGGCAACCAGGCTGGCAGGGGGGTTAGTGAGGGGTGACCAAATGACCGAACAGCAGGCTGCATGGGGTGACCAGGCCAGCAGGGGGGCACAGTAATGGGTGACTAGGCTGGCAGAGGAGGGCAGTGAGGAATGACCAGGCTGGCAGGGGGGGGCAGTAAGGGGCTACAAGGCCAGGGGGAGGGCAGTTGGGGTGACCAGGACTGCAGAGGGGACAGTAAGGGGTGACCAGGCCAGCAGTCAGGTGAGCAGCTTGGAGCCAGTGGTCCTGGATTGTGAGAGGGATCCCATATTGGAGAGGTGCAGTCTGGGCTGAGGGGAACACCCTCCCCATCTCCCAGTGCCCCTCGCCCCCATTCACGAATTTTGTGCACTGGGCCTCTAGTCTGTAATAATAAAAGCATAATATGCTAATTAGACCAGGCAGCCAAATGACATTCTGGATGTCCTTCCAGATGACCTTCTGGAAGAAGCTGGGGCTGGGAGGGAAGCCCGGGTCCCAGGTGCCTGCTGATGGCCGGAGGGAAGCCTGGGTCTGAGGTGCTAAAGGGAAGCCCAGGTCCCATTGCCAGAGGAAAGCTGGTGCTGGCAGTGGGGGAGGAAGGCCTATTCTTGCACGAATTTTGTACATAGGGCCTCTAGTTGTTTATAAGCCATCCAGCCTGTGGTATTTGGTTATAGCAGCCTGAATAGACTAAAATAGTACATACGGCAGTCATTTTTTTTTCAATGCAATTTTGAACAGAATATTCTGTGTTCTAAAGAAATTGGACATCCCAGAATAACACCAAATTCATGCTCTTTGAGCTCTTTTTATTTTTTTGAGATCTTTTTTTGAAGCATGTCCCTTTTGTTTACACATTCTGACTTTAATATACTTTCACCTATTACTTTAGCAATTTATTTCTAAATAAAATATTTACAATGTTATTTATTGATTTTTTTTCAGTTGTGCATATTATCTACTGACTTTGTAGTATGGAAAGGATTTAGTTTCTTCTAACTATCTCCTCTCTAGTCTTGCTCTTAAAGATACAAATTTCTTCTTCTCCATTCAATATAGTGACATTTGTAATTTTTTGTTAAATCACTATTCTGTGTTCAAATTATTATTGTTCACAGATGAGTGCATAGCATACCATAATTATGTTTGCTTTCTTGTTTTCCCTCATGTTTTCATGTTTTTATTTTCTATGTATCAAATAAGTATGTGTAAGCCTTCTTCTAGAACTGTAACTGCCTTCAATAGTCAAACATGACAGGTAATCCATTAGTAAAATTTTATTTTTTTTCTTGAACTCACCTCTTCTGGAACCTTTTGCTTGAACTGACAGACACACACATACATGTACCCTATTGGTTCTGTTTCTCCGGGGAGCTCTGGTGAATTCAGATGGATTATAAAGATGAGGTGAAAATAACCTTTCCCTCAGAATGATGAAGCCTAGATCCATTGTCTTTCAATTTTCTAGTATTGCTGATAAGTCCCAGGCCACCTGAGTCTGGTTCTATTATAACTAAACTGTTTATTTATTTAGTTATGATCTGGAAACTTTAAGGAGCTTCTCATTTCCTAGATACTGAAATATCATGTTGAAACATCTTGAGGTGAATCTTTTTATTTTATTTTATTATTATTTTTTTTTAATCGATTCTTCTGGGTACTCAGTGAAACCTTTCTGTGATTTCAAGGCTTTAGTTATAAAAAATGTTTCTTATATTTTTTCTTTCATACTTTCCTCTTCTATTTCTTATTTCTCTCTTTTTTTTTCTCTAAAACTCATGTTACTGAGATTTTGAGCCACTTTTTATTTTCAACTTCCCCCTCTCCATCTCTCCTTTTTTTGTTCTACTTTCTAAGAGATTTCTCATTTTTATCTTCCAACATTTTTATCACTTTTTTTTATTCCTGCCAACACATTTTAATTTCTAAGATTTTTTTCTAGTCTTCTGAATGGCTTTCCCCAACCCTGCTCCACAATTTTAAATAGCCTTTATTCTTCTTTTATGAAAAAGTTTTTATAATCTTTCCGAAGTTATCATTTCTTTCTTTAAAATTTTCTTCCACTCCTCATTATCCTGTTCCTTCTAAACCCCTTTCTAAGTTTCCTGCCTATCAGTGGATTTCTCCATTTCTGATATGTGGGCTTATCGACCACTGGGCTTCGCTTTAAGATGTTAGGCAGCAAGCTTTGTTCATGGCATTTCAAATACTAATGCCTGAACAGCTTTTCTTTCTGGCCATTTAGTTTCTCCAAAGATGAATCTTTGAATCTCTTGCTTGGGACTGACATTTTGGGAGCTAAACGGGATGAAGGTGTGTGTGTCCTTACAATTTAGTATTTCCTATCATCAGATCGGCTGTGCCAACCTTTCATCTTCTATTTCTTTCTTTCTTTTTTTTTTTTTTTTTAAATCTTTATTGTTGAAAGTATTACATATGTCCCCCCTTTTCTTCCACTGACTTCTTATAACCTGTCCCCACTACCCTATTGTATGAGTCCATTAATTATGCATATGCATACAAGTTCTCTGGTTGATTTCTTCCCACCCACCCACACTTCTGTTTTGATTGGGAGCCGGGCAGCTGCCTGACTGACTTCTACTATAAGGACGTGTTACTCATCAACTTTTCAACAATCCTTCTGTTTTCAACTTGACTTTATGCTCCCACTTGGGGCCTCAGGTCCTGGGTCTGCCTGGGTTCTGTTAAGTGACTGGAGTGATTTTGATAAATTTATTCAATGAAAACTTAAAATTCAGCATTTCCTATTTGGCTAAGTTTGTTTTTAATCATCCAGCTACTCTTGTTCAATTTTGTTGACATCTCATTTGTTGGTTTCTCTCCTCCTGGTCCATTTGTCCCTGTGGGTTTATGACATTTGTATTCCTTCACTGTCATTTTAGTAGGCAGGAGTGGCTATAAATGCTTAAACTGGAGCCTGGGGCTTTATTCTGAATGTACTCTTTAAACCTCACCCACCTGGCTTTTTTTGTTGGGAAATAATGGAAGTGTACTTAAGGTTTCAACAACATCTTAACTTGGTCATAAATGCATCAATTTCTGATATAGAAAAAAGAAACTTAACAGAATAATTCAGATTGAGCACAAAACAGTTCCATGCTTTGAGACTTACCAACTTTGTAATGTATACAGCCTTCTAAGTCCCCAACAGTGATCCAGCCTTGTTTCTTTTCCACTTCCGGGTCATTGTGTAGAATTCTGTTTCTTAGCCATGAAAGATAGTAAACTCGTAGCTTATTCTTCTTTCCTGTTGAAATAATGGAGTTTTAATTCCAAACCCCTGTGTTAGCTTTTTCTCTTCCCATCTCCATTTTATTTTAGTCATTTATTTTCATTTACAATTGTGTGTGTGTGTTTGTATAATATAAAGGCACAATAGCCAGTGTCTCCAGCACCATCAAAGTATGTGTGCCTCTGCCAAAACTTATGATTGAAACAACCCAAATTGTTTTAAACAAATAACCATTTTATAATTTGTCTATGCCTTCAGGTCGTTTATTTTTATTTTTATTTGAGCATGCTGCTCTTACACCTTCTCTTCTTGAAGCAAAGGGTAGTGTCTGCTGATAGCAGTAAGACCTAACTGTGTAACAGAATGGTTAACCAAAGTTCCAGAATAGTCTAGATCTAATTATATGAAGGAATTCTGACAACTGGACATTTTATCATACTTATGTGTGACTTCCATTCCTTCACCTGCTAACCTAACAGCATATGTGAATAGAGAGCTTCTTATTTACCTCCTCTATTACTTTAAAGATGGCAGCTGTAGTAGATTTATTTTATAATTAACAAATAGAGGGATTTTACAAGGAAACAAGAGAATTAAGTTCAATGAGGGCAGTCTGAGCTATAACACTGGACTGAGATCATAGAAAGAAATACCACACAAAAATGGGGAAGGAAAAAGAGATGAGTACTTGAAAAAAACAAGAAACAAAAAACAAGTTCCCTTTGGTAAAATGATCCTGGAATAAAGAATATTTAGTATGATAAAATTTAGGCCTGTGAGTTTTCCTTCTTGGGTATTTATTTTCCTTTGATTTCTCTTAGGTATCAAAAGGTGTTTTACATTTTACAGAGATAATATTTACCAGAAAACAATTCATTACAGCACTGCACACTGGATTTGACAGGAGAGTGCATTTGTAGCTTAAATTAAGGAAATCATAGTGAAGTTACTGCTCCTCTTTGTAGCCAAAAGCCTAGAATATGTATTGACCAGGATGAGTGGGAGAGCCACCTCTTCCCTCTTTCTGCCAACACAGACCCAAAGGCAGTTCAAGCATCCTTTGCTCCTATCTTCATCTTTTTTCTTTCCCCATCCACGCCTCATGAGAAGATAAAATGCTTTCACTTTAAAAAATGGGAATGTGTCACTCACAACATAATGAAACCTGAATGTGACTTTTCTGGTATCATTTCCACTTTTGGTAGGTGACTGGCAGATGTGTGGTTTTAAATGTGATTTGGTAGTAGAGCAATCAAAAAAGCAATTAACCAGAACAAAGGACTACACGGAATTTAACTCAAATGATAATAGGAGAATAATTTACTTGGTTAACTCTTATGTGGGCAGAATAAAAAGAAACGAAACTGAGTATTTAGTGGAAAGGTAAAAGAAAGACATTTAAAAGTAAAGACATTTTATTCAAAATAGAAGTACAGTTGAAGAGTTCAACTTTATTCAAGATTCAACCCAGTAGCACTGCATTGTCTCTGCAAAACGGTGGCTGAGTGTCGAGCCATGTTTTTCAAACTTCACTTTTGTCTTCATCTTTTTGTTTTTTGTTTTTTTTTGTTAACCCTTCCCCAAGGATATTTTTCCATTGATTTTTAGAGAGTGGAAGGGAGGGGAGAGGCAGAGAGAAACACTGATGTGAGAGAGACATGTCAACTAGCTGCCTCCTGAACATGGCCCAACCAGTGTTGGGAATCAAGCCTGCAACTGAGATATGTGACTTTGACTGGGAATTGAACCTGGACCCTTCAGTCCGCAGGTCAATGCTCTATCCACTGAGCCAAGCAGGCTAGGACTGTCTCCATCTTTTTAGTAAAGCTCTTTTGGGATCAGGAAACTGCAGAGCGTAGCAGGAATGTTCATTCCCACATTCAAATTTCTTTGCAGACGCAGTCACCTAGTGGGCCAGCTGTGCTTGCTAAAACATCAGTGGACTATAAGCTGGAGCAGTTCTTGTGAGAAGAGAGACCACAGAAATTCATGCTTATAAAATTTCTTACTCCCAGAAGCCTACGTTTTGATCTTCTCCCTCTGAGAGTAGACAGCAATGACTGGAGTGCAGACATCTTAAAAGCATCCTTGCTGAGTCCTGGCAGTGGTTAAAGGCCCATAATGATACAGCCTTCGTGGTATGTCCCTGCCTAATTCAGATTTCTAGCAGAGGTGAAAGAGATTTACCTTTGGAGGTCAGACTGTCCAGAGCTACAAAATGCAAGTGATCTCACTCTGACTCTACTGCTATAATTCATTGTGTCCCTTGTTAGCTGGAAAGGGCAGAAATTACTGTTCTTCAGGAACGAGGTGATCACTTCCCCACCTGTGCAGACCTGGAGGCCTCGGTTATCCCAGTAACATACCTGATATTGTCACGAGGACATTCAGTCCCTCGAGCACATCCATCTGCTGAAATCGCCTCCGGTTGATCAGATTATAGACTTTGCCTTGCCCGCTTCGGTCCAAAAGCATCAGGCCATTTTCAGTTCCCACCAGGAGGTTCACACCTGCGAATTTAAGAAGCACCCCAAGACTGACTTTTTACAGGCTTTAACCTTCTGCATCTGGGGTCCCTCTAAAAGCTAAGAAACGGTGCTTTGTATAAATATAAACTAATGGGCAAGGAGGCAGTGTAGTCAGGAGTGCAAAAGTAAAAGCTCTGACCTAGTAATTAAATCACTGTCTCTTTGGTAATGGAATTAGTTTTAATTTATGAAGTTGTAGCAGCATTTATTGCATCTGGGCATTTACTACCTAGTATAAAGAGTCCTTCTCAAGAGGAGCCTAAAGCACAGCTGTGACACCACCACAATTTGCCTTTGTTCCTTTCCTGTAATACCCACTCTTTCTTGGCTCTTTAAATCACACCTCGAGACTTCCCCAAGGTCCACTCCCACCCTTGTTCATGCAGTGATTTCTAGCCTATCCACCTTCAACAAAGAACAGAGCCCCATTTCCATACCCCACTGGGAGGAAACCCCTTCCTTCCCCTCACACCACAGCTTAACTTATGCTCTAAGGTTCTGCTCCCTGTTAGGAAATGAGAAAATAATTCAAGAGAAGGTGTGAATAGCTTGAGAGTCACAGGGATAATGACTGTAAGGAACTTCTCAGGCATCTAAATCTAGTCAAGCCCTCTTCTCATACAATAATCCCTATTAGAAAGCCTGTCTGGATAGCTACAATACTAAAAATTCATCCCTAGGCAAATCACCGCCCCTCCCACCCCCAACACACAACACTCACATAAACACTGAGGTCCAATGCACCATGGACTATATTTATGAATAGGTAACTTTCTAACTTCCCTTGCTTGTTGTATGTCTTATCTTCTGAGGAACATCAATGCCTGCTCTTTCATGTACACGGTCAATATTAACATGTCTATCTTGTTGGTTTTTATCTCTTCTCCAGAGGACAGAGCCTTACTTCTGCCTATCACAGTTCCCATGAAATGGTTTTTGGGCTTCACGCTCTTCTCCACTAACATCTCAAATGCCTTTGTCCTTATAAAATTGTGGCCCCCAAACCCGATCTAGTACTTTAGATGGGTACAGGTGAGGCATGTCTTTCCCTGATCTGAACATGGCATTTATAGGAACACAGACCATCACACCTACACTGAGTCTGAGGTCAGCTAAAGCCTGCAGATCTTTTTCACAGGAACTACAGGTTAATGTTTTGAGCTGAAGGGGTAGGTTCATTAACTATTTTCCTTTTCAAATTTTATCCTGTGATTACTAGAGTGGCCTTTAGCAATTCACTGAAATATGCTGGTCTCATTTTTCAGCAGTGAAAGAGAGGTAATGCCTTCACTCCCCTTGTGAGATGTTGAAGGGATCACAGAATGTGGGGCACATCACACAGTGCTGCGCACATAGTGTGTGTTGTATTAAGTGGTAACTATTAGGTCTAGTAATAATTAATGTCGTTTTCTAATACTTTTTTTAAATCGAATTTAAACAATACAACAAAATTTAATCAACAATATAGTTGCCGTTGTTTTCCACTTCTTGTGCCCAACGCTCAGGAAGCATTTTAATCCCTCTGTTGTAAAATCCTTGTGATTTTGTTGCAAAAAATTCGGTCAATGCATTTTTGAGGCATTCTTCATTATGAAATTTTTTTCCAAGAAGAAAGTTTTGCAAAGAACGAAACAAATGGTAATCGGAAGGGGCAATATCAGGAGAATATGCAGGTTGAGGGAGAACTTTCCATTCCAACTGGCGCAGTTTTTCAGCAGTGATTCTTGCAGTATGCGGTCGTGCGTTATCGTGGTGAAGAATCACGCCCTTCCGATTAATCAGCGTGGGTTCTTTTTCTCTTAAAGCTTGGGCTAACCTTTCCAATTGGGCACTATACTCTGCACTTGTAATGGTTTGGGTAGATGGTAAAAGTTCCTAATGAAGAATTCCTTTAAAATTCCACCAAACACACAACATCACTTTTTTCGCATGCAAGTCAGGTTTTGGCGTGGGCTGCAGAGCCTCATTTTTGTCCAACCATTGAGGCCGCCTTTTCAAATTAACATACAGCACCCATTGTTCATCTCCGGTAACAATTTGCTCTAAAAACGGCAAACGGTTTTGATGAGAGAGGAGCGAACTGCAAATTGTGACTCTTTGATTACGGTTGTTGTCGGTCAACTCATGAGGAACCCATTTTCCAAACTTTTGGACTTTGCCAAGTGCACGCAATTGATTGGAAATTGTTTTTTGTGAACAATTTAAAGTTGTCGCAAGCTCTTGTTGGGTAATTTGAGGATTTTGCACCAAAAGAGCTTGAAGAGCTTCTTGATCAAAATTGGACACATGGCCTCGACCACTCTTGTCATCTAACCAAAAATTTCCCTCGCGAAATTTCTCAAACCAACGCTGGCATTTTCTGGCGCTAACTGCATCTTGACCAAGAGCACTACAGATGTTTTTTGCAGCCTCACTTGCTTTTCTTCCTAATTGGAACTCGTAAAGCATGCAGTGCCGAATATGCTCTTCATCCGCCATCTTCTTAGCCCTAGTTTTGCAACAAAAACCAAACCAAACACAAAACTTTTTCAAGCAAAACTTGTTAATTGCACTTCACACGTTCTGTAGATACCACGTGTTTGAAGGTTATGTCAATACAAGTCAACGCCAAGCAAGATTTTAAACGAATGTTAAAAAATGACATTAATTATTACTAGACCCGATAGATCTATTGTTGGCTCTAGTCCATCCTTTATGTCAGGTGGTTCTGAATCTCATGTCGTTATCCTGGGTATCTGTTTGTGCCACATATAAAATTGCTCTTGATCTCTCCTGAGGCCAAGATAGACCCAGGTCAGGTCTCTAACACTCATGATTCCAGCAATGCTCTTCTGATGGTAAGATCCCCTGGCTTTAAATGCTTGAGTGTCAACTCATTACTGAGTTGCAAAGAGCACCAACTTACCCCACAGCGCTGCACAAAGTATCTCTGAGTTGAAGCGTTTCTTGTATTTTCTGATTTCTGGTGTGTCGCTATGGGGCCGGATGTTGGTTGGATTTACGTTGACTACTGAAATCTTTCTGGCTTCATTGAGCTTGGCCTGTTCTTGCCTAAGAAGTTCGCTACTAAATAGAGCTTTGAGAAAAAGAATCAGAGAAATCAGTGGCTTCTTAAAAAGTAACCCATGGAGTTATGGAGAAGGGGTTTCAAAACACAATGATTTCTTCTTGTTTAGTGTGCATTGAAGCAAAGGCAAAGAAACTCTGAAGTATGCACATTTTACATTTTTTTTTTTAGTAGAATAAAGTATGTCATTCATAGAGGCAGTATTTTATCCATTAGTCAAAGAGGCTATGGACACCACTTGAGTAGTTTAAGGGATTACTCATAAAATTAAATACATCATCCTCATGCCCTGCCATATATGCAGGGAGGATTTGCTTTTTGAAATTCCACATTGTCAGCTGACAAATTGGCCTAAGTTGAGTCTGATGATTAGTGAGTTGCAGAGGTCTAGAAAGCAAGACTCTGTGGAAAGCAGCCAGGCTTTTGCAGTGGGAAACACACACCTAGAGCTCAACACAACTCCACACACACTTATCAAGTGTCTACTGCGTGCATAGCATTATACCCAGAAATTGCTTTTGAGAAACATGTGGTAAGTTTGGAGATCTCTGAGGAACAGCTTTTCCTAGGGCCCCTGGATACCTCTGGGTTCCTACCAAAAGCGACATAGAAGAAATCAAAGACAGATGCAAAGAAAGAACAAAATTTGTTTTAGGAATCCTAAAAAAAAATAATTAAAAATAAAAGTCTTCCCTTTAAGATAGGGCCTATAGAATACATGGCTTAACTATTGAACTATATGATTAATTTGTTTTTTTTTTTTTTTTTAGTCAGGCAAGAGCAGAAAGCTTAAAGCATCGGGGCTTTCTAGCTTACCCGTGGCTGATGATTCTTCATCTTCTTCGTCTTCATCGGTGGGAGAGGTCTGATATACTCTGGGGTCCACAAAGGGGGTGAAGGATGCTTTAGTGCTGCTCCCCATACCATACTAAACAATAAGCAAGAAGATGAAAAAGAGAAAATAAATAAATACTGCAGCTAACAATACTTTGCTTGGGCTTCAAAATAATTATAGACTCTTATCTGTCCAACTGTTTACACTCTAACCCCCTAGCCTCTCTCTCTAGCTTCTTTTGCTATTGGTTACTCACTAGCCATTGTACCTTTGCTAATTATCAGACTTCAAGAGTTACAGTGAACAAATTAAATTTTGGACCCTATGTGGCGCCTTAATATCTGGTAAAATAACTGGTGCCAGAGCTTATCTCTCCCTTGAAGTAAAAGCAATCTCATATTGACCAACTATCCTTACAGACTAACACAGTTGGCAATACACGAGGTAAGCATGTTCTCACTGCAGCACAGTTAACCAAAGGCTCTCTCTTAGGGACTTAGGGCCCTTCCACACTGGCCTCCTGATGCAGGTGGATTAGTTGTTGGCTCAAGAACCCTTAAAATCTTTAATGCAGAGACAATTTCATCCAGGAATTAAGGATTTTTCCTTCCTATGACAGATTTCTATTAAAAGGATAATTATATTCATATATCTTATTTGGAGACTTCATGAAGATATTAGGTTTGCAGGCTACGCACCTTGAGGACTTACTTAAAAAATAAGTCTTAAGGGCTTGGAAAGCACCATGAAGACATGAAGTCAGAATTAGTCTATGGGTGCTGAAACTGGTTTGCTCAGTGGATAGAACATCGGCCTGCGGACTAAAAGGTCCCGGGTTCGATTCCGGTCAAGGGTATGTACCTTGGTTGCGGGCACATCCCCAATGGGGGTGTGCAGGAGGCAGCTGGTTGAGGTTTCTCTCTCATCGATGTTTCTAACTATCCCTCTCTCTTCCGCTCTGTGAAAAATCAATAAAAATGTAAAAAAAGAAAAAAAAAGAAAAAAAGAATTAGTCTATGGAACAGTGAACTCAAATATCAGGCTCACGTCACGATATTCCATATTAGAGTATTGTAAAAGGAGCTCCAATAACCATCTCCTCATTTCATTTTTGTTGGTCATCTCTATTCTTTCAACTACATTCACGTTCTTTTAATATCCCAAACAGAGCTGCATTCAACATAAGAAGCACTTTTTAAAAAAAATAAATGCCTTTAATTACTTTTTATTTTTTAATTTAAAAATATAACCAATATCCCAAGACCCTTAAACACATAAGAAGAAAACCACAAAGATCCCATCTGACTTAATTCAAGATTTCCCCTCCACTTTATAAAATCAAAATCATTTCATCCTCTACAAGACTGGACTCTGCCTCTCAAGTAGAGTACTTTCACACACATTCTCTCCTTTGATCTTTAGAAGAAGTCTGTGAAGGAGGTGGGGGCAGGCACTAATATTCTCATTTAGAGCTAGAATGGTGACAGAATTTGAACCAGGGTCCAACCCCATGGAGTCTTCCTTGGTACCCACAGAGGTGTTCTGGCAGAAAAAAAATCTGCCCACACTGCATGCTACAATAGGCTGCTGCCCTTTCCTATATACTTCTGAGTTCTTTTCCTAAAGGCAAACAAAGCCTATTTACTCTATAACTTTAAAATCCAAAAGGTGCCTCATAAGAAATTAGTGTGTGGACGACATAAAACCACCAGTGCACATGCTTGATAACCACAAGTAGGAAAGGGCCTAAGTGTGACTCACAGGACTACTTATGAAATATGACCAAGCACTATGAACTCATCTCACTGGTCAATTTGGTCAATGACATCGATGAGTACTACCTAAAACACTGTGTTTATTGAGGCTTTTTCCCCCCAGGACTTTTTCCATCTGGGAAAGATAATATCCCATCCCTCCCTTTCTTATGCAATTTGGAGTTTAGAAAAATGAACACATAGAGAATGTTATCTATTTATTGATTTTTATTTTTCATAAATAAATAATTTCAACCTCATCTAATTTAAGTCAAACTTAGTTTGACTAAATTAATGTAAATATGAACCTCAACTATTGACCTTGGATTCTCTCTTGGCTGAAGTTGCTATCACTGGCCTGGCAGGTAGAAGGTCCCAATACTGGTCCCAGTGCTGTCTCAAGTCAGTTATGGGCCTTGGGCAAAGCTCTTCACCATATGAGCCTCATTTGTAGAATCAGGTATTGGTCCCTATGTACCTGAGAACTTTCACTGCTCTGCTTCAATGATTTCCTCTATCCGAGTCTATGTATAAATAGCTATAGAGCAGGAACCAACCAAACACATTTCTGGGAGCCTGTCAAAGACCTATTCTTGAAGACAGCAGGGTTTCAGAACCCCCGAGGGAGATCAGAGCTGTTGTGGCTATTGCCCAGCACCTACTTCAGACCCAGAGTCCATTTCCTGTGAAAGGGTAGAGACACGTCCCAGGCCCTCAGTGGGGGTTCCGGCTGGGGAACGACTTTGCTGCACCAGGTCCGGGAGGTTGATGTGACCGGCAAAGCCATTGCTGTCACTGTGGCCAGATCGCTTCTTCTCTCCAGATGTCTGAGGGGGCACAACACATGGGGGGAAGGTAATTAGAGGGGGAGGCAAAGGCCACCGAGTGACATCACCCCTCACATAGCACAGGCATAATGGTCTCCAAATTGACCCACTGGTGTGCAGAAGATACTACTCAAATTTCTATTATACCTAAGAAAATAAGAAAGAGGTTATGCTTTGTTAATATTTATTGTATAGTTTGACCCCGAGGCCTTCCCTGTGGAAAGGCAGGGATGTTGCAGATAGAGGGGCTAAGTGGGGCTCGCACTTGAAAATATTTGAGTGTGTTCTTGTGTATACATATCAGGTAACTGAATCTGTGGATCATATTACTATTGGGTCGGCAGCTAAGTAATTGCGGGTTTCACACATATATGGCTTCAGTTGAATTTTTAGGTTTGCAGACGTAGTACAAATGTAAAACACATTTTGTTATTTGATAGTTGGATATTCAGCTGTTAATCAGTAAAAAAAAGTTTTTTGATCTGTTTTGTAGTTTTTGTTTGGCGTTCGTTGAAAAATGGAAAATCAAAAGGAACATTTTTGTCATATTTTGCTTTTTTATTTCTGCAAAGGGAAAAATGCATCCCAAGCTCATAAAAAGTTATGTGCTGTTTATGGTGACGAAGCCTTAAAAGAACGGCAGTGTCAAAATTGGTTTGCCAAATTTCGTTCTGGTGATTTTTCACTCAAAGATGAAAAACGCTCTGGTCGTCCAGTTGAAGTTGATGACGCCCTAATCAAAGCAATAATCAATTCGGACTGTCACAGTACAACACGTGAGATTGCAGAGAAGCTTCATGTATCACATACATGCATTGAAAATCACTTAAAACAACTTGGCTATGTTCAAAAACTCGATACATGGGTTCCTCATGAACTGAAAGAATCACAGTTAACGCAACGCATTAGCAGCTGCGATTTGCTAAAGAAACGTAATGAAAATGATCCATTTTTAAAACGACTGATAACTGGCGATGAAAAATGGGTTGTTTACAACAATATCAAGTGGAAAAGATCATGGAGCAGGCCAGGTGAACCAACTCAAACAACATCAAAAGCTGATATTCATCAAAAGAAGGTTTTGTTATCAGTTTGGTGGGATTACAAAGGAATTGTCTACTTTGAACTCTTACCACCCAACCGAACGATCAATTCTGATGTCTACATTGAACAACTAACGAAATTAAACAATGCAGTTGAAGAAAAGCGGCCCGAATTGACAAATCGAAAAGGTGTTGTATTCCATCATGACAATGCAAGGCCACACACATCTTTGGTCACTCGGCAAAAATTAATGGAGCTTGGTTGGGATGTTTTGCCACATCCACCATATAGTCCTGACCTTGCACCATCTGATTACTTTTTGTTTCGATCTTTACAAAACTCCTTGAATGGTAAAAATTTCAATAATGATGATGATGTCAAATCGTACCTGATTCAGTTTTTTGCTAATAAAAACCAGAAGTTTTTTGAACGTGGGATTATGATGCTGCCTGAAAGATGGCAAAAGGTCATTGATCAAAATGGGCAATACATTACAGAATAAAGTTATTTAGTTCCATAAAAAAATTGTCTTTGATTTTCTTTTAAAAATCCGCAATTACTTAGTTGCCTACCCAATAGATTATAATGACAGAAACCCACAAAACAGATAGCATGCCCTAAAATATGGCTGAAAAGAACCAGCGGGATTAGGTAACACTAATAATCCAGGTACGTGTGTACTCCAAGAAAATGCAGAGCTGATACCCAACTCAGGGTTCTTTGTCAGTCACCAAGACGACAAATGATTAGCCCTGGCTGGTATGGCTCAGCTGGTTGGGAGTCATCCCAAATACTGCAAGGTTGTAGGTTCGTTTCCTGGTCAGGGCACATGCCCAGGTTGTGGACTTGAGCCCAGGTGGGGGTGTGCAAGAGGCAGCTGATTGATGTTTTGCTCTCACATGGATGTTTTTCTCTTTCTCCATCTCCTTTTTCCTCCCTCTGAAAATCAATTAAAAATCTTAAAAAATAAAAACCAAACACCCAAAAACAACCCACAAAGAAAAGCACACCTGAATAATTAACTAACCAGGTCTGAAAGGAGGTGAAAAAACAAACAAACAAAAAACAAGAAGCCATGGTGATGATCCAAAGATTATTTGAAAATATGGATTTACATCCACTATCACTAATGTCAAATCTCTCAATGAGCAATCATGGTGTCCTGTGATAGCACCCAGAAAAAAAACAAAAAACAAACCAGCATGACTAGTAAAGCATTTGAAATACAGTTTATGGTACCCCTTATTAATGCCCTTTAAAGGTATTTTATAGTGTATATAATACAGTAAGACAGATGTATAATGTGTAAATAAATACACTGTATTCTGTGGCATGCTCTAAAATTTTTACCAAGAGTTGCTTGACCTAACAAATTGTAAATCCCTGCCCAGGGAAGCAAAGTCTCCTTCCCAAAATCTCAGGGACAAAATGCAGGATCAAAAGACAGCTCTGCTCCCTAAAAGCCAGTGCCCACCCCATCATAGGCCTCACTAGTACTGCGCTATTTAATTTGATATTCATGCAACTAACTCATTGAGGGCTCTTAGAGCAGATCTGATTAAGGTACGATTCCCTTCCTTGTTTTTTCTTTCATTCATTTACCCAACAATTTTGAGTGTCTACTAAATGTGAGGCATTTTGCTGAACATTCAGGAATCAGTCAGGAGCAAGGCTGATGCCTTCCCTGCCCTGTTTGGGGCTGGATGCCATAAGCAAGGGTTCATGTTGTTTCTTTGACCACACCTGCCAGGCTTCTTCTTTCCAGAACATGTCCTGTTGTTTTAAAAAAATATATATTTATTGATTTCAGAGAGGAAAGGAGAGGGGAAGAGAGATAGAAACATCAATGATGATGAGAGAATTAGCTGCCTCCTGTAAGCCCCACATTGAGGATTGAGCCCACAACGAGGCCATGTGCCCTGACTGAGAATTGAACCATGACCTTCTGGCTCATAGATTGAAGCTCAACCACCGAGCCATGCCAGCCAGCCCTTGCCCTGTTTTTGCAATTATAGCTCTGCATCTGCCTCTGACTGGAAGGGAAAGGAAAAGGAGGCATTCCCCCCCAACCGACTCCCCCAGATAAAACAGACTCCCAAGGTCCCGAAGGGGTGCATGTAACTGAGGTTACCAGGAAGCCTGAGAAGTAACTGAAGACTTCCGTGCCCTCTATGTTTCTTGGCAACACGCTCCTGACTGTAAAGTGTCCCAGAGAGAGGCAATTTCTGGTCCCATTTTGCCACAGAGCTTATCTGCACATTTCATTTTCTCAATAACATTTCGGGGATTTCGTACTAATTTCTCTGATTGTCGTCTCCCTTATGTGCACTGGGCAGCTTTTCCATTTTCCTAATTTTTGTTCAAACACTGAAATGCTTTTTAAACATTTCCCCCCAACTTTCCAGTAGCATAAATCACACATGACCTCTTTAGAGTTTTCTAGTCTCTCTTCTCTCAGGAGCATTCTACCACAAGCCAAAAACGGATGCAACAAACTGGTTCTCAAAGACCTGAAAGGTTCAGGAGCGGAAATGGCCCAGACAGTGAAAAGTTGAAAGAATCCAGCAATGACCCACAAATCTCTCTTCACTTCTGAGATGTCAACCTTTTGTTCATTCAACCAGCACCTTCTTAGAATGAAATACTTTCTGTGTGCCAGGCACTCTGCTGGGAATATAAAAATAAGTAAACAACAGCCTTGCCTTCTATGATATTATTAACAGAACCCCCCCAAATCTCTATGATCTTCATGATCTCACCACTCCTACTAAGAGATTCCAAACATATGCCTGGGATCATGCTAAACACTTTGTGTTTATATCCTCACATGAACAACATGCATTAGCTTCCCATATGACAGGAGCAAAACTTCAGTGTAAAAAATTCAATTAACTTGCCCCAAGTGACACAGGTTTGTAAGTGGTGAAATCAGGGTTTGAGCCAAGGCTGTCTGTTAACAGAGCCCAGGTGCCCTGGGAGGCTGCTGTACAAGGTGGCTCAGCTCTCAGCCATAGCTGAATGGACCAGGATTGCACACCAGAGCCAAGCAGATTGCCGCTGGAATTCACCACTGGGCCTGAGAGATCCAGCTGGACTGGGATGTGGTGATTATTTTGCAATGGGGAATGGTGGGGGGGATGAGAATAGCTGCATGTGGAGGAAGAGAAAGGTGGGAGAGAAAGGGAGAGAGAGAGAGAGAGAGAGAGAGAGAGAGAGAGAGAGAGAGAGAGAGAGAGAGGGGAGAAATGTGGCGGAAATAGTGACAGAGCCAGAGGTGTGCACATGGCTCATAGACTGAAGCTCAACCACTGAGCCATGCCAGCCAGTCGAGCTCCTGATCACTTCTTAGCATCTGCACAACCCAACTCACTCTCTGCCTTTGGTGTCCTTCTATGAAATATTCTGACTCTTTATTCCTCACCTCTGATACCTACCCCACTGTTTTATGTGGATTCTTTTTCCTATTACTTGAAACCAATAGAGGCTTCTTGAAGATAAGTGAGTGTTCTGGTTCAGTGGGGTGGATAGACCCTGGAGAGACACCAGCTGGTCAGGAAGGAAGGTGCTATGAACAGAGGCCCATGGAGGCCCAGGAGGGGCTTCAAGGAGAAAGGGAAGGTTGAGCCAGCCCCCCACAAGGCTGCTGGTGAAGAATGGGTGGCAGAAGGGAAGGGAGAATAGCTCTTCTAGCAGATGGACCCCATAGACAAAGTGGCAGATGACAGCTGGGGATGGGGGTGTGTTCCAGGACTAGAGAAAAGGAAGGCCTGGTGGGGCTAGAGGGTAGGGAAAGTAGAAGCACCGAGGTGGGGCATGCACTACAAGGCAAATTTGTGCACCACGAGATCAGGGGTAGCGGAGAATGTTCCAGAAGGTCCACACTTATAAGAAAGACGAACTGAGTAAGTCCTCCTTGATGTTCATCTTAGGGACTGAACTAATAGCACTCTATAAACTGAGTTCTTATTTCCTTTTCCTTTTCTTATTTATTGTCAGCAACACACTTTAATTTGCACTTATTTAAAAAAATACATGTACTTTTAAAAAACATATTTTATTAATTTTTTTTTATAGAGAGGGAGGAATAGAGAGAGTGAGTTTGAAACATCGATAAGAGAGAAACATCAATCAGCTGCCTCCTGCTCTACCCACTGAGCCAAACCAGTTAGGGCAGTGGTCGGCAAACTCATTAGTCAACAGTACAACGATTGAAATTTATTTTGAGAGCCAAATTTTTTAAACTTCAATTTCTTCTAAAACTACTTCTTCAAAATAGACTCGCCCAGGCCATGGTATTTTGTGGAAGAGCCACATTCAAGGGGCCAAAGAGCCACATGTGGCTTGCAAGCCGCAGTTTGCCGACCACAGAGTTAGGGCAATTCATGTACTTTTTAAGGGATTTCAACTCAAGGTTTGCTCTTCTAAAAGTCCACATTTGGAAACCGTAGAGTTTAAAAACTGAGAGGATAAAAAGGTTTTGGAGCCCTCCACAGATCAAATTCTTATAAAATACTGGTGAACGCTATTTTCAAAGTGACTGACTGTGGCCAGAGCATATTGGAGTGCTGTCAGTAATAGGCAGCCATTCGGATGTGGCTGCCAGCTGAGCTGAAAATGTGGCTCCAGATACCTGCTTCAAGGGACTGACTCTGCTTTAAAGATTCAAGCAGATTGTAAACCACGTTAGAAATCAGGTTCCTTTTATTTGGAGTCAGGGAGTAACTCACTCCAGAACATTTTTTCTCATGTTTTCCCAGGTGACAAGCCATCGTGATAGCAGCCCTCCACACGCCTGTGGAAATGACCCGTTCACTACCCTGGGAGATGTATGGCATGTACCAGCACTGTCCACGGTCAGCTTCTGCAGCCAGGCTCACTCTCCATTTCAGGCTGGCCAGAGGGGACTCTTTAGCTTACTTAAAAATTTGCAACGCCGGGAAATAAAATTCTAACAAGCTGCATTGTGCACTACTCTCCCAGTTTTAGCCATACTGCCAATTTATTCCTTCAAAGGCTTTCTTCATCTCAACACTCGAGTTCCTTTCTCTCTTACAAAAGTGAGACAAGTGAGATCCACCACCCCCCTCCTGCCTTTGGAGAGCAGTGCCTGCTGTGAGGGCTTCCCCAACTGTCCTGCTGAGCAAGAAGGACAGGTGGTGACTATGTTTCAGCAGAAGGAGTTGGGAGTAAGAACACATAACAGGAGAACTCAACTCTATGGAGAGAATGAAATAAAATAAAATAGAAGATATGTAATGAATGCTTATTATGTCTTAACTCATTTAACCCTCTCTATCATGTTATGAGTCATAGACTATTACTTATAAAATTTAACAGATGATAAAACAGATGCAGGGGAGAGGTCAAGTAGCTTTTGCCCAATGTCATCGGCAATTATTTCCCTTCCAAGTAAAGACCTGTTGTCAAGCTTGCATGGTAATGTGGGAGGTCCTGCATGGTAGAGAGACAGGTGAAAGGGAACATGTGCTCCCCCCATGTCTCTCCCCACACCCCCAACCCTGCCAAACAAAATGATGTTTCCAGAGTTAAAAAAAAAAAAGTCACTCAAAGTTCTAAGATGTATTAAAAAAAAAATCCTTATCTGAGTATAGGTTTTTATTGATTTTCAGAGAGAGAGGAAGAGAGAGAGAGAAACATCGATGTGGAGAGAAACATAGATCAGTTGCCTCCAGAATGCACCCTGACTGGGGATCGTACCGGCAACCTAGGCATGTGCCTTGACCAGAAATGGAACCCAGAATCTTTTGTGGTCTGGGATGATGCTCCAATCAACTTAGCCACCAGGCCAGGCACTAAGGTGCATTTTTAAGGTACACTGCATATTTCTTTGTTCTTTTACCAATATAGCTTAATAGTCTTTTTTAATGTGAATTTAACCAGATAAGATAATGTCATCATTTCTTGGAACTACTGTGCATTTTCTACATAAAATCCAGAAGGATAAAACCATGGGAGGAGGAGGCAAAATCAGGCATGGGTGCTATTTAGAGAGACCATTCTTTCCTATTTTCCTGAGGTAGGAAATATCTAGGTTTGCCAGTTTTATATCCTCAGGCTTAAATTTTATATTCCACTTTGCATAAATCCTACCAAAGAACTTGGACTCAGGTAATTAAGTCACACTACGAAAGCTTAGAAGGATACAGAAAAGAAGGCGGTGGACAATTAAAATCACCCAACCACTTAGATGTACACCCCCCACCCCCTCCCCCCATCCCACAAAATCCCCCATACTTAAAACACATGCCGTGAGCATTCTCTGTGAAAGTGCTATTATAAACTCCTCTTAAGAAATGCACTCCCCTGCTCAGGTTTCATACCAACTTACCTCTCTTATCATCAAGGTTCCTTCTCTTGAAATACTGCTGCTGAAAGTGTCCGGGTGAGAGGTCTCCAGCCCGTGCGAGCCAACCATGCCCACATTGTACTGCTCTGTGCCCCCGGGAGCTCCTGTCGGTCTAAGATGGAAAAGAACAATATTCATGATGATGGAAGCTTCAGGAATGCTGTTTCCTCCATGCTCATTTTTTAAAAATTATGATAAGATTTACACAACCTAAACTTTACCATTCTAACCATTGGCCTTCGGTACACTCCATATTCATTTTTAACGCTGCACTGATGTCTGAACGGATGTCCCACTTCAGCAGCTTCCCCCTCTCGACCTGATTTCCACCCAGCAGCCAGAGGGAGGGACCAGACACCCTGACCAGCGTGTTTGCACAGGCTGTTCCCTCTGCCTGGAAAGCTTTCTCGCACCCTGGCTCGTGGCTGGTTGCCTCTCATTGGTCTGATTTCATCTTAAATGATACTTTGGCTGAGAAACCTTTTCTCACCACCTACCTGTCTTTCTTATCCAACTAGACCCTCTTCTTTCTCTTTACTTTTTTCCCTCTATTCTTATCCCAATTGGCCATTCTTTCTTTTTGACTCTCTTTTAAGTTTCTCCTTGTCCCTCCTTGGAACATATGCTTATGATGACAAAATCTTTGTTTCTTTGCTCATCATTGTATACCCAGCACAGAGTTTAGCATAAAAGTGCAAAAATCGATTGTCTGAAAAACTAGTTATAAAGAAGACATTTCAATTAAGGGCATCAGTTAACGAGGCTGTTGAACTCAAACAGTATTCTGTGCTTTTTAATTAAAAATATCTTTATTGATTTCAGAAAGGGGGAGAGATAGAAACATCAATGACAAGAGAGAATCATTGATTGGCTGCCTCCTGCATGCCCTGTCCTGGGGATGGAGGTCGTAACCTGGGTATGTGCTCTGAAGGGGAATTGAACCAGGGACTTCCTGGTTCATGGGTCAATTCAACCACTGAGCACACTGGCTGGGCAGCAGTCCGTACTTTTTTAAACCTGTGTAATCACCCCACATTGTGGCATATTTGTTTCCAGTTTGTTTCTTGCTCTACAGAGTTTAGATATAATGGAGAAGTAGCAGGATCTCATGCTGGCCCTGAGGCCCTGAGAGTGGAGGCTGATACTTTCTGTGTGTTCTGAGGCACAACCCACAGCCCCAGGGAAACAGCACAAGGAAGCAGAATCAGCAAGGGCGAGGCTCAACTGCTGGACTTCTGTTTTCAACACTGTATCCAGTTGCCTCTCTTTGAAAGTGGTTTTTTTAAAAACAGGAAAATTATCGACGTTTGTTTCTCTCATTAGGTGTATTAACCACACCTTTTACTATTTTGTTCTTTAAACTGTTTCTTAAAAATTTTAAAAACATCTCTGGTTTCTTACATCCTATCAAAGCCCAGCCCAAGCATTTGATGAAATATTCAATCCAAGACGCAAGAAACACTACAGACTTAGGACATCCTGACACAGAGGAGATATCTGTCAAGGATTTTTATCTAAAACAGAGGTGAACAGACAAGTCTAGTCTCCCCCACCCCTCAAAAAATATATAGCAAGACACTTATTTCAAAGGGACTACACTGGAGCAGTGAATGAAATGATCTAAATATGGGCTAGAACTGACAAGAAATTCTGAAGAAACATTTTTAATATTTCATCCCCAGCAAAAAGCTATTAATAGCATTACAGAGACATAGAAAAAGAAATTGCTGCAATTGCCCTAGCTAGTTTGTTTCAGTGGATAGAGCATCAGCCTACAGATCAAAGGGCACCTACCTTGATTGTAGGCTCCTCCCAGGCCTGGACCCTGGCTGAGGCTCTTGCAGGAGGCAACCAATCAATGTGTTTTTCTCACATCGATGTTTCTCTGTCTTTCCCTCTCTCTAAAAAAACCAATGGAAAAATATCATTGGGAATTCCTGACTTATTGCTAGATCATTAGTAAATCAGACTAATTCTCAAACCTAGGATTTCTCCACACATTTCTTAGCTCGCAATTCAATGGTCACCCTGATGCTTATGGCGTTTGGCCTCTTGCCAGTGGTTATTAATCACCCCACTCCATCCTTCTCTCTCTTCTAACTCTTGGGAGGCAACTTTTCCCTGGTTTTCCTTTTGCTTTTTGTTCCCTGCCTGCTTCCTTCATGTGCTCTTCTTAAATGCTGCTGGTACCCAGGATTCTGCTTCACTCTACGTAACCTTTGGGAGTGCTCCCATTACAACCACTTATAGCCATTACCTGTGGGTGGAATAATCCTAAATTAATGAATCTAATCTTGTTACTCAGAAACTCATTTCTTCAACTTCCTGTTGGATATTTCCCCCAAGGTGTCCACATGTTTCTCCAACTCAACATGCTCCAAACTAAAATTGTCATCTTCCCTTCTAAATTGGTGCTTCCTTCCTCCTGGGTAACTGACCTCAGTTAGTGGCATCACAAGCCATCTAGTTATCCAAGATAGATACAGTAACTCCAAAGTTCTACTAGAACGCTTTCTCTCATCTACCTCTCATAGTCAATCTAGAGCCTGCCAATTCTATCGCCTAAGCATGCCTCAAATATTCACTATCCATTCTGTTACTGTTCCTTTTAGGTCTGCTTCCTCTTTACCTGAACAATAGTCTTCTTTAAAAAAATATATATTTTATTGATTTTTTTACAGAGAGAAGGGAGAGGGATAGAGAGTTTGAAACATCAATGAGAGAGAAACATCAATCAGCTGCCTCCGCACAGCTCCTACTGGGGATGTGCCTGCAACCAAGGTACATGACCTTGACAGGAAGGAATCGAACCTGGGACCCTTCAGTCCGCAGGTTGATGTTCTATCCACTGAGCCAAACCAGTTAGGGCTGAACAATAGTCTTCTGGATGGTCACTCTCTAGTCCTGTCCCCTCATATCCACTCCTCACAGCTGCCAAAGTGAGCTCTCTAAACTACAAATCTGACTGTGTCATTCTTCTGCTTTCTACCTTTAGCAGCTCCCTGTTGACCAAAGGATAAACTTAAAATTTCTTCCAGTGGCTTATAGGCTCTCCATGACCTGGTCCTCATTTATCACTCTAGCCTTAATTTTTCACCATAACATGCCCTCCATTTGCTTTAACAACATATAAGTTCACAAGTCATGTCGAAATATGTACTCTTAATGTGATGTGATAAAAATGACACATTACCTCTGTTATCTTCCTCCCCCAAACCACAACCTTAGTCGAATCATGAGAACAGCATCTGACTAATTCCAAGAGAGGGGCATTCTATCATATACCTAATTAGTACTCCTCTAAATTGCCAAGTTCATCACAAACAAGGAAAACCTGAGAAACTGTCACTGCCAAGAGCAATAGAAGGAGACATGACAACTAAATAACTAAGGGAAATGTATCCTGGATGGAATTCTGGGGCAGAAAAGAGTTATTTGGTAAAAAATAAAAAAAGAAATCTGAATAAACTATGGACTCTAGTTATTGTATCAATATTGGCTAATTAATTGTAACATATGCCCCATAGTAATGTTTTATATTAATAATAGGGAAAACGGTGCAGGGGTTGGGAGGAGTAACATGGGAACTCCTTGTATTATCAGCACAATTTTCCTGTAAATCTAAAACTTAAAAAACTTACTAACAATACAAGAATTTTTAAAAGGCAATGATAAAAAACGAAGGCTAAAACAACTATAACATTTTATAATTAAATAATCATTTATTGCAAAATTATTTTTCTGATATAGAGTCTGTGAAGGAAAAACTAATTGTCCAAATTTCTATAAACTGTAAAAAACAAAACCCCTCACTAATTAGGAGAAAATTATAGGAAATTTACTGTAATGAGGCCACAGGTTTGGAACAATAATTTCCTCTAATTGGATTTGTCAAAGTGTTCCTGCAGGGATTGATTTAATTCAATTCAATACACATTTATTGAACACCTGCTATATGAAAAGCCTTTGGTAAATATAAAAGCTGAAGAAAACATGGTTTCTGAAACTGAAGAGGTTAGCATCCAGAAGAGCATTAACACATAACACAAATATTCAAATAAAAGGCAGAATGTGTGTGAGAATGAAATCAAAGAGGTCATTTCGAGAAGAGAAACAACACTGGGAGCATGCAAGGCATTTGTAAGGACCGAGGAGGTTAGTTTGGCTGGAGCATGTGCTGGGACAATCATGGCCCCAGGGACAGAGAGGGTTGAGGGCAGAAGGGATATAGCATGACCGAAGCCCAGCTACCACACACTAACAAGACAGAGTTGGAGCAATGGATGGAAAGCCAGAGGGGACTGCAGGCCCAGGTGGATGATGGGGTGAGAATCATGGCTTTCTAGTGAGAATAGAAAGGAGAGAAGACAAAAATACATGTCTTTTCATTGTCCAGAATGTTGTGACACTGTACAAACTTCAATAACTATGGAAGCAGCAGATGTCCTTACTGACCCAGCTCCTGCCTCACATGTACTGTTCTGATACAGAAGGATGTCTCTCTGACTTGCTTAATATGATGCAAGTCAACCTACAGGTCTTTCCTTCCATCCTCCTATTCTATAAAGCTTTTAGTGTTTCCCGATCATAAAAATAGCACAAGCTCATCATAAATTTGGGGATATCATAATATTAAAAAGCCAAATGGATGGATGATCAAACAACAGGTTGCGTGGGGCGATTAGGCTGACTGGGGGCGGGGGGGGGGGGCGGTTAGTGAGGAAAGACCAAACGACTGAACAGAGGGCTGTGTAGAGTGACCAGGCAAGGAGGTGGGGGGGGGGGGCGTTGGGAGTGACCAAGCCAGTGTGGGGGGACAGTTGGAGGTGTCCAGGCCAGTGGAGGAGGCAATTGGGGGTGACCAGGCTGGCAGGGGGGGCAGTTTGGGGCAACCAGGATGACAGTGGGGACCGTAGAGGGTGACCAGGCTGGCGGGGGGAGGGGGGGGGAATAGCAAAGGGTGTCCAGGCCTAAGGGAGGGCAGTTAGGAGTGACCAGACTGACAGAGGGGGATAGTTGGGGGCAACCAGGTTGGCAAGGAGGCAGTTCAGAGGCAGTTAGGGGTGATTAGGCTGGCAGGGAGGGTAGTTAGGGGTGACCAGACAGGCAGGCAGGCAGGCAGACAGTTGAGCAGTTAGGAACCAGTGGTCCCGGATTGTGAGAAGGATGTCCAACTGTGTGATTGGGCCTAAACCGGCAACTGGACATCCCCTGAGGGGTCTCAGATTGGAGAGGGTACAGGCTAGGCTGAGGGGACCACCTCCCACCCCCTGCATGAATATCATGCATCGGGCCTCTAGTGCATAAAATAAAAAGCCCTTAGAGTTGTATAATCCAGAGGTGATCATTATTATAGTTTTGTTCTATTTCCCTCCATTCATTTTTCTATGCTCGAGTCACTGAGAAATAGTGTAATCTGCTATTTAGGGAAGATAATCTTAGTTATGTATACTATTATAGGTTATACTTTGTGCTATAAATATGAAACCAGCACTGCACACAGAAAAAGGTGTTTGGTTTTTAAGCCTCCTACACATCAGGATCTGCAGCTGTTTGTCTCAATGGCTGGGCTACATTTCTGAGGAGCTATCCACTTCATGGTAATGACCTATGTTGCAATGTATTTTTATTTCTGTTCTAAAAATATATAGCACAAAAGGTAAAGGTTTACCTTAACAATAGAAAATGAAAGTGATAAGAATGTATATAAGCAGCAATTGAACTCTAAAATACGCTTCTTCTAAAGAAGCAATTGTTTTATAATGGATTTTTTAATATGAGAAGTTTTTAAGGCATGCAACTATCCTGCTGTAGCAGAATTGACTGTATATATTTTATACTCACAAAAACTGAATATATCTATCAAATTGTAATATATATACACACATTTGTAACTTGCTTTTTTTCTCTGAGCATGTCTCGTTTACAATTAAGTATTTTAAATATTCTTTCATGGGTGATCATTTCAATCTGTCTAAAATTTACCAATTCTCTAAGAGCCACTCTAACCATTCAAGGATAGTCTGTTTATTATTTCTCAAAATTATAGTAATAGAGCCTCTGGATTGTTTTAACAGACTGTAGTCTGTTTCCTTTCCAAATCATCTTGCTGAAATGACTTCTCTCAAACATAGCAGCCATCATGTCCCTCCCCAGCTCAGGACACCTTTGATGCTTCCCCAATGGCTACAGGGTCAAGTGCACATTTTTCTTCTGGTCTCACCAGTCCAGACTTCCCTCCTCACACACCCCACATTCCCATTAGTAAACTCAACCTTCCGGACCTTTACTTCAACTATCCCCCCGATTCTAATATTACCCTATGTTCTTTTCTATCTCGATGACAGTGATATGTGTACTACATGTCTTTCCTCGGGACTAGGCTGTAAACCCTTTGAAGCCTGGACTTGCAATTTAACAAACGTAAATGGAAACCAAAGTCTCTGAAGATCAACTTCATTCTAGATGCCATGTGAGGTATTAAGAGTAGAGAGAGGCCATACCAGCAGACAGCAGCTACATGTTGCTAAAGGATGCCAAGGACCAAACCAGAGACGGTCGGACCTGCATCACCACCATTTGTCCACCAACCAGATCTGAAATATCATGCTGACATGTACACATAAGGAACTGTTTGACATTGAAATTGGGACTCAAAAGAACTGTTGGCCCAGAAAGGAACTCACTACAGACTGATTCATTTGCCTCTCAGCATAACCATTATGGCTTGTCTCAGTTTCGGTTCTTACAAGGGTATTTCTTAGATCACATGATCTCATACATCTAGAGGGAATAATGAACAACATAAACTGATGAACAAAAACAGACCCAGAGAAAGAGAAGCAGTGACTCTCAAACCTCAGAGGGAAAGTAGGGGAGGGTGGAGTAAGGGGCAGAGATCAACCAAAGGACTTGTGTGCATGCATATGGGCCTAGCCAGTGGACATGGACAACAGGGAGGTGGGGGCATATTTGGGGAGGGGTTTGGATGGGAATGGGGGTGAGGAGGACAATTATGTGATACCATAATCAATAAAATTAAAAAAAAAAAAGAGTAGAGAGAGGAATAAGGCACAGTTTTCATCCTCAGGGACCTCACAGGGACTCAGCATGTACTAAATATCCCAATTTGAAGCACTACATGAAACTACAGGAATACACATGAGGGACAGTGGCAGCACAGAGCGGGACCAGGCTTCACTAGTGCAGGCTGGGCTGTGCGTAGGTGATTTCTAAAGGACTGGAGAGTGCCAGACGGCAACGTGGAAGTATAGCATGGTCTCTTCGGGTGATTTTAGAAATGTGGGTATTTCTGTATCAGGGGGAGAGATGGATTCACAGCCTTGCAAAATAGGACAGGAGGCTTAAAAACCAAATGCAATTTAACATCCTTCCAAGGCTACCTTTGGATATTCCACCAAATATTGATTTTTACCTTGAAATTTTCCATGTATAATTTCGTCTCTTTCTAATTAGAATCTAAGCGTTTGGAAGGCAGAATTCAGGTATGCACTTCTTGAATGTCTCTCAAAGCCCCCGGTATGGTGTCTAACACACAGCGAGAGTTTTACCAACCTTTCAAATTCATTACCCGCCCTCATCCTGATAGTTGTACACTCAGTGCTTAAAGGGAATTTGAAACATCTGCGAGAAGAACGAACGGATGCTGAGTTGAGACAAAAACTGAGAAGACCAGCATTTTTGCAGAAATGTTCCGGATTAGTGATTTTGCCTCTTACAACAATTTTATTTGCTGTTAAAAAACACTATAATGAAATTTGTTTCAAAAATGTCATCTTTTTTGCATATTTATAGTTCTTAATAACTGGGTAATCAACAGTAAAATAACAAGAATGGCTTTTCTGTGACGGTAATTGGATTTGCCTCTCAGAATTGCTTATATGTGATGATCATTAATCAGTGGAAGACATTCCCTGTAGACTGGCCAGCCCTGTGTCTCCAATCCCTGCTGGAGAGGACAATAATTTATAGCCTGAAATGGTATCTTCTCTATAGGGAGTGAGTGTGGTGTGATGACTAATCCTAATAGCCGAGCCAAAGAAATGGAGGTGAATGAGGAGTGAAGTTGGAAAGTCAGCATCAAAGTTACAGCAAACAAGAACAACGGCTCCTATGTTTTTTTTTGTTTTTTTTGTTTTTGGGTGTTTTTTTTTGGAAATGAGAGGTGCATGTGAGTGGGACTGTATGAATGTGTTTGTTTGAATTGGGAAAGCAAATAGGGAAAAGGAGGGGTTCTTTCATCATATCTAGTCCCAAGAGGAAAAGAAGTGTGCTTCCACTTCACTGAAAAAGAGAAAAGAGGAAAGGGTATACATACTAAGGGAATTACAGGTAGATATAAATATGGATACAAATATCCAAAAAGAAGACTGCAAAGAGGCTGTCAGAACATATATGGTAAAGTCATAGTTCACAGGAAAAAGAATCACATAAATGAGAGAATGAAGACGATGAAATAGAGAAGCTTGATGGACAGATTTAAGTCAGACACTCAGGAGTTTCCTGCAGGATTATCTGATTCCTGATTCTTTTTTGGGATGCTATCCCACACTACCACATGCATTCCTCCTTTATTTAGCGGTAATGGAACATGTCTCGGGTTGTTCATTTTAACCCTAAAACGTCATTGCCCATAATTCTACTCTTCCAGGTCGAGGGGGACAGTCTCTCTGGCTATATAATTTGCCCTGGAAATGACAAGAACCAAGAAAGCATCACCAAAGAGACAGAACCTGGATAGAGAATAGGCCATTGTTGAAATGCCCATTTATTCTACTAGTAAGTGACTGTGTCTATGAAGAGAGATAGTCATAGACCTATGCTCTCCTGAAAAGACAAATCCCCAAAGTCGATGGATCCTGCCAGAGACTCATAAACAACCTTACATTTAACTCATATGTCTCATCCTTTCATTTTGGAGACCTAGCCTTCCCTGGTCCTCATTTAACAAGCTATCCTCTTACATCAGTCTGGGTATGTCACTGACAGCCACCGTCCCGTCCTGGGTCTCGCTCTCTCCATCTTCCTCCTCTTCATCACTGCTTTCCGACTCCTCGCTGGAGGAGGAGTAATCGGTCACTTTCTTCAGCGGGCGGTTTGTTTCTTCAATCCGGAGTTCTCGTAATTCTTTGGCTAACGCCGTCAGATCCTACGAGAGAAAAGTTTGTTTGGCATATGTGAGTTTTAGATAAGACCAAAGTGACATGTCTCAATAAGTCAGTGACCCGGCATAAGCAACAAGAAAAAAAAAGCTCTCTAAAAGCTCTCTATAGAATTGTTACAAACATAGTTACTGCATGGAACTAAGAAAACAATGTTTGTAGCATGTAGACACTAGAAAAGATGAAATAGATTTAAACTTTGTTCAAAACCAATTGCTAGACTGAGATTTTTAAAATCTGAATACAATGGTGTATATATGTGTATAGGTATTGTGTGTGTACACATATATACAAACATTGGGCCCTTGTTTTATTTTGGGAAGGTGAAGTTGGTCACCCTCAGGTTAATGGAAAAATGCACAGGATTAGAAATTGTTCCCCAGTGTGGTGAGGCTCCTGCCCAAGCCACGGTCATGGCCTTCCCCCTCCTATGATTGCTACTGCACCAAAATCTAGCATCAGTCACAGAACAGAGCAATTCCCAAGATTCCAGCTACAACAATGACTCATCTGGTGTGTCATCATTCCCTGGAGAGCAGAGGCACACACCAAGTAATGGCCCAACCAACCCAAAGCCCAGTGCCACTGACATTTATAGCCACGGAGCTTGAATTAACCAAGAAGAACGACACACAAAAAAAGGAGTTCTCTTCCAGAATTATCTTTTGGTTTAAGTTGCAGTCCCCTGGCAGAAACCCTGGCAAGGACTTCGGAAATGAATGTGCAAACACCAAAAGGAAGAGATCATTTTTCAGTTTTCCATGAGTATGATGAAACCTCTAGCCTGATGGATGTGATGATGTGGTAGTTAATCACCAGGCATATTGCAGGCAGTGTGCTGAGTATCTGACCACCTTTGATTTTACATGCTTTCTGAGCAATGCAGAGGGAAGCAGTTCTGCAAAAGCATGGCGGTTCTAATTTGCATGGGTTAAACTGCCCATGGCATACAGCATGCAAATGAGGAAAAAGCAATTTGACATTAGTCTTACCATTTCTCCCTATATTAGTGACCCATGTGGGAATCAGAACATTCAGTGAGAGACAGGGCATTAGGGAGAAAGAAACTCATTGAAAGATACTAAATCCCAATTTTCTTTTGGCCATATTCTCTCTTTATTTCAATCCAGAAATGTATTTGTCTGATTCACCTGATGTAGGATTATGGCAATGTAAATGATCTAAATGAGATTTTGATAATCTAATTCTAATTGGTTAGAAAAATGTGATTAAAGCGTATAATTAAGTTATAATTTAAAATACTTTTTTTTTTTTTAAAGGAGACAATAGAGTATCATGTTTCCTTATTGTCTGTTGCCTATATGTCAAGCATTGGTTAAGGCCAGGAAAGGAAACCCTAGGCATTTTATTTGGTCTGGAATTTAGGAAGTTCAAGGTGTTAAGTGGAGCTGTTTCTTTCTAATTTCATAGAAACCAAAGGGAAAGCAATAATGACTTTTAATTTTGTCCTAAATTTGCTTGAATTAAAATCTTCGGAAAAGGGAAGCTTTTGAAAATTCAAATTGTGCATTTTTCACCTAAACATGGCTCTCTGAGATTTTACACATGTGCACAGATTAGGTGCATACACACATGGCCTCGGTCTCAGTATCTGTCCCATTAATGAAAATGAAATAAAATTTTCATTTTAAAAGGTGTTTAAAAGGTACATATTAAAAGGTGTTTTAAGTGTAATGTATAGCATTAAAGAAGAGGAAAATTATCACACAGAATTTTATGCAGTTATTTCTGGTTTCTTTGGCAATGGGCCAAAATAAGAAAAACTAATATTCGAATTTTACCTTTTTACTTCTTATTTCCTCTTTGTTTCTCTCTTATTTCCTTTTGACAACTGTTTATCTTAATCAAATTAAGAACAAAATAAAGGATATGCTATACTTAAGTGCAGTGGGTAAATATCATTTAGATATTTGTTAAGGCTATGAATGAAAAAGGATATTATTATCCTCCAAACCACTAAAATAATAACAAATTGGATAAATTTTGTTTTTGTCTTCAGCATGTAGGATCATGCTAAGTCTCATCAAACAATATAACTGATATTTAAAATGTTACTGGTCATTAAAAATACATTTTATTATGATTTAAAGAGAGAATATGGTTTAAAATAGTTTGTTTCTAATGTTAATAATTCTGAGTAAAATATAATATTAACTAGATTTACTTAAATAAATAATAAACTTTTCCCACGGGTTGATTTTCCCATCTCTGAAATTTCAAAACAAGACAAAGGAGATTAAGAAAATATTAGAAGTATTTAGCTGGCCCAAAGTCCATTGATTTAAAGAAACCCTTGTTAAAATGACCTAAACTTTTACAAACACTGTATTTAGGAATACTTTAAAGTTCTGAGCTACTTTATAATTTTGCTTTTAATTAGATAGTTTTTGATTCTGCATTATTAAAAACCTATCTTTACTGAAACATTAAAAATAATTGCAAATTCCTTTTAAGTTTAGTTGGTTACAGCCTGAAGGGTGAGGCATATATGAAAAGCTGTAGGTAACAATGAGTAACTCAAAAGTAATAACTCCAGTAAAAAAAAAATAAAATAATCTATTGCCAATAGTCTATGTGTTTAGCTGAAGTTTTGTTTCTTATCCATTCTGGAAGAACTTACAGTAGCAAAATTGTAAGAAACAGACATGATCTAACACTGACACCATTGGGTTCAGAACCATTTTCATACATTTTATTTTCTGACAATACCAATTTTCTCCACATAATGAGTTTTTGTGGTAATTTATTGCTTGGATGTCTCAAGCCTGGAGCTAAAAAGTATTAAAAAAAAAAAAAAAAAAGGGAGGGAAGTGCTATTTAGCTTGGAAATATCTGAGAACGTATAACTATAAAAGAAATATGGCAAAATTGTAAGTTTTTTTTGATTACCGAGTAAATGTGAAGATAGTTAAGAGGCTCTTTTACCTAACAGTTTCTTTGATATAATACTTTTTACAATCAACTTGATATAATTTATTCCAAAAATCATAATTAATCTGATAATTATACTTTACCTAAAACGAAGCACTTTTAAGAAATAATATAATTTATTCAAATTTTAGTTCAAATTTTGAACGATTAAAATAATAGTTAAAGTTTTAAAGCTGGCCTTTTCTTTAAATATTAAATAATTTTTTATTGGTCAAGTTTTGTCCAAACTGGATGTGCTCTGGAATTTTTCAGATTCCTACATTCTAAAGAAAAAATTAGTGATAAAGCCAGTGTTTGCTTGCACCATAATCCTCATGTCATATATTTCATTAGGCTAAAGCAGTGATTGGCAAACTCATTAATCAACAAAGCCAAATATCAATAATACAACGATTGAAATTTCTTTCAAGAGCCAAATTTTTAACTTAAACTTCTTCTAACGCCACTTCTTCAAAATAGACTCGTCCAGGCGTGGTATTTTGTGGAAGAGTCACACTCAAGGGGCCAAAGAGCCACATGTGGCTCGCGAACCACAGTTTGCTGACCATGGGGCTAAAGTAAAGCGAATATACTGGTACATTTTCAAAGGTTGTGTGAAACCATCACAGACTATACTGCACAATCTCATATTGCATTAGAGTGTAATGCCAAATTAATGGAAATTCCCCCAAGTGAATTTTTTTTTTTTTTTGTGAAAAATCACACCATTAAATTAGCAACAAGTTTTCAAAAGAGCTTTAAGACTTTTCATTGCAATTCTGGGTTATCTAAATGTCAATTTAGTCAGAGAAGCCATATCAAAATCTAGGCATGGAGATGGGGGGAGGTTTAATTCAAGGTTTCTTAACTGTGGCACTGCTGACATTTGGGGTTGGAGGATTCCCTACTGCGGGTTGTTCTCTTGTCACTGAGGGATGTTCAGTAGTATATCTTCTTTGCCCACAGATGCCAATAGCACTTCTCCCATTTCCACGTTGTGACAGCCAAAACTGCCTTCAGACTTTGCCAAATGTCACTGAAGTAGAGGAAGGAAGTCACCCCTGATTGAGAACCACTGAGTCAGGCAGAATCAAGTAATCCTGTGTTTTTAGTGGTTTGGATCAGTGATACTCAGGGGAGGGTTATCGGAGTTACCTGGAAGGATTTTATTTTTTTAAAAATTACACATGGCCTTAGAGATTTTAGTAAACAGCTCCCAGCCCTCACCCAATCACTTATAATTATTTATACCACTGCTGCCCACTCTCATCTCTGTCCAGTGTGCTAGAATATATCAAAATGAAGCAATTTTTTAAAAGCCTAAAATATCATGATAAAAATCCACAAGAAACCTTATGACAGCCACCTCCACGCCAATTTCTGGACTCATGATATTTCCCTTGGATTGTGCACACACACACATTCTATTGGTAGCCAGAACATCAGAACATGGTTTTCTTTCTTCAATTCTTTGAGAGAAAACTAGTGATAATCCCTGTCCTTCTCACTATTATGAGGGAAAGGAACAAGGCCATAGAACAGAGCAATTAAAAACCTTTCCCTTTTTCCATTCTATAAGTGCCATCTACACATTGCAGACATGTAGAGCTTCCCTCTTTTATAAGCAATTATCCTTTAACCATAAAAATTACTTTCTAAATCACTCTGAGTGGTGGGGCAGTCATAATGCTGAAAAAGTGAGGGTTTTTAAGTAAAGATCAGATGCATAGAAACATGCTTGTCCCACCTGCCAAAATAGCCCATACCTCTGGCCTGAACTTTAAAATGAGGGTATCCTCTTGGCTTTACATAGTGTTTCATACTTCATAAAATGTCCTTGCACACAATCATGTGAGCAAGGCAGTGCAGGCATTTTTATCCCCATTTTACAGATGAGAAAACTGTGGCCCAGAGAGATTTATAAGACTGGTTGGTCCCAGCAAGTTATGTATTGGGGGAGCTAGAATTTGAATACAGTTTGTTGTCTCTAGAAACAGTGCTTTTTTCATATTATTTCACAAAAATGGTGCTCAGCAGAGCCACAGCCTTAAAGCCACAATGGTAGTCTTCAGATTCCATGCAGTTAGGACTCTTTGCAAGGCTTATCTCTTAAAAAACAAAAAAACATACCAAAAAAAAAAAAAAACCACCCCCAAAACACAAAAAACAACAACAAAAAAAAACCCAATAAAACAATCCTTCAGTAGGCTGTATTCATGCAGGTCTGACAAACAGCAGTAAGGCGGTCATCCTTCTTAGCAAGCTAAGATCGACAAAGCCATATATTTTTCTAATGGAAAAATGTCTCCATGAATAAGGAAATAAAGTCACTTAGCTTGCCAGTATTCATTAACTAAAGTTGCTGTTGATGCTGTAGTTAATGTTCCACAAAATTAATCTAACAATACCCAATAATTCCTTGTTCACAAATCACACACTATAAATTCTGAGTGCCCTAGAATGATGTCTTTTTTCTTTGTTAGTAAAAACACCATCTTGTAGCAAGGCTAGGGTTTGCTATTCGACGGTACTAGAATAAGACACTGTCAATAATAAATCACTGATGCTTATCTTTAGCCAGACTGCAACATTGGAAAAGTGACATTGCGCCTTAGGAGGAAGGGGTCTGGAGGTGTGTGAGGGCCTTAGTGTGGCTTTGTCCAAGGGGCTCTTCTCCCAAGAGATCACTCCAAATGAGTGAGCTTTCAAATCTGTGACTCAATGGACCACTTTTCCGGATGTCAGCATCATAAAATTGATTTCATATTGATATTTTTGTGAAAGCACGACCAAAGAAATATAATACTAACCTCATCTATCGCTTTCTTATAGCTCTGAGATAAGAGGAACCCAGTCCAGAAGAATCCACAGGAAAGGAAAAAGCCAGAAGAAAGGCAGCAGGTTAGACACAAAACAGGAATTGTTAGTACACAACCGATAAATGCAGAAGAGCAAAGAGAACTTCAACCCAGAAGAGTGAAGATTCTTCTTCTTATTACTTTCACTATGCTCTCTTACTTCAAAATATTATTAACAGAGTAAACAAAAAAGTCTTCACATTTATTTCATAGAAAAGACTAGAGTGGCCTTAAATTTGTGCACGGGTGGGGTTCCTCAGTCTGGCCAGCAATAGGGATGGTGGGAGGTTGGCCAGGGGAGGGGTTGTGGAAGGTGGGCTGTGGGAGGGCACAGACCACAAGTGGACAGCTCCTGCATTGAGTGTCTGCTTAGGCTTTTATATATATATCGATAGATGCTTAGAAAATTTAGGTGGAGAGTAACTCATCCCAAATTAATTTTTAACTTTCAAATTCCAGCCTCCATGCTCTTATTTCTGTCTTTACGGCCACTTGGGATCTGTAGTGTTACAGCATCGTAGCTAGAATTCATGTTATCAGGCCCCCTGGCAGACCGTGCTTATCAGTTTTTAGTCCCAAAAATATAGTCCTAGAGGCATGAAACACAGCAGAAAAATTGTAATATTAACTCACGTGGAAAATAATATGGAGAAAAGGCAAGGCTGACAAGGGAAATCCTTAGAAAGTACCCAAATCTTCTTAACTGCTAGTTTCAACACTTTTTGGCCAAATTTGAGTAGAAATTATGGAACAAATGATATGAATTATTTGCTAATGATCACCAAACCCATAAAGGCAGATAAGCAATCCAATATATGTTCAGCTCTTTCACCATCAGGTATGTCTTCCTTCTGGCTGCTTCTGCTCATTAATCTCAAGATATTTTGTTTCATAGTCATGAGTGTATCCCCAATTACTTAGTCTGTGGGTTTTCTGGTGAATTAAAAGCTCAGAACTCCTTGAGAGAAAAGCACTCACAGCTGGTCGACCAGATCGGGTAATGTCTCTGGATTCTTCTGGCTTCACCTTGGAAGGCTCATGGGGGAGCACAGGTGATCCTTCCGACTTGCTGTTGGCTAGAGGAAAACACAGAGGGCCAAGAAAGATAATGACTGTCAGAAAGTGCTGGCTCAAGTTCCGGAGTTCTATGTGAGTCATCCTTTAGGATTACTCAGCTGACCCATTTGCTAAGGCACATCCTCAAGCAAATCCACGAAAAAACAGTAAATGTTTAGGCAAACTAAATCAAGCAAACACACTAGTGGAAGTTCACTAGTAATAATAAGAGGAACTAGTATGCATGACCACCGTTACCATTTACTGAGCATTAATTGTGTGTTAAGCCTAGTGCTACATGCTTTCTACGTCAATTCTTGTTCCAACCCAATGATGTGGCCCATTTTCCTATTTTTACAATTGAACACATACTTAGAGAGATAACACACTGGTTTAAGGTCACATTGAAATTATGGACAGAGCTGAGATTCTCTGATTTCTCAAAGTCCTAGTCTTAAGATTCAATGTTTGCTTTCTTTTACCACTTACCCACGAGGATAAGTTACTTTGATGGAATTTTGTGGGGGGAAAATCAGAAACTCATTTTATTTGGTGGAATAGTTTTTAAATGGGTGTGTGGAGAGAGTTGTCGGGGTCCTTTAGGGAAGGAAGAAAGAGTGAGGTGGGGGCAGGAAGGAGAGTGTTGATGATAAAGGAGAGGGAACCTGGGATAGAGATGCAGAACATGGGTTGGGGAGGGCTCCCTGACAGCTACAGGGTGAAGAGCATCCCTTCCGTTTATGAGCTTATAGGTGGAGAAGAGTAATCTAGGGTTTTTTCTAGGGCAGGGACAGAGATACAAGAGTGGGTTTGATCCAGAAGAACTAGGAGCCAAAGAAAAGAAGGTAAGACTTAAACCTGAACCAGATCAGAGAATTTTCTTTAGCATTTACTCTTACTACGGATATTAAGTTATCAACAGAAAAAGGTAAGGGAATTCTCAATTAAGTAAATTTATATTTGGATCAAGGCAACACAAGTATATATAGCTGTGGGCTGTGCCACCGACGTTAGAAGAATGCATACAAGGGCAGCCATAGGCCAGTCTGTAACCCAGTTCAGAGACAGGATTATCACATTTCAAAATGGACACATGGTGACTTTATTTATTTAAAACCTTGAAAAGATTTAGAAGGTAAATAATGATTGTGTCTAGTGAAAAGGCTAAGAAAAGCGTGCTAATATTTATCAAATTGCACTTTAAAAAGTCCTGGTCTTTCTTATTTGGAAGAAAAATTATCTTCTGAAGAAGGTTATTTGGAAAGAGTAAATTTAGATTAGCTAGAACAATGTGCTGTTGTATATAATTAGCTAGACATGCTAATGTCTTTCACAAGCTTCCACGTTAACGGAAACTAAACAATGATGAATGACTTGAATTAAATGGTCAGAGGCTAATTTTTCTCTCTCCAACAGGAATAACCAGAAGAGTTAAATATCTATTTTAAGTTAAAATTTTATTTCTTCTCAAAAAAAAATATATATATTAGAGGCATGATGCATGAAATTTGTGCAAGGGGCTTGACCTTCACAGCTTTGTCCAGAAAGTTGCCCAGAAGGACAGATGTCTGGAAGGTCATTTGGCTGACAGTCTAATTAGCATATTATGCATTTCTTATTATAGATATATTCTACATTAGTCTTCATTGCATTTCACTTTGAAAAATAACTAGTATTGCCCTAACTGGTTTGGCTCAGTGGATAGAGCCTCGGCCTGTGCGCTTAAGGGTCCCAGGTTCAATTCCTGTCAAGGACATGTACCTTGGTTGCAGGCACATCCACAGTGGGGAGTGTGTAGGAGGCAGCTTATTGATGTTTCTCTCTCATCAATGTTTTTAACTCTCTATCTCTCTCCTTTCCTCTCTGTAAAAAATCAATAAAATATATTAAAAAAATAAAAATAATAGTATTATGAACTATGTTCAGAATACAAAAAGGGACTATTGGCACAATGGGAAGAGGATTCTTGGGGGTACAGGAGACTCAAAGCAGAAAATCAAATGGAAATGAAAATTCAGTGACTGGTAAGTGATTATATTTTCAAATAATACCAATATTCTGTGATCTCCCTGCAAAACATTGGTACCTGTGATTAGAAAGGGTCTAGTCCACACCAGACAGCACATCATTGGGGATGGTGACCCGCTCCTCTAAAGATATTGAGGCTGAGAGCAGTTAAGAGGCTTTTCAGAACCACACAGTGGTGGCAACGCCAGGAGCATATGTCACAGAAGTCAGGAAGTAGCCCGACTCCCCACCCATGGCTCTCCTGCCCAGGCTATGTTGTCAGGGAGAAGCAAGGGTAAGTTTTACCTCGAACCCTGGTCCGTTCACTGGACCCTGCTTGCGATCCGGGCTGTGAGCCGCCTTGGGAGCTGGGCTGGGAGCTGGGGGTGCTGGAGCTGGACGAACTGCCACTGCTGGTCCTCTGCAAGGGGCTCTCCAAGATGGGCTCAGTTCTCCTCAGGTCAGGGTTGCTGCAAGGATGGCAGAGCACAGTGACTATCCTCTCAAGACTTGCCCCCCAAACAATTTTTTACACCTTTCTCCATATTTTTATGACACTCCTTTGTATGGTAACTATTTTTGTGAAAAGTGTTAGGATCTAATTAACTAAAATAGATTTGGATCCATACTGGAAATACCCTCAACATAGAGAATACCTGCAATGATCAATGTATAATATTTCTGAAATATTCTGTATTTCAAATTTTTCATAAGGAATACAATCTCATGTTCTTTAATTCTCAAATAACGAATTATTGCCATTGTCCTCTTTTACTAAACAGTAGTGATCAGGAATTTTTTTTTGAACTATGTATTATTATTTTGTATTATTTATGTGTTATTAATAAATTCCCAAAGTATTTTTTCTAAAAATTGTGTGGCTAACCAACTGTATTGCAGATTGAAGGTGATGGGCATACGAAGGCATCTTGGTAGTTGCTCTCATTTTGTGGAATGGTAAGGTAGTGTTCTTTGTATTAAAAGAAAATCTACTGAGAGAAGTGTGGCTATGACCTCTGACTTTTCCCCCGGTGTCGGTGGTGTGGTAGTAGGATCCAGCTATTAGCTCTCGTGTAGCACGCTTTTGATCATGTAACCAAAACCTTTCTATTAAGCACCTACTTTGTAAGACTCATTAGCCTGGTATGAAAGATGGAAGAGAGCACAGGTCACAGGCCAGTCAAGTTACAACCCAATCCTAAGGATGAGTGTGTGCCCTGGAAATAATAAAACAAGGCAAAACTCTGCACACTGTGTGTAAAAGTTTATAAATAGGATCGGAGTTTGGAGAAGAATGAATGCAGTCTAGAGCAGGCAAAGTGGTGTCAGGAAAGAAACAGGCTTTGGACCCTGGAGGGGCAGGCAGGAAGGCTGTGGGAACAGCCTGAACAAAGACATAGGGGCTGGGGTTTTCCTAGGGCTTATTGGTGTAAAGAGGGCACCACTTTGGTGGAGCCCCAAAGTCTGTGTTAGGAAAGAAACCCTGGGACAGTGAAGCAATGGCCTACAGAGCCTGGCAGAGAACATGGGTCTCCCAGGGTAGGCTTTTGAATGACTGTCCAGGAGAGAGGCAGGCTGACCAGGTGGGATGCTACTGTCACAGGTGATAATAAGGCATGAGCCAGGGCTGTCCTAGGATAAAAGAGGGACATGGATATTAGCAGAACCAGCTGGGATGAGCGTGCATTTCTGATGGGACTCAGCCTTTTTCTTTGGGAAGCTAATTGATTCCCATGGGCATTAAATCCGTGACCCGAGCATCATTAGCACAAGTCCTCCCCACAGTAGCTAGCCTGCATGGATGCTGATCTTAACAAGGTTGCTATTTTTGCCACTGAAGTCTGAAAAAAGAACTTCATTTCTATGTAACCACACATAGAAATAGGAAAACTTAAAAAATGCCATTTCTGTCTTAGTTTTGTGTGAACTATGAATATTTTGAGAGAGAAAAAAGTCATACTGTTCAGATTTTTCTCTTCCTTATTATGTAGAAATAAATGGTCTGGCCTTGGGGCCAAGAGGTCTGAGATAAACTCTCTTAGAGGAGATCAATTTCAGAAGAATTCCATGAGATAACAGATTTCACTTGTTCACACATTAACTGAACCTACTTAGATTCAAATGTGTAGAAACTTGACAACATTCATCTAGCTTTCTTTAAATGCTAACTTTTAATTCAGATATTTGCCATCCCACAGACAATGCTGCTTTGTCTATGAAACATACAGTAAAGTGAAAAATGTGGCAATTTTTTCCACTTACTTAAATCATATAAAAAGTCAAAACATAAAATTAGGATTACAAAGAGCTTTTTTGGCCCAAACACTTGGGCCAAGTCTATAATTAACTGGCTAGCTGCCAAAATTCACTTTACTGTGTTCTTTGATGACACAGCCAACGTGGATAAAGGAGTCATAAGAAGACAGGCTTGGGATGGAACAGAGAATTATTTTTTGAAATTAAGCATTTAGTTATTGAATTTTACTGGGAGTTTCAGGCTTCATTTAAATCTTTTCATATTCAGAATGTACTTATCTGAGCAAATTTTAATTTGCTTTAAGAGAACACATGAATCAAAGTTGACTATTCAAGTTCCTGGGATTTTTAAATATATATATATATTTAAAATATATATATATTTTAAATGAGCAAAACAAATCTTGATGCATCACATTGACAACATAAGGCATTTGAGAGTCCACAGGGCATCTGAGAACGCCCCTTTGAACCAGCAGCCTTCATAAGGCCTAACTGCACACACTGAAGAAGAAAGGGTAGGGAACAGTGGAGGGGACATGGTGTTTTCACCCAGACTTTAGCCATCCAAGAAGGAAACAGTTAAAAGCACATGATGATACTAGTTCTAGCTTGAGTAGAGAAATTCTAGGGGTATACATGGGTCCCATGGGGCAAAGCTTTTAAATGGTACTGATTATCACAAGATGAGGATCAATACCATAAGATGAAGATGAGCTGTTAACAGACTCACTAAATCACACAGCGAGAAAGGTGGAGGCAAAACAGTGTCTTGTCAGTCCACAGGTTACAAGACCCCTTTTCTTGGGAAAACGAGGCAGCAATGACAGCTGCATTCACTACTGGAAGATTGGCGTGGTGCTTGAGTGAGGACTTGGGTGCAACACTACCAGCTTTCAAATGTTGGCTCTATCACTTACTAATTTTGTCACCTCGGGTAATTTAGTTGTGTTCATGTCCGTTCTGCATCTATAAAATGGAGTTGATTAGTCCTTACTTCGAAGAGCTGTCATAAGGCTTAAAGTAGTTAACATCTCTAATGCACATGGACAGTGAACAGAACTCTGCATTGATAGGTGTTCCAGAGTGTTTAATGAATAAGGAAATAAATATTAAATTGCCCCAAACCAAGCAGAAGGCAGGGATCCACAGGGGTGGCCCGCTAACATTTTCTTGACTGACACCAGCACAGATGTACCTCCTCCATACATTATTTAAAAACCTGGTATTCAATAGGGCTCTTGGATTTGGAGTGGCATGTACAGACTGGGAGAGTGACAATAACAAGGATTTAGTTTTTCTGGGATAAGGAAGGCTATTGAAACAGTAAAGTTCTGATTTTCCCCTCAAGTTACAGGTCCATGCTTGCTTATGCCAATTTAACTCAAGAGTCTTCTATTCGGGATGCTAAGTAGTTTACTGATTAAAACATATGGCTATATAGTGTCTTGCACCCAGTAACTGGAGTTCATTAGTACTGGATTTAGGAAGGGAAAACTGTACTTCTTAAGCATTGGGCTCTGCCTTTTGGTTCTTCTCCAACTGGGGACTTGAGGACTCAGAAATATAATTTTTCCTCTAATAATACCTATAACATAAAAGAGCAGCAGGAATATTATATCCTCTGACCCATGGGCCCGTGAGTCAGGCAGTCTTGGTTGAGTCACTGGGTCTCAAGGCAACACATAGCCTTGCATACAGCGGATCCTCAATAAATGTTTGCTAAATTTAGCCAATGAAATAAAAATATTGATAACAAGACATCCTGAACCTGTCCCTTATTACATGCGTAATCAATCTTGGGGACCCATTCTAAATGTGCTAATTTTCTAGTCTCCCTTAAGAGCCATTTCAAGGAAAAGGCTAGGAGGACATAAAGGAATATTGACCAAGTACAAGAAGTGTAGCTTAGCGGCATGGTAAAAGATGAATTATTTAAAAGCTACCTTTTTAATGGCTTTGTGGCTGGGCAGCTGTCTGACAAATGCTACAAAAAGAACTCTGAAGACCTCATTCAGGCCATCAGAAAGCAGAAGAGTCTCTGTGTTACAGTAATGGCCCTCAGTGAATCACACCTCCCATGTCCATGCACGTGTACTCCTTTATGCACTAACTCATGGCTTGACCATGTGACCTGTGGAGGCCAATGGGCTATCAGCAAGATGATGCAAGAAAAGTCTTGAAAAGCACTTGTGCACTGGACACAGTAAAGAAGCCCAGGATGACGGAGCACATGGAGGTGCAGCTGACAACCAATCAGCTCAGTGCTGCTGCATGAGTGAGCTCAAGTGAGACCAACACTTCTTTGCAAACGCATAGAAATAATAAATTGTTATTATTTCAGGCCACCACGTTTTAGGGTGCTTTGTTATGCAGCAAAGATGAACTACAGCTATCTCTATTTCAATAAAGAAAACACATCCTCAAGTTTTTAAAAACGCAATGTAATACAGAGTTGCATAGTCTGATTCAGGCCTGAAATGTTGGTCACTTGGAGACACATGATAGCTAGAAGAAGGTGTGTTGTGGGACTGTTCCAGGTGGCAAAGATGAGGATTTTTCCATCCTCCCTGTCCTCCACAAACACTCTCTGACTTTCAATGTAGGTAAGTGATTTTTACCTCTTATTCACTCCTTTCCTACCTCCTCACAAAGCCTGCAATCTTTGCACAAAGTACAATATTTAAGTGGTTCAGAGGGAAAAGTGGATGTTTTGCAAGCCACTGACCATCAAAATGTCAACTGTCTTAGGCACTGACATTATTAAAATAACACTTAACGGGGAACAAAGAGCTGCTTTTAATTTGACTATATGACAATAGTTCCTTTTCTTTTTCACTATTAGAAGGAAAAATACTTAAAGTTGAAATGATGCTTGATTTACAGCAACTAAAAAATTCTAAGCAACTGATCAGTGAACAGAGCCTCAGGGCAGAGTTCAAAGGAGAAGTAGCGGTGACAAGTGGGGCTTCAAGCCGCTTGAAGGGGGTGACTGAGGAAGTTCAGGCGGCTCTCTGGTCACAGGGCAGCCCAGTGTTCCTCAGCTCTGCTTACAGCAACACTTGCTCAGCATGGATCTGACAAATCACTGGACAAAAAATGATTCATTCAGAGCTTCCTGCTATTGGTAACCACTCAGAGTAGATTAGCTTCTTTGCCCTAAAGGGATTCCTGCTCTTAGTACAGTTCCATCTTATTTTGGACAGACCCCTTCCTAAGGCATTTCATGTGAAGAGGAAGATTAAAGCTTCATGATCAAAAGCATTCCATATTTTAAAGATCTATGCAAATAATCACAACCTTCGTGCCTAGTCTCTCTCACTAGCAAGGGAGAGAGTCCTTCTCTTATTATGAGCACAATAAAGAAGGATAAAACAGGCTGTCCAAGCTCATCCTTTTTATAGTCTCAGCAGAGGCCTTTTGCTATTTCAGTTGGTTCTAAAAAGGGGAGTTTTCATGATGAAAACTCTGAGGGAAGCTTGAGGAGCTGTAGCAGCCAAGAGCATCTGTTCCCACATGAAATCTGCTCCCATCCTGTAAAGATGCTGTTTATTTTCCAGCAACTCTCAAGATCTCTGTACCAACCGGTAGGTGGATGCGACTTCCTGTCTGCAGGATTGTACATGGTTGATGGAAAATTCTCGGAGAGTACAGAGCCTCCGTGGAAGCCTGACTGCCTTTCAGTGACCCTCCATTATCAAGAGGGGAGTTCCTCTTATGGGCTGGTCGCTGTATAATCTGCCAAGCGAGGGAAGCTCTGCAGCTGGTCACCACGGCATTTCTTTGGCAATTACTTTCTAATGTCTCAATGGTCCTCAGGGCACATTTCTGGACCTGATGCTAAGAGTCCCCTCACACCAGTCCATTTTCTTCTGTTGATTCCATAAAATGGTCTCTCAAGGGATGGTTTGTGATACTACAACCAGGCCTATCCTTGCAATTTCACTCCACAATTTTTAAAACTGTCAGGGAAGGTACACCTGATGGGCTTCTGGGTTGCCTCATTCATTCATTGATTCGTTCACTCATTGATTCGTGAGCCCCCATTACACACTGATGTCTGGGAAAAGTTACTGAAGAAATAGAAGGCCTGTGCTCTGTCCCACCGAAGTCGATATGCCTCTGACATGGAAAAGGACAAAGACATTTTTCAGAAGAGCAATAATAACGATGATGGTGGGGGCTTCTTACTTCACCTGAACTGTCTTTCCCCTTTACCTTGCTCTGATGGGCTGAGATCCTAGTCTGGGTCCAAGAGCACTACCATTTCCAGGAGAGTTCTTTCTGGCTAACGCTGGGGATATAGAAGTTGTTCTTTGAGGCACCTGAAAGAAAAGCAGAATTCAGAGATATTTTCCATAAAATAGCTTCCACAAGTGATTGCCTGAAAAAAGATTTGCCAGGAGTTACAGCAATGATCAGAAACAGAGAAGAAACATCTTTCATTTCTGAATGATTGAACTCCCTAAATAAAATCAAACAGAAGGCACTGAGGCATATTCAGCAACCATTAAGGAATATGGTCCTGAATTTTAAAACCAAATTTAAAACCAGATCATGCTCATTATTTTCATTCATTGAGCTCCCCTTTTTTGTGTGCAAGAGTGGTGGATGCCAGAAATTTCTCTAGGGTACCATGAACTCCTCTGATCACTGGAAACTGCATCAGTTGAGAGCCATCCAGATAAATTGAGATTCATTTTAGGTTCACCTCACAACTAATAAACAGTAAGGCAATTATGAAATCTGATGAGAAACTAGGGTATCAGGCTAGAACTTGGGACATAAGCCACATGTCAGTGAGCTCAGAGAAAGTATTGCAATAGATCTTGCATGTTTCCACTTCCTCTTCAACTTGCAATTACTAATTAAAAACAACATCCCAAACACAGCTTTGCAAGGTCAATCTGCAAATATAATAGAAAATAGGATTAACACTGAAAATACTGGAAGGGTCTTCAAAAAGACTGAGTACCAATTGCACTGCGAGATACATTAGGAAAATGTATGTATCATTAGTTAACCTGGCAAAGACCTAAGGTAGAATTCAAGTGTGCCTTCTTTTATGAAACATTTCTTAATGAAATCAAATATGGTAAGTATATTTAAGGAGTCCAACCTGAGGAGAGAGTAGAGAGAAAACCTACTTAAACTTACTTTATGAAAGTGACTAGGAAATGAAAATGTTGATGTCCCATGACAGCTAATTGGGTTAGACATTCATCAGGTACTTCAGTTTTTCTTCATTTTTATTTTTTATTTTTTTTGAGGCGGGGAGGGTCTCTTTTAGTGTTTTGAACTAGATATTTTAAAAATGTGCCATATTTTAAGATTATCAATACATTAAATGTCATTGACATTAAAAGAAATTTTGTTGGTTATTAGAATATATTTTAAGATAAAGACCTAGAAAGACGAGCCAGTGACATGAAGCAAAATGACCAAATCAGTGCTCCCACCTGCTCAAATTAAACATCACTTCTACTGTCTTACTTTATTGTTTTTGTGAGCTTAAATAGGTGTAGAGAAGAAATAGTCTAATGAACAATTAAAACCTGAAATGTTTGTATTGATCTAAATTTTTCTCCCAGAGTTTACAAACATGTGCTTGCACATTTTCAGAGAGTGGACTGATAACCTCCATTATCATTTTCCCCAGATCTTGTGTCTGCTCCTCCATCCATTTTCCATATTGAACTTGGCTCCCATAAGAACCTTTTTGTATGGCATCTCTACTTCCACAAGAGAACACCACTACTTATTTCCAAAACAATGGATATCTTCTTATAATGTCCTTATGAGGAAAAAGGTTTAGAAACCATGTGGTGTTATATATTTTTATTATTGTTTTTTTTTTTTCTTTTCTGGAATCAATGGCATTGGTCACTGGAAATTTTGCAATATCCCAATTGTCATAGCTCTTATGCTGAGTTCAGAAGGAAGGGGAATCCTGAACCAGAGAGAATCTGATGCAAAACATTTCTCCACTATTTTTTAATACTTCCAGGTTCTCTTCAGTGAGATGCATGGTCACGTGGGCAATTTTTGGAATGAGTAATGACTTTTGTAGGCAAAAGCAAAACAAAAGAAACCAAAGCCAGGACTGTGCAGTGTGTGGTGATGGTTATTTTACCCTAGAGTTTTATTCTCAGTAATATCTTAAACTTGGAATTAAATGCTGACCTGGCCTACAAGAAGCTTTCCATAAATGCGACTAACAAAAATATTATAGGAGCAATAATATTTTCAGAATACCTGAAATCTGGTTTCACTTTGTATTGTTAAAAATAGGGGTAAATGAATTTTCTACTTTTTATCTGTAAATCTTTAATTTGTCCTAATATAGATTTGGTCACCGATAAAAATATCCATTATTATTCTCTTAATGTGGATAGTAAAACAGTAGTTTGAAATGTTTGGGGTTGAAAATTCTAATTCTGGATAGAGGATGTATACGTACTTCCAAATCATCTGATCAACCTGAGCCTCTGTCTCTTTGGGGAAAACAGAGGTCAGAAATGATAAACGACAATCCAATTTGTAGCTTGGGAATCAGGAGGGACAAAAACAGACGTGACAAGGGACAGTGCTTTGGCATAATGTCCATTACTATGAAAGGTCTGGAATAGGGGTAATCATCACCATCGACGATGATGACGATGATGGTGATGGCAATGAGAACACCCCAGTGATGTTACCTTTGGTGGAATGTCTTCTTCCTGTCGTAACCAAGAGCTTCTGTCAAACTTCTCAATGCGAGTGGGGAGAGGAGGGTTTTCCGAGGTGGGATCCGAGTTCTGGCGTGGCATCTCAACGCGGTGCGAGGTCACGTTCAGAGCCTCCTGAAACCCGGAGAGGCCCTTGGTGGGCTGCTCGTGCACTGACTGGGAGGCGGTCAAGGCAGGTCCTTGGGACTTTACAGCTACCAGATGTGGGATCTAAGCATCAAACCAACATCAGAGCAGGATTATTAGAAGAAAGACCAGATCAGCCAGTAAGTACCTCACTTAGTGATAGAGAAAATAAAGTTGTAGGGCACAAGGACTGGTGTACATAGAGCCCAATCACAGCTACCTACAGCACACTTTTAAAAGCTCTCCAAAATTTTCCACTTAGAGTTCTGTGTAGGGCTGAACCATGGTTCCAGGCCAAAAGTTAAGTGATTTACTTGCTAAGAAGTCAGTGAAATAAGTGGGATGATACTAACATTAACAATTTTAAGTGAACATATATTGACCAGCAATACATTTATAAGTACTCCTCTTCTAATATTGGAAACAGCATTCTTGAAAACCCCTGACCTTGATTTTAGAGAGTGCTCCTGTGCTGTGAAACAAGAATTGCCGTGGATAGCTTACTTCTTGGGTACTCACTACTAAATCCACCATGAGGTTGACACAATTATTTCCCCCATTTTACATGAGAGAATGAAAGGCATAGATAGACAGGTTAAGTAACAGCCTAGATTTCACAGCTAATAGGTACCAGAGCCTGGATTATAATCCATACATCCTCTCATGTAACACTCGACTGCGAGGCTCTCCTGCTTTGTGATGAACTGGTTCTTCCCACCTATGATATTTTATACATCTGAACTCCAGGACATTTCTTCTAGAGTTGTCTCACAATTGTACATTGTGCCAATATTTTTCATGCAGGAAAGACATGCAGTCTTTGGGTTTAATCTGGCTCTGTAGGACAAATCATTAAAAATCTAGATTTCTGAGCATCCTTTGCTGTTAGCACTGCTCACAACTTCTTTGTTAATGACATGTAAGCTTGTCTCCTCTTCCCACACGAAGGCAAGCTCCCTGGAGAAAGGAGCCACATCAACATTGTATCTCTGAGTCTAGCACTATGCCTGGCATGTGGAAGGTCAATAAATCCTGGTTGGGGAAACCCCTAGAATGTGTTCTAAATTAAAGTGCATATCTGGTTTGGACAGGGGACCTATCACATCCTCTTTGGTCTGAAATCTCAGTGTCTGGACTGCTGGGGGGCATTTCTCAAGCCCTCTCCATAGCCTAGCCCCGTTCTTCTTGCTCTGGAGGTCTTATTGGGGCAGTTATGCCTCAACCTTTTCATACCCTCTTTAAGCTGGAATTTGGAATATTATTATAGTTCAAAGAAAATCCTCAAAGCCTAGCTCAGCTGAATGTTATGCTTCCATCAGAATAAAGCTGTAACCAAATATATATTAATATTAAATTTCACTAGGTAATAATGTTACAACAAAGTATATTTTAAAGATATGTAGCACAAAATACAAACCTACTTAAAAGCATCGAAGAAATAACAATAATCAAAATTTCTGGAAAATGCTAATCCAATTAGCTGTTATGGGGTATCTATCTATATTTTTAATATATTTTTGTTGATTTCAGAGAGGAAAGGAGACAGATAGAGAGAGATAGAAACATTAATGATGGGAGAGACACATTGATTGGCTGCCTCCTGCATGCCCTACACTGGGGATCAAGCCTGCAACCTTCTGCTGAGCTTTGCCGGCTGGGAGATAGATATCTATATTTTCATTTCCAAGTTACATGAAGTTTCACAAAATTTTCCTCTATTCTCCCCTTTACAGAGCAAAAGTACCCTAAAAGGTCAAAGTTTGGGGTTTTGAAAGAGGGTCTGTGCGCTAAAAAAGTTCCTATAAAAAAATGCATCCTATGAAAGGTCAGGCATGGAAGAATTATATGCAAATTAAAACAACCAAGGGCAGGATATGCTCAGCTGGCTGGTACCAAAAAACCTCAGACCTCATATGCAAAAAGGAAACTTAAAAACAAGAATCCTTGATTTTAGCACCACTCTTTTAAACTGTAGTTCAAATAGCATTACATATTTCAAAGGTGACCTTAAAATATTTATGCTATTGTTAATACAGGTGGATGCCTGGAAGGAACTGAAGACACTTGGGTGAAAGCAGCTGCATTACCTTTATTTTTCATGAAATTGTATGCTTTATTTCACTTCATATTTTATTTTATTTGGCAATATATAATTTTAAGAGTCCTCTAAAATGTCCAGAAACTTCCTGTTTCTAAAAGTGGCATACCCTCTTTTCTTTTCCAGCTAGCTTAAGACAGGGGTTCTCAAACTCTACAGAGCATCAGCTCACCTGTGGGCTTGTTAACCCACAGGCTGCCACAGCCATTCCAGGTGTTGCTCAGCGGGTCTGAGATGGGCCTGAGAATCTGCATTTCTACCAAGTTCTGGGGTAACGTTGATGCTGCTGGTCCCGTGACCACACTTTTAGGAGACCCACGGCTATCCAGGCCCATCTAATTTTTCCAGCTTCCGAATTGCACCCAAATCCCAAGGAACAAGAGATAATATAATAGTTTACATATCAAAGGTCCATTTGAATTTTATTTTGGTAATTAAAACTAAAAAAGATGTTTGTTCCCACCTCACAGAAACTTCTACGGTTCTCCAGGGAGGCCAATTTACCACGTGACTTCCTTTGTGGTGGGCTCAAAGTTAAGGAGATGCTTTTCTCTTTCTCACCCCTCCATCTACCCTTCAAATTTAGTGTAGCCTCTTAAGTGGCTATAGATTGTATATGTAGATTGTATATTGTATATCACTGGCCCGATGCCTGAATCCAGTTACAATCCCCTGAGCTTTTAGTAGATTTACCTGTCTCCCTATTGAAATGTCCAGTGGAACAAAGGAGAGGATGTACCTGTGGATCAACTGGTCTGAGCATAGGGGGGGTCCGAGCAGGCTGAACCCCACTGATACTGAAGGACTCCGACCTTGGGGGCAGATTGGGGTCAGATATCCTGTTGGCAACCTTGTGAGGCATGGCAGGTGAACTCTGCCGGTTAAGCCTGGTCCGTTCTTCTACCTAGAAACAAACGAACAAACAAACAAAAAAAAAGAGAGAGCGAGAGAGATTCAATGGACAGATGGATAGAAGCTGAATTACTTCCTATGAAGGATTTGCTTTAGTCATTCGAATAGCCATTTTTCTGTCCTTCTGATCAACTTATTTTCAAGGAGCCATACTCTCCATGTCTGTTCTGCACCAAGAATGTATGAAAAATCTCTTTTCTGTTAGAATAAACAGCATCACAAAAAACATAGAACACTTAGGCCGTCACCTTTCCCTTATTCATTATCTTGTGCCATTTCAGTTAGCTGGGAATTTGGGACCTGCTTAAGAGTTCATCTTGCATTGACTGAGATATTATCTTGCTGATTGGTCACAAAGCCGAGGGGTCAGGGAGGGAGACGAAGGGAACTACGACATACATTAAGTTTGCTTGGGAAAACAGAAAATGGCTCTGAGCATTGCCACTGCTAGGTATATGCCCCATATACTTGAAAACAGGAACTCAGATACTTGTACACCCATATTCACAATCACCAAAAGGTGGAAACAACCCAAGTGTTCATGGGCTGGTGAACGGATAAACAAAATGTAATATTATCACCATAAACAAGAAAGTAGTGCTGATACCGGCCACAACCAAATGAGTCTTGAAAACATTATGCTAACTGAAAGAAGTCAGACACAAAAGGTAAAGAATTCCGTTTAAATGAAATATCCAGACCAAGTAAATCCAGAGAGACAGAACACAGATTAGTGGATGTCAGAAGCTGTCAGGAGGGGAAAGGGGAGTGACTGCTTTAGTTGTCTCAGTCTGTGCCATCCTAAATTTGTGGCATAAAGAATCACTTAATACATTTTGCAAATGATGCCAGAATGGGTCCAGAGTGATAAAATTTCCCTAGGTTATAGTTTGTCCAAAAAAATTTGAGAATCTGTGAGAGGGGAGTAGCAGGAGGCATCTGGCTACTCAGAAGAAAACCTTGTAAGACATTTCAGAAAATGATGCTGCCCATTGCACCAAAGAGGCAACATAAATATTAAAAGAAAGGTTAAATCAAACATCCCAATACCAGCTTCAGATGGACAGAGGAGAAGCTGAGCAGTGTGTCCAGAAGCAGGCCCTTCTGATTATTTTGATACTAGGCCAGCCAACACCTGTCTCCTGATTCATTATATCTCATGTCTACAACCTGAATGAAAGAGAGAGATATGTGAGACAAAAGAAGGAAGTGTCTTCCCCCCAAATAAGGACATATGTGACTGAAAATTGGGGTACAATAAAGATATGTTACAATTTGCCTTACACAATAATAATAAAAATATCTATTAGCTGAAACTCTGCTCCAATCTCATGTTGCCAAGAAGACATAAAATACCAAAAGTACCACACACACACACAAAGTCTCTTAGTAGCATCAGACAGTGTCAAGGTGCCAGACCATACTAAAAAAAGAAATCTATTTCAAAGAATTTTATAGTTGAAGGGCTTATCCATGAATATGGAGAACAAGATTAGGAGAGATTCATCAATTACATTATAAAAACATTTTTTTCTTATTAAAAGAATCATTTTAACATAAAAACTAAAATAACTCTGGAGAGACTTGAATTACCTCTGCAGAAATGCTATACTACTTATTATAGCATTATAGGGAAAAAGAAAAAAATAACTGTGGTCTCAGAAATAAAATTTTGTTCCAGTCAGGGCTATGTTGTCCATTGGGTACTATAGGAGTGATGTCTAAGGCCTCTGAGATGTATAAAAGCTCACAAATATAGAAGACCTGCAAATAAATTCATTGATTACACGAACTCCAAAATTTTTTCAAAAGAAATGAAAATATACTAAGAAACACATTATATCAATGTCAATTGTTAAATTGCTCTGTATACTTGAAAACAATTTATAGGTTACAATCTCTCACTTAGCAATAATGAATATTTGCTGAGAGAATTTCAAAACAAAATTATAGAAGTAATTTTAAAAATGTTGACAGCAAATATATATTTATTATGTCATATGGGTGCACTTAAATAATATTTTATATGATGTAGGGCTGTGGGATCTATGAAGGTTTTAGAAGACTTTACTTAAGAGATGATATGTGGTGAACTGAACACAATCTTATGGAAATTCCTATTTATTCCAACTGAACAAAAACAGTTTGAATTTTTTGTTGTTAAGGCAATACTGGAGAAGGGGACAAGTCAACAAATAATTTTTAAGTGCTCACTAGATACTTTGATCCTGTACTTGCTAGTCACATAAAGAATTGAGCCATTTTGTCCTTTGGCAAAACCACATGGGCAGGGGGTTACAGAGTAGATTGGGGATATCACTTGTGAAGAATCTTTGAAGACAGGGAAGACTCATTCATATGAAATGCTAAAATTGCAGTGTTGTCTACAGATAAGGGCTTGACCTATTTTTCTCTCTAAAAATCAATAAGAGATGCCAGAGAAAAATATTGGTCCTCATATGAATAAACACATAACTTAAAAAAAGTGAGGGAAATCTTAAGCAGAGATAGGAAATGCATCTATCATTGAGGAAACAGGGGACAAGATATGAGACAAATGTGTAAACTGCTCATGTGAAATCTCAACCAAACACAAAAAAGTCAAACACATATTCCTTGTAGATGACAATGGCCTTGGAAACAAAATATAAATATATTCAATATTATATTTAAAGTGCATCTGCACAGTGCCTGTACTTTCAATGGCACATTCAGATGATTGCCCACAGGCAGGCAGTCTAGATGGGGTGCTGGGACTCAAGAAGGCTACAAGACCTGTCCCAGGTCACAAAGCAAGAAAGTAGAAGAACTTGAACTCAAAACTCCTTACTGCTTCCTCCTAGGTCTCTCTCAAGCAAAATCATAAGAAAGATAAGCAGAGACTGAGAAAAGGTAGGAGCAGAATTATAAACTCTAGAAATGGCAATTTAGGAACCTCATCTGTAAAATAATTCATATAAAGAAAACAACACATCAGTGTAGAGCAGAGAATACCAAATGGAGAATGGAGTTCTTATTAACAGGATTTCAAAGTCTAATGAGCTGATGGAACATAAAGAGATATTCTGGTTCCAGACCAGTATTGTTCAGGGGTTTGCATGTTGACCCAGGAGATCACGGTTCGATTTTTGGTAAGGGCACTTGCCCAGATTGCAGGCTCAATCCCTGGTGGGGGGCATGCAGGAGGCAGCCAATCGATGTTTCTCTCTCATTTATGCTTCTATCTCTCTATCCCTCTCCCTTCCTCTCTCTAAAAATCAATAAAAATATATTTCTTTTTAAAAAAGAGACATTCTGGCCAATTATTTGCCACATAAAACCATGGACAGATGACTGGCATACATCACAGAGAGAGAACATGAAAGAGTGTTAAAAATATTAAAATACAATCTCATGTTGGTAGAGCATTCTGTCACTGCTGTGTGTTAGTGCAAAAAGAGAGAGAGAGAGAGAGAGAGAGAGAGAGAGAGAGAGAGAGAGAGAGAGAAAGAGAGAGAGAGAGCGAGCGAGCAAGCAAGTGTGGTAGAAAGGCACAGGTCCAGACAATCATATACAATTTTAAGGAAAGTAATCTGTTCTATTATAAGAAAAAGAAAACTTCATCATTCAAAAAGTGACAGAAAAAGAAAGACTTTCACATTTTGCTGATATTTAACAGAATATCTCATTGATGTTTTCACAGAACTAATCTGATTTCCATCCCAATCCAGAAATAGCAAAGAATTTTAAAGGGGTGAAACTAATCCTCTTCCTTCTAATAGAAGTTACTAATATTTCTTTCTGCCTGAGATCTGAAAATCTAAGTGAATGTGACATTCAGGACAGATTGACATTCAGCCAAAGGAGAGAGGAAAGAGCTCAACAAGATTTGCAAATGATCAAGTATTTTCATTTGCTCTTACTGCATCCATCAAACTGATGAGAAAGGTAATGAGAAATGTGATGATGACTATGTTTCACAAGATGAACAACAAAAAAACACAGAGGAAGAAGCATTATCACAACATAACATTGCAAGGACAAAATGTGGATTTGGAATAAGGAAGAAAAGTAAGTGGGTGGAAAAGTAATCAAAGAAGGAAAAACCATTTTGATAGGAATGTAGTTGAGCTAGAAAATGAACACTGGAACAGATCATAGAGGAGGCTGCATGGGTAGAAGATGGCTGGGTGGCATCCTCAATGGCCCATGGGGCAAAAAGCCCAGATCCAGTATCGTAGGAGACCATGGCATGGGTACAGCTACCCACTCCTTCCTGGTGAGGATATTTTAAAATTTATATCCTGGCAGAGGATACATTTGAAAAAGGAAAATGGTACCTTTTATTATATATTCAAAAGAGAGTTTAACCCAGGCTCTTTTTATCAGTTGATAACTTATATAGTGCTGAGCTTGAGAGTCTGTCCATATCTAAAGTATTGGAATTTATGTTACTGTTTAGCTACTTTGAGCCCCACCTATCTTCCTACTATAAGAAAAGAGATCTGTAAATAATGCTCTAAAAGAAAAGTTCATACATTGCTCGTGAGAAACATGAAAGGTTAAGATGATAAGAATCCTCACTCATTTTGATTCTTATTTTAAGAAATTGCTAAAATAATGATGAATCAAACCAACACAATCATTTGTTGTTATTTTTACACCAGTTGCTCCAACCCCAAATTTAGCACTTGTCACTAATTTTATCATCTAAATGCTTCATCTTTCTTCTAAAATATGAACACCTACTTTAAAACTTGGGAACTGTTTCATGAATAGATGGATGGTTAGTTGAAAGCTGGATTATGCTAATCACACCCAGGAGGATAGGTCTAAATATGCAATCCCCAAAGAATGCTCTCACATGGCTAGAAGTGCATGGAGTCCAAAGGACAGCACCAGCTGCTAGGGCCGCCAGGGACCTTGGAAGATGTCACCCCCAGTGGTGATGGCCCAGACTCATCTGGAGTGCTTGATGACACGGCCATGTTGTTTGCACACCCAATTGCTATGTCCCTTTTACTGCCAGGAGCCTGGCCAGGAAGCACAGGGAATCAGGAGTCCTAGAAAACTGCTCTGGTAACACCTGCAAAGATTTGTCCTCAGGAATGCCTTGGCTTCTGAAAGCTCAGGAACTGTGAACTACTTCTGAATAGAGAGGACAGGCCAGGACATTTAAAGATGAGGACTGATAGGAACTAGAAAACAATGAAGTAAAAATGGTTAAGTTCAAATCAGAACATGCTAGGTAGAGGCATAAGGAAGGAAGTGGAAACTGCTCCAGGCTTTCCCCCCTTTTTTGGCACAGGGGAAAGAAGGAATTCTGGGGTGCTTAGCAAGGTATCAAGGTTTTCTCCAATGGGATCTGCAGGTGTCCTTGTCTTAATCTTGTGGCTGGGAACACTGAAGGCCAAGTGCATGCATCCAGGAGAGGTGCTTTAGTGATGCAGCACTTCTTAGAGGAGATAAGGTGCCTGTAAGAATGTATCAATTCATGGCCCTCTTGTATGGAGGTCCATATGCGTCTCTAAGGCCCTCCTTAATTGCAGCAATGGACAACCGGGGACTTATCACTTTGGAGATGTTGGGGGCGGACGCACAAAAGCCCTTAGATCCTAACTCTGTTGTTAGGCTACATCCTTGTGAGCAAGATCACTTTGGAGATCTCACGATGGTCCTTGAAGCTTCTGGGGCTTCAGATGTTCTTCAAGACCAAGTCTAATAGGACAAGCTGGTTATTTTTCTCCCATGATGCTCAAACAGGTGTCTTGATCTGGAATCATTAATTTCTGCAAGTGCTACTGGCATTAGTTTAGTAGAGGTTAGGTTTTTAGTCTTCAGAAGACCTGCCATAATCAGGAGCTGTAAGTCTGGCTTAGCTGAAGGTTTCAACTTGGCATGCCAGAGAATGGTTTAGCAGTGGAAGGAGATGGCACATCTCTGCCAGCCAGAATGCACATCACCTGTTGTTTAATAGCATAATGATTCTGCTTAGCTGGAAAAAGAGGGCAGTTATTAAGGAGTTGGCACTACCTGTGGGAGTAGGATCACGGAGTTAAATTATTGACCTAAGAGAAAGAGGCAGCTGTTACAGACATAGGCAAATGTAAATCATATTTACAGACTCAAAGGGAAAATGATTGAACATGTTCTTGATAGAAAATCAAATTATTTTCTCAACAAATTGAGTTGTTTAAGTTTGAAAAGAAAAAAGTATTTTTGTAAAAACAGTGCATAATCCTTACAAAGGACTTAAAGGAAAAAAATCCTGTTGTTTCTTCCTCCCATACACAACTGTCATTAACATTAGGACAATGTCATTTCAAGCATTTTCTATACATATGAAAGAGAATAGAAAAAAAAAATAGAATCTTATGTAAGAAATGTGGTTCTGGTAATACTGTAGTCTAGATAACTTGAAATAAGCTCTAACTATAAATACCTGAAGGTACTAGAAAAACACACAGAATAATGCCATCATCCTTTTAAATGATGAGCTACACTCAGAAGGAAATAAAGGAGATCACTAAGTGCCACAAATAAGGACAGAACTGAAAACCAGGGTATTATGCAAACAAGGTGATACTGTGACTCCCTAGAAGAGTTGTTGGTCTTGGCTGGCTGGAGTTATTATTTTGTTTGCTTTATCTATTATATTTGGTTATCACCCTATTTTTCTACCATCCCAATTGTTATTAATGAGATTTTTAAAAATAGCTCACCACAAAGCCAAGTTCCTAAAATTTTTTTCATCATTGAGCAAAGAAAGGACCACTACTTTGGAAGTATTTGCAAAACAAATGATTTTTACCTAGAATTCATTACATCCTGGGCCATATAATTCTATGGAAAACTCACTAAAATTCCTCATTCTTCAAACTCATTTGGACACCTACAAGGAAAATGATTTTTCTACTTCCTATTTTTGCTTACGAAAATTCACTGCATTCGAAAAGATAAAAAATAAATAAATTAGGTGACTTGCCATTTCTCTACAGAAATAATGTTATGGCTCTTCCAGAGGCTGTGTGCAGACATTACAATGAATCATTTTCTGGATTCATAGAACTAGTCGGACTCTCCGCTTTTGCCGGATAAACTCATTATGGCCAATAGCCTGCCAACAGGGCACTGTTCCACTTGCTTGCTCACTTACCTCCTTGGCCCACGCTGGCTTCTCACTAGGACTCATTCCCTCTTTGTAATGGTACAGCGGCTTCTTCTCCACAGGCCTCTGCTCCTGCCTTTGATGCTGAAGGGAAACCAAGTAGTCTCTCTCTTGCTTTAGCTGTCTCTGCAGTCTTTCCGCTTGTCTCTGTTCTTCCAATTGTTTGCGCTTATATTCCTGTCCAGGCCAGGAAAGAGCAGCAGAAAAAGGCCAAATCACCATACAGAAACCATTGGCCAGTACCAGCTAAGCATGCAATGGCGTCAAAAGTGGTGCTAAGTAACAAAGGACCTCGATAATGACAGAACCACAGGGAGGATATCAGGATGTGCCACAGGGAAAAACTACAGCTTTGGCTTAACATCTACACAGAATGTGGCATTTAATCAAAACACGATGGCTTTAATGGCAATCCCTACAGAACACTACCCATTGCAAAGCAACTTATCCTTGATGAGTTACCACCAAGAAAGTGGCAATAATGAGGACATTTGGATGGTCAGTACACAATCCCTATTAAGGACCATCCACTTCCTAATTGAGTAATTAAGCCAGTCAAGCACGTACAACCAAGTACAAAACTGAAAAAGTGGCTAAAAACTTGCCTAAGCCATCATTTGTTTAGCAGAACTTGGATCAACAAAAGCCATCAGCAAACTTACGTGCAGGCTAAAAAATATACGTAGTGCCACCAAATAAAAATTCAGTTAAAAAAAAAAAGACATCAAGAAACTCATTTGGGGAGCACTGCAGTAATAATAAAAAGTACTTCAAGTGGAAGCTGCAAAATGTTCCCATCGTGAGGGTAAAACTAATAGTCTGCAAATGAAATATGACTGCCAGGCTGGAAGAGGTACATTTTGTGTGATTGTGTTCTAACATGTTGCCAATGACCTTAAAAATCACTCTGCAATAAACACAGTCTCAAAAATAGTCTAAACTTATACTAAGGCTGTATTCATGCTAAAGTTTTACAGACAGATGGAATAACTAAGGAACACATAACAAATGTATTAAATGTTCTGAGACTCGGAAAACTGGGTCAGGAAATCTAGGAAGTTTCCATGAGATTTTCGAGGTCCACAGGCTCAAAGGCTCTCCTCTTCTGGACTGGCACATTAGGAGGACACACACACATACACACGTGCACACACATGCGATGAACACAGAGCAGGTCAGCTGGCTCTCGGCTTTCCCATTACCAGAAGTAGAGCTTGTTCATGCAGTAGCTGCTGCTGCAAGATCTCTAACTGTCTCTGCTCCTCCTCTAACTGTCGCCTGATGTACTCCTGGAGAGGTAGGCAGCAGAGAATTCAGAGGAACACCAAGAGAGAGGGAGAGAGAGAGAGAGAGAGAAAAAAAAAAGGAACAGGTAATTTCAAAGGTTGACAAGAGCTGCCAAGTAAAGTGTGAAAGGAAGGAGGGGAAAAAAATACCCAGCCACCTCCTCACCAAACAGGAAAAGTACGCTGCACCCAAGCAGAAGCATTTCAAGGCAGTCAAAAGCACAAGCTGGCTGCCTGCAACCGCTGACGGACATGGCTGGGGCTGTTTGGTTTTAATAAGCCCAGCTATATTGTAAAGCTTTTCATGACAGTTTCCCTCTTTAGGAGCTACCTGCAATGAACAACGCTAGGAAGTGTGGGGGCTCCTGTGCAGGCAGCAGGGATGCAATAATTGCTGAAGGCCATTGTGTGCCCCGTCTTTGTACCGGAACTACCCTGCAGGGTGTTGCTGTGCTCTCAGAATGGGACTCTAACAAAGACACAGGGGCCTGCATCAATGGCTCAAAGTCCTGGCAACCAGAGATGGCCTGCACAGAAAAGCTCTTCTGAAGCAACGGAAGAGTAAGGTGTGGCTTGTGGATCACGCTTCAGTGCCACCTTCAAAGTAGAAACCCAGGGCTGGGAGAGTCATAAGGTCAGGGGGCTCTGGCCTGGGTAGGAAGCAAGGCGGAATGAGTGGACATTGCCAGGGTTGTGCCTTTGACTTCTTGAACAGGTGAGAACAGCTGCTTGAGAAAGAATTAAACGCCTGCTGACACTGAGCAGTCCCAGGAGAAGGTGACCCACGCCCCAGAGACAGCTGGTGCCTGAGTTCACCCCGGGGCCACCCCTGCTGACCTGCTCATGCTCCGCGCGCCTCCGCTCCTCCTCCCGGCGCATCTGCTCCTCATAGTGCCGGCGCTGCTCCCGCTCCTGCTGCTTCCGCAGCTCCTTCTCGCGCCTTTGTTGCTGTGGGGCAACAAGCAGACAGCCATGAAGGAACCGAACACAGTTGGGGGGTGTCGGGAAACCAGCAGGGAAAGCTGCGGAACCGCCCGTGGGAGCTCTTAACGAGAGATGTCTGCAGGCCCGGAGGCTCTTTCTCTCCAGTGTTATTGGGGGACCCGTTGGCGAGAATGAGGGAAGAAGTACCCTTGGCAGTGATAAAGCAGTCTCTGCATGTATAGTACGGCATAGAGAACGTAGTCAGTAATAGTACGATAACCACAGGCACTAAAATAGTGAGAAAAACACTTTGTAAAGTATGATTGTCTAACCCAAGCATGTCAAACTCAAAAGCCAAATAAACAAGGTTTAAGTTTATGTGGGCCGCAAAAAACAAAAAACAAAAAATAAAGGCTTCCATTTTCATAGAAACGTAGGTTTATTTAGAAAGAGACAGCTGAATACAAAGGGCTGATATACATGAGTAATCATTAATGGGTACACATTGTGGACCGCAAGTTTGACATGCTTGGTCTAACTACTATGCTGAACACCTGACACCAATACAAAATATTGAAAGAAAAAAAGAAAAAGAAAAAGAAAAATGAGGTGACAGAGAGCAATCCTGTGTCACACAGAGAGCAATTCGGTGTCACATAGACACCTGTTATTTACCATGCAAATAGACTTTCTAGGTTTATGCATCTCTCCAGAGAAGTGCATGCTCCCAATTGATTGATGGGGGTTTTAAATCAGGGGTAGAAACACTGAGATATAACAAGCTACTCATTATATCTTATCAAACTGTTTATGAGGCTATCTAGGTTTTCAAGCACATTCACAACACTCATGTCATTTGGTCTTTTTAAAATAATATATATTTTTATTGATTTGAGAGAGAGAGAGAGAGAGAGAGAGAGAGAGAAACATCAATGATGAGAGAGAACCATTGATCAGCTGCCTCTTGCATACCCCCAATTTGGGATCGAACCTGCAACCTGGGCAAGTGCCCTGACCGGGAATCAAACCATGACCTCCTGCTTCACAGGCTGATGCTCAACCACTGAGCCAGGCCATCTGGGCTCATTCAGTCTTTTGGATACCATGTAGTGCAGACACTTCATACTACAGAAAGCAAAGACCAGAGAGGAAAAGCGACACATTTAAGGCTACACATTGATTAATGGCTGAGGGTACAGTAGAATGTACTGGCTCCCACTGTTTCTGGTACACCATGCTGCCTTTTTTTATTTCCTGGAGTACTCATTTTAAAGTATCAATTTCTAGTTCTCACTCAAGTAAGACGCTTTAGCTCAGGAACCACCATCATCTCATCCAATTACCATCCTTCTGACAGGGGACAGTGTGGTAAGCACACCTCATGCTTTCTCTTATTTAATACTCACAAAAATCTTCTGAGGCAGACATGACTATTATCCTCCATTTTATATGACAAAACCGAGACACAGAGAGATTAAATAATTGTTTAAGGTCATGCCCACATTCAAGGTCAAACCAGGAAATCAAGTGATGGAGCCGGATTTCAAAGCCTAGAGCTGTACCTCCAATCTGAGCTCAAGCATATACAAAAGGTGAAGAGGCCACAGGAGTGATAGAAAGATCACAGATTAATCAGGCTCTTCCTTACACTCTCAGGAAAGAGGAACATCTTAGGAGTAGTCACAGGAGCCAATGTTTCTCAACTAGGGATAGTACTGTTCCAGCCACTGGAGCATTTGGAATGTGTGGGAAATGTGGGAGGTTTCTAGTTGTCCCAATGACTGAGGGATGTGCCTGCCATTTAGCATGAGAGGCCAGGGATGCTGAAGGTCTGCAATACACAGGATAGTCATACATTACACAGTACTTTCCATGCCCCCTGCCACTCGTGTCTTTTTTGAGACATGCCACAGGCAGGCCCTTCCCTTTGTGTCAGAGCCCAGTAATGGTGTTAGGATCTCTTCTTCCTCAAATACTCGGTTTGGAGGGGACGTCTCAGGGGGTCCATTCCCTTGTAATATTCTCCACAACAATTCCCTGCCCAGCTGAGGAAACATGAGTTACTCATAACAGAATGGATTGTGACTGTACCCCACTGACAAGCTAGCTCAGCACAGCCAGGGAAACAGCTTTTAGTACAAAAGCTCTGTCACAGCCCCAGTGCCCACAGATCCTCAAAGCTCCAAAGAAGCCCAGAGCGAGGAGGCCATTGTGATGTGGCTCCCGCCTGCGGTCCTCTGGGCTGCTGTCTTCCCATCACCTTGGAGGCTCGGAAGATAAGCTGCATATTTTGAGGCTCAACGTCTATCATGTCCAGATCTACTGTTACTTGTTCACCTTAGATGGCAGGCGACGGGGAGCCACTGGTGAACTATGTGCAGTCCCATGCCATGATCAGACTTGCATTTTCAAGAGGCTTCTTAACAGCCAGGGGAGGATGCAAGACTAGAAGCTAGAATGCAGTGTGAGTGATTCAACGGATGCAGGCAGGAAAAGAGAGGGCACTGATGAGCAAAGCAAAGGCAGTGGGAGTCCAGGTTCGTAACCCTTACAGACAGTGGAGATGCAGCCAAAAGGAAGAGAGTTGAAAACCTACCCAGATTTTCGGTTATTTTAACAGGAAAGGAGTGGATGCTAACTTAGAAGTAGAAATTGGAACTGGGCCAAAATAAAATAGGTAGTTAGGTGTTTATGAGGTGTGTGAGGGTGAGTGATGTTCTTGCCACGGAGCATGGCAGATGGTGGGATAGTGAAGAAAAAGCAGGTTTAGGAAAGGGAATGAGGGGCAGAGGGATGAGTCAGGTTCCAGACACGTGATTATTGCCTTACAGAAAAAATCATACAGGGAGATGTGAGTAGAAAACATCATCCCAGGAACTGACTGAATAACTTGGATTATGGACCCAAACCAGAGGTATTTCCAACACACAACCAGAGCAAATCAATGCCAGCCCAGAGAATAAAAAATAATTATGTGTACAGATCTGGCTCCTGGCAGGAAACAGCTCTAATCTAGCTAACATTTCAAGTTTTTTTTTTTTTTTTTTTTTTTTTTTTTTTTACCATTGGCCTCTTTCTTGAGGAAAATATTAATCAAGCCTTGGGAAGATTGAGCTGATTTTTATGTGAAGGATTTGTACATTTTTAACCTTTTTGCTAGGAATCAATACTCTTTTATAATCACACGCCACTCAGGTCCCTGCCCAAGGTGCACACAGTATTGATTGCAATTGAAGGGGGTGTGGGCTTCCCAAGTACTCTGTAGTTTCTGAGAAAGACACTCAAAAGTGGCTAATAATTAATACTGATCTCACTCAGATCAGCTGCTGCTAACTCGGGCAGGCATCTGCCAGGGCTTTGGTTCCTGTGGCGCGTCTGGAAAAATAAACCACTTCCCCAACCTTCTGAGGGCACCTTGCCAATTTCTAGCTGCTGTGTCTCCATGTTAATGCCTTTCCAGGAAAAAAAAAAAAAAGTTTGCTCTCTCTCCTCCTGGGCATTGGGCTGTCGGAGGGGACATACCAAAACATGTAAGAGAAAGACCAAATCCTGGGCCTCAAGCAGACACCTTTACAAAGCTCTGATGACTCTCTGGAAGCAGCTCTTGAGGCTTGATCCTGGTGGGCCCCCAGCCTCTCCCATAGGGCCTGGCACCTAGAGGGTGCACAGAGGGTTTTGTTGAACTGAACTGAGTAAAAAGTTTGGGGCAAAAGAAGGCAACACAGTATCCTCCAATGTTTCTGTGGCAGTATGTCCCTTCCTATTAGTGTTTACAGGTTACACCACATTGTACCTCATATTATGGTTATCTGCGAATGCCTTACCTACTCTCAATCTAGGTTAAAAGCTCTTTGTGGACAGGGTCTCTGTTCCACTCCAGTTTTTATCTCCCACTATATCCGATATAGGGCTGCATACCTCTGGTACTTGTTGCTTGGGCAGCAAGAAAAGGAGAGAAAACCATGCAGAGCCACCCTTCTAAGACCTCCAGGCCTTTTATGCAGAGTACAGGCAAGACCCAAGATTTTTTTTTTTTAAATAGAGACCTACCTACGGTTTACACTGGCATAGTATCTATTGGCTATTGTAGAGAAATGCAGAAGAAAAAGAAGGGAATCAGCATGTAGCTAGAAAGAGTGGAAAGAGGGAAAAAGATTTCATTCAGATTACGCATAAAGATGTCAGTGGTTCTGCGGTCAAAAAAAAAAAAAAATGGCTTAAACCAGTGATCGGCAAACTCATTAGTCAACAGAGCCAAATATCAACAGAACAACAAATGAAATTTCTTTTGTGAGCCAATTTTTTTAAACTTAAACTTCTTCTAACACCACTTCTTCAAAATAGACTTGCCCAGGCTGTGATATTTTGTGGAAGAGCCACACTCAAGGGGCCAAAGAGCCGCATGTGGCTCGCGAGCCGCAATTTGCCGACCATGGGCTTCGACCAACTCCTCTAACGTTCATGGCAGATGCCCCACCTAGAAGGACCTTCCTGCAAGTATATTTTCATCCACCTCTTGTTAGAGGCACCTCCAACAGTTACATCACTTAAAATTAGATATTCAGTGGGTTCTTATAAGTTTCCTATTTTGTTTATTTAATTCCTGGTTGGGGGATGACTGATAATACTCGCTCCAGGTTAAAATCATTGTAGCCTTGTTTGATAGAATAGGTCACCAGGGGCTTCTTGTTTTCCTTGTACTCTGTGGAGGTTCCCAAAGAATGATTTTTCTTTAATAACAGTCTGATCCTCTCCATGGGTGTTCCCCCTCCAGCCACATTCTGTGTGGCTGCACATTCAAGTATATGAATCCATAAATATTTTTTTTAATATATTTTATTGACTTTTCACAGAGAGGAAGGGAGAGGGATAGAGAGTTAGAAACATTGATGAGAGAGAAACATCGACCAGCTGCCTCCTGCACACTCCCCACCGGGGATGTGTCCGCAACCAATGTACATGCCCTTGACCGGAATCGAACCTGGGACCTTTCAGTCAGCAGACTGATGCTCTATCCACTGAGCCAAACCGGATTTGGCCATAAATATTTTTTAATGAGAAAGATAATCCTGCACCCTGCTCTTGGGATCCTCAAAAGTTATACATTGATCCCAAGTTCACTATGTAGAACTTTAGGTCTTTAAATTTTTGCAAAAGAATAACCCCTTAATCCTTAAATATTCAATTCATATTACAGTTATAAGAAATAAAACTCATGGGTGCTCATGACAGCTATGGAGTTTGCCTTCCTTTCCTTTTGTTTCGTTATATGTTCTTTTCAGATGGCATTTAACCAATGGAAACGTGTGAACTGCACAGGGTGCTCTGGCTCTTATGGAAATCACGTTGATGAATGGTTAGGCCATAAGTTGCATTTTACAATGTTATCAGAACAGCTGAATAAAGCTAACCACTGTGCCTGTGGTAGGAATATCACCTCCAACATTATTCACAGCACTACTCACCATAACTAGGCGAGTATGTAGGTTTTCAACAATCTCAGAAAGCTCGCCTGAGTAACAAGTTTACTCTTATCTGATGGACAACATGAATCTCGAACTCTGGAATTTGCCTCTTCTCTGAGCTGCCAGCATCTCAGAATCAGGTTGGTGGGTGGCTCCCAGGCAGCTGCACTTGGTCGCCATGCTGTGCCAGGTCCTTGTTTTTCTCTTCTACTTTACAGTCCATTCTGCTTTACTTTATTTTCAGTTGATGTATTAATCTTTGTAAGGGACCTTAGTCCTCTTTGTGGAATGTAGAAAGGTCATAAAGAAGGGTCCACACTAATAAACAAATGAAAACCGAGTCTTGGTCTCCCATATCTTTTGAAAACTCAACACCTTCCTTGAGAAGATCAAAATGAACATAAGCAAGAAAGTGTTGACTTGTCAATGAATATGCCACCTCTGTTTATGTTGCCTGAGCATGTGGTGAAAGTTTTTTCACAGCAGTGGGGACCAAAAGAGCTGGGTAGCTCACTTTAACCAGCTCTCTCCTGTCCAAAACATTTGGAATCCCAGTTTCAGTAACAATAAATCATGCCCTTGCCCTGCTGTGGTCTTTCCAAAAGGAAACCTTAGCAAATGTTAAGTTGTGCAAATGAAATGCCCAGAGCTTCTGTGAAGCTTATACCGAGCAATCCTACTTCAACGTGTGGTCGATTTATGACCTTGAATAAAAGTGAAACAAACTGGTTGGACAGAAGAGAGCTGGTTAAAGTGAGCTACCCAAACATACACAGAGCTGGTGGGGCCTAAAGGGGAATGTAATTCAACCTCCTTTCTACTCATCAAGACAGTAAAAATAGTAATCTCTGTGTAAGGGTGTTTTGTTTTTTTTTAGGTTTTTTTTTTTTAACCTAAACATGTACTCCATCATAGATTATTCTAATTAGAACCTTATACAGCCGTGAAATAAGTGGGGGCAAATATCATTTTTAAATTTCCTTCTTTTATAACCTTTTAGGAAGATTTAATGCCTTGTCAGTGGCCACATGATAAGTTAGGAGAAAATCATGGAATGAATACAAACCATGATGTTGGGCACTGTCTGTGAGTGCCAGGTATTTGCTGGGCAGGTTGACTGACATGCTTCCGTTCATTTAATCCCACAGAGTGATGACAGGGTTTGTTATTATTATTCCCATTTTATAGATAAGCTAATTGAGGCTCAGAGACATGTTTCATGTCTCACAACTGGAAGTGGTGGAGCCTGGAATCAAGCCCAGGTCCGTCTGATTCCATGCTCTTTCCATGCTATGCCCTCCTACCTCCCGGCCCCTAGGGCTCAGGAGAGTGTTCTATCAACTGGAGATTAGTGGGAAGGACGGTAAGAGTGTGGGGGAGGAGCTGAGCTAAAGGCACCTCATCTCACCTGGCACCATCAGCACTTCCTTCAATGTCCTTAAGAAATTCCAGATACTCAGTTGTTTTTATCTCTTTGTCAAACATTCAGGTTGAATTTGAGTCTTGTTCTCATGACATTTGGTAGATTCTAAGAAAACAAGGCTAGATACCATGTGTAAAGATTTTGGGCCCTGAGTCTATCTTTTAGATACATTACACCCATTATATAGACACACAGGTAACATCACACTTGAGAATTAATACCCCATGGCTGTAATATAACATGTCATTGGGGACAGGGGAAGTAGGAGAGGCAAAGGACATAGAGAAAAGAACACTGGGTAAGAAATAAGAACACTAGATTCTAGTCTTGCTCTGCCACGAAAACAAACACTGCAGACCACACAGTCTCAATAAATATTTGTTTAACACATGAGTGAAGTGTTTTATGACCTTGAATAAGTCACCTTAATCTGACCTTCAACAAGGGGGCAGATGAGGTCATCTCACAGGTCTGTTCAGTCTAAAAGAGTCTAAGCAAGGATGTGCCTCATCGCAAAGCAAAAATCTACTAATAGCTTAGAATGAGAAGTGAAACGAAGCAGAAATTCTCTTAGAATTTGCTCTGAGAGAGCTCCTCTTGGTTCATCCTGGTGACCTCCTGGAAGTGGTGAGAGGGGACCCACCGTGGAGGACCCGAGTCAGCTTCTAGAAGAGAGCAGCTGCTGGCACAGGATCTAGTCAGGCTCCTTGGGAAGTACCTCAAACCACCCTCTTGACTCAGAGACTCTGCGCAGACACTCAGAATGAAAGACTATAGCGTGGTCTTTTAAATCGACCACACGGTGAAGTAGGACTGCTCCGTATAAGTTTCACAGAAGCTCTGGGCATTTCATTTGCACATTTTTAACATTTGCTAAGGCTTCCTTTTGGAAAGACCACAGCAGGGCAAGGGCATGATTTCGTGTTACTAAAACTGGGATTCCAAGCCTTTTTTTTTTTTTTTTTTTTTTTTTTTAAATAGAAAGGACATTAAGAGTGATGGTGAAGCAGTTACTATATAATGGAGTAATCAGGATAACAAAAAATAATAATCATTATTGATAATATGAAAAAACACTTATGTCGTGCCTCTTCTGATGCAAGACAGAATTCATGGGATGGTTATAGAGGAGGAACAATACTCTAAGCCCTATACTCATTCAATTCTCACCACAACACTTGTAGGCACAGACTATTGTCATTGTCCCAATTTGATAGCTCAGGAAACTGAGGCACACACAAGATAGCAGCTTGCCCAAGTTCATTCCATTGGTAAGTGCAATGCCAAGACCTCATTCTGTACCTGGCTCATGGCAAACTTGCTCTCTGGGTTGAAAGAAGCTGATTGAGACATTTACGTATACCATGTGAAGGATGATGTCTCATGCTTTTTCAGGTGCTCATTTTTTTCTCTTTCTATTGTCACTTTGTTTCCTACCTTTTCTTCACAGAAACAGTAATCAGAAAACATTAGAAAAGCTAGAAACTTTATACAGATCTCATTCTTTTATTTTATACTCTTTATACTATTAAAGATAAACCATCCAACCTACTCATTCAGACATTTCCTGGAAATTAATTGCCTAAACTATTCCTTTGAACTCTTTGGTCAACTCTTTATTGTTGTTGTTTTTGTTAATCCTTACCTATGGATATTTTCCATTGATTTTTAGAGAAAGTAGAAGGGAAGGGGAGACACACACACACACAGAAACATTGATGTGAGACACATCAATTGGTTGCCTCTCACACACACCCTGATCAAGGCCAGGGATCAAGGTATGTGCCTTTCATCAGAATCAAACCTGGGAGCTTTCAGGCCTCAGGCTGACACTCTATCTACTAAGCCAAACTGGCTAGGACTCCCTGGGTAACCTTTGAACAGGAGGCAGCCCCATGGCTAAGCAGAGGCTGAGCTGCAAGGAGGCTTTAATGAAGTCTTGTCCTGTCTCTTCTTTTGATGCCAGTCAATGTGATTACTCATGAGCTCTTATTATCTCTGAGCCACAACAGTTTCCCCAGGGAGAATGTCTACCTGGCTTTTCCTGGGATTTGCATTGAGGAGCAAGAATGGCCTGATGGACATGCTGAGTACCATCATGCAGGTTAGCATAAAAGTCAAGTGCATATGTAACTCCTAAGTTCCCTTTGCCATTATTTGGAAGCTTAAGACGAAAGCCTAGATTGAGTCCTATGAAAACAAGCCCACTGTAAACCAGCTTATCAATACAATGTCTACAGAGAATGCCACCTTGCACATCTGGGTGTTACTAAAGATGCTAAATTATATCATATGTGGAAAGGTGGCAGGAACAGGTGCCATTTGGGGAAGAGCATTATCACTGCCTCCCAACACTTTTGGGCTGATGTGGAAGGCATTTTAGTTTTCTTTGGCGTACTGTGTATTAATGGAAGGCAGGTCTGTAATGTGCGAATCAATAACAGGCTAAGTTGCTCAAAAATAGAATAGGCTGCATTAAGCCTCTAAAAGTATAAGCAGAGATTATACATTAAACAGGCTAAATGACTCTGTTTGAGGAATATCATCAAGATATTGCTTTGAGAGAAGTGGCTTAGATCACTTTTGAGATCCTTTATCTTCCCCAACCTCTATGAGTCTATAAAACTACTCACTGAAGAAAATAAAAGTGAAATGAAAACAATTCGATTTAAATGTTATGTGGAATAATACTTTTGGTGAAACTATTTTGGTGTCACAATAGTTTTATGGTCAGGAACAACTAAGAATAATGATTATGAAACACAAGAAATGCAGACGAGATGTGATAAGAGGTTCCATGAAGAGCCCAGACAATGGAAGGCAGGTCTGGAATGCAAGTTGCCTACAATCCCTGAGAGGCCATACCTGCCGTCCACCTACGGTCAGCAACTGTCTAGCGTCTTTTTTCAGCATGAAATGCTATATTTATATAAACCAGCATACCTTTCCCATTCCTGGGGAGCATGGGAAGGGGTCTCGGCAAAAGGATTTAAAATATTAGTAGCATTTTAAGATGCACTATAGAATTTCAGCCCAACTTCCTCACGTTGGCAGGAAACCCTTCCCATCAAGGATCGAGGTGACTGCACAGACAAAGCCCCACCTCCTGCATCATGGCAGGCAGTTGGAGTTAGTTGTCCTTCTGGGATCCACACATCCATGCACGCCACATGGCCTCTGAAGCATGGGCATGGGACAAAGCATCCAGTGTGTCAGCCTGGAGCCCAGCTGTTTCATAATTTTTGTTTTCAGTTATTGAAGTAATGCAGCTTAAGTCCAACTAGGAAGCATTCAGTCTTTTTGTCAATGCTGATGATATCCTATATAATAAAAGCCTAATATGCAAATCAATGAAACAGCAGAATGATGGGTTGGTTGGGGGGTGGAGCTGGAGACAGCTAAGGCGGGTGCCAGCAGGCAGAGGGAGGGGACAGTGATCAAGGGTGGGAGGCAGCAACCTGCAGCAGCAGAAGGGTAATGGGGGAAGGGGGCAGGCCAGCTGGTGCAGTCCCAGGAGATCGCCCAGCCACTCGCCTCCCACAGAGGGAGGCCACCAGCTGAGGCAGTGGGGCGATGGGGACTAGGGGCCAGCTGCTCATTGGCTGGCACCATCCCCTGATGGGCCCACCAGTTACCTCCGGCAGAGGGAGGCCAGACTGGCTTAGGCCTGTTCCCTGCAGGGAGTGGGCCTAAACCTGTGGTTGGCAAGCTGCAGCTCGCGAGCCACATGCGGCTCTTTGGCCCTTTGAGTGTAGCTCTTCCACAAAATATCATGGCCTGGGTGAATCTATTTTGAAGAAGTGGCATTAGAAGAAGTTTAAGTTTAAAAAATTTGGCTCTGTTGACTAATTAGTTTGCACACCACTGGCCTAAACCATAAGTTGGACATCCCCCAGGGCTCCCAGACTGTGAGAGTGCACAGGCTGAGCTTGAGCCCCCTACCCCTCCCTAGTGCATGAATTTTCATGCACTGGGCCTCTAGTTCAGGAATAAAAGGCCCCTCTGCCTCCCACCAGAGGCTCCGCTTACAGCACACATCAGGATGCCCACAGTTAATGATTAAATGAATTGAATGCCATTTTTCAGCAGTGTCGATGAATGAACACTCCAGGCCTTAAAAGGAGGGTGTTATTCTTGCTCACGGTACCTCTCTCTTCGGAGGGCCTGGGGACCTGGTCCAGTGGGGATGCCACACTGGTGCAAAGCCACACTCATGTCCTGGCTCCTGCTTCTGCCCACCCAGCCTGCTCAGCTGCATGCAACTCTGAGCTCTTGCCCTGGAAAGAGGTTGACCTAGAGTAGGGGTGTCAAACACAAGGCCCGCGGGCCAAATCCGTCCCGCCAGGCCTTGTGTTTGACACATGTGACCTAGAGGAACAACAGCTAGGCAGATAATGAGAAACCAAGATTTTCCCCTTCCTGTACAGTTGCGTTCTGGAATTTATTCACGTACTCACTGGGTGCCTGGTATGGTTCTAAGTGCTTTGTATGTACTAACTCATTTACTTCTTGAAACTTTCTCTATCCCATTTTATAAATGGGCAAACTGAGGCAGAGAGGTCTTGTCTAAGATCACAAAGGTGTGGCGGCACCTGATTCAAACCCCGGCAGTCTCTTACTATATATACTGTGGAATACCTTCTTGGTGAAGGGGTCACTGCTAGTGCTGGGTCCCTGATGTCCAGAACTTACTAGTCAGGAATCAAAAGGACCCTATCTTCATTACAGGTTTAATTCAGGATTCAATGCAGCCACTTGCAATAATAGGATGATAATTAGACAGTGTTGGAAATGACAGCAAGAAACACTGATAAGAGAATCCACTGAAAAGTAGAGGTGGCCAGGGGAAGGTCTCCTGAGGCTTGCCTGGGAAGAAGAGACCTTCCAAGGTGGCATTTGATCCCCCTAAAGGAGGTACATCCAGGAGGATGAAGATGGGCTGCCTCCCGTGCTGGCTGGGCCAGGACTGCCGGCCAAGGTAACAGCAGATGGACATCCCAGCAAGACACAGGCAGAGGGGTGCTCTCAGGGAAGGACCCTCAAAGAGGGATGGAAAAGTCCCGGCTTTATAGTAAGCAGGAAGGTACATTAGAGAACTAAGAAAGGCAGGGAAATGGAAATGCTATTTATTCAGAAAACCCCGAAAACCAACAAATGAAAAGTAACAGCTTTGAAATCATCAGTTGCACAATGACAATAAAATATTCACCCATGGATATCAATCCATGCCTGTGTCAAACATGGTGCCAGGATTTCTGTATATATGATACCATTTCTCACAACCAAGTAAATAGTATCTTAATTGTGTCTATAAGGAAGCTGAGGTTTAGAGAAGGTAAGCACTTTGCCCAAAGATCACATAGCTGGAAGTACACCTTGGTCTCCACACCTTCAAAGGTGTACTTTGCCTCACAATCTGTTATCCTGCCATTTAAAAAACCAATGACACATTTTACACTTAATGGCTTAACTGAATTCCTAGTAGTATTATATTACAAATATTCTTCCCAAGGCTTAAAAAAAATCTTACCTGTACATTTTTATTTTAATAAATTCAAGAGGATTTTATTGCTGCACATGAAAGAATTCAAATTGTTGGAAGTTATATCCTTGACTTCAGCCAAAGGGACCCAATATCAACAATAATAATAATAACAACTAATAGTGGTTAAGTGTCTTTTAAGTATTGGCCCTATTCTAAGCTTTCTATGAATTAACTAATTTAATCCTCACAATAGCCTTGGGCATAAATGCTATTGTCATTTCTAGTGGTACTAATGAAGAAACTGAGGCACCAGAAAGTTAAAAAAAAAAACTTCTACCTATTAAGGAAAATATCCATTAGCCAAGATACGACTCTCAAGAGAATTTCCCCAAATGCTCTGCACTCACGAGACTTTTAAGAGCTTCGATATATTGCCTTGTACATACCAACTCTTAAAGAGATAATGCAGTTTTCCCCTGCACTTCAATTCCCCTTCCCCTCCCCCCTCCCCCTGCCACCGCTGGCACTTTTTTTGGTCTAAGAGCAACTGAGAGAAACTACTTAGATTCCAAAGAATAAGCTTACAAACACTGGCTTCTCTGGGTTTGGGCTCCAGCTGGCACAGCTCCTGTGACGCTGGCCTGGTTACCCTGAGTGAAAGCAAATGCTAAGAGGGAATGTAAGCAAAAGCTGACCACAAATAGATGAGCGTGTAATCATGTAATTATACAAAGTTCTCTAAATAGAAGTCTGAGGTGGGTTTTGCTAGTAATAGTTAAACTGGACTTGTCAGTAGGATGCTCAAGAAATGGGATACGAGGAAACTCTGAGGGCCCCCAGAGCAGGCAGGTAGTACACAGTGGCCCTCAAATTCAAATCAACAACTTTCGACCTAAAAATCAGATCTGACTTCCTGAGCAAGTAAGTATCTTCTTCCAAAACAAAGAGGAAATGAATATATTTCTAAAGAGTACCACAAACCAATCCCAGCATTCCCCCCATTTTTTTAAATTTATTATTTTTTTTAATATCCTCACCTGAGGATATGTTCTTTCCGTAGATTTACCTGCAACTTTTTGGTGTACAGAATGATGCTTCAACCAATTGAGCCACTCGACCAGGACAAAAACTTAAAAAAGAAAAAAATGTTTTTTTGTTTTTGTTTTTGAAACGAAAGGATCCTGCTATCACAAATGACCTTCGGGCAACATTCACAGAGCTGGTCCCTTTAACTCAATGCTCAACATCAAGGTCTCCTGACGTTCCTTCTGTGTCCTCATCAGTCTTCTTTGCTGGCTTCTCCTCTCCTGCTCTGACTTTTCAGAGTTCAGGCCCAGACTTTCTCTCTCCTCAGTGTAGACGTCCATTACCAGAAGCCAGCAATTCCCACCTTTTCCATCTTTCACCCCTCTTCTACAGCTGTATCTATAATCCAACTGCATCCATGGCATCACCATTGGCCACTTCATAGGCAGCTTACACTCACTGTGTTCCAAACCGATCTCATTCTCCTCCTCCCAAACCTGGTCCTCCACCTGGATGGTCTAGTCCGATGTCGGGAACCTTCTGGGACTGCCCACTCTGCTTCACCTCTGACCTCTAGTCCACGATCAGGTCCTGCATGCTCCACAAGCAACATCTCTCTCAACTGCATCCACTTTTCTCAATCCATCTAAAGCACTCCCCTCTCAGGCTTGGACTACCATGTCTCTCCCACTTGTGCTCCTTCCAATCCCTCTCCTTACAACAGCCAAAGTTCCATTTTAAAACTGCAGATCTGCCCTCACTGGTTTAACTCATTGGGTAGAGCATCAGCCTGTGGACTAAAGGGTCCCGGGATGATTCTCATCAAGGGCACAAGCCCAGGTTGCAAGCTTGATCCCCAGTAGGGAGTGTGCAGGAGGAAGCTTGTTGATGATTCTCATCATTGATGTTTCTATAATATCTCTCTCCTTTCCTCTCTGAAATAAATAAAAATACATTTTAATGAAAGTTTTAAAAAAGTAAATAAAAATAAGACTGCAAATCTGATCATATTCTCTTGATTAACATGTGAATATTTCCCCTCTATTCTTTTTTAAAATAAATATATTTTATTGATTTTTTTTTTTTTTTTTTTTTTTTTACAGTGAAGAAGGGAGAGGGATAGAGAGCTAGAAACATCGATGAGAGAGAAACATCGATCAGCTGCCTCCTGGACACCCTGCATTGGGGATGTGCCCGCAACCAAGGTACATGCCCTGGACTAGAATCGAACCTGGGACTTCTCAGTCCACAGACCAACACTCTATCCACTAAGCCAAACCGGTTTTGGCTTTCCCCACTATTCTTAAAGTAAAATTCAAAACTCCTTAGCTTGGCCTAAGAAGCCCTGCTTCCCTGCCTATATCCTCTGCTCTCCTTCAGCTGGACTCCAATCAACTTGACTCCCAGCCAGGCTAGGCTCGTGTCCCCGTGGTTCATGCTCATAGTGCACATCCTTCTCCACCACATCACTCTGGCAATGATGATGAATGATTACTTGGGTGAATATTTGTGTAATGCCTGTTTCCCTCACAGACCTAGTCTTCACAAGAGCAGACTGTATTCCCAGTGTCCTGCATAGTGGAAGCAGGCAATCATTAAATTTGTTAAACGACTGCCTGCAGAAAGAAAGGTTTTAATTCTACTGTACACTTAAACAACAACAACAAAAACAGTTGGACTCGATGTCCTTGAATGCCTCAGTCACCATAAGATGCTAGAGGCTTAGAGGGAACTCACTGCTGAGACTGCCAGTCTCTCATTCTGTACAGTAGGGCTCCACTACTACTAGCCAATAAGATATTGGTGGCATTTCTTAAAAAAAACAACAACAAAAAAACAAAAAAACAAAAAAATACTTCAGATGATAGAACCAAAGCAGGATGCTATCTTTTAGGTAGAACTGGTTGTTTTATCACTGGATGATGTCATGTGGTCTTGAAGGCACTCTGAGACCCAGGTGGCTTAAAAAACTTAACACAATTCTCTGAAGGATAAAAGTTCCTACCATGGAGCAAGTTGGCACACTCCTGGGGTCAATTTGATTCATTCCTGTGACTTAAATATACTCTTTGCAAAATGAAGTATAAAAAGTTTTCTGCAAGTTGAAAAAAATATATATATATATACATATCAGTAGTATCATCTCAAACCCTTGAGCAGAATCAGGCATCATCATAACCTTCTGCCCAAGGTCAGTATCTGCAAAGATGACCAGAATGGTGTCCCAACACCTCCTGGCTCCTCACTCTGTAGTAGAGAATAAAATAAATTGTGCTTTGTCTAGGCCAAGCAATGAAAAAGTTTATTGGACTGGGTAAAATACAAGAAGTCCTCTACATGCGCTGTCTCATTATTGCTGGGCTCATTCCCCTGAGCTGGGTTTCATCAAGTTCCCAGTTATAAATTATACTCTGTTGTTGGACACAGCTGAGAATCTTGCATTCACCATTTAACTGGCTTGAAGCCACACCTTTTTCACAAGCTGAAATGACTACCGTCACTGTACAAAGTCCTTCCAAGAATATGCGGATACTGATTTAGAACCACGCCAGATCCACGTGGTGACCCATAAATAGCAAAGGACATGCAGGGCTTCCTTAGAAAGCTCTGGTCGGAGGTGACATCTGAGATCACAGAGGATGACAATGGCTGTAACCTACACAGCCTCATGTGACCAAAAGGACATCTGAAGGGCCTTTATTTGGAAATGGGAATGCATTTCCCAGCATGCCTACACAAGCCTACCTGACCACAGCAATATAACATTTGCAAGTCTACCTATGGGCTTTAACTGCTTCCATGTGATGTTGTAGTTTAAGTTCTTACTTAGGACACCAGAAACTCAGGTCATCACCTCAGGCCAGGGCAGCAGACGAGAATGGGGATCCAGCAGGAGAAGGACATAGGAGGGGCGTCCCTGGTGGCAGAGATAATCCTTTACTCAGGGGTTCAGAATTTACAGCCACCTGAGCCTTCATATTTCTTTTTCTTCCCTACTGAACAATAGGGGCAAGATATAGGATCAAAAGCTAAAGCAGGTATAAGCTCTTGATGTCCTTCAGTCACAAGCATTCCTGCTTCTGGTGAGAAGCCAGGGCTCATGCACACTGGGGCAGAAAGTGTCCTTTGGCATGCAGTCGCCTTCTGTGCAGGTGGAGACAGACAGGGTGTGTTCTCATGGATACGTGTGCCCCACTGAGTCTGAACACTGACCTGTACCTAAGGAAGAGGCTATGGAAATGCCACCTAAGAAGAGTTGTGAGGAAGCCTCGGCAGGGGCTCTGACTGGGAGCAAGAGAGCCAGAACCCGGCTCAAAGATGAGCACTGCTGTGTGCAGCTCCCCTGCCTTGGCTCAGACATTCTTGAATGATCAGGGCAAAAGGCCACTGAGGGAGAGGCCAGGTGAAGACTACGGAAAAGCACGCTGACGGTGACTCATCAGCGGCGAGGCAGGACGGGTGCAGCGACAGCACTTGGGCTCCAAAGTCCGACCCCTGGCTTTTGAAACCTGGTTTCTTTCAAAGCCGTGTGACTTTGAACAAGCTATTAATCTCTGTGAGGCTTGGCTGCATTATCTTTAAACTGGGGTTACGCTGAGGATTAAGTGGGCCAATTTGCATAAAGTGCTGAACAGAATACCTGTCATATGGTAAGTGCTTCGTAACTGTTAGGAACGATGATTCCAGCAACTTAATAAAAAAGCATTTAAAGCTCAAATGCATCAAACTAGGTAAGAGGGAACAAAATCGAAAACATCAAAACAACAAAATAATACGATGAAACCTCAGAAAAGATATTGCATTAACTAAGGATCTAAGTCCAAGAGCCAAAGGTCTTTTAGTCCTTACATTTAAATAAAAATAAAAAGAAGGGAATGTGTGTGTGCCCATGCACATGTTTGCATTCTTCAGCATTTCAAATGGGATAATGGGTTTTTTTCTAGGGTTACACGGCAAGTACTTTTAGCCCCAAATGCAATGTAACAAATCACTGCATAAGGAACTTAGGGAGGCAAACAGCTAAAGTTTTCATGATGTGATGCTCCAATGATGATGCAGCCTTGGGAAATGCTCATGGAAGAAATAAACCACAAGCCAGGGCAAAAAGCAGGAAAGGCAGGATTTGGGGGCAGTGCTTAGCTGGGGTGTGACCAAGAGTCTAGGGAGTAAAACCTTTAATCCAAAGAGCAGCGGCTCTTGGTCCTCAGAGACCAGAGAGCTTGGAGGGAACGGTGTGGCCCTTGGCTAGAGGCCAGTAGGACAGGCCCAAACTGGCCTGGGTGGGCTGGAGGTGACACCAGAAGCACAGCTACAAGGATATGTCAGACTTTCACTAGCACCCAGGAGAGAAACCACGGGTGCAGGCAGCTTCCCTGTTACTCCACACACTTCACTTCTGAAAGCGGCCTGACCACATCCACTCTGCCTCCCCCCTGCCTCTGCCAGCTCCTCTGAATGTCTCTGCGCCTCACCACTGCAGTGCCTCTTTCTACGACGGTGTTAGTCTCAGACTAGAAGATGGTGAGCTTTAAACTTCTCAAGTACCGAGTGCTCTTTTCTTTAAAAAAAATCTTTTTATTGATTTCAGAGAGGAAAGGAGAGGGAGAGAGAGATAAAAATATCAATGATGAGAGAATCATCTATTGGCTGCCTCCTGCAAGCTCCCCGCTGGGGATGGAGCCCACAGCCCTGGCATGTGCCTGGAATGGAACTAGGACCTCCTAGTTCATGGTCGACGCTCAAACACTGAGCCAAATTGGCGGGGCAATGTGCTGAGCGTTCTTCACACAGACAATATTACAGACTTACATACTTAGATGGGAAAGAGCTTCATTTGCCTACTTCTACCCGCAGAAGCCTACAAGTTCCAATTTTGAGGATCACAGTTCAAGGCTCTGACACTGATGTGCATTTACCATTTCAGGGCCCTCGGTGAACAATGGGACCAGAGAGACCTGGTGTGAATCCCCGGCTCACCTGCCCTGCCACATGGAACTAATTACTTCCCCTCCCTGAAGCTCAGGTTCCTCCCGCTAAATGGGGGATGATATGCACTTTGCATGAGAAATGATGAATAAATGCAAAGAGATAATGATAGGAGATAAGATCTTGGATATCAGCAAAGTACCCCACCCGGCCCCTGACACACAGAAGTCCCTCAATACTAGTAATTGCAAGGGTAGGATAGTATTGCTGCTGGTCTGCATATTAATATTCCAGAGCCCCAAAGAGGTTTATGGGACTCACTGCAAACTGAAACTGATGCCCTGAATGAGCCATTTCAAAAGCAATCTGCTCCTGCTGTCTGCAATTCACCCCCCTTAACTGCAAGGGCCACTGGACAGTGCAAGTAAACCGTGTAAAGCAGTATTTCCCAAACTTTTGACATATGTGTACCCCTTCTATAATTTTCCTAACGCTGAGTACCCGTCGTATTCATGAGAATGTAGAATTAGGCGCAGCTAAGCACGGTGCAGTGCATATCCCCACCAAACTCCAGGGCAATGCATAATCCCACCAAACTCTTTCCGTACCCCCGGGGGTACGCATACCACACTTTGGGAAACACTCCTGTAAAGAGTTAACAGGGAGCATGACAGTGTTTGGGAAAACTGTAAAATTCCTGCCCCATTACTGCACAGTTGGTGAACCTTTCATCTGCCACCCAACTTCCTCTGCTCTGTCAGCTTCCTAATTGTCTAGAGCACATGTGTCAAACACAAGGCCCGCGGGCCAAATCCGTCCCGCCAGGCCTTGCAATGTGGCCCGCACTGCGCTGTCATCACTGCACTCCGCTGCGTTTCCATCACAATGACAGTTTATGACTGTTCAGTAAACCATTCGGCCCGTGATTTAGGCTGGATTTTAGATTTTGGCCCCTTCTCTGATTGAGTTCGACACCCCTAGTCTAGAGGATGTGATGTATCTGGCACAGGAAGGAGGCCTCAGAGCAAGGTTCTGGGAAGGAGGCTTTAATAAGCGTCTGGGCTGTAAGACCACAAAGGAAAGAGCCTCGGCCAGGACAAGCCATGCCGGAGGTATGGTTCCCCACAAAAATGAGAGCAATGCCTGCAGGTGAAGGCAAGTTCTCGCCCACAAGCTGGAAGACAAGCCCCGGGACACAACGGTGTCTGGAAGGCCTTGCAGATGCTTTCCTCGGTGTGCAGAGGAGTAACAAAGGAGTGTCAATAAAAGCAGACCTGCTTCTCCACACTTGACAATTCACTTACCTGCTTACTCACTGTGGTCCAGTTAACACCTGTATTTCCCTTCTTAATCATGGACTCATTCATTTGTCATTAGTTCATTCATTCCACTAATGTTTATGAGGCATCTGTGTGCTAGGCACTGTTTGGGGCATTGAAGATCTATCAGGGATAAAAGGGACAAAATCCCCTGTCCTCAGAGGCTTAAATTCCAGTGGAGAGAGACAACAGATGAAGATACATACAGAGAATGTGAAAAGGTGATAGGAGCTATGTAAAAATAAGAAAGCAGGGAAGACAAGGACGTGCCAGAGAGAGGAGTGTGATTTTAAGTAAGGTGGTCAAGGAGGCCTCATGAGAAGGTCATCTTTTATTTTTAAATATATTTTTATTGATTTCAGAGAGGAAGGAAGAGGGAGAGAGAGAGAGACATCAATGATGAGAGAGAATCATTGATTGGCTGCCTCCTGCATGCCCTCAACTGGGGATTGAGCCCACAACCTGGGGACGTGCCGACTGGGAATCGAACCAGTGACCTCTTGGTTCATAGGTTGAGCTCAACCACTGAGAAACACTGGCCAGACAAGAAAGTGATATTTGAGCTAGGCTTGAGGGGTTGAGGGCATCCCAGCTTTCTGCAGTGCCTACATCATGGTCATACCATGCCAAGCCCTTTATTTCTAAGAGCATTCCGCCTCATCCTCCGTGGCATTTAAGGTGTGTGTGCTCCCAGCAGGCTAGGCCTGACCTCAGGGTGGGATCTGGGCCCACAGTGGGTACCCAGGGAATGATCCCATCCAGGAGAGGTGGAGTGCAAAGGCAGCCGGGCATGCTCACCTCCTCCAGCCGCCGCCGCTGCTCCTTCTGCTCCTCGATGCGCTTCTGGCGCTCGGCCAGCAGCTGCCGCTTGTGCTCCTCGTTCTCCCGCTGCTGCTGCTCCAGCTGCTGCCTCCGCAGCGCCTCGGACCGCTCCTTGTTGGCCAGCTGCAGCCGCAGGAAGTCCCGCCGCAGGGTCGACTCTCCTGGCAGGTTCAGAATGGAGCTGTGGGCAGGACAGAGAAGTCAGGACCCCACATGGGGCAAGAGCAACTGCTACCTTGGGTCTTGGGGGAGGAGATCAGGGCAATTAAATAGCCCCTCTAAAGGAACCACTTGCTCAAGCACAGGCTCTTAGGTCCTCCATTAAGTATATTACTCACCTCCAAAGGAAACAGAGTCAAAGTCAGAGACTAGTGTCCAGACTCACTTTCAGTTGACTACTGCATACACATGCTGTCCCCTCCTTAGAGGGATGCCACATTCCAGAGGCCACCCTGCTCTCACCCTTGTGACATGGCAAAGATCTCTTTCTAAAGTCTTTAGTGTGTGTGCAAGCCCTGAGCCCCAGACCAGCTTATTTTCACATTTAAGAAAGGCAAGAACAAAGCCAGAAAAGAAAAATTAATCCGGAGCTGAGGGAGCCTACTCTCCTTCGAGAAGCATAGTCCACCCTCACTCACATCACCTCCTTGACTTCTGTACCAAAACACAGGAGACAAAGGGCAGGCTGCTCACGTGAAGATGTGATGAGCCAGGAAGGGACAGTGCGAGGTCCAAGTCGACAGAGCAGGACTTGAACCCAAGTCTGCCAAGTCCGAGGGGTCAGGACTTTTTTTTGTGACCCTCTCCCCCATTAAAGTGAAGTTAAGCCAAAACTGGTTTGGCTCAGTGGATAGAGTGTCGGCCTGCGGACTGAAAGGTCCCGGGTTCGATTCCAGTCAAGGGCATGTACCTTGGTCGGGGGCACATCCCCAGTGGGGGTTGTGCAAGAGGCAGCTGATCAATGATTCTCTCTCATCGATGTTTCTAACTCTCTATCCCTCTCTCTTCCTCTCTGTGAAAAATCAATAAAATATATTTTAAAAAAAAAAGTGAAGTTAAGTGGTTTGGTTCTGGTCATAGAGGGTGCATGCAACTGGAACTTCAACAAGCTCACTGATCCTAGATTCTCTTTAAGAACTGTGAGTCTCAATTCTACCTTACCTGCAAAATGGCCATTAGGCACATGCGTGTACATGTATGTGTTTGCATGTGCATGTGGCAGAGAGAACAAGGAGGGCAGAGGAACACCAAAAGCACTGCTGTCCTACTCATCATCCAACTGCATGTGTATAACTCAAAGTCACAGGCACAACAGCCTAACAGACAGGTAGAAAATGGCTCTTATTTGTTCATACAAACCTAGCCCCTTTAATCTTTCTGGCAGCTCTCACTTGAAATAACTACATTAAATAATTGTTTGAGTGCCTACTACATAGCAGGCTTTAGTGTATACAGTAGGAGGTAACCAAATTCTTTCTCTATAGTTTCCTTCTTGTGGGAAAGACTGAAAAATAATTAGGCAGACAGACCAATAATTACAAATAGCACAATTTCAGGTACTGATTGGCTCTACAGAAGATAAAGTGTAATAGTGTAAAGTGATAGTGGCAAGGGTGCTGGGGTAAAGATTAGGGTTCTGCTTTGGATGGGGTGATCAGGGAAGACCTCTCCAAGAAGTTGAGCTAAGACTCAACTGATAAAGAGTCAGTCTTAAGAAGAGGTAGGGAAGAATCCTTCAGGCAGAAGAAAAAGCAAGTACAGCTGAGCCATGAATAACACGGGGGTTAGGGATGCTCACCACTGCCTTGTGCAGTAGAAAATCTGTGCATAACTTTGGACTCCCCCAAAACTTAGTTATTACTCAATATCCATCAAGGACTGGTTCTAGGAATACCACCCCACCCCCCACAATCCCCTTGCAGATAGATACCCAAATCCAAGGATGGTCTAGACCCGTGTATAAACGGCATATGTCAATGCACAAAGTCAGCCTTATGTATCTGAGTGCATGGGCAGTTCAAAACCATGTTAAGGGTCAGCTATATAGAGGCCTGTGGTGGGGACAGGTGTGGCCTCTTCAAGTAACTGAGCTCCAGCTGGTCTTTCCCAGAGCAGAGGGAACAACAGGGAGCGTGGTAGGAGAGGTCAGAGAGACAGGGAAGTGAGGGCAGAGCCACTCAAGGAAAAGTTAAGCAGGAGAGTAACATGATATGACTTGTTTGGCTGCTGAATGGACGAGAGTCTGCAGGGGTAGGAGGACAAGCCAGGCCACCAGGTGGGCTGCTCCTGAAGTGGCTCTGGGGTGGAGACTTCAGGGCAGGAGTGGCAGCGATGGAAGTTGGGAGAATCATGTGGGACAGAATTCATGAAATCTGTTGGTGGATCTGTGTGGATTGAAGGGTGACTTGCAGGTTTGGCCTTGGCACCTGGGCAATAGTGGTGACAACAACTGAGACGGAGAATGCTGGTGGGAGGAGCCGCTTTGGAGGCAGCTGATAAGGTGATAATTCTGTTCTGGAAATTGGATAGCGTGCTATGTGAGATACTGCCCGAAAATGACATAAAAAGCCTTCGTTTATAACATTGCAAAGACAGTGCTTGGATTCTACTAACAATCCTCCCCTAAAATGTACAGTCTTTGTGTAGAACTCCAAAGCAAACCCCAAATGACAACGCTTATCTTCGCAGGCCACCTGCTCTGTGCAAAAGGGGGGGGGGGAGAGAAGGGGGAGGGGCTTCTCGACCCTCACGTGCACACGAGGACGCTGGATCAATGTCAGGTGACCTGAGCTGTATTACTGACTCCATCATTAACTCGCTGTGTGACCAGGTTGCCACCCTTGGACTGTTTGTTACCTCATTTCTAAAATGAAATAACCACGGTCTCTTTCTACTTTTCAGGATTTCATGAAGATTATTAATTAGATGTGTCCATAAAACTGGACTTGGAACATAGTCTTCGACGTGATCTAATGACATGTTACAATTATAGAAATGTCAAGGCATGGCTAGATTGGCTCACTAAGTGACTGCTAACATGCAGTTTAGCAAGCATTAGTTAAAAAGGGCTTTTTTCAAGATCTCTGCAGAGAGATCAGAGTGACTGACAGGGCCGCCTGGGTGAGCTTTGGAAAACAACGTACAGCTTCTCTGAAAGCAGGGCATTTGGTCCTTAGCTTGACAAGAACGATCATTTGCCATGTCACAACTTGACAGTCATCATCTCAAGGCTGCTAAGCCAGGGGTGGCCAGGATGTTAAGTATTAGCTGGAGGGAAAGAATCATCTCTCAGTCTTTGACCTTGAGAAGTCCTGAAACAGAAAAACCGGGTGGCCCAGCAAGCTCAGTCCCGCCTGCCTTGTGCCTGGTATTTTGGCAACAATCCAGCTTGGTAGGTCTGAGTTAGCTCCAGAAAGGAACCCACAGCCCATCCTAGCAGTGAATGAGCAAGCCCCTTCCTTGGTCAAGAAGCTCCGCCTCCACAGTATGGGAACTGCTCCTTTTTTAGGAGCACTGGGTTTCCCTCCTGGGGTGGCTGATGAATGAAGACCCATATATCCCAGGGATGTTTCTACTTGTGCATTTTCCCCAGTTAATCTCACTTCACCCGAACTGCGTGCCCACTGTGATGTGTGTGACTGTGTCCTAAGCTCTCTGAACTGCCGCCAGCTGAATTCTCTCACGAAAGAGAGATCCTGGCAGTGTGAGCACACTGGCATTAATTATTTATAAACACAGACTGGAAGAAAGTTGGAATCAAAGTCAAGTGAAATTCAAAAGGTAGAGATGATAATAATTAAGCAGCACTTGATTCTGGGGTCTGACAACATGACAACAGGAGTGGGCATGAAAGTCTCTATTTAGGGTTCAGTGCTAGAGTATAATTTGATTTTCTGGAAATGGTTTCCTCTTGAATTAGGCTGTGGGGTGAAAATACCGAGGCCTGTGACAAGAACAGTGGCTGCCCAAATGGCCTTCTCAAAGGTATGAATTGAATGACTCATGTCCAAAAATACCACGTAGGTCTCCAGAAAGATGTAGTTTTAGGTGGTTTTAGTCCTGTATCACTCAGATGATCGCCTGCTGCCCATTCTACACATTACAGATGTGAAGAAACAAGGCCTTAGAATAGAGACCATCACCGAAACTGGTTTGGCTCACTGGATAAAGCGTTGGCTTTCGGACTGAAAGATCCTTGGTTCGATTCTGGTCAAGGGCATGTACCTTGGTTGCGGGCACATCCCTGGTTGGGGTTGTGCAGGAGGCAGCTGATCGATGCTTCTCTCTCATCGATGTTTCTAACTCTCTATCCCTCTCCTTTCCTCTCTGTAAAAAAATCAATAAAAAAAATATTTTTAAAAAAAGAACAGAGACCAAAATTTGGGGAACAAGGTAAAGAATATGCTGATTTCCACATTTTCATGAGTCTGCCTAGGGAAAATTTCCCAAATGAACAAGCATGTTTGTAGGCAATAAATTAAATAAGACCATCATGCTGGGACTCTTAAAAAAAAAAAAAAAAAAAAGAACCTATAAATCAATAGGAAGTGAATCACAAGCACAATTCAGAAGGTGGAAATGAGAAGATGTGGCTCTTGCGCTCCTACCTGGGCTCTCCCGAGTCATTCTCCTCCTCTTCTTCCTCACTTCCGCTGTACTCGTATTCGGTCTCATCTAAAGAGAGACTCACAGGTTAGTGCATAACAAGGAAACTACAGCCCTGTGAAGTCCAATCCTTCATTTCATATATCAATAAACCGAGGTCCAAAGAGTTGTTATTAATGCTGAGCAGAGACAGGCACCCTGAGTTGGGCTCCGAAAGTTCCCATTAGCTGCATCCAAGTACATGGAATTAATCATACCCAAGCCTGTCCCGCCTGACTCAAGATCTCTGTTTCCAATGCCCAGTGCTCATACAAAGGTGAAGACAAGGAACTGAAAAATCACCTTTCAGTTTGTGTTGACTCACAATGTAGAACCAGCTAAATGAATCTTTCATTGGTCCAGTTAACTTATTGCGAGATTTAATAATTTTTCAAGTAGGAGTTTTAATAGGACTTATATGGACTCACAAATTGCCTTTAGATATCATGACAAATATCAGAAAGAAACTTTTGACAGTATGTGATACTAAAAATATGGTTAAATGTGTTTTGATTGACCCTCTGGGGACATCAATTTAATTCAATAATATGTTAAGCAAGTTAACATGCAATAATGATTAAGACTGAGTCTTTGCTTTGCAGGAGATCAAAATTTAATGGGCAAGATGGATAAATAAGTAATCAGAGCCCCTGATTACTTATTATAAAGAAAGGGAACTAACCTTTGTTGGGTATCTCCCATGCCAGTCACCATACTTAACACTTTACCGATGTTCTCCTATTTATTTCTCATAATAATCCTTTAACATAATACCCACGTTTCAAGTGAAGACACTGAGATTATAAGAGGATAAGAAATATGACCAATGTCATCTAATTAATAAATCTGGAACTTGGATTTAGAATTCAATACAAACTTTTCCCAATTTTAAAACTAGTGTTCTTTCCAACATATTATATGCTAAATAGAAGTACACAAAAATAGCAATACGATATCAGAGAAAGAATCAGCCGAGTTCACTGGTCATGATGGGGAAGGGGACATGAAATCTTTGAGGAGGAAATAGGTGGGCCTTGGAAGGTCAGTGGCTCTCTTCCAGGCAGATGGTAGTGGAAAGTGGTGAAAAAGGGCATTCTAAGCAACATAACCAACTGACTGTGGCTGACAGTGTTATAGTGCACAGCGTATTCAGAAAACAATGACATGAGTGGTGAGATGTCTGGGTGTGAAAAAAGCAGATGGAGTGAGAAAGGCCAGCAGGTCTGATATATATATATATATATATATATATATATATATATATATATATATATATATATATATATATATATATGGCTTGCTGTTCCTTATATAAACCATGCATGTAGCTTTTGATTTTAAGCAAGAAAGAGTAGTGTCGTATTACTGTTATCCTTTCATAGCTGTGGGTTAGTAATTATCACTTGGAAAATATTTGTGTACCCCTAAAGGAACTAAAAATGCAATTTGGTTATGTTACCACCAGGGGCATGCTGAGGACTATAGCACCCTATATAATAAAAGGGTAATATGCAAATTGTCCCTAAGGGCAGAGTGACTGGTTGCTAGGACGTGCACTGACCACCAGGGGGCAAACGCTCAATGTAGGAACTGCCCCCTGGTGGTCAGTGTGCTTCTACAGGGGGAGGGCTACTCAGAGAGAAGCTGGCTCATGGCTGGCCAGAGCAATGGCCATGGCGGGCCTAAGCCATAAATTGGACATTCCCTAAGGGCTCCCAGGCTGAGAAGACCACCCTTCCCCCCACTGCTTTCCATACCATTTAGCCATTAAAGGGATAATTAAATGAAGCTGAAAATGAGATAACTTCAAGCATATTTTCTAAAATCACAAGTTAGCTTCATATATTTAGGCTACTTACATAGAGAACCTTCATAAAGTGTCTCAATATTCCACATTAAAAGTTTAATATTTCCAACTTTCAATAAACAGAGTTCAAAGTAAAATGCAGAAAATTTATCTATTAAAGGTAATTATAGCAAGGGAAAAAGGCACCCAATTAATCCAATTATTTGTACTCTCTAGGGTAAAACCTTAATTTATCAGGCTTGTTAACTGTAATACTTCTTCAGAATGTGGTTTGATTGCTTTTATAACACTGGCTTAAATCAGCATGCATCAATCTATTAAAAAAATAATATCAGGCAAAAATATCATAAAGCAATGAACATTAAAATTATTTGATTCACCCGCCTGGAGAGGCTCAATTAATTGAGCATCATTCTGTGCACCAAAAGATTGCCAGTTCAATTCTCAGTCAGGGCACATGCCTGGGTTGTGAGTTTGATCACTGGTTGGAGCACGTAGAGAAGGCAACCTATTGATGTTTCTCTCTCACATAAATGTTTCTCTCTCGCTCTCTCTCTCTAATAATAATAATAAATAAAATAAAAATTTATTAGATTCTATGGTTGTTACCAAAGGGGAAGGGGAGTCAAGGAAGGTAGAAGAGGGTAAAGGGGTCAAATATATGATAATAGAAGGAGAGTTAAGTATACCTACTATCAGAACTCCTCTCTTCTATTTTGCAAAGAAGGAACACATTCAACATAGTCTGTTTTCATGGGGTAGAGAGTTCTGACTCACATTCTAGTTTATATCAACAAAATGTGAAGACAACCTAAGGCACACACTTTATTCATCCTTACAGGTCAGAGGCAGAGAGTTCGCAGAAAGTAATCCTGGATGGTACTGAAAAGTTATAGGTCAACAAAGAATCATTTAAATAAGAATAGCCAATATTTATCGAATATGTCTATGTGCCAGGCATTGTATGAAGCGATTTACATGTACTATCACAGTTAATCTTTGCAACAATGCCAGACAACACTAATCATTATAATAAATCCAGTTCTATTTTAAAGATTAGAAAATTGGGGGAAGATCACGTAACTATGAAAGAGTAGACTAGAATCTGAACTTAAAATTTGAGTCTGAAAACAAAATTCTGACTACTTAACCTACTTTATGTATCCACAGTAAAAGAAACTTCCTTTTGTAGAGAAAGTGCCTTGAATGGTTGCATGTCTCACTCACCACCCTAAATTACTTCCTTTAAAATTATGACTTCACAGAGTGGTCCAAGACTACTATTAATAAGTAAAGAGTTGAAAAAAAAAAATCAGTCCTTTTTGACTATCACTTAACTATTTCTTTTCATGCCTAGTTCCTCCAGCTTGGGCTGCCCCATCCCCAGCACCTTAGTTCTAATTGACATCTTGTCCTTCTCTATCACAAACATCTGGAGGTGGACCTCTCTTTTGGCTAAGCCTTCTAACCTCCTGCTCCTGAACCTAACCTGATCACATATTTTCCTGAGTCTCCAGATGGACAACAAAGGAGGATCTCTTCTCTTGAACCTTCACGAGGATTTCTCCTCCTCTCCAAGCCCTCTGGTGATCTGACCTCTGCCTAATCTTGATTCCTGCACTGCTCAGTACCTCACCCCCTAGGTTCCTGATCATACCTTGCCACATTAGATATTAACTTCAGAGGCAAAGAAGAAGGAAGACCAAATAAAAAGAGAGCAACCCTGTCCTAGGCTGCCCATCACCTTCCACTACTCCTTCTGGATTGTGCAGAACAAAGGAGAGAGGTGGAGAGGATTGAGGCAAGGAAAAGCATATCACCAAGTTCCTCCCATCCCCATCCCTGGCCTTCCTCTCTATTCTCCACTCCCTGCACACTCAATGCTCACCTTGCGAGCTCTAAATGGCCTCCTTACTGTGACTTCAGTGCCAGCTTCCCCCTCCTTTTCCCACTGTCTATCCTCTTTCATTCCCTATCTCAACCTTCCCTACCTCCCAGCCCAAGAAGACATAAAACCTGCCCCAGACCAAATGCATGGTTACATTGGTCAGGATATTAATTAAGGAATTTTTGAGTCTCTATTCAAACAGTCCTAGGACCTCAAGTTTGGATTGATGTCCTTTCCAATAATGTAGTGAAAAAACAGTGTGGTATAACAGCCAGAGCCATGAGAGATACGTTTTTGAATCTATAAATTAAGAAATGCATTAAATGATCTTCCAGATTCAAAAGAAAAAAAAAGGCCTGGCAATCTCATTTATAACACTGAGATGATAAGAACATTCATTCTGACTTCCAAATAACTAAATTAGAAATGAGCCTCAGTGCACAAATTCTTTAAATGTTGAAGACTGCCAGTACCGAGAAATGTCAACTAGATTTTTTAGGTTGTCTGTCTTCGGTAGATCTTCAGTCTTCAAAACATGAATATTCATTTGAATGAAGAAAACCACTTGTCGTATTAAACCACTTCATAGTATCACTCAACATGACTCTTTGTTCAGTGCCTGGAAAAGGTGATATTTCTCTCGGTTCTATTCTCTCATGAAAGATTCCATTCAGCAGTCTCACTCCATTGATGCCCACAGGCTGTGATCTCAGAGGCAGCCCCTCACAAGAAAGAATAATGCAGGCCCGTTAGAAACCCTCCCAAGTCACCTCCAAATACATCAAGAGCTCGGGACCCACTCCATCTTTTGTTTCCCTGGCTGGAATACAAATGTGCCTCTAACCTTTCTCGCCTCGCTTCTTCTTTGTTCTATCGATATGGTCCTTGAGTTGAATGCGAACCTGTCGTTCATTAGGTTGGTCTCGTATAAACGGGTGCTTCATCAGTTGCTCTGTTGCTGGTCGCTGGCTATGATTCTTCACCAAGCAGCTCTCAATAAATGACTGGAATTTCTTTGACCTGTCAGACAAAAGAGACGAACCACAGGTTAAAAAGACAATCCGAAGAAAGGCAGACATATTTTTTGAAACGCTAGAATAAAAAAAATTAGAAAAAGGAAAATAGGTCCAATCAGCCAATGTAGAGATCGACCCATCCCAAAGTGGGTCTAGCCCTTTATTAGGTACAATAGGGTAAAAAGGCGTCATCACCATCAACACACAATTCATGGCTTTTATGGTAGTGATTATACGTGAAAGTATTTTTTTTTTTCACAATTCATACATAATATCTCACAGGAAACCAAAAGGAAATCAGAGAAAGAAAGAGCCCATTGGGAATCAGACTTGGAAATTCTATGGGAATGAGAGAACCACTGCTGGGTCTTAAAGAATCAGGAAGAAATCACTCTGGGGAAAGGACAGTTCAGGGAGGTTATAAAATCAGTGAAAAACTCCAGTTGGGAGTGAGCACACTGTATGTCAGGGGACACTGAAGTGAGATATCTAAATGAGACAGAAAATGCAATATGAAAAAAGTAAAACCAAGGTTGGATAGAGGAGTCCATTTTGTGAAAATGAACAAGATTCTTCTATGGGAGAGTGAACTTGACCTGGCAAAAAATTTTTAAAAAAAAAATATTTTATTGATTTTTTACAGAGAGGAAGGGAGAGAGATAGAAAGCTAGAAATGTCAATGAGAGAGAAACATCAACCAGCTGCCTCTTGCACACCCCCTACCGGGGATGTGCCCGCAACCAACGTACATACCCCTGACTGGAATCGAACCCGGGACCTTTCAGTCCGCAGACTGATGCTCTACCACTGAGCCAAACCGGTTTCAGCTGACCTGGCAAAATTTTTAACTGGTAATTTCAGAGTCACTTTTGAACTCTGCTTTCCAATTAACTAAATCAGGATGTATGCATATGCTTGTTATCAACCCACGGACTTAGAAATTTAGCTTTAAGGGACTAAGTTCATATCTGGAAGGCAATATTTCCTCCTTTGCCACAGGGGCAGGGGAGCGCTGGTGAGAGATACCACACCAATGATTAGGGCAGCAGGTCGAAATTAATGGACTTTAGCTATGATTCACGAATGGAGCATGCATGTTCCTGCTGAAAGTTCCAGCATGATAAATAAAATTAAGCTCATGACTCTATAGCGGACTTGTCCAAGGTGTTCCATTGCTAATATGGCACTTTACCTTCAGAGACCTCTGCAGAACCCTAGTCACCCTAGTCACCCTACTCACTATCCCTACCCTGCTCAGAGCTGGAGGGAACCAATTTTGCGCTCTCTGTCGCCCTCTTGTGAAGCACTGTGGTCTTACAGGAGCGCATTCCAGGAGCCAGCCTTTCCCAAGTTTCCCAGCAGGCCCTCAGTGTGTGTATGTGTGTGGTGTGTATTTACTTAAGGCCTTGACACCACACAGCACATAATGGTGAGCGTGCTCTTCAAGATTCAAATGTGAGAGGACATTCACATGTGCACCACTTTAGTCCTGCCCAGGTCAAAGCAGTTTCTCACCTTTTCCCACGTTTTTAAAGTACTGAGTTTTTTATATTTTTCCTTTCTAAATTTCTAAACTATGCCCAAGCTTTTAAAAACATATTATAAAAGTAAAGGTAACCTGCTATGCTTGGGGTCAACTCGAGATGAATCAGGATTGGACTGTAAATCATGTAACAGGATGGACATTCTATGCACCCTGTATGTCCTACAGCCATTACCTGCTTCCTCCACACTGGAAATCCTGTGTTTGGATGTGCTTGAGTCATATTTGTATCATGAGCACACTACCTGCTCTGATATCTTTGATGAACAAATGTTGCCTGAATGGTTATTGGACAAGAGCTGTCCTAGGGCTACCTTCAAATCATGAGGGACAGAAAGGGGGGCTTGGAGAGTAGATATTGTTTTATTATGTTGTTTTTCTCAGATCTATCAGGTAAATCTGTGGAGGCACAAATGTGATTATCACCTAAGGAGAGACCTTGTAAAAAAAACAACAACAAAAAACACACACCCCATAATGAATTAATGGACTCTCCTAAGGAATCAACTTAGGAGAATGAGGTTAACCTGCAGAAAGAAATAAACAAACTCCACACGGTGCTTTTCTAGGTAGAAAATCAATATTAGGAAGATGTAAACAAAACAGACAGGAAGCTATTAAACATGCACAAAGAATGCAAATGGCAGCTCTCTTTTTCCTGCTTCTAACTAGAAGGAAGTGCTCATTTTTCACAAAGTGGTCAGCTATTAATTAGAGGATGATAAATAAAAGAAATCACACCCAATTTAAAAAGGAGCTATCCAGACTTAATAGACTGTCCATGCCATTCCCCAGTACTGACACCTCACAAACTCAGAGAAACCTCCAGGATGAGAATGTTGAAGATGTTCAATGGAACCAGTCCATCTCAGAGTCACTTCTCCAGACTCTCTCCCAGAAGGAAAGAACCTCAAAAGATATTCAAGAGGACAACTTTAGGTCCAAGGGGTGGACCTGGACACAGAACCACAAAGCTGGCAATGTGTCCCACACCTTCTTCAAACGGCACTGTGTTTGAAGAGAACATAATGCTGACTTACAAGTCTTCAAAGAAAGCTTCATCATCTCTTTTTTGAGTGGGTGTGACCAAAGAATCAATATACTTAATTACACATTTAATTAAAACGAAAAACACCACCTATGTTGAACACTACCTGGCTATTTGCTGAGCAGTCTTACGGGTTTAAAGTACATTTATATAACTTTATTGTTAGAATCTCTGCTGCCAGTAATTTAGTTCTGTCTTCTTCTTCTTCTTTTTTTAATGCCTAAGATTAGTAACACTAATTTCACCAGGGTTGGCATGGAGAGATAAATGTTAATGATGGGTGCTTGTAGTCTGAGACACTAGTTCTTATAATACCAGTGTCGCTGAACACTTTATCCTACCAGATTTTTCCTGCTTACATATTAAATTGTGCTAAAGGAATTAAAAATGCCTGAAAGATTGTTATGTTAATCATTATAACCAGACAGGCTAAAAGTTGTTGGTAATCATAGGACTGACTCCCTACATGCAATTTGACCTTTAAAATGTGTATTTCCCAGAACTATCCATCCCCCCCCCCCTCCCTTAGGTTCTATCACTTACTATGTGATTTTGGGCAAATTATACAACTTCTCTGTGCTTCAGTTTCCCTGCCTGCAAAGAGGGAGATTAAGTACTTTTCTCAAAAGACTGCTGTGATAACTAAATGAGTTAATTTGTACCAAATACTTAAAATAGTGCCCATTACATGTAAGTACATGTACCAACACACATAAACGCTGTAGATATGTTTGCCAATATTTCTGACATATGGTGTGTAGCTGCTCAAAGAAAACCCACTTGTCGGCTGTGGGAAGCTGGACACGGCTGTCCAGGGGCAGGACAGGGAGAGAAGAGGGAACAGGGTGAGTGGACCCCACTGTGTACAGCAGGCTATGTGTGAATGCCAAGCAGAAACCTGGCAGAAGGCTCCGTAGAGCCACTGCCGCTTCCAGGGGACAGAACTGCGTTGCCTCCCCCCCCCCCCCCCCCCCGGAGTCTGTCTGTTCCAGGGAGAAAGGAGGAAGCAGGGCCTGAGCACCGGGTGATCACAGGCTGTGCCGGTGCCCAATGGGAGGCTGTTGCTGGGGAGAGAATGGTCTCACATCACAGTGACCCTTGGAGAGAGAAGCAGGAGCGGAGGATGCTGGTTACCAATAGCAACTCTCCCTCTCTCTTCCTGCAGCCTTGGCAACTCCAGGGCTGCCGGCCCTTCTGGCAGTCTCCTTCCTTTCCTCGGTGCAGTGTGCCCGTCTCTGCTCCCCCCGGGTGGCTGTGCCATTTTTGAGTGACTGATATTGATCAAGACTGCTCTCTGAATAGTGGAGGGTGAAACTGCGAGTGGGTGAGAAACAGGAGGGGCTCCAGGCAAGGGCCTGATCATGAAGTGGCATGAGAGGAGGGCAGAGAGTCTGTCCCTCATGCTCTGAAAAAGGACAGGAGGGCATAGATGGTCAGGAATTGACACCTGTGCAAGGGGAATCAGAGGTTTAAGGATACACAACAGGGAGGATACCACAGCCACAGGGCTAACGGAGGGAGTGATGCATTTTTGTTACAGGCTAATAAAGCACAAAGACCCTCATATAAGCACATGTCGGAAGTCCAACCTATTTATGAAACTCTGTTTCTCAAACTTTACTACTAATAATTCGCACTATACCTTTACACCCCCATACCAGAATTCACTTAGTATTTTACTTTAAGTCACTTCTTTTATGTGAATAAGTTTATTAAACAGCAAGGTTATACCACTACCCAAAATAAGAAGCTGGTATCACCTGTCATAAGAGAAAGCAATAGAAAAACCCAAAATTATAAATGTTCTTGGACAGACCTATGAAATCATCTCATATACCACCAGGTGTGTGTATGCACTTATAGAATTATTGTCTTAAAATGTAGAAGAACAGTAAGCCAATCTAACAGGCAGACTCTCTGAACTATCACCCTATCTGGATTGTGCTTCCAGAAGAGATATTACTTGGGTTTGACTACCCATTTATATTTATATATATATATATATATATATGTGTATATATATATATATATATATATATATATATATATGTATACACACACACACACACACACACATATATATATATACACACACACACACACACACACACATATATATATACTTAATTTTAATTTTTAAGTATATTTTTATTGATTTCAAAGAGGAAGAGAGAGGGAGAGAGAGACAGAAACATCAATGATGAGAAAGAATCATTGATGGGCTGCCTTCTGCATGTCCCATATTGGGGATCAAACCCATAACCTGGGTATGTCTCTGACCTGGAATCGAACTGTGACCTCCAGGTTCATAGGTCGATGCTCAACCACTGAGCCAGGATGGCTGGGCTTAACTACCCATTTTAGCTAAGAGCTCTTTTACCTGAAAGGTGTGGGGATAAAGACCTGCTGTGCAAATCAATAGTACCCCCTTTCCCACGGAGATGCATTCTGAAACCCCCAGCAGCTGCCTGAAACTATGGTTAGTACAGAACACTATATATACTATGTTCTTAATTATACATGCATACATACATACACACATACATACATACCTATGATAAAGTTTAACTTATAAATTAGGTACAGTAAGAGATTAATAACAATAACTAAAAATGAAACAGAACAATTACAATAATAACTGCAATGGAAGTTATGTGACTGTGTGTCTCTTTCTTTTTAAATATTTTATTGTAACACAGTCACTTTTCTTCCTGTGATGATGTCAGACGACCCGATGCCTTCGCGATGAGATGAAGTGGGGTGAGTGATTAGGCATTGTGATGCAGCGTTAGACTATGGAGGATAACCTGCTCCGGGTGATCATGGATCATGGAGTCGTGATGATGCCCATGGATGGGAAAATAAAATATTTTTGGACAGCATTTGACTGCAGGTAACTGAAATCTCAGAAAGTAAATCCATAGATAAGGGGGAGATCTCAATAGGTATTTTAAGATGAATGATCCATATGTAAAATAATCACTCACCAAGTGTTAGTGTGTATAGTCTAATCCTGTCAGCAGGACCTAAGTATCTGAGTTAACCCCCCAAAACCATTATCACAGGAAAGCCCTGCCCTTGGATCTGTAAAACATGGAAGAACAAACTCACCATTTCTTAGACTTCAGCCTCGGTGCAGGGTTCCGGGGGATGAGGAAGAGGGCTCGCATCGGGTGCATGTCACAAAGAGCTGCAAGAGACCAAATGAGGGCCAGCTCCAGCCAGGAGGCCACACGCAGGCCAAGCTCACCCTGGCTGTGCAGCCAGTGTCCCCACACGGCTCCCGAGTGCTCGCATGACCAGTGAGCAGAGGGGAGAGATCACAAAGCCTCTATATGGTGAGCGCCTAGCAGAGCCGTTGGCCAGCTACAAGCCTCATAAAACACAACACGTTTCAGCTAGAGAGTAACGTTTCTACTGTGCCTTTATATTTAAGAGTACGAAGTTAGAGGGTCCACAGTCTTCCCTTTACTGTAAATAACCATCTAAGATTCAAAGTAAACAGCATCAAGGGAAATGAAGTTATTTAATGATTAAAATCTTAAGTGTCAAAACAGGATTTTTTGATCATCCATGGTCTTTTTATACACCAAGGGCTCATCCAAATACAATGTTATCTACCTAGATTTTTGGAATATAAAACACTAGACCAGACACCTTTCCCTCTGTATTTCCAAATATCCTGAATGGCTTTTCGTGGGTTTATGATGGTTTTTATGTTTCATTTCATTCCCTGGCTCCAGGAAGCCCACAGGATTAAGGCAAACGCAGTCTGGCAGGAAAATTATAAAAATATCTCAACTTGTAAACATGACATTATCGTTTACAGTGAAAGCACTCAAACATTCTTATTTTAAGCACAATATTTCACTAGTTTACTTTTCAAACAGCTGGGAGTATCTTTTCCTTTGTGCCTAGAATAAGAATATATTCTCCCCCAAAGCTAAAGAATTCTGAGGGTTGAAGCTTATTTTTAGCCCCTTCAACTACTTATCAAGAGTGACAGTATGGTTTTGAGACTGTAATATATTGTTTTTTATGATTCATAAATGCCTTTTAACATAGTGGATGAGGGGAAGTTGTCAACAAAGACTCCAAATCAATCAAGCTTCAGATAATTCTATCAACTCTAGGGTGATGACTTGACGGTAAAAAGAACCACATGCACATAACAACCTGTCATGCAATTAGGAGCCTCTGAGAAGCAGCCACCAAGGAGTTATTAGATGTGAGAGGGGGCAATTTCTGCCTCAAAGGAAGTAGGGAGGGAGCCGGGGAAGGCTGAGGAAGTCATCAGATTGTTGTGCAAATCTGATTGGCTGAAGGTGAGAGGGAGAAAAGTAGGCAGAAGAGTGCTACAGTGTAAGGAAACTAAGGAATAAAAATAGGAGTGAAAGTTGCCTACAAAGGGTCTGCCCTAGATCCCTGCCATGCTCGTCACTGATGGGGAGTGGCCCTTGGAAGGCATAAGCCTCAGTGCGAGGCAGCAGCGAAGCCTGTGGTCAGTTGTGCCTGCTGCACGGGAATCTGTGAGGAATTGCTCATGGCCTGGCAGAGGCTCTCTGCAGTGCCATATTCCAGATCTCAAGGAATATTCCAAATCCTGGCCACACTGCCTGAAATAAGTAGGGAAAGCTAAAAATCTAACCATCAGCATTTTAATAGGAGTGAAAGCAGTCAGGTATCAGTGTTTGTGGAACACATTCACTGGAAATCAGCATTGACAGTTTGTGAGAGTTTACAGTTTTTGTGGGTTGGTCCCAGTTTTGTGGTTAAGTGAAGAATAGTTCAAAAATCAACTACACCGAATCTGTAAAACAAATAAATTTCCCCAAAGTTTGCCTCCCCTTTCTTTTTCCTTTTCCCTCATAAATTCAAGATCCTCACACCACTCGGAAATGAATGGACTTCTGGTTGATTTAAGATGACTGCTTTCTAAATATGCCAGCGAGAATCCATGCTGGGCTCAGTGTAGCAGAAGTAAAGCTACCTCGGCTCCTGGCACAGAAGCTTCAGTACCTGCAGAGCGGACAGCAACCGATTTCACCTGGAGGAAGATACTTACGGGGAGCACCTTCTGCCATCTCGATAGCGGTGATTCCCAGAGACCACAAGTCACTCTGGAAGAGAAGGAAGCACGGACATAAGCATGAATGCAGTTGCCAAAGGAGAACTTGGTTACATCTGGTAATTGCTTCAGAACTGCCCGTGGGGAAACCGTTCAGTCATCTCTTGACAAACCTATTACAGCTGCGAAGCTTCAAAGTAGTCAGAGCCTCGTTCACTTTCATCGACAATTCCTTTCATGGTTTTAAAAATTAATTTGTCATTACTTGGGGTGGTGGAGCCATACTACAATATACAGATGATGTAGAGAGAATGGTACACTTGAAACCTATATAATTTTATTAACCAATGTCACCCCAATAAATTCAATAAAAATTAATTTAGCACTCAATTGTATCTCTGGCTTACATCACATGAAATCACTGCTATTCGACTGCTTTCTACACTGTCATAGAATTAACTGCACATGTTTAAAGTGTATCATTTGTAAGGTTTGACATATGTATACTCCTGTGAAACCATCACTATAATCAAGAGGAGCAGGAATCAAGTGGTTTTGTACTGTGAAATGGAAGGTGGCTATTTGGAGGGTTTCCATTCTAAGCTATCTATATATAAAAGGCTAATATGCAAAGTATTCCCCCAGGAGTTTGACTGGGAGACCAGGATTTTGATTGCTCACTATGACGGGTACTGGCCACCAGGGGGCGGCACAGAATGAAGGAAGGCCACAGCTGGCAGCTGGAAGGCCCTGATCGGCCCTGATGGTTGGCCAGGCCTAGGGACCCTACTTGTGTATGAATTTCATGCACTGGGCCTCTAGTTACAAATAAAGCTGCTACATCCATCACAAGTCTTTGTATGAACATACACTTTTTTTTTTTTTTTTAAAAAGAAAACACTCACATGTGGAATGGTATATATTCATACTATGTAGTCCAAAATCTGTCACACAGTGGCCTCCAGAATATTAATTTCCTTCTCCTCTACTATTAGGTGAGACTGCCTATGCCTGTTCAATTTAATCTTCTCTAATTTCCCTCTATTTGGTTGTAGCAGATACTGTTTGTTGGCTAACCCAACAGACATTTTCAACCCCCATTTCCTTTGCGACCTTCATTTATGAGTGTAGGAAATCTAAGTGTGTCTGTCCAGACTTCCCTACAGTTAAGGATGACAATTAAGAATGTGACATAGCTGTGGCCAATGAGACACAGGCAAACATCTTCTGGGAGCTTCTGAGAAAGCTTTTGCTTTTCCTGAAATAAGTGACAAATACAGTCAATGTCTTGACAATTCTTCCCTACTTCTTCGTGCCTTGAAGAAAAGCATGCTCTTCTTGCAAACATGTGGTAGTAAGTCAACAAACAAAGCACAGAAAGGTAGCAGCCTGGGTTCTAAAGACATCAATGAGGCCCCACACCAACTCTGAACTGCCTGCCTTAAAAATTCTGAAATGTAAGTAAGTACAGCCCAAAGCATTCCTTACTGATAATATGCACATGGTAATGATTTGAAGAAGCACATTTTGACTGTAGGGAAATGGAAAGAGGGCCCAGTTGTTAGGTGAGCTTGGATTTATCCCATGGGAAGCAGAAAGGGTCCATGAAAAGAGATGCTGCCTTTATTCAGTTCACAACATCTCAGATCCCCTCTAAGGTGGCTTTCCCCAAGCCCCCAAACAACTCCTTCAAACCAAAGGCCATACCATCCCAACTCCAGAGCATCCTGTGTCACATGACCAGGCCAGACACAGCTTCTTCCTTAAGCCCTTATTTGATGGCATCATTAGGATCTTCCCCCCTCCCCCCCTGGGGTTCTCTTGTTTTACAAAAAGAACATTTATATTCCTTGTCATATATATATATATATATATATATATATATATATATATGTGTGTGTGTGTGTGTGTGTGTGTGTGTGTGTGTGTGTATCCAGAGCTGCTTGTAAGCTATGCTTAACTGCCCATGCTAGAGAGCAATAAATGAATAAATGTCCTTCATGGGCCTTGTTCAAGCCTTTGGGTGCATTAGCAAGTCCCCAAGACACTTCAGAACTTAAATACTCCAATTACAACTGGCAAGACAGATCACAGGAGACGAGAAAGGGAAGAGGGAGGAACAAGATGAGGAGAAATCTGAGAGAGATAAGTTTCCTTCATGGCCATGGTGTGACTCATTTTGGCAGGAGCTCGGTAATTCATTATTTCAGAGGTACAGTGCCGCCTGCTCTGTGGCATGATTAATAGCCCAGTCTTGTGAGCATTACAAACAAAACAGAGACAAATTCTAGTGCCTCTGAGGAGGCGGAGGCAAGCACAATACTTCCGGCGGGTGGGGGGCCATCTGGCATGCAGGCAACTGGAGCACGAGATAGCAGGCCTTGGGGGTTGGGCTGCCCAACATGTGTAGAAAAGAATACTTTCAGATGGCCGAACCAAGCACACCAAAAAGAGGCAATGTGGCACAGGCAAAGAGCCCAGCATGCCCTGAGAAGCAGAGAGAGCCCACGCTGGACAGCCTAGATTGGTGACTTGGGCAAGCCACCACTTAATTCCTCTGTGCCCATTTCCACACTAGTAATGTGAAGAGAACACTAACACAATGCTGTGCACATAGTGGGTAATTAAAAAATACTGGTGCAGACAGACCCTGAGGACTAGTTATCTGTGACTGGCAGTTCAATCAAAACACCTGAGTTAGGCAAAATGGCAATGGTGCTGGCTGGGCACACTATACATCTCTTACTTTAGTGATCTAAAGAAAAGCAAGGCCAGACTGGCCAGCATGGCTCAGTGGTTGAACACTGATCCATGAACCAGGAGGTCATAGTTCAATTCCCTGTCAGAACACATGCTCAGGTTGTGGGCTTGATCCCCAGTGTGGGACATTTAAGAGGCAGCCAAGCAACAATTCTTTCTCATTATTGATATTATCTCTTTCCCTTTCCCTTCCTCTCTCCGAAATCAATAAAAATATATAAAAAAATAAACAAATAAAAGCAAGGCCAGTTTGTGTGCATATGAGGGGTACAGGAGAGAAAGATCTATACTAATAATAGACGAATATGCAAATCGTCCAGGATGCTGTCACAGTAATGACCAAACAGCAGGCTGGCAGGGTGGTTAGTGAGGGAAGCCCAAATGACTGAATAGCAGGCTTCATGGGGCAACCAGGCTGGCAGGGGACCAGTTGTGGGTGACCAAGCCAGCAGGGGGGGGGCAGTTGGGGGTGACCAGGCTGGCAGAGGCAGTTAGGGGTGATCAGGCAGGTAGGCAGGTGAGCAGTTAGGAGCCAGTGGCCCTGGGATGTCCAACTGCCAGTTTAGGCCTGATCCCAGATTGTAGAGGGTGCAGGCTGGGCTGAGGAACCCCCCGCCTCCATGCATGAATTTCGTGCACTAGGCCTTTAGTATAAAAAAAATATTTTAAGTTCTCCACCTACAAGTCATAGAGCAATGGACTGGAGAAAAATAAGACGCCATTATGTGTACTATACTATGAGTTGCCCTTTGCACTGAACATGCTATCTTGAGATCTGCCCAGCTTCAATATGGACACTGCCTTTTTGCTTAAATGGTTCCATCGTATTCCACTGGATAGATGTGCTAGTCTATTCAACCAGTTCCCTTCTAATGGGCTTTTGGCTGCCGAGAAGTTTCTTTAGTGAGTGGTTGTGTTAAAGCAGTAAGTATACGGCTATAAATTACTTGACAAATCCCATCCAACCCAATGAAATTCAAATTGAAAAAGTAACAATTTAAACAGCCTAGGATTTTTGCAGTTTTATTAATTTCAAATCTCTTGAATGCTTATTATGAAATGAGAAAGCTTTCATTATTGCCCCACACACTTATCAGGGAAATGAAACCTTTCCTTTTGCTTGAAGTGTTTTGACAGAATTTCTGAAAACAAGAAAGGAGGGCCTCTGGGGGAAAGTGAGCACACCAGGCAATGAGATTCTGGTGCTCCTCCTCCGAGAGGGGCTATTTTCAGGCAGTACTTACTGAGCCCGGGAGAAATCAGACAAAACCAGGCTGCCATAAAAAGCATGAGCCCTTTAAACTACTTTCCTACATAGGCCCATATTTTAATGAATTATTGTAGGTTTTTAGAAAAAATGATAGCAGTCTTTAAAGATATCTTAGACAAATCAAAGAATCCTATATAATTAAAGCCTTATATGCAAATCGACCTAACGGAGAAACTACCAGTGGAACCACGGGTCGCTATGATGCACACTGACCACTAGGGGGCAGATGCTCAATGCAGGAGCTGCCCCCAGCCTGCAGGCCCCAGACCAGCATGGGGGGCCCTCCTGATTGCCCCACCGGTCACCCCACAAATGAGCCCTGATCACTGGCCAGGCCTAGGGACCCTAGTACATAATTTCATGCACCAGGCCTCTAGTACATATTAATAAACCATAAAATATTATAAGTCAAATAATAATAAAACCAAACTACACTCTTCTCTTTTGCATTCTACCTTTATTTTTGTAAATTTGTCTTTATTGTTTAAAGTATTACAGATTTCCTGCTTTTTCCCCCATTGATGCCCTCTACCGAGCACCCACCCCTTCTAGACCTTCATAACCCCATTGTTTGTGTCCATGGGTTATGTATGTATGCATACAAGTCCTTTGATTGACCTCTTTCCCACCCACCCATCCACCCCCACCTGCCCTCTGAGGTTTGACAGTCTGCTCCATGCTTCTGTGTCTCTGGATCTATTTTGTTTATCACTTTATTTTTTTCTTTAAATTCCATATATGTGTGAGATTATGTGATCTTATTTTTCACTTAATGGCTAATTTTGCTGAGCATAATACTCTCCGGGTTCCTCCAAGACATACTTCTTTTTTACTGCTGCATAGTATTCCACAGCTTTTTAATCCACTCATCTACTTATGTTCTGCCTGTATTTTAAAGGAAGGGTTTTGTGGTAGGGAATCTAACCAAGCCGAGTGGCTTTCAAGCCCTCTTTTATTCTAAAAATGCCCCCTAGGTTGAAAGTATCTATAGTCCATGAGGACCCAAAGCAATAACATCCCTTTCTGAGGCTGGGATATACAGCTTGGCTAATTGGGCTACCACAAGCACACAGTACCAAACCCTTGAACTTTGATGAGCCTACAAGTGAACTTTCTAGTCAAACACCCCACATACCAATACAAGTTGACTAATTCTTTACACACAGTGGATATTCATTGGGTGAAGGAACAAATGGTTTTAAAGGTCAAAGGATTGTCCAGTTGTCTCCTGGTGATAAACCATATTCCTAAGAATAGTGAACAGAAGGAAGGATAAGATCTGGTGCCAAAAAAGATGTAGAAAAATTACTTAGAGATAGCTTTCCTCTCTGGTCCACGATAAAATTGTGAACTGGTTGAAATGCATCTTCTAAGAGCCCCCAAACCTTCCTTTCTGCCCCATCTTCCTTATTGTCACTCTTTTGTCCAGTTTCTTCTTGTACCCATGACAAGTGACCACTGAAGTTTACAGTCTTGCCATGACTTCCTCCTCTGTGCAGCTTACACTCATGACAATACTGACAGAGAAACTTATACAAGGTCTAAATGGCTGATACAGTTGAATCTTGTCTTTCATTAGGATTCTTAATTTTTAATAAAAGACACAGAAATGCACCTCCACTTCTTTACTGTCTCAGGATACTTGTACAGTCACATGAACCTTCCAGTTCCTCTGAAGTCGCCATGGGCAGCATGACGTGCCCTGGGGTTACTCATGCATGGCTTTGTCTACACTGAGAGTTATTGTATAGGCTCCAAAATGCTCACTGGTCCCAAATTACAGTCCTTAGCCATAATCTGAGGGAAGAGGACCAGGATACCAGTTTAATTCCAAGATTTGGCTTGGCCGGAAGGAAGTCCTCTTCTACTCATTCTTACTGAGAGCAACTAAATCATAGGAATCTATTTTACATCACGAGACAAAAGTTCACATACACGATAGCCAGTCATAACACAGCCAGCTAAGCTAAGGGTAGAGGTTTGAGACATTCTGAATCTCCATGTTACATTATAAAGTAGTCTAAAATATCTGTGGCCCAAATGTAGACTAATCAGTACTTGTTTAGTATGACTATAGTTTGAAGATTTGCTTATAGCCAATTATGATACACATATCTGGTCTGGGATATATATTTTGTAGTGGCTCTTCTAAATGGATCCACAAATTAATTTATTTAAATGTGTTTACCATGAGCAGTTTAAATAAACAACATTTATTTTGGCAGGAGATTAATTTTTAACTTGGCTGCTGCTTCCAGACAGATTATTGTCAGGTTATGACAGTGAACTAACCTTGGAAGAAGGAGGGATTTACAGGGGATTATTTTGTTTTCAGACCTTTGAGCTTGCATTTCTCCAAAGAGGCTGATAATTTTGTCAATGCTCAGGGACATTGAGTCCCAAAAACACTGCAATGTTTGCATCTTTCTGACCTGCTTTCAATAATAACCCCACATCTAGAGAACTGAAAATGTTCCTTAAAAATGAATTTTTTTCCCCACATATACTCTTTAGAGGCTGTTTTGTTGGTAAACTAGAGATTTATAGAGAACATCTTCCAGGAGCAGGGTAATACAGGGTGGGACACAAGTAGGCTCACAGTTGTGAGTACACAAAACCCAGAGTTTATTCTAGTATTATTATTTCTTAACTATTATATTGTTTTCCATATAAACAACTGTAAAACTACTTTTGCTCCACCCTGGATATTGGGAAGAACTCTGAACAGAGCATTAGGGATCTGGGTTCAAGTCCCAACTCTAAGAAGATCACTAACTGAGTGTGCACTTGCAAATGCCTTGGCCTAAGTTTCTCATTTGTAAGATGAGGATATTTCAAGATGATCACTACAATTCTTTGGCAAAAAGTGCACACATCATGAAACCAGCCTAGGTTTTGCCCAAGGTTGTCCTGGGATCTGCACAAAGATGACAGATCATAGTCAGCATTTAGAGCCAAACTTTCATCTCATGAATATCCCTTATTCCTTATAAAACCATACATTGTATAGGGAACACAGTTATATATGTAGTGACTAGATAAGCTATTTTCAGAATATTTGCTCACTACTAATTAAGTTATTACTGAGAGACTATTATTTACCAGGCCCTGTATACGGCATGTTTACAAAGATTATCTCACATAAACAACATGGCAACTCCAGGTAGATATCATCACCCCCATTTTATGGATCAGGAAACAAGCTCAAAGAAGTTGTTCTACTAGCCTTAAGTGGCATCACTAGAAAGTGGCTGAAATGGGATGGAAACTATGCAGTCTTAGTTCAAAATTACTTTCTTTGAATTCCTTATAAATTACCCTTTATGGTGGCAACCAAGATCTACTGTACAGTCTAAAAGCTCACAGTGCCTCTATCCCATTTGACCCCAATTTTAATGTCTCCACTTTCAAGCATAATTCATGACAACAATGTTACCTGACATTGCAGCTCTTAATGGACTAGGAACCCAAAATTATTTTTTATTACTGGCTAGCAGAATAGAAAAAAGGAGGGTTTCTTGGAGAAAGGGACAACTTTCACCTCTCCATTTAAACATTGCTTGGAATTTATTAACAAATTACCAGTTTATGATACAAAATTACAAGCCACAAATCAAATTTCTACGAAACACCACCACAGGCTACATAAATGCTGTAAAGTAGCTATCAACATTCCATTTGGTTCTCTCTCTTACTGAAAAACAAACAAACAAAAAACATACAAAAAAACTCCAGTAATTAAGCTTGAAGTAAAGTGGAATAAGTAAGTCTGATTATTTTAATCAGAGAAAGATGATCCAAGACAACAGATTCATATCTTGGTTTCTTTTAACATAAAACATTACCTGTACATATACTTTGCAAAACATCTAAACTATAAGCAAAACAGAAATATGTGCCCTAATTAGATGTGAGAGTAAATTCATGAGGATATAGAAAATGGTTTAAACTTTTTTCTTTTCTTTTTTTCCCTTTTACAAATAGGTATCAGATATGATGGGTGGCTTCATTAAAAAGATTCTCACTAGAATGTCTTATCATTTAAAATTCAAATAATGTTTTTGTTATTTTGCTCTCCCTTTGTATTACATAAAGCCATGTGAAAATTCTCTAAAAGATTCAAGGGTGATATTTTGGGCAGCATTTTGAAACATAATGAAGAAGTAAGAAGCCATACCTTGAAATCATACGTGGCATCCGGGTTTTCGTCGCAGGCGATAACTTCCGGTGCCATCCAGTAGGGAGTACCGATGAAGGTATTCCTCCTGCCCACTGTTCGATCCAGCTGGGCACTGACTCCAAAGTCCACTATTTAAGAGAAGGCAAAATGAATCAAGTTTACAGTTGTTATAGGATGCTAAAATAAATATGCACCTTTGTTAAGATATACATAACATAAAACTTAACCATTTTAAAGTGTTATAGTTCTGTGACATTAAGTACATCACATTGTTGTGCAACCATCACTGGCATTCAATTCCAGAACTTTTTCCTCTTCCCCAGCTGAAACTCTGTAGCCATTAAACAATAACTAGCCCCTCTCCCCTCCTCCCAGCCCTTGGTAAACCCCATTCTACTTGCTGTCTCTATGAATCTGACTACTACAAGTACCTCATCTAAATGGAATCACATAATATTTGTCTTTTTGTGACTGGCTTACATCTCTTAGCATAACGGTTTTCAAGATTAATCCATGTTGCAGCATGTGTCTTTTTTTTTTAGGGCTGGGGGAGGGAAATGGGAAGGGTAAGGGAAAGGTGTGGGATACTCCCGGGAAATGTTCTTCCTTTTGAAAGCTGAATAATATTGTATTGTATGCAGGTACCACATTTTGTTTTTCCATTCATTTGTTAATGGACACTTGTGTTGCTTCTTCCTTTTTGCTATTGTGAATGTGTATTTTTAAATTGCATGTATAAATGGATGAAGTGAACCAAGAACAAAATCATGAAGTGTTATATGTGTTTATACCAAGGCTTCCTAGGGACCAAAAATAGCTGTTAAATAAAAAGCAAACTTGGTTGCCACCATAAAGGGTAATATTTAAGGGATTCAAAGAAAGTGATTATGAACTAAGTTTCCGGAGTCAGACTGCATAGTTTCCACCCCATTTCAGCCACTTACTAGTGATGTGACTTAAGGCTAGTAGATCAACCTCTTTGCGCTTGTTTCCTGATCCATAAAATGAGGGTGATATCTACATAGAGTTGCTATGATGTTTATCTGAGATAATCTTTGTAAATGTGCCATATACAGGGCCTGGGGTATTATAGTATCTCAGTAATAACTTAATTAGTGGTGAGCAAATATTCTGAGAATAGTTTATCTAGTCACTACACATATAACTGCGTTCCCTATATAATGTATGCTTTGGTTTTACAAGAAATATTCATAAGATGAAAGTTTGGCTCTAAATGCTAAATATGATATTTATATATTATAACCAAAAAAGGTAAGAACAAATGTTTGGGATATAAACATGGGAGATATTTAAATCTCTGAAAATAACCAATTATACTGATAGTGATTCTTTTCTAGGAGACAAATTTGAGATATCTGTCAATTTATACTCTTATTCATAGACATCAAGCATGTGGGGATTCTGTTTGTTTATAGTTTAGATAGCCATATCTGAACAATCTCAGATTTGTTAAGGGAAGGGCTCTAACGGATAGCACCAGAGAAAAGGATTCCCTCATGGACAACTCTGGCAGATGGAACTGGGATAATTGGTATGCATGCCAAGTAGAATATTGAGCATCCATTTTGCACAGGTAATAATGAAATCGATGTAAATTTAACCTAAAACATATGGGAATACAGCAGGAATTCATTATTTTAAACATGTCTAACTGTGGATATTTTTAATAAAAAATGGGTCACCATTGTTCTGTTATAGCAATAATGTAAGATATAGAAAAAAACATTTCAAGGTCACTCACTTATCATTTAAAGGGTCTTTGCTTTAAAAAAATCAAATTTTCTATACATTAATTAAGCACATGGTTCTGTTTAGCACAGACCAAGTCACTCCTCAAAGAGCTTTTAGAAAATATTTTCCTCTCTATTCTTAGCCCAATGACCTCCAAATCCACAGTGATAAATTTATATTCATTACAAAAAAACCCCCACAAAAACACAAAAAAGTCAGCTGTCGAAATAATCTTATCAATTCCTGCAATTCCTAGGCTCACTGGATTCTGTTCTTACCTAGTTTAACTTCTGCATTTTCAGTCAGCAAGACATTTTGCCCTTTAATATCTCGATGAATCACTTTATGCTGGTGCAGGTGACTCAGCCCCTGGAGTGAAGGAGAGTTGAAAAGGATGAATAGGAACATAAGCCAAGATGCAAATAAACTATTTCAGATGTTAATGATCCAAAAAAGTAGTAGACTCACCCAGAGATACTTTCATTATTATACTCATATCTTTCATGTACTCACAGCACTATACTTAGCCATAGGCAATGGATCAATATAAACTGAACTATAGAAGTGGCCTTTGCTATGCATGGTGCTGTGCTAAGGGAAATGCTTTCATACCTACTTTGACCTCAGGAACCACCTAAGAGATGATGTGGGCCAGCATACATGAGTTCAGCTAATACCCTGTTTCCCCAAAAATAAGACAGTATCTTATATTAATTTTTTCTCCCAAAGTTGCACTAGGTCTTATTTTCAGGGAATGTCTTATCTTTCCATGTGCTAGGTCTTATTTTCGGAGGATGTCTTATTTTCAGGGAAACACGGTAGTACCGTGAAAAGTGAGGACTGCCTGTCTTTGCCAGTTTGTGATGGGAACACCTATAAAGTCTACATACAAAAAACTAAACTGATTCAACTAAATCCTCCACTTTTGGGGGCAATGTTTGAGTTACTTCCTATTAGAAGTAAAAGTTACTTCCAAAGTAAAAGTTACTTCCTATTACACAGATTTAATTAAGCACAATAAAATATTTCTCAGAACAGCCAAGACATTTCCCATTGGCTTTAGCCAACATGGCCCACATTAAAAAGGAAAGCAACAATTTCTGTTTCCTTTGTTGGCATTTATCACTGCCATTTGAGTGCTTTATGACATGTGTGACTTTGTGTTCATTATATGAAATTATTATTCAGTGACACCCAAAACCGATCATATTTCAGGTATCCATGAATTACTCTGATTTTGGCTTCTTTGGAGTGTTAGTTCTAAAACCTACAGATGTGCTCTAAATGTGTTTTGTTTTGCTTTTCATAAAAAAGTATAATCTAAGAGATTCTAAAATTGGAATCTTGAAGCAAATTTTGTTATGCTAACACTTGATAATTCAAAGTATTTTGTACACCTAACTATTGCCTTTTATTAGTTATGATTTTCTGTACTTTTTTTTTTTTTGCCATAACAACATAATCATGATACGAAAGATGAGGTTCACACAAAAAGAAAAACAAACAAACAAACAAACAAACACACTATATGTCTAAATTCCCTTGTTGAAAAAATTCAGCATGAGAATATGGGTGACCAAAAAGGTCCATATGTATGTTTAGTAATATCAATAAATATAAACCATGCAACAGGACAGTTGCACTGGTTTGGGCCTTTAAAAATTACCTTTAGTATCAAGTTAGTTTGGCTCAAGGTAGGCATCAAGCAGATTAAAATGTATGGTTTTAATAGCATAGTACCACCCCACGAATCCTTAAAATTCCATTCCTTGCAAAATGGTTGGAAGCATGTACCAGAGCACATGAGTGAGCCAAAGGGTCATATAATGCAAGGAGGGTCATTTCTGAAACTCCTTATGATCAAATGTTCCTTCCAACGAGTCATCTTATCTCAAATGCCAGCATCATTTGGGAGAATGATTGCATTGGAAGAAGGAAGAAAATAGTGGTTTTCAAGCATTTTTAAACTAGGTATCAAGAGATACTCATGGGATGAAACCTCCCTTCTGCTTTCTGATTTCCTCTGAAGATCATAGGACTGAGCCCTACAGGGTTACTAGTACAGAAAAAAGGTGTATTACACAGAACCCACCCTGAAGACCCAATAGATGCTTGGTGGTCTGGATGACTAAACATCCATCGTGCTTTCTCTGAATGAGTAAAATGTTAAGTCAGAAATTCAAATTAAGTTTACAAGATGACACATCAATACTTGGAAATAAATGTCAAAGTTGAAGAGCAGCAGTTATACTTCCTTGTTTCTCCTCAAATTTTGTTTTGCGTTCTGTTTGAGAAATATGTTTGTCTCCTGCAAAGCCATGGTGATATTATCCTGTATTTTCTCTTAGGAGTTTTTTTTTTTGTGTGTGTTTTTATTTTTTATCATTCACATTTATGTCTATAATCCAGCTCGAATTAATTTTTTAATATGGAATAAGTAAGTGTCCAAGCTTCATGTCCTCACATGGATATTCGATTGAACTTAATGACTGATAAGGGCACGCTTTCCCTAGGCACTGAAGCAGTTCCTTCGACATAACTTAGGTGACTGTGAAGCAGGTCTGCCCCTGGGCTCTTGATTCTGTTTCCTTGGCCATTCAGCTATTCTTGTGACAATACTACTCTGTTCTAATAACTTGGCAGCTTTATAAGTCCCAATAACTAGCAGCATACTAGCACATCCTCCAGCTTTGTTCTCCAAAAGACTGCCTTGAGTATTCTTAGCCCTTTGCATTTTCATATAACATTTAAAAAATCAGTTAGTCAATAGCCACAGAAATACCTAAAATGATTTTGGTAGGGAGTTCAAAGAAGTCATGATCAAATTGGGGAGAAATAACATTTTTAGAATACTGAGCACCCTAATCTTTGAAATACCTCTATTTACTAAGGTCTTTTTTAATTTCTCTCAATAATATTTTGTAGTTTATGATGTAGAAGTTGTTCACATCTTTCTGTAAATTTATTTCTAAGTATTTGATTTTTATGCCATCATAAATGTAGTAATTTAAAATATTTTATATTTTCTTTTGCCTAAGGTGGTTTGAATTTAATCAATAAACATTATTTTAATGCCCTTCATCCTTCTTAACTTCCATCTATCTATCTATCTATCTATCTATCTATCTATCTATCCATCCATCTGTGCATCCATTCACAACACATATCTATCTTTCAAAGGTGTATCTTGGACACATTGTAAAAACATTTTTAACTTTTGTTTCCTTAAATTAAGAAGGCAAAGGTTATAAATAGATAATGATTGCCAAGCAGATCTAGTAAGAATACTCAGTGGACATGTAATAGCCTCCATATTAGTAGCAAAAGGTAATTAATCTAATCTGAAGGACCAACTACCTTCTTCTCCTTGAATTGAGCTGGCAAATATGACCATATTGCTCAGACTGCCTGATTGTGGGCAAAACTGGGCAAATAGGCACAGTCTTGTCTAGCTATTTTCATTAATTTAAGTAATTAACACTAAAAGAATTTTATTTAAAAGGGTAAAATCTGATAAACTATGTTCTATGTATGTACTGAAATGCCTAAGTCACACAATCTTTAAATTAGTCATAAACTTCCACAAATAGAAAACTCCAATGAGTGATTAAAATATCTCTAAAACAATCCATTTCCTAAGTGGACACCATCTACAATATATGGACTAAAATCAGATTTCCATTTGGAAACACCACTGGAAATGAATTCCTTGTTAAAAGAACTCACCCAATGCTAACTCAAATGAGAGTGCACATTGCTCATTCAGAATGATACTCACTTCCACTAGAACAGACCACAAGTAAACAACTACCATTGCTATTATCACTGTTAGAATAAAGCTTTAGAAGTTTCCAATATGCTTATAAATTTCAGTGGAAGGTCAGTACAAAGTTCAACACCTCCCATTGCATCCTGTATTGCTACTTACTCGTAAGATCTCCCTGCAGATGTATGCAATCCACTCCTCCTTCAAGGTGTTACCTTTCGTGTTCTTGATCAGGTCAGTGACAGAGCCAGCTCCACAAAACTCCATCACCAACTGGCAAAGGAAGCACACATGCCATTATTATAATTACATGTCTCAGCTTCTACTGGGCTGAGTTATGAAAGCATACAATACTCCAGTTGAATGCTTTGGAATGTCTTTCCTGAAAAGAAAACGTGATCATAAAACAATATATGAAACATAAACATTCATCTTCATTTATTCCCAAAATTATAGGAAGGAAAGATTGTTTTTAGTTTTATAATCTGAAAATGACAGTTTCAAATTGAGAAACATCTCCATATTCTATGTATTTTATAAAATGAGGGCAAGTAGGCAGTTCAGATGTTGTTGAGAATATCAGTGCTTATTTAGCAGTTGAATTCATCCTTCCTACACAAGTAGGGTCATTCTCCTGTCCAAAGGAGCTATGGTGATCTAGGCAATCCCACCTTAGGACAATAAAAGTGCATGCTATTTCTTTTATTGGCTTGTAAATGGCATTGTAAGTTGTCAGAGTGAGGACTATCTGTTTTTCATTAAACTCAGCAGTTGTTCCCAGGAGGCTGGACACATCAAATAAATTAAATAAACAATAAGCTCTAATTTATCACATTTTAACCAAAATGCTCCAACTTCCCAATAAATATGAATTCATTACAGCACTCAGCAGCTTTATAAAATAGGCAGAAAATAAACACGTCTCTTACTTAACAGATAAGGAGAGACTAGAAGAGAAAAAACTATCTGCTTTTGTATCCATTTTCTTGGATTAGAGAAACATATCCATTTCCATACTTTCTCTTTTTCAAAAGTCTTCAATAAAAAGTCTCCTTACAGGTACTTATACAATTTTGTAATTACATAGTAACAATTCAGAAAAACCACCAATCAATCTTTGACCTGATTCTAGAAACAGAACTGATATGGGGTCATAATGAAATCACATTGATGATTTTAGTTTTGTCTAAATGTACATTCTTAACATCAGCACCATGTCACCAGATCCTAAAAGATACCCCACTAGGCTGCAAAATATTAATATTAAAACTATGTTTCCTTTTTTTTCTGTATGCCTAGTTGAATCTCACAAAAACTCTTGAAACAATGCCTGTTCTAACATGTCATCTTATGACTCCACACAGGGAAGGGATGTCCATGTTCTTCAGAGCTTTTGAAAGGAAATTTGAGAAGTGCCAAGTTAGATCATATTTCAACCCAATAAGAGTTGTAAAGTTTTCATATATGCTAGCCAGGAAGCTATCAAAGGCCAGAAAATCACATTAGAAAGAACTCAGAAGTCAATTTGAAGAAGTTGTTACTGGCTAAACATGCGATAATTTGAATATCAATAAGAATAACTTCAATATCTCAAACACATTGAATATGCTTAACTAAAGGCATTAACCAAGACACTCCTAAAAAAGAATACATCTGGCACTGTTTCAAGAAAATAAGAAACAACTTCTAATTTTGAGGACTGGTAAAGATGTAAAAGTTAGGAATTCTACACTGCCTTTCTAGTACAAATTTTACCATGGGTAATCCTATATAATAAAATCTTAATATGCAAATTGACTGGCAAATGACTGGTGGAATGACTGGTTGCTATGGTGCATACTGACCACCAGGGGGCAGATGCTCAATGCAGGAGCTATCTCCAGCCTGCAGGCCCCAGGCCAGCCAAGGCGAGTGCCATTGGGGGCCCCCAATTATACTGCCAGTCTTCCTGTAGATTGGCCCTGATCTCTGGCCAGGCCTAGTAACCCTATCTATGGATGAATTTCATGCACCAGGCCTCTAGTTAAATAATAAAAGAGATAAAGCTTGTATTCATAAAAATCAGGTATTTCATCTAATAAATGAAGAAAACAAGTAGAACATCACTATTACACAACCTCTAATAAGCTAATGGACTTAGGAGCTGATCATCAATGGCTGCTAACATAAAAAAATAAGAAATAACCAGCTCTGACTTGCCTTTTGATTAGAATAATATATCACCCAAGAATAGTCTTGTCTAAACCAAAACCAAACCAACCAACAAAACAAACAAATCCCCCAAAACTGAATCTGATGAAGCTTCTAATTCCAACTACCAATTTACAGGAAATTCAGAGGACTGAGAAACATATTACATACTGGGGACACAATCATCAAAACCTAGAATAGCAAACTCCATAGGGAAAATGACCCATTTATTCAACAAATAAATTGCAGGAAGGGAAAGAAAAGGATGGAGGGGAAATCTATAAATTAAAAAATATCTCAAAAGATACCAATGGGTGCAACTTACTTAGATACTACTAACTTTTTAAAAGTTATTAAATTTTTTAGACAATCTACAGATTAGATATTAGAAATATGGTTAATAATTTTGTAAGTGTGACAATGGTACTGGGTTTATGTTAAAAAAAAGTTCTTACTTTTAGAGAAACATTCTACAGATAAAATGATACAATATGATGACAGTCTTTTCTATAAATAATACTAAGACAATTGGATATACACATACAAAAGAATAATGTTGAACCCCTAACTCACACAACATAAAAAAAATCTCAAAATGGATCAAAGACCTAAATATAAGAGCTAATACTATAAAACTCTTAGAAAGAACATAGGGATAAATCTTCATGACCCTGGATTTGGCAATAGTTTCTTAGTGATGACAACAAAGACACAAACAACACAAAATATAGATAATTTGGATTTCATCAAAATTAAAAACTTAGTGCATCAAACGACACTATCAAAAGAATGAAAAGTCAGCCTACAGAATAAAAAAACATTTGCAAATCATATCTAATAAGGTCAAGTATCTAGATCTATAAATAACTTACAACTCAACAAGAAAAATATCACAATTTTATTTTGTTACTATTATTTTTAAAATATATTTTTATTGATTTCAGTGAGGAAGGAGAGGTAGAAAGAGGGAGAGAGAGATAGGAATATTAATTATGAGATAGAATCATTGACCAGCTGCCTCCTGCATGCCACACCCTGGAAAAAGAGACCACAGGGTGCCCTGGCCAGGAAGCTGTGACTTCTTAGTTCATAGGTTGATGCTCAAACACTGATTCACACTGGCCAGGCAACAATACAATTTTTAAATGGGTAAAAGGCTCGAATAGACATTTCTGCAAAGAAGATACATAAATGACTAACAATCACATGAAAAGGTGTTCAACATTAATAGTTATTAGGAAAATGCAAGTTAGAACTATACAATGACATACCACTTCACATTAGAATAGCTGTACTTAAAAAAAAAAAAAGTAGAATATAACAAGTGATGGCAAGGATCTTGAAAAACTATATATAAGCTTCATAAACTGTTGGAGAAAATTTAAAGTGGTACAGTCACAGCACAGTTTGATGATTCTTCAATAAATTAAACATAGAATTACCATACGATCTAGCAATTCTACTTTCAGCTATATGCCCAAAAGAATTGAAAACAGCTGTTTTGGATTTCATCAAATAATGTTCAAAGCTGCACTATTCACAACAGACCAAAGGTGAAAATACCAAAATGTGCATCATCAGGTGAGTAAACTAAATGTGGTATATTCATACAAGAGAATATTATTCAGCTATGAAAACAAATGAAATTCTAATGCATGACACAACACATATGAATCTTGAAAACATTATTAAATAAAGACAGACCAAAACAGGCTATATATTGCACAAATCCATTTATACGAAATGTCTAGAATAAACAAATCTATTGAGGCAGAAAGCAGATTACTTGTTGTTGCCAGTCACTAGAGGGAAGAAAGGGAGTTCCCACTTAATGGGTACAGTTTCCTTGATGATGACAAAAGTTCTGGAACTACGTAGAGGTGATGGTTGCACAACATTGTGTACTTAATGCTACTGAGTTATACATTTTAAGATGGTTAAGGGTGAATTTTATGCTGTGTGTATTTTACCAGAATTTTAAAAAAAGATATACTGAGAAGATCTGTTTCAAAATAATAGTAGAAAGGAGGAAGATGGGGCAAGATTGGCCTTGATGAATGGTTATTGGGGTTACTTTTGGGCACATGGGTGTACATTATACTGTTCTGAATACTTTTGTGTATTTTAAGGGTTCTTCACAAAGTTTTTAGAAATCCCATTATGCAGCATACCATGGTTGAATGGCAACATGACGGACCCAAGCGAAGTCCTTGGGTAGAAAGAAAAGAATATATTTTCTCAAGTGAGCAAAACATATGTTTGTGCCTCTTTTCCAAATCCCATTTTGAAAAACACAGTGACCAGACCTCCTGTGATGCATCCATTTCTCCTGTATCAGCTGGAGAGAATGTCCTACCACTGAGCTCTTTAGGCCATGTAATTACAGTTCCCAAGGAAAGCAGGGGAACGCCAGTGACTCCAGTCCCTTAAAATTAGATTGGACCAAATACTTTCAAATATTCTGTAGGAAACAATCCTGCTGTAGCCTGGCACTAATGTTAGCGATTTCTATAATTTGCTTTTCATTCAGCTCCAGCTGAAGGCTGCTAAATTCTTTTCATCTCACCATGGGACAAAATGATTGTTAAATTATGTAATGGGATTTTTTTTTTTTAAGAAAGAAACCAGCATTTGCTAGCAATCAGTTCCTATAGCCACACAGCAACACTGATAATTATTGCCACCACACAGCGGGGACTCTCCCTCACCACCAGTAACCTCCGCACATTAATAAAGAGACACAGGACTCAACATGCTGAGCCTAGCAGCAGTAAGTCAATAACTTCATATGTCACAAGCAAGAAATAATGGATCATTAATATTCTTCCTAAAAGAAAGTTCTCAAACAGTTGACACCAGAGTAACAATACTAGCTTACATTTGCTGAGAATCTACCTACCGTATGCTAGGTACTGGGCTAAGCGATGGTCACCTATTATTTCAGTAATTCTCCTCCTCAGTTTCCTTTTCATGATTTACTTGGAAATAAAGCTTAGGTATGGTCCGCAGACTTATCTGTATACTCATTAAATAACCAGAGCAGGGTTGAAAGCATGGTGCTCTCTCAAGTACAGCTACTAACCTTAGGCATGTTCTCTAACCAATCTGGGCTCAGCACCCTACCACCATCTCTATAAAACATAACATAAAAGCATCAATCTCAATGGTTTGATGTGAACATTAGTTATGTCTGTGAATATAAACTTCCTAGCAACCAGAAATCTTAAATTATATTTGTTATTTTTCTTCCTTTTTGTGGCATTTATATGTATTAAAAAGTTTCCAACTTAGAAGATAGCATTGATAGCTTCCCAAGATCCACTTGCCTTGGATGGTGAAGAAATGACCAAAAGGTGCTTATAAAGCTGGATCTGTGTTTCTAAAGCCTCTATTAATGAAAGAATACCGAGGACACCTGTTGTTTATCAAGCTCGTACCACACAGCAAGAAGACACCGTGGTCCATTCCAAAGCATTGGATCTTTTTTTTTAAATTATATATTTTTATTGATTTCAGAGAGAAAGGGGGGGAGAGAGAGAGAGAGAGAGAGAGAGAGAGAGAGAGAGAGAGAGAGAGAGAGAGAGAGAGAGAAACTTCAAAGATGAGAGAGAATCATTTATTGGCTGCCTCCTCTCCCAGTGTAAGAAGTTCTGGGAATTGAACCGTGACCTCCTGGCTCATAGGTCAATGCTCAACCACTGAGCCACCACGGCCCGGCTGGATCTTTTTATTTAGAAGATTGGGAGGCAGTGGTGGTGGGATCTTAAAATCCTCACTCCACACCACCTACTTTACTGGATCAGAAAATGAAATACACATGTGTGTCACATGGGAAGAGAGAAAGAAGGTTAAGTTGAAGGGGAGGACAGAACTGGGTTCAGGGATGACGGGGTTAGGTTTGGGCCTGGAACAGTGAGATGGGGGAGCATTTAAAGCAGCAGCATAGTGTAATGCAACTCAATTAATAGGGAAAGGGTTGCTTGAATTATTGGGCATGGGTAGTTATTTCTATCTAAATTAAAATGGTTATTTAAAAAAACCACAGTTCTAACACCATTTGTATGGCTGCTTTTCACATATTTTTGTCAGTTGTCTTATATTTTTGAGGAGCAAGATATTTTCTTGTAAAGGTTGTGGGGGAAGGGATGCTTACTGTGCCCTCCTGTGCTTTTCCCTCCAAGACAATATTTAAGGAAAGGGCCTTCGGCCCTAGCTGATCCCAGAAGGAGTTTCAGAAACACTGTCTGAGCCCCTGAGTTCACCTCCTCACCCAGCCTGAGAGATTCTGGATGATTTCTAGGGTCCCTCCAGTATTCACTCACTTGCTAATTAATTTCTTTTAAGTTCCTATAACAAGAAATAAAGATTTAAGCAATTTTAAAACTGGAGGCACTAGCTCAGAATTACCTTGACAGGAACTCATTCCTCCCAAATGCCATCTAGGAGAATAAATGACTGCTAACAGACCCCTTCTCTTTTATAGTAAAAGGAGGGGCAGGAGGCGGGATGAAGAAGAGGAGGGCAAAGGAAGATGAGGGTCTGCCTAAAATGAGAGAAATTTGCACCAAGATATTGAAGAAGCACCCTAAGGAAAGGATAGGAAAGATAAACTTCCAAGAATTCACAACTCTGCAAAGGATCAGCCTATTGACCTTGAAGGTCCAGAAACATCAGCAAGGCATAGGATATTTTTATTATGTGTGGCTGGAAATAGCCACAGAGCTCATGTGCATGATTTATGAAGGTGTAAACAAAACCCAAACTCAGTACTTTGTTAAACAATGAGCTTCATTCACTAAAGGTAGTTTAAGTCTAACAACATAGAATATGTGTATAAAAAAGTACCAAAATTGGTAGGTATACATTTATCATTTCAATCAACTAACATACACATAAAATAACACTGTTGGGAATTTCAAATTTGGAAAAGCAACCTAAACAGCTTTTTGCATTCATTTTTAAACCAGCATGTCTTGGGGTGGGGCAGGGTGTGGAACAACCCAAACTCCTTTGGCTCCTGGATTATATTTTTAGACTTGAAAAGAGAAAGCTTAAACTAGATATTCTAAGTCTCCCAAAGATTAAAAAAAAAAAAAAAAAAAAAAAAAAAAAGAGTACCAAGGATATGAAGTCCCAAATTTGGTCGATAAGTGTTCTGGAGGCTGAACAGATTTGTATCTTAAGAATGATCATGGCATTTTGAATATACTGAGCCAACTGGTATTTTTAGCAACCAGAAGGCAAACCAAAACACAGGTCCCTGGGAATGCTTTCGAGACACCCATATCTAAGGAGATATCCACCTCAGAGTCAGCATGGCAGCATTCAAGGAATGAGGGAAGTTCGCTACTTCATGTGTTTGGTATTTGGTGCCAAATTTGTCAGTAGGCGTACAAGATAGTAGTCTAGAGAATTTTCCTGTTAGGTGAAAATCATTACATGTCCATCTGGGCCACCAACTGAATCATAGAAACTAACTAGAGACTGTAAGAAATTTACAAGTTGGTCTCACAATGTGTTACACTCAAATAGAAGAATTTGAGGTGGGAATGAGGGAGCAAGTTTTTCAGACGAGTTAAAAATAGAAAAAGGGAAAATATGCTGGCCTTAGAGAATTTAGGACTAAGCAACTTGGTTGCTGAGGATTTTGAGAAGCACAATATAGTAAATAAGACCGTAGACTTGGACTCAAAATTAATCTAGAAAATGAAGAGGGTTGTATAGACAGACTATTAGCAGAATAACTTTGGATATCCGTAAGGTCTTCCTTTTAGGTGAAAAGCAGTTTAATTACAGTTCAAATGAAATTCATTAGGATAAAAGAAGAAATCATTTTCACATTCTTGTCACAGAATAACCCATTAATTAAAAAAAAAATGACTCTATAAAAGCTGAACTCAAGTCCAGTGGCAAAGTATTAAATTAAGCATAGTTCTAGATCTGTGTCTGTATCTAAGTAACATAGTTTGTCTCTACTGGTCATGCAGTGGGGCAGCTCTGAGTCTGGGAGACTGTTTATACTCAACCTTCTTGTATTTAGGAAATCCTATATTTACCAAGGTAAGCCTTCTAAAATGTTCTGCTCACCAATAGTAAGATTCAATCACTTCTCCAGGCAAGTGACCTAGCTTTTACACATGAAGGAAAGGCATGTTTTATTATAAAAGTGACGGATACTGATTCAAACAACAGTCCCTCACCCCCCGCCCAGATGAAAGACTCATTTCTGATGCATAGAAAAGAGAAATTTTAATTAGCTGTTCAAAAGACTCAGCAACAGGTGGTTGAATTCTTAATTGTCATATCTGCAACATTTTACATTTAAATCTTAAAACAACCAAAATGTTGGTGGACATGATTTTTGCCAAGCCAAGGTGCTACAGCAACGTAATTCAAACTATTATAGACTTAGTTCCAGGGGCTGTGGCCAACATCACTGCATATTCCAGAAAGTTCCCCTCATTGGGTAGTTGAATGACATCATGTCTTAGTTCATTTCAGTATCTCATTCCCATCTGACCTTGTACAGGGCATGGATGAATAATGCAAATGCATGAAGTTGAGCATGCATGCCAGGCAACAGGGAGCGATGGGGCCCTGGTGTGAACTGGAGTGGCACGTGCCTTCTACTCAACTGCCAAATGGCTCTACCATACTGCTGCTATTGAGGATCTTAGGCCCAATATTTTTAATTTTTTAATTTTAATATTTTTATTTTTTAAAATATGTTTTATTAATTTTTTTTATTTTTATTATTTTTTTTTTTTTACAGAGAGGAAGGGAGAGGGATAGGAAGTTAGAAACATCAATGAGAGAGAATCATCAATCAACTTCCTTCTGCACACTCCCTACAGGGGATGTGCCCACAACCAAGGTACATGCCCTTGACCAGAATTGAACCTGGGACCTCTCAGTCCACAGGCCGATGCTCTATCCACTGAGCCAAACTAGTTTCAGCTTAATTTTTTAAAAAGATCATTTGATTTTTCAAGATCTTTTAAAGGAATAGAGACTTTTGTGTGAAACTACTCATTTTTTTCTAATGTTGGCATATTTGCACAAACATCACCTTATGTAAACCAAGCTAAACATATTTACCTGGACAGCATTTAGCCTCCAGGTTGCCAGTTTAAAGACTCAGACTTAGTCCAAAGTTTCCACTTTTTAAAAAATATATGCTTTTATTGATTTTAGAGAGAGGAAGGGAGAGGGAGAAAAAGATAGACACATCTGTGATGAGAGAGAATCACCGATTGGCTGCCTCCTGCACACCCCCTACTGGGGATCGAGCCTGCAATCTGGGCATGTGCCCTGACCAGGAATTGAACTGTGAGCTCCTGGTTCAGGGGTCAACACTCAACCACTGAGCAACACCAGCCAGGCCCAAAGTTACCACTTTTATAAGGAAGGAAATAAATGCCACAGACCCAAATGCCAGGTTTGAACCCAGGTCCCAGATTCCAGGCAGGGTTCCAGCTACCTGCTAGAAAGTTTGTCCCTAAAATGCATACAGTCTAATGTCTTAGCTCTGCAAGCCGACACTGTTACAATCTAATGAATGACTTACAGAGTCATTTCAATACAACAATCTATTTTACTCGACCATACTACATTTGGAAAGCTAATCAGAAATTTATTTCCTTTTACAACAGAGTCTAGCCCTGTGGTGGCTATCAAAAGAGACAACAAATCACATGCGATTTCATTTTCTAATGTTACAGAAATCAGAAATTATGTTTACTAGACAGACTTTCCCACTCACTCCCGGTGTCTGAATGGCCTGCAGCGGCATGGTGAGCCTCCCATCCCCGAGCGAGCGCAGAGAATGAGCCGGCAGTGCCGTGTATCAGAGCTCGCCTTGTTTCCCAGAGATGGGAATCTTTATTGAAAGAGCTCTCTTTTTTGATTTCCGGATCAGGCCCTAAGCAGTTGATAAGGGAGAATTACTTGGCCATTATCAGAAGCAGTTGTATTTCCACAAAGAGCTGGTACCAAACAAGAGTTTATCTCTACGACAAGACTGATAGAATTCGCACCGATTATAATTCAATCAGACACCTGAAACTGTCCATGTATTGGCTGGTGGGTTATGGGCAAACCTCTGTCTTCCAGCCACAGCAGACAAAAAGGTAGCTGGGAAATATTTCCTATGGAATGACCACTGGGGATACATTTGAGGAAGTGCTGCTCTTTGGGTGGTGACAGGCTGTGTCTCTATATAATCCATAGTAATATTTTACATAAATGTAATTCTAACAGAAAGCCATTAGCCTAAAGAGTCAGCTATCTGTGACCTTTGCTATTGTCTGCTAAAACATCCCCAAAAGGTATAATGTATTTTTCAAAGTGTATTTCTTACCAGCCTTATGAGCAGCTTTGAAAGTTGGAGAAACTGATAAACGGATATGAAAGGTGAAGTTGAAATGAACTTATTCAATCCCATTTGCAACACCAACATTTGAGATGGAAATTACTTTTTTACAATGAAAAGAAGAGCGTAGAGTTCAGGGGAAACCGGATTTATCACACTAGCTGAATTTGGGCAAGTTTCTCAACTCCTCTGAGCCTAATTTCCTCATCTGTAAAGTAGGGACAATGATAATATCTAATTTGTACAATGGTTGTAAAAATCTAATGAAATAATAAACAATGCAAACGAATGTAGCACTTCCGCACATGATAAGCAGATGACAAATTTGACCAGCCATTGTTATTATTAACACAAAATGGCCCAAACGCAGTGAGACAGAGGCCTTGGAATTAATATACACTATTATATTCTGTAACCAAGTTCCCACCAATATTGTAATCTGCTATAACTTTCCCAATTATGTTTCTGTTTTGCCTTTACTTTTCCAAGTGTCTCCTTAGTTTGTCATTAAACAGAAGAATAATTAGAAAAGAAATGATGTTCTTGCCCTCATGAGGCATTTCATACCTGTGTATTTTTATTCCCAGGGACACAGAAGCTAGTGGGGATGGTCAGAACAACCCTATGCACACGCACAAATTTGACAAATGCTGGGTCCTCTGTCTTCCAAGCAGATGTTGGACATATTACTGCCTCATTTTGCCACCTGCATCTAATTACAGGTAGAAAAACAAAATGTGAAAGGAGGGTTCTTCTCCATGTGACCTGGTTTTGGAAGTGAACAGAACTCACTGATGGCCTTTTGGCAACTTCAGGAAGGGGATTGCTAAAACAGTCTCCTAACTGGTCCTGCTTCTACTGGTGGTGGAGGTGCCCATTCATTCTAGTCTGGACCCAGCCACCAGAGGGACCCCTTAACTCTGTAGATCAGATCACACCCCTCCACCTTCAAAAGCACCCCTTCCCATACTCCCTTTCCCCCCACCTCCCAGAGGAAAAGCTGATGTCTTTACAATGGCCTTAAGGCCCTGCATGATCTAGCCTCAGGTCTCATCTCCCACATCTTCCAGTCACACTGGCCTCATTGCAGCTCCAGGTAAACACACCAGGACTGGATGGAATGCCTTTTCTCAGGTTAATTCCACAGGCCTGTCTGGCCACTGTACTTCCCGCTGCCATCCTACCTGTATTCCCATTAACACTGCCCTGCTCTTCCAGAAACTTTTAGCTTTCAGCATTCTCTATAGTGCTCTTGCATAGTCAATTTATTGTTTGTGGCCTGTTTCAAGAATGTAAGCTGTACGAAAGTCAGGGCTTTCTTCAGTTTTGTTCACTGATATATCCTAAGTCCCTAGAAGAATGCCTTGCAGTTAGCAAGTATTTGATATGTATATATTTGTTAAAAAATAAATAAATGCATGAGTGGATTAATGAATGAATTAATTATTTGTGGTGAGTGAATAAATGAACACATAAACTTGTAGGTTCTTGGTTCCCAACAACCACAGCCATCTCCAGGAAAAGAGCAATTGGCTAAAGTGAGAAGGATTGGACGGCGACTCATTTCCAGAGTATACAACTCCCGTTTGTGTCATGCGGAAGCAGACAGGCTTCCCGCTTTCTCCCAGTTCCAATCTGAAAACGGAATGCAGATTCTGCTCATTACAAAAAAGAAAAAAAAGCTCAGTGCCTTTCACCGAACTTCTGGCCAAGCTAAATCTTCACGTTTCGGGATGCCGGCATTCATTCGGGTGCTGCATCCATCCACCAATGAGCTGTGAAACCCTGGGAAAGTCAATGAACGTGACTGGGACCCAGAAAAATAAATGACAACTAATTTTCTTTCCAGCTTAGAAAATCTCAGCATTAGGAAAAAGGTAAAAACCAGTCAAGTACTGCTTGACCATTCCTCCTCTTCTCTCAACCAACAATCCTATATAATAAAAGCCTAATATGCAAATTGTCCCCTCAACTGGAAGTTTGACGGGGAGTTTAATGGAGTTTTGGGGGGGATGAAGTCTGTCTGGCCAACTGCCCACGGCTCCTTCCCCTGGCCTGGCCGGCTGGCAGGTGGCAGCAGCAGGCAGCCAGGGGAAGGGAGTTTCTGGCCGACAGCCAGCAGCCCCTAGGGACCCTGCCCATGCATAAATTTTGTGCAGTGGGTCTCTAATTTGTAAATAAATACCCACATTTTAATAGTTCAACCTAACAAGAAAACCATCTCACAAAATAAATGATCATCAGTCACAGTTAGGTGTGACTCACCTAGAAATACTTGTGCTACCTCAAGTGATAAGCTGGGATGTGGTTCCAAAGTTACATTAGTGGGTTTTTGTTTGTTTGTTTTTTTTGTTTTTAATTTGGAACTGTAGTCCTGACCAAACAATGCAGGAAGCCACTGATTGTCTTCACTATCAGAGAAGTGTAAACAAGGATCCGGGAGCACTGGTGGCCCTTGAACCCATAGCAAAGGTCAGAGCTATGCACCGATTACTTAGTCCAGGCAATGGGGGCTCAAGCTATTTTCTGACCAAATTGTCTTAGAGTAAATCTTTCTAATATTTACTGACCTTTAGGATAGTCTGTCTGTTACCCCAGTTACCCACCTGACTAAGGACTAGATGTGGATCCAAAATTGAATGAAAGGTTGACGAGGCCTGAGCACCAGTGGAAGTCCTTCCCCTTGAATTGGGTTTGCCCGCCTGGCCCCCAATATTCCCAAATTATTATTTCTTATCTTGTCTCTTTCATTTGTGTGCAGCCCCTTCTCCAGATCCTGAACCCTGAACCATGCAGGATGTGGGTCATCCACAAACAAAAAAGCTTTTCTACAGACTGCATTTAAATCGCTATTATTCCCCACCTGTTTCTGCAGCTTATCCAACCTGTGTCATCTTATCAGTTCCTGTTGAACCTGCATGATATTTTGAACTCTCAAAAGTACCTGTAGTGTCAGGTTTATACCTAATAATAGTAACCAATTTTGAACCAATAATGACACGTTCATTCACAAAACAACTATTTTTTCAGCATCATAAGCCCAGTACCTCCCTAGCACTAGAGGGATGCTGAGATGCAAAAGACACAATCCCGCCCTCAGAGAACTGACTGTCTACATGAGGAGTAAAGACAGCTCAGTGAAAAGTAATAAAAAAAAAGGAGCAGCAGAATTGGCTCTGATTTTAGAATTTAAGAGAAAGTTTAGGAGATTAAAAAAGCAGACATGAAAAAGAAAAATGTTTTAAAAATCAAATTACTGCAATTATTACTGAGATACAAATATCTTCAATACCACCAGTGTATGCTATTGTAGACATCCCCACCATGTCAATGAACATGTATATTTCTTTCTTTTTCTTTTTAAAAATTTCTTTATTGATTAAGGTATTAGATATGTCCTCATCCCTCCATTAACCCCCCCATCCTCTCCGCACTCAGGCCCTCACCTCCTTGGTGTTCGTGCCCATTGGTTAGGCTTATATGCATGCATGTAAGTCCTTTGGTTGATCTCTCCTCCTTACCCCCACCTTCCCTACCTTCTTTTTCTTTTTTTGTGTGACAAAATGAAAACATCATATCTAACCAAAGCTTCTAAAAACAGCTTTAAAAATCCCACTATAATTGTTAATGCTCATTCACTTGTAAATATAGATCCACAACATTTTAACTGGCTAAACAGCATCCCCTAATGAGTTTACTTAAGTCATTTCCTATTGGTTAACTTTTACATACATCTTTAGGTAGTTGTCCAAGTATTTATTTAGGATACATTCCTGTATGTAGAAGTACTGAGTTATTATTATTTTTCCCCCACAAAAGATAAGGAGTTTATTTTATGACATACTTATTTGGATGATTAGTACTTCTACATGTTTTTAAAGGCAACCATTTTAAGTGACAACACGTATCAGGCTAGTAGAAAACAGTTAAAACAAACCCCTCTCTTTTGATCTTACAAAGTCATGCAGACAAGAGAAGGCACATCTGGTCTGGTCCAATCAGGCTTCTTGGAATTATTAAAATCTTTCTATGATGAGCCAAATTCATCTTTCTGGTAAAGATGAATTTGGCCCATCACAGAAAGAAGGTTCTTTGAAGGCTGCTGCTAAACTCATTTCCCTTTGAAAAGGTAAATTTCAAGACAAGATAGTGCAAGAGGTAAGTTTTGATTTACGGAACATTTATAGACTAACTGTGCTTAGTCTCTGATTTCCAATTTATTTTAAAGAACAGAAACTATGTTGACAAGTTTCTCTGCCTCAATTTACCAGGATAACCATGAATGGCACCAGAATTAGGACAACTTGATTATCTTAATGATTCTGTCCTGACACCTGCCCACAGGGTCTGCGAGGCCCTGCCAGTGCTGTGCCTAGGATACTTTTGGGTGCCGAGGGGTCTGAGAAAGCAGTTCTCCCACTAGATTAAGTCCTCAAAAAACTATTTTCTCTCAATAGTGATTAATAAAATAGTGCTGAGTGGAGTTTATTCTGTGTAGCTAAATCTGGGAAGTCTGAGCATTCCTGGAGCTCCCTGCGGGATGTGTCATGGACCAAGAATCCCTTAAGTATGAGTATTCGCTACTGGAGGGCTCTGTCAGGTCAATCAGATTTCAGTCAGATTTTTATAACCAGTGCCGTCTGACCACTCCATGCTGTCCCCAGTGGCTCTCTGTGAAGGAGAAAGGCCCGCTCCACCTTCGAGGTACTTCAGTCCGGCACTTTTGGGGCAAAGCTAGAGGAACCCATGGCTTGAGGTCGAGGCATAAAGACACCTGTTTCCACGTAAGAATGGCTCAAAGTACTTTCTTGATTGTTTGGGTGAAAATCTGAATAAGAAGGTGGGGGATCAGAGACCTTGGCATCTGCTAATGTACTTCCACCATCAGCTGCAAGACCGGGTATGGTATCTGAGGGCGGAGCGCCGGCTCCAGACTCTCAGGTGGGACCTGTCTGCTGACCATCGCCTGCTGCAGCCTTCTTGCTTTTTTTTTTTTTTTTCATTTTTCCTCCGAGTGGTTTGTCTTCTTCTTAATTTGTTCACCTCCACCTCACAAAATTCAACCACTCACTCTTTTCTACATCTGCACACACTGCCTGCACCTTCCTCTGCAGCGTGTTGTAAACCTGATGGATGGTCCTGATGTCCTTCATGACTCCATGCTTGTCAAAGAAGACAGTGCCATGACTTTGGTATAACTCTGAGGTGTGTGTGGTACTGAAGACACTTTATACTCTTGCTGGCTGGTGTTGCCCAGGTTGGGAATAGCAAGGGAGATCCTTTGATTATACCTTTGGTTTGGTCTGAAAAGGACATTTAGAGCATGCATGGAATTGCTGGTGGTGGAGATGAAGCTGAAGAGGAGGAAGATGCAGTCAGGCACCCCAAATATGCTGGTGAGCTGCTTGTGAAGGACCTGCCCCCTGTATGACATCTGCTGCTGTGTATTCCTCGGGAATCTATACCACCTGATCACTTTCTTTCTCTGATCTTTAAGAATCCTGTTCAAACTCTCTTTGTTAACTTTGCTTGCATAATCATAAAAACTAAAAAACTTTGAACAAGGCTGATGGTTATGGGTTTCAATGACTTGCAGAAACTGTGTTCCTGATTCGGGAGTCACTGATGCTAAAGGTTTCCCTTTTGTCTCACTTCTCCCAGCAAAAATCCTTCGTGATCATCATTGCTGTTGGCACTGTGGAAACACACAGCCCTGAAAGTGTAGCCCGAAATGGAAGCCGCCATCATGGAAATCTCTCCAACCATACTGGGTTATTTTCATGTAAAGCCCTTTCTTTGGGAGACGTGTGTGTGTGTGTGTGTGTGTGTGTGTGTGTGTGTGTGTATCTTATATATTCCAATTGCTCCTGAATAAAGCTGCACCAATGTTTATTACCATAAGCAGGGGTGTATATGTCTATTCTTGATATTTCATTTTAAAAATCTTTGTTAATCTGCTAGGTAAGAAATGATATCTAATTCTCATCTTTTGCATTTATATTTTTAGTAAGTTACCTTTTAAAAACATCTTTATTGGTTATTGCTACTTCTTACTTTGTAATTGCTGCCTTGTTCTTTACTCAAACTATCAGTAGTTTCATATTTTTCGTATCCTAATATATAAAAACCTTGGGTCAAAATGACCAAGGCTTGACCAACCCGAAGTCAGTCCTACAGTTGCTGGGTTGCTGCTGACTGCTTCTGCTGCAGGAATGGTGCCCCAGCACTGACTGCTGAGGGAGGCTGAGAATCAGGGTCAGAGAGAGGCTTGATGAGAGAAGCAGGAAGTGATCCATTGCCTCTGTGGCAGCTTTTGATTAGCACTTGTCTCTCTTTTTCTTTCCCAGTCTGACCAGTAGCCACACCTCCATTTCTCACCAGGTCTCTACTGGGGCTGCTGATCAGCCCCACCTTTCTGATCAGTCCTTATTGATAGGCCCAGAGACACTGACTGGCATAAAAACCGATCAATCAGAACCAAATCTGGGTGAAGTGTGAGGAGCTAATGGTTGCCGAGGAGGCAGAGCTTTTGACACTGATTGGCATAGAAACTGACCAATCAGAACCAAATCTGGGTCAATTGTGAGGAGCCAATGGCTGCATAGGAGGCAGAGCTTTTGATGCTGACTGACTGGCATAGAAACCAACCAATCAGAACCAAATTGGCAGGCAGAGGAGGGTAGTTGGGGGTGAGATCAGGCTGGCAGGGGTGGGCATTTGGGGATGAGATCAGGCTGGCTGGGGATGGCAGTTGGGGGTGAGATCAGGCAGGCAGAGGCAGTTGGGGGCAAAAAAAGGTCAGTAGGAGAGGGCAGTTAGGGGCGATCAGGCAGGCAGGCAGAGGCAGTTAGGGGCAATCAGGCAGGCAGGCAGGTGAGCGGTTAGGAGCCAGTGGTTCCAGATTGCAAGAAGGATGTATAAACTGGCAGTCGGACATCCTCCAAAGGGTCCCCTATTGGAGAGGGTGCAGTCTGGAAAGAGGGATCATCCCCCCCCCCCCCCCACTCCATGAATGAATTTCATGCACCAGGCCACTAGTTGATTTATAAAAATTCTTTCCTTGGAAAGCTATTAAATTCTTACCATTTATGAAATGAATATTTTCTCTAAATTAGCTATTTGGATTTTTATTTCGTTCCTTGTGTTTTATAATAAGAAACTTCATATATCTCTATTTAGTATTATAAAGTCACATTTATTTTCTCTTATTACTTTTATGTTTTTAATTATCATATTTACATCTAACGTACACTTAAGAGGCCATAATTAAGTCTTATGATAACTCAGAGTTCACATAAAAATATATAAAATCAATGTGGTCATACAAATTGGGTTTACTTATTCAAAGCACACATTTTATTTTAAATTTAGAGATTGGTCTTATTGGGGAGGAGGGATATTCCCAGCAGATCTTTTCACTTTCAACAACTGTAGTATTCAATATCAAATGACATGAAAATCTTATTTTTCTGAGCCAACATTATTATATTCTTTTTGATACCTGTTTGTGGTCACTGTATATATTTTTTTCTTTTCAGCTGGGCTATAAGTGTCATATGAATTAAGAGAGTTTCTTCCATTCAAAACTGAGTTCTGTGGCAAGTTATCTATGAAATAATGGTAATTTGATACATACAGTTTAATATATAATTTGATATATATTAAGCACTGATAATTCAGTGAATTTTGTGTGTTAGACACATATTAATATGGAAAATAAGCAAGACGATAAATAGTTAAAAAGGTATTTTTGGAACCATTAATCTAAGAATAATATATGAGATGAACTGAGGAGTGTGTGTGTGTGTGTGTGTGTGTGTGTGTGTGTGTGAGAGAGAGAGAGAGAGAGAGAGAGAGAGAGAGAGAGAGAGAGAGAGAAAGAGAGAAGCTCCAAAATCTACACTTTCATTGAACTGGCATAGGATGGTCAAACCAAGGAAGCAGTATAAGCTTTCCCATAGGACAAGGTGAATAAAACTTGCAATGGAAAAAATCAGGAAAGTGAGAAGAAGAGCAATCTGGGCTGGAAAGGGATAGGAATAGTGGTTTTGGTATCAGATTACTGAATTTTTAAATAAAGGAACAGTCAATTAGATCTGACTTATAGACTGTCAAAGATATAGTACTAGGGCACATATCTGAGTGGACAAGAGAAAGAAGGAAAGCAACCTTTGAGAGTACCTACATGGTATGAGACACGATCATAAGTGTTTCACTCATAGAGTTAGAATTTAAATGTCAGTCATCCACACATCAGTGATAGATAAGAAGAGCATATCATGTAGAGCTTGTTTAGATACCAGCTCCACCATTTCTAGCTATTTAGATCTTGAGAGAGTTTGCTTCTCCTCTCTATAAACCTTAGTTTCATTATGCAAAAAATGAATATGATAATAATAATGTCTACCTCAAAGAGCCAGAATAAATTATATAACCCAGAAAAAAAAATAGTACAGTGCTTGAAATACAATAAAAACTGATATAGGTAGTCATTAATGGGAAAAAACAACGACAGAGAACAACTGGCTTTAAGGATGGTCTACATTAAAAGATAGAAGAGAGAGATACTAAAAAGACAGAGAGGTATTCAAAGAAATAGGAGAAAACCTTAAAACAACAATATTATGAAAATTATTGGGCTACGGGTTTCTAAAGAGTTCCTTAATCAAATTTAGTCATGAGGATAGAGAAATAGACCATTTAGTCCTGGTTGTTCTTCATGTAAGAAAAGTAATTTTGGCAAGCACTACATACCCAGAGTTGGTCATCCATGCCAGGTGGGTTCTTTTTGATAAAAGCACCATAGTATGTAGCAATATTCCGGTGGTGAGAATATTTTTTCAACATGTTAATTTCTTGTTTAATTTCTTCTTCTTCATCCTGCATTAGAATAATAAATATTTAGTCATGAAAATCACTGTCTTAGAATTATTTTCTATCATCATCTATATCAATTACATAATAAATTTCTTTCTTAAATTATTTGTTCTATGATGATAAACAAACACAATTATTATATAACTTGATTTTCTTGATTGACTACAAAGAAAAAAATTGCAAGACAACACATTGACTATCCAAGGTGTATTCTGTTTGTATAGCAAATAGGCATAGCTGGGGAGTTTGAGGGGGGGGGGGAGATATAAACAAAACACCTCATTTCTTCACCTGCTAAAGATCAAAGTAGGCTGTTGAGATAAAATTCACTCTAGATTTCTTAGAACTACGTCCACTGAATACCTATTACTGATCAGATCTTGTATAGGAAAGATTTAGGAAAGTGAAAAGAAAAAAAAAATATAGGCTCATTTTAAATTTAAGTTCATTTTCTTTGAGGTTTACTTTGATTGAAGTACCTGACTGAAGATGATGAAAGTCAGATGAGAAAGGCAGTGAGGACAAGTTCCCTAGATCTGAGGAAGTTCACAAAGCAGGAGTACCCATATCACCTTCAGGAAACTAAACATGAGAAGAAAGGGGAACTGTGGCAGTTATGCGAGAAGAGATAACTCCTACAGAGTAAGTGTCCTCTTTCGGGTTTCATTCATTCTGAGCTTCAATTTGGAGTCTACCAACCTGGATCATTTTTAGACACCCCCCACCCGCGTTCTCTCATAATTTTATTTTGATATTTTAGAGGCACATCAGTTGGACCTTCAATTAGTATTTTATTTTTGAGGTTGGTGGAAAAACATTTATCCCAGGAAAACTGTTTTAGATGTAGCTGTAACAATAGAATGATTATGCCTAAGTGTAAGATGTTACCATGACCTGAAAGACCACTGTCTGTGTCCCTCTCTGTTCCCTTGCCTCCTCTATCTGCTCGGCCTCCCTACAGTCTCTACATTGCTGAGTCATTCTGCAAATGATACCTTCTTTCACTTCCTCTTCTTCACACAATTTTTACTCATCATTTTTTTTAATTGAATTTAATTGACACTCCTTGAGGACATCTCTAATTCTCTCAGGCAATGTCAAATTTCCCTACTATATATATAATATATATATCTTGCCCACCCCTATACCCTCCCCCCCCCACAGTTCTTGATGCATGTACCATAGTTGCTGGTATCAGTTGGTGATATGGGTCAGTGTGTATCATAAGTTCCCTCTACTTGACTCTCTTCACTATGAATTGTAAACTCTCTTCTGCCTCCAGATCTTAGTTCTAGAGTCACTTCCCCCACAAAGCTCTCTGATCTGCCTGATTTTAGTCTAGCCCTGTGGAAAATCATGTGCTTCTTTCTTTATATCACCTACCAGAATTGCAATGCCCATTTATCAGTCTAACCATTTGAGTATTTCTTCCTTATTAGTCCATAATAACTACACGCAGGAATCTTTTGCTTTTTATAACAATCCCAGCACCAAGCAAAATGCCTCTGAATAAATGTAAGAATATAAGAATGAATATCTAGAAAGGGTCCAACCACTCACTGCAGCATGAGTGAAGCTTGAAAGGAACTAGTAAGTATAAGATGAGGAGTGTGATAACATGTTGACATTTTCTAACCACACAAAACTAAGTCTAATAACAATGGAGACGTGAAAACCCAGGAGAACTGAGCAGGTTACACATCACATGTTTTAACTAAGTTGAAGACTAATCTCAAATAGAATGTATGATTGGGACGCTGAGCCACGGAGGAGCACATGCCCAAATGGTGGAAGGAAGTGAGGGGTTTGGATGGAGGCTGAGCTGGGAGATGGCATTTCGCTAACCAGCGGATGGCATCCTTCCCTGCAGCTATTGAGAACTGCCTACACCTTTACCACAGGCCTCCTGAGAGAATGACCTTCAAAGGGCTTCAGCTTGTTGAAAGGTCCCTTTAATGTGCCTCAAATATCTGTCGTGATGCCCATTAGCTATTTTAAACTCTCCATGTGGGGCCCAGTAGTTGTGGGTGAAGGTAGGATGTGAGCAGATGTACTTTAGGCCTAAATAGAAGGGGAGAAAACATACCTGCGAATTCCCGTGGGCAGTCTGGCATTGACAGCTGCTTGGATTAAAGAGGCAACTACATGAAGCAGTAAAATACCAATCACAGTCCCATTGCAGCCTGACAGCTTGGGTCATTCCTAGTGAGGAGTCGGTCTGCTCCTACAAGTATTTGCTGCCTGCCTTTTGGGTTCTTACAGGATAGTGAATGATGTGGCAGAATCAGAGGGGTAAAGAAAGTGCCTAAAAGCTTATCCTATCACTAAGAAAATAAGACTTATGAAATAGTTAAATAAACTGTTAATTCAGTTTATAGTTACATAAAAAATAAATAGTATTGGAGATGAGAATGAAGTATTCTCTATCACTTTGCAAAGGTAAACTGAGGTGATGTGACCATGAAGAAAGTATATGCATTGAGTCAGAAAAAGGAGGGTGGGCAGGTAGGGGAGGAGGCATGCTTAGTTTGGGCTCCACTCATTTCTGGCTGTGTGATCTCAGAAAAGTAACCTATCCTTTTTGGAGCCAAATTTTCTCATCTACAATGAGATACAAATATAATAGTATCACTATATGTCCTAGCCTTTTGTGATAATTAAATAAAGTATGTGAAAATTATAAAGTGAAATACAAATAGACATTCTTAATCTTCTCAACTGAAAAATAAATATCAAGGATGGGAGGGCAGGGATGTTAGTAACTTGAATTTTAGGTTTAAATTGCACTGTTTCAAAATACAGTTATGGAACCACTGTGGGTCATGGTTATGTAGCCCTAAAATAGAACCTTAATCTAGATCTTACATAATCTTGTAAGTGACCATGCAATTTGTCAGGCTCTCAGGACTACTGTTTATCCAGATTTCTAATCTAGGGCAAGGATGGCAGTAAATCATTCAGTGAAATTGAAAGGGAGGCACTTATTATGACTTTAAGAACTCATTTAATCATTTCACAAGTAATTTACCCTCTCACAATATGGTTCATTGAAGGAGATGGGTTACGATGCTTTCAAAAGACAAATACTAGAATTAGATTGTATGGTTTTGAGAGAAGGATATCTGATATATTTTTAAATGGATTTTTCTTATGTCTTAAGGATCAAGCTCACTAGGAAACTAATGACCACTGGGTCATAAGGAAAAACAAAGTAATGCTACCAAAGTCTCACGAATTAAAAAAAAAAAAAAAAAAAAAAAAAAAAAGCCTTTTAATAAGTCAAGTCCAATACTGTCGGGAGAACTATTACTTCAATTAGAAGCTTTAAAATCTAGTCCAAGCTGATTCAGACATGGCATTTAAACTTTTCAAATGTCAGATATTTTCACCTGTAAATGGTAATAAAAGCATAATCTAAGTCACCTCTCAGGGCTTAGAAATGATTATTTAAGCAAAGCATTATTATCAACATAAGGATTTTTTTCAAGATCATAGGAATCTATTTATTGCTTAGTATTTATAGTAAACTAAAAAAAAAATGGCCATAATATTTAACAACTTCCCTCATGAAGAGGTCAAGTCCATTTCTTCTCCTTGTTGCTGGGTTTGGCCACATGACTTGCTTTGGCCAATGAGATATTAGCAAAGTGATTCAGTAGAGGCTTAAAAAGTACGTGTGTGTTGGAGTGGTCCTCCCTAATTGCTTGCAGAGGATACTCCCAGCCTCCTAGAGGATAGCAAACCATGGGAAGATTTTCAAATGCAAAGAAATGGATGATTCCAGGTGATGCTTCTAAGCCATTAGCTACCTGTGATGATGATATGAAATCACAACCACGGTGACAAAATATAGCAAAAGCCAAACTTATGTATTATTCAATATGTTCTAGAGGCTGTGTGCATAGTATCTTAATAAATATTCAAAACAGCTCCATGAAGTAGATGTTTTTAATGATCCCACTTTACAAATAGGAAAGCAAGTTTCAGGGAGTTCATTCATATGTTTAAATGTTAAAGCTAAGATTCAAAGCCAGATTTGTCCGACTCCAAAGCCAGTGCTCTTAGTTCTATACTGAAAACTCCTAGGAAGAAGAAGGGTAATTACCCATGGTGATGAAACCAAAGCTGCTAGTCATGAAAGAACAGTTCAGGGATATCTTAATCCAGGCTGAAGAGAAACCTGACTTTGGTTGTCCAATTAAAGGGGCTTGTTAGCACGCAATTATAATATTTGCTCATGAATGGGGTTAAGTTGCATGTTTATTACACAGGGGAACATATTATAAGCCCTTAAAATATGCTAAGACTTAAAGACCAAATTTAATAAGACATTTTAATATTAGTGTGCTCTCTAACAAATGTTTGCCCCAAATTTAGTTCTCAATCCATGAAATAGGAATAAAACTATGTAATTATTATAACAGCCAAGGGACTGATCAGTTTGAACGTGAGAAGGAAATATGAAGTGTACGGACTCATAAATGCCACTACCTTCTAGATGTGTGGACATGGCTACAACTCCTGCTGCTCCTGCTCACTTGCCCTGCTCTCCAACGCAGTCCTTGGTATTAGGTAGGCATTTGTGTCAACTTGTCAATCATTCTCACCTTCATTGTTGACTAAATGTGACAAGAAGTTGAAGACATTCTTTTCGTTAAAGAATTATTTACTATTAGAATTTGAAGGGACTGTAAACATTTTCTAGGATGTGATTTTTTTTAAAAATATATTGTTACTGATTTCAGAGAGGAAGGAAGAGGGAGAGAGATAGAAACATCAATGATGAGAGGGAAGCATTGATCGGCTGCCTCCTGAATGCTTCCTACTAGGGATTGAGCCTGCAACCCTAGCATGTGCCCTTGATCAGAATCGAACTCGGGACACTTCAGTCCACAGGTCAAAATTTTATCCATTAAGCCAAACTAGCTAGGGCTAGGATATGATTTTTAATTAAAAAAATAATTTGGAGAAATTTAATAATTCTTCCAATAGAAATTTTATTCAAGATTTCAATAAATAGCATCAACAAAACTAAACTTTTTAAATCAATAAATAATTTTATAAGTTTGATCTAGTTATAATCAATGACAATAAGGAGGTTGTTTTAATGAATACAAAATTAGAATTATTTATTTATTTATATATTTTATTGATTTTATACAGAGAGGAAGGGAGAGAGATAGAGAGTTAGAAACATCGATGAGAGAGTGTCATCGATCAGCTGCCTCTTGCACACCCCTCACTGGGGATATGCCCGCAACCAAGGTACGTGCCCTTGACCGGAATCGAACCCGGAACCCTTCAGTCCCCAAGCCGACGCTCTATCCATTGAGCCAAACCGGTCCCGGCCAAAATTAGAATTTTTTGAGGAGAATTTAAAGTCACATATCAGCTTCAATATATTAGTAATTTGGGGTTTTGTTTGGTTTTGAAGAATAGAGAAAAATCCACATTTCCTAAGACAAGTAACTGCAAATGGCAACAATTATTTTTTGTTTACTTATTTGGTAGCAATTACTTTTAAAGAGCATATTTTGAAATCTGAATGACATTCTGCACATGGAAGGAATAACCTGACAGTATAAATTGAGAAGTTGCTATTTTTCAGTGCCTTCAAAATTGGCATATAATGTAGAGTTTGCTGCTTGTCGTTTACTTATTTTATTTTTATTATTTTTTAAAGTGTCCTTGATGGTCACTTGTATTAGTTTTTATTGCTTCTGTAACCATTATAATAAATCCATTAGGACAATCCCTACATCTCAAAATCCTTAATTCAGTCATATCTGAACATTCATTTTTTGCTATATAAAATAACATATTCACAAGTGTTGGGGATTAAGATGTGGACATTATTGGGGGCCCTTATTCTACCACAGTCTACATTGTGTTTCCCAAAGATTTACTTCTCTCCCACATGTAAAATACATTCACTCCCATCCCAACATCTCCAAAAGTGTCAACCCATTATAGCATCAACTCAGAATCCAAAAGCTTATCAGTTCAAATTCCCCAATGACATCAGGGACGAATGAGGCTTACGCTATCCCGAAGTGAGGTTTGCTTTTAAAACCACAGTTTATTAAATGTTAAAATATACACGTTATAAATGAGAATTAAGCATGTGTGGATCCCCTAAAATTACCTCAAGTTGGGGTTATGCACCTGCAAATTATATTTTTACAGATCTAAGGAAATGGACCCAAAATAGGTCAATGAGTTGCCTAAGCCCACATCTCTTCATTGTAGCATTGACTGAACTAGTGACTTTACCATGACATTCTGCAGGCAGCTCCTGGGTTTGCTGTGTGCGTCAACTGTGAGCTAAATACATTCATTCAACAAATATTTAAGTGCCTACTGTATCCCAGGCACAATGCTCAATGCTAACAATGTAATAATACAACAATGGGCATGACAGATTCAAGCTCTGCCACAATGACACTTACTATAGTCTAGTGGGGAACACAGATGGAAATCCAAGAGTGACAGAGATGGGTAGCTGATCTAATTGGGGGGACAGCCCCAAGAGATTCAAGTTTGAGCTGAATTCTAAAATCCTTGTGGAAGTTACCCCGTTGGGAAAAATAGAAAAAAGTGTGATGTGGTGTGACTAAGGAGGGAACCGTGTTCCTGGCAGGGAAACAGTGGTTGCCAAGGCCCTGTAGCTGGAGGGGGTATGGCATGTTGTCTTCTATGGGAATCATTAGTGCCACGGAGAGAAAAATAAAAAATGTCTGCAGAAGACACTGTGGTAACAACATGCACTGAACATTGTGTCCTACATATTGTTCTCAAATGCTTTATAAATAACTGTATTTACTTTTCACACTAACTTCCTGAGGAAAGTGATATTATCCACATTGACACATGTGGAGGAAGGAAAGGTTAAGCAACATGTCTAGGGTAAGAAAGCCATGAAGTGTCAAAACTAGCATATGCCCAGCTCTCTCTTACACAAAGGCGGTGCCCCTAGGAGAAGCCGATAACTCAAGTCTGATATGTATCTTTCTCACACCCTGACTCTTCCAAGCAATCCCCGATGGTAAGATTTTTTTCTTTTAGTCCGAGTTTTTAGCAAACATCCATGGAGTTTGCTAACTATGAGCAAAACACTCTCCCAGGGGCTACTGGGAGAAGGCCATCTCCTTATTCTTCACAGAGAGATGCAAACTGGCCACTAACAACCTACAGGAATTCAGTGAATAAGACAGAAATAGAAAATCAATGAAGCAGGGCTTCAAAGGCATCCTTCTAGTAGGTAAATCCCATGGTGTTACTTTGCTATGTAACTTCTGGACCCACATTGGTCTAGCAGTAGTTGGGGGTAGGAGTTACAGCCTCACACCCCTCATAAAAAATCACCACCACCACCACAACAAACAAAACAAGGCAAAACCAAAAAAACTTCCCCTTATATCTTGTCTACATATTGAAGTTTTGCGTAAAACTGTTTGATCAAAGTGTTCAATTTGGAAAATAAAAACTAAAAACCTTGTCAAGCCCTTGCCACAGCAGTGTCTTCACCAACTGGGCCCTAACTTGTCAGATTCATCATGTGTCACACTCCCCTAAGCACTTTTTAGTCTTTACACTATGTAGTACTTTCCAGAACATGCTCTGTGCTTTCTCCAGCCCCACACCTTAGTACAGGCTGTGCCCTTGGTCAGGAGTGTCCTCGTCTGATTGTCTTCCTAGGCTTACTTACTACCCCTCACTGCCACACCAATCTTGATAAGTTTGTTTATTATTTTTATAAGTTTATTGTAAAATGGATTAGCTTTACTTATAAATATTTAGGGCAAGGTTGTGTTATTGTGAGCATTCCCTTCAGGCAAAAGACCACTTTTTCGTCTTTGAATTTCTAGTGGCTGTCATAAAGGAGGTATTTAGTAAAGGCTTATTGAATGAATTAATGAAAGATCACACTAAATTAAACACTAAACAACTATCTATATTTGATTGAGGGCCTATGCAATGTGGTTAAGGGGATGGACTTAAAAGATAGAGTTAAAACAGATTCATTCTACCATTTTCATGTTACATTGAGCAAGATACCTTAAAATATGCTTAGATCTCTCATCTACTATTGCGACTAATTAATAATAGAATAGAATCCATTTTTGTGTGCTGTTGAGAGGATTAAATGAATACATATACAGAAAGTATTTAAAAGAGTTTTGGCAAATAATCACTCCATCAAGGTTAGTTACCAGTATTATTATTATGAAATTTATAAAAAAAAAAAAAGTAAGTAGAGGGGTACTTTATTTAAAGACCAGATCAGTTTTAAACACATCCACTATAATATGATCTGATGTCATAGTAACATTATTTTGGTTTTGTCTGCCCAGCATCCTTACCACCGTTTTCTCTAAAAACTCTCAGGTTTTTCTTGAGGAATCATGTTTCCCAACCCTGTGGTAGTTTCCAGGGTTAGCCACCCAACCCAGATGTGGCTGAAGAGAAACAGGTTTGGTTCAGGGCTGGGCTATAACCCAAGGTGGGCCACTGATACTCAGACTGGCACTTCTGCTGCAGCTGAGGTAAGGAATTAATGAGAACATGAATCTGCAGGTGGGAAGAAAACAGAGCCCAGAGATAGAGAGAGACACAATTCTTAACCACAGCATGTGACTTCCTGGGCCCTGCTGAGTTTTTTCTTTGTTTGAATATGCAATAGCCAGGAAATCATATTTTCAACTTCACTCAGTTTACTGGGGCTTTGGTACCACAATCCAGTGTCCTGAGCCATGTGATTACCACCATTATAAAGGTGAATGTGTTGATGTTAACTCATTATCTCGTTGAGTCCTACATGGATTTTAAGGTGTCATTGTAAAGAAACTAGTTTACACCATGAATTTTTGTCCAGATGAATATGGGGATTTATCAAAGAATCATAGTATCTTCATACTTGGTGGCCAGAGAGCAGTAAATACAAGACCCTAGAAATTGCTCCTCTAACTTTGTATGTGCATGGAGATCCTTGAGAAACTTATAGAAAAGGCAGGTTCTGAGGCTCCACCCAAAAATTCTGCAGCAGGCTAAGGAATCTGAATTTCTCATGCACACCCCAAAGATGTGGATAGTTCAGTAATGCTGGCTGTCCACTTTGAGAAATACCACCCTAGAGAGTCCAATTTTGTTTCGGTGTTGTAGGCCAGTGGTCAGCAAATCCATTAGTCAACACAGCTAACTATCAACAGTACAAGGATTGAAATTTCTTTTGAGATCCATTTTTTTTTAAACTTAAACTTCTTCTAATGCCACTTCTTCAAAATAGACTCACCCAGGCCGTAGTATTTTGTGGAAGAGCCACACTCAAGGGGCCAAAGAGCCGAATGTGGTTCAAGAGCCACAGTTTGCCGACCACGGTTGTAGGCAAATCTAGAGTACACAAATTCATAGGGAAGGAATCCCCAGAAAGTGACAAAATGCAGAAATTCCCATAATTATTTCAGAAAGTAAAATAACTTCAAAGGCAGCCTGAGTTTAAGTACTAATTCTGAAGCAAGTATTAAGAAATTTGGAACTGTCTCAGATCTACAACAGAGAGGAAGTGAGCATTATATCCAGTTATCTCTGTGGCTATTTTCTATAAAATAAAATAAAAAGAAGCAGTATGGAATAAAAACAATAATTTAGAAATTGATTTCAGGCTTATGGCATTATCAATTTCACTACAATAAACTATAGTAACTCTGCAGTAAATCATTGCAAACAATTAACAAAGATGACCTTTGAGAATTCATCTCAGTTTTTAACAGAGCAGCTATAATGAGCACAATTATAATAATTGGTAAGAAGCTTTTGCAACATTCCATAATACACAAAAGACAACATGGCAAAATGAAATAGATTGTTTTTTGAGGATAGCACATGGGTTTCACAAAGGAAATCTTACATTGACTGGGATGCATAAGGGGGTAATACAAAAGTCATTTGATGCTGCATCAGATACCCTGGGAATAAGAAAACCATTTCCAGATGTGTATCCATGTTTGTCTTTGTTAAGGGTCAGTGGTTACATAATGGCCAACGATGTGCCTACATCAGGGCAACTATCCAGCCCTTTCAACAGGGGTTTCCCAAGAGAATCAAGCCAAAATACTACAAAGCATCCATTGTATGCAATGGATGACTCTCCTATGCATGAAAATGGCATTAGCTTTGTACCATCCTTGGGAGAACTGAGAAAAGGGTCTCTCTAATCATTAACCTCTGAAATTGGAATGATGTACGTAGGGCTTAGTGGCCTTGTGAAACCCCGTTGAGAAAGGCTAACTGCCACTCCTTAAAAACTAAAACATATCCTCTGGGGTAAATAGCTATGTAACTGTTTTGATCCCAAGCAAAGTGGTCTCGTAAAAGTAAGTGGTTCATCAAGCAATTTGAAGTCTCACAAATGGAACCAGAAACTAGAAGAGGAATGTACTGTGCTCTCAGGTCATACTTTGCACATCAACATTCAACTCTGTTGCACACGTGTGCCCTGAGATTAACAATGTCAGTGGAACTCAACTGCAGTTCCACAGAACCACACAATAAAACTTTACAGCACAAATGTCTTGGACTTCATCCACAACCCTGAGCTGTTAAACTGCCACGTGCATTGCATTATGTGCAGATCCTATTCGCTCCAAGGAAAATACAGTAGTAGGACTTCAGCGGATTAACAAAATAAATTTTCCTTTGTTCTGTGCTGGGAGCTTTGTAAAAGGTTCACACGTTTATAAATGGGTTTCTACATGGAGACTGATCTTATGTGATCTTGATTTTTGTGTCAGACCCTGCTAACTGACCGTATCAGTATCCATTCTCCCTCCATTCCTGGCTAGTAGAATGCAGATTTTTAACTGCACACATTGGTAGAATGAAAGACTACATTTCCCAGTTTCCATGCAGCTAGCTATAGCCAATGAATGTAAAACTAAGTGGAAATGTTGTATGTAAATAGGAAATATTTCACTGGAAGGGGTTCTCTTCTTTACCCTACAGCTATCAACCCCTCCCCTTCTTCTGCCCGGCAAAGAATGTGATCAATGGAAAACCGACAACCATGTTGAACATGGATGTGACCTTAAGTGTGGAAGCCATGCAGAATAATGGAATGGAGAGATAAAACCATCTGTCTACTCTACCATATTGCCGCCCTACTCCCTGGGCTGTCAACTCCAGACTCCTTTAACACCAGAGAGCAAGACATTTCCATCATGCATCGGCCTTTGTTGTCTTGAGTTTTCTGTTTCAAGTGGCAGAACCTAAACCCAATTAGTATAATTTGCATGCAGTTTCTCATTCAGCAAAGGCAAGGTGAATTAAGAAACTAATTTGGATTAGATTTTTGAACTGGTTTGCAACCTCTGAAATTGGAATGATGTACGTAGGGCAAATAAAAGGAAGCACTACTTTATCTAAGTGCTAATAGGCATATGGAAACAGCTTTTTTACTGGTTATAAATGTATATAATTAAAGAGGAATTCAGATCAATAATAGGTAAAGAAAATAAATCAGTACAATGTGTGGTATAAATGAAAATTAGTAAAATTAGTATTATGGTAGAGAGTATACCATCTAATATAGACTATCAAAAGTATCAAGCCAGAAAAGGTATAAATTGAAGTCTGACATGCAGACATCCATGTGTCTTTTTTAATTTGTATTTTGGTTCTTGATACCTTTATGTGACCAATTTATTCTATACGTAGTTAAATAATCCACTTCTTGGTTGATGGACGACTTTGGTCTTTTAGCTTTTATGTATAGCAGACAAACATCTTAGAAAAATCCCCAGGACAATAGAAAATTATTAACATGCTTTTGATGTCCAGTGAGTCCTTTCAAGTCTGATTTTCACTCTGTACTCTTGAAAAGACATTAACATATTTTAAATGGACTCAGCAAAAAGGAATGAAAGCACAAGATTGTATTTCAAACAAAGTCTATTTCTTAGATTGTTTCTGATCATCCAGGCAGAAATTTCATTTCAGTCTTGCTCTAAATAATAAGAATTTGTGGTTATTATGATTATTTGTTCAGTAATATTTGGGTAAGGAAAATATTTATGTTAAATATTCCACTAGGAGATTAGAGATACCCAAACTCGTGTCTATTCCAATGTTAGGTGGACCTCTGGGAAAGTGTTAAGACCCATCACTTCTGTGTAATCTCCGTAATATTCTTTTAATACCTGCAAAGCTGTGTTCTGTCTTCATATGCAAATATCTTTCATTGTGGTTATGTAAATTATCAGTGCACATTATTTATTCTTCACTCTAACAACATAAGGCAGAGTATAGATATCTAATTTAGAGTGATTTACTCATTGTCTTCTCAATTAGCTGCTGGATACTCTTCTTTATGTTAAGCACAAGGGTGAAAAGATTTTAGATGTTTAAAAGGATTCTATTTCTAAAAAATAATTTTTTTCTATCCCTAACTTTTTTTATTATAAATATATATGATTGAGATGGCAAGATAAAGATACATTACCCCTGTGACATCCATAACCTTAATGGCTGCAAGCTGGCCTGTTTTGACATGGCGACCCTGTATGAAAAAGATAAAATAAAGAGGATTTTAGTTCTGATGAGCAATATTATCATTCCCACTGGGAAGAACAATATTACCTAGATTAATGTTACAGAATGCCAATAAGGAAGACAGACGGATACACACACACACACACACACACACACGCATACACACACACATCTTAAATGCTTTGAGATCAATTTCTATTTAGTGTTTATTTTGTAAAACATCTCCATCACTTTGTCTTTTGGGCTTGTTTTCACACTAGTTGTCAAGTTAAATAAAAAAGGCAATGCTGAATAATTTGGTTCTACCTCCCCTCCAAAGTGTTAGATGAGGGCTTGTGTGAGAGGTGGATTTGTGTGGAAGGGGAGCCAGACCTAACTGGAGGAGACACAGTATTTCCTCTGTCCAAAAATCCTCACTATGTAAAGGGACTTTAGTGTCCTTGATGATTAAAGTATCTTGTAACGGTCTGAATTGGTTGTTGGTACTTCCAATTTAGTAACTGCTATAATGTCATTGACAGTGACAATGAAAAAGACAATATCCTTGTTTGCCATTTTAAATTTCACTGCCAAGCTGAAATAAGAGTTCCCGATGGGTCTGACAGAAGACTGACTAATACAGCTCTGGGATGGCAGCTTCAGCTAAATTGAGAACCTGGAGATGGAACAATTAGCAGGCTCAGCTCAGGCCCAAGCAACAGGCATCCCCAGGGCCTGGCAACAGGAGGGCAGCGGAGCTGTCAACCTTTGAAGGGGGAGGGCCCCGAAGGAGGCTGCCTGGCTTGAGTGGCCTTTTACATCACTGGAGAATGTCAAACCTAATTAGGGTCCAGATTGAGAAAGACTGTGAAGGACTGGCCAGGAGTTAGCTGACCCAGAGATCACTAGAAACCGGAGGCACAGCCATTGCTGAGACAGTGGTTAGAGAATCAACTTCATAAAATCACAAATAAATTGCACAGGAAGAACCAGCCCTTCATCCAATACCCTTCTTTCAGAGAGAGGCCGAATCTCACAACTAATAAGGACCTAAAATCCTGGACACTTATCCTGCTTCTGCCCTCCAGATCCTGAATTTAAAATTCTTATGATGAAAATGAGAAGAAAAAAAAAGATTTTTAAGCAAACTTTCTTCTCATATTTTACTTGAGTTAAACATTGAGACATTCATCTCTCATGTAGGATTTTACTTTTTTAATTTGAGGACAAAGCAAAAAGGATGTTATTAAAGGAGACATTTGAAGTGAAAATGTAATATTACTCCTAATTTTACTTCCATTTATGAGAGCAATGAAAAATATAAACCTAGACTCTATACCTCAGTTTGGATCTAAAAACACACATTCAACTAAGGACTAAAAATTAAATTCTGAGGGAGGTGGAATACTTTAAAGGAAGACAAAGAGTTACATTTTCCCCCACAAAAAGTAGAAGAAAAAAAAAAATCCTGTCAGAGTGCAATTGCTGAGTCATTTCTTAATAAAAGAAAGAAGTAAAATTCTCTTCTTCTGAAATAACAATAACAAAAATAACAGACTAAATCTAGAAAAACAAAACTAAAATTCCAGTAGCACCCAAAGCCTTATGTCAATCTTTTCCTCAAGAGTACAAGGCCTGTCCACAAGGAAAGAGGGAGAAAGCACAGCAAACTGATGAAAGCAGAGCTGGCAGGCGCAGGCCAGTCTGGTCCTCTGCGGCCCTTCTTCCTTTCTTCTACCTCGAGTTTGAGGTAAAGAGCTGAGCTGATGCTTGTTCCTTACAGAGTAATTCAACATCAAGGTGAAATCTAAATCACTCAAGGATAGAGCACTCTACCTCCTCCCTAAAATGAATGCAAGAGAAAAACAATGGTTTTGTCGTGAAATAGCCATGAAAGCCTAGGCTTTGTTATAGCTGTTATTTATTTCCTAAGGAACAGCAAGATGGCTTTAGAGCTGCTAGCCTGAGGCTAGCCTGGAAGAAAGAGTATTTTCATTTCTAGGTCACTGAAATACATCTGTTTCCAGCTGACCACATGAGTAAGCGGGGTTGTGAAAATGCAGACATTCCACCCACTATCTCCTTCCCTTGTCCAAGGACTCACATCCGGTAAAATGTGAGAGTTCCTCGTTCTTAGCTTAGATTAGATCTAGCCTTTATTGAGGGAGATTTCTTCCATTTTCTAATTGCAGGTGATGGGCATAGTTTCATGTTTCTACAGCATTCTACACAAACACAACTAATCATATCCAATAGTGTGATTTTCAAAATGTGCATCTCAAGAACCATGAAAATAAACTCAAATAGAAAAAAAAAATCACAATGTGAGCATGCAGCAGTGGCAGTTGTTGCATGGATAGAATGTTACTGTACATCTGCTGTCTGTCTGTTGTCTACTATACATCCATCCATTCACCCATCCTTCTTTCCATTAATAACTGATGCTGTAGTACACCATTCAGATGGAATACTGAAGTACCCTACAGCTGTCAGCCAAGACCCTTTTTTTGGTCATTGGTCTCAGCCAAAAGAGCACTGTTCAAAGTCATGCTCCCTCCTAAAGATAACAGAATCCAATGGCAGGAATAAAAAGGCACAGACTTCTTGTCTCAAAGTAGGACAATTCTGAAGGGCCATCTCAGCTCCTGGCCACTCCAAGGGATGGCTGAGGTCTTTGTTGAGACTGAATTGCAGTTAAGCTCTTTCCTCTGCACAATTCTACTCTCTTCACAGCTCTAGAGCCTAAGAACACTCCCCAGTAAAATTCCTACGTATCAGTCAATAAATCGGGATATGTTCCAGAGGAACCCTCCCTCAGACAGTTGGTTCCAGGAATGACCCTTATCACTGGTGGCAGGTGGCTTATTGACTGCTCCTGACATACTGTAGCTGTGTGGCTGTCAAATGTTCACTAGTGGGGAACAGGAGTAGGATACAGGTGACAGAGAGTACACTGATGAGTCCAATGTTTCATACTTTTAAGAGTGGAAATAATACTTTTTAAAAAAGGAATCAGATAGTTTGTACTAAGAGACACTTACGTACTGGAGAAAGACAAAGAAAAGCTAAGGGTGATTAGTCACCAACTGAAGGCAATGTGTGAAAATCATAAAGGAGCTGAGGTTAAATCCTGAGATCTGTGCACTGTCTTCAATCAAGATGGGAACATCACACCTGTAGGCTCAGTGTGTTCATTCCAAGTTTCAGAGTCTCATTCCTTCTGAATCAGGCTGGAGTTGAGGGTTACACCTCTTACTCTACCCTGATCATTAATTCCTGGGTCTGGTCCTCAGCTTTTTCTACTCTCTGGCTACAGAGGATTCAGGTCTTTTGTTATATATCCAGGCTGCAGTCAAGCCTGAGAAAGCCATGTTGAGCTCAGACATCTCAGTAATGAGGATCTGGGTCCTTCCAACAAGACCACCATCTAGATCAGCAAAGATTCTAACCAAGATGGGGAGGGAGGGCTAAAATGAGAAGGAGATGATGAGCATCAGTGCAACCATTATACATTATGCAATGGTGAGGGCTTCTACCTTTGCCTAGGAAAAGAGATCAGCCAGAATCCTAGAGGAGCTGTTTCCAGAACTTACTATACCAAGCAAGAAGACCAAAGTAACACAAGAGACTGACGTTGTATACAACTGTAATGTGGCCCCCAATCCCTTCTTCAGGAATGAGGTTCTCTAAGTCTCTCTCCAGGAATTTACTCTAGCCAAACACAGCAGGTGGACCCAAGGGCATGCTCCCTGCCTTAACCAATGCCCTTTGCCTGGAGGCAGCAAGCAGACAATGACTTGTTGGCATAGGAATATAAAAGCCTACACCCCTTATATCCAAGTGGAGCAAGGTTGAAGGGAAGGGGCATATCAGCTCCAGAGCTCCCTTTCTGGATTCGCTTGGGGCTTTGTAGCTGCATTCAACTCCTTCCACTGCCCAAATCTGTCTTTGCTCTCTCACAGGTGTTGATACAGCACTCCCCAAAAGACACCTACAAGCAAACATCTGTCCTCACAATCTGTTCCCTAGGGAACTCAATCAAAGACTCTATGTATCCATCTACCTACTTATCTACCTTCCTACCTATATATTAGTAGTATGTGTACTCTTGATATTAATGTAAAAGAATATATTTCTTACTCCATCTGGGGTAAATTTTTTTTAAAAGCTCTGACCTAAAAGATGAATATAACAAACTATTGTAGTTAAGCTTTGGGTAGTATACTCCAGATTAAAAACAAACAAACAAACAAACAAACCAAAAAGAAACAAACCAAAACAAAAAACCACCCAGGCATGTTCAAAGCCCCTGTTGTGTAGTTAGAGCATCTGAGTAATTAAAAGCAGGCCAGTATGGCTGGAGTAGAGAGTAAGTGTCTAGCAAGGACTTCACAGGCCACTTTGAGGAGGTCTGTCTTTATCCTAAGACCAATGGGCAGCCACTGAAAGGTTTGAAGCAAGGGTGTAAAGTGCTCAAGTCTCATTTTGCAAAGAATGTCCTAGGGGCAGAAAAGATGATGGAAAAATAACAATTATAATGCTACTTAGTAATTCATTTGAGATATGATGGTGACTTGAGCTGGGATCGAAGTTACAAAGACGGCCAGTAGTAGACAGAGTCAAAAAAAGATATTCAGGAGGTCAAATCAGCAAGATTTCTAAGTAAGTCAGATATATATTGACCCTACACTTCCCACAATGCCTGACACAGCAGGGATCCAATAAATATTTGCTAGATAACAGATTGAATAAAGTAGTGAGATTTGAGGGTTGTATTCAGGTTCTTGGTCAATACCATCCTATGTCCCATCCCCACCCACTACCCACATTTCTGTCCAGCGGCAAAGTGGATAGCGGCAGACGAGGTGGGGTGGTAAGCAGGAATTCCAGGCATTTCACCCCAAATAAGTTAGAAGATGAATTTAGTGGATGAGGGTCCTTTACATTTTACAGAGACCTTAATTTACCCCTCCACAGATCACAGAGAAACTAGAAATTGGTTTTAGCTCTTTCCTTCTGAACTGTGATGATGATGATGGAGGTGAACTCTGGTTTTCCACTCACAATGAAGACGAAAGCATAGTGAAGACACACCCCTTCGGACACTACCAGGGATGCTGCCTTTCTTTGATACAACTTATCTTGAGGCAAAGAGGTCGTCCAGACAACTTGATGAAAAGACTCCAGAAATCCTTACAATCAAAGAACATGGGTTTCACAGACTGTATTTGGCCCAGTGTCTACTCCTAGGGTTTTCCCAAGTTAAAGGAGGCCTCTTTTCCCCCTTGGCCTGCATGTGCTATTCATCGGTAGCTTAAAAAAAATTCTCCTCTCCACAGAGGCAGAGCTGTGACCCAGACACCACTGCTCCCAAACTGTGGCAAAGATGAAGCAAGGAAGCTATACAGGGCAGTTCCCAAGCAACCGCTCTCCATCGCAACGCCACACACACACTGCGAATTCCTCTGGTTGGCACCTCTGAGAGCAGAAAATGGATTGTTTTCAAGATCCTTCAGAGCTGGCCCCTCTGAGAATGGAGGCTTCTCGCAGGCACAGGGTGGGGAAGAAAAGACAGTGCTTCATTTTTCTTTGTTAGAAACGAGGATCCCTCCATCTTCGTGGCTGCCAGTTTGGCTTCGTTGATAAATCAAAATGGATGATTACAGGGGGGGGGGGGAATCAAATAGCCACAATTTTTAACAGACAGCCGGTAATGTATGCAGAGTCCGTGGCAGGGAGCCCACTGCCTGTACCCAGGAAAGGCACACACAGATGAAGCGACAGCAGTGACGAGGCAGATAGGGGGTGGGGTGATGAGAGCTCAAAAAAGTAGCAGAACCAGTTTCTTGGCCATGGCCTTGAGCCAAGAACACCTTTCCCAGTAACCTACTCTCCCAACCCCTAAAATGGGCACAAAACTGAAGATCTTACGACTGCTAGTTTATCCCACAGGAAAACCACAATTATCCGTGGGTTTTGTACATTAAATTCTGGAAGGACTAAGCCCTCGGAATGTTGGGGTTCACAGCATGGGGGTGGCATAGGTGCATCCAGCCAACTCCTCAGCTGTCCCCAATATTCCACCTCTCCCCAGCTGCCAGAGCAGCCTTCCCTATCCGGAGTCAGGGTGGCCTTTGGGGGATTCAGATGGCATTTAAAAGCCCTGATCCTCCACAGCAGTCCAGGATGAAGTATATTCACAACTTTAGTAAAAGAAAAAAGAGTCCCTATATGTGGTGATTTTTTCAGAAAGCCAGAGGTATTCAATGTAGGCAGACTTCTTAGAGTTTGATTTTTTCTTTTGCATTAAAATGTCCATGAATTAGATGTTCACACGGCTTCGGAACACTGGGACCCAAAGCCCCTCCAAGGCAGGGAGTCTGTTTAGGCCTCTGACGTTGCCTAGAACAGCATCTTGCAGAGAGTCGGCGCTCAGTCACACTGGAAAACAGGACGCTCCCATGGTGGACTTTGTGAACTGCCTCCAAGCACAGGGCACGGAACAACTCCAGGGAGAATTGGGGGAAATACCTGCTAAATCAGTGGCAGAAAGCTTTTCTCTTAGGAAAAATGAGACTATGAGAAAGTCTCCCCGTTTCATAACAGAGGAAGAAGCCACAGGGGCTGATGTGTGTGTTTTTGCTCAGGAAGGCTTTGTTTTTGGTGTGTTTTCCTGGTGTTCACTAACATACTGGCCCATGGGAGTGAGCCTTGGAGACTAGAGCAGACACTGGTATTCTGCATTTTATAACCTCACGGTTTATCTGAGGAAAAGTCCAGGAAGAGAAAAGACACAACAAGAGTAAAGCAAGGCCCAGACACTGCCCTGCTATATCGTTCCTCCATCTCAGTTTCCCCTTTTCCTGAGAGAATAGCAACCAAGGCCGGACAGAGCCCATGGTTCTTGGGAAAGGGGGGCTCATTTTTCTAGGTTTCAAATCAATAGCTCCCTCTCCAAGGCCTAGTTTATGAGGCAACTCTGTCTTCCCCTCGGGACCTCTGGCAGACCCTTTGCTCCCTCCCTCCCACCTCCAAGCTGCAGATTAAAAAGATATACTATGTCTTCCCTCCAGGCCACATAGGTTTGTCAATTACAGCCTGACACTGCCCCCCCCCCCCCCACCCCCAACCCCCCGGGAGATTTACAGCCACGTGGTCAGGAGTGGGAGGGCCTGGCTTTGCAGCAGGAGGAACCATAGGCATCATGGGGGTGGGCAGAGATAAATAATAATAATGAAAAGACAGTGCTGCATTTTATTTCACCTAATTTACTGCTTCAATAGGAAGCCAGTCCACCCACAGTGCCGTCCGAGTCACTTAATAACAGAACCTCCGTGGCAGCAGCAAGAGCAGGCCTGGAAGTGCAGGGCTGTGTGGGAAGAGAGAGGACCACGCCGGTGTAGTGGGGGAAACAAAGGGACAGGCCCACAGTGTTCCCAGCTTGCACTCTTGGGGTGGCGGGAACACACACAGGGACCCATCTGACTCGTTATCAGGGCTGTGGAGGAATAAAACCCTCTCCCAGTGTTCTCAAACCTCCAGAAGTTTTAATTAAAACAAAGGAAATGTCAGTAGGAGAAGCGCTGGGATATAATTAGGACCCACCAAATCTAAAGCAATAAGGGCGGAAAGACAGAAATGAAAGGCAAGCTTTCATGTTCTTACTGAATCCCTGCTCTGTTACTGACACAAAAATCAATTTCAATAGGCTTTAGCTGTATCTGAGCAGGAACAGAAAGGACAGATGAAATTCAGTGAGCAATTTACTGGAGTCATAATGATTCCCACAGAAAAAAAAGGGCTACAATGAGCACTCTAACCAAATGCCTCCTCAGTCAGAACTCTGTAAGGACGTGTGTGAGTGTGTGTGTCTGTGTGTGTGTGTGTGTGTGTGTGTGTGTGCGCGTGGTAGATATATAGCTGTAGATGTATATATGGCAATAGATGTACATATAGTCCCAGATATAGATTTAGGAGGTGGAATTTTAAACAGTTATATACAGTATGTTTTAGCTTTTAAAAAATGTGGCTAAACTCTCTAGCTCACATCCTTAAAAGGAAATTTTGGCCCCACCCTCAGGAGACATTTGGGGACATTCAAAGACATTTGTTCAACCTCACAACTTGCTACTGATGTCTAGTAGGTAGAGGCCCAAGATACTACTAAACCTTCGGCAATGCACAGGACATTCCTCTACCCCAACAAGGCATTATTGGACCCCAAATGTCCATGGGGCCAAGATTGACAAACCCTGCTTTAAAAAAATTTTGACTTTTAATAGGTTCTCCTATTAAGCTGGATTCTAACAGGTGTCGTATTCCTCACAGGCACTAAGGTTACACAGATCAAACAGAAGGCCTGGTCCTCAGGGATGTCCCAATGACCAGTGTGAGGGAGATGGAGATGACATTGTTCCTTCTCTGCTTAGCAGCATTTACAATATTTCTCGAATTCCAACCCCCACAACCTATGGAACACAGGTAGGACCGATAGCCCCTAAGTCCACTTTCCACCTGGCTTTTCTATGTGTAAAGGCTAATTCCAAGATCTCCATTGTCTCCCAATGAAGCATTATTCTCTACATCAAAAAAAAAAAAAAAAAAAAAGCTGATGAGGCAGTATTGGGGTTAAACAGAATTTGATTTTTGATAGTTGACTCAGCTACTATTTTTGCTAATTATGTTAATTTGGAAAGATACCTTATTTTCATTCTCAATCATTTTCAGGTCTTCTCCACAACTCTTCATAGTGCACATTCTTTCCCTCTCCTCAAATTTTACTATAGTTTTTAACTAGTGGCAGCTCCATTCAGGAATACATTACTATGTTAGAATAAAGTATAAATTATGATAAAACTATCCTTAATACAAAAAGGTCAATTACCCAATATATAAGAATAAAGGTATTTTTCTTGATCCAATGTAAGTTTTCAAATGAAGGGATAGGGGAATCTTTTCTATTGCTGTACTTGATCTCTTTCCAAGAATTAAGGAAAGTAGAATGCAAGTTTGTTGTTGCGTTGTTGTTTTTTGTGTGTGTGTTGGTTTTTTTTTCTTTTTTTTAAATAAAATAAGCAACATTATATTAGACAGTGACAACCATTCACTGTCTTCTAGGTCATTGAGGATTAAAGAACTCAAGTTTCTTCAAGGTGGTCAACAAGAGCATCCAGATATGGATCTTCCACGGTGTATGAGAGGAATGATGAGGGCACAGTAATGGTTCCACCTACAACAGCGGAAGGGCCAGATCTCCACACAGGCTATGAATCTCCTTCCGCCCAGCAGAAATCCTCTGTGTCAGCACAGGCTGCATCAGCAGTTGTGCTTTCCAAGTGAAGGCCAGCAAATCTTTCTTTGGGTAGGAGGGCGAGAGGACAAAAAGGACATTTGTTTTGCAAATGCAGAACAGCCCTTCCATATTCATAATCTTTCAAAGGGATGGCCAGCATGGACTCCAGAAATGTCCCAGCAACATATCCATCCCTGGGAAGCTAGTGGCTGAGAGTAAGTACTCCTGTGCCTCTCAGAAACCTGTGACCTCCCCCAACTATAATGCTGAGAGTACTTTTGTCTGAAATCTTGGGGGAGGGCAAGTGGGAGAAATATGATGACACCCTGAGAAAAAAGTGAGAACTCTTTTAAGTAAATATGACATACCCAGAGCTCTGGGCAGGCCAGACCGGTGGGTAGCTGACTTGTTAGCAAATGCATTGATTTGCAGCTAAATTTAGCTACAATTCAACTGTGACCCGCCAGGTAGCTTTCTCTCAAGGAGGGCTAGGTTTCCCTGACTCCAGTGAAATTCTTCACTCCCACCACATTTTCCTGATAGATGAGGGACTGTGAGAAGGGCAAGGTGAGCACCTTGCTGACTTGTCTGACAACCTTCTCTTCTCCAGTAGGGGTTGTTATACATACACATGCCATATATAATAAAAGGCTAATATGCAAATTGTCTCAACAGGAGTTCCACCTCCTGGGAGTTTGACCGCTCACCCAATCAGCCCTGATGGCTGGCCAGGCCTAGGGACCCTACCTGTACACAAATTTCGTGCACTGGGCCACACATAGATCTATCTTTATCTATCCATGTCCACGCCAATGTCCATATTTATCTATATTCAGGCACTGCGTCTTTATCCCTTTCCTCTAACATGCATTTACACTTCTCTTCCTTCTGCTCTGCTTGCTCACTCGCTTGCTTCAGATCTTGACTCAAAAGTCACTTTCTCCTGGATCCCTTTCCTGGATCACCTTATCTAAAATTTCAACTCCTCTCTATTTTCACTGTTCTCTTCCTTCCTTGCTTGACTGTATCATCTAACACATTACAGGGTTTATTTATTTATCTATCTATCTATCTATCTATCTATCTATTTATTTATTCATCACATGTACTAGATGTCTCTTGCTCCAGAATGAAGGTGTCCTAAAGGCAGGCACTTCCCTTTGCTCTGTTGGGTCCTCTATCTACAGGACCAGAGCAGGGCCTGCACTCAGTCAATCTGTGTGGTGAGAATGAGTTCTGAACTGCTTTGTGGAAACACTTCTTAAGTCCCCCTATCTCTTTCGTAAAGGTCACAGCATTTCTTATTTGAAGGGAACAAGTACTGTCATCAAATGAAGAAATTTGGGCTCAGAGAGGAGAGTATTTAGCAGGTTGTATATTCCTTTCAGATTTACCTTACATGTAAGTAAACTAGGCAAGAATGCCTCACCTCCCTCTTTTTTATTTTACTTAAAATTCTTCTAAAGCCTAAAGGACAAAGAACAGAGCTATACATCTAAATGCCTGACAATCAGAGTAGATTTTAAATAGGAAGATTTATTTGCATAACTATATATAATTGTTTTTATGCTTTTTTTTTTTTTACAATTGATATTTAATATTATTTTATATTAGTTTCAGGTGTTTGACTAGTAGTTAGATACTTGTGTTTTATTTATATATTAACTTCATGGACTGACAAGTTATATAATACAGGGTATTGAAAAGTTGTTGCTAACAACAACCAACAGATCAACCTTACAGGTAGCGATTAATGATGAGGATGTGTTTTTTAAACCAAAGACAACATTTAATAACTTTTTCTTGACACAAATGTGGAAAGAAGGAGCTAGCATCTTTGCCTAAACCAGTGGTCAGCAAACTGTGGCTCGTGAGCCGCATGTGGCTCTTTGGCCCCTTGAGTGTGGCTCTTCCACAAAATACCACGCACAGGTGCACACGTACAGTGCGATTGAAACTTTGTGGCCCATGCGCAGAAGTCAGTTTCCGGCTCTCAAAAGAAATTTCAATCATTGTACTGTTGATATTTGGCTCTGTTGACTAATGAGTTTGCTGACCACTGGCCTAAACCTTTCAGATCTAAGGTCACCTGCACAAAAGATTGAAGAATTTCCTTTCTTCCTCATTTTCAGTTGTGGAATAGTTTTTGGCATATGGCCAAAGACTCAATATCAAGTAATTTAAACCTAGCTGTCAGGCTCTGATTTGTATTACCTTGGGCCCTGGGTACTTGCCTAATATCCAGAATATCAGTGTCAATTGGCATTTCTTTGGCATTAATCTTGCCTTTGCAACATTAATGACCTATTTCCTTGGTGGCTTCCGTCTTCAGAAGGTATAATAAGAAAATAAAAATGGTGCTCATTCAAGCAAATAACTGAAATGAGAGTTTTTAATTATTTAAATATACCTTTTGCTATCTCAGGAACTCCTAAACATAAAATCTGTCTTAGATTTAATAAACCATTAAATGATTGTAATTTAATGCCAATAATATAATTTTTGATTTATTAATCATTAATGAACATTCAACAGTTTATGCATATATATAACTATTGACAAATACATAAAATTATACATATTATGCATATAAAGCTGCTCACTTTATACTTTAATCGTGTATATAATTCTAATTTTACATTTTTAAAACTTTTTAAATCCTTTTGTGAAGTATACATTTTAGAAAACAAATTTTGAAGCCATGAAAAATCTTTGGAAGATAGTAAAATACAGGAAAGCTGAAGGAGTAAAAAATATTCTATTCAGAATGTGATATATTTTCAATTTTTCAGGAAGGCTTTAGATAAATCTCTTTAACTTTTCATATATTTTATAAATAAGGAAAATAGAAATACTTGTTATGCCTGCTTTCCCTTATAGGCAAAAATGCAAATAGGAGCAACCAGCTAGAATGAGTTCTTGAGTCACCTTATTGAGTCAACATTTCATTTGTGTTGTTCATCGTAACTTCCAATAAAGTTGTCGAACCATGACAATTTCTGTTTAGAGGTTCACAGTATATCATAAATATAATCACTGTGATATTTCACTATTAAGCAAAATGACAGTCAATGAAAGCTTTCTGAAAAGGCATCATCATTATTTATTAAAATATATTTCAGTGCAGGTTAGAATATGGTTAAGTTTTTACAAAGAAAGGTCTTATGAAGATAATCTACATTTCACATAAAATGAGCACAATAATTATAATAAGTTATAGAACCCCTTTTACCTTAGTCATAAGCCACATGGTTAGACAACTCCAACCAACACCATTCCTATTCTTTTCTACATAAATGACATTCCTGAGTTGAAACATTGATTAAAATTTAAAATTATAGACTACTTACTATGGATCTATTATAGATGAAGCACTGTGTCCATCTCTAGGAGGTATGAATTATAAAAATCATTAATGTTTTTTTCAGTAGTTTAATTTTGTTTTGACAGATTTTACTCTTAAAAGGTTTATAAAAATATTAGAGGTTGATGCACAAAATTCATGCACGGGAGGGATTGGGGGGAAAGAGTGTCCCTCAGCCCAGCCTGCACCCTCTCCAATATGGTACCCCTCGAGGGATGTCTCACTGCCCATTTAGGCCTGATCCCAGTAGGATCAGACCTAAATGGGCAGTTGGACATCCCTCTCACAATCCAGGACTGCTGGCTCCCAACTGCTCCCCTGCCTGCCTTCCTGACTGTCCCTAACCACTTTTGTCTGCTAACCTGATCACCCCTAACCACTCCCCTGCCAGCCTGATTGATGCCTAACTACTCCCCTTCCAATCTGTTTGCCCCTAAATGTCCTCCCTTGAAGGCCTGCTCCCTCCCAACTGCTCTCCCCTGCTGGCCATCTTGTGTGCATATGGAGGAAGTCATATTTGACCACTTGGGGGCAGCCATCTTGTGTGTTGGAATGATGATAAATTTGCATATTATGCTTTTATTAGATAGGATTAGATAGTACAGAGGCCTGGTGCATGGGTGGGGGCTGGCTGGTTTGCCCTGAAGGGTGTCCCAGATCAGAGTGGGGGTTCCCTTGGGGCGTGGAGCAGCCTGGGCTAGGGGCCTGTGGTGGTTTGCAGGGCCCCACGATGACCCAAGTGGAGGCTCTGGTATCTGGAATTTATACCTTCTATAATTGAAACTTTGTAGCCGTGAGCAGAGCCAAGCCTCCTGCTCCACGCAGCCATTTTTGTTGGGATTTATTTATCTTCTATTATTGAAACTTTGTAGTCTTAAGTGGAGGCCACGGCAGGCCAGGGCAGGCGGAAAGCGTGGCTTCCCCCATTGCCCGGGAAACCCAAGCTTCCTTCTCTCTCTGTGACTGCAGCCATCTTGGTTAGATTAATTTGCATACTGTACTCAGTCCTGATTTTATGGTGGGCATGGCTTGTGGGTGTAGTGGAGGTATGGTCAGTTTGCATATTACATTTTTATTAGATAGTATGTTATTTCCCCCTGTTTGTTCCATTTTCAGAGGCCTCTTCAAAATTAACGATGATAAACATCAAGTCATGGCATCATATTTTGGGGAAGACACCATGAAACACAATATTATCTTAAAGAAAAAGGAGGAAGAAAGTAATCTACTTTAGTTCACTGAGAGGACCATTTTTATTAGGTCCACAATATTCTTCCCTAATTTTACTTTGCAAGGTCCTTCAAGAACAACCCTCTTTGAGGAAAAACTATTTGAAGAGGGTTGAGATTCTAGAGAGGCTATTTTTTTTTCAAGCCATGATACAATCAATTTTAATTTTGTGTTTAGTGCTATACTATTCTCCACGAAGATACTCTTTTAGTCTAATAATCAACATTCTAATACATTTTCATATATATATGCACTTATCCTAAAAGAACAACAAAACACACACAATAAAAACCTTTTCTCAAAGAGTTTAATAAATGATGGTGAAGAAAGGAGTTTCCTGTATCCTAATTTATATTTACCAATACAAAAATCACTCTCTAGTCGGGTCACATACTTTGAAGTCACAGCTTTAGGTGAATATACTGTTTAGAAAAATATCACATTTTTCAACCAATAATCTAATCTACTGGTCTCTGTGTTACAAAGGTCATATGGAAATGAACATTATGATTGTATTTAATCAATTGACACACCCATATTTGATATACTTCACTAACTAGAAAAAAGTAATTCAATGGCAATAAGATAACAATGACTTACTGGTTGTCTCTATATATTATAGGATCTTATCTAGATTTCAAAAAGAGGCCAGAAATTACTATGAGGTTATAAAAAAGGAGAAAGAAAGCTACTTAGAAAATTTATATAAGCTTCCTAACTGTTTTGCATTTAAATACACCAAAAATTATTTCTGAACAGCTTCTTTCTGGATTGCCAATATTCTCATATAATCTTAAGAAATATAGTATTAATGCATACGTTTGGGAAAGGAAGCCATAATAAAAGAGCACAGTAGTTCAAATCTGTTGAACTTCTACCTCCATTATGTATAAAGGCGCCAGCTGAGTAAGGATTTGGATTCTTAAAGATTGTACTCTTCACGGCTTGTGTGGCTCAGTGGTTGAGCATCGACCTATGAACCAGGAGGTTATGGTTCAATTCCCAGTCATAGCACATGTCTGGGTGTTAGGTTCAATCCCCAGTAGGGGGTGTGCAGGAAACAGCTGATCAATTATTCTCCCCATTGATGTTTCTATTAATATCTTTCTCTCCCTTCCTCTCCCTTCTTCTCTGAAATCAACAAAAAAAATATATTTTAAAAATAAATATTTCAAAACTGCACTCAGGCCAAGATGCAGTTAATACAAACTCTGCAACCTAAGTTGAAGTCAGAGAAGTTATCAGATCTGTGAGATTGATTTGGTAAACAAAAACTATTGAGGAAAGGTGTAAAAACTTTAAAATATCACAGTCTAAGAAACAAGCTGGGGGTAGGATGGGTGGGCAGACATTAAATATATGAATGTTGCTGAAACAGTTGATAACCTCTTCATATTAAAAATAAGAGAAACATTAAATTAAAACCTGAATTTAAAATTTATAATTTTCTTAGACATTTATGAAGGTAATTAAAGGGTCAGAGTTACCTAGGAAGGTTGGGACATCTTTTTAAGATGCTTTTACAAAAATAAAATTAGTTTTTATCATAATTTTAGTATGATAAAGGTGTTATAATACTCTACAATGGAAAAGGGGGAAATGAAAAAATATTTTAAAAATCAATGTAGTGATTCTCACAGTTTATACATTCATTTCCTATTAATTATGTCAGTCCTTCTATAAGTTTCCTTTGAATGCCTACTTAACACAAATATGAATAAAATGCTATTTTTCACCCTTATGAAACTTACAATCACGGATTTCCTCTATAATAACATTTTTAATATTGTGAATTTTTAAATATAAGTAAATGGACATCAATCAAATCCAGTTGGAAAAAGTAAGGAAAAGAGAACTGGGGATGGGGAATAGAAAGAAAGCACAAGTCATTGTTTGTGTAGAGCAATTTTGAAAATATAAGGGAAATAGGCAAGGAAAGCTGGATTGTGGCATTTCAGATGGAAGGCAGAGAGCTGTGTGTGACAGAGAGATGGAGAGAGGGCTGGGGAGGGAGCAAGAATGTTACAGAAGGGATCTGAAGCCAGGTCAGGCTGGTCCACAGTTCTGCCATATTCTGAGTATTAGAGACATAGCCAACCCTGAGCTCTGGGGAACTGAGTTGAAAAATATGTACTGCCCTGAGCTGAACTTGCTTAGATAAACATCACCATAAAATTCTACCCAAGTGAAATGAAAAGGTACATCTTTGAGACAACAGTGGGAACTAAGATGACTCCACAGCTACCAGCAATAAATTAGACCTCCACTGAACACTTGGTTAGAGAATCAGTCAAAAAATGTGTCTTCTATACCCATACTTCAAAACAAGACAGATTCTAATCACCTAAGTAAAAATATAGGGGCTGGAAATAATAAACTGTGTAGCAATCGTAGCTGGTAAGTGAAAATTATTAACAATATCTAAGACCTATTAATGCTTACTATGTCAGGCACTGTTTCAAGCAATTTATATATATTAATTCATCACAACAAATTATAAGGTATTCTTATTAATATCCTCTTTTTACAGATGAGGAAACTAAGGCATAAAGAGGTCACATGACTTTTCCATTATTTATAACATGTAGCATCTTTACTACTTAAATTATTTAAGATATACAGCATTGATATTCATTTCATTTACTGGCTTTTTTTTAATTGTTTCATTTTAATAAAAAAATATATTTCATAAGGCTTTCAGGATTTCACTTGCAATCCTAGTCTTTCTAGCAGTAGTTTCTCTCTCCCAAGACTTGCATTTTCAGAAATTTTCAGCTTGAGAAACTGATATTATGGTGGATTGATACTCAGACATTGCATAGAATCGGAGCTCAAGCAGCCAATTCAGACTGGGCTGGGCAGGAACAGAAGCAAAGGTAAGATTTTAATTCAGTCACAACTGATCCAAGGAACAGGAGATAGACAAGAGGAGGACATTGAAGGCACTGAGCATAGAGGTATTGGTCCATGAATGATGAAGGGCCAGAATCTGTATATGGCTGTGACATCACATGTGCATGAAAAACAGCAGAAAATCAGGTTGGAAAGTAGACAAGATCCCAATCAAGAAGAGCTTCCCATGTCATGCTAAGGAATATGACATTAAAGGGTTTAAGCTGGGATTCCCATCTGCCCCACCTCCCAACCCAACACCACCTAGTTGTGGTATTGCAGTTCATCCATCCTTCACCAAGATATGTAGGCTATTAAATCAGTCAGAATCTTATAGTCATGTAGCAGAGAGGAGAGGATGGATCCAAGGAATAAATAAGAAGTAGAATAGAATTTATATGGGGTGTTGGAATTTTGAGAGAGAAGAACTCTAGGAAGAAGCTGACATGCCTGGTGTGTGCATCTGGGTGGATAGAGGTTCCATTCATTGAGAAAGAAGACTCAGGAGAAAACATCAAGAGGGGAAGAGGTAACTTCAGGTACCTGATGCACATCCAGACTGATGTGTCCACTAAGCACTCAGTTGAGGTATTCAGCTTCAGGGCATGGAGCAGGTCTCATGGAGACAGAAGGACTCATAGAAAACATTAAGAGCCTGTCTGGTGTGGTTCAGTGGTTTAGCATCAACCCATGAACCAAAAGGTTTCCAGTTTGATTCCTGGTCAGGGCACATCCCCAGATTGCAGGCTCAGTCTCCAGTGTGGGTTGTGCAGGAGGCAGCCGATAGATATTTCTCTCTCATCAATGCTTCTATCTCTCTAGTCTCTCTCTTCCTTTCTCTCTAAAAATCAATAAAAATATATTTTTAAAGGACACTAAGAAAAAACAAGCAGATGGTGGGGAAAGAGAAAGTTGTAATGTCACTGAAAATTAAGGGAGAAAATTTCAGAATGGAGGTTGGGATGAGTTTCAGAATGGAGACCAGGTGAAATGAGGACTAAAAGGTGCTCATTCAGTCTGTCAATGAGGAGGTCCTTGGTGACAGAAGCAGAGATAGATGACAGGTTGCACAGAGGAAAGGAAAAAAAGAGAGGTGACCAAGTGAAAACAAAGAAAGTAGAAAAAGGTTGGCTCAGTCTGAAAAGAGATGGAAACTGATCTGACCTTTTGAAAATGTCCGTGTGCTGAGAGGAAAGAGGGAATATAGGGGGAAAGGTGGGAGGCAGGAGGGGAGAGCCCACACCCACCAGGAGGGAGAGTCTTAAACAGAAGGAGGGACAATTCTTGCATCAAGACAGAGCGGAAGAAGATAATGTGCATGAGCATCCATCAGCTGGTTGGGGAGAGAGAGGCATTGTGGGATTCCCATCTGATGTCTTCACTTTCTCTAAGACTCAGGCCAGAGGTCGCCTGCAGAGTATAATGGAGGCAGGGGCAGTGGAAGGAAAGAGAGGTGAAGTTCTGGAGTAAATTCTCTAGGGCACAGGACAAGAAACTGAGCAGGTAGAAACCCTATTATTAAGTTGCTCTGAGTGTCTCATTGGGGTTGGGTTGGGCATTGCTCTTTTCATTGTGTTAGTTCTCTTGTACAGCCCGAATGCAGACCAGAGCAAATGGCTGGATTGATCTTAGTTAAGGGGCCTGCAAGCTGGATATTCTGGAGGAACAAAGGGCGAAGGAGATAGGACATATTGGCTTAAAATGATTACATTAAGGAATCATGGGTCCCACAGCTGGACAGACAGGTCATTAAAGTTTCATGGGGACTGAGAGACTGACAGAAGAGACTAGAGTGCTTAATCAGACTCAGTGCACAGGTGTGCAGTTTGTGTTCTGAATCTAGGAGTCTCATAGGCTGTATTCCGAGGTTGAGTTGCTGCAAATTTAACATTTTAAAAGCAGGACAGATTTGGGTTCTGTTACGTCCAGGGTGTGAGTCACAAGAGTGGGTGTTGTGACAGGAAGCAGTAATACAGCTGTAGTATCAATATAATCCCCTTTACTAATGGAAGATTTGGTGACTTATTCACCATCACAGCTAGTTAATGACCAAGGCCAAGGTTTTGATCCAGACCTTTGCTGCCAAACCCCGTGATCATTTCAAAAGAAATCACTGCACTTGGTATCTTTTCCTTCTAATCATTAAATAAGAAATAATAAGAATGGTGATTTGTGCTTTCAGTTCTAAGAAAATGAAAGAAAGCTACAAATATGACTTAAAAGGCAAGTAACAGTGATAGTTTTATGTTCAGGATTCTGGTTACTATCTCTAGTGTGGAAGCTCATGAAATTCTGTTAAAATGCATCTTTGCATAGTGTTTTCTTATTATGAAAGCATTAAAAGTAAATAGCTATCTAACATGACAACAGAAATAGGGGGGAACCATTTTAGCTCATAAACATAAATCCAGCCCAAAGTGGCATGTCAGTCATGATTCACTCCACTGCCCCCCTTGGCCCCTCCCCACTACCCTCCACCCCTGAAACACCACCTATCAAGCAATCAAGCACCATACTGCTTTAGTATTTAGGGAAAGAAGGCGATGTTACATCACATATTTTCAACCCAGGTATGTCTAGGCCCGCACCCAAATGTTAACCTCTGATTTGTTCAAATGTAAAGGGTACTGTCATTTAATGGTAGGGTTCTCGTTACCATCACCGTTAACATTAAACTGTCTAAGGAGGGTGAGGATGCAAAGGCTGGTGTAGAAATGGCAAGTCAGAGACCTCCTGCAGTAAGGAACTGCTAACCCATCTTAGGTACCCCTTACCAGAACTGTACACATATAGAGACATATGCAAATGGAGCTATGGTGGTGAACGTCAGCGTAATGAACAATTCATTACAGCAGACTAATGAAAAAATGTCAAATTTGCTCGCTCTGACATTAGCTATTACTGCCCTTTACTGTGTATTAAAGTGAGTGGCCTGCAGGGAAGCATATCCTTCACATATTCTCTTATATAATTATCCCATCCTATTATTTTAACTAATCTTACAGCAAGCAGGCTTTTCTTCTGTCAGCGATGGCCCATCCAATCCAACCCATCAATACCCTCCAACTGTCCTAGTGTTTCTGTTTCTCATTAACCTAGTAGCTAACAACTTGCTTTTCCTGAATATTCAGTTGCCAGGGTAGGACCTTACATGGATTACTATTTAATTTCCACATCATCCATGTGAAGTAGGTACAGTTAGCACTCCATTCTACAGAGGAGGAGAGTGAGGCATGGTGATAAGACCACACAGCTGGTAAGACCAGGCACTTAGCCATGCCCACCTAGTCTCTCCTCTCCATGTCCCTGCCTTTCCTACATCCCCCTCTAAATTGCACCCAACTTCTGCTAATCTACAGCTCAGATGGCATGTGTTCAGGATGACTTCCCATTTACTTCAGCCTAGACCGAGCTCTCCCTTCTCAGAGGTAGTTCATTCATGCCTGGATGGAAGGTTTGCTTTCTGGTAGCATCAGCACTGAATCATGGGGAGGACCTTGTGGTGCCTGGGAAACTGGCATTGGCACATGAGGCAGCTTCTTCACAGAAGGGAGATTTGCATGAAATAGCTGCAGCACTTTAAAAATGGCACATGTAACCTGAGCCTTGGTTCCCCAATGTGTTCAGGGGTAGGAATTTCTGGAAATCTGAATTACGTATTTTCTTTCATCTCTGATGCTCAGACCTGGTAGACTTGAAAGACCAGAGAGAAAAAAAAGAATGTTAGAGATCTTAGAAACATTCCTGCCCACTGCTATTAACCGATTCCTGCCTACTCCTCCAAGTCCATGCAGCGAACTCAGAGAAAAGCAAGGACTGCTATTTGTCTAAGTTAGGGGTGTCGAACTCAATCAGAGAAGGGGCCAAAATCTAAAATCCAGCCTAAATCGCGGGCGGAATGGTTTACTAAACAGTCATAAACTGTCATTGTGATGGAAACGCAGCGGGCCACATTGCAAGGCCTGGCGGGACGGATTTGGCCCGCGGGCCTTGTGTTTGACACATGTGGTCTAAGTCTTCCCAGACTGTATAAGATTCCAGCATGTGCTGTGAGAGGAGAAAGAATGCTGTCCCTGTGGCCAGAGACCCTTGGTTCTTCACCAGGCGCTCTCTCTCACCCACGAGCCGTGTGATCCCCGGCAATTCTCTCTGGTCCCGGTCTCCCTCCATAAAGAGTAATGATACCTACGGCTATTGTAAGAATTAAATGAGCTAACCTGTGAAAGTCTAGAAAATGAATGATGCTTTAAAAATGCTACAAATTTCCCTTATTACTTTACATGTGTGATTTCTGATTTTTATGCTGGAGAATTTTTTTCTCTCTAATAATCCTCTGTTGTGGCAATCATTAGTTGATGGTGTCCAAGACCACTGTCAAATACAGTGTATATTGTCCTAAGGCACCAAATAATAAGTGACCACAAACCTAATGTGTTCTGTGCATCTGAAAGTGTTTGTGTGGCCGAAGAATGGCAGAAGCTCATGTAAAGAGCAGCAAGAAAACCAGTAAAACCTACAAAACATATTTTCCATGTACATTACTGCCAGGTAATTTACAGGTAGGCAAACAGCTGCTTGGAGATGAGCCTAACCCACAGCACATGTTGGAATCTGCATACAGTCTGGGAAGACTTAGATAAAAAGCACAGACCAAAGCACAGATGTAAAAATGTCCAGGTGATGAGTCCTTTAAAAGATGATGGCTTAAGGTGTCCAGGTCCACTCTGGTTAGTTCCAGCCTGAGGCTGGTCACTCCTGCTATTGGAGGCCTGAGATAAGGCCTGGACATGCTTGGGTAATAATTTTGATGACATGCACTGATAGCTGGGCTCAGAAATGAGAAACAGGAACAGCCATGCTAATTATTAACTTTCCCACCACTATCTTGGATCATTTCCCCCAGCCTGGGCAGGTTAGCAACCGAGGGTGGAGGCGGGAGCAGACTGCAGGTCATTGCAAGAGGCTCTTTACTATGAGATATTCTTCATTTAACTCGGAATATATATGCTTAGCTCAGGCTTGAATTATCAAGAAGTTGAATTTCCTGCACACACTATTTGATACTTAATATAAATAATGTGTCTAATTTTATTTAACAAAACTACCAAGAGTTGCACTCAAAATGGATTTTTGTCTCTAGGCATTAATACCATTGATGCTTAAATCATCTTGGAATTGCCTTCCTCACATTCTTCTGAATATTGAAAAAAGAATTATGACCCACCTTTATTGGGTAGAAGTATAGTTGGGTTTTTTTGTGTGTTTTTTTTTTTTAGAGGTTAGTATCTTTCCAAAGGTAAGGAAGGGAGAGGGGGGTCATGCTGGATAAAACCACCAGGAAAGCTAAAATGGAAAGTGACCCAAAATCAAGTTCATGGATTGTGTATTTCATCACACAAAGAAGGCAACCCCTAGATAGGTAGGGCAATTGCATTCTTTTTTTAAAAGAAAAATGTAGAATTCTCTATTTTAAGGAAGGTCATTCATTTACACAGATAAATTCAGGTGTGTTTGTGTGTATTCTGTTTACTTAATAGCTCACATAAAAACAAAGTCTTACTTTACTTCATCTCTCTAAGAGGAAAAAAAAAACTAACCAGAATTTTATAATAATTTGGGTTGGGAGAGTAATAGATGCTGGTGACATCATCCAATCCCCCAAGAACATGAAAAACTACAAGTAAGACAGAGAAATGGGCATTGAAAGAAAATGTAAATGGAGCGAGAATATGGAAAAGTCTTTCATATATTAGATTGCATCATTTTCCTCGGCAGAGTTAAGCAATCTTCTTCAACTCTGTGAAATAACTGAAGGATCTGTGAATATTAAACCAGAATGCCAGAAAGAAAGTCCCTCCTGAGGAAGGCTGGGAAGGTCTCTGATTTCAGGACCTTCACTCTGACTCCATCTCCAAGATTTTGTTGATCTGGTACAGTGGTCGGCAAACTCATTAGTCAACAGGGACAAATATCAACAGTAAAATGATTGAAATTTCTTTTGAGAGCCAATTTTTTTTCAACTTAAACTTCTTCTAACGCCACTTCTTCAAAATAGACTCACCCAGGCAGTGGTATTTTGTGGATGAGCCACACTCAAAGGACCAAAGAGCCGCATGTGGCTCACGAGCCGCCGTTTGCTGACCACTGATCTGCGATGAGGCCTTGACTTGCTGCCATGTCACGCCATGCTTCACCTTGAAGTAGGACCAAATGACTGTGGGGTTTTTTTTGTGTGTGTGTTTTTTAAAAAATATATTTTTATTGATTTTTTACAGAGAGGAAGAGAGAGGGATAGAGAGTTAGAAACATCAATGAGAGAGAATCATCGATCTGCTGCCTCTTGCACACCCCTACTGAGGATGTGCCCACAACCAAGGTATGTGCCCTTGACCGGAAGTGAACCTGGAACCTTTCAGTCCGCAGGCCGATGCTCTATCCTCTGAGCCAAACCGGTTTCGGCCAAATGGCTGTTTTAAGCACCTTTCTCAAAGATCTGATTTCAAGAATATAAGAAGTCAGAAGACAATTGTTTTGTTTTGCTTTTTAATTCTCTGAATTGTCACAACCAGGAAGAAGTTTAGACTAAGGACTACGTAGAGTAAATGAGAGTGAAGAACCTTCTCTACTGTCCTTACCCAGAGGGAACTCTGATCAACAAAATTCAGCCAACCCCTCTCTTAAAAAATAAAACCCACAAAATTAAGTTAAAATTTCATTACTGATGATTGGAAAAAAGCAAGAAATATCTTTATTGTAATCAATACCTCTGGAGAACTCAACAGAACAGAGAATGCAACTAGCTGTCTGCCATTGTCTAAACAATTGCTTTATAAAAACGCACAACTGGCAAAATTATAAAAACCTGTCATAACTTTCATGATCTGGACATAGCTCAAACAATCAGGCCTCTTAATCTCTCTATATATTTCATATATATATATATCTGCTCTTAAATCCTAAATTCATACCAAAAATGCAAATAACTAATTATGATGTTAAGTATCCTCTTTCTTAAAGATATATTCATTTCAGAAAAAAAAATAAGTTCTAGCAATTGTAGAAAACATGAAAGACATTCCATAGCTTGTTTATATTGATCTTTATGCAGGCTGTTATTAAAGATATTTTATAGCATAGAAACCCAAAAAAGTCTTTACAAGATTATTTGACTTTCTCAATGTCTATTCTCCAAATATTCTGACCTCAAAGATCACCTGCTCATACTCTTCCTCTATCAGGCTGTCACAAGATGAAGGAATGATGAACTAATTTACAGAATTTTATGTTTTACCCAGACTACTGAAGAACTCAATTTTTAGGGTTGTAAAAATTTGCTCACCCTCCCAGTATAAACCAGAGTTCCACAAAAAATCCAAATTCCCTATAACGTGTATCTAGTTTTGGGTATACATCACCAAAATAAACTAAGTTAGAAAAACATCGCACAGAAGTTTTGTACTGTGTTGCAATCAATAATCCCATACGCCTCTTTGTTTCATGCAAAACAAACAACAATATCATTACTAATCAAATTTCTATTACTGAGTGAAGACTCTCAACTGCTGACTAATGCAGACACATATTTCTAACCACCTCTTTACAAAAAAAGATTTAGGGCTAAAGAAAATCTTAGTTGCATAGCATCAATCCATCATTTTGTGACAAAGTTCATGGATAGGTAATACAACAGAACTTTGTCATCATTTTGTGACAAAGTTCATGGATAGGTAATACAACAAAGTTCATGGATAGGTAATACAACAAATCCTATTTTATCAGAAAGAAGTGACATGCAAAATATAAGCACAGAAAAATAATTTGCAGACAATATGATCTGATTTTTCGCCGTTTTCCAATAAGCAAGATAAACATGTCCTCATTTGCAGTATGGTAATGGCTTTGGGAATTGTGTTCTGAAAAGCAAAATAAAAAGGAATTTAATATGTGGATTAATCACATGGCTTTTCCAAAGATACAAAATGAGAAAGCCATTTTTAACACATCTGAAAAGCACTTTGAATTTGTTTTGCCCACCCACCTCAGCCTCATCCTCTAATTTTGATTCATAACTACATCTTATCCTGCTAGGTTGCAGCTGATTTTGAAGTTACAATGTGTTTTATTTTATGCCAATTGAATTTAGGAAATAAAGCGCTGAAGTTCCTGAAAGAAACATCTGGCCAACAACACCTGATATGGGCAGAGAAACTATTAATCAGTCTTTTGATTTAGGGAAAATCCCAGGTTCAAAAAACTGAAAAGATTCTTCAAGTTTATCCCCCTAGTCTCCATGAGGAAACAGGAGACTTTTCTAAAGCTGTCTGGGTGATAAATGCTGTCTGGTTACAAGCAATGTTCCGGGGCTTAGGTAGAGCAAAGACGGTTTCAGAACCAAACTGCAAATCATTTTGAAAGTTCCCTGGTTTGCAAACTCTGGATACAAGCTTTAACTATTTTTCTATTCACTGCCTAGACATCACCTGCTCATGAACAGATGTTAAAATGTCTTTCAGGGGGCCAATTTCCAAAACAACAGAAAAACAAAACAACACTGGTCTTTACAGGCAGCCTGAGTACTTACCCACTACACCACCCCCTCAAAATACAGAGGACTCTGATAAGTCGGGGAATGGGAGGAATTCAAGCTGAAGTGCCTGAACATGGGCAAAGGAATGGTTTGTGTCACAGGCCCAAAAAAACCAACACTGACTTCTTTAAAAACAAAACAAAAAACAAAACAAAACAGATTTTTTAAATTGATTTCAGAGAAGGAGAGGGAGAAGGTGAGAGAAACATCAATGATATATATCATTGACTAACTGCCTCCTGCACACCCTCTACTGGGGATTGAGCCCTCTACCCAGGCATGTGCCCCAACCAGGAAAGGAACCTCAAATTGAATCGTGACCCCCTGGTTCATAGGTCAATGCTCAACCATTGAGCCACACCAGCTGGGGAAAAATGCTGATTTTGATCCTTAGGTACTGTGACTCATATCCTGAGTATCTTTCGAGAATGCAAAGGTGGCTGCAGCTCAGTGTTTCAGAAACATCCTAAGGACACAGACAAGTCATACACATGACAAAGGTTTGTTCTGTACTTTCTAAGTCCTCTATGGTTTGGATATTTGTCCCATCTCTTTGGGTTTATATGGTACAGGATGAAGGGAATGGACCAATTCCCCCATTGGAACTAGAAGGAAGGTAATGCTATAGGACCACAGAAAAGAGTAGAATTATACAACAAAGCACTTTGAGCAGCCAATAAGGCATTTATTATTCCTTTGCCACATAGAGGACAAAAAAAAAAGAAGAAAAAAAAGAAGGAAAACATAAATCTCCACTGGCAAAAAGGAAAATTGTCCACTGCCTCCTCCCCTTGCTTGTTTGGAGCATTGTCTGTTCCAGGATTTTTTCCAAGTTTTATTTTCTTCTTCAATTATTTTCCCTGTTTCCTATGCCTACACTTCTTCCCTGTGCATGAGAAATGAAAGCAAACTCTTAGACATTCTCACACTGTCAGAAATTCAACCAATGACTCTACAATTCCCAAGGCCCGGAGAAATACCAGCTGAGAATCAAAATAGGGAGAAGGAAACCTCTATAAAGAGGTTCATTAGCTCATGGGGTATAATTGAACGAGGCAGAGCATTTTGCTGGGAAATAGCCAAGGTGTCCTAATGGACAGACACTGTCTCCTTAACCAAGTGAGATGCTTGGGGAACTCCTTTTTAATAATACTTCACCAATGGTCAGAAACAAAAGCCACAGACTGGAAGGACAAAGTAGCCATGAAGAATCACGAGGAGTTAGTTCAGGAACACCTCAGGAAATACTCTATTCTCCTCCAGCCAACTTCTTCTCAGCTTCAAGGTCAGCCAGAGCTTCAAAGAGAGTGAATAGCTGAAGGTTCATCTAACATACACTCCCCACTGAAAAGCCATTGATTATCTACCACTAGAGGAGATGGATGGATGGGCTCTGAACCATCCCCTTCTGGTGCTTGCGATTCTGTGGGATGCCTGGAGGGCATGTGGAGGCAGCCTAGGGAAGTTGAAAACTGGACTTAGATCAAAGTGAACCGAATGCTCATTCAGAACAGTACAAAAGCTTTAGTCTCCCTCACACAGTCCCCCGCATTTCCATAGGAATAGGTGTGTGACCGCATGTTTCAGTTTGATGTGAAAAATTAGGAAAAAAATAGCTCTGCTACTAAGAGATCCTTCTACTTCCCCAGGTCCCTAGAGTATTTCCATCTGTTTTAAAATTTGAAAAGTGCCCACCAGGAACTGTTTATTCTAGTTCTCAAGTGGGGCTGACTGGCTGAGTGGTTGCATAGAAATAAATGGCTGAGTGAGTTCACTGCAGCATTATTTACAATAGCCAGGACTTGGAAATAGCCTAAGTACCTATCAGTAGTTGAGCGGATAAAAAAAAAACACCAACAACTGTGGTACATTTACACAATGGCATACTATGCAGCCATAAAAAGGGAATGCTTACTTTTTGTAATAGCATGGATGGACCTGGAGAGTATATACTAAGTGAAATAAGACAGTCAGAGAAAGACAAGTAGCATATGATTTCACTGATATGTGGAATCTAATGTACAAAATAAACTAGCATACAAAATATGTAGAAACACACTCATAGATACAGAGAACAGACTGATAGCTGTCAGAGGGAAGCTGGGTAAAGAAGGTAAAGGGATTAAACAAAGAAAAAAACTCAGAGACACAGACAACAGCATGGCGATTACCAGAGGGAAAGGGGTTGGGGGAAAGTAGAAGAAGGGAAAAGGGGACAATGGTAACGAATGGAAACTTGTCTCGGGGTAGTGAACACACAATGCAATATACAGATGATGTTCTTATAAATTGTACACCTGGACAATGTCACGCCAATAAAGGCAATTTTAAAAAAATGAAGTCATGAAGGAGGCAGCCCTAAGCATGTTTCAGATCATAGGAAGATACCACTGACCATGGGTGGTCCTCTGCCAAGGTCCTAGAGTGTCTGAAGAACAGGGAACTATGCTGAGAGGACCAGGGCATGTACTGCTCTGGGAACTCATTTGCTAAATGCTCAATTTACAAAGAGATTGAAGCAATGACATCATCCTGTTCATTATAACAGCACCCACATTTTCTTAGCATCCCCAGCTCTACCCTACTAGCTATGTGACCTTGGCACTTGGCCTCAGTCTCTTCAATTAAGAATAAATAGACCTCCCATCTCAAAGTCCATCTGAAACACCCAGCCAATACTCAGGCCAGGATAACTACCATTATTATCATAGTTCCCAATTTAATTTTATTTATGCTCATCACAGCACTCGACCTTGTGGTCTGGCTTCTCAGAATGGAAAATAACATCTTGATGACAATAAAGGCAAGCTGAACCTGAGGACCCATGCCACTTGAAATGCCCAGGTAGGTTTTCACTGAGAGCTGGGGAGACCAACAATCCACAGCACCTTTGCTCGGGGTATGAACATCCACCATACTTGATGTGGCATTCTGAAGGGCAGGCATCCCTACTCTTTCGTCTACACCCAGATTCTGTGATTGGATTACACTGCCCTTGGGGACTGAATCCCACATATGCGGACAGCAACCCAGCCTCTGGAAACACTGCTGCAAGACCGACTCCTGGCCTGGCTTCTGGTGTCATTGCTGATGAGTCTCATTCCAGAGGTACAAGTCACAGAGCCCTTTTGGGTCTCTGCATTCGGAGACTGTCCTTTTCCACTGCAGACAAGCACATCAACTTGTGCTTACAGACGGGGGCTTTGTTCCCTCGCCTTCATTTCTCCACCACAGTGATGATTGATGCCCTGCGAGCTCATGAAGAAGAATGGCAGCAAAATGAAAAGCATATGTGTCATCTCTAGGAAGACACGTGGGCCAGAAAATATAGCTGCACCAAAGCTTCACAGCCATAACTCTCAATATCTCTGTGCCACTGGAAATGAATTTTTTTAAAACTTCATGATTAATATTTTATATAGAACTCCCACCACTGTGGAGGCACAGAACAAAGGAAATGCACATCTAAAGAGGCCTCAGCATCGATAAAAACTGAACCTTAAAAAGCCACACTACCCCACTAATGATTTCCCGTCTGGCCCAAATCAACTTTTCGGAGAGAAAATGCAAGTCACATAGGCCTTGGAGATGAGAGGATGACTCATATGTTTCTCCTTTTATCTCCTTTCTAATTCCCCTCATCCATTCCTTCCCCAAGCCTCCTGTCAGTCAAAGAAAGAAGAGCCAAGAGAAAGCCAGCTTTGGAAATAACTGCATGTGGCCACTACACAAGCTGCCCATGGAGCAGGGAAAGGGAAGTAAAGATGGGGTCTTCTTGGTGAGAGCCAGCCAAATTTCAACTCAAAAGAGGTAAAAATGTATCTCTTGCAAGCCAAGGCAAATTTAGAGCTCCCCCCAGGTCTTCCAGGGACACCATGCCTTGTCCTGTTCCCTTTCTGCCCATGCAGCCTGGTCCCCATGAGGTTTCTCCTGTTCAGCTGACCCTCTCAGAAAGCCTGGGAGTGGTGTTCATCTCCCTTGTGAAGTATAAGCTAAGACAATTGGGTGACGGTGGTTTCATTACAAATGCAATAGCCAATTACCCTTGTCTGTTTAGATCACTTACACACACACACACACACACACACACACACACACACCACTTAAGTTTGATTTCTCCCTATAAATAAATGTCCATGTGTCTGTCAGCCTTGAAGTGTATTGTAATGACTTATGTTTGTTGTTTTCACGTGCATAGCTTATATCTCACAATGTCAGTGACCATGCATTGTGTGTGTGTGTGTGTGTGTGTGTGTGTGTGTGTGTGTGTGTTTGCGTAAATATAGCTCATAGTGTGTGCTTAATAAATGTTCAGGGAATAAATCTTAAACCTAGGCCTTGCATTCAGGCAGAGTGCTGACCCCAAGTTGTAAGCACAGATCTAAAACATTTAAACATCACCTTTAACTAGGAGGCAGCCGTACTGGTCTTCCAGGGGCTATTATTAAGGAGCTATCTCATGGATGATGGACTAGGCCTCAAGCTTTGGAATTAAGGAAGAATTGGCAAGTTGACAGCTGATAGTTGACAATCATGTCTGAAAACTTGGCCTGGTGGCCTACAAGCTGACCCTCACAGGAGTCCAACCAAGACCAGCCCTTGAACAAAGAAGGCTGAAAAAATCCTTGTGCCTTCCAGTTTGCTTCATTGACATGCTGGGAACATCCAAGTACCCCAAAATGGAGAAGAATAACCCAGTAGATTACTCTATAGAAAGCAGAGAGAAAAAACAATTTACCTGTCTAACCATATGGCCAAAGGTAAAAAAAAATCACTAGAAAGTGGTTTTCACAACTAAAAAGCTCTCCTTTTGTATCCTCGTAAGCCAGGTACTCTGTGTAATATCATAGAAGCCTAGTCCTGAAGTCTGTCCTCACCCCTCAACTAATGCTGTTTGAGAGATCCAGTCAAGATATAACTTGCTTTGCAGTCCTAACGGGCTTTACATCTTTCTTCTTGCCCTTGTTAACTAAAGCTCTAGAGGTGTGCATCTGCAGAGCAGGCTTGGCTGTCTCCTGTCCTATAACAGAAGAAAACCTGGGGAAGTGGCATCCTTTCCCTCTCTCTTTTTCTCCCTAAGACACACAAACCTCCAAGAAGAGAAGAATGAGTTGATTTGGCAGCAATAGGATGGACAGGGTAACTAGTGTACAGAGGCTTCCAGAATTAATGGCATCTTTGTCCTAGGCATTCTGGGAGCTAAACTGACATGCACTTCAGAGAACAAGGGAGTTGGGTTCGGCTCACAATGATCGCTGCACCATCTGGTTCCTGATGAGTTGTTTTTAGCTAAATTTTCAGTTAGGTTTGTTAAAAATCTAAAACACTTCAGTGTTTAGTTTAAACAAATGGGCTCACACATATTTTAAAAACTCAATACAACTTTCCTTTCCTTTAAAGGCTAACTTGCTCTACGAAATTCTTTTAGGTCAAATGAGGTGTTTTCTCAAAGCCAACTGCTTTAAGGATATTACTGAATGACTTCTGACCAGATAACCAGGGTTACTGCTGAAATAATGCAGATTTTTATTTTCCAATCTTTTCCTAGACTAAAGATTTATTTTACATTAGGTATTTAACAAAAATCAAGAACCACTAATAATAGTTTTAAAATATATATATTTTATTGATTTTTTTATAGAGAGGAAGGGAGAGAGATAGAGAGCCAGAAATGTCGATGAGAGAGAAACATCAACCAGCTGCCTCCTGCACAACCCCCACCTGGGACCTTTCAGTCCGCAGACCAACGCTCTACCACTGAGCCAAACTGGTTTCCGCAATGGTTTTTAAAATTTATGAGTCTCCCTAGCTAGGTGCATAGAGCGTCGGCCTACAGATTCAAGGGTCCTGGGTTTGATTCCTGTCAAGGTACATGCAGGAGGCAGCAGATTAATTATTCTCTCTCATTATTGATGTTTCTATCCCTCTCTCCCTCTCTCTTCTTCTCTGGAATAAATAAAAATGTATTTAAAAAATAATACAAAAGTTTATGAGTTGTATTTTAAAGAGATGTCTATTTTGCTATCTTTCTCCATCCAAGTTAAGTGCTGAAGTCTCAGCTGTGAGGAGGACAGTCCATATACTTTAATATTGTGGAAGAGGAGGCAAGGCCCGCCTTCAAACCCACATCCAGGGTCTCCTAGTCCAGGAAAGCATGTTTAATATTTGTTAACCAGAGCAAAACCTGGCCACTTCTGGTTGTGACATTTATGGATGGAAAGCCCTTTCTTTAATAGGGATATGGGGGTGGCGGGGGGAGTGGGAGTAACAATACTATTTACCATCATTTTCCTCAACAGTGCCATTGCTTGGAAATTACCAGCCTGGCCTTTAACCTTCCCAATTTCACAAAGGAATGAAATGAGACAGATGGATTTGAATAAAAACATCTTTATAACACAGTTTCACAGACATGCATATACTACACACAAAAAAAGATTATAAATTATTTTTAAACATATTTTTATTGATTTTAGAGAGGAAGGGAGGGGGAGAGAGAGTAGAAACATTAATGATGAGAGAACCAACGATCAGCTGCTTCCTGCACAATCCCCACTGGAGATCAGATCTGCAAACCTGGCACACACCCTCAACCAGGATCAAACCCAGGACCTATCAGTCTGCAGGCTGATGCTCTATCCACTGAGCCAAACCAACCAGGGCAAGATTATAAATTATTTTCATAAGTTGCCTTCTACCCAATGCTGATGAGAAGCAATGACAGTGGTAAGCTTGGCAACTTAGCATATATAATTTTAACTCTGACTTAAAGTTCTGTAACTGCTAATACAGTACAAGTTTCTGTCAAACTGTCCATCCACACAAATCCATCTATTTGTGTGTCATCTGTCTATCATTGTAGCTGTTCATCTTGTTATCTTTTTGAAACGGTGTTAATTCAAAGGAAAGCTAGGCATGTACATAATGGTAAAATTCTGGGATATAATCCTGCTGAGTGTTTTCACTAACATTGTAAACTTCAAGAGTTCCCAGTAGGACCAGCTGAAGCCTTTATCTTCCTAGTTGTATCCCTAAAGGCTTCCTGATTAGAACAGAAAAAACAAAGATTCTGAAGTCACAGTTTTGGGTTCAAATCCACCCTCTATTAGTTACTCAGTCATGATAACTGCCCATTAATTTTTTTACATGTCTGTCTCTCTTATTAAATGACAATCTATTTGCAAACAGGGAGCTTAGCACCAATAATAGTTCCTGGTAAATAATCAACAAACTATTTGTTGAGTGGATAGATGGATAAATAAATGTCATTTTTAAAAATTAGAGCAAATGGCCATGTCATAATACCAAGGGAAAGAAATATGTTTTAATTTCCTGTCTTCCTTGTGTAAGGAATGACTTCCTTGTATAAGGTATGACTCATCAACAATTGAGCACCTATTCCACTGGTCATTGTCCTGGATGTTCCAGTTACAGCAATAGGTAAGGCAGACAAGATCCCTGTTCTAATGAAGTTAAATAAGTAAATACATAAGTGAAAACCATTCCAGATCAAGGTATGTGATGTTCAGAAAAATAAAATGAGTGTCAAAACACCATAGCAGGCTAATTCGGGGGTAGAGGACACAAAGTTTTACATTGGTTCAGGCAGAAAAAGTTCTTCAAAGAGGTAATATTTGAGCTAATTCTTGGGTAACAAGATGTCAGGTCATATGAACAACCAACAACAAATAAAAATACTCCTGTTTAAAACCTCTTCAGTCCTAACCCAGGGGTGGGGCCAACGGTGGACCATTCTGGGGGCAGTTGGAGGAAAATGTGGACCAGGGTCTATCTCTGTTACCATAGACCTCTCCAAGGGATTTCTCATGACTGAGCTGATTAACTAACCATCGTAGTAGTGTGAGGGTAGACTGACCCTGGTGTGCCTTTCCTTAGTTCTGTTTGTAAAAACTGTCAGCTCTGTTTGATTTCACTGACCTTTTAATAAAACAACCAGATTTAGATTCTGCCTGTCTTCCTCATACCCCCAACGCATCACACCGCACCCCACCTTCTCTCTGAAATGAGCCTGAATGCCATTCTTTAACACTTTCATCTGGACATTGATAGAAAAAAACAAACCCGCCATTCCACATCTCAATTTATTTGCTTGGCCCCCTGAGACCATAAATAAAACAAAAAATTCTAACCCAACTCCTAAAAATACTCTGAAAGATGACAGGTCAGTGTCAGAAGCAACTCCTCAGACATTCAGGGCAGAATCAACAAGTGATAAATGAAGCCACACATTTCCTAACTGGAAGTGATTTCACCCGGCTTTCCAACGTGAGTAGCATTTGCAAAGCCCTGCGATGGAAGCACTGTGGAATTAGTTATTATTCTCCCCTTCCCCCAAGTTAAAGGGAATACCAATTTTGTTCCCATACCCACCCCTTGAAATGACACTATTTCAAGTTCAGGTATAAATCCTGACCTATCTTGATAACCTTGCTCTCTTGCAAGAGCCTGGGTTGCGGAAGGTATAATTCCTTCTGGCCAAGATTTGGGAAGCAACATCAGATGGAGGCCTTCTGGGGAAAGTGTCCTTGTTGATGAAACATTCACAGGAAGAAACAGCCCTTCTTATGTTGCTGGACATTACCACACCTTCATCTGACACATGTGACTTTAACAGCATGTTGATGAGCCAGGTAAGCCAGCCTAAAAATAATCTGAAAGCCTTCCAGTGCATAACCTCTGGCACCCTGAGAACTCACCATGCTATTCCCAGGTTTCAAAACAAGTGAGTTTGGCTACATAAGTTTTAAAGTACTTTCTGGCTCAAAAAAAGTGTTGGATTCTCACAAAGACACATGTAAGCACAATTTTAGGTAGTAGAGCGATTGCCCGGTAACCAGAGACTTAAAGAGGTTCATAGGGAAATATGAATTGGTACTTGTATGGCTAAAGGCTTTCAAGTTTTTTTCAATGATTCAAGAATCAGGGCTTTAGTTAGGAGAAGTATAAAGTTTACACTGACTGTGTCAGATTACAACTCTGCTAATAGAAAGGAACACTCCTGAGGGGGGAAAATGGGGGCGGGGGAGAAGGGCTTTTAAATTTCAATGATGCTAATTGTTTTCAAACTTCTACTTATTCATTTACCAATTCAAAAATATTTATGGAGCACCAAGTACTGAATGGACAATGATTATATGCGACAATGTATATATAAAGCACAATATCTTTGCTCAAGGAGTGAACGGTACAGTTAGGTACTGTTTCGAGAGGTAAAAAGATATTACAATATTTCTGAGAAGGGCATTTACTAGAAGAAAGGAATTATGGGAGGCAGAATAATTGGCCCTCACCTTGACCTGGAGCAAGAGGGTGTAGGGAGGGCTTCTTGACGGAAGCATCCCTTAAACTGAGACTTGAAGAGGAGGCATGAGAGGAGGCCTGGCACTCTGGGGAAACACAGTGCTTCAATAAGGCTAGGTGACGAGGTTAGGTGTGAGGCAGGGAGCTGTGACACTGTAGAGAGAAAAGCTGGGGCCAGGTCACATGAGACATGCTAAGAAGCTCTTATTAGCAGTTGGTAGAAATGTGAAGCAGAAGGAAGTTTGCCTGCAGTACTGTTTTTCCTCCCTTACCTCCAGGCCCTCATCCCCAGTTCCCTCATGTTGGAAAGCCAGGTGAAATCACTTTCCATCCCTTGTGCAGACCTCACCTAAGGGGCCTCTCAAATTATATAGACCCCACAAACTAGCCCACACTGTGGAATAAATGACTTTATGTTGCTTACAGTTCAGTTGTGTGTTTTGAAGGAATATAGTCCCTTATCACAGGTACAAAGTTACAGTCCAGCATTTTAGAGATAGAAGAGATCTTGGGTACAAATTTCCATCAACTCAATTTATATAGAGGCTAAGAAATGGAATGTTCCCCAAATTCATCCACAATACTTCAGCTATCTGACTCAGAAGAGGGGAGACACTTCTGGGTGGTGGTGGTGGTGGTGGTGGTGGTAGGGTTCACTTTAGAGGTCGAGTGAGGCCCTGTGGACTGCAAACTACTGAGAACAGTCTGTTATCTTACTGAACACCTCGACCAGAAGCTCCATGAGGACAGCAGCCTTGTAAGTGCTTCGCATGGCATGGCACACAAAGATGTGGCATTCACTAGAGCAGGGAGGATCCTGCTGCTATTCCCTCATGCAACTTGAGAATGTGCAAGTAAAGCCTGGTTCTCTGCAAACATTGGAGACAAGAAGTACAACATGATGCATGAGGGGTATAGAAGAGAGGAAGACAGGGAAGTAGGGAGGGAGAAAGGAAAGGCTGGTAAATGACAGAATCTAAGAAAATTGGCACATCTGCTTGACATTTGAAGAGTTAAATACTGAAAATATCTCAAACAATAGAAGAAAATCTGGAGGAATTCGGTTAGGATTTCTAAGCACATCACCACAATGTTCAGTTTAAAGAGATGTGTGGATGCTCACTTCCAAAACCTACATTGACTTCCTTTTAGAAAAGCCACACTAGAGAAAAGCTTCCCCAGTTGAACTCGGTTTTTGTCTTTAATGACACAACAGGTATTTCCATGAGCTGTGTGGTCTCAGACCTGCATTCGCTCTGGTGGAGACACAGATTTCAAAACTGTCTGATAGAGAAGGGGAGAGGGTTGGAAGAATGCCACTCTTCAAGTGTCTCATTTCTTTGCATTTGCAATTCGAGGAGATACTCCCATCCAATACATATGCAAGAATGGTTAAAGGTTGCAAGAAAGTGGTAATTAAAATCACCCTCACAAGGTGACTCATTTTTGTGCATGCCAATGTCAATGTAATCAAAGTTAATTGGAATATAGGAGGAAAGGTGCATCTTAAAAAGATAAAGGACAGTGGTCAAGTCCTAAGAACGATTGGCCTGAATCACTAGTGTTTGCTTTAAAGTCATGAAGAGGGCAAAAATGACCGGGTAAGGATCAGCAGTGCCTGCTCAGTAACCCTGCAGCTCATTGGGGCCTCCAGAGGCACCCAGCCTGTGGTGCCGTTTGGAGATTTAGACACAGGTTGACCATACCACCACATGCAGCCAGAGTAACTTTTCACCTTGGAAGACATTGGCTTCCAGTTTCTCTAAGGCCAGTGGAAGAAAATATTTTTGAGGCATTCTGTAATTCTTTTTCAAGGTGTCTATTCCACTTTTCTATTTGGTCCCCTTTGTGTAAAATGTACTCATTTCCTGCCGACACCGGTTTGGCTCAATGGATAGAGTGTTGGCCTGTAGATTGAAGAGTCCCAGGTTCGATTCCAGTCAAGGGCATGTACCAGTTGCAGGCACATCCCCAGTAGGAGGCAGTTGATCAATGTTTCTCTCTCATCAATGTTTCTAACTCTCTATCTCTCTCCCTTCCTCTCTGTAAAAATAATAAAATACATTTTTTTAAATGTACTCATCTCCTGCTAAAACTTAGGCTTTCCATGCAAGCATTTGCTCATAACTCCAAATGCAGTCTAGAATTCAGAGACAGCAGATGCAAAAGGGGCTGAGCTCAAAGAGCTGTCAAGGTTAAGAGGGGAAAAGAAAAGAAAAAAAGGAAGAAGGGAAGAAGGGAGAAGAGAAAAAGAAGGAAAAGAGGAAGGAGGAAGGACACAGCAAGGCAGGATAAGAGAAAGGACAACAGGGGAGGGGAGGAAAGGAAGGGGGTTTCCTATTCCACAAATCAGATCCCTGTTGACAACGAACTATGGACATAAATTTTACAAAGCGAAATACACAAATAAACTAAGCTGCTAAACTTTCCAGGAATTGTCATATCACCATCCTTCCCAGGGGCTTACTGCTCAGGAGATAAAAGATTCATACATGTTTTGAATTTATTTAAAGCCCACATTAAGATATAATAGTTGGGAGCATTAAGGAAAAAAAAAGCTTCTGGAAGCATCTTCCCCTCTGGATTTCCTCTCATCTTCTCCCAGAGTAAGAAGGGATGAGTTTTACTGAGGTTGGCTCAAGGCTCTCACCTAAACACACAGGACAGGGCTGGGCTCCTCTTCATTTGAAATGTCTATTTAGGGCTCTCCGTTCTCATTGTGATTCCTCCTGCTGGTTTAGAATACTTGGTGAGTTTTGCCAAGTATCTAATCCAACCGAGTTGTGAAATCTGGAAGCTCACATGGGAAAACCTGGGTCTCAGCAAGAAAAGAGTACATTTTTACACCAAGGGAACCAAATAGATATTTGGGAAGAAAAAAAACAACTTGGAAAAAAAATGATAGAATGCCTGGAAAACACTTCCTCTGGCCTTTGAGAAACCAGAAGCCAATGTCTTCCAAGTTGAAAAACCAGTGTAGCTGAAGGTAAACTGGTTTCCTTCTGTTCTCCAAAGCAGATGATTATCATATTGGACTATTCTTGCTCAGAGTCTGTTCAGAACAGCCTGGCCAGTGAAAAATCCAAAAACATTTCACTCTCTGGTTGCTGTTTAAAATGCCTCTCCTATAATGACAAGCCGAGACACAGCAAATGGCATTTTCAGCTTTACTAGACTTTTTCTAGAGATAAGAAGCTGGCACAGATAAATCCATGTCATATTTCTTGGGATGCAACTCTATATTATTTTCTTTACTTTTAAAGATTAGTAAAAATATATTATTGGGGGTGTGAATTAAAGAAGAGTTTGTGAGCAGATCGGGTTGGTGGTATAGTATTGTTCACCCAGTGTAACAGGGGTAACTTACTGGGTAAGAGTTAGTAAACACAGAATTGACAACTTGCTAAGAGGGGCCAAATGGTTCTCAGAAAGGCAGCCAAGGCTGCAGGGATGGGGGCTTCTCTTGACCTGGCTTGGTTCAATATAGTCCCAAAGAATTCCTGGCTCAGCAATGAGGGGACAGTCTCTTCCAAAATAACATAAGATTCAGGAAAGGGAATACACTTAATTTAGAAAAGGAGGCTGAAACCAGAAGTTAGATACTCCCAGATCTAATGTATTCCTTCCTCTATTGGCTTCATGGTCACAATCTCAATGTGCCAGCTTTTGGAGGTAGTAATGAGTTCAAACATAATTCCTTTCAAGGCAAATCTCTGGACTACAATGTACTAGTGTAGGAGTAAAATGCTTGGACTTCATCCTTCAGATTCCAGAGACTAAACACTTATATAGCAATCAACCTACTAATAATATCACCTCTATTGATAAATTATAATGCCACCCATAAGGAAAGTACTGACAGTTATCTAGTGACCAAGACCTTTAGATAGGGCAGGAAGAATAAAGGTAATTTTTCATTTACGTGATACGTGAAAGAGAACAGAACACTGTCTCCAACCTCTCCATGTGTCAGTTTCCTCATCGGTGAAATTAATTCATCAAACAAATTTACTGAGCTCCTAACTACATATGCCAGGCTCTGTGCTAGGACTGAGGATTCAATGGTAGGCAAAATAGACACAGACCTCACATCCACCCCCCAATTCCAAACCTTGACATTGGCCTAGGACCCTGAGCTCCCCTTTCCCTCTTTATCTCCTGAAATCTCACATGGCGCTTCCTGTACCGCACTGCAGTTGAGACTACACTCTGAGGAGTCCTCCCAGAGATTGCCTCAAACTTGAGCCTGATCTGAAATTGGTTTGCTTTTCATTGGAAATACAACCTCTCTTAGTGTGCTTACCAGGGACAAAAAGTCTCTCCTTGACCAACCTGTAGTTGGGCTCCTCTGTATCCTTTACCTAATGAGGCCTTGACTTTTGGACTTCCATGTCTATCTTTACATCACCCAAATTTGGCAAGAATCCTGTCAAGTTAGTTTAGCCAGAATCCTCCATCTTCCATATCTGATCACCTTCCTCATCTTCGGGCAATATCAGATCACCCTGGACTGCCTTCAGCAAAAATCCCGTTAGGTCAGTTAGCAAGAATTACCCTATCTTTTGAGTAACTTTTCATCCAATGACATCCCTTCACCCTGCTCCTTGGTCATAGATCTCCACTTGTTCTTGTTGCATTTGGAGTTGAGTCTCATTCCATACTAACACCTCTTTCCCCTACTGCAATAGTCCTGAATATCATCTGTTTTTACTGCTTTCACTACTGTGCAGTTCTGGTTTTCTTTGACATCAGTCATCCAAATCTTAACATAAATTACTTCAATTACACTTTAAGTAGAGACCAGCTATTGGAAGGGACTGGATTTTTTTGTTTGTTTGTTTTCTGAGGAGATAAGGGGAAAGGTAATTATAGCAAGAAAACCTGGGTGGTGTGTGCCATAGGGGAAGGGGAAGGCATTGGACATGCTGAGGATGAAAGCTCCAGAAAGTAGGAAAGAGGATTGGATGAGGAGAGCAGGAAAAGGGACAAAATGGACTGTGCCAGTAACATGGGAGCTGGCAGCTGTGAGAAGTGCTTCAGAAGCCAAAACAATGGCTGCCACAAGGAATGATACGAGTACTAACTTGAGGCTATGTCACAACAATTCACACTTTCCAGAAGTATATTCAGTCCATGAGTAGGAGACCTATTTTACATTCCTTTACAGAATAAACAACTCACATTTAATATAGCCCTCTCAAGTTACTAACATTTTCCTGTTGACATCTCAACAAAAATTTTCCAGATTATTCAAAGCTCATTTGAAAAGCCCGAAAAAAAGAAATTATAATTAAAAGTATAAAATGGCTACCTTTTGGCTTACTTGAAAAAAATCAAACTACAATTTTTCTCACATGGAAAGAATAATGCAGCCTGTAATTTAGTGAGAGAGTATCTAGTGTAATGCAGACATGCATATTAAACACTCTCTATTTCATTTCATCCGACTAAATGAATAAATACATTATGCCATCCAGACACACAGTTGAAACATTTCCCCGAGTATTCTTTAAACACAATGCACGAGATTGCAATGGCATCATGACAGATAAAAATGACAAAGATGCCGTTAATCAAGTGAATAAAAAGCAGCGGCATGAATTATTTATGTCAATAATATTTGTAACCATACAAATTATATATTGATGCTATACTGGAGTGTTTAGTATTTTCACTCACATACATCACAAAATGTCCCCCTCCCTGCTTCAATATTTAATTTCTTGGAAAACTTTCATTCAGTGGTACCACTTAAAACAGATCATGGTTACAACAGAAATTTGGGGGTTGAGAGCTGTCTCAAAATGTGATTACTCAGTTATTATTAAATAGTCACCCATAAACCACAGCCACAGCTGGAGTTCTTCCAGAATGTCCTACCTGACAGAACATTGAAATGGTCGAGGCAAGGGTGATTGGCATAAGAATAACAGAGCCCAGCTGGCATGGCTCAGTGGTTAAGTGGCGACCTATGGACCAGAGGGTCAAAGTTCAATTTCCAGTCAAGGCAGATGATGGGGTTAGGCTCAATCCCCAGTGTGGGTTGTGCAGGAGGCAAATGATCAATGATTCTCTCTCATCACTGACGTTTCTCTCTCTCTCCCTCTCCCTTCCTCTCTGAAATCAATAAAAATATATTTAAAATAAAAAGAGAATGATAGAGACTTTCTGACAACTGACAATGAAAGACAGAAACTATCTTATTCTTTACTCAGGAGAAAATCAGAGTGAGAAAATCTGTGAATTAACAGCTTGATTTACTTTAAACTTTCATGAAGAAGCCTGGAGCATCAATAAGATGTAAGTCTTTTTAAGGAGCTGAGCGCAGATACCCCAAACAGCCACTTTCTCTCCCTTTTTTAGCACAACATAGAATACATACAGTAGTTTCCCCTTATCTGCAGGGACACATTCCAAGACTACCAGTGGATGCCTGAAACCATGCATGGTACAGAACCCTGTGTATACTGTTTTTCCCCCTAGGTACACATCTATGATAAAGTTTAATCTACAAACTAGACACAGTGGGAGATTGACCATAGCTAGTAAGATAGCACTATTATAACAATATGCTATAATCAAAGTTATGTGAATGTGGTCCCTCGCTATCAAAATACCTTATTGTACTATACTCACCTTTCTTCTCATGACACTATGATATGATAAAATGCCAATGTGATGATCTGAGATGGGGTGAATGATGTAGTTTTAGTGACAAAGCTTGAACACAAGCATGCGATACCACAGCAGTCCATCTGATAACCCAGCATGGACGTGTCATACATAGGGATGGTTCCCATCTTGGGTGAGACAAAGCGAGGTTTCAGCACACTACTCAGATGTGTGCAAAATTTCAAACGTGTGGACTGTTTATTTCTGGAATGTTTCATTTAACATTTTCAAACTGCAGTTTACTGTAACTGAAACAGCAGGTAACAGGGGAGACTACTGCACTCATGAGGGCCCGGATAGAAAATCCAAGAGAGAAAGTGAGTTAACAGCCTCTGTCTCAACAGTGTCTTGTTCTGTGGTTAATGTGAAATGAACACCCCAGGGCCCTATATCTCAGAGGGAGGCCAGTCAGTGAGCATTCGTTAGCACTTAGGATAAAGCCTTAGCAAAGGGAAAGGTACACAAAAAACCTAAGCACCCTCGATCTAACTTTACACTGAGTGGTCAGATTATTATGATCTCTGAATGTATAATAATCTGGCCACTCAGTGTATATATATGTATATTAGAGGCCCAGTGCATAAATTCATGCATGGGTGGAGTCTGGCCAGCCTGGCCAGGGAGAGGGGACATGGGCAGTTGACTGGCCTGCCTGCTGGTTGAACTCCTGGTCGAAGGGACAATTTGCATATTAGCCTTTTATTATATAGGATATACACTGAGTGGCCAGATTATTATGCATTCAGAAGTCATAATAATCTGGCCACTTAGTGTATGTAATTCTCAAGAGTTAATTTGGAATTTTCAGGTCCAAAAAGCAAGACACAATTGTGTGTGGACTACTCTAATTTATCAAAATACAATTTATTGTCAAAGCTATGGATAAATTAGTTCTATCTCTCAGGAACTGAGGCCAAAAAAGGAATGGAAAATCGCCTCAGAAGCAACTGATGCATAGTGATTGAAAAATTAATAAGGAGCTGCTCCCTCTAGCCCCTGAGTCTCTGCCAAGCATCATACCAGATAAGAGATGAAAAGAGAAGTAGAAGGAGTAATGCTATAACAGAGAATAGAAATATGGTCCCAACATTCTGGATTTTAATTAATTCTCCCACAGAGGAAGGTTACGTTGGCAGGCCAATCCATATTTGGCTGCAAAATGGACAGTGTAATAAAATATTGTCTAATGCTCAGCCAGCATTGCTCAGTGTTGAGCGTTGACCCTTGAACCAGGAGGTCACAGTTCGATTCCTGGTCTGGGCATATGCCTGGGTTGCGGGCTCAATCCCCACCCACTGTGGGGCGTGCAGGAGGCAGATGATCAATGATTGACTCTCATCACTGATGTTTCTCTCTCTCTCTCTCTCTCTTCCTCTCTGAAATCAATAAAAAATATATTTTTAAAAATAAAGAACAATATGTATCCTTAATTTTAAAATATTGTCTAATAACAATTGAAAATACAAGTGTAGAAAACATTACTGTGACCTCTGATTGGACACATAGTTGACCTTCTCTCCCTCAATAAACCCCATTAAAATGAGAGTTAAAAGATTAAAATGACATAAGTTCACAACATCATTTTTTACTATGCAAGGAGCCTTGGGGAGGTAAGAGATTCACACAAGTCTCTAGAAGCCAGAAAGAATGCAGATGGGATAACTGCAAGGAAATGGGGCAATCCCTGTTTGATGAGAGTTAAGGAGTGGTAGAAAAATACCTGCTTCAGGTGACAATAATATTAATGTCTTAAGGGAAAACAGAGGAGTGGCCACCACAATGTGTGGAGAAGGCCTGTGGACTGAAGGGTCCTGGGTTCAATTCTGGTCAAGGGCACATGCCCAGGCTATGGGCTCAATCCCCAGTAAGGGAAGTGCAGGAGCAGCCAATCAATGATTCTTTTCCATCATTGATGTTTCCATTTTTCTATCCCTCTCTCTTCCTCTCTAAAAGAAAAAAAGGAAAAAAAAAAAGAGTATAGAAAAAAAAGTAGTGTCTTGGAGAACTAATTATAATCCTGTTTCAATGTGGCCATTACACAGCACAGATTATTTGTTTTCATTCTTTCTTTTCAACCAGACCACGAAGGAAAAGGCCACACCAAGTGCAGGCATAGTGGACGTTCTGAGGCATTCTTTACCCATGAAAGAAAGCAGCTCATTTGGAAATTTATTTGGAGCTCTTTGGGTAGCATTGAGTCACTGATCTGATAGTGTGTAGGGCAGAAAGCAACATTACATAAACTAAGAAGACAGGTTATAGCTACCAGCTGTGCTCTGCAGGGTGTGTAAAATGACTTATTAGTGGATTGAAAGCAGAAAAAAAATAATAAGCAAATGACAGTTTCTAATCTTTCCATTTCAGTGATCAATGGTGAGACAATTAGATATCTGGACTCGTTTTGAACAACAATGATATTTGGATGCCAAGTGTCTTACTCAAATGGATTTCCATGAGACAATAAAATGACAAGGCCTAAATGTCAATACCACCAAAGCCCCACTAAGCTGTAAAGAAAAACAGCCAGTAGGGAAAACTTGCTCTCCGTGGTCAGGCCCAGCAGCAATGATTCCCCTCAGCTCTGTGCTCAGCTTTTCTTGAAATAACAAACCCTCCAGAGAGAGAAGGCATTGTGTGCTCTGCCATAGTGGGGATGGGAAAAATCTCGGCCGGCAGCAATGGGAACTGGCTAGGCAGACTGGCAGACACCAGCCCTGGGAACAAAAATCAACAGCATCCTTCATGTTTAAGACAGGCTCATCTGTACATCTTCAGAAGGAGCCTTGACAATGGAATTCATGGCCACAGTCAGAGGTCGACAGGCAAAAGGGCAGCTAGTGTCAAAAACATCCTTTATACAAGCTCCCCAAACTCCTGTTTCCTATTTAATGCTTTTGGCTTTTGAACTACTCAGACAGAATATTTTGCATGGTCGTGGGAGCGGGGGTCGTCGTGAGGGATAGGCTGGGTTGCTATTCTGTGCTATCATTCTTGAAAAATCCTCCAAAGCTGAAAGTGATGGCAGGACCACTGACACTAAATTCAAATCTTGCCTCCCGGTGCATCCCTGTATACCAGAAATTCAGGAAAAGACAGTTTCCCAAATATTTCCAGCTTTGGAAACTACACACACACACCAGGTTCACTTACTCCAAGAAGTTCCGTATGATATATAATTAATATACATTCTCTTCACCCAATTGACTTATCAATTTAATTAAACGTATTTAAAAACAATTGAAAAGTTAGATAATTGAATTTTCTCCTTTGTTGTTAAGTTTTCTGCTTTTTTTTTTTTTTCTTTTTCTTTTTTTTTTTCTATTAGCAATTCCAATTCTGGACCACAAAGCAATTTGTATTATTCAACTTTCCTTATTTTTGACCCTTTATACAATTATTCATCCTGGGGAAAAAAGTGAGTGACAGTTTAATGAATGAAAGAATCAGTGCAATCACCCCAAATCTTTAGTATAAACAGTTATTGTATCAATGATGTGGCGTGGTTCTCAGAGTGATTTGGGGGCCTCTGAAGGTCTCTGGGATCCTTTTGGGGGAGAGGAGGTACATGAAGTCAAACTATGTTTACGATACTACTATGGTGCTATTTGTCCTTTTCACTCTCATCCTTCACAGTTGTACAGTAGAGTTTTCCACAGGCTTCAGGCCATGAAATGATGCCATCCTTCTTCAGCTATTGAAATGTTTTGTGTGGTCTGGTCTTGTACTTTAAAAACTGTTCCTTGCATTTGTGAACTCGGGGAGAGAAAAAAAAAAAAGGACATCTACTAAAACAGGCTCCTGGTGGCTAACTGGGCTCAAACAAAAAGGCAGTGCCTCACAGCCATTTATGCACCTTATGTAGGTGCTTATTACACACTCCTTGTAAACTAATGCCTCTCCCCAGGGGGCAAAGTTTGAGTTTTCTGTCCAATGACACATTGGGTGTAACTCAAGATGCACCTCAAGGCAGGTGGAACTTCTGAAGGAACCTCCATCGCCCATTCCTGAAGACAAAATTGAGCCATGGACTTCCCCTATAGCAACCTCTACCAGTCCCTTGAGGATGAGTTTGATAAAAGCAAAGTTACTACACCAGGGAAAATGAGATAAATTTAAGGGAACTCAGGTTATTGAGAGGAAAAACATGGGATTTTGAAAAGTTTTGGTACATAGTGAGGGGGATTTAAAACTGGAGATGAAAATGAGGAATTCCACTTTTTTGAATGAAAATTTTTCTCAATTCCTTCTCCTGTTCTACACTATTAGCAAGCAATCTTTTGTTGTACATTAACATTTAATATTTTAGTAAAGCTTGTCTTCAAGTGTTACAATATAAAGCGCGCTAGTTCCTCACTTTATATGTTGATAAGCAGTTTAAAAAGCTGATACCACACTCTTCAGAATGGCTGCCCCAAGCAAAAAGGAAAAAATATTTCCTTTTTAATTTTCTTCCAGGAATATATCAAGCACTTAAAAAACATATGTTCTATCCAGTTATTTCAAACTAGAGGTCTGGTGCACAAAATTCATGCACCAGAGTGGGCGGGGGAGTCCCTCAGCCCAGCCTGCGTTCTCTCGCAGACAGGGGCCCATCAGGGGATGTCTGATTGCTTCAGAGGCGGGAGAGGCTCCTGCCACTGCTGCACTTGCCACCTGTAAGTCCACTTCTGTCTGAGAGGCACTCCCCCTATGAGAGTGCATTGACCATCAGGAGACAGCTCCTACATTAAGCCTCTTCCTCCTGGTGATTGGTGCATATCATAGTGACTGGTCATACTGTCATTCAGTCAATTTGCATATTAGTCTTTTATTATATAGGATCATGATTTATATCCCCAAATGTGTATATCTTTCACCTCAAGCACAAAGTTACCCCCAAACTCCAATTTCCACTCAACACTTATACTCATTAAAGTCCTTGGGGCTAATGAGAGTGTAATAAAATGATACTACACTGAAAAACTTAATTCACAGAGAACAATTTTTTTTTAATTCAGTGACTTTCTCACCCAAATATTTTTAATATGAGAAAAAGGAAAACTCAAATCATAATATATAATAAGAACCTTTTGATTAACAAATACAGATAGTTTCATGCAAAATATTTATCTGGATAAATATTAGCACACAATAATCATCATTTAATGCATAAATGCTGAATTGTGTTCTTTCTGCACACCTCCCAGAAACCACTAGAGAAAACAGAAGGCACAAGCACACTAGCAAGCACCTACTGTATGTTAAGAACTCCATATATTTTTTCATTTAAGCTCCCTAACCATCTAGAAAGTATGTATCACCAGCTGTGGTCCATAGATGAGGAAACGGTTGCTCATAAAAGTTAGATAACTTGCTTAAGACCATGCAGAGGACTGAATGGAAACCAGCATTTAATACCAGGCCTTCCTGGTTCTAGGACTCGTCCTGGTTCCTTTACACAAGGGTGTCTCCTGGAAGCAATCTCTTAGTATTAAGAATTTTCCCCAGAGCCAAACATGTCTCACCTGACCCCAGCTGACCCAGAAATACTAATTATAAAAAATTTCCAAGTATTTTCACCCTGGCTTTTCCATGATTTTAACATGTTCTGTTAAGCAGAATGATATAACAATGAGTACCTTTTCTTTACAAAGTAATTTAGAGAACAAAACCCATCATGTATATTTTGCTCTGTCATCACCAACTTCGCCATAATTCAGATAAGCAGAAGCTTAGCCACCTAGATTTCTATAGCTGGGTTGAAAGGGTGGGGAGGGTTTCAGAAACTAACATACATGCAAGACCAGGAAGTCCCAAAGCCCCCAAGAGTACAAGGGACTTCACACAAGGGATGCCAAGGGAAGGTGCCCACACAACTTGGAAAGGATGTCTGAGAGCCCAGCCCTTCCTTAGGAAGCTGTCTGCTCACCCACCACTGGGCTGAGGGGACAGGAAGAAGAAGAAGAGACTTTCTGAGGCACTGCATGTCCTCAACTGTCCTCAATACCCTCTCTAGTCCCCAAAAGGCCAGATAATGCTTAGTATATCTGAATTTTACAACATGTGCACAACAGTATATATGCTTAATTTAAAATATGGGTTAAAAAAAACACTAGAATGCATCACAAAGTTAATAAAAGTTATATCTGGATAATGAGATTACTGATTGTGAGTTCTCCCTGTATTTTCTACCTCTTCCAAAATTGTCATAAAACGTTGTTTTTATAGTAAGAAAGAAATGTCTATGTAGCTACATGTAGTATACAGCATTTTAAGTATTTCCATTGTCAAATTTTAAAAGAAGCTGTAACTAGGAAGGTGCAGCTTGACTATCCAGAACAGTTGCTTTCTGATGGGTCTCAGAACACTGAAGTAATGCTGAGGTTTTGACACAAACCACTTCAGATATGCTTGTCCAAATTGCCTTGTTCTTGGTGGCAATGGGTCACAGAAGATCTATTTCAGTCATTTGTGCCAGGACTTTTTCTTTTAACTGTGGTATCCTCCCTATTTCATCTCAATGTTCAAATCTCTAAAATTCAGCCAGTCAGCTTATCCATTTCCTCCATCTATTGTGCTGGAACATAATACAAATTTCTCAGTAGAAATGGCACAAAGCCCAGTTCATTAACTCAGTAGCATCACCATGTGTCTCTGACAACACTAACTACTTTGGCTTCCACAAGATGCACGTTCCCAAATTCTGGTGCATGGCTGGAATCCAGCAGCTCCCACATGGAGCACTTCCTTGAGTGTTTGAGACAATTACTAATGTTTAAGGATGAGGATATTGGACCACAGAGTGCCATTAAATGTACTTCTGACCTTCAAGATCGGTGCATGCTTAACTTCTCCGCGTGAATCCTGCATGCTCCCAGCATGTAATGCCGAGCAAGAGATTACGTTTCAGGGGAATAGCTTTGCAATCACAGAGGCAATGTTTTAAAAAATGAAGGAAGTAAGAATACAAATGTTGAGAAACTACTCAGGAGATTTCTACCAGCAGGTAGTTTATAAATTCAAAACCGGGAATATAGCCTCTAAGGATTCAGCCCGTCCAATTTTGAAAATTTTATCTTTGTCATAATTTGTGGTGCTGTTTATCCATTTCTAGTGTACACACACAAAAAGCTAGAACTGCACATCGCTGAAATCACAGGAAAGTAGAGCTAGATGCTTCCTGATGCCCACCGGATGAGCTTGGTGACCTTCCTCCAGGGTTTCGTAGTTTACTTAGGAAAACCCACACAAACAAAACTGCCTATAAATAAGGGGTAATGGATATTTGTAAGACTTGAGGAGATCACAGAGGTGGCACTGTCATGGGCCAAAAATGAATCAGGAGGCAGAAGGAGGGAAAAAGAGTGTCCAGGAAGAAGAGGGACAGCACTGCACGTTAGTATCTGACAAGTTTAGCCTTCAATTGCCACTGAACATTTTGGCTTTGTTTTCCCATTACAAACAAAACACATAGAAACATCATGAGTTTCTGAGTACTATGGAACTCAAGCAACAACTATAAAAATGCTATGAAAATATGAAATAGACACACCGTCTATCAATCATTAACTACAACAACAAAAAAGTATAATTGCTGTTTTATTTTGAAGTGAACCATTCATCCGGAGGGACAAACTGCCTGAGGAATAAGAGTGGGGATGTAAAGACTAGGATTCTACATTGGAGGGAGAAGGGAAAGGATTGTTACTATTTCAGTAATTAGTTACCTTTTTTATACCTGCTCACTAGCCACAGGGACAAAAACACACCTTTATGTCTAAAGAAAGAGCCTCATGTATAATTAAGTAATTCAGTTAAGCTCTCTTAACTGATGATGATATTAACTGTGAGTCCATATTGTTTTCCTCTTAAAAGAGAATTGCAAAGAAAAAAAACACACAAACACCCTGATCTCTTAACACTGAAGAAAGCAAACACAATACTGCTTTCAATCAATCATTCATCTAAATCCATTCATTTACTCAAATACTAGTGCATTTTAGTGTTATGCAATAGTTCATATAAACTTTCCTGTAGGAGAGTATATTTAATTTTTTAAGTTTTAAAAAATATATTTTATTGATTTTTTTTACAGAGAGGAAGGGAAAGGATGAGAGAGAAACATCGATCAACTGCCTCCTGCACACCCCCTGCTGGGGACAGCCCACAACCAAGGTACATGCCCTTGACCAGAATTGAACCTGGGACCCTTCAGTCTGCAGACAGACATGCTATCCACTGAGCCAAACAAGTATATTTATTTTTTGAGCTGCCCTAATCAATTACTATAAACTAGGTGGTCTAAAATAATATAATTTTGTTATCTCACAGTTCTGGAGGCTCTAAGTCCAAAATATAGGTGTTACCAGAGTTGGTTTCATAGAGGTTCTGAGGTAGAATCTGTTCTATGACTCTCCTCTAGCTTTCAATAGTTGCTGCCACTCCTTGTGCTCCTTGGCTTATAAATTCATCACTCCAGTCTCAGACTCTGCCTTCACATGATATTCTCTCCTGTGTCTGTGTCTGTGTCCTTTCTCCTCTTCTTATTGGACACCAATAAGAAGTCATATTGCGTTAGAACCCACCCTAATTGAGTATGATCTCATCTTAACTTGATCACATCTGCAAAGAACCTATTCTAAATAAAGTCATATACACAGGTCCTGGGACTTAGGATTTCCACATACCTTTTTCCCCCAAACTCAACCCACAACAGAGAGCACACACCCCACTACATGGCCATAGTTAATTTATACTATTGCCTTTTCCACCAAGTAAGAGGCTGTGATTGATGTTAAGGAGATTACAGTCCAGAGAGAGAGACCTAAATTACCTATCTTCCTTTCTCTTATTGTCCATCTCCACCTTAAGACTATAAGCTCCTGAAGAACAGGCACCAGGTCTATTTTCTGCTTCTCATTACATTCCTATATCCTTGTACAATATCAGGGATAGAGCAAGCTTTCAAGAAATAATTGTTGCCCTGACAGGTTTGGTTTAGTGGTTAGAGCACATGTGTCAAACACAAGGCCTGCGGGCCAAATCCGTCCCGCCAGGCCTTGCAATGTGGCCCGCACCACGCTGTCATCACTGCACTCCGCTGCGTTTCCATCACAATGACAGCTTATGACTGTTCAGTAAACCATTCGGCCCGCGATTTAGGATTTTAGATTTTGGCCCCTTCTCTGATTGAGTTCGACACCCCTAGGTTAGAGTGTTAACCCACAGACTGAATGGTCATAGGTTCAATTCCCAGTCAAGGACACATACCTCGGTTGCAGACTCAAATCCCCAGCCTCGGTCCAGGTGGGAACTGGAAGCAACCCATTGATGTCTCTCTCACATCAATATTTCTCCCTCTCTTTCTCTTCCCTACTCCTTCCATTCTCTTTTAAAAACTCAATGGAAAAAATATCCTCAGATAAAGATTAGAAATAAAAAAAGAAATAATTGTTGAATAAATGTATGAATAAATGACCAAATTAACTAGATACATGCAAAAATTAAATAAATTTATACAGGTTACAAAGACAGGAAAAAGGCCTCTCTTTCTCTTTGCTGTGGCCTTCCACAATTTATGAGAAGCACCGGGTAATTAAACCTTAAGATTGTTAGCTCCTCTGATTCAAACAGCCCCTCTGTTCAAACTGCAAGATAAGGAAAACTGCTCTCAAGGCTACTCATTCCTGCATGCCCCTCCTCCTTGATGTTTTCAGAACTCAGGGATAATTTGTACCCAGGAGCCTCTAGTTAATAGAAAGTTCCCTCTCCACCTCCCCTTTGAATAAGCCTCTTTTGAACTCTTCATAATGTTTGCTCTAAGCATTGTTTGATTGGCTTGAGCAAAATACAGGTAAGACACCTCCCTAGGACAGACTGTCTCCTGGAAAACAAACAAAAAAGAATAACTTTTCAAGACAGACCTTGGTATCTGCTCAACTTCAACACAACACAAAACCCTTCCTTCCTTATCACCTAGCTTAAAAGAGCAGGTTGCCATTAGTTTCTTGCCCTGTATTGATTAGTGATGCACTGGGCCTTTCCTCTCTTGGAAAGTAAAATAAACTTCCTCTCTGCATATCTTCTTTTAGCTGTAAATTCTTTCATGGCCTCACATCACTGGCCAAACCCTAACACAGGTAATAGTGGTATACATAATTGGCCAACAATGAGGCATAGAGAGGGAGAAATAATCCTAATTAGTAGGACTGTGAAAGGTTTAATGAGAGAAAAGGTATTTGAACTCAGTCTTGTGGGGTTAGTAGGACCTTACAAATTAATAAGAAATAAAATGCATGACCAAACAGTACATGACCAAATGCATAACCAAACAGTACAAGTACAGGCCTACAAATACAAAGCACAGTCTTGGGGGAACAGCTCATAGACCAGATAAGCCGGAGCAAAGGGACCTAACGGTTGTGAAAATACTTGGGATGAAAAGAGGATGAGAGGCGGCTCACTGAGGCCTCTGAACACAGGCTGTTCTGTGCGCATAAAGATGCCACTGAACGTTGTTGAGAAGGGAAATGACACAATCCTACCTGTGCTTCAAAAGGAAGAAAAAAAAAAAGAAATGATTCATTCATGTGTTCCTTCTATATCCTCCTATCTGAGTGATAGTTCTTATATTACTACAAGGAGTATTTTATGTTTACCTGTACATCTACCATGTATCGATACTTATTTGCCTGAGGAACTCCGAACTCTACATAAGCAATTACATTTTATAATTACTGAATAATTATGTTATGTGTGTTATATATGTATTATACTATTGTATAAATTATATAATTAATTACATATATTTTATAACTAGAAGATTATACCTGGAGAACTGCTTAAGTAGGATGATGTCACAGGTCCTAAATCTCTCCTGGAGGTAATGACATGGAATTTGAAGCCCAGGGGAAGTTGGATTTTCTACCAAAGTAATATGTTAAGAAGGACTTCACCTGAACAAAGCATTCCCACTTCTGGGTCCTGCCTTTGGTTTTGATTTGATCCTGTCAAGTCTACAGACCAAGAACATTTACATTCAAGGGGTGACAGGATTACCATCTGCTGTTCTCTCCATAAAGCACCAGGGACCTCAGCACTTACCACTGACATCCGACGAACAGCCAGGCACCACTATGGTGGGACTTGAGAGCCACCCCAGTTATCCAGGGAGCTTTTTTCAGTGGCTGAACTCTGCCACTAAAAAAAGTGAGGTTTAGTAAGGTCTTGATGCCTCCAAAAGTCTTTAGCAATAATGTAAATAAAATAAACAAACAAACAAACAAACAAACAAATAAAATGAGCATCACTCATTTTTAGGAAGAAGTAAGTGTTCAGCCATTCACCTGTGAGGAGGATTTATTATATGGGACTGTTAACCAAGAGAAACAGCTACCCTAAAGAGATTCTGATCCAGCCAACAGGTTCTGCTTAAACAAAGAGGGACTGAATGGGTAGAGAAAACCTGAGTGAACAGAATGGAGATGGCATGAAGGAAAAATAAAATTCATCTCATTCTCACAAACCCTAGAGGGTAGGCCCCAGAATTTCTAGTTTATGATCATCTCTTCGTTATTTAGACTGCAAGACATGGGAAGGATCAGGGCTGTGTTTATCTATGTCCCACTGGTATCCAAGTCCTAGTGCACAGGAGACAGCCAATGAATGTGCTGAAAACAGTGAGCTGCCACGCAGAAGGGTTGCTGTTCCTGGCGCTTGGAGTACATGTCTCTGACCTTGCACACCCCCAGCACATATATTAAAATTATGCCCTATGAGCTAACCCCTCCCAAAAGACAACAGCCCCCGTAAGAAAAGGAAAAGTGTTTGCTTATTCAGAGGGTAGTCTCTGGCATTTAGAAAGCATATAATTCTTGAATCTCAAGGGGCTTAAATAATGTACATGAAGTTAAATAGCTAATTAACAAGAAGCTTAGTTTGGAGCTAAATCTGTCTCCATCTAAAATCTATGCTTTTCCTATGTACCTCACTGTAGAAAGGTTTATATCTACTACACAGCTTGGCATGAACTGGCCTTTTGTGAGAGGATTAAAATGTCTTTGAAAATAGAAGAACCATTGTCCTCCCGCCTCTTGAAGACAATTTGTACACTGTTGACCCCTGAACAACATGGTTGAACTGTGTAAGTGCACTTATATGTGGATTTTTAAAAATAAATACCACAAGTGTACTTTTTCTCCCTTATGATTTTTAAATAACATTTTATTTTCTCTAGCTTACTTATTGTAAGAATACAGTACAACATACATATAGGTATTAAATACACAAAATACATAATAGGTGTTAATTGAATGTTTATGTTATCAGTAAGGCTGCTGATCAACAGTGGGCCATTAGTACAGTCAGTCCTCCATATCCATGGATCAAAAATACTGTTTTCAAACCACAGCTGGTTGAATCCATAAATATGAAACCCATAGATATGGAAGGCCAACTGTAGTTCAATTTCTGGGGAGTCAAATATTATATGCGGATATTCGAGAGCGTGGAGGATCAGATCCCCTAACCTTCGAGTTGTTTAAAGGTCAAGTGTACTTATTTACTAAGAGTATTTCAATTACTTAATATCTGGTCAAAATACAGGTGTAACACGATTTAATCACACTCAAAAGCATACATATTCCAAATGTTCAAATACAGATACATTTTTTAGTTATTCATAGTCTTAAATTTCTGTTTAAAGAGGACAAGCTTAGGTGGACATAGAAAGTTTTAGAGAAATCCAAAGCAATTTTTAAAAAATAAGGCAATTCCTATTTTAGGTGTAATCTTGCTCTCATTTGGAAATTCTGTAAATTTCCTGTTCAAACCTATTCTCCTAAATCCCACCTCCTTACTTAAAAATGGAGAGGAATAAATCTTCAAAAACTAATTATTTTTAAACTATAGTTCTTCACATGGCCTATAGACTTTATCCTCTTGCTAAAAAGACCAAAAACATATTTTTAATAGAAAAAAAGCAACTTATAAAATGCACTAGGCTTAATTAAACACTTATAAACTCTTGAATTAAGAAAATTTAATTAAAGCACTTAGGCAATATATTTCATTCTAGTGGACTGCATAAATTAACATTGCATCTACAGACATCCCAATAATATGAATATAAACAAAATTTACATTAGACTCATACTGTTAAAAATTACACATAAAAACATAAGAAAAGGAATTCTATTTTGTGGAATGCTTTGTCCTTTTGTATCTAGAGTTTTACGAAATGGGCCGCTCTCTATAACCTATAAAATGTTACCACTGTTGGGCAAGAATTCTGCACAGCTGAGCTGTAACCACAGTCTACAAGAAATTTAGCATGAAGTTAACATGACAGATGGGGCGGTTTTTCCCATTAGTGATAAATTAACAAGTTTAACTGTTACTGACCATAAAACTCATCTTTACCATATTTCCTTTGTATTCTTAAAAAGCTTTGGGAAGGTTTTAGGAAAAGAGTTCCAGAGTAAGACATTCAGTTGACTGGTAGTTGACTAGATAATTGGCTGGTTAGACAAACACATTTTAAACATCCATCTTGGTTTCCTCACCAATAAAATGGATTTCTGAGTAGCTGATTAGAAAATGAATTCTATTACAACTCCTTTATACTTTTCAGTTTCTCAAGATATTCACTGAGAATAAAGGGACCTTTTGAAGGTACCAAAATAATAAATAATAAAATAGTAATAAAAATGCCTTTAAGAAGATTATTAAGAAGTTCTACAAAAGGTTATCACCACCTTGTTGCAGATCCCAACTACCCTAAATGGATACTCCAAATGATGCCTACACAAGCATCAATTTGAGAAGGCAAGCTGTCCTAACTACCTCTGTACAAGGAAGAACTGTTTTTAAGTACTGAATTTGAAACCTTTGCTTCCACCTAGTCTTGGAGAGATGCTGAGAAGATTAGTATCAAAATGACTCTAAAAACACTGGAAGAGGACAGTCTACCTTATGGCCACTCGGATTGTACCTGATTGCCCGTGCTGGCAAAGGGTCCTTCCCCAAAAGGGAAATTGACGTTCCTGATCTATTTGCTCCCTCATAACTGATCAAACTAGAAGAAAGGATGCTCAGCTATTCTTTTTTCCCACCCATTCTTTAATCAGTAGGCAGAGCTAATAGAACAAAGATCTTTTTATTTAAATTGTCTACATAAGTATCGATGGTGACATTCTAAAAGGTCTTGCATTTTGCCTATAAATTGACTAATAAAATTATATATACTGCTATAGGGGATTTCAATATAATGGTCCACAAATAAAAGGTTAAATCCAGAAGATAAACAAAACAAAACAAAACAAAACAAAAAACAAACAAAAAAACAAACCTCAAGTAAAATGATCTATGAGGGGAAACAAAGAAACTGATTTGTCCACCTCACTGCCAATCCTATATAATAAAGAGCTAATATGCTAATTAGACCAAACAGCAGAACGACCTTGAAGGCCAGGCTGCGAGAACTGATCCCCTTGTGGAATTTCAAGCTTCGAGCCTCTAGTTTAAATATAAAATGGAAAGAGATGAAATTAAGTTTTGTGACATTTAAAGGGTAAAAGTAAACCTGGTCTCAGTACTATCTGAAAGGATAAAGTCACTACCTAATTCTTTGTTGCTTGAAGGTAAGAGTTTCTCATCATCAAGATTTCCTTGTCTAATACATGACTCATGCACAAAAGATTAAAAAAAAGTTCTGCCTTTCTTAAAGATAGGCCAAGCGAACAGCATTGTACAGAGGCTGTGTCAGAGAGGGGGGAAAATGTATTTGGTTATTAATATTCCCTTTCCTGCTATCCTGTCTAACACAGTACTGGCTGTTTCCTTATCCCACCACAGAGGAACAATAGGACCCTGCAAATCAACAGTGCCATCCTCCAACAATAGGCACCTTCTCAAGGAATCAGGGTGTCAGACTCCCAGAGGCTATGGCATCTGTAATGGATAATTCCAATTAAAAGTAGTAAAAGCCCGAAACAGTAATAATAATAATTTTTAAACCCTGTATGTTAGTAAACTGGAAGGGGGCGGGGGACAGAGCAACCATTTCTTTAGCAACAGCTGTGCAGACAGATTTTCACCCCCCAACCATTCAGATCTTTCAAAGCCCTCATTCCCAACTGCTGCCTTCATACTGGCAAACCCAAGAAATTCAAGACATGTAAACAAGAATAGATTTGCCCTTAAATCCCAAGGTCAAAGGCAGCATCTGTTGTTTCAGAGAACAAGAAGAGCTTTCTTTTTGCTGGTTAGTTTGTTGTTATTTTTCTTTCCTTTTTTTTTTTTTTAACAGAAAAGAAAGTAAACACACATTTTCTGGCTGTTTCCTCATCACCTTAGGTGGAGCAAAATAAAAAAACCTGCATAAAAGGGAATAAACATCCAGCATTTTGATATTGGAGTTGCAAGGATGAAAGCCGGGACATGCTGTGATTTTTAAAGCTGACAGGAAAATTTCATTTTCATACCAAGTCCTCCTCATGCCAGTTGGCTATTAAATTATTCAAGGAATTTTCCTGTTTATAAAGATTAATAATATCACCCAAGCCATTTCTGAAAAGTACCTTCACCTTCTGTAGGAGACAGATGGACAAACGGAAAACAGCCTATATCATGTTACAGGCAGACAAAGAGATTTCAGATCACCAGATGAACACACCAGGCAGGCAAAGAATGATCAAAGGAGCAAGATATAAAATAACTGACAAATGGGACGAAATATTTCTCAGAGCCATCATTTTGAACATAAACATAATTTGGAGCCTATTGTAATGCATTTTTATTTGTTTCATGCTCCCCAAACCAGCTAATTAGAATAAATGTCAGTTCTAATTTAATCAGACTTTGAAAATCTGGTGGAACCTTACTAAAGGTATCGGGGAACAAAGGCACCGCCTGTGTTAAAGGCTTTTTATGTTTTAGTAAGAAATGTGTCCTAAAATTCTAATGGTTGGTTCCCTAGTATTATAGATGGTGGGATTTTTTTTTTTTTTTGTACTTTTACATTATTTTAAGTATCAGCATTTCTTGAGAAGATATTCTGGCTTCTACAAAAATTGAGCATTTCCCATTTGCCCATTTCCCCATAGATAAAGGGATTTCCCCAAAGTTGTATTTCAGAAAGGGTCAACCTGAAAAGACTACAGTGTCATTAAAATCACAGATGGGTTTTATCTTTAGATTCACTGAAGCAGGCAGCATTTATTTTTTACTAAATACCTAAGTAACTGTAATCCCACAAATAATGCAAGAATCAGTTTCAGAAAAAGGTCAAGAACCGGCCTCCCCACCCCCCCCCAATCCCACTCCCAATGATCATAGGTAAACCATTGTTACCACTTAATAAATAGTTTCTAGAACTTCATAAAAGCATATATACAATAAAATTTTTTATAAAGTATTTAAAAAAACACACTGGGATCATATTGTATTTTCTACATTTCCCTCTCACCTACCCAAATGGCTAAGAAAACATAACCAATTCAACCAGGGAACTTGTTTCTAGGTCTACCATACACATTTATATGCACACAAATAGATATGCACATATACTTTAGCACAGAATGGTACAACATAAGCCACTGAGGAAAAGCATCTTTGTCCTTCATTTTAGTTCTTAGTTACCTATGGAAGCTAAATAGCAGATAAAGCAAAAATGCTCCTTTTCCCCAACAAAGCTTTGACTTTGGTATTAGTAGCTTTTTATTGTTGTTGTTTAGAGTCACCAAACTTTGACCAATAGGAACATCTGGTCCACCACCTGTTTTTGCACAGCTAGGGCATTAAAATGGTTTTACATGGTTAAATATTTGCAGGAGAAAAAAATTTTTTAAGAAGAATAATAAATTTTAAAAAAAAGACAACATATGAAGACATGTGAAAGTTATATGTAATTCACATTTCTGTGTCCATAAACAAAGACTGACTGGATCACAGCCACACTCACTCCTTGGCCTGTTGTCCAGGGCCGCTTTTGTGCTACCAGGGCAGTCATTGAGTAGATGCAACAAAGACCCTATTTCCACACAGCCTGAAAAAATTTACTATCTGGCTCTTTACAGAAAAAGTTTGCCAACCCCTGTCTTAGCACATGAAATTTATTTTTCTAATATCACACTGGTAAAACATTTCTTTCTATGCCAGTGGATAAAGATGACCAGAAAAGTATGCTGGGAGGCAAAACTAGAAAACAGTTGGCCTCTTAATCCAACAAATGGGTCATTTACATCTGGACAAAGTCCAGCTTCTTTTCCTGAATTTACAGAAAACCCTATTCTTCCTAAGAGATTATTTTCTATCAGCTATTGAAGTAAGGGTGTCCTGGACTGATTATATTGCTCTACAGTCTAATTCATTTGTCTCTGTGTTGAACACCTACTGTGACCATTCCAGAGTCAACAAGCTAGACATCATTTCTGCCCTCAGGGACTCTCAGCCCAGCATGTTCCTTACAACTGTGAGAAGCTATTACAGGAAAGATGGGGAACTGAGCATGGTCTGAAGACCAGGACTGGGAAAGATGTGCAGTAATTTCACTAAACCAGATGGAAGACTCTTTTAAAAACAGAATGTGGTTGCTGCACAAGAAATCAAGTAGCAATGAGAAACTGCCACCACCTCACTGTCTCCGTGTCCTCACACTCTGTTCTTTATAGGCTATGATTTAAAGTAAAATGTGAATTTTAGACTCTGATAAAGATGGGACTCATTCCAGTTTATGACCGTTCAACTGTGAGTGCGCTGCACCATCAACAGATTGTGAGTTTAAATTTTTTTAAGTGGATCTAATCCAACCACTAAACCCAGGACCTCTCCATGGAAAACAGAAATGAAACTATTGTACGTTTAGGAAACATCCAATAAGATTTAAAAAACAGCCAAAACTGGTTTGGTTCAGTGGATAGAGCATCAGCCTTCGGACTGAAAGGTCCCAGGTTTGATTCCGGTGAAGGGCATGTACCCTGGTTACAGGCACATCCCCAGTGGGGAGTGTGCAGGAGGCAGCTGATCAATGTTTCTCTCTCATCGATGTTTTTAACGCTCTATCCCTCTCTCTTCCTCTCTGTAAAAAAATCAATAAAATATATTTTTTAAAAAATATTTAAAAAGCAAAAACACCCCCTGCTTCATTCCACAATGTAATCCCAGTAGCCACTGGCAGTGACATCTTGCCACTCCCAAACAGAACTCCACCCCGGTAACAAAGGATCCATGTCCAAATAAATCCATATGATGGTTTTTATACACCTGAAATTCCCATTCACACAAAGTGGGAAGGGGAAGAGAGGAACAGGCAAAGAAGATTTCCCTGTTTGAAGTTAGAGTGAAGCTCTAGTAGTACTAACTTCAAGGTTCTGCATCTTTAAGGCTTGAATTCTTTTGAGTAACTGAGCTATGGGGACATTCAAATTGGGTCAGAGTCCCTCACTCGCACAGGCTTCCTTGGTGTCCTATGCTCCTGTTGACTTCATAGAGAACTAAGCAGGCATAAAAGGTCTCCGGAGAGAAGTAGCAACCGGAATCTAGGGCAGAAAGAACAGAATGACTTTACGCTGCTGCTACCGGGCCTCTGTTATTTCACAGAAGGCTGAGCCAGCCCTGGTTAGTGGAGTTGTATCTGACACTATCTACGCTGGTTTTCTCCGTAGAGCCTGAGTTGGTGAGGGTGAGCTGTTCTTATTCCTCTAATGGGTGGTGTTTAGATGGTCCCCCTTACCTACACAAATAACTCAGTTTGAGGGTTAGAAAGATTTTTGTAATTCGCCAAAGATAAAAATTATACAACAAAATTACAGTTAGCTAAGCTTTAGACACACCAGACTTTTGGACCTACAAATATCCAGATATCACCTAGCTCTAAAATGGAAACGCTGACCTCATCTTAGAGTAAGGGCAGTTTGTTAAAGAGAAGGACTGAGATTGGCTGGTGCTGTTTCTGATGGGTCAACCTTTCTGTCAGCAAACAGGGCAGAGACCAGGAAGATGAACACCAAGAAAGGTGAAGGAGAAGTTGCCTGGAACCTTAGTGACAATGATAAAGTTACAATGGCTTAATAAACAAAGAGCCCAAAGGCGAAATGCCTCCACTGAATATGGGCTTTATCTAGGGATTAGTAAGAAGCTCTGGAGAGCTTAATGGCTTCCAAGTATTCCTTTGACGTAAGTCACATGAGTTATGATGAATAAAAATTATTTAACAAGCAAAACTTTGGGATGCCCAGTGAAATGTAAATTAATGGCTAACCTAACTTTTTCATATAAAGTATGTCCCATAGCTAAGTATGTAATATGGGACATAACTTATACCAAGAAATAATTAATTATTAATCTGAAATTCAAATTTCATACTTATGCTATTTCAGAATTATTCTATATTCATGTGTTTGAATTATTCAAATGTTCCACACTTATAGCTATGGGATGTTCTTACATTAAAATGTTATTCACCATTTATCTGAAATTTAAATTTCTATTCAGCGTCTACATTTTTATCTGGAAACTTTCGTTGTGGCCAACACAAACATCCAAAGTCAGTGGCATTTTAAGGGTTTTGGGGGGCAGATCGTGGTTCTCTAATATGCCAAAAGACCACTTTGGAAGGGGTTTAGTTGGAATTTTGTTCCTTAATTGAGGTGTGCAGAAGGGCCTCGAGGTGTGGTTTTTATCTTGAACCCCCTTCTACCATTCATATGAGGCAAACCTCATATAAACTTCTACCATTTATATCAGGGACTTGTACCAGAAAGCAAGTGCCAGAGCCCATACAGGGTTGGGCACGCTGTTCCCAGCCTCCTCTCCTCCATCCTCCATACATGGCAATGCTTGAGGTCCACAATGACCCCCTGGGGTCCCCATGTGCTTGTTTAGTCCTGTTCATCTAAGATGGCGTGCTATGGGGCAGGAAGGGAGGAGCGTCGCAAATGTTCCCAATGAATAGGTGAGGGTTACACATCTTAGGCCCCTAAATAATCATCTTGCCCAGTGTTCTGGATGGACAAAGAGGAGCGTGGCCACACACAATCAATAACATCAAGAGGAAAACTACAAAGGCATTGTTGAATCAATCTTTGCTTTAAAATGCTTTTAAAGTGTATTAGCCCATTTCTTCTTATTTATTATGTAGTGCACGTGAAACACAATTGATAATTGTAGGCACGTCAACAGCCTCGAGTTACCTTTCTACATATTGATTCTCACTACAAAGTGTTGCAGGCAGACAAACCAAAGAAGCAGGCATCTGATCTAAAAGAGCAGCAGTTTCCCTAACAAGTTTCCTGAAAGGCCTATGTCCATCTCTTTCTCCCACAGGAAGAAAAAAAATACCCACTCAGGCCCCCTAACTACTTAGATGTACATAAAATTATAATCAGCAGGTAAAATCTATGCTAGCAGTTCTCAAACATAGATGTGCAACAAAATCACCCAGAGGGCTGTCAAACAGATTGCTGGGTTCCATCCCCAAAATGAAGGATTCTGTAGGTCTGAGGTAGGCCTGAAGAGTGTGTATTTCTTAAAAGTTCCTGGGTGATGTTAATGTTTCTAGTTCAGGGGCCTTTGCTTGAGAAACCCGGGTCTGTAAAATGATAGGTAATGCTATTGTTTAATTCATCCGTTCCCATTGAGTGCCCGTGATTTGTCATATCGTAGAGGCAAACCATCTCTGACCTTGAATGTGCCCTTCCCAGGCTTCTTATCTTGTCTGCTTGTATTTTTAGATTGTCTAGAAAGTTCCCACCTCCCGAACACCACACTTAGAATCACTCACTCCTGCAGGATGTCTGCTCTAGCCCCTAAACACCCCTGCTGCCAACCACACAAAAAGCATCACAAAAACGATGACTTTTTAGAGAATCTTTGGCAAAAATAAAGGATGAAAATTATGCTGTCCCTGAGATGAGACTCTTACTTTAAGACAAAAATCATTTCTGGAATGGTTGAGGGGCAAGTGTCTGTTATGCAATTATACTTCTGCATGATTTGGTTTAATCAGATTGGGTTCTTCCTCCTGCGACATTGAACTAGAGAGGTCAGTAATGAGCATGGGATAAAGTACCTAGCAAATGTAGGTAGAAAAAAACACTGGGAACACGCAGAAAATGGCATCCATGAGAGGACTATGGATGGCAAACGCAGACCCAATGCTACGTGTGTTGTTTGACAATGATAGATCTGACATCTGTGCACATAAGCTACCTTTCCTGGCTCCTTGCATCTAGGAGGGGCTCAAGTGACCAGTTCTGCCTAATAGAGTAAGAGCAGAAGGACTGGATAGTCCCAGGCCTGGCTCCTAAAATGACCCCACAGATGGACACTGTTTCTCTTCAGCTGGCCCTGCAGAAGTTTTTGAGGAGGCGCTAGGGGACACAATGTGACTGGATAGAAGTCGTCAGTATACACCACATGGAAGAGAGTCGCCCATGCAGAACACTGGCCCTGGACTTCACAAGAGCAAAAAACAGACTTTAGAGCACTAAGCCACTGAGGTTTGGGGGTTGTTTGTTACTGCCGCAGAGCCTTCCCTTCCCTAACATGGCTTCCATTAAAAGAATGGAAGATTGCCTCTTCATCATCAGAGCCAGACCAGACCAAATCCTCACTCCATTCTTCTGTATTACGAAGATTCTATCCTGTTTTTACCCCAGATCTATGTCTCTCAAACTCGACTCATTAAGAAAATCACTAGTTTGGAAAAAGAATCCTGTGTTCTCTCCAAAGGCACTGAATCAGAACGCCCAAGGCTGATGCCAGGCCAGTTTTCAGACCTGGACTGCAGGTTTCTCTGCCTGTGGCCACACTGAAAAGCCAGTGTGTCCCTCTCCAACGACTGGCTATACTGTTTATCCAGGTGCATCGTTTAGGACATTTTATCTGGCTTACTAATCTTTACCAAATTATTTTGAAGTGAGGATTTTAAATTATGTATTGGCAGGAATCAAATATTCAAGTGTAATGGGTTTAATTAATTTAAAAGCTTCTCTTTTAAGATGATGCAATAATTGGCATAAAACGGAATGCCTGAAATACCTACCAGTGAGAAAGATTTAAATGCTCAATTAAAACAATTTGAGTTTTATTGGTTGTGAAGGAAGTACTTAAATATGTAAACTAGATTGGCTGCCATGCTCTACAGCTTGGGAATAGCTTCTGCCTGCCATTCCCCACTCCCTTTGGAGGAGTTTTTATGCCTCTTGAGGATGGATCCTGTCTACAGGGTGGACTTGTGCTGTCACAGGAAGTCACTGAGGAAGCCCAGCCTGAGGGTCCTCTCCTACTCAGAACAGAGGAACCTGGTGAGTTGTCTGCGATGCCACTTCCTGTTGATGCCCAAATACACATCACCAGTTTGCTCCAGGGCCTTTGCACTTGTTATTTCTGTTGTAGTCTTCCCCCAGGTATCTGAAAGACTTGCTTCTACACTTCTTTTATGTATGTGCTTAAATGTAACACACTATTCTTGAGGCCTTCAAGTAAAGTAAGCACCCCTTGCTAAACACACACACACACACACACACACACACCCCTAATGCTCTATTTTCTTTTTCTCCATAGCATTATGACATTATGACATGTTAAATATTACTTGATTATTTGTATAGTGTCTATTTCACTCACATGAGTTCCATGTGTTTATAGAGTTTAGAACCTGGCACATAAGTGGGTATTTTAGTAACTATTTTGAATGAATCAATGAGCAACCTTATCCTCTCAAAGATTAGTGGATTTAAACTGAGTAGGCCAGGGGGCTTTAAATTGAAGATGAGTATGGTCTGGATCCTGATTTATTGGTTATACAATTAAGATTTCTTATGACAAGACTGGACAGTTTTAACCATATTCTCTAGTATTTTGCTTCATTCTTGGAAAAATTGTCACAGAAATAAAGATATTCTAAAAGTCCGTCCATTCCCCCCTTCCCCCCCTCCCCCCGCCAAATATTTAAATTTTCATGTCCAGAAAAATATACTTGAAGTGAATACTTCAAATAAAGATATTCTAAAAGTCCGTCCATACCCCCCTTCCCCCCCTCCCCCCACCAAATATTTAAATTTTCATGTCCAGAAAAATATACTTGAAGTGAATACTTCCTGTTCTCTGTTTGTCAATTTATATTTTTAAAATACTAACTATGTGTACACATGCACACACACAGGAAGCCTGGAGCTTACAGATGGGCTGTGCTCTGAAGACATGTGACTCGGGGCCCACTTCCCCTTAAGGGTGTAGTTGGCCAGTTCAAAAGCCACTGGAGCAAGCCCAGGCCAGCCACCCGACACAGTCATCATGTGACATGGAAAAGCATGTCCTGGAGAGGAGGAGAAGGTGAAGAGTGCCCCCTTCTCCTGCTGTCTCCATGCAGGGCTGGCTGCTGGCAAAACAGCAGAGAACTCGAGGTTTGCCCTCAGTGTCCTCCCCAGGCCTTTCTTAACTTGCTCAGGAGGCTACAGTCTCAACCTCTTCAGGGAACCTCATCCCCACCCTGCAAGAACCCGACATATTGCACAACCAGTCTTTCAGAAGGAGAAAGAGTAACCATTGTAGTCCACTTCAAGATAAGAGGGTTAGAAGAAAAACACACTCCATAATTATCTGGCCATTAAAATTATTGATATTTAAACCAAAAAATATTTTTTCTGTAATGAAATAGTACAAAAACATGAACTCAAAGGACTAATTTCATTTCATTTACATTTACATTGATCACTTACAGATCATTACCTTTTTATGCTAAACTCCAGTGGCTGTACTGAGATAAAGCATTTGGACCACAAACACAGCTGGCCTGGGGTTTGAAACTCCACTCTGACATTTATTGGCTTTGTGACCTTGTGCAAGGGCCTTAAGTTTTTTGAGAATCGACAGTAAAATGACAAAAAAAACAACAAAACAGTGGAACTCATCTCTCTGGTACCTTGTGAGAATTAAACATTGCTTGGTCCATAGTAAGTGCTCAATTCAAATTTTAAGTGTTATTGCCATTTGAAAAATTATTTAATATTACAGTAAATATTTCCATTGCCTTAGGAGGTTTTAGTATTGGTATTTTATTTCAGTTTAATTATTTCTCACTAATATATTTCAAATGTTAAATTTTAAATGAAGAGAATGTAGTAGAACAGGTCAGGGCTTCCAGATGGAAATATGTCCAAATCTCAGATCTTTTATTGATGAACTCTATGATCCTCAGTTCCCTCAGACATAAAATGAGGATAAAAATTACAACTTTCATGGATGTAGTGAGGGTGAGAAAGGAAAAAAATAAAAAATCCCTGGCATGTAGTGGGCCCCACTGATATTCTAAAGGCCTATATGGCAAAATAAAGAAAATAAGAAAACCAATGCCTTCTTATTTAGGCCTGTCAACGATCAGCCACCATGAATGCAAAAAAAGGCTAGTAAAGTCAATAAAATGTGAAGTGAAGCCTAATTCAGTTTTACACTATGACCTACTTGCAGCTATTTTTGATTCACACGAAAGACCCAAGTTACAAGGCGCTGATTCTGCAAAGACTGTTCATTAAAAGCATTTTCTTTTCTTTCCTTTGCAGGCTTTCAGGTTTGAGGGATAAGAAAACAGATTTTCAGTTACAAGCATCCTTTGAAAGAGACCTGGCACTAATCTTACAGGGTGACTTTAAAAATCTAAGCAGTGTTAAAGGTTGTAGCAGGTGGGGAAGGGGAGGGGGAAGGAGAAGAAAAGGGGCTTTTAATTCCACTCAATTATGCAGCTTCCATTAGGCAGCTCTGAATGCCCTAAATAGATGGTTCAGATCTTAGCATCTGCAGGTTTGCAAAACTAAAATTCCAAATGATCTTCTCCCCTCTAAGAAGCACCAGCAGATACGCCTAGTCTTATGCTCTGTGGAGAAGGCCTGGGCGTGCTGGTTTTCATTTGGGAAACAAATGTGCTTATTAGACACTAACCCCAAATCACTTAAGTGCCATTGAATCTTAGACAGCAAAACAGCTAAAGGGAAAAATATCTTCTGCTGCTTTGAAGTATCTTTGTAAAATGCCACTGTTTTTTTTCCTTCGTGCCCTACAGTAGTCTTTAGCCAATTTAATCTACAAGCTATCAAGATGGGAGAAGGAAGACTTATTTTTCCGGGGAGCTAAATAAGGATTAATGATAGCCAATGTCTGCTCATTTTCTTTTCTTCTCCCTCTCTGGCTGGCCTTCTAGAGACAGGGTGTATAGATTTTTCCTCAGTTAAGAATGTTAACTCAGGAGGCGGGAGAATATTAATAACAGAGTGGGTTTTGGGTATTGATATCCCAGGAATTCTGCCTTATAAAACAGGGGAAGGGATAAAGACATTTTATAGTTAAAATGTCTTTTTAATCAGGCAGATAGGGTGTGTGTGTGTTGAGGGGGGGGGGGGTTTAAAACCTTCTAGGGAAAATCTGAAGAAATATCCATATATTCCCACTTTACAGTCTCTACTCCAAACCCAAACGAGAACTATTGATCTGTCCTTTAGACCTACCATCCCAATGACAATAACAAACTGATTCATCGATGCAAGACACTCTGCCCATCCTAGCAGACCCCTGAATTAAAATACCCCCAGGGCCCAGCCTGCATGGCTCAGTGGTTGAGCAAAGACCTATGAACCATGAGCTCGGGGTTTGATTCCCAGTTAGGGCACATGCCTGGGTTGCAGGCTCGATCCCCAATAGGGGGTGTACAGGATTCTCTCTCATCACTGATGTTTCTAACTCTCCCTCCCTCTCCCTTCCTCTCTGAAATTAATTTTAAAAAATATTTTAAACAAACAAAAGCCCACAGGGCTCCTACTCAAGGATGAGTCAATGGCAAGTGGGACTGGTCTGGTTCACATCATTTCAAAATGTAGCAACGAAAGACATAGGTGGCCCTCCCATACAATAACAAAGAAACCCACGCTGTGAAGATGGCCATTTTGTCTCTGACTAAATTTCTAATTGAACAATATAGGCCTTCGAAACTGTGACATAAAGACAAGATTTTGGGATGTTCCGAAACAGCAGTACATTTTCTGATCCCTTAATTGGGGGGGGGGGGGGGGGGGGGGGGGGCGGGGAGAGGACATTGGTGGTTGTTAAGTAGTTCTCAAGCCCTCTGGTGAATCTGCTCCTCTCCTTTTTGAGTCAAGAAAGGGGCCACGACAGTGCCTTACTTCGTAAATAAAAAACGAGCCACCTTCCCCACCAGGTCCATGGCCGCAATCCGGCCCTCTCCCACAGAGCTTCCACTCGGGAACAGCACGGCAACGGAAACCTACCGAATACCAGCTGCTGTCATTTCTTAACGATTTCTGTGATGACTTGACTTGCAAAAATGGCAGGATTTATTATTTTTAGCTTTCAGCTTTAGCGAGTTGATCCGTCAAAACAAAGCATTAAAATAGCATCTATGGGGTAAATTCAATTTCAGATGACTGCCTCTTAAACTCTTATCCATTATAGACTCATATAAACCTGGATTTTATATGGTTAAGGAAGTTTGAGAATAAATAAATACCTAGGCAAGGTGAATAGTTTCTTTTGTTTTAAATACCAGCCTATTTTGGAATTAAATCCAAAAACAAGCCAATGGTAAATAAATGGATTCATTTAAATCATTTTAGGACAGACATAGTTAAAGTGGGTTCCTGAATGTTCTAATGTTCCATCTGGTAGGTGTGAAATGCTTAAGATCTCAGTTCTGTACAGCATTACAAATAAATAAATAAATGATAGTTCAAGTCACACATGCCTTTTAAGGACGACCATAGAATTTTCAAAAGCCTCTTTTAAAATATATCTAAGTAACTATGAAAAGTTATGTTGTAAGATCATGGAATCCACAGAAAGCTATTTTTAATTACTTTAAAAATAACTTTTTATTCTAATTTTAAAAAGTAATATAAGTATAGAGGACATTGGGTAAGATATATCAGAACTCTGTACTATCTTTGCAAAAATTTTAAGAGATATTCTAAAATATAAAGCTTAGTTAAAAAAAAACAACCTGTTTTTTAATATTGTGGAATATTTGGAAAAATATCTGCACAGTATACAGAAGAAAAACACCTATTTAAAAAGGTATACATAACTATATCTGTGTATATATGTGGTTGTATGTCCTGGTTTTTGGGTTTTTTTGCATTAATATGGCATTTCTCCATAGCATTAAAATTTCTTCATAAATAACCAAAACCGGTTTGGCTCAGTGGTAGACTGAAAGGTCCCAGGTTCAATTCCGGTCAAGGGCATGTACGTTGGTTGCGGGCACATCCCCGGTAGGTAGGGGGAGTGCAAGAGGCAGCTGGTCAATGTTTCTCTCTCATCGACGTTTCTAGCTCTCTATCTCTCTCCCTTCCTCTCTGTAAAAAACCAATAAAATATATTTTTAAAAATTTTTCTTCATAAATATTGTTTTCAAGGTCTGCTTATCATTCTATCATATGGTTATGCCCAAAATTTGTTTAATTATTCCCTATTATGAAACATACAACTTGGTTTCTATTTTTATTTTTTAAAATATATTTTTATTGATTTCAGAGAGGAAGGGAGAGGGAGAGAGAAATAAAACATGAATGATAAGAGAGAATCATTGATCAGCTGCCTCTTGCATACCACAAGTGGGCATGTGCCCTAACTGGGAATCAAACCATGACTTCCAGGTTCATAAGTTGATACTCAACCACTGAGCAATGCCCGCCAGGCTGTTTGCTATTTTTAGCTACCGCAACTATCTTTGCAAACATTATAATCAGACATAGTTATGATCATTCTTTTGAGATGGGTGCATGTTTTTAGACATGGCCAAACTGCATTCCAGAAAATTAACTTATTCTTAAAGAGCACGTACCACCCAATCTCAGCTCCAAGCCCCGCCACACACAACAACCTCTGATGGCTGGACCATCGCCAGTTAGCACACGGTGGTGGCTCTTCCTGGGAAGAGCCTCAGGACTGACTACTGCTGTGAGTCAGGGCTGCTAGAGCCAAAGAAATGTGTGAGAGGCACAAATGTTTCTAGGTAATCCTTCTGCCAGCCAGCCATCTCCTGATTCAGCTCTACCCAAAAGCCAGGTGTCCTTACTTAAAAAAAACACACACAAAAAAAACCAAACCTACTGAAATTGGAGTAAAGTGAAGAATGGCTGAGACAAAGGACGGTTTTACCAAGAAAGACGTCATCAAGAGTCTGAAGTGTCATATTTGGCCCAAGATTATTCCCAGCAAAAGAGATACAGACAGAGGAACCTGTATGTCAATAACAATATTGGAAAAACTTCAAATGGCAGTGGGAATATTGTTTCCCTGGGGGTTATTGGCTAACTTAAGGGCATGCTTGTTTGGCCAATTGACAGGAAAGCAATATTGGTTGGGAGGGGTCGTGTGGCTAGAAGTCTCTGCTATGTAGGTGAGTTCCATAGAAACGTATTTCTCCCCCAAATGCCAGGATTTCTTAAAGATATTTTGTTCAATCAGAATAGTTGGGGGGGGGGGGGCAGATCTCTTTTACTTTAAATGCAAATTTAATCATTTGGAAATTGAACATATAATAAAATCTGACTTCTCTCAAAAGAAATCAGAAGACTTGGCAATACCAAGCCAAAATTCGCATGGTAACAGCTGGAGAGAAAGGAGCAGTGGGTGCCACTTTGAACTGAGAGGACAGGCCTGTTCACTCATTAGAGTAACCTGCCTGGCAACCCCCGTCCTAAAGCAAGGTCTGGCAAAATTTCCCAATTTCCTAGGAGCGGGTATTTTAGGAAGGTCCCCAGGAGTGTTCTTCCCTCTCCCCACCCCAATGTCAATTACCAGAGAGAAACAGCACACAGGAGGCTACTCCTGCCAAAGATAAGTCTTACTCATGACCCTCTGTCTTACTTTTTTAACTTTTTTTTATTATTATTGATTTCAGAGAGAGGAAAGAAGAGACAGAAACATCAATGATAAGAAAGAAGCATGGATTGACTGCCTCCCACATCCCCCCCCCCCCCCCCCCCCACACACACACACACACAGCTCCCTCTTCCCCTCCCTCTGCTGGGAATTGAACTGTGACCTGCTGATTCTGGGTTGACACTCAACCACTAAGCCACACCAGCCAGGCCACTCTGTTTGTTTTATAATCACCATCGCCTTCCCTTCCCTGGCCAAGTGAGCTAGACAACACAGAAGTCCTGTTTCTGTAGCCAGAGAAGAGCTCTTCCAGTGATGGTGCCTCCTTTCTCCCCCAACGCCATCACCACCATTATAATCATCACCACTTCCCAGGCCACGCAAGCATCTGTGCCTCCTCCACAAAAGAACTCCCACCCCAAACTGGAAAGGAACTTGGCAAGGTTCATTAGACGCTCCACGTCAAGAAGCCTTCGCAGAGCCTGGGTCACGGAAAAAAAAAAGGACACAAATAACATTCAAGTCTCTGCCTAGGAAATGGGTTCTGCCTGATCTGCAACCTCAGGTCTGACTTGGTGTTTACCTCTCATATGACCTTGGCCTTGTCACTTGGTCTCTCTAAGTCCCAGTTTCCTCATCTGCAAAATGCAGATAACAAGATGTCCGTCACAAGGTTGGCGAGAGGCATAAATGAGATCATAAGGGTGAAAGTGTCCTTCGTGGGCCTGGCACAGAGCAGAGGCTCCGTAAATGCAGGGTGAATGTGAAGCTGGTTTATAATGATGCTCTTACTTCCTCTGCACTCCTGGTGACATGTCCTGTCTGGACAGCTGCACCGGGGAAAATAAAATAGCTATTGCTTTATCTGCCCCTGGGTACAGGGACTATTAGTTCCTTCCTGAAACATCTGATACCAAATAGGTGCATTTCTTTTATCATTGTTTGTTTACGGACCATTTGAACAATCATGAACTAAGCACCTCAAATGTGCTAGGGGCAGGCATACAAGGTACAAAACCAACATTCAAGATGAAATCAAAGTGTAGAGACAGAAATGAGCATATAAACACGTAACTGGTGCCTCGTCTTATAAATTCCATGTCAGAGACAGGTAATACAGCTCAGGGGAGGGAGCTGGATGGACTTCCTCCACGTGGAAAAGGGCGACAAGATCAGAAAAGACATGAAGGTTTAAGTCCCACCTAAAGGCCAACTAACTCACCCAGAACACAAAAAGACGAGGCATTTCAGACAGAAGGCCCTCCCTGCATAAAACGTGGAGAGAGTGTCCTGGTGCTTTTGAGGAAATCCAAGGGTTTGGCACAACTAGTGCACCGGGTGCTAGTAAGGGTGTGGATTCAAGGACCACGCACCCCACTAGAGCTTGGATCATGTCCTATGAACAGATAAAAATGGAAAGAATTTTAAGAACCAAAAGGACAGTGTCAAATTTGGCTTTAGAAGATTATCCAAAGCAGCCATTTGCTTCTCTCTCTCTCTCTCTCTCTCTCTCTCTCTCTCTCTCTCTCTCTCTCTCTCTCTCTCTCTCTCTCTCTCTCTCTCTCTCTCTCTCTCTCTCTCTCTCTCTCTCTCTTCCCTCCACTCTGACTGTAGGAACCAGAGAGGCCCTCCCTCAGGAGATGGGTGAATGGGATAGGATGTTGGCGAAGGTGAAGGAGAAAGACGGAGAAGAGAGGACAGACAGAAGGCAGTTAGCTTTTGGCAGAATCTGTGGGCACCAGAGACTTTTCAGGCCCTAGAGCTGATTCATGGCCATACTAGGGCATGAAATGTCCTCACCCTGCAAGAATCTCAAAAATATGACACTCAAGTAAGGTGTGCAAGAGCCACTTTAAAATTGTTTGGAATCAAGCTACCTTCTGACCATTTCCTTCTTTCTTTTAAAAATTAACTATCCTAAGGCTGTGCCAAAATACTAGCAGAGAGGGTGGCAGCAGGTGGGGGTGGGGACAGATGCTCCAAGTGCTAGCAGGTTCAGCTGCTTCCTCACCAAGCCTGACAGCATCATGTTGTTTCCAGGATGACAGAGGCAAATTTGTGGGCTTCAAACAACACACCAGCCATCTCCTTAAGGAGCAGTAAAATGTGAAGACAGGATAGTTGGTTTAAATTTAAAAACCTGAGTCCTGAATACCTGATCTTTATGAGCTGCTTTTTATCATAAACTGTTTATGATTCCCTTTGATGACTGAATCTATTATTCTACTAGTGCTCACGACATGTCACTGTCAGTTGAGGTGACTTTCAGAATCTTTGTAGAGATAGAGATGATTGACAACGTATCTCCTCAGAAGTGCTCTCCTAAGAGCCGGTTACTAGTACCTTCCAATAGTTTGGTTAATCCTGGGGAATTTCTCTAATGCAAAAAGGCCTGAAATTAAAAGTGGCTAGGGAAGGGTCACATTGCATTCATACGACTGTTCCCAGGGACAAGCATAGTGCCTGGCATACCGTTGGCATACAACAAAATGTTGTTGGAAAAAAAATTAACACCTAGTAACAGTATAGACTGGTGGTTGTCAGATGTGGGGGAGGGGAGTGATAGACATGGGTGAAATTGGTCAAAAGGTATAAACTTCCACTTAAAAGATAAGTAAGCTGTGGAATATAATGTATAGCATGGTGACTACAAATTAACAATAACTGTATATTTGAGAAGTTTCTAAGATTGTAGATCTTAAAAGCTGTCTTACAAGAAAATAAAATTTGTAAGTATCTGAGGTGATGAGTATTAATTAAACTTATTGTGGTAATCACATCACAATATATATATATATACAGCAAGTCATTACGTTGTACACCTAAAACTAATACAATGCTATGTATCAGTTATATCACAGTAAAACTGGGGGGAAATTTTGTTGAATGGCTACACCAATAAAATAATTTATAGATTGTTTATTAATTTAATAATACAGTTTCCAATTTGGGGGATTTTTTTTTAATTGAGGTATAATTTATCCTATATAATAAAAGGGTAATATGCAACAGACCAAACGGCAGAACAACTGAACAATCAATCAAGGCATAACATGTGAATAACATACTAAGACTGCTCAACCGCTCACTATGATGTGCACTGACCACCAGGGGGCAGATGCTCCAACTGGTAGGTTAGCTTGCTGCTGGGATTAAGTGAGATGGGCTAGACCAGTGGTCGGCAAACTGTGGCTCGAGAGACACAGGCAGCTCATGAGCCGTGGTTTGCCACTCTGTTGACTAATGAGTGTCATTTGTCGACCACTGGGCTGGACTCATCCTGAAGCCCTCCCGCAACCCCTCCCTGGCCTAATCGTGCACCAGTGGGGTCCCTCTGCCTAGCCTGCGTCCTCTTGCAATCCAGGACTCCTGGGAGGATGTGGGATGTGGAAGAGCAGGTTACAGCCTGATCCCGCAGGCCACTCCCCTTGGGAGGTGCCAGACTCATGGCTGGTGAAGTCTGCCACAGAAGTGCAAGCCTCTCCCAATCAGGACTGATAGGGCGCGAGCCCATGGCAGGCACAGTGGGGATGAGATGAGCAGATTGGCAGATAGGAACTGCAGGCAGCATTGGACTATGGGTTTCGGCCTGATCCCTGCAGGCTACCCAGAGGGACCCCACCCATACATGAATTTATGCACCAGGTCTCTAGTATACAATAAAATTCATACTTCTAAGTGTATAGTTTGATGAATTTTGACAAATGTATACAGTTACGTCACCACCACTACCTTCAGCCCCCAAAAGTTCTTTCATGCCTCTTTGTAGTCACATCCTCTCCACATAATTCCAGCCCATTGATTTGTTCCCTATCCCTATAGTTTTGCCTTTCCTAGAATGTCACATTAATGGGATCACATTTCTTTGACTCAGCATAATAATTTTGAGAGTCAGCTATGTTGTTGCATGAATTAGTAGTTTGTTAATTTTCAGTGCTGTATAGTATCCTGTTTTATAAATGTGCCAAAATTCTTTTTTTCCATTCTTCAACTGATATTTGGATTGTTTTCAGCATTTGGCTATATTGACTAAAGCTGCTATGAACATCCACATGTAGATCTTTGTGTTGGCATGTCTTTTACTTATTTCTCCTGAGTAAATACTTACAAGTGGGTTTGCTTGGTCATATAAAAGTGTATGAAAAGCCTTAGACGAACCAGCTAAAGTATTTTCCAAAGTAGCTGTATTATTTTGGATTGTATCAGAAATGCATGAGAGTTTCCAGGAGCTTTACATCCTTGCCAATGCTTGATATTGCCCTTCTTTTTCATTGCAGCCTTACTCACCGTGACTTTAATATCTGCCTGATGACCGATGTTGAGTATCTTTACAAGTGCTTACTGGCTACAGATAGCTTCTTTGATGACCAAGTATCTCTTGATGGAAATAAAACATTACTCCTTTAGATTTCTCCAGTACGTTTTGACTAATATTCAAAACAGACTAAATAGTTTCTCAGTTTCCTCTATTCTGCACCCGGACCCTTTCCCAAGATGATTACATACTTCCTTGACTCTTTTAAGTTCTTAACCATTTTCTGGAGGAGACAACTGAGGCATGTCGACTACACCAATCAACTGTGAGCCTTTCTTTCAAAAATAAAACCCCTGTTTTCTTTTCAGTTTTTCTATCTCCTTCCTTTCTCTCAGGGGTTACCCCTTGCTATTGTACCTGTGCTTTCCTAACATGGCCCACCCCACCCGCCACTGTAGCCTGCTGTGTATAACCAGCCAGAAACTTCTGGGATGATTTTAGAAATAAGCATAAATAGCTCTGAGTAAAGACCTGACAGCATCTCCATGAATTAAGCCCAAAGGACCCAATGACATACACTTGATGACATGTACTTATTTCCAGGTCAGGGCTCTGCTGCAGAGACAAAGTCAGTTAATAAATGGCTTGGGGATCAGTGAAGAGAATTTCCATCACAATTTCCAAACACACAGAGTTTAAGGGGACTTACCAGCCCACTCTGATGTGTCCCTGAAGGAGCCAGTTTTTTCTGGTGTACAGTCATAAATGATAACACATAAATATTATCATGTTTGAGGCCAGCAAATGGGGACAGGAATGCTCCAGCGCACTGGCCTACATTAAGTCCCTAGCTTTCCTTTCAGTTCATTTTAACAGCACACCTCCCTCTGGTAGAGAGCCTCACGCTCCCTGAAACTCTGGTAGGAGAAGACACAGGCACCCTTCTCGTCTGAAAGTCTCCACTGTTTCTCACACTGGTGGCCCCAATGCTCTGAGCCAGTTTCCTCCTCTATCAAATGAGAAGACTAAAGTATGTACTGCCCACCTCAGAGCACTTTGTGCCAGTCCAACAGGAAAGAGAGTATGGACATGCTGCAAAAAGAATAATATGACCAGGGCAGACCAGCTCAAAAGGAAGCCTGGTTTAGCAGGAGTCCATGGCAATCTCACACCAAGACAGAGAGTTCTTATGAAGAAAAACAACAGCAAAGACGCAACCCACCCTCCCCCTTTCACTGGACCGAGAAAAGGACAAGTGCCTCAAAGTGAGGATGGAGTGACATAGGATGCTGCCTGGATGGAGGAAGCCAGAGGAAGGAGGACACACATGACCAGCAGGGAGGAGGCAAGATACTCCAGATAAGCCAGAGTGAGGAAGAGACAGGAAGTCCAAAGGGTAAATGAAGAAACAGTAACACTGGGTGTGGTTGGAAACCTGTGTATGCAAATATAGTTTAAACCTGGGCATCTTATTGGGGCAGAGGCAGCTAGTGTCTTATTTCAAGCTTGAGTTTGGAGTTGGCAAGCCTTACCATGTAACTTCAGCTTCCTTAGCCCCACTTCAGTACAGTTTTTCTTATTCATAAAAAGAGATGCCGATTACATAGTTCCCACCTGTTTACAGCATCTTCTCTGATAGCATCTTTCCTAATAGAAATTTTACCCAAGCCCAGGCATCTCAGTAGTCTAAGGTGGTAGATTATCTGCTCAAAGGAAGTGCCTCACCATTTAATTTACTTGTAGGCACATCTTCTGAGGACCTTCTATGCTAGCAACAAACCTTTAGAAAGTGAAAAGGTTACCAGACTCTTCTCAGAGTGAGTACTTCAAAATGCCTCCAGATGAACAGTTTCAACAAGGGGAAGGCAAAACAACCTCCTTAGCTTGTTTTTTTGTGTGTTTCCTCCCCCCCCTTATACAAAATTAGCATGAGAAAAAGGAGAGAAGCTAGTCCCACAAAGAGTGAATTTTAAAGCCATTTAGCAGCTTAATCTGCCCCTTCAACCTGTACTTCCATGTCTCTAATTTTATCAGGTTCTCCTATGTGGACCCGTTTTTCTGTAATGGTTTTTGTAATGTGATTAAAGAAAGATATTTCTATCATGTGGCTCCCCCTTTCAAGTATTTTATATTCAATCAACCAACAATTAATTTTAATAATAGTACATATGCTAATCTATCTACTCTTCCTTGCCTCATCTCTAAGATGTGAGAAGGCCTAATTTCAGTAAGAATAAAATTTCATCATAGTTCATCTATTGAAGTAATAACTTTTCTCAATTTTCTAAGGTAAAAATATAGATAAATAAAAATATTGGACCTCACCATAAAAGATGTAATATGTTAATAATACCCCCCCAAGGACCATTCATTAAAAACTATTGTTATTTTCTTTTTCAATATATTTTATTGATTTTTTACAGAGAGAAAGAGAGAGGGATAGAGAGTTAGAAACATCGATGAGAGAGAATCATCGATCACCTGCCTCTTGCACACCCCCTACTGGGGGATGTGCCTGCAACCAAGGTACATGCCGTTGACAGGAATCGAACCTGGGACCTTACAGTCCCCAGGCCGACGCTCTATCCACTGAGCCAAACCGGTTTTGGCAAAAAAAAACAAAACCTATTGTTATTTTCTAACAGTTAACTGAAAGCTTACTATGGGCCAAGAAATGCTCTTTTCTCTTTATAAGAAATGCCTAACAACTCTAAAGACTGCTAGGCACTATTAGCCCAATTTACAGTCTGGAAACTGAGGCTCAGAGATGTTAATTTGTCTAAAATCTCAAGAACCTTGAGAATGAAAGAGCTAACACTTGAATCTGGGATTGTCTGTCTCCAGAGCCCAACCTCATAAGGCTATGTCATATCTATTTGTCTTATTTTCCTCTTGCCTATGCCTCTTTCATGATGCTTATCTCATTTTCCCCCTCCATTCATGAATTTTCACAACAAAACTTAATGGAAAACTTACTATAATATATTATACTCTAGGCAGGAGGCGAGATGCTGTAACACTCCTGAATTGCACAAAGTTAACCCCCATCTCTTATAACCAGGTATCAGCATCCAGGTGCCAGCACTGAACCCCCACTGGTAGGCTGAGGCAGGTGCTCGGTGTTTGGACAGATGTGGCCTTAGATCAGAACGGTGCACTTCCAGGCCTCTCCTCTGTGACTCAGTGACCAGTCACCCTTGCTATGAGTTTGGCTCTAGTCTTGTGCATTCCAATAATCAGCTCTGCTCCTGCTCCACACCTGAGTCCACCTGGGAACACACTCATTATTCCAGTTCCTCAAGAACCAGTGCTCTGTCTTGCTTTTGCCAATCCCCATGTATGGAAGATTTTCCTCACTAGGACATAAGTCCCAAGAGGGTAGAGATTGGTACCCATCTGCTCACTGATACACAGTGCCTGGTACACAGTATGGCCTTGATAATGTTTCCTTTTTTGAAGAGACTGAGATCTTTTAGCTGAATCCCAAGTTAATAGCCACACTGCTTCCCTCCAGACTTCCTGATACTTACTCCCTCTTTCCAGTCTTAGTGTCACCTAAGCAGAGTTCTTGGGAAACCCTACAAGCTGCCCGGATCCTCTAATGCCAAGCGATTATGAGAATGTGGTCTGTTGCTGTAATTTTCAGACTATATGCGTTGGCCGCCAGACTAGGCCTTCTGGCAGCACCTGGAAGGTGTGTTGTTGGCACACACCTGCTCACGGGCTGATTTCCAGCCCCTCCCAGCCTGCCTCATTTGGCAGTGTTAATTGTTCTTTGCCTAGTTATATCTGGAAATGTTTTATATAGTTATGTACAAAAGTCATGTAAAATTTACAGAGACTTATGTTCAAGGATGTGACAGCAAGAATTTGAAAAGCTAAAATTGTTAAAGTATGGCAGATACACACAATGGGGTTAAATTTTGCCTTCAAAACATTATAAAGAATACTGAGATATGAAAAAAAATATTTTATAAGTTATCAGACTTTACATGTAGTATTTTCCTACCTAGAGGAAAACATTTTTAAAGATCAGTGTAATAATGAATGATTAAGGTTTTTTCATTAATAGTTTTCCACATATCTTTAAATTTGTAAAATAAGCTTTTATTAGTTTTATATATTGGAAAGGGAAAAAAAAGTAATTCCTTGCTGCAAACATGTCCTAAAGCAGATATGACTGTGACTCAAGCTTCTCAACCATTAGGATCTGAATTCCTAGCCTGTGGTTATCAATAAACCTTATTCAATAAAACAAGATGAGCACAATTTAAATGGTAAGTTACTTCCATTTTATTTCAGGCTAGTAGATGCATCCACCGGTTAAAGCCTGATGGCACAGCACACAGCTCAGGTCTTGTGCCGTGCCAGATTACGAGCCTTGTTAATTACACTTCCCTGCAATTCACTCATTTTTCCTGAAAGACTGTGGCTCCCTAAGGATATCCTGGAATGAACCTACAGGGGCCTGGAGTACTTCAGATGTATACTGAGATGATCATTTTTATAGAGTGTACAAAAATGGTTCCAAAGCAGCTAGCTTCTTTCAAAGTAACCATGGAAACTTTGAGATGATGTGATGAAAATAGTATCTTACCTCTGTGGTCTTCCTCCCCCAATCTTAGTCTAATCATAGGAATCATGAGAAAAATATCAGACTATTGACATGCATCCTAAAAATACATAATCAGTACTCCTGAAAAATGCCAATGTCACCAAGAATAAGAAATGTCTGAGACACTGTCATTGCCAAGAGAAATCTCCGGAGATAAGACAACTAAATGTAATGCACCCTGGATAGGATCCTAGAATGGAAAGAAAGGACATTAGGGGGAAACTAGTGAAGACCAAATAAAGGAACAAGTTCACTTAATTAAAAAACAAAAAACTGAGCAGCCACCATTTCCTTGTAGGTCAGCTTGACCAAAGAAGAAGATTAAAGGCACTGGCATCAATGATTATATGCTCCACTCCATCACTTTCACCCACAAACTCGTTTGCTGCAATTGGTCACATGACGCTCACCCCACCCACAAGGGGACATGTGACCCCACCCTGTGTCCTGAGTGGAGGGAAGCAAAACTACTGGATGAGCAGTAATTATGACTGCCAAGGCACCAGCTTTTCATCTTTTTAAAATGGAAACTTGGTTAACTTAAGCTGCATGCTGCATGATTTTCATTCAGAAATTATTCATGCTGCATCTAATTTTTTCTTGCTCCTTCAAATTCTTCTGTGTATCATAACTGGAGTACCTAGTCCTTTCCTCCAATGATTTCTTTTGTTTTATCTCAAACCCAGTGTAACATCACAACCAAGACAGCTAAGCGTTGCTTGGGGGGTTATTCAAAAGGCACAAATGAGTTTAAATGCCTGTCTCACATGTTTCAGTAACATGAAAATGGCAACCCCTTTTTACCATGAACCTGAACAACAAGTTTACAAACCAAGCCTTCAACATACCTTGTCTGAGCAGAAATCAAGATTTCAAACTGAGTGTTTTCTCCTTCCTCTCCCATCACTCAACTCCATTCTTAGTCTTTGTCTCTTCCTGGAAATAGTACTATTTTGTTTTTCATCTGCCCCACACCCTTCCCTCTAAAAATATATATTATAAACAAAAAAAGCCTCAAACCAAACAATTTTCCTTTAATGCCTGAATCTTGACTGTTGGCAGTTTAAGAAGTTAATCATATGACTCTCAGTGGCCAGTTCTGGTAACCTCCTCCCAAAGGACATGGCTTGACCTTGAGATTGTCTGTAAACTCCAAAACTTATCCATCTCTTTCAATAAACAAGCATTCTTTATATTCATTACAGGCTATAAAACAGCCACAAGAAGGTCTTGCTTCTGTGTAGGAGTTTTCTGGTAATAGTAGGTGTGTGTGTGTGTGTGTGTGTGTGTGTGTGTGTGTGTGTGTGGTTTTCATTCTCTCTCTGCCCAGACACAGCAGTTTTTATGGCAGAAACACAGTAGGGTCATTCAATGCTGAAAACTGTGTAAATCACACCCAGGAAAGAAATTACTGATGGCCTTGTCTCAGCAAATTATTGGATGATCAGACCTACCAGTGTATTTGCACAGCCTAATTGCCCCAAAATCAAATTACACCAAGATTCCCACTGTTTAACCCACTAGCTGTATTTTTCTTAAATCATCACTTTTCATACCAACATTAAGAAATTCTCATTTGTCTTAACTGACTCTTCCTGCTTGAAACTACCCCTACTTAATTATGACAAATTTGCTAAAATGGTTTAGGATTCTTAGCTTTGCAAAAATTATGGATTCTATTTTCTGGAGTGAGGAGATTTAACTTTTTGTATATTTACAACATAGCTGCCTGAAGGACCAAACCAATTTAGGAGTTGCTGAGATTAATAATTCACCCATACAATTGTCATGTATTGTGGTCCAGGCTCCAACATCATCAATACTTTTCCTAAATTGGTGTTCCCAATACCTTTATTAGAGATAATGAATTCATTTCATGGCTAGGATAGTGATTTCCAAGGAATCAACTGATATGAATTACCAGCTAGGGAGTTGGGAATTTGTCTTCATTGTATACTTATTCTTGAACAAAACTACTGCTTCCATTTTTACTTAACCAACTGATTTTCATTCTTAACTCTACTCATCAACTTGTCATATGGAGGACAGGAACTATTTCCTGTCTTTGTTTGGAATTCTGGCTGCACCCCAGGCACCATTTTCCAGGTAATTAATGAACCATGCAATGTCCTGGCTTGTGACCACCAGCTTCTTCCTTTGTGATATTACACATTGCTAGAAGAAGAACTGAACGCAATAGAAGGCAGTAGGCTGTTGGTTAATGAAGAGCAAGCTGCTATTTTTAGGTGAAAGTACCCGAAGTTATTTTAATTTGCCACATGGCAAAAGTGTGTGCTTGTAGTTAAATCTTAGGCTCATGAAGAAAGCCCCAGAAACAGAAGTATGTAAGAGTTACAGATTTCAAATGAACTGTAAAGAGCTGAAATGGAGCACCCAGTGTGGCAGGAAAGGAACTTAACCTTTGCTCCCACCTGCCACCACAAAGCTGATTTCCCTGCATCAGTAAGGAGAAAATACCAGGGGACTTGGTTTGGGGTGAAGGGTAAAAAAGAGGTCAAAAGGTGAAAGTGGATTCTTTTATTTCCTAGAAGCAAGAAGATAAAAATTTTGAGGTTTTCTTCACCGTGATCATTTATGCATTCAAAAAATATTGCTGTTAGTTTTTCTAGTTCTCTAGCATTTGTATAGGTACTAAGGACAGAGAACTCATCAAACAGACTCTTTAAGCTCAAGGAACAGACTAGTGGAAAGAGATTGGGATGGATGGAAGGATGGATGGATGGATGGATGGATGGATGGATGGATGGATGGATGGAGAGTGATATGGGGAAAAAGTAAGCACAGTAAGGAGAACAAGGAATGGGTTCTCTAATAAAATAACATCTAATTGCCCTGACTGGTTTGGCTTTGTTTGGCTGAGTGAATAGAGCATTGGCCTGCAGAATAAAAGGTCCCAGGTTTGATTCCGGTCAAGGTTATGTACCTTGGTTGCAGCCACATCCCCAGTAGGAGGTGTGCAGGAAGCAGCTGATCGGTGTTTCTAACTCTCCCTCTCCCTTCCTCTCTCTCTCTCTATATATATATATATAAAAAATCAATAAAATATATTATAAATAAATAAATAAATAAATAAATCGACATCTGAGCAGAGATCAGGAGGAAGTGAAGGAGCAAGTAACAGGTGTGTCTGGAGAAGAGGATTCCAGGCAGATGAAACAGCAGGTAGAAAGACAATGCAGTCAGTCTGTGCTTGGCATGACTAATCATTAATTACTTTACAAACTTAACAATCCATGCAGAATTGAGTCACTATCAAAAATGCGTATGTGCTTAAGTCTCAAAACATTGATTTTACCCTTTTTTAAAGAAAAATCCTTGAAAATGTTATGTAGTCCTCTGCCCTGTTAGAGATATGGCCCATAATTAACTCTTTTCTGATGACTCCCATTGTATCATCCTTTATTAGTGCACATATTAAGCACATAACATATGGACCACCTTCTACTGATTCTCCTCATTATTCAAATCTAGTCTTTATGATTCCTGATGGCCTCGTCTCAGTGAAGTATTGGATGATCAGACCTCCCAATGTATTTTCACTGCTAGTTACTTGGAAATCTATGATGAGCAAAGTAGGCAAGTCCTTGCCCTCATGGAGCTTACAAGAGTGATTTATGAGAAAGGCATTATTCAAGGAATATATCTCACAATAATCTAAGTTTAGTGCCCTGAATGTGTGGGGCCCATGGAGTTCATAACAGGGGCTGGAATCTTCTGGAGGATGAGCAAAGGGTTTGTGAAGAATTGATATAAAGGAGTTAATAAGAGAAGAGCATTCTAGGAAGCAGGAATAGCATGTGCAAAGGCCCCAAGATAAGCAGGAACAAACTACCGTATTTTTCGGACCATATAAGACGCTCCGGACCATAAGACGCACCAGTTTTTAGAGAAGGGAAATGAAGAAAAAAAGATTCTGAAACAAATAGTGTCCTAAAATATTTTATGTGCATTAAAACCCAACATCACAGTCATAAACACATGTAATCAACCCTGTAAAGTAAACAGCAGCATTTAGAACCATTTTAGAGCCAGGCAAGCACACAAAGACCACACAGAGCCGGGCAAGTAAAAAACTTTTTTTTTAAAGTATATGTGTAGGCTATATTTGGACCATAAGACGCAGGGACTTTCCCCCCCCACTTCTGGGGGGGAAAAAGTGCGTCTTATGGTCCGAAAAATACGGTAGGTTTGCTGTATTAAAAGAAAGTACCGTATTTTCCGGCGTATAAGACGACCCCCTAATTTTACAGTTAAAACATAGGTTTAGGCCTATATTCGCTGTATAAGACTACCCCCCACTTCCGAGGCAACACCAGTTCTTTTTTTAATAGACCGCCTCTCTGACTCTGGCCAATCTGAGCAGGCTTTTTACTAGAACACAGTGTCGTCTTATACGCCGGAAAATACAGTAATATGTCTGGATTCCAGAATGAGGAAGAACAGCAATAAAACTGAGTGTGGGGAAGGAGTCTGTAGTCACACTCTGCTGGGTGTTCTAGGCTGTTTGGTCATTATCAAAATTGGAAACCATTTGAAAGGTTTCAGGAAGGAAAGAGACAGTCAAATAAGCATTTTCACATATCTCACTGGCTGCATATAGGGAATGCAGGGGCTGTGGGAACAACATCAGGGACAATCCACTGAGAAATGTTCCCTGCCTGGACTAGGACAGTGGCAGGAGAGACAGACAACAGAGGAGGGAATCAAGAAGCATTAAGGAGCCCTATCCAGTTTGGCTCAAGGGATAGAGTCAGCCTTCAGACTCAAGGGTCCCAGGTTCAATTCTGGTCAAGGGCGTGTACCTTCGTTGTGGGTACATGCCCAGTGGGGGGTGTGCAGGAGGCAGCTGATCCATGTTTCTCTCTCACTGATCTTTCTGACTCTTATCCCTTTTCCTTCCTCTCTGTAAAAAAAAAAAAAAAAAAAAAAAATCAATAAAATATTTATTTTTTTTTAAATGAAGCATTAAGGACACTAAGATGTCCTAGGTCAGTGGTCGGCAAACTGCGGCTTGAGAGCCACATGCGGCTCTTTGGTCCCTTGAGTGTTGCTCTTGCACAAAATACCATGGCCTGGGCAAGTCTATTTTGAAGAAGTGGCATTAGAAGGAGTTTAAGTTTAAAAACTTTGGCTCTCAAAAGAAATTTCAATGGTTGTACTGTTGATATTTGTCTCTGTTGACACTACATAATGAGTTTACTGACCACTATCCTAAGTGACTCCTACTTGGATTTTAGAGTCACCATGATACTTTTCACTCATTTGTTGATTTTCTTGAAAAAATGAAAAGACATTCTAGCTCAGGAACCAAGCACAGAGAGCACAGTCTGTCTAGTCTTTGGCAGCCAGGCTGGTTCTAAGTGGTCTCTGGATTCCCTGGGATTCAAGTTCTTAGAGCCCCACTGAGCTGGTCCTCCACCGAGATGGGTCTACCCTCCTCAAAAACTTTAAAGAGAAGCCAGCAGGCTATGTTAGACTCGAGATAAATGAGCTTCTGCTCCACAAGACTTCTGTTTCAACTCCACTATTGAGGCACTTAGCTGGTCACACCTACTAAGAAATCGGCAAACTGGATGAATCATTAGGACTTTCTTTTCAGGAGAGCAAAGCACCTAAATAAAGATCCTCGCATTTAGCATACAATGCCAAGGAGTCATCTGAGCAGCAGCAGCAGCAGCCTGGGTGAACTTCAAGTATGGCATTTGGGTTTGAGAGAGGAATTTAGAAACTAAAGAACTGTTCTCACAAACAAAAAGCTCTTATAACAGCCTGTCCTGGATGAAACAGTAATGAGAGGACAAACAGAACAGCCGTCCTCCTCTTCCTACCAAGGAAACTCGGGGAAGTGACTTCTTATAGAGGAGCAGGTGAAAAGAGGAATTTTAGTGTCATCAAGAGTGACTGCTCTTCCTCTTTGCTAGAAATAGCTAAGAGTCTAAATCACTCACGAGGCCCTAAGAAAGGAGGGGCTTATAAATGAACTTGAAACCAGTTAATGCTGCATAGATTCTTCTAGGCTCTTCTAAGAATCCTAATGGGCTTTATTCACCTTCAGATCATGGTCACTGTTCATGGTCACAAAAGTTGAGGACATTATCTGCAGTTTATTTGTTTTTTACATAATCTAACATAAATACAACTTCTTTCCTTGACTATAGGCTAAAAAAAGAAAGGGGGTAGGGTGGGGGAAAAGAAGCTTTCCTAAACCTTAAATACCTTGTTTGCTTGCCTGTGTTTCCAAACCAGGTTGTTGTGAAGAAGAAGAGGGGAACGGACATACTAATATGCTAAATAAAGGCAGGAAGCCACAGAATTATTTATATTTTTAAATATATTTGTATTTATTTCAGAGAGGGAGGAAGAGGGAGAGATGAGGGAGAGGGAGAGATAGAGAGAAATATCAATAATGAGAGAGAAGCATTGATGGACTGCCTCCTACACATCTCAACTGGGCAACAAGCCCACAACCTGGACATGTGCCCTTGACCGGTAATCAAACCTTGCACTTCAGGTTCACAGCCAAGCTGTCTAGGCAAACCCCCAGACCACTTGATGGGGATGGGCAATTATATACTCCTTTATTTGGCAGGGAGGGCACAGCATTTAGAGCCCAAAATGCTTTTCACAGCTGGCAAAAATATCCTTTAATTTAAAAACAAACAAACAAAAAACAATTCACTCTCAGGTAAAAAAAAAATGTCTTAAAATATAATATTAACATATTTATTTGTCTTTATATCAAAACAGTTGTGTCATCTAATTTTAAATGTCTTTTATAGAGTATGGAGGCCACGAATAAATAAGTGCCAAGGACCCACATGATTTATATTGTGCCTCCAATAGTTAGTCTCTCATCCATGTCATGCAGGTAAGCCTCAGAGCACAGGTGACAATGATAGTTCTTAAAGGATAGCAGTCCACATATCACTGTGCTTTGGTGGAACAAGAGTAAGCATTTTTAATTTGAAAAGTATGTACTACATTCTAAAGTGACATTGAAAATAAAGGGTTTCCCAGTTACAGTACCAATAAAGCTTCCTTTTTGAAAAATTTCATTAAGTAAATAAAATAATTCAATGAAAAATATTAAGTAAAAATACTTTGATGTGCAAGAAAAATTAGGCAAAAAAAAAAAAAAATCATGAGATTGGTACACAAATGACGGAACCTTGGGAAATATTAGGTTCAGTAAGGCCATCCCAAAAGGTTTCCATATAGATTTTCAGGTACCTTCATCTCTCAAGAAAAACAGTAAAATATTACCAGATTTTGCACCACTAATCTAATCAGAAGATAAAAAAAACTTGGATACTGGTCTGATGGCTTAATTCCATTTTAAATCATATATAATAAAGTTTTTCAGAATTAGGGGGTCATAGGGTTAAGAAAGCAAGAAACCTTTGTTGGTTGGGACAAAGCATCCCCTTGACTAACACATGAAATGATCCTATATAGCTCTCACATGGTACGAGCAGAGGCAGATCATTGCTAAAGACTGCCCACAAGAATAAGACATTCATATAAAAGTGAGATCAGCAAGTCCAGTCCTACAGCTGGGATAATTTCACAAGGGTAAGATGACCCCGGGGCATAAAATAATCACTCCAGGGATTGGAGGAAGCCAGGTCCTGGTTCCCAAGAGGCAGCATCACACAATTAGATTGTTCACCCTTGTTCAACACACAAATTTGACACATTTTCCCCAAAATGTCTGTCTGCGGCCCTGTCAAAACATAATAATAGAAAGTCAGAAAAATATTCGGACCCAATATGTTTAACATTTCAATAATCTGTTCCATTGCAGCCACGTTCTGAATAAAAAGAAGGGATTTTCCCAATGACACTTGAAATCAACCCATTCTCAAATGCTTTAGTTTCCCAGAGCACAGGTTCTTTGTTGAATCAGAAGCAGCTGGTGGCTTCCAAGCCCTTCTAAATGTATCTGCTAGCACTTCTTTCTCCCCACTTCCTTTGTATTTCTTAGAGTTGTTAATGCAAAAATAAGAGACTTATCTACTTGGAAAATAAGACGGCTTTATGTTGTCTGTAACAGCCAATGACATTTTCCCCAGGGAGCCAAAGAAGGGTTGCCCAAGGAAAAATACTCTGTATTTCTCATGAACATTTAGGAGAACTACAAGTTCAGCAAACATTACAGCAAACATTTTCAGGAGAATTAATAAGATTCTCACTCACCTCTGCCAATATCAGCTATACACCACCCTTTACCTAGTATTTGCATAAAATATTGCAGCTCGTGATAAGCAGAATCAGGATGTGAAGTCAGGTATTCTGAGATAAAAAGTCATGCTCTTAACCCCAGTATTAGAGAAATGCCTAGAACAAAGCTGGTGGTCAATACATATTTTTTAATCAGAATCTAGATGAATAATTGGACTGTTTGGCCCAGGATTCTGGGGCATCTTCTGGAGCTATTTTACAGCTAATCTTAATTCACAGAATTAAAAAGTTTTTTAGAATACAGTATTTGAAGAGATTAAAGGACTGCATTTGATAAGGCCATATTCAAATATTCTTGTAGGTTAACTTTACTCCTTGAAATTCAATTATGATGAGAAAAAATTAACTATTGCAATTTTAAAAGCAAGATGAAGTAAAATAAAGAAATGCAATCCTTGCCGCAGCCAGTTTGGCTCAGTGGTAGAGCGTCAGTCTGCGGACTGAAAGGTCCCAGGTTTGATTCCGGTCAAGGGCATGTACATTGGTTGCGGGCACATCCCCGGTAGGGGGTGTGCAAGAGGCAGCTGGTCAATGTTTCTCTCTCATCGACGTTTCTAGCTCTCTATCTCTCTCCCTTCCTCTCTGTAAAAAATCAATAAAATATATATATTTTTTTAAAAAGAAATGCAATCCTTTAACTAGATTCTACAATAGATATGGGTGTACTATATATATATAAACTGGCTAATATTTTTTGAGCACTCATTTTATTCTTGAAACTCATCTAAATGCATTTCATATATTAATATGAAATTTAATCCTTATGAGGTAGATATTTATTATTTTTTTATTTTTATTTTTTTGTATAAGAACCAAGGTACAGAGAGGTTAGGCAATTAACCTTAGGTCAAACAGCTAATAAGTAACAGGTACAAGATTCTGGAACCAAAGGATCTAATGCCAGATCCTAAGCTCTTAACCACTTCTGCTTTCAATAATAATAACTACCATTTGCTGGACACTTTTATAACGTACCATATATCCTTTATGCATATTAACTTATTTGCTATTTCCAAAAACCATGAAAGAGTATTTATATGTACATGTACATGTGTGTATATAAATGCATGCAGATACAGAAGTAGACATGTGTATGTATGTGTTAATAATTCTAATCTTCTGATTGCTATAAAACATTTGACAAATCTCTCAACCCTTGAAAAAAGGCCAACTTAGATAATCTGATTAGTCATATGAAGTACTCACACAAAAATTGCATTATGTATCAGCCTTCTCATATTTCCATTTGGCATTTTGATTGAATCTTCATTTTGAGAAGAAATTTTATTTATTCTCATGTTCTTTTCTTCATTTTAATATAAAATATAACAGAAGGTTCTACAATATCTTAAAGGACAAAGCTTTAGGATTATCACTAAATTTATAAAAGTTCAGAGGAAAATTTCCTGTACAGAATAGCAGTCAAATGTGTCCAATCTGTTTGTACTTTCCTGGCTACTGCCAGGGCAAAGATCTGACTTCCCCTTTTCCCTTATCCAACCGTGTGGTTTATCTCTGTGGAGTATGAAGTCAACCAGCACTGGGCATCAAGGTCTGGCTTTCACCCTCCCACATCCCAGAGGTACAGTTCAATACAGAGATTAATTAGCCCATTCAGGCGCCCAGCCCATCCTAAATAGGAATGTATGCCTCCTCTTCATCTAGGAATGGCTTTTTTTTTTTTTTTTTTTTTTTTGCCAATGAGATGCCTTAATTTCATGCTTCCCAAATTCAAGGGTATATATAATTCACATGGGAAATCTTGTTAAAAAGCAGATTCTGATTCAGTAGGTCCGGGAGGGCCCGAAATTCTGCATTTCTATCAGCCTCCCAGGTGGTGAAGACCATGCTACTGGGCAGCAGACTGCACCTGGAACATCAAGGGTCTAGCTAACAGACAAATATTTTTTAAATCTGGGTGTTCGAATTTTTTGAAAGGTTCATCTGAGTTCAAATCCAGACTGATCTATAAAATTGACCATTGTCCTACTGTAGCATTTAAAACTCTAGTCCGACCTTAGAAATATCTAACTTACTTGTTAAGCCTTTGGACTCTGCAAGGCTATTTCACTTAATGTTATTTCAAACATGAAGTTAAAAGCATCCCTCTGTCACTTAGCCATGTGTTCTTCCGTGTCTGTTTATCCAAAGAACAAGTAACTAATTATTTCAAATTCTCCAAAATTGTATATCCTTGACATAAATGTGTTTAATATTCACTCAGTAAGCTTCTCTAACTCACACTGCTTTGGATAAAAGAATTGGTACCACTATGTAAATAAAGAACTATTTTACTGTATAGTTTAATAAACCAAGTACATGCAGTTCAAACTCTTTGGAGGAAAGAATTAATATTGAAGATTACCTTTTGATTAACATATCAACGGGAGTAAATATACAGTCATTTTAAGAAACCTGAGGGTACTTACCATATTTTTCGGACCATAAGACGCACTTTTTTTCCCCCAGAAGTGGGGGGAAAAGTCCCTGCGTCTTATGGTCCAAATATAGCCTACACATATACTTTAAAAAAAAAGTTTTTTTACTTGCCTGGCTCTGTGTGGTCTCTGTGTGCTTGCCCGGCTCTAAAATGGTTCTAAATGCTGCTGTTTACTTTACAGGGTTGATTACATGTGTTTATGACTGTGATGTTGGGTTTTAATGCACATAAAATATTTTAGGACACTATTTGTTTCAGAATCTTTTTTTCTTCATTTCCCTTCTCTAAAAACTGGTGCGTCTTATGGTCTGGAGCGTCTTATGGTCCGAAAAATATGGTAATTAAGGACAGAAGTTTTTCCACAAACTTCTTAAACCTCTATTTATACTCTTACAGCACTTGATAAATTCTTTCTTCTAACACACTTTCAAAGGTAAAGTTCACCCCAGGTTTCCTCTGAAAATTAATATGGTTTTAATGCACTCAGAAATGGAGACGTTGTATCAAAGTTACTTGACTGACCCAAGCCAAAGAACTTTCTAGAAGAGCAACATATTTTGGCTGGGTTTCCACCTTTAAGTCACTTATGGGAAATTTTAATGAACATTTATTTCAACACACTGTATTGGCAGAATTTCTAGGTCACTTGTGAGCAGCAGGATTACTCTTTTCCTTTTTTAAATGGCCAGAGAGGAGAGCCAAAGCATGTAAACACTGCTGAAGACAAAATAGCCTGCTAATACCACTTTAAAAGAGATCCTGAGAACTAGAGAAGGTAGTTCTGAGGTAATCTAGAAATTTTAAAATAGAACATTTGATTTGAGCAGTCAGCCTCACCATGTTTTCATTCTTCCAATGAATTATATCTATTTAAGTCTTTAGTGTCAAATGGTTGTAGGTGGGTTCAACTTCAGGTTGCACTGCTTACTGTCAGGGTGACCTAGGGCAAGTCTTATTTTCTAATGTTCAGACTCTTCATCTGTAGAGCAGGGATAATAAGTGGTAAGTAACTACTTCATGACATTGTGGGGAACATCCTTATGTGTAATTGGCATAACTACTAGATGTATACCCTATACATTTATGTTTACATGCCAGCACTTCTTCTATTGCTATCAGGACAAGGTCTGTCCTTGAGCTTTAAGGAGACACATAAACCACAAGAAAAGTCAAGAACAGTCACTCAAAGCACACAGTAGATCTATGAAACTCATGGCCACAAGAGAGGCCCCAGGGCAGACAATATAGAAATATTGCTCTTTAACAAACTACCCAGAGTCTAAGGTTCAAGTCCAGAAAGATAGTAACATTCTTTTTCAAGTGACCTCCATGGCGCAAGACCACATGGGCCACATTTTGCCTCTAAGTCAGTCTTCGGGCATTTCATTGGGATGCCCAGTCCTTCATTTGAGCAAAGCTGATAGTTGTTATTTTTCAATACTTTTATTATGAAGAATTTTCTTGTAAATAATCCTCCATCCTCAAAAAAGTGTATGTTAGCATACAGTGCCATTATTGTAACATGAACAGATTTGCAGACCACATTTCTATAGTAGGATGACAATGCATCACCCAGACAAGAATTATCCTCAACCACTCCCTCTTTTTAGAGAGGAATCTAATTCCAATAAAGCATAGAACTCAGCACCAATGCTATGTGAATATGGATACCCTCAGATCCATCCTCTTTAAAAACAAACAAACAAACAAAACAAACAAACAAAAAACTCATATTCAGCATTAGGTACTTAATCACTTCTTCTCTAACCCAAATCACTGACTGTGAAAACAGGATTTTTTCCCCCTTTATATTTAGTTGGAAATTAGATGAGAGCCACAGAGAATTCAGTTGACATCACACACCCACAAACTCACAGCATCTGGGCCGCTTCAGCTCCCTGAGCTGGGTTTGTTGAGGCAATCTGGAAAGAAAGCCTCTCAGCTTTCACCAGGAACCTGGACACCTGAAAGCTCTGAGCAGAGCTTTGTGGGCCCAACACTAAAGGCCTGGGAGTTCTATGTGTCACACCCTCCAGAGAAGCAGGATCCTGAGTAAGACATGGAACCCTCTGGATGTTCATGTGCTCAGTCAACAAACATGTATCATAATCCCAACCAATCTCCAGATCCCACCATTAGAATTGAAACCTAATATCCACAGACTTGGGAAAACCAAAGTGCTCCACGGGAACTGCTGTGTGGAGGGATAAGGAATCCTCCCAGCACTGATAAGGCAGGCAACAGAATGCTGGGGGTGATGTGCTAGTAAGTGGTGAGGGGGCTGTGATGGGAAACCCTATGGGTACCTCTCTGACTTTTAGGAATTCTCAAATATATGAATGTAAATGAGAACAGACATCAGGATGCATAGGAGTTAGGCCAAATTTCAGAGGACACATCAACCAGGTGTCACTCATCAACCAAACCAGGTATTCATGAATCTCTTAGGTTGTTCATCGGAACAACAATATTCAAATAAAGAGCTTTTTGTTTTGGAGGTTGCTTGGGTTTTTGTTGGCAGGCTTTTTTTTTCCTTCTTCTATTCTGTATTTTCCCACATCCACTATCAGCATAAGGTGTGCTTGTTTGGCCACACCTAAATGTATAACATATTTACTCAGATGATAAACTGTAGGCATCAGTCTTGTTCAAGCAAGTCTTGTCCTGAGCAACAGATAAGCTGGAGGGCCAAGAAAGAGAGCAGCGTAGTTCCTCATTAATGATCCCTGCATGCCACCCCATCTCCCCCTCCTGCTGCAGACCGTGAAAGCCGGGATTACTGGAGGGGTGGGTGCCAGGCACCTCTTTCTTCAAGCACCCACAGAGGGGGCTACTCATCTGGGGAGGAGGGAGGTTTTGGTGATTAGCTTCGGTGATAGGTTTGTTCAGGGAACGAAAGATTTTCAAAGTTCTGAAGTATCTCTCAAAGTGCACAAGTAGGTACAAAACCACAGAACACAATGTACTAAACATGTAGGTAGTAGAACATTCCTCTTCTGCTGAAATCTCAGGAAGGGTTAGCTGAGAAATCAGAATCTATTTAATTTGAAATTCCATTTAAAAGAATATACAGTCCACTCTGCCTCCGTCCAAACAAAGGGACACAACGTCCTGTGTTTTCACTGCTCTGACACATACAAAGAGAGACCGAGATAAATGCAGGTAAAACATGTCAGTGAGGCAGCTCATAATAGCCTTCACAGCAGCGATGTTCAGCCTTTGTCATCTCAAGGCAAACATAAGCTAATTACTAAAATTCTGCGGCACACCGAAAATATATTTTTTGCTAAGCTAAAAAAAAAAATATAGGTATAATATTGATTCACTCACACTGATGGCTTTTGTTAGGTTGGCTGTTATCATTTTTCTACTTGCCAATCTAAGGGAAAATAGGTCAGTGCCCCTCAATAGTTAAGTATTGTATATTTTAAAAGTTCTTTTGGTACACAGGTTGAAAATCACTGCTTTATAGGTATTAGCATGTCCTTAGGTTATGAGTGCTAGATATCTAAAATCTATAGAAAAAAAAGTGAATGGTGTGGCCCTTCATTGAAACAGAAATGGAGAGTCTTTACACAGGTTTTCCAACTTGCATAAATTACCCAGGAAATAGTTTATGTTATGATATTATAGTCAGGTCATTCTCAACTTCATTATCCAGAAATTCTTCTCTTTCATCCTCATGTTTCACTGTCCCTCCCTGCCCTCCTCCCCAAACATACAAACCTAGCCCCCTTTAGAGGGAAGAATGTAAGAGCAAAGAGTAAGCAATTTGCCACAATGCCACACCAGGTCACAAGTAACTGGCCTTCCCTCTGCTCAGAATAAAGTACATCTTAAGCACCCGGCAAATATTTGCATGGTCTCCAGAGCAGTAAGATTCATCCATTTGCTCATAAAAGTACACACTGCAGCTGAGAAAATAAATCCATTCAAGTCCACTAACATCTATCAAGCTCCCTTCTGAGTGTGGGGTCTTTGGGGGAGGGGAGACCGTGCGCCCCACTAGAAGAGCTGATTTTTGAAGCTGTCTAGAGATATGCTGCTCCCTCCTCTCTCCCATCAAAAGCAAATCATAAGATGCAACCAGCTCCCTAACTGACCAGCAGAGCAGCATTTCATATTGTGAAATGTAACTAGCCCAAGGCATGCCAGATCCTTTTTATAGCTGAAAATGAATTCCCTTATCTTTCTGGGAAAATAGCAATTTTGTTTGTTGTGTAAAAAATACAGCACCTCCACATAATAGGATTTCCTCCTGGGAAACTTCTGAGTGGAACTAAAAGAACTTAGGCTGCTTGACCACCAAGTCAAGCTCTGTCACCTACTTGGTGACCTTGGAAAGTCATTTATAAACTCTGAGACCTCAAGTTCCTCTTATTTATGTATGTATGTATGTATGTATGTATTTATATCCTCACCCAAGAAGTGAGATTATTTTTTTCCATTGATTTCTAGCACATTGATTGGTTGCCTCCTGCCTGCACCCAGACCTGCACCCAGGTCAGGGATCGAACCTGCAATCTAGATAAGGTGCCCTTGACCAGGATTCAAACCCAAGACACTCCAGTGAGCAGGCTGATGCTCTAACCACGGAACAATGCCAGCCGGGGCAAGTTCTTCACCATTAAAACAGAGATAATCATACATCTTCTAATTCTGGTGTTCTTGTGAAGGTCAAATAACATAGTGAATATGAGGGTTTTATGAAAATTGTTATAATCACCAATGCCAATGTTTAACTACACAGTCCTGCAGACATGGAAGCAGAGAAACCAAAAAAAGCCCCCATCTGTTCCTAAAAGTGTGAGCTGGGTCTCTATACATTCAAATGAGCTACAGGGTGTTTAGCTACAGGGACAGGTATAGAACTATGTCCATGAAATCAGTTTTAGAAAGAAGGGAAAACACTCTTCTTTATCCTATTTTTTGCTATGTTGGATGTTAGGCTTTTATTTAAATTGTCGGTATTTAGCTGCTGTTGCTTATTAAATATTACATTTAGTACAGTCTCCTTGATTAATGTGCTTACACAGTTAAGACTAAGCAAAAAGTTACATATATTCCATTAAGAGTATTCCAAACTCAGCAAAACAAAGGAGCGGTGTACTCTTTTATTATTATTTTAAGTTGATTTTTAACCATTTAGTCTGTATTGCCTTGGTGAGATACAAGGTAATGCGTGTCCTGGGCTGCAAGGAGCACAGAGTTTAGAGTGGAAACAGCCCAACGAACATTACAACCCAGTGAGGCCAGTGCAACAAGAAGAGGTCAGCACATGCCCTAGGGCAGGAGGAGGGGCTGCTGCTGAGCCCAGTGCTAAGGGTCTGGAGTGGGCACCATGAATAAACCAGAACTGTGTGCTGTGTGCATGAATGCTGAGCAATGTGGTGCCACTGAAGCCAAGGCAGCAGGATGACAAAAGCGAGATGGGAAATGGGGGGTGGGGTTGGGGGCAGAGGTCTCCTCATGAGGACCTGGGGACTGGAGATATCCTGGGAATCTATGCTGGCAGGGGAGTGTCAGGGGAGTAGGATAGCTGCATGAGGGAGACCCCAACTATTCTTCATCTAAGAACATTCTGCTATTGTAGGGAATATTGGCACTTCCTATGGGAAAAACAATTCCTGCTACAAAAGAAAATAGTTAACATTTAAAGGCAAAGGAGAACCTCATTTTATAAAATTGTAATAAAAATACCCACAGTCCAAAACATTTGAATGAAGAATCCACTAACAACACTTTTAGAACTCATAAAAAATGCTTGTACATTTTTTGTTGACTCTACCTCTACCGGAGAAGAATTTTATTTAGGTATGAAATGGGCAGGAAAATGAAGAGCTTCAGCTACTTCCAGCTTCTTAGAACAGGATGCAGCCAGGCAGGTGCTGGCGGTCAGTCACCTGGAGGATGAATTGGGCTGTGGTGAGTCATGCCGAAGAATGCCAGCCCATGACCAACAGACAAATGGGTAGGACCATTCCAGACTTGCTGGGAGCCAATGTTGCAAGAGATGATCCAGAAAACCATAACCTCCACAATTAAGCTTGCTGGGAATTTTTTTTTTTTTTTTTTTTTTTTTTTTTAAAGCAAGACCAGGAACTCGTGGGAGGAGGGGGAGGAAGGAATGAGGAGTTATTGTTTAATGGCTACAGAGTTTCAGATTGGGAAAATGAATATATTCTGGAGGTGGACTATGGTGATGGCTGCACAACAAGGTGAATGCACTTAATGCCTCTGAACAGTATTTTATGGAATGTAATTTCCCCACAATGAGAGAGAAAGAGAGAGAGAGAGAGAGAGAGCGCAAGCTCACAAGGACTAAAAAGCAGTAAGATTTCTAGTACAGTCTGCCATGAGCCTCACACTGTCTCCTGAATTGGATGCACAGATCAAAACTGAACTTCTCAATAAATACTTTAGAGAAAAGTATCACCTAGAACAGTGGTCGGCAAGCCTCTAATTGCGAGCCACATGCAGCTCTTTGGCCCCTTGAGGGTGGCTCTTCCACAAAATACCACGGCCTGGGCAAATCTATTTTGAAGAAGTGGCACTGGAAGAAGTTTACATTTAAAAAATTTGGTTCTCAAGAGAAATTTCAATTGTTGTACTGTTGCTATTTGGCTCTGTTGACTAATGGGTTTGCCAACCACTGACCTAGAACATGCTAGTGGCCCGCCGAGGTCCGTCCATCCCAACAGGCTATATGATAAAACCACGGGCATGTTTTCTAAAATAGAGCTCCTACCCCCTTAAAGAGACTGGGTTCCTCACATAATGTAGTTCATAACCCTTTCCTGCAGTCTACAAAGATGATACTGTTGTTATTATCATTAGTATGATGACAGCTATTTTGTATGTATTAAGAGTTCTCAGTGAGCCCGCTGCTGTCCTTTCCTTCCTTTGCTGTAGATGGGAACAAATTGGACACAGAAGTTCTACTGGTATGCAGTGCCTTGGAAAGTAAGCAAGAGGGAGGACACACACTCTGCAGAAGGGGTTGTACTCAGCCCTATTTCGAGGCCCTGGCGATACTTCTGGACCTTCACCACCAAGCAAGGCTCCTACTTGGTGGAGTATGCATTTTCTTGCCAAACAGCAGATATTTATTTTGGCACATGCAAGACATCCAGCGGATTTCATAAAGGTTAAGCCACAGAGATAAGAAATTTCTCAGGGCCCTGTTTCATGGATTATGCATTTTAAAGAATCTTAACTCTTCCCTATTAAAAAAACAGTTAAAACTGTGGATAGCTCTGAAGTCTGCGCCTATAATCTTCACAGATTTCATTCTACAGGTTACAAATAGCCCCCACATAATGGCAATCTCACAGTAGCTACCGATTGTTCAATTACTTGAGACTGGCTTATAATCACCAGGTCGTTAAGGGTGTTATGAGAGCTAAAAACTCCAGTCACCGGGCTGTTGTGCGTCACGTTACTTGGCAATTCACTGGCTAGAAATGGAATGAAAGTATTTTGAACGGAAGCAATCTAAACACTTCAAATGAAAGTGCCAAGCCAATAATAGATGCTAATTATAATATAAATAAATGAGTAGATGAGGTAAACAAAGCCCCAGGACAGAGAGAAGAGGGGTAGAAATTGCTCCCTGAAAGCAAAGATACCAAAAGAGCTATTACACAACTTGAGAGGCAATACCTGAGCCCTCTCAAGTCTGGCTATACATTTGAAGCACCTGGGAAGTTCTGGAATCAAGTTTACCAGCCTTCCACCAGACCAACTAGAACCAAAGTTCTATAGAATGTGCAGATGGGTGCAGCTTTTCAAAGCTATCCACATGACTTCTATACCTAGAGGGCTGAGAACCACCAGTAGCAGCAAGAAGTCATACACAGTTCCCTGGGGCAAGTGTTGGTAGCAACTCTGGAGGTCTCACCACCAAGCAGAGAAAGTGGCCCCTCCATATGGCACATGGCACAAAGCTCATGAAGGTGTTCTCCTGGGGCTCACATGTCAACCACCGCATTCATGACGCCCAAAAGATCGTAGCATGAGGTGGCATGGTCTCCGGCCAAATTAGATATAAAGGACACCAAGAACGCAAAGGTGAAAGGTGAAGCACAAAGGTAAGTGTGTTCTGACTTCATCTTCTCTGAATGCTTCTTTCAGATCCTATAATTTTCTACAAAAACAAGACCCTGGAAAGAACTGGCAAACCAGGTTCCCACTGGCACATGTGTTAGGAAGGAGAAAGGGTGACTGAGTGCCTACTGTGAGCCAGGCACTGGCTGAGAGTTTCCACATACATTACACTTCAGTTTTCATAACCCTCCACTGTACTCTTACTAACAGAAAAAGGTCCAAACTCAGAGTAAATTGGCTCTCTTCACACAACTAGAATGAAGCAGAACCAGATGGGCAATCCAGCTCAGCCCTGCTCCAAACTCCTTTTTATTACACTCCTCTCCGCTTATGCAAATGCTCAATTACAATCCAAGATGTACAAATGCCAAGGCCTCGAAGCTTCTTCCAAATCCCCCTCCTACAATCCATTCAGGTCCCCACTCTGTCTGGGCAATATGAATTGCTCCATATTCTACACTCCCACCTCCTCTGTTTGCACATTAATTTTAAGAGTTTTGCTAGTTTGTCTTATCCTTAGAGAAACAGTTCTCAACTGGGGGCAATTTTGCCCCACAGAAGCCATTTGGCAATGTCTGGACTTTGAGGTGTTAACTGGCATCTCATAGGTAGAGGCCAGGGATGCTGATAAACATTCTACAATGCATAGGACAGCCCCCACCACAAAGAGCTGTCTGACACAAATGTCAAGTGTGCTAAGGTTGAGAAATTCTGCCTTGCAATAATAATATGGTTTTATGAATCCTTTCATTTCCTCCCCTAAAAAAATCTCAAGGAATAACTAAGACAATACATATGGAAACATTTAGCACACAGTAGGCACACAGAGTACTAATTAGATAATCTGACTGCACACTTCTGTAGAGTAGGAACCACTTCAATTGGCTCTGCATTATTCCCACACAAAGCATAGAGTCTTTTTCATTGGCTCTAAACAAATGTGAAATACTGAATTCTCTATATTGGAAAACTTTGATTAAAAAAACAAATGCCACTATTATCTAAGAAACACAACATTCTCCCATATTCATTCCTTAACAAATAAGTGAATGGTATAATTCATGATTCATTAGAACAGACTCTGAAAAGCTACATTGCATTCCAAGTATATCATAGAATCGCCTCCATTTCAGGACTATTAATAAGCTTACAATTAAAAAGCTTTGTCCTACATTAACAGAAAGTTAACTAAGAGATCACAATATTCAGATTTGAGAAAATCTAATACAGCAGTTTCAGATTCTTCTCTGCATACCAGGTCAGCTTTGACCATATCAATTCTCAGATTTTGAGTTCAATTTTTCAGGAACAGCCTTAAACTGTAATCACAGCACGACATATAAAACCATGAAAAGTCAAATCTCTGAATGAGTACGTCAGAACTGGTGGACATCACATCTCAGGTTAAGACTTTATGCTTTTATACTTTTCTCAGCTTAGGCCAGTTGGAATCAGCATGGATATCCTAAAGTAAATGATTACAAAACACATTAAAATGAGCATTCATTCAATCAGCCCTACAATGGGATAATCTACAATCATTTTTACAAAGTTTCTGGAGTTGTGGTCCCTGGGTCTTGAACATCAGAATGAACCCATACAATATATTTTTTTATTTTTTTAAAATAAAATTTTATTGTTCATATTATTACAAATGTCCCTCCCCCCCCCCATTGCTCTCCTCCACCAGGTTCCCATCCCACCCTCTGCCCTTTCCCCACCCCCCATTGTCCTCATCCATAGGTGCACAGTTTATGTTCAGTCTCTTCCCACATCCCCCTCTCACCTTTTCCCCAAGAATCATCAGTTCACTCCCCTTCCATACCTCTGATTCTATTATATTCAACAGTTAATATTGTTCATCAGATTTTTTTAAAAATTTTCTAGGTTTTTAGATTCACTTGTTGATAGTTACATATTTGTTGTTCATAATTTTTATCTTTATTTACTTTCTCTTCCAAAAGAACCCCCTTCAGTAATTCATATAATTCTGGTTTGGTGGTGATTAACTCCTTTAGCTTTTTTTTTTTTTAATTAGTGAAGCTCTTTATCTGGCCTTCGATTCTGAGTGATAGCTTTGCTGGGTAGATTATATTTGGCTGTAGGTTCTTACTATTCATCACCTTCAATATTTCTTGCCATTCCCGTCTGGCCTGCATGGTTTCAGTTGAGAAATCAGCTGACAATCGTATAGTTGCTCCTTTATAGGTAACTACCTGCTTTGCTCTTGCTGCTTTTAATATTCTCTCTTTGTCTTTTGCTCTTGGAATTTTAATTATGATTTGTCTTGGTGTGGTCCTCTTTGGGTTCCTTTTGCTTGGAGTTCTGTGCGCTTCCTGGACTTGTAAGTCTAATTCTTTCACCAGGTGGGGGAAGTTTTCTGTCACTATTTCTTTCAGTATGTTTTTGATATCTTGCTCTCTCTCATCTTCTCATCATTCTGATGTTGGTTCCCTTGAAGTTGTCCCAGAGGTTTCTTACATTATCTTCAATTTCTGGATTCTCTTGTCTTCTTGCTTTTGCGAAGGAGTGTCTTCTGGCTCTTTATGCTCTAAATCTTTGACTTGATTCTTGTGATCTTCCATTCTGTTTTTAGGACTCTATATATTTTTTATTTCAGACAATGTATTCTTCATTTCTTGTTGATCCCTTAACATTTCTTGTTGATTCCTTATTAATTCTAGTTGATCCGTTTTCATATCCTCATAAGTCTTATCGACCTTTTCTAGGAAATTCTTGAAAAACCTTATAAGCGTAGATTTGAACTCTATATCCAGTTGTTTTTTGTCCTCAATTTCTTTTGTTTGTGATCTATTTCGTAGTCACATTTTCGCAGCTTCCCTGATGGGGTGGAGTTTCAGGGTGGAGCCTACAGCCTTGGCTTCTATTAGCCCCACCCTATGCCCCTCGTGAGTCTCAGGGTCCTTCAGTACTCACTGCAAGCACCTCTGAGAGAAAGGTGCCCTTGATTTTCGCCTGCTACCAAACAGTTTAGTCTCTCCCCATATGAGCCCAGAACTGGGGTTCAGTTCAGTTGGAAGTGGAGTTGGAGGTGGCATTCAGAGCAGTCCAGAGCTTTTGTCTCCTTCCCGCCAGGGCAATCCCGCGGCACAGCCAACCATCCCTTCTCTGCAAGCAATGTGCGCGCCTCCGGGACCTCCTTTCGCCGCTCCCCCGGGGTTCCGCCTTACAGCCCAGCTCCCTATGGATGAGCCTGGGTCCCCAGGGTCTGGCCTAGAACTGGGGTTCAGAGTAGTCGGAACTGGGGCCCAGCACAGTCAGAGCTTTTATCTCCTTCCTGCTAGGGAATGCCAGCCAGGCAATCAGCCACCCCTTCTCTCCGGCTCCGTTCTCTTGGTGCCCGAGGCGTGTCTCCATACCTTAGGCTTTTACAGCTCCTCTGCACTTCCTTCTGGTTTTCTCCTTGCTTCTCGTTGTAGAATTTCCAGTCAGTCGACTTTCCTGTAGTTCTGGGTAATGTCCATTTTATATTTTAGTTGTATTTTATTGAAATTGTTGTGTGCGGCTGCAGCTAGGTCTTTACCTGTTCAGCCATCTTGGATTCTCTCCCCATACAATATTTAATTAATGTGCAGATTCCTGGACCGTATCCCAGATCTACTGAATCAAAATTTCAGAGGTTGGGCCTGGAAATCCACATTTTAAATAAGTTCCCAAATATTCATTTTATACACTCAAATTTGAGAATCTCTGCCAGGAAACTGAATCCCAGAAAATGGATTTGCCTCATTTTGTAAACTTCCAGCATGGATCTTGATTATACAGATTATTTGACAATCCATTTAATATAAACTCAAAATCCACCTCCAACTATAAGAAAACAAGTAGAGCATTTTGTTGATTACTTTTGTGCAAATATGCATTTTCTGAAATAAGCAGACTGATATTTTATGGAAAATACTGAAAAAAATTATCAAAATAATTATTAAGGAAAATAAAGATCAATTCTGGGACCTATAATGGTTAATATCTATTATATTCCAGACTGTGGATACAGTGATGGCTAGACAGTATAGGTCCCTATCCTTATTTTTATTTTATTTATGTATTGAAATTATTTATATATGTATATACATAAACAAAGAAGTAAGGTAATTTCAGAGAGTGGCAATAAGACAGGTTGATGTGATAAAGTCTGTAAGGGAGAGAGGCAAAGGGGGTGGTTGGCTGTATTAGATATAAGGATAAAAAGTGGTTTCATTGAGGACGTAACTTTTCAAGCTGAGAAGTACCCAGACCTAAGAGGGTCGGGGGAAAGTGTTCTAGGCAGAGGGAACTGTAACTATAAAGACTCTAAGGGGAGAACAAGGTTCTCTTCAAATTATTATAGGAATTAAATAAAAAGTCAAATAATACATATGAAATGTTTTATGAAGTAGGAAACTATGTAAAAGTATAAAGCATTATTTTTACTAATATATTAGAATAGTTTCAGGACAGAAGCCAAGATAACAAAGGGCATCAGGTCTGTGGCATATGAAGAATTAATTAGGCAATTGAGGTTACATTGTCTGGGAAGCAAAGAGACACAAGTATGTGTTTGGAGGAAGTAGGGAGAAGTCTTCAAATACCCGAGGGAGTCTGTTCTTGTGGAAGAGGACTTAATTTTTTTTTTTTAATAGTTTTGAGGGTATGGTAAAAATTTTTGGAAGCCAAAATCTTAATCCAATATGATAATGAACATTCAAAAAGAGTTACAGGAAAATGGACCAACTGTGAGATAGTGAGCTCCACATGACGGGAGGTGATCAAGGATGGGTTGAATAGACAGCTGACATTGTAATGATTGGACTAGGTGATCTAAGAGGACCTTTGTAATCCTTTGAAAACACACACATGCGCACACACATACACACATACACACATACACACACAGTGCTCTCTCTCACAAACACAATAACCACCAAGATGGCCTCTTTACTTCATCCTTTAGAACCTTAAAGAAATTTCAAGAGAAACATGAGCTATACTGAGATATATCAACTTCCTAATTCATACTGACACCCAGGACTAAAGGGCAAATTAAGATATGGGATAGATAACATTCATTTTTAAAATCTGTAGCTATGATTCAATGGTGTTTTAATAACAAACACTTAATCATTATTTCAAATTATCAAAATAATTACTGTTTTAACAAAAATATGTTGGGATTTCATTAGTTCCCAATAGGTAGTATCCCAATAAACAGTCAAAATATTGAACAAATAGATAGGTATCCTTTCATTGGCAGGTTTCTTAAAGGGAGCCATAAGCCCAAGATGATGGTTTCCTCATAAAAACTCCTGAGGAAGAAGAATCACTATTGTTTATAATTGTGTATTCTATCCTATAAATAAAGTAAAAAATAAAATAAAATAAAAAGACACTGAGTTGCCACTTGACCACCTGGAGCCAAAATGCTAAAGATAAACAAATCTAGTCTTCCACAAACGGATAGAACAAGGTAGATTTGAAAGTAAGAGGAGAAGCTACTTTGAAAAGCTAATCATTACTAAATGACCTTTACATAAAATACTTATATTTCCACATCCTGGTGTATGTGGCTTACATACAGACTTACCTCAGGAAATACTCTTTTAATATCTACATACACTTTTTGTTTCTTAAAAACTAGTTGTAAATTAAGTTAAATTATTACCCTCTGAGAATAGCTTATAATGAATCTTTCTATAAAATAAAGACTGTGTCCATATAATTGTTTGTAAAATTATACCTTAATATGTGAAATCCAGGGACACCACAAGCAAAATTACAAAAAAATTAAAATCAAAGATTTAACACCTAATATAAAGGAAATATTTATCATAGAGCTATTTTTGTATAGGAATCTCTTCCTAAGACTATACAATTGCTATTTATGCCAGCAATATTTTAGAAATATACCTAGTCCATAAAAGTTAAATATAACCAATAATGTAAACAATCACTTCTTAAAAGTTATTTTTCTTTAGGTTCACACACAAGTTCAAATTCTGCTACTTTATTAAGTTTTAATCCCTTAGAACTCAAGGTAACAGCAGAACTGGATTAGTGGCTCAGGAAACCCAAGTGTCTCTCTGTTCATGAGCGAGTGCCACCTACTATCATCTGGGTTGTCTAAGAACTGAATCCTTAACTGGGTAGGGAGTTATTTCTAACTACATTCTCACTTGACCAATGCACAGAAAAGCTGTGATGCCACAAAACAATACCTAGGGTTAGAGAAGGAGACCAAGTCTCCTGTCGCAATGTCCAATGGGTTCACCATAACCATTCTTGGCAGTCTCAGCTTGAGAGGTGCCCAAGTTTTGTATCAACCACTAAGAGAATGGCACCCATTAGAATAATAATGTTAACAATATGATTGGTAAAAACCTTTCTTCACTAAAAAGATCTGAGACATCTTGCCATTTGTTTCAGTACAAGATATTAGGGATAATTCTGGGTTTTCTAAACCTTCTCACCCCAAATTAAACTTCTTTGTCATCTTCTCTTGCAAGAGTGTACAGTCTACCCCTTGGATTTGGGGATCATCCTACAAATGTGTACTCTATAGGTGGAAAGCACAATAAAATGGAATCGTTCTAAGAAATGGCACCATGAAACCAACAGCATGCTACAGAGTTGCTCCTCCATCCTGATAGCAAATTAGAAGTAATTTTCTGCCTAAATCAGAGCTTAATTCTTTAGTTCACTTTAATTCACAAGTTCAATCCAATTTCCCAAAATGCAATAATACAATCTTCCAACCTCATTATCATCATTGAAAGTATTTAAAAGCATTTGCTGAGACACATTTCTTTCTTGTGTCAGGCAGGATCAACGTCAAATGAACATCTTGGATACACTACATTCTGTCTCACTGTGGAGGGTTGACATTTTAAGAAATAATGGTTTCTTGCAAGAGAAAATTTTTCCTTGGAGTGAACACCAAAGGGTACTACATCCAGTAAATATAGGTTGAAATATGATTCTGGTTTTAAAAACCAGATCTCAAAATTACTATATAAGTACATACATACATGTATATACTTGACATACATACATGTATATACTTGACATTCTCTATGATTAGAAATCTTATTATCCTGATGACTTTCTACAATAATTTGAATCAGCTAAGTGTACTTTAGGCCTCATAGAAGAATTTTTAAAAATAAAACAAAAGATAATTAGTAATGGAAATGCCATCCCATATCACTACCACTCAGGAAAATGATGGGATATTTCCCTAGAAACAATCATAAGGAAACAGTTGGTTTATTTTGAAGGCAGTTATTTCAATAGCATATTCACTAAAACCCCCTGAGTTTTAGTCTAAAAACAGATCATTTCCATTTCCTTTTGATAATCAGAAAGGGAATCAACCCACATTTTAAACAACCATTTTTTGAGATCACTTACTGGGGAACAGTAAAATGCTTTTAAAAGCATTTTGGGGGAGACATTTTAAGCAGAAATTAGTAAAAGGGCAAGAAGGACTTCTTATTCCTCAGCTCAACCTCAACTCAACCTTAACTTTTAATTATTTCATATCTTATAAAAAGTCATTGCTGCATTCGGCCTTTGCTTTGTGAGGTAGCCAGTTTTCTCCTAACACTGTTCACCAAACTCATTTAACTCATGCCCTAAGCCAATAACAAATCTACTCTTCCAGCTGTGATACTTTAATAGCTTAAATTTCTAAAGTAAATGGCATCCTTTGCTCCTTTAAAAACCAGTCTGGCAATGATTAAAGTAAAGGAAACTAACCACCTGAAGAACTTCAAATATGCAGACATGTGTCAGATATAAACACTGTAATACATAATGACTGGAAAGGCCCGAATCCCAGAATCCAGTTTAGGCAATGGGACTACACGTATATTTAAAATGGTGGAGAGTCAACTTACAAGTACAGTATATTATTTCATTTCCAATCTGTTATAAGGCATATATGAGCAAGAATAGATAGCACTGCAACTCAGCATTCATGAACCCAAACACATAAGCCATGTTCAAACTCAACTGAACTTACCTTATACACTTGCCCATATGTTCCATTTCCAACAAGTTCCACCAATTCAAAGATCCCTGCAGGATCCTGAAAGAAAATAAACAAACCATAAAAATTCAAACAATATTCCAGGCATTGTCTTAATTAAAAGCAAATAGTTATTTGACATACACAAATAAATAACAACTTTAGCTTTGGGGCTATGATGTGTTAATATTGAATACTATTAAACTTTAATTCCGTTGCACCTATGAAATTAGTCAAAACCCATTTTGTTTCTATTTTATATTTCTATGAGATGTGTTAAAATCAGATAAAAAGAGACATGACTGCCACTGAAACAATTAAACAACAACAACTTACATTTCTCACTGCAAATGGAAATATACTTGCTGATACATCAAGACAAAATTTACAATAGGCAAGATCTGGAAATAGCCCAAGTGCCCATCCGTAGATGAGTGGATAAAAATAGCTGTGGTACATTTATACCATGGAATACTATGCAGCAATAAAAAAAGAAGGGATCTCTTACCCTTTGAGACAGCATGGAGAGACCTGGAGAGTATTATGCTAAGCAAAATAAACTATTATAGTCAGAGAAAGACAAGTATCACATGATCTCATTCATATGTGTAATCTAATGAACAAGATAAACTGATGAGCAAAATAGATCCAGAGGCATAGAAGCATGTGGAACCTCAGAGGAAAGGTGGGGGAGGGTAGGTAGGTGGGCAGAGATCAAAGAACTTGCATGCATATATGCATAACCCATGGACACAGACAAGAGGGTGATGAAGGCCTTGGATGGGCAATGGGGGCAGGGGTCAATGGGGGGGAAAAGGGATGTATGTAACACTTTCAATAATAAAGATATAATTTAAAGATAAAATGAGAGACCCATCATCTTGGGGTTCTAATTTTTGATATCTTCCTCTTTGAAAATTCTGCACTGCTTGTTGTGTTGAACACTGGCAGTCAAGAAAGTGGTACTCTTCTTACCTAGGTGGTCACCATGGAAGCAACACCCCTGCCCCCCTCAGTGGTGTTGGATTCATCTCCCCTCTCTATGATACCACCTCTGCAAAATACCCTTTTGCAGGTGGCTTCCAGCTCCTGCAGTACCTGAGGAATACCTGTAGGCGTTAGAATGCAAACTAAATAGGAGAATTATGCAGATTCTTACCACTAAATGTGTCTGCCTAACCTCAGTGTCAGCTGAATGTTAGGATGCTCAACAAATGTTGAACAACTGAAGCTATTCTTACTGAATCACTATCCCAAAAAATTGAAAAGAAAAATCAAAGGCTGTAAAATTCAACTCAGGGGCAGAAACTGACGTTGACCTCTACCGATTCCTAACTGGACAGAGATTGTTCCTGGAAAAGCCTATCTCAAGAATGACAAACTCACACATCCACAGGGGCCAAGAAAATGGCCTAAGTGTGAAGCAGGGTAGCTGAGGCATATGGCAGACCAAAGTCAGGTCTCCTTTGGGGGGGGTTGGAGGGGGTAAAATTTTATGTCGCTGGAACAATTATACCGTAAACCTATGAACACAGTATTGCCAGGTCTAAAGATTTTTTTTAAAGAAAAACAGAACAATTTGTTTAATCTGAGATTGCCTCTTTTTTTTTTTATTGATCTTTATTGTTCAGCGTATTATGTATGTCCCCGCATTGCTCCACTCCACCCAATTCCCACCCTACCCCAGACCTTCACCTAATCTTTAAATGTTAGGCAACAACTCACTTAAAACACACACACACACACACACACACACACACACACAAAAAAAAAAAAAAAAAAAAAAAAAAAAAAAGAGGGGGAAAAAAAACAACAACTCTGAACGACAAATAAAAGACTACCACCTCTGGCCTAAAACCATGACTATAGCTAGTCAACACTCACAAATTATGAGAATGCTGCCACATATTATTGCAGTCTCTGAGACAGAATGGGGAAGCCTATGCTGGGGTTGCAGACAGATCTGGGTTGAACACCAGCTTTGCCGCACCTGGCTATGACCCTAGGACGCCCTGGAGAGCAATCTAGTCTGTGAGCAGATAAAACGGGATGGCCTCTACCTAGCAGAGCTCCAGTAAAGAACAAGTGAGGGTCCAGCACCATGCCTTGACCATAGTCAGCCATCAATTAATATCAAATAATAACATTTATGATGAGGAATTTCACACCATTAGTAGCACAGAAATGAAGAGGGGCTGCTTCGGGCTGCTACTCGTGAGGAAGGAAACAAATGAGTTGGATGTGACATATTACAATTCTTCTTTAAAGTTACAGTTTTTAGAAAAATCAGGCCCAAGAAAAGCCCTTTGCAATGTGCCTTCAAAGAGTCCACATAGAAAATAAATGCAAAACAAGTAAAATGAAAAACCCAACAGTTGAAGCAGTTAGTCACTGAGAAAATAGGAATTAGCGCTATCCATTATAATAAAGCCAGAAGGGCAAGAAACCACAATTGCAGACTTGTGTACCGACAGATCAAACCGTCCAGAAGTTCCAGCTAAACCCCATCTGGTCAGGGAGGTGTGGACACCTTTCCAGATGGAACCAGGGAACAGGAGAACACCGTATGGGCCGAAAGTTCTGTCTACCGAGCCCGCATCACTAAAAGACATGATCAGGGCCACCTGTAAGGCCTCAGGATAGGAAAGAAAAATTATTCAACTACTAGGCAGCAGGTTTTATTGAAAATGAATTAGAAACAAATGAGAAAAAGGGAAAAAGAAACCCACAAATGGTGGCAGCTGCTGTTTGTTTCTAAGCTGTGCTTCCCGTAGTTTGTTTGCTCAGTGCTGTTTCTGCAACAAATTTCAAGGGGGATTCTACATTTGCTTGAAATATCTCAATTGTGTTTTCAACATTCATTTTTCACACACACACACACACACACACAAAGAAGAAGAAAAAAAGAACGAGAGTGGGGGGGGGGGCAATGCAGGACGATGGCTACTAGCTGCCTTAAGGAGTGTGGGAAGAGTAAGAGGGGTGGAGAGCAAAGGGTGGGAAGAGAAACAGGGTGCAGAGCTGGGACCAGCTTCTACACCCAAGGGTTATCCCACCTCATGGATCCCTCCTCAGGGCTGGGTTTAATGGTTAGGTCTCTGGAGGAGCTGAGCAGCTAACTTCTAGGCTCTTTCCTTCCTTGAGTAGGCCATACTGAGCATACGGCCCAACCAATCGGAGCCAAGGAGGCTCAATGCTGAACTTGGGAAGAGGTTTCCTCCACTGGACATGTCCAAGGGGATCAGAAGCAAAGGTCAGAGGGACTGCAGACTTTGATTGGTGTCCCCTCTTGGGTAAGCAACCAAACTGAAAACAATCATCGACTTAGGTTGGTTCCCTAGGAGATAGACTCTGAAAATCTCTGAGATTTACCCAGAGGGAGTCTGTTGGTGTATGTGCAGTGGGGGAGTGAAGGGAGAAGAACTTGACTAAGCAGACAGAAGGGTTCAGCAGGATTCACAAGAGCTATGAATCTGGGATGACTCTTCAAAACTATCCTACCTTGAGGAAGGGGAGCCTTTGTACTCCACCTCCATTGACTCATCATTGTAGGCTGTCCTCCATCCCCCTCCCAGAGGTTATAATATTGGGGAAAGCAACATGCTTCAGCTGAGGACAATTCCCAGGTGAGAACCATCCCTACCTGCCTATGCTCCCAGCAGGTGGACAACGAGGGCCTCAGCTGTGGAGAGGGCATCTGGGTGACATACGGCAGCATCCACTACAAGCCTCGTAGCTAGAAATAAGTAACTATTTGGAACTAGAATGAACTAGAAAGAATCTATAAGCACCTATGTTTACAATATGCTGACAATAATAAGGCAAAATGGCACAATACACAGAGTCATGGTATTTGCAAGAAAGGGCTCTCAGAGACCCTAGGAAGCAGAAGGCAGAGATGTTGTTCAGGACACTTGAACTTAGCACTGACCATGAGCTTCCTTCTCCTCTACCACCAATTTAAGTATCAGGAAAGCTGGAATATTCTCTTCCACAAATGCATGTAATTTTTAGTTATGTTCTTAAGGAATAGTGATAGAACTTAAACATGGTAAGCATTCAGCTGTTTTTTTGGGTTTTTTTTTCTCACTCTTATAGGATTCTAAATGTACACTGGACTCTTGAACAAAAAGGTTGGAACTGTATGGGTCCACTTACATGCATATTTTTTTCAATAAATACTATAAATGTATTTTCTCTTCTTTATGATTTTCTTATCATTTTATTTTCTCTAGCTTACTTTATTTACTGTAATAATATGCTATATTGTACATATAACACACAGAATACATGTTAATCAATTGTGTATGATATTACTAAGGCTTCCAGTCAAAATAGTTAAGTTTTATTGTGGGGAGTCAAAAGATATACGTGGATATTCACCCTCATGGGGGATCAGTGTCCCAAGCCCTCGTGTTGTTCAAGACTCATCTGTAATTTCTCCCTGCAATCCCCTATTTTTAGTGTGTGTGGTTTGTTTGTTTTTAATCAGTCCTGTCCTAGTTGTCCTTTTTGTGGCATTTATGTTGCTGAGTACCACACTCTTGTTGAAAACATATCCCCTCCTTTGTCTTCCAATACACCACTCAGTCTCTCTCAAGGATTCTGTTTCTTCTGTCTATACCTTAAAGGAAGGTTGTTCATGTGCTAATGACTTTAATCTCCAAACTAGAGGCCCAGTGCACAGGATTCATGCACTGCTGGGGGGCATGGCCTGTGGGGATCGGTCCACTGTGGGAGCGCAGCTCATCCCAGTCTGCCAGACAGCTGTGGACCCGCCCTCTGAGTGGCTGCTCCCTGGTCTGGCATCTTGTGTGGATCTGGAGCACTCGCCTGTCCAGGGGACCCAATTGTGGCCAAGCCCAGAGACAACAGCACTGAGAGGTGGTGGAGTAGGCCTCAATCCTGCAATGGCCAACCTCCAGGGTCAGCTCTGTGAGACTGGTGGCGGCACTATGTGGCCTGTGAGCATCCGGAGGAGGTGGCAAGGAGTGAGGAGGAAGAGCCTGGGGTGAGGAGGTGAAGATGGCAGCCTGGGTTCCTGCTTGTTAGCCAGGGGTTCACAGCAGGAACATCCGCTCATCATGGTCAGCCAAGCAGCATTCCTACTGTGGTAGCGCACTGACCCCCAGGGAGAAGCTCTTGCACTGAGCGTCTGCCCTCTGGTGGTCAGTACGCATCATAGTGACCGGTCAACTGGTCATTCTGGTTGTTCCACCATTTGGTCCTTGGGCTTTTGTTATATAAGATACCCACCGTACCCATCTATTCCACTCCATTCACATGAGCAGGCTTCACCATCACTTGCTGGGACCGTTTACTTTCACTCAATTCTTCCCTCCTTTCACTCTATCCTTCTAGCCAATCTTTCTAAAATAAACATTTTTAAACACAACACGCCATGCTTTAAAATTCTACATGATGTGGTCCAAATTGAAACCAAGATCCTTTCATTCTTGGGCCCGCCTTTCATTTTCAGCTTTGTGTTTCATCATTTTGTCCTATAATCAACCACCTCACACACCACACTCGGTCATGTCTTGGTGTCTTGGTTCATATTATCTGTCTGCCAAGATTATGCCATTCTCTAACAGGCAGCCTATCCTCTGGGAAGCCTTTCTGAGGTTCGTGCCACCTCCTCTCTGCACTTACAGCATGTTGTGCGTAAGTTCTATGATAACAGCTTTTGCATAGTACTCTACCCTCTTCCATTTCTCTCCTCTGATGAATTATGCCCTGAGAGCAGGGACTGTAACATATTTATTTTAGTATTTCCCAGCACTTAGCACAGTGTCCCGCACATAACTGCTAGCAATAGCTATTTACTGAATAAGGTTGATGTCTCATTCCCAATTCTTTCCAACATATGTAGAAAAAAAGTCACCAGCCCTAACTGGTTTGGCTCAGTGGATAGAGTGTCAGCCTGCGGACTGAAAGGTCCCAGATTTGATTCCGGTCAAGGGCCCTGGGTTGCAGGCACATCCCCAGTGAGAGGTGTGCAGGAGGCAGCTGATTAATATTTCTCTCTCATCGATGTTTCTAACTCTATCCCTCTTCCTTCTTCTCTGTAAAAAATCAATAAAATATATTTTTTTAAAGAAAAAAGTCACCAAAAATCAGAATTTTTCAAAGGTTCTAAAAAGCCTAGGTCCTTTCTTTTTCAATCTAGGCAAGCCATCCCAGCCATTGCCTCGTAGATCCCCCTTGCCCTGCTCTCTATTGCACAAAATGGTCCCATGCAAAGCTCCTACGGTATTCCCAGGTCTGAAGAAAATGCATAAAACCCATTGGTGCAAGCTGGGCCTCATGTGCATTGCGAAAGATGGGCTGTCAGGATGCAACTCGGTACAATGCAAGGCGGGGAAGATGCTCTTCCTAATGACTATGTTACAAAGACAGGAAAGCTAAGAGACAAGAATCAGCTTAATTCTCCCTCTTGTATTTGCTTAGCCGCTCCTAAAGCCAGGGTGGGCAGCAGGAAAGAAGGTTACATACACCAAGGAGAAAAGAGCAAATCGTTGACATTTACCAAAGTCAGGAATCCCTATTGGCTATGCATGCCTTTATTCAGATCATAACCTTTGCTGGGAGGCTGAAAAGAAAATTTAATTCTAAGGTAGAGTTGTTTACATTATTTCATAATGAAATGTAACTACATTTCAGAAGGCAAGCAGTTGCATGAAAGAAATGTAACTTTCTAACAAGTACTGATAAAGGCAAATTTAGTTAGTTATCATCGTAAAATTTATGATAGCTACCATCTCATGAGTATTTTTGTACCAGGCACTATTCTAAGCGTTTTCCAGAATTAGGTCATTTCATTACCACTGCTCTATCAAGTGGATCCTTCTGTTGTCTTTGCTTTACAGATGACGAAACTGAGACACAGCATTTGGTCCAAGTCACACCACCAATGAGTAGATGAGCAGGAACACATACCAAACCCTGGGCCCTTAACCACTCAGTGCTCCATCAGCTTCATGGAATCCACATTCCCAACCTTTGACTTGTCATTTGCTGGTTCTCCAGCCTTGGGCAAGTTTCATATCTGCTCTGAGTCACCGTTTCCTTATCTCTAAAATGGGGACAAAATTACCTTCCTCACACAGCTACTTTAAGGAGTGTGGAAATGTCTGGACTAGCTCAGGGCCTGATACACAATAGGATGTCCATAAATATTAACCCCCTTCTTTCCTTCCTTTTTCTTTGAAAAGGAGTTTATTTAATATACAAAAAGCAAACAAACAACAGAAAATTCAGTCTGTATTTCATATATTTGCAACTAATAAAACCAGGAAAAGAAAACCTATTGTTTTTTTAATCAACATCAATACTTAGTAAACTGGGTCAGATATTTATGTGCATACAGATGTCTCTTTAGAAATAAGTGAGACTCTTGGGAAGACACGTTAACTTCTTGGGGCTCCTGGGATGTTACAATAAATTTTCTCTTCTGTCAGTTGAAATTCAAGAATTCAGACAACAGTGGCAAGCTTAAGCCTGACTTCACAGCGGGGTGGAGAGATTTAAGTCCTAGAGGTTAATATGCTTAGCCACTGAGTTATGCTTTAATTCTTCCAGGTCCCCCGAATGATACTGGATTTATCATGACCCTAAATAACATCTCTAGGCCAAATCCCAAACTAGGATGACTATTCCTTAGCCTCATAAAAGATGACACATATTCCTCCCAAATGAAAATGAAATTAAGAGAGAGATGCTGGGAGGGATCATGTGCAATGGCTTAAACAGACTCTAGGTCCCATTTTTCCCCAAATTCCTCTTAAAGACATAGCCTTTCATTTGATTCACTGTCCTCGATCAGGGTGACACAGACCCCAGCTGAACATGGATGGCTGATCCAGCTCCCAGAATGACTGCCTTTCTACCCCTCGGATTCCCTACTGACATCTGCCAAGCGACTGTGCTTACTCTAAACTCAGGGGCCTTAAAAAGACCAAAATGGTATTTCTCTTAGAACCATATTTAGCAGCTGTTTTGTTCAGTTTCAGCCTAACTGACACGTATATGCTTACAAAAGCTAAACAGAATGAAGAAAACAGGAACAGGAGAACGCTCCACATTTATCTTGAGCCTTCAGGCTTTTCAACACCACGCTCTTCCCAAGTAAGCGCGGCGCTGGGACAATTTGCTGACACAACACCCCCTTTCCCGTCCAGGCTGCACTCACAGCCAAACAAGGTCCCTCAAAGCTCATTTCATACCCACCTCCCCTTCTCCTAATATAGTGGGGGCCTGAGGAGCCAACCGTCTTTCTTGCCTTCCACAGTGGGGTTTATTCAGGCCCTGAGCTTTACCCACATCTCCCACCCTGTTACCATCTGAGGTAGAAGCAGAAGGTACTTCCAGGCTGATGGAGAAAAGACACCAGTATGTGAGCAAATAACTAAATAACTGCATGTATGCAACTCATTAAATTATAATGACAAGCAATATGCAGGGAAAGTATAAGGTGCTCCAAGAATATCTACCTGGGATATTTAGAATACAGCCGAGATTGGTCTTTGTTAACATACTGTCCAACCAATGCACAGCAAATGGAACAAATAATTTGTTTGTGTTTTTTTTAAAGTGTGTGTGTGTGTGTGTGTGTGTGTGTGTGTGCGCGCGCGCTGCATTTTCTCGCTTAATCATCTGTATAGCACAAAAACAGTTAGGGTCCTGGGTTCGATTCTAGTCAAGAGCATGTCCTTGGTAGCAGGCTCCTCCCCAGCCGGGGACACTAGTTGGGGCACTTGCAAGAGGCAACCAATTGATGTGTTTCTCTCACATCATTGCTCTATGTCTTTCCTTCTCACTTCCACTCTTCCTAAAAATCAATGGAGAAATATTTTTGGGTGAGATTAACAAAAAAAAAAAAAAAAAAAAAAGTTAGCATTCCTGTCCAGACTCTACTCCTGGCTCGTATCATTTAAACTATCTTATTTTGGTTGTCCCATCTGTAAAGTGGGATCATCTGCTTGGGCCTGCCTTTTTCACAAGGCTGCATCCTGCGTGTGAATGTGCTGGGTACCTTCCCCCACCCCCTCAGCTCCAAGTGTACAGCATTGTCCCTTGGGAAAGGAGGTCTTGAGTGCAGGATGCCACCTGCCTCGTACAGCTGATCCTGGCTAGATGGTGCTGGCATTCTTTTACCAACCATAACTCTTAGCTACATCAGGATGTCATCTCAGCCGAGCCTCAAGGAGCACCAGCCTCCAGGCTGGTAGCTTCTTGCAGCCCTAGGCCCAGGAAGGCTGCAGCCTCCCCTCCTCCTGTTAAGTTGAAAGTTCCATCTGCTACTGAACAGCCATCAGTAGTGAAAGAGCTTCCCACGCCTCCTGCCGCTGCTCACCTACTCACTCGGGACTCTGCGGCTCTAGCCTGTCCTCAAAAAACAGTCTTTAGCAGCAGATCTGAAACCTGGCTCCTCAGATGAGCCTCTACAAACCTTAAACTACACTGATCACTATCACTATGTCTGGAGTAGACAGTAGCCTAAATGCTTCATATACATTTTCATATTTAATCCTCCGAGCAATCATGAGAAGTAGATATTACTAACCCCCATTTTCACATGATGAAACAAAAGCTTCAAGGAATTAAATAACCTGCCCAAGGTTAAACAGTATGTAATAGAAATAGCAGCCAAGACCTGATTATAAAATAAGGATAAAAATACTTTGCTCAAGGATTGCGTTGAGGATCCAAAACAGCATATATAAAGCACTCAGCATCAGTGTACACCATGCTTAACAAATAACACTACTGCTATTACTGCTATTGCTGCTTGTATTAATAAAAGTCGCCCAAGGTGACAACATTGGTCAACAGTGCAGCCAGGATTTCAATCCAGATTGTTTTATTTCAAGTCCATCATTGCTCACTGCTCTATAAATGGCCAAAGCTAAAATTAACTTGGAGTTATGGGGCTGGGGAAGGCCTTGTGGTTTAACAATGGAGACAGAGAAGAACCAGTGGCCTCCAACCAGGCAGACACAACCAGCCAAGTGCATGGGAACACAGAAGTCAAATGAGCCATGGATGCTCGGTGCCTGCCCATCAGAGCCTGGAGTCCAGCTAAGTGGGGCTTTACATTTTTATCCAAAGCTATAGTTTCTTTTTATGCCTTCTGTGTCATCAGCTAGCATGAACAGTGATTACTTAAGTTAACCATTTAATTGACAGGGAGAGAACACCACAGCAGTTCAGACCACAGACTTTGACAGCCAAAAAGCCTGACTCTCATCCCAGTGTCACTGTCTACTAGCTATGTGATCTTTACCATTCTGTCTCCATTTCCTCAACTGTAAAATATAGCAATCGCAGTACCTACTACATAGGATTATTTGACAAAATAATTAATACATAGAAAACATTAGAAGCAATGCCTGGCATATTGTGAAGTGTGCAAAAGTATCTGCTAATGACCTTTTATTCTAGAATACAAACTTTAAGAAGGAATGATTTTATTTGCTGCAGTATTCCTAATACTCCTATGACTGACTGGGACACTATAGACACGTAATAAATTCTTTCTGGATGAATCAAGTCCCCATATCACCAGTCTACTGCTGACTGCCAAAATGTAGCAACATCTCTGAGATATGGAGGAGGCAGGGATATCTAAGATCTTATCATTAAAACTCCTCTCCTCATGTTACACAAGAGCAAAAAGTAAGGCCCAGGTAGGTGCTATAAAACACAAATTTTTCCAACAAGAGTGTTTAGGAGACTTTGCCAAGTTCTCACCTAGTTAGTGCCAGAGTTAGGCCAAGACCCCAAACCCTTTGACTTTTAATTTTCCCCTCTGTTCAGTAAAACCATTTGATAAACCATAGGACTCACTCACTATCTTTAAGAACAGTGGGCCTGGAAGGGAAGGAAGTAGGGACGTTGGGAAGGGTGGAAAGAAAAGATAAGCACTTGTGTTGAGTGCTAACTTCCAGGTATTTGGATTAAGAAGTGAATTAATTCACACCCAGAACTGATGTTATGAGATTTATAACATATCTCTAATTTGATGTCAACTGATAGTCAACTGGATAGTTGATGTCAGTGAGAAAGTCGACAGGTACCTATCTGCACAGGAGATAAATTGAATTTTTCAAACTATATTTTTCTCAGTTTATAGACTTGCCATATTCCTATTCCTATTTATCTCAGCTCCAAACTATTTCCTTATAGGAGAAAACAAAGAACTTGATATAAATTGGCTGTTGTTCACCGGCAAACCTGAGGCATCTATAATTAGGAACATCCAATTAAAATTATAACCTAAGAAGGAGTTATAACATTAACTGGAATATTTTTTCTGACTTTGGTAACAGGGTACATTAATCCTTTGTCAACTGTTGGGATTCAAGAACCAGTCCTTCTTACCCTTTCTAACCTGGTGCCCCCTAAGCCATGCCCACAACCTGCCTGTGGACATGTGGATGCACAAAACCCACTGCTCTGTTCAGAGATTATTGCCCCCCTTCCCCCCCCCCCCCCCAGCTGAGAAAAAGCACTCTTCACTTCATAAAGCAAAATGAGAATATTCTCCAGGATACTGAGACACAAGGCAGATTTTGGACAAGGATTGTGATCTCCACCTTCCAGAACTTTCCTCAACTCTCCCAACAGTTTGTTCAAGCTTAAACATGGCAAGGTGCTCTGAAGGTCAATATGAACATCAAGGTCCCCCACCCTGGTACCTTCCCTCCCACCATCAGGACGTTGCAGAGATCATACAGCTGTTGGGGGAAATGTTAACAGTTTACAGAGATATACAAACAGGGGACCTATCTAGACCTGTCAGGACAGGGTAATTTACCAGTATTTCCAGCAACACAAGGTCGAAATGATGGGAACCAGACTAGCAAAGATGTTGGCGTTTTGCCTTTTCAAAGATGCTTAGATGAAGAAAAAAGATAGCAATTGTAGCAGATGGACTTTAAAGACAAGAACTGATTACTTAAATAATTAAATAAGAAAGATTAGGAAACCATCCAAGGTTTTATTTTAGAAAGAACAGCCTTCCCCCTTCCCCCAGAGGAACTCATTTACCACCTGCTTACAACAGACCAACATTATATTTGCTTGAAAGCTTTTCAGCATTTCTCCCCACACCTATAAGCAACCATGTAGTTGACAAAAGGGCCTTTCTATGGGGTGAGGAGGTTAATATTGGCTGGTTAGGTCCACTATTCTTCTCTTAGTTCCAAAGAGGGGCAGGATGGCCAAGAGTTCACCGACAGCTATGTGGGGCAGAGGCTTGTCATCTGGCAGATGGTGGTAGGAGCCCAGCCCAGTCCATCACTTGGTGTCACCATTAATGGTACAGATGGCTGGTTAATACCAACTCATACAGGACTGTTTATAACAGGAATTCTTTGGCATCTGATTCTTCTCTTCAAGGCTTTTGCTCCTAGCATGGATGTATACATTTTTTTTTTTCATTTATTTGTTTGTTTGTTGTACAAGGCAGATAATTTTTGGAATGGAGACTTTATACCATCTGTTCAAGGACCTAAAAAAAATTTTGGCAGATTGAAGCAGCTAAAACGAAATTTCTCTGTGATTCTCCAGGTTTCCAAGGGTGTTGGATTTCCATTGTCAAACAACGTTGGGGACACTGGATTAAAAAGATTAGCAATGTAGCTCTTTCTTTGATGCCAGGCCTCTCGGAGCCTTTGATGTATTAATGTACCTTGTGAATCTCTCAGAGAGGGTAAAAGCTTTTCACATTTCTCATATCCAAACCTGGCTGAAGAATACTTTTTTAAAGGGATCTTTGTATCTCTCTAAGCCCCGGTGATCTGTACAGCATAGGTTAGAAAATGATAGTGTAGAGAGCATTCTTTCCTTTCTTATTTCTATTAACCAAACCTTGAATCTTAGATTCCTGTAGCAAGGACTGCTCAATACTACCCAGTAAACGTTCTTCCATTGTTCCTTAGCAACAAAAATCTCAATTTTATTTGGAAGGCAATGCACACCGGTCAAAAAAAATGCTCTGAACCCATTGAAGCTAGAGATGCATATGTAAGTTCTGGCTAATGATGTGTAAGCAGAACTATCATGTGGGACTTTCAGAAAAGTTATTCTGAGTTAGCTGAGAGAAGTTCTCTTGTGTCCTCCACCCTTATCCTCTCAGCTGCCTGGAATGCAGATGTGATGGCTGGGACACCACAGCCATTTCTGACCCTGAAGTGAATTTAAGAATGGAAGCCTAATGCAGAACATTAAAATGATCCTAAGCTTCTGTTGACCATGGAACTACTGTATCACCACTCGAATGTCTATATCAATCATCATGAGCGAGAAATAAACTTCTATCTTTTAACCCACTAACATTTGAGGCTTTCTGTTTGATGCAGTTGAGTTCTAACTGATTTGCTTTCAAGTTTATGGTTCAGGTATTATAATTTATTTATGTTTAACGAACAGTCCTTCTTTAAAGTACTCTTCTCCATTAGCCTTTTGATCCTTGGTCCGAGGGGGGGTTATCACTAAAGTTGTTCAAGAAACATTCCTGCCCTAACCGGTTTGGCTCAGTGGATAGAGTGTTGGCCTGCAGATTGAGGGGTCTCAGGTTCCATCTGGTCAAGGGCCTATACCTTGGTTGTACGCACATCCCCAGTAGGGGGTGTGTAAGAGGCAGCTGATCGATGTTTCTCTCTCATCAATGTTTCTAAATCTCTATCCCTCTCCCTTCCTCTCCATAAAAAAATATATTAAAAAAAGAAAGAAACATTCATGTTCTCTCCCTGTTGGTTTGTTATATGATGGCACATCCACACCCCACTTTTAAGTTGAGTTTACCCACATGATTTGTTTTGACCAATGCAATGTGAGTGGAAGCAATGTGCTTTTCAGGTGGGATATTTAATTGCTATGTGAGAGGTTATGATGACTGTGGAAGCATATGTGAGCATGAAGCCTCCATCAGTCTGTCCGTGGGAAGCTGGTGCCTAGATCCCTCTCCTGACTAGAGTCCTCTTCTGGACATGTGGCATGGTTACAAAATAAACTTCAGTTGTCTTTTATCAGATGACTTTCTTAGAGATATGCTAGCCTATTCTGACTCAGGATAGAAACTACCAAAAGATGGTGACAGGGATCATCACACTGTTAAATGCTCTATGATTTCTGAAACAATATTTGAGTAGAACCACTTTTTACCGGGCACCTCCTGTGCCTCAGACACCGTACAGGGCATTTTGCAAACATTATTTTATTTATTGTCAGCTTTGATCCTGAGAGGCAGGTTATTCACAAAAGAGAAAACTGAGGGTAAGAAAGTAGCCAGTGCCGAACACACATTCTCCCCACTGTCTCCAAATTGCAACATCTGAAGGTAGCCCTGAAAACAATGAAAACCCTCATGAAGCTGGCTAGTGACATAGGAATTCTGGGAACCCTTTCTTAGAAATGGGGGTGGGAGGGAGAGGAGGCAGAGAAGAAGGAGAGAAAGGCAGGGGGAAGGGAAAAGAATAAGAATAAAAAGTAATTAAAAGTGGAGTTTTCTTTCATATGGCTGACCACATCCTATATGGCCCCAACCAGAGCATGCCGGGGCTTGTAGTCCCTGCACCCCACTGAAGACAGGAGACCCATAGGTCCTCTGACTGCTCATCGCAGGGCCTTTGAATTTAGACCTGCTCTCTGAACCACTGTCAAGGTAACCTAGCAGCCGAGAATAACTAATTGGGCAGCATTCCCTGACTGCTGGCTTGAACAGTTATAATCTCAGCATCACCGTGGCAACCTGACTGGAATGCTGGTTATTCACACAAAGAAAAACTGGTCTCCATTCAGGCCAGGATCATGTTTTGTCTCTATTCCACTTTTCCGATTGCAAGTTGCTACCGAAAAAAGAATACTTCTTTTAAGAAGAATGTTTATTACTGGTCTATGGGAAAACAACATTTTCTTAGCCTAGAAAAAAAATTGGAAAGGGGGAGGGGAATAAGATATCCTCTAAGAGATTTTATTAAGACAGGCTCTTTACAAATAATAGTAAAGGTCATCACAGGTGACATATTACCAGACCACGAAATCTATGGAGATGTCAACAGCATGGCATGGGCAATGGATGGCTAATAACTGGATCACGTTACATTGGCCAGTGGTCATTTCCTGGGCACCTACCATGTGCTATTGTGAGTCTTTCCTTCAAATCCTCCAGTGGCTCCTCTAGCCTACTCCACTCCACCGTCCACCACAGCCAACATCTTTAAAGCCACAATATAACCCTCTCCATGTATCAGCAGTCTGCTCACCATGCCCAGAAGATGTCCCATATGCTCTTACATGTGCCATGTCCTTGTGCCTGCTACCCAGAAAGTGCTTCGTTCTCACACCTCTATCAAAGTCTTACCAGTCTTTCGAGGCCCAACTCAAATAATATTTTATAACTAAGGATGATCCCCTTATATCCATTAAACTCCTCATTAAAGAGTATCCCACAGACTCCCTTGGATGGATCTGTCTTACTGTCCTGGAAGGCAGCTCTCCAGAGAGCAAAGTGTGCATCTTCATTATATGTAAATCCTCTGAGATGTTCAACAGAAATGCCTTCCACATCAGCAGTGTGGTATGGGAAGATGAGTTGCAATTTGTGTATCAACTGATCAAGTGTCAGTGGGGCTTTCCACTTCCAGTTGTGTAACTTCTGAAAAATTACTTAATCTTGTTGAACCACTTTCTTTACCTATCAACAGGATGCTACTGAAAATGCAGTACACAACCAGCATCCAGGAGCCTGTTAGAAAAGCAGAATCTTGGACCCTGTCCAGACCTACTAAATCAGGATTAACAAGATTCCTAGATGATGCAAATAAATATTACTATTCCAAAAGTACAAATAAAACCTACCTAGCAGAGGTATAAGAATGAGGGAACATTTATGGAAAATACCCAGCAAAGAGGTAGTACATAACAGACCTTTATTAAATGAGGAAACTATTACTATTTAGTTCCAATAAATGTATGGAAAGTTTAACTGTTTGGTGTTATGGAAGATTCAGATATTATGACATGAGATTACCCTGAAAGAGCATATTTAATCCTATATAATAAAAGGCTAATATGCAAATTGACCAAATAGCAGAACAACAGGTTGCTATGATGCTCACTGACCTCAGAGAACAGATGCTCAATGCAGGAGCTGCCTCTTGGTGGTCAGTGCACTCCTTCAGGGGGAGCATTGCTCATCCAGAAGCCAGGCTCATGGCTGGCGAGCACAGTGGCAGTGGCAGGAGTCTCTCCTGCCTGCATGGCGGCACTAAGGATGTCTGAATGATGACTAAGGCCTACATCCCCCAAGGGCTCCCAGACTTTGAGAGGGCACAGACCGGGCTGAGGAACCCCTCCCAAGTGCACAAATTTCATGCACCAGGCCTCTAGTTAATAATAGAGAAAAATAAGTGAAATATAAATGAAGAAAAATGAAAAGCTGTGGTTTAGAAAAGCAGATGAAAATAGAGAAATAAAAGGGATAAAGAGAGAGCTGAGAAGAGCAGCTGGATCTGCCTTCTCCACAATTGACAAGGTTGAGCTTATTGACCTATGAACCAGGAGGTCACAGTTCTTTTCCTAGCACATGCCTGGGTTGAGGGCTCGGTCCCCAGTGTGGGGCATGCAGGGGGAAGCCAATTGATGATTCTCTCTCATCATTGATGTTTCTATCTCTCTCTCCCTCTCCCCTCTGAAATCAATAAAAAAAATTTAAAAAAACATAAAGAAAAGGTTTGGTAGTATCCACTGCTTTGAAAATGCTGGGGAAGGGAGTGGGAGGAATACCAGGGTGGATCCCAGGAGACAAGTAACTCCTAGCAGATCTGGGACCTTCTCTGCTGCAGAGCACAGGAAAGCCATGAAGGAAGTTCTGTAGATTCCAGGTTTCTAGGCAGAACTAGGAGGGCAACTGCCTGAAATTGGATGGAGATGGGTAGCAGCTACTCGGATGCAAAAGGAGGGAGCACTTGCTGGAGAAGATGCTATAATCCATTTCTCAAGAATCCTGCTCAGAAAGGAGAAGAGATAGAATTCAACAACCCTGCTCTAACCAGACAGACAGGCAGAACACAATGAAACTGTGAAGAGAGTTCAGATGAATGGGAAATTAATATGGACTGAAGAACCAAGGGAGGCTGAAAGGAAAAGTGGGCAGCTGGACTGTGGAATACATGCAGGATTGGTATAAGAGAGAGAACAGGAGAGGGGGAAAAATGCATTTTTTAAATGGTATTGTCTAAAAAAGATACATGTTAATCATGACTCAGTTCTATCAGAAAGGTCAAGTGACAGAAACATGTCACTTATTGAATGAAGCACTTTCATTCAAGAAGATTGTGGTTCCATTAGCATTTCAAAAAGCAGATAGATTTCAAGTATTGAACCCACATGGCTATGACAAAGTAGGAGACACACATATGATAAAGAATGATAAAGCAATTATTAGTATTATTTTTACAAGTGCTATGTTTGTTCCAGGCAACAAAGGAACAAATATACAAATTACATAGCTTTAATAATTTGTTAACATTCACTTCCCCCACTCAGGTACGCTCCCTCCCCACACAAGGCAGGAGTTGGGCTAGCTTCACATTAATATCCTTAGCAACTTGCACAGTATTATGACACAGAGGGTTTGATAAGCAAATAATTTTCACTAAAACCAATAAGATAACATAGATCAGTTATTTACTTTTTCTTCAGTGAAATAAAGAGATGAGTAAGTAAGGAAGACTTTATACATCAAGAAGATAAGAATGTGCATCCCTTGGGAATACACACCTAGGTACAAGAGTCTCTATGAAGCCACATTCAGATATGGTGTGCATCATCTTGGAAAGCCTATTTTCCACAAGAATGTAAGCATTTGTTTGAATATGTTGAATTAAATATAGGTAAATTTAATTAAGAAGAATAAGGAACTTGATATAAGCAGCCATACAACCATTACAATATCAGTTTCCTGTCCTGGGAGTGCTTCAGAGCTCAGTAACTAAGGCTTACTTAAATCCAGTAGGTAAGCATCTTTGGTTACTATGCAGAAAATCTCACCCTGATTATTGAACCCCATCCCACAGTTAACCATACTTAGTTCAATGCTAAGTATAGAATATGTGTAGATAAAGTACCTACTTCACTGATACACTATTTTCCAGTGAATGTGGAACTAAAAGGAGCATGTGGCCACATCCTCAAACCTGATATCAGCTAACTGTCTCTTCCACACTTGTTCCAAATCGCTCTGGGGATAGTTCTTGCCTATATCCTCTTAGGTGCCCAACACATTCGAATGCTTTTTTAAGACAAGAAAATTGAGGATATACAACTAGAGATATTGAAAGAAAGAAGTGTGATTTTGTATAGCTGATTACTAAATCAAATAATGGATTAAAAATGACAATGACTGAAAAATCTACATGTAATGAGAAGGAACTTTCTCTCTTGAGTGGAACCACTTGTCTTGTACCAAAGCCACTATGAGAGTCTAAGCCCTAAGAGCGAGGCCTGTGCCTCTATCCAGCACTGATAAGGAGACTAGTTCTTGCTTCTGCAGCATTTTGGAGGTCAAGGTGGAGTAATTCTGAGTTCTCCACAGGAGAAATGTACAGTTAAAATGGCTTAGTGATTCAGAAGCTGGACTCCAGCAGAATCAAAGCAAAGACTATACAATAACATTACTGGCTGAGGAGGCGATGCCGGGGCAGATCTTTGCAAAGAAGAGAAAAGATTCCTGGCTGTGCGCTTGACTATTGAGTACGTTTAATTTACTGTAACCCTCTCCAGGAATAACAACACACAGTTAAACAGCCAGTATGTGTTTTGGTGATTTCCATATACCTTAACATAGGCAATAGAGGCACTGGCCAGGAGTGCAGCTGGCAAGCCTGCCCTCAGCCTCTATCTCCTAGTATTTCTCCGTTCCCGACCAGAAGGCCAGGTCTGATTTCCTCTCACCCAGTTGCCTCTTGGCTTGCTGGACAAGGCCAGTAGATCTCACTTCACCCAAAACAACTGCTACTGAAAAGCCTGACTTACAACCTTAATTTTATAACATAAAACTTGCCAATGGCAGACTTTATTGACTGTAAATACTCTCCCTCCTAAAAGGCTTGGGCTCTAAGAAGTAATATGAAGCACACTAAAGAGTGTAATTTACATATGTTAAAAATCAGGTATCATAAGGTAGAATGAACACTTGCATTGTAGAAATAATTTCAGTTCAGATTTCAAACCCCACTACTGACTAGCTGTGTGGCAATGAGCACGCTATTTTACTTTGTTGAATTCCCTGAATTTCTTGTGAATGAAGTGCATCTCCCACATAGGGTACTTTTTACTCAACCACCACTGCACACACACATAGATACATAAACACACCTGTTCTACTGTAACTGCTTTCAATTAGTCTGTTCACAAGCCACTTCCTTTCAAGTTTGTAACAGCCTTCAAACCAAAGTAAGTATCATGTCCTCCAAGCCCTTCCTAAAACCCACTTCCTTCAGCCCAGCAGAGCTAGCTGTTCCTCTGTGTTCTCACAGTATTTGTTCTAGAAAATGACTATAGCACCTGCCATACATTGTAATTATGTGTTTAAGTGTCTGACTCCCCCTCTAGACTGTGAGTGAGCTACTTGAAGTAGTTCTGAGTCTTACTGGTAGTATCTCTAGTTTCTAACAATGTCAACATTCACAGGAGGTCCTCAATAAGTGTGAAAGGAAAGAAGAGAGAGAGGAGGAGGAAGGAGAAAAGGAGGAGAATGAGGAGAAGGAGGAGAAGGAATAAGAGAAGGGAGAGAGGAAAAAGGAGAAGAAGAAGACAAAGAAGAAGAAGGAGGAGGAGGAGGAGGAAAAGGGAAGAGGAGTGAGGAGAAGGAACAGGAAAAAGAGGAGGGGGAGAGGAGAGAGAGGGAAGGAGGGAGAGAGGGAGGGAGGAAGAGAGGAAAGATAATAGTGTTCTTTATTTACTACATGATCTATAATCCTGGGGGGGGGGGATCTATGAGATGGATATGAGCATTAAAATTTTACAGATGAGAAAACAGAGGTACAAACACTGCTAATAAGTGATTGAAGAACTACACCAACCTACAATCTGCCTACAAAGAATCTAGCACACTTGGCACTTACTGGGCCTCGTAAAATGGCATCTTCCTTCCTTCTGCCCTAACAATAATGGGGTGGGGGATATGACTTCTGTAATGTAAGTGTCTAGAAACTAAGTTCACTGGTGTTAACACTGTAACTTCAGAAATTTAAAACAAAAGTTCATTTTGCCAAACTCTGCAACAGCACTCGTGCTCAGATTTTTCAGTCTAACATTAATCATTCCCAAAATATCTTCTGAATGCTTGCTCCATGCCAGCTCTACACTTTGCCCTGGGAACCCAGGGATGAAATGTCACAATCCCAGCCTTCCAGGAGCAGGCACTGGGAGGTACGGGCATTTGGGGAGCGCCTGCTAGGGGAACTTCTGAGTGTCTCAGAGCACATATTCTTAACGGGCAGATGTTGCATGCCTATTAAGTCTGCCATTAGGGGACCTATGAATCACTTAATGGAACACAGAGCAGACTGCTCTGTGCTACTGATGTGGCCACAGAAGATTCTTTTAGGAAGATAATGTCCACATTACAATTGAAGAGCAGCCCATATGTGGACTCGTACCACCTGGGATGATGAAGTGAGCCCTTAGGGAACTGATAAGGATTTCCACTGAAATGGTAATATGGCTGCCACCTAGCCAAGCATGAGCATTGAGACATGAACCATTCATCATTGCCCTGCCAACTGCTCCCTGGAGGAGCCCCTTGTTTTCACCAACCCGTTCCCGTTATGTCCATTTGAAATTGGCATCGTGATAGCCTCTGCTCATATACCTGAGAGGCATCATTTGCATAGCAGCCTATGTAAATGGTGCCCTAGAGAACAGCACAAGATAGGAATAAACTGGGAATGATGTGCAACATGAATGGTCTTAACTACCAAGGGGATTAAGGTTCCCGAGCATCTTCAGCGACCAACTGATCAGCAAATCCAACGTTCAGGCATCATATAGGAGTCTGCTGCACCTTTCTTCCCCTGACTGACCACAGTAAAGTGAAACCTAATAACCAGCATGCCTCTTTCTGCCCAAAAGCTCAGAAACACAATCAGCCACATGGAGCAGACCCTGCATAATTGCTCTTGGCACTTTAATTTAGCTATTACAATGCCAACCAACTGAATATACTTCTGTCAGATTTCCACCCCATCTTAATAATGGCCACACCATCCTTGAAAATAAAAACCAAAAACAAAAACAAAAAAACCAAAAACACACCTGGAACTGGAACTGAGTAATAGGTAATAATGGTGCAAGATCACAGACTCATTTTATGCCATTTATTACAGTAACCACTTCTGAGATTCTTTCTCGGCCTTTATTACTCACCATCATTCCCAGGTGGACTGAGCAACTAGGTATTGTTTACAAACCCCTCTGCACAGACCCTGTTTCACAGTGTCTCCCACACAGCCACTCAGCTGATGGAACTAAAGGCCTTGGTCCACAGAAGCTGACACTGCACTTGGCATTGGTCTCTAAGGAGTAACTTCACATTGGTGATGTTGGAGATCCCACCTCATTCAGGCAAAAGTCTGAGAATATCAACCTGCTTCCCTGACAAGTTGTGTAGATGTGTGTTATGACATGTTTGTTGCCCTTCATGACATGGGTGTTCTGGCTTATAACTATTCAAAGGATTCAGAATATGTCACCCCAAAGTATGCCACCTTGACATAAGGATTATTTTGAGCAGAAGACAACTGAAAACACACAAACACACACTCTGCCCTCTTCCAGGAAGGGCTGTGTGATTTTTATGAATCCTCAAAATAACTCTAGACTCTCATGGCCCAGAGAAGGCCCCAGAGAATGAGTATGTATAACAAACCTTGCTAACTGGCCCTTGTCTTCCATTAATTTCCCTCATATGCTGACCTTCCCCGTCTACCACTCCCGGAAGCGTAAAGCCCTTTTCCTTTGTCTTCTCACTGCTCTACAGATTTATTGCTTTTTTTGTTAAGATGATATGTAAGTCCAAGTCTAACTACCAATTTGAGTTACTCATCACTGAGTTCTCCTGTACGTATAAAAGATGTACGTGTTAAAAACCAAACGAAACCCCCAAACTCTCTTTTTCTTTTTGAATTCGTCTTTTGTCAGTCTAATCAGCAGGGTCTCAACAAATGAATGTAAGATAGGTTAAAAAAAAAAAAAAAAAAAGGTTTTTCCTCTCCTACACTAAATTTTATCAAATAGTTTTTAGCCTGTGCCCATCAAGGCCTGGGAACCTCCTGAAAGTAGATTCCAGGTTTTATACATTTGCATATTTTAGAGAAGAGAAGCCATATCTTTGACCATTTGAAAGGACTCTAATCGAGAAACTCGGTTGATCTGTTAACACACGCTTCAACACTCACCCCCATTTCATAAGAGAAGAATCAATTCTGAGCTTTTAGACACCTGAGTCACATAAGGATAAGTCAGGGAACCCTCAGGATCCTAATCCACAGATTTCCAGAAGATGCTTCCACTGTTTCTACTTATCCATGCAGATTCTTTGGCTGAGACGACTTATCTCTTATCTAGATTCTAAGTCCTAAGGACAGAAACTATTTTTATATTTCTTGTTTCAAGTCTCTCTCTCTCTCTCTCTCTCTCTCTCTCTCTCTCTCTCTCTCTTTCTCTCTCTCTCTCTCTCTCTGTCTCATATGGGGGTGAGGTGTTAGTACTAGTATATAACAATAACTATGATCAGTCAATTAAGAGAAAGCAGATTTGGCATTCAGAAATATCTATTGTATTTCTATAAAACTCCAAGAAAAAAATAAAAGCAGTACCGGTAAATGCTTTGACATTGCTCTTAGTAATATTTTTTGTATATGTCTCCAAGGGAAACAAAAGAAAAAAATAAACAAATGGGACTACAACAAACTAAAAAGTTTTTGCACAACAAAGGAAACCATAAAAAAAAATGAAAATACACCCTACTTAATGGGAGAACATATTCACAATCAATACATCTGATAGGGGGTTAATACCCAAAATTTATGAAAAACTCATACAACTTCACAACACCAAAAATCAATTTTAAAAATTGGCAAAAGACCTGAATAAACATTTCTCCAAAGAGGATATACAGATGGTCAATAGACATATGTAAAGATATTCATTGTTACTAATCATCAGAGAAATGTAAATTAAAATCAAAATGAGATATGGCCTTAATATCTGTCAGAATGACTATCATCAATAGATTCCCAAACAGCAAGGGTTGGCAAGAATGTGGAGAAAAGGGAACACCAGTATACTACTGGTGAGAGTGCAGATTGATGCAGCCACTGTGGAAAGCAATATGGATGTTCATAAAAAAATTAAAAATAGAACTACCATATGTCTCAGCAATCCCACTTGTGGGTATTTACTCAAACAAATCCAAAACACTAATTTGAAATATATATATATATGCATCCCTATGTTAGTTGCAGCATTATTTACAATAGCCAAGATATGGTAGCAACCCAAAGTGTCCATCAATAGACAAGTGGATAAAAAAGATGTGGTACCTATATACAATGGAATATTATTTGGGCATAAAAAATAATGAAATCTTAGCATTTGCAACAGCATGGACGGACCCAGAGAGTATTATGCTAAGTGAAATAAGTCAGCCAGAGAAAGACAAATACTATCTAATTTCACTTATAGGTAGGATCTAAAAATCAAAGTAAATGAACAAATAAAACTGAAACAAATTCATGGGTACAGAGAACAAACTAATAGTTGCCAGATGGGAGAGGGGATGAAAGGGTAAAAAAGGTGAAGAGATTATGTATTAAAAAAAAGTAGTTACAAAACAGTCAAGGGGATATAAAGTAAAACATAAGGAATATAGTAAATAATGTTGTAATAACTAAGTATGGTGTCATATGAGAACTAGATTTATCAGGGAGGTCACCTCATAAGTTATATAAATATCTAACCACTATGCTATGCATCTGAAACCAATATAATATTGAATTTCAACTGCAATTTAAAAAAAAAATTAAGACTGTACTGGGGTTGTGATGACACCACTAACTCTCCCCAAAAAGAAATATCTGTTTCTGCTTTCTGTCTCAAGACACCTGTGGGCCCAAAAAAATGTTAGTGACTGTATATAAGGCTGTAAGAGAGGGGGTACAAAGCTTTGAAAAACCTGTTGCAAATACCAAGAAAAACCTGTCAGATGACCGAGAGGAAGGAGCGTCAAGAAGTTCCCAACACTCTACCACTGCTGCAGATTAACCAACTAAAATCCTCACAAAGTAACATCTCAGAACCTCCTTTTAAACACACAAAATCAACTAATTCACTTCAAAACATGTTAAGCAACTACCAGGGGTCTTACAGCGACCACAAAGGTCAATGGGATGTGGTTCCTGCCCTCCACACGCTGAGGGACCACAGAGGAAAAGAAGGCCAATAAGCAAGAGACACGTCCACAGACCACCTCCCTCCTTAACGACTTTGCAGATGCCTCCTCGTCTTCAGTTCCAAGGCCCCAGGAACTGTACCCATCTCTTAATAAAATAGTATCTGGCCGCTGTGTATATAGGAAAACAATGTGAGAGAAACGTTTCGAGTTACACTTCAAAGTCAGTTGGTGGGACATCAGAATGGTGTGTAGGTGAATTTGGAAAGTGCCAAATTCAGTCAACAAAGAGGATGTGGCCTAGGACACAGCTGGTGGCACAGAACAATCCTTAGTGATCAGGAAGCCAAGGTCCTAGCCTATAATTATATATGCTAACAAAGAGTTTACTTACAGGTATTTTCACTGAAATTGATTGGGGCTTAGAAGTTGACATGTAACATACTGTCATTTTTCTCATTAAAAAAAAAAAAGTGGGGTCTGCCCCAGGTTGTTTTTCAAGCAGAATCTCTGGTTTTCTATGACACAAATAGAAACTGTCAAGGAGCGCCCCAAAAAAAGTACAAATGAAGCCTTGGCAGCCCAGAAGAGGCTGAAATCTTTTCCAATAAGCAAGAAGCAAGGAATATTTTGTTTAGTGGCCTGAGTCTGAGCCCAGATGTTAAAAGGCAGAATTTGTACAAGTGCATATGGTAGATGCCACCCAGCCAAAGGACAAAAATTGGGGTAGGAAAGTTCAGGGCAGGGCCAAGAACACATGTAGGGAAGTGATGGAGAACCGAATGTTTCAAGCAACTCTAATCAGGTTCTACAAACTGGCAGCTGTGAGAAAGGGAAGGAGAAAGCTGGAGTTACACAGGCAAACAATAACGACAAAAATCCCTACCAAAAAAAAGCAACAAGGGTCCTTCTAAAGGAAAGGCACATTGACACAAATAACGGGCAGCATTTTCAGGATGTGAAACAGCACATCCTTGCTCTGTCCAAAGACCATCAGACCTGAATCTAGCTTCTTAAGAGAGTACAGTTATCATACACAAGGATCTTTTAAGAGACTTCATTTTCAACCATTTCCAACCATTTCACTGAGCACAGGAATAACCATCCTACTCTGTCCCAAAGAAAAAGGTTCCACAACCTTTCTATCTTCCTTCTTAATAAAAACTGGCTTTGTCCTTTGGACATAATGTGGCATGCCCCTAGAAGTCACATTTCTTTGGACTCTGTCTAAGGGCCACTTTATCAGTCTATCTAAAGGCGGTCAGCACTTTCAACCACCTTCCTCAGCCCTTCTCTCCTAACTCAGTGCGCTTTCTCAGGTTGCACAAGTACAAACACATGGAGAATGCAAAGAATGTGTCCAAGTTTGGCAGAGTTTGCTGCACTCTGTCTGTCCAAGTGCCCCCAAATGGTGCGAACTGAAGCAAAACAGCCGCAGAAGCAAAATGCAATCTGGAGGTCAGTGCAGGACCAGCTGCCCTTGTCTCTTAGACATTCCTGGCTGGAATCCCACTGAGCAAATGTGGGGGAAGAACAGACAGGACAGACCAGGGGATCAGGAAATGCCCAGCTGCAGCAAAAGAGAGCAGTCATCAAAAACAAAAGCTGAGCATACACACAGCAATTTCCCTCCAGGAGTGCCCCCAGGGGCAGACCTGTAAATCACATTTCTTGGTATTTCTTTTCAATCATGCGAAGGCCTGACCGCTGATTTTTAAATCCCGCCTCCTGAACCATACCCATAACCCCTTTGGTCCAGAAAAATAGCTTCTCCTACTTGACCTGAAATCTAAATGTTATCATGTCACCTCCCACAGAGCAACTTTCTCCTTCAGCCACTTCTGAAATCTTTCTTCGCAAATACTCTATCAAGTGTGATTGTTATACCCACAAACGAACAATGTTCAAAAAAACAATCAGTTGTTCCCTTCATCATTCTAATGTCAACTAAGGGAAGCTATACAACTTTGAAATCAAATCCAATGCTTATAGCTCAGGTATTTTTTCTATGCCAAGTCTATACGGGATGCGGACAGACAAGATTTGTTCTTTCTTTCTTTAGACAGATGTGTATTATGTACTTAGGACTGTATTTCATCAATTCTAAAATACACTCCCCCCCACCACCACCACAATTTAACGTCTCTGAAATTGAAATGCATTTGAAAATTACTAGGTTACTGGTTTTCTTCTTTTAATACATATAACAATGTAGCATCTTACAATCAATGATATGTGCCACACAGGAACTTTTTAGTCCTCCTGAACTGAGGCAAACAGCCTTTCCCCCAGAATTTGGCCTTCCCTTTCCAATGCTCCTTGGACACTGTTACCAGAGTAATCTCTCTGGAGCAAATCTGGACATGTCACCCCTCCCCCTGTTTCGAACGAGCCAACAAATTCCCTTTACCTGTGGAGTAAACATGGAGCAAGGGGCCCTTCATGACATGTCCCAGGATGACTTTCTCAGCATCATCGCCTCCTGCCTCCTGTCAATTAGTAGCTTTTTCCTCCATATACCAAATTTCTCTCAACTCCGCCTAACTTTCTAGCATGGATTACTTGGAATCTTTCTCGGACACCTCCCCTTTTCCAAGGTTTAAATAAGTGTTCATCTTTTAAGGTCCCAAAGCTTCCTATGTTTTATTATAACATTAGAACACAGTCTAATGTGGGCCTATGATTTCTGCAAGGCATTTTGCCCTTTTCTGATGTAAAGCCCTTGGGACACTGCCCAGCATGGAGCTGGAGATCAAATCATAATTACTGAAAAGATGGAAGAACAAACTTCATGGCATTCTCTCCCTCCCTTCACACGGTGATTCACAAGTCCACAAAGTCCATGACTTTCCAAGTTCATCAGTAATCAGACAGGATTTCAAGTCTTCTTGGTTACTCTTAAGACTCAGGTTCCCCTTGTCTAAAATGTGACCATTCTAGACTGAAGGTCTCTATTTCCCTTCCATTCTACAATTCTGCTATTCATTCTTCAATAAAAACTATCTGCTGTTCTACTTATCTAGTATTTATAAATACTGTTTTCCACTGTGAGGTATCTTTTTGAACATGGATTCACAGAATGACAAAACAGCCTAGAGCTCAACATACTTGAGATGGTGTGTGGGGGTAGGGGTGTCGAACTCAATCAGAGAAGGGGCCAAAATCTAAAATCCAGCCTAAATCGCAGGCCGAATGGTTTACTGAACAGTCATAAACTGTCATTGTGATGGAAACGCAGCGGAGTGCAGTGATGACAGCGCGGTGCGGGCCACATTGCAAGGCCTGGCAGGACGGATTTGGCCCGCGGGCCTTGTGTTTGACACATGTGAAGGGGTGGGAGTAATAGGGGTGGGGAGAGCATGTTTAAAACTGCAGGGGAACCATGTCATTTGAAAATACGTATTCAGAATAATGTCATATCTGGAAAACAAATATTCTCTTCTTTACAAACGAAAGAATATAAAGCTCAAATGATCTTGGTATGTGGGGGGGGGGGAAGAATTATTCTCAATTGAAGAGTGGGCATGAATATTTTTATGTGCTTCATCAAAGCAGGGAATGGGTTTTAGAAGGTCGTGAAACACTGGTACAGTAAAAGCCAACATGGCATGGTCGTTAAGAGTATAGACGCTGATGTTACTCTGGGTTGGAATTCCAAATCTATCCCTTACTAATGAGCTCTGTGACTCTGAACACTTGACTTAATCTCTGCAAACCTTAGTTTTGTCACCAGTAAAATAGGGACTATCATACATATCTCATAGCATCATTATAGGAATTAAGTTAAAAGTTACAAATAAAGCTCCTCTAACACTGCTTGGCACTGAACAGGCCCCTATTAATAGTGTCAATTATTACTACTTCTCCAAGTCCAGTGGTTAGCAAACTCATTAGTCAACAGAGCCAAATATCAACAGTATAACGATTGAAATTTCTTTTGAGAGCCACATTTTTTAAACTTAAACTTCTTCTAATGCCACTTCTTCAAAATAGACTCGCCCAGGCCGTGGTATTTTGTGGAAGAGCCACACTCGAGGGGCCAAAGAGCTAGCTGCATGTGGCTCGCGAGCCACAGTTTGCCGACCACTGTCCAAGTCAAACACAGAGACCTTAATAGATGCTCCATTACATTGCGTAGGACCCTGGAGATGTACACAGGCACTCCAGAAATATTGGAAAATGGTGGTGATAATGATAACAAAGATGGCAGTGACAACAAAACAATAAGTACCATGGAATGACATTTGATTTTTTTTTAAATTATGTATTAAAAAGAGATCTTTGCCACGACTTGCCAGCAAGGGGGGAGGAGGATTGGAGATATTTTTATTTATAAAATATATCATACATACCAAAAGTGCTTATGACATAGGTGTGCGGTTTAAATGAAAATTATAATAAATTGAGCACAGTGAATATGCACATACTCGCCAACTAGCTTAGGAAAACAGTGCATGACTAGTCTCACTGAAAACATCACCTGAGGCAACCACCTCCCACTTCCCATGGTAACTGCTACTTGACTTTTATGTCTCTCATGTTTCATCATTCCTTATTTTGTTAAAAACATTTTTCATGAGATATAATTCATAAACCACACAATTATCTATTTGAAATTTATAATTCAGTGGGTTTTGTGGGGGGTTTTTTTGTTTTTGTTTTTGTTTTTTTAGTCTGCTCACAGATATCACCATAGTCAATTTTCATCACCTCAAAAAGAAACTTTGTACCTTTGGCTACCTTCCCCATCCTCAGCCCTAAACAACTTCTAATTGACTTTCTACATCCACAGATTTTCCTGTTCTGGACATTGCATACAAATAAAATTATCCAATTTGTGACCTTTTATGACTGGCTTCTTTCCCTTAGCATAATGTTTTCAAAGTTCATCTCTTTCGTAGCGTGTATCAGTAGTTCATTCCTTTTTATGGCCAAATAAGATTCCACTGTATGGGGATACCAAATTTTGTTTACTCATTCATTAACATTTGGGTTGTTTCCACCTTTTGGCCATTATGAATAATGCTGCTATGATAATTTACAAACAACTTTTGGTGTGAACATATGTTTTCATTTCTCTTTGTCATATGATACCGAGTAGTGCAATTGCTCAGTCATATGGAAATGGTTGAACTTTCTGAGGAACTGGACACTGATTCCCAAAAGATAAAAAGAAAAAGTACATTAATGACTTATGGTGTTAACCTATTCCACCAAAGGTTCCCCCTCAATGCCAATGGCAACACTTCATCAACCTTATAAATAGTTACACATCAATTATTCATTCTGTACAGATACTATCCTATAAGAACTGATGTTTTCTAGCTGTTAAAGAATGTTAGTAGCTTGAATAGAAGTGGACTTAATAGAAAGTATCCCCATTTCCTGGGCATTCTTGGTTGATTCCTTTGACTCTCAAAATAACATTTTAAAAACATATTGCTGCCGAAACCTGTTTGGCTCAGTGGTAGAGTCGGTCTGCAGACTGAAAAGTCCCGGGTTCGGTTCCCATCAGGGGCATGGACATTGGTTGTGGCACATCCCCGGTAGGGAGTGTGCAAGAGGCAGCTGGTCGATGTTTCTCTCTCATTGATGTTTCTAGCTTCTATCCCTCTCTCCTTCTCTCTGTAAAAAATCAATAAAATATATTTTTTAAAAATAAAATAAAATAAAAACATATTGCTTTTAGTCTCTGTCCACTGTTTCTGTGGCTCATGATTTGAATGACGAGAATACTCAAGGTGGACTATAAAAGTGGACCAATTTCGCAGACCTACAGAAACATCAACCAATTAGGCGTAGTCTGTTTTTTCAGACTTACTTTCCAGCCATTATGTTTATAAAAATTAAGATAAACCTACTTCCCACCAACAGTGTGAATTGCCCGGAATATGCTGACATCATATGATGATCAGAAAGTGGGCAGAAGTGGCAGGAGAGAGATTAAGGGATAGAAGCTTTTTCTGAGAGCCTTGGAGATGCGGTGTCTGGGAAATCCATTCACGCCCTCACAAATCATTTTGGACCTGAGGTATCAGTATCCAAAGCCTTCCATACAAGAGGGAAGGGCATCCGTCTCTGGTTTTCCTGGTGAATGCCTGCCTTGTTCCACGGTCTGCTGCACTCCTCTTCGGTTAGTCATGCTGACTGACAGAGAGAGGTGACAGACCTCTGAGTACATCACTTACCGTTACGTTAGCTATGTTGAGGAGGTTACGAAGTTGGCCAATAACAAAATGCTTCTGAATTTTAATACGGTATTTCTGAGTGTCTGTGACCCATGTTATACTAGTGTTCAGAAAGATGTGGGGTAGGCCTTGGAAAGCTAGGGTTCCAAATATCCTATGACTGGCACGAAAATATGTTGACTGTCCACCCACACATTTGAACTCCGTATCCTCCTAATCTTGAAGTGCAATTATTTAAAAACAGAAAGAAAAAATATATAATCCTCCTAACAATGACAACAGGACTTGCAAAATGCAAACTTACAAGAAAATTGTATTTACATTTGAAACAACTGTCATGTACTAGGTATTTATAGCTCAAAAAATACACATGCAGACAAAGGCTTGCATAATTTTCTAAAATCCAACTACATTTAGACCATCCATATACACCAGGCCTTAAGAAGCAGAGCTTAACAACAAAACTATGTCTCTCATACAATATAAACACCTTTTGTTTTTCTTTCCCACTAAGTTCTATGGTCTAGATTAACAACATGTACAAAACAAAACAAAAAAGCAAAGCAACGTGCTATCTAATATCAGTTTTAAAATCTTAATCATTTTTATCTTTTTCTTAACTTCACTGCTAAAGAATTCTTAGACCCTGGATATGAGTGACACGTAATGAATAGGAAACGCTGGGAAAAGGAAAATACAGTGGTGACATGTGGATATTTAATTTATGTTGGCCAAAACACGATTTTCCCATTTACTGATTCTTTTCACACCAGCCACCGTAAATAGCACAGAACTTTTAAAGATACCAAAATAACTGATGTTTTACTATTAACACTTTTCAAATCACTCCTCCTTAGACTGTCACCTTTTGCCAGCTCAAAACATACTTCACAACTGCAAGTTTCAACTGTTTAATTCTGACACTGCAATATTTTCCCCCAAGAGGCGTGAAACAGGTCAGTGTGCAGAGCTAACAGCCTCGAATTGTTATTTAGGAGGGAAGACTGCATACTGTGGCATTGGTAAGAGCAAACCCGGACACCAGCCGCCTGTGTTTGTAAGCAACTTGAGGACTCCTATTTTTGGCAGCCACAGTGGCTGTCCTAGACGGACTGTCCCTAAACAGCTGACAAGGGAGTCCAAAGTCAAGCTCCTCCTTGCATGGCCCCCCACAGCCCAGCCCAAACTAGATCCAACTCAATTCTCCAGCTCATCACCCATTATCTTTCCATCATGCACAAGTCAGGGATACCTATATTTGTCCACAGGACACACTTCAGTAAGTGGATGAACCTTCCCAAGGCCTAGAGGCTCAGGGCCCTAGGACTGATAGGGTGATTGTCTAAGCAGATTTGTCACTGTGTGTGGCTAGAAGTTGAGAAGTTCTGCCTAGATATCACCGATGGGAACGTATTCATGGTTCCCTGGACTTGTCACATCATCATTACAATTCCATGGTTTTGCACATGCCATTCCTCCCCGGGGAACCACTTCCTCTCTCTGCAAAAATAAATACTTGTTGTTTTTCAAGATCCAGCTCAGACCTTTACCCGAAGAACTGGAGATTCTCTTCTCCAGTTCTCTGCTCCCGCTGCGATTCTCTCCCACAATAGCCTTTCCCTGTCAGTCTCCCACACTGCAAGTAAGCCCCATGAGGGCTTCTATTTTTTTATTTTTATTTTTTGTACTCCAGAGGTAAGCACAATGCCTGACAAACAGTAAGTGCTCCACTGCTGATCTTTGAAATAATTTAGAACTCATCTAAGGCATGCAGACAACAGAAAAGACTCACACCCTGTCTGCAGCAAATAGGGATTTATTCTGATGTGTATGTGTTCAATTTCACCTGGGGCGAGGCTTCTCATTTATGGACTCCTAAAGAAATTCCTTAACGCCTCCTTCTGAACCCCAGCATGCAGTCTAGAAGATCTCAAGCAGATGTGACCAGCAGCAGGCAAATTCCCTTAGCCCTCCGTGTCTCCCTCCCTCTTGGAGGCTGGTTTTACTAGAAGCCAATTAATCACAAGAGTATTGGTCTCACCCTGAGACCCCACAACATTCAGCATCTAGAAATACTGTATGTCCTAAAGAAATAATCAGCAATGCACAAGCCATTATGTTCAAGGTTATTAAATGTAGTATTATTTATAAGAGCCCCAACTGGAAAATGCCTAAATGTTCAACAAACATGGGATTAGTTAAATAAATCATGAACATCTCAATACCAGAACACTAGGTATCCATTAAAAAAAATCATGCTGATAAGAATTTTTCATGACAGAATAGAGATTGTTACACAAAAAGAATAAACTATACTATATACAATTTGATACAAATTTAACTTATAGAGTTTTGCATTAATAAGAAGACTGGAAATATATCTGAGTAATGGAATTATGGGCAATAATAAACTTGATTTTATTCTCCATTCTTTTTCACTATTTTCCAAATTTTCTACACTAAGCTTACTTTACTTTTGTATGGAGGGGATGGAGAGGATGGGGTGGAAAAAAATCAAAGCAGAAGGAAATGAAAAATGCTAACTGATGGGCTGTCCGGCTCTGGACTGCACAAAATTGTCCAGCCAGGTTCTGAAAATGAAGTCCATTGTCAATGTCCCAGGTCACCAAATATTAAGGTGCTCTCAGGAATGTACAATTGACCTTTTGACAACAGAAGGGTTAGAGGAACCAACGCCCACATACATTTAAAAATTCGTGTATAACTTTTGACTTCCCAAAAACTTAACTACTAATAAGCTACTGTTGCCTGGAAGTCTTAACCATTAGCATAGTCGATTAACACATACATTTGTGTATTGTATACTGCATCCATATAATAAAGTAAGCTAGAGAAAAAATTGTTAAGAAAATCATAAAAAAGAAAAAACACATTTACAGTATTTATTGAAAAAAAAATCTGCATTGCCATAGAGCCGTGCAGTTCACTCCTGAATTGGTCAAAAGTCAACTGTATACAGAGAGTGCCTAGATCTGACCTAGCCTTAGTAAATTTACCAGACTCAAAAACAAATCTAGGGATGGACAGGGTTTTTTTCTCTTAAATTGGCATAAGCCACACTCTAGACACTCAATTCTCTTGCCATCCTTGGACTAAGCCAAAGACCTAATAATGCAAGTTTTCTGAATTTGACTTACAGAGCTTTTTTTAAACCACACCAAACGCATCCCCTGATGATGTCATTTATCTCATAGAAAACGCTAGATCCAAACTCCTGCCAGAAAGATGTCTCCTCCCCAATGATACTCTCCCATTCTCCCATTTTATAAATAAAGAAAAATTCTATTTTATTCTTACTGTTGTAGAAAAAGAAATATTTTTAAGAAACATTTAAAACGAGGAGGAGACTAAGCAGGACTAGTAGACGAGAAGGGTGTCCCAAAGGCAAGGGAAGAGTCTCCTGAGCATCGTGTGCCACAAGGAAGCTGTGATGAGGCAGATCCCAAAAGCGCCCTGTGGATTTGGCTTCTAGCCAGTACTGAGTACTGAAGATCTTGACCAGAGTTATACGGCTAAGAACTACATACAGGGTACACATGATTAACCATTCTTTAAAGAGCTTGTCTGAGAACAGCAGGAGAAACATAAGCCAGTGGTCAAGAAACACAATCTGTGTTTGAAGCCATAGGGTAGGATACAGGGAAAGGGGCATTGATGGAAATTCAGGACAAGAGGGAGCAATGGTGGAGCCGGTGTAGTCCTGGAAGAAAGAAAAGGAGGGGCTGGGAAGCAAAGCCTAGGTGAGGGGTTACTCTTGAACATGAGGCATTCCATTTCCTGAAGCCCGACCCATTGATTGATATCACCCAAAGAGCACATCAGAATCTCCTAAGGCAATTTCAAACCTGCTGAGCCATCATTTTCAAAAATTGCAAGCTGAGCTTTTGTGTTTAAGTTCCCAGGTGATTCGGTGAACAGTGTTGATTAAGAATCACTGTGTAGCTGGGAAGAGGAGTGAGTACAGAGGGAAATGTGTTCACAGGTGTGAGGGCAGGAAACTGGAGTTCTCTTAGCTAAGAGGTAAGGTCATAGTGAGAGAGGAGGCAGGAGCAGAGGGCCTACTGAGCAGGGAGTCTGAGTCTGTGGGTGTTGCTCAGAACAGGGCATCTGCAGGCAGGAGGCATGGCATCCATTTTATGGGATGCCCACAGGCACCAGTGGACGCCATGAAAACATTTTCCCCCTCAGCAATGCAGAGACCAAGAGAGAAGCAGATGATCAGATGAATCTAAATGTGGGAGTTTCAGGGGGGGGGGAGGGGATTGGCATGAAAGAGCAAGGAAGCAATTTAATATCCACCTCAGAGGGTTGTTGGAAGAATTGAATAAGACATTTAAGTATAGTCCAGCTTCTCACACAGGATGAGAACTCAATAAATGGTAGTTGTTATTGTCACTGCTGCCAAACCAAACAAAGTGATTCCTGTTTCATAGGGACTTGTATCATAAGTCAGCAGTTACTCCTCAGTTAACAGGAAAAATTCCCAAGTAACGTGCAGTGTTAAACCCCTCAAACAAGAGATGCTAATAACCACATATTTCTATAGGTTCCCGTTTATACTATTGTGTAGCTTGTGGTTGAGCATTCTTGTGATAATGACTAAAGATACTGGTACCATTTTTTTTTACCACAAACGTAGCAGTACAAGAGACTAAAATATTGAATTGAAAATAACGCTGTCTTCAGAAAATCCATGGGATTTTTCTAGGGTAAGACATTCTGAGCCTGTGTTTTCCATTATTGCTGCCTCCACCTCATTTAAAAAGGATTGGGGAGGTTGGCAAAGACATGCGCAGAACAAAATTAAGAAAAGAAAGTGAAGCAATTAGTCCAAAGAAAATTTAAGGATAGGAAAAAATGTATTTGGTGCCCAATAGAAGTGAGTGCACACGCAAACAGGTCCCTTTTATTGATACTAGCAGTGGGTCTCCTGGCAGGAAATGCAAAGAAAGAAACTGGATCAATAGCAAACTCTGACGAATTCCAAAACCAAGGGGAAATGCTGGTATTGCTGTTACTGAAGGGTGAACATTTTTTTTTCTTAGTAAATTGACAGTAATACAGTGAACAATATCTACAATGGCCTCCTTACAGCAACACTTCATCACCTGATTAAAGGATATTCTTCTTCTATATCCACCTCCCAAAAACAAAACAAAACAAAACAAAGTAACTACACACAAACCTTTAATTCCTAGTAGGAGAGACAAGATACTGGAATCTAAGGGTGGCTCTCCAAAATTCAGAATTTTTCTATATTGTTTATTAGTCCTTTTTGTTCCAGAGCAGGTAAAATTCCTTTGAAACATATGTAGTTCAAATCAATTAATGTTCTCATCTTTTGGAGGAAATATATTCACACACTTTTACTACATGACCTCTATGATACTGGTCTACAAGCAAAATATAATTAGCAAAACCATTCAAAATCATGAGGAAATGATAGACATGCTCAGACATGTAGGGACCATACATTTTCCAACCTTTCTCTGAAAGCTATTGAAAGATGTGCTTCTTGAAAGTAAGGAAGTAAACTAAGTAAGAGTAGACATGGGATCCGGGAAATGAGATCCAGCAAAAAGAGGGCAAAGGATGATGGTGAAAGCAAATCCAGCATGGCAGGGTTAGGGCACAGGCAGTCCAGACCAGGTCATCTGAGGCTCCAGAAGGAATGACTCAAGCCAGTGAAAGACCTGAGTACCTGCTGTAGCTAAATATATTGTGAAAGGGCGGTTCTTTCCCTGGCAAGACTGTAGAAGTACACCAGTGATGAGTACCTAAGAAACTAAACAAACAAACAAGAGCTTTGTGTTACAAAGGGAATGGATGCATAAAGAAACAATGGGAACATAATAAGAAACTAATAAAAATGATTACTTAGAGGAGGCAGACAAGGGCAATGAATAGATTAGGACAAGCACAGAGTGAGACTTTTTAAAGTATTCCTTTTTTATGTTGTTTTAATTTTTGAACCATGTGAATGTATTACTTATTCAAACATAAATAAAAAGGCATAATTTTTTAAATTATATTATTTCCCATTAACAGGCATTGATAGGCCAGTGGCTTTTTTTTTCTCCTCTTATTTTCACAGCAATAACTGTTGACCTACACCTAACTTTCATATTGTACACAGAGAATCAGAGGCAAAAAGGACATGCATGGGACATGTCTACAGCCTTGAAAACAAAATCAATGAAGAAGAGAAAAATGGGAGAAGTATTTTTAATTTATTATGAAGTACGCCATTTGTTTTCTGCACAAGTAGTACTAGCTTTGTACCTGACCTATGAAAGTGTACAGAAGACTATCAGACCTCAGAGGGAAGGTAGGGGAGGTTGGGGATAAAGAAGAGAGATCAACCAAAGGACTGTGTGTACGCATATGAGCCTAACCAGTGGTCATGGACAACAGGGGGGTTTGGGCATGCGTGGGGAGGGGTTTGGGATGGGACTGGATGGAAATGAAGACAAATATGTGATACCTTAATCAATAAAGTAATTAAAAAAAAAAAAGAAAGTGTATAGAAATCAGAGAACAAGTGCTTTGTCCGGGGGGCACTGTTAGAATTCTGAGCAGGGCAATTATTTGCTCAACAAAGGGAGGTTAGTTAGCATGCCTGGCCTCTGTCCACCAAATGTTGTTTTTGACCCCCCTCTTCTTATTGTGACAACCAAAAACATACTCCACCCCATATTTCCAAAAGCTTCTACCCCTGACTGAGAACCACTGTGAGAAATAAGTAAAAGAATAAAAATTAAAACTTGCCAACTTTTTTCCCTGTCACTGTAACTAATTTCCATCAGCTCATTAATTTAATGCATTTTCATAACACAGTTGTTAAGAAATCATGAGCAATCTGATCTCACAAATGTTTGGCTGTTACTCAAGATAGTTGGTGCCTTGAGTTAAAAAAAAAAAAAAAAGAAAAAAGAAAAAAGAAAAGAAAAGAAAAACTGAGCTCAAGAAAATCTGCATAATCTAGAATCCCTTCCAGCCTTCAGTCAAACCTGCTTTGCCACTGCAGTGTGCAGATTCATTTTTAAAAAATTCATCTATGTTCCGCATTAATTATGCTAATTTATTCTCTTAAGAGTCCTGTAAGCTTGGCAAAGAAAATATTATTTTTCTCATCTTCACAGACAGGGAGTCTAAAGCCTGGAGCAATTAAGTGATTTTTTCCAAGCTCATAATTGACAGAATTTGGGGTAGAAACCAGAACTTTTGGTTGCCAGGCTGGCAGTTTTTCCACTCAGCTATAATACTCACTCTAGACAGAATTTCCTCTAGACATCAGCTCAATACAAATCGTTTTAACACATTCATTATAAATTTGAAACTGAACATCTTTTTTTTTTTTAATCATAAGGTCAGATATAATGGTCCTCAAATGGTACCATTAGAAAATAAAGCCAGCTTTATAAGCCCACATAGGTTGGTAGATGTAGGTACAATCATTATTTCATCTTACAGATGGGAAAATGGTAAGGGGGTAAGCAATGTACTAAAGGTCACAATTAGTAAGAGTGGGGATTTAAATGCAGGTAGTCTAACTTGGTGGGGAAAACTTAGAAGTGATTAAATTAAAATGTAAATCACAAGAAAAGTTGCTAGGCATAGTGCTTTAGACAAATAATGAAACATATTTAGTTTTGTAAATAATATTTAATGCAGCATACCTCATATAACCTTTCTGCTGATTTGTAAAAATGACCTCACAATACGGAAACAATCATGTATCTAGTCCTTTGTGAAACTAACCAGTATATTATTTACTCAAGTAGTGAACATTTAATATGTCATCAATTTTTCATTCCAATAATATGTCTATGGAAATAATCAAATAAGATTCTTGGACATCTTATTTGGTGGACAAGAACTTACAATTTTTCTACCCTTTGTTGACCAATTTATATATTGAAAAGACTACAAAAGTAAATGTATGGGCTGGGGAGGGGGGTACTTGAAATACTAAGGGGACCACTCTGTAACGTATATGATGGTCTAACCAATATGTTGTGTAGAATAATATTGAATGTGATCTATAATGGAAAAAAGATGGAAAATTGTATATTATATGTTTTTCATCATAAAAAACACACAAAGTAAATGTACAAAAAAACTTCCAAACATCGTTTGTAAAAGATCACAACACGGTAACTATGGGTAACACACTGACAAAGTAAACAGCTGTCTGGAGAACACAGATCCGTTTAATTCAAACAACTTCAATATGAAAATGGAGAAGCTGACTCTATTCTACTTCATGTAGCAGGTCATGATGGCCATGACCAACAACCAATGCAGAAGATCGATTCATTTTCTTCGCTACAATTTCTACAGGGCATCCCGAAATTCTATTTTTTTTTAGTCCAAATTTAATCTCCAGAAGTAAGAGTATGATATCCTTTACAGCTGTCAAAAAGCACCACTTTCATAGAGCACAAAAGGGTCACGCTTATGCCTGAAAAACAAGACCAGTAAGAATGGCCTTGAAGGCAAGTTAAAATTCAAGGGAGAGCCTGAGCTATAGCCAAAGAAATCATTCATCTAACTGCTAAGAACTACAGCTCACAGAGGTAAGAATGGAAAAGGCTGGAGAAAATGCAGTTAGTGAAACTCTGCATGGCCTAAACTTGGTAATAAGTTATGTTTGATATAGGTTGACATATATATTTGGATTCATAATATAAGGACCACAAGCACATAATCCAGTTAATAATTGGGTGGTCAGTGGTCAATGACTAAAGAAGAGCTGGGGGTGGGGGAGGGCAGGGAAGAGTAAGAGATCATATCCCCATTTTACAGATGGCAAATAGAGGCATCCAGAATAATGATATTCCTCAATTCACTGGGTAGATTCTGAACACCTAAAACAGCAAGCACAGGGATTTGCTAACAAGAATAACAGTAGAACCCACAAGACTCTACCTAGATAGAGGAAAAGGGGAAAGAGAGGCAGAACAGGAGTAGTCATGCTTGATGGAGGAATGGAAGTGAGAAAGGTAGAAGAGAACAGAAAGAGGCCCTAACGGAGGTGGTCAGGGGAGGGAAGGTCAGGAAGAGTCTGAAGAGGACTGGCTACTGGCAAAATGTATGTGTCTTGGGGGGTCTCCACTGGTATTTAGGGTGAAAGTGGGAGAAGATAAGTAGAAGGAGGTGCCAAGCTCCTTGGAGGAAGTGGAGAAAGAAGATAAAGAGAACTAGGTCAGCTCTCTATAACGGCCAGTGAAGGAATGACAAGAAAGTGGGCACAGGTATGAAATATCATAAAAAGGATGTAAGCATTCATCTAGATGAACTTCAGTGATGCTAAGATTCTACTAATTTTCCAGAGTTATCTGTTCCAAATTTAGAAACTTTTGTTAAATAAAAATTGCCTTATTGCTTTGGTCCATTTTCTCTTATTCCAAATGGAATGGGGTTGGAAGGACAGTTGGCTACCATTATCAAAACAGCATTATTGTCACTGGGTTCACAGCACCTCCAATAGTCTGGGAGGTAAATGCTCCCCCTCCCTGTTCTACATGGGCACCTATATTCTGCCAGTCAGCACTTGGTTAATGCCCTTCAGCAGGACAACAGAACTTCTATCTCCATTTCCCAGGTTAACAGAGCATCTAAGGGTTTAATTTTTTTTTTAACTTAATCTAACAAATGCTTTAAGGTTCTAGCCTTCCCTGGGTACACACAGAAACACCACGGTTGTTTCCACAATGGAACACCCATGAGAATCAGAGTGAGAGCTACGCCCACCTATCTCATCAGGCTCAACTGAGCATCTGCAGTATCATCAACCGTCCAGAGAGAAAGCATCCAAGTGCTTCACGGCTGCTTCCTGTCTCCAATCCCTTCTGTGTGTACAGCCTGAGTCAGCTTTCAAATCTTCAGTGAATGGCACACCTATTCTGAAGCTCACATTCTGATATAACAATATGTCCCTAAACAGCTAAATATAAAAGAAAAAAATCATAACAAGATTCATTTTGGTGGCAGCTTATTCAACAAAAAGGAACAAAGTAAACATAACTTCTCTCACATGATGTTAAAATTCTATTTTTTCATTGAATAGAAGTTGGGAAGTCTACGTAGAGAACTAAAATCCTACATTAGGATTTTTTTTTTTACCTACTAAATTTGGAAAATATTTCAAAAGTAGAGCATTTATTTAAGGAAGCACTAACTTTCTCATCTTATTTAATAAGGAAAGCTTTAGCTCTGATGAAGAGAAAAGACCATAGGAGGAAAGCATTGACAAGGGTGAGGGCCCTAGAATAAGGTGGCTTGGGGAAAGAATTATACTGCCACAAGGACCTTTGTGTAGCATCAGAAGACCAAGATTCTCTTCTCTTTGGGACAAGAGACACCAGAAAGCAAGCAGATTTGCATCAAACCCTGGCATGGCACTCATGAGCTGCCTCGGTTGTAGTACTTAATCACCTTGAGCCCCAGTTCCTTCAACGGTCTTCTAAGAATGATAGTAACAGTTCATTACCTCAGTGAGTTGTGGTGATGATTAGATGAAGTAACATGTTAAAGACTCTGATGCATACATACCAGACATACAACACATAACAGCCATCTTCCAGCTCTCCTTCCCTCTGGCCAAACCCCAGGCCAACAGAATGGCAACCTAAACCTCTGTAAACTTCACTTTCCTCTACTTTGAACTGACAAAGGCAGATGTATGTGAAAGCTTTACATCAACATACAAATGTTAGGAAATACTGTGATTAGCACCAATCAGTACTCTTCCCTCATGATCAGCACTCGGCCTGCACAATAGAACAAGAACAGGAAGTATCTTCCAGCAGTTTCTCTCTACTTTGTTGACATTCTTGTATTATAGTATCCCCTGAGGAAGACTAAACTGTGCTTTACAGCTATTTTCATTTTCATTTTGTGCACTTAATTAATGCTCTTATTTCTGTGCTCATACTCCTGGGTAAAATTTGAGAAAACCAGTATTTGAAATGAGAAAGACAAAAATTAGCAGCGAACAACTTGCTGTGTGCTTCTCCTTGTACCCACGATCTAAAAGGACTTGAAAAAATTGAAAAACAGGAGGTAGGATTAAAACAAAAACAACAAAAAAAAAAGCATCTAAGGTAAAAAGAACTGTGAGTTCTTTGGGGTTGAAACTTGTCTTAGAATCCTCAACACCCTGCAAAGTGTTGTCTGAAAAAATAACACCATTTCAATCTACCATCATCCATTAATGAAAAGAAAAATCTAAAAAACTAAATATGAAAGGCACTAACATTATTCTGCTGATATGTACTTCCACTGACTAACTGATTCATACAAGGGCCACAAGTAGATTACAAATGTATATCGTCTTCAGCTCCAAGCTGTTTAAAATAAACATACCCGATAAAGAGCTCCATAATCCCCATTACCTGTGAAATTGAGAAGATGAACTTGATGAACAGACTAAGCCTGGGATGAGACCTTATTCTATGTGTCCTCAACACCAACATGCAATATGGAGTTTCAGAGAACACCTGTGCACTTCGAATTATCTTCTCATTCAGGATGCCAAATGTTAAATAATTATGACCAACAGTTCTGGATTTTTTTTTCTCTCTCTCCATTTTTACTGAAGCACCATTTTTTCTTCATTTCTAATCATTTTTACTCTCTCCTTCCTGCCAACTTCTAGGTTCTTCATACCTGTCCTAATGTTTATTTTTGCCAGTGCAGCATGAGCTTTGCATGGATAGCATGCCAGGGAAATGAAAATGTATATTCACCACAATTTTTTAAAATATATTTTATTGATTTTTAACAGAGAGAAAGGGAGAGAGATAGAGAGCTAGAAATGTCGACGAGAGAGAAACATCAACCAGCTGCCTCCTGCACACCCCCCCACCGGGGATGTGCCCACAACCAAGGTACATGCCATTGACCAGAATCAAACCTGGGACCTTTCAGTCCACAGACCAACGCTCTACCACTGAGCCAAACCGGCTTTGGCTATTCACCACAATTTTATACAGACACATGAAATAAAGAGAAATTCGTATCCAGATAAAGAGCCATAATTTATACAATCCTCTCGAGATCTTAAGAACCCTGATAATGTTAGTCTAAGGTTTCAGCACCTGACTATAAAAACAGAAACAGACAATTATAGAGGGTCAAAAGCATCTTCCCTCCTCTGACCAACAAGAATAAAATATCTACCCTGTTCTGGTTACCTAATGCTGGGTAACTAACCATCCCAAACTTTAGTGGTTCAAAATAACATTTTTATTGATTTTAGGAGCATTTGCTTCCCACCTGAAGCTGTAATCATCTAAAGGCTTTACATTCATATCTGTCACCTTGATGACACGGTTGATTGGCTTCTCTCTGTCCATGCAACCTCTCCAAACATCCTGAGCCTCCCCAGAGCATGGCTGGCTTCTTGAGAACAAGTGTCCCAATTCATAAGAAGCAGAAGAGTCTCTTCTGCCTTATTTTATACAGCAAAGCAGTAATCAAACCTCCCTGGTTCAAAGGAAAAGAGGTATAGACCCCACCTCTCAAGGGGAGACTTGAATTTGAAGCCAGCATCAACACACTACACTCAGCCTTGCTTGTTCTCCATCACCAAGGGCTAATGGCCATGGATCAGGCTTGTGGCCATGTAGACTCCCACTTCCTTGGGACATCGTAATTTTAATGGTGGGATATAGAAAAAGACACTGGTCAACTGTGCTAGCTGGTTTTTCATAGTGATTTCATTTTGCTGCCAATCTCTGAAGTTGGGGCAGTTATTAGGAAGAAAAAAGAAGTGAAATAATTGGCCTTGATCACTGATAATCATCAACTTTTTTGCATGTGTTTTAATGTATTCTGGGTAAAAAAAAAAAATACCATTAGTATTTTCATGGAGGCACAATAGGTTTAATTTCAAATTTTAGTCATTGAATAACGCCCCTGCATATTTTGTGCTGGTTTTCCAGATAGAAATGAATGAATGACTAATTAGTAAGTTACTGGACAAACAGATTTTCAGAACATCAGCAATGCAAACTTTTTTTTTTTTTTAATTCCTGTTGTGAATATTCATTCAGATGAACAGGAAAACTTTGGGTTATTTTAAATTAGACGCAGAAGTCAATCCTCCTAAAACTGGAGAATATATCTGTCTGTAAAACTGCTCATTAAAGCCGACGAGAAAGAAGTAACTCCTGGAAAGGCCAACTTAGCAATTACACCAAAGATTATCCCTACCAGTGACTTCTTAATGAAGATCTCCGGAGTGCTAGGCTTTAGAAGCACACACAATGGAAAAAGCCAGGAGTTCTCAGTTTTAGATGACTATTAAGCCCTGTGGGAATTGGTTCTCTCTGAATCCTTTGTGTTTCCCCTTCCTGATAACTGCAACCCAAGTAAGTGGCTTTTTTTTTTCTTCCTTGATTGTCTGGTTTTATAATAGCCTATTTCAAATTTGCTGAGTGATTTTCCCTCAGAAATCTCAAACCATCCAGCACTTGGGTTTGTCCTTGCCCACAAGGTCAAAATAAAGTAGGGCTGCTATCACAGCTCTCTTTCACTTTGGGGAGAGGCAGGTCTTCTCTGATGAATATCAAGCTCTTGCTTCACCAACATTAGGTATCCAGAGTCCAACAGGGAGCAGCAGCTGTGGTCACTGGTGAGTACAGAGAGGAAGGTGAACAGCATAGACTTGGAAACTGGGTTAAGAAAAATCCCAGGGCAAAAGTGGAGAGCGAATTACAGTTTTCAAATGAATGTGAACAAACTGGAATAAATTTTCAAAGCTGTTCCTCTTTTCTTTCTGCTAGAATGTGACAGTTACAGCCAACAGAAGGATTTGGTGTTAGAGAATAATAATAATAAATTAATCATAAAATAACTATTAATTGAGCTCTTATTATATTCTAGGTAGATACTGTTGTGACTATCTCCATTTTAAAAATGAAGAAAATGAGGCACAAGTATATTTATTAACCAGCCCAAGAGCAATTAACAAGCGAGGGAACAAGACTGACCAACAATAAATCCATATCTTAACTACCACACAAGTGCAAAGTTGCAGCTTCCTGGTGAAGCTGCCAAATGACAAGCCTATAATGTCTGACCTTCCCTTTGCTCCTTTCCTGTGTTTAATAAGTAGCTAATTGCAATGGCATCAATGCAAGAATACCTATTTTTACTCATAGTCAATCCCTTCCAACCACCAACAGGTCCTTAACATCTTATTCCCAATTAAGACACAACTCTGATTAAACCTCTAGCTAGCTGGCTGCAGAGCCATCTGCAGATCTTTAATGCCTATGGAATAAAATCCAATCTCTGTGATCTGGCCTCCTCTACCTTTCAGCAGAGACTCAGGCTTCCATTCTAACCCTATCACCCCACATGTTTCCGGAACTCTCCTAGGAAGAGCGAGGCCTCTCAGCCCACTTGACAGTGAGTGTGTATACCACATGTGTCAAACACAAGGCCCGCGGGCCAAATCCGTCCCACCAGGCCTTGCAATGTGGCCCACACCGCGCTGTCATCACTGCACTCCGCTGCGTTTCCATCACAATGACAGTTTATGACTGTTCAGTAAACCATTCGGCCCGCAATTTAGGCTGGATTTTAGATTTTGGCCCCTTCTCTGATTGAGTTCGACACCCCTAGTGTATACCTTGCTCTTTCCAAACTCTGTATCTCTGCACTGACCAGGCCCCGTGAGCACCAGCTCCTGTGCATTCTCTCCTGGTCAAGTTCTCTCAATCCTTGAAGGCCCTGCTACAGGGACCCTTCATCCAAAACACATCTTGATGTGGTCTGAATGTTTGAATCCCAAAAAAATTCATATGTTGAAATCCTAAACCCAAAGTGATGGTATTAGGAAGTGGGCCTTTGGGAGATAATTAGGTCATGAGAGTGGAGCCCTCAGGAATGGGATTAGTGCCTTTGTAAAAGAGGGCCCAGAAAGCTCCCTTGTCCTTTCTGCTATGTGGAGATATAAAGAGAAATCTGTAAGACCTGGAGAGAGCCCCCACCCATCCATGCTGGCACCCCGATCTCAGACATGCAGCCTCCAGAACAGTGAGTAATAAACTCTGTTTTTTATAAGCTACCTAGCCAGTGGTACTTGGTTCTAGCAGCTCAAATAAACTGAAATCTCTCCCATGACCAGTTCAATTTCCCTTAATCTACCCTCTTCTTCCTCTAAATTCCTTCATGTATGGCCTCCTCCTCTCTGCTATATGTATACTTGGTTCAGTATTGCTATGTAAGTTCCTTTAGAGAAAATCCTATTCTCTCCAGTGACACCATCTGTAACTTGAGAAAGCATATATGGTTAAGGGTATGGTTTTAAAGTCAGGCAAATCTGAAGCAAATGCCAGCTCTGCAATTATTTAGCTGTATGACCCTGAGCAAGCTACTTGACCTCTCTAAGTAGTATTTTCCTCCTCTGTAAAATGAGACAATATTAGTTACTTCCTACTGTTTGGGGGAGAATATATATATATATATATATATATATATATATATGCTCAATAATGTCAGCTATAATTATTGTCAATATTTATTTCTCACAGTTTTCTATCACCCATAGAGCCAACTCTCTAATCAATCTACCTACCTATCATTCATCCATCCGTCTATCCATGTCAGACATTCAGTGAATCTTTGCCAACTGCCTAATTTAGATGCACCAATCCTTCTCAAATTTCCATTTCTTCAAAAAGCTGTTTCTAGTTTATTAATCCAGCATTTAAACTCAAGCCAAGATTCTCCAGATAGGGTAAAATACAAAGCACGCTGATTTCCAGAAGGCTAAGAGGGGAGTGAAAAGCGATCATTTTCTTAGTTCAGATATGCTGGTTTGAAGAACAGTTGAATAATTCATTATGTCCTTTAAAGTGCATTGATCAGATTCTGCTCTTTGAGAAGCATTTTACCTTGAAGTAACTATTTGTCATTCCCCTTTCAAATGAGAGGTAGGTAATAGACTGCCTCTGTTTAGCAAAACCATAATAAAGGCCTAAATGATAATAATACCTTAGACTTGCAGCATGCATCACAGTTTACAGAACACATTCGTATCCATCATCTCGTTTCGTCCTCCCAGCAGCCCCATCAGATATCAGTGTGATAAATGGGAAAGCTCAGGAAAATTCAAGAGCTTTCTCCATGCCAGTTGGGTGGTTCAAATCTTTCTACTCCTAGTTTGGGGCTCTTTTTACAGCACCACAGGATTTTAAAACTATTTGCACATCTTTCCAAAGAGATACCCAGCTGGAAAGAGTGGGAACCACCGATAATATATATTTCCACTGGAGTACTTGTATTATCACTTGAAGAAATAAATGCAAAGAAAACTAGTTATATGGTATCTAATGCAGTTCTATAATACATGAAATAAGTGGGCAGCATCTCTGAGACAAGAGCAACTATGATTTCAACTGTTATTATAGGTTACATCGCTGGGGTTAATGCCAGTCAGTTGATAAAAACAGATTAATGACCAACACTCCTCTTCCACCCCCAACCAACCAGGCTCGCATTGCCTAAGGCAATTCCTTCCTGAGGCTATCCTTTTGCAGAGGTCCAAAATTATCTCTTGGATTTTGCATGTATGACAATAAATTGGCAATCATTAAGTGAGAGTAGAGCAATATGACATTATGTGTTTCAATCTAATGCAACAAGAACTTCTCAACATCAGCCATGAAGTTTTCTTGCTAAAAATATTTAACCTAAATATAATTATGAGAAAATCTTTACATATCCAGAATGTGAAACATTCTACAACTGGAGTCATGTCAGGAAGAACAAAAAAAAAGGTTTGTTTGTTTGGATCTGAATTGGGGAAAACAGAGAGGAAAGTTGAATAGGAAATGTATAGTTTATAAAATCTCCACTAGTTACTCCCATTTACTGAACTTTAGATTCAATTTATCATTAGTCACCTCTACAAGTAATCATCGTACATTGTCCACATATTTCATGTCCTTCTCCAGTTACATCTGGTGACAAGACCTATATCCTGTGTTCAATAAGGCTTAGCCTCCACAGAACTTCTTTAATACTAATTGAAGGAGACAGTTTGCAAATCCTTTTTCATAAATGATTATGAAAACTGTGTTTCCTAACCCTGCTTTTCATACTTCTATTATTCTTTATGTGTGTGTGTGTTTCTCTCCCCATTTTGGGGGCGGAGGCATTAACATTTAGTAACATTCTTATTAAATACTATTTCAGTCACTAAATTGTAAATTTCTTGAGAGTAAAAATGATACCTGGTTAACCTCAGCATTCCTTGAGGCTAATACAATTCCTCACAGAGCACATAACTCAGAAGTAGTTGTTGAATTTTACAAATTACTGTACTTTAATTCAGACCATGTAATGACTAGCTATTTACTTAAACTTTTAAATGACTCTGAATATCTCTGTGCTATAGAATGTACTAAATAATTAATTCACTTTTCGGATTTTGTAATTTCACTCAATTGCCAAAAGCCTCTTTTCCATTTTATGAAATATTTTAACAATATTTTTTTTGCAGCTCAAAGACAATTTTTTGAAGATATTGGAAAATGTAGACATTCTTTTAATGTATAAAATTCAATAACTGATTCAATAAGTCTGTATCATGCCTATTTTAAAGTGAGATGACAATCAGAGCGGTTAGTGAGATCTTTGGAATACTCTTTATCTCTACCAACAAGGCTTGTTTCACCAAATCACCTCTGCTCCTGACTTACTCAGCTTTCCTAGCTATGTCAACTGCATCTTCACTCAACCTCTTCAATGAGAAATTTTACAATTGCTGACTTCTGTAGTAGTTACTGAATTGATTTTGGTATTGCAAAAGGTATTATAACAATTAAAAATCATTTAACTTTTGGCTTTTCATCGCACACTGTGCTTTTTTAAATTTCCATTTCCATTTGTGAATTTTGACATTTGTAAATGTCCTGTATTATCAGGCTCTGAGACACTTACTTTCTACTTTACTGAAATCAGACTGCTCACTGAACTTCAGCAATTACGTTTATTTTACACTTAACAACTTTTGTGACAATCTCCAAGAGCAGTACCTCCACTGGGGTCTCAAACACTCTACCTATATTCAAAATGCTTTGAAAGGCAAGCTTTCTCTAAGGCCACACAGCATATCCTAAAGAACTACCATGGCCTAGTTCTGGAATGTCACTCCAAATAGATGTCAGCCTGCAGCAAACAGTATACAAAGCATCTCTACTTCAGCAACTGAACCTCATTTCTAGGAACCACCCCCTCTTTGAGATACTAGCCCAATGGAAATCACCCCCTGGGAGAAAAGGAAACCATATGCTTGGTCTTGAACCTGGTCCAGATCCAGCCACTACCCAGATGCACAATCCTAGGAAGTGAGTCTCTGAGCTTCAGTTTTCTCACCTTAAAAAAAATGGAGGGGGGTGGGGGCAGGTAGACAAGGGGTCACCTCTCACTTGCTTTCTAATTCTATAATTCCACTGAGAGTTCTTATTGGGACAGAGGACAGAACATGATTAATAAATTTCAAAAATACAACATAAATCTTTGGTTTGCTCTTCTGTATTTTGCCACCTCAATGTATTTGAGGTACTCTGGCAACTTCCAAAAGAAACTACAAAACCTTAGAGACTAAAACATGGCCCATACCACATGACCCAGAAATTCCACTTTTAGGTCTATATATAAGAGAAATGAAAGCATATGTCCACACAAACTTGATGTGCATGTTCCTAGCAGCATTATTCACATTAGCCAAAAAATGAAAGCAATACAAATGTCCACCAACCGATGAATGGATAAACAACATGTGGTATATCCATACATGGTATATTATAAATATACCATTAATAAAAAGGAATGAAATATTGATACATGCTACAATGTGAATGAATCTTGAAATTATTATACTAAGTGAAAGAAGCCAGCCACAAAAGACCATGCATTGTATAATTCTATTTGAATGAAATGTCAATAGGCAAAGCCCTAAATACAGAAAGTAGATGAATGGTTACCTGGGGCTGAGGTGGAAAGGGATTAGGAGGGATATGGTAAGTAACTGCTAATGAGTTATGAGGTTTCTTTTCAAGATGATAAAAATTTTCAAAATTAACAGTGAGAACTATAAATATACAAAAATCCACTGAATTACATACTTCAAGTGGGTGAAATGTGTGGTATGTGAATTGTTTCTCAAGGCCCAGATTATTGCCTAAGGATGAGAGAACAAAGACCTTCTAAAGGAAGCCCTGAGTTCAAATCCCAATGTTCCCACTCAATAGCTATGTGATCTTGGGCCAATCTCTTAAGCCCCCCATCCAATGAAAAGAGCACTGAAATCATAGTTGGTGAGAATTAAATGAAGCAATTAGGTCACTGTGTGATTCTGTGGTGATACGTAAACAGACACTTACTGCATATGATAATCACCCTAATCACTAAAACCAAACTCTTTACACTAAAATATATATATAATCTGAACTCATATAAACTGTTACATTGTATTTATGTACATCTTCATTCAATTTATGTATGATTGTGTGCTTTGAAGAAAGCAATTAAGTTAATACTTGTTTTTAATATGTATGTACTATTTTCAAAAAATCACAATTTAAGCAACCTTCCAAATAGCAAAAGAAGAGCATACAAACTTAGTAACAATTTCACTTAATAACAATTCTTCTCAGATAACTGTTAGTAATGTTATAAATAGTAACATGGATTCATGCCAATACAAATGCCAACATTTTATCACTTCTTTGGCTAAATATAAAGACAAGTATGCATAATTTGGTTATCTAATTTTAAGAAGTTATATCTAATATTTATGCTATATTACCCATACCTACATAGTATTTACCCTTATTCTACGCAAAAAGCATTCCATTGGTAATATTTTCCATCTTTAAAAAAGTTTTAATGTGAGAAATATGGTTTCTACTTATCAAAATAAGGAAGAAAGGACAGCATTATAAATGTAAAATTGCATATTTTTAAAACATAAAAATGACCTTGGAATATATAAAATAAATAAAATAAAAAACACTATTTTAAATGGGAATGAGTTTTATTCAGGTCTACCTATTCTCAAATCTTTCCCCACTCTGACTGGAGCTCCATACATTTAAAAACTCCAAGTCTCCCTCCCTTCCTTGATACCTGTCCCTTAACCCCTTCTTACCACACTCACCCACTGTCAACCCTTCACTGCTTTCCTTATTGGGCAACAGACTCCTCAAGTCCAGATGACTGAGAAGGGGAGGATTATGTCATTGGAGCTGAGGATGACAATGAAGAGGGAGATCCAGGTGTCGAATGGTCATCTACCTGGACAAATTATACACTCAAAAATGATAAAGACAACAAACAAACAAATGAAAAACAGATACATCTTCAAAGATGACTGGAAATGACCATGATGTTGGCAGAGAGCAGGCAAGAGAGATAGAGTAACAAGTGTAAAACTTGGGAGCTAAATAAAATGATTTGAACGGTGACATCCAATACTAGCATCCTTTTCTTGGTGGCCTGTTTACTCTAACTGGACTCTAAAGACATCTTAAGAACCTACTGTCCATCTCATAAATTCTTCAGCAGACTGCCAGGAGAGATCTAATGTCATTCCTTCTCAGCCCTCCTAAAATCCCCATTCATTTAGCTACTGGCTTTTTTACTTTACTAAGAAAAATCAAGCACATTAGAAAAGAGATGCCTCATACCTTCTACTTTCAAACTTAGCTCTTACATTTCTTCACCTCTCTTCTCTTTCTTTCTTCCTATAGGAGAAAAATCCTGCCTGACTTCTAGGATTAAACCCCCTGCCTTCGATCCCCATTTTTTTGGTCAGATATATTATAGTGTTTCCATAATCTAATAGCTTTTACAAGTCCATTAACCTCGTAAAAGTTTATTAACTAACCCAATACTCAGCTTCTTGAGCTCTAAAATGGTATAATTCCCACTGTTCAAGGCAGTTGTAAGATTTAAATTCAATAACATATTAGAACACCTGTCACAGAGTAGGGTGCTTAACGGACAGTAGCTATCATTACCCTTGAAGACCTGTCTCTATTCATTACCATAAACACTTTCTCTCACACTGATTAAAAAGTCATTGAAAGCCTGCTTTCCAGAAGGCATTCTATCCACTGGGAATATATCAATGGACAAAACTAAGGGGGGAATCCTTGCCTTCATAGAGTTTACAGTCTATTAGGCAGAAAGAGAAAGTCAAAAAATAAAACCTAAAATTATAAAGTGCTAGCAGATGCTAAGATCTATGGAGTTACAATTTATGAATATATGTCCTGAGGCATCATGTAAAAGATGGATGTGTGTGACCAAAGACCTAAATGGGACAAAAGGTCGAGCAGGTAATTAGAGAAGAGCATTCCTGAGAGGGTTGAGGCAGGAACATTCTGGATGGTTGAAGGAACAGCAAAGAGACCAGTGTGGCTGAAGCCAGTGCACTAAAGGAAGAATAGGAAGTAAAGGCAGACGACAAGGGATGTGACAGGCCAACATGTAGGCCATTCTAAGGAACTCAGCATTTCCTCTGAGAGAGGAAAAGGGGCCCCTGGTGAATTTGTACAGTGCCATGACATAACTTAACCATTATTAAGATCACTCCAGACATTGTGTTGAGGATAGACTCAAGGTCAAAGGAGGAGGGAGATCAGCTAAGAGACCATTTCAATAATTCAGGAGAAAAAATGATAGTGGCTGGTTGATATCAGTGGAGGTAGGAAGTAGTTGGAACCCAGATATGTATTTGAAAGAACTATAACACCAAAAGGATTGTCTAACGGGTCCAATGAGCAGTGAATAAAAAGAGAGAAGCCAATGATGAGTCCTAAAAAAGAATGAAGTGGCCTTTACTGAGATAGACAAGACTGCAGAGTAATGCCTTTATCTCTCCCCACCATTGCTTCCTGCCCCCTATTGTCAACTGCCCAGAGGTCTTCCTCACTTTAAGAAAAGAAAGCAGGCCAGTTTTCTGTCCTAATCTCCCCTAATGTTTGACACTAAATTTCCTGCACAATTGCTCTTTAGCCACAACCTGCATTTCCTCAAGGATTCTCCCCACTCCCTTTACAAAAGACACTTCCACTTCTTCCCTTCCAAACAACACTCCTGCAGGGCAATGGGGACATCCCAGGCATCCAGTGCAGCAACTGGAATTCTCCGCTGTACTCTTCTTGCTCCGCTGTAGCATTTGGCACTGCCTCACTACCTCCTCCTTCAAACTCTCCTTGGCAGGAAGATCTAGTATCCTAATTTACTGTAATGGCTGTGATCATTTCTTACACATTCTCCTCTTTCTCTCTTACTTTTTCCTACTTTTTTCCCCCTCTCAAATACCAAATCCTAATCCTTCGTCCCTCTGAAGCTATGCTAGCAGGACCTCACACTTAACAGCCATTCTAACGGTTTCCTTCATCAGGTCCCTAGCACCCAGTTCATTCTTGATTGAGCAAATGAATGACTGAATGAATCCATCAGTCCTCATATCCCTGTATAGCATTTAGTTTTCACCTGTCCCCCAGGCTTCAGGTCTACATCCACAACAATGTCATGCTGCCCTGAGTTTAAACCAAACACTCAATCTTCACTATCCCTGCACAAAGCAAGCTGCTTTATTCTAACTTCCATATTTATTTTAAGGATATAACGATCCACTATAAATACTTTTATTTCCTCACGCGTATAAGGAGCCTCAATAAAGGAGCCTCCCTTCTGCCCTCTTCATTTCACAGTGTCATCAGCTTACTTTTCTAAAACACGATTTTTATCACGATACTCATAATATCCACCCTGGCTTCAGAAGTTGAGGGGAGAGAAAAATGGAGGGATGAGAGCAAATATATATATATTAGCAAGGTCCAATTTTGCTTTATTTTGCTTTTAGATGGACTTTCTACTAATTACATTTTTCCCTTTGAAAAATTCTGATGTAGCCCAGCTAGCCCTTTCTCTGGCCAAAGTATAACAACCCTTTTGATAGATAGTAAGGATCCTCAAAAATCCAGTCTTTACCAACATTTCCAACCTTATGCCTATAAATGTCCAGCTAAAACCATCTTCTCCTTTTAGATGGACTCTCCAGCCCTCAAAGAAGCCTCATACATCCTCTGCTCCACATCACTGCTCAACAGTCCACTCTAGGTTTATTATCTTTTCCACTTTCTCATCTGTGCCCTGTTCTCCATGGCCATCAAGATCCTGCTTCAAATCCTACCCTGCCCCAGAAGCTGTACATACACATCCCAATCAAGCATGGTTTGTAGTATTTCTCCCCTAGAACTTACTGAGCTTATCACTCCTATATCACCTATAACACTGGTTCTCAAAGTGTGGTCCTGGGACCAGCAGTGTCAGCATCACCTCCAGAGGCAGAATCCAACAACCCATAATTGACCAAGCTCTCCAGGTAAGGCCAATGCATGTTAAAATTTGGACATTATTCCATTTCTCTTATTCTGCATTATGTTCTAAGGAAACATATGAAATATCCTATATAATAAAAGACTAATATGCAAATAGACCAAATGGAGGAACAACCAGAACAACCAGACAACTGGTCACTATGATGTGTGCTGACCACTAGGGGTGGGTGTGTGCATAATATGGCAGGCATTGGCCACAGCAAGATGGTGGAGCAGGTAGGGGATGGGGGGAGGTGCCAGACCAAGGCAGGGCACTGGTCACTGTCACAGAGACCAGCCTCTAGTGGTTACTGAAAATTCTTTGCTCCCCCATGTCGAGGTCCCGCCCAGTGCTCACACCTGCTGCCAGCACTGACCCCACTCACACCCACTGCTGTCACCAGAGCCACCACTCACACCCACTGCCTGCGCCAGCCCTGCTTGCACCTGCAGCAGGTGCTGGAGCCGCCACTGCTGGTACCTGGTGCAGGTCCCAATCACTCAGCGCTGTCAGCAGGTGTGAGTGGCAGCTGCCATCCCCAATCGCCCCTGAGGCTTCTCCATCTCCCCCTGCTCCTGAGGGGTGATCAGAGCAGCAGCTGGTGCTTGCACCCAATGACAGCACTGGCCCCATTCGCTCCATGCTGTCAGTGGTGTGAGTGGGACTAGTGCTGTCAGCACATGGGACGGCGGCAGCAGGAGCAGGGCTGCTGGTAGAGAGGGGACTTGGGATGCAGCAAGAGGGGCTGGGCAGAGGCGCAGAGGATGGGCCGAGACCCACTCCTGTGCCCACTGTAGCCTCGCAGCCCACAGTTCCTTTCAAGGTGCACAAATTCGTGCACTGTACCCTTAGTATAATATAAAATAATGCTAGAACACACCTTCATGGTGTCATTAAAAAGGAAAACTGCAAGAAGAGATGGCTTCCCTAAAACTGGAGCATACAGCCAACAGGTTAGAAAAGACAGAGATGAAGACAGAAATGACAAATGAGCACAAAGATGCCTAGAATGCAAATGGAAAAGTGGAGGCAGCAAAGAATAGAACTGACATTTGAAAAATAGTATCTGTGCTGTGAGACACAAACATGAAACCCCTTACTATATAGACGCAGTTTTAAAAGACCCAAAAAATGAAAATAGGAAAGTTGATATATAGGAATCATAGAGAACAGAGATCCAAATTAAGCAAGTATAAATTCAATTGCAAGAAATAGAATTATTAACAATAAAAAGGTGAATATTCATATGTGTACCAAAACCATTTTCCAGAACCTAAAGTAAACTGAGTACAAGTCAAGTAACTTGAACCAGAACCCACCTATGCCAAGATAAAGCCTATAAGTAAAAGGAAGATCAAATATATAAAGAAAACACAAAGAAATAGTCTTAAGAAACCAAAAATTAATTCCTAAAAAAAGCCATTACCTGGAACAAAGTGCTCTAATAGTAATAAAAAATCATAATCAATGATGCAGTTATAACAGCAAAAGCTTTATACAGCAAATAAATATACACACATGCAAACACAAATGACAAAAACACAACTTATACCGGGAAGCTATCTGTGATTGTAATTCTTCCAGATGAAACTTAGAATCATTTTGTCAAATCCTAAAACAAACTCCTGCTTAATATTTTCATTGGTATCCATATTAACATGGAGATCATAGATATGTTTACATTATTAAGCTTTCCTATTCAGGAATATGGGATAGATTTGCATTTAATTAAATCTTCAATATAACCTTTGTTTAGATTTAAATTTATCTTCATACAGGTCCTGCAGAACTTTCGTTAAATTTATTTTACATTTCTTGATATTATTGTGAAGGTATCATTTTTCAAATATATTTTCTAACTGATTATTTTGGCTGGCTAATAAGAATGCTATTGATTTGGATATACTTACTTTGTATCCAGCCACATTGACAGATAATTTAATCATTTTTTTCAGTTGATTCTCCTACATTTTCAATGTATCATCTGTAAATAATGACACCATTGTTCTTGACATCTGATATTAACAATTATTTTTTCTTCTAGGACTTGCCTTATTTCAATGGCTAAAATTTCTAGAACATTATATATGTAACATCCTTTTATGGTCCATGATTTTAAAAGGAACATATATAATTAGGATAGTTGCAAATGCACATAAAAGAATACACAACTAAACTGGTCTAAACAATGAGGAAATTGTTCACTAATGGAATATGAAGTCTGGAGTCAGGTCACTTCCATGGTTGATTAATTTGGCTGCTCAACAGTGTAGGACCCTGAGTTGGCTTTTCTGTGATTCTCCAGGATTTTCTTTCATGGTTGCCAGATGGGTGCAGGAAATCTAAGCATATATCCAAGACCAGGATAGGGAAGGTCTCATTTTTAAAAACTCATTTGTGAAAGTGAGGAAAACTTTCCCAGGAATGCCCCACTAAAGCATCTGAGGACATATCATTGGACAGGGTTGTGTCACGTGACTTGCCTAAACTAATTGTAAAAAAAAAAAAAAAAAAAAAAAGTTGAAATCTAAATGACTTGCTTAATCTATTCCATCTCCTCCATGCTAGAGATGGGGAGGGGTGTTCCTTCTCCTGAGAATGCAGGAAGGTAAACACCAAAACCAATCCAGAGTTCAAGAAAGGAGAAGGAATAGCTACTAGGCAGGTAACCAACAGTGTTGGCCCAGAGGCTCTGGTGTTTGAAGAGTAGGAATGAGGTGAGCTGTTAGTTTTAAACACATTTTCTATCAAGTGAAGAAAGTTTCCCCTTATTACTAATTTAAAAAGAATCATTGAATTGGGGGTTTTAATGAATAATGATTGCTAAATTTTATCAAAGCCTCTGACATCTATTGAAATGATTCCAGAATTAATATCCTTTAGTCTACTAATGTGTTACAATGTGTTAACAGATTTGCTAAGACAAAAAAAAGGTGCTTAAAAGGCATTTTCTGTGTTTTCAGTAATTAGTAACCTCTAGGCTTCCTCATACAAAACAGAACACACACACTGCTGTGTATTAATAAACAACACTATGTACCCATTAAATTATATAAATATATTTCTTTTTCCAGATCCTACATCAAAAAGATTGAAGAGGAACAGACTGGCATCAAAAGATGGCAGGCAGGAGAGACAGTACAACAACCCAGACGTGAAGTGACACACTTGTTCTGGGGTAGGGAGAGCAGGGCAGGAGAGTAGGGGGAGATACAAAGTCTACTTTTAAGAAGCGATTTGGCCTTTGCAGTCAATGTTGATGGTTGACCTGGATCAACCCATGATTTTATGCATTTGGGATTCTCAAAATAAAACCACTTTTCATCGCAGTCACAATTCGATGCAAAAAAGATTTTCTTTCAAGCTGTTGAAGCAACATTTTATTGATAACTTTTCGGTTTTCCATTTGTCTTTCGTTCAGTTGATGTGGCACCCATTTTCCTTCCTTAAATCTTTCCTGTTGCTTGTAAACAATGAGAAATTGTTTAATCTTTCTGCAAGTTGTTTTTGAGTTTGACATGCATCTTCAACCAATAATGTTTGTAATTGTTTTTTTTATTATTGATTTTTTAATATATTTTATTGATTTTGTACAGAGAGGAAGGGAGAGAGATAGAGAGCCAGAAACATCGATGAGAGAGAGTCATCGATCAGCTGCCTCCTGCACAGCCCCTATTGAGGATATGCCCGCAACCAAGGTACATGCCCTTGACCGGAATCGAACCTGGGTCTCTTCAGTCCCCAAGCCGACGCTTTATCCATTGAGCCAAACCGGTTTCGGCAATGTTTGTAATTGTTGGTCTTTAAACTTTTTTTGGTTGATGTCGATGTTGTCTTTCCTATCGAAAACATCACTTTTAAAGCATTAAAACCAGTGTTCACAAGTATCTTGAGATGGAGCATGTTCACCATAAACTTCCCAAAGTATTCAGCAGCACTTTTCTTCAAAATAAAGTAATAAATTATAACTTCCTGCAAACACTCTTTTTTTGGCATGAAATGCGACATTTTTAAGTGTAAAAATATCTATGATGTTAACACCTTCAGCAAATTTGACATGTGAAGTTTGGAAGCTTGTTGTCAATACAACAAAATGGCATACGTATCAAATCGCATATACACTGAGTGGCCAGATTATTATGATCTCTGAACACATAATAATCTGGTCACTCAGTAAAAAAAAAAATTATATATATATTAGAGGCCTGGTGCATGATTTTGTGCATGGGTGGGGTCCAACCAGCCTGGCCAGGGGGAGGGGACATGAGAAGTTGGCCAGCCTGCCCACTGGTCGAACTCCTGGTAGAGGGGACAATTTGCATATTAGCCTTTTATTATATAAGATATACACTGAGTGGCCAGATTATTATGCCTTTAGAGATCATAATAATCTGGCCACTCAGCATATACCAACATATGTGTAACTCCATCTATTGAAAAAAATCTGCATTATTACCAGTACACCTAATATATCTATTTTTCCAATTGTCTCTACCACTACACTTGGGGCTTCGTGGAAGCAGAACCTATACTTGGTAAATATATAGCTACCTATTCTCTTGCAATGTCCCAGATTCATAGTGGGCTCTCTAAATGTTTTTTTGTTTTTTTGTTTTGTTTTTTTATTGGGGGGGTGGGGTGGGGAATGGTGTTGAAAATGTTGAATATTGAATAATGCATTTGCACTATGGGTAGGCACTGTCCTGAACATTTTATATAAAATGTGCTTAATTCCTACAATATACCTGTGTGTACTATTATTATTATCTCCTTTTTACAGGTTGGGAAAAGCCTAGAGAATTTAAATAATTTGCCCCAAGTAGCACAGCCTTTAAGCTGTAGTGTCAAGACTCAAAAGCAGAGTCTGACTCCTGATGCAACCTCTAAGCCATTCTGCTTCCTGTGACTCTGAAAACAAATGAGATAAGCAACATGCTTACAAATGAGCCCAGATTTTGTCATGGTCACTTCTCATGCAGGTTATTCTCCAAGGGATTGCCAAAAATGTTCTGGCTGCTTTCACCGCTCAGGTGGCATCTGGAGAGTCCTAACCAGACACCAGAGGCGATCATCATTCATTTACACTGTCTGATTTTAGAAAGGCTGAGAACAGGCTGAAGATTTGAACATTTCAGCACAAATCTGCTTCTTCTCAGCATCTTTTCCCTTCCTCTCACAGAGCATCCTTCTCCATCTTCCCACAGAGCATCCTTTCCCTCCTCCCACTGAGCATCTTCCCCATCCTCCCACTGAGCATCTTCCCCATCCCTCCACAGAGCATCCTTTCTCATCCTCCCACAGATCTGTCCCCTCAGGGTCAGTTGGCCAGGATGTCAAATCTCAAATCACCTCAAAAAGAAGGAAACCAAATGCAGCTGGATCCATGCAAGTTCCCCTCTTCCTTTATTAATGCCCCAAAGCCTGTACCAGTAAAAGCTTCATATCTATTAATTCTATGTTTATAGCAGAAACTTCTATTTATTATTACCTGAGAAAGGAAGAATCAATCTAAGGCACTTGATTTAAAAGATTCTACCCAATGAAGCCAGAGTCCATTACCATCATATCAGCTGATTACTTAAAGTGCGACAGTTTGCATTTGTAAAAGAAAATAATGCCCACACTTAAGAGGACGAGACTCAGCAGAGAACATGGAGATGTGGTGATAGCCTTTGTTGCTGGACTGTACTTTGCAGACCTGATGAAAGAAGTTCCCCCTCTGCCTTGCTCAGTTCCCAGAATGCCACTGACTCACCATGGGCCTTATTCTCCTAAAGCTATAAGAACAGAACCACGAGAGCCAGTGAGCACTTGCTAATACTAATCAATATTTAGAAGCTAAAAATAAAACAAACAAAAAAATAGACTAAGGTCCAAAAAGGCAGAGGAAAAGGATTTTGTCCCTTGCGCTCCCAAGGCCTAGTTCTAGGTTAATCCCTATGACCTTTCCTGAGATAGTCTGGGATTTAGAACTGCATGAAATACTCCAGCACCTTCATCTCTGAGGAACAGTTCAGTCCTTCCTTCTGTCCCAGGCCAGCCCGGCCACACATATAACTCTCACCCATGTCAGTCAGGGAACCGAGAGTGAGTATACTGCCAAGATTGGTCCATCATTCCCACCCCCTATGAGATAACTGAAATCCATGTGTCATCTGCTGCCACACCAAGAGGCGATCCTTGAACCTCATCTGATGCCCCTGGGTTAGGGAGAGAGAGAGTTTCTCTTTCATATACTTCTCAAAAGTAAACTTAGAAGGTTCCAGATGACTTCATTCAACAGATATCTGGGTGCCTACAATGTGTCCTGAATGATACGGTAGTTACTAAGGAAATCCAAAGGATTGATAACTAGCTAATCAGTTAGCTATCCACACCATGATGTCACACAACGCCCTTTGTCCTGCCTTCCCACCAGTCACTGGTGAAGCTGCCCCACACACATTGCCTTTTAGAGTCCACAGAACAGAAGTGGGAATGTAACTACTGTACATTCACACTGACTTGTTGCCAATAAAAATTACCCATGCATAATTATAAAGATGTTTATGGTCTGTTGTGTTAATGAGCCACGTTAAATTCTGAGGGGAGATAGAAAAGCAATCATTAAAGGCCATTTCACCATTTCAGAGCCCCTCTCTGCTTCTTCCACTTGAACTTCATGGGACCCTAGCAGGTTTCAAATAACGCTGACATTAAGTCCCATGGCTGCCTGGGGCATGGGTTTGTTTGTTTTTTATTTCTCAGGAGTCATTGCACTTTCTTCAGGTTTAATTTCCCAATATCACAACTGTCCCTCTAACTATCTGAAAACACAACATTTAAAACCAGTCCCCTCTCCATTCAGTGTGCAATGGGGCTGCAGGATCCAAACAGGGTCACTCTAAGAATGTACCGTACACTGAATTATGTGTTAGGCATTCAACGGGACACAGAGGTAAACTGGCCACTATTCCTGTCCTTAATAAACTTATAATTTACAGACACTAATGGCTATATGGGTAGATAATTCTAAAACAACATAGCTGCCGGTGATATAAAGAGTGTGAACCAAACAAGAAGAACAAAATAGAGATTAATATTAATGAGGGGTAGACTTGGGGGTTCTAAATGATGAGCTAACTATGACTGATAGGCTTTTCATAAAAAAACATCTTACTGACAGGGATTTTTTAAATTATTTTTTAAAATATATTTTTATTGATTTCAGAGAGGAAGGGAGAGAGAGATAGAAATATCAATGATAAGAGAGAATCATTATTTTGCTGCCTCCTCCATACCCCCTACTGGGGATTGAGCTCACAACTTGGGTATGTGCCATCACTAGGAATCAACCGTGACCTCCTGGTTCATAGGTCAACACTCAACCACTGAGCTACACCAGCCAGGCAGTAACAGAGTTTATATGGATTGATCAGGATCATAAAAGACAGAGTGGGTGGATTTATCCACATGTGTCTAAAAAGCACTCATGGTGAATTCAGTATCCTGACCTGAAGAGGGTACAGGGCTGGAGCTCCAGATTCAATTCCAGCCTCATTCCATGCCCAGCAAGTAAATTTCCAATAAAAAATTCAAGTCCGCAAGTCTCTCCAAAGTCAGGAACACACTGCGCTGGAGAGCAGATAGTTGTTCCACCACTAGAAAGGTATCTCCCCATATATTTAGAGAATGGGAAGAGCAATAGCACAATGCTTACATTTCACCTTTCAAAACCAGACCAACCTGGGTTCAAAGCCAGCTCCATCATTTGCAACAAGTCACTTCACCTAGTTCTCATTCCCCACGTCCATAAAATTAGAAGAATAATTGTACATATCACAAAATGATTGCATTAATAAGACAAGACTTTTAAAATAATTGGCCCAATACCTTTTCAAGTATTTTTGTGACAAGTGGTGACAAAGAATATTAGCTATTAATACTGGTATTATTATTATTATTATTATTATTAGTATTATTATTATTATTTTAATAAATCTTTATTGTTCAGATTATTACAAATGTGATCCTCTTCCCCATCTCAATTGCTCCCCTCCACCAGGTTCCCACCCCACCCTCTGTCCTTTCCCCACCCCCCATTGTCCTCATCCATAGGTGCACAGTTTATGTTCAGTCTCTTCCCACATCCCCCTCTCCCCTTTTCCCCGAGAATAGTCAGTCCACTCCCCTTCCATACCTCTGATTCTGTTATATTCAGAGGGTGCTCTGTGGCCATGGTGGTTCCTGCAATTTCCAGCAACTCATTCCTCCTTGGCCACGGACCCTTTCAGTCCTGCACTGTCACTCCTAGAGCTCAGCTGCTCTGCTCCCACAAAGTTGGAGATTCCTTCTCTCAAGTGGCCATATCTCCTCTTAGCATCTCATCTTCCTTGAATGTCTACGCAGATCCTAAATGTCACTGACCTTCATGAAACACAGCAGAAGACATGTCTAATTCTTCCAAGTTAAACTTGAAAGGTGAGTAGCTGTTTCTCAGAGTTAGTGGAACAAAGATAGAGGGTGGGGAGTCCCAAGCAGAAGCAGCAGCCACATGCACTAACTGTCTTGTAACTGGATTACCTCTTGGGCTCACCGCTGCGTCCAGGGCCCCGTGCTCCTCAGCGCTTAGGGCGTGTTTCATAAATGAACAAGAGGCCTAAATCAGACAGGTAGATGTCAGAACTGTGGTTTGTTCTAGTCTCTTAAAATGAAGACCATATGTATCCAAATTATGTGAAGCCACAGAGGTTCAGATTATTGGGCCCTAGGCTTCACTCACTGAACTAGAATTTGAAAATTAAAATCCCTCTAGTTAAGTCCTATGGGTCCTATAGACTGAGCTGGAGCTGTGAACTTTGAGCTTTTAGTCTCCATACCCTGTAAGAAATACATTCTCCACTGTGGCCTAATACACACTCATATACAATACATTCACAGTAATGTTTTTCTATTCTATTCCAGTCCATTTTTTCCAAAAGCTGATTGTGACCCGTTAAACTCACTCCACAGCTCATTGCAGTTTGGAAAGCACTAGGTTAGTGTATGGCGAGGGAGTGGCGTGGTGGTTGCTGCTATCGTAAAGAAGTAGGGACTGGTTAGATCCTAAGAAGGCCTTGCGAAATTAAGGAGTTTAGCCTTATACTATAAGTCATGAGAAAACATCCACTTCATTAATGATTAGATATGAGCATAAAAACAAAATGTAAGTTCTGCCTTTGTGACATTGCAGTCTCCTCTGGGGGAGGAGGTGGGGAGACAAATCTATCATCTGGTAACCACAGGAACGGGAGTCTTCTAGGCACAGGGAAAGCAGGCCTAACAGCACGGTGAGTAACAGTGTGAAACACACAGAACTGGAAGTAGTTCAGAAAGGAATGGTATTAGACAGTACTAGGTCTTCTAGTCCCAGCTTCAAAGTCCTCCTTTCTCCGGAAGGGGAGATAAGTTATATAGGGGCCACCTTCCCTTGAAGGAAATTATTACGATTACATTTCTAAAACATGAGAGGCCCTTAGGAATAAGGGGTGACAAGAAAGTAAGTAGAAAGCAGAAGGCAGGACCAGAGTGGCCACCCCTCAAGATGCTGAAGAGGTGGCGTTCCCAGGAATACCAGAGTAACCTGCCTGGGGAACTTGCCTCAGAATGTATGGACCTGGTCCAACTATGAAGCAACGTCTCAGGCATATTATATTTTAACAGCTTTATGGAGGTATAATTTACATATCATAAAATTCACTCCTGTTACCACTATCCAATTTTAGAGCATGTTCAATCACCCTCAAAAGACCCACGCGCCCTTTGGTAAGCACTCCCTGCCCTAGCCAACCTCTAACCCACTTTCTATCTCTACAGATTTGCCTTTTTTGGGCATTTTATATACATGAATTCATAAATGAAATCGTCTGTGCTGTTTCTTTCACTTAGTATAACAGCCATGTTGTCTCAAATACTTTGTTCCTTTTCTTAAAAATATATATATTTTATTGATTTTTTACAGAGAAAAAAGGGGAGGGATAGACAGTTAGAAACATCGATGGAAAGAAACATGGATCAGCTGTCTCCTGCAAACCTCCACTGGGGATGTGCTCGCAACCAAGGTATATGCCCTTGACTGGAACTGAACCCAGGACCTTTCTGACGCTCTATACACTGAGCCAAACCAGTTAGGGCTAGTATCTTCTTATTGCCATACAGTATTCCAGTGGATCCCACCACATTTTGTTCTCCTCTCATTAGTCGACAGACATTTGGGTTGATTCCACTTTTTGGCTACTGTGAGTAATGCTGCTACATGCAAGTTTTTGCCTGGATGTATGTTTTTATTTCTCTTGGGTAATATTCAGAAGTGGAATTACTAGGTTATTACAGTGAATTTATGTTTAGCTTTTTCAGAAGTAAGCCAAACTATTCTCTAAAGTGGCATAACCATTTTACATTCCCACCAACCATGTATGGGAGTTCCAGTTTATCCACATTCTCAGGTATGATTTTAAATCCAGTTTTACATTTATTATGGCATGAAGCATAGCCTAAACAAAGTTTGAACTATCAGTTGTGTGAACTATGGAGTTCCAGATGCCCTCATAATTTATTCACATTTTAAAATTCACTGAAATTCAGAAAAGAAATCATCGGAGATGTTCATTTGAAATCACTCAGCATCAAAATGCAATGCCAACCAACCATGTAGACCGAATGGTCATAGAAAATTGGACTGAAACATTTCTCAAAGGAGAGTTATCAGGGAACCAAGCGTGACAAATGAGACTGTGCCTAGAACACTAAACGGAGTCTCCATGGGGACAAAATCCTAATTGTGAATCGTGCAGACCAGCAGCGACTCACAGAAGGCAGCAACCACAGCCAGGAACCAGGAAAGAAGGTTGGGGGACTATTTCTTTGAATCTGATGCAACGTGCATTGTGTCAGGTGATGAGCGACAAAGCAGTGACCCCACTTTCAGAAAAGAAAGACCCTTGTCTTAAGGGGGCAGAAAATAGGCACAGTAACGCCCTGGCTGCTCTGACAACCCCAGGTACCTTTTATAAACGTACACACACAATAAAGCAGCAGTGGGCCCGGGGAGAACTGACACAGAGGCACACCACCACGCTTTCCATCCCCTCCCCCCGGCTCACATTCTTCCAATCAGGAAAACAAACCCCTATCGGGACCTTGCACCATTACTAAGCTGTGTACCAAGTTGCCTTAACCATCTTAATCATCACCAACCTTCCCCCACATAAAAAGACATGCATAAGCAGTGTTCACATAAGAACTGTATATTAAATATCCACATGGGACACCTTGGTGGCTGGGTTTGTCGCTCCCGTTTTACATGAAGTGTCCTATCTGTGACACCGAATGTTTACAACCTCCTCTCTTCTTCACTGGGAGGCTCCCTCCTTGGCAGGAACCATTTTTTTTTGTTGTTGTTGTTCCTAGCAAAAGTTCTAATTATCCGCTAGAACTTTTCTGGTGCAACCACCAGTGAAGTAGAGGTTTAGGTACCCAGCTGGGCAGGTTCCAGGAGCTTTCCTTTGCTAATTTCCAGTCACTCAAGGAAAACAAAGGAGTAACTAAGATAGCGTTACCAGGATTTTAAAGAAATACCGCTCCTCCTCCCCTTCCCCACCCAGACCACCACCAAAATGTGTAGACTTCTGTATTTCACACTTTTACATCTGTTCTTCTCCAAAAATAAAGACGGTTTATATTCAAGAAACAAGGACTACAATACCAGCGCAAGTTAAGGCTTTAAAATACTCACAGAGAGAACATACATATTGTTCAGACCAAAAAGTATGTGCAATGTTCCTTCCCAAAGTAGCATCTGGGCGTTAAGCTCCAGGAGAGCGCGGTCCTGCTTTTGTTTGTTTGCATGGCAAGAAAACAGAGTTATTTCTGACTGGTACTCAGAGCTCCAGTTTAAGGAAAAACAGAAGACAGGGTGGCGTTTAGCAACAACAACACTTGGCTTTGACCTATGAACCCTTCCAGAGTAGGTCACCAGCACCAGAACCATGCAGGCTCTATTGCTACCCAGTCTCTGGTCTCTAAGGACTTCAACTGGAAAACCCCAGGACTCCCAAACAAACAAACAAACAAAAAAAAAATCCTTTCAACTACATAAATGGCAACTCCAGGTTCTTGCCTTGCAGCATAAGATACCACCACTGACTAGAAAGAAAACTGTCCCAGAGAGAACTTTTTGAATAATGTAATTAATTCACTGCCCCATCTAGAGAATAATTAACAGTTCTGATTACAATGCTTGCACAATTCCCTGGTACTTTAATAATATTCAGATCTCTTCTGAGAAAGTTTGATCTGTCCCCCAATTGTCAATATTGCAAAAAACTTAAATCATCTTTAACCAGACATTTTTGTATCCAGTCTACTGATGATTATTTAACAACCTCTTTTCCCTTTAAAATAGGTCTTCCAAGATAGGTCTTTGAATTCAATTTTTCAAAAGCATCTTCCCTGAGAGTGTGTATGAAATAAATTTTTACATATGCTCACTAGAGGCCCGGTGCACGAATTTGTGCACCAGTTGGGTCTCTCACCTTGGCCTACGGGATCAGGCTGAAACTGGCTCTTTGACATCCCCTGAGGGGTCCTAGATTGTGAGAGGGCACAGGCCAGGCCAAGGGACCCCACCAGTGCACAATCGGGGCTGGGGAAGGACACAGGAAGTTAGTCAGCCAGGGAAGGACCACGGGGGGTGGGGTCTAGGGGGAGGATCTAGGGCATGTGCAGCCCATCTTGCTCAGTCCCAATAGGCCAGACCCCAGCAGCAAGCTAACTTACTGGAGAGTCTGCCTCATGGTGGTCTGCACATCATAGCGAGCAGTTGAGCAGCCTTAGCATATCATTAGCATATTATGATATGATTGGTTGAACGGCTGACCAGTCGACCAGACATTTAGCATATTAGACTTTCATAATATAGGATTACCAAGTTGTGTTCATAGTTGCCTTAACAATCATGATCATCTTCAACCTTCTTCCATATAAAAATACATGTATAAGCAGTATTCGCCTAAGAACTACAGATTAAATATCGACATGAGCCCAGCCAGTATGTCTCAGTGGTTAAGTAACAACTTAAGAACCAAAAGGTCATGGTTTGATTCCCAGTTAGGGCACAAGTCTGACTTGAGGGCTTGATCCCCAGGGGGGGATGTGCAGGAGGCTGCCAAACAATGATTCTCTCTCATCATTAATGTTTCTATCTCTCTCTCTCTCTCCCTCTCCCTTCCACTCTGAAATCAATAAAAAATATACATTTTAAAAAATAAAATTAAAATAAATATTGACATGGAAACTTTGTGGTTGGGTAAGAGATGTTTATGGATTACTGTTACACGGAAATTCTGTGAGATTTCTAAGTAAGAAAATCCTTTAACCAGCTATCTAAAGTGCAAATATCCCTTCCATTTTCCAAGTCTCAAAAAAATAAACAACCCAAAGATTTCAGGCTTCAAACAAAAGTAGGGCTGAGAGCTTCTAGGCAAATGTCAGCACCTCCTGGGGTTTTACATTGAAATCCCTCCAAGTCCATAGGGAAAAGCAGAAAATTAACACCAGACCCATGTAACTTCATCATTTTCTGCCCTCTGAATAACCTTGCTAAAAAAAAAAAAAAAAAAAAAAAAATTCTTAAATTGGCAATGCAAAGAACAGTTTGGGATTATCCATTGAAAGTTGTAGACTTTTCCATTTCAGGTATCCCCCTTTCTTGCAAATAATTCCAATCCCTATAATATTAATGTAAACTGTTAAATTCCACATTCCTAAAAGTATGTGCCTTCCACAATTTGAAGCCATACCCCTTATGAAAAAAGCAGTGACCTTATATGAATTACTATTTCCCACTCTACAACGTTTTCAAGCATTCTCAAATTTCTTTGGATATATTCTATGTTTTTTCCAAAGCAACTTGTATTTAGTAAACCGTTTTTTATGAGTATTTCTTTACCATGCATTTCTCTCATCCATCAAACACTAAGATTCATGAGGACAGTGTGTCTCATTACCATATCCTTAGCATCTTTCACAATACTAGGCACACAACAGATGCTCAATAAATATGTTACATGAACAAATGAACCAGCTTGAAAAACAAGAAGAAAATGGTCTTTTAAACCATTAGGCCAGTTATTCTGTAACTCTAAATTACATCAAAATTACCTGAAGGGCTTCTTTAACCACAGGTTACTGGGCCCCATTTAGCAATCTGTGAGTTTCTGATTCAGTGGGTCAGAGAGAGAGGCAGGGCCTAAGAGATGATCAGGAAACTGCTGACCCGAGAATCTCATTTTAAGCAGTTAACCAGCTCTTGGGAAATCGCAATGCACAGGATAACATTTACTAAGACCCTGTCAGCTGCAAAATCCTCTGTTACCTACTGGGTAAGCCACACAGGTGCTTGCTCCAAGCACTATTGAAATTGCCAATACAGGACTATTGTGCAAAGAGGCAACACATAGAGACACGTGTCTGAAACAGCAAGATGTAATTAGTACAGTTAAACTAAAGACATTTCCTTTCTCCAATGCATTTCTTTATGATGTATCCTACTGTACAGTGTAATCTGTTTTTTCTCAGAAATTGCTAAACCACAAAGCATAGCTATTCTTCCTTGTACCACCCCCACTTCATTTCACTTACTAATGGGAGCTTCATCTGAGGGCAGGAAACAAAATGTAGTGAGAGAGCCCATATCAAGTTTATCTATGTTGTCTATAGTTCACTGTCTGTGAGGACCGGGGAAATGATCAACACTCAGTTCTTAATAATTAGAAATCAAACAGAGATATTAATAAGGTGAATACACAAGGTGTCCCAAAAACTATACACACACTTGTAATGATTAATTCCAATGGGTTAAATCTGAAAATAAAGAAACAATGAAATTAATAATTATTCAAAGTGTGTATACATCTTTGGGACACTATATATATTTATATAAATTCACCACCAGATTGAACAAAAGGGTGTACAAAAACAACCCAACAGAATCCCAGACTCTATCTCTCCCATCAGTGCATAGGTTTCTAAAGCATAGCTGGCATTAACTTTCCAATACATACCTTTCTCATGACCCTGTTCTGGTTTTAAGTTCATTTATATATAATCAGAGAAAATATTTAATTAGATAATGTTTGCAAGTACTTTGCAGATATAAAGTGCTCTATAAATGCTAAATATTATTATTATTATTATTATTTAAATACAGTTTGCAATTACTGCTTACAACCTATTCCACCCACCAAACTGCTATAATTTTATTACAGGCAGCTAACACACACACACACACACACTCTCTCTCTCTCTCTCTCTCTCTCTCTCTCACACACACACACACACACACACACACACACACACACACAACAATGAGAAATAGAAATGATGAAGCCATGTCCATGGGAAGGTCTGGATTTTTACCCTAGGAATAAATAATTTATAGGAATTTTAAATGGAGGTTATAAAATCTGGTAAATCAAGGTAATTGACCTCCACCAGACTGACAACCACAAAGTTGTGTTGGTTTTAATAGTTTCTTATAAACTAGGAAGAAAGTAGATGGTGATCAAAAACACAGGGTGCTTTACTCTTTTGTCTGCCAACTCCATCTTCTATTTTTCTCCACTGTAATTTTAAAATGTCTATATCCATCTAACAAAAAGAAAAAGCAACTCAAAATAGATAACAGCTTGAGAATGGCCCTTGCTTTTGCTGTTTTCTATGATAACCACAAACTCAGTGTTGTCTAATTCTTAAAAAATAGAAACCTTTGAGTCTGATTCCCCATGTCTTCCAAATACAGTTGTTGGTTGTTGTTTTTTTCCCAAAGAGAATAACAGGCTGAATGTAAATATCCCTTATACACAATGTACATTGTTAATCCCAATGGTTTTCATTTTATGTTTTTAGGTTTTTAGGCAATAAAAAGAACAATTAACATGTTCTAAGCTGACCTTAGTATTAAAAAAAATAAATAAATAAAAAATAAAAAAAAAATAAAAAAAAACAACAACAAGAATACAAGAAAAAAATGCTTTAGAAATAACTCTTAAAACATCACTCACTATGCTCATTAAGGAAATCTTGTGCCCCACACACAAAGCTTCTGGAAAATCTGTGAACCCCAGGGAAAGTCTGATGTCTTGTCAAGATCTGTAAGTCAAATGAGGGTTGTGTTGAGTTCCTATGGGCCCTGGCTTTGGGGCAGGTCAGTTGTAAGCTTGGTCATTTAGTTAGTTACCCTAAGACCTTTAGTAAATTAACCGATTTTTCTAAGCCTCATGTGAGAATGATATACATCTACCTCACAGGAAATTGGGAGGGAATTTGACCATGTCAAGAGCCCAAGAGATCATTTGTACACTTTCATTGTGAAACAGGAATATATACAAGGACTTGTACTTAAGGATGTTTATTGATGCACTATTTATGACAATTGGAAAAACTGGAAATAACCAAAAGCTTCATTGGTAGAAATTGGCTAAATATATACCCTCAATAAAATGTTAATCATTAAAAACATGATTAGAAATTTGAACACTGACAGAATACATTAAAAAATTTTAAATTACATACTAAGCTTTTGGGCATGACAAAAGTATTGTGGTTATTATTTTTAAGAGTTTATCTTTTATGTGGAGAAAAAAGGATCCCTCATACACTGCTGGTGGGAATGCAGACTGGTGCAGCCACTATAGAAAACAGTATGTTGTTTCTTCAAAAGATTAAATATGGAACTCCATTTGACCCAATAATCCCACTTCTAGGACTATATCCCAAGAAATCAGAAACACCAATCAGAAAGGATTTATGCACCCTTATGTTCATAGCAGCACAATTTACAATAGCTAAGATTTAGAAACAGCCTAAGTGCCCATCAGCAGATGAGTAGATTTAGAAAGCATGGTACATCTATACAATGAATACTACGCTGCTGTAAAAAAGAAAGAACTCTTACCATTTGCAACAGCATGGATGGACCTGGAGAGCATTATGCTGAGCAAAATAAGCCAGTTGAAGAAAAGATAAACGTCATATGATCTCATTCATTTGTGGGATATAATGAACAACATAAAATAATGAATAAAATAGATCCAGAGACAGAGAAACATCGAACAGATCATCAAACCTCAGAGGGAAGACAGGGAAGTTGGGGGGGTGGGGAGTTGGTGATAAGAGATCAACCAAAGGACTTATATGCATGCATATAAGCCTAACCAATGGACACACACACTAGGGGGCATGTGCTGGGTGTTGGGAGTGGCCAGGGAGAGGTCAATGGAGGAAAAAGGAGACATATGTAATACTTTAAACAAAAAAGAATTTTTTAAAAAAGTGTTTATCTTTTAGAGGTGCGTACTAAAATAAAAACAAAACAAATAATATGAGGCTTCAAAATAATATGAGGGGAGGAAACAGATGGGGGTGCAGAAACAAGACTGGGCACAAGTAGGTAATTGTTAAATTGGGGTCTCATTATACTATTCTTTCTCTACATTTTTAGTAATTTATTTTTTATTGTTGACAGTATTACAGCTGTACCTCACTTTTTCCCCCTACCTCATCACAGGCCTTCACCATACTATTGTCTGTGTCCATCAACTATCCATATATGTATATATGTTCTTTGGTTAATCTCTTCCTGTCCTTTTTTAAGTAACAGTTTTATTTAAATTTAACTCACACTCCATAAAATTCACCCTTTTGAAGTATGTAAGTAATTTTGAGTATATTCACAGAGTTGAACAACCATCACCACTAACTAATTTTAGGACATTAGCAGTCATTTCCCACTCCTCCTCTCTCCTTCAGTTCCAGCATCGACTAATCTACTTTCTGTCTCAATGGATTTGTCTATTTTGGACATTACATATAAATGGAATTATATAACCCCAATAAATTCAATAAAAAAGAAAAATAAATAAATGGGATCATATAATATGTGGTCTTTTGTGTCTGGTTTCTTTCACTAAGCACAAGGTCCATCCATGTTATAGCATGTATCAGCACTTCCTTTTATTGCCAATAATATATGTATGGATGTACTCCAATTTCATTTATTCATTTAGCAATTGATGGACATTTGGACTGTTTCCATTTTTTGGCTATTATGAATAATGCTAAGCATTTGTGTACAAGTTTTGTGGTATATGCTTTCAGTTCTCCCAAGTGTACACCTAGGAGTGGACTTGTTGGGTCACATGGTAACTCTATAGTTAGCATTTTGAGGAACTGACATCTTGTCTCCCAAAGTGACTATACAAATGTATATTCCCAGCAGCAATGTATGAGCATTATAATATTCTTTCCACTTTTCCATAAGTTTAAAATTCTCCATGCTACAGCTTTTTAAATTGTGCCATTAAAAAAAACAAAAACATTAATACATGCAAATAATCTGATTATTACATTTAAAAAACAGGTTGTAGATAAATACGTGACATAATCTTAATTTTTAAAGTTATCTACTTAGCTTTGCATAGAAAAAAAAAGTCACTAAGCCATATATAAAATGTATACTTTATTATTGAGAATCATGAATTTTTTGCTTTTTCTCCATTTTCCACATTTTCTGCAATGACCATATTATGTTGCTTTTATACTGAGAACTAGGAAAAGCTTTTAAAAAATTCTAAACAAATTTTTAACCATTTATCAGTCTTTTTGTTTTTAACATAAAAAAATATTTTTATGTTATGTGGTGGGAGGCCCAGCCAGATGAATGAGTGCTGGTCATAGGGTTTCGCTGGAGAGGGTTTTAGGAAGAACTCGCATGACTGAAGTGTAGGGACGGCAGTCAGGAGAAAACTGGTGGTACAAACCTAGGAACCGAGTCTTGTCATAACAGTAATTGCAGTGATGGTAGAGGGGGGATAGAAATAATAGCTATTAAAAAGGATTTTTTAAGATTAGGGTGGAATAAAATGTGTTTTTGAGAATTTCAAGGCACCCCCTTGAGACAATCAGAGACAGCCTGGGCAAATGGAAAGTGAATAGAGAATCATCTTTCTCCAGAGCAGTGGTTCTTAACCTTTCTAATGCCTCGACCCTTTAATACAGTTCCTCATGTTGTAAATATCTGTGTTTTCTGATGGTCTTAGGCAACTCTACTAGTGGTTCTCAACCTGTGGGTCAAGACTGTAGAGCCTAAGACCATCGGAAAACACAGATATTTACATTACGATTCATTAACCGTAGCAAAATTATAGTTATGAAGTATCAACGAAAATAATTTTATAATTTACCATGAGGAACTGTATTAAAGGGTCACGGCATTAGAAAGGTTGAGAACCAATGAGAGAGAATAGAAGTAAGCTTCCAACCAGTATGAAAAAAGTTGCAAACGGAACTCGTCCAACGTTTTCTATTTAAGTCCTCCCTTTCTCTCCACTAGGAACCTTATATTTATATGTGCAGAATAACATTTCATTCAAAAAAATATTACCAGATTTTTCTGGAATTCCCAGCACATTGCTAGTTCAGGTCCTGTTCTCAGAGAGCAGCTTCCCCCGCAGAAATAGAAGACCCATTTGACATCAAAGCATCTTTCGGGCACACATTACCCCAAGTTCTGTCAGAAACTCAGACTCAGAGATGAGCTATGCCCAGCTGGGCCTGGCAGCCATGATTCAACCCCAGTAGCTCAAAGCTGTGTGAACTTTAGAACCACTATCACTGAGAGAAGGAATGGCATGGAACAAGAAGGGCACGGAAGGTTAACTCCAGGGCAGACACACAGAAAGAAGAAATGGACAGCCAGCAAGACTCAAAATGACAAGATTCCAAAGAGCCTTAAAGGTAACGGGGGAAATGTGATATTTCCATGAAGGAAAAGCCCTGCATATTCTTTCAGCAACAAAATAGTCCGTGACCTCCTAAGTAGATAATTATGCAAACAGCACGCCATGACTTATATTAGCTTTTGTACTAAGATTACTCCAGTTAATAATAAATACTGAAAACGATTATGCAGATTTCTCTAATGTTCTGATAACTACCACTACACCCTATTTTATTATGAGGCAACATCAAGGCAAAGAAAACACCTGTTTAATAAAGCCAAGATACAACAAATATTTCTAATTTAAAACTGTTATGATGACTTAATTTTAAGATACTGTTATTGATTCTTGCATCTTTACTAAACTGTCATTTAACACTAAATTTAAGTGATTGTAAGTAATGAATTAATAATGATTCAAGATTCTTTAAGCTTCCTGAGACTGATGACCAGAATATTTTAAACTTTTAAACACTGGACTAATAGGGTACCACACCCCTTATCCCCACCTCTCCAAACACGAAACTTTGAGAAAAATACAGGCATAATAAAGCCGTTTCTAGTTAAATAATAATTAATCCATTAAGAGGATAAAAAGTTTAAGAGGGGGGAAAAAAAGAAAAATTAGAATGTTTTATTTAATGAATAATGCTGATATTGATACTGGCTTAGAAACGTGCTAATCTCCCAAAAGCTTCTGGCCTGAGCTCACCTCATATGTAATAAATGCTGATACTAGGTCAAAGGTTAACCCAGCCCATCAGAGAAACATACAAGGTCATATTGAAACAAAAAGGTAGAGATACTATTAAAAAGCTGTAGAATCTTTTCCTCTGGATCACTTTCAATTAGGTGTAATCATTGGGATCAAATGTTGATAGAATCAACTTTCTCATAAAATTCTATTTAATCATGGACTAGCATACTGGTATAGTGCTTTATAGCTTTCAAAGCATTGCTGTGAATAATTTGATTTCTGAAACCAGTGTATGAGGAAGACCAGCAATTGTGATCATTTCACAGCTATTATAATAAGACACGAACATAGAACTCAGCACTCAGTTCACTCCATTCAGTCACTCACTCATTCATGCATTTATTCATTTATTCAACTAACTAGGACTATGGACTCAAAGATGAGCAAGACCAAACTTCTGGCCTACCGTGTTTCCCCGAAAATAAGACATCCTCCGAAAATAAGACCTAGCGTGTGGAAAGATAAGACATCCCCTGAAAATAAAACCTAGCACAACTTTGGGGGAAAAAACTAATATAAGACACGGTCTTATTTTCGAGGAACCAGGGTAGTAATCAGGCAAAAAAAAAAAAAAAAAAAAAAAAAATATTGCACATCATTTATAACACAAGCAATGAAAAGTATAGTGGAAAAGATGTATGCAGGTCTCCCAGAAGTCAATTCTTAAATCTAGGGATTTTGATTTTTATTGAACTTATTAGGGTGATATTGGTTAATAAAATTATAAAGGTTTCAGGTATACAATTCTACAATACATCATTAATATATTGTATTGTGTTCACCAACCCAAGTCAAGTCTCTTACCATTGCCATTTATTCCCCTCCTCCTTTACCCTCTTCAACCTCCTCCTACCCCTTAAATTCTAGGTTTTGATGGAGAAGGAAATAGCAAGGCCCAGAGGGAGTGAGGGGTTGGGGAAAAGACAAGCAGAGGTCATTTAATTCTATTCAAGTAGAAAAGTGAGTGGGAGTCCTGGCAGAAACTTAAGAGTATGAAGTCAGCAATGACCAAGCTTGGCCCTGAATGCCTTGCTCTATGGGCCAAACTAAGGACAGCCAAAGTGCTCAGATTCAGATATATGCTAACCTCCAAAAAGCTTTCTGGGCTGATCTCACCACATATGAAATAAAGCATATTGGAGGGAAATTTCATTTGTTTTAATACAGCGATGTCTTGAAGGAAGAGTGACTCAAGCCCTGGGTTAGAGTGAGTAGAATGTTTTCTGTATACACACATTTCACATACCCACTGGATAGTTTATATCCATAATATTTTATATAAGTATCCACAAAGATTACACAAAACATATCTAGAAGCTGTAAATGTCACATGCAGAGACATATGAATAATGTGTATGTCTAGATGACCCCTGGGACATGTTCAGATGGAGATGGGTTACGGAGAGAGGGTACCACACAGGACAACCATCTGTCCTAGACAATTTAGACAGTCATTTCTCTGCAGAGGAGGAATTGAGGGAGGGTTGGACACGATGAATTCCAAAGGTACCTTAAAGCTCCAAAGCTTACGTATTAATGAGGTTACCTGCACAAAGCACTTTATTCTTGGATATAAAATTCCATGACCCATGGTGAAATTACTCCTCTGCCATTTTTTTTGTGTGACCAGACAGAAAATGTATTATTGATTTCTGATTCAACCACAGACAATGCGACTTAGAGAAAAGAGCATTGAGTGAGGAGTCAGGAAACCTAGATACTCTCCCCCAAGCCACCTCAGAGGGAAGAGGGTGTGGGCTGTGTGACCTTGGGCGATAGACTTCGTGTCCCTGGGCTTTAGCATACCACGTATTAGATGACAGGAGTGGCTAATTGTTCTACAGTTTTCTTCCAGCTCTAAATCTTTTAATCCATCATCCTCCCCCCAAAACTTAGTTCATCTCCAGAGCTCTAAAAAATCAGGATTGATAATACTGTATTAAAATCACCTCTGTCCTAACCAAAGACCCTGTTTGATGGGACTTTTAAAAACCATCCACACCTTGCATAATTTAAATCATCGGTGCTGTCACTGGTTGCTCTGGTTTAAGTTATGCATTGTTGCTATTTGGGGAAAATTTAGATGGGATCCAGTCTGGGATCACTGACTGAGAACAATGAGCCCCCAAAATGAGAAGGAAAAAAGGCCTCTTCAGACAGGATCCGCTTTTAATACACTGAGCAAGGGGTTTACAAAAAGAGCATTGATTGTGTACATTAAAGAGCCACCGAAACAGCAAGGGACTGGTAAGGCTGCAGCGAATTCTCTTAGAAGCCACTGACCTTGGCTGCATTTCAGGGGTCAGGCATTCCCAGGAGGTTCTCAGCAGGCAGGCTTTACTGAGAGTTTGGGAACAAATCAGACCTCTCATCTAGGTGAGCCCACTTCTCCTAATTGGGGGAGACAGAGACAGATGATCTGCCCTCTGATTTGTAGAGATTTCCTATGTGGACCCATTCCTGGCCCGCACACCTCACTCACAATGAAACTGGTCTGCAGACCCCAGCCCCAAAACCGTCTCCACATCTGCATTTAAATCCTCCAATCTCCTGGGCTAACCAGGGCCCTCCCTCTTTTCACACCTCCTGCAAAGCAGAAACACAGGGCCAGAGCACTCAGCCCAAGCTACAAAGAGCAATTTTCAGTGCATCCTGCAAAGATATATTTTCAAAATACAGCTCTCTGGAGTGCAGGCTTCCCATGTGTGAATCGCACTCCAGGCCAGCCGGGGAGCCCTCACGGTTGCTCCTAAGTCTTGCAGGCTCTGTGCTGAGTATCTCAGGAAAATCTTCCCCAGGAAAAACCAGGAGAGACACCTCCCGCCAAGCAGGACCTAAAAAATCACATCGGGGCGCTTTCCATTACCGGAGCTACGGCCGAGATTCCGGCTCAGGGGAATCACAAGCCTGGCCCATTGTTCAGGCGCCTTCCCTGGCCTTTGCCACCTTCCCCTCCCTGAAGTCTGGACCATCCATTCACCTGATTAACCAGCTGGCAGCAACTCCCAGCGCCGAAAGTAGGGCAAATGCACAATCTGCAAAGCAGGAAGCCACAGATTCAGCCAAAAGCACCCACCCTGTTACCAACCCCCCACCCCGCGCTGCATGTGGCATTTCGGCGCTAGGGAAATAGACAGCTTACTGTAATAACGCATGAATGAGCTTTTGCTACCCAACTATCAAAAAAAAAAAAAAAAAAGCCCGTTACAAATGGCATCTCTGTTCCTTCCCGACCCCTTAACTGCCTTGCAGAAACCTCACCTCTTGGATACCAGGATTAAGGAGAGGGGGAGGAGGAGTTAAAAAGGGGGGGTGGGGTAGGTAGGGAGAGAGGATTAATGAGACTACAGAAAAAGTGACACTTCGACCATAAAGGCCGCTCTTTAACAGTTGAGGAGTAGGTGAGGCGATGTGGGGAGAAGAAGTACTGAGCATTCAGGATGTAGCATCAGTCTAACAATGTATTCCCTCCGGAGGGCCTGTGAACTTGCAAGCTTCACCCACCCTCCTGCATGTTGCTGTGTTGACAGCCACCATCAGTGTGGTCTCACCGACCCCTCTGTGCGTCATGGACAATGCAGGTGTGTGTGTGTGTGTGTGTGTGTGTGTGTGTGTTAATTTTTTTTATTTTTGATTCAGGAGAGGAAGAAGCCGCCTTTAAACTGGCATCCCATCCTCCTCAGACCCCCCGCTGCTGTCGCCACCCCCCACCCCTCACCCCCTTCCCAGGAGGCAACATCTAATTAAAATGGCAAGAAAGCTCTGCCCCCCTTTCCCAGAAGGGGTGGATTGGGATTGGGGGATGGAAGGGGGTGGAAGGGGGATGGGGAGGCGTCGAGGCTGCTGCCCTCAGATTCCCGGTAGTATCCTGGCCTCAACAAAACAGCAAAATGGATCCTATAGGGGTGATGTCTTAGTCGATACAATGAAACGGTGTCTGAGGCTGTTCGCGAGAAGAAGGTAAACGCAGAGCTTCCGTGGGGCTGGGGGCTGGGAAGGGCTCCACAAAGGGCTGGCTGCAGACACAGGGAAACCACACACACACACACTCCCGGGAGTTCCGGTCTGATTGGGGGGGAAAGCAGAGAACCCATCCCTTTTCACCTGCTTAAGTTCAGCCATAAAAACTGAAATGTCACAGCCACTCAGTCAGCAAGCACAGGCAGGGCTGAGCGAGAAACACACATAAAGGTGAGCGCAGGCTGGTCCCTAAGACAGCGCTGAGAGCCAGTCCGGGCTCGGGAGGCAGAAAGGGGGAAGGGGAGGCAGCTGCCACCCACAAGACCCGCAGAGCAATAGCTCCCCCCGCCCTTGGAGAGGCAGGTTCGCGCCCCGTGGGGACCGCCAGGCTCCCAATGTCATCTTGCAGGGAGCTGGAAAGCGTGGGGGCCAGCGCCTTTATTCGCTCCGTTGTTATTCTTTTTTTTTGCAGAAAGAGACAGGCAGGTTTCCGCGCCTCGGCACGAGACGGCTTCCCGGGGTTTGTGTACACACACACACACACACACACACACACACACACACACACGCCAGCCTTTTATTTTAACGCGCTCACACCGCTCCGGACGGAACTGGCATCAGCTCCGCGCGCTCCCAGGGGGGTCTCGACCACAACCACCGGAGTGAGCCACCCCAGCGGCTCCCAACCCAGACTCCAGGTTCCCTCCGTCTCGTCCTTGCCCGCCTCGAGCCCACCAAACCCCAGCCCCAATTCGCGCCCCGAGCCCCTGCACCCTGACCCAAATCATGGGAGGGAAAAAAAATAAAAATTAAAAAAAAACTGTTCTTGCTCACCCTCAGAGCCGAGAGATCGATCTCATCCAGGCTGCGAGCCGGGGAGTCGCTCGCCATGTCGACTTCTTCGCCGGAGAAATGGACCAAAACCACCACCCCGAAGGCTGTTCGTCCTCCCTTGGAAAGGCCACCTTGGGGTCTATTTCACTCGCGTCTTCTTCTTCATGCGGGTGTCGCGCCCAAGGCCCCCGGGCCCAGTCCCCCCGCCGCCCCCACGGGATCGATCCACAGCGCCGGACCCCGATCCTCCGGATCCCGATCCTCCTCCGCGCGCCTGGCCGCCGGGTCCGGGGAGCCCGGCCGCGCGTGGGTCTCCGAAGCCGGGAGCCGCGATGCGTGTGGGCTGCGCGCCCCGATCGGCTAAGGGCGCCGGGGCTGCGTGGGTGTATTTAAATGGGCCATGCTGCTTCGCCTGTGCGTGGATGGCGGCTGCATTGGCTGTTATAATGAGACACATCAACTCCTCCACTCAGCTGGGGGTGGGGGTGGAGAGCCACACCGAGCTGTCGATCACCGCTTCCTGGGCGGAGTAAGGGCGCGGGGAGGGGGGGGGGGGAAGGCGTGGTCTCCGACTCCGGAGGGAGAGGCCACGCTTCCTGACCCGGTCCCTCCGCACCGGCGCGGCTGGGGGAGGGGAGGGCAGGCACCCTTCCGCCGGCGTTTGCTTGCGGGCTAATCCCGCTGCATCTGGGGAGCTGCTTCTGAGCCCCGCCGTGCTTATGATCGCGGGGGAAGCAGGGCTATTTGGATACACATTAATTTTTGTGTGTTCAAGTCGCACGCTGCAGACATAGGGCCATTCGATCGCATCGGGGTGGTTTCTCGGAAGGGTTCCAATGCTCCAGCACTCAAAAAAAAAAAAATTTTTTTTTAAATGCGGGGGGGGGGGGGTGCACAAAGCGACGCCCTTCCCTCCCCCATTCATTGTTGGTGGGGCCAGAGTCACGCAGGCTGCTGCCGCCGGTGCATATAAGGACTTGTGTGCGGGGACCGGGATCCGCCTCCACCGCGCACGGAGGTGGGGGGGCGGGGGGCGCGCTCGCACGGTTCGCCCGGCCTCGCGTCTGGGCGATGTGCCCCGGCCGCCGGGTCCGGCCCGCCCGCGGTCCCCGGGATCCCGGGTGGCTGGGAAGGTTTGCCAGAAGCAGGAAAGCTAGGGATCGGAGCTTCCTCTTGGCACCGCCACACCCAGGACCTGCGGGTGGTGCCGCAATTCCCTACGGAAACGACCGAATGGAGACGAGAAGCTCGTTCTCTGATTGCCATAGCAGCGTGAGTGCTTTCTGGCAACTCCAAAGACAGGACACGCCGCCTCCGGACCCCGCATGTCCCCTGCAGGCAGGGTTCCCGCGGCCCGCCTGCCCTGATGGATGGAGAAAGTTTGGCTGGCGGGGAAGATGTGACCGGCGAGATGTACCGCCCATTTTTTTTTTCCCCCTCCCATGTAAAGGCTGGATGTTTACAGCGGCGAAGATGACATTCTGTGATCACGGGGGTGAAATCACTTACCCCCGGTCGCCCCGCACCGCTCTTCCTCTCCAGCCACGGCTGCTGGAAATACAAAGGAAGAAACGGTGCAAAGGTGTGATTGAACTTTACCCCAAATACAGCAGCGGCTATGGGAGCATTGGCTGCACCTCTGTGGGGAGAATTCACCCCTGGCCAAAAGCACTGAGGGCTTTTCAATAGTGCAGCGTGACGATTAGCTTCAGAATAAGGCTTATGAATGAATGACTGAGTGAATGAATGAATGAATGAATGCCAATGCAGTTAGTTCATCACGCCTGCAGACACTAGAAGACTTTTTCAACAGCGTTCCGATTGCTCCGTGTTGTTTTTGTTAATAGCATTGTTTATTTATATGCACTGTGGAGATTGAACCTTGAAAATTGTTTTCCAACATCTCAATGGCCGCAAGAGTTGAGGAGCTTTTGCCATTCAAACATCAAACGTTTTGTTATATGCAGAACGCTCCATTTGAGGTCTCACTTTTTAATAAAATCACCTAGCTCGAGGTAATCAGTGATGTGCAGCAAGCCACCAAGTAATGTAGAAATGGCGTAAAAACCTATCGTTTCCTGTCAATGTTCTTATTTTTTCCTCCTCTTTTTGTTCCTTTTTTTACCTTTAACCTAGATGACAAGTTTTAATGTTTTGGCTCCGTGCTGAAAGAAAATTGGTGATTTAAGGTCCAGCGTTGAGAATTATGAACAGAATTATTTCTAAAACTCCAAATATTTAAAACTAGATAAATATTTTTCCCCTCCTGGAGAACCTGCATTTTAGACCTCAGGCTCTATTTGAAGCATCACAAATGGATCTTTCCTTCAGGTGTTATATAAACAGTGAGCTGTTTCAGGCCAGGAGGATGCCGTGATACTGGCACTAAATGCTCCCCTTGGATTTAGAATTACCTTAGAAACTCTATGCCCAGTACGTGAAGGGTCCTACAGAGGGGAGGGCTTCCTGGTAAGAGGGTGAGAGAGTCTGTGGAAGGCAGGGGTGCTTTCTGCAGGAAATACCATAAAAGGAGAGGTTACAATCGCCAGTGCACCTCCCATTGATAAGGGAAGGAAGAAATGCTAAGCAGTTTGTGCGGAGGTGAAGTGGTGACTGGATTGGGGGAGAAAGCAGAGTTCACATCAGGTAGAGCTTCAAATGCCCCCTTAAGGCACTTGAACTTTATTCTTTAGGTCAAGTGTGTATCAAATTTCAGCTATTTCAGTAAAAACTCCTCTAAGTTTTATGGGGGTTTTTTTGGCCATGTCTTTATACCTCCTGTACTGTTAACATTTACTTAATGTTTCCCTTAAATCAACACTTCTTTTTTTTTTTTTTTTTACATTTAATTTAAAAGGGAACATAAAGGACTACTGAATATGGAAAGCTAAAAATAGAAGGAAGCCATTAAAATAAATATAATGAGAAAATAAAGCAACATCATTAAATTCTAGCCAGCTATCACTGCCTGCCTCAGGCTTCTATCCTGAGGCCTGCTCTTAGTATCAGAACTTGACCAAAGTGAGATTTTTCTTCTTGATGTATTCTGAAGGACTGAAACAATTGATATCATTTATGTGCAGTTTGAAGGCCTACAGAACAATACTATACTCTGTTTATATCTGTCTAAATATGTAGTTAACTATAAAAAGCATAGACTCAGGCAGGAAGGATACAGATCAACTTCAGGATACTGAGAAAGGAAGAAGAAAAATTGAATGGGAAGGCACAAAGGAGGCTCCAACAAAGATGTATGATTTATTTTTTTTTTAAAGACCTCAGATAAATATTACTAAATATTTGGAATTGCTAAATCTTTACCCTGCATCTGTAATCTGCATTACATTGTTTTCTGTATATCTTTGTATATTTAAAAGTTTTTAAATATTTTACAAATACTTAAAAGAAAAAAAGCCTGGCCAGTGTGGCTCAGTCGGTGAGAGTTGACCTATGAACCAGGAGGTCTCTGTTGGATTCCCAGTCAGGGCACATGCCCCAGTGACAGGCTCAATCCCCAGCAGGGGACATGCAGGAGGCAGTCAATCAATGATTCTCTCTCATTATTGATGTTTCTATCTCTCCCTCTTTTTTCCTCTCTGAAATCAATAAAAGTATGTTTAAAAAAAAAAAGAAAAGAAAGAAAGAAAAAAAGGAAAGAAAAGAAAAGAAAGAGAATTCCAAATAGGTTATGTTCTCTGTGTTAAGTTCAATGTTATTTAATGTCAAATCCATGCTCCAACTAAAATAAACTCTGTGGAAATTAGTAACACTGCTCATGGAGCTTCTAAAAGCACTTTCTGTATATCTTCTGTTACCACAAAACCCTACATATAACACAAAATGTATTTTTAAAAATTCATTAGCATTCCAGAAAACAAAAAGAAAGCATCAGTGTCCATCAATTCAAAGACTTCCTAGATTATATAAAGCAGGCAGGATTGGATCACCAATAGAACCACAACACTATGAAAGGTGGGACCAGAGTGACAGGGCAAATTCAAGTTCAAAAGCAATGGCTAGCCAAAACCGGTTTGGCTCAGTGGATAGAGTGTCAGCCTGCGGACTGAAAGGTCCCAGGTTCAATTCTGGTCAAGGGCATGTACCTTGGTTGCGGGAACATCCCCAGTAGGGGGTGTGCAGGAGGCAGCTGATCTATGTTTCTCTCTCATCAATGTTTCTAGCTCTCTATCCCTCTCCTTTCTCTCTGTAAAAAATCAATAAAATATATATATTTTTTTAAAAGCAATGGCTAAAAGGAGGAAGCACTTTTAACATGGTGTCCCAATAATTACATAAGGGATGTATTACTATAACACATGGTGAGTAACTAAAGAATGGCACTCATTCATGCATTCACTCATTCAACAAATATTCACATTTACTCTGTGCAAGACACAATTCAAGGCCCTGAAGGTTTGCCTTCACCAAGGCAAATAATAGCCTTGTAAATAATCTATAAATGAGCTTGTTCTTGGTGATACGCAGAAAATTAAGCAGGATAATGAGAATCAGCGGGTGGATGGGCTCACCTCCAGTCATACCAACTCTCTGTGAGTATGGGTGTCCAAGGAGACAGTATAACCCCAGGGAGCTGCTCACCAATTGCCAGGAGATGGGGCGAAACTCAAACTTGCAGAAGATACACTACTTGCATCCCATTCCCTGCACCATGTGCTGTCTCTCCCCTTCCCACCACAATCAGCAAAACAAGCCTCAGAATTAGAATAATCGGCACAGCAGATAGGCAAATGAGACTTGCAAACACTAAATGAGCAGACAACCAAGAATCACCAGTCATTTGTGGGAATCTATTACTATGAAAGAGAGGCACTAAGTTCAATCAAGAAATAACTTATTTTTATCAGAGCAAGAAGGAGCTTTAAGCTATATATATATATATATATATATATATATATATATGTCTCAGATGAATAATATGGGATCTTATATTCATAAAACAATTAGTTTATATGACAACAAATTCATAAGAGGATTATATAAGAATATGTTTATTACATTTTTTAATGAATAGATTACTATGCTGCACTCTCCTATGCACCCATATACTGACATATTTAACCTTTATACCAGAATAGGCAATATTATTAGTATATTCATTGTACAGATGAGTAAACTGAAGAATACAAAGGCTCATTAACTTACTCAAGCTCTTAATCAACATGCTACTCGAACTCAAGATGAAGTGAAGGGTGAATTAGTAAGCTAGAATATTGGGCTCAGTTTTCTCCTGGATTGCAGAAGAAAGAATGAAAGCAATGAGCAAAACATGTAAGTGATATGGAGAATAAATCCATAAGTTCTAATGTTTATCTAATAGGAAATCTAGAGAATGAATGGAAGGAAATACTCAAAGAAATACAGAACATGTTCTAGTTTCCTTAAGCTAAAAGCTCCTATTCGGTGCATAAGCAAAAAATATCACATTTGAACACACCCTGATGGAATTTCAGAGCATCAAGGCATCAAGGATAAAAAATGAAATTCTTACCAGGTCACCTGCTTCTCATGAGCAACAACGGATGCAAGTAGACAATGGAACAGAGTTTTCTAAGGGAAATGCTTTAACTTAGGATTCTCTACCCAACTAAACTAACTTTTAAAAGCAAGTACAAAATAATGACATATTTTCACACACATAAGGATTTAAATGGTTGGTCATTACTTAAATTATTATTGGGAAATATATTCCACTAAAGAAAAAATGCAATAAAAAAAGAAAACTTGTGATATAAGAGATAATAGTAAGCAAAGGCAGCACACTCTGTTACCCACTCAAAGTCATTCATTCTTCCTTACTGACAGAACTCTGATTTTGAGAACTTATCCTCCAGGTGTTTAAAGAACCTGAGCTCTCCCAAACCCCAGAGGGTGAGTGAGTGGTAACTGGTCTAAACTCATCAGAGTAATGCTGGTCTCTCTCCTAATGGCTGGTTTAGACATAAACATATCATGCAACAGTGACTAAAGAGAAGTGAAGAGAAAGCTAATGGGCATTATAAGAATGGTTTTCTGCCTTGAAAACTGAAAAATCGAAATAAGAAAGTAAATAGAAGAGAGAGGTCCAGGAAAAACTTCTTGCCTGTGGTAGCTAACATGGCTCCCAATGAGCCTCACCTCCTGGTATTTACAACCTCATGTAGATCCTCCAACACAGAAAACTTCCAAAATAGGGTTAACCTTGTTCTCTTGGTTCACTTGCTCTAAGCAGGGGTCCCAGCTTCAGCATTATAGGCATTTGGAGCCTGAGAATTCATGTTGCAGGGCATTGTCCTGTTCAGTGTAGGATGTTTAGCAGCATCCCTGGTCCTTTCCCACTAGATGCCCAGTTGTGACATTCAATAAAATATCTTCAGACATTGCCAAATCTGATTTGGGGAGAGCAAAATCACCCCCAGTTGAGAGCCTAGTCACCAGGTCCTAAGGACATTCATGCATTTTGCCAGCTGTATGATTGAGTTGTGTCTTGAAGTGGATCCTACAGGCCAGGCAAGCTTTTTCTGGTCCTAACTATAACCTTATGAGAGATCCTGAGCTAGAACCACCTAACCAAGATACTTCCAGATCCTTGACTCACCGAAACCATGATAGATAATAAATTTTATTATTATAAGCCACTTGATATATTATGCAGCAATACACTGTGTTCAGACAGAGTTGTGTGAACATATAATAGCTATAGCTGATGAGCCATCCTCCTATCAGGTCAGGATGAGCTTGAGAAAGAAAGCAGAATATGAAAAGCATTTAAATTCTTAATGACATCATTGAGCACTAAATTAATCTAAGAATGACCTGAACTTCTTTTTATGTGACATAAATTTTTCTCATTCTGTTTAAGCCATCTTTGTTTGGATATTCTGATATTTGCTGCTGCCAAATACTTCCTGTTCCAGAAAATAAAATTAAAAATTTTAATGAAGTCTTTACCATTTCTGATCCATAAAGTAAAAAGATATAAAAACAACCTAAAACTTAGATGATCTTAAAGGGAAAGGGAGAAAATGTCTTGTCTTATTTGGAGATGTATATAGATACTAGCTCTAAACACAAAAGATGGAAGTCAATTATGCATGATAAATACTTAAGGATGAACATATAGGTTAATATAAATTAGATGTTTGCAATTACAAATACTTGAGTAGAAAAATGGAACAAGTGTAACCTGAATTCAATAAAATGGAGAACAAATAATAACTAGAATGTGTAGTATAAAATACATGTTTTTATCCATTACGGTTTTTAAAAATATATTTTATTGATTTTTTTACAGAGAGGAAAGGAGAAGGATAGAGTTAGAAACATTGATGAGAGAGAAACATCAATTAAGCTGCCTCTTGCACACTTCCTACTGGAGATGTGCCTGAAACCAAGGTACATGCCCTTGACTAGAATCAAACCTGGGACCCTTGAGTCCGCAGGCCAGACGCACTATCCACTGAGCCAAACCTGTTAGGCCTCCATTACATTTTTGTAGACAGTGATTGGTAGACTAAAGATGTCTCATGTTCTAATCCCCAGAACCTGTGATTACGTTCCCTGCTTAAAAGACATACGCTCTCAGTGTGTAAAAGCAGACCAACCCTAGTAAACTAAGAATACACGTTTTTCAAATCTGCCATAGGAAACTGACAAATTTGAAATGGCCACAAGGTAAAGTTTGATAATTTCCAAAAGGTAGCACTCATAGATATCACATTCTCAATCCACGTTACTAGGAGAGCTCAATATTCATGTCACAGATTTAATTAAATATGTAATTCACAATTCTTGGACTTTCTTCACCAGTGTGACCTTAGTCTCTTACCGCACTTAAATGTACTCCCAGGGACCCAACCAGAAATTTATTATCATCTTAAACATCTCTGCCTTAGAAAGTAAAAATCTAATTTCCCATTGTCCAATTACACTTCCTAGCCTTCTAACTTTCTTGTAGCCTTTGCTAACATTATCACTGGTTTCAGACTCACAGAGACCCCATTTCTGTCCATTAATAGTATTTGTAATTCATTTCAAATTTATTTTCCCTCTTACTCTTCCTTCCTTCATGTTAGATCTCAAAGTGATAGGAGCCTGAAATGTAATATAGTGTATTCCATGCAGTATGACCTGAGTTGAAGAATGTGATCCCTGGAGTTGAACTGCCTGAGAGCAAATCCCAAAATAGAAAAAGAAAAATAACACTTGTTTTATAGTTTTCATATCTTTTTTTTAGATAGATATGTTTAACTTAGTTACCCCCTGGAAGAATAATGCCAGGTGTCTACATCTTTTGTATAAAATGGGTTCAGAGTATTTTTCCTTATTATCTAGCACCTTTTAAGCCCCAAAACAAACACAATGCTTTATTGTAAATGCCAGTGTTATACTTTCCCCAAATACAGAAAACTATTTTAACCAAAAATTTTGGCACACCCTTTCAAAACAACATTTTCTGCTTTCATTCTTTGAGAAATTCTTAACAATAAATATGTACAGAAATTTTAAAATGCAACCATAATCCTTCAATGTTGATTGTCAAAGTTTAATTATTTATAATTACTTTAGAAGTTGCTTGATGTCCTTAAATCCTAATGCTGTTTTAAGCTTAATTATATTCTAGATGAATAATAGAGTTTTCAGCTTGCTTTTCTCTCAGTATTTTTAGAATCCAACCTAGTGTTTGCAACAGTAAGCATTCCATACATGTCTGGTCAATGACAAAACATACTATAATAGAAATGGTAAAAGGCCATCTATTCTGACCACTAATGTCTGTCTAGACCATGTCAAAAGCCTGTGGTGCTTTGCTCTCTGCTAGCTGTCTCCATTAGTTTCACTTTTCCTACTTAACTTTCCTATAGAACTGTATCCTGTTTATTTCCCATTCTAAGCTCCCTCTACCACACCATACATATAATAGTTCTCAGTGTTTTATTTCAGAACTGGGAGAGGGAAGAAATAGCCCAGATATGGGAGAAGAGAGAAGTAGCCCATTTGAATCTTTACATAAAGTCTGAGGGTAGATGAAACTTTTCACCAGACTTTTAAAGCTGGCAGGAGCCTTAGAGATAACCAAGTTCAACCCTTTCATTTTACACATAAGAAAACCAAGGTTCAAAGATACTTCTGTGACTGATTCAATGTCACAGAGTTAGCACATGAAAGGGCTTTGGGAACTAAAGATTTTATACTTAAAAAAAAAAAAAAAAGCAAGGTTGTATTTACTGTTAATGCTTCCTCTCAGATTCCTGATCCACTGTACCTTCTACTGTACAATATTGCACCTCAGATATCATCCATTTGTGTTGTGCTTTTTATCTTAAGTACACAACTGATCATATTTCCCTTAATGTGTGGGCTGTCAGAGAGCTCCAAGCTAAATGAGTGGGTTTGCCATGCCTGATACTAGCTCTGCTGTAAGAGGAAGTGTGAAAAGTGGAGCCAAGAAGCTTGTCTTCAACCAAACAAGGAATGGGGAGTTGTTTTTATTGGTTGAATCAAGAAGGCAGAAGCCAAATCTCTCTAGAGATTTAACACATTCTCTTCATGTGAATGACATGGGTGACTTGTGAGGCCTGCACTGGAAAATGCATTATCTCTGGCATAGCACTTAAGATACTGTGTTGCTGGTTTTCTTTTCCACCATGGGACACAAGAAACTTGCCCTGTTCAGCTCTATTTCTCTAAAATAGTGCTTATAAAATTAATAAATTAATCAGTGCAGTGAAGAAGCTAGAAAAGGTGGATAGAACTAACCACTTTGCAGCCAGAAAATGTTAAACAAGTCCTTTGCACCCTCTAAGTGGCTACCTTTTAATATTTGTTATGATTTTTCATGAGTAGTTGCTTCTGAGAACAAATGAATAGTCCCACAGCTATGACTGTCAAAAGCTGCTAATAAAAACCACATTTCTCATCCATTCACAAAAAAGTATAAATTCACTTGTTAATATATCCATTTATCAAAAAATGTATTGTATACAGGGAATAATGTGAGTTCATTATAGCTCTGCAATGATCTTAGTCTGTTTGTGCTGCTATAACAAAATAGAAAAGACTGAAAGGTTTATAAGCAACAGAAACTTATTTCTCACAGTTTTAGAGACAGAGAAGTCCAAGGTCAAGGTGCTGGCAGATTTATTGTCTACTGAGTCCTGCTTCCTCATAGATAGCTACTTTCTCACTATATCCTCAAATGGCAGAAAGGGCAAGCTAGCTCTCTGGAGTCTCCACTAATCTCCATCATAATGGCTCTGCTCTAATGACTTGATCAACTCCCCAAGTGCCCCCCTTCAAATATCATCAACTTATGGGTTAGGGTTTCAATATATAAATTGGGGGGTGGGATGGGATGGGGTGGGGGGACAGGATGACAACATATTCAGTCCATATCAACAAGAGACAAAATCTAATCACATAAATAAATGTAATGAAACAGTTGAAATGCTCACAAGTCAGAAGAGTTGGTAGAAGTGGAAGGAATTAAGAGACAGAGTTGTTAAGAAAAATAAAAAAGGATCCTAGAGCTGGTCAGATAGGAATTTAGACATTTATAAATGTTGGTGATCTCTCAGTGATAGAGACTCCAAACAATTGCTTAAAATTCTTTGTCTTCTATTATTATACAAGAGGCCCAATGCACAAAGATTTGTGCAAGAATAGGCCTTCCTTCCCCTGGCTGCTGGCACTGGCTTTCCTCAGGCACCTGGGATCCGGGCCTTCGCTCTGGCCACCGCCTTCTGCCTTTGCTCCAGCCAGAACCACCCTTCAACCTTTGCTCTGGCCCTGCTGCCCTTCTGTAGCTGCCTCCCCTCCTACCCCCCTCCCCCCTTCTTCCAAAGGAGACGTTCTGCCCTGTCCTGGCCACTCCATACCTGTGCACATGAGCTGCCCAGAGACCTGGAGTGGCCTGGTTGGGGTAGGATGCCTGCGTCCCGGCCTGGCCACCGCCATCTTTGTCACATCAATTTGCATATACCCTCTTTATTGGCTGTGGGACCACCATATTTGTAGCAGAGTGATGGTCAATTTGCATATTCCACCTTCATTAGATAGGATCTCCAGCTTATATAGTTATTAGCATATCATCATAGTTGTTTTTATCTATCTCCCTTCTCTATGCTTTTTCTTTGCTAAAATATTTAGTAAATCTTTGATGTCATGCCACCTCAGTGTGTATCTCAAAAAAGGGTGAGTGTGAAGGATTTGAGTGTGGGCTGTGCTTCCAAAGTTTAGGATAAAGGGGGCTAAAGTAACTCTATAGTGGAGAAGGCTAGCAAACAGTAAACATTACCTTGCCAAGTAGTCAAGGTTAACATCAGTAAAAAGTTATGTTGATAAAGCATATCCATGATATAATATAATTAAAAAGGTACTAGAAAATCTAATAAAGTGTGTAGCTTAGTTAGTAGTAATCTGCCAATATCAGTTCCTTATTTGTGACAAATGTACCAGATTAATGAAAGATGTTCACAGTGGGGGAAACTGGGTATAGGGTATATAAAAACTCTATATTATCTTTATAACTTTTTGGCAAATCTAAAACTGTTCCAATTTTTTTTAAGTTTATTAATTTTAAATGGGAGGAATATAACAAATTGGTAATGTAGTCACAAGGATAAATTCCTAAAAACATATAACCTACCAAGATTGAATCATGAAGAAAATCTGAAAAGACCAATGAGTAAGGAAATCAGACCACTATCCTTGATACATATAAATGCAAAAAAATTCCACGGAACACTAAAAGAATCATACATCATGACCAAGGGATGCAAAGATGGTTCAACATACCCAAGTCAAAAAATGTGATATACAAAACAAAAAATAAACAAAATATTAACAAAATGAAGGGTTTAAATCATAGGATCAGCCTGACCAGCATGGCTCAGTGGTTGAGCATCGATGTATGAACCAGGAGGTCACAGTTCAACTCCTAGCCAAGGCACAGGCCTGGCTTACAGACTCAATCCCTAGTGTGGGGTGTGCAGGAGGCAGCCAATCAATGATTCTCATCATTGATGTTTTATCTCTCTCCCCCCTCCCTTCCTCTCTGAAATCAATAAAAAAAATATATTTTTTAATCATATGATCATCTAAATTGATACAGAAAAAGCATTTGACCAAAAACAAAATCCTTTCATGATAAAAACTCTCTACAAATTGAGTATAACTCAACATAACACAGGGTAAATATGACAGGCCCACAGCTAACATCATATTCAGCAGTGAATAGTTGAAAGTGTTTCCTCTAACATCTGGAACAAGACAAGTATGCTCACTCTTACCATTACTTTCCACATATTACAGAGCAATTAGACAAGAAGAGGAATTAAAGATATCCAAATAGGAAAGAAAGAAGTAAAATTGTCTCTGCAGTTGTTATGATTTTATGTATAGAAAATTCTAAAGAATTCACCATAAGACCTGTTAGAACTAATCAACAAGTTCAGCAAAATGGCAGGATATAAAACTAACATACAGAAATCAGTCACGTTTCTAACAGATATCTACAAAGAACAAAATATCTGAAAAAGAAATAATGAAAACAATCCCACCCTATATAATAAAAGCATAGTATGTAAATTGTCCCCTCTACTGGGAGTTCTTCCAGGAGTTTGACCAGGGGGCAGGGCTGGTGGGGGGCAGGAAGGGGGAGAGAAGGAAGGAGTTTCCAGATGGCAGTTGGAGCCATTAGAAACACTGCCAGTGCATGAATTTTGTGCACTAGGCCTCTAGTATATAACAGTATCAAAAACAAAAGTATAATTAGGAACATATGTAACCAAGGAGAGGTAAGATCTGTACAATGAGAGCTATTAAGATTTTTATTAAAGAAATTGAAGAAGACACATAAATGGAAAGGTATTCTGTGTTCATGGATCTAAATAATTAATATTGTTAGAACATCCATACTACCCAAAGCCATCTATTGATTCAACACAATCCCTATCAAAATTTCAATGACATTTTTCATAGAATAGCCACAGCAACCTTAAGAAAGAAGAACAAAGTCAGGAGCTTCACACTTCCTGATTTCAAACTATATTACAAAGCTATAGAAATCAAAATAGTACACTATGGTCATAAAATAGGCACATAGACCTATAAAATAGAATTGATAGCCCAGAAATAAAACCCTTGCATACTTGATCAACTAATATTTGGCAAGAGAGTCGGTAATATTCAATGGGAAAGGATAGTGTTTTCAACAAATGGTGTTGGAGAAACTGGATGATCACATGCAAAGGAATGAAATTGGAATCCAATCTTATACTATTCAAAAAAATTAACTCAAAACTGATTAAAGACTTACTACAGACTTGAAACTATAAAGCTCCTATTAAAAAAAAAAAAAAAAAAAAAAAACATAGGGAATATTCCCCTGACATTGCTCTTGGCAATGATATTTTGATATGATATCAAAAGCACAAGCACAAAGCAGAAAATAAACAAACAGAACTACATCAAATTAAAAAGATTATGGATAGTCAAGTAAATGATCAACACAATGAAAAGGCAACCTACAGAATGGGAGAATATTTGCAAACTATCTATTAACGGATTAATCTCCAAAATGTATAAGGAACTCATGCAACTCAATAGCAAAAACCAAAAAAAGCAAATAAAATATCTGATTAAAGGAAATGAAATCAGGGTCTTTAAGAAGTATCTGTACTCCTGTGCTCATTATAGCATTATTCACAATAGCCAAAATGTGGATAAAACATAAGTATCCATCAATGGATGAATGGATAAAGAAAATATGTAGGATAGATAGATAGACAGACAGATAGATAGAAAATCATTCAACTATGAGAAAGGAAATCCTGCCATTTGTGACAACATGGATGGGTCTTGAGAGCCTTCTGCTAAATGAAATGTCAGACAGAGAAAGAAAAATGCTGTATAATCTCAGCTGTGCACCAAATTAAACTAGCTGAACTCAGAAACAGAGTAGAATGGTGGTTGTAAGGGGTTGGAGGTTGGGGGTTGGGAGGATGGGGTGATTTTTGTCAAAGGGTACAAACTTAACAGTTACAAGATGAATTAATTCTGGGGATCTAGTATACAACTTGGTGACTCAAGTTAACAATACCATATTATATACTTAAAAGTTGTTAAGAGAATAAATCTTAAATGTTTCCTCTATACACACTAAAATAGTAATTATGTGATGTAATGGGGGTTTTAACTCAACTATTGTGCTAGTCATGACACAATATATACATGTATCAAATCATTACATTGTATACTTTAATGTTATATGTCCATTATATCTCAATAAAACTGGAAAATATATAAGATAGAAATTAATAATCAAAATAAATAAATAGAAGATGGAATTTTAAACTCTTATTTTTTCGTTCTTGTTTTCAATTTAGAATAAACTGTTGGGAACATCTGTTGTTTCCAATAAGTAAGGAGGGAGAGGCAGAAGGATAATGCCACTATCATATTAAAAATAAAATTTGTCCCAAATCAGGTTGGAAACAGAACATTTTTGCATAACATAATTCATAACTACCTTCTGCAGAGATATTTATATTCATGATAAAATTCTTTAGCACTTTTCTGATAAATTTTAATGAGATTCAGGCTTGTTCTGGAAACTAGTACTGACCCACCTCCCTGGCTGCCAAACAAGGGTCCTGTGAACTTTAGATGGTCTTCTCTTCAATGTTCTGTACTGAACATCTTACCAGTCTCTTTTTCTATAAAATAAGACTGAATCTTTCAATGGACTTGCTAAGACCTTTTTTCTTAAATGATAGCAACATGTATGTCCACACATGTTCAGAATTACATTAACTGAAAAGTTTTATTTAATTGCATCTAACAAAAATAATGATCGTTCCCTAATATTAATATCATCTAATACCCTATCATATTTGTATTTGGCTGCTATATTCAGATGATTCTTTTTAAAAAATATATATTTTATTGATTTTTTTACAGATAGGAAGAGAGAGGGATAGAGAGTTAGAAACATCAATGAGAGAGAATCATTGATCAGCTGCCTCTTGCACACCCCTTACTGGGGATGTGCCTGCAACCAAGGTACATGCCCTTGACCAAAATCGAACCCGGGACCTTTCAGTCTGCAGGCCAACGCTCTATCCCCTGAGCCAAACCGGTTTCAGCATTCAGATGATTCTTACGCTCACTAATGTTGGGAAAACCCAAGCCTTTGTTGGACAGATTGGAAGAGCTGATAACAACCTCTGGCTTTCTTTGTAAAAGGAACATCAGAGTCCACAGTCAAGGCATGGGAACTTTGGTCGATGGGTTCTGAACTTTTCTTACTTTATAGATGCTTGTGATAATTTTGAAGTTATGGAGCAGCTCCCAAGGGGGGGCGGGGAGAGAATATCTATCTGCACATATTGAAATATTTTACCCATAATTAAATTGATTTATGGACCTCTGAAGCTTTACCAAGGAGTCTCAGACATGGGTTAAGAACACATGCTTTAAATGTTTCTTCCCGATTTGTCACTTTGTTGCTCTCCCTACACAAGGAGGCCACTGTCAACAGAACATGCACATTACTTTGTTTCTTTACGAGAAGACACTGGCAAGGCATCTGGTCTTGCTCGAGAATGTAATCTGCAGTCACACAAGAGAAAAGAAAAAGCCAAAGATCTGGTGGCAGAAAACCTAGATTCTTCGGGTTACTTTTTCAACACTTTGAGATAATCACTTAAGGAGACAAAGAAAGGGTCAAGGTTAAGGTTGGGGATTTACTAGTATAGTGCAAAGAACACTACAATAGTATCATGTCCATTTTACAAATTGTAAACTGAGAATTGGCAGGGGTGGGGGTTAAATAATGCATCAGTGTATCCACAGTCAAGTTTGAACATTAGGCTTGTCTAAATTTAAAACTCACATTTTATTTTGTTTTTCAAATTGCAGTGATGGACCTCAAACTGGGCATCAGAGAACCTGCTGGGAGTGGCTGGCCCAGCAATGTGTGGTGGGGAAGAGGTACCCTTGGCCCATGGGTTTTATAGATATGACTTCTTAATTAGAACCTGCTAGGCTGTAAAAATGCTTGGAAACCACTGCATTTCTCTTGCTGTTCCGTCTCCACATCTGTAAAAGAGATATAATGCTAATAACTAATTTATTGTGATTGGACACATGTGAAACAGCTGTGTAAACTTCTAGGCATTATTCAGATGGGAAACATTCGTGTAATTACTAGATGGCAATGAAATCGAGAATTTCCCTCTGTAAAACTCTTCCCTAAAATCAACCCCACAACCTTGGTGGCATGTTTCATGCACCTGTGAAAGCATGTTGGCTTTCAGATGGTTTGGGGACACTAATGCAGAGCTGAAAACTCTGTGTAAAGGATGGAATCTCTATATATTTTTGAAAGTTTAATTATTAATACACTATTAAATGCATCATTGGATTTTAAGCTATTATGACTACATCTTCTCAAATGTAACGAAATTGACCCACCTTCCATTTAAAATCTTTTTAAACACTAACTTAGAGGTTCTGAGAAATTCCAGATATGTTTTAGGTTTTATCATAATTTTAAAATATTATTATTTTAGTTGGGGACTAATCAGGGATTTCAAGGCTGGGCCCTATCGACCAGTCATTTATTTACTGGGTGATGTGGTGGAACCATGTCAGACTGCGTGTCTATCATGGATGTGACAGGATAATGGCCTGCAGAAATCTGTTGAATCATTTCAGAGAGAAAGATCCGAAATCAAAGGAGAAATCTACCCTATTGTTGCTGAGCCGACTTAGAGGTAGAAATAACGTCTTCCCTAATTAAGACATATCTTTCATAGGTGGGAAAATGTTGCCATTTTAAAATATATTTTTTTGAAAAATCACACAGTGAAAGAAACAATTACAGAAAGAACATTTTTTTCTCCTATGCTTCACACTTCAAAACAATATCACTTTCATTACTGAGTCATCAAAACTTCCTATTTTATTTTGAAACGAAAAGACCAATCACTAACCTATTTTTCTGTTCCACCCACCCCACCATCTGCAGCGAAAACAACAGCTCAGAACTAGTCTCGGTGAAACTGCAAAGCAGGCAAGGTTTTCCGTGGCTTCCCTCCCCCTTTGGTCTCCCACCTCATGGGACTCTGGACTCCCTCTCTCCTCCTAGGAGCCCAGGGACTTATGGGATACTTTGTTCCCCAAGGCTACTCTCCCTGAAAGTATCTAGAACCAAGATTCCCTTTGCCTTCCCTTTCTAGCAAACCAACCCTTATCGTTCCCTGCTCCTGGCCTCCAATGGGCGCTGCAATCCTGCTTCTCATTTATCTTTAGTTCACTCCTTATCACATTCCCAGCATCCTTTCCCACTATTTTCCTATCTTCCAGCCCCCACCACGCACACTCACCTGGCAATCTTTTTGTAAGCGACTTAGCTGCCTCCTACACTGATCAGATGGAGGCAGGCAGCCGCTGCCCACCACTCACAGCTAGTCTAGGTACACAGAGTCAGGCCCCCGGGGTTGTGCACAGTGAACACAAAGCGAGTGAGGCCTGGAGATAAGCAAAGCTGTGTCTGCCGGAGGCCACCCACAGGGGAGGCCAGCAGTTTACCTACAGTCCGCCTCAGGATCCCCATTTCCTCCCCCTCCTGGGACCCTCCTTTCTTTGTAAATTACACACCTTGGCTTTAGGTAGACCGGGTTTGGACGGTGACACTGCCCCTTTCTAGCTCTGTGATGACCTCGAGAAAGTTACTTAAGCCTTCTAAGTATTCGTTGTGGTTTTATTTTAATTTAGAAATAAAAGGCGATAGTAACACTTAACCTCTAATGTTAGCATGTGGACTAAATGAGACAATGTCAGTAAGAGTGCTAGTCTAGGGGCACGCTCAATAAAACTCATTGGTTGCCGAAACCGGTTTGGCTCAGTGGATAGAGCATCCGCCAGCGGACTGAAGGGTCCTGGGTTCGATTCCGGTCAAGGCATGTACCTTGGCTGCGGGCACATCCCCAGTAGGGGGTGTGCAAGAGGCAGCTGATCGATGATTCTCTCTCATCAATGTTTCTGGCTCTCTGTCCCTCTCTCTTCCTCTCTGTGAAAAATAAATAAAATACATATTTTTTAAAAATAAATAAAACTCATTGGTTGATATAATTCTTAATTCTAAGGCCGAGTTCCAACCATAAAGTCCAGAGACCCTCTTCAAACTGTCTGGAAATTACCTTTATGCTCCCTACAATCCTCCACGCTAAAGTCCACTTTTCTCCTTACTTTTCTCCATACTTCCACCTGTAAAAGATACATATTAATTATGGAAGATGTTACAGGTATTTCTTCCCATAAGGTGGGTCAGCAATAATGGGTAGATTTCTCCCTTGATTTTGGATCCTTACTATTGGGTCGGCAACTAAGTAATTGCTGGTCTCACACATATATGGCTTCAGTTGAATTTTTAGGTTTGCAGACGTAGTACAAATGTAAAACACATTTTGTTATTTGATAGTTGGCTATTCAGCTGTTAATCAGCAAAAAAAGTTTTTTGATCTGTTTTGTAGTTTTCGTTTGGCGTTTGTTGAAAAATGGAAAATCAAAAGGAACATTTTCGTCATATTTTGCTTTTTTATTTCCGCAAAGGGAAAAACGCATCGCAAGCTCATAAAAAGTTATGTGCTGTTTATGGTGACGAAGCCTTAAAAGAACGGCAGTGTCAAAATTGGTTTGCCAAATTTTGTTCTGGTGATTTTTCACTCAAAGATGAAAAACGCTCTGGTCGTCCAATTGAAGTTGATGACGCCCTAATCAAAGCAATAATCAATTCAGACTGTCACAGTACAACACATGAGATTGCAGAGAAGCTTCATGTATCACATACATGCATTGAAAATCATTTAAAACAACTTGGCTATGTTCAAAAACTCGATACATGGGTTCCTCACGAACTGAAAGAATCACAGTTAACGCAACGCATTAGCAGCTGCGATTTGCTAAAGAAACGTAATGAAAATGATCCATTTTTAAAACAACTGATAACTGGCGATGAAAAATGGGTTGTTTACAACAATATCAAGCGGAAAAGATCGTGGAGCAGGCCAGGTGAACCAACTCAAACAACATCAAAAGCTGATATTCATCAAAAGAAGGTTTTGTTATCAGTTTGGTGGGATTACAAAGGAATTGTCTACTTTGAACTCTTACCACCCAACCGAACGATCAATTCTGATGTCTACATTGAACAACTAATGAAATTAAACAATGCAGTTGAAGAAAAGCGGCCCGAATTGACAAATCGAAAAGGTGTTGTATTCCATCATGACAATGCAAGGCCACACACATTTTTGGTCACTCGGCAAAAATTAATGGAGCTTGGTTGGGATGTTTTGCCACATCCACCATATAGTCCTGACCTTGCACCATCTGATTACTTTTTGTTTTGATCTTTACAAAACTCCTTGAATGGTAAAAATTTCAATAATGATGATGATGTCAAATCGTACCTGATTCAATTTTTTGCTAATAAAAACCAGAAGTTTTTTGAACGTGGGATTATGATGCTGCCTGAAAGATGGCAAAAGGTCATTGATCAAAATGGGCCATACATTACAGAATAAAGTTATTTAGTTCCATGAAAAAATTGTCTTTGATTTTCTTTAAAAAATCCGCAATTACTTAGTTGCCGACCCAATATATTGATAGTTAGAATTCAATTAAAGCCATCCTTGCTGCCTTATAAATTAACACAGTCTGTGCTCAAAGGCTATGGCCTCTGACCAAGTCTCTACTGTATTTTAGCCTTGGTATCACATATCTGTGTTCGTCTTCACCCTGTGTTCTTTATCCATAATAATAGCAATAATAATACCATTGCTCAATTTAATCTCCCTAGTGGTTGGCATTGTTATTCCCATTGTACAGTCAAGGAAAATGAGGGCAGGAGTTTTTAAACATGTCACCCCACATTTCAAAACTTATAATATTGAGTCTATGGATGAGTCTGTTATAGTCACCCAGATCATCTGGATGAGATGGTCATAGTGGATATAAAGTGGGTAGACCTGACATGTGTTTAGAAAACAGGGCTATTGTAACACTTGATATTGATTGGATATGGAAAATAAGAGTGAAGACTACCTAGGATGCCTCCTGGTTTTAGCCTTGGGAAGCCCAGAGAGGAAGCAAGTACAAGCTTGTTTGAGGGTGGGAGTAGGCCTAGAGCCTGTGCAGTTGGAAATCTGGGAACTGGAAAACTCAGAAGGGGAGTCAGAAATTAGCAGCACATGGAGGGCAAGTGAAGCCATAAGAATAGGTAAGATTTCCCAGGAAAAGGATGCAAAAAGAGGTTTTTAAGTTTTTCTTGTGGGTGAAGGAATGAGACTTGATGAATGCTATGAACCTTTTCACCAGAAATATCTTTAAAACCTCTGGCTGTTAAGGGGATAAAATAAATCAGGACTTAGTTGAGGGTTGTCATGGGATCAAGGAAGAGGTGGTGATTGTTTGTCTGTTTTTTTGTGTTGTGTTTTTTTTTCAGATGAAAGAGGCTAGTATATTTAAGTAAACAAGTATTGAGGGAGTGATTAAATAAACGGGAGAGAGAAGGAATAATCAGAAGACCTATTTTTGAGAAGGGACAAAGAAACAGGCTCCATAACATTGCAGAAGGCATGGGTGTTAGACAGAAGTAGGGAGAGCTTTTTAAAAATAAGAAACAAGGAGAAAGGCTAGAAGAAAGTGCAGGTTAGTTTGTGGGTTGTGTGCCTGGAAGTTGAAGGCTTCTTTATCTAATGACTTCTATAGACGCTGAGTAAGAGATGAGGTCATCTATAATGGGAATGGTCAGAAGTCAGTGATATGGTCACTGTGGACATTAGGGGATATGATCAGAGTGACCTCAAACGGTTTCTAGGCTGTGAAAGCCCAGCTGAATATGGGAGCAAATAGTAGTACTCTTCTCAGGTACAATTGAGAAGAAGGCAATTGTGCAATTTATGAGGGCTACAGATTTTCTAAGAATTGAGTAAAGGACATTGGAGCAAAAGAGGAGTTAATAAGAACTAACCTTATCGTGATGTACCACTCAAAGCTCTATAGAAAAAAAATGTAAGGTCAGAAAGGAAACGATAAAAGGAAATGAAAATATTTAGGGATTGAAAGTACCAAAGTGTACAACCAGACAATCTACGTGTTCAGTGGTTCATTTTCATTTTTGTTATTTTTTTAAATTACCAAGTGTGCTATGCAACTATGCTGTATTTTGACCATGATAACTTGACCAGAACACTGAAATGGTGAGAAGCCATTTAAAATTAAATTCCTTGCCCCAACTTAACAACAAAGATGGCTGTATAATCATTCATTTGTCTTTGAGACATAGGACCAGAATGAGCCAGTAAAATATATCTTCCTTTCCCAGACTCAAGGCCAATATTACTTTGTACATGTAAAATCTGTGGACTTAGGTAATATCAGAAATTTTATAAATATCATCATATGTATAATGGTATTATAGTTATATAGGTCAATAATCTTATTTTTAGAAGAGTAAAGAATATGGAGATGGATTGTCAACATATCTGTAACTTACTTTAAAATGTTTTTGAAGTGCTAGCTGGTTTGGCTCAGTGGATAGAGCATAGGCCTGTGGACTGAAAGGTCACAAGTTTGATTCCAGTCAAGGGCACATGCCTGGGTTACTGGCTTAATCCCCAGTAGGGGGTGTGTGGGAGGCAGCTTATCAATGATTCTCTCTCATCATTGATGTTTCTAGTTCTCTCTTCTCTCCCTTCCTTTCTGAAATCAATAAATATATAGATAATAAATAAATAAATAAATAAATAAATAAATAAATAAATAAAATGGTTGGGGGGGGGGGGGATTAAGAAGCAAATGCAGCAAATGTTAATTGTTGGATCTAAATGGTTATCCAGATGAAGGAGGGGTGATTTTACTTCTTAGGAGGTATTTGACAATGTTTGGAGACATTTCTGGTCATCATGAGTTAGGATTGGTAGTATTACTGGCATTTAGTGGGTAGAAGCCAGAAATGCTGTTAAACACCCTACAATGCACAGGGTCAGCCCCTACCACAAAAATAAATAAATAAATAAATAAATAAATAAATAAATAAATAAATAAATAAAAATCTGTGCCCTAGCACCAAGGTTGAGAAATCCTGTTCCAGGTAGTAGATATACAGATGATCACATTGCTAGTGCTAGTCTCTCAACTGTCCAAAATATTTTAAAATTTTTACTAAAGCACATTTGAAATAAACTCTAAAATATAAGAAGAGAAGAAGAAAATCAGCCTTTTCCAAGCTGTCAACAATAAATCATTTTTGCTGGTGGTCAGCTGTAGAGTATTGTTGCGTGTGATTGAAGATAAGGTAGACAGCTGGAAAACAATCTTCATGTCCCTTCCGTCAATCAATCAAAGTAGAATATTGCCTTTATTCTGTATTTGAGTTTTTGTGCAAAATGTTACTTTAAAAGAAGGAAGAGAAGTGGAACCTTTGTAGTCATACTGGACACTTATTGTACATATCCCATCTGGCTTGGAATCAGCTAAGATTTGTCTTAGTTGTATCACACAATGACTAATTAGATTCATTTCATGTACTCACTCATTTCTCCATTCAAGGAACCTTTATTAGACACTAAAACCTCAGGGGACATACAGCCCGTTGAGGGAAACAGAAAATGTAATACTGATTAATGTAAAATGATCCTTCTTAAAGGAATGGACAGGTTTCTCTGAGGGCACATAATTGGGCAACCAACTCAGAGAGGACTGCTCAGACCTGGGATAGTGAGGAGTAAATCAACTCAAGGTGTACTTAGGCAAGAATGGAGTGAGTGAGGGGTGAGCAGAGTGGGAAGAAGGGTAGAACGTAAAGCTTGAGACAGAACTGAAAGGTGTCCCAGGCAGGAACAGCAATGATAAATGCCTAAAGAGAAAGAGAGAGAGAGAGAGAGAGAGATCTTAGAGTGGTTCTCTACCTTGAGCATGCTTCAGAATCTCCTGGAGGGTTTGCTAAACTACACATAGCCAGGCCCCATCCTTATAGTACTGGATTCAGTGGATCTGGGTGTGGCCCAAGAATTGGCATTTCTGACAAGTGCTTGATGCTGCTGCTGCTGGTTCAGAAACCAGATGTGGAGAACCACTGCCTTAGAGAATCTGCAGGTCTTTTGAGTATACTTGGAGCTGAACATATACATGATCAGGGGTTAAAACAGTGACCAAGCTAAGGAGTTAGGACTGAATCATGGAGTGAACAGGGAGCTACTGAAGTGTTTTAACCACTAGAGCATTTTAATGTATAATCTGTTTTAGTCTGCGTATTAGTCAGGTCTCTGAAGAGAAATAGAACCAATAAGATACAACATATATAGATACCTAAGAGGAGATTTATATGGGAATTGGCTCACTCAATTAAGGAGAAGGCCATGCGTCCCGATCTGCTCTCAGTAAGCTGGAGAACCAGGCAAGCAGGTGGGGTAATTCTGTGCAAGTCTGAAGACCTGAGATGGCAGGGACATGACGTATGTCCTGACTGCATCTGAACCACCTGAGAACAAGGAACACCAATGTGGAGGGGTAGGAATAGATGGATGTCTCAGCTAAAGAAGAGAGTTTGCCCTTCCTCTGCCTTTGTGTTATATTCAGGCCCTCGTCAGATTAGAGGATGCCCACTTGCACTGAGAAGGGCCAACTTCTTTACTCCATCCATTGATTCAAATGCTAATCTCTTCTGGAGACCAATTCCTACGTAGATACACCCAGAAGTAATGTTTACCAGCAAAGAGAGTTCCTTAGCCTAGTCAGGTTGACACATGAAATTAACCATCATAGCCCCATAGTTCTTTATCTGTAGTAGAGGACACTAACAACTATCAAATTATCAAACTCTCTCTCAGCATTCTTTTGAGAATAAAGCCAGGCAACATTATGTATATTTAGATCACTGTGTAAATATCAGACATAATTGTTAAATCAACTCGTTTGTATTTGTCAATTATACCTTAATAAAATTATAAAAAAGAAAAGAAAAGGAACTTATTTAGAGCTGTCACTTCCCAGATAACAGAACTAAGGTGTGGAAGGCAGAGATGGTACCAGCCAAAGCTTCTGGGCCTCTAACTCCTGCCAAGTCCTCTGCACCTCATGCCTCCTTCCCACTCCAGTCCAGAGTAAGCATTTCCCAGGGTCCTAAAACCCCTCCGCTCCCAGTAGTCATCAACTTCCTCTGGACCGCAATCCACTGGGTGAGGTAGTTGAGGAGGCTGATTGTCTCAGTTTGAAACCTTAGAGAATGACTCACAGGGAAGTTAGGTATCTAACCGGTTGAGCCAGGGCAATAGGTAAAGCTGAGGTCAAATGGTCAGGCTCATAAATGAGCTGTTCCATTCATTGCACCATACTTACGGTCTAAGCACAGGCTCAGGGTTGTCTCACAGGGGAAGCTAGGCCCTGAGGCTGGCTCAGTCACCCAAAAGGAGAGAGCAGCAGCTTCTTCCTTGGGAACCTCCATGAAGAAAAGTAAAATATTTTAGGGAATTGGCATCTTTTGAGTTTTTCTATTATGAGCTAAAGAAACTTTGCTTTTTTTTTTTTTTTTAAATCTTTACATTTATATATTACTGTACAGTTTAGATTTGCTTTTACTTTCACTTTCTCATTTAATTCTCACAGACTGTATCACTGTCCTGTTTTACAAATTGTTCAATAACTAGCTCAGGATGACACATCCAGCTGGTCTTTGAATTCCAAATCTTTTGCACTGATCTTCATCTCAACATTGATGTGAAATACAATAAATGTGACATGTGCCAATCATTTTTAACAAACATGGTGATCACCTCGATAGTATATTTATATGTGTGTTTATATACACACATATAAATTTAAAACATATTTATTGACTGTTTTTATTAAATTTATTGGGTGGCATTGGTTAATAAGAATACATAGGTCTCAAGTATACAATTCTATGACTCATCATCTATAATATTGCACTGTATGCCCACCACCCAAAGTCAAATCTTCTTCCATCATCAAATATTTGACATCTTATATGCTTTTATTTCTTCATTTTTTCTTGGTAACACTACTTGTTTATTTCATCTTCTCTTAAAAAAAATATATATATATATATATATATATATATATATATATATGTATATAATTTTTATTTTATTTTTATTTGTTTCTATTTAAGCACCTATAAACTAGTCTTAGAAATTAGAAGGTATTTTTTATGAACATAATCTTTGTAATATTATGATTATAAAACAGTAGGAATTTTGTGATTTGATAAAATGAAATGGAATGGATAAAAAAAAATGTAGGTTTAATGGTGAAAATTTTGCCTGGCAAAAAGAATTTTTAGTTGGTCACAGAATCTATCATGATTTTTCTTTTTAATTAGAAAATAAAGTTCCGGAGCTTCTTGAAATATTTTCCACAAACAATCACACAGGCTTTCTGTGAGGGCAGTCAGAATGCTACACTGAAGTGAAAAGAGAGGCCTGGACAGCCATACCCATGATAATCTGGCTCAGTAAACTTAAGACTGGGTAGAGATCAGAGTTCAAACTCAGCAAGCAGCAACTGGAGCTACTTATATTGGGGACGAGGCCTGCAAAAGGGAAGGGGTACTTATTTCACTGGGGCATTTTAAGCATTTCCTCCCCTCTTCTCAAATGACATCTGCCACCCATGGAAGACCCTTGGTAGTGATCAATTTTCCCCTTACAAAGGTTATATGTATATATGAGCTTATGAAAACCTAAATGTAAGAGAGGATCTGTGTTTTTAAAACCCAAAACCATATGTTTTTAAAGAAAAGATTACTCTTCCGCTTAGAATCACAAACCTTTGATGCTGAGACAGAGTGTGTATGTCATTCAGGTGAGGACTGAATAATTTACCCAGAGTCCCCCAGCTAAGTGGACGCTGGTTTCCTAACTTCCTGATTGGTGCTTTCACTGTGGTTCTGAGGAAACAAAAGAGACTCACACAAGAATAAGGCAAACTATTTAAGGGCACTGGGGAAATGTTTACAATATATTGTTGTGTAAAGAAAGCACATAATATAAATCATGTGATTCTATTATTGGGGAAAGGGAGAATGCATGCATGTTGGGTACAGAAGGCTGGGAAAATGTTGCAGACCTGACATGCTAGGTGGGGCAGTGAGCAGGACTTGCTCTTTTCCTCTTTTAGTTTTCTTTTTTAATTTTTCAGCTGCTTATAATAGATACGGTAATTACTTTAATAATCAGAAGGAAGTTAATGTTATAAACAAAGGACTTAAAGCATCCTAGGAAGGCCAGGCAGGCATATTTCAGAAGCACAGAGACAAGTAGCATTAGGACTCTTTTATCAGAGGGTGGTTGACATCTGAGCAAGTGGAGTATTTGACCACAGCCATGCTGCTGGATGGCCAGGAAGATGGACAAATGGATACTAAGAGCCAATGCCTGGGCCACAAGACAAACATCCAGGGTGAAGGAAGGAGTGAGAGCCCCTCTTTCACAGGGGAAAAGGCTGACTTCCTGCTTCCCACTGCTCTTCACATCTAAATAATTGGGAAACACTCACCTGTGAACCCCTGAGTTCCCTTCCCTGTGGCCTGGAATCCTACTCTGGAAATGATGCTTTCTGAAGGAAGCTGATTATTTATTGGGACATCTCTCATGGCTGCTCCACTCCTCCTTCTTAGCTTAACTATGGAGCTGATACATGGAACTAACAGAAAGCAGGAAAGAGAAGTAAAAATAATAAGTAGATTGATGAATAGATGGATTGATTGACTGCTTTCATTTATAGAGCACCTAGTTACTTATCTGCTGTTACTTGTTCTGTATAATTTCTAATCCCCTCATTGTTACATTATCTCTAACCTCAACAGGAAGCATTCATATCCCATTTCAGAGGCGGGAACACTGAGGCTGAGAGAGGTTGAGTAAAGGAAGAGAGCAGGATTAGAACCCAGGCCTGTCTGACTCTAAGACCCATGCCCCTTCTAGGGCCACACCTCCTCCTCTGCGCCCTGTGATGGTCCAGCCCTCCTCAGTGGATTCAGTAGACTTCTGAAAGGGAAAGAAGAGCACTGGATTAGCAGTCTGTCTGGGTGGATCCCAGGCACAGATGATCTAAATGATCTCCACATGGTCCATGGCTGACCCTCCCCCCTCCTCATCTCCTCTACCCACAGAGCAGACATTCTCTGCCACAATTTTTTATTTTTTTCAATATTTTTAAATTTAAAACTTTATTGTTGACACTATTGCATATGTCCTCCATTCCCTCCCTTTGCCCACCTCCACCCCAGCCCCTGCCTATCTCATTTCCCTTGGCCCTCCCCACACTACTGTCTCTGTCCTTGGGCTCTATATATTCTTTAGCTAATTTCTTTCCCCTTCCTTTACCCAGTCTCCCTCCCCCCACAGTGTTCTGTTTTTTAACATATGGACCCTACTTAATTCTTAGAGATAGAAAATCCACTTAAAGTAGAAAGAATGGAACTCAGAATGAAGTCTGTATCAGAAACAGGTTCATGGAGAGGATAAATGATAAGGTGGGTTTACCTGAAAAGTGAACCCAAAATGGCAGTCCTGGTCATCGAGCTTTATTTCCTTTTCATTTTTGTTGCCATCTCACCAACACTGGTCTGTCCTCTATGATCTGCATAATGTCACTGACATAGAAAACCTCAACAACTTCCTTAGAGCTCTTTTAAGGGGACCAGCCCTCATGTGGTTTCTGACTAGTTACCTGCTAGGTTCTTGTTAAGTAAACAACCCAACTTTGACATCAGAGAGTCTGTGGTTAGGGTGAGGGCTGAGGTTGGAGGGGAAATTGTAAGCAGAGTCTTCACTAAAGTTACTCCCTGTTCCACCAGCTGTTAGCCATCCTCGGTCACTCTCCCCTGATCACTCTACCTCTACACTCGCCTTGCCCTTTAACCTTGATCTTGAATGATAGGCTTCCAGGGAGTGATGCCAGGATGTCATAATTTGCCTTATTTCTTACGGAAAGATTATTGAGAATATGGCTCACTAAATCGCACCAGTGAAATTCTTCCTAGTACTCAGTTTGAGAAAACCTGCCCTTCTACTGGTGAGAGGTATGTTTTATCTTATGAATGCTGAGAACCGTGTCCTTTACTCTCCTTTTTTGTGTTTGCTACAAAAATAAAAGGCCTTTCAAAGTGAGAAGCAACAAGCCTTTAAGGAGATCAATAGGAATAGCTCTTGGGGACGCCTTGATTCAGGCAGAAACCCATACAGTGTCTGGGTTAGGAGACAGAGGCAATGGGTATTTATTAGGAAGGGAAGGGCAACAATGACATCAATGGAAGGAAGGCATTTCCACTGGTGCAGATAACATAAAATAGGGTTCATCCTAAAAAAAATGTTTTCAATTTTCAGTCCAGCAATCATCAGTCCAGCAGTAACAATAAGTGCTTTCACATTATCTTTGCAAACAGTTCGTTGAGACACAAAGTTTCCCTGGGTGCAATCTAAAGGCTATTTTGCCCTATTTTTAACATTACAAAAAGTTGAGGCCTAAGACATGCAAGGAAGTTCCTTGGGCATGGAAGCTCCAGCTACATTTTGAAGTGGCTTTGTTTACAGTGTTCTTTACATACGCTATGTGACCCATGAATTCTGTTTCCAGATATATAGAATATATAGCCACATAGTTCTACGCATTGGATTTATTTAGTGTCATTTCTCCTAAGACTTTGTGACTAGAGAATATGAGACCAAACCCTTAAATGTCCCACCTCTCACTGAAAAATGTTACGTAGAAAGCATGGGAAACTGAGGCATTTCTGTTTGCTTACATTCCAACCATCTGTGTGCAGGCAGACAGAATTTTGAATGAATTGAAGGACCTTTCACTATAATCAGACTTTAGTTTCTGATTACTTTATTATGTTTCACTTCCCCAAATAGATTTATTTACTGAGCATATGTTTATGGAACATCCTCCTATATTTGAAGCCCTCTGATGGGTGCTATAAGAGAAGTTGGGGGAGAAGGGAAGTAAGTGGGAACCAAGATGGGCCTGATCCTAGGGATCAGGCAACAGGAATATGGCAGGGAACCAGGGGTCACATTCTCAGGTTACAGCAATAGAGGGGCACCAGGAGCTTGCTCCAAGCAGCCCTGGAGGGTTCTGTTTATCTTGTTTCCTGGAATCTATTAGTCTTTCCATTTGTGGAAATAATCAAGGACTGGCAAAAATGGCATTTAAATTATGCCCATGAAGAAGGCTAGACGCAACTAGCAGAACAGTCTCATTTGAATTTCGATAAAACCTGTCAGATAGTCTGAATATTATAACTCCCATTTGAATTCCTCGCTCATTACCAATTTTCTCAGCTGGCCTTTCTTGCCCTTTCTTTTTATTACTCACCCACTGTTGAAAGTAACAAAGAAATAGAAAATTACTCCGTTGGAAAAACTCACCTTCCTAAATGTGAGTTGTCAATGCATTTAGAAATAGTCTATAGAATTTCTGAGTACTCCCAGATATCCCCAGGTGAATATAATTGACAGTTTCAGGTTGGAGAGGGAAAAAAAAAATAGTAGTAATACTTAATATTGAGTACTTAAATACTGGACAATTCTGCAAAGAGCTTAGATGCAATATCTTATTTAATACTTAGAGCAATCTTTGAGTAATTCTATTTTCTCTCTCTTACAGAAGATCAGCCTGAGGCTTAGAGAAGTAAAGCAATGTGCTCAAGGTCATATTGGTCATTAATTGTGAAGCCTGGATCACTACTCAGGCTGGTCCTAGTCTTCCAGGACTTTTTTTTTTTTTTTTTTTTTTTGATAGCTGCTGTCTCTTAAGCCCTTCAAGTACTTGGAAGACACACTATAAATACTTGTTGAATGAGTGAATACATAAGTGACTACCTGGCTACAGAAGCAAATCTCTAGCAACTGGAGAGAAGAACCACATAGCTAATGGATCAGGCCCCTACACTATGGATTCTGGGCTTCTACCTGGCACAGGAGTGTCCCCTTTCAGAAATGAGTGGTGTAGCAGAAACAGTCTCTCATGACCCAGAGCTAAGTTGGTTCTGTTGAGTGAACTTGGGCCCATTACCCCCAGGTCTTTCTGAGCTTCAGATGTCTATCCTGCAAAATGAGGCCCCTAAGAATAACTCTAAGTTCTCTTCCAAGTCTAATAGCCTGTCATTCACAAGAACTTTATACTAAATAATAAAATAAAATAAATGCATCTTCTGGATAAACCACTCTAAGGACAAACTCCAAATGGTATCCAGAGCTGAGGGAAGAGAAACATTTTCATTTTTCATTTTGCATTTGGTCTCCTCTGTCTCCCTAGATTCCCTGCTGCACTTTGCTCCCCTCCCCCCATTTTCAACTTGTCATTACCTAGTTTCCCCAAATGTTTTTCATGTCACAGTAAAATGATCAAAATCCAAACATAAACATAAACAAAATACTGTTATCTGATCTACAGTCCTCAAATTCACCAATTGTCCTACTAATGTTTTTTGTTTTTTTGGTTTTTTTTTCTGATCTAGACTAATCCAGGTTCATGTGTAACATGTAGTTATTTTGTTAGTCTGTCTCAATATGGAAAAAATTCTAATTCTGATTTTTTCTCTTAAGACATTGATGCATTTAAAGAGCACTGCTCAGGAATTTTTTTAGAATGTCCCTCAATTTGGGTTTGTCTGATCTTAATTGAATCAGACTATGCACTTTCAGCAAGAATATCATTGAAGGGATTTTATTTCCTTTTGAGTGAATCTTATCAGTACGTAGCTACATGGTGTCAGCTTATTGCTGCATTACCCATGAGCTAACTTTGATTACTCTCTGTGCTCTTTTCAAATTCTAGACATTTCATCTGAAAAATAGGCTAATAATAGTACCTTCCTCAGAGGGTTGCTGTGAATATTAAATGGAAAATAAAGGCATAGAAAGCATTTAACTCAATTCCTACAACATAATAGGACTTAACTATAACAATAATCATATAAATATCAAACATTTCATATTTAAAATAGTGTGCTAGTTTGTATATAACTATTTAAGCCTCATGTTTAAGTATTAAAATTATACAAAGAATATACATTATTTTTGTTGCACCATCATCATCCTTTCCCTTTTAAAAGCACATCTGACAATTAGGAAATAGTTTAGGTAGAAACGGGAGCTGCCAATGGGGCTGGATTTGGTGCTTCTGCAGACACATTCCGCCTTCACATTTGCTGCTGCAGCTGTGCCCCCTGAAGCCAGAAGAATTCCAGTGGGCCCTGCGGGATCACAGCCCACAGTGTCTCTCTGTAAGGGCAGCAAGTGTAGTACAGTGTCATTTGAGTGTTGGCTATTGTACACTCGGTGGCAGGGGACATGTCTATTCAGCCCCGAATCTGGCCTACAAGATGTCAGGTAACCTTTCCAAGGGCATGAGATTTTAATAGACTTAGTGGTGAAGTTATTAGGTATTATATTTTTGCCTGAGTAAAACATGCAGTGAATGGATACATCTAGGTTTTATAAGTGACATGTGTGGGGCATGTTTACTTAACTAATTGTAGACTGACCTGCAGGCACTCTGCAATACTTTTCTGTTGGTCTGTGAATAGACAGTCGAATGAATTATTTATTTGGCTCACATATCTAGGTACTCTTTTTTTTTTTTTTTAAGAACATTCTCTATTGGAAGTCCTGCCTTGCTTAGTCAATTAACCTTCCCCTGTTTAGATGTTCTCTCTTGAGGAATAAGCCATCAAAATCCAAAGCAGCAAGTGAGTGAGGAGAGGAAGGGATCATGCCTCCGGGTGATGTAGAACCTTATTCCTATTGCAGGGAGTGTGATGCACAGACACCCAGCTCCCCTGCTTTTCTAGGAATGAGCTCAAGCCTCCATGGCAGTGGAGAAAGAGAGATGGCAGACCCCTCTTCCTGAAGATTCAGGCCTCATTGCCCTGAAGATAAGCAAGGGCCGCTGAGCTAAGGAGAGAGGTCAGGTAACCAGTTTGGATATGCAATTTGAAATTTAGGGGAGAGTATAGTATAAAGAACATAGGATTTTATGTGGTACATTTGGAGTTACTATCATCCAGTAAGACTTGGACAATATTATTGAACCTCTCTGAGCCCCAATTTTCATATCCGTGAATTGTGTATTATAATACCCATATTTCCATTGCTGTTTCTTTGTAACAAAGCATCCCAACTAGAGGGGCTTAAAACAATTATTATTTATTACTGCTAAATTATTCTGTTGTGTGAAGCTCAGCTGGCTGGTTCTGCTGGTTTTGCTTAGATATCTCAGGCAGCTGCATTTAGCAGGAAGCTCTGCCGGGGCTGGAATACTATAAGGTGGCCTAGCATCTTCCACAGCTTCTTTCCATGTGGTGTCTCATCACTTAGTAATTTATCCTGAGCTTTTCACTGGCGACCAAATCTCAGGAGAACAAATCCAAAGTGTAAGCACTTTTCTAACCTCTGCTTGTATCATTAGTCAAAGTAAGTCACATGGCCAAGACCAGCTTCAGCATGGGAAAGGAATACTCTATATTAGGGGTGTCGAACTCAATCAGAGAAGGGGCCAAAATCTAAAATCCAGCCTAAATCGTGGGCCGAATGGTTTACTAAACAGTCATAAACTGTCATTGTGATGGAAACGCAGCGGAGTGCAGTGATGACAGTGCGGTGCGGGCCACATTGCAAGGCCTGGCGGGACGGATTTGGCCCGCGGGCCTTGTGTTTGACACATGTGCTCTATATAATAAAGAGCCAGGGTCATAACCACCCTTAGGACTGAAGGCTCAACCAGACCAGAAGTCAGTGTTGAGTTGCTGTGGCAACTGGTGACCCATCCAGCACTGGCTGCCTAGCAGCTTCAGATTAGACCTGGAGGGAGACCTGCAGAGAGAAAGGCAGGGTCTGATCCATAGTCTGTTGGCAGCTTTTGACCAACACTTGCCTCTCTTCCTCTCCCATCCTGGCCAACAGCCCCTCCTCCATTTCTCTCCAGGCTTTCATCGCCCACCTTTCTGATCAGGCCCAGAGATGCTGACTGGCATAGAAAAATTGACCAATCAGAACCAAATCTGGGTGAATATAAGGAGCCAATGGCTACCTAGGAGGCAGCGCTTTTGTTGCTGACTGGCATAGAAATACCAATCAGAATCAAATCTGGGTCAACTGTGAGGAGCCAATGGCTGTCTAGGAGGTGGAGCTTTTGATGCTGACTGGCATAGAAATTGACCAATCAGAACCAAATTGGCTGGCAGGAAGGGGCATTTAGGGGCAAGATAGGGCTGGCAGGGGAGGGTAGTTGGGGGTGAGATCAGACCAGTAAGGAAGGGCAGTTAGGGGTAATCAGGCAGGCTGAGGCAGTTGGGGGCTCGATCAGGCTGGTAAGGGAGGACAGTTAGGGGTGATTAGGCAGTTAGTCAAAGGCAGTTAGGGGCAATCAGGCAGGCAGGCAGAGGCAGTTAGGGTCAATCAGGCAGGCAGGCAGGTAAGTAGTTAGGAGCCAGTGGTCCCAGATTGCAAGAGGGATGTCCGACTGCCAGTTTAGGCTTGATTCCAAGGGGTCCCTTATTGGAGAGGGTGCAGGCTGGGCTGAGGGACCCCCCCACCCTCTGTGGACAAATTTCATTCTCTGGGCCACTAGTAAATACATAAGGGTGTGCATACTGGGAGATGTGCCTAATCAGGGACCACCATGTAAGAGTCTACCAAGGTTGACTTGACTGAGTTTTTGTGAAAATTAAATAGTCTTTATTGTGTAAGATACTTAAAAAATATTGGATATTATTATCAGGCTATAACTTTCCTTTTTTTTAAGTAAAGGTGGATATTTATTGAAGATCAAGTATAGACTCCCATGTGGGGAGGGGAAAAGAATCTCACAGCACAGACTCCCATGTGGGGAGCAGGAAAGAGTCCCACTGATTCCATTTTTCCTATGGTTTATAAAAGCTGCAGTTTTTTGTGCCTCAATATCCCCTCTGATTGGTCACTATTCCCCTTTGATTTGGTCACTATAGCAACTCCTGAGCTCAAGTATTACTTGAAGTACAGGAGGTTCCCTCCTTTTTCTACCTTATTGTTCTCATATTCCCTCTGGGCTTTCTTCCTCCTTTTTTTATTTTTTATTGATTATGGTCTCACATAATTGTCCTTATTCCCCCATTCCCATCCCAAACCCCTCCCTAGATATGCCCCTCCAACCCCCAATGTCCATGGACACTGGCTAGGCCCATATGCATGCACTCAAGTCCTTTGGTTGATCTCTTCCCCTTACTCCCATCCTCCCTTACTTTCCCTCTGAGGTTTGAGAGTCTGATCGCTGGTTCTCTTTCTCTGGGTCTGTTTATGTTGTTCATTATTTCCTCTAGATGTGTGAGATCCTGTGATCCAAGAATCTTCCTCCTTTTATTCTGTAAATGTGTACCTTTTGCTACTTCCAGCTCCCTTATCATATGGAAATATAACTTCTGCTGCTCCCAGCTCCCTTGTCTTATGGAAATGTACTCTTGTAACTCTGTAGTCCTGTATTTTTTCCATGGACCCCTTCATTTCTAAAATTTCCTCAACCTGCCTATTTCACTCCTAAAAATTCCTTTCAATCCCCCCATCCCCACCCCTCCAATTAGGAAACCCCAACTGCCTTTGGGGACAGGGGACGCTGGGTCTGACTGGCTGCTTCCTGCTGGCAAAGGGGTCCTCCTTTGGGGCAGCAGTTAGGGTCCCATCAGAAGAGGGTGAATTAAGGGTCCACTGAAGATGGATGTAGTGGCCTCCAAATTAATCCCCAGGACCCATATTTCCTATTTTACTTCTAAATGTTCCGGGGAAGGCAATTAACCTGCTTTGTCTCTTCAGTATATTCTCTGACAGAAGTAGAGCTACAGTCCTTTTTCATTTGCACTCAATTGTGCTGCATAATAGATGTTCTGTGATTATTAAAATCCAGAGAAGATGTGGTTTAATATTTTGATTTTGGAAAAGTAAAAAATTCTCCCATAGTCTCATTAAAAATGGCATTGAAGCCAAAGCAAGAAATTTGAAATCCAGGTTATTCCCGTGATTTTTCCAAACATAAAATTCATGTCTTTATTTCTAATTGTAACTCTCTTACTACTTCTTTGTTATTTGTTATGTTTCCCTATATGAGTCATATCAAGGTCACTATAAACATTTCAATAATAAAAAAACAAATCACTCATGCTTTATCCATAGCTCTTCTCCCTCACCAAAACACACAAAGCCATGCCTTGTTTGACAGAGACATGGGAATGAAGAGGTGGCATATATACTGTTTATCCTAATCCGGGCACCAGAATCTTGACTGTCATGTAAAGAACCCACCAGCCCAGATATGTCTATAGAACAATGCCCATAAGAGTTCTAAAACACAGGACTTTTTTAAAGATGGCAAAATAATTTTTGAGAACAATAGTACTAAGTCTATGAATACAAATATATTTGTGTGCACACACGCACACACACATACACACACACACACACACACATTTGATGTATAACAAAAAATACTATGCAGAGTTCTGTTATCATTTTGGAGGGTGAAAATGCTAAGGCAGTGGCATTTGGTATTTCTTTTCTTCTTGCATTTTGTGAGCTCTGTGGGTTCTGGCCCCCAACTCTCGGGCCTATTTCTGTTGAGAGGCTATTTCTTTGGGGACCTCAATAGTTATGGCAGGACATTCCTGGTCTGTCCTCTGACACGATTTGTGAAATGTTATCTTTTTGCTGTACATGTGAGCCTGTTTCCCTGGCGCTGTAGCTCTCCCTGACCTTCTGCATCCTGTGTGTGTTTCTGCCTGTGTAGCTGTGGGGAAAATAATTTATTCTCTTTCCTTTTACAAGAAAAATAGCTTCCTGTTTGGGAGCCAAACACAAAATGCTCCGTCCATTGGCAGCAACTTGATTGTCACAACATGTCCTGTGTAACCCCTCTCTGCACCTCTTTTCATCAAAGCATGCAGTGGTGCTCCTGTTAGATCGCAGCGCTGGCTGGGTAACAACAGCAGGAGGACACAAAACACATTAGATGTGGATCCATTCAGAGTCTCAGAATTGACTTTTCCCTTTTCTATTGAATTTTTGGTGCCACTTTCATATATAGAAATCCAAGGCTTACGTTATTCCTATGAATCAAATCTCTTTCTTTCTTCACTACTTTATTTATAGAAATGCATTAGGAACTTCTTTTCAAAATTGGAAAATCACTGGCCAAGTAGACGTATATTTTCCCTTGTTTCAGAATCACACAATCCTAATGCCAATGTATATGCTTTTTCTGAAAGTGAAAGGGCATTGATACATTTTTCACCTTTTCATAAAATAATACATAGAATTATATGAGTCAGGATAATTCAATTATGTTGCTGTAACAAATAGCCCCAGGTTTTAGTGATTGAATAAGGTTTATTTCTCACTCATGCCACCTTTCAATGTGGGTCGGCTTGTGACCTCTAGGCTTCAGGGTCACTTGAGGACCCAGACTGGCAAAGGCTTCACCCTGACTCAGACATTCATGATCATTTGGGCAGGGAAGAGGAAATGTGGCAGATTGTGTACTGAAAGCTCTTAAAGTCTCTCCTCAGAAGTGCCATATTACTGTACTCATATTTCACTGACAAGCAATTTTAAAATATCTATCAAGAACCTCAAAAACTACTCATAAACTTTGGAAATTAAGTATGGCCAAAACCATCATTAAAAGGGGAGATGTCCAGCCCAGCTAGTGTGGCTCAGTGGTTGAGCATTGACCCATGAGTCAGGAGGTCACGGTTAGTTGCCTGGTCAGGGATTGTGGGCTCAATTCCCAGTAGGGGGCCTGCAGGAAGTACCTGATCAATGATTCTCTCTCATTACTGATGTTTCTATGTCCCTCTTCCTTTCTCTGAAATCAATAACAACATATTTTTTAAAAAGATGTGTGTGTGTCCAAACCAATTATGTTCTCTGAGAGGGAAAAACGGAAATATGTGTGAGCAGCACCAGTGACTGCCTCATTTAAGAAAGAATCAACCTCATTAGAAATCAAAGTAGTCTTACTTGAATAAATAAATAAATACATTCAGTGCTACAAAGTAGCAATGGTCTGGTCACTTTATCACAATAATTATGAAATTTTTCTGAAAAGCAATTTTTAAATATTTATCAAGGCCACCTTCAGAATCTAACTTTATAAGAGTAAAAACTAGAAATACCTACATATCTAACACAGGGCAGTCGGTAAATTCTCTGTAGCACACACAATGAACTATGATGCCGCCACCCAGAATTATATTTTTTGAAGACTTTATAATGGCATGGCAAATGCTAAAGAGGTAATTTTAAGTAAAAACAATTGAAGTATAATATTATTTTCAATATTAATTCATTAAAAGTATAAATAAGGGTTATCTTAGGCTGGTGTGATGAAGGTTTTTGTTTTCTGTATTTATACTTTGCACATTTTCTAAAATAAACATGTACATTTTTAAAGAAAGATATAATGGAACTTAAAAATATATATAACACATCTGTTTTTGGTTGAATTATAATTTATATACTTTAACATTCACCCATATAAACAGTACAGTTATATGGGTTTCAGCAAGACAGCCATGCAATTATTGCCAGGTAGAAAACTTCCAATGCCCAAGCAGGTTCTCTCATGTCCCAGAGGTCCATCTCTGCTCTCCCCACTTCTACCTTCAGCCCTTACATCAGCTTCCTGCTGCTGTATAGTTTTGCTTTTGTTAAATGTGTCATATGAACTATATGATATGTAGTTTTTTTTTTTATGTCTGTCAGTCTTTTATTTAGCATGGTGGTTTTTGAGATCCACTCATATTGTTACATATATCAGTAATTTATTCCTTTTTATTACCAAGTAGCATTCTTCAGTATGGAAACACCCATTTTTCACCAGTTGATGACGTTTGTTTCCAGATTTTAGCTATTAGGAATATCACTGCTATACACATCTGCATAAAAATCTTTATGTGGACACCTACTTTTAGTTTCTTAGGAGTGGAATGTCTGGGTAAGTTGAATTTTTTAAGAAACCATGTTTGTATCCATGTGGTTGTACCATTTTGCATTCCCATCACTATTATGAGAGAATTCTAATTTCCTTACATTCTTGTAAAAATTGGAAGTATCAGTCTTTTTAATCTTAGCTATTCCAGTGGATTAAAAATACATAGCACTTGGACAGTTCACTCACAGGCATCTAATTCACAGTCAGCATGGTTATAAGCTCCATGAACACAGTAGCTGAAAACTGGAGTCTCTTTTAAAAATTTATTTTTATTGATTTTAGAGAGGCAGGGAGAGGAAGAGAGAGACAGAAACATTAATGGTGAGAGAGAATCATTGATTGGTTGCCTCCTGCACGCTACACACTGGGGATTGAGCCCACGACCAGGCATGTGCCCCAACTGGGAATCGAATCGTGACTTCGTGGTTCATAGGTGGACACTCTACCACTGAGCCACACCAGCTGAGCTGAACACTGGAGTGTTGAGTTTCCATGATCACACAGCTTCAGCACTCTAATCAGAAGAAAGCAAGTTTCATCAGCTACCAGAAGCCTCATCGCCTTCTCACTAAGACTTAGCCTTGGAAGTTCCTATAAGTAACACAACATGCAACTCAACGTCCCCCCCCCCCCCCCCCCCACACACACACACACAGGGACTGGAAATAGGTACCGTATTTTCCAGCGTATAAGATGACTTTTGAACCGAAAAAAAGTCAACCGACTTTTTGGGGTCGTCTTATACGCCAAGTATATCCCGAAAATTGCCTGGATATGCCGCTAAATGAATTTTCCAACTCGATCCCGCACCAATCACTGCAAGGCTGCTTGGACTGCCTCTCTAACTCAGCCAATCCAAGCAGGCTTTTTATGCATGCAAATTATACAGGTTCTGTACCAGAAGGTACACTGTGTTCTAGTAAAAAGCCCGCTCAGATTGGCCAGAGTCAGAGAGGCAGTCTATTAAAAAAAGAACTGGTGTTGCCACGGAAGTGGGGGGTAGTCTTATATAGCGAATATAGGCCTAAACCTGTTTTAACTAAAATTAGGGGGTCTCCTTATACAGCGGAAAATATGGTATTTGTGCTTCTTGAAAATGTGTATATGGGGAGTGGGGTAATGGAGATAGAATGATGTTATGAAAATTTCTCTTTTGCATTCAAGTTAATTAAAGAACCATCATGTCACTGAATTTCTTTTTCTTTTTTGAGTTGACAAGACAAAGTGTGGGCTGAGTCTATAATTATTTCTTGATAACTACAAGGACAGGAAGCAACTGCTGCAGTATTTATGGAACCCCTTGGCCTGGGATGAGCCTAGGGGAATGGGATACTTCTGTGTAAGAAAGGTAAGGGACTTTCTCTGTGTGTAAGGGTTATTTTCAGGGCATAGGGAGATGTGCTGTGGAGTAAACATTTAAATTTAGGTCTTCTGTGTATTAGCTATGTGACCTCAGATGAGTCATTTAATATTTCTGGTTTTCTCATTTTTCATAAAGTGAGTATTCTAGTGTCTGATCTACCTACTGTGTAGCAACCTAGGATACAAACAGTACTTAGAATCATATTTGTACTGCATTGTTTGTACACGGTACATTTGTACTTTTCATTTTACCTTTTATCTTATGTGATCACCAAATAACACCATGAGGTAGGAAAGAGAAGTTATTATGTCTATTTACAGATGACTAAAGTTCTACTCCGAGGGTATGAAACCACAGTGAATTTGTTGCAAAAGAAAGACTTCTAATTCCCCTGCCAATACATTATTATTGTATTAGGATTCTCATATGCTATATATTGTGCTATAGTTCTTAATGTGCTATAGTTCTTAATGGGCACACTCAGTTCATTGATGTATTGTCTACACTTGCTTTTGGGCTACAAGGGCAGAGTTGGGTCATTACAGCAGAAACCATATGGCCTGCAAAGCCTAGAATAATTTCTATACGGCTCTATGAGAAAGTGTTTGCTAACTCTTGTTTTAAGTGCCTTTTTTTTTTTTTTTTTTTTTTTTTTTTTTTTTTTTTTACATACTAGCTCATTTAACTCCTTAACAATCCTCTGAAGTTATATTAGTATCCTATTGCAGTTGAGGAAACTGAGGCATGTAAAGGTCAATTCACTAGCTCAAGGTCAAACAGGGAGTAAATGGGGGAGCTGAGTTTTTACCTCAGTAGCCTGGATTCAAAACAGATCCTCCTAATCCCTTTTATTATCAGCCTCTCTTCCTTCTGTTGGGCTGTCTTTCATTCGGTCCACAAACAATTATTGATTGAGCAACTATTAATTGCTAGGCACCATGCTATGGGTTAGGGATAGTATAAGCTTCCCTGGAGCTCACCTACCACTGGGGGAGAAAGACATTCAACAAGCAACCAAATGAACAAGCAAGACCATCCCAGAACGTGATGAAGCCTGTGAGAAAAAAGCAGGCTGGAGTGCCAAGGACAAGGAAGTAGTGGAGCATGGGGGCAGGGGAGAGAAGTTGCCAGGAACATGTTTTGACTGTGGTCTTCCCCAAGACAAGGCCCTTGCTTATTTCTTTTGCCTCTCCACCCCCTGGCACAGAGTAGGCTCTCAAATCCACATGAGTCCATATGATTGACCCTCTCTTTCCCTGCTTTCCCATCAGCCTTTGCTTGCCCCTGCATCTGGCTTCACATTTGAGGGTTCACTTAGCTCCTTCCACATCATATTATGTGGTCATGATCTCTGGCTTGGCCCGAAGTTGTGCACAGAAGGGGCCTTCAAGAATAATTTGTAAATAACATTTGCAATCAGCCATTCGCCCCGTGTCCTTTAAAAGCATAGCCATACATATCAGTTGACATTTCAGTTCACATTGCACATGGTCCATAGTTTTCTCTCTCTCACTGAGGCAATGGGGAAGGAACCACAGTCATTTACAAGAACAGGTCAGCGCAGTCCTCTGTGCGGCTCCGTGAGTGTCAGTGGCATTCCCACACTGCTGTTCCCTTTACCTGGGTCTGGGCCCTGGTGGGGGTTTAACTCCAACCTGAAGCCTAAGGTTATGTAGAAGGTGGGGTGGAGGGAATGAACCCACAGCTAATAGACAAATAGGGCGATGCATTAGGGGCTGGTTAAAGGTCTGCTGCAGATTGATATTGCAAACTCACAGGAAATACAGCTTTCCAGGAATGAGTTAGGTAGAAAGCCCATGTGACTGCCAAACTAGCTAGCCCTTTGCAAACGCAAGCAAACCCACAGCCCCCCGTGATGCAGGATGGAAGGAACGATCGAATGCCTGGTGAGAACTTGACACGGGCATTTCTAGTCCTGGCTTCCGGCCTGACCTTGGGCGACCTTTGCCATTGTCCTGGGCAGGCTGACTTCACAACACCTGTCCTCAGCAGCAGCAACTGCCCAAGCCTGCCGCACCTGGTTCCCCTCAGCTGGAAGGCAGCTCTGGCTGGCATTGCCCGCTGTTACCCTGCTGACGCCCACATTTGCCGTAATGGTTTTCCTTGTGCCCTCATCTCCTTGGCGGCCTCCACTTGCTTATCCCTTGTTTACCCTTGTTTACTCCTAGGACTACTAATTTTCACATTTAAAATGTCCTGTTGCCTAAATGTATTTCATCCTAATTATGAAACTTTTTCCACAAAAGGCTGGGAATCCATCCTGGAGACTAGAAAAAACAAACAAACAAAAAAAAACCACAAAAATCTGTTTGTATGTGAATTTGTTTCCCAGGGCTGCCATAACAAATTGCCACAAATTGGGTGGCTTCAAACAACAGAATTGTGTTCTCTCAAAGTTCCGGAGGCCCGAGTCTGTAAGCAAGGTTTTGGCAGGGCCTAGTTCCCTCGGAAAGCTCTGAGGGAGAATCCTCGCCTGGTTGCCAGGATTCCTTGTTATTCTTTGGCTTGTAGCTGCATCCGTCCAATCTCTGTTTCTGTCATCACAAGCCCTTCTTCCCTATGTGCCTCTGTGTCCTAATTCCCCTCTCCTTTTTTCCTACAAGACTCCAGTCACTGGATTCAGGGCCCACCCCAATGCTGTATTATCTTGTTCTAATTTGATTACATCTACCATGATGCTATTTCCAAATAAGGTCACGTTCTCAGGTGTCAGAGGTTAGGATTCAGACATATATTTGGGGGGGCACACACTGAGTCCCATGTATTGTGATATGCCTTTTTTAGCAATGCAAGGTCATAGATGGTCCATGTTATGCTGCCATATGACACATGGACTGCGTTTTAAAAGCCCACCTCCAAACGAGGAAGGGGATGGATTTGGTGAGATGGCAGGAGCCCCAAGAATGAGACTGGCCGCAGAACACCTTGCTGTCAGCTGCAGTTAAAAAGAATAGGCTTGTGGTGTATGTCCTCATCTGCACGCTCTCTAGAACCCCGCCTTGCCAGAATTTGGGGCGGTCTCCTTCTACAACTTGCCCATTCTCATCTTTATTTACTGAGCACCCACTATTGTAGCAGACCCTGCATGAGTACAATTTCCTGGAAAACTCTGAAGTGGAGCCTCTTATTGTCACTTTAAATATAGTGAATGTGCAGCTTAGAAAGGTCAGGCAAGTAACTTGCCCATGAACTGGCGAGCAGCACAGCTGAGAACTCAATTCAATGTTGTCGATCTCTAATCCACTCATTCACTTTGTTCTGAACATTCACTCATGTATGCATTTGACTGACAATCATTAAGCGCCACTAAGAATTAGGCCTAGTGATAAAGCAGGGAACCCAGAGGTCGTGGCCCCAGGTTCCCACTGTAGAGGGGGAACTCTGGAGGATGCACAGGAATGGATCACATGAACTTGGGAGAAGAGTATCCTTCCCTTACTCCTTCCAGCAGAGCTAACCTGTCTGAAGGGCTGCTATCAGTTTTATCATGAGTGACGTGGCCCATTTTGTCATTTTGGACACGTTAGAAATCAGTGGAAGGAATTTATCCTTAGAAGGCAAGGACTTGATCATTTAAGATGATAGAATTAAGGCCTGCTCACATCCCAGTGACCCAGCATCTACCACTCTATCACTTAGCTTTGTTGGCTAAGTTCCCAAGACTACAAATCAGAGAGAGCAAAACCTCATGTTAGTTCAATGGCTGTGCAGGGAGGTACACTTAAAAGATAATGCAATGGGGTTATGAAAATAACCACTTGGCTCTACCACGAGGTTTAGTATTTATGTCTCACAAATACAAGAGTTTGTTAACTGCATTCTTTTACTACCAAGATACTTACAAAGGAGAAAAAGATGTGGCGAAAAATTAGCCTGGGCTGGCAAACATGTACGTCATTGAGAATGCTGTAATCTTTATTGGTGTGGTGGTCTCAGTAAACCTGGGCTGGCTCCTGGCTTGGCTAAAAGTGTTTGGAATGGGTCCAGTTGCCACTCTAGAGAGCAGTGGGCGAGGAGAAATGGTGGGGAAGATGCAGAAGGAGAGCTTCCTGCTCACTGTCCTTCCCTCATAGCTGGAGTGCCCAGACTACTCCTGAAGGACAACCCTAATATTGGTTGAGGTTTCATCTGATCATATCTCAGAAACGTTTGAGAGCTGCCCAGGAAGTGGAGAAGCCAGTCCAAACATCCTCAGCTTGATCTTAAAAGCCCTCCATGGTCCAGTTTCTACCTTCTTATCCATCTCAGTCTTCTTCCGCATGCCCCACCTTTCACCCAGCCTGCCTGTGAGTCACCACTGTAAGTCCATCTGCCCTGATTATGCTCAGGGCAGTCCAATCTTTCAACCCTGCTCAGCCTTTTCCTTGTGCGTCTGTGATAGATTGTAAGAATGAAAGCAATTAGTTTCCTCAGCCCTTTGAAATGTGACTTTTTATTTGCTTTTATCAAGAGGTGATATATATATATATATATATATATATATATATATATATATATATATTTTTTTTTTTTTTTTTTTTTTGCATGGCCGGTGGTGTTGTGAGTGGTTGAGCACCAACCTATGAACCAGGAAATCATGGTTTTATTCCCAGTCTGGGCATGTCCAGGTTTGGGGCTGGATCCCCAGTGGGCAGCGTGCAGGAGCCAGCCTATTGATGAGATATTTTTTGTTGTTGTTATTGTTGTTTTTTTTTTAAAGGAAAGTTGAAGTTTTTCTCCACCTTTTGAATCTGAGCTAGATTTGTGACTTGCTTGGACCAGGATGAAACAGAGTGATGTAATGCATGTTCTGAGCAAGTCAAAGCTTTAAGAAGCTTTACATGCCTTTGTCCACTCACCATGGAACCCTACTGTCACTATGGAAAGAAATCCAGGCTAGCCTCCTAAATGCAAAGACACATGCGGATCCGGTAGCCTGTTTCAACCTGACAGCCATCCAGCCGCTTGTGATCCCAGGAGAGGACAGCACATACTTGAGTGACGGGTGATTGCTGACACTGAAAGCAACCAAGCCTGACCCAGTCCGGCCTAGCAGATAGTCATCTCACCTGTAGACAGGCAAGCAAAAATAAGTGGGCGTTTTTTAAGTCACTGAGTTTGAGGATGGGTTAATATACAGGAAGAGATAACTGATGCACCCTGGAATTTCTTCTCCATTCACATGACAAACATACCCTGAAAGCCTTCGATGTGACTAGATCTGTGCTAGGCACTGGGGATTAAGAGCGAACATAGATTACCTCCAAGGAGTTCCCATGTCCTTCTGTTTGTGTCCTTGAAGTTTCAAGATGGTCAAATCCCATCTCCCAGATGTCTTCCCAGACCTTCCCAGTGAGAATTCATTTCTCCCTTTCCCAGCCTGAGTGGACTGTACCTGTATCACAGCCCCTGGTTGGTTCTCTCACCTGGACTCTGCTGCTACAAGACCTGTGTGCTCTCTCTGTGTGTCTAGCCTGCTCTTGAATCTACTTCCTCCACAACCTTCTCAAGAGCTTTCTGAATGCAAATCATAATATGCCTCTCTGAGTAAATATTTTCATTGGCTTCCTGTCAGCCCCATAACTAAGTCCCAGATCCACCTTTATGCTCTGACCCTTGCACTCCAGCCTAATCTCCCACCATTCCCAGACTCTAACCGTATACAGTCTAACTGTAAATAGTTCACTCTTCCAGGAATGTTCTCTCCACCCTAGTCCATCTGCCTGTTCAGCTGCCATTTACTTTCTTAGGCTCAGTGGTCACCTCTTCCAGGAAGTTTTCATTAAGCTCTCCCACTGCCCCACCTTCTAAAGATAGAGTTGATCACTCCTGACCTCTGTGCCTTGCTATCTTGCTATTGTGCACTATTGTAATTTCTCTTGTCTACATGTCTAAGGTCAAATATTTGTTAATTCAAAGCCTATACATTAATTTTATCTATATATCTAGCTAGTCAGCCCTTAGGTAAAATATTTTCACTTTTGAGATACTCAGTAAATGTTTTTTCTTAATGAGTGAGCAAATAAATAAATTGAGGAATAAATAAAGACTGCCATTACAGTTACCCACCTTCTACCTGAAAAGGGTAATAGTTTATTTTTGTATAGCACATATGCATCATTCTTTTTTTATATATATATATTTTATTGATTTTTTACAGAGAGGAAGGGAGAGAGATAGAGTGCTAGAAACATTGATGAGAGAGAAACATCGACCAGCTGCCTCTTGCACACCCCCCACTGGGGATGTGCCTGCAGCCAATGTACATGCCCTTGACCGGAATCGAACCCGGGACCTTTCAGTCCGCAGACCGACGCTCTACCACTGAGCCAAACCGGTTTTGGCATGCATCATTCTTATTGAGATAAAATTTCTGTATTGCCTGAGAAAATTTTGGTTAGGAGATAAGAGACTCAAAGGGACTTAGAGGAGCAGATTGACAGCCTGAGAGCTGACCATCATTACTGTTCAATATTGCAGGACTTTTATGAACCTGGATTATGAGGTCCAGTCTCTTTTTTTTTTTTTTTTAAGGATTTTAATTTTCTTTAATGTTTCTGAAAAATAGCAAAGAGAACCTACTTTATCCCAGCCACATTTCATATTTATTCTTATTATTCTTCCCTAAGTCTTCCACACCATACTCTGGCATCCTGTGTCATCCACAGCACCACATCCACCCCTACAAAACAACTTTCAGCCTAAGATGATTTTTCCCATCCTTCCCAATTTTCTTAACTCCTCTCCTTCCCATTCTTTTGATCTGAAGGATTTGAGTTCTTGCTTTCAAGTGATTTTCATCAGGTTGGCTCAAATAAATTTTTTACAAAAATTCTCTACAGATTTGGATGTTCTTATGCTGACAGAACATTGCATGAGGTACTAATAGATATTTTTTACAGTCTATTTTCAATTTTATTTTGTATGGTTTTAGATGTACAGCTTAGTGGTGAGACAATCATATACTAGTGCTCCCCTTGATATTTTCATTACCCAGCTGGCATTAGTATTATTCCCTATACTTTATTGACAGCCCTGTGACTATTTTGTAACTACCAATTTGTACTTCTTAACTCCTTTACCTCTTTCACCTTCAACCCCACTTACCACCAGTCCATTCTCTGTGGTCTATGAGACTGTTTCAGTTTTGTTTGTTAACTTATTCTGTTACTTAGATTTCACTCATTTCAAAGAGTTTTCCTTTGTAAGTCTCAAAATCACCCTGGAAGAAATGAGGATTAGAATTTTCATCCCCATTTCACAGAAGAGAAAAATAGAGGCTCAGAGAGGTTAAACTTTTTCAGGCCTCCCAACTCACAGTTCAAGACTGGTTCCATGACAATAAAATAAATTTTCTTAGCCAAGCAAGCAAATTTCAATTCAGTAAAAGAAAGAGAAATCCGTGAATGTAGAGATGAGGTAAAACTTTTCATGAAGTTATTGAGCAGGAAGTTTTATAGTGTTTTCACACTATGATTCTTCAAAACCTTATCTACAATTTCTGGGATTATGTGTGCTTTGAGATTTAGACTTCAGGCACACACACACACACACACACACACATGTGCACGCACAGGGAAGACCTTATAATTGAACCTATTAATATTTTGCAGCATCATGTGTACAGATTCATCCTAAATGGAATAAAGATTACAAATAGCTTCATGCCAGTTCATGTCTGATCTTACCATCAAAGGAGCTTGCTATAGATTTGTAAACAAAACACTTTTTTTGGACTTAATGGTGAGAAATATGTTATGGAATTGTAATTAGACTACGAAAATCATCATTTCTCAGTGCTCTCTGCTGTCGGAATGCCCCTTGCTGGCCTGGCAGGCTTGTTCTCCAGCTTGCTGTGCGAAGGCTGACGGAGCAAACAGTCTGCACCTGCTTGCCCGTCTTCCGCAGCTGGCATGCTCTCAAAGGAAGGGCCTGGGCTCAGTTTGCAGCACGGTTCCAGGCTTTGGGGACACCAGCCTGGGAACTCAGTTAATAAACTTTTCTCCAAAATCCCTAAGGGTGAAAGGAGAAAAGAAAAAAGAAATTAAAATGGAATAGCAGTCTGCTTTCAACTCCATGAGAGCTGATCACACGATGAAGCCAGGGGCATCTCATTAAAAAGTCTAAATTTGATGAAGCAATTTCATTCTGGATGCCTTCGACTAGTCAGTCCTTCAATGAACCCATAATGAGATCATCGAGATGGGTTGATCGAGGTGGAGCCAAGCAGCGTTACCATCAGTGGCAGCGATGCTTATGCTACCACCTTCCATCGCAGCCCCTCCCTGGCAGACAAAGCTAGGCCCCTTTCCTGTGCCAAGATGAGACAGAACATTTTTCAAGGACACGTTAGACTTGCTGTGTTTTCCCAGTTGGTCTTCTCTTCGGTGTACTTCAAATGGAGCAATGTCAGTTCTGCTGGCTGGTCATTCCTGGGGCCCCCAGCAGTTGAATGTCATGATGTCCAAGGTGACACTTGTCACTGGAGATGAGTAGATGAGGAGGAAGTAGGTAAGTGAATGGTAGGGGGGTGGCCTGAGACATCTATTGATAAAGCAGAATGGTTCTCCTTTTGCTGATCCCAGGTAAAGCAGGATATTTTACTGCCCAGCAGAAGGGAAAAGGTCCACCTCTTTTGAAGGAAAGAGAAAATGCATTTGAACAAAGCTTTTTAAAAAAAAAATAAATAATAATTTAAAAAATATATATATATATATGTATATATATATATATATATACATATATATATATATATATTTGATTTTTTTACAGAGAGGAAGAGAGAGGGATAGAGAGTTAGAAACATTGATGAAAGAGAATCGTCGATCAGCTGCCTCTTGCACATCCCCTACTGGGGATGTGCCCGAAACCAAGGTACATGCCTTTGACTGGAATCAAACCTGGGACCTTTCAGTCCACAGGCTGATGCTCTAGAATCCACTGAGCCAAACCGGTTTTGGCTGAACAAAGCTTTTTTAATGTATGAAGCCTTTTTTTAAAAAAAAACAAAACTTTCTGCTCACATTTATCTCAGACTTCATCCACAAAGATCTTTGAACTTGAATCAATTGTTTGGTACCTTCCTTGTTATGAAGAAAAATAAATTTCAGGACTGCTAATCTCTTCAGTGCTAGCTTCTTTTGCGGAGTGATTCCTTATCTCTTGGTGCACCTGACAACTCCATTTTTGAAAGGGGGGGGGGGGGAGTGTTTTTTGAGCACTTCCTGAGCCTGCAGAACTCTGATGCCTCAGATAACAGGGTTTGAATTCCAGGCCGACTGCTCACTGACTGTGTGAATCTGGACAAGCTACTTGATTGTTACGAGATGCAGTTTCCTTCGTTGTAAAAATGGTAATAACACGTGAGAAATTTGTTGTGAGAATCGAACAAGGTGATAAAAGTGCTTACTACCCAACAGATGCCCAGGGGAACATAACGGCCAATAAAACACGCACTCTTTTAGTGCTGGGAAAATATATAAAGGATTTTTAAAGTGGCATGGGTACAAAGAGAAGATAATTAATCTAAATTGTGAAATAGAGGTTGTACATTTGACCCGGGACTGGGCAGAGACATAGAATATCAACAGGCTAGAGAATGAGAGAGAGGAAATTGAGAAAGTGAATAGTGCTTTAGGCAGAAATAAACAGTGACTCAGAAGCAGAAAAAGAACGGGGAGAGAGGAATTATATCATAACACCTAGATTTTGCCCAATCAGTGTGGCTCAGTGGTTGAGTGTCAACCTATGAGCCAGGAGGTCAGATTCCTAATCAGGTCACAATCCTGGGTTGCAGGCTTGATTTCCAGTAGGGGCATGAAGGAGGCAGCCAATCAATGACTCTCTTTTCATTGATGTTTCTCTCTCTCTCTTCTTCTCCTTTCCTCTCTGAAATCAATAAAAATATATATATTACCAAATGTAAGACCTAGATTTTTGTAATACTGTATAGATTGAAAATATTCCTCTTAATATCCTCATAATTATTCTTTTATTTGTCAAAGCAAGTATGCTGATTTAGGATTTGAAAAATAGTCACTCTAACATCTCATTGTAGTATTGCAACACATGTAATAGGTGTGAGATTAGTTGGGAGGTGAAGGGGGAGTTAGCAGTGATGATAGAGGGCCTTAAAGGCTCTTGAAGGAAATGATGTCCTGGAAGCATTGTTTAATGAGACCTAGTGGGCTTTTGGACCTGAGTGGTATGAGTTTGGGAAGGTTCTGCCATCAATATGCAGAATGAGTTCCAGGGGAGAGAGAGAAGGCAGAGAGCAAGGGTGTTAAATCAGGGGGTTATTGTAGTTAAGCAGAATAAATAAAAATCATAAAAATTTCCAAATTCAAAACTAATAGACATGAGTTTGCATCCTGAAGAGCTATTTCAGGAAGCAGACTTGTGGCTAGAAGATCAATCAGGACCCAGTGTGGTTCTGCTCTTGTTGACCCCCTTCCAACTCTACCCTTACCCTTACCCTTACCCTGACCCCATCCCACTTCTGCTATAGGGCTTGATCTGTCTGCTGGGGACTCAGCCACTCACATCCGGTGACAGTGTTTGGCCCTCTCAACATGTAGCAATTCAAGAAATGAGTCACCATGCTTTGTTACCACCGCTAATGAAGTTATTCTCATTACAAAATACCACCAAGTGGGAGAGGATCTCACAAGACGAGAGCATTTGAAATAGATGAGGCAAACCAACAAAAGTGGTTTGAAAGCACCTATTAGGTATAGCTAGCTCCAAACAACTGTATGTGAGTAGAGGTTTGTAATCAATGTAGACGATGGTTGGTCTGTCTCTACCTGTCTATATATCTGCCTTCTTGCCTGCCTGCCAGCCATTTCCCCTTCCTTCCAAGAGGTGAGACAGTCCAACTGTTTTGCTGTATTTGAAATTTGGGAGAAAATACAAGAAACTTAGGTAACTTGAATTTGGTTTGAAATGTGCTCCGATAAAGAGGGAACTCAAATATTTTAAAAGGCCTTTTAACAGCTAATCATTTTAGGTATGAGAATTTCCCCACTCCTCCTCCTCCCTCCCCCCCCCCCCCCCCCCCCGCTTCAACCCTCATACACACTTATGTCACAAAAAATTTTCTACTGAACTGACCAAGGTTAGCAAAATTGGTATTGATTATTGGCTGGTATTGATTATTCCTGGTATGCTGTAACTCACTTGTAGATAATGGTGATGAAATATAGGGGAAGGGGTGTACTCGCTAATCACTTTAGGTTTCTAAATCCATGTACCTGGAAAGTCCCATTATTTTTTTCCCCTCTAGTACGTTTGAGTTTTCCTCCAGGGAAATAATACCGTCCCTCTCCTTTCTGAAGGTCAGCCATAAGGGCATAGCAAAAATTGTCTGCAGCTACCCTGTTATGCCTAGAAGCAACCTCCAAAAAGAATTAAATGCATTCAGAAGATCTGCTATTCTCTTTAATGGAAGGAGTAGGGATGTGAGACAAACTGGGAAGAGATGCTTCAAGCATTTGTTACTCCCTGACTATAAGGCAAACCCTTGGCTGCTGGTCAGAGTGAGGTGATTAGAGTCGTGGTCTCAAGGGGAATAGTAGACTTCTCTGTCCACTCTGGTCTTGGCAGATACTGTTTTATGGCTAATTTCAGGATTTGTTTTATGGGCCAATTCTTGAAAGCAATTCAATTTGGGGAAAATTTTATATAAGATGCTGAAGCAGGCATTGATACAATTTGCAAAGAGAGATTCTGCCTACCTGAGAATTTATCTTCTTTTAAATTCCCCCTCTCTTAAAATTAATTTTTGTGTCTGGCATTCAGCTCAATCTGCCCTCTGGGAGAAAGACATGAGAGTCTCTTTAAATGTTGTCCAGGAATCTCTTTAGCACTTAGAATTTGCTTTAAACTGGTCACCTAATCCCACAGTCCCTAAGAGTTATTTTCTTTGTAACTTTTTAAAACAATATATTTTATTGATTATTTTACAGAGAAGAAGGGAGAGAGATAGAGAGCTAGAAACATCGACTAGCTGCCTCTTGCACACTCCCTACCGGGGATGTGCCCGCAACCAATGTACATGCCCTTGACCGGAATGGAACCTGGGACCTTTCAGTCCGCAGATGGACGCTCTACCACTGAGCCAAACCGGTTTCGGCTTCTTTGTAACTTTCAAAGGCCAGAGACATTGTACAAGTGAGTACACTCCCTCCCCCTGTATTTCATCACCATCCTCTACAAGTGAGTTAACAATCAATACCAGCCACTGGGAGTGAGGTCCTCATTGTCCTCTGGCTGGTGAGTGAACCAATCCCAGCATCCCATCATTAGAATAGGATTCTGAGAACCACTCAATTATGTCAAGTTGGTCAACAGTGCTGGCCAAGTCTTTTATGTGCTTACTGATTTTTGCCAACTTGTTCTGACATCAATTCTTAAGGGAGGAGTATTAAATTTTCCACGTGTAATTGTGAACGTGTTTATTTTTTCGTTCTTTCAGTGTTTAAGTATTTGAAGTTCTGTTATTAAATATATACATGTTAAGGGTTGTTATGACATCTTAATGAATTAACCTATTTGTAAATATTCAATACATAACATTTCATTCTGTCTCCAGTAACATCCTTTGTTATGAAGTCTACTTTGATATTAATATCATCATTCTAGTTTCCTTTTTATTAGTGTTTGCATAGTTAGATTTTCCTCATATTTTTTCTTCAGTCTATCTGGGTTATTTTATTTAAAGTAAGTTTCTTATAGACAACTAGTAGCCCTGTGCACAAATCCGTGTGCCAGTAGCTCTCTGCCGCCCTCCTGTAGCTCCCTCCTCCCTTGCCTCTTGCTCCCCCCTCATAGCTTGCTGCCCTGCCCCATCCTATAGCTCTCTATCACCTGCTTGTAGTTCACTGCCCCACCCTCCTGCAGATTCGTGATCTGGTCTTTATGCTGTTGCTTGTTATGCCTCATGGTGTAACAGATAATTAGCATATTCCTCTCTTATTATATAGGATGTATGGTTGATCTTAATTTTTTATCCAAGATGACAATTTCTCTTTTAATTGGAATTTTCAGACTGTTTATATTTGATGAAATAATAGCTGTCATTAGTTTTAAGTCAAACATATTGCTTGTTTTCCACTTGTCCCATCTGTTCTTTGTTTCTTTCTTCCTTTTTATCTCCTTTTTAAATTTTCATGTTTTATGGTCTCATTTGAGCTTCACTATTGGTTTATTAGCTATACTTCTTTAGTTTTTGTTGTTGTTATTATTGTAGATTTTCTCTGAGTGCTCTAGGATATGTATTATACAAGTTTAGCTTATCATAGCCTACCCTCGACCTTACATACAGTATAGAACCTTCCATCTATTTCCCCATGAGTCCCTGATGTCATTCATTGTAATTTTACATATGGTAGAAACACTAGAGTTAAAGAATGTGAAAAAAAAAGTCTTATATTATCCACATATAGTCCATATCCAGTGTCCTTTGTTATGCCAAATTACCACCTGGCATCACATTCTTTCTGCCTGAAGAGCTCCTTTGACATTTTTTTGCAGGGAAGGTCTCTGGCTTTTGTTTGTGTGAAAAGGTTGTGTTTTCTTCCAGTGCTTCAGATATGTCACTCCATTGTCCCCTAGCTGCATAGCTTCTCACAAGGCGTGCTCTTATTATATCTTGTTTTTCCTTGGGCTGCTGTCCATCACTGTTTTTCAGCAAGTTAATAATAATGCGCCTTATGTAGTTTCCTTTCTGTTTCTTCTGTCTGAAGTTTAAGATTCTTGGATCTATAGGTTTTCCATGTAAATTAACTTTGGAGATTTTCAACCATTATTTTTCAAATATATTATGTTTCCCCTCTCTCCTCTCCTCATAGAACTCCATTTACCATATGCTAGACCACTTGATATTTTCTTGAAGGTCTGGTTGTGGTAAAAATATTATCTCCCTGTGTTCCACTTTTAATAATTTCTATTCGTAGGAATTCACATCCACTATTTTTTTTTTTAACTTTGTAGTAACTGATCTGCAATTAATTTGACCCAGTGTGCTTGTTACAATATGGTACAGAAGTTCTATTTGGGCCTTCTTTTTATATCTTCTAGTCCTTTTATCATTACATTCATGTTTTCCTTTATACTCTGTAGCACATTGAACATTGTGAACCACAGACATTGTGAATTTTTTTTGTTTATTTATGGGTGCTGGATTTTGTTGCATTCTTTTAAATAATTGTGTACTTTGTTCTGACATGCAGTAAAGTTATGTAGAAGCAGTTTGATTCTTTCAAACCCTTTTTAAAGCTTTGTTAGACTGGTCCAAAAAGAAGTCTTTGTTTTAGGGCTAACCTGGCCCAACTAAGAAAGTGTTACCCTGAGAGGGCTCTGTCTTATGGCCTGTGTATTATGTGGCCATTCTGTGCTCTGACTAATAGGAATGTGATCATTTCTCAGCCTTGTGTGAACTCCAAGAATGGCTCAGCTTTTTCCTTGTTTTCCTTTTTCCAGCCTTGTGGTTTTCACTCCATATACTCACAGGTCAGTATTCAAGGAAAGATTCAGAAGGGCTGGTCTGGCTATCCCGGGCTCTTTCTTTGTGCATTTCCCTTATTTCTGATACACAGCCTGCACATTCTGGTTGCCTTGGCCTCCCTGCAATCTAATCTGCTCTGTGATCTGCATGTCCTCACCGCAGTGGGGCTGCTGCACCCTGTCTGGGCCTCCCCTTTCTTGCACTGCGGTCTGGAAACTGCCTCCAGGTAGTAACTGGGGTAATCACAGGGAGCGCTCACCTCCTGGGTTTTCCTTCTCTCCTAGATTAGAGTTCTGCTTTGCCTTCTGTCCAAAGTCTGCAAACATTGTTTTCACTTTTTGTTTTGTTTGTTTTCTAGTTGAGTATAATATATCAAGGGGGCAATTCCTGTTGCAGTTAATATACTTCATGGGCAGAACAAAAAAAATCTGCTTAACATGTTTAAGGCATCTTCTACTGCTTTTCTTCAAGTGACTTTTTAATGTCCTTGGCATAACTGTTAAATAACTATATGAGGTCATGTGAGGTGTGTGTGTGTGTGTGTGTGTGTGTTCCTGAGTTCAGATGAAAAGATTCCTGTCAGAGAATTGAGGTAGCAAGGGATATCTTGTTATGTGGATGAACTTGTTTTTTAACCTTAGCTAATGAGTAGGAGAGTTGGGGGTCCCAATCAGAAACAGATGATACATTCCAAGGGTTTAATGGAAGAGGAGTAAAGATAGACACTGTTGACATATTTGTGAGCAACATTATGAGAACCAACAAGAACCCAAAGACTAGCACTAATGGGGGTAGTTTTAGCATCCTTAGAACTGAAGGGACAAGACGAAGAAATGGTGAAACCAGAGCTTTCATGACACCTGGAGTCCTGCAAGAGGGGCCACTGAGATGGGGCCAAGGGAGCTCTCAGTTGAGGTTCTCAGAAGGAGAGCCTGAGGTGAGGCCTCACATGTAAGTGGATGATTGAGGAAGTGTTCTCTGGAGACACACATAGGAGAATAGGGGAACCAAGAGAGGGAAGGAGAGAAGGTCTTGCAAGAGTGCAGATTCAAGCAACATGTAGCCTTAGCACAACCCTGCAGATTTTTCTGGCATGAAATCATACCCCAGGGCTGTCACACTCCAGAGTTTGTCCCACCTCAAATCAAAGGAGCTGGGCTTTCATCCTTTTGTACCAGTCACTGGCTAACTTCTCAGGGACACAAACTCCCAAGCACTCCCAGCTCTCTACCTGTATTGGGTGAAGTAGCTCAGGTAGCTCAAAGGTGTGGTGGTTTTCTGGAGAGAGGTACAGCAGTCAGCCAACAAAAGCAAAGGACACAGAAACTGGGAAGTGAAGACACAGAAACAGTCATCTGGGCATGGCTTCCACAGAGTTCACCACAGGGGAGGAAGAAAATAAATACCCCAACCCATATACTCCCCATTCATCTCCCATTTGACATACCCAACTAGAACCGACACCGGGAGGCAACTCAGGTGGTGCAGGCATTGGGCTAACATCACTCATGCTCCAAAAAAGGACTCAGGCAACTGTGGCCTGCCACTCACCAACTCATCAAAGTGAATTCAGCATTTACTATGCGTAGAGCCTGAGCTCTGCACGGTATTTGATGTTTATATATCAAAAGAGTTTCTCCTAGTTGGAAAGCCAGAAGAGTTCTTGGATAGAGGACCAGTCAGCCATGGGAGGAAACTTCAAAATACATATTATTTGACAAGATTCTCCTTGAAACCAAGCTTGAGAAAATTTGAAAATGTTTGTCAAGAGTAAAAAATTGTTAAGAAAAATTAAGTGTAGCATCCATTGTCACTAACTCACAGCATACAAAACATTAATGATATTCTTTTAAGAGTACAAAATGTACCTTTTTTTGTATTGGACCAAACTCCCATGAACAAATTAGAAAGGGAACATTTCTGACAAAATAGATAATGCTGAAAGCACTCATGTTAAAAGATGCCCCAGCATAATAACTCTGATGATTGCCCATTATTCTTAATCATAGTGTATTGATTGGTAGGTTTTCACTAATTACAATAATATTTTGTGGGTCCGTGGGTCCTTTCATCCCTCATTTTAAAAGTGCTTTATAACTGGTCATTAGTCCTCCTTCAACATCCGAGGGACACATTTAAAGGTAACTTTTAGCAAAGCCAGCACTGATGCTCAGAATCCTATACTCTTCTAAACCTTTCCCATACCCAGGCCCACACTTTAGTTTTGTTTCCTGAAGCTTTGGAATGAGGAGCAACCAGTTCCTGAGCTATATACCCAGAGGGGAACCCAACAGAGGTGAATTCTTCATAGGCCATCAAAGGAAGACATTCAGAGTGTGGGAAAGGCCCTAAATCGTGGTGGCATTTGCTGTTGGCATGACCTGTTGGGTAAACTGGGACCCATATGGATTTATAGGGGAAGTTCACTAAAATGCTCATTATCAGCTTTTGTAATGGGAGAGAGGTGCTCTCTCCAGTGACCCAACTCCGCCCAAGGTGCAGGGGAAGTCAGTGGGAGAATCTTGGCACGAGAGTCCAGGGACTGCACTGTCAGCACTGGTTCCACCTCTGCTTGGCTTGTGACCTGGAGTGAGTCATGTCACAATTCTGAGCCTTTATTTCTTCATCCACCAATTAGTTTGCAATAATTTGGAGCCACATGTCACAAATGGGCAGCCTGCATGACAACACTGGCTATTAGCCTTGTTTTCTTTGGCCTGCACGATGTTTTTTTTGTTTGTTTGTTTGTTTTGTTTTTGTTTGTTTGTTTTTTTAAATCCATGCACTTCTGCTTTGCTTCAGCCCCCACCATTCCTTATTACCTTAGGCCCAGTCTTCCTCACTAGTTTCTGTCACTTCGCTGGGCCCTGTAGACAGTGAGGTTGCAATGCCTGCCTGAGCTGATCTCTGATGCTTCTTCCAACTCTGATACCCAGTGAGTCTAGGTCCTAAGCCTCAGCAATCAGGTAAGAGAATAATTACAGGACTAGGAAGCTTGAGAGAGAGAGAGAGAGAGAGAGTTTAAGACTTTTCAGATTCTTCTGTGTGCTGATAACGTAATCTCTTAGGCCTCTTCCTATAGATCTGGATAGCCAAGTTCTCCATTGCAGTCACAGAACTAGCCTTTTCTATCTCTTGTTCACAGCAAGTGATGATGTTGTGTGGCTTAGATCCCTGATTTATCTTCTAAACCTTTCCCGTTGACTCTTGGAGGTCCCCTAAGGGAAATAACCCACAAAGCAAAAGATCTTGTCTGGGACCAGGGCTGGAAGCAATGATAGAGGAAAGGGGTGGGAGAAAATGGTAGACACTATTGGAGAGTTTCCCCCAAAATTTAAGTGACAAAGGACCCATAAAGGTCTAGTTATTTGTAGCATTCTCTTTTTGTAGATTCCAAACTTTTGACTCTTTCAGCAGCTCCAGCCCTTGCCAACTGCTTTTGAAATAGTGTAGGTTCCCCTAAGCTCCCTGGCAGGGCTCGCTGTCTGCAGGGGAATTTGTTCCTGTTGACCTGAGGGCCCACAGCTGCTGCGGGTCCCCGGGGCCCAGGCACTCCGTACAATGCAGCCTTGTGTGGTAGAAACTTCCCCCACACATGTCTGCACACAGGAGTTCTGTCATTAACACGGGCTTGGTCATGGGGTGGGATGCACAAAGGGTGGGGAAATGACTTCTTTCTCAAAAGCTTTCTTTTTATAAGCTTGTCCCCCCTGCCCTCCCTAACAACCTGGAATTTTCTTTTGTGGCTGGAAAAAAACACATATTTCTCTTAAACATGACTCAGGAAGTTGTGTGTCCTCGGGGTCTGTTGGCTAAACAGATCAGGGAGACAGGCATGGAAAAGGACACAAACACAGATTCAAATCGAGAAGCTGAATCCATGAGCCGCAGCATGACTGTGGTTTCGCAGCCAACTTTCCTTTCTTAAGTGGTAATTGTCTTCCTCCTAATAGAAGTCATAGTCACTGTGGAAAACAAAGGGAATAAACAGCCATCTAACCTCACCGCCCCAAGTTTCCATGTTAGCACACTTTCTCGACATTTTTTTCCTGGACATAGGAATATCTCTTTAAATGTAGTTGAGATCATACCAGCCTCATCTCTTAAAGTCACGCTTTCCTTTTCAGGACATTATGAAATTTCTCTTAGGGAAGATAGAAGGCTTGTGTCATTTAATTTATTTGTAATATGATTTCCTGTGGTTTAGGAGAGATGGGAACATTTGTTCATAGGGTTTTGGCCACCGAGAGAGGAGATTCAATCCTTCCTTAAAAAATGCCAAGGGTTAGACTTTTACTGGACTTAAACTGCAGAGCCAATATCTCAAATTCTTGCCCATCTACATCTTTGATACGATTTCTAGCCATCTGCTCAGATCCACCATTAATAAAAATGCTTGGGAAAATACCTCAACTTTTCTATTTCTAGTATTATATTCTAAAAAAACCCTCTAAGATTTTACTTAAAACCACTCAATTTTAAAGCAACCTTGTTAGAAGTCCCAGTGTACTCCCCATATCCCAAGGATTTTTATCCTGGGACCATATACAAGTGGTATTATGGAGAGGAGGAAAGGATACACATAGGAAAAGGAAAAGTTACTAAGTATTTTTAGTGTTAAAAAAAAATCAATGAAAATGAAGTTTATGCTAAATAACCATATGTTCAGCCTCAAGCTTTACACAGATTGCAAAGTACCATGGGCTTCAACAAAAGAGCCAGTACCCTGTGTACACATTTCTCTTGTTAGATCCATCAGCACGAGCTGAGCAGTAGTTGAGGAATTCTACAAGGACAGATGACCAGCAGTACTAGGAGTGATGGGTCTTGCGCTGCCCCAACATGCCCAATCCCAGATTATGGGTGTAAAGACCCCAGGTACTGCCACATAAGGCAGTTCTCAAATGTGTAACCAAGGGAAGGTAGGGTCCTTGAATAAAAATGCACTAGAACTACACTGATGACTCCCTTTCCATGGAGCAGATATAGAAACACTCACAGCTGACCCCTCCTCCATTTAGAGTGAAACCAGGAGGCAGAGAAAATGTAATGCAAAGCTCTTCTATCAGGAAAGCAGCATTAAGCACAATTATGAAAACTTCCCAAACAGCCCAGTAAATGACTTTTTTTTTTTTTAAATTCTCGCACCTAATTCATTCAAGCATTGGAAAACAAGCGATTTGTCTGAAACTGGGCATTTACTAGAGCGTCATAGCGCTCTGGGGCATTAATGCTTAAGAGCTTTGCTAAAATTCTGAGAGAACCAAGGGAAGGTAGGGGACTTCTTGTCTGCTCTTTGAATGGACCTCCCCTTCCTCAGAGTCGGGGCCACTGCTGTTCCTGCCTATAGTTTTAGTTTCCAAATCTGATTGAGGCAGGAAGCATCCCACTGACTCCCAAGGACTGGCTGCTGCCTGATGGGCTGCTTGGGAGTCAACCGTGGCTGGATTAGATGGAACCAGGAATCGGGCTTCTGCAAAGTCCCAGTGGCCGCCGCTCTCCTGCCCGTGTTGCTAAGAACAGAGCATCATACTGTATCCCTGAGCCCTTAGATGCACTGATCCAGAGCTTCTCTTGGCAAATTCTTTCCCCCAAAAAACTTATTTATTTATTTTAAAAATGGAAAACATTTTTACTTGTCTTTTCTTATCACCTAAACAAAATCTGTTCATTGTAAAAAAAAAAAAAATTTATAATAACAATATGTACCAGGGGGAAAAAAGGGAAAAGAGAAAAACTTATCCATGTACTAGAGATAACTACTATTGTTTAAAAAAGATTTTCTAACGTTGGAAGTATTCTTTTTTAAAAAAATGTATATCTTTATTTCAGAGAACCAGGAAGAGGGAGAGAGAGATAGAAACATCAATGATGAGACAGAGTCATTGATCGGCTGCCTCCTGAATGCCCCTCACTAGGATCGAGCCGCAACCTGGCATGTGCCCTTGACTGGAATCAAACTGGGGACCCTTCAGTCTGCAGGCCAGCTCTCTATCCACTTAGATATTAACATTTAATATCTATCCTTTTTACACATATTTGTGTGAGGGTCTATATATTATATTGTATTGGTGACCTGCATTTTATACCTAGTATGTGAAGATCATCTTTCCATGTCATCAAGTATTCATTCCAGAAGGCTGCCTCCCAGTGACATCAGCTCTGAAATGCACCACCCATCTACAAACTCATCTTGAGATACAGGGAAGACTACTGGGTATTCTGCTAAGGAGGGGTGTCCATGCACCTCAAAACATTGCAAACAGGACTCTTACAGATAGATGCAAAAGGAATAGGGACCTAAGAGATGTGCCTGCTACTTAGGAGAACCTGGCACCTGAAATGCAGCAGAAGACGAAGCAAGGACAGAAGACCACCCCGAGGCTCATCACTGGAAGCCACCGCAGGTGACAAGGAAAGTGCCAGGGCTGAGGCTACAGCTGAAGAGTCACCTGATCAGCGAGGATGAAGAAGAAAGGGCCACTTCGCAGGAGTCATGCTGACCTTGCACCACTCTGTGATGCTGGGCCATTTCCCTAACTCTTCCTTCCACCCAAGTGGAGGCTGACGTGAAAGGGTCCACTTTGCTCCTGAAGTGAGACTTAGAAAGATTACGGCCCTACCAAGAAAAAAAAAATCATTGTTGAGTCAGAGAAAAGAGGCAAGTCCAGGGCAGACAGAGCTAGCAGCCCAGAGCATGTCACGGAAGAGATTGCATCTATTTCAACACTTAAATGTTCAGGGACATTAAAAACCTTTCAAAATCATGAGCTCTTGAAGCACACCAGACACTTCTGCTTCTCCACAGCGACTCACCTTCCCCTGAAAGGTAAACCCAGGAATCAGGGTTATCTTTTCTGTTCTGGTCTCTGTTCAGTGCTTAACTCACTGTTGCTGGTGCTCTGTGGCTGAGGGCGTGACAATTCCTTTTAGTCTTCCTTTCTCAGCCCACGTGGGGACATCAGGATGGAGCTGGGTATTGCAATGCCTGCATAACTAATTCTGTGTGAGCAGAAGTTCTCTTTCCCAACTTTGGAATCAAGCCAGGCCAGCAATTGTTAACTGGGGACTTCCAAGGTCTGGCAACTGTTTCTTTGAAAGTCATTTCTGCTTTATTCTCACTTTGTTTTGCAAGAGAAATTGCTAGGTCTCAGTTGTCTAGTAGATTGTTCAAGGTGAATGTTAGCAACAAAATTTATAATTTTCTTCTGCCATATTGTTACTGAAACCACAGATACTGTGGGAATGATCTGGTTCTACCAGCACTATCTTCCCTGATAAGTGTGAAATAATCTATGCTTCCTAATTGGCCTGGTTTTGAGAGGAGTTAAAATGGATACTACTTAGTTAAAAAAAACAACATAATAATTTCATTGATTTTGATATTCATTTTTTGAAAAATAAAGAATATTTTTTTGAAAAATCTTTCCATTTTATTTATGTGAATCCAACATTTGTTCATTCATTCCTTTATTCAGTAACCATGCATTAAGCTCTGCCACAGTGCTGGGTGTTTTAGGAGATGCAAAGTTGAAAAAAAGACATAGCTGTGTCCCCTTACTACCTAATAGAAAGATAAAAAAATGTTCATAAGTAAGCACATTGTGTAATTTAATCAACAAACTATAGGAGACTGTTCTTGTTCTTTGAACTTACAGTGTCCCAAATATCTGGAGCAAAAGGGCTCAGACAGAGATGTTGCTGTGTACAAAGACATTTATATTAAATACTAGAGGACTGGTGCATGAAATTTGTGCACTGGTGTGTGGTGGGGGTGTCCTTCAGCTCAGCCTGCACCCTTTCGTAGTCTGGGAGCCTCTTGATTGATCTCCCTGCCACCGGCTGGGCCTCCATCTTTGGGGTGATGGTGGTGTGATGGCAGGGGGGCCCCCAGACCAGTCGCATTGCATCCGCCTTGGCAGTCAGTGATGGGTCACCGCAGCTCCTGCAACACAGGAGGAACCTAGAGGTCAGCAGTTCAGCTTACTCGCCAGTCCCCACCCTAGTGTTCAGTCATCTGTCCGGTCATTTTGGACATTACAGATCCTGGCTCTTTATATAGTAGGATAAGCAGGAGCATAGGAAGACACTAATTTAGTTTTTCTCTTAAAATACATAGGTTCTACTGTTATGGGGAGGCAATATTATGATGCAACGCTAGAATCAATAGCCCTGAGTTCAAATCCTGACTCTGCCAATGACTTAATTTCTTGAAATCTCCATTATTCTATATTAAAATTGGGACAACAATGCCCAGTGTGTGGTGTCGTAAGGAATAAATGTAGAAACTCCTCGAGAGCTCATGGCACCATGCCTGGCACACTGTGGGGCTCCACAGGTTTTGGTTTCCTCCAGTTGTGAGCGAAGTGGATACAGCCTGTGGTGAAAGCCTCCCAATGCCTCTGGGTCAGGCAGCTCCCCAGAGACATCTGAGGCCCCGTAGTTAATGAGTCATGTCAACGAATTAAGCATCACCTCATACTCCTTGCAAATGCCAGCACGTTGAATCCCTAGGAGATATGGGAAAATTCATTTGGCAGGTATTTTTGCCTGCTGGGAGAGGACTGGGATGGGGGATCTGAAGTGAGACATGGACCCAGAGAGAGGAGTCACGGGAACAAAGGAAAGTTTTGTGTCCTTTGCAAATTGGTTCTGGCAGGAGGGCCTTAGTCAGAGCATTGCCATTTTGGGCCTCCTGAGGATTGATGGTGGGAGTGAGGTCCATGTGAACCTCAGGGGATTCTCAGAGTTTCTGGGTAAAGAAATGAGCGGGTAAGCATTTTTTATTTTTTTTTTCTTTAACCAGAAAAACCTAATGTCATAACAGCCCCAGACAGGAAAGCAGAATGCAGACTTGGCAGTGAATCACAGAAGGGTGTCTCAGATGGAGCCTGTGTCATGAGAACTTGATGACAAACAAAGCCCCAAGCCCCCCCACTCCACCCCCACCCCAGTGAACAGGCAGCTGCATCATTTCAACTGGATGAAGTGGGGTGGGGGAGGGAGGCTGGAGGAGATGGGCCTCACACAAGTAGTCCTCCTGCTCTAGGTTGATGAAACTAAATGCACCAGCTCAGGTTAGCAGGAAGGAGTTGCATCGAGTGGGGAGGTGGGGCCAGGAAAAAGAAGGGGTTACGTTGAATGACTTCAAAGGTCCCCACCTAACTTGCCATGTTATGATTCCATGAGACCTAACAGGCCCTACATTGCCCAAGGAAGCATCGATAATTCAGGTCTATTAGGTCCCTGACTGTGAACTGGCACTCTCCATTTTTTTACAAGTTTATTTACTCCCTCTTCCCATCCTCCCCCCACCTCTTCCATCCCCGTTATTAGGAACATTATGCAACTAAAAAGATGCCCTTGGAGAAAGGTATATTTAATGGCAAAAAAAGAAAAAAAAAAGAAAATGCAGGTCACAAAAAGAGTATGACCCCATTGTTATTTAAAAAACAGAAAAGACTGGAAAGATATCTCAGGGATTAACTCTGGAGCTCAATTCTGGAACTTTTTTTTCCTTTTTCTTATCTCAGTTTTTTAAATTATTTACAAATAAGCATGCATTATCTTGAAATTAAGAAAAGTCAAAATTATTTAATTTAAAATATTATTTAATTTTAAGAATGATTTAATAATTTTTAAAAATGTCCACTTAGAAAATGGTAGTCTTTTACTAAATATGACTATAAACTAAATATAATTTTGTCTCCTGCATTTAAATATTTTCCATGTTGTTAAAAATATCGTAATTATATTTTTAACAGCTGCATTGTATTTCATTATATAAATATATCATAATTCTTGTCTCATTTCCAAACTGTTGGCTATTTATATTGTTTCCAACATTTTATTATTGAAAATGATGCTACAAGTAATATCTTTTTAGCTGGTTAATTTTCTGATAGCTTTCTTTGAAAATTATCCACCTACAGATTTTATCTTACCCCTGATTGCCTTGGCAGGATTGAATTTCAGTAGTTCAACATTTACACAATGGCATAAGCATCTTTTTCTTTCTGACTATATCCCCAAAATAATGGTGTGTGTGTGTTGTGTGTTTTTTAAATAGGCTCCCTCTCTCACTCATATAAGCTTATTAGGCATTTCAATTGCCAAGACAGCTGCCAATCAGAGATTCGAGCCTTAGAGATCACTCAGTCCTGTGTCCATTTACAGGAAGGAAGCTGGGGCCGGGAGAGGTGGACTGACTGGCGGGAGAACACAGGGTTAATTAGTGACGGAGCTGGCATAGCAACTGTGTTCGTATTTGCCAAGGACCTGGAACTTTGGAGGATCATAAACAGTAAACCATGACAGAGCAGAAGATAGAATGAAAAAAACCCTTAGTGGTAAGAGGGGAAAGGAGCAGATAGATGGATGGGAGAGGGAGGGAGGTTTGGTTCGGGGGGGGGGGTTGGGTGGGTGTGGGGGGTATGGAGGGGAAAGAGAGAATTGAAACCAAGGACAAGAATGTAAAGCAAACAAGGAAAAGGAAAAAGAAAACAAGGAAAGTTAAAATATTGATGAGACACACTGAGACCAGTTTGGCTCAATGGATAGAGTGTCGGCTTGGGGACTGAAGGGACCCAGGTTCGATTCCTGTCAAGGGCATGTACCTTGGTTGCGGGCATATCCCCAATAGGGGGTGTGCAAGAGGCAGCTGATAGATGACTCTCTCTCATCAATGTTTCTAGCTCTCTATCTCTCTCCCTTCCTCTCTGTACAAAATCAATAAAATAAAAAAATAAAAAAATATTGACAAGACAGCCCAATAGCCAGTACCAGTGGCGTAGGGAAACCAAGACAGCTGAATAAACTGACAGCAACTTACAGCAGATACAGAAGGTCCCCTCCCTAGAGATAACATCTAAGCCTCGGTTACATTTTAGCTCCAGGCCCAGAAAAGTAGCAAAACCTGGTGGGTAACACCAAGACCAGCGGCAATGACTAAGGAACCTCTGCCCCACACAGGCCAGCCGGTGAAGACCATGATCCTGAAGGAGCACAGCTAGAAAGCCCATGAATATTCTATGAATCCTCCCCTTAAGACCTCCCGGAAACCCCCAGCCTTGAAAACCCCTCAAAACAAAGGTCTCGCTTTCCCTCCCAGGAGCACACCCCATCTCTCCCACCTCCTCTTCCCTCACAGTCATGCATCTCCTCAACTCTAAGGGACCCCACGAGCCTGCGACCAGGCAGCAATGGGCAGTGGCAGTTGGTCCCGGACAAGCCCCCTGAATCTGTCCCCAAGGCCCCCTTTTCTCTGACTTCTTAGTGAGCCAAAGTGGAACAGAGAGCCTAGGTTCAGTTCCCCAGCCTTTTCCTCTACAATTCACCTGGACTTCCTGTTGTGGCATTTTTTCCTGCACAAAGTCAAGAATCCACACACTACCGGCTGGCCCTAGGCAGACCTGCTCAGGGTCAGGTCTCCTTTTCCGTTAACAAGGAGACCCTTTATGGCAGGGAGTCTCAATCATGACACAGTTGGCATTTGGGGCCAGTGAATTCTTTGTTGTGGGTGGCTGTCTTGTGCACTGTAGGATGTGTATCAGCAGCTTTGGCCTCGACCCACTGGAGGCCAGTAGCACCTCCTCCCGCCCAGTTGTAACAACCAAAAACAATTCCAATCACCAAATGTCTCCCCGGGAGACAAAATCACCCCCAATCGAGATTCACGTTTTGTGGTATTGTTCTCCAGTGATTCCCCTGGAGAAATAATTTCCCCGCCTCCCCTCCCCCAACTCCTTACTGCTGGAAAAAAAAAAAAAAATCTAAAACATCTCCTGAAAGAGGAAATTGGAAGCAAAACGTTCTAACACAATTTATAGAGTGTCCCAAAGACAGTGGAAGTCTGTGCTGAAAGACAGGGAGGGCAATGATTAAATAAAGCCCATTTGTCAGATAAAGAAAATGAGACCGGAAACACAGAATTTGCTTTAGGCGCTAGGATGAGTCAGAGAGAAACATGAGTTTAGGCTCTGACCTTTAGAAAGAAGAAAAACAAATTTATCACTAGGCCCTCCCCCTGTAATCTTTGTGAGAACAGGAAGGAAATCTCTGCTCTTCCTAGAAGCTGATGAAACATCAGGGTTTGGAAGAGACATTTAGAAATGTTCTTTTGAAGGACAGAAGCGGAGGGTGGTACTGGTTTTTTGTTTGTTTGTTTGTTTTGTTTTTTTAATAAACCTTGCGCACCAAACACTAAAGTTTTTGATGTACATTATCACCCCAATCCCTGTTATTATGCCCATTGGAACTGAAGGTCAGAAGCTAAGTAGCTTGTCCAAGGTCATACAGCTAAGTGAGGAGGCCAAGATTTCAAAGCAGGCCTGCCTGATTCTCAAGGCCCCATTTATCTCTTGGCATCCCTGCCTCAAGGCCATGGACAACCTAACTTCTATAAGACTGCTACTGTTTCATTTCAGGGTGTTTGCTAAGAAACCCCATAGTTCACCTCAACATGGACACATGCAGGAGTCCTGGGCACTGCCTGTGACAGAGGCAAGATCCTGGGAGAGATCCCCTGAGGTTCACCTCCATCCCAGCTGTGCAGGGAAAGTCACAGAATATGTCTTAGAAGGTGCTGTCGACATCCAGGTCCTGGGCTTGCACTCATCTCAGTCCCTTCCTCTGGCTGCTTGTCACAAACCAGGAGCTGCCTGCCCTGCCCCAGCTCCCAGAGCACAACAGGACTGCCCTGCTCCTGGCATGGTGCTTTAGTTCCTTTCTTTCACAAACGCAATCAGACTTGTTTGGAAGACTTCTGTTTAGAGCAATTTTAGATTCACAGCAAAAGTGAGCGCAAGGTACAGAGATTTCCCATAGACACCCTGCCCCACACATGCCTAAGCTATCCCGTTACCAATATTTCCCCAAAGAGGGGTATACATTTGTTCCACTTGAAGAACTGACATTGACACATCATAATTACACAGAGTCCATTGGTTTGCATTAGGGTTGACTCTTGCTTTGACTTTCTAAATTTTTAAGAACTTTTTTTTAAAAAAAGAGCTTCTATGAGATCTCATTTTAAAAGCCATTTTGTTTCCACTGAAGGGAGGGCTGTAGGAGACAAGAGCTGTTTTTCAAACCTTTTCCCTTGTGTGGAATATCCTGAGTTATTTGGATGTGTAGCCCAGATGTCGCATCCCTGCTCCCAGGATGATAAAGTTATAATAACGATAATAATGGTAATAAATGGAATAACTGGCTTAGTCTGAGCCATGCACTTTATACATGAGCATGCACTTTTATATACTTTTAAATGAGGAAACGAGGTCCAGAGACCAGTCTTGTCTGAGGTCACCCAACCAACTAAAAAATTCAAAACCTTAGACGACAAAGGAGTGAAATATTTCAATCTGATTAAAAAGGATTTCTGCTTTCAGGCAAGCTGCATTGAGGCAGTGCCGAGAGCAGCCCTGCTCCTTTCCACAAATATTTACTGAAATTCTACCACGAGCCATTCAAAGAAGCTTGGCGTTTTAGGCAAGATGAGAGTTCCTCCTGTGAGATTTTAGCACTGGATAGAGGCATGAAATGTCCTAAGAAAGTTTTTGCAATATGAAAAACCTCTCCTATTAAACACCTCCACCTGGAGAGCCACCTCTCCCATCCTTTCCCTTCACCAGGGAAGGCACCAGCCTTTACACTTCCTGTTTGTTCGCCTTTACCCACTCAACCAGGGCTTCCCCTCCTTCTCTATGAAAGGTTCCCCAGGGCCAACGCTGCCCTCCTCAAGGCCAGGCCTCGTGGGCATGCAGTCCTTACCTTAGCGTCTTCTCTGAGGCATTTGGAACTCTCACCAACTTCCTCTTCCTTCAAACTCCCTCCCCTAGAAACTCTAGCAACTTCCTGCGATCAACCTTTCTCCCCCTCTCCCCCACTCCTCCGAAGCACCTTCTCAGCATCTTTTGTTATAGTTAATTTCAGGTGTGGAACTTTAACTGTGCTTCCTGCATAATTAACTCACAATGGTTTGTGGGGTGTGTATTTTCCGCCAGTTTTCTTTTTAAAAAAATCTTCCTTGTTGGAAGTATTACTTGGGTCTCCTTTTCCCCCCATTACCCTCTTCCAGCCCACTCCCAGGGTCTGTGTCTAATGAGCTTGTATGCCTATATGCATAACCCTCACCACCCCATTGTCTGTGTCCTCAGGTTATGTATAGTGCATACAAGTTCATTGGTTGATCTCTTCCCACCCACCCTCCTCTGCCTTCCCTCTGAGGTTCAACAGTTTGTTCATGTTTCTATGTTTTGGGGTCTTTTTTGTTGTTGTTGTTCATCTATTTATTTGGTTCATTAGATTCCACATATAAGTGAGAAAGTGAGATCATGTGATCCTTATATTTCTCTGATGCTTATTTTGCTTAGCATAATTCTCTCTATTACAAATAGTAAGAGTTCTTCCTTTTTTTAAATTAATTAATTTTTTTTTTTTTTATTGTGTGTAGTGTTCCTTTGTGTAAACGTACCACAGTTTTTTTATCCACTCATCTTCTGATGGGCACTTAGGCTGTTTCCAAGTCTTAGCTATGGTGAATTGCGCTGCTATGAACATAGGCATGCCTTCATGATGATTCTGATGAACTAAATCAGCATTATCCCTACCTAGCTGGGGAGGGCGGGGCGGGGGCGAGGAATGAGAAAACTGAGAGGCCCACAACCTGCCTTGAGTTAGTGCAGCCATTCAGTGAGAAGTCTAGTTCCCAGCTCTCTCACAGCTATGAACTTGACTGTCTCTTCTAGGCATTCACTGTCAACCTTCATAGCAGAAGCAGCTCGTTGTTTGCTCTAAACTTTATTTAGGAAAGATAAAGCCTGCTGGGTGTGGAAAGAACACAGGTTTGGGGAGAGAGTTGGACTTAAAGGCCTAGACCTGTGAACACTTATTTTGTTGAGCATTAATTTGAACTATGCATTTTCTGAAGAGTCCAGCTCCAGGAGGCTGTAAAGGGTTACAGATTTAACCTCCTGGTGGCTGATTGCACAGCCACATCCCAGAAAACATGGCACTCCTTCCAATCTTCCCAGAATTAAGCTTATAGAGTTCCAGTTAGAGAAGAGAGCCATTCGGGGTAACGCAGCAGATGCAAATTGTGTGCCCGAATTGATTTTGCATTAATTTATCATAGGTTATTTCCATGCTGCTTAAATACCATTTTTAAAAGCTTTTATGGAATGGCATTGTTAAAGCTCATTTGTTCCCACTGAACAGAGGGCTCCAGGAGGCAAGAGCTTTTTTTCAAATCCTTCCCCTGTGGGAAGGTATTTTCACTGGTGAGGAATGCTTGGTAATGAGCTGTCTGTTTGCACAACTCCTGCGCGCAGGTTGTGTTGCTTCTGTATTTTTCCTTTTGCAAGACATCACGAGGCATCAGCTTCGGCTTTCATACTCCCTTAGAGGACCAGCCCTGCCGCCCACTGGAACGGAGTGCAGCGGTGGGTCCTGTGGGAACCTGGGGGCTCAGATAAAGGCTCTGTGTGTCCGTGCCGCACAGTGGGGCTCATGAGCCTTGGGGTCTGAGCTCTTGGCTCTACCACTTGAACAAAATTCTTTTAGAAACCATCAAATGAAGAGCAAAAAGGTAGTCTATAAACCCATCTGTGTTTTTTTCTTTTCTTCCTTTTTTTTTTTTTTTTTTTTTTTGAGGGAGGGAGTGAGGGGGGGAAAGAGAGAGAGAAGGAGCGAGGGAGAGAGAGAGAGAGAGAGAGAGAGAGAGAGAGAGAGAGAGAGAGAGAGAGAGAGAGAGAGAGAGAGACTGGCTCAGATAGAAGACATAAACATGATACAGTAGCTCCTCTTTCAGCTTTGGAAGCATGAACTTGATGATATATAGAGTGACACAGCACACTAATAGCACATCCATGGTTCTTTCTATCAACTATGGTGGAAGCAGGCAGTGGGCCTACAGCTATATGTCTTCATGGGCGTGGTTAATTTTTTTTTAATTTTTAATTTTTTTGCTAGTCTTGGGTTTATTTTTGAGATCTTTTACACGTGGTTTGATTAATGGAGTCCTCATTCCCAATTAAATACTAAAGCACTTAGTATATTTTTATGGGAACTACTGGAAAGAAATGGAAGATGAATGGTGTTCCATCCAACCATACCACATTGATTGTGAAATTGACAATCTGTGAGTGGTGAGAAGTTGGGGAGTGAGGTTGTTAGGATGTCTGCTATCCTAAGACTAATTCGGCAGAAGACTGTGTACTCAAGGACAATTATACTAACCTGACAGGGAAAGGTAATTTGTTACAAAGCTGATTCAGTTACCAGGGCTCTGCTCATTTTTAGATTCTAGCACCACCTAGAGGAGAGAATAAAATAATTCTCATCTACCCCTGAGTCAAAGGCATCTTTCATTTCTACTAACCATGTTTCAGTTTTACAGAACCACCTTCATTTTTATAACTCATTTGATATTCAGGTAATTGTCTGTGAGGTGAGAGTTTCTATTCATTTTGCTGATGAAGAAACTTATCTCTCCGTGGCTTACTGTGCAAAACATTTGACCAAGTTTTCATGTGACCGAAAATATTATTCATGAATTGATTCTTCTTTAAATGGCTTTAATCAGATATAATTTATATGCTGTAAAATTCACTAATTTTAAGTGTATAATGTAATAAATGTTAGTGAATTTACTGAGTTGTGCAGCCATCATCATAATGCAGTTTTAGAACATTTCCATCACCCCAGAGAGGTCCCTGTAGCCTCTTAATCTCTCTTCCAATCACCAGCCCCAGGCAGTCACCAATCTGCTTTGTGTCTCCACAGGTTTGCTTTTTTCTGAGTACTCCAATGAATGGAATCATACAACAGGTGCTCCTTTCCCGCTGGCTTCTTACATGTAGCATAATGTTTTTGAGGTTTATCCATGGCGCAGCATTAACCAATATCTTATTCCTCTTCACTGTTGAGTCATACTCCGTTATAGTGGTAGACCACATTTTATTTGTCCATTTATCACTGTCAGACATTTGGGTTGTTCCCATTTTCTTTTTTGCTATTATGAATAATGCTGCTATGAATATTGGCATGCAAATCATCTTTTTAGAAAGAAAATGTCATTTCTAAAAAGGCAGTGAATAAAATGTGTAGAAGAACAATTATGCAAATTTTCTATATTAAGGAGAAAAATTAGGACAATCTGGAGTTGCTCAGAGAGAAGGCATCTGATTCCTGGGTTCCATATTTATGCTTAGGAAATTGGGAGCTCTTGGAACCACAGTTGTGCAGAAATGCGGAAGTGAGGGGAAATAATTCAGGATTTGCTTTGATGGACTTGCAGAATTCAAAGGCAGTTCTTAAGGAATTTCCTCTGGTTGAATCAATATAATATGTAGCAGCTGCAGACTTCAGTAACATGCCTGAGGTTGGGAGTTCATTTATAACTCCTCCTTGTCCTCAAGAGGACGGTTAAGGAGCCCTTTGAAAACTAAAATAAACTGTAGGGCCAGATGCATCTGAGTCCAAATCCAGCTTCTGCCAATATGCTCAGGGCCTTGGCCAGTCAATGTTCTCATTAGTACCTTGGAAAGCAATGGCACCTACCTTACAGGCTGTTGGGAGGACTCACTAAGATGGTGTATGCAGAACACTTAGCATAGAGCCGAGCATACACTGAGGTTTTCTTTTTTTATTATTCCTCACTGGAGGTTATGTTCATTGATTCTAAAGAGAAGAAAGGAGAGAGAGAGAAAGAGAAACATCAATGTGAGAGAGAAATATCACTTGGCTTCCTCCCATCCAGGGTTTGAACCCACAACTGGGGTACGTGCCCTGACCAGGAAATGAACCCACAACCTTTCAGTGCGTGGGACGTCATTCCAACCAACTGAGCCATGGTGCACAGTGAGTTTTATGCTATTTTTTAGAATTGGACTGTGCTCTAGATACCCAGAAACAGTGACATTGACCTCTGTTTATTGCTGAGAACCTTTTACAGTTTTTTTCATTGGATGTTTCTGGCCCAAAGTTGAGTGGAAAATGCACATAAGTTTCCTTTAGAGGTGATACAATGCTTATGAAAGTGAACCTCATAAGGAAAAACATCACACAGACTGCCATAGGCTGGCAGGAAGGTTTAGTGCAAATCTGAAGGGACTGGTTTGGACCTAAGGGGATAAACACCAGCATGATGAGTTCCCAACTCATTTTGCATATGAAATCATTGTCTATGATTCTACAGAGTTTTCTCTATGGGAGACAGTCAGAGGTCCTTGGATTTAATAAAAACTTAATGCCCCGTGAGGAGAATTATAAAGAATACACATACTCAATAATAGGCAATATGTCAGATGCAATAATTGCCAGTTTTAAGTCATCCTTCCCGCTGTCTCTCTCCTTATTAGCTGTGCACCTGATATGTGGTTAAGAAAACAGGGCCAGGCCATATGAAGTCTCTGTGAGAACAGGAAATGAAATACAAATTTTGCTGCCAGAAAATATGTCAAACACTCAACAAAACCATCATCTTTAAAGTGACAGCAACATATGAAAAATATATAAATCAGGGGACTTTTCCTCAAAAAATCTCAAGGCTTTTCTTTCATTTGGGGTAGGAACATGAGTACTCCATGAGCTTCTCAGGCCTTTATATTCACCCAAGTGGTAAATTTATGAGGCTGACATGACCCCGAGTCCCAGACACATGTCTTGAAAGGTGAAAATGGTAGGTTAGCATGGTGTACTCAGGTAGGCTAAGTCGCCACCTCAGACAGTGGTTTATGAAAAATTGAATTTATTTAGGAAATGGGAATGTGGGATGGGATATTCACAGGAAAGGGCTGCACAGCTATAGTCCTAACATTTCTGTTGGAGAAAGCTAGGATTTGAGAAGGAAAAGTCATTAGATACGCTTGTTTGTCACCAGAAGAAAGCAGTTCAGTCAAGCAAAGAAGGAAATACAGATGTTTTCAGAGTGCTACAGGTATACGTAGGGGAAAACCTCACAGAACTGATGAGGTGAGATGTAAGTACAATCGTATTAGATGTTTTGGGACATTGATTTATTGGCTCTAATTTTTGGTAGGCTTGTAGCCACACCCTCTGCTACGTGACTTTGCAATTCTTCCTACTAGATGCATGTATGTTGGGTTTGAACATGGGCCTTACTGTGGCCAGTGGAAAGTGGGCAGTGTGACAAGGTACCAGTTCCAGTTTAGTCTTTAAGGGGCATTTGAGTTTTCAGTTGCCTTCTTGTGCTTCTGCCATTGTCTTGAGAAGAAAATGCTGCCCAAGAAGGAGCAGGATAGACACAGGAAGCAGGTCTTGACCGTGTTACCCTCGGTCAGCTGGCTCCCAATAGACGTATAAACAAGAGTAAGTGTCTGCTGTGTAAAGTCACTGAATTTTTTTTTAAATACATTTTTATTTATTTCAGAGAGGAAAGAAGAGGGAGAGCAAGAGAGAAACATCAATGATGAGAGAGAGTCATTGACCGGCTTCCTTCGGCACGCCCCACACTGGGATTGAGCCCTTAACCTGGGCATGTGCCTAACCAGGAATTGAACCATGACCTCCTGGTTCATATGTCGATGCACAACCACTGAGCTATGCCAGCTTGGAAAGCCACTGAATTTTGAAGCTGTAAGGAAGCATTATGGTAATAATAGTTTACTGACCCCCTTAACCCTTTTCTACCCCACTTTCCCTCTGGTAACCACCGTACTGCTGTCTATGTCTTTGAGTTTTGTTTGTCTTATTTGTTCATTTGTTGCTCTCAGTTTTATATCCCACAGTTGAGCGAAATCATATGGTTCTTGACTTTTTCCTTCTGGTTTATTTCTCTTAGCATGATATTATCAAGACTCACCCATGTTATTTCAAACTAGAGGCCCAGTGCATGAAATTCGTGAGCAGGTAAGGTCCCTAGTGGCTTCTGGCTGCCAGCCGGGTCCTCCTTTCTCTGGCTGCTGTCTGGGGCCTTCCTTTGTTCTGCGCCACCCCCTGATGGTCAGCACATGTCATAGCTAGTGATCAAACTCCCAGTTGGTTGAACTTCCAAGGGGACACTTGGCTGAATAGTATTCCCTCAAATGCCTCTTATTTCAGGCATTTTCCTATCTTGAGAATGGAAATTACTTTGCATTCTCCATTTATTAAAATGTGAGCGCTGTGAAGGTGGGGTACTGATCTGACTGGTTCAATGATTCACCCTCACACTCACACTGGACCTTACTCATTCTGTGCCACTGAACGGTATACTGGTCTTTTAAAAGAAATCTGCTGCATCTTGCTCCTCATGGAGAGAGAGGACTGGGAGCAGGGGTGGCTCGCTGTAACTCTGTAATCCGCCTTTGCAGTATACAGGGAAGGGCCTCATAGGCACACATTTCTGTCTCTAGCTCAGACATATAGCACGCAGGCTCTAAAAACCCATGTGCAGAATGAGGAATATTGTTTGCAAATAGAGGGTCACTGCTAATTTCACACTTTTAACTCATTAATGTATATTTACTTTTGTTTTTTTTTTAAGCAATTAAGGGACCAGGCATAGAAAGCATAGATTGTGAAGCAGAGAATAGATATATGTACCATTTCCAATGCTTCACAGAAGAAAAATTCAGGAAAACTGAGTGTCCTACATTCATAATTTTCATTCTGAACCCAAACTTGTATGCATATCCACCCTCCTCTACAAATACTTTATTATAAACATCATCAACCATGCTTGCCCTGAGCCTGCAGCTCAGAAAAGCCTTCTTTAGCCAGCAACATCTCTTCCAGAACCAGCAAACCTGATTTTCATTCCTGATAGAACTTCATCCTGTTCTTAGGATAAATCTATTGTGGAATGCTGGGCTTTGGGACAGGGAAACTTGAAACCCTTGTTTATAGAAGAGATTAAAACTCACCCACATCTGTTTTGTTGAGTGCCCTGTCTAGACATTCTTTGCTCTCACCATATTTAAGAAAAAGCTTACTGATCCTTCCTCTAGAATAGGGGTGTCGAACTCAATCAGAGAAGGGGCCAAAATCTAAAATCCAGCCTAAATCGAGGGCCGAATGGTTTACTGAACAGTCATAAACTGTCATTGTGATGGAAACGCAGCGGAGTGCAGTGATGACAGCGCGATGCGGGCCACATTGCAAGGCCTGGAGGGACGGATTTGGCCCGAGGGCCTTGTGTTTGACACATGTGCTCTAGAGAGAGGATTTGTAGATCATTGGATCACGAAGGCAAGTAAACGAAGGGCACACTGTGTTTAAACTTTACAAAAACAGGAAGCCACTCCTTAGTTTGCCACACCCTACCATCATGGTGAGGCTGGGATCCCAAGTCCTGTCCAGAATATCTGAACATTCTGAATGGATGCATATCACTGAGTATTTGTTTTCTGTGTCAGAGAGACATGCTCCAAGTGCACTACTCTGGTATGAAATTTTAGAACAGTGGAGGAGAATATCAGTACCTTTTGCCCAGATTATTTAATGTGAAGAATCCAATTGGAATATACATTAGGAGGGAGTGATGTTCTATTTCCCAGTGTCAGACTGAACTAGGATGAAATTCACTTCAGTGTTCTTACCTAGAATAAAGCAAACAATTGCTTGGGAACTGGAAAGAGTAACTAAGCCTGCATTTCAGTTGGATTTCTATCCAGTCTCTGCCTTTAGAAGTTAAAATGATTAGTGTGACAAATTTCCATTTATCTTGTGTTTGATTACTTTTCATTTTTAAGTTACAAGATAAAAATGGTATGAGAAAATTAAAATATCTCAAAAGAAATTTAAACCATAAAAATTTTGGTACCTTTAATGAATTTTTCAATCTCAAGTCAAAGCTAGAAATATCTCACGTGTGAACTAAATGCCCTTAGGAATCATACTGTAGTACTTGCCTCTCCCCCTCAATAATGCAAATACATTGATTCTTCACCAACAATTTTTTTTTTTTTTTTTTTGCTAGAGGCTGAAAAATGCCCTTTCCAGTGAATTTCCATATTCAAGAATTTCTCAAGGCCTATGCCTGGTAAGACCTATTTTACACCTCTAAATTGCCAGTAAGAATTGGTCTCCAAGAATCTTTCAAGGAAGTAAAAATGTATTCCAAAGAATACTTAAAATCCTGTAGCATTTGTTCACTTTATCCAAGAGGGAAGAGAAGTCACAGAGGGTCCTCTGCATTCTTGCTACACAGGGGACGGGCATGTGAGTATTCTCAAATGCCAATCATATTCAGCCACGCCCTTTAAAGTGGGATGCTGAAAAGAATGATTACCTCTTTAAAAAAATGACATTTTGCCAGTCACTTAAAAGCTAACCTGAAGATTTATTGTAGATACTTAATTTGTGTTTTCCAAAAGACCTTTTCTTGTCCTATAAAATTGTCTACCTATGGAGGAGGTACTCTGGTTGTGGACGGAGGCTGGAGGAACGAGGAGTGAGAAGATGCAGAAAGAAGCCCAGTTCTTCATGATGTACAAAGCCTGTTTGGCCTGTAGCCTTCCATCTACAGAGATTTCTGGGCCTGCTGTTTTCATCTGAAGATTGTGCATTGACAATGCATTGCAATTTCTCAAGCTATTGCATAAGAAATCAACTGCTAAGTTTTGGCAATCTATAGGCAAATTTTCTTCCAAAGTTTGTAATAAAACCAATGTTTTGTTTTACAATAAGCCACTGAATTACTTAATGACCAGCTCTATAGTCCTTTGAATGATTCATTACAACTGAGAATTCAGAACATCCCACTGCAAGGTGAGTCACTGAGTGGACACTTGATACAAAGCAATGCCTGTACCAGACCTGCTATGTCCTCCAACCCCTAAGCTCAGCCAATCTGAATAGCTTTAATAAGACATTTACCCTTCATTTCTTATAATCATAGAATTTTTCTTCTTACAAACAAAAACTATTACAGAGATATCAGAGTGACAGGTATAATATTATAGGTGTTCCAAAAGATTACAGTCAGTTGGAAACATTGAATTGATTCATAATAGTTTTTCAAGGCTTTGGATTGTTTGCATTTTTAAGTTTGTATCAGACATTGCAATTGTTAAAGATAAATTAGGTGACTACCTAATAAACTAAAAATGGAACTCCCATTTGACCCAGTGGTCCACTTCTAGGACTATATCCCAAGAAACTAGAAACACCAATTAGAAAGAATATATGCATCCCCATGTTCATAGCAGCACAATTTACAATAGCTAAGATTTGGAAACAGCCTAAGTGCCCACCAGCAGATGAGTGGATTAAAAAACTATGGTACATCTACACAATGGAATACTATGCTGAGGTAAAAAAGAAGCAATTCTTACCATTTGTAACAGCATGGATAGAACTGAAGAGCATTATGGTAAGTGAAATAAGCCAGTCATAGAAAGATAAATATCACATGATCTCACTCATTTATGGAATATAATGAACAACATAAACTGATGAACAAAAATAGATCCAGAGACAGAGAAACATCAATCAGACCATTAAACCTCAGAGGGAAGGTGGGGAAGGGTCAGGGTAAGAGTGAGAGATCAACCAAAGGACTTGTATGCATGTATATAAGCAAAACCAATGGACACAGACAACAGGAAGGTGAGGGCATGAGTGGGGAGGAGAAGGGGGTAATGAAGGAATAAGGACACATATGTAACACCTTAATCAATACAGAAATTTAAAAAAAAGATAAATTAGGTAGTAATAGTGCCAGAGGCTGAAAGGTAATTAGGCCACACAGTACATCTCGTGTCCACATCCCATGCAATTTTTGCAGAATGCTGAACTATGTAAACTGCTATTATAAAACTGGCAATTATTGCACCACATTTTCCATAAAATCCACCCAAGTAAATATTGTAGGCTCTCATCTTTGCAGATGAGCATCTTGCCTTTGAGAAGATACAGTAAGAAAAAAAAACAAAAAAAAAACCCTCACCAAAACCGAGCAGAAGATGTCTTGTTTTGAGATAATGTAAGTTTTTCCTTTCATTAGCTCTCTCCTCCACCTCTTTTACTCACCCAACAAGCATTTATTGAGCACCTTGTATGTACCAGGCACTGTTCTAGGCTCTGGGGATACATTGAATAAAACATAGGAAAGACCCTGCCCCAGGGGACTTACATTCTAGTAGAGGAATACAGACAAAAATCTAAATATGTAATATCACAGGGTTTCCAAATTGCTTAGAAATATCAAATTACATTCACTTGTTTGATTTCTGAAATCCGTATACTGACATCTCTGATAAAGTGAGAGGAGAGGCCGTTAGTGAACTCTAGACATTTTATGAGTTTCAGGTTCATGATTTCTAAGCTCAACCACTCTAAGCCTCCATTTCCTAATCCATAAAATGAGGGGAGGTAGAATTAAGTAATTTTTTAAAGGCAAAGAGCCATTTTAGGCTCTTTTTTATTTTCATGGTTTTAAAGGAGACTCTTGCACAAAGTCAAGAGCCAGTTTGATGAGTGTTCTATGATTTTTAAAAATGTTTAAAAATGAATATAAGAAATCCTTAGGTATTCCACATACACTTGAAATGCCAATCTAACCTTCATAAATAACAAAAGTCTTATTTACAACTGCTAAAGAATGAAGTCCTGTTACCATGATCATGAGCTAGCTGAGACAAAAGTTATTTATTCATAAAACCTGCTCATTTCCATTGTTGGTTGCATAATCCCAGTCCCGCCTCATTTGCAAAAAGTTCTAGAACTGTGAAATCCTCTCCTCAGATCACTGACCTTGTGCCCCTAATTAACCTTTTCCACTGGACAGGGGTCGGGTCCTCGCTTCTTTGAAGAACAACCCACATGAGATTCTGTCCAGGTAATCCATAGACGTGAAAACATTGCACCTACCCAAGGTGTTATAGGCCTTTTGGGAGCCAACATTAGCTCTTTGGCTATAAAAATAGTTTTGCTTAGTAAAATAAGAGCTTTGGTGTACCAAAAGGCACTGTAATGTCCAAAAAGAAAGAAAGAAAAAAAAAAAAGGTTTCCAGAACAATTCACAGACTAGAACAGTATGAATTAATGCATATCCTAACCTCTTTGGAAGCCCTGGTGGAATGTTAATGTATATTTAATAATGCAAGTGAAATAGCACATTTTTTGCAATCAATTTTTCTTTAAGAAGATAATACTGCTGGAGAGCTGAGTGTCAAATAAGGCTGGGCCCATACTTATTAACTGGGTATGAGTTATGAAACCTCTGATTCTCTTGAAAGACAAATTGCAGTCACTGCTTTGATTTTGAAATAGAAAAACCTCAAATTTCAATCAATCCAGCAGCTAAGGATGACAGGAAATTTTGCAGGACTCTAAGGAATCTTATTTTCTTATCTGGATCAGATCCCCACTGACACCTGGAGGTTTCTGAAGGCTGCATGCTCTGTCTTTGAGCTTTATCGGTTGCTGTGTAATCAAATATCCTACACATATTTTCAAATTTGATCAGGCGGGCCTCATCAGAAGGACACATCTTGTCAGTGCCTTTAGAGGCAAAGTGAAATCTCTGTCTCAATAACTGAATTTAATTCCTTCCTGTTGCTCTGTGGTGTCAAGATATATATTATAGAGTGTCAATGTTATCAGAACTGCCTAACATGGGCTGCTGTGTAGAGCCTTTACTATCTTGTCAGTCGCTGAAAAGGAATAATGACCACATCCTTGCTTGGGTGATGTGGTCAGTCACTGTTGTTGTCATCACTTCAGGACAAGAAGGGCAAGGGCATTGCACGTCACCTTGAAGCAGCAGCATGACATCTTCTAACAATAAACAAGATCTCAAACTGTGCTGTATGGACTACGAGGGCAGGTCCAGCAGACATTAGCTGTATAAACGAAAGTCAGAGAAGAATAAGGAAGTTCAGATGACTTTTGGCAACCTAGATCACAGTTACAGCTAAATTCTTGTTAGTAAAAGAAATGCACTTTGGTGTACATCATGGAATTTGTGTATGTGTTCAAGTTGTTGAGTATATGCTACCAATAAGAATGCAGTCCCTTTCTCACAAGGATAGGCAGGAGGAATGTAAAGTCCTGATGATGTTCAGTGTCCTTTCATCAGTGTGACTTCAGCCCTTCCCAACCAACCCAAAGGGTCCATGGGTTGGACAGAAGAGTGCATCAGGCTGTTCTTGGCTGGCAGGTTTCAGAAAGTCACTGTGCACAGTGTACTCTTTGGGGTGGAAGTCTCTGAGCTGATAACTCTTAAGTCCAAACCTCCATGGGCACCATGGCTTCTTTGGTTCCAACAGAAGGCAGTAGGCTTTCTCCAGACAAGAAATTAAAGGGGAATTGCACCAAGAACCCACGAATCTTTTTCAGTTCCTCCTCAGCTCTAATGGGATCTTCCTTTGCCAATATGGGCTTGGTTATAAAGTCTCTCAGCTGAATAAAAGTTTGCACTTCATCATTGGGGAGGCATCGGAATACCTGATTAAAACACAAAGAGGAAACAGTGATAAGTTTAAAAGAAAGCATCCCATTTTTGTAAAATACTAAATCTTGGCTTTATAAAACACATATTAGTTTTATGTTACAGCATAGAGCTGACTGAAAAGTTGCTTTTCTTATTTACGACAAAAAACCAGACAAATTTGCTTGCTTCCAAAAATAAAATCATAAGTAGACTCATATAGGATCTACACAAATTATTAACCCCAGGATAATATCAAGCTTATAGTAAGGAATTTTATTGATGTTATGTTTTAGATAATAATCAACCCTTAGTTTCAGTGGAGGTTCTAGATTAAGAGAAAAATTGTATAATTTATTTTCTCTGACTTTTTATTTTGAAAAATGTTCCTATCTGTACCTTTTCTTAGAGTTATCCACTATATACTTATTTTGCTCATTGAAAATATATTTCAGATATCATAACACTTCAGGATGCATTTCTTAAGAATAAGACATGTCTATAATCACAATGCCATTCTCACACCTCAGAAAATCAATTGCATATTATTTAAGATGTGGTCCATATTCAGATTTATCCTGGAATCCCTCAAATGTCTTTTATAGCTGTTCTCATCCCAATCCAGGACCAAATGAGGCTATCCACTATATTTTAAAAATTACATTTCAAAAAACTGCTGCACATGACCTATTTGATCATGGCTTTGGATCTCAGTATGAAATAGGCTGTGTAGATAGTGGTCATGTTTCATTAGGAATGATGAAATCTTTGTGCTGGAGGGAGGGGGCTCTGCAAGTCATGAAGAAGAACACTCTCTTCACCAACCTGAGAGATGGTCAATGGATCTCAGCTTGAGTATTTGCTATGATGCAAAGCTGGCTACTTCGTGAAGTAACCTGTCCCATGGTTAGACAACTCTTAACTCTTGTACATAATCAATGGATAGAACTTACCAGGAAATGCATTTGGCCTCCCTAACAAATGGGGCTGGTTTTAGAACACCTTTCCAAAATTAGAGCTGTCCAACAAAGTGAGTGTCTTATTATTAATAAGCTTCATTATAAGGATGGATACCATGTACTATGTGATAGTTACATTTAATAGGGTAATTTTTAGCCTCATAACTACCCTACTGAACATTCTTTATAATTTATAGAAGAATGGAAGGCTCCGAATGTCAAGTCACTATTCACAAAGTTATATTACCAGCATCTGGGTGAGCTGGGTTGAACCCAGTTCTGACTCACTTTTCAATCCCATCTGCCTCTTTTTTCTTTGTCACCAGACATGTAAAAAGGCTGGGTAACCACCTACGAATGCTCATGATGGATTCCTGAAGCAGATGAGAGATTAGAATGCCACCAAAGTCTCTTCTAAACCATAATCTGTGGTGCTTTTTGACTCTTTGCTTTCTAATATCTACAGAGAGGTATTTTGTTACAACTTGGAGGTAAACTGTTTTTTCACACTCATTAAGAATACTCCATATCACTGAGCCAAACCAGCTATAAGAACAACCAATGGACACAAAACTCTGGGGAGGGAGGGTATGTATGGGAGAGGGGAGGAAATGTTAAAATATGTATACAGATAATAATTTAATAATAATAAAAGAATATTCCATACCATTAATATGCAAAAATAACAATGTACTTTTGTGATGAAATTCAGTGAAGAAAAAAAGGCAGGGCGAGTGGGGTGGGGGATATATAAGACTTACCTTGTCATAAATTGTAGCATTTCTAGCTGCTGTTGAAACCCACACCTCCTTGAAGAATTTGTCACTCACTGGATCCTTAATGTCCTCACTTGAGTCAGAAAGATAGCCAAGGACAACCCTGAAATACAAGTGCCATTAGCTGAGACTGGGAATTCTGTGGATAGAGTCAGTTTGTGGGAGAAGATTAGGAATTCCATTTTTAATCTATTAAAATATCTATTAAATAGTCAAGTGGCAATGTTAGGCAGGCAGTTGAAAAAATGAACCTGGAGTTTGGGAGGGAAGGCTTGGTAGGAGATATACATTTTAGAATTGTCTACATATGTATACTAGAGGCTAGATACATGAAATTCCTGCACTTGGGGTTGGGGAGGTCCCCTCATCCTGGCCTGTACCCTCTCCTAGCCCAGGAGCCCTCAGGGGATGTCCGACTGATGGCTTAGGCCTGTCCACAGAGGCCAGAGAGGCTCCTGCCACTACTACTGCACTTGCCAGCCATGAGTCTGGCTCGGTGCTTCTGGATGAGCAACACTCCCCCCCTGTGGGAGTGCATTGACCATCAGGGGGAAGCTCCTGTGTTGAGCTTCTGCCCCCTGGTGGTCAGTGCGCATCATAGCAACTGGTCGTCCTATAGTTTGGTCTATTTGCATATTAGCCTTTTATTATATAGGATGCATGTGACTTTAACTGGGTTTACCCAAAGGAGTGAATATAGCCAGAGAAGGGGACCTGGGGCACCTCAGCAGACGGGGAGAGGAAGAGTGGCCATGGAAACTGGAGAAAAGCCAGAGGACCTTGTATCCCAGAATTACCCTGTTTCCCCAAAAATAAGACAGTGTCTTATATTAATATTTTCTCCCAAAGTTGCGCTAGGTCTTATTTTTCAGGGGATGTCTTATCTTTCCGTGCGCTAGGTCTTATTTTCGGAGGATGTCTTATTTTCGGGGAAACACTGTACATGACGTACAGCATCAAGGAGAACTGTGTTAATTTCAAATGAGAAGTGACCATTGATTGGATTTAACAGTGTGGAGGTCCTTATGTTGTTATATCCCAATTGCTCCAACATTATCAACTCCTGAAAAAGCTCAGTCTTACAGGGATAAAAAAGCATCTCCTTTTAGTTTTAGTCTGCATTTTTTTTTTTTCTATATTAAAATTCTTTAAAGTAAGTGGATCTGGCACCATGGGCTCACTGATAATCTTGGAATTTTGTAACCTCAAATTCTATTTCCACTTCAAATAATGTCTCCTTCAGCCAAAGAATACTAATTTGGGGAAATGGTAGGGCAAGAAGTAGTATTAAAATGCGCAGCTACGATAACATAGGAATCACTTTTACCCAGGTCTTCAGGGATGATGTTTGCAGACGGATGCTGCTGCTCATTCAGACCCAAAGCTAAATTTGACTGCACCTAATTTGAGGGGCTGTCCAAGTTATATTAGTAACAATAAATCAGTTATAATAATGCCTTTGATTTGGGTCGGGTCTAACCAGCTGAAAATTGAGCAAAAAGAATATCTCTATGACTTTGCTTTTAAATTAGAACAAAAGGTAAGGCAATGTATCTACCATGTTATCGGTGAAGAGCTTGTATGTAGAAAAAGTATTTAAATAAGTCTATAACAGACAACATCTAGTAATAAATTAATTTCCCTGAGAGTTTTTTAATGATAAGAAACTTATGATAAGAAATGCACAGTGAAAATAATATGAGGTACTTTGGGTATTCTTCTAAGGACTAAGGTTCCAGAGAAAACGAGTTTGCTTTTATATTTAAGTGTATAATGGCAATTATTTATTTAAAGTTGAATTGTTTACACATCAGTGGGACAATAGAAAAACTGCAAAAAATTGTTTCTGTTCTTTCCATTTCTCACATCTGTTGCTTTAAGTGATTCTGACTCTACTTGTAAAGATAATTGTTTCTGTGGAGTGACAGTTATATCTGTGAAGTTTGGATAATTTTCTAGGACTTAATGAACTGTTGGACATATAATTGCAGCTCCCTGATTACTGATTCTATTTAGAATTAACTTCACATTAAAATATGTCTCTCTATTTTTCCAGGTGGCAAATGGATTGAAGTTGCATTTTTTAAGAGGAAAAAAAATGGCCACAATATTTATGTTTGAGAATATTTCATAATAAAAAGAGCTAAAATGGACACAAGGCTTTTGTGGTGCTTTTTATTTTTATTTATTTTTTTGCTTTTTAATATATTATCTATGTTTGCCATGGTGGCAAAATGAAAATGATTGTTCAAGAAAAACTGCCTCTTTAAGACAGTTTGAAAATAGCCAGGAAAAATTTTTTAAAAAGTGGAATGATATATGTCAAATGTTAAAATTGTTAGCACTGCGTGGTGGGATTACAAATAAATTTGATTTTTTTAAAAAAAATTCTTTTAAAACATATTTTTATTGATTTTTTACAGAGAGGAAGGGAGAGAGAGAGCTAGAAACGTCGATGAGAGAGAAACATTGACCAGCTGCCCCCTGCACACCCCCCACTGGGGATGTGCCCGCAACCAACGCACATGCCCCTGACCGGAATCGAACCCGGGACCTTTTAGTCCGCAGACCGACGCTCTACCACTGAGCCAAACCGGTTTCAGCAATAAATTTGATTTTTTTATTGTTTTTCTGTGTTTGCCAAATTTTGTACAATGACAATATGTTGCAATCAGCTCTACCTACTATATCAGCAGAAAATCTGCCTAACAATGAGGTACTACTTAAAGGAATTATGGCATACGCAATATAATGCAGCCATTAGATGTTATAGGATACTTAATGAAAGTGTGTGTAACATTACATAAATAAAATAATTTTGTAGTTACTGCAAGATCTTAATCATGTTTTCTTTTAAGAGGGTATAAAGAATAGCAATATATATGTATAGAAAAAAAGTGGAATGATATACATCAAATGTTAAAATTGTTAGCACTGGTGGTGGGATTACAAATAAATTTGATTTTTTTTTATCGCTTTTCAGTGTTTGCCAAATTTTGTACAATGACAATATGTTGCAATCAGTACCACCTACTACTATAATTATTATTCTTTCAGAACATTATAAAGAAGCCCACCACTTTAAAGAAAAGACTTCAGCAGATGGAACTAAAAAAAATATGACATTTCTAGTGTACACAAGATATATTTTTTTTCTGCCTATGCTGCAGTAGGCAATCAATGGGTTGATTAGTAGGACAATAATTTTAAACTCTCCCCTGCTAACCAGAACATGTTAGGAGCTAATTGAAATACTAATGGTTTGAAAAAAAAAATCTTACTGGCAAAACAATTAGCAACAAAGGCAATAAAAATTGTGAGAAGGTATTGACAGTCCAATTCTGAGGGATGGGTTTGCTGAACTCCCGTGGCAGTGAGAACAAAGTGAACCGTTTCTAAACTGGAAGCTTTTATTCGTTTTTAAAAGCAGAGGTAGGAAGGAGGGAAATGGCCACCAGCATTTGCAGGAAGGGAGGGGCTCATTTTGGACCCATCTGTAAGGCAGCCGGCTTCCAACTGTGACCACGAACACCAGAAGGGTTAAACCGGTGCTGTTTCTTGTGTCTGTGCTGTGCCTTTCCCCAAATAGCTGAAAGCATAGCCCTGATGCAGGGACACCTGCTGCTCTCACTGTGAAACCCAATCCTGGCGAACAGAGCTCTAGAATCTTGGCTGTGAACTGACTGCAAAAGTCCAGAGGTGAGAGAGTGGTCAGGGGTGTCTGCAGACAGTGGGAGCTCAGAGTGCGTCACTGAGCAAGGGATGACAGCGGGGAGAGAAGGAGCCATCTCCGAGTTAGGTTCCAGAAAGATCCCTGGTCCCTGAGCCTAGACAACTGGGCCTGGGGTGGGGCCAGTGTGAGCCCAGCTCTAGAAAGTTCTCAGCAACAATTAAATGAAGGACGCTTCAGCCCAGCTAGTGTGGCTCAGTGGTTGAGCGATGACCTATGAACCAGAAGATCAGGGTTTGATTCCCAGTCAGGACACATGCCTGGGGTTGCTGGCTTCCTCCCCAGTGTGGGGTGTGCAGGAGGCAGCCGAGCAATGATTCTCTCCTACCATGGATGTTTCTACCGCTCTCTCTCCCTCTCCCTTCCTGTCTGAAAACAATAAAAATGTATATTAAGAATAGTAATAAACAAAGGATTCATTTCGGGCCACTTGACCCTTGCTTCCTAACCCTGTGTTCTCTCTGATTGATTCCAGATTGGTTTAAAATTCACACCTTCTTGCAGAAGGTCAGCAATCTCCCATGTCTGGAGCCATCTTCCATGAGAACCAAAGTTTTCACATGAAAAATAATACCAGTAGTCCCTGGCATTCACCGATATGATTTTCATTATATCCTTATATTACTGGAACTATTTCCATGTCTAGAAATAAACTCATTATAAAAAACCTTAAATAGATACTGGAAAGTCTGACCTGGCCTAGTCCTAAACCTATTAATAGATTTAAAATGCCAGTTTCTCCACAACACATGCACATAATACAAACCATTAACATAGAAAATGTCAGAGCCACACATCCTGCCATTTCACAGAGTGCTGGGAGTTCACGTCCTGTGTCTGGGAGACACGATTAGAGGAAGAAGAACCTGAGAGCTCGGGTGAGGCTGGGCCAGGCTCCGGTTCTACTGTGGTACAAGGACACAAGACAGACCAGGCGTGGAGGCTCACCTAAAGCACTGCAGCCGGAGTCCCAGGGCAAACTGGCCGGCCTGGTACTCTTCTCCATCCATCACGGAAGGGACCATTTCGGTGTCCTGCACAATGACTGCCATCTCACTGTCTCGCTTTCCCAGCATGCTTCGGTCGTTGATGTTGGCAGAGCCTATTGGAGAAACAGTGAGAAACTGTTAGCTGCCCTCCCACTCGGTCCTACCTTGCTAAGAAACCCTTAATTGTGTGCAGGTTATCAGGAGCAGCTGTGCTTTAAGGCCCCGGGCCCTTCCCTAAGCCAGGGGTGCAGTCTAAGCCGGCAGTTAGAATTTCATTATCTTGGCCAGTGTTGGATGTAGGTTGGGTCTTTAACATGATTCCAGGCAGTGTGACATGAGGAACAGTCTGCTAGGGGCTTCTGCGAAAGTTTTTTTCTTTTCTTTTCTTTTTCCCCTCTTTTGATAAATTGAGACAGGAACAGAATGCTGCTGCTTCCAGCCTTTGGCTATTTTCTCTGAGCAGGTGGGTGAGGATGTGATTCCTAGGGCTGCTGCAGCCATTTTGTAACCACGAGGAGACAGACAAGCTGAAGATGGCAGGGCAGAAAGAAGCAAAACCCTGGGTCTCTAAGTCACTGAATTATCCAGCTCTAGAACCTTATCACTTTCTGTTATGTGAAACAATACATTTTCCTTATTGTTTCACACACTTCTAGCTGAATTTTCTATTTTGTGGCTCAAAGGATTCTAACTGGTATGATCATTAAGCATACTAAGAATAAAAGATATGCTTACCAGTTCAATTCAGTCAGTTTTGAGACTCAGACTCTGTAGACTTTAACTTATGATCATAGAATTATGAGCATCAAAACCCAAGAGTACCTTCACAAGCGAGAGTCCACTCTCAATACAGATTATCGTCAGTGGCTCTGGCTTTCCATTCTCTTGAGTCACTTGTGTGGCATGCCAACAGCTTCTATATCAACTTTCTTCCACCCTATTTTTAAATCCAAATGAGCTATGAATGTTGACTCCCATGTGAAGGGAAAAATTATTTTCATAGTTCAACCTGTGCTTGCTGCGTTCCTCAGCCTCACATTCAGAAACCCCATCACATTTTCTGTGTTAATCACTGCAGATTCGTTCTTTAAATCCTTGAGGTGTCCTAGAAACTACAGAAGGCCTGACTCGTTCTTTCTTCTCACTCCTCTTGCCCTAATCACATATTCCTCTGCCTCTGGGGGAGTGGAGCAGAAGGGGTGGGCCCTGTGATGGGAACACTCAGGATGTAAGGTGACAGCAGGTTGACCCGAGCCCACCTGGAGGGATGTTGTACATGAGAAAAATCGGGTCCATCTTGAAGAGACATTACTACCATTTGCACAAAGTTGTCATGTAGTTAATGTGCAAATCTGTGGTAATGATGGATGCAAATGGAGCCCCATAGTGACCCTGGGTGACAGGGGAAGGATAGAGCACCTCACCAGACATTTGGGAGCACTCCTGGAACGCTGTAAGGTGACAAGACAATCTTTGAAACACTTCGTTTTGTTAGCAACCAATCGTCCTTTCTACACACACTTTTTGATCACACTAGAAAATGTACAGCTGTATCTTTGGATTGGACAGTTGGCACAGCCTTAATGTGGGCAAAGCCATTTAATCTTTCTCAGCTTTAATTTGCCTTTTCTACATTGAGGTCATAATGTCATTGTAAGAATTAAGTAAGGTCATGTGAAAGCACTTGCTAATCTATGAATGGCTCTACAAATGGTAATTATTGGCATCATTATCAAATTCTTGTTGATGCTTTATAACAGGGGTCTTCAAACTTCTCTCATTATGAGAATCACCTGGTGGAGTTGTTAAAACACAGATTCCCGGATCCCAACTATAAGAAGTGCTATCAGGAATCTGTGTTTTAACACCTCCACCAGGTGATTCTCATAATGAGAGAAGTTTGAAGACCCCTGCTTTATAATATCTGCACCAGAGAACACTGCCATAGAAAAGGACAAGTAGCATTTGTATCAGAGAAGCCTCCTCTCTGGGTTAATCACCCCTCACCCTGGTGTGTAAACTGCAGCATGGAGAGGAACCAAGTTTTCACAGTGCTGTTTTGGGACTTCACTACCTCTTGTCTCCAGCAGAGGCCGCTCTCGGGCTGCAGGCTGCTGGATTGGGTAGTGATCACTGATCACTGCACTCCATTGTCAGGAAAACTGGGGATGGGAAGCCTTCTCTACACACACACACACACACACACACACACACACACACCCTTTCACACCAGTGTCCCAGTCTCCCTCCCTCCAAGGTGGGCCCTATTCCCAAAGTGGGAAACACATTCCTGGCATTCTGAGCTGGAATTCTTAGAGAGAGGAGTGGTTTTTCTATTTCCAGGGCTGATTTGGAGTTACCCAAGGCACCAACTCTCAACCACACTGAGTAAGCATTGGCTATTATTAAATAGGAATGTGGAAAAGGGCTGAGAATATTTTAGATGAATGTATTATAATAAATGAGATACTGAATATGAGATGTTCGTTGATGTAAATGCTACCTCTATTCTTGTTAGATGGTTCCACATTCTGAAAACCAATTTCAGAACAGCAGATATAACATTATCCTACTTTACAACATGGGGAAGAAGAGAGGGCAAGGCTCTATATCAGTGGTTCTCAACCTTTTTAATGCCGCGACCCTTTAATATAGTTTCTCATGTTGTGGTGACCCCTAGCCATAAAATTATTTTCGTTGCTACTTTATAACTGTAATTTTGCTACTGTTATGAATCATAATGTAAATATCTGTGCTTTCTGATGTCTTGGGCGACCCTGCTAGCAGTTCTCAACAGGTTATAGAGCCTAACACATGTGGCCATGTGTTACAGCCATAAAAGACAAGGAATTCACAACTGTATCCTATTTAGCTTACTGAAGGACAACCGATTCTTCCATTGAACCCACGTCAGCTCTCCTGTCCTCCAACCCACTCGAATTCCCTGTGTGTCCAGTTCAGAAGCTCTTAGCTTGGACTGTCCATGAGCATCGCCTATGAAATGTTTAAAAAATACTGGAGCCAAAAAACAAAAACAAAAACACCTTGATGTCTGGGCTCCAGACCAGAGCAATTAATCACAATTTCTGCGAGTATAATAGAAACCAGCCATTAGTATTTTGCAATACCATCCCATCCCTTCATCTATCTATTAATCTATCCTTTTTTGGGGCAACAGGAGAAGGAGGTGGTGAATCTAGTTTAAGGTAAATTGCAGACATGAATATAGTCCCCCTTCCCCCCCAATGATATGTTTTCTTAAAGCACCCCAGGCAATTCTAATGCAGCTAGGGTTGAGACCCATGAGACTAGATCCAATAGAATCTCCCTTTGCTGGGGCAGCCCTTCAACTACAGCAACTCACCTACCCACCCTGACCTTTCTGCTCTGGTTCTGCACTATCCACAGGGATGCCCTGGCGTCAGGTGGAAAGAATACCCGCCACCCCTCCAGCCCAGGAGGGCTGCAGGGCAGCGGCAACATCCGATTCCCACTTTCCATCTCCCTACTGTTCTGTGCGGTGGATCACACTAAAACATCATTTCTACTTCTTCAACCGGATGGAGTTAAATTATACATGAGGACAGCCTCGTGTTTAGGAAAACCAAATAAATGTTAACTTGGTTCAGTGACAACATTGAGACAGATTTGGACAGAGGCTACCTAACTAGCAGGTCACCCAGGCCAACAGATAATGAAAGCTATCCACACAAGAGACCTTCAATGGGAGAAAACAAGTATTTCCTCATGAGGAAAAAGTGAGGGTGAACAATTACTTGTTTTTCTTATATCAATTGTCCAATCATTCTGGCATATGTTTCCCATGTTAGAAAATTTAATCATGGATCATTTTAACATCTTTTAAGCTTTTAGATACTTGCTTAGCCCTGTTCAATATTCTTTTTTTTTAAAAATATTTTATTTATTCTTTACAGAGAGGAAGGGAGAAGAAAAAGGATAGAGAGTTAGAAATATCAATGAGAGAGAAACATCAGTCAGCTTCCTCCTGTCACCTCCCACTGGGGATGTGCCCACAACTAAGCACATGCTTCTGAACAAAATCAAACCTGGGACCTTTCAGTCTGCAGGCCGACGCTCTATCCACTGAGCCAAACAGGTCAGGGCCTGTTCAGTATCCTTCACATAACTTCTCAAACGCCTCTCTGAGAATTGCCCATGTTGTTCTATGTGTTATGGGCTTAAACAGGGCTGATGTGTGTGAGAGCAGCAACAACGAAGTTGTTTACTCTTAGTCTCCACTGAGATAAAAGGAGCAGAAGCACATTTGGAATTTTCCAGGGGGAGTCTGTGGTGCACTTGAGGAAGGAGAGAAAGAAATCGAAAGACTAATGTAAGACCTCTTCATACTCCAGAGGCCACATCTTCAGTTTCTACTGAGTAGACTGGAATTATGGGCAAAATGGATCTGCTACTGTTAGCCCAAATAAACTGTAGCCTTTTAGTGGTTCAGAGACCTTTCTAGAAAATAAGTCAATTAAAAAAACACAGACAACCTAGTGAACTGATGGCTCTGTTACTGAAAACTACAATGCATATGTACTTTATGTAAAATAAAGCAGGTTGAAAGCCCAAATGACCTTTACAGGTAAAATATTTACATCTGTCATTTTTTACTTCCAGAGTTCTGAAGTCTTTCTAAAGAGATCCAGTGAGCTTTATTTCACTTTGTTTGTTTTTCCATTTCAGCAAACATCAGTATTTCCCCTTCCTACTATCACTGCCGAACTTAATATAAATATATTCTGAGATGACTTCTGAAGAGCAAGGCTGGAGTAGCTGTGGGAAATAAGAGAAAGCCTGTTCTGGGGGAAATGGGGGAGGAAATAAATCCCTACAGTGCTCTGGTCCCTATAGAGCAAGGGATCAGCAACACAAGACATTTTTTTTAAAATGTCCTTATATGTATAAAAAGTGTGTGTGTGTGTGTGTGTGTGTGTGTGTGTGTGTGTGTGTCGTGCACACATGTGAGACCACACTGTGGTCTATACATTTTCTAGCTTCAGAAATATTTTTTTTTCTTTCTTTTCAAATCATGTTCCAGTTAAGACAGTCTCATTACTATTAGATAAGAGACCCCCCTTTCTTCAGTGGATGATAAACATATTTATTGATAAAACATTTCAAAACACTCCAAAACATTTGGTTTCTTAAAGAATAGGGAAGTATTTGACACTAGCTGAAAAACGACACTCCCTTTAAAACAGATGAGCAGAATACCCAACAGTGGGACACACTAAGGAACACCTCCACCCCTGTCAGCTCACTTACCTGGATGATTGTTAATATTGTTTCTCATCCTGCCCTCTCTGTGTATGTGTAACATCGTATTTGAAAGCAAAGCAATTCCAGGATGGGCAAACAAAGCTTTCCATGTGTATAAAACAACTAAGCTGGACACCCATCCCTCTGGGCAAGTTGATCTAATCTGGGTAGAATATACAACCAGGAACTGTCCGAATCTGTTGGTGGGGAGAGGACCTCTGGAGAACTCTGTGTATCGTTGGCAAGAAAGGACTGCAAACTTTAGTCTGGGGTGCATCATATCATTACTTCACAATTTCCACTACCAACCTTACACCAGCAAAGCTGGTCCCCTTTGCACCCTGGTTAATGACACCCAAAATAGACTCTAGGGGAAAAGCAAAACACACAGAGGCAACAATATTTTCATATCCTTCCAATTCTGACTCTTGCACAACTTCAGAGCTGGAAAAATGGTTATGTGGGTGCGGTGCAAACACATACAAATTACCATTAGGTACCCATTTCCTCCTCATTTCTCCTCCATCAATTACCAAAATGTAGGTACTTGGATTCAATAAAAATAAGGGATAGTAAAGAATGAAAGAGAACAGGCCCATTATTGCACTGCTGGATCACACTGCTGCCCTTGGATACTGTAATTTGCTCAATGACCATTTAATTGCTCTGTGCCTGTCTTTCTTCATAGATAAAAAACAGGGATTAGAAAGGTTGTAGACTGCTCCAGAAATGTTTTAGATAATATATTACTGTCTCTCTCAACTCCAAAGGAAGCTTGGGAGGAATAGAAAGAGAGATTTTTGCATGATATAAGTCAACGAGCAAGAAACAAAACTAGAGACCATCTACTTACCAATGATAACAGTGTTGTCATCAGCAATTAGCAACTTGCTGTGGACATAGATGAGTTCAGTGACTAGGTTTCCTTCAAGCTCTGCATGTGTTCTAAGACCACAGAATGATATATAATTTATCCACTGATTGCCAACTGTAAGTTTAAAAAGAAATGACTAAAATTAATATAGCCAAGCTCTATAAAGGCACATTACATTTTATCAAAACAAACATACTACTTAAGCAGACTGCTAAGAATAGATGGTGTAATGTGTATGTGAATGTGTGTGTGTAATTTCAGAACTCGCTCAGGATCTATTTTTGCTATCTGAAGAATTTTATACTGTTGACCTGGTGCATATAGATTGAAGTGCTTTCTGTATCTTCCCTTTGCTGAGGCAATCCAAAAATACAATATATTTAAGTATGAACATTTTATTTTAGTGATTTGATGAGTAACTACTTACGTGGGATCATTAAAACCAAGCCAGCAAAGATAACCCAAGACTCCGGTGTGACATTTGCATCTATCTTGGTGGACACCTGCTCCTGTTTAAATCAGATGCAAAATGTGTGCCCAAACTACCTGATGTATGCTCAGTATGTAGCATATTCAGCATGAAGAGGCAGTTAAATTTTACAGACTTTGGGTAAATAAAAATGTTGGCAATTAAATAACACTTCTTCTAAATTATTAAAATTAGGACATGAAAGGAATCCTGGCTACATTCGGAGAGTTTTCTTCAGAGGAAGCATAGCCAGGTTTGTACTTGAATACATTGCCCTCTCATCATGTGAGGGCCACTCATGTGATATGAAATGCATTCCATACCAAGCCAACCCTTAACTACTGCCCTGATGCGAGTGGCGGACACAAGACTGTGTGGACCCTTTCCCACAGAGCAGTTGTCTTGGATGTGCAAAGTCTGATACTAGAATAAATCAAGTGGAACCAATCCATCACAAATTCTAATAGAAAGAGAATGTACATCTTTATTTTTTTTTTCTTTTACAGGAATCTAAAGCACTTTTATAGAACCAATGGAGTCAATGTTCCATTTACTGAAGCTTCCACACGTTACTAATGTTTTCTATTTTACTGCTGATGCTATTCAGTGTTTCTATTACAGGTGGGTATCCTGGAGAGAAGTTCTTTCACAGGTTGTATACAGAGATTCCTGCACACGCAGATAACCCGTCCCCCACCTATATGGGTGATCTTGTAGCTGTGTTTGGCAGGAGTTGATGTGCTGGTGGGCCGTGTGTAGGAGATAAATTTCCAAACAGTTTCATATAAAGAATATTTTTGCAAATAAGTATTTCTCCATTTGTTACTGTTCTATGGGAAAGATTTTCTGTACAAAGCATGGCCTCCTCCTTGAACCAGACAAGCAATATGTATGGTGGTTGTAGCTGCCAGGCAATTATCACATAAATGGACATAAAACAAGTCATCATTGACTTAGTTTGAGACACATTTGCCCCAAGGAGACCTCCACGGGAGTAAGAGTGGAGTCTGGATATGCTTGGTTAGGAGAACAGGTAAAATGAAGAGTTTGGATCCCTGTCCTCTGATGAGAGCAGTAGACAGAGAGAGGAACATTTCCTCTTTTAAGCCCTTCATGCACATAAAATTCCTGGAAAATCTTTCTAATATAATGTCAAATATGTTCTCTTATAAACATTTATTTAATCCTCCATTTTGCCTACTGTTGCAGAGGGATTACACAGCTTTAAATCCCTAGTCCTTGCATAGTATTAACATAGTTGAATAGATGAGTAAGGGGTGAATGGGTAAACAGATGGCAGCTTGTATTTCATCTTTTGGTTTCTCTGTATCATCTACTTTCCTGCAGTTGGCTCATGATCTAGAACCTAAAATTATAAGACATAAAGCAGCTTTTTAAAAGACTCACAAAGCAAATCCTGTGCTAAAATAAACATTTTTGCAATAAGTTCCCATAAAATATTAGTATTGATCAATATAGTAGACGAATGCTTCCAGTGTGTAGAAAGACCACTTCTGAAGGATCCAATAAAAGCAGAATCCTGGGACCCTCCCCAGAGATTCTGATTCAATAGAAATCTATAATTCAAGTGTCCTGGGGGATATCATTCCTTACAGGACACTGCCATAGAGCTTTGGCCTTTATAGACTGAATATTAGTGTACACACTCAAAAAATAATACAGTATGACCATGGGAGATGCATTCTAGGGGTGTGAGTCTGCTCAATATGAGCAAGCCCATTAATACAATATACAATATTGATCAATCTAGGGAGAAGAATCTCTGATTATCTCAACAGATGCTAAGAAGTTTTTTATATAATTCAACACCCATTTTTTTATTAATGAAAAAAATAGGAAATACTGAATACTTTATTAACATGCTTCAAATATATAACATGAATTATATATTTATAATATATATGTACACCTATATGTGTGTGTGTGTGTGTGTGTGTATATATATATATATATATATATATATATATATATATATATATATTACCTTGGAGGTATTAGCCAACGCATTTAGACAAAATAAATCATAAAAGAAGTAAAACCACCTCCCATTTATATAATAAAAGGCCAATAGCCTTAATGACCAAAACGAACAAATGAACAGACACCAGGAAGTGCATGGGGCACCTTTTGGACCCTCCCCCATGGCCCATAGCTCCTATCACAGCAAGGCTGGCAGCCAGTGGGTGAGTGGGGTGGTAGGCAGATTGGCAGGGAGAGGCGGGCATGGTGAAAGAGGCAGGTCCTGATCTGGGGTTGCTATGGAGGATGCGGATCAGGCCCAGAGAGAGAGGCAGGGCCTGATTCACAGTGGCAGTTGGACATCCCCTGAGGGGTCCCAGATTGGAGAGGCTGGGCTGAGGGACCCCTATCCCCATGCAAAATTTCGTGCACTGACCTTCTAGTTTATAGATAATATAATTGTATTCTTAGAGAATCAATGATAAAACTATCTCAAACAATAAAAGAATAAGCATGCTAGAATATAAATTAATATGTAGCTCCACACACACAAACAATATCCAGTCAGAGGATATAATCACAGATAAAACTTCACAACAAAGAAGATGAACACTTAAAGATAAACTTAATAATAAATGTGTAAAATTTTTATGAACAAAAATTTAAACACTATTGAAAGACAACAGTCTATTCTTGAACAAATGAAAAGACATCCCTTGTTATGGGATAAATCAATTCAATATTTAAAAAGTGCTAACTCTCTTTAAATTAATTTATAAATTTAATGTAATCTCAATAGAGAAAACAACACATTTTTATAGAGCTACAAAACCTGGTCAAATAGTTTATATGAAAAAAACAACAACATTCAAGGATGGTTATTAATAAAGCCAGAAAAGTTATGACAGAGCAGTAATCCTATCCAATATTAACATATCTATCAAGTCTGTATAATTAACACAGTACAGACTGGCACATAAATAGACAGATGAACCTGAGAATGGAATAGAAAGTCCAGAAATAGATCCAGGTACATATGTAAATTTTGCATATGTACATAAAGCCTACATCTCAATGACTAGGAAATGATATATATTTATATACCTAAGCAACCATCTAACTGCCTGAATGTTCTACCATTCCACTGGTAGTTATGACGTGCACTGACCACCATGGGGCAGATGCTTAACACAGGAGAGGAAACCACAGGCATGGAAACATGGAACAGACTGATGAATCTCAGCAGGAAGGGGGTAGGGGAAGAGCAGGAAGAGATTAACCAAAGATCTTATATGCATAATAGAGGCCCAGTGCACAGATTTATGCACTTGTGGGGTCCTCTGGCCTGGTCTGCGGGGATCGTCCAAAACCAGCTCTCTGACACCCCTTAGAGATCCTAGATTGCAAGAGGGCGCAGGCCAGGCTGAGGGACCCTGTCAGTGCATGAATAAAGGACTAGTTTTTACATAAAGGACTAGGGCTTTTTTTTTTTTTAATACTATATATTTTATTGATTTTTTTTTTTAATAGAGAGGAAGAGAGAGGGATAGAGAGTTAAAAACACCGATGAGAGAGAAACATCGACCAGCTGCCTCATGCATACTCCCTACCGGGGATGTGCCTGCAACCAAGGCACATGCCCCTGACCAGAATCAAACCTGGGACCCTTGAGTCTGCAGGCTGATGCTCTACCCACTGAGCCAAACTAGTTTCAGCAGGACTAGGACTTTAAAATAAAGGGTGCTAATATGATTGCATCTGTATTTGAAAAAGATAATAATTATGTTTTCACCTCACACCAATCACAAAAATAAACTCCAAATTGATCAGAGATAGAAATGAAAACATATGAAACTATCTGGATGTTTTTGCAAATAAAATTTTCCATACAAGAAGAAAACAAGGTGAATTCCTATACAACCTGAATATAGGGAAGGCTTGCAACTGTCCAGAGGCAATAAAATATAAGATTGATAACGCTGACTCAATTAAAAAAAAATGCCAAAACACTACATTTTCATGATATAAAATACAACAAACAAAATGACAAAGTGAGAGAAAATGTATGTCACAGATGAAGAGTAGAGTGTCCTAACATGAAAATAACTTAATAGGTGAAGGAGAAAGATCAAAACCTTGATAGAAAAATGGGAAAAAGACGTGAATAGAGAATTCACACATGCAAAAATATACATTGGAAGAGATATTCACCCTCACTTATAATAATAGAAATGAAAATTGAAACTACTCTGAGAAACCATTTCTCACCTATGCGACTGGCAAGAAAAAGTGCGATAACACATTGTGTTTCTGAGACTGTTGAAGCAGGCTCTCTCATTCATTGGTGGTGAGAATGCAAATGGGCACAGACTGTTTGGAGGGAAATTTGGCAATATCTAACAAAATTACCTATTGACCCAGAAAAGTCACTCTAGAAAATTATCCTAAGATCCAACAACTGAGAACATATAAATATGCACAAGGTTATTCATTGGCATAACTGTAATAGCAAAACACTGAAAACAATCTAACTAACCACACATAGAAAGATGATTGCATTAACTGTGGAAGACCATGCTAAGGTTAAAAGCATGATTTTGATGAACTAATATGGAGTGACTTTTAGCATATATTGTTAAATGAAAAAGCAAAGTACGTAAGAGAATATGAGGTATGTTATTCTTATGAAAGAGACTGGGAGAAATAAGAAAGCATACATGTATCTCTCCACTTGTGCAAAAAGAAACAAAGCAAGAATAATCCAGGAACTGAAAAAACTGGTCACCCAAAAAGGGTGGGTGGCAATAGGATGAAAAAGGGGGTTGGAGAAGAAAAAGAAAGTATAGGGAAGTGGCACATCTAAGTTTGTTTTTTTTTTTTTTTTTTAATTTATGACTGTTTTAAGTATATTGAACACACTCAAAAATAAAAAAAAGATACAGAAAAAAACCCTTAAAATGGAATATAAACCAAAGCAAATGAACTGTATTTCAAATTAATCACATAATCCAAGTAAATTTTGAACACTAACTTTTGAGTAGTATATGTATGTCCTTAGGCTAAAGACAAAAACTGTAAACAGACATTAAATTCTAGTGAGTAGATGTATTTCTCATAGTAGCATGGACTAGCAATTCAGAAACTATTCTCTGTGCATTCTGGGGCTGAGAAAATGGGTACATATAATATAGGTAATAGGAGCCAGGCTTCTCACTATAAAAGAAAGGAATCCTTTGCTGGGGAATTAAACTTGGAGATATCAGTATGGAGATATGGAGATAGATAGATAGATAGATAGATAGATAGATAGATAGATAGATCATTGATAGATAGATGATAGATGATTGACAGAATACAAAGGGTCTAAAGCAGTGATAACTCAGTAGCAATGATCATATCTAGCACCCATATTTTGGTTTCTAAGTTCTATTTTCCACAGAAAGAACCCAGGTTCCTTGGAGAAATGACTGATTACAGGGCTAATTCTAGGAATGTACAAGATGAGTGTGAAGCCTTTGTTGTGCCAGTAAAAACAAACAAACAAAACAAAACAAAGGCCTGTTGAAAGCCCCTTCAGAGAATCCCATAAAGGCCAAACATGTGACCTGAACATCAAAAATTATGATCCATTGAATAAAACAAGAATCCATAAATTCATACCAATATAAATATAAGAATGAATACATAAATGTCAAAGAAGGGAAAGCTCTCATTTTAGTAGAATTGTAACTAAGAAATTTAGAAAAAGAAGTAATAAATATAGAAAAAATAAAGGAATTTGAAAATTAGCATTTAGCAATTACCAGAAATAATAATTGAATCATAGTAGTAGTGATTGATTCAGAAAAGACTCAATGCATGCTAAAAACATTATTGAATGTCTGGTGAGAAGCAGGGTATTTACATAGTCTCAAAGTATTTTCCCACAAAATACTTATTTATTACAGAGGGAAATACAGTGATTTTATGTGGAGAAACTGAGCAGATACCACCTTCACTCGGTGGTCAAAGTTCATACAACTGGTAATGGGGCAAAGCAACATCGTATTCCTCCTGGTACCACCCACGGGGAACAACATCACTTGTGTAATGTCCCTGCTGAAAATGCATAACCTGAATTTAATCACGAGGAAACAATAAATATACCCCCATTGGAGGCTCCTCTACAAATTAACTAATCTATATCCTTTAAAACTATCAAGATCATAAAAGTCTCTCACCTTCCCAAAAGAAAAAAAAAGATTGAGGGATTATTTCAGGTTAAATACAAATAAAAATACATGGTAAGCAAATGCAACGCATGATTATTAATTAAGTCCTGGGTCAGAATAAAGCATCCCTATCCTCCTTTTGCTGTAAAGCACATCAGTAAGATAGCTGGCAGAATTTCAAGAATGCCTACAGTAAGATAATAGTATGACATCAATGTTAATTTTATTTGTTTTGATAATTGACTTATAGCTGCTTTAAAAATGCCCCCCCCCCCCCCGAAACACACACTTATGTATTCAGGGGTAAATGAATATTATGGCTGCAACTTATTCCTCATGGTCCAGGAGAAAAATACTCACCTATTTATTAAGAGAGAATGATGAAGCAAAAAGGTAAGATGTTAACATTTGAGAAGTCAGAATGAAAGATGTATAGCAGTTCTAGAAACTGAAAGCCCAAAATTGTTTAAAAATATATTTTTTTAAAGATTAGTGATAGCAGCGTGAAAGTTAAAGACCTAATAATTTGTAAATTTCGAAGGCACGGATTGGTGCCCTCCCAAAGCTAGGCTGGAGAGTATCAGTCACATCAATTACCCAGAGTGCCTCACAGCCCACACAGTCCAGCCCACAGCCTTGACTATGAGATATTCTTAGGAAGTGATAGAAACCTAAGTTGTTTATGAACAATGCCTTCCAGAAGAACGCTAATGACTAGTACCAGTAACAGGACCTAAAAGATAAGGGTCCCTCAGTCAGAAAGTGAAGATTTGGGGTGATTTCAAGTGCGGCCTGTCAAATGCAGTGGCGCGCCCATCTAGCAAGAAAAAGCAAGCTGAGAAACTATTTCAGCCGGTATTTTATTCTGTGAAGAAAACTAGATACAACATTGGTGGTGTTCACTTGTGTTGTGAGGACAGGCTGAGGAAACAAGCGCCTTTTAAAGAAAATGAGAGAATGCCAGGAACATGTGCAAGCATGAATATGAAGCAACAGATGAAAACATATCAGGGAGGTTTCCAGATGAAACAGGTATTTGGGAATTTTGAGGTTTATACAGATCCCTGGGACCTATCTGTTATGACATTGGTACATCTATACCTTGAAAGATGAGGAAGTCAATACAATAGACTCTCGATATTTATAAGGGAATTCTATGAAAGGACTTCAATAGTTGTTACAAGCTTTAGTTACTTAAAAACGTGTAGCACTTGGCATCTGTACATTTCTAATCCTGGTTGAATACATCCAGACCTTCTGTTAAAATTATACTTAATTGAATGCTAAAATGTCACAACTCACAATAAGCATAAAAAATGATAAAGAAATGCTTTAAATTAAACACGAAATCCCTGGAGATTGGAGTATTAGATAATTATACACCAATAGCTGCTGGTTTTCTTTTCAGGAATGTTAACATATTCACAGCGGCAGTTTTGTTATTTTTAAAGAACGGAAACAGTAGACAGCTATAGTTCTCTATCCAATTAGAGATCAGCTGGTTCATGTAGTTAAAGCCCACTACGCACTTACAAAAACAAAGCCAACAATAGAACATGGTACCTCAAAAAGGGGCATTATGTAATTAATCTGTTCTTCCCTGTTAAGAGTATGAACATCTCCCCCACTGAGATATCTGATTTTGACTTGTTCCCAGGGTACTTGGAAATCTTTTCATAAAAGGGCTTAACACTGAAATTACGTTTCTGTTAAAATCCTATTTTTCCCCTGAATAGGCAAAGGCAGGAAAAGGGTCCAGAGCCAAAGACATGCTTTAGAATAAGTGTGGGCCATTTTTATGGTTGAGAAACCAAACAAGCTTGTTTGGACTTTTTATTCTCCCCTAACCTCGCCTTTGCATTTTACTAGCCATAGTCACCACTGAATGGCTCTTCTGGTTTTATCAGTGTATCTTTTAGACTTACTCATTCACTATCATCTTCATGGTAAACCATTAGAAAATTGAGTTTAGGGATAATGCTCTGGTAAATCTTCTCTGACCTGGATGCAATCAGATACAACTTTGGAAAGTATTTGTTATTGGTGATGTGCATGTCTGTGTCAAAGATTGTTTCTAAAGTTTTTTTCTTTTTAGACTGAGCAGACCATTAGTGAAAAATTATTGAACATTGAACACACATACACACATGCGCACACACACACACTAAAAGTTTAATTCATTATTTTGAGTTTAAAAGCTTCCAAATCATTTAAAATATCATGTACAATAAAAATGCAGCTTTTAAAGCATACAAATCAGTGTTTTTTAAAAGTATATTGAGATGCTATACAACTATCACCACTATCTAATCTTAAGACATTTTTATTACCCCCCAAAAGAAGCCATACTTATTAGGAGTCACCCTAATAAGTATTCTCTCCCCAGACCTTGGGATGACTAATCTACTTTCTTGACTGTTAAAAAAAAATTTTTTTTAATAAACAATGGAATTATAAAATATATGGCCTTTGGCCTTTCGTGTCTGGTTTATTTTCACTTAGTATAATATTTTCAAGGTTCATGCATGTTGTAGCATGGATCAGTATATTCTTTTTATATCTAAACTAGAGACTTGGTGCATCAAGTTCGTGCATGGGGGGTGTCCCTCAGCCCAGTCTGAACCCTCTACAATCTGGTACCCCCTGAGGGATGTCTGACTGCCCTGTTAGGCCCTGATCTCACCAGGACTGCTGGCTCCCAACTGCTCGCCTGCCTGCCTGCCTGATTGCCCCTAACTGCTTCTGCCTGGCAGCCTAATCACCCCCTATCACTCCTCTGCCAGCCTGATTGATGTCTAACTGCTTCCCTGCCAGCCTGATCACCCCAATTGCCTTCCCCTGCCGGCCTGGTCACTCCTAACTGTCCTCTGCTGCCAGCCTAATCATCCTACCTGCTCTCCCCTTCTGGCCAGGTGCTCCCAACTGCCCTCCCCTGTAGGCCTGGTTCCCCCCAACTTCCCTCTCCTGCAGGCTTGGGTCTCCCCCAACTTTCCTCTCCTGCAGGCCTGATCACCCCCACTGCCTTCCCCTGCAGGCCTGATCGTCCCCAACTGCCCTCCCTTTGAGGCCTGGAATTTCAGGATTCAGAGGCTTTCATCAACCTCCTTTTATCTTCTTCTGGATAAAATCTAGTTTTTTAATGAGCACCTGCAATTTTTTTTACAACACAGATCCAATCTGAACTGAAGATCAGACAATTTGGGTTCTGACTTGAGCTTACTTCTTGTTGGAACTTTCTATTGTACAGGATATATAACATTATTGAGCACCTATTATGTGTTGAAGTTAGAGTCAGTTCACAGAGATATACAATAGACAAGTAAACCCTGGGTTACAATATATTCTAGTTAAGAACTACGTAAAAGGATTATTTAAGAAAGTATCTGAGAAAGTACCTTTGAAAATAGAAAGAATTCAAATAAGTGAAAGTTATTACTGTGTTCTTATTTACCTCCAGTATAATATCCTAAAAAATTTAGACCCTAATTATTATATTTATAGGAGGCCACATGAATACAGTTAACCTTGTAGCATTTATATCCTCATCTTTAATGCAGGCATGACTTACTACCTGCTTACTACCTAGGACTGGGGGGAAGGATCATAAGAGAAGATATATGTAAGATCTTGTGAAATGCTTTACAAACCTCACTTATTATCAAAAACAGTTATTACAAATAAATATACATAATAAAACACATTATAAAATACTTTGATTTTTATTACCTGTGCATCTCAAGTCATTCGTTTGGATGATTTAATGAAAATAGATTGATCTCTGTTAAGTATTGCATGGAATACCTTTTGTAAATAGAGTTCTAAAATCACACTATTAAAATATTAATGATTATTGGTATGTTGTCAAAACAGCCATGGAGGAAAAGCAAAGCAAAGCAAAGCAGTTACTTACGCTCTGCTTTTAACTGTCCAAGGATGGAATTTTCTCCTCTGCACATGGTCCTAAAGATATGTAAAGAAAGGAAATCATTATGGAGGTGGCAAAGGAACTAATCCCAATTTGTGGGATTTAGTCATAATACAGGTAAAAACAAAACAAGTACTTTTTAGAAAAAAAATGCTACATAGATCTTTTAAAAAAATCTAAAACATGAAAAACAATAAATATTACTTTTGTAATGCTACTGATGGAACAAGGTAGTTGTTTTGAGGTGGGTAAATGGAAAATTATGTAATTTATTTCAGAAAGAGATGCTATTTTTTAAAGATGGATTATGAATGAATTTTCCTTCGTAAAAAATTTGTTGACAGTGAAGATAAATGTAGACTGCCTCCGTAGATAAGAATACTTACCCAATCACATTGCTTTCAAAGGTAAAAAGGGCAAAAATTTAGCAGAATAATTTTATAATTAAAGAAACTATTACACTTGGGCTCTATGTAAAGTTGGCAAGCCCCTTAAAAGTGAAAAATAGTTTCAAATAACTGACTATTAATGATTTTGTTTCTTAAGACTGATAATAGTCTATAAGTTGTAAAGACTGACAAAACAAAAAATTCTATGCTCCATCTGCTTGCTTTATGAAAGCAATTAAAAATACAGTTATGCCTGGGAAATGCTGATATTATTACAGATGATGCCAGCAAATAGAGTTGTTTTGCATAATAAAAGGTTATAGGTTTAGTTGCTGAACAAAAGCCAACCATGTTATTTTATTCAGCTGGTTCAAACTCAAGAAAATAATCACAAAAAGCAATTACAATTGACAATATTCCAAAAAATAACATTAGAATGGCAAATAGAGTGGTTAATAGCTGATTAAACATTATGTCGGGGCCTTAAATACTTGAAAAGCTTTGTTTGTCATGTTATAAATCAGATAATAGTAGAAATGGGCCCATCTTCAAACGAAGTGTATAGACCAAACCGCAGTTTAAGTTCTCTCTTACTGTAACCATGCAAAATTCCTCAAGAAGAGAGAAACAAACAAACAAACAAATCTTTACTTGAAACCCTAGCATACAGAAAGAAGCTTGAAAAGTCTGAATAAAATAAAAGGATTAAAAAAAAAGATTTCCACCACAACGAGGCACTCAAACTGTGCACAGAAGACCCTCAGATCCTTCAAGGGGTTCCACTGGGGGGGGGGGGGATCCAGAAGCAAGGCATCTAATCCCCCACCCCTAATTTGATGAAGGCTCCAAACCCTTTTTTGCTTTACATACTGGGGGTTCTGTGAGGTTTCCTTTGTCCTCAAAAAAAAAGGTTTGATTATAAAAATGGTCAACTTATAGGCACTTTGAAAAACAAGGGATATTAAAAGAAAATACCCAGGTTCTGTACTTTGCTTTGTGTTATTAAAAGGGGGATCTTGAGTAGGATTCTTTTGTATCTCAGGTTACAGAGCTTATAGCTGGGACCTGGAGCCATGCCCAGGATGTCCACCTGCCTCTTCTCTCCTATTATCTTTCTCAGCTACGTGACAGAGAGAAACCCTCTCCACACCTGCCCACCAGCTAGGCCCCCTCAACCCTTTTCATGATGCTCCACTGGCCAAGGCTGAAGCCTCAAGTGCCTTTTAAAAAATATATGGTTTTTTAAAATTATTATTATTGATTTCAGAGAGAAAGGGAGAGTGAGAGTGAGATAGGAACATTAACGATGAGAGAGAATCATGGATTGGCTGCCTCCTGCATCCCCTCCCCCCGCTTCCCGCCCACTGGAGATTGAGCCCATAACCCAGGCATGTGCCCTCGACCAGAATCGAACTCAGGACTTCTCAGTCCGAAGGCCAACGCTCCATCCACTGAGCCAAACCAGCCAGAGCTCAAGTGCCTTTTGAGCAGTGCATAGACACTGTTTTTTAGAATATCAAAATAGAACTTAACCATTTCCCCTATAATTTTAGCTAAGAAGTGGTAGAAGAAAAGAATTAAAATTTCAGGAGCTTGGAAAGAACCTTCATGCTTCTAGCAGAGTATTTTTACAACCTTGTTGAAGGATTTACTACCTAGAAAATCATAAACAAACTTGTACAAATCATAGCATTTTAAGCATTTTTTTCTATATAACTGCAAAGAATATAGAAAAGTCAATAACTATTTGGTAGCTTTAACAATAATTTAAAAATCAATAGGCATATGTATTTTTATTCATATATTTTATATAATATATAAAGTCCCTGTTTCTATATGTAATATGTATACATATTACAAATAAATATACATACATATAAAATATATGTGAATATAAAGGAGACTAATATTTTAGTTCTTTAGTATACATAAATATGTATATTATAAATGGAGTCAGTAACTCCATATACTTTATATTTTACATTATATTTATATGTGATATTTATTATACATTATTTTACATTTACAATATGTATACTATATATCCTATATATTATAAATATTATATGTACATATATACTAGGCAACAAATATAAATGAAGCCAATATTTTAGTTTTTTTTATAGTTGCCATGTGTCATAGGCCTATTCTTTATGATTTTAGGTTCTATTTGAATTTTACCAACTATTAAACAGACCAAGATTTAGAGTAAAATAAAGACAAATGTTCATTTGTTCAACACTCCACTGAATAGATATGGAGAAACATTTCCATTCCTTTCACCAGCTGTTGGGCACAGCTGATTGAAAGCTGAAAACAGAGCACACTAGGATTCTGGCACCTGAAGTTGAAGTGCATTATCGCCTGGAGGGCGTTTCCTCCACCAGTTTTAATGTCTCCTTCAAACCCCGGCAGCAGTGGTATCACGACGTACACCCGGTACCTCCGGCCTTCCCTGAAAAAATCAGAGGCAGACAGACTCAACAACTGGAAGATACATACAGTAACAGCTTAAAACGACAGCCAAGCCTCTCACATGTGTTAGAGACTGAGCCGATGGCTTCCCACCGTGTATTCTATCCCATCTCAGGGCTTCAGGACTGCTTTCAGATTGGAGACCAGAAGCTATTTTCCAGGCTAACAGTTCATAACAAACTGAAAAATAAGTGACCTTGGCAGTAAAGCGGGAATTGTACCCACAGCATAATCCTCTTAGAACAAAATTCACTGCAAGAAAGACTTGCTTGGAGCTCATTGAAGGTGTGTTGAGAATGGGGGGGGGAGGGGGGAGAATAAAGGAGAGAGGCTATAACAAATTTTTCAAAAAGACTTACATAATTATTTCATGTGTAACATATTATATCTATTGTTATATCCTAGTTCAGAGATTGGCCAATAGGCATTCAGTTAATAGCTGTTGAGTAAATTATTTCCCATAGCTTAGATCTCTGGGGCAAAAAGACCTACTGGACCTACTAGACTAATTTCCAACGATGCAGAAATCATCATAGTTTAGAAACTAATTCAGCTCTGAAAGCTCTGGTTTAGAGGCTAAATGTTTCCCTGGGTCCTTCAAGATTCTGGGTGATTGATGACTTTAAATCCCCTGCATATATAACACAGTATTTTTTGGCCCATTCTCCCAACTAATTAACGGCAGCCTTTGAAAGCAATACTGTTGGGTAGACTTAGCTACTCAAGGATGTCACAAATAGAAGAATGTGCAGTTCCTTACTTTGATCTACATTCAGAAAGTCAGAAACTTGGAGACTTATGTCCAAACAGCTATCACCCATTTGGAGGCAATGTTGTTAAAAGTCTTTGTCTCCATTTGGAAGAGACACGAAGAAGAGAAAGCCGGGGAATGACTGTGGAACCCATCATGGTTGGAGTCTCAGCCGCGTATCTCAGTAACCTATAGTCACACAAAGGTGCTGCTACCGCCTAACTTTCAAATCAGATCCTACTTAAACTTCTCACAGTAATTTCTAACGTTCATTTCTCCTAAACAACTGCGTTTTCTTTCATGTGAATATTATCACTACTCTCTGAGGGGTCAGACTTCATTATTGATGTCTCTACATGCCAATGTCTGTAAGCACGACATGTGGAAAGTGAAGTTCAGGGTAGAAGTGACAGCCAACGGGAGTCTGAAGGCTTAACTGTGAAGCTGAGAAACCAGGAGTGTGGGACAGGTTGTTGTAATGGCGTGGATTAATCACTAGATGGCAAACATAGTTTGAGGTGGAAAACAAACCATTAACAAAAATATTAAAACTGTCCAAGTTCTCTCTCCATAAGGGTAAGAGGCTCACATCCCTAAATGGTGAATAGGGTAGTGGAAAAGAACAGAAAGAATACATAAGCTATTTCCCCAGACACAGTATTGAAAAGTCCAAACCAATTAATCTGGACTCTTGAAAATGGACACCATCAGGCCTCAACTGCCTTTCAGAATCAGCTTCAGTATGATCTGCCCAGATCCACCACCCCTTTGCTCAGGGGTGCACCTCCTTACTAAGGAAGGCTGGCTCATCTGCTCCCTCAGTTTGGAATTCCCTTCTCCAACTCTCAGAATGCTACTTCTTCCAGAGCAGCTAAAAGGCTCCTTCCTTGGTCAAGCCATCCTGGATCTTCCAATCAAAATTGGTTTGCTCCTGCCTCTGTGCTACCATGGCATAAAGCCAGAATGTCTACTCACCCCTCTGGCCTCCTTACAAAATAGTGACGCATATGTCTGCTGCTTAGGTTATGTGATAAGCTCTTTTGAAATACAGGACGTATGTCCACATATCTTTCTACTAGAGACCTGGTACATGAATTTGTGCACCAGTGGGGTCTCTTGACCTGGCCTGTGGGATCAGGCCAAAACTGGCTCTTCGACATCCCCTGAGGGGTCCCAGATTGAAATCGGCGCAGGCTAGGCCAAGGGACCCCACTGGTGGATGGTCAGGGCCAGGGAGGGATGCAGGAGGTTGGCCAACTGGGGAGCAACTGTGAGGGCTTTAGGGTGTGTCCGGCCCATTTCGCTCAGTCTCAATCAGCTGGACCCCAGCAGCAAGCTAACCTACCGGTTGGAGCATCTGCCCCCGGGTAGTGAGTACACGTCATAGCGAGTAGTTGAGCAGCCTTAGCATATCATTAGCATATTGTTCTTTGATTTTATATAATAAAAGAACAATATGCAAATTAACCATCACTCCATCACAAAGTTGGCAGTGCCCATAGCCACAATATGGTGGTGCTCAGTCCCCTCAGCCCTGCTGCTAGAGTGCTTGAGCCTGTTGGCCTGGCCAAGAGTTGCGGGGACCAAGCTGAGAGGCAGGATCCACCTAGTGGATCAAGCCTCACTGCTCTACTGCCTTTGGAGTGTCTGGGGCTGAGCAGTAAGGCTGAAGTGCTTGGGCCTTTCAGGCCTGCCAGGGGTCACGGGGACCAAGCAGGGAGGGCAGTTTGGGGGAACCAGGACAGCAGGGGTGGGCAGTTAGGGGTGACCAGGCCTGCAAGGGAGGGCAGTTGGGGGGGCCAGACCTACAGGGGAGGGCAGTTGAGGGTGACCGGGCCAGCAGGGAGGGCAGTTAGGAGCGACCAGGTTGGCAAGGGAGGGCAGTTAGGGGTAATTGGGCTGACAGAGGAGCAATTAGGCATCAATCAGGCTGGCAAGCAGAAGTGGTTAGGGGCAATCAGGAAGCCAGGCAGGTGAGCAGTTAGGAGCCAGCAGTCCTGGATTGTGAGAAGAACGTTCGACTGCCTGTTTAGGCCTGATCTCCCTGGGATTGGGTCTAAACAGGCAGTCAGACATCCCTTGAGGGGTCCTAGATTGGAGAGGGTGCAGGCTGGTGAGGGATACCCCTTCTCCCCCCTGTGGACAAATTTTGTGCACTGGGCCTCTAGTGTTTTATAAAAGCAAACATGACATCAAAATGGAGATCTCATAGGTAGGATATTGGGAAGTGTCCTGTAAAAATCTTATGTCATTAAATAAAACATTCTTACAAATTTACTTTGTAAGAATCAGGATACTCAACTTGTTTTGTTCTTGGGACTTTATTAGTGCTCTTTCTTTCTTTCTTTTGTTTTTTACAATTCAGAAGTTCTTGAATTTCTCAAACAACACAATTTTTAAACTGTGTTAAGAAAATTAGCAGAAATGACTTAAATTTTTACTATGGTGGGGAAAAAAGTTACGCTAGAATTTCAAACTGTAAAATTGTGGTTAGGTTTAAGCCAATGAAGAGAAAGTTCTATTCAATAATATGTCCAATCTCCTTCCTTGATCCCATCCACAGAAAACAACAGTTCCTGGTTGCTGAGGATTCTCATTTCTTCTGAAACACTGCACCCTCGAACGTCAGGGTGATGCAGATGATAGCAATCAGCGGAGGGCAAGGACTAGGGTTCCTAATATGCAGAATTATTTATGATCCTAAAAGCCAGATAAGAGCTCCTGGGCACCCAGCCATCATGCAAGCAATTGCTCTATTCACTTTAGTTCAGAACAATTTTATAAAATTGCATTCTCAGGTTTTTTGTTAAAATATGTTATTTTTCCCCCCCAAAACTTACTAACTTGTATAGCAGTGCTATGTCTAATATCTAAAAATTGGAGATAAATGTTCAATAATAAAGGGATGGTTAACAAAATTATGCTGTAGCCACTCATTTTTGCCGTCACTAAAAATGATCACTTGATGACCTAAAAGCAAAATCCTTCTGGTACCGTGTTAAATGGTCCCAATGCAAAGTTACAATTACATGATAGTTACAAATATGACAGGCTGATTTTATGAAATTTTAAATAATTTTTCCCTTTTAATGTGTTTTAACTTCCTCCACTCTGTGACTGAAGATAGAAGCAGGCCTGGCTCCTAGGGTGGCATTTTCAAAATGGAACCAGGGCACAAAGACGTCATCTTTCTTAGATCTGGGGAACTAGATATTCTTTGAGCTGAGGCAGGAGTATAAAGAAATAAAAATAAGAATCAGTTCAGAAATGCTGTCCTTCACCTTCAAGCAGAATTCCAGGGAGAACAGGAGGTTAGGGTTAGGGTTAGGGTTAGGGTTGGGGTTAGGGTTAGGGTTAGGTGTAGAGTTAGGGTTAGGGTTAGGGTTAGGGTTAGGGTTAGGGTTAGGGTTACATGAGGCTATTGGTGCCCTAAAGATTTGAGCCTTGCTTCCAGAGGAATGGAGAGGAACATCCACAGCTCTTGCGACATGACAGCAATAGAGAAGTGCCCGAAAGGCAGGGATGGCAGCAGAAGGCCGAGGCCCCCATGCCACAGTAAGCTGACCCTAGAACAGGCCTGAGACAGATCAATGCCCAGCGGTGGAAGCCCTCCCCAAAGATCCAGGTCCCTTCAGCATCTATCCCAAGGATGAGGTGCGCAGCACCCTGGATGACTGAATATAGAGCAGAAATGACAAAACCACTGAATCTGTTCACACTTACAAGGAAGTAACTAACCTACAATTCCTCCTATTGTGTGGAGGTGGACTGAGACACAAACTCAGGTGAATTACAGGAAAAGGAAATAAATTACAATTTCACAGAAAATGTAATTAGCATGAACCAAAAAGGAAATGGGAAAACAAAAAGATTTTAGGGTGATGAGAATGTGGGGTGTTTAATAATATTTGTAATTTCTGTGATTGCTGTAACACCGTCTGTGCCTTTAAAAGGGAGGACTAATTCAAAGCAGTGGCTTTCCTCTACTCGTTTCCCTCCTCATTCTTCTTTCTGTGAACCCCTCCTCCTGCACCCCGGATCTGTCCTCAGCATGAAGGGCAGCCAGGAGGAGTGGGGTCTGCGGGTTTGTAAGAAGGTCCCAAAGGAGGTTACTGTGCCTCTCCAGTGACGAGACGCTTTCTTTGTTGAGAATCTGAGATTTACAGATCATGTTTCTTTGCCACAAACTTCAAGAGCTGGTTATAAATCCTATCGTTGCTGTAGGTGCTGCAGCAGGGAATGCTTCCAGCAATAAGAAGAATTGTGGCCAGGCCTTCGTGTCTTGTGTGGAGAGAGCGTTATACTACAGTGGTATCTGTTAGGTGAGGATTGGATCTGTCGCTTCTCCGTGGTTTGGGACCATAGCCCATTTTATGTTGTTTGGCAGATCGTTTAAAATGCAGTATGTCTTCCTGGGCTTCAGTTTTGTCATCTGTAAATGAAGGAGTTGGCTAAAGTCTTTTTCGTCTACTAGAAATGCTGGCCCTATTTAGCACTGCCTTTGAATATTTTATGTGTGACCTTATACTTTATGATGTACTGTATCTTGTAGTGCACACACATAGTTCTTTTCATTGGTTACCTTCTAAAAATGGCAAGCTTTTCAATGTAGGCTGTTCTGGATTAGCTCAACATCTAGGTTTCACTCTGGATACGACAGTCTTTGGCAGGCATGTCCCTCAGTGGCCCCCAAATAAGAGTCTACAAAACCTTTTCTTCTGCTGCCCTCACCATGGCCCAGATGCTTTCATTCTCTCTTTTTCTTTCTTTCTCTCTTTTTCTTTCTTTCTCTCTTTTTCTTTCTTCCTTTCTCTCTTTCTTTCTTCCTTCCTTCCTTCCTTCCTTCCTTCCTTCCTTCCTTCCTTCCTTCCTTCCTTTATTTTTTAAAATATATTTTATTGATTTTTTTACAGAGAGGAAGGTAGAAGGACAGAGAGTTAGAAACATCAATGAGAGAGAAACTTCAATCAGCTGCCTTCTGGGGATGTGCCTGCAATCAAGGTACATGCTCCTGACCAGAATCGAACTTGGGACCTTTCAGTCTACAGGCTGACGCTCTATCCACTGAGACAAACCGGTTTTGTCTCTCTTATTCTTTAGAGTCTCTCTCTTCCTTCCTCTCTGTGTAAGGGCACATGCTCAGGCTCTAATGATCATTGGCCTCTCCTCTTCCTGCTGCTAATCTCTGCACCTATCTGCTGAGATGGCCATTTATAAAATTTAGGAATCAAGCAAAGGCAATTAAATGATCTAAATCAGAAGTTCTCCTGCCAAAAGATGTCATCTCTACCCCAATATGACCTCTTCTCCAGAAATTTTATAGAGCTTAGAAATTATCCCACAAGAAAAAAATCTGAAACTAGCAAATGGCATACTTAATTTGAATGTGTTTTTAATTCTTTTTATTATAGCTGTAGTTTAAATTTCTTTTAGACAGTGGTTTTGAAACATACCCAATGTGTCCTATTTGGTATACAAATCATAGGGTATGATAATTATAGTATGTAGATTATGCTTTAAGCCTAACAAATTTTTATCTGTCAAACAATTACTTTAAAAAATAAAATATCCTTCTGATTGTATTATTTTAGAATACAGCATCTTTCATAGACTTCTGGAAGGCTTAACATAATAACTTCTCCACTTCCCTGAAATACGGGGAGCTATGTAGCTTAGTGGTGAAAAACACATAGTGAAGTCCTAAGGATGTGGCCGGGGTCTCTGTTCCCCTCATCAATAGCTGTATGATTTTGCAAAGTACCTAATCTCACTTGGCCTCAGCTGCCTCATCTGTAGAATGGGAATAATTATGCATTCACTTCATAAGGTCGATGTGAGAATTGAATGAAGTAATGTACATAAAGAATCTTGGATGTGGAACAACTCAAAATAACATTGTTATTCATTTAACAACCAGTGATTTCAGTTAGTGAGCTTATACCCCTTCAAACAATAATAAAGTAAGTAGTGTCAAAAATGAAAGCAACGCCGAACTCACTTTATGTTCCAGAATACCTTTTACTTCATTTTATATTTGAGGGGAGGGTGTTATGAAATAAATAACGGGGGATCCAAAACCTGATTCCCAGGAGAAGCCAGCTATAGAGTTCTGGCAGGACACCTCTAGCCAGTGTTTCAACAATGTGCCTCTACTGCGCTCAGAATGAAGGAGCGCCAGCAGTAGGAAATCAAGTAACTTTTCCTCATCCAGCTGTAGCCATCTCACAATTTACAATAAGGCACACTAAACATCTATTTAATGAAAACATTTCTGTTTCTAACATAAATATTCATCTGAAGCATTTGAATATTGTTCTTCTTCTCCCTTGCTCAAATTGAAAATGGGCTAGCATATTTCTAGATGATGAATTTCCTAGAAACCACATAATACATTTATTACATGAACTGACAGTCGATGGTTAATTTTATATTTTCAGGGGGAGGGGGTATCTATTCGTATGAGCTAAGTAGGGCAGATTTTTTGTGTGTGTGATTAAAAAGCAGTATCAGAAAGGAAAACTGATACACTCAAAAGGTCACATTCCTGTAGATAACAGAGTTGGAAAGAACCCAGATCTCTAGAAACTTGGTTCCCAATGAATTTCAGTTTCTCAGAGGAATATGCCTCATACCACCCACTCCCGGGCAAAGTGCAATCACTGTCTATAGTTCCAGGAAGCACGCAGAGTTGGAGAAGTTTTCAAAATTGTGTATTTTTCAATCTACTTTAATGTTGTGTTTTTTTAATGAGGTTTAATATTAAAATACAGAGGTATTAAATAAACTTCCTCTTTTCATTGCATGTGTCAACCTTGTGCAAAATGCACTTGCTCTCTTACTTCCTGACTTTTTACCAGTTCCCATAAGCAGAATGGTTTCATCCTCAGAAAGCATTCACCGATGGCACACATTGTTTTAAAATGTTCTCTACTTGCCTCAGTTGTGTCTACTCCATCTTTTGGCTTATTCAATCCTGGCATACACCTATCCATTTCTTCTCCCTGATCTCTGGTCAGATTTGAGTTGTCAAAGACAGGCTGCAAGGGGGTTGGGAGCTGGTCTCAACTCTGAGACAGTTTTACTCATTAGAGCAGACCTTGTCGTTTTCTGCAGATTCCCACAGCTATTCTCAGTTCAGCACGGGATGGACAAAATTCTTAGACTCTAGGTCATGGGTCAGCACATCAAAGTTCTGGGAAGACCTGTTTCTGTAAAGAATTACGGCTGTTGAGAAAGAACCAGGAAGGAGTGAGGGAAGCAGTGAATAGGCTTCAGGGAACTGGGGTGGGGCTGGATTCCAGCACCACAGAAATACCCCACGGCAGCCCTATGGAGGGAGTTGGCAATTTAAAGGTGTTCTCTCGAGGGTGGGAGGGATCTGGAAGACAGCCCGTGTTCCTTGGTCAGGCTGTCATTTCTCTCCATTTGCTTTGCTCTATGTTCTATTCTTTTTCCAACAGCCAAAATTATACTGTTGCTAGGCACGAGACTTTGGCAAGGAAGCTCTGAGTCTCTGGAGAGTGGAGAGCAGAGAAGACAATGAACAGAGGGAGGAGGGAAAGCTTGGGGTGGCACAGTCCTGGCTCTCAGTGAAAAGGAGGGGCCCCACTGCAGGGAGCCCGCAAGATGAGCTTTTCACTTCTACCTTTACCTTCCCTAAGTATACAAGCTCACGGATTTGAAATTAATAAATGGAAATATATTTTACTAGAGGCTCGATGCACAGATTCATGCACAGGTGGTGTCCCTCAGCCTGGCCTGCGGGGATGGGGTTGAAACCATCTCTATTATATCCTCTGAGGGGTCCTGGATTGAGAGAGGGTGGTTCTCAGGTGATGCACCCCAGAATCCGGCTTCCTCTTCTCTGGTTCTGGTGCATCACCTGAGAATTGCAGCTGCCAAGTCACCACAGCTTGGGCTGCTCCTGTGTTGAGGTCTGCGCCCTGTTGGTCAGTGCATGTCATAGTTACTGGTGGAACAGACAGCCAGTTGCTTAGGATATATATATATATATATATATATATATATATATATATATATGCAAATAACACAGAATATCAACAACAATGTGGAGATACAGAGAAGGAGATGTAAAATATATTTCCAGAATATGTGTGTAAATTGACTAAAACTTTGAAAGTGTGATAGACATATCATTTTGAAATGTGATTGTCAAAGAAAGTGAGACTGGAGATATCAGAGGTAAAGGACCCGCAGATAATTTGAAATTTGATGGACTTGTTTTCTATTATTTACAAAGTAAGCTTGAAATTGCCAGTCTTCTTTATTTTATTTATTTACTTTTAAAAAATTTATTTAGAGACATTGGTTGTTATTCCACTTATTTATGCATTCATTGGTTGATTCTTATATGTGAGCTGACTGAGAATCAAACCCACAACCCTGGCATATTGGGATGACATTCTAACTAGCTGAGCTACCCAGGTAGGGGCAATAGCCAGTCTTGAATGTGCTCTGTGAAACTCAACGCATGTGACATGATCTGAAACAGATGCTACCTTCCATGCTCTCTTACCATGAATTCTTTTTCCTTTCAGGAGCAGCCCATAGTCTCATCAGGAAATATTCAATCAGAAGGTAGCTTAAGGTTCTTTCCAGCCATAAATGCTATGATTTTAGAAGTAGTCCAGATTTTTAAAGACAGAGCAATATATGAAGGAACAATATTTTTCCAGGCTCCCAAACACTTAAGAAGAAATCTTACAGGTACTTATGAGACCAGGTACTCCAGGGAACTAATAACTAGGATGAGTGAATGGAGATTGAAGGTACACTAGCTACTCTCCTCATGACCTGTTCACAGTTCCAAAATTCATGACTCACTGCTCAGCCCAATGAGCTCACTTGTCAACTTAATGTGACTTCTTCCAATTTCATGAGAAAATCATTTTTCCTTTTTGTCAAATGCGCTTTCTAGATAAAATGGATAGCCCTGCATCATAAAATGCAAGAGTTGACAGATATGTAATTTTGAAAATATGATATAAATTGACCCATAGACTTGGAGGGCTGGCAAGAATGCAAGATGTGTTTGTGTGCATGAATGTCTAACTGCAAGCAAGACTTTTTTAAAAAGTCATCTCAGAAATAGGTCCTATGGTGGCTTTCTTTTAAAAAGTATATGGGAAAGCAAAGGTAAAGGTCACCTGTAAAAGCACAGACCATTATTTACATTTATGACCATATATGCTGTTCTAGATAACTACTAAGCAATCTTGGCTGTGCCCTACAGAACATTATAAAGTATAAGCACCTGGGCCCTACTCCAGGAAGTTAAATCCAGTTAGCCTATAGTTTAGTTCAGCTTTCTATATTTCTAGAAAGGTTCTCTGGTGATTCTGATGTGTAGTAAAGGCTGGGACCCACTGAACACCCTGCAGGATGGGGTAGGTTTTATGGTGCTGGTGTACTGCCCAGATGCTCTCCCGTGGGATTGAGACAACCATTCCCTCAGTTGGACACTGACTACCCACAGGGAAGTCTTTCTTCAAGAATTGTCTACCATAGGCCATGCTTCACCCATGACCATGCCCTTCTCCTATGGTCAGCCTGCATGTAATAACTGGTTAATGGAAGGAGGGCCTAGGCAAGTCACATCATCACTTTTTAACTCTAAAAACAGGGATGATAACAACAGCAATAATAGCAACAAAAACTGTATAATCTTCTTTCAAAAGTAGTTGTGAGGATTCAGTAAGAGTCTGTATAAATAAACTGTAATTAACCATGTAAAATGCTGGTAGTTACTGTTGTTAAATGTTCTTAGGTCTAAAAATCTTCATATATTATGTGAAGAAAATATAATAAGTACCACTGTAAGTCAAAAAGTGTTTTAATTCCCAAATGTGTATGCATTTAACATTCGCCACTGTTCAATGAGTTGAAATGAAAAAAAAAGAAAAAAGAAATGGGTTTGTTTGTTTGTTTTGCTGTTTTTGCACAAAGCTAAAATCAGCCATAGAAAGAAATAGACCGGGGGGCCAAGATAATTCAGTGGGGAAAGAACAGGCTTTTCCACAACTGGAAACAACTGGACACCCACATGCAAAAGGATGAAATTGAACCTCTACTTCCCACCATGTGCAAAAAAAAAAATAACACAAAATGGATCAAAGACTATATGTTAGAGCTAAAACTATGAAATTCTTAGAAGAGAAGAGCAGGAAAGATTCATGGTCCTGGATTGGGCATTGGTTTTTGAGCTCTGACACCAAAGCAATAAAAGAAACATAGATAAATTGGATATAACCAAAATTAATTGTGTGTGTGTTTCAAAGGATACTATCAAGAAAGAAAAAAAAAAAAACCCCAAAAAATAAACAAACAAAAACAATACACACACTGAGTGGGAGAAAATATTTGCAAGTCATAAATCTGATATGATACTTGGGTCCAGAATATATAAATAACTCTTAATAATTCAACAAGGAGCCAATCTCACTGACCCATGGACAAGGAATTTCAATTGACATTTCTCCAAAGATAACTCATAACTGGCTAATAAGCAGAAAAAAAAATAACATCATAAGTCATTTTTGAAATTCAAATCAAAAGCATAATGTGATATCATTTCACACCTACAAGGATGGCTATCATAAAAAAAAAAGACAGATATAAGTATTGGCAATGATGTAAAGAAATTGGAGCCCTCATACAATGTGGGAATGTAAAAAGGTAGAGTCACTTTTGAAAACATCTTGGCAGGTCTGCAAATAGTTTGTTTAAGAGTTACCATATAATCCAGCAGTTCTATCTCTAGAGTAATGAAAATGTATCTGCATAAAAACTAGTATAGAATGTTTTTGCAGCATTATTCATATAACCAAAAAGTGAAAACAACCCAATTATCTACCAATTGAAAATGGATAAATAAAATTTAGTATGTCCAGATAACAGAATATTACCTGACAATCAAATTATATAAAATACTGATACATTCATTGCATAACATAAATGAACCTTGGCAGTATTAAGTTAAGTGAAGGAAGTCAGTCACAAAAGAACACATATTATATGATTCTATTTATATAAAATGCCCAGACCAGGCATGTCTACAGAAAAGAAGGTAGATTAATGGTTGCAAAGAGCAAAAGGGAAGAGAAATGAGCAATGACAAAGGTATAAGGTTTCTTTCTGGGGTGATGGAAATATTTGATTAGGTGATGGTTGCACAATTCTGTGAAAATCCTAAAAATCACTGAATTGTAGACAAAGTGGGTAGATTGTGTGGCATGTGAATTATATTTTAATAAAAGGGTTATTAAAGAAATAATCTCATGAGCCGAAGAAGTAATAACAAGATATTTAAATATAACTCACGGAAAAACATGACTATTTTGTTTTGTTTTGTAAGTAAACACAGCTCACTGTCTGCTATTTAAAAAAAATCACATCACAAATCTGTGTGGGAAAGAGACTGGCCAGGAAAAAATGACTGTGCTCTGGAAGAATTCACATTTCCTTAAAAAATGGACTCAAAAGTTCTCGGTGACTGACTCAGACTTAAGAATCCATAACCTACTGCTCGCTGAACTAAATCATGCCTGCTAGAAAAAGACAGTTTTTAAAATATGGCCTTCAAAAGTGTTTTTAGCAGTAAATGCAAAATGATCTGCAGTCACACTCCTGCCGAAATGCCAAGCACTGTACCTGTAAGCTCTCAGGATCCTCTGGGCAATGGCGTCGCCTATCTTGTTGAACACAACCTTGTCATCCGCGCAGCTTATAAAAAACTGGTTCTATGAAAAATCAATAGGATAATCATGTAAATCTTTCATAGCTTAGTAGTGTGTATGTGTGTGTGTGTATGTGTGTGTGTGTGTGTGTGTGAATACACAGTATATATCCTAATAAAAGAGTAATATGCAAATTAAACATCGCTCTGGTATATCCACCAGTGCCCATCAACCAATCAGAGTGAGTATGCAAATAAACCCAACCAAGATGGCCACAGCCATAGAGAGCAGGCTTGGGTTTCCTAGGCAACAGAGGAAGCCAAGCTTTCCATCTGCCCTTGCCTGCTTAAGCCTCCACTCAAGGCTACAAAGTTTCAATTATAGAAGGTAAATAAATTCCAGATACCAGGGCCTCCACTTGTGTTACCAGGCGTGGCCAGCCTACAAACCACCACAGGCCTCTTGCTCAGGCCACCCCATACCCCAAGGGAACCCTCACCCTGATCCAGGACACCGTTCAGGGCAAACCAGCTGGCCTCTGCCTGTGCACTAGGCCTCTATCTTATCTGATAAAAGAGTAATATACAGATTGACCATCACCCCAACACACAATATGGCTGCCCCAATGTGATCAAAGATTCTACCCTTATGTGGACACAAGATGGCCACCACATGATGGCCAGCAGGGGAGGGCAATTGGGAGGAACCAGGCCTGCAAGGGAGGGCAATTAGAAATGATCAACCCTGCAGTGTAGGACAGTTAGGTGTGACCAGGCCAGCAGAGGAAGGAAGTTGGGGGCAAACAGGCTGGCAGGGGAGCAGTTAGGCATCAATCAGGCTGGTAGGGGAATGGTTAGGGGGCGATCAGGGTGGCAGGCAGAAGTGGTTAGGGGCAAACAGAAAGGCAGGCATGCAAGCAGTTGAGAGCCAGCAGTCCTGAGTTGAGAGGAGTCTCAGATTGGAGAGGGTGCAGGCTGGGCTGAGGGACACTCTGCCTCCCCCCCTGCACAAATTTCATGCACCAGTCCTCTAGTGTATGTGTATATATATATATATATATATATATATATATATATATATATATATATATATGAAATATGGTGTATAACATACTCTACATTGAAATTAAAAACAAACAAACTAAAAAACAAAACATTTCACATAGCAGACATGGTCTGACCCCTGAAATCACCTGAGGGAAGTAAACCACAGAATAAAAGAAACCTCATCTCACTCTGGATCCTATACATTCCCCGGTAATAACAGGTGAAGCATCTTAGTTGAGTGAATGGCTAAACTATTATTTCATCATGCCCATTCCTTGTAGGTTATGTTTTTAGAATGGTAGGAACATTCCAAACTTAAGGGACATCGATTTTTTTTTTCAGATTCACACATTGCATAAATGCTTATGATTAAAAATTATATCTTGTCTAGATACAGAGAACAGACTGACAGCTGACAGAGGGGAGGGAGAGGGACATCTGAGTGATAAAGGTGAAGAAATTAAACAACAACAAAAAAACCTTATAGAATGACTACAGTATGGTGATTACCAGAGGGGAAGGGGGTGGGGGAGGAAGAAGAAGGTAAAGAAGGATAAATGGTAACAGAAGGAAACTTGACTTGGGGTGGTGAATACACAATATAATACACAAATGATGTATTATATAGAAATAGAGGCCAATGCATGAAATTTGTGCAAGAGTAGGCCTTCCTTCCCCCGGCTGCCAGCACTGGCTTCCCTCTGGCTCCCAGGACCAGGGCTTTCCTCGTAGACCAGCTTCGTCCAGAAGGTCGTCTGGTCTAATTAGCACATTACACTTTTATTATTATAGATTGTACACTTGGAACTTATGTCATTTTATTAACCAATGCCACCCCAATAAATTTAATAAAAAAATTCTGTCAACAAACATCTATGTCATGCAAAGTTTACTTTTTTAACAGGGTACATGGCAGAACCATGATCAAATTTTCTCCACCCTTTTTCCATTATTAACTAGTATATGCTTTGGCTCTAGCTCCTTTACTTGAGTCTCTTATTATTCCTCAACTTCTATTTCAAGTAGCTTAAAATCTCTTATGTGTATACCAATAAAATAGAAAGAGAAATATTGTTATATCTTTTTTGTTTAAGTACTTCTCTTATTTATGCATCTATAAAACATTCTACAATACTAGTATTAAAAAACTAGGTTACAACATTATTATAATGGTATAAAAGATTTAGATGCTGCATAAAGGGATGTTAAAAATTAGACACAAATATTATCACTATTACATGTTTTATTTATACGTTGTTATAATATACCTATAGCATTAATATAGTCATCACCAAGTAACCTTTGCTAATCATCCTAAAGAGGTATATAAACAATGAGTCAATACATTATCATCCCTTTGCAATTATCATGTTTATTACTATACATGTGTTTACACTTAAGTGCCTAAATCTGTAAACTGCCTCCAGAAGACAAATTTACAAGAGAACTCTGTGCAGAAACTCATTTGAGAATGTGTTTCCCTTTAGGGAATCAAACAATCAAAATCTCAGTGGCAACCAAACCATGTCTGTTTTTTTCTGAATTTATATTACGGAGAAGCTTAGCATTGCTCAGCAGCTGTAACACACACTAGGCACATGTCACGTCCTTACTTCTTTTTGGGGGAGAGCAGGGTGATGCTGACTGCTTACCTTGCCTAGAGGTGTGTCCACCTGGTTATTATCCTCATCCATGTGTATCAACATGGCATTACTGATCTCATTTAGTACTGGGGTATACTACCTAATAAAGGGGGGATATGCTAATTGACACTCACACCATTGCAAAGATGGCTGCACCCACAGCCTATAAAGAGGGGATATGCTAATTGACTGCCCAGCCCTCAAAGATGGCAGTGCCCACAGCCACAAGATAGTGATACCCAGTCCCCTCAGCCCTGCTGGGGTGGCAGGCACATAGCAAGGCACACTCTGTGCGCCTGCCTCTGGAGTTCCCCAGTACTCTCAGCCCTCCAGCCACCCAGGGCTGGCCTGAGGTGCAGGCAAGCCTCGAATGGCAGCTGCTCAGCCACTCAGGGCTGCCCAAGGCTCAGGTAACCAGGGCCAGCTGAGGCTTACACTGTGGCAGTGACAGCAGCAGAGGTGTGATGGGGGCAATGCCTTCCCCTGATTGCTGCGTCGCCTCCCACCCCTGAGGGCTCCCAGACTGTGAGAGGAGGCAGACTGGGCTGAGGGTAACCCCTACTCCAGTGCATGAATTTTCATGCATCAGGCTTCTAGTCATTAATAAGAAAAGCTGACTTACTGCTACCAAAAAGATATAAAGCAAAAGGATTGTTGGTAATGGGTTATATTACTGTTTTATATATATATATATATTGGGTCGGCAACGAAGTAATTGCGGGTTTCACACATATATGGCTTCAGTTGAATTTTTAGGTTTGCAGACGTAGTACAAATGTAAAACACATTTTGTTATTTGATAGTTGGCTATTCAGCTGTTAATCAGTAAAAAAAGTTTTTTGATCTGTTTTGTAGTTTTTGTTTGGCGTTCGTTGAAAAATGGAAAATCAAAAGGAACATTTTCGTCATATTTTGCTTTTTTATTTCCGTAAAGGGAAAAACGCATCGCAAGCTCATAAAAAGTTATGTGCTGTTTATGGTGATGAAGCCTTAAAAGAACGGCAGTGTCAAAATTGGTTTGCCAAATTTCGTTCTGGTGATTTTTCACTCAAAGATGAAAAACGCTCTGGTCGTCCAGTTGAAGTTGATGACGCCCTAATCAAAGCAATAATCAATTCGGACTGTTACAGTACAACACGTGAGATTGCAGAGAAGCTTCATGTATCACATACATGCATTGAAAATCACTTAAAACAACTTGGCTATGTTCAAAAACTCGATACATGGGTTCCTCACGAACTGAAAGAATCACAGTTAACGCAACGCATTAGCAGCTGCGATTTGCTAAAGAAACGTAATGAAAATGATCCATTTTTAAAACGACTGATAACTGGCGATGAAAAATGGGTTGTTTACAACAATATCAAGTAGAAAAGATCGTGGAGCAGGCCAGGTGAACCAACTCAAACAACATCAAAAGCTGATATTCATCAAAAGAAGGTTTTGTTATCAGTTTGGTGGGATTACAAAGGAATTGTCTACTTTGAACTCTTACCACCCAACCGAACGATCAATTCTGATGTCTACATTGAACAACTAACGAAATTAAACAATGCAGTTGAAGAAAAGTGGCCCGAATTGACAAATCAAAAAGGTGTTGTATTCCATCATGACAATGCCAGGCCACACACATCTTTGGTCACTCGGCAAAAATTAATGGAGCTTGGTTGGGATGTTTTGCCACATCCACCATATAGTCCTGACCTTGCACCATCTGATTACTTTTTGTTTCGATCTTTACAAAACTCCTTGAATGGTAAAAATTTCAATAATGATGATGATGTCAAATCGTACCTGATTCAGTTTTTTGCTAATAAAAACCAGAAGTTTTTTGAACTTGGGATTATGATGCTGCCTGAAAGATGGCAAAAGGTCATTGATCAAAATGGGCCATACATTACAGAATAAAGTTATTTAGTTCCATGAAAAAATTGTCTTTGATTTTCTTTAAAAAATCCGCAATTACTTAGCTGCCGACCCAATATATATATATATATATATATATATATATACATATATATATATATATATACAATATATATATATATGTATATATATATATACTGTTATATTATATAGTTGTTAACACCTCACATTATTATGCTAAAATTTTTGAAATCAATATCACTAATCATATCAATATTTCTAAATTCCAGACTTTATCTAGAGTTCAGTAATGTCCTTTTCTGTTGCACACTCCTATCTGGGATACCACATTGCATTTAGCCTGCCAATATTTTTAATCAGTCTTCTCTTTCTCCATGTCTGTGAAAAAATAAATCTCTAATTCTTTCCTACTTGCCATAAATAGTCACTGGGTAGAAGGGGAGAGGATCAAAACTCAAGCAGGAGGAAAAAAGGGCTGGAATGATTTCCTCCAGCTACTGCATCTCCCATATACCTAAACTTATATGTTTTTATAAAACTCAATGGAAAGGACAGGACTAAAATAAAAAAGGGAGGCGTGCTCTGAATGACTGGTGCATTATCATAACTTTTTATTTTGTCAGGATTTTCTAAGCGCTCCGAGGTAGCTTAGGATGGACTGCAAAGTTCCCAGAGTAAAACCCAGTGTCCCCTAGGTTTTCTCTTATTCTTTGGACACAAACTCTGGGATCTGCAAAAGCTTTGTAATAAATCGTTGTTCACACAGGACTCAGGAAAGTGGTACCTGCCCTCAATATTCTTGCATCTTCCTTTTCCATGTTCCTTTGCTGCACTTTCCAAACCAGTGGCGTCCAGGGCTCTCTATTTTAGCAACTTATCCTTCTGCCTGCTCCCCTGAAGCAGTATGTGCCTCACACTTCACCCTCCAATTCCAGCCAAATCTAAACTTATACCTCCATGTTGGGGTATATCTGACTATTAACATTACAATGAGTTAATACATTTAATAAAAGGAGCTGGGGACTCCTATCAGAGTCCTGAGTTAACAAGAATGCAAAGCAAATGTCAGGTGTGCTGGGGAAGTAAAAGTTCAGGTGGCCCAAGGCCTCTTCACATCTCAACATACACTTAATACAGGAGGTCCTGAGGTCAGGGACCCTGCAGTTTGTCTATGGTATCGATGGGAAGGCAGGTTGTCATAGCAATTTACATGAGCAAGACTTACTTCTATGTAGATATAGTGCTTGCTGTTCTCTATCACGTGGACGTACGCAGTGTGGATGGACTCTTCATGGTACTTTATCCCAGCAGACCAATCAGTGGCAGAGCGGAGCAACTATGAGGCAACAATAAAAAATGAGCAAACGTAAGACAATGGAGATCACACCAGATGCACTGATACAATGAAATCTGCCCTTTTGCTTTTAAACAACTAAATGAATACAATGGTTTGAGTGTCACATGTGGGTCAAGGGAGAGTAGGTGGGTGGGCATAACCCATAACAAAGGAGCCCAGCTGGCAATCAAGTACTGAACATGTCTTCTCCCACTCAACACAATTGTCATTCAAAATGGGAAACAAGAAGGTGTTTCTATCAAGAGTATTTCAGGAGTACCTCATCTGGTGGCTGAGTGGGATGCCCATTTGTACTTCTCCCAGGATAATTCCACAATTTCACCAGAATGCCTGGTGTTATGGTGCATTTATTAATAGTACCACTTATACTCCCGAGAGTGTCCTGGTATGAACAATATGATAGGACCACCTTAGCTCTGACTTGAAAATAATATGATTACTTCCTTTCCCTCAAATAGATACTCTTAAAAAAGTAATTAGAGTCATTTAGAGATCTAATCTTGATTCTACTTTTAATTAGCTGACTGATCCTGGCCCTGTCACTTGAGCTCTCCACTTCCTCACTCATGCTGCCTCCCTTCGTTCAGACACTCACCTGCTCCCACCCAGATTACAATAAGAGCTTCCAGCACAGTCACCCGAATATATGTTAAATACATTGACACCTAGGTTCGTGGTTGGCAAACTGTGGCTCAAGAGCCATATGCGGCTCTTTGGTTTCTTGAATGTGGTTCGTCCACAAAATACCATGACCTAGGAGAGTCTATTTTGAAGAAGTGGCATTAGAAGAAGTTTAAGTTTAAAAAATTTGGCTCTCAAAAGAAATTTCAATCGTTGTACTGTTGATATTTGGCTCTGTTGACTAATGAAAACTGACTTCTGTGAATGGGCCACAAAGTTTCAATCACACTGTACATGTGTGCCCAAATGTGGTATTTTGTGGAAAAGCCACACTCAAGTGGCTAGTGAGCCATGGTTTGCCGACCACTGGCCTAGATTCAAAGCTTAGCTCAATTACTTAGTGGCTTTGATCTTGGTCAAGTTTCTTAGCTTCTTTGTGCCTCGGATTCCCACTCTATAAAATGGAGTATCTACTCTGGAGGGTGGTAAAAAGAATTAAATGAATTAGTATGGAATGTGCAGGAGCCTGGCACCTAGTAAGGGCTGTTACTGTTTGCTATCACTCATGAGAACATTAGATGTGTTTGGGAGGGCACACTAGATGACAGGGAAGGCTTTTCAACACTAAGAAACCATTGGCTGTCAGCATTTGGACTAGTATCACAGTACAGTGTTGGGCATATAGTAGGTGCTCAATAGATGTTTATTAATTGACCTTCCCTAAATATAATAATAACAGGACATCACATAAGCATCACTATAAAAATAGATTTCCTATTCCTGATTTGAAATGAATGTTGAGGCTTTGCTTCATGAGGTCAACAGAAATTGAAGGAAAAATAATAATCTATACATATTAGGAATATATAAAATGATCCAATGCATAGTCAGTTTTTTTCTGTTATAAAGGGGTAGGCAAAAGTAGGTTTACAGTTGTGAGTATAGGAAACATAGGGTTTGTTCTTGTATTGCTATTTATTTAACTGGCATGCCTCCCCTCCCCACAAATGAACACTTGTAAACTACTTTTGCCTTTCTTGTATATAAAAGATCTGGTACAATTTTTGCTCTAATCAATAACTTCAAAAATTGGATCTATAAGGCTACGGAAATTCAAAGTTAAAACGTACTAATATCATTGATTGTGCCATCCTAAAAATCTTATTTAATTATACAGTGTGTGGCATTTATTACAAAATAGCCCCCTAAAAAGCACTTTATTTAATTTTATCACATGAACAGTGTAATAAAACTGGAAAATATACTTGTGACCAGATATAGTCAAATATCTCAAAAGAAAACTCATAAGGTAAATTTAGATAAATATGATCACACTGGGAAATATCTTGATTTTCTATCATCCCCAAAGAACTGCACTACTGTCCATTAGTAGAAATAACAAAGGTTGAACAAACAGAAGTTTTTTTATTCTTAATCCATTCAAATGTATGCTGAATTTTGTGGCGAGGGTGCATAACTCTGAAAATGCAGGCTACCTTGAAGATTCTTACACCGAACATGCTGACCTAATTCTATATAACTCTGGGAGCAATGTATACAATTAGGAAGTGTACTGGAAAGATTGGCGTTGTCCTCATTGAAAAATGTGATGAAAGCAATGGCACAGGCACTTGGTCCAGAAAGAGCCCTTTTGCCCAGCAGCCCCTTGTGATAAAGAAAAGCGAGACTGACCTGCACGTTAGCACGGACGGACTCAGGCACTTGGTATCTCAGCTCATGGGCTGTCGTGTGAGATTTTGGAAGTAGAAAAGGATACGACAGGGACCGGTATTTTGGTTTCATAATCTAAAACAATTAAAAAGAAGGTAAAGAATTAAAAAATTAGAAAACAGTTCCATTCTTCCACATTTTGATTATAAAAGAAACTCAGGTTTATTTGAAACAGAAAAAAAAATTAACAGTGGATGTTTCTAGGTGAAGAGGTAATACATTGTTTTTGGTTGTTTTCTCTATTTCCCATAGGTGGAGAACCCCTTTTTTTGTTTCTTTTACCTTTTGTAGTAGGCATGCATTCTTTAGAAAGCTTACATTTAATTGAGTTACAGAGATATATATTTGCAAAAGGAGGGTTACTCTTTTGTAAACCGATATTTTACTATGTTGCAGATATCTTGCCATAGCAATACAGCATTATATGTTATTTTAAAATATGACATGTAATGATTTGGTATGGAAATCATTACCATTTGATATGAAAAAATAATAACTTATCAAATTGTATGGAAAATCATAACTTGTTTAATAATAACTATTAATAAGCATTTCAGTTACTTTTCATTTTATTTGAATTATTGGAAGCAATATAAAAATAAATTAGTTAATTGGGTTATTTCCTTAACTGCCTGAAAAAGATTTTCTGAGTCAAAAGGTTATATACCTTTTAAGAAGGTTTTTGGTGTTGTACCAATTTAGCCCCCAGAAGCAGGATTTAAGAACATCAAAAATCCAAAACCCAATTGTAGGTATTAGCAGTGTTTTTTTTTATTTGTTTGTTTTGTTTTGTTTTTAAATCTTTGCTTGCCTAGTAGGTTAAAAGTAATATCACTTTCACTTATATAGCATTATAAACAGTAATTTTTTTTTGATAAAAGTCTTTTCCCAAATTACCGTGAAGAATAATGATGTCTTCTCACTTTTTAAAGTAAATAAAAAGGAAACTTAATAACTTATGAATGTTAGGACAAATTCCCAGGCGTAATGAAGCCATCCTAAAGAAGACACAATTGGGATAAAAACAAAATGGCTCCATCCCTCATCCTGTTCATTTTGCTAAGAACCCCCTCTCCAATACGAACCCAGTGCAATGTCAGGATTGGAACGACTTGAAAGTTTGAGCTCTGCCATCTAAACAAGACTTCCATTCCCCTACAGTAGCCTTCCAGGTGAGCACAAGCCAGGCCAGATGCTTAATCAACACTAAACAGCCAAGACGTTAAAGGGTGAAAACCACTGACCCTGATAGTAGCATCTATTCTTCTGTGCTCCACATTATCTACAACGTGAACATTCAGGAACATTTCCTTTTGCCCAGAGACTCAGGAGCTCTGGCTCCCAGGCACCCAACAGCAGATGACTGGCACAGCTGTGGCCACCGAGGCCTCTTCCAACCCCCTAGGTATCTCCTCTCCCAGGCCTGTCTCTCTGTATTGTGGACTGAACCTCGATAAAGCCATGCATGTACCTTTGTGAAGTTCCAGCGCTGGATGAAGTGACGGGCCACATCACGAGCCGCCTTCCCGTGGACCACACAGCCAATGTCATGCCATGGCATCCGGGGGGTGGAGTACCTGTCAATGAAATCTGCCCAGGTGCACCAGGCAAGAATCATCACTCACTCTGTGCCAGGGGCAGAAGCCATAGGCCCCCGAAGAGCTGACCCTAAGATGATAAGTCAAAGGGAACGTGGTAATGTCCACTTATGTGTATATTTCTTGGCTTTGGTGGAGCAATACCTTCATAACCAAGTGAAGCATAGATCACAGTCCCCCGTGTACCTCCCCAAATATGTTTCCTCTTCACTTAGTATTAGATAGTCACTAGGCAAGGCAAGATGTGAGCTGGTACAAACTAAGTCTATGTACTTGATATTATATTTTCCTGTTTTTCCCTCTTGAAATAACGTCAGGCTACATATGCAGTGCCATCTCTATCTCCTCTTAGACATAGAAGCACAGAGATAATATAAAAATGTGTCAATTTAATGACAAAAAATGAAGATGATAAGCAGAAGAGGAGAAGATCAAAGGGGCTGTGCCATCTTTTAGAGAAGGACAGATCATTATCCCCAAAGTATCTTACCTAATAAAAGAGAAACATGCAAATTACCCATCACTCTGCTACGTCCACAACCAATCACAGTGAGCATGCAAACTAACCCAACAAAGATGGAGGTTAATTTGCATATGCAGGCCTGGAGCAGCCTGGAGGGGCAGAGGCCTGCTATGAGGGGGAAGGGGGCAGCAGAAGGAGCTACAGGAGCGGTGCTCCAACCAGAATTGAGGACTTGCCGGCTCCCTGATGGTTTGAAACAAGTAAGCTCTATTTTGTGTTTTCTCTTTTCTTACTATAATTATAAGCAATCCTTAATTATATGACTGAATTATGATTTAGCTAATATTCTTCAAAGTTTTAGCAAATATTCAAAGGAAAACAAGATATTAGATCATGCACTTGCATACTTGTTAGATATTGACAAACAAGAAGAGAAAATATAAGCAGCCATCCACTACTGAGGTACTCACCAGCAAAAGGTTTATCCAGCTGGACCCAGTCTTTGAAGACGAAATTGCAGTAGTCCTTTCCATGCCAGAACCGCGTTTCCCCATGGAGCTCTCCCACACCTGTCTGCAAACTGCGGACTGAGCCCGTGTCTGTGGACACAGCAAGACCCACTCAGAGATAGTACAGGTGGGCCCCAGGGAGGGAGGCTCAACTCTCATTTATGAAACACCTGTAGACTTCTTAACTCTCCTTCTTAAGACTCATTACTACGGCAGAATATGTCTACTCCATCTGAGGCTGTGCCTGACAAAGTTTTATAACCCTTAAGTTTATTAGTAGTGGGCAGCTGGGGCTATGACCGGGTTCACCATGTGACAATGAAATTTAACCTCCTTAGGTTTACCATCCATCAGCTCGCTGGAAGAAAGGACCACAGGGTTAACTATGAATCAAGAACTTGAAACAGCCCACAGTCCAGACCTGGAATTAACCAGCTAAGTCAGTGGTCAGCAAACTCATTAATCAACAGAGCCAAATATCAACAGTACAAGGAACGAAATTTCTTTTGAGAGCCGAAAACCGACTTCTGCACACGGGGCCTGAAGTTTCAACTGCACAGTATGTGTGTGCCCGCATGTGGTATTTTGTGGAAGAGCCACACTCAAGGGGCCAAAGAACCGCATTTGGCTCGTGAGCCACAGTTTGCCTACCACTGAGCTAAGTGAACATCACCATTAACAAAGAATTTGGCCTAGATGTCAGCTAAGATTTTCAGATGATAACATTCTTTATTCCGGAAATCATAAATGACAACCATAAAACTCATCACAATGACAAACAGAAGCTTATGACTATACACACACAAAAGCAGCCATTTACTGCAACACTTCACAAAGAGCTTTGCAGGACAATTTTACTCAGGGGTCGATACTTTGACTAAAATTGTATGTTTATGGGCTATATTGGCCATTGAGACAACTAAGCAGGAAGACTAACAAAACTACAAATCACAGATGCATGGCTTGGCACAAAAGAAGCATTTAACATACAGACATCAGTTGCAAAAGTATTTGTTGAATGAATAAATGGTAGCACATGCAGTAGCCAGTGAGAGTGCTGAACTGGTCTCCCTACCACCACACTGTCCCAGAACTGTCTTTTCAAACTGCAGACTCCCTGCTTAAAAGCCTTCCAGGATCACCTTCTGCCTAGACAGGGTCACATCCTAAGGGTTTCATGTGTATAGAAGACTCTTTCCAAATGGGGTACCAATCTCTCTCTCTCTCTCTCTCTCTCTCTCTCTCTCTCTCTCTCTCTCTCTCTCTCTCTCTCTCTCTCTCGTCTTTGCTCTTCCCCATACAGTCCAGGCCCCATGCCTATCAATCACATGCCTCACTGAGTTTTGACAGGCTGGTTTGTCATGTCTCTGTCCAGTTGTCACATTTTTTCCTTCTTGCCTGGAATGCTGTTCCTTCCCTCTCAGCCTGATATCATCCTTCAAGAGTCACATGGCTGTCATATGCCCTAGAGACACCCCATGTCCTAGTAGGGACTGACAGTCACTAACTAGCTCTGCTATAGGACTTAATACTTGCACACCCCAGTGCCTCTGATTCTGTGACACAATTGTGTAAGGATGCTCCCTCCCTGCCCCTACTCATCTATAAACTCCCTCCAGGTGTAGCTCCTGGCACTCAGTAGGCAATCAGTAAGTATATCCAGAACAAAGGTTTTTAAGCAATCACCCCACACACTGCGAATATTCTAGCTCAAGCTGAATAATTAACCTTCAGTAGTTATTGAAATTTTCTGTAAAAGAAAAATGTCTTAAAGTGCTAAATATGAACGAAACTGAAATGTTAAAAAGATAGAATTCCATTGACTTCTCCCAGTGATTTATTTTCTTGCTTGGTAAGACTGAGAGATCAAAGTACTGGCAGGTCTGTTTGCTCACCTGAAGGCTCTTTATAGAAAGGATGGAACTTTGTTACAAAATAAAATAAAAGAAAGAAAGAAAAAAGAGACAAGAGTGAGATAAATAATAAGACAAATTTCGAATTAAACAACAACAACCCATATGTATATAAAATTTGTTTTTATGCATTGAAAAACTCTAAGCCAGTAGTCGGCAAACTCATTAGTCAACAGAGCCAAATATCAACACTACAACTATTGAAATTTCTTTGGAAAGTCAAATTTTTTAAATCTAAACTATATAAGTAGGGACATTGTTATTAACTTAATTAGGGTACTCCTAAGCTGGCCTTTGCTAAAAACTCAAGTTTTACATATACTCACATGCAGTTGCTGAAAAATGATCTTTCACCTACCAATCAGTTATATAAGAAAAACAAAACCAAGAGAATTCTTTTTTTTTTCTTTTTAATATATTTTATTGTTTTTTTACAGAGAGGAAGAGAGAGGGATAGAGAGTTAGAAACATCTATCAGCTGCCTCTTGTACACCCCCCACTGGGGTTGTGCCTGCAACCAATGTACATGCCCTTGACCGGAATCAAACCCGGGACCCCTGAGTCCGCAAGCCGACGCTCTATCCACTGAGCCAAACTGGTTTCGGCAAGAATATTCTTTGATTCAGGAAATTGTCTTGGTGCTAAATGATTTCAACCTGCTCATAATTCAAATGTGTGTTTAGTTCATGGCCTAACCTATTCCAAACAAATAGGGGTCCTCCTAAGAACAAATGAAATAGGCAAAAGAGCCAAATGCTCGTCGTTACTGCAATTACTGCTCAGAGTTGTATGAGCACCAACGAGCAGGAATACAGGACGTTTAACATCAGCAACGCTGAGCTGAGCTGCTCTTAGTCTGCATCTGGCTCCCGGTTAATTTCACAATTGCACCTGCCTAGTTAGTTGTTCAGCACAGGTTTTTCACACCAGGTTTCTGCAGTCCTCATTCCTCGGTGGCCCAGACTCTGGCTGCAAAAGTTGAGGGAAAGAGTCTGTTCCTGCCCCTCATTGGTGCTTATACAACTCCGAGCAGTAACCACAGAAACTACAAGTATTTGTCACTTCATGTTACCCCTTACCAATCTCAGAGATTTCCCTGCCCTGCTTTCTCCTGCCTCCCTAATGGGTCATGGGTGGATTTCACATGACCCTCCTCACGCCTCCTGCTTTAATTGGAATGTATAAGATTAACTGCAAAACTGTCATTCTCCAGAGCATTTCCTCAATCCGTGGAGGTTTTGCTTCATGGCAATTACTGTCAGTTTGACTCAGATAAACTCAAATAAAAATTCTCTACAGGCTTGAATGTCTCTTACGTCGGCAGAAACACCTGTCTCAACTTAATTGCAAAAATGACTTCCTCCCTCAGCTGTCTAATTTTTGCTTAAATGAAAAAGATAGCAACAGTCACTGAATATAAGAGGAGTAAAATTCAACCCTTTTTAACTGAGAGAGTCTCAATCAAAGAAATGCCAATTTGAAATTCTCCATCTTGAAATATAATTTAGAAAGAGAGAGAGAAAAAAAAACATATTGAAGATGGTTAACTGATTTTGAATGACAATATGTACTACAGAAATCTACTATAGTTACTAATCACATTTAAGATGAATGGATTTTGGTGCAGTTTTTCTGCTTAAAAACTCATAGTGAACCAAAACTGGTTTGGCTCAGTGGATAGAGCATTGGCCTGCGGTGAAAGGTCCCAGGTTCAATTCTGGTCAAAGGCATGTACCTTGGTTGCGGGCACATCCCCAGCTGATAGATGTTTCTCTATCATTGATGTTTCTCTCTATCCCTCTCTCTTTCTCTCTGTAAAAAATCAATAAAAAAAACCCTCATAGTGATCTTGTGTGCACACTCCATACTGACTGTGTGCATCACATGTAAGGTTCACTGGGCACCAGGTTCCCCACGGCCTCATGCATTCCAGGGAAACTGACACTGCAGAGAAGCTACCACAGTTCACTGCCTCCAAAAAGCAAGTTATTAACTCAGCGAAACTCAGTTTCTAATCCTATATTAAAAAAAAAATTGACTCTAACAGGGGAATGACTGGGAATGGCCAGTCGCTATGACGTGCACCATAGGTCAGTGTGCACCCACTTGGGTAGCTCTGTTCAGCCACAAGCTGGGTTGGCAGTTGCAAGCACAGCAGTGGTGGTGGGAGCCTCTCCCTCCCCCTTGGCAGTACTAAGCCATTAGTTGGACATCCCCTGAGGGCTCCTGGGCTGCCAGAGAGATGACTGACTTCCAGCTTAGGCCTGATCCCCCAGGGAGCAGGCCTAAGCTGGCAGTCAGACATCCCCTGAGGGGTCCTGGACTGAGATAGGGAGCAGACCAACCTGAGGAAACCCCCCCGCCTCAAGTGTACAAAGTTTCTTGCACCAGGGCCTATAGTTTCTGATATAGAGTTACTCTATGTTTGATTTGTGTTTCAATTCCTATAAAATAATATTGGTGTAAGTCATTATGTGATTTAAATACAGAGCTATGTTCTTTAAACTTCCTTTATTATTAATAGTTAAAACTTACTTTTTTTTTCAATGCAAATTCACACAGAACTCCAATACATAAAAATGTACTAGCAGGATGGCTCTGGTTGAATCAAATACCAACAGGGTGGGAGGTCCAGGGCTCACCTCCTCAGAATCCTGTGCAGGACCCCTGAGAAGCACCAGGGCCCAAGGAACAGGCTTTGCAAAGCACTGCTCCAGAAGGACTTAGCTTCCTTTTTTACACACAGTTGTGGGTTTTTCCATATTAAAAATTAAACTGCAATTTAACGTAATTCATGAAAAGAGTCCTCTCCGTCTCTCACACCCCACAAGCAGAGTATCAGCAAATGCCATGAGTGCCACTTCAAGATGTGTCACTACTTGCCTCTCAGGTCTGCTGTAAAGAATGTGTCTGTAAAAATCTAAGTCAGACCTTGTTCATCGTCCACTCAAGACCTTCCAATGGCTTTCTATCTCGCTCAAAGGGAAAGCCCTTACAAAGGCTGCAAGACCTTATGTAATGTAATCGACCCAGACTTTGCCCCCTTCCTGGTCCCTCCAGCTCAGTCCTGGAAACACTGATACTCTCCTGCTTCTCAGCCCTCACACTTGCTATACCTCTGGTGGGAACCTCTTCCACTCAGCTCTTCTCTTAGCCTCATTCTTCTCTTCCTTTTGATCTCTTTTTAAAACTCACCTCATTAGAGAAGCATTTTCTGAACAACCTGATATAAAATCATAATTTCTCCCCTCTGTCTGTCCCCTTCCCCTGTTCTCCACAATAATTTTCACCACCTGATATGTTGTGTTTGATGAGATATTTATATATACAATTCCCATCCTTAACATCCAACTAGTTAATTGAATTTCATCTTTTTTTTTTTTCACTGTAGATTCCTAGTACATAGAGCAGTGATTGGCATATAATAGGAGCTTATTAAGTACTTATTTAATGAAACCAATGAATCATATATATATCCCCACTGACAGTTTATAAAAGAGCGCAGTCCCTCAAGGGGATGAAACACTTAGTATGTTCGTCACAATTCTGATGCCTATGTGGGCGACACCCTGAGCCCACATATACATCAAGTACATGCTTTATGCTAAATAAATAAAATGTCTCCTTATCTACAGTTTTCCCCATTTTTTAAGGTCTGTCAATGTTATGATTTACAACATACAAACTTATTTAATGATTGCATAGGAGCTTTAGTTCAATAAATATAATCAGTTTTTAAAATGCAAATTCCCCAGACCAAAGAATGCTGGGCACCACTGCCCAAGGTCCAGCTTAATTCATTGGGTTTCTTTAGTCTCTGCCACCGGGAATGACTCACATCTGGCCCTGTTAGCTGGGCTCCACGTCAGCCATCTCCACAGGCCACTAGGTCAAAAGACCGTGACGCAGCAATCTGCATTTCTGCTCAATCACAAATCCTAACCATGGGCGCTGGAAGGGATTTACTTCGTAAGTCACTTATCACCTCTGGACCTGAGTCACCTCATCTGTAAAAGGGAGATAAGGGGGTGCTCCCGGCAATGACCTCAGAGAGTCTGCACACCATAAACACTAGCCTGCGATTTTACTGCGGCTGCTACATATATTATCATGACAACTTGTCCCTATATCTGACCCACTGCCCAATCCTCTTCATTCCCACCATCATAAATTAGGCCTGATAATGTGTTCCTCAAGCGTGTGGTTCTTCTAACGAAAGGTTATCCGATTACAATGTCTAAAAATTCACCTTTAGAGCATGACTCCTTTATTTATGTTTAGAAGGTCAAACATGACTGCCACCTCTCTTCCTGGTCCTATCAACTTGAAGGATGAGTTTTCTAACATGTAGAAGCACTTGGTGCGTTCCCATTCCATCACCTCCTTTCCTTTCCCTGCAATGTCTTCATATCCTCACCTACCCAATGACATGACTTCCAAACCCAACTCCAACGTCCCCTCCTCAGGAACGTCTTTCTGGATCATCAGGGAAACCCTCCCACCTTCCACAGAACTAAAGCCCCACGGGACTGCAGGTGTACCCTGCTTAGGCGATGTCTCGTCTCAGCGTTAGGATTGTAGGAATCCCGTGGACGTCCCCCAGGCTTTGTTCTCAGTATGTGTGGTGTGCAAACTGCGTGGACAGAAAGACGATCCAGAAACACACTCACTGGCCATGCAGTACAAGCTGAAGCCTGGGAAGGTGACTTACCTGCGGAAGGTCTAGCGAGCCCCTCCTCAGTATCATTGGAGGAGCGAAAGAGTTTCAAGTGGGGCTTTAGACCATGGATTAAATTCTGACGACTTCTACAGTGATTAGAATAACCTGGAGAAAGTTAAGAGTGTTTTTGTTGTTTGTTTGTTACAAAGAAATATCTATCTATCTATCTATCTATCTATCTATCTATCTATATCTATCTCAGGTTTTCTAGACTGGAAAGCAGAGGTGATCATTTTTTAAAATGAGGCAAGGCTATCAAAGCAGTCACAGGTCCTGGGCCACAGAAAATCGCCAGGCTAAAAAGAACAGCACATTGCTCAGATGCAGAAAACCTGATGTTTGAGGAGAAATGCTTGTTGTATTTCTGGATGGGAAGAGAAATGAAATGTGTTTTTTTTCTTCTTCTAAACTAGTCATTCTGCTACCATCAGAAGCATGACTTGTGTTTGTTGAGATGACTTGTGTGAATATAGCAATAAATCTGTTCTATAATGCGATGGCAAGATGTGGAATACGATGATCCAGTGACCTGTCGGCACTGACCCATTTACTCCACCATAGGAACGTAGATTCTAAAAGCAGGGGTGCAGTGTCTGGCTACAGAGGCACAGATCGTGGGCCCGATCAGGTTTAATCACAAGGATGACTTACTGGAGGCGCTGTCGATGCTGCTGAGGCTGTCAGAGCCGTGCAGGTGGTGCCTGTGCAGCTGCCTGTAGAGGCTGAATTTGGAAAACTTTCTGGGTTTGCCTATGCCTTTCAGTTTTGAATCCATGTCATCAGCACTCTTCAGGATGGGCAGATCTTTAGCAGACTCCTTTTTATCTTTGAGGCTTAAGGATTCCATAGATCCTGTCATTTCAGCCTGTGAAGACTATTAAAAACAAAACAAAAAAGACACTGCATCAAATACACTGAGCCGTGGCCCTTTCATTCCAGTTGGGTGAGGTGTACAGTGGCACAGGACAGAAGTTTCTAACAGACACACAGTGAGGTGTGAGGTCAGCTGCAGGGCAGTAGGGATTCTTGTGATTGGTTTACATAGAGCCAAAGGCACAGCAGGTGTTCCATTGTAGTTATTCTTTCAGGCCAAATTCCTGAAATGTCATTTCAATTAATTGGCTTATCTCAAACACAATTATATAAGTTACCCTCAATGAACTTTCTCTGCTAAATATTAAGTAAGCAGTGCTTTTTCTGTCAGTTATCCTCTCTGTTACCAATTCACTACATTTCAGTTTTCCCAGAAAAAGTACCAACGTAGCCAGCAGTAAAATAGGAGGAAGTCTATATACTTTTTTTAAAAATATATTTTATTGATTTTTTACAGAGAGGAAGGGAGAGAGATAGAGAGCTAGAAATGTCGATGAGAGAAAAACACCGACCAGCTGCCTCTTGCACACCCCCTACCGGGGATGTGCCCGCAACCAACATACATGCCCCTGACCGGAATCGAACCTGGGACCTTTCAGTCCGCAGACCGACACTCTACCACTGAGCCAAACCGGTCTCGGCTATATACTTTTTTAATACATATATTGATGTTCTGGCAACCACTTGAGTTGAGATAATAAGTATATGAATATAAGGATATAGATATATGTTGGCAGCTCTTGGTTTAAAGGTAGTTTGTGAAGTTATTAACCTCCTACTTTCAAATAGAGTTACCTATCCTATTTTATATCTCTTTAAGTAGGAAGATTCCAAAAACCTTGGCAGTTACCTGCCTATAATAAGTCAGCTTATTTAACTTAAAGTTCAATTGCTTCACATTTTTGTTTATAAACTGTATCCTAATAGCAAATAAATCTTTAATTTAAATGTACAACAAAGGAGTGGAGTATGAGAGAGAGCAAATGCTCCACTGAATCTATAATATTTTCTCTTCTTACGAGAGAAGAAACAAACCAGGTGTGTCTATGTTTGACTTAATGGCACTCTCATTCAATCAATCAGTCAGGCTATCTATCTACATAAAATCCTAATATGCAAAGTGTCCCTTCAGGAGTTCGACTGACCGGGAGTTCAATTGCTCGATAGGACGTGTGTTGACCACCAGGGAGCCACACAGAATGAAGAAAGGTCCTAGCCAGCAGCTCGCAGCTGGGGAATGGAGGCCCTGGCCAGCAGCTGGCAGCCGCTAGAGACCCTAAACATGCACAAATTTCATGCACTGGGCTTCTAGTCCTTATATATAAAAGCTGAAGCAACTGTTTGACCCTTTGACCATTCAACCCATTGCTATGAAATGCACTGACCACCAGGGAACAGACGCTCAATGCAGGAGCTGCCCCCTGATGGTCAGTGCACTCCCACAGTGGGAACACTGCTCAGCTAATTGACAGATGCCAGATGCTGGGCTCACTGCTGGCAAGTGCAGCTGTGGTGGTGTGAGCCTCTCCTATGGACACTCCCCCTGTGTGCCCCTCCCCCATCTGGACTGGAACCAGGATCTGGACCAGCATTGGGACTGACTGGGTGTGAGCCTGCGGCAATTTCTCAGACATGGCCACACCAGTATCGCCCTAGGACAGGTGCTCAGAAACCACAGTGAAGTGGCAGCAAGCTTACCCAGTGGTGGCAGGCACAGTGGGGCCAAGATGAATGGGAATGATGAGGCACCCGGCCCAGGCTCCTCCCCAGTCGCCTGCTGCTTCCCACACTACTACATCCCTGGGGGATGTTGGACTACGGGTTTTGGCCCGGTGCCTGTCATCTCACCAAGGGAGCTCACGTGCACCAGGCCTCTAGTAATATATATTTACACAAATTATTATGCAGTTCTGTAAAGGTGAAATTACTCACTGGGAGGGAGCACATCGACGGTCCAGAGACGACACGCTTCACGCTGCCCACGTCTGTGAGTCTGTGCTCATTGTCATCCCACCTGCCATAGGCCAGATCGATCCCACCCACAAAGGCCACCGACTGGTCGATGATGACAAGTTTCTCATGATGAGCCCACAGATATACGGCGGAGGACACGTGATCTGGGTGCCTCATCACCTTAAGAGAAAAAAATTGCATATGTAACATGATTTTTTAAATGTTCTTCTGTTTTCACCCCTGAGTGGCATTTTCTATAATTCAAATACCAAAATGGGCTCTGTGTACATCAAAGAAAATCCCCAAACTTCTCCTTTTATTTCTAGTATTTAACTAGGAAGACTTCTAGTTACATCTGAAGCCTTCCCAAACCCCCACCCGCACTACATTTTGGGGCAACTGCCATTTAGCTTGAAATTTCGGCACATATTCCTAAAGAAGTCAGCTCAGTGAAATAGCTCATTCTCTCTCCCTTCTAAAGGATATATATGGTATTATTTAAAAACAAATAAAAAATATTTAAACAACATCTCTATCTGTGACAAATTTTTTGATAACTATATTGATCTTTTGGCAGCCATGGAGTCAACATAGGAAGCACGTGAATATAGGGAGAAAGATATTTTGGCAGCTCTGAATTTGAAGGGTACGTTGAGGAGTTATTAACTTCCTACTTGTAAAGAATTCTCTCTAAATGCAGGAATGGAACCTAAGACCCTTTGGTGCATGGGCCAATTCTCTACCCACTGAGAATACTGGCCAGGGCTGACTGGGAAGTATTTATTGATAAGCTTTAGGCCTTTGGTAAAATAACAAATAGCTTTCTTTGAATTGCTTGTTGTGCTTGTTTACTTTATTAGTATTTTATACAATATGCTATTAAGAAAAGTACTTTAGCCGAGACCGGTTTGGCTCAATGGATAGAGCGTCGGCTTGGGGACTGAAGGGTCCCGGGTTCGATTCCAATCAAGGGCATGTACCTTGGTTGCGGGCATATCCCCAGTAGGGGGTATGCAAGAGGCAGCTGATCGATGACTCTCTCTCATGGATGTTTCTAACTCTCTATCTCTCTCCCTTCCTCTCTGTACAAAATCAATAAAATATATTTTTAAAAAAATAATAAAAAAAAGAAAAGTACTTTAAGGCCTGGCCAGCATGGCTCAGTGGTTGAGCATCGACCTGTGAACCAGGAGGTCAGGGTCCTATTCCCAGTGAGGGCACATGCCCAGGTTGCGGGCTCGATTACCAGTTTGAGGCATGCAGGAGGCAGCCAATCAATGATTCTCTCTCATCATTGATGTTTCTCTCTCTCTCCCTTTCCCTTTCTCTCTGAAATCAATAAAAATGTATATATATATTTTTAAAAGAAAAGTATTTAAAGTCCTAAAGGAGCTCTCTTTGTTGCTATCAATATTCAAGGGATGCCCCAGGGAGATCACATTTTAGAGAATTCTGGGATCATCTTAATGAGGGGAATGGAAACTTGACAGGCCTCATAAACAACTCTAGGAAGTGTGCTCTTAACTAAATTATCTATATCTATCTATCTATCTATCTATCTATCTATCTATCTATCATCATCTATCTATCTATGGCTAATATGCAAAGTGTCCCCTTGGGAGTTCTACCCAGAGACCCGGAATTCGATCGCTCGCTATGACGTACGCTGACCACCAGGGGTTGGCACGGAATGATGGAATGAAGGAATGAAGGAAGGCCCTGGCTGGCAGCCAGCAGCTGGGGAAGGGAGACCCCAGCCAGCTGCTGGAAGGCCCTGATCAACCCTGAATGCCGGCCAGGCCTAGGGACCCTACCAGTGCACATATTTGTACAGCAGGCCTCTAATCAGGGTGAGAAAAGCAGAAATGTGACCCTCGTTGACTCCATCAATATTAGAAATATTAAAAAAGTATAGTATTTTCTTTTATTTCTGAGAAGAACACAATGCTATTTATTGAATATATACATTAAGGAATTCTACACATTACCACCGCTCAAAGCAAAATAAATCTGAAAAACTACAGAATAATAGAGAAGAAACATGGTTCAGCAAGATGAACCTGAATACCTTTATGTTGGGGTGTAGACGTATTAAAGTCCTCTTGCTGTATTCACTGTTTATTCCAAGGGCAAGTTCCACCTCTTTGTAGAGCATTATGAAGATCCTCACCCCCTCTTGCTGTCACAGGAGAAAACACAGGCAGGAATGAGAATTTCTATAGGTAGGCTATGGTTTTATTTTTCTTCTTCCTTTCTGTACACTGTGTTTTCTAAAATTTATTCTATCAACAAGTATTGTAAAATATTAATGAACAACACAATACAAGGAAGGTGAAACAAAAATGTATGTATATTAAGACCCAGATGTAAAAAATAAATATTATCTTTCTTCCATTCCTACAATTTGTTATGCCAAGACAGGGTCAATATTTGACTAGAGTCAGAACCTTGAAATTATAATCTCAACTACTAAAAGTGCCTCATAGTCTTACACCTGAGAATGTTTCCAAACTCATATCATTTAGAAAGCTTTGATTTGATTCATGTTGTTGTTTGTTTTTATTTTTTTATTTATTTTTAATTTATTGATTAAGGTGTTACATATGTGTCCTTCCCACATTACCCCCTTTCCCCCGCAACTCATGCCCCCTGTTGTCTGTCCATTGGTTAGGCTTATATGTATGCAAAAAAGAAGGAGTTCTTACCATTTGTTTTTATTATACTTCAACTGTTGAAGTGATTAAAAACAAACCTCTGATATAAGTTAAACTAAATATCCCTTAATGTTCCTGGGGTATGTTTCAAAGAAATTTTTGTTGTTTGTTGTTGTTCTTTTAATTTTTTTTTTTTTATTGATTTCAGAAAGAAAGAGAAAGATAGAAATAGAAACATTTATGATGAGAGAGAATCATTGATTATCTGCCTCCTCCACACCCCTTGCTGAGGTTTGAGCCAGAAACCCAGGCATGCGTCCTGACCTGAAATCGAACCATGACCTACTGATTGGTAGGTTGACACTCAACCACTGAGCCATACCAGCCGGGCTAGAATTTTTCTTTAAAAAAATTTTATTTAAATGAATAAATTGATGTCTGATTGGTTGCCTCCTGACCAAAATCAAACCCTTCAGTATAAGGGCTCTAGTCACCGAACCAAACTGGCTAGGGCGCATTTCTTAATCTTTAAGAGATAAACGTATTGGTTCCCACTCTTAACCCATAATTGAATCATTAATGTTGATTTCACCAGTGAAATGACTTCAGAAGTCACCTTCTCTAACACTCAAAAATTCCATAATTTAAGCACCCTCTCACAAATGAACACTTGGGAGCTAAAAGAAAATAGACAAACCATTATGAGGGTCAAATTAAGTCAAAGGTGTCTGGAAAACTTTAAATGTTATAGAAATAACATTTATTATTAATATTAACTGTCAAAAGGAGAACGTTAAGCAGCTGGTAGTACAAAGAAGTAGCAGTACCTCTTTTTCTAGTTCTGGATGGTAACAAGGTTTCAGCCTATGCTAATCGCCCCGCCCCCGAATATCCCTCCCCTTCTCCATGTGCACTCAGATGGTTACCCCTTTAACATACTAATCAGGTTGTACTTATCCAGGATACTCTTGTCTTATTTACCCCCACTTCCTGTGCTACGTTTTTACTTTTTAGGTGTGCATCCTCGGTATTGCTGTGTAGTTTGCAGCATTTAAATTTGCACTCTCTAAACCCAGAAGCTCTGAAAGCATTTTGAAACATATTGCATACACATTGGATAATGTATCTAAAGTAGGCACTTAATATCCCAGAAATTAGACCATAAGAAATATTTCATAATACTTCCTAAAGTATTAGAGATGTAGGCATATCTAATAAATTATAGTGGTAGAGAATAATTTGAATTGTAAATGAATAACCCATGATAATTAGGCATTATTTATAATGGAAATTTGAGTCATAAATGGCTCAGTGGTTGAGCACTGACCTATGAACCAGGAGATCATGGTTTGATTCCCAGTTAGGGCACATGCCCGGGTTTTGGGCTCCATCCCCAGGGTGGGATGTGTAGGAGGCAGCTGATTAATGATTCTCTCTCAATATTGATGTTTCTATCTCTCCTTTTCCCTTCCTCTCTGAAATCCCTTTCCCTTCCTCTCTGAAATCAATACAAATATATTTAAAATGAAAAATAATATAGGAGTTTATATTTTAAGTTGCAGGATGTAGAATTTGGAGTAACCCAAACACATATACAATTCCCAAATATTGTTCTGCCCATACCAAGAAGTATTATTTTGGCCCCTAATGCCTTATAATAACATATTACTTCATAATACTAATAATTTAACTTCCTTTTTAAAATATATTTTTATAGATCTCAGAGAGGAAGAGAGAGGAAAGAGAAATAGAAACATCAATGATAAGAAAGAATCATTGATTGGCTGCCTCCTGCACGCCCCCTGGCATGTGCCCTTGACTGGAATTGAACCCGTGACTCTTCAATTTGCAGACCGACACTCTGCCTACTGAGCAAAACCAGCTAGGACTTAACTTTCTTGATATTAGTAATATCTAAGAAGTGTATACATTTTTGAAAGGACACACTAGATTTGTTGCATTGAGAAATGTGAGAACTAGAAGATTAATTCTTGCTCTGAAAAAAAAAAAAACTAGTCATTCTATTTTCCTGGTTATCAGCGGACTTTTGGAATTTGCTCATTATTTATTATAATGACATAACTATTACTTGAGTAAAGAGATCAGGAAGTGAAAGTGTAGACAAGAAGTGAACAGACTAATGGCTAATGCTCTGGCCAGGGAGTGCTCAGCTGTGAATCACTGATTGAGGGTTCTAAATGAAGGCAAGAACATTATGTTATTTTTCTCTTTTATTGTTCAGGCTTACTTTCCTATTTGAATATTTTAGGATTCAGCACTGAATAACAGCTATCCAAAAATAGCCTCCCATTGAAAGATATAAAGTTTAAATCCTAAAATTTCAACCTAACTTATAGTACATTACAGCTGATATCTTTCATTATGGTTGATTTGTTTCAAATGGATGAAATTCTACTTCTTAGGCCTATGAGATTATTACTCACTCGTAAGAAAAGTAGTCACAACTTAGGAACTGGCCTAAATCTTACAATTTTCGATTTACCTACATAACGAATAGATTTTTGAAATAACAGAAATGTTAACGCTAATGGATTACATTATTACCTTCCATCTATCATACCTGACATTTTCTTCTGTACTGTATCTTTAATCATTGTAATAAATGAACTCTAGAGGAAATAGGGTAGAGACATTGAGTCTTTTTTAGCTTAAATACAAATGACTAATAAGGAAGTAATTAAATATAAAAAGTTCATTTTTACACAGTCTGGTTTACATTTATTTGCTCACATCTCCAATAAAGTTAATTAGTGACAAGACTTCTGTGATACTAAAGCAATAAAACTCCTCTTCTTTTAGTCAATGCATTGCAACACTCTCATAAACTCAAAATGGCAAAGGAAAAAATGTTCCTAGGGAACAAAGGCATTTCCTGGATCATAATTGTGGAAACTTACACAAATGTGGGAAATATTTATGCAAAATGAAATCCAAATTAGAAAGAAAACAAGAGGAGTAAAGTTAACTGAAATTTTAAAAAGATACACTTTTTAAACAACCAATGTTTTTCTAACGTCGTTTATCAACTTTTGCTTAGAGAGATGGAAGGAAAGTATTAATAGGGGAAGTAGGAAAACAAAGGAATGGCTTGAATATGACTACACAACACCATTTTTTGTTTATTTGTTTATTTTTATTTTTGTTTTTGTTTTAGTAAAGCAAAAGGTGGAAATTTATTGAGAAACAAGCACAAAGTGGGAGAGATCAACCAAAGGACTTGTATAAGCCTAACCAGTGACCAGTGATCATGGACAACAGGGGGATGGGGGCAAACGTGGGATGGGAATGGGGGATAAGGACAATTATGCGATACCATAACCAATAAATAAATTAAAAGAAAAGAAGAAAAAAGGAGAGAGAGAGAGAGAGAGAGAGAGAGAGAGAGAGAGAGAGAGAGAGAGAGAGAGAGAAACAAGCACAGATTCCCATGTAGGAAGGGGCAAAGAGTCCCCTAACACCATGTTTCTTGTGGTTACTCAAGTCAACTAACCCGAAGGTTCCACAGAATCAATGTCATCAAACTTGAATTTCCAAAGGTGAACTTTCTGTCCTCTTTTCTAATTTGCTTTTACTCAAGTAAAACAGAACAATACTGTCAGCAGTAGGAAGTTTTAGATATACATCAGACATGCAAAAACAAAAACAAAACAAACAAAAAATTTCAGAGTTGAAATCAAGAGATTTTGTTCCTGAGCCAGTGTTTTCTCAAATTGCTCAAAGCACCATGGTCAAAATATTTTCTGGATGCAGCCAGGTCTGTCCACTGCTTGAAGAGAGCATAGCTTATAGTTCCACAGGCTAATCACTCATTTTATCACTTGTCCAGGAATACCCAGGCATGAAAAAAATCCATATCCTTGCCAGTTAACTGCAGGCAGCATTGGGATGTAAGGTCACAAATGCCTGTGAGTTGTTTTGTGAGTGTTTTTAAAACCAGTTTTGTCCAAAGCTCAGACCTCAAAGTTAAACATGTCTTCTCCCTTCCCTGCCCTGCCCTTCACCACTTTGATAAGATTCCCTTTGTGTGTTTTTTTTGTTTTTGTTTGTTTGTTTGTTGTGTGAGTGTGTGTGTGTGTGTGTGTGTGTGTGTGTGTGTGTGTGTTTTGGAAGAGATATGATTATTTATCTCATTTGATATGCCTGAATATCCTTCCCTCCCATTGCTCACAGACTGCAACTCTAGAATGTACACTGTGATCCTGGACTGTAAGGAATTAACCAGATGACAAAGCCCTCTGAGGACATACAACTTTTCCTGTAAGCCCCCAGGTTGCTATGCTTGAGGATTCTTTTAGTGCAAGTCTCATCAGAAGTATTACATGTCTCTAAGGTTGAACTATACCAATTGGGTACAAGGATATAGTTACCCATAACCATGAAACAAATGACCTCACCTCTTAGTGAAGACAATGCAGGACTGTGGGAAACCTTGGGGTGCTGATTTGAATAGTAAACACTCTCCCTCTCAAGGTTAGCTTAGATTATTTTAAATAATAACGTTGCATATCAGAAGATCCAAGAGACAGGAAAATATCAACTTGGTTATTACAGAGAAACAAAATATTGTATTCTCCCTCCTATGAAACAGCCATTTTAAGAGATGTTTGCCTATATGTTGGCAATGAGGGAGAAACACCGAATTCCTTCCCTAAAACCTGCACAATCAAATGGAAGGGAAGAAAATCATTTATTTAAATCAACCTTGTGGACCTCTGGGACCCATTAATGCAAAAATAAATGTTAACCCACTACCTTGTGAAATTAGTGACTTTCAGAAACAAAATTACTTATATGAAACAGTGTTCATAAGCATATGAAATGTCAATTTTAATAATCCAAGTGTTAAAAAAAGCATGACCAACTTAATAATATGGTATAGCTAGATTATGGAAGACCAATTCTGCTAAATGATCCACTGAGAAATTAATATTTAACAGTGTTTCTATCTCCTTAGGAAATTTTAAAAATCATCATCCCCAATTCAAAAATAACAAGTTTCAGGAAGCTGATAAAATTCAAATAAACCACCATTATCAGACCATAATAATTACTGGGCTCTGGTGTCCACCTGGAATCTCACCTGGGTTCAGAGGTAATAAAAGCAAAGAAAAGCCATGGTTGTGATAGAAAAGGAAACTAGGCAGGGACACTAAGGGGATAAACCAACATCTGCCAGCTAACATGAGGTTGAGGGCCTGGCTTGCAGGATCTTCCTCCTGAGCTCTGTTCCGACATTGACTACTTTCTGGAGCTTATTAGATGTTCTGTCGCATCTCACACTCAAATGATCTAAACTTTAGCTCTCTAAATCTGAGTTTGTTCCTCCACTACTAGATTCACCTTCCAACACATCATTTTTATCATATCACCCTTCATCCATAACACCCCCAACCCAGTAGATCCCCACTGTACTGCATAAAGCCCAAACCACTGGCTTAGATCATCAACCTTTCACGTCCTAGCTGCAGCCTGTCTTCCATCTTGATCCGCCGCCATCCCACCTATGCTAACACTCAGGTGTAATCAACCTTGTCACCTTACTGTGACTGGCAAAGCCTTCTGAATTCCTGTTTCCACACCACATTTCCTAAATCCAGAAATTTCTTCTTTTTAATTTAATTTTTCATTCTAAATCCCCTAAATCTCTCATGTCCTGAGGAGTTCCCCACCAGACCTACCCAATGCTCTCCCTCTTGCCTTTGAATCTTGGCCCTGTCAATTGACTCTTGTGTAGATTTTTAAACTCCTTCAGGTCAAGAATCATGCTTATTTATGTACATTCACATATGATTAGCCAAGTGCCCTGCACTCACTAAGCATTCAGCAAATACATGTCGAATGAAAGCTAAAACAGTAAAGTGTTGGATAACTACTATAAGGAGAGGTCTTACAAGAATGATTGACTCCTGGAGAAAATTACAGCCCATTCAACATATAGAAACCCATTTGGTAACCTTAAGATTGAGCTCAGAACATCAGTCCTTGAACAAGCCTTCCATGGGCAGATATGAAATCCTTTTCATACACAAATTAGTAATTAGTATATCTAGTATGTGGATCAGGAGATAAACGTATGCTAAATTATTTAATGGCTATGCAAATAATGCTTTTCAAGACCAGAATTTCCAATTTTGTGAATAGACTTTTGTTCAAACAACACATTAGATTAGCTATGAAAATGATGCTGTGTGGCAAGACATGTGTCTGAAATGAAAATTATCAATTTCAGCCTTCAATATTAGCAGTGAGCTCAGATTGTATTATGATATTTGCAAAAATCTTAAAGTAAAAACATGGTGAAAAGATATCGAAGGAAAAGGTGAGTTAGTCAAGAGGTAGAAGAATATAAAAGATGGGGGAAAGAAATGAGTGTAGGCTGTGAGGAATAGTAAAATACTACCCACAATTACTAAGGATCTACAAAATCTGCAGGAATGTTTAATGATAGAATAAACAAGATTAAGACAGTTTCAAATAATAGCAAAAAGGTAAGCGCTCCCCATTTGAACATTAACAAGAAATCCAGTTCTATTCTAATTCACCTTAATTTAACTTGGTTAAGGGCCAACTACATAAAAGTTGCATTAGAAGTATGCATGCATAGTAGTCTTTGATGAACCTGCAATACTGATTCAGTTATTTATTTTTTTTATAACAAAAGAGCACACTTAGTGCTCACCCAGAATCTACATGGTCAACTACAAAGAAAACCATTTCACATTACCAGGAACTGTCCCCAAAATGAAATAAAACAGCTTCAATTCTTAATGACCCTCTTCCTTGATATTCTTCAACATCAGCTTGGTCCCATCTGAGTGAAATCTCAGATGACTTTGTTTTTTTGCTCAAATAATAGCATAATAAGTAAAATAAAATGCTATGCTTCATTTCATCTTTTATCATCCATTAATAAAATGTTATCACAAAATTTGACTATAAAATCAACTATCCATAACTGATTAAAAAAATAAAAATTAGAATTGCTAATAAAAGTCATGCTGTGTATTAGGCTAAAATATTATGCATTTAAGAACAACAGGAAAAAAATCAGAACCAGATGAATTTGAAAACAGAAAGTATTCTACTTTTTTACCCAATTCTTTAAAAAAAAATGTTAGTAAGTATACAGGGAGGACTTTAAAAAGAAAAGGCATTTAAGAGGCAATAAGCATTTAAGAAATTACATCAGCACTTGTCTTGAAAGTACATACCGCTTTTCGTTTAAGAATGCAGTCCAACCTCCAACGATTTCCTTCAACCACAGGGCGTTTCAGGAAGATTTCTGGACTCAACCTGAAATCACAACATTTCAGGGAATTAAAACAACATACAAAGTTCTAATCGTGTCATAGGAAACAAAGGCGATTTTAGCCCAAATGCCATCCTCTCCTCCACTGTGGCAGGTCATCCATATAAGCCCATGTACAAGTTCATAAAAAAGCATGAGCCTTTGTCCATACAAAAGCCAACCTAGATTTCTCTCTATACATCTTACTCACATATGTGCGCGCGCACACGCGCACAAACACACACGCAGACACTGTTGGTTGCCCAGCCAGCAGCCATTCTCCTTGTTCCCACCATATAGTATAAATATTCTACACCCTTACTTCCCCCAACTCCTGCACAATATCACACAATCCTGGACAAAATGAGGTACTATACGAAGGGGCATATTGGGGTTCATGGAAAAGTTTTTCCTCTTTGGTGATAGACACACCGTCGCTCAAAACAGGAAAAGGGGCTTTAGGGTGGATGTTGTATGGCTATGTTGCAGTCATATTGAAATGTTAAGCAATGATTCTCAACATTTTTAATGCCACAACCCTTTAATACAGTTCCTCATGTTGTGGTGACCCCTAACCATAAAATTATTTTCTTTCTACTTCATAACTATAATTTTGCTACTGTTAATGAATCATAATGTAAATATCTGTGTTTTCCAATGGTCTTAGGCTCTACAGCAGTGGTTAAGATCTGTATTAAAGGGTTGCAGCATTAAAAAGGTTGAGAACCACTGTAAGGAAAAGACCAGAATGGTGAAATCACTAGACCACTCCACTAACCTTAGGATTGCCTAACTTTGGATTTCTCATTACGTGTGACAAGTGAATCCTCATTGTTTAGATGAGCATTCTGTTAATCCAAGCCAAAAGTGTTCTAACTTATTAACATACACTCTGGCTTCCAAGGTGTAGTGTCCTTGAAACCTGGGTCTTTCTGGTCCAAAAAGAGAAGGCAGGCTCACTGATCAAATGTTTCCAATGTGAGGATAAACCCTTGACTCTTCTTTTCAGTAATGCCACAGGCAGCTAAGCATACAGTAGAGTCACTTTCCCCCTTGAGGTCTGAAGTCAGTTAAATCTACATGTGATATACCCGCCCTGTAATGAGGAAAAACAAACAAGAACACTTCATCTGCTGAAATGCTAGACCTGGGGAAAGAGGAAGAGACTGTATATGGATTAAAGCCTTATTGAACACTAGGCTGTAATACTATCTTGCCAGGAAGTCCTCTAAGAAGGTGACAACAACAGGGTTTTAAGGAGCTGAAGAGATTAAAAGCATTAATTTTATGCTCTATTTCATTCACTTCAAGAAAATTAAAAACTCAGACATAACATATCCAAAGGAAACACATATTGGGTGAGGTTATTAAGGAAACAGACAAATAGTGGGGGTATATAGAGTATAAATACTTGCACATTTAATTCAGAATAGGATACAACTCAAAGGTAATCTATGTTTAAACAAACAAAGAATTTAGCAAAAGATTTATGATGAATTAAAAAGAGTTCTGTTTTAAGTAGAAAAGTACATCACAGTACATTGCTAGTTCACTGAAGATGAGATATATCCAACTATATATACACACTTGCAATTTTTTACATGTACATTAATCTTGGACTCAGAGGGCTTCAGTTTTGGGGCCACTTCTAAAGCTATGCTCAGCAATTAAGTCTCTTATTTACTATACAAGCATTGTGCACCCTGTATGCAGAATATTCCACTAGTTACTTTGGAGGATCTTAAGATAGTTCTCAAAGAACACTCAATTTTTAGGATAATAAAAAGATAAAAGACTGATATAAACAAAATATAAACAATGGCAAAGAGAGAGCAGCTATGATGCCCAAGTATCATTGTGTCAGGATCTTTACTAAGTAATTATTAGATGAACTAAGTTCAAAAGAATTATATGATATTGTATTTCACTGAATCTAGGACACTGATGATGGCAAGGTGCTTCATTACTATGTCTACCACTAAGAAAGAACATGTGATGAGAGTTATAGCTGTCAGATGTTACTGAAGGTAAGAACTTTCATGATTCCAGAGATGTTAACATGGCCTTCCAAGTAAATGGTCCTCTCTTATAGCTTTAAATATTTATATGAGAAGGACTGCATTTGAAATCAATGATCAGAACTTCCATCTTAAGAAGACAGAAAAAGCCGAAGCCGGTTTGGCTCAGTGGATAGAGTGTCAGCCTGCGGACTGAAGGGTCCCGGGTTTGATTCCGGTCAAGGGCATGTACCTTGGTTGCAGGCACATCCCCAGTAGGGAGTGTGCAAGAGGCAGCTGGTCGATGACTCACCGATGTTTCTAACTCTCTATCTCTCTCCCTTTCTTTCTGTAAAAAATCAATAGAGTATATTAAAAACAAAAACAAAAAAAGAAATCTTTAAAAAAAAGACAAAGGAAATATTAAACCTAATGTAAGAAGAAAGGGAAGAAGAGATGAATGGAACTCAACGCAACATAAGACAATAACAAGAGAGAAAACGCAATGAAAACAAAAGCTAGCTCATTACAAAATTAATGAAATTGATAAACTTCTATCCAGATTAAGAAAGAAAAAGGGAGTTTGACTACTTTAGATTTCTCATATAGGTGGGATCTTGTATCATCTGTTCTTTTGTGTCTGGCTGATTTCACTTAGGATAATGTCCTCCAGGTTCACCCATATTGTTGCAAATGGCAGAATTTCCTTTTTTTTTTTTTAAGTTGCATAATATCCCATTGAATGTAAATACTTCATTTTCTTTATCCCTTAATGGACATTTAGGTTGTTTCTATGTCTTGGATGTTGTGAATGCAGCTTCAATGAACATCAGAAAGCAGGTATCTCTTCAATAGCTTGATTTCAATTCATTTTTATATGTAGCTAGAAATGGAACTCCTGGATCATATCATAGTTCTGTTTTTTTAATTCTTTGAGGAACCTCCACATTGTTTTCCATATTAGCTGCACCAATTTACATTCCCAGCAAGGATTCTTTGAATGGTGGTTATCAGGAGTGAAGGAAGGAGGAAATGAGTTCTTGATCAAGAGTATAAAGTTCCAGTCAGTTATGCAAGATGAGTAAGTCTGAGAGATCTATGTACAACATAGTGCTCTTCTTTAACCTACTGCATAGCTAGTGCCTATAGTTCGTATATTAAATTATATTCTATATTTAAAAATTTGCTAAGAGGATAGATTTTATATTATATTCTTATAATACAAATACCTATTATAATAATAGTGTAGTAATAAAATATGCAAATCAACTGAATGGCGGAACAAGCAGAACGACCATCTGGGTGACCATGCTATGACACACACACTGGTGTCAGACTAGCCAAGGTGCCTGTGATGTGATTGGTGGGGGAGTAGGTGCCGTCACCCCACGATCACCCTGCCAGCAGGGTGATCAATGAGGGGCTCTGCAATTGCCCCAAAGAGGGAGACCACGGAGGCCATCCTCTGTGTGGCTATGGGAGGGGAGCAGGGAGCAGGAAGGGGGGCAGAAGGAGGAGGACTCCGCAGAACCAGGGAACCAGGCAGAAGATGCGGGCAGCACCAGGCCAAGAAGAGTGTGGGCAGCTTGTGGGCCATGAGGCAGCAGGGGCTGCGAAAGCCTACCCTTGCGAAATTTCATGCATTGGGCCTCTAGTTAATAAATAAAGATGATAGGAGGAAACTTTTGGAGGTGAAGGATGTGTTTATAGCATTGATTGTAATGATGGTTTCATGTTGTATACTTATCTCCAAACTCATCAAGTTGTATACGTTAAATATGCACAGCTTTTTGTTTGTCAATCATACCTCAAGAAAGTGGTATTTTTAAAAAAATATGGTTAAATAAGTCCATGGCCATTGAAAACTATGTAATATAATATCAGATAGGTACACAATTTATATATGCTATTATGTCAACTTTGTAAGATACATGCATGCTTATATATAAGGTTTATAAAATAAAAAATAAAATGTGCTAACTTGGTTAAAAAAAAAAAAGAAGAAGCACAAGTTATCAATATAAAAAAAAGGAGTTAGAGAAAGTCACTACAAGGCCTAAAGACAGTAAAATAATATTAAATAGATAAGTGAATATTATAAATAACATTATATGAATAAATATGATAACTTAGATAATATGGACAATTCTCATCAAAGAAAAGGATGTCCAAGTGAAAGCCTAAATAAATTAAGACTCTAATCTTGTATCTATTAAAATATTATATTCATAATTTAAAATTTTCAAACAAAGAAAACTCCAGACCCCAAGAACTTTATTTTTAAAGTTCTACCAACTATGTAAGAAATAAATAATATAAATCTTACCCAAACTCTTTCAGGAAATAGAGAGGAACACTAACTAACTAATACCAAAAACCAAACAAAGATAATTCAGGAAAAGAAAAAGTTAAGAACAATATCTCTTATGATCATAGAATTAAAAACCTTTATCAAAATTCCACATCTTATAAAAAGGATAATAGATCATGACAAAGTGGGTTTACCCTAAGAAAACAAGGTTTGGTTAAAAGTTGAAAACCAATCAATGCCATTCATCACATTAACAGAAAAGTGATTATTTTAATAAATGCAGATAAAAGATTTGACAAATGTTAATACCCATTCACAATAAAATGAATTCTAAGTAGAAATGTCCTCAAAGTAATAAGAGGTACCTATAAAACTCTACATAAATATGCATAATAACGAAAGACTAAATGCTTTTGTCCTAAGACTGAGAGTGAGGCAAAGATGTCCCTTTTTGTCACTTCCATTTAACATTTTATTGATGATCCTAGCCAATGCAATAAGGCAATAAAAGAAAAGAAAAGAATGCATACAGATTAGAAAGGAAAAAGTAGAACTGTGTTTATTCACACATCACATGATCGCCTATGAAGAAAATTCCAAGTATCTATAAAAAGAAGCTCTCAGCACTAGTAAGTGAATAAAGCAAGGTTGCAGTACATAAAATTAATATTTAAAAACCAATTGTATTTCTATATGTCAGCAAGGAATAATTGAAACATGAATTTTTAAAAATACCATTTGCAATTACATCAATTAGTGGAAAATTTACAGAATGTGTGTTAGACCTGAGTACAGGAAGTACAAAACACTGCTGAGAGAAGTTAAATAAGATCCAAATAAATGGAGAGATACAGCGTAATCATGAATTGGAAGACACAGTATTGAGGAAGAACAGAATCTGATATCCCACCCAGGGGTGATTTTTACCATTACTGTTTTTGGGTTTTGGTTTTATTCCCCCTTTTGATTCCTCAGCCTGGAGTGAGAACCTGGAAAAGTTAGAGACTCCAGGAGAAATCCTCTAGTTCAGGGTTAAGAAGAAAGAGTGGGATCTTTGGCAGTGATAGAAGTGACAGCAAAAGAGAAGCCACAGAAAACCCAAAATTAGCAGGGGGGGGGGGTGTCACAGAGAGAGAAGAGCTCAGGAAAGCAGCCTTATAAAATCAGTTTGTGACTTCTAGCTCACCCCCAAGCTGCTAATGCATGGATTTGATCCTAAAAACAGGGTAGGACAAAAGTAGGTTTATAGTTGTAAATATGAAAAACATAGAGGTTTTGTTTCTGTGTTATTATTTATTAATTATTGTATTATTTATGAACTGTAAATCTCCATTTGCCCCATCCTTTATTATGCCATTAAGTTTGAGAACTGAAAAAAATATACCACTGCCCAAACTGGCCACTAGGTGGAGCACATTGGGGCAGAGCTGAACCGTACTGCAAGGCTTTGAAAAGAAATCTGACATTAAAAACACAGATATTGGTGTTTCTGATTTCTTAGGCTATATTCCTAGAAGTGGGATCACTGGGTCAATGACATTTCCATTTTTAACTTTTTGAAGACACTCCATCCTGTTTTCCATAATGGTTGCACCAGTCTGCATTCCCAACAGCAGTGCATGAGGGTTCCCTTTTCTCTGTATCCTCACTACCTGTATGTTCATAGCGACATAATTTACAGTAGCTAAGATTTTGAAATAGCCTACATTCACATCAAAAGATGAGTGGATTAAACACGATGGTACATCTACACAATGGGATTCTATACAGCTGCAAAAAAGAAAGAACTCTTACTATTTGTTACAGTATGAATGGACCTGGAGAGTGTTATGCTGAGCAAAATAAGCCAATCAGAGAAAGATAAGAATCACATGACCTCACTCATTGTAGAATCTAATGAACAACATTAGAACAGAATTACTGTTTTGTAACAAAAATTACTGTTTTGTTCATTAAATATGAACAAAAATAAATCCAGAGACATAGAAGCATCAAACGAACCTCAGAGGGAAGGCAGGGGAGGGTGAGTGGATGGGATGATCAACCAATGAACTTGTGTGCATATATGCATAACCCATGGACATAGACAATAGGGTGGTAAAGGCCTGGGGTAGGGGACAGGGGTAGGCTGGAAGGGTCAATGAGGGAAAGGGAGGATATATGTAATACTTTCGACAATAAAGATTTTAAAAAAATAAAAATATAAACACAGATGTTGCCAGAGGAAATAGATCAGGGGAAAAAATGTTGCAATAGGAAATGTCTGAGATTTTACTGCTTATGTTTTCTTTCAGGATTTTTGTGGTTTCAAGTCTAAACATCTCAAAGAATGCTATGCTCACCCTAAACATAAAACCACCACCCTCCTCCAAAACTGCTGTGCTCTCTCGCACCCCTATGCCTTGGTCTTGGATGACCCTTTGCCTAAAACATTCACCTGTTTTCTTCTTACCAACTCCGTCCCCAACCCCCAGGCCCCAAGTCAGCATTCTCTTCTGTGAAGCTTCCAGAGCCCCCTCTGGCAGACTCAGCCACTACCCCTGTCTTCTGCTGTGTTAATCTTCATCACTGAGTTTTCCCCAATTTGTGTTTTACGTATGACTTCCTGATTCTATGTTGTTCCAGGGTAGAAGCTGGTTCTCACCCATTTTTATATGAATATGGCCTTCATCAGTACCAGTCACAGAGCTCATGCTCACTAAATGGCCTTGGAATGAATGAGTGAATGAATTAGCAAATAAATGGATAGGTAAGTTAATAAACAAAGAAACTGAGTAATTCTAGGTCCCAGGTTATTTCATTTCTCAGGTCACTATATCTGCCTTTGCTTGCATAATAATTGCTTTAGAAATATATTAATACCATTTTCATTTAAGTATATGATGTCTCTTGAATTAGATCAGAAGTTTCTAAAGAGCATGTGGTTTCTCTAACTATGCTTATTTCTCTCTCAGGTCTAGACATACCAGGGTTTGGTTAAGCTTTTGAAAGTCCCCTTTTGCAATATCTTGCATGACAAGAATTTTCTTCACATGTTCTGAGGGAAGTTACTGCAAAGGTTTTATTTCAAAGGGAGTGTTGTAGTAAGATGTTACCTTAGAAAAGCCATGAAAAAGAAATAACGTACTGATTCATATTTTTGCTGACAGTAGATGAGAAAAACAGTCAGGGTTTCATCTCTTTAAATGTTTAAATGTAAGTCTGTACTTTGGTATTTACCACCTTCAAAAGAGATATTATATTATTGCACAAAACATGAGAACCTGGGTTCAATGGAAAAACTGTTTTCATTCTCTTTCCGGTCAAACTTTCAGAAATATTTTTTTCAAGGACTATAGTACGACATTAAACTTGAATGAATTCTCGTGTTTAGAAAGTATCAACCAAAGAAATAGCTCCAAAGCAGGAAACTTTATTTTATTCCTGGTAATGAGACAAAATTTGTCAAGAATATACTGGTAAAGGCCAAGAAGAAGCTCCTCCATCAATATGAGAATAAATGTTTTATAGCCATACTGGCCATCACATACCTTATCTGATGATTCTAGGTCAATGATTCTTAGTCCAGAGGGACTTTGCCTCCCAGGGGGACATTTGGCAAAGTCTAAAGACACACATTATTACCACTAGTGCCCAGGTTGGGAAAACATGCCCTAACCAGTGGTTCTCAACCTTCCTAATGCCGCAACCCTTTAATACAGTTCCTCATGTTGTGGTGACCCCCAACAATAAAATTATTTTCATTGCTACTTCATAACTGTAATTTTGCTACTGTTATGAATCCTAATGTAAATGTCTGTGTTTTCCGATGGTCTTAGGCGACCCTGCTAGTGGTTCTCAACCTGAGATCCACTGTTATAGAGTCAAATTTCCCAGTAGCTAAATGAGTTTTAGATATGAGACTTCTAGTGGCTTTAACAAGCATCATAACTCTCATGGATGTTTTTAAGGGGGGTCAGACAATTGAAACCTGACATGTCTCCAGAAAAGCTGACCAGGCTACTCATTAATAAGAACATTTTAATAGTAATGGGCAAATGGAAATATCCCAATTTCAAAGGGATAATTCAGAGGAATTATATTCACTGGATCTAGGGACAGACATACCAAAATGAGGAAAAACTACCCAAGGACGATCATTTTCCACTACCTCTACAACTATATTTGCATTGCAACATAATCTTTACTAAAATGAATACTGAGTGTCTGCTTCCAAATAGAAAGACAAGTACAGTATTGTTCAAGCTAAATAATTTAAGAATATATTTGGGTGCCAAGTGTTTTGAAAAGACCTTTTACTGGAGGCCATTAGAGTTAATTGGTAGAGACTTCAGCCAGACCATCTGTGGGGACTGCTGGTTTTCATAGTGTGTGACTCTGGGACAGCACAACAAACACTCTTGTACATTCCTAAACACAGAGACTCCAAACACCACCCTCAGGGCAAATACTAACCACCAATCTGTGATAAAAATCTCCTCTTTTGCCTCTTCCATCGCATTTGCAATATCTTCAAAATATCCTTTGGCATTAACATACCTGAAAGACAAGTGTTTTTTGTTTTGATTTTTTTCATTTGTGTTGGGTAGGGGGGTTGTTGTACAAAAAATAAGAGGAAAAGACACATATCTATGGGAAAGCCAAAGATGGAAGCTACTGCCAAGAGTCCCTATACAACCACCAGTTAACTTTCTATAAATGGAAAACAAGGAATGAGAATACCACCTGCTATATAGGAAGTGCAGTAAATAGATAGAGGTAAGCAACAATTGATTGGTATCATGATCATATGGGGTCAAATGAACTCTCCTAATCTCTTGAACTCACACACAGTTGTTCTTTGGAGACTGTTTTTAATCCATGGAACAAAAAACATGCTAAGAATGATTTTAATTAAAAGAAATAGCCAGGCCTGGCCAGTGCGGCTCTATAGTTGACTGTTGACTTATGAACCAGGAAGAAGTCATGATTAAATTCCCGGTCAGGGCACATGCCTGGGTTGTGGGCTCGATCCCCAGTGTGCGGTGTGCAGGAGGCAGCAAACCAATGATTCTCTCTCATCATTGATGTTTCTATCTTTCTTCCCCTCTCCCTTCCTCTCTGAAATCAACAAAATATATTTAAAAGAACTATCCAGCAAGTAAATTATTTTTCTTAAATCATGACTGATGACTTAAATAAACCTTCCATTTGCATCATTAAGAAAATTTACAATTAGTTTTCAAAATCAAACTTCAAAATCTAAAACTGGCTATTTGAAAGCTCATTCTAAAACAGCTTAAAAACAAAAATTGAAAAACTAATTGATGCTCAGGTAGTCCTATAAAGAAAGGCCTTTGTTAGATATAATGCATTACATCTTTTCACAGCTTTGAAAACTGACTCTAGGGAAATTGATGCTATAACTACCCTGACAGTCTTAGACCAAAAAGATCTTACCATTTAGCTAAAATGTTCTCTTGGAGAGTAGCATATGACCCAAATCGGTGATCTTTGAGAAAGTTGCTGCCATATTTCTGGATGAATTCTTCTATAGATCCTGCCAACAACCGAGCATGTCTATAGCTGTTGCATTTTAAAATAAGTGTCCTTCAAAGAAAAGCAAAATGTGAAAAAGGATGGTCACTCTGTGTTCTGTCTTTTAAACAAATTTAAGACTGAACCATGTTCTGTTTTGTTTCGATACTACAGACATAAATTGAAAAATTTAAGTAAACAGCATCTTTCTTAAATAAGAAAAGCAGAGTTGTAAACACTTTTAGCAAGATTGTAAAATATAGTCAGTGTAGCAAAAACAAATTTTCAGGCTACTTATTCACCATGGATAGGGCTCTTACTATAGTCCTGGAGGTGTGCTAGACTGTAAGGAGGATAATGAAAAAGGTTTAAGGCGAGGACCTGTGTCTCTGTGTTACTTAGTTGCTGGCTCCAGTAGAGGTCATTTTCCTTTGTAGTGCCTGATATCCGTTTCCTCAGCTTCTGGAAGCATCCTGATTGTACTTTAGGAGAGTAATTCCTTCCCTACTCTGATTTCACCAAAGCCAAGCAAAATGGCTTATTCCAGACCTCTGGTCTCACAGACTGGTGCAGAGAGCTGTTTACAGGGACCGGTCGGAATTGTGGCCTGATGTTCACGGCCATCCCCAAAACAGAAACTGTACAGGAAGCAGGTGTCAGGGCAGCACCTTTGCATTTGCAATAACCAATCCTGAACCTTCCATTGTCAAAAGAGATAAGGAAGTTCCAAATATTTTACACACTCACACATGTGCAAGTATATGTCATGTTAGTAAGGGTGTGTCTGTATTTCTACGCCAGCCAATCTGAGTAAAGACAGAAATGTATGTATACCCATATACATGAGGCTGAATTTTATGGAAACAAGTGTATATATAGAGAAAGACACACATATATTACATAACTACAATATTTTAGGAAAAACATACTTATCAATACACACATACACACTAATAAAGTCTATGATAAATGTACACTTGAGTATCCTTTCAAGGTATGTTTCTTAAAAATCTATGCGTCAACAGAATTTTTCTAAATCAAATCATCATGTTTTGGTAAAGGATATCAATTCATAAAGTAAAATTTTATGTTTTTAAAAAAAATATGAACTATTCTATCACTCCTTAATTTATCTATTTGGCAAAATGGCATTATTGAGTAGTCAATTTAATTAAAATTGGCATATATCAACATATAGGACAGTCTATTCCGACTGTTGCACAAAAGATCTTAAAAAATGATTAAAGGAAAAAGAAGTTTCATTACTTTTGATTAAGGGTAAATTCTAAATGAAAAAATTTAAAGATTTCTCTTACTTCCTTTATTTAAGGTTGGGAGAAAGACTTTGTCTTTAAGAGATTTTGATAAAAATGTATTTTTTTTTTTATCAACAAATATTTACTCTTTAAAAATAGTTGAAATTTCTACCTTGAAAGGTTATCAATTCGGAGTCCATATTTCGTGTCTGTCTCCTTCTTTCCCACCTTAATTCTGAATTCTTTATCCACCAGCAGGACGAATGCGATGGCTCCATTGTCTGGCTTCATGTACAGTAAAAAGGAATCTTTCACTATCAACCACCTGGAAGGAGATTTTAAAAGTTGTACCGAATTACTGAGACAAAAAGAACAAAGTATACGACAATTCTGAAGTAAACACACTCGCAGGCAGTGGACAGTTTTATTTTTACATTGGGTTTCAGTTTTTAAAAACCACAATGAGAGGGATTAAAAATGGCAGAGTAAGTGGATGCTGCAAGGATGTGCTCCTAGGAATAAACTGGAATTATAACTAAAATACAGAAACACTTCTTGAATAATCAATGAAAAACTCGCAGGAGAGAACCCTGATACCCAAGGACCGAAAGTGGAGAACGCATAGAGACTGATTTATTTTGTATATTGTTAAAAAATATTAATAATATAAAATTTATAAAAGGAAAAAAATAAAAATAAATAAAAACCACAATGAAACAACAACAACAAAAAACTTTTCATTATGTTTTTCTAAGAAGTGCTGAGACCAAGCAATTCAATATAATTCACTATCTTTTTAAACACTAAGGACGAAGAAGCCTGGAACAACACCCCTGCCGAGGGGAGGGAGTGTTTGCAGGATGTACAGCGGGAGCCCCAGCTGTTGGGAGAATGGAATGTGTTGGTGTTTGCTAAAATAAACTAACAGAGAAGAGGCAAGTAAGTTTCTCAGTAAGTATAATTTTCCTTTTAAAAAATCTAGTAAGCACCCAACACTGCATATTCTGTTGCTCATTTCAAATTATTTGCAATTTTTAGGGACCATTATTAAATGATGTTCGATGGGACATGATCTCTCAAAAGCATATTTCCATTCAATATATGCTTAAGAGCTTCATAATAGAAAAGTACAATGACAAAGTAGGAGTTAGGGTGGAGGTAGAAACAGCACAAAGATAAATCATACATCTTCTCAAAGGATCTTACGAGGCCTGTGCGGTATAAGCAAGGATAATTCCAGGCTGAATGGGACAGGTATCAGAAGAGGAAAGCAAATAGTGATAGGTGAGAGGAGGGAGTCCTTAGTTCTGACTAAGAGAGCACACTGGTGGTGTTCTCCCAGAGGCAGAGTCTGTGCGAGGCCAGGAAGGACCCGTCACAGAAAGCCCAAAGTTGGTAGTCACCGTGTCCATCCCACAGGGAGGGAAGGGTGAGCAGGGCCCTGAGCTCTGGAGATGCTGCATGTGTTGGGAGACAGTTTGGTGAGGCCAGGGTCTCAGAGAGAGTAGGAAGGGAAAATGGGCAAAAGCCGCTCTGAGGAGGGTTTGGGGGCCAAGAAGGTTGATTTTATCTCAGGGAACCAGTGCTTTTTAAACATGCCTGATCATCAGAATCTGTTAAGATTTTTGTTAAAAAATAATAGAGTCCAAGGCCCCATCAAAAAGGCCTAACAATTTGTATTTAAAACAAACATCAAGGTGTTTATTAAATAAGGGAATCCTCATGTCCTGCCAAGGCCATAGGATAATAATATCATTGGTACTATGTTTCAAAAAAAAAGAAGAGAGAGAGAGAGAGAGAGAGAGAGAGAGAGAGAGAGAGAGAGAGAGAGAGAAAGAAAGAAAGAAAGAAAGAAAGAAAGAAAGAAAGAAAGAAAGAAAGAAAGAAAGAAAGAAAGATATGAAGGAGAAAGAGGGATGTGGTGTGGCAGTTAGCAAGTTGCTATAATAATACAGAATAGCTCTTCTTACACTTCACTGGATATGCAGCACCTGGAGATCCTCTCAAAATGCAGATTCCGATTCAGGAGGTCTGGGGCAGGGCCTGAGATTCTGTGTGTCTAACCAGCTCAGGGGGTTGCCTATGTTAGGGCCACTCTGCTTAGTAAAAATACAGACGGTACCCATGGCACTCAGAGTGGAAAGAGCAAGACAGAAAGAATGGAACTGATTCTATCCAATAAAAGAGTAATATGCAGATTGACCATCATCCCAATACACAAGATGGCTACACCCATGTGGTCAAAGATCTTGCTCCCATGTGGACACAAGATGGCTACCACAGATGGCCAGCAGGGGAGGGCAGTTAGGAGAGATCCTAATGGCAAGGGAAGGCAGTTGGGGGCAATCAAGCCTGAAGGGGAGGGCAGTTAGGGGTGATCAGGCTGGCAGAGGAGGGAAGTTGAGGGTGACTGGGCCTGCAGGGAAGGGCAGTTGGGCAGGAACCAGGCCTACAGGGGAGGGCAGTTAGGGGTGACCAGGCTTGAAGTGGAGGGCAGTTAGGGGCAAACAGGCTGGCATGGGAGCAGTTAGGCATCAATCAGACTGGCAGGGGAGTGGTTAGGGGGTGATCAGGCTGGCAGGCAGAAGTAATTAGGGGCAATCAGGAAGGCAGGCAGGCAAGCAGTTGGGAGCCAGCAGTCCTAGATTGTGAGAGGGATGTTTAACTGCCCATTTAGGCCCAATCCTGATGGGCCTAACCCTTGAGGGTTCCTAGATTGGAGAAGGTGCAGGCTGGCCTGAGGGACACCCCCACTCTGTGTACGAATTTCATGCCCCGGGCCTCTAGTCTATAATAGTAAAAGCATAATATGCTAAGTAGACTGAATGTCCTTCTGGACAAAGCTGGGGCTGGGAGGGAAGCTTGGGTCCCGGGTGTCTGCAAGCAGCTGGAGGGAAGCCCTGTTCCTGGTTGCCAGAGGGAAGCCAGTACTGGCAGCTAGGGGAAGGAAGGTCTCCTCTTGCATGAATTTCATGTATGGAGCCTCTAGTATACATATAAAAGCCTAAGCAACATTTATGACTGGTCAACCAAACAACTAGTCAATCAAACAACTGGTTGACCAGTTGCTATGACACGCACCTACCACTAGGGATAGGCGCTCAACTCAGGAGCTGCCCCCTGGTGGTCTGTGGGCTCCCGCAGCCAACCTCCTGCTGCAGGCTCACCTCCCGCAGTCCCTTCCCCCAGCAGGGACTGGGCAAGATGGCCCCAGTCAGCCCTAATCGCTGGCCAGGCTGAGGGACCCCACCTGTGCACGAATTTGTGGCCTGGGCCTCTAGTGGATAATAATCTCAATAATTTTCAACAAATGCAGAAATTATGCATTTTATAAAATTTCTCAATACTGCTCAATATGAATGCCAAGGTCATGATATCAAATGGTAACTCAGTGATTCTGATGGCCATGACTAAGTAACTGATAAAGCTCAGTTAAGGCTTAAAAAGAAAAGATAGATTGTATATCTGGTAAAGTATATCCAGACATGTGGCTGCCAACTGATAAAGCTCAGCTAAGGCTAAAAGAGAGATGATAGATCCTATATTTGGTAAAGTTCCTTCTTTCTCTGCTGAAGCTTCTCTCTGCTTGACTTTGAAGCAAGCTAGAGAACAGACATGCGGCACAGGCCCAGAGACCTGGCTGACAGGCGTTGACAACCACAGCTGGCAGGCTTTCCAATCTGGGAAGAAAGTCAAACATACCAGACTTGTGATACTGGAATGGCATGACAGCCAGTCTGGCCAGCGCTCCACACCATAGACAACTGTGGGATGACAGTAGAATGATGCCATATCCAGGTGAACCAGCTCCCATGACAGAATAAACCTCAGAAATGCTCCTGAGAGCACAGGCTCATGTGTTAACTACCAGGGCCAAGGGATGCAAAACATGTCCTTGGGAACAGGCCACCAGGTACCACTGTGCAGTGCTCTGCACAAGGATGCCGGCTGAAGGAGGGCACTGGCGTCAGCCACATCATCCTGCAGAAGGGGGCACTTTTCTCTAATTTGCACACAGATTCCAAATAGGCCACAAACAGCCTTGTTGGGCATCAGAAATGAGACAAAGGGTACTCCTCAACTCTACAGGATGCCATTCATGTGGTATCTATGTCAATGATGACTCCCTTCAAGATGTGGCAGCCTAGAAATATGGAATTGTTTAGTAGTGACAGCTGGAGTTTTGAAAGCTAAACACAAAAGATAATGGTTTCTGTTTTGACAATAATGAGTTGTTTTTTTGTTTTGTTTTGTTTTAAATATAGTTTTGTTAATTTAAGAGAGGAAGGGAGAGTTAGAAACAACAATGATGAGAAAGAATAACTGATCAGCTGCCTCCTGTACACCTCATCCTGGGAATTGAGCCTGCAACCTGGGCATGTGCCCTTGACCGGAATTGAACCCAGAATCCTTTAGTCCACAAGACAATGCTGTATCCACTGAGCCAAACCAGCTAGGGTAGTTGTTCTTTTTAACAGTCATTAGCTATCAGGGTAAACTGACTCCTAGCCTTTATTTGGAGCTTTTCTTAATTACACCATTCATTAAAGCTCTTCTGGTTTCTTCCCTTTCTCTCTTTTGTTCTTTTGTTAATAGATTCTTTTTTTTTCTCTTTTCTTTTTTTTTTTCCTTAACGAGAGGATTTGTAACACAAAAGTAATCCATCAACCAGCCTTTTGGGAGATAGCACCGGCTGCTCAGGGATTAAGCACCTGCCTTCAAGTCAGAGTCCCTGAGCTCCAATTCCGGCTCTGCCACCTGCCTGATTGTGTGAGTGTGCCCAACTGAGCCTAAGTCTATAAAAGGAGGGTAACAGCAATGCCCTGCTCCTATGTGTCTGTGCAGATTAACTGAGATGACTCATATACATTGTTTAGCACTGTTCCCAGCGCCAGTAAATCTGAACTTTTATGAGTATTGGTCTAAACCAGGTGAGATGATGGTCTGTTCCAACAAGATGCCTCCTGCCTATGCTACTACTGCTTTGGCATTAAAATGCATTCCCACCAAGAGTGCATGGTGGTTCCCTTTTCTCTGCATGCTCACCAACACTTGTTTGTTAATTTATTGATGGTAAACATTCTGACAGGTGATATCTCATCTTAATTTTCATTTCTATCATGATTAATGATGTTCAGCATCTTTTCATATGTCTAGTGGCCATCTGTGTGTCCTCTTTGGAGAAGTGTCTATTCAGGTTCTTTGTCCATTTTTAAAATTGGATTGTTTTTGGTTTTTTTTTTTAGTGTTCAGTTTTATAAGTTTGTTACAAATTTTGGATATTAACTCCTTATTAGACGTGTCATTGGCGAAAATGTTCTCCTATTCAGTGGCTTTTCTTTTCTTTTGTTAATGGTTTCCTTTGCTGTGCAAACACTTTTCAGTTTGATGTAGTCCCATTTGTTTATTTTTTCTTTTGTTTCCCTTGCCTGAGGAGACATATCGGAAAAATATTGCTACAAGAAATATCCAAGATTTTACTGCCTATGTTTTCTTTTAGGATTTTTATGGTTTTGAGTCATATTTAAATCTTTAAGTCATTTTGAATTTATGCTTGTGTATGGTGTAAGAAGGTAATGGTGATCTACTTTCATTTTTTTGTGCATATTTGTACCATTTTCCTATCATCATTTATTGACTGTCTAGTCTATCTTTAAAATGGTCTATCTTTACTCCATTCATGTTTTTGCCTTCTTTCTAGAATATTAATTGACCATAAAGGTGTGGGTTTATTTCTGGGCTCTTTATTCTGTTCCATTGATCTATATGTATGATTGTATGCCAGTACCATGCTGTTTTGATTGTTATGGCCTTATAGTATAGTTTGATATTAGGAAGTAGATAATGAAACTTAGAACTTAAAATTTCTTCTGTTATGATTTTCAAAGGATTTATAACTGATTAATAATTTTTAATTTAATTTAAAACTAGTGTGTAAAAATTCCCCAAATATCCAGTTTATTAAAAAATATACACAAAACTCCTAAGTCCTACCTTCTTGACCACCGGTAGCAGACTCTTCCCTGACCACAGCAATTCAAGCCAGGTATCCTGTGTCCTCCGGATCTTTTCATTATCATGCCTTCTCTGAAAGAGATATCAAGGTAACCCATCATCTTCACATTCCCATCTCACTCTTAGCTGAGACAACCTTGCAATGTGAGACTAAATAAACTGCTTCATTCTCACGACTTTCCTGTTTTTTCTCTCCTCCTTCACCTTCAGATAGCTCAGTACCCTATTTGCTAGGATGAGTCCTAGCAGCTCATCCTCAAAGCACTCCCCCAACAATGATCTTTACTTTAAAAAGTTAAGCTCTTTATCATACTGAGCTCTCAAATTGTGAAGGAAAATAATATTTAAGTAAATTTCAATCTTTGTTGCATAACATACCTTTTACACAGGATTATTTTTAGTCATGGAAATGAGTGATGAGCAGCTAACTTTTATAAGTGCTTAGAAGGGATCTTATATATTTGAGTTTTTAAAAACTGACATATTCACATATAACATTATATTGAGATATTATTGACATATTATATTAGTTTTAAGTATACAATACAGTGATTTGATATTTGTATATAATGTGAAGTAATTGATCACCACAGTAAGTCTAGCTACCACCCATCATTTCACAGTTACAATATTTGTCTTATGATGAGGACTTTTAAGATCTACTGTCTTAGATATTTTCAAATATGTAATATAGTGTGTTTGATTTTTAATACATTCTCCCACATCATATTTGTTACCTGTATTAAACAGTACAACTGTGGGGTTACAGAAAATTGGTGCTCTAAGCACATAAGAAAGAGGGTAGAGCAATTGCTACTTTTGTTTCTGTAGCAAGATATTTTGTTTTGCCTAAATAGATCCCTTCAGTTGCTCTGCCTCTGATGAGAAGAAGCAACCAGTAAAACTAGATGAGTCCTATCATCCTGGCATACCAATAAATCCATTTTTTTATATTTAATAAATTTTTATGTTCAGATTATTATAACTGTACCTCTTTCCCCTCCCCATAACTCCCCTCCACCAGGTTCCTACCCCACCCTCTGCCCTTAAATCTAATGTTAATACTCATCAATATTCATACTTCTCTTTAAAAATCCAACACGGGAACTTACATGCCCTTTGGTCCCAAGTCATGAATGAAAGACAGCTGGCTTATATCAAGAAATTCTGTCTGAAAAGAGCCAAAAATCCATACTTTAAAAAGTCAGAAGAAAAGAAAAATTTATGCATTTAAAAAAACACGTTAGTTACTTCAATGTGCAAACACTTCTGGGATACTGCACAGACTACACAGATCAATAACAATGGTTTTTTTCCTGAAGAGTCCAGATAAAAAGTATATGCATAAATAAAACACAAGCAAGAAAGTGATGTGTGCTGTACTATGTAGAAATAAAATGCTCACATAGGCCCTGGAGAAAGAATTTCCTCCCAAATTCTTTTGTGCTTGTTTTTTTTTGTTGGGGAAGGGAGATTGTGTGGCATAGTATACCTACAAATAATAAAAGAATTCTGTGAAGGGAGTGATGCTGGTACTAGAATTGGAAGATGGACTGGCATGTGGAAATGGGAGATGAAGGGGAATACATAAGAGGAAAAGTGTAAAAAGGTCATTGGATGTACAGCTGAGCTAGAGACAGTCAGATAAAGGAAAGTAACTGAAAATTAAATGGCAAAGTTGGTTGAGGGGATGTTGGGGAGGGGTTTTTGAACACTAGGAATACTAAAATATTCTAATAGAAATGTAACAAAATTACAATTAAATAATAAAAATTTAATTAAAATTTTAAGTAATTATAATATAAAATAATTTTAGTGAGTATAATGGGAGAGAAATTTTGATCTACCTTCACTAAACAAATTATGAGACAATTAAAAACTATAAATGTTATAATAACATCCCTGGCTAACATTTACTGAGTATTTAACATCATTGACCCTGTACTAAGAATTTTTCACACATTATCTTCAACCTTTCTGATTGATGTGTCTCTCTCACATTGATGTTTCTCTGAAATAGGTACTATTTGTCCTATTGTACAGAAGAGGAAATTGAGGTTTAGAACAGGAATAGGCAAACTTTCTTTGCAGTGTCAGACAGTAAATATTTTAGGCTTCATGAACCATATAAACTACTGTTGCATGAAAGCAGCCATAGATAATACATAAATGAATAAGCATGACTGTATTCCATTGAAACTTTCTTTATCCATACTAAACTATGAATTTATTATAATTTTATGTCATGAAATATTATTCCTTTTGTACTTTTTTCAATTTTTAAGAATGTAAAAGCTATTCATATCTCACGAACCATACGAAAACTGGCAGTGGACTGGGTTTGGTCCAATGGGTCACAATTTATCATCCTCTGATTTAGAGACGTTAAAGAAACTGTTCGAGATCACAAAATTAGCAAGAGGTGTTCAGAGTTAGGTCAGACCAGTCAGTATTCTCAAAAGTAAGCTGCCAAGGCAAAAAGTCATCCAACATTTATTCTACTAAAATTGAGTAACTTTATTCTACCTAGGTGAGTACTAGATGAAAATGTGGAGGCACAGAGGGGAAAACCAATGAATATTATATAATTCTTAGCATGTATACTCCTTGAAACAACTAGAGATTAACACTATTTTGCTCCCAATTTAAAGAAGCGGCCACAGTAAACCCAGATCTGCCAATGGACTTTGACCATGTCAATAACAGCCTTACTAGAAAAATCAGACAAAAAATACATACTCCTGGCATCAGGAAGCAGAAAAGAGGTGGATATGGAAAGCACTTCACATCCACAAAGTTCTGTGGGAAGAACCATAACGGTTACATGTGAAAGTCTTTAGAGAGTTGTAGAGACAGGGTGACTGCTTCCTGGCTGATATGACATTGCAGGAGAAATAATAGTCAATCGAGGCTAGTAAATGAAATTAATAACATGAAACATAACAGTTTTCCTTTAAACTTTGTATATGTGATTAGAAATACCTACTATTAACCTTGTAAGTACTTAACAGTTAAGGTCTTTACACTTCATTTCTTAAATTAATCATAGTGATTCCGTACTATGCATTTTTAATCTGATTTGTGGAAATGCTTACTCACTGAAAAATGTAGTAACACATATTAGAAGTGACACTGAAGCTCTGAGCCACAGAATCCAAAAGTTTTAAAACTCTAAGCCACAGATCTACTTATCTCTAGGGAACAGAGAGAAAGTGTCATTCCCAAAGTACCCGGGAAGAAACTATCATAGAGGTGTGGTTAATTTATGCAAAGTCACAGAATAGTTGAATGGAAGAATAGGAAATGAAAGCAAATATCAAGAAAACCTCTTATCTAAAACCTGACTATTTCCTTAATCACATAGCTCTTATCAGCAAATAGTTGACAAAAATATATTTTTTAAAATAATTCAGAAGTCATAACTTTACAATATCGAAACAAAATTGCCAAGGCTAAAGAATTTCATCTAAATTTAAAAGTACTAGTATACATTAGCAATACAATACATTAAAGTTGTGCATTACTGTAAAATTTTAAATTATCCTAATGGCTTAGTAAAATTTGACTAAAGAGAGATTTTGAGAAAGACTTGGCCATGCTGTAGAGAAAAGGGAAACTATCTGGCAATACATATTCTAATACAGATTTATCCAATTGAAAGTAAATGTGACAAGATCAATTGAGAAGCACAGCTAAATAATAAATCTAAAATTTAACAAAGATTATGTTGTCTAAACTTCTCAGGGTATCTTCAGCGATAAGATTTCTGTTCTCCATTTGGGCAGGTGATTCTCAGGGGTAAGAATTTACTCATTGCCTGCTGAATGTGGCTCAATGGTTAAGCGTTGACCTATGAACCAGGGGTTCAAGGTTCCATTGTTGGTTGGGGCACATGCTCCAAACTTACAGAATGTGTTCTAGACATTTTCTTTGGAAGGGAAAACCTAGCTATACCTGACTGAAGATATGTTCTTCCTCATTTTTGATGGTTATTTAAATTATTCCCCCAACAGAAGAACTCTCAAAAATGATTCAAGCCTTTCAGGCTCATCCCCAGTGTGGGGCTTGCAGGAGGCAGCCAATCAATGATTCTCTCTCATCATTGATGTTTCTAGCTCTCTCTCCCTCTCCATTCTCTGAAATCAATAAAAACATATCTTTTAAAAATAATTTAATCATTAATTTAGCCTGACAATATTTCATAGAGCTTATTGATCTCTTGAATAATGTACAAACCAATATCATTTTTTCCCTCTAAGTAACTTGAAAAAAGTATGTTAGGGAAACAGAGAAGCAAAGAGTTCCCTTGCCAAAGGACAAGAAACAAATGCCAAGGGTAACAACAAACCCTGGGAGTGATTTCACAACCACATACACACTGCTTTTCTACCTCATCTTTATATTAGAAAGGGGATGTTCAGAGGCCCCCCTTTATTCCTGAGGCAACAAAATTCAAGAGAGTGGCCAAGTGGGACATTCTCGGAGGTAATGAAGACAAAAGCATGGGGTTGGGCAGTGCCCTTACAGTAAGGGTGGGAAGTGGGCTTACTCACTCCTGGAAGGGTGCCTGCCAGGTAAAACAATGCAGCTCTGGAAAGAAGAGAAGACAGCTCATCTGTGGAGGGAAGGAGAGGCTCCACAGCATCCAGTCTCTCCCAACTAAGACCCATTCATGAGAATGGCATTTCCATTCATTGCAAATATTGCTGTTTAAATTAATACAGCTTTTCTTTGTTGGAATGGAAACATCACTGTGTATCTTTATTAGTTTTACCCACTCTTCTCTTCAAGCTAAATTTATATATCTTAAAAAGAAAGGGAGAGGTGAGCTCTGTGAGATGTTTATTCTCAGATTCCTTACTTCCAAAGTGGTGATTTCAAGCTAATCATCACCTTAGAGAAAAGGAATGTTAAGTTAAGGAGTCTGATGATTAACTTGAAGTTAGTGATAACACTTTATCAGCTTACAGCCCTTCTCTTGGAAATTATTCACTGGGTTCCATTTCTAGATTCTAACCTACAGTCAGGAAAAAGTACATGTATTGTTTCTAATGACTTCTCCTTTAAATTCCCTGGAAGATACGTAAGCATTTTCTAGTTATTAATTAAAATACCCAGTTAGTGGGTTTGGTACTACAATTCAGGACACAAAAGGAATCTTGTTTGAAATTGTATATGTTATACTTTAAACAATAAATAAATAAATATTTTTTAAAAGAAATTGTATATGTTATTTTTTTTCTAATTATATGGATTCCTTGAGAAGAGATGAAATATTCCCATTTTACAAATGAGTAGAGAAAACAGAATGAATTACCAATCATCTCTGAGGGAACTATTTAATGTAATGTTAAATCTACTAAAACACTAGGACACTTTGCTTTTCAGAACCTCAAAGAGGAAAAGAGGAATTAAAACTCCTGGAGGAAACGGAGGCTATCTAAGTATTAATTTATACAGTGACCATATAGAAGTAGGAAGAGCCCTGGCCAGTTTGCTCAGTGGTGAGAGTATCAACTCTTGGACCAAAGGGTTTCAGTTCTTTCAATTCCCAGTCAAGGTTACATACCTCAGTTGCAGGCTCAATCACTGGTCTGGTTGGGGAGTGTGCAGGAGGCAACTAATTGATGTGTCTCTCTCACACTGATGTTTCTCTCTCTCTCTTTCTCTCTCCCCATCCCATCTCCCCTCCACTCTCTCTCTCTCTAAAAAAAATAAAATAAATAAAATAAAATAAAAATAGAAGAGTTGTCCAAGTCTAATTGTACTAAAATTTTATTGAAATTAAGGAAATGATCCTTCTTATCCCTTGACCTATGATCCACAATCCTATTGGCCTAAGGACCCAAATTACTTAGACACATAGTGCCAATCTAATTTCACAAATATGAGGTGGAGGTTTTCACATCTAGTCTCTAGGCCAGATTACATTTAGTATGAAAAGAGAATAATGTCAGAGAATTAAGATAGATCAAATTGTATCTAATGCTTGAATTATTTTTGAGAGTTCTTCTGTTGGGGGAATAATTTAAATAACCATCAAAAATGAGGAAGAACATATCTTCAGTCAGGTATAGCTAGGTTTTCCCTTCCAAAGAAAATGTCTAGAACACATTCTGTAATTTTTAAATACACTATGGGTCAACTTTGGAAATATTTTTCTGACTAAAAAAGAAATCAGAATAAACATTTTTGAAAAGTGTGTAATCAACATTAGAATCCAAAATATAATAATGTGTGTGGGAAGAGAAAACTAAATTCAGCAAATACAGTTCCAGAACCAAAAGGAAGAGTAAAAGTAAAGTCACAGGCAGGCAGAAAAGTAAAACAAAAGGAACTTCATTACATCCTGGTACCAGTGCTCATTTAAAGAACTCCCTACTAAAGAGAAGAGCATGTCTGAAAACAGGTTTCAGAGAACGCAATAGGAAGCAGCATTTTTAGTAATAAGAGCAGTAATAACTTCATTTGTTACATCCATTCAAAGTTGCCTACTTCCAAGTCCATGAAGGAAAGAAATCCTTCCCATTCCTTCTCTTGAGATCCACTGGTTGGACCCAGATTTCTGCTTTCCCTGGGAAAACTCTTCCCCAGGATTATGAAAACATGCGAGCTCCTTCAAGTCCACCATGGAACATCCCAGGGCAAGCTGCTGCAGAAGGCGTCCATAGTCTTCCCCACCCCCCCAACCTGGTAATTTACCTATAAAGGGGGCCAGCTGGGTGCATACTCGACCTTCCAAATAATATGCTGTCAGGCAGCATGAGGGCAGAGTCAAGATGCTCTTGCTTCTTCTCCTAAATACCAGAGGTCTTCCCTCTTTCTGTGTAGTATTTTATGTGACACCATTCTCTAAACTAGAGGCCAAGTCATAACTGCACCTATTCTCAAGTTCTGTACAGACACCACATACATACATCCAACCCTGCAGCAATACAGTTCATACCTACGCAGACACAAAGTCTAATAATCCATTGCATTGTCATTTATCTGGACCTTCACATAAGCGAAGGCTAACCCTTTAAAAACAGCACCTTCAAGGGCCTCTAAGCCAGCAAAGCTAGTGTTTTCTGATATCCTCTGTAAGGCCACGCTCCACTCTGTGTGTGCTTCCCAGCTGCTTGCAAGTTCCACCATCTCTTATTTTCCAATAGTTACTTTTCTCCCTGGCTTTTCCCAGGCTTCTCACTTTCACACGAAAAGACAGGCCTTTTATAAGCATCACGGGCCGATCAGATGGCATTCACAGCATGCTCCATAAAATCTCTGGGCATTCAGGTCTGTTCCACTCTTTTCATCACTTTCTAATACTTAAAGTTTTCTCTTAAGGGTTAGGAATTCTTTGGGACTTTATTCTGGAAGCCTGAGGAGAAAAGTAGGCTGATTTCTAGATAATCTAACCTGTAGCAGCATTTCAAGTTCATTTAAATCTACTGTTACAGACATATCAGTTATATTTTTGTATCTTAAAAATAGCATCACCATAACCTAGATCCTTTCTGTCAAATCAATTTTGTGTTATTTCATTTATTTTAACACAATGAATAATCCAAAAGTGGATACAAGTACCTGTGTTAATAAAATGATCCAAGATTTAGTTGATGATCTATGATTTTATATAATAAATTATTTGAAATAATAATAACTTATTTAATATAATTTCAATTAAAAATAATAATAACTTATTTAATATAATTTCAAAAATAGTACTTACTGTTGCATGATAGTTTCTGTACATGGGCATTTTTAGTAGCTTTGTCAAGTAATCTTCCAGTTGTTTCTGTAATGCAAACATTTTAGATAAGTAATAACATCATCACACTTAGAGAAAAATTTAAACAGTGCCAATAATGTGATCATCAGCCCATCTTATCTTCTGTAAGTTATTTTAATGATTTATTAATGTTACTGCTGGATAAGGAATCCTGAATCGTATTAAGAAGTTATTTCATAGTTCCCTTGAACCATTATTTAAATCTCTTCTTCTTAAATTTTTACATACTTAGGTCTTTTATAAGCTGCTGACAAGGCCCCAGCAGTATGTTCTCTTAATCTTCCATAATTACTAGCACAGAACTTGCCCATAATGGGTGGTTTTAAAGCATTTCAACAAATGCTTTATAAAACACCTGAATTTCCTCAATTCTGACATTGAATTTACTGGAATATGTACTGTAATTCTTAAATATATTTTCAGGGGGGAAGCAAGGAGGGAGTTAAATAAAAAGAGACTTTCTAGTAAATTGTACTCTGACTTCAAATATGTTAAGATGAAAGGGGGTCAGGGGGTTGTCAATTGTACTGACTACTATGCTTGCTGAAGTACCAACTGTTAAAGCCATAGTTTATCGCTTTCAACTGCACTCACATATGTACACATGGTAACCCAAAACTATAGAATTTTATTTGTCTAGGTATCTACGAAAATATATGTATTTCAGGCCCCTAAAAAGATTGTAATCAAGATGACAACTACAAAGATCCCTTTTAGACCATAAAAGTTTCAGATGGCAAAAGAGTACTAACATTTATTTGTTAATTTTCTAGTAAAAAATTAATTTATCCTATGCAGGACCACATCACTGAAGCAGAGCAGGCCTGAGGTTTCTGTCCTACTGATGTTCATGTGCTGCTCTATCCTCCTCTCCATAGATATATTCCCAACATATATTTAGGTCAAACTATTCAAATTCTGAGGCAAATGCATGAAAATGTATGACTTAAAAAGAGAAGATCTCAAAACTCAATAATGAGCTCAATCTTGACTCACAACGAACCCATAATGGTCCCTGCAGGGAAGACAGCTTCTTCACAATATCACTCCTACAAAAGGAAACACTTCTGGAAAAATGCAACATCCCAGTGTCAGAACAGCGTGGGGGAAAGAAGGTTGCCTAACCCATTCCAGGGGCGAATCACCAGCCAGGATAATGGGTTGCTGAGAAAAATTGAAGCCAGACCCTCCTCACCCCTCAGTAGATCCATGTTTCTACAATGTGGCAAAGCTATGTTCTGAACAAAAGAACGGTGAGGGACTTACCCTCCTGCCAAGGAACTGTTCCTCTTTCATCATGTTTTCAGAGGAACTGGGCAAGCTTGGCATCTCCCGAGGCTCTTCTTTGACATTCTGTCTTCTAAATGTGTGTCTGAAACACACACACACACACACACACACACACACACACACACACAAACACAATGCACACATTTACTAGATTATTCTTTGAGCCACGACTCTCTGATATCTTTCCATTTTAAAATCTTTTTTATATATATTTTATTGATTTTTTTTTTTTTTTTTTTACAGAGAGGAAGGGAGAGAGATACAGAGTTAGAAACATCGATGAGAGAGAATTATCGATCAGCTGCCTCTTGCACTCCCCCTACTGGAGATGTGCCCACAACCAAAGTATCGGGTCTAGTAACAATTAATGTCGTTTTTAAACATTCATTTAAAATCTTGCTTGGCGTTGACTTGTATTGACATAACCTTCAAACACGTGGTATCTACAGAACGTGTGAAGTGCAATTAACAAGTTTTGCTTGAAAAAGTTTGTGTTTGGTTTGGTTTTTGTTGCAAAACTAGGGCTAAGAAGATGGCGGATGAAGAGCATATTCGGCACTGCATGCTTTACGAGTTCCAATTAGGAAGAAAAGCAAGTGAGGCTGCAAAAAACATCTGTAGTGCTCTTGGTCAAGATGCAGTTAGTGCCAGAAAATGCCAGCATTGGTTTGAGAAATTTCGTGAGGGAAATTTTTCGTTAGTTGACAAGAGTGGTCGAGGCCGTGTGTCCAATTTTGATCAAGAAGCTCTTCAAGCTCTTTTGGTGCAAAATCCTCAAATTACCCAACAAGAGCTTACGACAACTTTAAATTGTTCACAAAAAACAATTTCCAATCAATTGCGTGCTCTTGGCAAAGTCCAAAAGTTTGGAAAATGGGTTCCTCATGAGTTGACCGACAACAACCGTAATCAAAGAGTCACAATTTGCAGTTCGCTCCTCTCTCGTCAAAACCGTTTGCCGTTTTTAGAGCAAATTGTTACCAGAGATGAAGAATGGGTGCTGTATGTTAATTTGAAAAGGCGGCCTCAATGGTTGGACAAAAATGAGGCTCCGCAGCCCACGCCAAAACCTGACTTGCATGCGAAAAAAGTGATGTTGTGTGTTTGGTGGAATTTTAAAGGAATTCTTCATTATGAACTTTTACCATCTAACCAAACCATTACAAGTGCAGTGTATAGTGCCCAATTGGAAAGGTTAGCCCAAGCTTTAAGAGAAAAAGAACCCGCGCTGCTTAATCGGAAGGGCGTAATTCTTCACCACGATAACACACGACCGCATACTGCAAGAATCACTGCTAAAAAACTGCGCCAGTTGGAATGGGAAGTTCTCCCTCAACCTGCATATTCTCCTGATATTGCCCCTTCCGATTACCATTTGTTTCGTTCTTTGCAAAACTTTCTTCTTGGAAAAAAATTTCATAATGAAGAATGCCTCAAAAATGCATTGACCGAATTTTTTGCATCAAAATCACAAGAATTTTACAACAGAGGGATTAAAATGCTTCCTGAGCATTGGGCACAAGTAGTAGAAAACAACGGCAACTATATTGTTGATTAAATTTTGTTGTATTGTTCAAATAAATTCGATTTATAAAAGGTATTAGAAAACGACATTAATTATTACTAGACCTAATACATGCCCTTGACCAGAATCAAACCCAGGACCCTTCAGTCCGCAGGCTGAGGTTCTATCCACTGAGCCAAACCGGTTTCAGCAACTCTCTAATATCTTTTGTGAGATGGCTTATTACTGGAAGACAGTAAGTTCTACTTAATAGAACATATCTACCAACAATAGACAGTTAACTCATAATATGAATAAAACACACTTTCCACTCAACTTGGACATCTGGGCAACCTTATAATTAATTCTGCAACAATTACCTTCTGGTGGGAATGGGGATTCGGATAAAGGCTTTGTACTTGAGCAGTTCTCTGTGAAATTCTTGAAAATGCTTGAATTTCCTTTTAACTTGCCATTTAAATTCCCCATGGGTTAATTCAATAGTGTAAAGATTGATACACCGTGCCTAAGGAGATAAATGAAAAGGATTGGTATTTTAGACAACAATAAAAATTCTGATGAACAGTAGCTAATTAATAAGTAACATGGAAGTACCCCTAAATCCAACCTATTTATTTTGTGTAAGTACTTAAGTAAAATGTTTTCAAAAACAACTAGTTACAGAATAGTATTCTCTTAAATGTTTGTCTTATAATATTCATAAGACAAACACAAAATCTCACTAAAAACAAACTCCCACAAATCCTATTTCTCCAAACTTACATATATACACACATAGAGAGACACACACAGACACACACACACACACACACACAGCTGAAACAAGAAACCAAGTCAAGGAGACAATGAGTGAAGGCCCTACTTAGCCATCAGGGATTGTCCAAAAGTATGAGCAGTGAGCAGACAGTAGGAGGGGTGAGAGGGAAGCTGGAGGAGTGGATCCCAGGAGTATTACCTTGGCCCACTTTTTGCCCTTCACAAATGGCATTATACCTTCTTCTGAAATGCATTTCAAGGTCCCTCCTTGTCTACATCTTCCTGTCCTGAAGCCCCGCCCATAACCAGGAAGGAACAGGTGCATTAGAGGGAAGGGAGCACAAGATCTTCCTACCCTCAAAATATTTTCCCTAACAACTTAAGTAAAATAATTCAAAACTATATCTTATGAAATGCAAATATATCTTGGCAACTAGTGAATTATTTCAATCAGAAGAGCTAACAGCCCTGGGGAATATAAATTCTGATATAGTAGAAGATGTCATGAGATGGAGGGGTATTTATAAATAAAGCACAGGAGTTATTAAAGGAAGATCCATAGTGTTTGGGGGGGAGGGGCGCAGGAATTAAAGTGGTGAGGAGGAAGTGGGGGAGGGGAATAGGTACTCTGGACCACCTAGAGGACACTAGGCCCTGCCAGGAGACTTGGGTGTCATAGATGCTGGGAATGAGACAGAGTAAATGTCTCCTACTCTGCTAGTTTATCCAGGTTGCAGTGTCAGCAATCTCATGAATGATTCCTGGCCTGTGGCCATTGGTTACTGGTATTTGCCATATATTTCAAATTTCTAAAGCACAACCACTCTGTATTGATGTACAATATGAAACACAAGTATGGGAGTCTATGTAATTTGTGCTCTTAAATCTGAAGTCCAACCATATCAATGATAAATATTCAAATTTAGCACTTGCTTTGCATCTAGTTAGGATCCATGATGGTTATTACAACTGGAAATTAAATGAACCAAGTTCTAGGTCTGATTCTATATGCTGCCTTTCTCCTTGCATCACCTTGTATAGTGCAAAAAAAAAAAAAAAAAAAAAAGATGCAGAAAACAGAATGGCCAGAAACTTCGCATTCAAGTGAAAAATGCTCAATTTAAGGTAAGTCAAATAAATAAGAAAAACTATGCAATGTAAGCAAGCTGTAACATTTCTTAGTATTCTACTTCCCAGTCTAAGAAAATGAAATACTTAACCAAACATTGCAAATGCCAAGTTTTTTTTGTCACCGATAAACCCTATGTGTTTTGTACACTAAATTTCTTCACAATTGTGAGGCAGTATGGTGCAATGGAAATAGCCTGCCACAACCTTTTTGAAAAATTTTAAAGGTCTGAAATTCTTTGATGCAGCCTGCCAGCTGGGAAGCCTCAACCACATGTTGGACAACATCCCAGCAGAATTACTGGAATTCTTTGGAACTGGAATAATTTGAGGAGTCTTAATAAAGGAACTGCCTGCCAGTGAAGATGTTACAGGGCTAAGAAACCATAAAGAAAGGACAGTCACCTGGGACTTGTGAAGGCATCCCTGGTTTTAAAGGGACAAGTGGCAGAACAACTGGCAGGATCAGGAGCTGGAATGGAAGGAGAGATCTGTGGATGCTTTGGTGGGGAGATGGGGGCCTTTGGTCAAGAGACACAGCCATCCTGGGTGACCTCAATCTCTTACCTGGGCTCTCCAAGAGGATAAAGCAGATAGCAGGTTGGGGCAGGTGGGTGGAGGAGCAGCTAGAGGGGCAGGTGGAAGATCGCCATCCTGGGAGGGCAGGTGATAACACCTGTCTCATCAGGTTGTCACAAGAGTGAAAAGAGAAGTGCTTAGCCATGAACTGGCACAGAGGATGTACTGATTCATCAGAAAAGGGGTCATTTTATTTACCTGGAATCACACTCCATCTGCAAGAATTTAGTTCATATTTCTTAGAAAATGAAACACTAAGTAGTATATGGATAATCCTTAGCTTTCTCATACAGACTAAGGTAAAGAGGTGAAGGAAGTAAGAAGTACAAATTGGATGTTATAGAATAGTCATGGAGATGTAAAGTGTAACAAAGGGAATACAGGCAATATGTATGGCCTCAGATGGGTACAAGATTTACTGTGGTTGATCACTTAGGAAGATATATAGTGTCTAATCACTGATATGTATACCAGAACTAATGTGATATTGTATGTCAACTGTAATTGAAAAATAAAATGCATAAAATAAAACAGAACTAAGCCAAACTCATTGGACTAACAGAAGAGTATATGCAAAGAGAGAAGTTTGTGGTTTGGTGGCTTCAATGTTTGTATAGTACAATATATAATACTAGGGGCCCGTTGCAGGAAGATTCTTGCAAGAATAGGGCTTTGGGTGGGCTTTTCTCCCACCACCACCACCTCTCCCGCCTCCCTCCCTCCTCTCCCCATCTGCGGCCTTTACCCCCCACGTCCAAGCTTTTTCTCCACTACCACCCACCCCGTCCACACCACCGGTGCTTTCCCTCCCACAGCCACCTTGCTTTCTGCTTTTCCTCCCTCTTCCTTCTACTGTGTTTCCCAGAAAATAAAACATCCTCCAAAAATGAGACCTACTTACAGGTTTCCTTCTGAGTAAAATATAAAACACCCACCCCCCCGAAAATAAGGCCCTCCATAGGCTCTGACTTCTCTAAATACAATCTTTCCAACATGATTTTTATGGATGAAACTGCAGTGTTTATGGGCCAATCATCTCAAACAACAATTGAACAGCGGGGTGCCTCCTTAGTGTACATTCTCTCCACTGCTTACGAAAGTGCACATGTTTCCTGTATTTTGGCAATTTGTCTAGATGGCACTAAAATCCCACCTTTAATCATTTCTAAGGGCAAGAAGGAAAAGATTGAACATGTTTTGGGCGTTTTTATTCTTGAAACTGAAAAAGCCTGGGCCACACAAGCAGTTATAAGGAAGTGGGTCAATTTAATGCTGCCGCTTGTTATGTGAGGGAGTCAAAGAGGTCTGCTAGTCTGGGATGCAGCCAGCACTCACCGCACTAAAGACATGAAGACATTTCTTCACGAAAGAAAAATAGATCAGATAATGATTCTTGCAGGAATGACGACCTATCTCCAGACTCTTGATATTGCAATAAACAAGCCATTCAAAGACAATTTGTGCATGGAAATTAATGACTACATTGAAAATAGAATGGAGAGAAATCAGGGTGGAAACTTTGTGAAACCTAGACTGCAAGAAGTTGTGACTTGGGTGAAGAATTCATGGGAGAAAATCATTGACAGTTGCATTGCAAATGTATTGCGAGCAGGCTACCTTGACAAGAAGTACTCATTTAAAGACAGTGCTATTGCTAAACATGAGAGATTTGGTCCATTGATTCTGAAAGAAATGGAGTCCCAAGAAATTCACCAGGAAATTCAGGAATTGGATTGTTATGATGATGTTCCAGAAGATGATGACATGATTGTCATTGAATAAATGAGTAAATTCTTGATACTGTAGGATTCAGTTTGTCTGGTTTGTGTTGACAACTACCGTACTACCATACTGTATACAGGTAATACATTTCCTTTATTTTCATTTAACAATAAATGTGTACCGTATTCTTCTTCATGGAAAAATAAGACATCCCCTGAAAATAAGACCTAGCTCATCTTTGGGAGCAAAAATTAATATAAGACACTGTCTTATTTTCGGGGAAACAGGGTATGCTGTCTTCAGTCTTCACTCCTCCCTCCCTCAGCATATGCAAATTAACCACCATCTTTGTTGGGTTAATTTGCTTATTCATTCTGATTGGCTGTGGGTATAGCGAAGGTACGGTCACTTATCATTTTTCTCTTTTATTAGTGTAGATACTTGTATAATATTATGTATATTATTATTAAATTTTCATAACAAGCCTGGAAGATAGGCACTATTATGCCCTTATTCAGATGAGGACACTGAGAAACTGAGAAGTTAACTAACTTATGAGAGATCCCAAAGCAAAGACAGGAAGGAATTAAACCCTGCAGTCTGGCTCTGAGATTGCAGTTAACCCTCACATTACTGCCTCTCAGTTTAAAATCTGGTAGGCCAATAAGAAGGCAAATGTCATCTTAGAGACATTTCTGGGTGGTGTTGCTCAATGGTAAACCAGAGAAATACTGACCCAACTCATAGGAAGAGCCTAGAGCAAGCGTGGCAAACTCACAGACGGTGGGCCACATGCCTCGTTTAAATGGCTATGAGTTTTACATGCTTGGCTTAGAGGAAAGGCTGTACACCAAGGTGGGTGGAAACTACAAGTTAGAACATGCACAGGCAGGCGGGGACAGAGCACTAGGCAAAGCCATCAGGACCTAGGAAGCACGTGTCACCCTCCTAAAGTCAAAGAGGAAGGGAAGGCAAAGCCCACGGGGGCAGGAAGGTCACTCTACAGCTCCCCTGAGGCAGGAGACAAAGGTGGCCTTACTCTGCAGTGGCCTTACTCTGCAGTGGCCAGAGCTCACTCTGAGGAACAAAAGCCAACACTTTGCAGCAACTTTCCGTGTCTGTTCAACTTGGCAACTGCAAAATCCAGGCAGAAACAGAGCAAGTGCAGCTACTCTAACAGCTTCTCCTAGTCCACTCCACTTCAAAGGTTATGAAGATGTTTTACTTCCAAGGCCTTTCCAGGCCTCAGAGGGAAAACTTGTGCCTGGGGCCCAAAGGACATGTGCCAGGAACTAACCAGAGAGGCAGAATATGCCAGTAGAATTCTCTCAGCTGTACTTTGGGTAATGGCACTAGCCACTGCAGTACCCTATTTTGTTTCATTTCTGTTATTGTTTTTCTTTCAAGAGCTAGGTAGCATCATTCTATTCTTGCTAAACATGCACTAGGAAAGCTACACTTCGCTGGCATTCTAGGGGAAATGGTCATGCCCCCGAAATCCACATTGAACAGAAAACTGTGGGTGAGAAAGACCAGGAGAGGCACTTTGCAATTTGTTAAACTTCTACATTGCCTTAAATGCTTTTTTAAAAAAGTATTTTCCAGGATAGGGAAAGAGGCATGAGACTAAAGACTAAATGGGAAGAAAGCAAAATCTTGAGAGGTGATGAGGACTTGGAAGTGATAAACTCAAACCAAAACATACAAACAAGCGGAAAGCTAACACACAGGCATAGCCAGGAGAAAGGAAAACGGAAATCGGGGTGTCCATTCATACACATCGACTAATACAAGTTGAATCCATAAAGGCGCTGACCCTCGTTGTAGACGTAAAGCGCTCCACTTCCAAGACCTGGGCTCTTATTGGACAGCGAGAGAGGTATGGCTGTACGTTAGGCTCCTTAAATCCTTGAGTCTTATAAACAGCAGAGAAAGGGATATACACTAAAAAAATAAAGAAATAAAGTTATTGCAAGAACACAATGATGTTGCAAGAATACACGACAGCAACATAACTTGCCTTTTGCAGGCTTTTTTTTTTTTTTTTTTTTTTTTTTAGAATCATAATGTGCAACAATGAGAAAAGAGTTAACAAAAGTCTTAGTCCAGTGTTGCCATACCAGCAAAGAAGATCAATCATTTGCTGGTTATTTCAAATTTGTGCCCTGCCAAGCTGTGCAGATAAACTGTCTTCTCCTGGTCGTTACCTTCTTGTGTCTGGGGATCGCTGGGAGACACTTCGTAGTCCACCTCCTCTCCCTCAAAGTGGAGCTCCCGCGTGTCCAGGTTTTCTATCAAATTACTCATGTCGGCAGCGATTTTCTGCAGCACGGATGTATTTATTGTTGGCTCAGTTGTCAGTGACATGCTGGCTTCGGACAGGGTAAAAACAAAGGGGCTGGGACAGAAGAAAAGGACTTATTATTTGGGTCAATTAAAATCCTATTTCCAATTTAAATCCAGGTTTAGATACAGCCTGTAGAAACCACTAGGTCTATGTATGCCCCGGTTATCTCAAACAACCTCTCAATTTATTTTCCTGTTTAACGTGAAAGGACTCCTGGCTTATAAAGTCAACTGGAGTTGGATACCTAATTGCAAAACAAGCAAGATAAAGAAATACCACATTGAGTAAAGGTTAACATATACCTCATCCAATTTTATTAACATGAATAAGTGAAGAGAGACTCAATGGGAGATTGGTTAGGGAATGATTATTCCAAAAAAGAACAGATTAACTCAAATACATGGCAAAAAGAATATATAAAAAATAAGCAACTTGAGCCGGGACCGGTTTGGCTCAATGGATAGAGCGTCAGCTTGGGGACTGAAGGGTCTCAGGTTCGATTCCGGTCAAGGGCATGTACCTTGGTTGCGGGCATATCCCCAGAGGGGGTGTGCAAGAGGCAGCTGATCAATGACTCTCTCTCATCGATGTTTCTAACTCTCTATCTCTCTCTCTTCCTCTCTGTATAAAAATCAATAAAATATATTTAAAAAAATAAGCAACTTGAAATATTTTATTTTTAAAAACTTTATTGTTGAAAGTATTACAAATGTCCCCCTTCCACCCTTCTCCCCCACTAATAACCCCCTCTACGTTGCTCCCCTCCACCATACCCCCAGGTCTTCACCACGTATTGTCTGTGTCCACGGGTTATTTTTCTAAAGAAAATTTAAGTCATTTTATAATAATTTCAATATGTAGATTTTAAAATAATATTGTGATAGCGTAACCTTTCTACATTTGCTCTGAAGGAAGGTGACATTCCAAGCAAAGTTTATACTAACTTTTGAGATAGGTTTTGGCCATTACATGAGTTATAATGACGTACATGTCTTGAAAGGTAATTGATTAATATACCTATTCCTAAAGATACAAGAGGTGCTAGAATTATACTTCTCTCCTTTTTTAAGAAAACTGGTTCTATTTCATTCCGACATTTAATAACACAAGTCGCTGCACACCAGTACCCAGGGAAGAGGAGTTCATATCGATTTCATTTTTCATTTAAAATACTGAGATTTAAGCCTTGAGCATTGTCATCAGAGTTGGATGAAAAATCCGTCTTGCCTGAAATAACCTCTCTGTTACAACCGGGACCTAAAAGAGGAGGGCGCCCTTACCTGGAACTCCTCCACACATGCTCATCTATTAATGCAAATCACAAACATTTACTGAGCTCTGCCCATCCTTCACTCTCTGTGAGATGCAATGAGTGAATATGCAAAGATCAGAAGGCTGGTCCCTGTGACTAAGGAATGTCTGACGTGGGTGAGGGAAAGAAGCTATTGTACATAACCTCAAATTTATCCCTGGCCTCCTCCAAGGACTTGGCCTTCTTGAGAATGGCATGTGCTGAGGGGAAGACACTTAGCCGGGTTTTTTCCTGCAGGTGCTCTCAAAAAGCTGGGGGAGGGGGGTGGAATGCTAAGAGATAGTCTTTGGACCGTGAGCAGAAGTTAATATAACTCAACAAGTCTGTAAAACCTATACTGCTGTGTCTGGTAAAAAGAGATCTTGGCTGGGAGTACAAGAGAGTGGTTCTGGTTTGGCTGGATATATATAATTAACATAACTAAGTTATATCTGAGCTATGTGATCAATCACGTTTCTTTCTCTGTGTTGGCTGAAAGGAAGCCTGGAGCCAAATCTGTGGCTTATTATTAGCAAAATATAGGACTCTCCTTGTCTACATTGCTTCCCTTCAACATTCTCTCCCACTTCGAGTGTATATTGTAATAACATACTACTGCTTAGCAGTACCTGGTTTAGTGATAATACATTCTATGCATTATCACATTGAGCCTCAATAATAAATCTGGGAAGGGTTATTTCTTTTGAAGATGACAAGAGTTTGTCATCCCTCCTTTAGAGACAAGAAAACCAAGGCATTAAAAGATTGGGTTAACGTGACAAATACTTTGGACAACCTGGTCCAGGTCACATAGGAGAAGGGATCCGAAAGCAGTTCTCTCTGATCCAAGAGTTGATGTTCTCACCCTTGGTCTTTATCTTCCTGCATATTTTGGGTAGATAATGTAAGTGCCCCTGGAATAGATGGAAGTTTTAGTAAAGCACATGTTTGGGCAAGGAACAAACTCAAATGAAAAAGATAGGAGGAAATAGATTTCTCTTGCAGCTCAGCACCAAAAGATGAAGCCATTTAAATTCTCAGGGCCTTGGTTTCCTCCCCTATAAATTAAGGAGGTTGAGCCATTTCATCTCTAGAGAACCTCTAACCCTAACTATAGCAAAAAAGATGTTATAAATTGTTCAGCTTCCCTTTTACAATATAATAAATAACCCTTCTCTTATATCAATAAATTAAGCCAAGTAGTTTTCATATAAATAGGAGAAGCAGAATGCTCTTTAACCTGCACAAATTAATTGAAGTCTGCTAGAGTAAGAGCTGTTGCTTCTACTCACAAATAAAATATTTATTTCTTTCCCTCTTCATTCAACAAACACTTATGAGATGCTGACCATGACCCAGGTCTTGCTTTGTTTAAAATGCAAGGCAATGAAAAACTTTTAGAGGAAATGAGACAAGGAAAATCAATTAAGAAATTATATAATCTCATTGCTGTTTGTGAATTCATAAAGCGTTTAGGTATTTTCTATCGATTAAACGATCTTATGATTAACTCTGCCGACGTTCTTAGCATAGCAAAGGAAAACAAGAGTTACTCCAAATGACTTTCCCTTTGGAGAGAGTGTTAATGTTAAAAATGAATGTTAAACTTAAGATGTACAGAGATCAGAATAATCTATACACGGTATATAATTGGAATAAACACTACAGAGTCACTGGATCAAGCTAAAATAAATATCTTATTTCAGATAGAGAGAAAAGAAACATAAACATGTGAAAAATTTAAAGGAGAATGAGAAAAGAAACAGGAATCCTCTTATTTATCCTCAAGTGTTTACTTGTGCTAAGCACAATTTTAACACAGTTATTTTATTTAATACTCACAATGATGCTACCTGGTATTTATGATTGTTCTGAAAGATTTAGTTAAGTAACTTGTCCAAGGCCAGTCAACTTGTGTCTGTGTTGAGTTCATAAAGCAGACTTATCTAACTGAAATCTCATGAACTTGGTTACAGAGGTTCAAAACATTGATTTTATGTTATGGGCTTGAATGTCTATAAATTAATCTTTTATATGAAGTTTAAATTATATAACAACAAAATATATGCTCTACTTTCATCACCAGATCTTGGAAAAGAGCTTACTAGCCCCCCAAGTCATTACTATTATGGAAACAACATATCCCTACAACCTTTTAAATTTCTTCTTAGCCTTTGATTTTTATGGTTCATAATATCTTATAAGATCATGTGGAATTTCAGTGAAATCAAAGGGTTTACAGATTTATTCATGTTTTTTTCTGAGAACTTTACCACTTAATGAAAAGTGAACCAAATGATTTGTCCATCACTGCCTTCACTTCTGTCCATGGTTGCCTTGTGTTGACACCTCATTCAACAATTATATTGCTGGTATCATTCTTAAATATCAACTATACGGCCATCTATACTCCTAGTCAAATCTTCATTAATTAACCCTGTTTTCTGTCAGCTAAAATAATTTAAAATAGTGGGTGTGCAGCTGCCACAGTTTCAACCTATCTTAACCAGAAACAGGATAAGGGCTTCAGTGTTTACACTTGAGATAATGTAATTGATTTTGTAACCTCCTTATAAAATTATACTGCAAGATTATTATCTCTTTTGGTACCAAGTAGAGATGGTGCCCATGGAGCAATAACAGCAGCTGTGTTTTATTTCTGTTTGCATCTGTATCTGGGAAGCAAATAGGGTTGTGTGTGTTTTTTTTCTGGTGTTGAATACTGGAATTAAAAATCTTTGCAGGGAACACTTAATTACCTCCAGTTTTTCAGTGTTGAAATCAGAGAAAGCTAGAGTTTTCCTCTGATCTTAATTTTCCAAACGATTGCCAAGTAGAACATCAAAAGGAGTAGATATTTTCCTTTCCAAATAGCCCATACATAAACATTGCCTTAGACAAAATACAATAATAAGATTATCGACCGTGACTATTAATATTAAAACAAATATTAGCATTAGCCAAATTCGTTGAGTATGTACCATATGACGGGCATTGTACCAGAGAAATTAACTGCATAATCTTATTGAATCATCACAACAATCTTAGAAGTTAGGGCCCATTGTTACCCCCCATTTTTAAGATGAGAGACCAAAAGAAAGTGAGCAACTTGCCCAGGGCTACTCAGCTGGGAAGTGATAGAGCTGGACCCACCCTGGTTTATCTGACTCCAAAGTCCAGCTTTTTACCCAGTCATAGGTGGCAGGAGGGTTGACACCAGAAGACTTTACTCCTTTTCCTATCTAATAAAAGAGAAACATGCAAATTGACCATACCTCTGCTATGCCCACAAGCCACATTCACCAGCCAATCAGGAGTGAGTATGTAAATTAACCCAACCAAGATGTCAGCTAATTTGCATATCCAGGCACAGAGTGAAGACTGAAAACAGTGTAGAAGAAAGCCAAGTGAAGCTATGGAAAAGCAAGTAGGCAAGATAGAAGGGAGGGAAGCAGACCACCAAAGGAAGCCCTATTGTAGGAATCTTCCTGCAATGGGCCTCTAGTTTGATATATGCTTGAAAAACAATTCAAAGGAGGAACAGCAATAACAAAAGACTCAAGATTCATTCTGTGATTTACTTCTTCTTTTCTTAAATTCTCACCTGAGGATATTTTTCCATTGATTTTTAGAGAGTGTGGAAGAGAGAGGAAAAGACAGGGAGAAACAAGGCCCCAAAGGAGCCTACAACCGAGAAGCATGCCTTTGACCAAAATTGAACCTTTATCCATTGAGCCAAACTGGCTAGGGGGTGTGATTGACTTATTGCTTTTCTTTCTAAAATAACATGAAAATTCCCCCATAGATTTTAAAAGCGTTATTTGTGCTTACTAAGAGAAACAAATACAATGGATTTTTAAGCCCCAAATCACATCTTAATGTATGAATGTAAAATGAATTCTAATTAGGTCATTTAAAAACAAACTGAGTCATGAGGATTTCTTGTTTTCCCATTATTCATGATGATAAAATTAATTGATGGATCCATACTCCATCACCTCCCCAAACACATACAGCAATGATTTGTATAGAACTGACTTGCTCCCTGGAATGCAAAATTCATAAATGTGGATTCAAGTACTAAACTCAATCTCTAATGATATAATAAGTCTTGGATAAAAATTTCTTGAGTTTAGCTGACTTTGAATAAAGTAAATGATATCACATTTCACATTCCAGATTATATATTTTGAGAAAATAACACATTAAAAAAAAATGACTCTTGATGTTTTCTTGGATTTTGGAGGATTGTTATTTTTTTTATAAAAAAAGAACATCAGTTACACAAATATTTATGGAGGGCTTCCTATGAACCTTGGACAGATAATAACATGTCAGTGATATAAGGGACAGGTCAGATGACCAGACTCATTATATGCTTATTATCAGTGTAACCTTGGCAACTAACAACCTCCCAGGATTCAGCTTCTGTTCTATGAGATGGACACAGTGTAGACTTGCTATTAAGTTTGATAACAAACACTGTCTCCTTTCTGGGCTTTATATTTAATCTGATCTTGAAGCCACAAAAGCCCAGTGAACTCCTACATATTTAGCTTTCTTTCTTGGTTTCCTATCAAAGCCTCCATTTGGCCTAACACTGATACTGCTTTTCTTCCCGAGATGTCAAAATTGGAGATGATGGTGGTAAATGATCTGGACTCCCTGGCTCCACAGAACAGTATTGGAGCCCATGTTCTCTCTTTTCCCTAGCTAAAGACAACAACAAATCTACAGTTATATAAATCATTTCTCGATTCTCATGATTTTGCCTAAATCCTTTGACCTCCTTGGTTGGCCTTTAATCTCTACCATGAGCTTTCTTAGTCATTTCCAGTGATGTGTCCTAGAGTTAAATAGCACCCTATTTTCAGTAGTAACTAGCTTTTTCTACCTCATCTCAGTCATATCTTTGAATTTAAACAGATGTTTTATTTCCAGAAGCATACCTAAATGTTAAGAGAAATTTTGTCTATTTTAAATATGAGTGGATGGGAAAATATTATGTTATTTATTAAATGCTTCCTTAGGGCCAGTCACTGAACACACATTACAAGTATCACTTCTAAACTTTACAATAATCTCATTTAGAATCAAGGATGTGGAGCCATAGCAGCTTCCTGAGGCTGTACCATTGGAGAGGTGGGGCTGGCCCCGTGTATGGGCTGCACGTGGTGGCTCTGTCCCACCTGCTTCCCTGGCCTCTGTCCCTGGCTCAAGGGACATCCCCATCACCACCGCTTTCACCTCTTTCCTAGCATCCCCAGCCATTTTCCTCCTTCCTGGCTGAGGGCAGGCCTTTGGCACAACCTCTATAATACCACAGCAGGAGCTCCAGTGGCTACAGTGCTCAGGCTCCACCCAACTCTGGCTAGACCCACAAGGACACTAGCTCATCCTGAAACTTCTGAATTCGAGGAAAATGCTAGTACCTGACTTTCTCAGGAGTTGTGTGTGAATGGTTGTGGGGATGGGGGATAGGGGATGGAAGTGGGAACCAAACCACACAACCTGTGAGAATGGGGGCATTAAGGATCTGGCAGATGTATGCCTCTCTGTATTTCTCCTTGCCTGACTGGGAGATGAGGATTTCTTGTTTTCCCATTATTCATGATGATAAAATTAACTGGTGGATGCATACTCCGTTATCTCCCCAAACACACTATACAGCAATTATTTGTATAGAACTAACTTGCTCCCTGAAATGCAAAATTCATAAATGTGGATTCAAGTACTAAACTCAATCTCTAGTGATATAATAAGTCTTGGATAAATATAACTAGTCTGGAAGCTAACCTATGTGGTCGAATCAGCTAGCTGAGTTTTGTGAAGCTATGGTAATGCACTGTCTGTGTATGTCCCTGCCTCTCTTCTCTTCTCTCCTCACTCTTGCTGTTCTCAGTAAAGTCTATCTTAGTTTGGGCTCTATCATCCAGGAAACTTGGACTAGGAACCAGCCCAGCTAGGAACCATTAAACATCCTATCTCCTGCAGAATTCCATTTTGTGCTGAAGTAGAAATAAAAAATAAACTCATACAGTACCTACATATGCTGCCTCCAAGAAACCCACTTTAGCATGAAAGACAAAAACAGACTAAAAGTAAAGGGATGGAAAAAAGGTATTTAATGCAAATGAAAACAAAACAAAAAAGGTGGGATAGCAATACTTACTTTGGACAAAATAGTCTTTAAAACAAAGACTATAATAAGAAACAAAGAAGATCAAACAATTCCACTTCTGGGTATTTATTTAAAGAAACCCAAAGCACTAATTCAAAAAGTCATTTGTTTTCCTATGTTCACTGAAGCATTACCAAGAGCCAAGATATAGAAGCAACCTAAGTGTCTGTCCATTGATCAACTAATGGACAAAAAGAGGTAATAGAGACATGGGATATTACGTGGCCATACAAAAAATGAAATCTTGCCATCTGTGACAACATGCATGGACCAAAAGTTTATTTTGCTAAGTGAAATAAGTCAGACAGAGAAAAACAAATACCATATAATTTCACATATATGTTGAATCTACAAAGCAAACAAATAAAACAGAAACCATCTTGTAGATAGAACATTTTTATGGTTGTCAGATGGGAAGGGATCTTTTGGGGATGGGTGAAAAAGAAGAAGGAATTAAAATGAGCAAATTTCCATTTGCAGAACAATCACAGGGATGTAAAATACAGCATAGGGAATATAGTGGATAATATTGTAATAACTATGTATTGTTTCTGATGGTACTAGCCATATGGGGTGATCACTTCATAACTCATATAAATGTCTAACCACAATATGTTATACACCTGAAACACATATAATATTAGTCTCAACTGTAATTTAAAAGTAAAAAGTTGTTTTTAAAAAATGACTTTAAGAAAAATTTTCTTTCACTAGCTCTGAATACTAAATAAAGATTTTTCTTATTGAGCACAATGATGCTTTTGGACAAAAACTTGTCAATCACAGATCTATAGATATTAATTCAAGGATCTTAATACAATCATTTTTACTATTATTGATTATTTTTCTTAATAATGATCTTTGTATCTTATGTTATCAATCCCATTTAGCTAGAAGAACCTATGTTCCCTCATATTGTCCTTATTAAACATTAAAATGTTTTCCAACTGTTTAAATTCTGATTCCTTTTTTCACTTCCTTCCAAAGGAATGAGCAAACAATCTCTGATAGTGTCAGTTTAATTAGCATAGAAAGTGTTTCAATGATCTATGAATTTCACCTATGAGAAGAATGAAATTGGCAAACACATGGGTAAACTCCTCTAGACATTCTCCCATGCTAATAAGCTCTCAAATTTTGTCACAGCTGCTGGTAAACGCAGCAAATCTCAACTTTTTACTTATGTGTAATACTGTTTGTTGAGGCAACAGAGTACCATGAAAAGTATATAACTTTGAATCAAAGAGCTTGAATTATGGTAAAACAAGTTATTTACAGCTCTTAAGTCTCAATTTCCAAATGTGTAAAATGGAGGCAATACTATTCAAATAAAGATTGTAAGAATTAAATGGTATAAAGTGTGTGGCTTAAAGCTTGGGCTATGGTAAATGCTGAAATAATGTTTGTAGATCCTATATCCTCAGCTATTCCAAGAGCTACAAGACCTCTGTCCAATATCCATCTACCCATACTGTAATTCAGTTCCCTCCTGAATACAGGAATTAGCAGCCAGAGTTGTATTCTGGAGATGGTCTGATGTTGCCCAATGTAGAAAACACTGCTACAGACATCCAGAAGCAAAGTGGATTAAACTAATGTAGGTGCTCCCTTTCCCACTACAAACATAGAACTTCTGAATAAATGGTAATCATTTTTAGAAAATATATAGTGAAGGATAAAAGCAGAGAGAGCAACAACAAAAACAAGAATGAAGGAATGCTTTCAGTTTCTCAGAATGAAGGAATAAATTAAAGTCAAATGGATATACGGGAACTGAAGCTAAAGAAGCCCAAAGAATTTTGATCTTGGATAAAGGGTCTGGGATTACTTTTCTGTCCCCACATGGCTATTAGGAGACAGGATCTCAGGACTATGGAAGTCAGGAGCCTGGAAGTGAAACTCTTACAAGAAACCTAGAGCCATTAAGAGCTATCCTATCTGTATAAAAGGAACCAGAAGACGTATACTCACAGCCCTGGGAAGAAACTACATGAAATTGTGGTAACTACAAAATAAAATTTTACATAAAAATTATCCAGGATCACAACTTCTGGGTTTTAGTAAGGGAGAAGGTTTTGCTCTTATTAGATGAATCATTCCACAGGTAATGGCTATAAATTTTGGACAAAATATATATTAAAAAAACAAAACAAAACACAACTGCCTAAAGAAAAGTCAAAAGCAAGCAGACACTGGAAGGGAATTAATATTTGGAATAAAGGAATGTCACTGTTTTTGTCACTTCACATGCCAAGTTGGGTAACTAAAACTCAGAGAAAAAAATCCATAATCTTCCTGGTTTGAAGAACAACAGAACAGGTTTCATGGCAATCTCAAAAGCTGAAAAATGAAGTGGGAAGTCTGGGAAAGAAGAGAGCCACACAGGAGGAGTGTCAAATTTTGCATATACTAATCTTTGAATCATGCAGGCAAGGGATATATTCCAAGGCAACTCAGATCTTACTAAAATGACTTCAACAGAGATTTCTGCTACTGCCTACCACCGAAAATATAGAGTTTGTAGTATAAGTCCAGCCAAGTTAAATTCCTACTTTTTTAAATCCACAAAAACACAAACAAAACAACTCTTGAAAGAAACATAACTGAGTCCAAAGTTTCTGCAATCTATTAGTCACCTATCACCTACACTTACTAGACATAAAAGAAAAAGAAACATGTGATGTGTTCTGAAAAGAAATGACTATTGATGGAGACTCATCCTGAGATGCTTAAATTAGTATCTGACAAGGATTTTTTAAAAAAATATATTTTATTGATTTTTTACAGAGAGGAAGGGAGAGAGATAGAGAACTAGAAATGTTGATGAGAGAGAAACATCAACCAGCTGCCTCTTGCACACCCCCTACCGAGGATGTGCCCACAACCAATGTACATGCCCTTGACCAGAATAGAACCTGGGACCTTTCAGTCCGCAGACCGAAGCTCTACCACTGAGCCAAACTGGTTTCGGCATCTGACAAGGATTTTTAAAGCAACTATTATAACATGTTCAAGGATATAAAGGAAACTGCTTTTGATGAACAAACATAGAAAAATCTCAGCAGGAAAAAAAAAAATCACTAAATGGGCTTAACATCAAAATGGCAATGACAGAAAGAGCCAGTGAACTTGAAGACAGACCAATAGAATTGGTCCAATCTGAAGAACAAAGGGGAAGAATGACTTCTAAAAAATGAACTGATAAGATTAAACTCTAGTGTCTAGGGATGCACATCAGGTGACAAAATGATAACGAAACACAAGGGTAGTGATGATTGTGGGGATCAGGGGATGGCACTGAGACAGAGCATGTGGGAAGGGCTTCCAGAGTGGCTGGCAAAAGTCTGTTTATTGACCTGAGTAGAGGTTACAGAAGTGTTTGATTTATAATTATGCACTAAGTTGTACATTTGGCCCTGGTTTCCCTGCACCCATGCATGTTCTCCTGTTACTTTGCTCCTCCTCCGCTTCTCTGCATGATGAGACTTCCACACTCATTCTTACTAACACTTTCCTGGCTTTCCTCCACCCTTCCCGCCAAGGTAGAGGTAACATCTCTCTTGACTTAGCTTTGCAGCACTTGGCTTCTATGTCTCTGATGGCATAAAAGTATTTCAGAAGTTTAGGATCATGCCTCATGTCCGCTGTGATACTATAAACTTTTAGGGACAAGAAGCTGGGTCATCCCCATAAATATATACAATAAGCATTCAACTCTTAGCTGGATTTTAAAAAATGCTAGTCAATTAAATTTAGGTGATAACTTTTAATCTACTGGGTTTAACCTATTACAAGATCCCCATGTTCAGCCCCCACTCTTCTCCCTGAATCCATCCTTATTCACTCCTTTGGCTTATCTATAATCAAGATACAAGCCCTGAGTATCCACCTGGGTTAAAAACATGGGTTCTTAATTCTGGCTCTGCTTTTTATTAGTCTTATAACTAGTAACCTCTTGCTTTACTTATATTACTCTGGGCTTCTCTGAACTTCAGTTCTATCATTTGTAAAATGAGGCTAACCTTACCTAATAGGATGATAGAGTATTGCATGTAAAGTACTTAACCCAGAACCTGACTCAAAGTAAGAACTCAATACGTAGTTGATATCATAAACATTACAGTTATTATTAGTATCATTACTAGGAAAGGTACATCAGTCATCCAATACTGATACGCTAGCCAAGTAAAGTGAAAAATATAAAATAAAACATTGGTAACAGACATCTTTACTACATGCCAAACTAACCCAGAAAAGTAGGAAATGAAATTCAATGCATTTGTCATTCCTTTTCTCTCCATTATACAAATCTCAGAGTCACCATATTTTGAACTTGTGTCCAGACACTCCAATCCCATCCCCATGACTAGCATCACTATGTGATCACAGCCTACTTTCTCCTGAGCCTGGATATGGCCTCCTGATTCTTCTAACCTCTGCACTTGAGAGGCTCCTTGTCTTCTCTGAAAGAAAGCAAGTCTGATCTATCTCATGTCTTTAGCATTTGTTGAGAAGAAACTGATTAAATTAAGAGTTAATCATACCATCAATGAGCACTATTTTACTGTGTGTGTGAGAGAGAAAGACCCACACACACATTCGATCCAATTCAATGAACCTGTATGGCACATGTATTTGGTGGTAGACACTGGGTAAGAACTGAGAATACAATCTTTAGAGTTATGAGATCAGGATACAACATCTGGTCAGTAACATTTATTGCACATGATAAGCTCGGTATTTATTTAGTCCAACGCCTTCAATGCACTAAGAAGAAAGAGGCCCAGGGTCACGCAGAGAAAGCAGAGGCGAGACTAGAACTCTTTTGTACCCTGCATGCTCACACAAGTCTGTTTCAGGAGCAGATTTTTCCCCCATATAATGCAGCTTTGGACTTTATCCAAGGTGTGTAAGAAAGACGACCAGACAGACAGGATAAACCACTTATCTCAGCTGCAACCAGACTCTGCTCAGTAGGTGTGGACAGGCTGCCAGCTTCACTGGTTCTTGTGCAAGAAACAGCCACTCCCATGAATATGACTAAGGAACAGAGCTATTCCAGTGACACCTGATTCTGCGACATCTGGATCTCATCAATGCTAACGAGAAATGGCAAACTGAAAGACAGCCTGTCAGACTTCAGTGAACTGCAGAGGGGCAGTATGTTCCAGCCAGGCTGGCAGGCCAGCTTGCTTTCCAATCGGGCTGTGTTTGGGAATTTCTCAAGCAACTCAGGATGATGGTAAATCATTCAGTAGGCATTTACTGAGCAACCACAATGTGCTGAGCACCGTGCTAGGCTCTGGGGTTACAAAATGACCTCATGCATTTTACTGCACCATGAAAACACAGGCATTAGGAAAGGAATTTCTCATTACTCTTCTCCTTATCCTGTGTATTTGCCTCCTTCCCAACAAAACTGGAGAAGAGGGCTCCTCCTCCCACCTCTCCCATCTCCCATCCGTGTCTGTTTCCAAACCTCTCTCAACACTCCATTAATCAACTTCCTTATCAAACTCCCCTGCTCGTATGGTTTTTCCCCTGCTACCATTAAGACATTCTCAAGCATCTCAATCACATGTATGTTCCCCTCTGCCTCCCACTTCTCTCTCACTGTGAATTCATAGTCAAGCTTTCAAAGGTATTATGTTTCTTTGTTCAGCTGGACTAACCAAACATGCTCCATGATGTCTGACCGCTCAGCCTCCCAACAGGTAGTTTTCTCTCTCTCTCTCTCTCTCTCTCTCTCTCTCTCTCTCTCTCTCTCTCTCTCTCTCTCTCTCTCTCTCTCAGCTTTGCCCTCCTTCAGTTTCCTCCTTTGCTTAAAGAATGCCTATCATTCATTCAAATTTGCCTCGGGGCATCTCCTCCAGCAAGCCTGCCCTGGCTTCCCAGGCTGGTTTGGATGCCTCTCCTCAGAGCTTGTACAGCATCTAGGTAAGTTCATTGAGAACATTGCTTCCCATTTGGCCTCTTTTTCCTCTATAAGACTCTCACTTCCCTGAAGGGAGAGGTCATCTCTAGATCCTTAGTTCCTAGCTCTCTGTAACTGTTTGAAGGCCAAATGAGAAATGAATATAAATATGAGTAAGTCCTAAAACAGCTTACAGTATAGGCAAAACAGAGAACTCGTGCATAATGCTTCCCAGGTTACAAAACACTTTCACATGTGCATTTTATTTGATTTTCCTAATCCTGGAGGGCAAACAGCATTATTTTTAATCCTCATTTCAGCTGAAGAAGCAATGATTCAAAATGATTAAGAAGTCTGACTTAGGTCATATTGTGTAAGAGCTTGATCTGAGACTCAGAATCTGACCCTGAACTTCACATTCCTTGCTTTCCATTCCCTATATCTGGAAACTAGTCTGCTTGCCTTGTGCTGAACCAAACTATTAGAATTCCATTTAATTTTTACAAATGAAATAAATTCAGAAAAGGAAATAACACAGCCAGAACAGAAATACCACTTCCACCTTCCTTCAGTGGGATGGATGACCAAAAATTATACACTCCTACCAAACTTGAAAAAAATCTCAAAAATTAGGGCTTACGATGGAGTGGCTACAGACCTTCCCTGTGACTCCCACATTATTAAAACCAGGTAATCATCATCCTATCCGGTGGAATAGCAGTGAAAGCAGCTTTTATCCAAGAATACCTTTGATAGATAGCTACTGAATCCGACAAGCTGCTAATGCTCTTTGAGTCCCTCTACGCCTCATGCCCTGTTCATCCAGCCCACCACACATGATCCATCACTCTAACTCCTCTCCTGCTGAAAACCTTGACTCGCTTGTCCTGTTGTCCTTACATTGCCTTCGTTTGGAAAAACTCAATCCTGGGCTAATCCAACTATCTGTCTTCTGGGCTCCTGTCCCCCAGTTCCCAAACATGAATGTAGAAAAAGAATTCCATTGTATGGACTAGTATTTACAGACTCCCACCTCAGCTGAGCCTGTCCAGCTCTCTCTCTCACCCCCCTTTTTAGGTCAACATCTTAGTAAAGTTATCTGCTACCTCTTTAAAGTACATCACTCTTCCTGCATTCCTCAACGCATTGCAACTGGCTTCCACTTCTACACTCTACCAATGTTCCCACCTGAATATTGTGCAACCCCTCCCCATTCTTATCTCACTTAAACCTCTTGTTGCATAACTCTTGACTCTATTCTTCTTTAGAGTCTCTTCTCTTGACTTTCATGTTTCCACACGCTTCTAGTTTTCCTACTCCTTCTCCAGCCACTGAGGTGGAATCTTCTTTGAAGCTGTTCTTTTGTTCAACATGTACATGCTAGTATTCTTCAGGACCCTAGGGTCATTCTTTCTCACTCTGCCCACTTGTTGGGGTGATCCATTTCATTCTAATAGTTACCATATGTGCTGATGTTTCCTTTTCTTGCTGTTCCTATGGCTCCCAGGTAATATCACCATTGAGTATACTACCTTTTGGCTTCTGTCTTCCTTAAAAGGCTAGGAGCTCCCTGAAAGCAGAGACCATCTCTGTATTTCCAGTTACTAGTGTCTACTGGGCTTTTAGTACCTGTTTCCAGCCTTGTCCTTTTTTCTAAACTTCAGATCTATACCGCCAACTGCCTATGAACTTCCCTACTGGGCACACTTAATATGCTCACACTTAATAGAATTCATCATCTTCCAAAGTCCAAAACTTTTACTCTTCCTATGTTTCCTTCCTGAATAAATTGAAAACATTATCTAGCCAGCTGCATAAACCAAATCCTGGGATTCATCCTTAGCAATAGTCTTTCCCTTACTCTCTCTATCCAGTCAATGAATGAGTCCTGCCAAATTCTAAATATCTCTACAAGGTGACCACTGTATTTTCTCTCTATAACCATGACAGGTTGAAGGAAACAACAACAAAAAGAAGTGCAGTATACCTGGGCACAGGGCACAGAGTAGGTGATGGGAAGGCATTTTAACTCAAAAGTCTCCACTCACCGCCTCCCATCCCTGCTCTTGATGTGGGAGGCCAGGAGCTACAAAGTACTCAACAATAGTAGGTTTGGGCTGCCCAAAACAAGGTTTTGTAGAATAAGTAACATCCCTTTCAATTGTTTATTTTCTTATTACCCAGCTAAGCAATGGTGTTCTTTCTCAAATAAAAAAGACACAGGGCTAAATAGAACACCGGCTCTGCTCTCTTTATAAGAGTCCCTGCAGTGAATGATGATCCCCAGAGGAGTTTCAACTATGTGAAGTAAGGCCCTAATGGGACCATCAGAGTTCAGTGCTGTCACACTTGAGAAACAATGCGATATTTCAGGTAAACAAGCTAAACTTTGTATTTGTGGAGGGTGAGGGTTAGGAAGAAGTAAGGACAGAGGAGTAATGAGAAACAGACCAGGCTCGATAACACATGGCACAGTTGACAGATATTGATTCATCATTAAAAGAGAACTAATATAAAGTTAATGAAAAGCCACAATATAATCAGGAAGTGCCTAATTTAGCAGCTCTAAGAGTTCATTGTCATGTCACCTATATCTACCAAAAACTGTTAAGTTGTAACAAAAGCCATTAAAGGGATAGTAACATGGAGAGATTTGAACATACACAGTAGAAAGACAAAAGAAAAATGTACTTGAAAATATCTGCAAAGATAATTCTGTGACTATACTAAAACCCTTGCACTATAATCTTTAAATGGGTGAATCCTAGAGTTTGCAAATTATATTAAAATGAAGCTGTTGTTGTTTTTTTAAAAAAAAGATCTGCAAAGATTCTGGCCAGTGTTGTTCAGTGGTTGAGCTTCAACCTATGAACCAGAAAGTCACAGTTTGATTCCTAGTCAGGACACATGCCTGGGTTGTGGGCTTGATCCCCAGTGCAGGAGGCAGCCAATTGATTATTTTTTCTCATCATTGATGTTTCTGTCTCTCTCTGCCTCTCCCTTCCTCTTTGAAATCAATAAAAAAAATATTTTTAAAAGGTCTGCAAAGATACAGAAATAATAAATAGAGTTGTAAAAAAAAAAAAAAAAAGATCAATCAACATATATCAATATTTAAAGGAAGAAGAGGTAATTTTCCTTGTTCCTAATGAAGAATAATCAGCAGCAAAAACTACTACATTTCTTATTACAAAAATAGACTTAAAAAAAACAAACACATTATCAAAACATTTTTTAAAAGCAATCTGTCAATGCCTACATTCGATTTTGCTTTAACTCCACTGTTTTCACTATCTGAAAGCTCTGTTCAGTGAGATTATTATGTTTTCACAAACACAACATCACACTGGGGAGTTTTCACCAAACCAGTATCTTTTTGAAAAGTTACAAAAGTATGCATCACACAGAGAACTATTATTGCAAGCTCAAAAAAGAAAAAAGAAAAAAAAAACCCTCAAAAATCTCAATAAATAGAGAAATAATTAGATAAAGAAACAGTGAATTCTGGGTCAGTGACCATTTCCTTTTCAAGACAGGTTCCAAGGAAAAGTACAAAAGATGGATGGGAAGTAGAAAAGCCCAGCTCCTCACAGGCACACATGCATTTATGCTGGTTGGATGAGTCCAGGTGAACTTTATTTAGTCTGTATTAGAAAAACAAATAAGATGCAAAGACAGAGTCCTTTCAAAATTGTTTTAATGAGTAGACGCCCAATTGAAGGCACTTGTATGCTCAGAATTTGATCCATTAGAATAGAAATTGGTTATGCCTATATTTTGATACCACTTAGATCTGGTTGATTAGGCAAAAACAATTCAGCTGATAAAAGCAAACAAAAACCTATCTTTTAACTTCTATCCTCGGAGCTAACTCACACAAACCCAAGAAACCAAACATAACTCACTTTTGGTTTTGAAGGTTAGAACACATCAAATCCACTGTGACTCAGCACATGGGGTTCACTTAAAGTTGCCTGAACCAGGCTTGCATAATATGATTACACATCATAAGAAACAGTCAAAAAGCACATAGAAAGAATTAGGCAGGAAGGGCCCTGCCCTTGGAGTTTAAATTTTTAAATCTAATTTTGACTCCAGGGGTTCCCCCTACCCCCATCCCTGCTACCAAGTAAACCAATTCAATTCCTGTTGAAATTAAAAAAGTACTTTTACTAACATTCCAGGCATGCAGTTGGCATTGAATAAATTCTTTCTAACTTACCTTTAACAAGAACTTAGTAAGTACTTTATATGTATTATATAACTTCATTGTCACAATCCTATATAATAAAAGGGTGATATGCAAACAGACCGAACGGCAGAACAACCAACCAACCAATCAAAGCATAATATGCTAATGATATGCTAAGTCTACTCAACTGCTCACTATGATGTACACTGACCACCAGGGGGCAATCAGCTGGTCAACCAGTCACTATGAAATGACTGACCACCAGTGGGCAGACAGCTAACCAGTTGCTATGATGTGAACCAGGGGCAGATGTTCTGATCAGTAGGTTAGCTTGTTGCTGGGATCCAGCTGATCAGAACTGAGCAAGATGGGCTGGACATGCCCTGGAGCCCTGCAGCAGTCCCTCCCCAGTCTGCTCAATCATGCAGCAGTGGGGTCTCTTAGCTTGCCTGGGGCTGAGCAGTGGGCCGGGATGACCAGGAGCAGCAGGTAGGAGCTGCAGGTGGCATTGGACTTCGGGTTTCAGCCCCATCCCTGCAGGCCACCCAGAGGGACCCCAGCCATGCACGAATTAGTGCACCAGCCCTCTAATGACCTTATAAAGTAGGTTTCTATATTATCTGCATGTCACAATAACAGAAACTAAGGTTTAGAGAGATTAGTAATATGCCCACATGAGTGAACTGTTGGGTGGCAGAGAGAGGACTGCAGGGATAAGGTTCATAATTCAGGTGTACTGCTGCCTCTCTGAACTCAAATGGGCATCTCCCCTCAAAGCAAACATCAATGAACATGTGAGGCTGTCTCACTTAAAGTTTGCTTTATTGCTCACCTTTTCCCATCACCTGTCTCCTTGGATGCATTGAGATCCTTGTTACTCAAAGTGTGGTCCATGGACCTGCAGCGCAAGCATCATTGTGAAGCTGGGTGGAGATGCAGAACCTGAGGTCCATCAGAATCTGCATTTTACCAACCTACCCCAGTGATTCCTATGGACAACATTGGAAGAGCATTGACTTACTAGTAGACTAGCTCCAAATGACATATTTGATTTAATGTCAGTAAGACAGAAGATCTGAGAAGGAAAATGTGACAGAAGTGTTAGACTCTGTGAGAACAAAAGCAACTTGGGATGGCTGTATCAGGACTTTGCTGATTTATAAAATCATAAATCATAAAGGACCTAGAAAGATCCCCAGGGATCATAAAAGCAAAACTGAAACTATAAAGGTATACCTGTAATTCCTCTTCCTTCTAAAACTTCCAAACCCATGTCTTTGGAAGCATGTATCTTGAAGCACATAAAAATATATTAAGTCTTTGGCAAATACTGAATCACATTAATCAGGCCAAGAGTCGAGCTGTGCTATGAATTGATAACCCTCAAAATCTGTAATATCTGCCACCTTCGGAGTCACTTCTTGTCAAAGTAACTTTATCCTTTTGAACATTAACACATGTTTAAAGCACCATACACTAGAGTAAACTTAAATTTTTGTTTGAACTTGAACTATTTCAATATGGTCCGTGGTTTTCTTTTTAAGTGACACGCCTACGTTTTGCAGAAAGTGGCCTGTATTTTTAGCCAAATGTGCAGACAGTGACTACCTCTCACAAGAGATCTGAGGTAAACTGGGCGCTGTGAGTCAGAATCCAAAGAAGCATTTGAGGCAGTTAACTTCTGTTCAGTATTTCCGACCTGAAATTGGGTTAAATAGAATTATGAAACCCAATAACCACATTTAAAAGCTATGCACATAACTTAAAGTGGTCTTAGTAGAAGGTAAGATGTGTATTTGACTTTTTCCTTTATTCCTGTTTTAAAGATAAGCATACTTATTTTCTAGTTGCAATTCCATGGAACTAAGAGAATATATTGTACAGGGGTGGAAATTCCTTCTATTCCTCAGTTTTTTTCCTTTGGCCATTTGAAATTTAACTAGGCAGTTTCTTCTCGTTAAAGCCTTCAATTATACATTCTATTATATAATTCTATTATAATTTCTACTTCCTCCCTGTCTTCCTCTAGGGAGAAGTAGAACAATTAGAATGGATTTCTTGCTAATTAATCATCCAGTTATCTCCTAGAAGGCGTGCTATCAACCACAATGGATCTAAAAAAAAACCCAAACTGCTTTTAATTCTCTACCCACTTATTGTTACTGTCATGAATCAGCCTCTGGATTCAGATTTTCAATAAACTGCATCAAGCAATTCAGTGTTTTACAATAAAAGAAAAAAGAAAGGCATGGGCCTGCTCAAAGTCAGAGGGCAAACAGGAAGCAGAGTAAAGTTTAGGGCACTGCGTCCCCAAGGATTCTGACTGAGAGCTGCGTCCAGAGGCCACAGAAACAGGAGGTGTACACTATGAAGAAGCAATGACGGGGTAACCCAAGGCCAGGGTCAGCCCAGGATGGGGGCTTCTGGGGCCTGAGGAATCCCAGGAGAGAATTAAATGCATGAGTTTCCCACAAGAGACCCAAATTCCCAGTCCACATGAGATCAGTAATGGATTAAATTAAAAGTGTGCTAAACCAACCTCACTGCTGCTGGCATTGTTAATGCATATGCCACTTTCAGGCATAATTTAGTAATATGTTTGGTAGAGCCACAAAAACCGTTATCCTCTTTGATCTGGTAATAACACTCTGCAAAGATGGAGAAAGGGACATGGAGGAAGTTTTCCACCACCAAGAATAAAGGTAGAAGCCTGCACTGGGGTCTAAACGCACAAGTACAGGCCGGGGTTGCCTGTGTTGACAGCTGTTTAGTGAGAAAGCCTTGGGAAGTTGGGATGAGCCAACCTCAGCATAGGGCTCCTTAGGAGGGAGTAGCATGAACGGTGGGAGCTCACACTGCAATCAGCTGGGCTGGATGTGAGTTCCAGTTCTCCCTTCACAGACTGTGGCAAGTTATTCAAAGTCCATAACCTTGGTTTAGTCATCTATAGAATGAAGATACCATAGTTCCATGATTCTGTGAAAGAAAAGAGCCACATGCCAACGTGACAAGCTCAGGGAAGGCCTGCGTGGCAGTCTTGCAAACTCAGAGACCTAAAATAACCACAAAAGATGGTTTGAAAATTTAATATCTAACTACAAACAGGTTATAGTGGGTAGTCATGTCCCAGATATTTCACCTGACAAAGATCAACTTCGATCTTTACTGAGCCCATCTGACTTCCTGCCTTTAAGATAACTTATCTGTGAGATGTCTGGGTAACTTATAACTTCCTTTTTACCCCGGACCCCTCAGGGCACAACAAATGGCCTCGAGACAATCCCTCATTGTTATTGTTATCAAGTTAATTGTCAACTGTTAATTATATTAGAGTATCCTGTATCCATTTCTGTAAAAGAAGCTCAAGTCCATCATTTCACCTTTTACCCTATCCCAGAGGTTTCTCCCCCACCCCCCTTTGCTCTGTCCCACCTCCCTAATCTATCACCAATGAATTTCATGTAACCTGCCTATGTCCCTCCTTTGATTGCAATGTATAAATATAGAAATGTAATCTGCCATTCTCCTGAGCATTATCTCAATCCGTTGAGGTTCTGCTTCCCCGCATATGTCGACAGTTTGGCTCAAATAAACTCACTAAAATTCTTTACAGGTTTCAATGTGTGTTTTTTTTGGTTTTTTTTCCGTTAACAATTCTAAGATGTGCTTTCTATCCCCCTCCCCCAATACACATGTGCAAACCTTTTCTGAAACTGACATGACACTCGTACTTTCTGTCTACATTTAACAGGATGGCATTTCCCTTGTCTATTTTCTCTGAAAAACTTAAATTTAATTGATGGCATGTCTTGCCATTAATAGTGTCCTAGAATCAAGGAAATATAATAGTAATGCCCACCTTGGTATTGTTATGAAGATTAAATGACATAACATATGCAAGGCACTTTGGCACACTACCTTGAAAATAGTAACTGCTCAAAAAAATGACACGAGTTATTATTATTTGTGAAAGGTCTGACGCTCTTTGGGATACATTATCAGAAGAGCAGCATCCAAGAAAGCAGCTGGCAATCCCAGCCTGCTAGTAAGTTTATATTGAGAGTATGTGTTTAGTCTGAAGACCACAACAAGGCAAACTATGTATGGTCATATCATAAGGACCAGGTTGGAGAAGAGTTTGAAAAACATGCATTATGAAAAATGGTTGAAAAAATCTGAGCTTTTAGGCTAAACAAAAATGAGAGGTGTCAAATAATGTTTCCTCTGTGGTTCCAGGGGAGAGAAATGGAACTTAAGGATGGATAGTCCATAGAGGCCTGTGGCACTTAAGCATCAAGGACAACTTCCTAGCATGTTGAGCTCTCTAGGAATGAAAGAGCCCTGGGAAATGAAGAGCTTCCTAAAACAGGAAGCATACCATTGGCGCCTGGATGGCGCCAGTTCAGCACTCTACAATTCCATGCCTGACTCTTCCTCCTCCAGGCTAGACCTCTGGGGGCCACTCAGAATGGAATTGCTCTCATCCCTCCATTAGCACAGGCTGATGGGAGGGAAAGTTAGCACTAAAGTGGCAAAAAGGGGTAGGGAGAAGAAGATGAATTCATTAGGTTGGTATTGTAACAACTCACATGGAAGGCAAGACTCAGTTTGGAGGTTGAGAACAAGAAAATTCAAACTCAAGTAGCAAGAGGCAGTATCTCTTGGGGCCACGCAGTAGAGAAGTACAAAGTCTAGCCCTCAGAGTAGGCACTTCGCAAGTCCTGAAGACGGATACCACCATCAGCGCACCTGACTTATTCCATGTAGAATGTTCCAGTTGGAGCCAAATGAGTCCATTTAAGGTGGAAAAGGTAAATGGATTTAAGAAACAAAAACAAAAGCTCATAGACATAAACAACAGTATGGTATTACCAGAAGGAAAGAGGAGTGGGGGCAAGAAAAGAAGGAGGGTAAAGGGGGTATAAATGCTAATGAAAGGAGACTTGATTTGAGGTAGTGAACACACAATACTGATAATGTATTATAGAATTGTATACCTGAAACCTACATAATTTTACTAACCAATGCCACTCAAGTAAATTCAATAAAAAATTAAAAAGTAAAATTATCTTCAAATAAAACTTTAAATTTAAAACAATAGTATATTCATCAGATCCTATATAAGATGAGTTTATAAAAGTATCTACTACCATCTTTTCTCTTGTCAATCAAATTCTGTAAAAATTTTGTCAAAATTGTATTCAAATATTTAGTTTCTATAGTCATGTCTTCTATTTACATTTACAATAGGTACTATTAATTTTTAAAAGTTTGTTCTTTTATCATTAAAAAAAGAGACTGACCGGTTGTATGAATTATAGCAAACTCTTGGTGAGATTCATATTCTTTCCTTCACATGTAGGCCAGCTTTCTTGTTGCCACAGTTACATACTTTTTTTTTTTTTTAATTAACCCTCTATCCACAAAAAAGAAAATGAAAGCACAATGAGATATCACTAAAATAAATACCCCTTTCCTATGCACTAGAGGCCCTGTGCATGAATTCATGCATGGGTGAGGTCCCGTGGCCTGACTGGTGATTGAGGCCTATCAGGGGGCTAGCCAGCCAGGAGGAGGGACCCCAAGATGTGGGCAAGCCAGTCCCCACATCAGGGCCTATTGGAGGAACTGGTTAGCAGGGGGTAGGGACCAAAGGAGGTTGATTGGCTGGCTCCCACATTGGGGCTTATCAGGGTTGGGGGAGGTCTGGCCGGGCAGAAGGTTGGCTAGCCAGGGGCAGGGCTATGGGAGGCTGGCTGTGGGAGTGCACTGTTAGTCATTCTGGTTGTTCAGTCATGACAGTCACTTAGACTTTTATATACACTGAGTGTCCAGATTATTATGATCTCTGAATGCATAATAATCTGGCCACTCAGTGTATTTCCTATATAATAAAAGGCTAATATGCAAATTGCCCCCTTGACCAGGAGTTGGACCAGCAGTAGGCCAGCCAATTGCCCATGTCCCCTCCCCCTGGCCAGGCTGGCCAGACCCCACCCATGCATGAATCCATGCACCGGGCCTCTAAAATATATATATATATATATATATATATATATATATATATATATATATATATACATACACACACACACACACACACACACATACACACATATATACACTGAGTGCCCAGATTATCATGCATTCAGAGATCATAATAATCTGACCACTCAGTGTATATAGATTACAGAAAAAAATCTTCTACCCATACTCTATGAAAAACTGCCAAGATCTCAGATTAGAAGAGAAGTATAACTTTGGACTATATCTTTTCATCAGCATTCACTTAAATATTGGTATTAAGCTTACTGTGGACTTTGTGATTCAACCACATTGTCAATTCTACAATCAGTTTATCTAAATCTCTCTGAGCAAAGGTGCTGGGTATCAGCCTTGCCCATCAAACTAGCAACTTGCTTACATTGGGCAATCAGTGGATAGTTTTACCAATGAATGGCACAATAAGACCTTCATCAGAGCCTTACTCCCCAGATTATGCTACTTTTGGTCCTCAGTTTATCAAGATTCACCTACACATCTTTTGTCCAAAGCCAGTTGTTAATAATTGATCCCTCTGTGAAACCAGATACAGTTAGGAATCCATATAAGTTAAGATCAAAATTCTTACTTCCACTGTATTGACCTTGGGTCAGGTGCTGGGATGGGATCTAAGAAGACAAAGGTCCAGAGCTCAGCATCAGGGACTCACAGTCCGGGGATGGCCGGGGGTGGGAAACAGGCTTTTAACAGTTAATGTTCAGAGTGTGAAAATAAGTGAAGTGGAGCCCTGAGGAGGAAGTGCTCAATCTGGGATTGGGGAAGTTATTGTTGGAAAAGCACATTGGAAAGGGATTCTGAAGACCAGGTAGGAGTTCACTGAGCATGCTCAAAAGGGGAGCACATTCCAGGAAAAGGAGTTGCAGTGTGTTAGACTGTGTAATCTAAAGAACAGTAAAAAATAACCCTGATGTCTAGCTCAGTTCCTGGAAAGTGCTTAATAAATAGTAGCTATACATATTGTGAGATATTGAACTCACCTTTACACTGTGAGTTCTAACACCACACCAGCTGACATCTGTGGCAATGTCTCATGCATGGGTTTGAAAGGTGGACAAGAGACCATCAATGGTCCCTCCCAACCTGATGTTCTCATTTGATTGTCTCTGCTCATTTCTGATCTGACACTGAAGAAATGTCTATGGAAAACCTGCTATGTAAATGTTAGCTATCATTCCTATTGTTATTGTTCTTTCCTCTTATATTATTATTATTTTTTTTAGTAACTTTATCACTCCTGGTTTTGTTGTATTTCTGTGAGTGTGTGCATATTGTGTATGTGTTTAATGGTATGCAAATAGTTTTGCAAGCCAATTCAAATCCTTAGTAAGACATAGAAGTCATAAAAATGAAATAAAATAGCATTCTACAGTTAATTATAAATGATACTAATAATAGCTAACATTCACTTAACACTTATTAAACACTAAGCCCACAGAATACTGAATGTAAACTGTAATTGAATATTTTTTTAATTTTTAAAGAAAAATATCCTATCTAATAAAAGAGTAATATGCAAATTGACCATCATTCCAAGACACAAGACGGCTGCCCCCATGTGGTCAAAGATGGCTGCCCCTATATGAACAGAAGATAACCACCACAAGATGGCCTGCAGGGAAGGGCAGTTGTAACAGTTAAAGTGACCAGGTTGGCAGAGGAGAGCAGTTGGGGCAGACCAGGTCAGCAGGGGAGAGCAGTTGGGGGGGACCAGGCATGCAGGGGAGGACAGTTGGAGGGGACCCGGCCTGCAGGGGAGGACAGTTAGGGGTGACAAGGCCTGAAGAAGAGGGCAGTTAGAGGCAATTGGGTCAACCGGGGAGCAGTTAGGTGTCAATCAGGCTGGCAAGGGAGTGGTTATGGGGTGATCAGGCTGGCAGGCAGAAGCAGTTAGGGGCAATCAGATAGAGGCAGGTGAGTTGTTGGGAGCCACTAGTCCTGGACTGTGAGTCCATGGGATTGGGCCTAAACAGGAGGTTGGACATCCCTCAAGGGGTCCCAGAGTGGAGAGGGTGCAGGCTGGGCTGAAGGACAATCCCACCCCATGTACGAATTTGGTGCATCAGGCCTCTAGTGTTCTATAAGTACATTATGGTGCTGGTTACATTAAAAATCATTGAATTCTACACAAATAGATTAACTTAAGGGATTAATGTAAGCTAAACACTATTGATGAAGCTTTTAAGGGACTACCTCTAGAGTTCAATATCAAGTGATCTTTAGTCACTAATGTGGCTGCTGTCTTCCAGAACAAGCATGGAAACCAGATGTGCAATAATTAAGCCTGTACCCAAAAACAAAACGTTCACACAACAACAAGGAGGCTGCAAACCATGCCTGTGGAGTTGGAAGTGTTCTTTGGATGCATAATAGGCCTTTAGGCTCTTTTTCAAATGTCATTAGGTAAATGCTGATTGGTCTCAGCTTTTGCTTTTTACCAACCCAGAAAAAAAAAAAAAAAAAAAAGGAAATATAATTTCATCACCATGACTAAACCGAGTCAAAGGACCTCAAAAGAATCAAATCAATAGAATCTTGTGGCCTTCAGGGCACCATCATTCTGGGCTTCATCTGTAAAATGAGGAAGGGAAAGAATGGAATAAACTTCTCTCAGGTTCTGTCCCATCTTCATTATTCCATTCGAACTACCTCTTCTGAGAATTGTCTCAATACGTTGACTTGTCCCTTTCAAATATCATCAACTGCTCTTAGACCCAAGGAAGCGTTACCATGACCCATTGGAAATCCATGCAAATGTCTTACCTGGACTGATGTTTCAAATATTTAAATAGGCTCCATCCCACACCATTTATCAAACTATTTACCTTACAACTCTATTCACTATACCAGCTAACTAAAAATTTCAACCCAATGCATAAAAATCAAGAGGCATTTTCCTACAATAAGTATAAAGATAGAAAAGTAATTGTTCTCGAAAGTAAAAGTATCCTCTCCTCTATAAAAATTGATCTTGCTTCAACTTTGGCCTGCCATTTCTAATCTATTTTAATTTTTACTATAAAAACTAATGAATTTTCTAAAAATAAATCTTAAATTCATAAACTATTTGAGAAAATTAAAACACTCTTAGAGCTGAAACCAGTTTGGCCCAATGGATAGAGTGTCAGCCTGCAGACAAAAAGGTCCCAGGTTAGATTCTGGTCAAGGGCATGTACCTTGGTTATGGGCACATCCCCAGTAGGGGATCTTATATAATCCTATATAATAAAGGGCTAATATGCAATTTTCCCCTGGACTGGGAGTTGGACTGGGAGTTCGACCAGGGGGCAGGGGCAGATGGCCAACTGCCCACAGCCCCTTCCCCCCAGTTGGCACCACCCCTGATCAGTCCCCCATCCCAATCAGGGGTGGAGCCAGCCAGCCAACCTCCTACATCCCCTCTCCCTTCAGCACCCCCCCCTTCCCCACTCTGGCCAGCAGGCCTGATCAGCACTGATCAGCACCTATCAGAGCAGGCCTGCCAGACCCCACCACTGCATGAATTTGTGCACCAGGCCTCTTACATAATGGTCTATCACGCAATTTTTCTCTTCTGTTTTATTTCTAACTTTTCATGATAGTAAATAATACTTCAATAAGTATTTTATACTGAAAGCTTTCACACTCCTACTTCAAAAATTCCAATATATCACCCTATTTTTTTGTGTGTGTGATTTCTTCTATTGGTTTTAGGAAGAGAAGTACTTCCCCATCCAAAGATCAGAAGTTTCGTTGTGCTTATTTAATTTGTTTTTTAATTTGTCTCCTTAATCTATGGACTATATTTTAATACATTGTTAAGATTCCAAACTTATCTGTCATGTGTTTAAGTTTTAGCCAAATGTAGGTTGTTTGCCCAACATTTTCAAATGCACATGTATATTTTTAAAAGGAAATGCATGCCTCATATTCTTGGCTTTCTACTAAGCTCCAGGACTGACAAAATAACCAGAGCTTTGATTATCAGCAGGAAGTCATACTGGGAGGAATGAAGAGGCCCTCACACAGGCCAAATCCAAGCTAAACAATCAGAAGATCCAAGTCCCTGGCCTTGGTATTTTATCGTTGTAGCCTTATGAAGTCTCAAGAGTTCCAAGGTCAATTTATGTAAGTTGAAAGAGTTTTCATCGCTGTGGGTTTATTTGCCAATGTAGCCTGGTCACTATGGTCTCATTTACTGACCACGGGGAAACTCTATGTCCTGCCTTAGGTCACCATGTTCTTCCCATTGGTCATGAGCAGAACAGCTGACAAAGCAGAGCACAAGCTCACCCCCAACCCAGCAGAAAAGGGACACAAAGGACATGCCTTACCAGTTAACAGTGGGCCAACAGAGACATCTCTGAGTGTGAACAGCAGCACAGATGTCAGTATGTACATGGCTGCTTCTCATTAATACTAAATACTTCTCGGGTTGATTTTTTTTTCCTCCTACAGCAGCACCCCTTCCCCCACCATCCCTCCAAGGACAATCCTATTACTGCTGCTTGCTAATAGCTATGACTTGAGACAAATTACATACCGTAACTTCTCTGGGACAGTTTCCACAGTAAGAAAATGGGGATAATAAAGACAATGGGCCTCGTAGGGTTGTTATGAGGATTAATAAAACGCATAAGACAGTACTGCCCTTGGGAAATGTTTTTTGAGTGCTAATTATTATTATTACTACTCTTACCATTGACTCTACTACTCCTGCCATGATTGCTGTTACCATCACTCCCAGACTGGGCTCTTCCAAAGGTAAGAGGGAACTTGGGAGGACTCTGGTCAGATCAGTCCTGGACTAAAATCTATCCTCAGCCTTTGCAACCCCACTGGGAAGTTAGTATTTACTGTCATTACTAAAATAGTGGATTTCTGGGGTGGATGGCATCACAATCTCTCCCGCTTTCTGTTCCCGCTTTATGTTCCCACTTTCTGATATGAAAGCACAAGACCCATGCAAACTGGCACCTTCAATGAGCATGGTTCAGAGGGGGCCTAGGCAAGAAAAAGGTGGAGGTGGCACTGTTCATTGTAGCTGATACATGAGTCTCACAAGGTAGAAACTGAAGATCAAGAGTTGATACCTCCCCAAAGATACAGAGTGAAGATCAAGACCGTGGGCAGGAATGAGAATAATCCAGGGTGTGTGAGTAGAGCAGGTCCATAAGCGAAAATTTAAAAGGGTCAGCATTAAAAAAAAAACAAACACCTCTAGTCCCACAATTACTCCTACTTATTCATTTTTTATTTTTTTTTATAGTGCCATTCAAGTTTCCTAGGGTTTTGAGTCTGGGCCAATTCATGCCAACATAGTTTACCTATGTGTTTATCTCCAACTTCAAAACTCGGGTTCTTTTTAAAAGGAAATAAGGCTCACTGTTTCTGGATCGTCGGCAAAGGTGCATAAACCTCTGGACATCAATCAGACATCCAGAGGACTTTAACTATCAACAAGAAAGTGTGTTTATCCAACTCACTTAATCAACTCAAAGCTCAACTTAAGATGAGAGAAAATGCCCGTCTCTATTTAATTTTTGCCAAAAAGAAGAAATGTAACAAAAGGAAACCAGTCTTGCAAGAGGAGAACAATAATTGCAAGGTGTGTTCCAGGCCTAGAATCAGGAATAAGATTTGCTTAGATATAGTATCCCAAAATTATAGATTTTGAACACTCTATAGTCTTTTTTTTTTTTTTTCTCCCCATGTTTGGAAGAAACTTATTTTAATGAACATCCTTTGGGGGAAAAACCTAAAACCTGCCTTTTAGGGAGTTTCCTCTCTTACTCTATCCTTTGCCTCATTGTTTATTTCTGTTTCTAATCAGAAATGAGGCACTTTCTGCAAACAGCAATTGAGATCTACCAGACATAAATGAGCTTTTTAAGACTTTTATCCATGGAAGAGAAGCACAAATAAATAATCAATGAGTAAAATGTCTCAACATGGTTCTTTTAAAATCACTGGGTAGCTGCAATCAGGTTGACAAAAGCCTCCCTTTAAAAGTTAAATTAAAAACTGATGAACAAAATGGAACCAGAAACATGGATACGTGATACAGACTGACAGATGTCAGAGTAGAGGTGGGTGTGTGTTTAGGGGGTGGGAAGGTGGGGAGATGAAAGTAAGTGAAAAGACTAGCCAAGGAACATATATGCATAGCCCGTGGACACATACAACAATGTGATGAGGTCCAGAAGGAGGGGAGGGAGGGTCAAAAGGCAATGGAGGATATCTGTGATGTGTCAACAACAAAAATAAAATATAATTAAATTTTTTTAAATTAATAGCATTTAATAATTAATAATAGTACATATGTTCCACAATAGCATAATTAAGCAAGCCACAGCAATCTTGGCTTTTTTTGGAAATCAGCTAAACATCTAGGAGATTCGCTGTTAGAGAAAGTACCTGCAGAGGCAGGGCTGTGATATGGCTGCCCAGTTGTGTCTCAGGGTATAAAGTACAATCAGTTTTGTAATCCTGAAGTGGCATGCAGCCATCCCTTTTATAACTTCAGCCTCAGCGGAAATGGTAACTGGGATCCTTAAAACTTAGCAAATCACCTTGAAGATGTTTGATGTTTTTTTCAATTACCTAGTTCTGTTTCCCTTCTCTCTCTATGTTACTTTTTTGAAGAGTTGGAGATGGAGAACGGACCCTGACTGAAAACACTTTATTTCCCAGCAAGGTGGGGGGAGTGGGGGCGTGGGAGAGGACGAGAGAAGACTAAAATGGCAATAACAGAAGTGGAGTAGCATATTTAAAAACATGAGTACATTATCCGGAATGAAAGTGCACGTAAAATAACAGAAAACCAAGTGTATTTCGCAAAGTGTTGTAAACTTGAAAACATCATGCAGCTGAACGCCTCTTACAGAACAACTTCATGCTGGGCTGCTTTGGTGACAGCTTCACAAAGGTAAAATTGCTCTCTAGATCTTTAAGTGAATAAAATTAAGGAAAATGTTCTCATGGTACCTAGTTGTGTTGACTTAAATTGTATTACTGTCAGCAAGACATTTGTATCTTACAAGGCGCATTCCAACCTCACAGTCATATTTACTCCTAGAGCAAACCTCAGCTTCTGTGGATGCACAACCAGTGACAATCAAAGAAGGAATTCAGTCCAGCTTAGTCCACCTGTACACTCTGCCTACATCCATGGTTAGGAATTTTATGAGGCATTCCAGAAAAACGCCAGACTTTTCAAGGGTATCTGGTTCATTGTAACTACCAGGAACAGGCCCTGGGGGAAACCACGCACCAGGCAGGCTCACGAGTGGGAGGGACAACACCGCTAGCGGGAGCACAACACCCTGCTACCTGAGGCTCAAACATAAAATCCAATCCACCGTGTGTACAGTCGTGGCTATGCCCAGATTTCATGGGAGGGCTCCCAAAAAGTAACTCTGAAAAAGGAACCGAAAGTGCTTACAAGTACAAATCTCCAGCCTGCAAATCCAACACTCATGGGCCATGTCTTCTTGGATTCTGCCGCACTGCATTCAAGAGCCAAACAATGCTCACACTATCAGCAGACTCACAACCCCCACACCTCCTTTCTGTCCTAAAGGAACACAACCACAGCACAAACACTACGCTGTCATCTCCTCGCCCAGCGAGCCCAGAGAGCGAGTCTGACAGATGCCACACAAAGTCCAAAATGTTATGTACTAACCTGGTGCCCCTGTGACAACAGTCGCTTCATGTTGCTTTATCGAAAGAATCCTCTCTATGAAACTAATCTCCAAAGCAGCTGATAGTCAAGAGGTGGGGGAAGAACACTGACAGCCGGGGAAATCCACACACACACAGGGAAAGCAGGCAGACTGTTCCCTGTGTTTAGCCGCCTCCCTACAGGCAACTTAAGTCAAAGCCAAGCCCACAAAGCACTGCAGCCTATAAGCTTTAGTAATGAACTCGAAACCACACCCCGTATGTTAACTAGACACTGGGCTGCTGTGAGAAATAAAACTCACAGACAGAAGGAGCTAAGGCTTCAGGCTTCGTGTTTGTGCTTGCAGTCAGCGAAAGCTATAACACAAAACTTAGCACAAAGAGAACTCACACACACACACACCCTTGAGACATGGCACTAAAGTGACTCATTTATTTTAAACAAGAGCAATACAGTCTGCCCTCCGTGAAGGCCATAAAATGAATTTTACATGGTTATCCGAGTTGGGTGGTGGTGGTGGGAAACATAAACACAGCAACTGCACATTGCATAAGAGGACACATGGAGTTATTGTTTCCGAGTCTCAGTGTCACACATCATCCGGATTTTCAGATTTATTTTTTATTTTTTTTATTTTTTGGCGGGAAGGAATCACATTAAAAAGGTTTAAAACCTCAATTCTAAAGTTCAAGAGAAAATGTATCAAAGAACCTAAAAGTTTACTCATAATTCACCATCTGCATTTAGGTTATATGCATATAGTAAAAAAAAAAAAAAAAAAAAAAATTATTTTTGGAATTTTTTTATAGCTTAAAATGGAACTTACTATGGCTCACTATCATTTCAAAGTATGGAATTTAAATTTATTTTTCATTCTAGGAAAAGGTAACTGATAATTTCCTTAAGGCATTTGTATCTTAAAAGTCATATACCTTTTCAGCATAATGCTTACAAAAGAATAAGAAATGCTCTGCTTTTTAACATAATGGGTCTACATCCCCCTAGTTTTAACTCCAAGAAGAGCCTCAATTTTAATAGCTTGATTTCTCTTTTATTTAAATGAGAGCTATTTAACATAGTGATCCAAGTTACCTAACTCTATTGTTTCTTTTAAGCCATAAGACTGAACCAAATCTTAAAAAAAAAACAAAAAACTTGCTTCACTGTTGCCAAATAGATTTACATGTATTTCTGGTAAAATTCAAGTTACTCAAAACCTATGAAACATAAGTCATTAAAGTATCAGCTCAACAAGATCAGGAAAAACCCAGAGACTCCCTCAGACCTTAGACTTCCTGCCTTCCCCACCCACACCTAGGTCTTGGCTCAACATTTAGATTAGTGGTTCCCAACCTTTTCTTTGGACATGCCCCACCTAAGCATCTCTAACATCCTGTTGCCCCCCCCCCCCCCCCCCCCCCCGCCACACACACAACATATAATTCTTATTATTCAAAGAGTGAACTCCTATTCAGGTGGAGGAAGCCTAAAAGGCCATTAACTTGGTTTAAACAAGCTTCCAAAGAACATGGCACCCATAAAAGAGAAAAATAAAAGAATGAAAGGACAGTTGAAGTACTGAGGAAGAAATCGCTAAAAAAAACAAAACAAAAAAAAAAACAAAAAAACAAAAAAAAACTATTATGAAGTGATATGAAAAGTAGCAGATAATGTTTAAAAAGATATAATAGAGAAATGGAATGCATACATATGTCACAATATATATTTATATACTGTATATGAAGCCCTTAGAACCATAAGAAATGCAAAAAAAAAAAAAAAAATCACCGTTAGTACTCATTCTCAAATTGCCCCCCTTAAACATCAACTTGCCCCCCTATGGGTGGTGTGCCCCACGTTGGGAACCACCGCTTTAGAATGAGAGAGGCAAGACAGTCACCTCTGTGAGAAAATTACCCTCAGTGTCTGTGGCCGATGCCTGAAAAAGGAGCCAGTACCCCACCTGGTGGCAAAACTAAGGAAAGGCTAGAACAGTTAAAACTCCCGGGAAATACTACTTTGATGTTGGAAGAAAAACAGAAAGAAAAGAATTAATTATGAGAGCTCATTAATGTCAAATACAATGTGTAGTAGGACTGCTGAAAAGTTTTGCCCCCACAAGAGTGGAATAGTTCTAGGTGAAATGAAAACACTTATGCAAAAAAAGAAAATAATTACATTCAAAACCATTTCTTTTATGTGGATCTGGTTTGCAAACATGAATGACGATTTGCATTGAAAGAGAAATCCTCTGGTAAGTAATATTGATCTCTCTTTTACCCAATGGGCTACAAAAACAAAAATCCTGTGAGGGCAACATAATCTCTGACATGAAAGAATAATGGAAATATTCTCAACTCAAATAGGAATGATTCACTGTGGTTTCAAAGTATGGAATTTAAATGTCTCCACCATGCTAGTAAAAGGCTGTATTCCCAGGATTCCCCCTACCTTTCCTTTAAAAAAAAAAGTCTCTTTTGTCTCATATAAATTATTTCTGCTAAAATCAACATCAATGAATATAAAGAACAATTAAATATTGGGTTTTGAATTACACTACAGTCTTAAATAAAAACTCCAGCAAAAACTAAGGTATCTTTTATATGAACCCAGGCCACACTACTGAAATCAAAACCAATAGTAAGAGCTAATGTTTAAACACTTACTATAATCTAGCCCTGTTTTAAAGCATTTTACAAATATTAACTTATTTATCACTCTATTAGTATACCAGTTTTACAGATGAGAAAAGTGAGGCACCTAAATTAAGCTAAGTACCTTTCCAAGATCAAATAGAAAAAAACAAAACAAAGAAAACAACAACAACAACAATAACAATAGTGGAACTAGGATTAGAATCCAAGCAGTTTGGCTCTGAACCAGTTTTGGCTCCTAACCACACACTTTAATAATTCTGTTCCCCAAGGACACTTTGCTTGTGAAAGCCCACCAGAGTCTGGTCAAAGCACAGGAGGAGCAGATGGCTGGGCAAGAACTGCTCTGTAGAGAGTCCTCAGGATGCCTCAGGCTGGAAAAGGCTTTCCAGCAAAGCTGACACATCACTGAGACCTGAAGGCAGTAGAGCAGGTAAGGAACCCCCAGGCAGAGGGCACTCACTGGGCTTGCCAAGGCAAAAGGGGGAAGTGGGGAGCAAGCCATTGGAGGAACCACAGGAAGCTCCGCGAGGCTGGGGACCTGCAGGAAAAAAAAACACTTTGAGGAAGGCAGGAGTTCCTGATGTCGCATCATGAAGGCAAAGAGGCATCATCGAGAGATTTTTAAACCAGAAAGTGACTAGATGTGCACATCAGAAAGATAAGTAAGGAGGAATGAGGCCTTGGGGTGAGTAGCAATTTAGAAGATATTCCAGAGAAAGGGAAAGACAGGCCAGTGCTTTAAAATGTATAAGTTTGCACTTCCACAAACTTTATCAAGAAGGCTGGGTTAGTAATCCTGGCGACTTGGGTACTCACTGGCTCTCTTGCTCAAGCAAGTATTGGGGCCTGAGCTATACGGTTGTTAATGCCATCCACAGAGCTGGGAACACAGAAGAGCAGGCTGGCGGGAAGAGGGAGGTGGGATGGCCAGGCTGCAGAGCTGGCTTTGGAGGCTGCGTGAGGTCCTGTGGGCTATCCAGTCCCCTGCCTGCACAGCAGGACCACACCTGGGAGTCAGCGCACTAAGGGGTGACTGCAGGTGGAGGGGACAGCAGGGTGCCATGACCTGGGCTCGGAGAGAGCACAGCATAAGAGGAAAGGGTGCTGAAACTGGTTTGGCTCAGTGGATAGAGTGTCGGTCTGTGGAATGAAAGGTCCCAGGTTCCATTCCGGTCAAGGGCATGTACACTGGTTGCAGGCACATCCCCAGTAGGGGGTATGCAGGAGGCAGCTGGTCGATGTTTCTCTCTCATAGACGTTTCTAGCTCTCTATCCCTCTCCCTTCCTCTCTGTGGAAAATCAATAAAATATATATTTTTTAAAAAGAGGAAAAGGTGCAGTTTTCAGGCAAGGGGATTTGGGGACTGCAGACTGAATTCAGGCCATGGGTGATGAAAATTTCATTTTAATGTTTATTTACCTCTAACTAAAATGTGCCATGTCCTTCCATTACAAATGTAAGCAATCGCCCGCAGTAAAACCAGTCAGTCCTATGACTTGTCACAAGTAGAAATCAAAGAAATCCTATCACATTAAAGTTGTTGCAATTATCTCAAAGTATCATTTCCACTCATGTCCACTTCATAATTACAGCAATTAGGTCTACCACTAGCTCTTGGTATGTAATGCATTAATAAAGACTCTAAATTACAATATTACATTGTTTGGTATATAGATAATTGTCAGCATAATTGGTTTCCTTTGTAATCCTATGCATTCTGATTTTATGTATTTAACATTTTATCCATTAAAGATTATTCTAAAAAGGGATTCATTAGCTTCCCTAGAATGCCAAAGGGGTTCCATGGCACACACACAGAAATATAAAGAACATCTGATTTAAGGAGGTAAAGAAAAAGCTAATTAGACCGGATGTCGCATCATGAAGGCAAAGAGGGACAAAGCTGAGGCAGCGTGGTGGAGGTTGGGGGGAGAGGGAAGGCAGAGGCAGCTGCCTCCGTGGTGGGGGCCTAGTCCCTTTACAAATTTCATGCATCAGGCCTCTAGTGCATTCATAAAGACTCTACATTACAGTATTACATTTTTGTAATATTGATCACTGTCACTATAATTTATTTCCTTTGTAATCCCTTCATGTGTCAATAAAGTGCTTTCACATGGATCACAAAGTCCCAGAGGAACAAAGGGCGGAGGCTAATCTCCCTGAGATCTCAGAAGAGCACCGGAGCGAGGCCCTGACCAGGAGAGGAAGGAACAGGGAGTACAGAGCCGTGAGAGTGGGTCCTGCTTGTCCTCGGGCTTCCATTTACAGGCAAGGAGCAAGCTCTTTGGATCCTTTGCTCAGAGCTCTTTTATTTTGTCCTGATTGGTGATCCAAGGTGAATGACAAGATGTACAATATTTCAGATGTTTCGTTTTCCTTCTCTATAAGCGAAACAGAAGCCTGTACTTAAGCAATTAATCTGAAATTAGACAGGCAAGCTGGAACAAGGCACTCTCTGTTCCCGCGCTGTGCCCACCAACTGGCGTCCATTATTGAATCAGTGACACATGCTGCCAGGGCTGCCCTGGCAACAATGTCCCTGATTGTCTTCACATCCACCCCCTATTCTGCAACATCTGTCATGGTTCATATCTCTATTTTATTATTTTATTTTGTCCTCTTACTTTTACTGGGTAATTTTCCTAATGACTTCAAATTGCTCTGAAATCTATGCTCACTCCCCAAGAGGTAATAAGATTTTGTAACTTGGTTAATAAAAATCTTAGGGTGCATAAGCAGACACCCTTCTAGGTCACTGCAAATTTTCACAAAATTATATCAGTAAAGCAGATTTTACCTCGTGGTTGGCTAGATAACCTACCTTTTTATAAAAATAACCTGGTCAGCTCCAAGATGACTTTGGCCCCTTCTTGTAGAATGCAGGCTTTCCTTTTACACAATAATGAATATGTTGCTTTATGTGACTGACATAATATGATCTTCTGAAAAACAAGCTGAGTATTTCTTAATACTCATGTTAAAATGTAAATTATGTTCATTGATTGGTCTTGAGTTTCCAAGTATCTCTATTCTTTTCTTTCTTTTTTGAATAAGGAGAAATAGTGAAAATTGTCACCTGCCTCTAGGCCCAGCCACCTTAATCTAGAATGAGAATACTTATGGGAAAAAAAAAAAAAAAAAAAAAAAAAGAAAGAAAAGAAAAAGAAAAAAGAAAGTTCAAAGTTGCTATCCAAACCCTGGAACGGCAGAGTGGGGCCTCCAGCTGCTGCCTCTGTGTGGACACACAGACATGTGGACACACAGACATGTGAACAGCCGTCCACTGGAAGTGCAGCCTAGGGTCACACCCCAGCCGCCAATGCTATCGGGGAGAAGAGACTGGACCTGCAGCCACAAGCCCATGTCTGTCTGTTACCTTCTAACCCCGCAGAGGCACTTCCTGTCTTGCTTGCCCAATCTGTCACCCTAGCAGTTTTTGTAGCCTGAAGCCACTTGCCTTTTTGTTCTCACACTGTTTCCTTTGCCCTACTCTGCAACTGCTTCCCCATAAGACCTCTCCCTCTAGCCAAACTGGTTTAATCCATTTTTCAACCCCTAGTTCTTCCTCTGAGAGTCTGGGCCACTGCCCTCTTATGGTCAGGAAAGAATGAAAACCCTCCCCCCACATTTCAAAAGGCAGCCCAGACCATACTGCCTTCTCTGACCACCCTGGGTGTAAAAATATCTCTTTACTTCTCACACCTACAACAATGTAATAAGAAAATGCATTAGACAGCTAAATGAAAAGACAATCTACTGAATGGGAGAAGATACCCACCAATGCTACATCTAAAAGGAGGTTAATATTCAAAATTTATAAGAACTCAATGCAAAAAAAAAAAAAAAAATCCTATTTAAAAATGGAGAGAACCTGAAAAAACACTTCTCCAAAGAGTTCATACAGATGGCCAATAGACATATGGAAAAATTTTCAATGCCATTAATCATCAAAGAAATGCCAATTAAAATAACAATGTGATACCATCTCACACCTGTCAGAATGGCTATCATTAATATATCTACAAACAAATGTTGGCAAGGATGTAGAGAAAAGATTCCCTTGTGCACTGTTGGTGGGAATGCAAATTGGTGCAGCCATGATTAAAAAGAGTATGGATAATTCCTCAAAAAATTAAAAATGGAACTACCTATGATCCAGCAATTCCACTTCTGGGTATATATCCAAAGAAACCCAAAACACTAATATGAAAGATATGTATACCCTATGTTCACTTCATTGTTATTTATAATAGGCAAGATATAGAAGCAATCTAAGTGCCATCAACAGAGAAATGAAAAAAAAATATATTGGTATATACATACAATGGAATATTATTCAGCCATAAAAAAGAATGAAATTCTATCATTTGAGACAGCATGGATGGACCCAGAGGGTATTATGCTAAGTGAAGTCAGACAGAGAAATACAAATACCATATGACTTCACTTATCCTATATAATAAAACCTAATATGCTAAGTGTCCAGTCATCTGGTCATCTGTTCAAACAATCAAAGCATAATATGCTAATGATATGCTAAGGCCTCTCAACTGTTTGCTACGATGTAAACTGACCATCAGGTGGCAGATGCTCATTTTGGTAAAATCGCTTGCTGCTGGGGTCTGGCCCATCAGTACTGAGTAAGACAGGCCATACATGCCCTGGAGCCCTCCCACAGCAATTCCCCAGCTGGCCAACCTCCCACATCTCTCCCTGTCCCTGATAGTGCACCAGTGGGGCCCTTGGGCCTGGCCTGTGCCCTCTCACAATCCAGGACATCTTGGGGGGGGTCAGAGAGCCAGTTTCACCCTGATCCCACAGACCAGGCCTAAGGACCCACTGGTGCACGAATTTGTGCACCAGGCCTCTAGTATGTGACATAAACAAACAAAATAGAAACAGACTTGCAGATGCAAAAAAATAGGCTGATGATTGTTAGAGGGGAGGGGCATTGGGGAATGAATGAAAAAAGTGAAGGAATTAAGAAATACAAATCTGGGGGGTGTGGAGAGAAGAAACTTGGCAAGGATGGTATGACAGATGCTTCAGTGGGAATACTTTCAATATCAAGGGATTAATATTAGGAAAATGCAGGAGAACTTCATATAATTTTGTATATGTGAGTCTCTCTTAGATCATACTGCAGAAATGAGATATAATGTCCAAGATGTTGCATTGTGCTATAATAATATTTGTTGCAAAATTATTTTAAGTAAAAATAATAAATAAATAAATAAATAAATAAATACAAATTGGTAGTTACAAATTAGTCATGGGAAATATAGTCAATAACATTGTAATAATTATGTATAATACAAGGGGGGATTACTGGAAATATCAGGGGGAGCACTTTATAAAGTATATGATTGTCTAAGCACTATGCTATCCACCTGAAACTAATATAAAATAATATTGCATGTCTACTTTAATTGAAAAAATACAATTTCAAATAAATATATAAACATAAATAAAATGTATCCAAAACATAAGACGGGTTGATGAAAGGATAAAAGGATGGAAAGATAGCCAGATATATGTTAAAGCAAATAAAACAACACATTAATTGTTAAGTCTAGGTGATGATTCACTTTAAAATTCTTTCCATATTTCTGTATGCTTGAAAATGTTCGTAGTAAAATGTTGGGCGGGGAAGAGTGTGAGGTAAGGAATGGAAGGCAGTGAGAACAGACAACTTATTTAAAAGGTTTTGCTTTAAAGAGGAACAGGTATGGGGCAAAGCTGGCAGAAGATAAAGGACCAAGGAGAGTATCTTTATAGAACAAAGGTAATCTAGAATGTTTAATAAGAATGATCCAGTAAAAAGAGGAATTTTGATTAAGCTAATGGTAGGATATTGTGGAAACAGAGGGTCTGATGGGTAGAGGGTGAGGTGGACTCAGCCAGGAGCACACACAGTTCATCCAAGGCAAAAAGAGGCTAGAGGCACAAAATGATAGGTGGATGCAGGAAGATTTGGTGGTGGGGAGATAAGGAGCTTCTCTTCTGACTGCCCCTAGTTTACTACTGAAATTAGCAGCAAGCTCATTAGCTGAGAGAGATACAGGAGGGGATGTTGGAGGTTTGAGCAAAGAGGCAACAGTGTCCCATAGTCACCTGGGAGAATGAGCAAATGAGTGTACTAGTGAATGTGGTAGGGTTGCCAGACAGTGCTGAGTATCAGCAGAGTAGATGGAGTGACCAATTTAACATCATCAGAGATGTATGTACATGTGAGTGTGTGCATGTGAGATTGTGTGTGTGTGTGTATGTGTGTGTGTGTATGTGTGTGTGTGTGTGTGTGTGTGTGTGTGTGTGTGTGTGTTTCCAAGAAATGTTCAGCTCTCTTCGGAGGAAAATGCAGAGTTTAATAATCCTGATTTTAACCAGCTTTGTGTTCTGCAGGAGAGCAAGATAGAGGGAGGAGAGAGGGGACACAACAATGGACTCTTGGAGTCATTGCAGGGCTAGAGGTAGAATACACAGGACACTGATGGGAAGCAAAATTGAGTCGAAAAATTGGAGGTAAATTTGGTGATTCAGGGATGTTGGAAGTGAGCAGAAAAGTTGGTGGGTGTTGAAGGTTCAAACTCAGATGTTTGACTCCTACATCCACTCTCCTACCTGGAGCACTCTCCGGCATTTTCAGCACTTTTGGCCTCAGAAATTCTCCGTGTTCTGACAATTTGTGTACAATTTCGGTCTTTCCAAGGCTATGTGTCCTCATGCACTTAAAATACTTTTTATAGAAGTGCTCTTTATTTTCACAGAATGGAAAGTGTAAGGCATAAAGAGCTGGTGTGATTTTTGATCTCAAGAAACTGGCTACTGGAGACAAATTTATTATCCTCTCTCTCTGTTCGTCCCCTTTTGCCTTATATTTCTCACTCCTAAAGAGAACATATTGCAAGAAAATCTGAAGAAACTAGACTCAAAGGAATTATTTCAAGAGAATTTATTTCTTAAAATATGCATTAAGTCACCTCACTCTCAAAAGTAAAATATGCTAGCACTCTTTAGGCATTCAGAATATATCGATAGAAGAACAGCTATTTGGGGATTGAAGAAACCATTTTAAGGCACCACATTATCTCAGGCATTTAAGTACTACAGGAACCACCCAGCTTTCCTAGCTGACCTTCCAATATAAGGCCAGTCCTTACCACTCCCCTGCAGACACATCATATCCCCGGCAAGGGAATGTTCCTGTTCCTCCTCCAAGACCTCTCCTGCCCCATCTCTGATCTTTTTCTCTTGCTGTTCCCTCCACCTGGTCATCCCTTCCACCTACCCAATTCTTCAGGCTCAGCCCAAACACAGATTCCAAGGCAAACAGTGAGTGTGCTTCCTTAGAACTGCCAAAGCTGTGCATTGGACACTTAAGATGTCTCTCCCAGAGTGGCTAATATGATAGCTATTGGGTATCTATAAGACCTCCCCTTAAAGAGAATCATACACTATGTCAGCCTTTGTATTGTTCCTCACACAGAGTCAGGCATAATAGTTAATTAGTAAATAGCTGTTGGCAGTACAAATATATATTTTAGAGGGACTCATAAGGAAAAGTTATATACAATGGTAAGTGTACCTATTTTAAGCTCGGTATTCTGTGTCTAATAGTAAGGTAATTATCATAGAGATTCTGACTTTATTTTTGAGGAATATCATGAAATTACCCTTCAACTTAAGGAAGCCGGGAGAGAGGCTAAGTCCTCGCCATTTGTGCTTCCACCTTCCCTGTCTAACAGCACTGTCCAACAGAAATACAGTGTGAGCCATACCTGCAAGCCATCAGAGTAATTTAAAAATTTTAGTGGTCACATAAAAAAGTAAAAAGAAGCAAGTGAAAATTATTTTAATGATATTTTGTTTAACCTAATTTACCCAAAATACTATGTAATTACAACATGTGATCATATAAAAATTATGAATGTATCTAGGTGTTTCATGTGTACAGCCATTTCTGTTTGGACTGGCCACATTTCCAGTCCTCAAAAATCAGGTGTACCCATGTCACACTGAAACACATGGGTCTAGAATAGCCTTAAGGACAAAGGCTGCTTCTTTCAGCCCTACCCTCTACACAGTGGTTTCTTTAGCCGGTCATTGAGAGCAAATGCCACAGGAGTGTATACAATTAAGTGCACAAAAGCACCAAGCCAGTATTTGCCTCATGGATAGGGTTCAATGACTGCGGGTTCCCTTCCTTTCACAGGCAGCCAACACTCCATAAATGCCTCTGCGGCTGAACTTTCAACGTGGAGACTGGGCTCTAGAATAGCACCATCTGGCTCCCTCTGTTCTGCTCTGTGCTCTCCAAGGAGCCTCGTGAACTTCCTGGGGCCTCACGGCGGCTTTTCCCATTAGAGGAATATTTTACCCACCAGTAAACTATCCTAGACTACCTGGTAATAATAATTTCTTGGAACAAATAAAATAGTATCCTGGTCTTCATCAGTCCCCAGTGAGCATGATTTCTAGCAAATGTGTAGGGTTCACTCGACCCTGGCTGAATTAATGAAAGTGAATTTCTGAAGCTACAAAGCAGAAGAAAAGACTCAGGAAGCTAGAACCCGGGATCAGCCACTCCTGAACCCATCTGGAGATGGCTGGTCAGAGCAATCCTCCACTGCAGGTTCTGTCTCCCCTGATCCTCCATCTCAGAGTCCTGCCTAGCCAGAGTCAGGGTTAACAGAGCAACTGAGTTACCAAAGCAGTGACTTGGGCTTCCAGTTCTCAAGAAATTAGAAAAGGATAAAAACATGAAGGACACTAAAAGTATTTTTTAACATTATTATTTTTAAAAAATATGTTTCTATTCATTTCAGGGAGGAAGAGAGAGGGAGAGAGAGATAGAAACATCAATGATGAGAGAGAATCATTGATTGACTGCCTCCTGCATGCCCTACACTACGGATTGGGCCTGCAATCCAGGCATATGCCCTGACTGGGAATAGAACCGTGACCTCCTGGTTCATTATTTAAGAATTCAAAAGGCATGTGAGAATCTTCTATGCCTGAAAAAGCAACGTTACAATAATAAATTTGCACTGGAAAGTATCATAACAACTGTAATTTGAGTGTTTATGTTGTTTGATTATATACTCAAAATATTGTACAAATGATAAGTCTATTATATGTGAGATATATATATATATATATATATATATATATATATATATATATATATCACAATATCTCAACCTAACAAAATTTCAACCAGAATAGGTAACATGGGAATTTTCCTACCAATTCTCATCTCTCATGCAAACATTCCAGCCAAGCGAATATATCTTACAATACATGCAATGCCTTGTAGTTGTCTCATGCTAACTCCTTTCATTAAAGGGCCCACATTGTTTTAAACCAGAGATGGGGAATGTCCAGCTCATGGGCCTGAGAAATCATTTGGTCTGGCCCTGCCAAGGCATGAGGGCTGAGTCAATGAAGTGTTTGACCATATATAACAAGCTAATTTTTAAGTTGATAATTTTGTATGGCTCTTGAATGATGTTATAAATATCCAAACACCCCTTGGCAGAAAAAAGGTTCCCCACCCCTGATTTAAACCTTCCATCCTTGTCCACCCATGCTTTGTTAGCTCCTTGAACATTTACTCAATTCAGCCATCCAGCCATTCATTAAACAAATATTTATTGAATGCACATCTCCAGCAGAGTGCTAGGCACCCAGCACATCACAGAGGATGAGAAAACTTGGCCTTGGCCCTGGGGGAGCTTATAGTTGAATTCTCTTGCCAAAGACTTCTCATTCTGCTAGTTCCATAGTCGGCAAACTGCAGCTCAAGAGCCACATCCGGCTCTTTGGCCCCTTGAGAGTGGCTCTTCCACAAAATACCACAACCTGGGCAAGTCTATTTTGAGCAGTGACATTAGAAGAAGTTTAAGTTTAAAAAATGTGGCTCTCAAAAGAAATTTCAATTGTACTGTTGATATTTGGCTCTGTTGACTAATGAGTTTGCCGACCACTGTGCTAGTTCATTGCTACCCTCCTTCTGAGATACCCAAGGCCACGTGTTGGTGCAGAAGTGCCCACTAACAAACAGGTACCTGTCTGGGGTTTGACTGACTACAGTAAATTAGGCTGTCTGGTGAATTTCCTTCCCTCTGGTCATCTGAGTTCAATGCAGACCTACTTTCTGGATTAGTTACAGTGGTGCCTCGCATAAAGAACGTCTCGCACAGCGAACGCTGCACACAACGAACTTCATTTCATGATTCATACAACGAACTTCGTTTCACACAACGAAGTCGCCCAAGTTTCCACGATCGCTGCCGATGTATTGCATCCTTCCACGCAGGCACTGCAGGCAGTCGTTAGTCACTGCGCTTAACTTAAGCACGTATCGCGGCAATCGTTCTTCATTACGAATTAAATCACGCACGTATCACGGCAGTCGTCCTTTTAAGTTAAACTCAATATTTTTTTTTATATCATGGCTTCTAAAAAAAGCAGGAAGGTGATTTCTGTTGAAATGAAACAGGACAATGCTCAAAGGGAAGCGTCATCTGATAACGAGGAGCAACAATCAAACAATCAACCAATCCCAACTGCTGACATTAAGAACATCCTGGTCAAATGGAAAGCAGTTCAGGAGTTTACCAATGCCCACTATCCGGATTCAGCTGAAGCAAACAGGATCAACGATCTTTACTCCGATACCCTTGTCCGTTATTTCCGGCAGATGTTGGAGAAAAGAGAAAAACAAACGACTTTGGACAGGTTTTTCATGAAACCATTGGCCAAAAAGCAGAAAATGGATGAAGATGTGCAAGATTCGGTAGACTCTACTTAGTCTGTCTTAAAATTAAAAAAATGTGTGTTTTTTTTAAAAAAATTATGTTTTTAGATGTATCTAAATAAAAATAATAACAAAGAATTTATCTTTTTTTATGTCATCTTAGCATATTTTATGCTACAGAACGAATTATTTTTTTTAACATGTATTGTTATGGGAAACGCGTTTCACATAACGAACTTTTCGCATAACAAACTTGCTCCTGGAATGAATTAAGTTCGTTGTGTGAGGCACCACTGTATATTGAAATGGTCAGTCTGAACTATTTTTCCCTTTTTTCTTGAGATGAAATTATTTTCCCTTGGTAATTCCTTCAGTTTATTTCATTAAATAAATACCCAGCGTCTTGGCTGGGTGTACAATAAAAACCTCAGGACCATAATATTGAGTAGTAACCTAACAGAAAATGTTGTGGATTTATTCATCAGAAAAGTAATCTAAAGTATATTTGCATATGTAATAACTCACTTAAATATAAAAATATCCAAAAAATAAAATCGGAGACCTATTTTCCCTTTCAAATATTCACAAAAAATAAAGTTGGAGACATGTTTTCCCTTTCAAAAAATATTAATGCAAGTTAATACCAGAACCTTTTATGAAGTAGCAGCTTATTGTGCCCACATTCTCATTAACTCATGTGAGGAAAGTGAATATCTTTCCCCTGAAAATATAATAAAATTCAGATAACATGAGAGTTAACTTGTGTTGTTTTTTTTTTAATGAAAAATAATTTTTTTAAAAGTATGTGATTGTCAGCCTCAAGAACAAAATGAGCCTTTGTGTTTGTGAGTGCACCTGCATTTTCCCTGAGTGGACTGAAAGGAGGCTGTGTGGACCTGTAAAATGATAAGTTGGGTGAGAGAGAGAGAGAAAAAGGGATTATCAGTTTACCAACTGCCCAGAAAATCAGGCCAGGTTCACAGGCTAATCACACCAAGAAGGGAGTAGGAATGGACTTTTCCTAACACAAAGAATTCCTGGATCGCTCATACAACTGAATTAATTTAGTACATTAGTAAGCCAAGCAGATTGCCTCTGGTTTTCTAACAATCTGTCTCTCATTAGCTTCCCAAATAAAAATCAAAACCAACAGGCAAAAAAACAATACAGAAACAAATAAAACAAAATTACTTTTATTACACATTTTTAAAAATTTTCTAAAAACATTTTGTGTTACCTGAACACTGACCCAGAAAAGCACTGTCAAGGTGATGGCAAAACTCAGTTCAGTCCTGGATCAAAGAGCTTTGACACATTTGCTAATATGTGGTTCTTCACATTTATAAATATCATCACTGCCAAAGATAGTTTAAGAAGAGCACTTATTACAGATCTATTTATACACTTCCATTGCCAAGTCCAATGATCCAGTCGCACTTAAATTCTCTGCTGCCATTTCTAGAATTGGTTTGTATCTGTCAATGAGACTGCTTATTGAAATTTTATTACTTAATTCCAATATCTACTGAGTACCTACTATCTACTATGTACTGTGAGGCACTGAGTATTCAAGTATGCATAAGAGAGCCCAGCTGGCGTGGCTTAGTGATTGACCATGGACCTATGAACCAGGAGGCCACAGTTTGATTCCTGATCAGGGCACATGATCCCCATTAGGAGGTGTGCAGGAGGCAACCAATCAATAATTATCTCTCATCATTGATATTTCTATCTCTATCTCTCTCTCTCTCTCCCCCTTCTTCTCTGAAATCAATTAAAAATATATTTTTAAAAAGAATCCATAAGACAGACACTATCTTCAGAAAGCTGTCAAACTCATGAAGAAAGCTGCATACAGGGCGCACAAACATATGTATCCTGTGTATAAACAGTGCTGTGCATGGGAGTACCATGCAAACCTGGAGAAGGTAGAGTGACTCAACACGCAGGGAGAGTGGGTTGTCAGGGAAGGCTTCAGGGAGGTATAGGATGCTTCCCAGAAGTGGATAAGGAGGAAGGGCATCCTGTTCGAAGAGCCAGAGCAGGAGAGTACGTGGCATTGGAATTCCTGCAGAGAGAGCAATAGAGATAGGGGAGAGGGAAGGAAGGAGAGAAACGAAGAAAGGATATGTTTATGTACAGTAAGGAAGCTGGAAAAAATTGAAAAACCATGTGATGGTCACATTGATAAAGCTTTTGCTATGATGTGAATACTTGAGTTTTCTCAAAATTCATATATTGGAATCCTAACCCCCACAAGTTTTGTACTAGGAGATGGGGTCTTTGGGAGGAGCTTAAGTAATGAGGGTATAAGCCTCATAAATGAGATTAGTGATTACAAAAGAGGCTCCAGCATGCCTCTAGCCTCTTTAACAACATGAGGACACAGTGAGAAGGACCTGGCTATGAACCAGGAAGACAATCCTCACCAGAAGGCAACCATTCTGGGGCCTTCATCTTGGACTTCCCAGCCTCCAGAAGTGGGTCAATAAATTTCTGTTGTTTATAACTTTCCAAGTTGAAAGTGTTTTGTTATAACAGCCTGAACAAACTGAGACATGAATGCTAAGCTAAGGAATTTCAGATCCAACCTTTGGTAATGAGAAGCGTAGAAAGATTTAAGTTGTAGAATAACATATCTAATGTGAATTTTAGAAAGATCACTCTATAAAATCTTAGCAATTGGAATTAGCAATATTCCAATATTCCATGACCAGAGAGCCTGCTTGGCCAGTGGCCACAGTGGAAATGGGAAGAAGGCATCGAGGAAGAATTTAGTAACCAGCTGAATTAGGGGGCAGGAAGGCAGGAAGGTCAAAGATGGCCACATGTCTTACTTAAGGAAGTTTGACAGTGAGAAACCAACCTCACCCAATTGTCATCCACAAATAAATATATGCCAAAAGATCTAGAGGATGTATTAAGAAAATTAATTCTTGCTTATATAAGGACCCATGTAACTCTATAATTTGTCCCTATTTTAGTATTTTCATTCATGCATACAACAAATCTTTATTAATATGGACTATAGTGCTAGACATGGTACTGCACACTATACTGGGGAGAGCACAGCAAACAAGACAAAATGTCTGCTCTTATGGAGGTGCTACAGTAACAAATAACTACATAGCATATGAGAGCTCCAAAGTGGTGGAAAGCAGAGTAAAGTGATGGAGGAGGACAGGGTTCCATTGTAGAGAGATAGTCAGGACAGGCCTCTGTGACAGGTGATATGGTAGAAGTAGAGATCTCAAGGAAATGGGGATACAAACCACAATGTGGTGGGACCCCTTCAATTCATACATCACTAACTGCAGCGGCATTTATTGGACTCCTTAGAATCTGGTCCACACCTCAGAAGAGATCTGCTGTGAAATCAGCCCCTAAGAAGACGTGGGTTTCTCGTGGCATGTTCAGATGTGTTCTCCAAACCTCCTATACAGATGCGGTCTCTTCCCTCCCTCAGATTCATGGTTAGGAGATTCCTGCACACAGTACATGCTAGCTCCGAGGGCTTTATGCCTCCTGCTTACAGTTAGGATGGCATAATGAAGGCCAACAGATCACTTTACCATTCTCTCCATCCACCTGACCACAAGGTTGCTGAGAGAGTATCATGTGACTTGGGATGGCCAGTGTCTAGCACCGAGCTTGGCACAGAATAAAGGTTCAATAAACACTCACTAACCAAATGAATGAAAGTCCTGGTTTTGAATTACATCTGATGGAATAATATACTTAAAAGTGTTAGAAATCCCATAATAAAGATCTTATGTGTATTCTCCTGACAGAATTACGACCAAACGTTTGCAATTCTGCCCTTTCAAAAAATCACCAGTTTCTCTTTTCAAGTAAGTGTAAATCAGGCAACAGACCTGAGTTTTTCGAATTCTTCACCTGTCTTAATACATTGACACCCTATATTTAATATAAAGAATATAAAGGTTCTGGAATTAGTGTTGACTAAGGCACATTATAAGTATATTAAACATTAGTGGACATTAATTTATGGAATGTGAATCATATCTTAATAAAGCTGTTAGTTTTTATAAAAGAATAGAGTCATCTCAATAAAAAATTAATGAGTATCTGAGTCTTGTCAGAAAAATCAGATCTACAATGCTATGAATTCTTGCTTAAATTACAAGAGCCATTTTTGGTTTGAATAAAAAATGAAAGGATGGAAAAAGGAAGATGTCGGCATAGGTAGACACCTGTACTCGCCGCTTCCCACAACCACATCAAAATTAAAACTAAAATATAGAACAACCATCATCCAGAACTGCTGGGAATCTGGCTGAGCAGAAGTGCTACAACTAGAGAAATAAAGAAGAAAGCAAGCACACTGAGACTAGTAGGAAGTGCAGAGGTGCAGAACAGGCTGGTCTGGCACCCACTTGTGCTGCTTTTTTAAATTGAGAGAGAGATCATCTCTGCAGGGAGATCATCTCTGCAGAGGCCACCTGGAGGAGCAAGAGGTCCCAGACCCACAACAGACCCCCAGCCCAGGGACCCAGAATTGGGAAAAGAAGTCCGTATGGGCTATAAGAACTATGGGCTGGAAAAACCAGTGCATATTGGGGCTCAATGACAGAGAGGCTCCTGAAGACCCAGCTGCTCCTCTTAAAAGTTGGCACCATGAACTGATATTACAATGTCCCACTTCCTCTGAGCTTTAACACCAGGGCTAAACTCTGGGGAACACAGACACATATGAAGAGGAACTGGATTGTCCAACATCCGGACATAACTCAAGGGTGGCTTTCTCCTAGACAGAGGTGCTCATAGGGATCATTGTTTATATCCTGTGACCTCTCTGGTTGCAGGGCTGATTAGCAGCCATTTTTGTGTGCTCCACCTTGGTGATTTCCTAAGACCCCACCTCAACCAATTTACAACTCTATGTAAGCTGTGTGCAGTAGCTTTTGCATACGAATGGCCTGTCCTTGGTCAGACTAAAATCTCTCAAACAAGTTGCAGCTGGGTCAGGGAGCCCTAAACCTATCAATAAAAAACCCAAGATCAGTACCAGCTTGCCTTACTTCATAGCTAGGCCTCATGTGAGATCTCTCTGTAACTCCCGCTGGGTGGCCCCAGGTAGTGGTTGACTTTTCACCTCCCTGGAGACCAAGAGCCAGTGTACCCAGTGGTCAGTGTCAGACTGTACTAGATTACAACTCTACACATCCATAAGTGACACACTCAAGGAGACTGGCCTGGAGGTCAATTCCTCCCAGTGACACCAACAGCAATCAAGTCTCAACTACAATAAAACTGTGCACACAGCCCACAAAGGGGTACACCTAGAGCTCCCAACTCAAGTACTGGAGAGGCTGAGCAACTGGGCCCTATAGAACACCTACTACATAAGGCCACTGTACCAACTCCAGGAGACATAGCAGCCCTACCCAAAACAGGGAAGCAGCCAAAATGCAGAGATAAAGAAACATATAAAAGAAATGGAAGAAAGTAAACTACTAGATATAGAGGTCAAAACCATGGTTATAAGGTTACTCAAGAATCTTCTAGAAACCTCCAAAAAAAAAAAAGAAAGAAAAAAGGACCAATTAGAAATTAAGCATACACTAACTGAAATAAAGAATAATATACAGGGAATTAACAGTAGAGTAGAGGATTCTGAGAATCAAATCAACAATTTGAAATATGAGGACGCAAAAAATACCCAACCAGAAGAGCAAAAAAAAAAAAAAATCCAAAAATATGAAGATAGTGTAAGGAGCCTCTGGGATAACTTCAAGCATTCACATTATGGGGTGCCAGAAGAAGAGAAAGAGCAAGATGTTGAAAAGCTATTTGGAGAAATAATGACAGAAAACTTCCCCTGCCTGGTGAAAGAAATAGACTTACAAATACAGGAAGTACAGAGAGTTCCAAATAAGAGGAAACCAAAGAAGACCACACCAAGACACATCATAAATAAAATGCCAAAGGCTAAAAAAAAAAAAGAATATTAAAAGCTAAAAAAGAAAAGCAGTTAGTTACCTACAAGGGAATTCCCATACAACCGTTAGTGATTTCTCAACAGAAAACTATGCATGCCAGAGGGAGTAGCAAGAAATATTCAAAGTGATGAATAGCAAGGACCTACAATCAAGATTACTCTATTCAGCAAAGCTATCATTTAGAATTGAAGGTCAGATAAAAAGATTCACAGATAAGAAAATGCTAAAGTAGTTTAGCACCACCAAACCAGTATTATGAAATGTTGAAGAGTATTCTTTAAGAAGAGTAAGAAGAAAAGGAAAAAGATAAAAAAAAAATATGAATAACAAAAAGGCAACAAATACATACCTATGAATAATTGAATTTAAAATTTAAAAAACTAATAAACCTAATGAACAGAATAAACTGGTGAATTAAACAGAATCAAAGGCTTGGGAAAGATTAACAATTCTCATTAGGAAGGGGATAGTGGGTGGGAAGAGGTTAAACAAAGATCTTATATGCATATATGCATTACCTATAGACACAAACAGTAGGGTGGCAAAGGCCTGGGGTCAGGTGGGAACAAGGTAGAGGTAGGCAATGGGGGTCGGGGGAGAGTTATATCTGTAATGAGCTCAACAATAAAGATTTAAAATAATAATAAATGCCTACTGTGAAAAACAATGAAAGGGTGCATTAGTGTCTCTATATAAACAAGAAAAAATGGGTACAAATAAGAAAAAAACAACTGTGCTATTAAAAAGTATAAAGTGGCCATCTTACTATTAGATTTGAGAGCACATTTTAAATTCTATTAACTTTGATGAGTTCACGATGGCTGATGAGCCTTAAAGTTCTTTATTTATCTAATAAAAACATCAAAAATAGCCCAGCCATTGTGGCTCAGTAGATTGAGCATCATCCCATGTACCAAGAGGTCACTGGCTCAATTCAGGTTAGGGCACATGCCTAGACTTGATCCCCAACAGGAGGCATGTGAGAGGCGGTCGATTGATGTGATGTTTTTCTCTTTAAAAATCAATAAAAACTTGTATTTTCTAAAAAGCATAAAAAATAAAGTCTTATAGCTACCTTTGATAAACAGGGAGGAAAACAAAGCAGAAAAGAACTGAAATATCATCGCTGACATGTACACATAGGAACAGTTTGACATAGAAATTGGGACTCAAAAGAACTGTTGGTCCAGAAAGAAATTCACTACAGACTGATTCATTTGCCTCTCAGCATAACCATTATGGCATGTTTCATTTTTGGTTCTTATAAGTGTATTTCTAGTATCACGTGAGCTCACTCTTCTAGGGGAAATGATGAACAACATAGACCGATGAACAAGAACAGTATCAATCAGACTGTCAGACCTCAGAGGGAAGGAAAGGAGGGTGGGGATAAGGGAGAGACATCAACCAAAGGTCTTGTGTGCATGCATATGAGCCTAACCAGTGGTCATGGACAACAGGGGGGTGAGGGCATGCATGAGGAGGGATTTGGGATAGGAATGGGGGAGGAGGGAAGGGATGATGACAAATATGTGATACCCTAATCAATAAAGTAATTTTAAAAATAGTTAAAATGCATAATTAATACCAGGTCTTCATTTCAGCTACCAATCATAGCATCAGGGCACCACCTGCCAGAATATCAGACATAAATACTGCTTTAATGCTGATGGTAGCTACCAGAAGCTGGGAGAAGCGAGGAAAGGATTCTCCCCTAGATCCTCCAGAGGGAGTGCAGTCCTGCTGACACTTTGCTCGAAGCCCAATGAAACTGATTTTGGACTTCTGGCCTCAGAACAGAGAGAGAATAAATTTCCGTTGTTTCAAACCACAAAGTTTCTGGTAGTTTGTGAGAGCAGTCATAGGAAAGCTATACAGGAAATTAGTCAAAATTCTTGATGTCTTATCAGTTTATTTTCTTAACTTTTGTCAGGTTTTCAATACTATCAAAATAACTTAACATTTTTCACTTATTGTTTACTTATCTACTTCCCTCTGTTGCATAACTTTTCTTTATGTAAATAATATCAGCAATATACATTTCAATGCAAAATAAATATTAAGCACTTGATGTGTGATTGTATTATATGTTTCAATTGTTCTAAAAAATTACTCTTTAGACTTAAACTTAAGATGGGTAACCATAAAAACCTTAGAGCAGCCACAGGCAGCAAAATATCAGATATATGTCATAGCAATATATTACCGAAACAGCTCCTAGGGCAATGGAAACTAAAGAGAAAATAAACAAATGGGACTACATCAAAATAAAAAGCTTCTGCACAGCAAAAGAAACCATCAACAAAACAACAAGAAAGCCCACTGCATGGGAGAACATATTTGCCAATGTTATCTCTGATAAGGGTTTAATCTCCAAAATTTACAGGGAACTCATACAACTTAACAAAAGGAAGATAAACAACCCAATCAAAAAATGGGCAAAGGACCTAAATAGATACTTTTTGACAGAGGACATACAGAAGGCCAAGAGACATATGAAAACACTAGAGCAGTGTTTTTCAACCTTTTTTGGGCAAAGGCACACTTGTTTCATGAAAAAAATCACGAGGCACACCACCATTAGAAAATGTTAAAAAATTTAACTCTGTGCCTATATTGACTATATATAAAGTAATTCTCTTGAATAGGAATCAAATAAACACAAAGAAAGTATTTTATAATTACTTTATTATGAAATATTAAGTAAACAAAATAGTGAAAAATTATAAAATTCTTGTCTTGTCTGCACCTACGGCACACCAGGCAACATCTCGCGGCACACTAGTGTGCCGCGGAACAGCGGTTGAAAAACGCTGCACTAGAGGCCTGGTACACAAAATTCATGCGTGGGGGGGTGCGGGGGGACTGTCCCTCAGCCCAGCCTGAACCCTCTCTAATCTGGGACCCTTCGAGGGATGTCCAACTGCCCTCTCACAATCCAGGACTGCTGCCTCCCAACTGCTCACCTGCCTGCCTTCCTGATTGCCCATAACCGCTTCTTCCTGCCAGCCTGATCAACCCCTAACCACTCCCATGCCAGCCTGATTGTTGTCTAACTGCTCCCCTGCCAGCCTGTTTGCCCCCAACTTCCCTCCTCTGCCGGCCTGGTCACTCCTAGCTCCCCTCCCCTGCAGGACTGATTGCCTTCAACTGCCCTCCCTTGCAGGCCTGGTGCATCCCAACTGCCCTCCCTTTCTTGCCTGATTGCCCACAACTGCCCCTCCTTGCAGGCCTGGTCCCTCCCATCTGCCCTCCCATCGTGTGGTGGCCATCTTGTGTCCATATGGGGGCAGAATCTTTGACCACATGGAGGCAGCCATCTTGTGTGCTGGACTGACAGTCAATCTGCAAATTACTCTTTTATTAGATAGGATAGAGGCCTCGTGTATAGGTGGGGGACAGCTGGTTTGCCCTGAAAGATGTCCCAGATCAGAGTGGGGGTTCGCTTGAGGCGTGGGGCAGCCTGAATGAGGGGCCTGTGGTGGTTTGCAGCCAGCCACACCCTCCAGTGACCCAAGCGGAGGCCCTGGTATCTGGAATTTATTTACCTTCTACAACTCAAACTTTGTAGCCTGGAGCGGAGCCAAGCCTCCTGCTTGCTCTGGGGCCAGCAGCCATTTTGGATTTGTTTACTTCTATAATTGAAACTTTATAGCTTTGAGTGGAGACTTAGGCTGTCAAGGGCAGGCAGAAAGCTTGGCTTCTTCCATTGCCTGGGAAACTCAAGCCTCCCTCCTGCTCTCTGTGGCTGTAGCCATCTTGGTTGGGTTTATTTGCATACTTGCTCTGATTGGCTGGTGGGCATGACTTGTGGTGTAGCGGAGTGATGATTAATTTGCATTTTACTCTTTTATTAGGTAGGATACTTTCTTTCAAAAAAAATTGTGCTAGTTCCCTCATTAGTGAATTAAATGAATTTTGACTGATGCTAACTAAAAAAAAAAAAAATTTACTCTTTAAAGTTAATAATAAAGTTGTATTTTGCAGACTGCTACAGTGGTTAGAATATTGTTGTTAGATATTTTAACAGTGATATTGAAATAAAGTATAAATAATTTATACCTTAAAAAAAGAAACACTGATTTGTTTTTACTCTATTTCTCTAGGTTACAACTCCTACTATTATATGATGGCTTTGTGAGGTGTCAACATGGCTGGGCTGAACTACATCCCCCAGAATTCCCTCTTGCCTGTTTCCTATTAGTATTGACTGCCAGGAATATTCTCTCCTGAGAGTTGGAGTAAAGGGAGGCCATTCTGCAGCCTACACACAACCTTTCCCAGTTGTTCAATCCAATACTAATCTACTGCTGTTTTGAAGGAAATTTGCAGGTGTAATCAGTTCACTTTCATAAGCACAAAGGGAAATTATACTGAATGGGACTGATGTAATTAGTTACAAGCTTTAAGAGGGCTTAAGCCCTCTTTACATTCAGAAACTCCAAGCTTTATTCCTGCCCTTGGGGTTCCAGCCTGCCCAGGATATTTATTTCTTGACTGTTTGCCTCACGAATTTCAAGCATTCTTAGCCAGCCCCACAATTGAGTTAAGCCAATTCTTAATAGATTAATCCCTTAATCTATATAACCTACTGGCACTGCCTCAATGGTAAAAACCCTGGCTGACTTATGTTATAGTTATTACTGGTGAAAAAACAGAGAAAGACCTTGTGGCATGGAACATCCATAAAAACATTAAGGGAACTCACTCTTATATGAGCTCTCTTCTAGTCTTTTGCAATATTGACTAGGAAAACAGGAGATTGTGGGTTAGTTCATTTTTCAAAAACTGAGATTTATAATAATATAGAGATATTGAGTGAATTAAAAATGCCTAGCTATATACTTAAGGTATAGCTATATAGCTACACTCTGGCCAATGGGATGTAAGTAGAAGTGTTAGAATTCGGAGACAGGTTCTTTAAAGGGAGCTGGCATGCTCTTCTTCCTTCTTCATTTTCTGCTTATAATGAAAATATGATGTCTGGAACTCCAGCTGCCATCCTGGGCAAGGAAGTGTCCTGGAGATGGCAAACTAGAGATCTGGTGAAAGCCTGGCGATCCCTGCAGCAACCATGCCAGCTCATCACTGCCTCCTTCAGGCTGCTCTTCCATGATAAATAAAGCCACTATCTGGGGAACTCTGATCCTGGGAGCTAGACACAAAACCTAGCTGATATAAGGACTGTTTTTTTCTAGTTTTCCTGTTTTCTTAGCAGTAGATTAACACATCTAAGTTGCCACATTTTAAGGAATGGCTGTATTTCATTTCACCATTGTAACGCATAAAGTGTTTAAGAAGATTAGAGCAGACAGTCACAGAAAAGCCCATCTTTATTTATCCATGCTTCTATGCTTTGGCAAAGGACTCTGAGAAAAGTTTTTAGTCTGTGACAGATGCCTCCACAAAGCCACTAACTTTAATTCCCATGGAATAGAATTTCATATGGCAAGACTGTGGTCACATCGAAATCCACTTATTCGACAAATTTGTGCTTTTGAAAATTCACTCCACTATATCTTCAGATAGGCTCAGTCTTTTCATGTTGAAGTTATCTCATTCCTCCCCAACCAACAACCCTTGAGCATGTCTGAGGTATACTGTATATATAGAAGTGTTATTTTATATATATATATATATATATATATATATATATATATATATATATATATACACACACACACACACACACACACACACACACACATACACACTAGTGGCCCAGTGCACGGATTTGTGCACATTGAAAGGAAATTAATTTGAAGAAATATTTTAATATGGCTATTCACTCTTTCTATATAATAGAAGTGTCAACCAAATTCATGATTGACAATGACAGATCAAAACACATGTGTGCGATTGGTGCCAGCGAAAGCTTTATATGTATCACACATGCATGAGTCAATGTTTATTTTTAAATTGCCAGTGCACATCATATGTACCAGCTGGTCAGTCAGTCTGTCAGACAATTGGATGGATGTCAGTTGGTCACTTAGGCTTTTATATATATAGAATATATATATATATATATATATATATATATATATATATATATATATATATATATAGAGCAAATAACATCAGGCCCGTGACCAAGGGGGTAATGCAATGACTAAAATGGAAAGCACAACAGGAAACATCAGCAGAGTGGAAGGGATCAATAGGAGAGAGGGAGAAGAGAGACATCTGTAATACTTTCAACAATAAAGATAAACTTAATAAAAGAAACATCAAACAGTAAAAAGTTAACATTAAAGCAAAATTTCTTTCTCCTCATACTAACTATTGAAGGCTGGATTAGAGTATTACCATGGTGCAAGTGTCAGATGACCTGGGTCATTTGTGATACTGCAGTGTCTTTGACTCCTGTTTTTAGAGGGAGGGAGGAAGGAAGGCGAAGTTAACATAATCATAGCTCCCAGTAGATAAACTTGGGAAACTGTAAGTGTGAACACAATGGGCCAAAGTGTTCCCAGTTATGAGCTACAATGTTATGCCTCAGCTCCTTTGTTTGTGGTATTTCCTTCCTTTCAGAGTTCCCTGGACATTCCTCTCTGTCTGGTTCCTGGGCTCCTAACCCCGACACCATCCCTTAAACACTGGTGCTCTTTGGGGTCTGAGCTCTAGCAAGACTACTTGTCGACTCTCATTCTAAGTCTTCCTGGGGAAGGAGTCTCAGACATTCATGGTTTCACCAACTTTATGACTCTCAAGCCCTCTCCCTTCTTTGTCCTGAATACCCAGAACCCATTGAACTGTCCTACAGACACCTATCCAGTTCAAAATGGAACATGATTAAATTTCTCTGCCTCCCATCTCAATTCTATCCTATTTTTCCTTTCCCATAGCCCAGCCACACATGTGCCATCCTTCATATTCCATACCTCAGTTATTGGCTCCACCAAGCACACAGAGGTCACGTCTACCCTTCTTACCTACTTCTTCTTCTTTTATTCACTAAGAGTAGTGGGGGTTAGTTGAGCGCCAAGTGAAATTCATACACTCTGGGGGTGCAGATGGACTGAGAACTCCTGGCTCTCGGGCATTCATCTGCACTTGCAAGGGGAGAAGGGGAGCTCCAGATAGAGAGACTGCTGTGATTTCCCGGGGCCAAGCCAGGAGAGGGAAAGGGGGCTGTTTCCCAGCTCTGGGCCAGCTGAGGCTGCTGCAAGAAGAAACGTCAATGGTTGTCTTCCTCCTTGCCTCTGTCAGTCACGGAAATACAAGCGCAGCAACTTCAGGCGCCAAGAGACAAATTTCTGTGGGGTATATGATAGGTTCCAACTTCCTTCTGGAGCTCCATCCCCCAGATTTGTAAACTTGGAAGAGCAAGGCCTGGCCAGTGGCTTCCTTGGCACAAATCAGATTCCCCAGAGAGGCACCTGCAGCTATGGCAGGTGGGGCCTCACCTTCTAATCCCTTTGTCCTGTGGGTCACCAACATGGAAGCCAAAGCAGAAGACAAACAGCAAAGGGGGCAGGGCGCTGCAAGCACAGGTAAGATATCTCAGAGTCTTAAGAGCACTTGGAGGAGTCTTCTATTAAAGATCCTATATCTACGTTAAGATACAAAACATTTTGGCTCAGTGGATAGAGCATCAGCCTGCAAACTGAAAGGTCCCGGGTTCGATTCCGGTAGAGGGCATGTACCTTGGTTGCGGGCACATCCCCAGTAGGGGGTGTGCAAGAGGCAGATGATTGATGATTCTCTCTCATCGATGTTTCTAACTCTCTATCCCTCTCTCTTCCTCTCTGTAGAAAATCAATAAAATATATTAAAAAAAAAAAAAAAAAGACACAAACCAGTGAAATGTGCCTTATTATCTCTATTAACCTGACTCCATTTCAACCCTAATGCTGGCAGGGCCAGAAGACAGTTCCTGTCTGTCTCCTATTGTTCACCCCATAACATAGCTCAGGTGCCTTTTTCCTAATTCCTGACCACTCCTTTGCAAACATTTCTACAGATTGCTAGCGGTGACCTTCCCTGAAATACAACTCCAGCAGTGTGAGGGGCTGGCTCTTCTCAGTAAAAATGTACTGACTGGTAAATTTTTAGAAATTTCAGGAATCAGTTGTTGACTATAGAAATCATTTAAAATGAAACTGTATAAACGTATAATGAAATAAGTAATATTAAACCCAAATGTCATAAATACTCAAAATTAGTCACTTCTTTATCACTTCAGTACATTTTCATAACATCTATGCTTATGGTTCCTTATGTCTATTTTACTTGTTAGAGGAAATACTGTGTAATGTTGTGCTACTATGCCTCTCTTCCTGATTGCCTGTAACTTGAAATCAGCCCTAATGAGAGGACTTTCCAATAGAAATCATAGCTTGATTTTTGTTTTGTTGATGGTTTAGGCTTACAAAAGTGTTGGACATCCCGCTCGCAATCTGGGACCATTGGCTCCTAACCACTCACCCGCCTGCCAGCCTGATTGCCCCCAATTATCCCCCCTTCAGGCCTGATCACCCCTAACTGCCTCCCTGTGCTGGCCTGCTCGGCCCCAATTGCCTCCACTAGCCAGCATGCTCACCCCAACTGCCTCCACCCCCACCCCCACCAGCCTGCTCACTTTCAACTGCCCTCCTCTGTGAGCCTGATTGACCCTAACTGCCTCTACCTTGGCTCCGCTACCATGGCTTCGTTTGAAAGGACATCCAGAAGGTCTCCAGGAAGGTCTTCCAACCTAATTAGCATATTACCCTTTTATTAGTATACTAGGAGCCTAGCACACAATTCGAAATTGCACAACACCGCCCACCCTCGAGGTGCCTCAGGATATTTTCCCATTGATTTTTAGAGAGCATGGAAGAGAGAGGGAAAGACAAAGGGAAACATCAATGTGAGAGGGACACATCGATTGATTGCCTCCTGCATGAGCCCTGACCTGTGCTCACAGCACAGCAGCCCCTATGGCCCCTGCTGGTCTGGCCCTCACTCCCTGGACCCCACAGCCTGCTGGTCCTTCTCTGCCTCACTCCCTGGACCCCATAGCCTGCTGGTCTGGCCCTGCCCTGCTCCCTGAGCCTCACAGCAGCTGCTTCTGGTCTGGCCCTGACTCCTTCTCCCACCCTTGAAGCAGCTGTGGCTGCTGCTGATCATGTCCTCCCCCAGCCCAGGCGTGGGGAAGCCCCTGCCACCCGCTCCCAACACTGCATGCATAACCTCCTCCTGTCCTGTTGACCTGTTACAGCATCCGGACTAATTTGCATATTGCCTCCTTTTTTATATAGGATATATATATATATATATATATATATATATATATATATATATATATATATTTTATTGAGTTTTTTACAGAAAGGAAGAGAGAGGGATAGAGAGTTAGAAACATCGATGAGAGAGAATCATCGATCAGCTGCCTGTTGCACACCCCCTACTGAGGATGTGCCCGCAACCAAGGTACATGCCCTTGACCAGAATCGAACCTGGGACCTTTCAGTCCGCAGGTTGACGCTCTATCCACTGAGCCAAACCAGTTTATATATATTTTTAATTTAAATTTATATTTACTTATTTTCTGGAGAGCTGGTTGCTAAACATTTCCTGGCACACCATTTTATAAATTTGACTAGATGGTTCTTTTGTTAAAAATTCCTCAATAGCTCTCTGTATCCACCATCTTTTATGCCCTACTTATAATCCTCTCAATCTCACCTTGTATGCCTGCAATTGCTTTGGTAGCCAATTCCATGAAGAATCCAGCCCAGTTCATACCAGGTAACCTAACAGGGCCTCTCTAGCTCAGGCTCCTCCGATGCTGCCTCCGGTGGAAACCACAGGAACCTGCCTGGCAGTCAGACATGCACAGTCTAAAGTGGGGCTGCTTTTATTTAAAGAGAGGAAAGACATGGATAAAAGCTTCTCCCCTTTATCCTCCAGGGATACTGTGCTCAGATGCATTTCATAAGACTTCTCCTAAGAAGATCCGGCAACCAGATGCCTGTGGCAATGACCAGCTCCGTAACATCTCCTTCCCCATGTGACCCTCTTTGGTCCTTCACTCCTGCTCCCTAGATGGCATTCGCTGGCACAAGACCTTCTATGGGATACAGTCCAAGCACTGAATCTTAGCAAAAATGGCCCTCTGAAACTCTCCCCCATCCCCTCTCCTGCTTCTACTCCTTCCCAACTCAAATGCTTTACTCATTCTGTTCCCTCCACCTGGAATTCTCTCCAAAAGAGTGTGCAGAGAGTTATAAAAATCTGTAAGTTACTACTACCACAACTTTACAAGTTGAGGAAATTGTGGCCCAGAGTAGAAAGGTCTGGCCCAAGGTTTTCAATAGTTAATTTAAGAAAGATGAACACATGATCCTAGTTTTTATGGCTTCTGCTTTTGTTTCCTAAAATGTTTATGAATATCTCTATTCTAGTCCTAAAATTCTACTAAATTAAATGTTTCCTCTTTTTATCTCCCAACCTCCCCACTCATGCCTTCACCCTCCAGTTATCTGTTACTTTTTATTGCCTGAGCCATTTTGTCTCTCACTATGATACAATCCAATTCCTCACACACTTGTGGGCCAACTTATATCAGCACTTAGTCTAAATGCAGAAAGACAAAAATGAATAAGAAGTCTACAATATAGTGGAAAGCAAAGTTGATAATGGTATGATTATTACAATGGTAAAATTATTACCATGTGTAATTATTATGATGGAGAATGAAAGCGGTTTAAAATATTTGCTATGGCTACTTAAGATGTATGCATAGAACACATAACCAAAAAAAATGCTCATATGCATAAAATGGGAAGAAGACCAAGTTGACATACTAAGAAAACTAAAAACAAAATAAGAAGAGCTTGAAAAGAAGGCTATATATATATATATATATATATATATATATATATATATATTACATTTACTTTTTGTACATTTTCTATAATATTTCAGACAGCAAAAGCCCTCAAAATACTGACTATAATCATACAAAATAGACCTAAAGAACAAGGCCCCAAAGGTTCATTTTCTTCTCTGATCTTTTTCCACACACTCCCTCCAGGGATCCTGCCACCACCATTCTTCCCTAACAACTCAGACTAGACTCCTGGTCTTCCTTGACTTTTCTATCTCTCTCACCCCGGGGCGCCAATCAACTACCAAATCTGTGGCTTTTACGGAGATCCATCCCACAACTCTATCCTCCCCACCTCAGGCTTTTCCTGAGACCACCCATGCTTATAGGTCGGATGCCCCACTAATTCCTAACTACCTCTCCAGAAAGCACTCATTCTCTTCCCAAGGCATCCATCATGATGCCAGAATTGTCCTTCTTAAGCATGGCTCTGATCATGCTGTCAGCTTGCTGCCAAAACCCAAGATCGTGTTTAGTTTGACTCTCCAATTCACTCATTTGCAATTCCATCTTCTCCTTATTCTCTGTTTTCTGATGGTCTTAGGCTCTACAGTAGTGGTTCTCTTCCTGTGGGTCACCTAAGACCATCGGAAAACACAGATATTTACATTACAATTCATAACAGTAGCAAAACTATAGTTGTGAAGTAGCAACGAAAATCATTTTATGGTTGGGGATCACCACAACATGAGGAACTGTATTAAAGGGTCATGGCTTTAGAAAGGTTGGGAACCACTGCTCTACACCAACCCACCAACCCACCTGTGCTAGACTATACCCCTGCTTCCATATATATTCTGCAATCTCCCTCCCATAAAGAGATTGAGATGGTATCATTCCCCCAAATGCCCGACCTGTCAAGGTGTTATCCACTTGTCAAGATCCCGCTTAACCTCTCCCTCTTCCATTAGAGCTCCTCAAATATTGAGCTGTTCATTAATCTCTTGACCCATTTTTCCATAACCCATTTCCCAAAGCACATTACTTGAACTTACTAGTATTTAATCTTTGAATTGTAGTTACTGTAGTGGTTCTCAAATCAGGGCCCCCAAAACAACATAGCTTCCTCTGGGAACTTGTCAGATATGCAAATTCTCCACCCAGCCCAGGCACCCCAAGTGAGCCCAGCATTCTGTGTTCTAAGGAGTCCTCCAGGGGATTCTGATGCACTGTGGAGTGTGAGGACCCACTGCACTAGACCTTACATTCCCCACGGACAGTAATTTAAAGAGGATGAGAGTACATTCAGCCTAGCTCCAGAAGAGGACCTGAAACAGAGGAGAGCCCTAGTGTATTGTAATATCTGGAAGTAAACTGCCCAGGGTCACACCATGTTAGTGACAGAGACAAAAACCAGAACTTGGGTTATCCCTCATAGCACACTAGAGTTCTTCCCAGCATGCCCATAGTTCCAAATAGTGAATGTAGACCATTTAAATCCATGCCTAGGAAGCTCTGTGGAGTGGTTAGTGTGCTTAAATTACCTACTATGACAGATAGTACAGTTAACAAGTCAGGTCATTTTCCATCTGTGACTTCAAAAAGGATGAATTACTTACGCTGGCCAAGAAGGCTGACTCAGAGAAGCCCTGTTTGTATTAAGGAGAGATCTGCAGGAACTGAAAAGTAATTGGCCACTGAATTTGTGTTCTTCAAGCTTCTTATAGGACTCACTCTGATAGGAAATTATAATCACAGAATAGTTTTAGAGGCAAACTCAGAAGGTCATCTTTTTAAAAACACCATCTTGTGTGAATGTCTTTTGTTTGAATGCATATTTTTTAAAGCAGCTTTTAGCCAAACGTATGCAAATATCTTAAGAAGAAGAAAAAAGCTGGCAGGTACTGATGGAAATAAGTTTTTAAATTTATCACGTATTTATTTTGGGCCTCATATTTAAAATTGACTAAGTTGGCTACATTTTTCAGGGTTTATTCTTTTTCTCTCAAACTTTAGAATATTCAGAGGCTTATTACTTTCCAAGAGCCATTCTTCCTTGTAAATGTCGCTGTGAGATTAATTTTCAAACCCATTTCCCAATTTTCTATAGCTCGTTTGTAAAACAATAGATAACTGTAGATAAATGTAAGTATCACTGACCTTTAAATTGTGAAACCTAAGGAATCTTTGAAGGGAAATAAAAAAGTGCTCAGGCCACTACATCCGGGTAACACTCACCTAGAACAGCAAATTGTCCTGTTGCTATGTAATCAGCAATGGCAGGAAAGTGGTTTAGACAAGGTCAGAGTGGCCTGGTTAAAATGCTGTGGGATGTAAGACAGGGTAGAACGATAAGGGTGTGCTCAGCGAATTATGATCAGTTAAACATCTCCCTCTAACATAATTCTAAACTCATCTTTCAGCATTAAGCAGTGGACCTATACTTTGAAGGAATCCAAGCCACTGTTTTGAGAAATAATGTCCTCTGAGGCCCATGCTATGAGAAGGCGCCGGGAGGCTGGTGAGCCCAGAGGCTAATTACAGGGCTAAAGGTGATCAGCTGAATGGTCACCGTCCTTCTCAGCCCCAGAGCTATAGCTCTCCTGCTCCAGATCAGCTCTGGGACTGTGGTGAGGAGGAACCCAAGACCAAGGCACCCAGGCCTTATCTGAAGAATACCTGGCCCCCCTGCCCCAGAACCAGCTTCCTTGGTGTGCCATTACAAGAAGAAAAATTGTACTCATTGCTAGTGATTCCTGTTTATCAAACTTATGGCCATTTGAAATTATGCACAAATTTCCTAGCCTCACTGAGTCCTTTGCCTTAGAACCATGGTCGGCAAACTGTGGCTCTTTGGCCCCTTGAGTGTGGCTCTTCCACAAAGTACCACGGCCTGGGCGAGTCTATTTTGAAGAAGTGGCATTAGAAGTTTAAGTGTAAAAAAATTGGCTCTCAAAAAAAATTTTGATCGTTGTACTGTTGATATTTGGCTCTGTTGACTAATGAGTTTGCCGACCGACCACTGCCTTAGGAAATCAGGGTGTAAAGAAACTTTTTATGCCCAAGTCGGTTTGGCTCAGAGGACTGAAGGGTTCCGGCTTCAATCCATGTATCTCTCTCATATTGAAGCTTCTCTCTCTGTCTCTCTCCCTCCCTTCCACCCTCTCTAACAATCAATAGAAAAAATATCCCCGGATGAGAATTAACCAAAAAAGAAACTTTTATTGCATAAAAATAATCAGATGAAGGGCCTAAGACAGCGAATTAAGGGGAAGCAGCATTTGCCACCCCAAAATATGCCTTTGCGATATTGACTATTTTTAAGTGGTTATTTTTAAGAAACAAAAGACTCAGAAAGAAACTTTGACCTTGCCTACAGGAGTTTAGATGGAGAACCTGTTCCAGGAAGTTATCACCGCTGGTAACTATAGTTTACTATGAACTAGTGTGTGATAGGAAGGAAGGACCAACAAGGCCCCTTTGATTAAGTCCTGTGATGTCCCTTGTTAAAGGTGGCTCAACAAACATTTCTTTACCAAACATTTACTTTCCTGTCTCCACGTGAATTGCCTTCCTGCCCTTTGAGTTTCAAACCACAATCTCTCCCTTCTCCTGAGCTCAAGATGACATAGGAGTTTTAACCCCGCCATCTGTCCTCCAGTCTCATGATCTTATGGAACTCCCCTATGTACATACTTAATAAACCTTAAGATAGTTTCTCCTATTAATCTGTCTCATGTTAGTTTAACTATAAAAATTTTTTTTCCCTCCCCCACAGAATAAACCATTAAAGAATAAAATCCTGGGTGGCATCAGGAAAAACAGTGTTCTCATTAGAGTTAATTAGGTACTTATTCTTTATGCTTAATTTGTGCTTAATTACTGTGTAATGCAATAATGACTTATCAACACATCCTCAATTAATACTGGTACCCTTTATTTAATTGCAACAGTAAACCCTTCAGGCCTGTCTAGCCAGATCTCAAGGCCCAGCTCCGGGCATATCACTCAGTTCTCTGGGGAGCTGACCCATAGGCCAAGTTCACTTGGCAGCTTATGGAGTCAGCCATGCTGGAATGGGCCTCGTCCACCTTTTAGGAGGATCGAGGCCTCAATGGGGCATCAGAACAGTAGGGCTGCCTGGGTCACCCACCACACACTAAGCTACTAACCAATACTCGACTCACAAGCATCTTTCTGGCCCAAATGGCCAGGTCATCTGGTCTCTGAGTGTAATTGTCTGCCCACAACTTCAACAACAACATCAAAAGGGACTTGCCTGCAACTAAAATCCCTCTCTCAAGTATTTCTGTGTGTGGGAAATAGCATAGAAACAAAAACACCTAAAAGCACAGGATTTTAGAACAGAATTAATTAATGAAATACAAAAGAAAATCTATAACATTAAAGGAAGTAAAAGGAACTTAATATTTTCAGTATATTTTCCTTTTATTTTAAGCCAAGTCAATAAGCCCATTAGAATCTCTTACAGGTTATAGTTAGAGATGCTTTAAAAATAGGTGAAATGTAAGTTTACATACAATTTATTTGATTGTGTTCTTTAGAAGAGGAAAAAAAAAAACTGCACAGGGAAGATTCATTTTAGAAAACAGAAAGGATGGAAGACTGACATGGGGGTTCCTATAACAAGTTACTATTCTCACTGTGCTAAGAATAAGAAGAGTACATTGAGTAGCATTTTCAAAGTTTCTACTTAATTTAAGGAAAACCTGAAGGGGGTTGGGGAGAAAAGAAGGCCAAAAATTATTCTAAAACTCCATATGTTATTACACTTCCTAAAAAGTTTGAGGAAGACAGATGATATAAATATCTCTGTAGGTGATCTCAGCAATAATTGAAAGTACTTAGTGCAAACTCAGTTCATAATAGGGGCAAAATGTCTTTGATCTCTCTTACTCAAAAAATAACTTAAACAAACATATTTTAACTTGACTCCTGCAAAAAGAATAAATAAATAAAAGCATAATTGAATCCTAAGTGGTAACTTGCTTTGCATTGTCCCAAACAAATTAAGGTATAAATAGGATATTTAAAATAAAAAAAGAGGAAAGGATTTTTAAAAATTATGAACAACCGTTTTCTAACATTTTTTAGACAGCAGATGTTTGTGTTTGAATAAAATCTTTAAAAATCCAAATGTAATTAAATAACATAGTATTGGATTATAACCCAAAATATGAAATAGATATTCATGAGTCCATGTGGATATGTAAATAATTGAATAAATAAGTAAATAGAAATAAAAAGCCAAAGCTCCCATGCAAAAGAATTTTAATAATGTATGCAGTGCTGCATCCCTCTCTAGGAGATAAAGCATAAATCTTATCTCAACAGCATGGGCTGCCCATAGTGACTGCTTTCCAAAGAGTACAGTATTGAGAGAAAAATAAAACGTAACTCTACAAAGAAACTTTAAAAACACTGCCCCAGCTACCCTGGCCTGTGTTGCTCAATGGTTAGAGTGTCAGCCTGCACACTAGAGGGCCACAGGTTTGATTTTCATCCCTGGTGTCTCTCTCTCTTTCTCCCCTCCTCCTCCTCCTCCTCCTCCGCCTCCTCCTTCTTCTTCTCTCTCTCTCCCTCTTTCTCCCCTCTCTTTAAAAATCAATGGATATCCTCAGTAAATATTTTTTTAAAAAAATCAAAATGCTACCCCAGCTAAGTGATCAAAGTCAACATTCAACATCAACAGTGATAAGTCATGTTCATAGCAAGTACCTTTGATATTATCTGATTAAAATGGTAGTCTTCCTCTCAAGACCATAACCCCAATTTAGAGAAGCTTCAGAACTCTGGCCTCTACATCCCTGGTCCCAGCCTCTGCTCCAGTCCTAGCCCGCCCCTGAAAGACAGAGCAATTTGAAAATCACTGACAAGAAAAACTGGAGCATGTTATCATTACAAAGCACAAGCCCACTACAGGCGGCCTGGCAGGACTCAGTCAGATGCACGACAGTCCTGCCTTTAGCTGACTGTGTAAGACCATGAGCTCTAGGCAGGCAAAACCACATCTTAGATGCACTACCACAGCCTGAGCACTGATGGCACCAAGAGACTCTGCTTGATAATTTCTCCAGCACCAGCCTGAGCAGAGGCTGTTGTAAACACAGGATGACAGCCTTCCCTGCCAAACTATTGGCCTTCCTTGCAACAGATCTGCAAAACTCACTTCACCATTAGTCAAGCCCATTCCATGTCTTCCAGTGAGATCAGACAGGATAAACATCTGATCTCTCTTCCAGTGAGAGCAGACAGGATAAACATTTCCAACCTCCTGGTGGGGTACAGAGTGATGCACACCACCCTGATCCCCATCATCCTGCCAAAACACACTCCTGGACAGAACTCTCAAAACAGGGGGAAACAGGAGTCTTCGAAAGCCAACCAGGTTTATTTCACATTACTCTCATGTTTAATCCATGCATTCTATCACAGATTATTCACCCAACAAAACAAATAGTTGCAGCTGAATCAAGTCCTGTAAGCTCGCTGGAAATGAAAGGTGACAAATGCATATGAAAAGCTGCAGATTTTACTTCCCTTGTTCCAAATGGCAGTGTTATCTCAGCAGTGAATCACTGTCATGAGCGTGGTGACATCTGCGAGGTCTGGAGAGAATGATTAGCAAAACAGATGAATCACTTGGGAACCAGGGTTCACATGAACATTGTATACTTATATTATAACCTGAGAGGCATTCCCTTAACAAATGAGCACCTACTATGCCCAGGCAAGTCCTGCTTTTGTGGAGCTAATGTTCTCATGTAAAAACTCAGCATTTAAGAAAACAAGATAGAAGAAGAATCTGAATAATGATAAACGCTGGGATGAAAAGAATCTACTGTAAACAGCTAGGATGAATGGGGCTGTGGGCAAAGCTATGTAGACTGAGTGGGGAAGCAGACTTGATGACCAGGGAAAGCCTTTCCTAGGTCTGTTTGTCATTGACCCAATTGTCAAGAACATGGCAGCCATGCAGAGACTTGGGAGAAGCGTGTTCTGGGCAGAGGGACAAGCACAACACAAACACTCAAAGATGGAACCAAGCTTGGTGTTTTCCAGAAGCAGAACCCTTCTGACAATCCCCAGAGACGGCCAACTATTGTTCAGAAAGTAGACAACTGAGGCTAACATGGAAATAAGCCACACACACCCGAATCCTCTGCTAGGCTCTAAGCACTACAGAGAATTGTCTCCTTAGGTAGGACCCTCGGCTCCAATAGAAGGGAGCTCAGGAAATAGGGCGCTATCATGAGGAACAAAGTTCATGAGGCAAAGAGTTGGACTCTGAAGGCTAAGTTTCTCAGGATGAGAATTTGAGGCCAATCATACACATCAATGCTTCCATGCACTGTGGCCAGGGCCCAGCAGCTCCATTAAATAGGGCACGTGTGGCCCCAGAGCTGGGCGGCATGGGACAATCGTCAAAATTCCAAGGGAACTTACAAACTACCACATTGAGTTTTCTCCATCCCAGGGATCCCATTTTAGTAGTGTGGACCCTAAGAAAGAAGATACCTACTACAATGGGCTTCTGATGGCTAACTGGACTCAAATTTTAAAAACAGTTGGGACTCTCATGCAAACTGCACTTCAGGGAGATGCCTGCACTGAATTGCCTGCTTGCATCACGTTTCTGCCATATGAACCAGTCAACGAATTCCTGGAATTGTGTTTCAACCAATAGGACTGAGGCTTTTCCCTAGCTAATCTGAGCTGCACAGCTACAGCTCCATCAGCATCTTCACAGACCAATCAGAGAGGCGCCATCTTGACCAATCAGGACACTGCCTTGTGGACCATAAAACTACAACAATTTAGAGTCCTCATTTGCATAAGGACGGCCCAACCAGGGACCAGGAGCAAGGACTTCTTATTATACTATCTGAGTCAGTTCCCCTTGGCTCAGGAAGCACAATTTCTCTTTCTACTGAAGACTGCATTTCCCCAGCTGACACTGAAACACTGAAATGCCTCGCTCGTCCAGAACAGGCAGAGTGGGTTAGAGTGAAGCAGAGCAGGGTGGAATCAAGCTGTCAAACCTGAGAGGTTCCTTCCCCAAGGCCACTTAAAGGCTGTGCTGTTTCCCAGTCATGCTGTTTCATAATTAAGCTGCAACGCTATTGAGATGTTTGTTCCATAGCTGTGCTGTTCTCAAAGCCATACTATATCACAATTGAGCTGTTTGCACTGACTAAAATTTCCCTCTTTTTTTTAATATATATTTTACTGATTTTCCACAGAGGTGAAGGAAGGATAGAGAGCTAGAAACATCGATGAGAAACATTGACCAGCTGCCTCCTGCACATCCCCTACCAGGGATGTGCCTGCAACCAATGTATCTGCCCTTGACTGGAATCGAACGTGGAACCTTTCAGTCCACAGACCAATGTTCTATCCACTGAGCCAAACCAGTTTTGGCTAAAGTTTCCTTACTACACCTGGAGATTCCTATTGGCATTGAATTGGCACCAATGACCATCATTTGAGAGTAGTTATGTGATAGATCCAGGACTCTGAATTTAAATTAAGTTCTAAGGTGATTTTGCTTAGCCAGACCTTAGAATTACTGTGATTGGAGGAGACAAGAGGGCAAGTTCTTCAGGGTCAGGGAGGTAGAGTCAGAATAATCCTAGCTCTATAAAAGACTAGAATCAAAGATTAAATTGAATGCAGTTGAAATCTGAAATGTTTGAAACCAATCTGTACCAGCTAATAGAAAAATACAGATAAAAATAACTCAGTGCATTTCTTTCCTCCCAACCATATCCCCAAATTCAGAACCACTATGACAGCTAAAAGAGAAGAAATAAACAAGTCTCATTTGTCACAATGAGAAAGGATGAAGTAAAAAAGCTCTGATGTCACATGTTCAAAGCCAGTGGTGTGCTGATAAATGCTTACCTAGCTCGGGGCTGGAGAGAAGCCCTAATTATAGTGTTTGCCAATTACCATGGTGTAAATATTCCCATAATCATTGCTTTCAAGCTCTCAACATGTTGTCACTTAACTTCAGTTTGAGAAAAGATGTGCAGTAGCTATAGTACTTTTACCATATAAAACAACGGATGTAAATAAATTCAAGAGCACAGATACCAGCAAATTTAGTAAAATAATTAGTATGTGATGACTCGTGGTATGCAGTCCCTCCTCCCTGCCAGCTGGCCCCAGTTAGGACTGGGCGAGATGGCTGAATAGGCCCCAGTCACAGGTCAGGCCAAGAGACCCCACCAGTGCACAAATTTGTGCATGGGACCTCTGGTAAATAAATAAAAATGGGGGGGTGGGAGGGAATCAAATTTCCTAGCTAATGTCAAAACACGCACCTGAAAATATAGTAATTCTCAAAGGCATAGAGTTAGTTCATTCTCTCTCGTTGTAACCAGCTTTGCGGCCAGAAATCTTTCTATTGATTTTCATCACTAGGGTCTCATGGAATCCCACTGTCACCCAAGAATTCCTCCTGGGAAAAATGCATGTATCCTTCCTTTGTATTCCCATAGGAACACAGCTCCCTATATATGCTAGTATTAATACCAGTTTGCTTTATTTATGTATATTGCTCCTGCTGGATTTAAAGTGGAGAGGGGAGGATGATGTGTGAAAGAGAGGAACCAAACATTAATTTACTTGTCACAAACCACATGGTGCTAGAGTACTCAGTATATATGAATCCAAGATCTCTGGCTCCTAGGCTGAGGCCCATAGTCATTATTCCTCCCAGGGAGGACCTGTAGGGCCCAATGGTACCTTACAAACCTCACAGACCTTCTTTGGCTAGTCACTGCCCCAGGACCCTGCATTTCCAGCCAAGGCAGATTCGGGTTGGGATTCGGGTGAGGTGAAAGTTAGATTAGAGTCTTGCCCCATGTTCCTAGCTTTGAAATATTTAGCACCTACAATATCCTAATAGATGAGATTTTCCCTTAGGATAATAGCATTCTGGCTGGATCCCCCCCACCCCTAACGCCATTTTTTGTTTTTTGTTTTTTAATATTTTTGACATTACAATCATATTAACACCAAAAATATATTTATCCTCAAATCCTTACCTTTATCTTAGCTTATATGTTTTTATTACAAAGTGGGGATAAGGGTGAGATTTAAAAAACAATATCTAAATTTTATCTTTAATTTATTTTTTCTTCTAATTTTAGGCCCTTTTATCAAATTTACCACCTGGGATTCTGCATAATGATACCATCATTCTGCTCCAAAGCCTGGCTCCTCCATCCCAGGCCATTGCTACCTCCCCAATTGCTTTATTTCAAAGGACTCCATTATCACAACTTGGGTAGAGAACTCTGCAGAAAAAGGACAATGAAATGAGTGCAGCTGCTAATCAAAATGCCACAGACTGTCAAGTCCACATCTACATATCTATTTGTAAGAATAAACAGCACAGTAGAATAAATAAGTAAAACCTTAGCCATAAAAACATTCTTTTCTGGAAATGTCTATATATTTTGAATGAAATGAATTTCACCATCCTCCTTCATCCATCAATGCCCCCTTTCATTCAGCTCACACCTATTGTGCACTACAATGGATACAGCAGTCCCAGAAATGACAAAAACATAGTCTGTGACCCCAAGAACCCTGTCCTCTCACAGGGAAGATGGATGATAAACAAAATAATTGCAAACTCAGTGATTCTAATGTCATGCTGTTTATGAAATCCATCAATATAAAAGTGATGTAAACAAATACAGACTCAATTGTTATAAAAGATCCCAAGCAGGGGCTAAGAGTTTCTTGGTATCTCCTTGACCCTAGGCTCTGTTGATTAGTAATGGTTTTAAGCAACATGAAGATCTCTACTGGATAAACCAAATGAAATGTTATTTTCAACCTCTTTGGCATGTCAAAGGGAATTGTTAATAAGTAACACATGGATCTGAATTAACAAATTAGATACAAATGAGGAGACAATCCTATCTAAGAAAGAGGGAATATGCAAATTGACCATCACACCATCACAAAGATGGCAGTGCCCACAGTCGAGGCAGGGTTTCCATAACACAAGATGGCTGTGCTTACTGCAGAGGCAGGGTTTGCGTAACACAGCAGAGGCAGAGTTTCCGTAAAGAACTTTAAAAGCAATCAGCAGGGACCTGAGGCTGCTTGGAGCTGGGCCAGGGCAGGGGACCTGAGCCTGCACTCCCCTGCCTTGTGGGGCTTAATAGGGAACCTCAGGCCACACACCCTGCCCTGACACTGGGCCAGGGGACCTGAGGCCATCCCCTCATCCCAGCACCAGGCCAGTGGACTTGAGGCCGTGACCCGGTTCAGCAGGGCTTGACAGGGGACCACAGGCTGCACCTCCCACCTGGCTGGGCTTGACAGGGGACCTCAGGCCACATCACCCACCCAGCAGGGCTTGATGGGGGACCTAAGGCTGCACCCCTTCCCCCATATGGTGCATGGCTAGGGGACTTGAGGCTGTGCCCCCCCCCCCCACCCAGCAGGGCTTGATGGGGGACCTAAGGCTCCCCCCCCCCATATGGTGCATGGCCAGGGGACCTGAGGCTATGCCCCCCCCCTCCCAGAGGCCTTGACTAGGGTGGGGCTGGCCAGGTCTGGATCATGCCCAATGAGGGTGGGGCTGGCTGGGGCTGGGTCCTGTGGCACACCTCAAACTCTGACAGAGTAAGATTTTCATATATTTTTTAATAATTTTCTTTCATCTCTGACACTTCTATTATAAAGGGTAAATAGCAATATTAAAATATTTCATCTAATTAATTCCCTTTTAATGTGCACAAATTTTATGCACCAGGTCACTAGTTTTCAATAAGGAAGGGCAGAGGATGCCTAGAGAATACTGCTTGCCAGCCATGTGGAACCACCACCATGCCCCAGCAGAAAGTAGTGCAGTACCTCCCAGTGGCTCCCAGACATCTGCAGGGAGCACGTGCCACGAGAATGAGCTCCAGCACCAGGCATCCTCACTAGCCCACTGGAACCCAGCATCCTAGGATACAGATTCAAGACCCCACAGTGAGTTCAAGCCAAGGTGAAACTGTGCCCCAGTCCCAGCCTGGATGCCAGAACCATACTAATAGCTTGACCCAGAGCTACCTGGTGCCCTCTCCACCCTAAACCCTGGGATCTGATGGTAGGGTGACACAGAGTTCACCCCACTCTGAGTCACAGGAGAGGAGGGACTACATGACCCAGAGAAACTGATTCCCACTCCACCCCAGCCCTTTGGACAGCCCTGCTAGGGTGACCCAGAGTAATCCATGTCTACTTCACCCAGGTCCAGGCAGGGTGATCCAGAGCAAACTAGCACATACATCACTCAGGGCCACAAGGGAGTTCTAACTGAGCAACCCAGAGTAACCCACACTTGTTCCACCCCAGCCCCCAGGACACTCCTGCCAGGGCCATTGAGAGCAACCCAATGCGCACCTCACTCTGGGTGACAGGAGAGCACGAACAACCCGCCACACACATACACACTGAGAAAGGGTAAATGGAGCAACCCAGTGCGTGTCTCATTCCAGGCTATAAGAAATTGAGACTGTGCAACCCAGAGCAACCTGTACCCACTTTTTTCCAGCCCATGGGATAGTCCTGCAGGGGATACCTGGAGCAACCCAGCACATATCACACTCTGAGTCACAGAAGAGCACTGATAGGGCTACCTGGAGTAAGCTGGTGTGCCCAACCAGGGGCCACAGGTCTGTGCTGCAAGTACACTGCCAGAGGGACCTAAGGTTCCAACCTACCACAGGTGCTGGGTAGCACAGCAAATTTCATGCCAGAGAACTATGTGTCATCACAGAGTCGCACTCCAGAGGAATTTTGCATGTGCTCCCACCATCCTGAGCATCTTAAGCAAATAACTAAAGGACTAGATTCATGAGAGAAGGGGATACAACTCAGAGCAGAGACAATAAAGGCATGAGACTCAAGGAAGACTCAGCCTCTGGGATAATTATTTCAAGACCATTGACCTGATAGGGTCTTCAACCCCAAGCAGGATGCCAAGGGCCAGAAAGAGACAGCAAAAATGGGGAGACTAAGAAACAACCCCCAAGGTAAGAAAAATCAGAAAAGGAAATAAATGAAACAGAGCCATGTAATACATCAGATAAAGAATTCAGAATGAGGGTTATACAGTTCATAAACCAGATGGATGAGAATATCAACAACTTATGTAAGACTCAAGTAGAAATCAACAATGATATAGTTACAATAAAAAAACACAATGGAAGGTTTCAACACTAGACTAGAAGAAGCGAAGGACGGAATTAGTGAGTTAGAATATAGGGCAGATAAAAAGCAACCAATCTGAACAGTGATTACATAAAAAAATTAGAAAGTAGGAAGAGAGCCTAAGGGAGTTTTGAGACATTAAACAAAGTAACATACGTATAACAGGGATGCCAGAAGGATAAGAAGAGGAACAAGGATTAGAAAACCTATTTGAAGAAATAATGACAGAAAACTTCCCTGATTTGGGAAGAAAAAGTCACACAAACACAGAGTCCCAAACAAGATGAACCCCAAAAGACACACACCAACACACGTCATAATTACAATGACAAACGTAATGACAATGAGAGAATTTTAAAGACTGCAAAAGAGAGACAGAGACTTACCTACAAAGGTTCTCCCATTAGATTATCAAATGATTTCTCAGCCAAAACAGATCAGGCCAAAAGGGATTGGAATGAAGTATACAAAGTAATGAAAAGCAAGGGACTAAATCTAAGAATATTCTATCCAGCAAGGCTATTATTAAAAAATTGAAGAGGAAATAAGGAGCTTCACAGACAAAAAAGGCTAAAAGAGTTTATCACTACCAAGCCAGCAATGTAATAAATGCTAAACAGAATGTTGTAAAAAGAATAAATAGAAAGGGAAGAAGGAACACAGGTATAAAGAAAAAACTGGCTACAAACAAGAACCTACCAATAATAACATTAAATGTAAATGAACTAAATGCTCCAATCAAAAGACATAGAGTGACTGAATGGATAAGAAAACATGACACTTATCTATGCTGTCTACAAGAGACCCACCTCAGAACAATGAACTCACACAGACTGAAAGTGAAGGGATGGGAAAATATTTTCCAAGCAAATGGAAATGAAAAAAAAAAAAAAAAAAAAAAAAAAAAAAAGTACTGGATAACAATACTTATATCTAACAAAATAGACCTCAAAGTGAAGGTCATAACAAGAGATAAGAAAGGCCACTTAATAATTCTAAAGGAATTGATACAACAAGAGGATATAACTCTGGTAAACATATATGCACCAAATGTAGGAGCTCCCAAATACATAAAAAAAAAAAAAAAAAAAAACAAAAAAAAAAAACCTTCTGGAAGATATCAAAGGAGAGATCGACAGCAATACAATCATACTAGAGGACTTTAATACCCCATTGACATCACTGGATAAATTCTCTAGACAAAAATATCAGCAAAGAAACAGAAATCCTAAATGATTAACTACATCAGATGGACTTAATTGACATCTTCAGAGCATACCACCCCAAAGCTACAGAACACACATTCTTCCCAAGTGCACATGGGACTTTTTAAAAGATAGACCACATATTGGGACACAGGCAAATTTTCTTCAAATTCAAGAAGATTGAAATCATATCAAGAATCTTCTTAGATCACAATGGCATAATATTATAAATAAACTACAATAAAAATAACCACAAAAAATCAAACAGTTGGAGATTAAATAGCATGTTATTAAACTGTGATTGCGTTATCAAGGAGTTCAAAGAAAAAATTTTTAAAAATCCTGGAAACAAATGACAATGAAAGCAAAACAATCCAAAATCTATGGGACACAGTGAAAAAGCATTCTTGAGAGGGAAGTTCATACCATTACAGACCTACCTCAAAAAAACAAGAAAAAAATGGTAATAAATTATCTAACTTAAAAAATTAGAAAGAGAGCAATAAGAAAAGTCCAGAGTGAGCAGAAGGAAGGAAATAATAAAGATCAGAGTGGAGATAAATGACATAGAGACAAAAAAAAAAAATCCACAATACAAAAGATCAATGACACCAAGAGCTGGTTCATTGAAAGGATAAAAAGATTGATGAATTTCTATCTAGGTTCACCAAGAAGCAAAGAGAGAGGGCCGAGGCAAAATAACAATAGACCCCACAGAAATACAAAGAATTATTAAAAAAAAAAAAAATACCATGAGCCACTCTATTCTAATAAACTGGTCAACCTAGAAGAAATGGACATATTCCTAGAAAAATACAACCTTTCAAAACTCAATCAGGAGCAATAAAAAAAAACCTGAATAGGATGATAGCCATGGAGGAAATTGAAGCAGTTATCAGAAAGCTTCCAGCAAACAAAAGCTTTGGGCCAGATGGCTTCACAGGGGAATTTTACCAAACAGTCAAAAAAGAACTAAAACTATTCTCCAAATACTATTTAAAGAATTCAAGAGGAGGGAACACTTCCAAGCTCGTTCTGTGAAGGCAGCATCACCCTAATACCAAAACCAGATAAAGACACTATAAAGAAAGAGAATTAGAGAGTTACAGGTCAATATCTCTGATGAACATAGATGCTAAAATCCTCAACAAAATCCTAACAAATCGGATCCAGCATTATTTGTGAAAGATCATACACCATGACCAAGTAGGATTTTTCCAGGGGATGCAAAGATGGTATACAATATCCGCCAATCAATGAACATGATACATCACATAAACAAATTGAGAGATAAAAATAGCATAATCATATCAATCGATGAAGAAAAATCATTTGACAAAACCCAAGACCCTTTCTTGATAAAAACTCTTGCAAAGTGGGAATAGAGGGATCATACTTCAACCTAAAAAAGCTTTATATGAAAAACCTGCAGCCAACATCATACTCAATGGGCAAAAACCAAAACCATTTCCCCTAAAAACAGAAGCAAGACAGGGATACTCACTCTTACCACTCCTGTTTGAAATAGTACTGGAAGAGCTAGCCATAGCCATCAGACTAGAAGAAGAAATAAAAGGTATCCAAATTGAAGAAGAAGTAAAGCTGTCACTATTTGCAGGTGACATGATATTGTACATAGAAAACCCTAAAGACTCCATCAAAAAACTACTAGATTTAATAAAAGAATTTGGCAATGTAGCAGGATAAAAAATTAACACCCAGAAATCTATGGCTTTTTTATACACCAATAATGAACTCACAGAAAGAGAAGGAAAAAAAAAATTCCACTTACCATTGCACCAAAAATTAAGATACCTAGGAATAAACTTAACTAAGGATGTAAAAGACCTGTATTCAGAAGCTACAGGGTATTGAAAAAAAGAGATAGAGGAAGACATAAACAATTGGAAGAATATACTATGTTCATGGATTGGTAGAATCAATATCATTAAAATGTCCATACTATCCAAAACAATTTATAGATTTCATGCAATCCCCATTAAAATACTAATGGCATTAAAATACTAGTTTCACATGCCTAGAACAAACTCTCCAAAAATTCATATGAAATTTAAAAAAGACACAGCAGTCTTGAAAAAGAAGAACAAAGTTGGAGGGATCACAATACTAGATATCAAGCTATATTCCAAACCACAGTTCTCAAAACTGCCTGGTTCTGGCACAAGAACAGACTTAAAGACCAATGGAACAGAACAGAGAACCCAGAAATCGACCAAAGCCATTATGGTCAATTAATATTTGACAAGGGAGGCAGGAGCATGCAATGGAATCAAGACAATCTCTAATAAATTGTTTTTCAAAAAATTAGACAAATGCATGCAAAAACATTGAAACTAGACCACCAACTTACACCTTACACAAAAATAAACTCAAAATGGATAGAGAACTTAAATGTAAGGTGGGACACCATAAAAATCATAGAAAAATCCATAGGCAGCAAAATATCAGACATATGTCATAACAATATCTTTACCAATATAGCTCCTATGGCAATGGAAACTAAGGGAAAAGTAAACAAATGGGACTACATCAAAATAAAAAGTTTCTGCATAGCAAAAGAAATCATCAATAAAACAAGAAAGCCCAACTACATGGGAGAACATATTTACCAATGTTATCTCCAATAATGGTTTAATCTCCAAAATTTACAGGGAACTCATACAACTTAACAAAAAGAAAATAAATAATCCAATCAAAAAATGGGCAAAGAACCTAAATAGACAATTTTTGAAAGAGGACATACAGAAGGCCAAGAGACATATGAAAACATGCTCAAAGTCACAATCATCTGAGAGATGCACATCAAAATGACAGTGAGGGCCCATCACACTGTCAGAATGGCTATCATCAACAAATCAACAAACAACAAGTGCTAGCGAGGATGTGGAGAAAAAGGAACCTCATGCACTGCTGGTGGGAATGCAGACTGGTACAGCCACTGTGGAGAACAGTATGAAGTTTCCTCAAAAAACTAAAAGTGGAACTGCCATTTGACCCAGTAATCCCACTTCTAGGAATATATCCCAAGAAACTAGAAACACCAGTCAGCAAGGACATATACACCCTTATGTTCATAGCAGCACAATTTAAAATAGCTAAGATTTGGAAACAGCCTAAGTGTCCATTAGCAGGTGAGTGGATTAAAAAAACAGCGGTACATCAACACAATGGAATACTATGCTGCTGTAATAAGGAAGGAACTCTTACCATTGGCAACAGCACGGGTGGATCTGGAAAGCATTATGCTAAGCAAAATAGCCCATCGGAGAAAGATAAATATCACATGATCTCACTCATTTGTGAAATATAATGAACAACATAAACTGATGAACAAAAACAGATCCAGTGACAGAAAAGCATTTAACAGAACGTCAAACTTCAGTGGGAAGGCAGGGGTGGGTGGGTAAGAGATCAACCAAAGGACTTGTATGCATGCATAAAAGCAGAACCAATGGACACAGACAGGGGGTGAGGGCATGTGCTAGGGGGTGGGGGTGGCCGGGGAAAGGTCAATGGGGGGAAAAGGAGACATATGTAATATTATATGTAATACTTTAAACAATATAGGTTTTTAAAATAAATAACACACTAAAACTTGTATAAAGACCTCACTGAAACCGGTTTGGCTCAATGGATAGAGCATGGGCTTGGGGACTGAAGGGTCCGGGGTTCGATTCCAGTCAAGGGCATGTACCTTGGTTGCGGGCATATCCCCATTAGGGGGTGTGCAAGAGGCAGCTGATCAATGACTCTCATTGATGTTTCTAACTCTGTATCTCTCTCCCTTCCTCTCTGAACAAAATCAATAAAATATATTTTAAAATAAAATAAAATAAATTAAAACTTGTATAAAGACCTGACAGAGGTTTTAGCACCCTGACTTTTACCTTCTGTGCTCCCTCTTTGACTTCCTCCTCTCTCTGCAATTGCTTCTCCCCGCCTTTCCACTGTTTTCCTTTCCCAGTGTTTATTCCTTATTCTATTTCACCCAAATGTACGGCCTGTGAAAGCCTACTTTGAACAAAACCACTGTTGAATCCTGAACTTCGATTTTCCTGTTCTTGATGTAAAGTTTGCCAGTTTATGCTCTTAGAAGTCTCTCTTTCTCTCAACAAAAGAATCGACTAAACGAAATTATTTTTATTTGCCTGTTGCTCTTGGCTGATTTTCTTATGTGCGTCAGAGACTTTTAAAATGTTCCCAACTCTAGATCCAAGAAGCTCATAAAATGATTGAGGACAAAATAAAAGATCCTCCGCTTTCAAAGGGGAGCGCGGGATCACAGGCCTCACCGACCATTGGGAAAGGAATCCAGGATTGTGGAGCCCTAACCAGCAACACATCCATGGTCTGTATGAGCTTCCACTCTGTCTGCCCCAGACATCATCAGGCCCTTAATTAGCAGCTTAGCTCCAGGATGGTCACAACGATTGGCAAGTACCGTTGCACTCCTAAATGCACATCCAGGTCTCCTCAGACCTCCCAGGATCCCTGCCCCAGCCTACACACAATCAAGAGTTAAGGTTTGGCCCAGTCGAGGGTTGCCAGGATCCTGCCCTAACACTCACAACCCAGGACATAACCACACTCCACCTTAATTTCCTTTTCTGAAAAATAAGGGAGTTGAACTGATTGTCTATGTTACACTCCAGCTGCAATGATATTAAATCATCTACCCCTAAGGATAAGGACAAGACAGGAATATAGCAACCTGGAAAAAAAAAAAAAGTTTATTTGTTAGAAGGGTGGACTCTCAGGTTTCATTTTTCCGGTGATAGAGGCCCCAAAATTCTGGATTCAGGCTTCCTGGGATGGCCTTATGATCTCACTGTGCCTCAATTGCCTCATTTATAAAATGGGGATGAGCGCATTTATTTTCAAAACAACCTTGTGTTAAATGTGTTCATGTTGTAAAATGCTTGGAGTAGTGCCTGGTACACAGTAAACGCCATATAAGTGTTGATTAAATAAGCAAATCATTTTATTCTGTCGCTGCAATGTTTGTAGCATAAATTTAAAATTTAAGAAAGGTTCACAACAGAAGGGGGGGGGGGAAGAACTGAGATGCCATGTAACTTGTATATCACATACACTGTTGTCCAATAACCCATCACTAAAACATCTGGGGTCCAGACTCTACAGTACACTGTGAATTTAGGGAAACTAACACATTGTAACGCATTCCCACTGAAACATAAGATAACAATTTGTATGATTTCTTTTCTCATCAGAAATGCCACAGTTGCTCATGGGAAATTTAGGTTAGGAGTTTCTCTTTTTAACCCTGCAAAAACATTTAACCACACCCAGCAGGAGAATACATTTTATTTTGTGGTGCTAAGACTTAAAGGATTGTAAACAGAAAACCAGGCCTAGCACAGCTGCACTTCTTTAGAGAAAACAATGAGCCAGACTAACAAGAAGTTTAAAGGGCCATATCTTACGTGCTGAGTCCCCTGGCGTGAATCCTCACTCAGTAAACACCTAGAATGGAGAGGACATTGCTACATCCGCCAGCTTGCTGGATCAAAACTACTTTTGCTTACTAAATAGGTGCCACAATCTGAACTCATGCATAATTCAGACAGGTGCTACTGCACTGCTAACACAGAAAAAGTATTCCAGTTTCCCATTAGATTTTAAAGGGAGGAAACTATCAACAACACCCTTACCTGTTTCTCTCCCTGGAGAACTAAACCTCACCATACCTTTACATACAAATTGAAATAGCTCACAAGTGTATTTTAGAATAATAATGTATTAGAACTTTCCTGATGGAGATGATGGAAACATCAGTCTAGTGATGGCGGTTCACCTTCCTCTTTAAAAAGTGCATTTCAGCTTTGGGAAGAGACACAGACCTTGCTTAGTGAGAAAACTAAAGCCTGCAATGCAATCATTACCATTAAAGTGTTATTAAAACCCAACAAGAAATGTTTTTAAAATATTTTTTTTATTGATTTCAGAGAGGAAGGGAAAGGGAGAGAGAAATAGAAACATCAATGATGAGAGAGAATCATTGATCAGCTGCCTCCTGCATACCCCAAGAAACACACACACAGCCTTGGGCGGTGTGGCTCACATGGTTGAATGTCTCCCACGCACCTGTAGCTCAGCAGATTCCATTGACTATTAGGGCATGTGTCTGGGTTTCAGGTTTCGGACTCAATCCCCAATAGGAGGTGTGTAGGAGGCAACAGATAAATGTTTCTCTCCCTCTCTGTGTCTCTCTCAAATCAATAAAAACATACACACACACATACATATATACCAAAGTCCAATACACGAAATTCGTGCATGGAGGTGGGGGGGGTCACTCAGCCCAGCCTTCACCCTCTCCAATCTGGGACCCCTTGAGGGATGTCCGACTGCCTATTTAAAGCAATCCCAGTAGGATAGGGCCTAAACGGGCAGCTGGACCTCCCTCTCACAATCCAAGACTACTGGCTCACTGGCTCGCCTGCCTGCCTTCCTGATTGCCCCTAACTGCTTCTGCCTGCCAGCCTAATTGATGCTTAACTGCTCCCCTGCCAGCCTGATTGCCCCTAACTGCCCTCCCCTGAAGGCCTGGCCATCTCCCCCGCAACTACCCTTCCCTATAGGCCCAGTTGCCCCCAACTTCCCTCCTCTGCAGGCCTGGTCACCCCTAACTGCCCTCCCCTGCAGGCTTGATTGCCCCCAACTACCTTACCTTGCAGGCCTGGTCCCTCCCAATTGCCCTTCCCTGCTGGCCATCTTGTGGTGGCCATCTTGTGTCCTTATGGGGGCAGCCATATTGTGTGTTGGAGTGATGGTCAATCTGCATATTACTCTTTTATTAGATAGGATAGAGGCCTGATGCAGGGGTGGGGGCCAGCTGGTTTACCCTGAAGGGTATCCTGGATTAGGGTGCGGATTCCCTTGGGACATGGGGCAGCCTGGTCGAGGGGCCTGTGGTGATTTCAAACTGGCCACGGTCCCTGGTGACCCAAGCAGAGGCCCTGGGATCTGGGATTTATTTATATTCTATAATTGAAAGTTTGTAGCCTTGAACAGAGGCCAGGGCTGGCCAGGAAGTTTGGCTTCCTCCATCACTGGGGAACCCAAGCCTCCTGCTCACTCTGTGGCTGCAGCCACCTTAGTTGGGTTAATTTGCATACTCACTTCTGATTGGCTGATAGGTATGGCTTGTGGGTGTAGATGAAGTATAGTCAATTTGCATATTACTCTTTTATATTATATATATCAGGCTGGCAGGGGAGTGGTTAGGGGTGATCATGATATATATATATATATATTCTAACACACACTTCCAAGCAGCACAGTCCCCATCAAACCTAAATGAGCACCATAGTTCATATATATTCTGACACCAGGGACAAATATGGTAAAGATATTTTGTATGAATTGTGATTTATATTAGATCCAGAGAAGACAAATTGGGAGCTCAAACAACTAGTTAAAAGGTTCCCAAACAACACTTGAGTTTGTACTAAGGCCGAGTAAGAACTCAAGCTAAAATCCCGTGTACAAATTCACTTGCACATATGTGACACAACATTGACTACTTAAAGAGATCCTTGTTCAGATAGGCAGTGTGTAAATGTGGGGTCTGTTACTAGGTCATGCTTTCCACTCTTCATTCTTCAGGCTTTCATTGCACGCCATTAACTAGCCCATTTAACAAAGCATGGAGGTCTCTGGGGACCTAGTCTCCCGGAGACCCTCTGAAGGCCCACAGAGGGTTATCTAAACCGAAATTGGCAGGCCTGGCAGATAAGGTTAACGGAACTCGCCTCTCCGGGGAAAGACGTAGGAGGGGGTCAAACGCAGAAGCCCTAAAGGTTCTTAGGAATCCACTTGCATGTAGCACTTGAGAGAGGAAGGAAAGGCGGCCACGATCCGAGATTAAGAGAAGGCGCAAGTAAATATAGGCGTGGGGGCAGCTCTGGCCTGATTCTACAAGGCCAGTTCTGGAGGGCGTTGCGAAATCCCCGTCAAAACTTGAAGCCCCGCGCTCCCCCCGCAGCTGAGACCGGGATTCCAAATAACTTGGAGCTGGAGCGAGAGAAAAACAACAGTCCCCGCTCCAGGCCCTGTGTCCCCTGTCCCGTGCTCCGCCTCGGCGGCGTCATCACCTCCTGGAGCCGCTGGCGAGCAGCTGGGTGGCCGCACGCCCGGGACTGTGTGTCTTGCAGGCTGGGCTCTCAGCCTGGGGACGCGGCGCTTCCCGGCGGGCGCGCCCGCCACCCCTGTCACCCCGGGAACGCGAGGGGACCTGGGGGCGCCAGACACTGCGAAGGGGGGCACGTCTGGGTGGGGGAGGAAGGGTGCACCCAGCAGAGGGAGACCCCCATCTAGGCCTGGAGCCAGGGTGGCTCTGCGCTCCCGCAGCCTCCCGCCCCGAAGAAAGTGCGCGCCCAAGTTGCCGGCGTCCGCTCCGCAGGAACTGGACGGGCCGGGGCGCGAGGGAGGCCCCCTGGCCCCTGGGGAGGGGAGGCGGGTCCCGTGAAGCCGCAAGGCGCTGGCGCCAGCCGCTGCCAAGGTCCCGTCCAAGTTCAAGGCGCGGAGGGGGCGAGGCCAGCGGAAACCAGACTCCCTCCCGCGGGAGCTCTGCGCGCTGGGACCGCGGCGCGGCTCCTACCTGAAGGACCGGGCGGCCGTGGGTGGGCACCTGTGTGAGGGCGGCGGCTGGATCTCGGGGCTCGGGCGCAGCTGGCACAGCTGGAGGCGCGGGAGGAGGGAAAGAGGAAGGGCCTGCACTGGGACCGGGTTCCGCGGCCGCCCGGAACTCGCCACCCGGATTCGCCCGGGCAGGGGTGGGGCGAGGCGATTCTCAGTCCGGGTGCCTGGTAGTGCAGGCTGTCACCCCCACGGAGCTGACGGGCTCAGGTCACCTGGCCTTGTCCAAGTTCTGGTCCTGGGTTCCTATTCTCTTTCCCCCCTCCCCCCCAACTTTTCATTAAGTCAACAGCATCCATCTAGGCCGGGATGCTAATTGGCACTAGTGTCTTTAATTTCAGGTACTCCTGAGCCGCCATGCGCCAAGGCACTGTTCTAGGAGCTTTGCTTTTATTATCAAAGTCTCATCTATTGCGGCTAGTAGGCACCATTAGCCCATTTTACAAGGAGGGGGCACAGCTGATACCACAGGTGAAATAACTTGTCTGGGTGACAGTTTTAAAGGAGGGGCTTTCCTCGTAAGCCTTCTTCCAAAGCCTAGAGTAGGCATTATGGCTGATTTACAGATAAGGAAACCAGAAACTTGAAACAAGCTGCCTACGGTCACCCAATTTTAGAATGCAGGAGATTAGGAATTTGTGTCTTGATATCTTTTAAAGCTCCAGCTAGCTGGCCTTCAGAAATCTTAGCATAAAATAACAAACCGAGAGTAAAACATGAAGAATTCCCATTGCACCCATGGAACTGCTCAAATAGAGCCAGTTGGACGTTTTTAGTCTACTTAAAATAACGTGTCACGAAAAAGAGAACCAGTTGTCATGTGGCTGGACTAGCAGCCCTTTGGGAAGATAATTTTGAACAGAGGCCAGCTCTAGCCTCATTACACAATAACGCATTCGGCCAGAGCCAAAGGAAGCAATCGTGTCCACATGCACCCAACGGTTCACAACGATGGCCACTTTAAAGCGCTTACTGGATATTGCACACCAAGACTGGCCAAGTTACATAATGTCTTACTCCACACATGGAGCTCCATGAAATGAAAAATAGACTATCCCAGGCCAAGTCCAAAGTGGGGGTGGATGGGTGACCTTATAGTCTGGAACTCTTGTTTTCCTGTAACCTATAGTTGCTCAGCTCTCCTTGGACTGCATTTTTCTCTCTTGAGCACATCTTTTCCTAATGATAGGAGAGTCACACAGCCGTCACTCTTTCCTTGCTGACAGACATGATTGATGTCTTTTCAATCCTAGGATACTGACAGATTTTTACAATTAAACACAAGGCCCCCGGAGCATAGAGTATTGCCTAAGAGAAGTTTGGCAAGCGTAAGATAAGCATGTTACTGAAAGGCTGAATCCCCTTGCCTCCCTTCTTTCTCAAGTTTTATTAATCACAGATGATTTGGTATTATACACACAAATAGCTGCACTCTTACAAAATTACAGTGCTTGTGACTAAGAAGTCTTCAGAATTACAGTGCTTTTGACTAAGAAGCAGCAGGCTATAAAATTGCATCCCAAATTCCTAAGTGACATTAATATATATATATATATATATATATATATATATATATATATATATATCTCATTTGGCACTAATCTACAACAATAGGTCGTTTAAGTGTAAGTAGAAATGTAATTATTTAAGTGCCCTCATAATGATTGAATTTCTGCTTTCTTTGAGCTAGAGAAATAAAATAGGAAAAGGTCATGTATTGCTTAGAGATAAACTTAAGTGATGGACTACCACAGATAAGTTTTAGATAGACTATGTAATTATTTCTATTCCGCTGAGAGACTTACTGATTGTTGGAGGTTGTAATTTTCCCAACTCTTGCATATCTTCCGAGATTTTGTCAATGTAAGAACATCCAAATCTATAGAGAATTTTGATGAATGTGTATTGGAGCCAAAAGGAGGATATGCCTGGAATCAATATCTCAACAAACTGAGAAAAATGCTCAGAGTATGGCAATTTGTGGCTTCTTTTATCTATTTGGACTTAAGGATAATTTAAGGAAGATTACATGCATAAAGGTGGGGGAAAACAGATATAAGTATTTTCTCATTTATAAGTCATAAAGTCCACTATATTGCAGGCACTCTTTTGGTAACTGAAGATGCTGCCTGATCCAAACAGAAGAATTCTGTGCTTTTCTGTAGAAAAGACTGACATAATCTGACCTTTGTTTTAGAAGGACCACACTAACTTCTATCTATACATATAAAAGCCTAAATGACTATTACATTGACCAGTCTGTACTACACACACTATAATCACCAGCGGGGCAGAGGCTCAACACAGGAGCTGCCCCCTAGTGGTCAGTGCACTCCCACAGTCAACCTCCCATGGCCAGCCAACCTCCTGCAGTCCCTTCCCCCAGCCAGCTGGCCCCAAATGGCCCCGATTGGGACTGGGCAAGATAGCCCTGATCATCCAGGCTGAGGGATCCCCCACCTGTGCACCAATTTGTGCACCAGGCCTCTAGTATAGAGAATAAACTGCTTAGGGTTGAGGGTAGAAGCATGAAGACAAAGCCACAGCCCAAATGATGATAGCCTTGAGTGATAGTCATGTAGGTGTTGGAAGTGGTCAGAATCTGCATTTTGGTATAAATAAAAGGAAACCAATATTCAGGAAAACTAAGGAAGGAGAACTAAATATTCAGGATTAGCCTTACTCAGTGAAGAAATTAGTTATGTTCTGACAATATCAAGTTTATGAAGAGATGAATTAGTGAAAGCATTAGTGGGGTCAATCAGCTCCATTACAGCTGCATTTTTTATCTTCAGGTAGGCAAATGCTCTATTTCTTAATGAAATATAAGTTGGAGCATTTGCAATTTGCCCTGTTCTACCACTTTTAGACCAATGCCTCTATCATGAACATGCTTATTGCATAATTAGAGACATTTTTTTCCCCCCACCAAGTTTTGACTTAGTCTTCACCTAAATCAGGGGTGGGAAATGTCTGGCCCATGGGCCCATATTAGGGCCATAAAATCATTTGGTCTAGCCCTGCCAAGGCATTAGGGATGAATTGATTAAATGTTTGACCAAATATAGCAGGCTAATTTTTTAAGTTGATAATTCTGTATGGCCCACCAATGATGTTATAAATATCCAAATAACCCTTGACAGAAGAAAAAAAAAGTTTCCCCACCCCTGATCTACATAAACATACAACCAATTCAACATTTTAATTCATAACTGTAGTGATGGTTGAAATCGTATATTATACCTTTAGTTTCAAAATCATCTACTTTCAGACTTCATGATACATTATTCTTTGCATTTTTTCAAGTAAAATATTTCTACAAACATTTATTTGAATGTGCACTTTCCTATTTAAGTTTAGATTTAGAAAGTTACGTTTGTTATACCCGCAAATGTTTATACTTAGAGTAGAAATGGAAGGACTCGTTATAAAGGTTTCTTTAATGATAGTAAGAATGGCAAAATTTCCCAGGGTGAGAGCCACTTGGATCCCTGCCCATATGCCTTCTAATCTTTTAGAACCTCCAGAGAATTCTGTAAGTGTTTCCTTGGCAAACATTTACTAATAGCTAAGGGGTTTGAAAACATTTTCATCTCCCTGCATAATTTTTCATTTTCCAGCAGAAATCTTATCCTATGGACACTATTACTAAATTGTTGCTGGCTTAGGTTTTCACACTTGTGCAATCTGGCACATTAAAGGTGCACTTTCAAACTCATGCCTTAGGCTTTTTGTAAGGCCAGTCAAGACATCCCTATCCTCACACCACAGATATAACAGAAGTAACTCTCAGAAACCTCTCAGCTCTCAGCTTCAGTTGAGCTCAGAGTGGTCCCAGAAGTCAAAAATCCCCCATAAGGACAAAGTGGAAAATGAAATATATATATATGTGTGTGTGTGTGTGTGTGTTATATATTATAAAATAAAAATGTTTTATACATAAATATACATGTTTTATATTTATGTTGTATATTATAAAATATAAATATGTTTTACATATAATATTTATGTTATGTATTTTATATTTATATATAACATATGTAGGGTGTTCCCCCAAAAGTATACATGTTCTTTGAATAATTATAGAGGCAGTGTTTATTAAAATGCATTTCATTTTCAAAATTGAGCTATCAGACCTGGCCGATGTAGCTTAGCTATTGAGTGTCAACCCATGAACCAAGAGGTTGTAGTTTGATTTCTGGTCAGGGCACATGCTGGGATTGCAGGCTTAGTCCCCAGTGCGGGGCATGCAGGAGACAGCTGATCAATTTTTCTGTCTCTCTATCTTTCTCTCTTCCTCTCTCTCTCTAAAAAAAGAAAAATAAAAAATAATAAAAACATTTAAAAAAAGAAATTTTGAAAAATTGAGCTATCAGATGTTAAAGTGTATATACATTTTTGGGGACACCTTGATATGCTATATGTTATTTATATATGTGAGATATATATATATATATATATATATATATATATATATATATATGCACATACATACATACACACACACACACACACGTGCGCGCGCACACGCACACACACACACACACACACATATAGTTTAGAGGCCTGATGCATGAAATCTGTGCAAGAGTAGGCCTTCCTTTTCCCAGCTGCCAGCACCAGCTTCCCTCTGGCACCCAGGCTTCCCTCTAGCCACCGGCAGGCATCTGGAAACCCAGGCTTCCCTTGCAGCCTTGGCTTTGTCCAGAAGGATGTCCAATCTAATATTATGCTTTTATTATTATATATACTAGAGGCCTGGTGTGTGAAAATTCACGCACGGAAGGGGTGGTCCCTCAGCCTGGCCTGCCCCTTCTCACAGTCTGGGAGCCCTCAGGGGTGGGAGGCAACCCCGCAATCAGGGGAAGCCGACACTCCATCACACCCCTGCTGCTGCCACTACTGGCAGCACAAGCCTTGGCTGGCCCTGTTTATCTGAGCCTCAGGCAGCCCTGGGCAGTTGGGCAGCTGCCATTCAAGGTTTGCCTGCACCTTGGGCCATCACTGGGTGGCTGGGAAGCTGAGGGGACTGGGGGACTCTGGAGGCAGGTATGTAGAGCAACCGGGCCTGCCTGGGAGTGGTCCTGGCCTTGCCACGTGCCTGCCACCCCAATGGGGCTGAGGGGACTGGGCACCGCCATTTTGTGGTTGTGGGCCCCGCCATCTTTGAGGGTGGGGCAGTCAATTAGCATATTCTCTCCTTATTGGCTGTGAGCACCACCATATTTTCGACAGTGTGAGGGTCAATTAACATATTCCCTCTTTATTAGATAAGCTATAACTAGTGGCCTGGTGCACAAAATTTGTGCATGGAGTGGGGTTCTCTCAGCCCAGCCTGCATCCTATCCAGTCGGAGACCCCTTTGGGGATGTCTGACTGCCGGTTTAGGAGATCGGGCCTAAACTGGCAGTAGAACATCCCTCTTGCAATCTGGGACCTCTGGCTCCTAACCACTCACCACCTGCCTGGCTGATCACCCCAAACTGCCTCTGCCTGCCTGATCACCCCTAACCACACCTGCCTGGCTGCCTGATTGTCCCTAAGCACTCCCCTATTGGTGTGATCACCCTTAACTGCTCTCCCCTGCTGGCCTGTTGACCCTAATTATCTCTGCTTTGCCCCACAACCAGGATCCGGGCTTCCCTCCCTCTGGCCGGCCACTGGCTCCCAGGACCTGGGCCTGCTTCAACCAGGCTGGATGCAACCTCAGGGGACCAAGGGAGGGAGGCTTCATCCAGGCTGCAGCCACAGGCACCTGGGACCACAGGGGGTGCGGCTTGTCCCTCTGCTGGGCCAAAGGTGCAGGTGCAGCTGCTGGCACCTGGGACCCTGAAGCAGGTGGCTTGTTCCTCTCCTGAGCCACAGTCTGGCTGATCCCCAATCCTCTCTCCCCAGTGTGGAGTGTCTGAGCTGTTATGGTGTGATGGCATGAGAGCATGATGACTATTTGCATATTAGCTCTTTATTATATAGGATTTTTTAAAGATATATTTTATTGATTTTTTACAGAGAGGAAGAGAGGGATTAGAAACATCAATGCGAGAGAATCATCGATCAGCTGCCACCTGCACACCCCCTGCTGGGGATGTTCCCGCAACCAAGGTACATGCCCTTGACCGGAATCGAACCTGGGACCCTTCAGTTCGCAGACAGATGCTCTAACCACTGAGCCAAACCAGTTTCGGCAACTCTTTATTATACAGGATTTTAACTTGTCACAGTCTGTCTTCAAGTGGATATTATCATACACCACTTCACATCTTGTATAGAAACTTCACTGTAACAAAATTTCATTTCTCCTGGGTGATCTTTGTGCAATTATTGTCATGTATTTTACTTTCACTGATGTTATAAAACTGACATTACATTATTATTTGTTTAAACAGTTAATTATCTTTAAATATATTTAAATAATAAGAAACTTCTATTTTTTTTTTCTCCTTTGCATTTACTGTTTTTAGTGTTTTCTATTTCTTGGCATGGATCATTATTTGTATCTGGCAAAATTTTATTTCCACTTGCAGGACTTCTTTTAACACTTCTTACACTACAAATCTGCTGGTGAGGAAAAAAATTAAATCTTTTATATATGAAAAATATGTTTTAAACATTTTAAAAAATATTTTCACTCAGTCTAGAATTATAAATTGAGAGGATTTTCTCCCCTTGTGAGTACTTTAATGATGTCGCTCTACTATCTTCTCCCTTACACTGTTTCCGATGAGAAATCTTTTGTAATCCTTGTGTTTATTCCTGTGTATAGTGTGTCTCTTTTCTTCTGACTACTTAAAATGTTTTCCTTTTCATCATTGGTGTTGAGCAATGTGATTTTTATGTGTCTTGATGTAGCAGCTTTCTTTATATCCTGTGCTGCTTGCTATTCACTAAGCTTCTTTGATTTGTGGGTTTATATTTTTTACTATATTTTGCTAAATTGGGGAATTTTTTAATCATTCTTTTTTCAGATGGGGAATATATATATATATATAAAGTTTGGGTCTCTAGATGGGGCTGAGGAGGAAAAGGAGTAAACCAAACCATAGGGTTAGGACCTCGGCAGGCAATTGAGTGTGGGGACGGCCAGCAGGACCATCCCTGCAGCTGCCAGAGACTGGCTGGTTCCTGGCTGGAGGGTTTCATGCATCTGCTCCGTGCTGCCTAGCAGGGCGATGCCCGTCGGGGCTGTGCATAGGTTACGGGAAGGCATGGCCTGGGGAGTCGGAGCCTTGACCCCACGCAGTAACCAGTTCTGGGCATTGGAAATTCAGCCAGTTCTCTGCACCCTGAGTCGCCCCACTGTTGCGTCCCCAGAGCACTCATGGTGCCTTCATGGTGCCTTCTTCCATCACAGCCCCCTAAGCTTGCAGCCATGGAGTGTGCTGTCATAGGTTTGAGTGCAGAGAACATGGAAGACCCGTGGGTGATAGCAGGCGCCGGGTTCTGGCTGGGAAGGCGGTCGTGTGGGTTTGTGGGTTTGAGCGCTCACAGTCACAGTGTTGGAGGTCTCTTTCTTAGTGTCTCAGAGAGCTCGGTGGTGAGGAAATGCAGGTCTCGTTCTGCGTTGCAGTTTCCATGAGAAACTTCGCCTTTGAGGGAGTCAGAGGAGTTGGCTGGGTACGCCTGCAGCAGAGAGACAGCCTTCTCTCTAACCTCTTCACAGGTGGAGTGGTCGCCCGAAGCCCAGGCACTGCTCAGTGTATCCTGCTGTTCCACAGAGTTCTCTGAGCAGTGTCCCTCTTCCATAGGAAGAAACGTGTGTGCTGTGCACAGTCACTGCCCGTCCTGGGCCGGCAGGGGCACCCAGCCCTGGAACTGTTCTCCCGTTGGGTTCTCAGAGGTCGGACAATCATTGTCCAGAATTCCCTGGTTTAACAAAGAAAATTAATTTCCTGGTGAGGCCCCTGGTTAGAAAGGAAGGGAAGTGGGGAGAGGAAAAGGAGCTGAGCTGCCTCTTCCCTGCCAGCCCGAAAGGTGCAGAGCCCAACACATGACCTCCAGCCTGCTCACGGGCCCTCAGAGGCTGCTTCCAGAGAGACCATGAAGGCCAGGCTCTGCTCCTGTGTCCTGGTGGGTCTGGAAAGCAGGAAGCAGAGCCATGCTGTCACTTGGGCCTTGGGGCAGTGACCTCCTGGTTCTTGGCAGAGAAGGTGGCCCTGGGGTCTGACTGCTCTTCAGTGGTTGGAACTGTGTGTAGGAGCTGCTGGCGCAAGTGCGCCCCTGGGAGGCAGGTACAGCCAGCAAACCATCAACCTAATTGCCTGGGTGACAATGCCAGCATCCTGGCTGGCTGCTATGGGCACCTCCATCTTTGTCACGAAGTGGTGGTTAATTTGCATATTTCCTCTTTATTAGATAGGAGGATTTCTTTGGTGGGACAATCTATTTCTGCCCAAACATGTTACTCCACTATCCTTATAACAACAAAAAAACTCAAAAAAACAAATTTCAACCAGCTGATGGGAGGGAATGCTAGGGAATAATTATAATGGCAGCTATCAATTTTGAAAATGAAATGTAGGGAAGAAGAAAGGGGAAATAACAGAGAGGAAAGATTGACAAGCAGCATGGTGCATTGAGGAAACTTCAAGTGAATCAAAATAACATTTGGAAAGGACAGGGGTAGAAGGAAGAAAGGCTGGGTAAAGCCATATCTTAAGAGTCTTGGATGTATGGTTCTAATTTGAATGTTATCCTTCAAGATGACAATCTTTAATCTGGGTTCTATAAGCTCCCTGAAGTTTCATTCACAATTGTATGTGTGTAAACACATTTATGCCAATGGCCTGGAATTCATCAGCCTGACCTATAAAATATAATCATACATCAGTTCTTAGTTTAATTGCTGTCCATGTTCTTTGTCCCTACACTTAGCCCCTTAGATTTGAGGTATTGCTATTCCTCAAACTATGTCCTTTACCTTCTTTTACCAACTGTGACCATCACTTTTTTTTTTATGCCCCTTCACATTGCTTCAGATTTATAACTGATCCAGTCCAGCTGGCCACAGATAATCCTGGGCCATGAAAGTGGGCAGCTAAAGCCAACCAGGACTTTAAAGTGGTTACAGCTGAAGAGATCAAAGAACTTGAAGCTGGGGTATTTAATGGGCCATTCACATGGATACTAAAGGCACTAAAGAAAATGGCGAATGTTGGCATTAAGATTTTCAGTCGTCGCCGAGACCGGTTTGGCTCAGTGGATAGAGCGTCGGCTTGGGGACTGAAGGGTCCCGGGTTCGATTCCGGTCAAGGGCATGTACCTTGGTTGTGGGCACATCCCCAGTAGGGGGTGTGCAAAGAGGCAGCTGATCGATGACTCTCTCTCATCGATGTTTCTAACTTGCTATCTCTCTCCCTTTCTCTCTGTACAAAATCAATAAAATATATTTAAAAAAAAAAAAGATTTTCAGTCGTATTCTAAAACCCATGCTCAAAATGAAACACTAATCTGGAGATCAAAAATTGAAAATGAGAAGGGGCTAGACGATGGTATAGAGGGGATTTTAATAAGGTTAAAAGGGTGGTTAGCAAATGGGAAACAAGAGTGTGAATCTAGGAGTGTTCCACCCTGTCTCCAGACCACTTAGCATTGTTCCAGCACCCTCCTGACTAAGCAAGAGCTCATAATGGGGGCCAGAGAAACAGAATGGCCAAGAGCCAGGGTGGGACTAGTCCAAGTACTACAGACCTCGGAAGCCCAATCTGATCTTTGAGAAAGCATGAGAGGAGAAGAAAAAGAACAAAACTGACAGATAACCCAGAGAGCCCACTTAAAGGAGCTAAGAACTCAGGTAGTTTGAAACAAGGACAGCAGCAAGCCGGAAGAGACAAAGTTGAAAATGGTTGGATGGGTGGTCCTGAAAGGTCTAAATTTTAAAATCCTACTGAAGTTTATTTGTTGCTTCCCCTTTAACAGTCAGTTTCTCAACAAAGCTTTTTTTAAGAACTAAAAGCAGAGACATAAGGCCCCCAGAACAGAAAGAAGGAGATGGCGAAGGACAAGCAGCTCACTTTGTGTGGAGGCCATTAAGGGACCCTCAAGGAAGAAAGAACAGCCTAGACAGCTTTCCAGAGGTTACCAACAGATGGGCAGACAGCTGGAGAACTCAAGCTGTTCCAAGATGAAAGGTTTGGGTACTTAAAGGGACTTGCTCAAGGTTTTTGATCCCTCTCAGGCAGGGGTCCTCAAACTTTTTAAAGTGGGGGCTAGATCACGGTCCCTCAGAGAGCTGGAGGGCCGGACTATATGAACTACTAATTCCTACTGTAACACCTCGGCTGCGCTCACTGCCCAAAAAACCTGGCGGGCTGGATCAGACTCCTCTGCGGACCGCATGTGGCCCGCGGGCCGTAGTTTGAAGATGCCTGAGTCTATTAGGTCTAGAATGCCATATAGACCAGAAACCCAGTTTAAGGGGCCTTTGTCAGAACCTTCTCCATTCTGGAGGTAGTGGGTATTTCCTCTTCACACATCAAAGGACCCTCTCATCTCACCTTCTGCATACCCTGGGCCCTGCATCAGTTTACTAATTGTACTTGGTATTATGGATCTGGGTCCCATCTAAGCCCACAACTTATTCTTAATATTTTTAGAATATCTGCAATTGGTCCCATACAACTATCCCTATTAATTCAACCAACATTCATTAAGTGCTGCCCTCTTTTATTGCCTTGTAACTTTTGCATATAATTCACACTCATAAACAGGAGAGTCACAAACATCTCTGAACTGAAGATAAAATTATCTCAAAGAAGTCTTGGCCAAAAGAGGGACATACATTGATAATCCAAAGGTACATTTCCCAAATCCCACAGTAGCCTTCTTCCAGCAGGCTGCACTGGATATAGTAGCATCACAGGAGTGCAAAGCACATGGCATTGCTCTGAAAGCATTTCAGAATGAGAAGTTGGCTTATAGGGCAACAGAGCACAGTAAGAAAGCTTTAAAGGTAGGTTAGTGCTGGGCCTACTCACTCTCTAGGTCCCTGAAGGTGTATTAATTCCCTTTAATTCACAATAAAATCTTACCATCATGTTTAAATGTCTCCTCACATGTGCATTTGGAATTCTTTCCTCATGTTATCACAAAAAGACCTATTACACACATTGACCACCCTGGGAGCTGATGAGACAAGAGAGAGAAAGCATAGCACATGAGAGAAAGAATGACCTGTGCATTTGTAGTTGGGAGCTAACCAACGTTGAGAGGGAGGATTGTCCTTGGCGATGTTGAAGTCAATTGGTTGAAGTCTTACTAGCTCGCTGATGTAGAGGTATTTCCATCAGGTGCAAACTGTGGTTCCTGGTGCCTTCAGAGACCTGTGAGTACTAGCAGGCTGCATGTGGGCTTTGTCAAATGTTCCAAATGCCACAATAACAAAAATGATCAAGGTGTGAATATGCCTAAGCAACTTATTTACTCTTGCATTTTGTCATCTCTAATAAAGAGAATAGATAGGAAGAAAATAGATAGGGGAGGGAGATAGAAAGGGGAGAGGACACATACAGAGGCTAAGCTAATCTACATAATGAAAATATAGGAGAGAGTAGGGAAGAGAGAGGAAGAAAACCTGTGTGGGAAGTAAGGTAGAGGGAAAGTGTTAGAGCATGGGCCAAGAGGGTCTTACTAGTTTGTGGTTGCTGCAGCCATGTTTTTGGTGGTATGAGCTGTATTCCCTTTTTTGATCTTTGTGATATATAAATATCAGAAATCTTCTATCAATAAAAGTACTACTTGTGGTTATTGGACTGTGATTCTGTGACCATGACTATTAGAACTGAAGCACAAAGAACCCCAGGATTTATTAGGGTTTCAGAACTTTGATAGAAAAACTACTAAAATGAGAATTCCAAAGGTAGTCAAGGGGAAAACATAAGCTAGACCTGTATGTATATTTTTTATTCCATGTGGAAATTAGTTAAGACTCTTCCATGACTTCAGGGCATCTAACCTCTAAAGGGATTATTTCCCAACCAGTTGAGAAAAGTGTTTGTAATTTAGGGGCACATAAAAGAAAACAAACAGAAAAATGAGCTATACAGTCAGCTTGCAAAAAGCAAAATTAAATGGCAAATAAGTGAATGACAAAATATTTTACCTCACTGGGAGTTTTAAAATAAAAATGCAAAAAGATCTCAAAGGATATCCTTGTATGCACTGACTTGACACCCATGAGGCTCCCTTGTGCAGGTGACTGGCTGAGGCTGTGTTCCCTTGATCTTGGGTCATTGCTGGCTGTGATAAGTCCAAGTCAACACCTCAGCTTTCCTTGTTTTCTCTGACCTGTTTCAAGAATAATTACTCTGTACGTATGCATGCAGACATTTTAATTTTACAATTAGTCTTGCAACTCTCGGCAAAATTCTCTCGCCCTTTTTTGATGATATTGTTGTGTGCCCATATTTCCTCAAAGGAGTTAAAACAGTGATAAGTGTACAGTTCAAAAAATCAATTCTTCATTTATGGATGGGAAATAACTAGAGAGATGACACAGTGAGAGACCTGAGTGCTTCAGTTGACTGCTCAGTAAAATGTGATGCTAGGTAGCATTAATAAAAATGTCACACAGCCCGGCTGGCATGGCTTGGTGTTTGAGCATCGATCTATGAACTAAGAGGTCACAATTAGATTCCTAGTGAGGGCACATGCCAATTTGTGGGCTCAATCCCCAGTGAGGGGTGTGCAGAAGGCAGCTGATCAATGATTCTCATCATTGATATTTCTATCTCCCCCCGCCTTTGAAATCAATAAGATATACTTTTTAAAATAATAAAGTATAATTTAAGAAATAAAAGTGTCACACCTAGAACAAGGTAAAGAATATTTCCCCATTCTCTGGTTAGATGATAACCTTTATTACTTGTATATGTGTACTCTGATTGCCCCAACTGCATTGGGTGGGGGAGGGGAGCAAGGAGAAATGTTTCTCATCGCAGAGAATTGCAGAGACATTCCTCAACTCCAATGTAACAACACTATGGCTGCTTGTGTCACACTCTTCTTTGGACCTAATCATAAATTGGCTAAAGAGCAGATACCTTATGTAATTTCCCTAACTTGTAACTTCCTCCCCCATGGGAGTATTTGTATAAAAATATTGCGCAGAGACTTTAAACAATTGTCAGAGCTAAGCTTGTTTCTAAAGTCCAGGGCACAATTGAATTTGAGGTTAATGGATAGAAGTTTTCTACTTTCATTTGCTAAAACCATGGACTTGGATTTGGTCCTGGGCAGAGAAGGTGTTTTTTACAATGACATCTCCTATAAGAGGAGTTTGCTGGCTGGCTGGCTGGCTGGCTTGATGTGGATTGACTGTTTGCCAAAAGTCTATCAGCTGGCATCAGATAAGCTCTCTAATTAGTCATCTTATAAAGTTTGCAGTCATTCTTTCTTTGTCTCCTCCCTCCTTCCCTCCCTGCTTTCCTCCTTCCTTTCTCCTTTCCTCCCTCTTCTCCCTCCACCTTCCTTCCTTTCTTTTTTTTTTTTTTGCCTGTCCCCCTCCACTACCCCTCTCCCTCTCTCCCTCTCTCCCTCCCCCCCCCCCCCTCTCTCTCTCTCTCTCTCTCTCTCTCTCTCTCTCTCTCTCTCCCCTCTCTTTTTTTCCCTCTTCCCTTCCTTTCTTTCTCTCTATCATCTTCCTATAGAGTCAGAATGTTGAGCATAAAATAGTTGGTGACTAATAGTGATAACCCCAATCTTTATATAACTGTGGCCCCCAGGCCAGCCTAAACTCCTGCAAACTCAAACAAGCTTAGTAAGGTTCCAGGGCCAGCTGTATTTTATGAGGCTGAGAACTCCTCTGGGAAAGAAAACTCCCAAGGAAGGAGAGTCAAGGCCAGAGGCTTGGTCCAAAGATAATGTGCTAGACCAGACTGCGACCCTCTCCGCCAAGGACACGCAGCAGCAGAATTACTCCAGCAGCTGGAGTAAGGCACGGGGCACAGGGCCGCCTAGAGGCAGCTGGAGGAGATGAGTGCAGATGCGTGTGGGAGCCTGCACTGCAGGAATAGCAGAAGCCCAGAGGGACACAGGAGACTGACTGCTCCTGGAGAACTGGCTCAGAGCCCTGCAATTCTGCAGGCGGGAGTAAAGCCAAAGGAAAACGGTGTGGTCTAGGGAATCAGAGCGTTTTGAACTATTATGAAAAGTCTGAAAAGAAATCTGAGGCACTTCAATGAACATAGTTCCTAATCATTCATCGTGAGGAAATAGTGACAAAAGGCAACTCACCTGTGCTCTAGCAATATCCTTGGTTTCAAACACCACCTTTACATTAGAGAGAACCTGCCAATTATTCATTCTAAAGCTACTGATATGGATATTCGAAAGGAAGACTTTTTCACTGAAAGTGCACCATTAAATGTTACACATCTGTCCTATAAAGAAGTAAGAGCACAAGGTTTGCCTAAATGAAATAAGTATGTTTTTCAAAGCATAATTAAATCTGTTATAAATATTTTTTTGACAAAAATAGTATGTGCTTGTTGAAATATCCCTCTTCTACTTACTATCTTCTCTAGCCCAGAATTAATAAGAAAAGAAGGAAGCAGATTTGAGAAAAGATTTTATTGCCATTATTATTATTATTGTAAATATATAAAATGAAGTCTTTGCAGTATGTGTGGGCTTAACGGGTCATGGGCAGGCATTTCTAGGTCTTTGATAATATTTGACTTCAATAAGCTTTTTAGTAGCACCTTGTAATAATATGGTCACTGCATTTCCCAGTTTGTGGACATCCCATCTGTACATCAGTGAACACCCCCCCAAGCTTCAGCTCAGGCCCTCTCCAGCCCTGCCGTGGGCATTAAAAGATCGTGATTTACTATTGGCCCTAAAAATGCATATTGTTGGGTTCTATAATGTTTTCCAGGTGTTTTGGTGTGGTTTTGTTTTTTTGTTTTGTTTTTTTTCTTTTCTATTTCTTAGATCAAGAAAGGAGAAAAACATGTAAATTGTGTGTGGCCTGAAATCGTTGTCTTCCGGGGATCATGGCTTGCCTTATCATTCATCGTGAGAAATTTGTCTTTAGTTCTCGGAACATGTGCCCATTTCAATATTTATAAGATTTATTACTAGGGAACATAGAATAAGAAGACATGAAATGAGGCAAAGGGTAAGAATTTGGTTTTTATTTTGCCTTTGGTAGAGCGATTTTGTCTCGGTCTTAGACTGAACTTGAAATGGAGATTGTTAAGATAGGCTGGAAACAATTTTTAAGCAAGAGCAGGACCCATATTCAACTTTTTGGAACTATGCAAATGAAACCTGCCTGGAGAATAGGAAGGGATGGAAAAGATTAGTTCATCGCCTTAGAGGAGTCCTTTCAGCTGTTTTAACATACACACACACACACACACACACACACACACACACACACACCGGCTGGTGTGGCTCAGTGGTTGAATGTTGTGCTATGAACCAGGAGGTCCTGGTTTGATTCCCCATCAGGCATATGCCCAGGTTCCAGGCTCCATCCCCATGTGGCATGCAGGAGGCAGCCAATGAATGATTCTCTCTCATCACTGATGTTTCTATTTCTCTATCCCTCTCTCTTCCTCTTTGAACTCAATACAAATATATTAAAACACACACATATAGTGTCCCCCCTGCAACTTTAGTCAATTTAGCATTAAGAAAACCAAAAGGTAAGCATTTCATGATTTGTGTACACGTGTGTGTGTGTGTGTGTGTGTAAACGGTAAGTCTATTTTCAAAGCTCTTAGTATGTCTTACTTCCTATAAACCCCCCCCCCATAGACATACCTAACTGAGGTCCATATAGAAGTGGGTCTGACTGAAGACAGCAGAAAGTCCCTCAGACTACCGCTCTGCGCTTTCCTTAAGGCCATTGGATAAACACTGATTTCCAAAATGGAGTCTTTCAAAAACTCCTCCCCCGTTATAGAAAATAAACAATTCTCTTAACACATAAATACCTCGCCCCGAGTTTACAAGAACATGGGTCAGGAATTTGACCCATCACCTTAGAAAAGTTACCCACTTTACTATGGAGCTTAACAAAAGACAGGCCAAAATAATAGTGAAGCTATAAGGGGCTGGCAAAGGGGAACCTCTTTGAAGGGAGAATTGGGAGGAAAAGTAGGGCTCACTCTGTGTATAAATATCCTAAGTGAATATGGCATAAAACCGACAAAGCATAGCTGTATCCCCAAAGGATGTAAAGAAAATAGAATCTTTAGAAAGAAGGTTTGTATTGGTGCTGGGGAGAGAGCTGAAAAGAACATTTTGTAAGAAAGTCAAAGTTCAGCCAAGTACTTAGCTCTTTCAGCGAGAGACCAAAACTATCAAAATTAGAAGAAACCTTCTCTTTAAGACCAGATTGAAGAGTCTATGGCAGAGATTTTCAACAGGTGTGCCCCAACATACTGGTGTGCCACAAGAATTTTAAAACATGCAATACCTTACTACTTAGTCAGAGGCACTGACCTCTTTTCCCTTAGATTGTTAAATTTTAAAATGACAACAGCCAACACAATAGCCATCAGGTGCAAATAAAAAAAATAATACCTTGTAGGGTTTTTTTTCTGACATTGGCAAAAAATATATATATTTTTTTTTTGGTGTGCCACAAAATTTTAGTAATTAGTTTATGTGTGCCACGAGACACACACACAAAAAAAGTTGAAAATCATTGGTTTATATTATAGATCCTCGCCGCTAACTTTGCATTAATTATTTCTCTCTCTTTACTCTAAGCTCTGCAGTGTAGTTACAATGCTCCTACTCTGGCGTTGAGTCTCTAGTTATCTTTCTGCTAAAAACCTGGGACTGTTATCAGCTTCGTTGCTTGATTATTGGTATCACAAATCGTTATTGGTAAAACAAACAAACAAAATAGAATATGTTTGGCAACGATATACTAGACATTGTTTTGTTACACATATCCAGAAGATTTTAAGCTCAATAAAAAATGAGGATAATATACATGAGTTGTAGAATTTGAACATTTATGTTGAGCTTCTACTAAATTTCATCCAAGTTGAAAGAACCGAGTAATGATGTTAAAGATTTACACTAAATAGCTGAACTTTATGTCCTCTTTACTTAAAGGTGAATTAAAAATGTGCCCTCTTCCCAAAATACAAACGTCTTGCAGCATGACCTGTTTCCCCTGTGGTGTTATCATTCAACTTGTGAGCTGCAGAACTAACCTAAGGAATGACTCATCTGTCACTAGAGGGGGTTAGAGCATTTCCGTCCATCCTCAGTTGTCATGGGAAAAGAAAAGTTCTAGAAAGTTGTCCTTTCTCTCTCTTGGTCTGTGTGGGAGTATTAAACCCTCAATGGAACAGTGCTAAACCTTTTTTTCATATTTTGTTTTTCTATAAACAAGCTTTATCTGTGGCCTTGGAGCAGACAGCCAGTTCCAGGAAACACACGGCTAACAATGTCATTCCCCTTGCACTGCACATAACATAAGAACAGAGTTTAAGTAAATATTTGAATTAGGACAACTTGAAAAATTTAACTTTGGAGTCGCCTTTCCCTGGCATGTATTGATCACCTCTTTCCAGAGCAGCTGTTTCAGTGGCTTCAGTATGCCCTGCCTACACCATTTAAATGAAGCTAGTTCAATGAAACATGGAATATTCCAGCAGGTTATAACATTTTAAAAAATAACTCAGCATTTGCAGAATAGAACACAAATTAGGAGGCTCAGCTCCTGTTGCATATCAGAGAAACACTGATCTATAAATAGCAAAAGAGCAGCACCTAGTGCTAAACGCAGACATAGCAGAAAGATCTCAGGTCACAACTGGCTTATTACATTTTAAGTTAATGTTACTATTAAATGGTTTTTCCCCCCTTGGTATTTTAACCACAAAATTATTCTGTGAAATGTCAGACATGGACTGGCTGACCTTTTAGGTCCTTTCAGCTCTGTTTGTAGTTCTCCAATTGGGTTATTACCATGTACTTTTCATTCTCATTGCCTCCACAGTCTTTCTATGTGAATGAGTCCATTAGATATAGGGAACTTGCTTAAGTGTAGCTTTTACTAGAGGCCTGGTGCCTGATATCCGTGCATGGTGAAGTGGGGTGGGATCCCTCTCACAATCTGGAACCACTGGCTCCTAACTGCTCACCTGCCTGCCTGCTTGATCCCTGAAACTGCTCTCCCCTCTTAGCCTGATCCCCCTAATTCCCTAACTGCCATCTTCTCCCTTCTCCCAAGATGCTGGCCTTCTCCCTTCTGCCTTCTCCTGCACCCTCTGCAAAAGGAACCACAGCACTGGACCGGCCCTCAGCCCTCACAGTTGCTGCAGCTACTGGTCCTTGGCCTTTGCAGCTGCTGTGGCTTTGTCTGGAAAGATGTCCAGAAAATATCCACTCTAATTAACATATTACCCTTTACCAGTCAAGATTAGCTTAGTATAGATTAGCTTTTTTGGATTGTGAGGAAGAAGTAGAAAAGGCTTGTGTACACTGGGACAATGTGATGTAAAGTCCTGAGAAAGTCCCTTCTCTCCTATTGTGTCATTTTAACAAAATCTGTATAGAAAAGCCTAAACAACTGGCTGACCAGCCAACTGTTTGACCATTTGACTGGTAGCTATGACATACACTGACCACCAGGGGGCAGACTCTCAACCCAAGAGTGGAAAACACAGGCATAAAACTATGGAACAGACTGATGAATCTTGAGGGAAGGGGTGATGGGGGAGGGTGGAAAGAGTTTAATCAAAGATCTTATATGCATACTAGAGGCTCCGTGTATGAATTCATGCACCAAAGGGGTCTCTCAGCCTGGCCTGTGCCTTCTCACAATCTGGGACCCCTGAGGGGATGTCAGAGAGCCAATTTTGGCCCAATCCCCATAGGCCAGGCTGAGGGACCCCACTGGTGCACGAATTTGTGCACTGGGCCTCTAGTAAGTAAATAAAAGCCAGGATATCTACATATTTCTGTTGTTCAAAAAGGAAATGAGACTGTGGGCCTCTGTGTAAAAATTATGCCATTGATCTATCAGTAGGTAATGTTTATACTATGCTCCTTGTATCTTAAGGATGCACTGCATTTATCAAGTTTTCTTATCTCAGAAAAGATCACAATATCTGTATGGAAGTACAATAGGAGCATAGTCAAGTTCTCCCAAGTAACACTGTTAATATCTTTATTATTTTATTTTTCTACAGATTAGGGGGAAATGCTTATCTGTGAAAAGTGGTCAAATAAAGAAGTAGATAAAATTTTTGGATATGCAGAGATACATGAAAAACATTACTAAATTAGATAGATCACCATCAACATGAACTTCTTCGAAAGTTAGCATTGCTTTAAAATTGAAAAGGTGCACGTCAGAGCTTTCTCTCAGAGGCGGAAGTTCTTGCTGGTCTCATGCGGTTAGTCTGTGACCTGATGTCTTCCTCTTTTTATCAGAAAGTCATGTGGCAGTTTGTCACAGGCAAGGCCAAGATAATCCCAAAGTGGGTGATTTGAATGCACTTCTCCCATATCTGCATACAAGGCACATGCACTTACAGCACCATCCCCCAGCTTCGTAGCCTAACCTGGAAAACTTTCCTTGTGTTTCTGTGAGGATTTTCATGGAGAGATTTAAGTTATAAAGATATTACATATTTCTAAGTAAAGGCCCGAGGAGATAGCTTTCACAGAAAAATAGTCCAGGTAAACTAAAGATTGTGATAAGCAGTGACTTCATAAATTCGTTCATTCATTCATTCATTCATTCATCAATAATTCCTAGGCACCTACCATGGGCCAGGCATTGTTCTTGGCTCTGGGACATAGTTGTGAACAACAACAAAAAAATCCTTGCCTTCATGGTTGAAAAGACACATAGTAAGCACATAGCCAAGAGCTATGCAGAATCAAGTTAGGTAGACAATTGAGGCACCTGATATATTTTTTATTTTATTATTATTTTTTTTACAGAGAGGAAGGGAGAGGGATAGAGAGCTAGAAATATCAACCAGAGAGAAACATTGATCAGCCGCCTCCTGCACACCCCCCACCAGGGATGTGCCCGCAACCAAGGTATGTGCCCTTGACCGGAATCAAACCTGGGACCTTTCAATTCGCAGGCTGATGCTCTATCCACTGAGCCAAACCGGTTTCGGCTAGGCACCTGGTATTTTAACCATTGCTTGTAAAACACAGAGTACGGACTTTGTTTCTTAACCAATCAGATACTGGTTTAGAAAGGCTCACCCTACATAGTCATTTCTGGCCAGTGGATGGGGATTTATTTATCTGTGAATTCTCTGCCATGTCAAATCCTCATTGAGTTCTCACCTCCCCATTCATCTGGACCAGGAATTCCATGCCTACAAGTGCTACCAGCTCCCTCCCAGCTTTTTGTGCCTTTTCAAGAAGCTAGGTGAAAAGAGGAATTCATTTTTATCTTTCTTCCATTCTTGCCCTCCTTGGCCTCTGCTGTGGCTGTTGACAAGTTTTAATTATTTTATGGCTCAGTCACCAGAGCTGGGCTGTGATCACCAATTTGTTATTCAGAAGTTGTTAATTATCCAGCCTGTGGATGCTGGCTCCCCGGTACTGCCTATCTGTGCCACGAGAGTCAGAGTAAGGCCTTCTTAGAGGAGCTGTAGGTGAAATCTCTCCAGCAAGAATTCAACTGGCCAATACCCAGTGTGCCATTCCTTATTATGTGCCTGTTCTTGTACCAGATGGAGGGAGACCTAATTGGTGGTTCCTGGCTCTCCAGGAGATAACATTCTTACTGATAAAGGCTTCTTAGGAATAAGCATTTTGGCTACATAGGCACGTTTGTTCTTTGGGAATTTATTTTAAGACATGGAATTATAGATATGGAAGGAGTCTTAGACATTATCTGGTCTAACCTCCATATGTTGCTGAGAAGGATAACAAGATTATGAGAGGTTTTGATTTACTCAAGGCCACACAGCCCTGGTCTCTTTCTCCTGCACCAGGCTCTGGCTCATCTTAGTCATTTTGTTTTAACCCACGCCTCCTGGAGCAGCCATTTAGCTTGTGACAACCTTCCATCCCAGTCCATCTCCACATTAAGGGCAAGAGCCCACACAGGAAGCACTGAAAAATGGAAAAATAGTGACCGCAATTTGCTAGTTAGGAATTCTGGGATTTCTACATCAATACACAGAAATGAAACTTTGGTTTAGCTCTTCCCTTTGTTCTAATTTTAAAAATAGAAATAGCAAGAAACCTCTGTGTTTTTTTTTTTTCTTCTTTGTAACTGGGAGTAGAATCAGCAGTTCTAATGTTTCATTTGTGCATATGCAGCATCATATCCATTCCTGTTATGTCCTTGGTTTGAGTTCAGCCTTCTATGCTTTGGTATGTTTTCAGATGTAGGTATGTTTTAAAGACATAGTACACCTGTATACTGACCTAGTAGAGAAAAACATTACCAACTTTGGAGTCAAGCATTCCTCGGTTTAAAATCAGGATTCAACACTAGTTGGATTGCTTTTGATATTCAACATCTTAAAACCTCAGTTTTGGCCCCAGCCAGTTTGGCTCAGTGGATAGAGCCTTGGCCTGTGGGCTGAAGGGTCCTGGGTTCAACACCAGTCAAGAGCATGCACCTCAGTTGCAGGCTTGAGGCAACCAGTCAATGCTTCTCTCTCTCTCTCTGTCTTTCCTCTCCACTCTTTCTAAAAATCAAAGGAAAAAATAAAAACTATTAAAAAAACATACCACTCAGTTTTGTCATCTGTAAAATGGGAATAATATTGACAACTGGGGGGGGGGCGGTCTTCTATGAATGCATCCTCAGCATGCTTCTCTCCCTTTGCATTTTACATAACTCGTTCACTGAACAATGGCAGCCTCATTGTTCTCAATAATTCTCAAGGCTTATTGAGCCAGCATGACTGCATGTCTGAGTAAAAGGTAGGCCTCTCATTTTATGCAGTTACTAAAGCTAAATCTGTTTTTCCCTCTTGTTCTCCCACTTGTTAATTTGAAATTTTAAAACATACAGAAAGGTTGAAAGAAAGCAACTTTTGGTTCTTTTCTTTTTCAAAACTGCCCAGAGAAAGAACTAAATGAATATACATTTTCCATTTAAGAGGACTTTACGGTTTGTCCCTAAAAGGGACTTAAAATAAGCACAATTTGAGAGCATTTCAGGATACTTAGAGCTTCTTTTTCATTCTGCTTTTTTTCTCCCCCTCTCCCTCTATTTATTTCCCTTTTGTTCTTCCTACAAACATCTTTTATAAAATGTACACCAGCAGCCCATAGCTTCCATCGCTCCTCTGTCCCAGAATCAACTCTGTCCAGACCCAGGCTTTGGATCTGGGAGTGACGCAAGAAGCTGTTTTTGGCTTCAGAAATGTTTTCCTCTGAGTCCTGACTGCTCTCTTGTTGTTCTTTTCTCTCTCCATCTTTTCTTCACTCCTCTTCCTCAGATACCCCCACTGTTTCTCTCTTCCTGTTTGCTTAGTTTCTTCCCCTCTCCTTGGTGGCCAACGCACTCATCAATCACAGCCACTGTCACCATCACCGTTCTATCCGTGGCTCCTCTGTCTCCAGGATAAAACAAGATAGGAGTGAGTGGCCCTTCCAAAAAAGACAGACAGTAGCCTGTGGGAGGCTGCCTGGCGCAGTCCAGCCTGCCAGTAAGAGCATTTCCTTGCAGCTGCAAAGGCTAGGGAGGGGGAACCGAAAGCTAGCTGCACAAGTTTGCCGGTGACACACTTAAGTTGTTTTGCTTTGCAAAAACATGGGAAAATTCTGATAAATTCCAGATGATTTCAAAACACATGTGAGGGTCAGCTTTACAAAAGGCAGATAAAAATCTGAATTAGGTAAGTCCAAGTTGATACACAAATCTCTACGTAGGCCCAAACATCTTGCAGATTGGAAGGCTTTAAAATTGACAATTCCCAGGGAAGGGTGATAAAAACCGAACTTCACTCTCCTTAAACCCCAAGCCATTATGAGAAGGGAGTGTTCACTCCAAGTTGAAGTCTAACAGCTAGTAAAAAGGTTGGGGAACATGTGCATTATGAAAGAGCCTTGGAAAGGCTTTTATCCAGCTAAGAAACTGGAATATTTGGAAAGGCAAAGAAAAATATTTTTGTGTCTGCATAAGTGGTATATCTGCACAGTATAACCTCACACACCTGTTCTGTCATTCCTATTCTAGGGATGCAGTTTCTGTCTGGTGCTAAAAGAGAGCAGAGCAGCTTTCGCCTTACATTCCTTCCGCTGTGACCTACATTCAGCAATATTCTCAAGGATTATTGAGCCATCATGACTGTGTGATTAAGTAAAAGTTAGGCCGTTCACTTTATGCCATTAATAAAGGTGAACCTTTTTTCCCCCCCTTTTGTTCTCCCACCTTTTAATTTGAAATTTTCAAACCTACAGAAAATTTGAAAGAATGCGTAAAAAACATTAACTTACCTACTTTTTCCAATAGGACATTCTCCTACATCACTATCATGGCATTCATACTCTCAAGGTACTTAACATTGATACACTAGTATTGTCTAACATAAGTGTCAGATTTAAATTTTCCCAATCATCCCAGTAACTTTTTTATTATCTTTCATGACATGGATAATTTGAACTAGTCCAGGCTAGTGAGTTGTAAAATGTCCCTGTAATCTGAATTTGTCTGATTGTTTTTGGAAGAATTGGATTCAGGCCAAAAACATAATCTGGGTGACGGTTTGTACTTCCATTGCATCACATCGGGAGACAATGGTGTCAGTTCATCCCAATATTGGTGATATCAAGTTTGATCTCTTGGTGAAGGTGGTGACTGCCATATTTTCCATTGTAAAGGCATCCTTTTCTATTGTGTTTGAATCAGTTACTGTATTGACATTAGTAAAATATTGATATATCAGTTGTAATACTCAGTATCAAACCCAGGTCTTTGTGATGCCAAAGCTCACACTCTTTCTACTCCAGGTACCATCTCTCTGATGTGTGAACAAATGACACTAGCCATCTTAAGCTGCTGGGAATACAAAGCATCTTAATTTTATTTCTTGTTCACAGCTTTATTTTATTTTATCTTTGTAAAAACAATGGAACCCTTTGAAACCTAATTAAAACAACAACAAAAAACACCCAAGACTATAGCACGCCTAGAGTTGATATTCTAGGGTTTACATGTGAAGGGAAGTGAACAGGTAGAGATGGTCCATATCAGCTTCTTTCCCTCAGCATCATTGACATTACCCCAGTTCTTTGAAGGAGCAGGTACATTTTTTTTTCAGGGGATGGATGGGTGAGTGTTGGCATCAAAATGTCAGTTTGTTGGGGCAGAGGGAGTTTTTGTTGTTGTTGTTGGTTTTTTTTTTTTTTTTGTGTGTGTGTGTGTGTGTGTGTGTGTGTGTGTGTGTGTGTATGTGTGTGGCAAAGCTGGATTGAAGAGTTTGGTGGAACTTCTACCCTTCTTCCCTGAGCTAAGAGTAGGAGTCCCTGGGTTAGGGGGAAAGTAGGGCTTACAAAGCAGCCTCCAAAGACCAGGACTCCAGCACCTCCCCTGAGAGTACAGACCCACCTTCCAGGAACTTCCTGCCAAGTGGGGAGGAAGGGTCCAGGAAAGGGTGGAGGAGAGGCTGTGAACCTGGCTGGCTGCTGACGCTGAAAACAGAGATGTGAGAGGAAGCCTAGCCAGGAGCAGAATGACACTTTCTCCTCTTTCCCAGTAGCCGCCCTCCCTGACACCCTGCTTGCTTGTGTGGAAAGGTTCCTGCAGAAAGGTGCAGCTGGGAAAACACAGAGAGCAATCCCTAGCCTCGCCTGTCCCTTCTCTTGGTTATATTAAGTGGCAACGACTCTTCTAATCACTGATAAATTCAGGTTTACAAGTCACACAGGCAGTGTCAGGGTCAGCCTGTCAGTTTTATAAACACTAACAGAGCCCCCTAACCCCCAAATTAAAACAAAAATATTCCCTTTGTTTGCCATCTTTGTACTGTTTAACATGAGTATTTCAACAGTCTTTATTTTCCAAACATGCAAACAGGAGAGAGTGATCTGACCCACAGTATATTGACATACCATGTAGCCTTAACCTTGAGATAAAAATAAAGGGAGAAGTCAAAACAGCTCAAACCAAATATTACCACAAAAGAGTCCATCTTCAGTACAGACCCCTTTCCTCTGTAACAAGGGAACACACTAACATTAGCACACCATGGCAACAGTGGACACACAAAGATAGATCCATTCTTGGCAGACCCATGGGACCCAAAATGCATAGCTAGAAGTCTTATGTATTAATTAACTAACTCAACAAATGTATACTACCCAGGGCCAGACACGATTCTAGGTGTTGGAAGTGTCTTATAAATCTAGGGATAGATTTTCAACTGGTGTGCCATGGCAGGCATACTGATGTGCCAGAAGAATTTTTAAAACATGTAATACCTGACTACTTAGCCAGGGGTGCTAATCTCATTTCCTTTAGAGTGTTAAATTAAAAAATTACAACAGCCAATATAATAATCATCCAATGTGAGTGAATTAAAATCATACCTATTTTTTTCTGATCAGCAAAAAATAAATAAATAAAAAATACATTTTTTGGGGGGGCCACAGAATTTTAGTAATTGGTTTTATGTGTCATGAGAAGAAAAAGGTTGAATACTGCTGATCTAAGGGATGTATCAGACTTTAAGCATCTGCCCTTATGGAATTTATCTAGAGACATTTTAAAAAAATCAGAGAATATACTCCCACAGGGTTGAGAGAAAATGAGAGATAGCAGCTATAGCAGAAAGCCTGAGCTGGTTTCCTGGACTCTGTATATCCAAGAATGCAACTGCTTCAAAATCAGGGTCACACTGTGGACTGGGTGTTACAGACAGACAGAGAGAAAAAGAGCAGTGAACCTGAGAGAAGCTCCTCTCCTCACCATACCTAGAAGGGTCCTTTGGAAGCTTTTACCAAATTGATCAGGAAGAGTCAAACCTAATGTATATCAGGTGATGGATAAAAGCAGCAATCATGATTGTGCCCCTGTCCCATGCTGAGATATCTCCAAAGATGAAATGTCCCAACATAAGAACAGGCAACTAACTATTGGAAATCTTTGCTGAGCATTTTATGTGTATTGTCTCACGTAATCCTCTCAATTACCACCTAGTGAGATAAACACTAATTTAGTCCCACTTCCCATATGAAAAAGTAGACCTAGAAAGTTATGTAACTTGATCTTGCCCAAGGACACATACCTGGTAGATAGCAGAACGAGAATAGGATCCTAGCTCTGTCTGATATCAAAATCCATGTTCTGAACCAATGCATTTGCACCCATAAAATTATTTTTCATCATTTTATGTAAGAAAAAAGATATTACTATTGAATAGGATAATTATTCTGATAGCTTCAGAATGAAATCTGTGTTTCTGAGATATTACTTGGAAGAGACAGTATAACATGTCTTATCCGTCAAAAGCACATATGCAACACTTTCTCAAAGGCAAAAGATGAATTTGGCAATTGCTTAAATGTACATAAGCCTGACTGCTAAAATTTTAAAATACAGTTCAAGAGTAAATGGCCATGAGTATTTTATTCAACTAATAAATTCCTCCCCAAAGTTTATTTTACAAATGCATACATTTCTATCTTTGTTCTTGATAATTGAATTACTAATAAAATGACTAACATGAAGTCATTTTAGTAAAAACAATGCATTACTCCAGTAGGAAGCATATGTCTATTTAGGGATAAGTTCATATAAACAAATTTTATTACAAAAATAAAAAAATACTTCTAATAGAATTGAACTTTGAGAGGGGGAGAGGTCTTAGTTTTTGTTTTAAATCACTTAAATTAAACAGAATGAGAAGTGATCAGAGTGCTTATTTTTTTTGTTTTGTGGGAAATTGTGCTGGGAATGGGGATCTATTATGCACAGAGGATGTTGGCTTTATGCTGGAACCACCAGGCAGGTTGAATTGAGAAACAATTAGCTCGGTCAGCAAGGCTTTGAGTCTGATTAAGCCAGGAAGTGGTCACTCCCTGGGACAGGGCAGAATGAAGGGAATGAAGGCGGTAACCCAAAACGAGGAGTGATATCTCTCTCTCTCTCTCTCTCTCTCTCTCTCTCTCTCTCTCTCTCAAGTAAACTGGTATGAGAATTTATTTGTCAAACCTATGTCAAAAGATTATTTCATTACATTTTATTATCAGAGGTCAAACAAATTGGAATCTTGTTTCCAAGTAGATCAACAGTCCACTTGTGTCATGGCTACTGTCTCTAAGAAACTTGTGTTTGTTGAGGCCTGACATACCCTCATGTTTTAGTAACAGAACGTATTTGAGATTAAAGACCCAAGTCACAGAGGAAAATGCAGGGCCTATACCAGGCTGCTGGCCAGATTCTTGTGACTTTGGGGGCTCTCAGTGTTTTCTCTGGAGTTATTGCTTTCTTCCCAGTCTTTTCTTACAAGCTTTGGTTCACAGGATGGAGTGTCTGGATTGCTTGTCCCATTTGGAATGGAGCTTTGGTAGGCAAACATTTTATTACCTATATTGAGAGAATACAGGAAGGAGGAAGGGAAAGAGGAAACAGAATAACATGTTCTTTTTAAGTTTCCCAGCAATATGAAAAAGTCAACATTCTGCAGAACTCACCTTAGAACATTAGTTTCTATTATTTGCATTTTAAATGTGGATTTTTTCTTAAAATAATTTTATCATGTCTACTGTATCTTATGTAAACTAGAACATAAATACTGTTTAAGAAATTCTTAAAAATTTATTTTATTTTAATCCCCTCACCTGATATTCTGAGAAATTGAAATATCTTGAAGTTGGAATTAAAAATATATATTAGGAGTGCAGGAGAGGTAGAAGAGGGTAAAGGGGAGATAAATGGTGATGGAAGGAAACTTGATTTGGGGTGGTGAGCACACAGTACAATATCCAGATGATATATTATAGAATTGTACACCCGAAACCTATATAGTTTTATTAACCAAATAGAGGCCCAGTGCATGAATTTGTGGATGTGTGGGGTTCCTCCCAGATGATCAGGGTGTTCTTGCCCAGTCCCAATTGGGGCCGGCTGGAGGGAGGGACCATGGGAGGCAGGCCTGCCATGGGAGGTTGGCTGTGAGAGCTCACTGACCATCAGGGGCAGCTCTTGTGTTTAGTGTCTGCCCCATGGTGGTCAGTGTGTATCATAGCTACCGGCTGGTCATCTGGTCATCCAGTCATAATGGTTACTTAGGCTTTTATATGTATATAATATTGTCCCGGGGCATGAAATTTGTGTATGTGGTGGGGGGGAGAAAGGGTATCCCTTAGCCTGGCCTGCACCCTCTCCAATCTGGAACTCTCAGAGGATAACTGGCAGTTGGACATCCCTCTCACAATCCAGAACTGCTGGTTCCTAACCACTCGCCTGCCTGCCTGATTGCCCCTAACTTCTTCTACCTGCCAGCCTGATTGTCCCTAACTGCTGACTTGATTGCCCCTAACCACCTCTGCCTTGGCTTCACATCTGGGACCCAGGATTTCCTTTTCCATCCAACCACAGCTTTCCTCTCTCCGGTCAGCCATAGGCACCCAGGCCAGCTGCAGCTGCAGGGGATGGTGGGCAGGTAGCTTCGCCTGGGCTGCAACCACAAGTGCTGGTGCCCAGGATTGTGGGGTGGGCAGCTTCTCCATCTACCAGGCTGTGGCCAGCCCCAGGTGTTGGCACCTGGACTGCAGGCGGATGGCTTCTCCATCTTCCTTGGGTGACTTCTCTGGCTCGCTGCAGCTTGGGATCACAGGGCAGGTGGCTTCTTCTCCTCCCGGGCCTCACCCAGCCTCAGGTGCTAGAGCCCAATTTCTCCATCTTCCACAGATCTGGAGCGATGGGGGATGGGCTGCTGCCATGTTTTCAGGTTAATTTACATACTCACTCTGATTGGTAGTGTAGTAGAGTGACAGTAATTTGCATGTTCCTACTTTATTAGTGTAGACTAGTGGCCCAGTGCATGAAATTCATATATGGTGGGGGGTGGGGTTGTCCCTCAGTCCAGACTGCACCCTCTACAATCTGGGATCCCTCACCCCCATCTACCTTCCCCTGCCAGCCTGCTCACCCCCAACTGCCCCCCTGCCAGCCTTCTTGCCCCCAACTGCCAACCCCTGCCTTTCTGATTGTCCCTAACTATCTCTGTCTTGGTCCCACCACCATGGCTTTGTCCAGAAGGACATCTGAAAGGTCTCCAGATCTAATTAACATAGTATCTTTTTATTAGTATAGACTAGAGACCTGGTCAAAAAATTCATGAACAGCAGGGACTGGGGGAGGAGGGGTCCCTGTCAGCCCAGCCTGTACCCTCTCCAATCCGGAACTTTCAAGGGATGTTCAATTGCCTAAACTGGCAGTTGGACATCCCTCTCACAATCTAGGACCGCTGGCTTTTAACTACTCACCTGCCTGCCTCCCTGCCTGCATGCCTGATCACCCCTAACTTCCTCCCCCTCACCCCCCCACCAGCCTGATCACCCCTAACTACCTCTGCTTGCCAGCCTGATTGCCCCTAACTGCCCCCCATTGCTGGTCTGGTTTTCCCTAACCATCCCCCCTGCCAGCCTGGTCACCCCCACCAACAGTCTAAACATCCCCAAAAACCTACCCCTGCTGGCTTGGTCACCCCACACAACCTGCTGTTCAGTCATTTGGTTGTCCCTCACTAACCCCCCTGCCATCCTTATCACCCCACGCAGCCTGTGTTTGGTCATCCATTCGGTTGTTTAGGTCATGACAGACCCTGGTTTTTTTTTTTATATATTAGGTCTAGAGGCCCAATGCACAAAATTTGTGCAAGGGACTCAGCCCTTGCAGCACCAGTTTTATCCGGAAAGTTGTCTGGAAGGATGTTTGGAAGGTCATTTGACTGTCTGGTCTAATAAGCATATTATTATTTTATTATTATAAATTAGTATAGATAGATGTCTTCCCAATAAATTCAACAGAAAATATCAACCATGAAAAATAATTTAAAGAAGGAAAACAAGTAAAATAGCTTTCGGATTAATGCTTTAATAAATGCTGACATGTGTCTACATCACCCAGATTTGCAAGTCCAAAAATCTTAGTTCTCCCTCTTTTTTCTTTCCACACAATTGTTTGATCTGAAAATAATTCAAGAAGTTGGGTGATGGCCAGACAGCATGGCTCAGTGGTTGAACGTCAGTCCATGAACCAGGAGATCACCATTCAATTCCTGGTTAGGGCATATGCCCAGGTTGCAGGCTCAATCACCAGTAGCAGGTGTGCAGGTGGAAGCTGATTAATAATTCTCTCTCATCATTGATATTTCTATTTCTCTCTCCTTTCGGTTCCAAAATCAATAGAAATAGATTTTTTTTAAAAAGGTTAGGTGATGAGCTTCACAAACTTCCCATATCCCCAGAGAGGTGAGCATGTGCCAATTCGAAATTGGTACCAAGTAGGTACTCAGTGTCTGCTCATTGGCTGATTGCACAGATAAAAGATCAAACTAGTATGTGAGATTCATAGGTCAAAGAAGTGAGCACATCTCCACTAAATTTAAGGTGGTATGACTTAGGAGTTACAAAGGCCCATGAGCCCAACAAATCCTTTTCCCATTATTTCCCAAGTTACCCGACTTTCACCACTGAAGACTAGAGAATTCAATTTTGGAGATTTTTTATCTTAAGAAGTTTTCTATTAAAATGTAGCCACTCTTGGAAGGAGCAACACTTTAAATCTTTTTTAAAAAATCAGACTTTGACTGGGGTAGTACTAAAAAGTGAGATCCTAGGGAATACAATTTTAATCTAGCTATTAAATAAATATGTGTTGATAGCCTCCTAAATGCTTGAGTTACAATGGAGCATAAAGCAAGGTCCAGATGCTAATGGAACTCAGTCCAGCGAGGTTTAATGATGGTGTGTACACAGGGCAAGCCAGATGGTGGGAGTATGGAACTGAATGAGGAGACCATTTGGTGATGTTTTTCTTTTATTAAGTACATTATTTTACATTTACCACTCTATTGTTAGCCTATAAAATGAGGTGTTTTACAGGTAAAGAGAGCCTATGTGAAATGTCGAACCCTAAGATATTCAGAAAGAGTAAATGCAACATGAACAAAGATTCTATATAATAAAGTGCTAATATGCTAATTAGACTGAATAGCAGAACAACCATCTGGACGACCTTCCAGACAATGCCAGGGCTGCAAGGGCACAGCCTTTTACATGAATTTTGTGCATCAGGTCTCTAGTTGTATAATAAAGAGCTTTGCCAATATTAAAGCCCTATACAAGTGCTTTAATACCATGCCTTTCACTGACCAAACCTTGTGTTCCTAATCCCTTGCCACCCAACTCACTCTTTTAACCCATTCCCTGATGACTTGCTGAGTTCTCCATCCTGTTACCTCCTGGTTTTCATTTCCTGCCACTCTCCCTTAACTAATTTCTTTCTCATCACACTAGCTTCTTGTTGTTTTAAAAAATGCCAAGGGTGTGTTCTGTCTCAGGGCCTTTGTACTGTACAGCCTGTTTTCTGCCTGAAGCCTCTTCCCACACACGACTTGTTTCCTAACCTTTACTTCCTTGAACAAATGTCACTTTCTCACTAATGCCTTCCCTCATTACCTTATTTAAAATTGCAGATCTCCCCCAATAATGGCATTCCCTGCTCTATTATTCCCCATAGCCCTTATCATCATCTAATTTTTATCTATAAAATCTTAATATGCAAATAGACCAAACAGCAGAACAACCAAACAACTGAACTACTAGTTGCTATGATGTGCGTTGATCACCAGGGGGCACGTGCATGGAACATAGCAGGTGGCAGAGAATGGAACATGGTGGGTATTGGCTGTGCAGGATGGTGGAGCAGGTGAGTGGGGCCACCAGACCAAGGTAAGGCACTGGTTGCTGTCACTGGGGCAAGCCTCTGGTGGTTACTGAAAATTCTTTGCTTCTGTACACTGAGGTTTTGCTGGGCACTCACGCCTGCTGTTGGCACTAGAGCCACTGCTCACACCCGCTGCCAGCACTCAGTGCCAGTCCTGATCACTCAGCACCGTTAGCGGGTGTGAATGGGGCCAGTATTGTCAGTGTGTGGGAGCAGTGGCAGCAAGAGCGGGGCTGCGGGCAGACAGGGGACCAGGGCCATAGCAGGAGGAGCTGGGTGGAGCATGGAAAATGGGCTGAGACCCACCCCTGTGCCCATTGCACCCCTGCAGCTCACAGTTCCTTTCAAGGTGCACAAATTCATGCACTGGGCACCTAGTATACTATATAACTTATTTATTATTTGTTTGTCCTCCTCTAATGTTTATTGTAGAAGGGCAGGGATTTTTTTTTTCTATTTTGTTTATTGTTGTATTCCTAGCACTTGGAATAGAGAGAGCCACATACTAGATATTCAATAAAAATTGTTGAATAAGTGAATACATCTCATGCTGGTGGCACAGAATTCCTTTTATAGTAGAATTCTCATTAGGTTGCAAAAACTAAAGGTCAAGATGGTATTTATACTAAAGCAGGGGGGAAAAATCCTCATGAAAAGGAAAGTAATAAGAGTGTCCACTCTCTTGACAATGTTTAAATTTGGAACATAATTTCTTTTTCCTAGTTGAGTTTTCTATTGAACTACATCTCTGTCTGACCAGGGTCAACTTCAAAAGGTCTCTGACTCATTTCACAACCTTCTTTGCCAATCATTTCTCAACTTGCCTGCAAAGTGTATCTTCCCTTGGTGAAAAGATAATTTATACACTTCAGTCCTATTGACATTTCCCTTTGTAAAGAATACATATCTCTTTGGAGACTTGTAAAAGATAGATTTTTTACAAGTGGCACAGCACTTTGTATTTGTTCGGTGACTTTCATTCAAGGCTTTCTAAATTCTTAACAAATATTGGTCCTCAGACTCTCCTACTGATATTCTGCCAGCCATGTGATAAGCAGTTTTCCTAGAATTTCTGAACAAGTTATTTAAAGGCATTGTCTGCTAGAAAGTATGCAGCAAGGAGATCACAGCACCTTACAGACTGAGCTCTACTTAAATCCCAGAAAACCTGGCTTGTAGATCAAGTGGGAATGAGGAAACCAAAGTACAATGAGTTTCACAAGATCTGAAGCCCGGAGGGTCAGGTGGCTTGGCCAATAGTGAGCAAAAGTGCTTCACCCAGAACCCTGCTTGGAGAAGGGAACCTTGGGAGGAAGGTAGGGCTAGACCTATCCATGCAACTCGAAGCTCCTTCTCTGTTACAGGAGGGACTCAGTTTCACCATGGCTCGAGTATCTTAAGCTTCAACAGTCCTGTGATTTCTGACCACCTGATGGCCAATTTTCCCTTAGATATCCTAAGCTTCTTGATATTCAGCTTGTCCAAAATAGGTTATCTTACCGCCAAAAACAACAGTTTCTTCTCCTGACTTCCTTGTGTTTTTTCAAACCTTGAAGCGATGTTTGACTCACCTTTCATGTAAACTAGTGCTTCTCAAACTCTCATGTGCCTATCTATGAATCACCTGGGGAACGTGTTGACATGCTACCTCTGGTCCTGGTCAGTGTGGCTCAGTTGGTTGAGCATCTTGTCATGCACCAAGAGGTTGCAGGTTGGATTCCTGGGTTGTGGGCTCAGTCTTCAGTAGGGGTGTGCAAGAGGCGGCCAATGGACATTTCTCTCTTTCATTGATGTTTCTCTCTCTCTCTCCCTTCCTTTTTCTAAAATCAATAAAAACATATTTTTTAAAAATGCAAACTTTGATTCAGTAAATATAGGATGAGGCCTGAGATCCTGCATATCTGACAAGTTCTCAAGGACCTGTCTTGCTGGTCTTAGGATTGTGTTTTGGGTTTTACTGCCCACATTCAGCCCATCCTCAGCCCCATTCCCACCCAATCACATCCAGTTGTTACCAGAGCCCAAAAATTAAGTTCATTCTATCTGTATGCTCTGCCAAAAAATTCACAGAAGTTTCAGGTTTGCAGTAAAGAAAGGAAATCGTTGATTAGAAATGAGCAAGCTTGTGTCCTGAAAGAGCCTACTCCTCCATGGCACATAGATTACAGAGTATATAGAGCAAAATCACAAGACACTATGGGTTAGGAATTCCAGGTCTGTTGAGAGCTGATTGGTCAGAGGTGAAATAAGGATAATAAATTATTTCTTCAGGTTTTGGGCAATGTATTTTTTTTTAAATCAATTGATTTTGAGAGAGAGAGAGAGAGAGAGAGAGAGATTTGTTGTTCTACTTACTTATGCATTTATTGGTTGATGCTCTTTTTAAAAAATATATTTGTATTGATTTCAGAGAAGAAGGGAGAGGGAGAGAGAGAGATGGAAACATCAATGATAAGAAAGAATCATTGATCCATTGCCTCCTGCATGCCCCTTATTAGAGATCAAGCTCAAAACCCGTATATCTGCCTTTGACTGGAATCTAACCTGGAATCCTAGCAAACCAATTAGGGCCACTGGTTGATTCTTATATGTGCCCTGACCAGGGATTGAACCTGCAATGTTGAGCACTGGGAGGATGCTCTAACCAACTGAGCTACCTGACCAGTGCCTATGTCTCTAGGTCTTGAGGACAACTCTGTGGTCAGTTCTGGAATCCGGAATCCGGAACCAGTTTTAAGGAGAGGTAGTCAAGGGGGTCATCATGTATTACTGGCACATAACAGATGAAGATGTTATCTTTTTAACCTGCCAGGAGCTTAAACCTCGTGACCATGAGTCAGAACCAAGGCATTGTTTTCTGCTGCCTTGGGGGTCAACAATCAACCAGGTGAGAGACTAAGGTCAGGTCAGTAAAGTGCTGAGAAAGGAGGGGAAAATTATTGTTTTAATATTACAGTTTAAATTAAATCAAATTACAGTTTAAATCAAACTCAGTTTCAGAATCAGTTGCCCAGTAACTTTTACCCCTATGCACTCCTTCCTCCTTTTCTCATGGTGCACCTCCCTACCACCACCACCACCACCAACTTCTTACCACTTCCCATCCTTGCCCAGGTTTTATTCCAAGATTACTTTAATAGCTCAGCCGTGAGACTCTATCATTGGATTATAAAATCAGTCTGTGTGTAGCTAATGGAATCTAGAAAACATGAATCAAATCAAATAGAATATGAATAGAATAGAAAAGAATAGAATAGAATAGAATAGAATAGAATAGAATAGAATAGAATAGAATAGAATAGAATAGAATAGAATATATAATGAGAATATTAGAGTATATCACACAAAATAAGGATATTATTATTATTATTTTGGTTAGCTATAAAACTATTTCTTGGCTATGAGGCAAAAATATATTTCTTACTGTGGATAGCGATTAAAAGCCAACACACACACACACACACACACACACACACACACACCAAAAAAAAAAAAAAAATTTCAAGACCAAGGCCCTCCAGAAACCTCTTGTCCTCATTCCATTCCAATCCAACATGCTCATCTTTCTAAACCTCTGCTGGGTCAAGTCTATCTCCTTGATCAAAAACCTTTAGTGTTGCTTCACTGTCCAAAGTTTGGATATGTCAGCCTGAACTGTGAGGCCCTCCTCAACCTGGCCTCGTGTGGTTTCGAGCCTGATTTCCTACTCTTCTCTGCTAAGAACCAATCCTCCCACGGGTCGGGGCTCCTCTCTCACTGTTCTCCAAGAGTGACTGCCGCTTTCCTGCCTGTGCACCTGCTGCTCCGGCTGCCTGGACACCCTTCCCTCTGATTCCCACTGAAATCACATCTGTCCTTCAAATCCGCTGAGGTTGCAGGGGCTAAAAAATAATAGTACTTTCCCTCTCACCAAGGTCTTCTCGCTGGGATAATAATCAAATTAATAGAGGCAGTGTAACAGGGGAAAATATAATTTTAATGCATGCACATGGGAATTAACATAGGCATAAAAATTTCAAAGACAGTGAGGCAACATTGGGTATATATGATATTTTAGACAAAGGAGTAAAAAGGCAGGGGGAACAGGGCTCTATAGATCTATTTTCTGAGTTGAGAATGGGCAATTTATAGGCAGTTGAGGAAGAGCAGAACACACCGGGCAGGCAAATTCTTGCAAGGCATCCACACAAACATCATGCAGCCAAAGAGTAAGTTTGGATCATAGTACTGGTCTAGTGTGGTCTCATTGGACATAATTTACCACTGACCGGCCTCCAAATTCCCACACAGAACTTTGGGAATAGAGATACTGTATAGTTATTGGGGCTGGGCTGGCCGCACCTCACTCGAGCAGGAACTCATGCACCAGGCCTCTAGTAGATGCTCATAAGTGAGTAAATTAGCCCATATAAAAATGATTTCTCTAAAAGTTTCTATTTCTGTGTGACTGCTCCCTGCCTCCTTCATCTGCTTCTGGGAACTGCATCATTTACTTGAGCAATTTAAAGAATAAGTGGGAGGGTTCACAATTATCATGCCACCAGAGTGTTAGCAGCAACCATTGCAAAACCCAAGTACTGTCCCTAGAACTGCCCATAAAGCACGTCAAAATAACAGCCCATAGTGCATGTCAACAGCCTGTCAAGAAGAGCTGAGGGAGGAGAGTGCAGGATGCCAAGCCCCGCCCCCTCCTTCCTCACAACCTGACCGCCTGCTCTGCTCTATCCAACTTTGTGCCTCTCAGACACTCCCTCCTTCACCTTTCCTTTTCCCACTTGACCTCTCCCCTACCTCAAATCTCTTTCTTTTTTATTCTTTTCCCCTCTCTCTCTCAAAACAAAAAATTTAAAAAAGAAATAAAAGGGAAAGGCTGTGACTCCTGAAGGCACACTCCCACTCTACCTCCTATGCACAGAGGAGGGGGTGATGCAGTAAAGATGAGTGTGCTGGGCTCCTGAGCCAGCCGCATCCTGCAGGGTAGATTTAACAAGTCGCTGGTATTCATACACCAGCCTCCTCCATGAAAGATCTTTTTCAAAGTTTTGTGTAAACAAAGTAAAATTCAAGCTGGCAGCTACAACAGCATTTTTTATCATTAGAAAAGGCAAGAAACAGTTCATGCCAAAGTAGCTAAGGCAGCCTGGAATCTCAGCATCTGATAATGTCAGCTCTCTGTTTGGAGTTAAACCAGCAGAGGGGCGTCCCTTTGCTCCATCTCCTGTGCTTCAGAGTTGCTCACAGAGGAGTGACGTGTCCTTTGAGCGCCTTGCCTTGCCTCTGAAAGCACAGACTGGCCGAGAGCTTAGCCAGCCAGTGTTACAGTCGCTCTTAATAATTCTCCTGTTTTGTTGTACTATTTATGCTGGCTCAACCTCCATAGGGTCCCTTGGAAACTTTTCCTCCTGCAGAATCAAGCCAACCTCTTTTGACTACAGATGGTTCTGTTTTTATCCATGGGAGTTTTATGGTATGGCGATGCCAAGTCTGGAATTTCAGGCTTAGCTACATGAGAAGTTTTGTGTGAGTGCCTGTGTGTGTGTATGCTCTCCATCCCCACCTCTCAAATTCTCCAAATCCAACATTTAAAATAAAATATGCCAGGAAAATGAAAAGCTGGGTCTCAAAATAATAAATACGCCAGACCCGGGGCTACAAAAGCAGCATACCACAAAACCACATTGGTAAAAGCTCTGATTTTCCTCCCCCTTAAATTTGCTGATACTATATATATACTTTCATGTTTATTTTTCTGTCAAAAACTTTAATGGTACTATTTTTAGGCCTGCCCTCGTTCTATATCTTATTTCAGGCACATCTCTTCCTGGTTTTCTCTCTCAATCTCAAAACATGTTTTTGACTAGGAACAAATGATTTATGGGTTGGGAATAAATGATTTCCAGGCTCGATGACCACAAAGGTCTCCTTTATCAGACCCGGTGCTGAATCAAAGATGAGCCCAGAATTTTTTTTTTTTTTCTTCAGTATCTATTGCTCAATTCTGGTGACACCATTTCCTCCTTTGTTTAACTATTTTTATTCTGCACTTTGGGCCTTTTCCCTTCAATGGAGACTATAAAGAACTCTCTTTTGAAAAGCTGGACGCCACTGCACTCAGAACAATAAATGCCCCATCACACATTCATTCTAATGATAATCTTTGTTACTTGAGAAACAGGGATCACCTATTTGTATCCCACCAGCAAGCTTTTCAAGAGGAAAACATAGTGTTGCTGCTGAGGGTTTTCAGCGTTTTGTGACACATTTTCCATTCCGGTTCTTCCCATGTGCAGTTTTAGCAATTTGTAAGAAAGATGAACAATAAGCAATTAATCAAAACAGAACATATGGCAAGGGTTATAACTCCAAGCTTCTATTGCAGCAACACCCTACTGTAGCAAAGGTTATCATTGCAATGGCAAAGGCAACACAGAAATTTCTACCAAAAAACGAGCTTGCATGAATCATGTTTTTATGACACTAATGGCTTCTCTTCCTCATTGTCATCATGGATGAAGAGGAGGTTGGAGCTATATTTCCACTTAGCCATTTGCTGATCCTTCCAGTTCATGGTAAAGTTGTCAAATTGTGAGGCAGATTGAACTCTTTCCAGAGCTACATTCTATCGTGGATGTTATTTTTCCATCTTCCTTCCACAGGCCGTCACAGCTGGTGCACTCCTCCTGTTGGCTCACAAAGAGTGGACCCAGCGATACTTGGTAAACACGGGGACATTTTCGATGTGAGAAATACCCAAACCTGTAAAGATTGGATCTGAGACAAAACTGACAACAACTGCCAAGAAGCAAGATCTAAACTTCTTCAGAGAGGGGCAGTTTTTTCAGTTTCTTTTATGCATTTGAAATTAAGGAGATAACATAAGGAAGATTACATGGAGGTGGGAGAAAGCAAAGTGGGGATTGGATTACAGGATAGTGAACAACATTATGTCATCTTGCTCTAGCCAGTTTGGCTCAGTGGATAGAGTGTTGGCCTTCAGACTAAAGGGTCCTAGGTTCAATTCCAGCCAAGGGCACATGCCTGGGTTCCGGGCTCAATTCCTCTCCCTTCCCCCTGGCCAGTAGAGTATGTGCAGGAGGCAGCCAATCAATGATTCTCTCTCATCATTGATGTTTCTGTCTCTCTAGCTCTCTCTCTTCCTCCCTGAAATCAATAAAAATATGTTTAAAAAAAAAAAAAAGCCAAGATCTTTCTAAAAAATAATTACATGATCTCTTGAGAATGGTTATGTCTTAGAAGAAGGGGTCTGAAAAGGGACATTTCAATGGTGTGTTAACCTAGATACACAAGAACAATAGGATTTACTTAAAGCAAAGATATACTTTTACTAAAGAAATTATGTGCCTGGAAGGTGACTACCCACCATAATCTGCCCATTTAGGAATTTATGATCAAACTAGAGACACGGTGCATGAAAATTCATGTACTGGAGGGGGGGGGGTCTCTCCGCCCAGCCTGGAGAGACTGGGAGCCCCCAGGGGTGGGAGGTGACCCAATGATTAGGGGAAGGAGATCACACCTTTGTTGTTGCTACTGCCAGCAGTGCAAGCCTCAGCTAGCCCTTGTTTCCCTGAGCCTTGGATGGCCCTGGGAGGCTGGGCAGCTGCCATCCATGGCTTATCTGTGCCTTTGGCAGGCTCTGGGTGGCTGGGGGGTGAGGGGACTGGGGGATTCTGGAGGCAGGCATGTGGAACAGCAGGGCTGAGGGGACTGGGCACTGCCATCTTTGAGGGTGGGGCAGTCAATTAGCATATTCCAATAAGGATTCTCTCCTTATTGGCTGTGGGTGCTGCTGTCTTTGTGATGGCATAAGGGTCAATTAGTATATTTCCTCTTTATTTTAGATAGGATTACCCTGTGAGGTAACTTTTTGTCACTGGAATTGCCAGTCTTATTATAGAACCTCATGTACTTCGAGGAGGATGGTTTGAAAATCAAATCTCTCCTAGTTCAGGATAGAACATAGGGATTGTAATTTCCAATTATAATTGAATTCTGTCCAATCAATGCCTTTCTATGATAAATTTTATGTAATAAACTATGTTTTCAATTAAAATTTTGTATTTGACTTCTGCCCCAAACATTTTCTACATGTTCCTATGGTTATTGTAAGTGCTGTCATTTGGGGAGGACAGAACCAGGGTTAGTGCCACTGGGTTACATTTTGAAGAAAGAAACTATAGGCTCCTCTGTTTTCAATGTTGCATTTTCAAGTCTCAATTTGGTATCTCCTTCTAATCTCCCTGTACTCTTTGCCCTTAAAGAAAGAATGAGGCTTGGCCGGTTTTGCTCAGTAGTTAGAATGTTGGCCTGTGGACTGAAGGGTATCAAGTTAAAGTCCTGGTCAAGGATATACCTTGGTTGCATGTTCAATCCCTAGCCCTGGAGGCAACCAATGTGTGTCTCTCATGTCAATGTTTCTCTCGCTCTCTCTCTCTTTCTGTGTGTGTGTGTGTGTGTGTCTTCCTCCTCCCATCCTTCTGCTTTTTCTAAAAATATCAATGAAAAAAAATATCCTGGGGTGAGGATAAAAAAGAAAGAATTTAAAGTCATAATATCTTGAATTTTAATAGCATGGAACCAAGTAATCCCATAATATATTATAGATAAATATCTTGATCTCATTAAATTTATTTCTCTGATGGCTACAGTAGTGCTTCTCAAGCTTTAGTGTAGGTGTGAATCACCTGGGGATCTGGATAACAGGCAGATTCTGAATTAGTATATCTTGGTGAGACCTGAGAGTCTACATTTCTAACAATGTACCAGGGGGTGTCAGTGGACCATGGACCACACCCTGATTGGTGAGGTCTTGGATAAGGCAGGGATTCTGTTTACTCATCTGTTTTCCCCACCCCAGACTGCCTCTCAACACATGACAGGAGATAAATAAATATTTGTGGAATGGGATTGATTTCATTTTTTGCCCCAGTTGGCTGATGTTATTCTTCCATAATGTAGAATAGAAGAGACACAAGGGCCTAAGGGAAGACTGTGACCCATTTCTCCTTCACTTCCCAGTAGGAGAGATTAAGACCTACTATCTCTTTCTTCCTATTGCTAAAGAGCTTTTGGAAAACCTAGTTCCCAAAGTAACAATTTGTTTCTGCTTTATTTTCAGTGGGAAGCTAGTTTCACTTTTGTGATTCTGAGCCTGATGGGATGCCCACTTCATTTTGCGGTAGCCTTGGAATCTGCTCTCCTCGGCCCATATTGCTTCTACTCGTTATCAGGGGTTGCAGGCACCAATTATCTTGGCTATGCAGTTGCCTTTCCTTTTCCGTATGCAAAATTCCCATCGGTGTGTGTGGACCCACCACACTATGAAGAGTACCACCTGACGCTTCAAACCTTGGACCTGTGCCTGAGTTTTGCCATGTTCTGTGCATCCCTGACAGTATTCCTCAAGCTCTCTGCAAGATTTATCTGGAACAGACACATAAATGTAAGTTTCAAAAAAGGGGGTGAAGGGGGCTGGTTCTTATTCTGTCCTGAATGCTAAAATGAGAAGCCTTGTTTGTTAACATTTTATTTTTCCTCTCTTATTCACCACTATATCCTATACAATCATGGTAGCCAGTGGCTGGCACATAATAGATAGTCAATAATAGTTTTTGTAAGAATGAATGGAAATATGTTGATGTGATAACTAAAGGTATGGCAGTAGGTAGCACCAGCTAATTTTTATCTCTATGTGCTGTTTAAAAAATCTACTAATTGTGATAAATATTAAGAGCTTTGTGTGGAAATTGAAAGCAGCACCCTTCGTATTTTTAATATTAGTCAAATACAGATATCTTAATTTGACTTCTATCCCTTTCAGAAAGATATACACACTCTTTGACTAGGAAAGATTTATGAAATTCCCCTCTTTCTACTCCTACTCCAGCAGAAAGGCTGATATAGGCTAACATCAAATTCAGTTTCCTAACTTTTTCCAGGAGGGCTAACCATATTAACTGTATGAAATGATAGCAATGTGAACTGTATGTATGCTGTGTATCAGTGTACTTCCCATTTTGCAGATAGTAAGCTGAGGCTAAAGAGTTTCTAGAACTTTCCCAAGGTCACCCTAATGAGTGTAGATTCAAAACTCAGAGCCATTTCTCTTACTCAGGCCAGATTGATTCTTTACCTCCCTGTCACTCAACCTTTCCTCCTCTGCCAGAACATTAATATGCATGGCTCTGGCCCCCAGGAGGATTACAGCAGAGTCATTGGGAAAAAAGCACAAGTGATTTCTGATACTAAATTCCTACAGGTATTGATCCTGGATCACTGCTTTGTGAATTGAACAGCTTCCTTCTGGAAAGAGCTATTTCCCAGGGAAAACTCTCATATTGGCTGTATGATTCAAGTCAAAATTATTTTAGGATCAGGTGAATTTAAAGTATATTTTTATTGATTTCAAAGAGGAAGGGAAAGGGAGAGAGACATAGAAACATCAATGATGAGAGAGAATCATTGATTGGCTGGGAATTGAGCCTGCAACCTAGGCATGTGCCCTGGCCAGAAATCAAACCTGTGACTTTCTGGTTCATAGGTCAATGCTCAATCACTGAGCCACACCAGCCAGGCATAATTGGGTGACTTTAAGTAATGTTAACCAATTCTCTTTCTCCCTTCAATTTGATTCTATCATCAGCAACCATCAAAGCTAAAAAGATAAGAATTGACACTCTCAATGCCTTTTGTGGTCATTCTTGTCCTCTTGAAATTCTATATAAGTCTGCAAAGGAAATCCATGCATTCTTCAGAACAGAATTGATTTTATAAGGAGCCTTGCCCAGAGATGAGATGAACAGACCCAAATTACCTCCCCTATTGCATTGCAGGCCCATCTAGAAGTTTAGTAGTTGAGATTTCTCCCTTGCTGTAAACATCCCAAATTCCTAAAGCCCTTTGCTAAAAGAAACATATGCCTAAGAGAAACACATATTTAAGTGTTGGCAGCCATAAACCATCAGCATAGATAGTTAATCAGACACCTGATTCATTGTAGGCATGACACTCATAGCATCTAGGTTTAACATAGATAGAAGGCAGGGAGAAAAAAAAATTAAATATTTACAAAGAACTGGGTAAGTCAGTCCCATGGAGACCCAACAGGGAGGCAACTTAAAGTGCCTGGGGAAAAAAGAAAAGTAATTGAAAACAGAGCAAAGTTCTCCAACTTCAGAGTTTTGCCTTGGCCCATCTTGCTCAGGATATAGTTCTTGATGAGTGATTTCTAAGCTAGGTATAGAATCCAGCACAGCTACAGAGTGAGGCAACAGTAGGGTTACAGTTGTTCATATGGAAAATAATACAAAATTAATAAATCATAGTTCAAGAACTGTAAACCTACTTTTGTCCCACCCTGTACAACATGTTCCTCCAAGTGGATCCGTGGCATCAGAATCTTGTTAAACCAGATTTTTGGATCTAACCCAAGACCATTCCTACTAGGTCAAAAACTCTGGGCTCGAAGGCAGGGAATGTGCGTTTTTAACACATGACCCAAGAGATTCTGATGAAAATTCTCTTCCTAGCACAAAATTATCTTAGTGTCACTTCTGGACAGAATCTCAGTTTTTCCCATCTGCATAGAATGCAGCATTAGTTTGGGGGAGAATTCCAGATAAATTTAATAAGAGCATGTCTTTGGTGAGTGTTTTTGGATAAGTTGACACCACATTACTCCACAGTGGTGGAAGATCATGTTTCATTAGGGAGGATGAATAGCTGACATGGGGGGAGATGATGTTAGGTATTAATAACTAGCACTGCCCCAAGCCCACAAGGAGCACAGGCAGCGTGAGCAAACTTCTTATGGTGTAGAAATCTGAGCCATATTACACACAATTTGTAGCATTAAAATAAATATATTAATTTATAAATGTATTAATTTCTTAGAAGGAAAGGTGGGTCATTTGTTGGGATACAGAATTCTATATAATAATTCTATTTTAATGAACCTCCATATAATTACATTGTTAGATTCCTCACATGCTAAAAGGAATAAGTAATATTTTAAAATTTAATTGAAAACTATTGACTATTGTAAAATATGCTGCTAATTCCTGCTTCTTTCATATATAAACAAAACACGAAAAATGCTTTTAAAAGCTGCACTTTTAAGTGTCTGCCTGAAAATTAAAATTCTCTTATGTGAATATAGTACATATCAGGAAACTCAAGAACTAGGAAGATTTGTAAAAAAGAAAAAATGATGGTTTGAAGGAAGATTTGGAAAAAATTGTAGTTGTACTTTTTTATTGTAGTACAAAATAAAATTTTTAGATACATTTGTCATGATCAATATTTTAGAAAATATTTTTCTAAACATTTTTTTCTGTAAGTTCAAAAAGTTTTCAGAAATGAATCAAACAACCCTTAGGATTTACCACATTTATTATTTCTTAAACTTGAAGTCATCTTGTATCCCAGTCAGCTGCTATAACAAAATACCATAGATGGAATGGCTTAACACATTTATTTCTCACATTTCTGAATGTAGGAGGCCCAGGATTATGATTGGTTTTTGGTGAGCTCTCTCTTCCTGGCTTATGGATGGCTGTTTTCTCATTGTGTGCTCACATGGCTTTTCCCGTGCCTGCTCCTAAAAATAGGAAGATCTCTCTCTTCTTATAAGGGCACTAATCCTATGATGGGGGCCCCATCCTCATGACCTCATCTAAACTTTATTACCTTTCACATGACACACCTCCAGATATCATCACAATGGTGATTAGGGCTTCAACATATGGATTTGGGAGGGGGATAGGGCACAAACATTTGATAACATCCTGCTGAAGGTCACACAGTGATGATGTATGAGCGTGCAGTCTATTGGTACCCAACCAAAACCACAGGGAGAAACGCTTGAGTCACAAAGGGTTTGGTGATTTTGATAAACACAATACCTTTGATAAAGGTATTGTGTGAGTGCTGCAGACTAAATGTCTGGCCTGGCCAGTGTGGCTCACTGGTTGAGTTTTGACCTATGAGCCAAGAGGTTACAGTTTGATTCCCCGGTCAGGGCATATTGCCTAGGTTGCAGGCTTGATCCCCAGTGGTGGATATGCAGGAGGCAGCCAATCAATGATTCTCTCTCATCATTGATGTTTCTAGCTCTCTCTTTTTCCCTCTCTGAAATCAATTTTTAAAATGTCCATGTCACCCTTCCCAAATTCATATGGAAGCCCTTAGTCCTGCTGTGATCGCATTAGGAGGTGGGGCCTTTGGGAGGTAATTAGGCTTATATGAGGTCAGAAGGGTAAAATCCCCATGATGAGATTAATGCCCTTATAAGAGGATGAGGAGACCCAGCTATATCCCTCTGTTCACCAAGTAAGGAGAGATAGCCAGCACCTTGATCTTGGACTTCCACCCTCCAGAAGGAAGAGAAATAAATGTTTGTTGTATAAGCCATCTAGTTTATGGTAGTCTGTTATAGTAGCCGAGCTGGCTAAGACAGTGAGTGCTTCCACATTTTAAGGCCCTCGTGGGAAGGGGTGGACCTAGGAAAGAAGTAGGAGCTCCCTGCTTGTGTGACTCCTTGCACGCGGGCTGAAATGACCCTGTCAGCTTAGGACACAACGCAGGAAGCAAATGAGCATAACACAGAATTTAAGTCGAGAAACTAAATCATAGCCAGAATTGTCTACATTCTTGGTTCAGTAAGTCATCGAGTGATGGGAAAAAAAAGAATTGGGACACAGACGCACTGCAGCTGTCCCCTGCAGCTACTCTGCCCCTCCCCCATGGAATGGAATGGCTTCATTTGTTTTCCTTTCATTATTCATTGTTATGTTTGGGGTTTTTTTGTGTGTGTTCTTAATGAAAGGGGGGGGGGAAAATATTTTCCCCTTTATCCTGGGAGATGATTTTTTTTTTTCAATGAATTGAGAAATACTTGCTTTCCATAAAAGATGTAGGTAAACCCTTTAAATGCAGTTTGAAAACATATCAGGACAGAATATTTATCAGTGGAGGACTCTCCTCCTAAAATGAAGACAAATTAGCAAACAGTGATATCCTGGCTTATAATCTTCCAGTGGACTTGCACTGCATCGTTAGCGATATAAATGCAACATAACAATATAAATATGTTTTGAAATAAGTTTACCTGTGACTCTCATCTTCAAAGTCTGAGGCCTCCTGTTGAGCTATAGTAGATCTTTCTGGTGCCTCTGGTAGCTAAATCCCCTTGGGTTAAACTCAAGTAAAACTCAAGCAGTACCACGGAACAGTGAGAATCCCTTGTACTTCTTCCTCACAAATTCCATTATGTGGTCTCTTCAAATTGATCAGTAGAAAAATTAAAATCTGGGGGGGGGGGGTGTAAATGGGAGATATCTGTAATACTATCAACAATAAAAATATATTTAAAAAATAAATAAAATAATCTAGAAAAATATCACAATAATCTAGAAAAATATCACTATTACTATTACTGTGATCTCATCATTTTCTCTGGGATAATAGTAGCAGTGACATAAAACTGGATAATTGAAGAATAATTGTAGGTGCTATTTATTGGACAGTTACTATTCTTCAGGTGCTTTACCTCCTTTATTCCTCATAAAACTTCAAAGCTCATTATCTCTATTTCCCAGATGAGGATGTTAAGGTGTCCATGTGGAACCAGGTTTCTCTCCCAGGTCTTGCAGGGTATGGAACCTAGGTTCCTCGCAGCTGGGTCAAACCTCTTAGGTGATATATCTTCTTCACTACCTATTCCGTGACCTTGCATAGTATTGCTTTTCATGACCAATCTTTCTCACAGACAAAAAAATAACTCATATTTTAGAATTGGAACTATTTTTTCCAGGGTATTTTTACTTTATTTAATCAGTAGAACCATGCCAAGGGTGACAGCCACTTACTAAGGGAAGGGATGAGACTGAAGAATTGTATTAAAATATGCTTGATTTTTTTTCTTTTTTTTTTTAAAGAGAGAGCAATAGGTGGGGAGGAATTAATAAGCTGAGAATAGCCTTTTGTCAAGTTTTACTTTATAAATTATTATCAACATATTTTTCCTTTTGACATGAAGTCAGTTTAGTCTTTTAATATAAAATATTGCTCCTTATTCTTTTTTAAATATATCTTTTATTGATTTCAGAAAGAAAGTGAGAGGGAGAGAGAGATAGAAGCATCAGTGATGAGAATCATTGATTGCCTCTTGCACACCCCCTACTGGGGATCAAGTCAGCAACCTGGGCATGTGCCCTTGACCAGAATCAAACTTGGGACCTTCAGTCTGCAGGCCAACACTCTATTCATTAAGCCAAACTGACTAGAACGCTCCTTATTCTTAATGCAAAATGTTATTATTAATATATTTAAAATCAAAATGTGTTATACTTTAAACTAATAAGAAATATATTTAAAAAAAAATGTTTTCTAAAACGGCAGAAATTTGACTAGAAATCAGAAACCTCCGTTCTCTATAATCATATAAATTCAGTTTTCAACAAAGAAAACTAAATTTATACTACTGAATATTTCAGAATGATCATAGTGGTGCTAATATGTGAGCACAAAACCATTTAGAAATATAACAATGTGAGAGACTTTAAACTCCCTCTCACTTTCTTTCTAATTAAAGAGGAAAATACTTGATGGCTATTATTGGTTGCCTGAGTTAAACTCACTCCCCTCTCCCTCCCCCACTCCCTGCCCCCAACCCAGCCCCACCCTCCATAGGAAAGAAGGGAGAGAAACAGAGGAAGTAATTAGGGGAAAAAACAATGGGGTTGTGTAGGGTGGGGAATGATATAATGATACTTCCCCTCCAAACTGACCCTGGGAGCCAGTGGGGACTGTGTACAAGGCAGTTCAACCCTGCACACATCAGTAGATGAACTTTGACTTCCTCATCTCTAAGACCTTAGTGTGGCCAGCCAGATCTTAAGACCTTTCCAGATCTGTCTCAGCCTGTGATTTCTATTCCATGAAGAAGATTAACATTCACAAAGGAGAAATGTGAGCAACAATGGCTGGCTCTTTACCTGCCCATGCCACACCGATATGTGGCTGGGGTAAACCACATGGTCTTACTATGCTAGCTCAAGAAGTCATATATGCAAGCAGTATTATTCATGAGAGATGGTATGAGAATTGTTACAGATTCCCAGATCACTTTAACCATTTTAGAAAAAAAAAATATCTTTCTTTGCTTAACATTTAATTTGTCATATTGAACCAACCAGAATTGTCTTCTTGGCTGTCTTAAAAAACAAACAAATAACTTACCATTATATTATTGAATTAGTAAGAAACTCCAATTTATTTGCCAAAAAAAATTATTTTAAAATGTTTTTCTTCTCTTGCATCACATAACTAACCTAGATGAAAAGAAAAGCTGCCAGTTAAAGCAATGAATTATGAGGTACCTATTAAAAAATATATATTTTCTTCATTAGTACTGTACAAGACTTTTTTCTTGTCATGTGCCAAGGAGAATGAACCCAAAGCCCTAAATACAATATTCATTACTTGTACTTGTTCCTCTACATTTATTGAGCATATATTAAGTGAAAATATTATGCCAAATGCTAAAGGGTAGAGACAGAGAGATGAGCAATACACATTCAGGTCTTCCCTTGACTTATAGGGTCTGAGAAGAATTGAGACTTGAGCCAGACTGAAACAATAGCCTAGATCCGTGGTTGGCAAACTGTAGTTCTCGAGCCACATGCGGCTCTTTGGCCTCTTGAGTGTAGCTCTTCCATAAAATACCATGGCCTGGGCAAGTCTATTTGAAGAAGTGGTGTTAAAAGAAGTTTAAGTTTAAAAAATTTGGCTCTCAAAAGAAATTTCAATTGTTGTACTGTTGATATTTGGCTCTCTTGACCAATGAGTTTACCAACTGGCCTAGATGAAGACCAAGATTTAAATTAGGGAGTGCTGGTGGACATGGAGAAGAGGTGATACACATGAGAGATATTTAGGGGGTAGAATCAAATGGGACTTAATAACAGTTAGCATGTGGGGCAAGGGAGAAGCCCAGGAAGTTTCAAAAGGGTTTCTTGACTTTGAGAAACAGGACAGAGCAATTGGATCCAATGTGTGAGTCCTACTCTTTTCATTTAGGATAAATATTCAGTTTCATATCTCATCATTAATTAAAAGCCATTGTGAAAACTTAGAAAAAATCAGAGAACTTTGACCAATGAGGTACTAGATCTTGCCTTTGGACGCTCCATGACTTTTGTTGGTCACAGATTAGATGAAAATGATAACTTGCTTTGAGTTTATAATACACCTACTGCTAAGACAGTTTCAATCTAGCCCATGTTTATTCAGCAACTTTTCTTCCATAACAAGGATTGCCCATAAATGACCTGTAGATAGCACAGCCCAATGAACCCTTCAGTTTTCCTTGACTGTTCCACAGCCTTTGAAGCTATGGACCACTTTCTCCATGAAATCCTCTTCCCTTTGACTTCCATAGACCTTTTGCTTTTGTTCTCTTCCTTCTTTATGGTTTTTTCCTCCTCAGTCTTCTTAGAAGGTTCTTTTGCCCTGCTCACTCCTTAAAGGCTGGTAGCCTTAGTTACCACTTTTAGACTGATGCCCCACACATCTATATATGTAGCCCAGTTTCCTCTCCTGCTCTAATGAGCTCTATATTTGATCATTTTGGGACACTCTCCTGGGCGTCTGCAAACACATCAAACTGAAGATGTTCATAAAGGAGCTGATCATCTCCTTATCCCCAACACCTGCTCTTCTTCCTGTATCTCCAGCTCAGTTGCTAACACTTGGGACACTCCTAACACTTGGGGTCATTCTTGACTCCTCACACCTGAGTCAATCACCATATTCTGATAACTACACCTCTTAAAGATTTCTCCACTGTGTTCCCCTTTCTCTGTACTAACTGTGATGGTACTGGTTCAGCCGTCCAACTTCTCTCATTAATACTCTGTGCCTCTAGTCTCAAAGCTTTGTTTTTCTTAAGATGTATCCTCCACATGAGCTCTAGAATGAGCTCCCTAAAGTTCAAATCTGCTATTATTATTCCCCTGGTTTACATCCTTCTGTGGCTCCCCTTCACACTCAGCTTACAGCCAACCTCCTTCATGTGACCTCCATAGGCATTCAGCTCCTCTCAAAGAATGTGAGTTCCTTGAGGACTGAAGGTAAGCAGGAAATGTGGGACTAAGAATGTAGAAATCAAGAGTAACAGAGTCATGGCTTGCAATACTTGATGTCATTTTTATGTCTTCCTAGCCATAGCTAAAATCTTCCCTAAACGTATAGCAGGTGTATTTCAAGTTTAAAAACAATTTACATGGTCACTGGAATCCAAGAAAAATCTCCAAGAAGGAACACAAGGGGGGGGGGGGGAGTAGATTTGAATTCTCATACTAAAGAGCAGTGGTTTGTTGAAGAAAAATTGCTTTTAGTATTATTTATGACACGTGGAGAACCTGATATGCCCTGGTGCTTTTGGAGTCAGACAGTTTGAAGTATAATTATTTCCTCTATCACCTACTATCTGAGTAGCCTTGTGCAAATCAATATTGGACCTATCTGAGCCTAAGGTTCCTCTTTTATAAACTGAAGATAACACCTACCTCACATGTTGCAAAATGAAATGATGTAATTACTACTAAGAGCCTTACACTGGGCATGGAACTTGATAAGTGCTCAAGAAATGTTGGCTATCTTCCCCTTCCTTCTAATCAGATTTAAATTCTTGGCTGCCATTCAGAAAGTGCTCTTTACCCTTACTGTTAATTTTTGAAAAGCCCTGAACCAATCCAATCCAGACAAAACAAACAGCAAATGACCAAAAGAGATATTCAACAGCGATTCCCCATATCCTTAGACAACCCTTGCCCACAAAAGTAACAGTTCTTCTTGACTGTTTTATGCTTACGCCAGAAATTTCATTACACATATATTTCTTTTTTATTTCTTTCTTCCAGTATAACCAATTCTGTTCTCTCTGGTGGTTCCTCTTAAATTCTTAAGTGGTACCATGATGCTGTTACTTGAGTCATCCTTCATTGGGTTCCTGTGATATAAAAAAGGGGCTAAATTAAATGTCAGAAGTGACATTCTATTCTTTTTGATAAATTGTTGAAATAAACACTACTTTATTTTTCTTTTTTTCCTAGGGTCAAAAGAACGGACAATAAATTTAAAGCAATGTTCCTCTTAAATTTGTTCTATCTGTGGCCATGATTTTGAAATATTTGGCAAATATTTTTGATATTTGAACATTTTTCCTCCATGGGTTTATAAAATAAAAATGGAAATTATTGTGCATTTTAGTTCTTTTTTCTTGTTAACCTTGTGTGTGTTTTTTCTGATTTACATGTGATGACTTCTAAAAATTGAAATTTCATCATTGTTGGCATCGAAATTTTAAAACCTTAAAATATAAATTTGCAGTGAATTAATGTTTTCTTTAAATTCCTCTTGTTCCTGAGCGGTTTCATTAAGCTGTGATTCCTTCCTACTTAAATTAAGGAAACATTTTTCTTAGCATTTCTTCATTGCCATTAATTACCGAAGTGATTTTAGATCTTCAAACACAATTGGAACCTTGAACAGCGGCTAGGATATCTGAGAAGGATCGCCTGCAGGGAAAGTATAACCCTCCCTCCTGGCCTCTCTGTAGCTCATCTCGTGACAAACAACATAATATTTAGAAGGAATCTTAGAGGCCCTTTAGGCCAACTGCTCCTGAAATGTCCCAAGATCTATATGCCTCCGACAGCTCAACCATTCCCAAGAGACAACCACACCCAGCTGTTGAGTGTCTCTAAATGTGAGATGTCTTTCTGAATTTGGTCAGAAATTTGCTTCTTACCTTCTCTATGCTTTGGTCATACCTGTAGCTACTAACAGCACAATGGGATGGTTTTCAAATGTGATACCCAGACCAGTAGCTTTAGCATCACTTGGGAACTCATAAGACCTGGAGTCTCTGGGGCTGGGTTCAACAGTCCGTTTTAGGAAGCCTTCCTCCAGGTAATTCTTATGCACTGGTGTAGTGTAACAGGAAGTGTGTGTGTGTGTGGGGGGGGGGGGGGGGGGGAAAGGGGGAACGGGGCGCAGGGACTTTGAAATAAACATACCCTGGATTCAGATCCTTGTCCTCTGTCATTTCAGGCAATATCTTCAATTCCTCCCTCCTTAAATGGAGCTATTGTAGGTAGTTAATTCCCAGGCTTGCTGAGGGAATTCAGTGAAATGATAAAGGCAGAGCATATAGCAGAATATCTAACACAACTTATACACTCAAAAATAGTGTCTATTGGTATGGATTCATTCAGCATACTCATTATATGCCTTTGAACATCAGTCTTTATAAAGTCCATTCATTTAAGAGTGGACAAGTACAGAATAAAAATTTAAGATATAACATTTTAGGCCTGTCATGAAAAACATGATACTCAAAGAAGCTAAGTCCCATATTCAAGGATACCCAGATCAACTATTGGTGACTGGAGGTCCTTTAGGTGCCTCCCAGGCCTCAGCTCTTCAATCCATACATTATCTGTCACCTTATGCAGCAATATGATAGTTAGTCCAGGCCTGGTAATTACACAAGTAGGGGCTTGAAATTTATCAGTGTAGAATCTGAATTAATTTTAATATTATTTGAGCATTCCCATACAATATTGGGCACCTTGGCTACTTACTTATTTACTTACATTTTGCTTTCTTATTCATATTCATGTCTACTGTCTTCTGAAAGGATTTAAGATGACTGTTGGGCATTTTATTAAGAATGGAAGTTCCAGTTGCTTTGGCACCAACTTTAGGACCAGTGAAGTCCAATAACTGCTTCCCGAAACTTGAGCAAGAGGCAAAATTCTGGGGATCTCAAATGGACACTAAGTGAAGTAGTCCAATATCAGGTGCTTTAGGTTAGCTGGAATACTATGTGTAACCTGTTCAAAAATATAGTCAGATATCAGGAACTAAGGGGATTGTTTTTTTTTTTTTTTTTTTTGCTCTGGCATTCACAAAGAAATAATCAAGCATTTTGCAATGCCCTGGCCTAAAGGAAACGAAATGGTTAACGCTCACCATCCTGTGCCAAGAAATCTGCTTTACAGACCAGAAGGAATAAGGCACCTTTACTTTTAACAGCCTGTTTCCAGTTTTGTTTGGCTGTTAAAGTTACTGGAGTAGTGACAGAGGCCAAGGCAGGAAAATGGGCTGGGTTACTTATAACTTTTTGAATGTGGACACATCAGCTTGTGGGAAGGAAACTATTTAAAATGGGGCTTAGGGAAAAGGAGGGAGAAAAAATCCCCTTTCCCCATATGAGATTCTTCCGCGGTGTTGTCATGCAATCTTGAAAACCTCCACAGAACAGTAGATCACTCTCATTGGCTGTATGCAAATTATCTGAGACCCAGTGGTTTCCGGCCGGGGAAAACTTATAATAACAGAGCAAGAGTGCAATCTGAGCCCTTGTTCGCTGAAATCCCTGAAAGAACAGAGTCGTTCTTGACAGGGCAATTTCAGCCCTTGACATTACAGGAAATAGCTTAATAATATCATTTAGGCTGAGGTTGTAACCAATTCTAAGATGCAGAGACACAAATGCAGTATTTAAGATGTAGGATATCAGTTTGGGACCACTATTTTCACAGAGAGTTTAACAACAGAAAAAAAAAAAAAAACATCACCAAAACAAGCCAAGCAAGGCATCCTAATTAAACTGAACATTGTCCCTACTAATTAAACTCAATATAGGGAGAGGAAGGGTTTCTGCCAAGAAATTACAAATACATCCTGAATACCATTTCCTTCCCCTTTGCTTTCCTAGGTACTGGGTCCATGCCATATCCAGGATGTGACACCCAAACAAAGCTGTATTTTAATCATTGATACGCACGCAGACGTTAACCCCACCCTGGGGCCTCAAAGGCCTTTATGAGACACGCTGGCCTTTACATTGCAATGTGTTTCATTTTCTCTGGGTGCAGCACAGCTGAAAAAGGTTACAAGACTCAGGTTAAAAGTCAGGAAATGGATCAGGGCCCCACACTATGACATCATTTTCTTGCAATGCAATGAAGCAATGACATTTCCTGTAGGGAAAATGATTAGAACTGACAGGCAGCCTCAGTGAGTGCAGGGTTTGCTGAGGAAAGGTGTCAGGCCTGCCTCCCTGCAGCCCCTTTCTCCCTCCCTCCTGGTCCTTGGCTAGGGTTTTCAGAGGTCAGAGGGAGAGATCCGGGCCACTTTTCATGAAAGTCCTGAGAAATTTAAAATGAACGTATGCTAAGCTTAGCTACAAAAAATGGTGAAATTTTGATATTTGTTAAAACAATGAACACTTTAAGACAAACATAATTTTGCTGCTTACAATATAATTTTCAGATTTATTTTTAAAAGTGGTGTATAGGTAGAGCCACCAAAAATGAATATGCAAGTCAGTTAAGGGGAAGAGCTGGGATTAAAATCTGGTTTATTCTCTGTTGCCATCATGCTTGCTGGTACAGGACTGCCTTTCTCAGGTTCACATAAAGGTCTCATAACCAGAGAAAGGTGGTCTTGTTTTGGCACACGGTCTACATTGGATGATGGATCAGTCTTCTGCCTTCAATCCAAGGTGCTGTCTCTATAGCTGTAGGTATAACATCTTTTGGAGGTATCCCCAGAAATGTCTATGTGAAGACCTGTCTATGAGTTTTGAGCCAAAACAGCCTCCTGGCATGTTCACCCCAGAACCAAGGATTTTATTCTACTCTGGTTACTTAATTTCTAAAGGAATTCTCAAGGGGGTGCCAAGAAGCCAAGGCTGTGTGAGACACATGGCTTGGAGAGTAGGGGCTCATGGGTAGGTTTCAGTCTGGTCATGTGACTTTATGTGCAAATTGCATAACTGTAGTGGCACTGCTGGTCCCTCAACATGGTAGACCCTGCTCTGGATTCCACATGCAGACAGACTTGTTCCAGAGCAATGTGGAGACCTGAATCAAGGCAAGAAGGATTTAGGGCCTCGGGCCAATACAATGGGACTCCACACCAAACAGCCCTTGCTTCTTCATCTGTGGCCTTGTGACTCGGTTTGGATAACTGGGTTTCTGCCCTACACGTGGGTTCCAGTAAACTGGGTGGCAGGTGAGGGGATCTACTCTCTTGAGTTACATTAGAGACAATGGAATGAGGGGGTCCAGTGTTAGAACCTTCTGTCATTTTTCTTCTTCTGGTTGCCATGCTTGGATTCTCCTGGGAGTTATCAGAATCTGCCAAGCAATGACTGTGACTGCAGATGTGACCGAAGAGAACAGTTCCCCAATGCTTCTTCTGTCTGTTTCAAAACAAAATTAATACTAAGTCACTTTCCATCAGTGGAGGAGAGTGAGCAGGAGTGAGAAGTTCCTACTACAAAAACATTTTCAAAATCAGTTCTGGATAGTGGGCAAATGGTGGTAATGCAGGTCCAACCCTCTCTGGTTTGGTCCTGGGCAACCTGCAGTGATACACAGTTGCTGACTGCTATTATGGTAAGGCGTCATCAGCGACTTCCATCTCTGGACTGCTTCTCTTCTGTCTTCATGGTTGGAGTAGTCCTGTCAATTCCTCTCTGTTGCCAGAATCCACATGGTCTTGGAGTTGTTTTCTGAAAATATACAAACATATTCTTGACAAAAAGTTAATAAAGAAATATTTTCTATAAATTTGACTTGGGATCCTTTTTCACTTTTTTCCCAAATGAATTTCCTCTGGCTTGTTTTGACACCATGTGTGTTTTTCATGGGTGACTTGCTGATAGCATTACAATTAATTTTCTAAAGTACAAATTTTCTAGAAATAATTTACTTTCAGGATATTTTTTCTTACTTGATATTCTTCTACTTTCCCCTTTTTTTGATTTAAATATTAGGAGGCTTTTGAAAATTTTTATAATGTAGTCTTTGATAGCTTTTAAGTTTTAAACTGTTAAAACTTTAGGAAGGTAAAATCCTAGTATCTGTGATGAATTTACCCACTAGAAGCAATGTTGCAAAATATGGTGCTGTGTTTGCCAAACAGATTTAAGCTCTTTTTGGAAGTTGAGGGGGTGGGTGTCACAGATGTTCCCAGGCACTGTCTACACAAGGCTCACATATCACCAGTGTTTCCACAAATCATTGCACAGTAACTGGATGAACCTTGCAGAGACAAATATGCTATCTCTGGGAAAACTGGCAAATATCCCAAGGGCTTAACATTTCCCAGGAATGAGTCAAAACACAAGCAAAGCTGTCACACCTTTCCTTCATTGCCCTGTGGTGATCTCTCAAACTGGGGGGATGGGGTGGGGGCTCCCATAAATGAGTCACTGTTTCCCAGATCTGTCAAAAGTATCAGTAGATACAAGTCCAGGAAGCATACAAGTCTAGAAAGAACTATTGAACTTTAAATTATGAACATGCACTGTCCAAAATTACTGGGTTTTTATTATTCTGCATTATCATAGTGCCTAATCACTCCCTTTTAAGAACTCGTTATTTCCAAAAACTAAACCTAATTTTTAAAATTCTATTTTACATTTGGTATTTGTATAGTCACAAGATCTGCAGCCTGTATTTTTTTTTATTTTATTTTATTTTTTTTTTTTTGCCATTTGAGTAACTCTACCACTTGCCCATACATGTTGAAAGTGTCATTCCCCTTAAATACACAGATCAGACTTCTTGAAGCTCTACCCTTTCACCTTGCTCAAGGCAAGGAAAAAGATCAAAGCTGCCTGTGTTTTTAGGAGATGACCCCTTCTTTGTTCCCAATAATGGCTCACATCCCCTGTTTGTGGAAGCTTCTGCAAAGTCTGAACTGTTTTCTACTCTATAAATCCACTTCTTATATACGAGACCCTCACTGACCATTTGGTATTCCAGAAGAGGGGATTTACCTATGTGTTCAGAGTCTTTCCATTATGATGATTTGTAAAATTCATAATATTAAAACAGGTATTTGTAGTAGAAAGAATTGTCAGAATTATATGTTTTTTAAAAAGGTATTTATAATTCATATGCTGTAATAAGGTTAAAATAGAACAATGAAGAAACTCGTGTTATCAATTCTGCCTAAAATAACATGACTTAAAGTTTTTATGAATTTTATTTTTACTTTAAAGGGACCCTAAATAAAAAAAGAAAATAAAAAATAAAGTGACCCTATTGTATTTATTCATTCATTAATCCTTTTTCAGAATAAAACAAATTATGGTATTATTTTACTTAGTTCATTCATTTATTATCAGTTGAAAATATGTAGAGTGCCCAGTCTAGGGTACGAGGTACAGTGAATTGAGAAATGAAATCTTCTAGGTCACAAAACAAAGATGACACAGACATAAACACCGTTAAAAAAAATAAAAATAAAAATAAATAAAATAAATAAAAATAAAAAGCTTGAACGGGTTCAATACTTACCAGGCTAAGGACTGAAAAGCAAAACATTTCACCTTGTTGGGTTTTAGTTTTCTCATGTGAAAAATGAAGGAGCCAAAATTAATTGTAAGTTCCCTTTAGATCTAAAATTCTGGAACTGAAAGAAATACTTGCCAGTGTGAAGAGGAGTGAAAAAAAAGTGAATTTAAAGTGCACAGACCCTTACATGCTCTGTTTGGCAAATAGCATGAAGAAGATAAGCTCATATTTGAATTATGACTGCAGATAAAGCAATGGATGCTATTATAGTCATAGCAAACAACAGGAGGAAAATTATGGAGCTTGGCTGTAAATAGGAGAAAATATCTAAATGGAATGGACAAACTAGGCAGCAGGCAGCCAGAGCAGAGAGCTGTAAGTGTACTGTGAGTCTCAGATCAATCAATCACCAAGGATTTTATTCTACTCGGGTTACTTTATTTGCAAAGGGACTCTTAAGGGGGTGCCTGAGATAACTGTGGCCAAGGATTATAAGCCATGCTAAGTATAGCAGACTGCAAAAATATCCTAACATCTACCCTATAAGACTAGTGGAGGAAGGGCATGTGTAAGTAGAGAGGAGCCAGGAAATATTTTAAGAATGCTGTGGGGCTCAGCTTCAAACAGTCGGTCCTGGCCGACTGTACAGAAACAACAGTTACAGGCAGACAGGGGGTGGTAACGAAACCGAGTTACTCTCTTAAAGCAGAGACTTTGGACAACCACCGCTTGGGAGGGTTATTATTATATTAATCTGTTGCAAACAATCACTTGGGCTCCAAACCAAGGAAGGACCTTGGCATGTCCTCAGGACATAAATGACAGAAATAGAAAAGCATATGACACCCTGGGATTCTGTTGTTCTCTTCCACAGTGAGAATTAGGTGAAGCCCACCATATTGCCTTTTTGCCTTGCTTGCCAGGAAGCTGGAAACAGAATCTAGACATCAATTTCAGGACTTACATTTAAATAGGAATCCAACTTTTACTTTATTATTATTATTTTTTAATCCTCACCTGAGGATGATTTTTAGAGAGAGTGGACGAGAGAGGGAAAAACAGAAATATGGATGCGAGAGAAACACACAGGAGCCCTGACCAGGGCCTGGGCCGGGGAGAAGCCTGCAACCAAGGTACATGCCCTTGACTGAAATCAAACCCGGGACCCTTCTGTCTGCAGACCGAAGCTCTATCCACTGAGCCAAACCAGCTAAGGCAGAACCCTGTTTTTAATTTTTAACTTCTCACTTAATCTTTTGCTTTTAACAATTTTGCTTTATTTGTGACTTTTATTACATATCACATCATTCATTCGTTTATTTCACAGATTATTTATTAAGCATTTACTATGTGCCACGCATATCAAGTCCTTTCGGAGGGCAGGTGGAATGTGGCCTGGCCGGCAGGAGATTCTATCTCTGGTGTGTGCTGTGTTTCAGTCATAGGGCTTGATGTTTATATTGGGGATACAGTTCAAAGCATTTTCCAGATGAACAAGGGTTCTGGGGCATATAGCTGATTTTCCTAATAACTCATCCCATCTTTATCTCAGTTAAGAGTGGATTTTCCCCCTGAGGGTCTTTGATCCTACAGCTGCAGACATTCTGGCTCCAGGGAGCCTTACAGGTCAAGGCTCTAGGACACACAGAGGTCAATGAAATCAGGGGACTTCTTAGCAACAGCTGAGAACCTGTGGGGATGAGCACCATAGCGTCCAAGATGAATGGATGATGTCGTTTTGGGTATAAATAAGGGCGCACTTACTGAGCTCTGACTAGGATCCCACTGCATGTTGCAGAGCAGTGTTGTTTGGAAGAAACCTTCTGAGGAAAAACAGTCAATAAGCTTTGTGCTTCCTTTAATGTGTGAAGTCTCCTTTTTTATGTCAGGCTCCCAGCAATTGAGCATCCTCAGTGATGAAGGCAAAGATGTGAACCTGAGTCCCAGTTTCTCCATTTATAGAATAAAGGAGCTGGATTCACTGGTCTTCTAGCCTCTTCTAGCTCTAAGCACTTGACACTTTATGACTATCAACTTTACTTCAAGTATTTGGCCCCAGCACTCCACACACAATCATCATTAGTATCCTCCTCAAAAGTAACCAAAAACCATATGCAAACAAGTACAGCAGAAACACAGTATAATGGCAGTACACAGTATAAACACAGTACAAGGACAAGATTGAGACCTACTTAATAATTATTGAGTTATAGCAAAGGCTTATTGCTAAATGTGGTTATTTTTCAGGCTAGATCATTTTCTTTATAGCATATCCAAATCCATGGCAAACCATGTTTACACAGACTACCTCCCCCCCCCATTGGTTTTTACAGAGTCAAAGCAAAGTGTGGGGTGGGGGAGGGGAAGAGGAAGAGAGAAAGAGAGAGAACATTAATGTGTCTCACACATTGATTGGTTGCTTCCTGAATGTACCCCAACTGGGCTAGAGATAGAATCTGTAACCCAGGTACATGCTCTTGACCAGGAATCAAACCCATGAATCTTCAGTTCCTGGGCCAACCCTCTAATCACTGAGCCATGCCATCCAGGTCTACACAGTCTTTTAATATATATGTATACTAGAGGCCTGGTGCACCAATTTATGCATGGGTAGGGTCTTCCCAGCCTGCCCCCAAAGGGACCAATTGGGCTGGGCCAGCCAGGGAGAAGGGACATGGCTAGCTGGGGGGGGGAGGGGCTGCAGCCAGTTGGCCAGCCCTGCTCCCTGGTCAAACTCCTGGTCGAACTCCTGGTTGAGGGGACAATTTATATATTAGCTTTTTATTATATAAGATGTGCACCCATATTTACATATTGATTAGCACAGTGAAGTCTCTATAATAAATGTGAAAATAATAATTTTGAACTTAAGAAATAGTTTATAAGCATTTTTTATTTCATTTCAGTGATTTATATATAAAACAAATATCTGAAAGTATAAAAGACACAAATGTAGAAAAGACACATTTCTTATGTAAAAAAAACCTATAAATAATGGAAGTGCTTAAAAAAGTAAGCACATTGCCCAGTTGGTGTGGCTCAGTGTTTGAATGTTGACCTATGAACCAGGTCAAGATTCGATTCTCAGTGAGGGCACATGCCCAAGTTGCAGGCTTGATCCCCAATAGGGGGCATGCAGGAGGCAGCCAATCAATGATTCCCTCTTATCATGGATATTTCTATCTCTCTCTTTCCCTCTACCATCCTCTCTGAAATCAATTTTAAAAAACTATTTTTTTTAACAAAACATTGTGTACAAAACATTTTAGATCAGTGATATTTAAAATATGCACATATAGAAGCTACAAGCTTTTTTACACTCAAAAATCACTGTTGAGTGTGTCAACCTATGGTTGTTGGTATCAATTCAACACCATCAGGAATCTCCAATTTGGGTGCAGTGAAGAAAGAAACTTTGTGCAAAACAGTTCAATTGTGATATAGCATGGCTGTGAAAACTGCTCAGCTGTGAAGCAGCCCCTCTCCAGGTATACAGCTCTACTGTGCTCCTCCATGTCTTCTCTGATATGTGGATCTGCTTTGCACTGCTGGTCTGCTCTGATGGGACATTGCAGTCTTCAACTTTAGGTAGAAAGCAAAAGTGTGCTCTCCAAGCTAGAGGGGAGCTGGCTTATAATGGACAGAAGTCCTCACCCCAGGCCCCTGATTGGTCCATCCTCATGCAAGGAGGGCTCCAAATCCTCACAGCTTGATTGGTCCAAAAAGCATTGTCCTGCTTATTCAGAATAGAGCTGCTCTGATTGGTCAGAGTTGTACAGTTCCAATTGGATGAGGAAAGCCTCAGTTCACTTGGTTGAAATAGGATTCCAGGAATTCCTTTTAAAAAGGCTGGTTCAGATGGCAGAAGCACAGTGCAAGCAGACAGTTCAGTGCAGGCTGTGCAGAAATGGCTGCTAGGCTCTGCTTTATTTTTTCCCTCAGAGTTCAAAGGTTCTACCCACCATACTAAATGCAGAATATATAAAAAGGTCGCTATACTTCATAGCCCTATAATCTGATAAAAATGGTATAGGCATTCTGCAAACAATTATAACAATGGTTGGATGCTTACTATGGGGAAAGCACTATGAAGATAGGCACTTTTAAAAACAGAGGCATGATTTTTTAATGGTTCTGGCGTTCATGGATCTCTACATTTAGTGGGAGTGAGGAAGCAGCTAATAAAGCAGAATGAGAAGGGATTATCAGTAAAGGGCTACCCAGAACACGTGGAGGATAGTCATTTTGCTCAGGGATTAGGAAAGGTTTCATAATGGAGGAGACTCTTGACCACAACCTGGAAAAATGAAAAGCATTTTAAGGGTAGAGACAAAAGGAAAGGTCATCTCAGGAAGAGAACTCGGTGAGAACAGAGACCAGATGCCTGGAATTTAATTCATGCCCTAGGAATACCAACTAGACTGGTGTGGCTGGTGAGTGGAATCCAAAAAGGTATGAGGTGATGAGGCTAGAAAGTTAGGATGGAGCCAGTGCAGGAAGGGCATCCAATGCCATCTTAAACTTACTTATTCAGCTAAGAGCAGGGTGCCAATGCAAGTTCTTTAGGGCAAAAACAAATAGGAGGCTGAGGATACGTTCAATATCAACATGCAGCTTCTGAAATGAATAACTCCTAAGGAGCAGTCAAATAGGGTAGAAAGTAAGGTACTTCTAAATGGGGAAGTTTAGGGGCAACAGGGCAACCAGAGAAAGTCTTGAGTGTAAATGTATTTGATACCCTTCACCTAGACCAGTGGTCGGCAAGCTCATTCGTCAACAGAGAAAAATAGCAACAGTACAACGATTGAAATTTCTTTGGAGAGCCAAATTTTTTAAACTTAAACTTCTTCTAATGCCACTTCTTCAAAATAGACTCCCCCAAGCCATGTTATTTTGTGGAAGAGCCACATTCAAGGGGCCAAAGAGCTGCATGTGGTTCCTGAGCCTCAGTTTGCCCACCAGCCCTAAAGCAGAGATACATATCAAAAGATAAGATTTAGTATACAGTAGGCATTGTTAGTTTTCTGACATAAAACAACTACCTTTGGCTGTTCAGGTATTTGGCCAGGGGGAGGCAATAACTTGTAGATTAAAATCCCCTCAGCTGTCTGGAAACAGGCAATAATATATGCAAACCTTTAGATGTGGGGAAATGTCCTTAGCTATTCCAGCATCAGGTAATATGTATTCAGCCCTGCTGAATCCCCAAGTTCCATCAACCTTTTGATGAAATTTCTTGCATTTATGACATGCTGAAATTATCTTCCGGCAAATGTGTCCTTCATTGAGTTATAAACTCCATGCTTCAGTTTGTTCTTCAATTTTACTATAGGCTACCCAATATGTCTGGCCAGAGTAGGAACTAAAATATTTGATGAAAGAAAGGAAAGAAGGAAGGAAGGAAGGAAGGAAGGAAGGAAGGAAGGAAGGAAGGAAGGAAGGAAGGAAAGAAGGAAGGAAGGAAAGAAGAAGGGAGGAAGGGAGGGAGGAAGGGAGGGAGGGAGGGAGGGAGGAAGGGAGGGAGGGATGGAGAAAGAAGGAAAAAGGGAAGGAGGGAGAAAGGAATGGATATACTGTTGAAAAAAAAATAATGAGAAATAATATTTGGTATCTGATAAATAAGTGTGATGGTTTTAAATATAATCGCAAAATTCTGTGACATTTTTCTCATCAACAGGTGGGATCCATATCCTTTGCCCTTGAGTCTGGACAGTCTTGTGACAAACAGAATGCAGTGAGAATAGTGATGTGTGATTTTCAAGCTAGGCTGGTCTCTTGGTATGCTCACTCTGGGAGAATTTAGCTACTCTGTAGGAAGTTTGACTGCCTTGGGACCACCAGACTGGAAAAGTCGCCATGATGGACAAGCCAGGTGCAGGTATTTCAATCCACAGACTGAGCTCATCTCTGCCAAGAAATGTGACTAAGGTTGTCTTGAACCCTCCAGACCATCTTATCTGCCAGCTGAGCACCTTTGAGTGGCCTTAGTAATTGCCTCTGGAAGCAAAACAGTTGGCCAGCTGAGTCCTGCCTAGATATCTAACCCATCAATAGGATCTGTTTGCACAATAAAATAGTTGTTGTTTCATGTCAGCAAATGTGGGGTGATTTGTTACATGGCAGTAACAAGACATTAACCAAAGTCTCAGTAGAATCCTCCCCAATAACCCTTGTAACAGCTGAGGAAACTGAGATCCAAAGAGATTAGCTAATTTATCCATGATTCTAAATTGGTAGCAGCAAAGTGAGACTTAAGAACCAATCCTCTAATCCCTCAGGCCGTCGCCTTTTTCTTTCTAACATATGATAATGTATTAAGAAAATTTTGTATAATTGCAGGCAGGGTCCAAAGAACATCTCTTCATCGTGCCACAATTTCCTCCCCATTTATTCCTTATTCCCATTGATAATTAAATGGCTTAGTCAACCTCCTTGACGTATAAACAAAAAGTGAACTGTGGTCTTAACATGTGTGGAGCTTACAAATGCTGTAGATGACTTAAACATTTGAATACAACTACCTTCCAATTAGAGGAAGAAGCATACTCGAATGTATCAAACACAATAACATTTCTTCTTGAGTTTGTGGCATTCAAATTCTTAGCTGACGAGGTTTTCAAGGCTGTCAGTTTCAAATTCACTGAAAGATCTTTTCTGCTGAAAGAAAAATGCCGCCTCTGTTAATATCAACCTTTTCCTCCTCAGAACACTTGCTTGCTGGTGATTTATTATGGACAAGCTACTTCCTGCTCCTTTTGAAAGTTAGATTAAAAAAAAAAAAAATTCTCCAAGTGGAAGAAGAATTCCTCCTCTCTTGTCCCCAGGGCAATTTTGTTAAGGCTAATCTTCAGGGGTGGGTATTTACAACTCACAGATTGATGCTGCCCGAACCACACAAAAGAGAAAAGGGTTGTGCCGCTGTGTCTGATGTCAATTGGGAACTAATCCAAAAACAAATAAGGAAGACCAGCTCATGCAGCGTGTGTGGGAAAGGATTCTTTTAGATTGTGGAACTTTGCAATTATATCATAAAAATGGAAAATTTCTCTCTTAAAAGATCAAAGATATTAGTGATCCTTTGTTAGTGGCAATGCCGTTATTTATTTTTTTTAAAGACTCCTTTTGAGGAAAACAACAAAATAATCTCCTGCATATGTTTCCCATAACTAGATCTCAAAGAAAACTGTGCACTGATGACTCAAAAGTTAATGTTTGTCTTATTACATTTTTCCAACAATGAAACACATAAAAAATCTAAAGAAAGACAAATGTTCAAATCAATTCTATTTAAAATTTCCCATAATCACAGCTTCACAGATTTTAACACGTGTTAGTTTCTTTAAAATCTCACTTGTGATATAGAAGGAGCTTGCCGAGGATGTCTGTATGTGGCTTTAGGACTCTCAATACAAACGACAGAACACCCAACTCAAACCAGTTTTAATTTTTTTTTTAAATGAGATTGTTTGGCTTACATAGCAGAAATGTACAATTTAGAACTTGTTTCCAGGCACAGCTAGAAGACAAGGCACATTGGGGCTAGGCGTCTACCTTCAGACTGTTTACCTCAGTGCTGGTATCTTTCTCAGGCAGGCTTAACCCACGTAATGGAAAATGGCCACTGGCAGCTCTCCTTTACATTTGGCCAGTTTCCAAACCCAGTAGAAGAATTCTGGATAGCTGCAGACACGTCCTGGGGCTGATTCTGTCTTGTCCCTCTCGAATCACATGCCACCCTTACGGAATTCTCCTTGGCCACACCTATAAGGCACTGAGGATGTAGAACTTACCAAGAGTTATAGTTAAATTTTAACATTGTTTGTTTGTTTGTTTATTTATTTATTATTTATCTATTCATTGTTTTTTTGGTTAATCTTCACCTGAGGATATTTTTTTCCATTGCTTTTTGGAAAGAGTGGAAGAAAGGGAAGGAGTGGAAGGAAGGGATAGAGAGAGATGAGAGAGAGAGAGAGAGAGAGAGAGAGAGAGAGAGAGAGAGAGGGAGAGAGAGAGATTGATTGGTTGCCTCCGGCACATACCGCATACACGCCCTGACCCGGGGCAGGGAGTGAACCCAAAGTGGATGTTTATGACATTGATTGGGAATCGAACCTGAGACCCTTCAGTGAATGGGATGGTGCTCTGACCAGTGAGAAACACTGGCTAGGTCAACATGATTTACTTTTCATTAAAACCTTGCCCTAAAGAAAGTGTATAAGATGGAATGCTTATACAGCTAAGCATTCCAGAAACTTTCCCTTAAGCTATTTCCCCACACATAGCTCACCTTCTGTTCAATCCCAAACTGAATTTACCAAAAGCATAATCTACATTTGCTTGCTGCTTTTTGCCATCCTCCTCCTGCTGTGTAATCTCCCTTCTTGACTGAAATGGCTTTCCCAAACATCACTCATTGCCTCCAACAGCCAAATCCAATGGTGTCTTTTTGGCGTTCCTTCTGCCTGTCCTCTTGGCACTAGAAGACACTATGAGCCACTCCCCTTCTTTCTGGATCTCTCTATTCCTGAAGTTTGTTCTCTGTCTCTGAGAGTTCTCTTGGTTTTCTTTCCTAGTGCCTGTTGTGTTTGGCATGCTCCCTAAAGGTAGATGTTTTCCGAAGTTGTCTTCATTCTTCTTGTCTTCTAACTTTATAGTGTATCATTAAGCAACTTTATCCAGTTCCATGTTGACTTTTTGTTCTATAAGTTCATTCTTCTCTCCACTAGACAATACATTTGAATGTTCCTCTACACTTAAATGTCTATGTTAGTTCATTCAGGAGACTATAATAGAATACCATAGACTGGTAGCTTATAAACAACAGTTCTAAAGGCTGGAATTCCAAGATCAAAGTACTGGTATATTTGGTGTCTGGTGAAGACTGGCTTCCTGGTTCATAGAAAGCTGTTTTTTGTTGCTTGGCAGAAAAAGGTAAAGAAGCTCTCTGGGGTCTCTTTTATAAGGGGACTAACCCCACTTATGAGAGGGCTCCATGCTCATGACTGAGTCATCTCCCAAAGGCACCTACCTCCTAAGGCCATCACTTGGGTGTTAGAATTTCTACATATCTACCAGTATTTGGGGGGAGGATACAAACATTCAGTCAATAATTACGTTCTTTCATCATCTTAAACTCAGCATTTTTAGAAGAAAATTTATTAATTACCTCAGGTTGTCCTCTGTGCCCTATGAAATGTCACCACTATTCTTCCAGTTATCCAGGACAGAATGGAATAATTTTTATTATTCATTCTCACCACATATCCAGTTGGACCTCCACCCAACCTCCACTTTTTTATCCTCACTGCCACTATCCTAGTTCAAATATTTATTCACTCTTCCCTATTACAGTAATGTCTCAACTTCTTATTTTATTGAACCATCTTACTGAAACACATGTCCAATACTCTCAAAATTGTACATTGCAACCCATGCTACAAGTCCAAAATGCTTAATTTTTTAGTCTTTTTTTTTTTAAACTATGCTACAAGTCCAAAATGTTTAATTTTTTAGTCTTTTTTTTTTTTTTTTTTTAAACTAAACTTTATCCTTCTTTCTCATCTCAAGTCTCACATGTTCATTTTAGGCATTCTCTAATTGAGCCACCCAACCACCCTTCCACATCTCTACTCATGTTATTCCTTCAGTTTCAACAGTGTTTTTTCTTCACCTACCAATATCCTGCAGTAGACAACAGTTTGCTCAAGTGTTTCTGGTTCTCCTCCTGCTAATCATATGGTAGATGGCACTCTTCTTACCCCTTTGTGTCCAGCAGAGTCATGTTATTTGCTTTGAGAGGTGAAAGATATCACCATTCCAAAATGAAATCTTTTATTACATGAAAATAACCTACATTTATGTTTTGTTCCCACTACTTATTCATCATAGTTTGAAAGGGAGCTCTGATCCATGACATTTTTACTCTAGACCACATGTGTCAAGCACAAGGCCCACGGGCCAAATCCGTCCCGCCAGACCTTGCAATGTGGCCCGCACCGCGCTGTCATCACTGCACTCCACTGCGTTTCCATCACAATGACAGTTTATGACTGTTCAGTAAACCATTCGGCCCGCGATTTAGGCTGGATTTTAGATTTTGGCCCCTTCTCTGATTGAGTTCGACACCCCTACTCTAGACTGTCTGAGCAACCACTAATAAAGCTAGTCTTACTAAGTTGTAAAGCATCTGTGCAGAAGTGGTCAGAGAAAAGGTGGCATTTTTGGAAGCATATCAGTTAGGGTCAGTGAGATTCTGCTGCATAAACATTATCTTGATTTCCAACACCATTGCTCTTACTAAGTCTTATCTGTCTTTTAACTTCATATAAAGAAAATATTACAGTATGTATTCTTTTGTGTCTAACTTCTCTCCCACAACATTATATTTATGAGATTCATTCATTTTGCTGCATGTATTGTAGTACATTTCTTCTTATTGCTCTGTAGTATACCATTGTATAGATATACCCACAATTCATTTCTCCATTTTCCTGTTGATAGTCAATTGAGCTGTTCTTCACTTTTGGCTATTATAGAGAGTGGAAGGAAGGAAGAGAGATACACAGAGAGAAATATGATGTGAGAGAGACACATTGGTTGTTTACCTCCTGCACACGCCCCGACCAGGGCCAGGACTGAGCCTACAACTGAGGTACAAGGCCTGACTGAAATCGAACCTGGAACCCTTTAGTCCCTGGGCTGATGCTCTAACTACTGACCCAATTGGCCTCAATTGAGCTGTTCTTTACTTTTGTCAATTGAGCTGTTCTTCACTTTTGGCTATTATGAATAATGTTAGTATGAATATGTCTTTTGTAAACATATAAATGCATATATATATATATATATATATATATATATATATATATGTAAAATCATAGCACTTACATATGTCCTTCTTTAGGAGATACTACCACACTGTTGTCTAAAGAGATTGTACTGTCCTAGCCAGTTTGGGTCAGTAGTTAGAGCATCAGCCCAGGGACTAAAGGGTCCCAGGTTCGATTTCAGTCAAGGCCTTGTACCTCAGTTGTAGGCTCAGTCCTGGCCCTGGTCGGGGCTTGTGCAGGAGGTAAACAACCAATGTATCTCTCTCACATCATATTTCTCTCTGTGTATCTCTCTTCCTTCCTTCCACTCTCTATAAAAATCATCCTCAGGTGAGGATTAACAACAACAACCAAAAATAAATCAAGATTTGTTTGCTTTCTATAATTGAAACTTTGTAGTCTTGAGTGGAGGCTTAGACCGGCAAGGGCAGGCAGAAAGCTTGGCTTCCTCCAAGCCTTTCTCCTGCTTTCCATGGCTGTAGCCATCTTGGTTGGGTTTATTTGCATATTCGCTCTGATTGGCTGGTAGGCATGGCTTGTGGGTGTAGTGGAGAGATGGTTACTCTTTTATTAGGTAGGATTATATTTCACAAATGAGTGAGATCATCAGATATTTATTTTTCTCTGACTGGCTAATTTCACTTAGTATAATGCTCTCAGTTCCATCTATGCTGTTGCAAATGATAAGAATTCCTTCTTTTTTATAGCAGTATAGTATTCCATTGTGTAGATATACCACAGTTTTCTAATCGACATTCACTTGCTGATGGGCATTTAGGCTGTTTCCAAATCTTAGCTATGTAAATTATGCTGCTATGAACATAGGGGTGCATATATCCTTTCTGATTGGTGTTTCTGTTTTCTTGAGATATATTCCTAGAAGTGGGATTACTGGGTCAAATGGCAGTTTCATTCTTAATTTTTTGAGGAAACTCCATACTGTTCTCCACAGTGGCTGCACCAGTCTGCATTCCCACCAGTAGTGAAGAAAGGTTCCTTTAATCAACATCATTAAAATGTCCATTCTACCCAAAGCAATCTATAAATTCAATGCAATCCCTTTTAAAATACCATACTTCAAAGACCTAGAACAGATTCTTCAAAAGTTCATCTGGAATAAAAAATAAATAAAAAAAAGACCCAGATAGCTGTAGCAATCTTGAGAAAGAAGAATGTTGGAGGGATCACAATACCACCTATCAAACTATTCTATAAAGCCAGTGTTCCCAAAACTGCCTGGTACAGGAAAAAGAACAGGCATATAGATCAGTGGAACAGAACAGAGAATCCAGAGATCGACACAAGCCAAATTAATATTTGATAAAGGAGGCAAGAGCATATAATGGAGATAAGACAGTCTCTTCAATAAATGATTTTTGGGAAAATTGGACAGATACTTGCAAAAAGGTGAAACTAGACCACCAACTTACACCATACACAAAAATAAACTCAAAATGGATAAAGGACTTAAATGTAAAATGGGAAACCATAAAAGTCTTAGAAGAAGCCATAGGCAACAAAATAGCAGACATTTGTTGTAGCAATATCTTTACCAATACAACTCTTAGGACAATGGAAACTAATGAGAAAATAAACAAATGGTACATCAAAATAAAAAGTTTCTGCACAGCAAAATAAACAATCAACAAAACAACAAGAAAGCCCACTGCATGGGAGAACATATTTGCCAATATTATCACCAATAAGGGTTTAATCTCCAACATTTACAAGGAACTCATACAACTTAGCAAAAGGAAGATAAACAACCCAATCAAAAAATGATCAAAGGACCTAAATAGAACATTCAGAAAGCCAAGAGACATATGAAAACATGCTCAAAGTCACTAATCATCCAAGAGATGCAAATCAAAACAACATTGAAGTACCATCTCACACCTGTCAGAAAGGCTAACATCATCAAATCAACAAATGTCAAGTGATGGAGAGGATGCAGAGAAAAAGGAATTCTCTCACATTTTGTTCTACAATTCTACTGGAAATACTTTTTTGGTGTGGTGTGAGGTAAGAGGTCAATATTCATTTTTTCATACACATATAATATAATTTGACCCACTGTATGCATTAATTCTTCCTCAAATCTCCCTAAGGTTATTATTTCATTCTCAGGGTTTCTAAACTACTGACTGTTAAGTGGCAACTCCTTCTGATTTCCTGAAATAATTTTGCTGGTTGGTGTGGGCAGAGACCATTATATCTCCTTTTACTAGATATTGGCAGACTGGCACTTCCTAAGCAGCAATTTCAAGGCTTTGAGAAAATAATCATTTTGTCCACCAAAATAAAGATACTCTCTTCTATTTTGGTCTTTTCAGCATACATATGTTCTTCATCATAAATAAAATTTCATTCTTTGGATTTCTTTTCATGAGTTATGAGTTTTAGTACTCTACATAGAGGGAGTCCTCAACATATCATGGGCTATAGCCCATTAGCTATGGGAAGTTGTTCTACCACCTGCACAAAGATTGACCTACAAAGAGCAGATAGATGTAGCCCATGGAAGGGCCAACGACCTGCCTCTCGATAAAACTGCTCAGGTTCTGGTTCCAGTTCTATTTCCCATGAGCGGTGTGACCACGTGCAATTCCCTTACCCATCCTAAGCTCACTCTCATTCATCTGCTCACCGAAGATGATATTACCTTAGTAGTAGCATAGGCTTTGTATTACTATTTCACTGGGTTGTTGTGCAGATGATTATATATAAAGTAGTGGTCTCACTGCCTCTCATATAGATCACTTAATGACTGTCACCTATTATAATTTCTGCTATTAATGCAGAAGCCCAACTAATCAGTATCCTTCATACTAGAAAATTACAAAACCTGATACAAGGAGGCAAAATTGCTGGTTTTCATTAGTGTACACATAGCCAAATGCCTTACCATAAGTGCTCAAGTTTCCTCCTCACAGCCCAAAGACGCACTTTGATGAAAGAAAAAGAAAAAAAACAACCTTAAATGTCAAACTTTTTCCAGAGATAGACAGAATGAAATAAATAGGTAATAAACATGCCAGCCATGAAATGAAAAAGAAATGTGTTTTGCAGTTACATTCTCCTTGGATTATCATAGTGACATTACTTTGGAGTGTCACTTCCAAAATAACTTTTTCATTTGACTTTAAATCTCCTGGGGCAGAAAAGTCCTTTCTAATTGAATAGACCCTTAATAATATGTAAGGGGGGAGGAGAATAATTATAGTCATCAAAAATAAGTCACTATTAAGATTACAAAGTCTTTCAGACATTAATTGATATATAATAACAAGGACCACAGGCCATATTTCTAAAGACTGGATTACATGAAGTCATAAGATGAATGTAGCCTTCAGAAGGGCTGAAGACATTCTAGTTTACTTTTTATTCCACATAAATTCTAGGAATTACTGTGTATTTATTTAACTAAGATAGCCAAAAAAAAAGTCTTTTCTCAGAAAGTGGAGATTGAGTACTTCAAGTAAGAACATAGCTCTTTCCTAGAAGTAACTTGAATGACTTCATAGTTTTACTGATATGACCTCTTCTTTTTTCCAAATTCAGTAGGGTTTCCAACACCTACTTGATGGGCAGTTTTGTATGTTTTTTTGTTTTTGTTTTTTAAATGTTTTTATTGATGAGAGAGAGAGAGAGAGAGAGAGAGAGAGAAACATTGATCAGCTGTGACAGGAAATCAAACCGGTGACCTTTTGGTGCATGGGATGATGCTCCATCAACTGATCCATACCAGCCAGGGTTTGATGAACAGTTTTAATAATGAGGCCAAGGATATCTGAGCTGTGGAGAATTTGCTAGATATGTAAATCTCTCTTCCTTCTAAAATATTTTTTGAAAATCAGAGGAAAGATAAGAGTAACTCTCCATCCAGCTTTCCCAGAGCCCCACCATAGAGAGGACCACTTTAAAACCGAATCAAGGTGATTTGTAGCTACTGGGTTTGAAAAGGTGTGCAATTCCTTGGTTCTGTTTGCCTTGTGATACAAGAATTTAAATAATGACAGGGGCTCAATATAATACTTCTTTGATGATGTTTAAGTTAGAGACATATAACCGTGTTCCACATGCAGGCAAGTAACAAACTGAGAACCAGGCATATATGAGCAGAGGTAGCAATTAATTTGGGTAAAAATCTATTTTATTAACAGTTACACCTCTCCAGTTGCTGTCCAAAGTAGATACCAATCACAAGAGTCCTAGTAGAGCAAATGACACCTGGCATGGCTTTCTTTGGTTGTGTGCACAGAAAGCATCTATGATTCATCTAGATCAGTGATTTTCCATTGGTGTGCCACAAGAGTTTTTAAAACATGCAATACTTGACTATTTAGTCAGGGGCACTGACTTCTTTTCCCTTAGATTGTCAAACGAAAAAAATGACAACTGCCAACACATTAGTCGTCCAACGTGAACGAATCAAAATTATACCTATTTTTTGTCAGATCGGAAAAAATATATATATTGGTGTGCTGTAGAAATTTAGTAATTAATTTATGTGTGCCATGAGATGAAAAAGGTTGAAAATCACTGACCTAGATGGATTTAAAGAAGAAAAAAATCTAAGGCTTCAGGTGACTCACTGAGTTCAGCAGAGAGAAGTCAACAGGATGGGTCCTAGAGTTAGCCTCTAGGAACAGGTAAGACCTGTTCATCTTTACCACCACCCTCCACCTCATCCCAGCATCCAGTATTCCCTCACTTTTCTCAATGCATAAAATTATCCCACAGGAATTAGAAAGAGTGCCTAAAGAGTGTTTAGCAAAGAAGAGCTTTATTGTTCACTTTTAAATGGAAGTTTTGACTAGTTGGCTACAGTGTTGAAAAAGTCCCATTGTAGATTTCTGTGCACCTCTTCACCACCAGATGATTTTCTTCATGCTAGAGCTTCTTTAATTAGTTCTTCTTTTGTTAAAGTTTCTTCTAATCTCTCTCAGCAAATAAAAACCATGAATCAAATACTTCTACTATGCTACAAACCAGTGGCTAAATGGGAAGCTCTGGGATTATATTTTCTTTCAAAATTGGAAAGATAACATTTTTCACTCAGGAATTGTGGAGCATTAATACTGGACCACTCCTAGCAACATACTATTAAATTTCAGGCAAGCCACTTAACCTCTCGGCCCTTTCTCCATCTGTAAATTCAGAAGATAAGTAGCCCACATCAACAAACAGTTTCAAAGGCAAACTGGTAAAAGATTGAAAAGCACTTCACAAATATTAAATGCCCCATAATTACTGCTTGTTGTGACAAACTCTATTTTCAGACATGTCCAGGATACCAAAAAATAGCCCCTGACTGTTCAGCTAAGCTGAACAGTATGATTTGGACAAAACTACAGCAGGAAGGAAAATTGGTCCTGAGTATGCCTTTGCTACTGTAAAAAAAATGGTGCTTCTGGAGAGAAAGTTGAAGCAGGAAATGTGGATCTGTTGAAGGTGGGGTGTAAAAACAAAAAGCTACAGCTCCTGTAACTGGTTCCTGTATTTCCTTCTAATCTTCCAACACAAATAGCCTCAAAACTTCTCTTTGTTCAGATGTATAACTTGAAATGAATACTATAGCAAGGGTGGATATTGTGTCTATTTAAGGTAAGGCATTGCTGGTTTGGCTCAGAGGCTAGAGCATCAGCCCACAGACTGAAGGATACTTGGTTTGATTCTAGTCAATGGCACGTACCTTCATTGCAGGCTGTATTCCTGGTCCCCATCAGGGTACATGCAGGAGGCAACCAATAGATGTGTCTCTCTCACATCTCTGTCTCTAAAATAAAAATTTTTTAAAAATCAATAGGAGAAACATCCTCGGGTGAGGATTAACAACAACAACAAAAGTTAAACCTTGAAGGAATTCAATTCTCCATAAAGATTTCTTGCGCATGAAAATTATAAAATCTTGTTATTCTTTTAGCCAACAAAGTGGTCTTGAAAAACATGCTATTTTCTCAACTGTTTAACTAATCAATTACAAACAGTGATTGACCACCTACTGTAGTGAAAGCACTGTGCTCAGTTCCCATGCAGGATACGATTTAAAAACAAAAATCCAAAAACAAAAGATAGCAGCTCTTGCTCTTAAAAGCTCTGAATCTAATTGGACAGATAAGACATATGCACAGGACAAGATAAGTGGCACCACCAGGCTGTCATAGATATGGGCCAAATGGCTAATTCAAATAGTAAGTGAGAGACCAAGGGGCACACTGCCCTGGGCCCAGCTGCTCAGGGAAGGAAGGCCTCTAAGGACAAGTAGGCTAAGCACTGGATCTCGTTGTTTGGAGGTTGGGGGTTAGAGGGTAGGGGGGAGTTAAGGAGAACTAATTTAAAGATGACTGTGTGAAGTACAGGAAATGAAGATTAAAATAACAAGCCAATTATCCCCATTATCTTCTCCTTGCCTCTCTTCCTCCTCCCCTTCCTCCTCCCCTCTCCCCTCTGACACAGGTACGTGCACACACACACACACACACACACACACAAACACACGTGTGCGCACGTAAAGCATAAAGGGAGAAAGTACTCAGAGGTAAGTATGCCATACTTTCTGGCCTTTAAATATTTTTAAATATTTCTGTTGCCCTTGTTTTCCTTGCCCTCTTTCCTTCCTCCTTCCCCTTTGTCCCTGCCTGCTTCTATCCCTTCCTTCTTTCTTAGAATGCTAATCTGTTTAGAAATCAGAGTACTGGTCATTTTGAACTGTCCTGGGGCACTGTGAAAAATGCAGAAATCCTGTGGCTGCTTCTGAGGAATCCCAAGCCTTCCAGTTCTCAGAATCACAGTATTCTATCAACAGAGAAGCTCAAAAAGGCACTTGGTTCGTGTTCCCTTAAATCAGGCCTGACACTGATCCTTACAACTAGCACTGAGTTTCTGGGCCACTCCTAACACTGTTTTGATGCTGTAAGAAGAAATACTTCTGGGGTCCTTCAATTGACTCTGTTCAGAAATTAGATCTGAGTCTTTCAGATTGTGATCCTTATTTTTTTTTATTTTTTTTTTTTGCCATTCATTGTTTGTATTAAATGAGTTATTACACATCATTAAAGTATTTTGGTAAAATGCTAATAGCACACATCTGAAGATATAATTTCTTTTAAAAATATTTTTATTGAGGAGAAAAACCAAGATGGCAGCATAGGGTAGACACCCAAATTCAGCCTACCAAAAACAAAGTTGAATTTAGAACTGGAAAACAGGGGAAGCATCGCCCTGAAGCGCCGGATGGCTGGCTGAGAGGAGGCTCTACCATCTGGGAAGGAGAGAGAAGGCACTCTGAACCTCAGGAACTGTGAAGGTGTGGAGAACTGTGGGTGAAAGGGCAGCCGCCAGACTTTGCTGCTGGCTTGCTTGCGGAACCCAGAGAGGGCGGGCTGAGTTTGCTGCTGGCTTACTCCCTGTGCACGGAGAGGATGGACAGCTAATGCGTGGCGGCTAGCTTTCTTATTCGGGAGGAAAACAGACCCACCCTTATTGCTCTGATAGACGGCCCCAGACAGGGAGAGGCCAGACTGTCAGGCAGTGGGCAGAGATCTCTCAGAGGTGTGTGAAGCCAGCGGCCATTACTGCGGGGCTCAGAAACCAGACCCTTGTAGGTAGGGGCTGACCAAAGCTTGTCTGTACCACCCGAGACTCTGCCCCATCCAAGCGTAGCACAGAAGCCCTTCCAGTGGCTAGCTTTCTCTTTGGCCGAGAATCCAAAGCTTGCCTGCACCTATACCAAAAAGGTATGTGCACCTGCAACCAATCTTCCGGGATTCACCAAAACTTGGCTGTGCCACCCTGAGACCCCGCCCCATCCAAGCTGAATATAGAAACCCTCCTAGCTGAGACACTTCTGAACCTCATTGCCAATTGGCTTGGAGATAAAAGCTTCCCAGTGATACCAACAACAAGCAAGTCTTAACAACAAGACTGCACACAAAGCCCACAAAAGGCTACACCAAGACTGTCCACCTCAGGTAACTGGGAGGCTGACCTACTTATAGGACACCTTAGCATACAAAGCCACCCTACCAACTCAGGGAAGCTGTGAAAATGCCAAGACAAGGAAACAGATCACAAATGAAAGAAATGGAGGACAAGAAGTGACTGGATATAGAGTTCAAATCCACGCTTATAAGGTTTTTCAAGAATTTCCTAGAAAAGGCCAATAAAATAAACGAGACCTATAAAGATATTAAAAGGGATCAACTAGAAATAAAGAATACATTGTCTGAAATAAAAAAATATTATAGAGTCCTAAAAACAGAATGGAAGATCACAAGAAACAAGTCAAAGATTTGGAACACAAAGACCCAGAGTACACTCCTCCACAGAAGCAAGGAGATAAGAGAATCCATAAAGTTGAAGATAGTGTAAGAAACCTCTGGGACAATTTCAAATGAACCAACATCAGAATTATGGGGGTCCCAGAAGAAGAGAAAAAGCAAGATACTGGAAGAAATAGTGACAGAAAACTTCCCCCACCTGGGGAGGGAAATAGACTTACAAGTTCAGGAAGCGAAGCACACGGAACCCGAAACAAAAGGAATCCAAAGAGGACCACACCAAGACACATCATAATTAAAATTCCAAGAGCAAAAGACAAAGAGAGAATATTAAAAGCAGCAAGAAAAAAGCAGGTAGTTACCTATGAAAGAGCACCCATACGATTGTCAGCTGATTTCTCAACAGAAACCATGCAGGCCAGACAGGAATGGCAAGGAATATTCAAGGTGATGAATATCAAGAACCTACAGCCAAAAATACTCTACCCAGCAAAGCTATCACTCAGAATCGTAGGCCAGATAAAGAGCTTCACAAATAAAAAAAAGCTAAAGGAGTTCATCACTGCCAAACCAGAATTATATGAATTGCTGAAAGGGGTTCTTTAGGAAGAGGAAGAAGATATAGATAAAAAATTATGATCAACAAATACATAACTATCAACAAGTGAAACTAAAAGCCAAGGGAATTAAAAAACCGGATGAACAATATTAACTGGTGAATATAATAGAATCCGAAGTATGGAAGGGAAGTGAACTGACAATTCTTGGGGAAAAGGAGAATGGGGGGTGCGGGAAGAGCCTGAACAAAAACTATGCACCTATGGATGAGGACAGTGGGGGGTGGGGAAAGGTCATAGGGTGGGGTGGGAACCTGGTGGAGGGGAGCAATGGAGGGGGGGAAAAATGAGGAACATTTATAATAATATGGACAATAAAGATTTATTTAAAAAATAAAAAATAGCCGAAGCCGGTTTGGCTCAATGGATAGAGCGTTGGCCTGCGGACTGAAAGGTCCCAGGTTAGATTCCGGTCAAGGGCATGTACATTGGTTGTGGGCACATCCCCGGTAGGGGTTGTGCAAGAGGCAGCTGGTCGATGTTTCTCTCTCATCAATGTTTCTAGCTCTCTATCCTCTCCCTTCCTCTCTGTAAAAATCAATAATATATATATATATATATATATATATATATATATATATATATATATTATTGATTTCAAAGAGAAAGGGAGAGGGAGAGTTAGATAGAAACATCAATAATGAGAAAGAATCATTGATCGGCTGGCTGCCTCTTATGCACCCCACACTGGGTATAGAGCCCACAACCTTGGCATGTGCCCTGACCAGGAATCAAATCGTGACCTCCATAGGTCACTACTGAGCCACATTAATGGGGCAAATCAGCTAACTGCATCCATTATAGTGTCTCCCCCGAGTCTGTCCAGTGGACAGCAGGGAAGAACAGGAGAGAAGGGTGAAAGGCAAGAGGAAAAATTTTTAATTTCCGGACTATGGTCCAGAAATTACCCAAGAAGTAAGTTGAGGTGCCAAAGAGTCCATGGCAAAAATTTAGATCTATGGCATGTTATACTTACAAATGGCAACAGAGTACTTGCTGGGCTTCTGAATTAGGGGAGCAGTAGGACAGATTTAACTGTCTCTCAAGTTCTCAAGTTGTAATGTGCTCTTTTTATTTCAAATAAAACAAATTACTTAAACTTGATTGACCATATCATATTTTGTCTAACCATTTCCCCTGCCCCATAAACACACACATAAGGAGAGAGAGAGAGAGAGAGAGAGAGAGAGAGAGAGAGAGAGAGAGAGAGAGAGAGAGAGGAGGTATTGAAGACCCACCACCACCACCACACATTATATGTATGGGAGATTCTAATTTAGAAAATGAAGAAACAGACTTATTCTTAGAATAATAGAAAACTAGAATTCACTAAACAATAGATAAGTCATTTTTTATAATCATTCTGTTATAATAATTGTATTCTTTAAAGTGAAAGTTTTTCATAAAAGATATTCTTAAGCAAGGCATTTCAATCCTCAAAGGGGATTTAAGGACAATTTACAAACTGGCATAGCCCAGAAGAAAAGTTTGAGAAAAAATTCAGTGAATGTACAGAAGCCTTTAAAATTTAATTTTAGCCATTTAGATTTAGGTCATTTGAAAAAAACACACAAAAAATAGTCTATTAAAAGCTATAATTAAGCTAGGTCATTTCCATAACCTTCAGCAAAAACTAAGGACATTATTGTATATTATTGTTTCTAACTATTGATTTACTGGAATAAGCAGGTTTTATTTTTTTAGAAAAATTCAACACATGAAACTAAAATTAAAAATCAAGGAATTGCTGCCTTAGATCAAGCAGTATGTTTTTATTTTAAAAGCCTGGTCAAATAATTTATTTTGAAGGATTTTCATTGTTATGTTACTGCTAAAGAACAAAAACAGTCAACATTTCAGTTTAGTGTCGGTCTTTCTATCAATTTGTTTATTTGCCTGAGTATACTCACTATATTACTGAAAAAGATTGAGATTCTTCATACATCCCAAAGAGTTTGTAAAATTGTCTTTTCTTTTTCTTTTTCTTTTTTTCTCCCCCCCACACCCATGCCCCCTCTCTGTCCTTTTCTCTCTGGGCAACTCTCCTGAAATGCCTAAAGCCAAAGGGGCTTATTGATGTCTTCCAGGACTCTAATGGTAAGTACAGATTTATCTCCTAGGCAGACAGACACTACACAAATGTTTGGTTTACGCCGTATCGCTAGTTAACGAAGTTCTTACAGTTTCAAGGAAAACTGATTGTATAAGACTTTGGAGGACTCAGTATTCCATTGGCTGGGGGGGAGGGAGGGGGGGAGAGGAGGGGTAGGGTGACACGGGAGTGAAGGGGGGAGGCTGAACAGATAAGTTTGAAGAGACGGAAGACTGAAACTCTCAAACAACTTCAAAGGTAAAGAATAGAGTGGGGATTTTTTAGAAAGGATGAAAATAAATGAAAAGGGCAAAGGAAAGAGGTTTTGTTTTTGGATTTCCATCCTAAGAAAATGGCCTATGCATTGTAATCACCGTCCTTTCTGACCTAACAATCCAACCTTATTATTCCAAATTGTTCCCACTCTAGGAGAACCTGATGAAAATAACTTTCTCTTCTAACTTGCGTGTTTCAGGTGAATGCTAAGTATATCCTTTCAACTAAGCTTTAAAAACCTAGTTCATCTGTAAGCTGTGCAGGCTCTTTTCTGAACTCTGTCCTCCCGGGGCCACCAGCAAAAGAAGGTAATGAAGTGTCTTAACATGCTCATCAGGAGCAAACATCACGCCTGCTTTGACTTACCAACCGGCTTTGTTTGCTGGGAACTTATGGCTCTCCAGGCAAGTGAGAGCGAAAAGGGGAGATTCTGAATCTTAAAGCTGTTTACCAGCTGCTGAGAAAGCTCTGCTTCGGGCACCACGGTCCGTACAAAATCCAAAGGTATTCTAGCCATCCCTTCTCCCTTTCTCACGTCAAGCCGCAAAGCACAAAAGGAGCACAATAGCCGATAGATTGCCAACGTAAATGGAGGCATGAGGAAGAAATTACATGTACTTCTGTGAGAAAAGGAGTCTGGAAAGACAAGTCCTTTGCTCAGATCCCATGAGTTAAATTGCTTAAAAGCAGACCTTGTGGTTATGGTTCCTTGCCATGTGCTGGCCGCTGCGTTCTCAGTGCATATCCTAAACACTTAAGCCTCCAGGCTTTAGGAAGCCTTTGGAGGCCATCATTTGGAGAAAACAACTTTATCTTTGTGGGAGACGTGGATACAAATGTTTGTTGGATTCCTTCTCTCTTTTTTTGACAGGGAGCTTATCAACCCATCCTCATGCAAACTGTTACGAAAGTGAGTGATTTCATGGAGAATAATGCTTGTGGTTTAGAAGTCTAAGGCTCGGGGCTTGAGTCAGGTGATGCTCGAGGTTTACAGGGAATTGCAGGCAAGTCGGAACACAGCTCATCAAAAGTCAAGAAGGGTCAGGTCATACACCTTGCATGGGACTTGCAGGGAGAGGCCCAGCCATTGCAGATGCGGGTATAGAACAACAGCAGGGAGGCAAACTTTCCAGCATGTGGGAGAGAGGTGGAGGAAAGGGGTTTTCTAGCCTTAGCCGGTTTGACTGAGTGCACAGAGTGTCAGCCTGCAGACTGAAGGGCCTCGGGTTTGATTCCTGTCAAAGGCACGTACCTCGGTTGGCCCTGGTTAGGGCATGTGCAGGAGGCAACCAATCGATGTGTTTCTATCACATCGATATTTCTCTGTCCTTCTCTCTCTCTTCCACTCTCTCTAAAAATCAATGGAAAAATATCCTCAGGTGAGGATTAAAAAAAAAAAAAGGGGGGGGGGTGTTCCCTAATCCAAGGACTATTTTTCAGATTGGAGAATTTTTTTATTCTATCAAAGGGATTACATGGGCCATAGTACCTGAAGGGGACAATCCAAACAGTAGAATTTCAAATGGACAGGAATGTAGAAATATTCATATACCATACATGGATCATTTCATCTCTGCTTAAAATTCTCCAGGGCTTCCCACAACTCTTCAAATGAACTCACAGCTGGCCTTCTGGTGTCTGCACGTTCTGCAGCATCACCCCACCCCCACCCCCACCCTGGGGTCAGCCTCTCCCACCGCACCGCCCTCTACGGGCCCCAGCATGCTCTCTGCCCCCAGTGTGCATGCTCAGTCACCCCAAAGCCTCAGATCTCCCTCTGGTCATCAAGCTGCTTCAGCCTCAATGCTCTTTTTCACCTATCTGTTGGATTCACTATCATTTGAAACTTTTTGTTAGCGGTTTGTTTTTGTCTACTTTCCTTACACAATAAGCATCATAAAATCCAAAACTATGGCTTTCTTGTAACACATTTTATCACCAGGATTTAGCAGGCTACCTGGGTGTTAGGCACTATGTAAAAAGAAGGAAGACACTGATGTAATTTCCCAAACAAAGCTCTCTCAAATTATTAATAGCAGAACTGTGCTAGTCACTCAGGCTTCCTTAGAAATTCTGGTTTCCAACAGTCGCTGGAATACTGTCAGGTAAGAGTTGGCATTGACATTTATGTAGGAGATGTGTCCTCAGTTGACATTTACGTTTTTGGAGAGTCACTCAAGAGAAAAAGCTTTGAGGGTGAGACTTAGAGGAGGGTGAGCTGGGTGATATATTCACTTACCCTTTTTTCTTAACCACCTTCCACACCTCTCTCTTCTCTCAGTGCTACTCCTCAAATGCTGGGTTTTCTTCTCTTCTTATTTCAGACGCATGCGCTGCTCTGCACTTTGGAATGTCCTATCTTTGAACCACCGCCATTGCTTTGAGGTGGAATTTCAGCTTTCAGTTTCCAGTGCTTATTTGAGGTGGGGGTAGGGGAAGCAAGATGGAAGGAAGGGGCAGGATGGTTAAATAGCCTAGGTGGGAAGCCAGCCATTTATCAGATGTTATCTTATGCCCGGAAGAAAAAGATCTTATCTATGGTAGGAAGAAGAAGATACTGTATTTATTTACTTTTTTGTTAATATTTTAAAGGAAATCTCAATCCTGATTTTGTAACTCCCCAGAGAACCTTCAGTAGCACAAAGTCTAAAGTCTCAAGAAACTAAATCACTTAAACTAATAAACATGTCACACAATACTTTGTGGGGCCTGGGGAAAGGTGATATGAAATCAAGCAGTGATCAGCTTTTAAAATTCCCCCAAGGACGGTCATCACAGGCTAAGTGATTTGTTGTTGGTACTAATTTTCTTTAATCTCTCCTTTCCTCCCTAATCATCTTGTTTATGCTCACAGACAGCTCTGACAGACAATAATGCTAATAATACCTGCCATTTACTGAATTCCTATTATGTGTCAGGCACTCAACATTATCTTCAATCCTTATAACAACCTTAACAGCCAGGTATGGTTATCAATATTTCCAATGAGGGCCGAAACCAGTTTGGCTCAGTGGATAGAGTGTTGGCCTGCAGACTGAAAGGTTCCAGGTTCGATTCCTGTCAAGGGCATGTAGCTTGGTTTCGGGCACAAGAAGTGTTCAAGAGGCAGCTGATCGATGATTCTCTCTCATCGATGTTTCTAACTCTCTATCCCTCTCTCTTCCCCTCTGTAAAAAATCAATAAAATATATTTAAAAAAAATATTTCCAATGAGAAAATTAGCATGTTGAGAAGTTAAGTGTACTGTTCAAGATTATGGAACAAATACCCCAGGTTTGTACCTATTACAAGTGTTTGTGCCCTAGTGGGGCTGGGAGTGGGAGGTGGACTTTAATCCTACCCCACTCAGCCAATCTCCACCAGCCCAAATACACACATAAGAGAGAAAAGTTTTGTGTTTGCTATGCAAACTTGGCTTCAGAAAAATTTGCTTGATCCCCTTCCCTTCCCTCCTGCTCCCCCATCCGCTGCCAATAAGTTTGTTACCTGTGAGATCCATTCTATATAGAAATTCTAGAATGACAGTGCTTTGCATTATGTCATGTTATATTCAAACAGAATTAAGTGTCATGAAAAGTTGAACTTGAACCATTGGATTCAAAGTCTAGTGCTCTAGATATTGCATTATGGCCAGACAACTAAATATTTTAAAAAGCACACTGAGTCTTTTTACTTGTTACCTCCCAGCTTTCTGTGTATCCAGATTGCTTCTATTTCATGCTACCCATCCGATTGTGAACTGTATTAGAATACAGGGAACACATTTGGTCTTTCAGAAAGAATTAGGCTCTTGAGGGAGCACATAACTGTAGACCTTTGTTCAATATAAACAGGAATCAAAATCTAAATAAAACATGTCTAATTTATGTTCATATTTCTCAAGTATTATTCCTAGCAGCAATAAGAAGCTGCTGAGGATCCAAAAGTCATCTTGGATACAGAGCCAACCCCAGTACAGCTCACTCAACTGCCTTACAAGCAAGAGAACACAGCAAATCCCATTCCTCATGGAATTTAAGCAATATGTTAGGTATTCAGAATTATAATTTTGAACACTGTGTAATAATATTTGGTCTGCTTATGGTCAATTAAAAAAAAAAGTTATCCATGCTATTGTGTCAGGAGAGTATTTTCAAAATATAACAATTCCCCCCAGTATTTCTTTTTCTGCCTTGACCCTGCCCCTCTGTTCAAACACCAGGCTAGACCTTCTTTGTCTCAGAAAAGGTTAGGATAGCATCAAGCAGAGAAGATTAGTCTTTTCAGATGTCTGAGTCCAGTTCCTTGGGAGAAAAGAAAGAACCTAGACTAGAAAAACACTAGGAAAGGAGAGTTGGATAAGCACAGAGAACAGAGATACTGTCAGGCATCAGCGAGGAGCCTACACTTCACTCCACAGGCTGAGCTCTGAAGAGGAGACAAGACCTTGGGGAAGGAATGGTGACATGGGAAATGGCTGAGAGCCCCCTAGCCCTGTCATGGTTTTAGAGATAAACAATGAGCCCTCCACACTTAAACTGGCACAGAGGGGACCCTGAAGTCAGACAGAACCACATGGGTTGTTACAATGATGCTCTCTTCAGCGGCTGGCATGAAACAGGGCTCAAGGGACAATCAGGGTGACCTGCATCTCAGCCAATGCCAGTGTGGCTAGATGACATTGAGAATCCAACGTAAGCCCCTTAGGACACAGATGCAACTCAGGGAAAGGGGGAGAGGTATGGAAGATTGAAAAAGTTTCCTCCACAACCAGGAGAATGGGATGTGAAACAGAAATGAATATATTGAGTCAGAGAAAAGTAAAGAAAGTTAGGGATTTTGCTCTTCCGAATTTAAGGACTAAATTTCATACCTTCTAACCTGTGATTAAACTTGTAAGTGAGATCTGTGAAGTTACATTTAAAAAGTGAAGAAACTTGTCATGGATTCTCTGAACTTTTAATTCTCCTTCGAAGGGGGATGATAAAAATGCCTGTGACTTAAAACTAGTTGCATGTAAAGAAATAATTACTATTAAATGATACAAAGTAAGTTATATGTTGGGATGATTGGATTGAGAATCTTTCTTTTCTTTCGTTTTTGTTTTCCATGTTTATGGGGTTTGATGCTTTGGTTACTATTGTTTTAAGAAATAAAGATGGCCAAAACCAATTTGACTCAGTGGATAGAGTGTCAGCTAGCCTGCGGACTGAGGCTTCCAGGTTCGATTCCGGTCAATGGCATGTACCTTGGTTGTGGGCATATCCCGGGTGGGAGGTGTGCAGGAGGCAGCTGATAGATGTTTCTCTTTCATTGATGTTTCTAGCTCTCTATCCTTCTCCCTTCCTCTCTGTAAAAAAAATAAATAAAATATATTTTTTAAAAGAGAAATAAAATGAAAAGATGAGAATGAAAAGAGAGAGCCAAAAGGAAGGAAAGAAAAAAGTATAAAGAAAAGAAGGACTTTTAAGTAATATGTAGCTTGAACATGGAGCCAGGTTAAAGGATGAAGTGGGAAATGAGGATAGGGAGAAATTTTAGAGGGTCTTAAACCTCAGACTAAGACAATTTAGATTGTATCCTGTAATCAGTGAAGAGCCACAAGAGGTTTAAAATATGGGAGTGACATGGTCAAATCCATTTAAAAACACCACTCTGCTGATTTGAGAGTGGGATTTCTAAGACCAGAGATAGGGATATCAATCAGTTCCCAGGCTATTGCATAAATGTAGGCATAAAACCATGGTGCAGTGCAGGCAGTGGTCCTAGAAATGGAGAAGCAGGGGATGATGAGAGCAAAGGTGGTAACAATGTGGTGAACGGCTGGTTCTGGGACCAAAAAAAGTCATCCCTGAGAATACACTGAGATATCAAATCTCTAATCTCTTCTTAAAGAAGTGGCGCAGCATGAGTGTCCTTTTGAAACTGGGCAGAACTGAAGACTGCTATGAAATGCTGGTCACTTATTAGCAACTGCCAAGTTGCAACGTGAGACCAGAGCGACAGACGGACTCTCCTAGGGTTCGTGGCCTCCTACTCCCCCATTGCTCCAAGCTGCTTGGCAGCTGATGGGAAATGCCTGCAAACCTGAGCAAAAACAAAGCACTGAAGCCTCCAGATCTTCACTGGGGGGACAGGCTCCCTGACTGGGAAAGGAAAAGAGGAATGGAGTGCTCCCTGCTCCATTCCTGAAAGATCCATCTTCATCTTGAGGTTTCTCCTTGTGCTACATTCTAGCCCGGGGAGCATGGTTTTCCCTGAGGATGACCACAGCAAGCAGAAACAAGGCCAGTGTGTTTGAACAAGGCTTGGGGATTCAAAAAGTAAATACATTCAGAGAACGACATGAATCCCCATATTCTCAAGGTACAGGATACTCTCCAAGATCCCACAGCCCGGCTCCTCCTCATGAGTCCCCCCCAAAAGCAGGAGCCCCCTGTACCCTTCATCCTTAGCCTCAATACCTACCTCTTGGTAGATGCCATCACTAACTCCCATCACCCCAGAGTCAGGGCATCCATATGAATGATTTGTATCCTGGATTTATTGCTTTATTCATAGCTATCATCAGTCTCCCAAAATCCTGGGGGGGGGGGGGGATTATGTCATTTTTATTATAAGTTTTTTTAAAAAACACATATTTTTATTGATTTCAGAGAGGAAGGGAGCAGGAGAGAGATAGGAACATCAATGATGAGAGAGAATCATTGATCTGCTGCCTCCTGAACACTCCATACTGGGGATGGAGCCCACAACCCAGGCATGTGCCCTGACCAGAAATCGAACCATGACCTCCTGGTTCATAGGTCATTGCACAACCACTGAGCCACAAAGGCCAGACTATTATAAGTTTTGAAGTAATAAAACAACCTTGAAGAAAACTTAAATTTAGGGGGGGTAGGGGAGAGGTTAAAAATGCTCATACATTTAAAAAATAACAACAAATAAATTAGCTATTGCTTTTATATAACTTTTAGTGTTTATATATATTTATGTACAGTAGTCAAATTGTATATATTGTAAATCTACTTGCTTTTTGTTATATTTACTACATCAGAATCATGCTTTCATATTGATTTTTATACCTTTCATCTTATCTGTTTTAATGATTCCTTAAGTTTCATAATTATATTATCATTTTTATAACTGGGACTATTAGGTTGCTTCCATGATAAGATTATTTGTAACTAATCTCCTTTCTGATTATATAAGTATACGAATTGCAGAAAGTTTAGAATATAAAGTAAGTATAAATCACCTTCTACATGAAATTGTGATCTACAGATATACAGATTTGGTTTTAACTTTTTCTTTTACTTTAGCCTTATATGGTTGTAATGGCTTATATGGTTATAAGGATTCAACCTTAAATGGCTATTTCTCATACAAGCAATATCTTCTAAAGTTACTGTAGGTCATTTGATCCCTTTGAGGCTCTCGGCTCAGCACAAAGTCCCAGGCTCTCCTCCACTTTGAAGCCAGCTCAAATCTCAGTTTCTAGATGGTACTCCGGCCCCCAGCAGCCACTCTGTGGCTGCCCTGTCCTCCCATGGCCAGCTCTTCCAAACCACAGCTCTTTCTCCCCCCCACCCTTCATTTCTTTTCTTTCTTTCTTTGGAAGAAACAGGTTCCTATAGACTTCCACCCCTCTCGTGAGATCCACACAATCTCCAAAAAATGCGTCCTCTCTGGGGCTGCATATTCTGTGTTGAGAACTTGCTTAGAAGCTCCCAGTCTGCAGCAACCATAATACTCAAAGCAGAACTGACAGATTTCTTAACAGCAACGGTCTGAAGTGTGGAGAACAGTCTGATGAACAAACCTTTGTACATCATTTTTTTTTTTTAGCATTGCTTAAGTGTTTTATAATTGCTTTACTCAGCAAGCCTGGGAAATATGTAAGCAGTCATCAGTTTTGCAGATGTGGGAATTAAGGTTCAGCAAGGTTAAATGACTTGCCTTAAATAGTCACAAAATTATATCATTAAAGAGTCAAATGAGAGCTCTCTTTATCAGAATTACACTCTTCTCAGAGTAAAGGTAAATGGTACTATAATAAAGAATGTATATGTGTTGGCCTAATGAGAGTGGGCAAGACAGCAGAGAGAACAAGTAAAAGGAGAATAAAAGAGCACAGAAAGATCCAACAAAAACCAAAGTTTGTAGGAAAAACAATGATTTTGTAGACCTAATGGCTTAAAAATGCTATTGTGTGTGTGTGTGTGTGTGTGTGTGTGTGTGTGTGTGTGTGTTGGGGGGAAGGGCATTGTGGTTCCTGATTTAACCTACACATTTGCCAGTTGGCTCACCTCTATTCTTTTACATTGATCAGCTGCCTCCTGCATGTGTCCTACCAGGGATTGAGCCTGAACCCAGACATGTGCCTTGACCAGGAATCAAACTGGCAACTTTTTGGTGCACAGAATGATGCCCAACCAATGGAGCCACACCAGCCAGAGCTCATCCCTATTCTTGTAAAAATAGGATGGAACCTTTCCCCTAACCCTCTCTTTCAAGGGTCAGTTTTCAGTTATATTTTTGGAGACATGGAGTTTTAGCTTCACATCAGATTATTGCCAGAGCACACTGCACCCTGTGCCCTCTGCTTCTTCACTACACTTTCTTTGTTTTGTTAATCCTCACCAGAGGATATATGTTGATTTTAATTAATTAATTAATTAGTTAATTTATTTATTTATTTTTAGAGAGAGAGTGGAAGGGAACAGGGTGAGGGAGGAAGGGAGAGAGAAAGAGAAACATTGTGTGAGAGAGACATATTGATTGCCTCCCACAAGGCACCCCGACCCAGGCTGGGAGAGTGAACCTGAAACCCAGGTACCTGCCCTTGACTGGGAATCTAACCCAAGGCCCTCTGGTAGAAGGCTGATACTCTAATTGCTGAGCAACTCTGGCCAGGGTTCTTAGTGGCTCCTCCAAGCCATGCTATGGTCTTCTGCTCCATGCTATCTCAAACTCCTAGACAACTATCTATCCCAACCCAAGGCCAAATTATTCTGCCACTACCAAACTGGCCTGAGAGGAGGAGATGAACTGGAAAGGCAACAATTCAAACAGCCTGTGAAGAAGCTCTCTGACATTGATGTGGCCAAAGTAAACGCCCTGGTCAGACCCGATAGAGAGAAGACATATGTTTGACTGGCTCCCAACTATGATGCTTTGGATGTTGCCAACAAAACTGGAATCATCTAAATTGAGTCCAACTGACTAATTATAAATATAAAAATTTTATATGGTAAAAAAAAAAAATAGTAAATAAATAAATAAGTAAATTAGTTTTTTTCAAGTTTACATAACATATCATGTAAAGAAAAAGAAAAAAATAAATAAACCCCAAATCATGGTCACTAGAGGCTTTCTCTTGTGTTATAAAAGACTGGAAAAAAAACAAGCAAAGCTTAGAGAAATGAAGTTACACAGCTTTATTATACTGGCAGACTCAGAGGAGGTTACCTCTCAAATTCTAAGCAAACCAATATGGTGGAAGCCCCTCTTTTATCCAGACCTTTCTCAGGCTTTGCAAAAAGCCCAGGTGTTGGGGGTCTTGAAACCATACCTAAAGGGCCTGAACTGGTACCAACGCTAATAACCCCTCTTCGGGGACTGTGTCATGGTTTATAGTCTCTATAAAATCTGAGCATTTAGGTAACATGTCTTACAAGACTAGTATGAGAAGAAAGGGTCAATGGCTTAATTATAGGTTATCAAGAATGTACACTGGGCTTGCTGGCACAAGTCCAGATTGCCAGCCTTCCCTCCCTCCTCCCCATCAACCCCCATCCCCAGAATCAGGGTTACATTGGAACTAGCCTTTTAGCCTTCTCATCCTCCCTTCCCCCTTGTCCCATAAGCTTTTTTTAACCTTGTGGTACAACGACTATGGGATGTTATGATGAACAGAGACGACAACAGCTCTTAGCTGCTTCCTGTTGATAAGGGGTGATGACCAAGGTGTTAGCATCCCGTTTCTTTCTCTTGGAGGGGTTTGTAGGGAATTCTTCTGACTTGTAGGACCATCTGAAGTTTAAAGGCATTTAGGTGAGATGAGATAAAGTGATTTAAGAAATTTAGAAGACATGGTCCTAACGTTGAGGAGCATTAAAGCGGTCCTGCCAATGGGAGAAGCCACTTCCAGACTCCTCCCCACTCCCCAACTCTGATAGCTCCTGTCTTCTTCTTTGTTGCTTTTTCAATTAGGTCCTTTGCCTTATCCCTGACAATGCCTGATCGCCTGATTGGTTGCCGTAAAAGCAGCACCCTCCTCTTAAGAAGAGGTAGATTCCAACTTTCTCTGCTGTTAGTAAGTCTAATCCTTTTCTATTCTGTAGTACTGCTGTGGCTAAGGAATCAACTTGATCCTGTAAGGCGATTAGAGTCTCAGCTACTCTCCCTATGTCCTCTGAAAATTCTTGGGTCAAGAGAAATGGAGTTACATAGCTTTATTATGCTGGTGGACTCAGAGGAGATTGCCTCTCAAATTCTGAGCAAACCAATATGGTGGAAGCCCCTCTTTTATCCCTTTTGGTATGTTTGTCCCTCAAATATGGATTATACTTCTGGATCTTTCTTGGGCTTTGCAAAAAGCCTGAAGTGTTGGGGGTCTTGCGACCATACCTAAGGGCCTGGCCTGGCACCAGCACTGATAACCCCCCTCTGGAGGCTGTGTTATGGTTTATGGCCTCTGTAAAGTGTGAGCATTTAGGTAACAGGTCTTGCAGGACCAGTTTGTGGGGAAAAGGGCAATGACTTAATTATAGATTATTAAGACTGTACACTGGGCTTGCTGACACAGGTTCTGATTGCTAGCTGCCTACCCCTCTACTCCCCCTCTCCCCCTGCCAGTATCAGTGTTATATTGGAATTAGCCTTTTAGCTTTCTCACTAAGAACCCCATTCCACTTGCAAGATAGAGTTGGTGTCATAGAAATCCCTACCTTAAAATTCAAGGTGGCCCAAGTATAAATCTGTGAATTCAAAGTGTCAGCCATTTTTAAAAAAATAATTCTTTATTGTTGAAAGTACTACATATGTCCCCCTACTCCCCCATAGATCCCCTCCAGCCAGGCTCCCACACCCTGTGCCCCAGGCCTTCAGCACCCTATTGTCTGTGTCCATGGGCTATGCATGTATGCATACAAGGTATTTTGTTTATTACCTCCCACCCACCTACCCTCCCCCACCTTTCCTCTCAGCTATTTTTTTTTCTTTTTCATGTTAAGGATAAAGACAGGGGTGAATGAGTCTTTGTTTGAGCAGTACTTATGATGGCAGTGTTTTAAACCCTTGGGCCACTGGAATTAGAAAGTTGAGGAAGAAAAAGAATGATGGCACTATTGATGGACACCTAAGTTGCTTCCATGTCTTGGCTATGGTAAATTATGCTTCAATAAACATAGGAGAACAGTGTGGAGTTTCCTCAAAAAACTGAAAATGGAACTCCCATTTGACCCAGTAATCCCACTTCTAGGAATATATCCCGAGAAACTAGAAACACCAATCAGAAAGGATATTTGCACCCCTATGTTCATAGCAGCACAATCTACAATAGCCAGAATTTGGAAACAGCCTAGGTGCCCGTCAGCACATGATTGGATCAAAAAACTATGGTACATCTACACAATGGAATACTATGCTGCCATAAAAAAGAAGGAATTCTCATCATTTGCAGCAACCTGGATGGAATTGGAGAACATCATGCTGAGTGAAATAAGCCAATCAATGAAGGAGAAACACCGCATGACCTCACTCATTGGTGGATGATAAAGATCATTATAAACTGATGAACCAAGAGACAGATATAGAGAAAGTAAAGCAACAGGCAGACTGTCAAATAACAGTGGGGAGGGGAGGAAGATCTGGAGGAGATAATAGATCAACCAAAGGACTTGTATACATGCATATAAGTACAACCAATGGACACAAAACTCTGGGGAGGGAGGGGATGTGTGGGAGGGAGGAAGGGGGGGAAAATTAATAAAATATGTAAACAAAACAAAACAAAAAAAAAACATAGGGTTGCATATATCTTTACAAGTTAGTGTTTTCAGATTTTGGGGGTAAACACCCAGAAGAACTGCTGGGTTACACAATGTAGTTTATTCTTAATTTTTTAAGAAATCTTCTTACTGTTTTCTAAAGTGGCTGCACCAATTTATATTTCCATAAGCATTATATGAGGGTTTCCTTTTCTCCACATTCTCTCCAGCATTTATTTCTTGTCTTATTGATAATAGCCATCTGAACAGGTGTAAGGTAATATCTCATTCTGGTTTTTATTTGCATTTCCCTAATAACTATTGATGCTGAAGATATTTTCATATGACTATTAGCTACCTCTATGTCTTCCTTGGGGAAAAAAAAGTCTATTCAGGTCATCCTCTGCCCATTTTTTTAAATCAAATTGTTTTTATGTTGTTCAGTTGTATGAGTTTTTAATATATTTCAGATAATTACCCTTATAGGAAGTATTATTTGCAAATACCTTCTTCCATTTGATTGCTAGGTTTTTCATTTTGTTAATGGTTTCTTTTGCTGTGCGAAGCTTTTTAGTTGGGCTCTACATAATTTTATTGAATGCCAAATATATGCAAAGCACCCATGTTATATACCATAAGTTTACTTACATAACACCCATCTTTAACTCCTGACTTTCTTCAGTAGAGACTAAAAAACTAATACTCTAAATCTCAGCTTCCCTCATTGCTAGGGGTAGCTATGTATTTTGGGTAAGAAAAGTAAATGGGAGTCTGATAAGAGGAAAAGAATACAAAAGTCCTTGCTCTTTCTCCCTTTTTCTGACCTGAAACAAGATTTCTGATGTTAGCCATTTTATGTTCATGAGACAAAAAGCATAAGGATCAAAGCCCATATGCTAAAGATGACAGTATAAAAACTGGAAGGACTGGTTCTTTATGGCATCATGGAGCAGCTGAACCAACACAAGCAATGCCTCCTCTGAATGTATATGGGAAGGAAGAAAACCCCTCTGGTTTCTTGGCTATTGTCAGTCAGCTTAACACATTCTTAACTGACATGGAGTTATATTAAGTAGTACAATGATACAAATAGAAATGAGACCAAAAAAAATCAATCTACTCTCATGACCTTATGATGCTCACTGTGTAAAGAGATAAGTAATCTATAAAAAGCACTAAGAAGTAAAGAAAAAAGTTCAAGTGCCAGAAGAGCTACCTTGATGGTATAATCTGGGACTCAGAAGTAGTTCATGTCCAATTCGAAAGAACCAGGTAGTCCTCTCAAAGGATGTGGCACCTGAGCTGACTGGTTAAGCACTGATGGAAGGGAACCAGGTTCTAGGAGAGGGAAAGGAAATGAGCAAATTAATGAAGGAAACACGATGCCTATAGGGGACCAGCATGCCATCCTTTTGCCTGAGGTTACAGTAAGCAAAGTTGAGTAAAAATAAACTGGGAAAATAAAATTAGCACTAAAACATGTTTTTTAAAAACTAGAACAAAGGACATTTTTATTTTGAAAAGCATTTTGTGGTAACAATTTAAACAATATAGAAGTTTATGAAGTAAAAGTGACCCTTGTCCCCTATAACTTTACAGGCTAGTGTGAATATTCCCTTAAGGGTTCCTTTATCTATACAAATAAATACAAATGTGTTCACATATACAAGGCTTTGTTGAAAAATGGATAATACATATATAAAATAAAAATTATTAATAACATGGATAAATGCTCATAGTACAATAAAAAGCTTTATAAGAAATATATAAAGTTTGATATACAGGAAAATCTTAATTACATTTCAAAAAACCTAGAAAAAAGGCTGAAGTAAAATACATAATACACAAATGTGTAAATAAATGACTATTGAATCCTAATTGCCGTTATTAATAAATAAAGTTTATTATTAATGTAAATAATATTTTCTCCTAGAAAGGAAAGAGTTTTTCCACAATCCCTACAAGGTTGAAAGTAAAAAATAAAAATCTTATTATATTCCAGGGAAACTATGGGGAGGCTGAGGACACATATTTGAATCATCTGCTTCCCAGTCCCATGCAAAATGACCTAGAAAATTTTAAAATATGTAAAACCCTAAATCAGCACTGGAAGCTAGGGAAGGAAACCATACAAATGCCAGACACTTCAAAGAACTGCTTCTAAATCCTATGCTTTTGGGATCAGACTTTCAAAGGACATCCAGGTCCCATTTGCCAATCACCAAAGAAGCAGCTTGCCCTGGAGGCTGACGGCAAACCCCCATCAGTGATTCTTTTGGCTCTGGAAACTGTGTGAGTCTGAGGTAGCAGAGGTGGCAAGTGTATCAAGCAGAAAAACCATGCATGGTGGCAACAGTTTTGTTATTGGACAGATTCCCCAAGCTTTGGGGATCTTCACTGTCTCGGTAGAGCCGGCCATAAAGGCAAGGTCGACATGGCTCCCCCAGCAGCAGGCTGTCACTGGCAGCAATTTCTTTTATGCTGCAGTGGGCACCTAGACCTTGGCTCAGGAGCTAGCATCAGGGCAGCTTTATCACACACACACTAGCAGCAAACTTGGGGTTCCAATGGAAGAAGCTCTAGATAGGAAACTCACCACAAAATCTGTCAAACAGCACAGCCCTTTCACCAAATACAAAGAAGGAACTTTGTAAGTTGAAGTTTAGATAAAAGTTTGAACTCACCTTGTATGCATATATGCATGGCCCATGGACATAGACAATAGGGTGGTTTGGGCCTGGGGTGAGAGGAGAGGGAGGGGGAGAAGGAAAGTGTGTGTGGGGAGGAGGGGAACATAGGTAATACTTTCAGCAATAAAGTTATTTTTTAAATGTGAATAAAATAATAATAAATGGCCTCTATTGGCCTTGAAAACAAACAAACAAACAAACAAACAAACAAACAAATAAAAGTTTGGCTTCACTCTCCCACAATACATATGAATTAATTTAAGATGGATCATAGACATAAATGTGAAAAGTAAACCGATATGAAGCTTCTAGAGGAAAGCATAATGTTTTCAAGACCTCTGTTCGGGCAAAATTTCTTAAATAGGACACCCAAAGCATTCATTAGGCAGAAAATGAAAGATTGGAAAAAATGAACTTTATCAAAATGAAGAATTTATCTTTGTCAATAAACAATATAGGAGAATGATAAGGCAAGCCACAGATTGAGGAAAGGTGTTGTAATAGATACAACTGGCAAAGAACAATATAAAGAGTGTCCACAGATCAACAGGAATAAAACTGAAAAACAAACTAAAATGGGTAAATTACTTAACAGTTGCTTTAGAACAGTAGGATGTTAAAAGACCAATAAGTATGAACATTATTGGTCACAGGAAAAGGCAAATAGCTAACAATACCAAGTGTTGGTAAAGATACAGAGCAATTGGCAATCTCATAAATTAATGCTTGGAGTGTAAACTGATTTTTAAAAATCACTTTAGGGTTCCTGCTAAAATTGGACCATAAACTTGGTATAGGAATGAAAAATACAATCACAGGCAATAGATAGCAGATTGACTGCCATAGAAAATACAATTAATGAATAAGAATATACATAAGAAATTCACACTGACATCACAAAGATAAAGTGATAAGATAATGAGGGAAATTATGAAGGAGAGGGCCAGGAAATCAAATCAACATGTCCTAAGAATCTTAAAAAGAAAAAATTCACTGGATATGTAGACGCCATATTTGAAGGGATAATTGGGGGAAATTGCTGAGTTTATAGAATTATAAACCATGCAGTAATGAAGAGACATGAGCACCTAGATATATTCTATTGAATGACTCAAGATTCAAGAAGAAAAAACCCCTCTACAATCATCCAGCCAAGAAATGTCAGCTTATTTCCTAAGTAGTGGTTCTCAACCTAGCTATGCATTTAAAATTATTGGGTGAGCCTTTCAAAAATGCTAGTGTCTGGGCTTCATCTTTAGACATTGTGATTTAATTATTCTCTGATGGGCATTGACATTTTTAAAAATCTCCCCACTTATTTAAATGTGCAGCCAGGGTTGAAAACCACGGTCCCAAGGGAAGATAAACCTCCAGAGAACCAAATAGCAGTCCTAAGTGAACACTGACTTCCAAGCTGAGTAGGAAAAAACTAATGTACTCAGGCAAGAGGTCATTTGTAGGAAAGAACCGTATTCTCCAGAAACCATTGCTTTCACAGTTTATGGATAAAATCTAGCCAACCTAGAGATGGATCAAGATAAAGAATTCAAGACAGGACTCTATAATAAACAGAGGTGGTAGAAAGCAACGTAAATTATATATTTAAACCTTGAGTAATGTTTTAAAAGCTGTCATTAGCATGTATGATTACAGGACAAAACAAAGTTCAAAAATAAGTCTCCAAAGAAAAGTTAAGATAAAATAACAATAATAATTTAGGTCTAAATTTCAGATTACATCAATCAAAATTGTGAAAAGGCTGAACATTTTCTCATTTTACCCAGGTGATTGTTAATAGGTACAGTTACGCTCTTAACCTCGATAAGCAGAGATAAAAAAAAATTAATAACTAAAAGATAATCACTAATAGAAAAAATGTAATTATACCTTTCAAATGACTCAGAAATAAGGGCTAAAAAAAATACTACTACGCTGCTGTAAAAAAGAAGGAATTTTTACCATTTGCAGCAGCATGGATGGAACTGAAGAACATTATGCTAAGTGAAATAAGCCAGTCAGTGAAACAAAAATATCTCATGATCTCACTCATTTATGAATAATAAAGAACATAATTAACTGATGAACAAAAATAGATACAGAGGCAGAGAAGCATCAAACAGATCAAACAGACTGTCAAACTACAGCAGGAATGCTGGGAGGGTTGAGGGTGGGGGGAGGTAGGAGATCAACCAAAGGACTTGTATGCATGCATATACACTGTAAATATAACCAATGGACACAAGACATTGAGGAAGCAGGGTGAGGGCATGTGTGGAGGGGTGGGGGGGGGTAGAGGGAGCAGGGGGAAAGTCAATTGAGGGTTAAAAGGAGACATATGTACTACCATTTGTAATACTTTAAACAATAAAATAAAATTTAAAATAATTGGTGAAAGTATAACAGGATATAAAAACCATTATATGATATTTTAATCTTATTTTATTATATGTATATGGAATACGTATAAAAAATAGAAAAAGTGGCTGTCTACAACAGGTTGGATTATGTGTTTATGGTTTTTTTTCTTATTAATGTATTTCAACTTTTTCTAAATATTCTACAATTAGAACATTATTTTTTGTAATTCAAAAATTAATAAACATTAAGATTTTCAATTAATATTCACCACTGTTTTTATATTCTATGCATTTCTATGGTGCTTATTTATTACAAAGAATAAAAGTTACGTTCCTTAATGTGCTAATTTTAGCAATTATAGGATTTTAAAAAATCCTATCACACATAATTATAAAGACTAAACACCTATGAATACTACAAAGGTGTTTCTATTAACATTTCTTACTAAGTCACTTTCTAGAAGTAACATGTTTGTGCAAATCTTGCCAAAACTAAGAATATTAAAATGTGTTCTGCATTAAGAAGGAATCCACATCATAAAAGTTAACAGGATTTGGGAGTAAAAAACATGAAACCAGAAGAACTCAGGGAAATGTGTTTGCAACTATAAATTCTGTAATTAATTTGCTTTACAGGTTTTTTGGAGATGCTAGGTCATCAGCTGATATCTTGGATTTGCTTTTTATTCAATCAAAACATACAAAAGCATATATTATTTGTGGTTGGGTTATGATCTAAATATATTTTCCATCCAACTATCCAGTTTTGATATAAAGAAAAGTGCACAAAATCATGTTGTTCTTTAATTTCACTTAAAAATATTTCTTATTTCTGTTCCAGTACAGAACTTGGGATTTTATTTAATTCATGCTTCTCCAGGCTTCTATAGCTTGAGAGCACTAAGGAACTCACATTAATGATCAAAACCCACATTCCATGGGTCCTTATCCCACCTTCCACGGGCACCTTCTGCAGGTGCTCCTAGAGACATCTGCCTCTTCTGGCTGCATTTCCTGTTGTGTCATCACCCACTGGGCAACCACAGCATGACACCATGGTCATGGGTCCTACGTCTTCTGCTATAGTGGAGGCAACAAAGCCCATTTTTATCAAAGCCTTAGCAGGGGTCCTCAAACTTTTTAAAGTGGGGGCCAGATCACGGTCCCTCAGAGAGCTGGAGGGCCGAACTATATGAACTACTAATTCCTACTGTAACACCTCGGCTGCGCTCACTGCCCAAAAAACCTGGCGGGCCGGATCAGACTCCTCTGCGGGCCGCATGTGGCCCGCGGGCTGTAGTTTGAATACGCCTGCAAGCTTCAAGTGCTGTGTTGGGAAATAGGCAGGAATGTTTCATTACTCTCTTGCCATAGTGCAGCCAGCCAGTTCTGCTCCTGCATCAGTGCCATGTTTTTAAATAAAGTTGCTATTGTTGTTGTGTGTGTGTTTTTGTTTGTTTGTTTGTTTGTTTTTTCTTGATAGCACAACTCTCTTTCTATGGGGCTCAGGTATAATTCCAGTAGGGTTTGGGCTTGGAGTTAAATCAGAATGACAACCAACCAGCTGAACTCAGAATGTTCCCACCCTTCCAAAGTCTAAAGTTTCTTACCGCGGAGTTCCTGCCTTCTCTTAAGTTGTGGTCTCTCCCAGGATGCTTCCCAGTGCACATCCAAGTAGGTTGCTGATAGGACCTTTGCACTAGTTGGCCAGATGTGCCTACTTAGACTCAAGCTGGGACTCCTGTTGGACTCAAATGCCAAAGGGGATACACACTCCATACAAAGACATGTTTAATGATCTTGATGTTGGCTTAAGTTTATTTTAATGAATTTGTTATGAATAAAGAGAAATGTGGCCTTTTTAACATAGTACACCATTAAACTATTGATTCAGTCATTACCAGTCTGAAGAGGGTAAGTGGAATCAACTGAGGTGACTGAGATCACCATAAACCTCTTTTGCATTAGAGTAATTCAGGAGAAATTCCCATTGAGAATCAAGGAGAAAAAGTTATTATTGAGGAACACGTTTGAAAACTGTCTCAGAAAGATGTGCAGTGGGAACAATTATTTAAAATAAAAATCACAGAATTTGAGGGAGAAATAGGTTTCTCATAAAAAGTTTTACTTCAGAAGGAGACAAGAAAAACATTCGCTGTCAAGGAGCTAAAGGAATAAATAAGAATGAACACTCAAGACCTTGTGAGGCTGGGGATGGAAATAGGAGATACTGTGAATCTCTGTACAGTAGTGAGTGATATGTCCTATTAATATCTTAATACGGAAAGATCATGGGGATTTTCATTAATTAGGAGACAAATGACAAAGAATGTGTTTAAGAGATAATAGAACCAATTTTTAAAAAAATCCACATTCTTCACAGTACTTTGGTTAAGGTATTTGAGGACCCAAATCGACCCTCACCCTTTCCAGTTTTTGTTGTTTCCCTGTTTTCTCAATGCAGTTATTTATTCTGATAATAAAAACTACCTAACTATCAAGGTTACTAAAGTGCATTTGCACCCCAATGACACTTTACCCCCTACTATGTTGGTCTTTCAGTTCTAGACCAAGAAGCAATCTTCTTGAAAATGAAAGCCAACAGAAACTGGAGTTCACCAAAAGGAAGATAAACAACCTAATCAAAAAAATGTGCAATGAACCTAAATAGATACTTTTCAAAAGAGGACATAAGGGAAGGCAAAGAGACATATGAAAATATGCTCAAAGTCACTAACCATCTGAGAGGGGCAAATCAAAACGACAATGTGGTACCACCTCATACCTTCCAGAATGGCTATCATCAACAAATCAACAAATGACAAGTGCTGGAGAGGATGCAGAGAAAAAGCAACTCCTGTGCACTGTTGGTGGGAATACAGACTGGTACAGCCACCGTGGAGAACAGTATGGAGTTTCCTCAAAAAACTAAAAGTGGAACTCCCATTTGACCCAGTGATCCCACTTCTAGGAATATATCCCAATAAACTAGAAAGACCAATCTGAAAGGACATATGCACCCCTGTGTTCATAGCAGCCCAATTTACCATAGCTAAGATTTGGAAACAGCGTAAGTGCCCATCAACAGATGAGTGGATAAAAAACTGTGGTACATCTACACAATTGAATACTATGCTGCTATAAAAAGGAAGGAATTCTTACCATTTGCAACAGCATGTATGGAAGTGGAGAGCATTATGCTAAGTGAAATAAGCCAGTAAGAGAAAGATAAATATCACATAAACTCACTCATTTGTGGAATATAATGAACAATATAAACTGATGAAAAAAAACAGATCCAGAGACAGAGAAGCATTGATCTGACCATCAAACCTCAGAAGGAAGGTAGGGGAGGGCAGGGGTAAGGGGGAGAGATCAACCAAAAGACTTGTATGCATGTATATAAGCCTAACCAATGTACAAAAACACCAGGGAGGTGAAGGCATGAGTGTGTGTGGGGGAACAATGGGGGAATAAGGACACAAATTTAATAACTTAATCAACAAGGAAAAAAGGGAAGGTGGGGAAAGAAACTGAAATTCAGAAAAGAAACTACAAATAGCTCCCAAGAATGGTAAAGGAGTATATTGTGATAACCATAATGGGATATCACCTCATACCCAATACAATGGCTATTATCAAAAAAACAAGAGGTAACAAATGCTGGCAAAGATGTGAATAAACAAAATCCCCGATACATTAATGACAGGAATGTAAATTGGTGCAACCACTATAAAAAACAGTATGAAGATTCCTCAAAAAATTAAAAATAGAACTTCCATATGATCCAACAATTCCACTCCTGGCTATATATCAAAAGGACAGAGAGATATCTGCACTCCCATGTTCATTGCAGCAAGACATAGAAACAACCTAAGCATCCATCAATGGATATATGGCTCAATAAAAAAAATATAAGAAATGAATATTATTCAGCCAATAAGAAAAAAAAGGAAATCCTGCTATTTGCAACAACATGAGTAGACTTTGAAGCCATTATGCTAAGTGAAATAAATCAGATAGACTTATTTGTGATCTCACATATATGGAATCTAAAAAGTCAAACTCAGAAACAGGAGTGGAATGGTGGTTGCCAGAGGCTGGAAGTTAGGGGAAATGGGGAGATATGGATCAAAGAGTACAAACTTTCAATTGTAGGATGAATAAGTTCTGAGCATCTAATGTACATTGCGGTGACTATAGTTAACAGTATTGTATTGTATACTTGAAATTTGTTAAGAGGGTGGATCTTAAATATTTTCAGAAAAACAATAATGCTAAGTATGTGGGATGACAGATGTGTTGACTAACCTTATTTTGGTAATCATTTCACAATATATAGATATATTATAACATCACATTGTATACCTGAAATTTATACAATGTTATATGGCAATCATATCTCAATCAAGTTGAAAAATAAAGAATATTTTACTATAGTTCCTAGGATAAATGCTCTCTAAGTTATAAGACCTCTTTAGTTTTCAGAGTGAAATACCAAAGAAAGTAAAATTTTTAAATTATGTTTACTCATTCAAATACTTACTAACACCTATTAATTTTATGGCATCAGGCTAGACTCTGTGGACACAGTAAAGTCTGAGATATGCCCAAGGACTAGCGGGCTCTCAGTCTATTGGTGGCTCATGATGTAATCTAGGGAGGATGGCCTCTTTCCTGCCTCCAGCATGCCTAGCTCATTCCCACTTTGGGGACACATGATCCATCCCCAGTTCTGTGCATAGCTTTCCTCTCCTCATGCTTTTGGAGTCCATTCAAATACCATCCCCTCTAGAGGGTCCTTCTCTGATTCCCACCCTCTCACATACCCTCAACACTATCTAACTGATTTATTTCCTTCCAAGATTTGCACCACATTTTTACTGGAAAAGAAATTAGATTATATTTTTCTTATTTGTCTCCTTCCACAAGAATGCAAACTCCACTAGAGTAGCATTTTTTCCTGGCTTATGAATGAAGACATGTATCACTAGCATCAAGAAGAGTGCCTGGTAAGCACACTATAACGGCATTGAATAAGGGAGTGGGTAAACAAAAGTTGGATTTAATGCAACTAGCTTATTACAATGCAATACAATTATGGTGTAGTGGAGAAAAATCTGGGTGCTTCCTTGTACCTAACAAACGGGGGAGTAGTGAGCCATCCTAGGAGACAAGGATTACTTCCTAGAAGACACAAACACATGAACTTGAGTGAAGGACCTAACCTAGAACTTCATGTTGCTGGGAATGTCTGGGAATAAAAGGAAGTGGGGAGTAGAGGGAGGAGTTGGAGAAAGAAAAAAAATGGACAGAAAGCAGGAATCCGCTCTGAAAGGCTTCATGAAACCAATTAGGAAATTCAGCCATTATCCAGAGGGCAATAGGGAACAGATAGACCCTGAGCAATGGCAGTTGAGGAAGGGGAGGGCAGGAAATGGAAACAGATCTGCCTTGAAAATGCTGGCTTCTGCTGACCCCAGAAGCACTATGGAGAATGGGATGGATGGGATGGAAGAAACCAGTAAGCATGGCAACTCAGTAATTCAGGCAAGAAATGATGAGGAATTTGAACTAAAGCCAAGGTTATGAGAACAGCAAAGGGAAGGGCCTGGGGAGACCATCTGGAAGTAAAATCAGTAGCAGAAAGAGGAATCGAGTTCAATTCTTCCAGTAGCTATAGTTCCTGAGCTGAATTCTCCTTTTTCTATAAAGTCATCCCAATGGCTGCAGCCATGTTCTTTGGAGACTAGACTGAGGTTGGGGGCACATCTTCCAGGTCATGTGGTCTAGAAGGACAGCCTGAGGGATCAACCACTCCTGTGGGAGGCAAAAAATACTGGCCAGGCCTCTTTGTTGGGGCCCATCGGTTAGCTTTAAGCTTGGCCACTTATTTTCTAATATATACAATAGATTGGAATATAAGATGCTTTTGCCTCCTTGCTCATCAAAATGTTTCAGATAAGGATATCTAGTCATATCTATACTTATCATCACAATTATTTGGTGAAGGCTTATGATATGCTGGGTTCTGGGAACCAAGCAGTCTGTCAAACAACCTATAATTTAGTGAAAGAAACAAACAAAAAGACAATTAAAATGCACTGTAATAAACACTTTAGTAGAAGTACTTACACACACACACACACACACACACACACACTCCACAAAGCCCAGACCTTTAAACCAAAGACCAGTTCAGGAGTACAGTTGGGGGGAGGAATCTTAGATCAGTAAGAGAGAGGAACGGTCCTCAAAAATAACAACTTTTAACTAAAGGAAGATAAATATCCATTAAAAAGTTAATGCCAGCTCAGGTTTAAATAAACATAAGTGCATCAGAGAAAACATCCACAGTTAATAATAGTTATATTTATTGGATGCATGAAGTGTGCAGGCCCTCTAAGTCTTATATGTTTTTTCCTCATTTTCATCTTTATACCAACCCTAGGAGGTAGTAACAATTGTCTCATTTTACAGATAAGAGAGCTGAAGTTCAGAAAGGTTAAGGACTTGGCCACACCCACGTCACACAATAGAAGCAGAGCTGGGACTCATACCTGGACAATCTGAATGCAGTGCTTGTCCTTCACAGTGAGAGGCATGGTTTACCCATCAGTTCTCCAGTGTTTAGGAGCTTTGCCCCAGGCCCCAAGGGGTTGGAGTGGGGAATTGAATCCAAGGGCCAGGCTCCCAAGTTTCTGCTCTTTCCACAGACAAGCCTTCAGGCTAGATATATAGGCTCCATTGAGAAAAAGAACGAGGAAATGCACTAGTAGGAAAGTCACTTTCCCCTCATTTTCTTCTTTGTTTCGGTTCTCTAAAGGGTAAACTGAGCCCCGCCTCCTGACAAGTAAGATCAGTAGCAGAAGGAGGAGTGGAGTTTAATTCTCAGTGCCTAGGTTCCACAGTGGACTTTGTCAGAGGTTAGAAGCCTTGGGACAGGAGAGAGTGGGCCGGTGAGGCTAACTCACCCCCACACACTACTTACACCATTGCCCAGAGTGTGTTGAGAAAGCTGGCCTCCCCGATGACCCTTCATTCTCAATGAATATTTGCCTGTAACTGTTGTATTATTTGGACAAATGAATACTATTAGGTCTAGTAATAATTAATGTCGTTTTCTAATACTTTTTTAAATCGAATTTATTTAAACAATACAACAAAATTTAATGAACAATATAGTTGCCGTTGTTTTCTACTACTTGTGCCCAATGCTCAGGATGCATTTTAATCCCTCTGTTGAAAAATTCTTGTGATTTTGATGCAAAAAATTCGGTCAATGCATTTTTGAGGCATTCTTCATTATTAAATTTTTTTCCAAGAAGAAAGTTTTGCAAAGAACGAAACAAATGGTAATCGGAAGGGGCAATATCAGGAGAATATGCAGGTTGAGGGAGAACTTCCCATTCCAACTGGCGCAGTTTTTCAGCAGTGATTCTTGCAGTATGCGGTCGTGCATTATCGTGGTGAAGAATTCCTCCCTTCTGATTAATCAGCGCGGGTTCTTTTTCTCTTAAAGCTTGGGCTAACCTTTCCAATTGGGCACTATACACTGCACTTATAATGGTTTGGTTAGATGGTAAAAGTTCATAATGAAGAATTCCTTTAAAATTCCACCAAACACACAACATCACTTTTTTCGCATGCAAGTCAGGTTTTGGCGTGGGCTGTGGAGCCTCATTTTTGTCCATCCATTGAGGCCGCCTTTTCAAATTAACATACAGCACCCATTCTTCATCTCTGGTAACAATTTGCTCTAAAAACGGCAAACGGTTTTGACAAGAGAGGAGCGAACTGCAAATTGTGACTCTTTGATTACGGTTGTTGTTGGTCAACTCATGAGGAACCCATTTTCCAAACTTTTGGACTTTGCCAAGTGCACGCAATTGATTGGAAATTGTTTTTTGTGAACAATTTAAAGTTGTCGCAAGCTCTTGTTGGGTAATTTGAGGATTTTGCACCAAAAGAGCTTGAAGAGCTTCTTGATCAAAATTGGACACACGGCCTCGACCACTCTTGTCATCTAACGAAAAATTTCCCTCGCGAAATTTCTCAAACCAACGCTGGCATTTTCTGGCACTAACTGCATCTTGACCAAGAGCACTGCAGATGTTTTTTGCAGCCTCACTTGCTTTTCTTCCTAATTGGAACTCGTAAAGCATGCAGTGCCGAATATGCTCTTCATCCGCCATCTTCTTAGCTCTAGTTTTGCAACAAAAACCAAACCAAACACAAACTTTTTCAAGCAAAACTTGTTAATTGCACTTCACATGTTCTGTAGATACCACGTGTTTGAAGGTTATGTCAATACAAGTCAACGCCAACCAAGATTTTAAACGAATGTTAAAAAAACGACATTAATTATTACTAGACCCGATATTTTACAAAATCAATAATTGGAAATGTGTGTTACATTGTTAATGAAAAACTGGAAGGTCAGCCAAAATGTATGTTGAGCATCTTCAATATTTGTATCTCAGCATCCCAAGAGCCAGCTAATCATGGCACCAGGGGCCATAATACCATTGACGTCACCCCTCCTGTACACTTGTAAGATCTAGGTCGTTTCCCTGCCTAAAGCTGGCACCCAGTCATACTTGTGGGAGTCTGGGGGACTCACATGCCTTCCTGCAGTTCTTTCCCTCTCAGGCTATCAGAATTAAGAGCCACCCCTTGGGCCCCTGGTGACAGTTGTTCTCATGCCCTGCCTATCGCTCCTCACAAAGGCTCACGTGAACTGGGTTCCCTTTAAAGCTCCCTCTGTCAGAAGAAGGTGCCTTTCTCCACTTCTCTCCTTCACACCTTCCCAGCTGGCCTTGGACTTGCATGGATTGTGTTGAGTCCCAGGAAGTCAGTTGTGAAAACAAGGTCTTCAACATCGGCTCCTAGCCTTTTCTCCTTGGAGCTGAGACTGAAAAGAGACCCCAAGATTCCTTCCCCACTCTCCTCCTCCTCGCCTCCCTCCCAGTCACCTGCACTAAGGAGACTCTTTAGTCCTCATGTCTATCAACAAGCCCAAAGAGGCCTCGCTCTAAGTGGGAACCCAGCCCATCTGCTCATACCACCCAAACTAAACACTAGCCTTGGCCCAGGGGCTACCTTCTCTAATAAACACAGTCAGATAAAAATGATTGGGGAGATAGTGCATTATCTTTAGTAAAAATAAGGCTGTCACGCAATGAGAAAACAAAAAGTAAGGTCATATTTAAATTATATACAGGGTACCCTAAAAAAATGTATGCATACTTTGATTATAAAGTCAGTGTTCATTAACAGACAGTTCATTTTCAAAATTTGAAAGAATCTACAGAAATGAATAATTTTTTTGTCAATGCCTGTTTTCAAACTGATGACCGTTCTGGTCCAGGCACTGCTGCTAAAGCGAGGCAATGGAATTGCAATAGAATTAAGAATCATTTTATTCTGTATTTGTGTGCCCTCAATTTGTCGACTGTTGCCAGTTTTGTGCTATAAACTTTATCTTTTATGTATCCCTATTAAGAAAAAAAAAGTCTAGGATAAATTTTCTTTGTCCGGTTTTACCCATTATTTTAAATCAGTTAAATCTGAAAAGGAGTGAAAAATTAAGTGAGTTATCAGCTGTTAAAGTGTGTAGACATTTTTGGGGGGCACACCCTACATGTAAAAATCGTATTTGCAAACTCGCTTAAGAGTTGCTCTTTCTTACAGAAAATGGAGTCCGGAGAGAAACTTTCTCCTATCTTATTGGAGCTGCCCTGAGAAGCCTGGGTAGACTGATGTAGAGAAGATACGACAGCCCAAATGGTCGCAGAGCCTGCAGTGTTGATGGTGGGAGCCCAAGGTGTGAAACCGGGAGACATGAACCCATCCATTACCCTACAATCTGAACAAGCCTGATATTTGGTTTTATGCTAAAATGGGGATAATCATACCATCTTAACAGGGTTGTTTGGTTCAACACAATGCTCTGTATTTTTCATAAATGACAAATGCCAAAAAGTATTAGTTGTTACAATGTTGCTTGCAAGAAAGAATTAGAGCAGTTCTGGGATGTGTCTGGGGGAGCGGGCCTGGGAGCCCTGCAGGACAGGTCAGGGGAGGTGCCACAGAAAGAGGAAGAAGCCTCGGGAGACAAGAAGGGAAGAGTGAAGGAGACGAAAAGGGCCTAAGACACTCTCTTGGATTTCCTTAAGAGTCTGAGATACTCTTTTGAATGTTCCACCGCCATCTCAGGCCTTGCATATTGCAGACACCTGAGTTCAGGTCTGCCCCTCCTTAATCCCACCCCTTGCCAATCTCAAGCTAAACAGTGAACACTGACTCAGCCAGAAGTATGAGTCAGTGCAGGGGGCGAGGAAGAAGACATGCGTGTATAACCGCCTCATATGTATATAGGTCTCCACCTTTGTCAGAGCTGGGCCAATCTGACAAAGCTAGCTGAGCCAAACTGACAAAGCAAGGATTCCCCAATTCACCTCTAACTTCCGAGCTTTTTAAAGTATTCTTGGGTTAATACTAAAAAAAAAAAAAAATTTAAAATATTTCTTAAAGGGCCATTGTGATCCTGGCAAGAGACCCAGGTTAATTATCTGAGGAGATAGTCATTAAGCCTGGTAATGAATACAAATTGTTTTTGAAGAGATGGTTATAATTATGTATTGGTAGAAATGGAATATTCGAGGTAACAGGTTTAATGAATTATAATAATGTTTCTTTAAGATAATCCAATAAAGGCTTCTATTGAGGTTTCTGAGCCTCACCTCAGGAAACATTTAAGGGTATAAAGTACTTTAATTCTGTGAGTTGTAAGAAAATGCATATAAAACATGCAGAGTGATTGAATTGCTTTCAAATCCCTGGTGCAACTCTGTCCTCAACTGATAAGGCAGCAGTTGATATCTGGAAGCCCCCCGTACAAGAAGTGATTTTACGCCAAAACTGGGGGAAACCATTTTGACAGTCTTGAATTTCAGCCCTAGGTGGAGGTCTAGGAATTCCAGGTGAGCCCACCCTCCCAGTCCGAAAGCAGACAGCACAGAGAACAAACTGTCAAACCTCCATCCTTCCCTTTCTATCTCATCTGGAGAGGAATTTACTTTGTGTTGAGTAAAAATATTTCATACCCTCTTTAAGGAGAAAAAATAGGAAGAGTGGGTAGCAGCAATCAAGAGTGTGCTGGCTTCAATGTCATCCTTTCTACTTTGAATCTTTACCTCAGGAGTCCCTGTGTGTAGGATCAGACCTCAGGTTTTCATACAAAAGAGCCTTGCATGAAACTCTACAACACCTCCATCCCCTGGAGTGACTGAACGTGGTTTTCTTTATTTAAAGAAACTTCCTGGTGAGTACCATTCTGACTTAGAAGAAAGAGTTAATAATGGTTGACTCTTAGGCACCCAGACAGGCAGTCTGAGAAAGTTTGGATTTCCCCAATTCCTTTCACACCACAGGCAACTGCCTGACGCACAGACCGGCCTCTGTGCATATGTGTCTGGTGTACAGCGGGAAGTTTGATTTGGCTGGGGCTGGAGGGATCCATCTGTCTAGGGAGGTCTGGTCAACCAGGGAAGGCACTGCCTCTCTTGCCATCTGAGCAGCTTGAAGAGGGTGTAGCATTTTTCTCTGAGGCCAAGGTTGGCACGGAGAACTTCCTTACTGAAATTTTCTGCCAGACTGAGTTGATTTTTCTTGCATAATCCCACCCGCTACGTCAAACCTATCCCCTTAGCCTTTGGTCAAGTTTCTGGGATTTTGGCACGTGTTTGTGGGGCTGTATCTATTCCTTCCTGATGCGGTAAGTGCAGAGATTTGTTCTCTCTTGGGTGAAATTTACAAGCACGTTTTCTTCCTTGACAGGAACAAAGAGCCACAAATATTTCCTAAGAGGAGAAAAAAGTTTCCAGATGCATGACTCCAAAGGCGAGGGTTTCTTTTTCCCTTTGGCATCTTTTTAAGTTTAATAATTACACTGGACATGTTTATCCTGAAGAAGGCCCACAGTTTTCATCCTAATAGGGACTTGACTAAACTCTCCAAGTCACAAATGCATCTGCATCTCTGTTGCCCTTTTCCTGAAGTGCTCACCACGGAGATCTTGAATTTCAACGCCGTCTAGAGCCTGAAGAAGATAGGATTTCCTCTCATTTTCCTTAGCTATGGTGGCACAGCCTGCAGAATAATAAAAGGAAAAAGAAAACCACTTCCCACTCTTGAACTGTGAGCGAACTACTTTTGTTTCCAGTTAAAGGGCTACAGAGAAGCATAAATGCCAGGAAGACCTTTCAACAAGTGTCTACAACCCACAGCATATTTTTATATTTTTTAAAAGTAATTAAAACATTTGAATTGGTATCATTTTCTACTTTAGAAGAGTATTTTTCAGGATTAAAAAACTTTAAGCTTACAAGACATATAATCTAAAAAATTTCCCCCATCGTGATCAGAATAATTTTGGGAGGTACTTAGTTCACATGTGGAAAATCACTATTACCCACAATAAGAAAAAAAAGTTTTGAAGAACTAAGCTACTTATATTTAATTAGAAAAATATTTCTCTTGGACGTATTGGCAAAGAATAAAGTACATCCCAAAAAATCTTTTTTATATATATTTTTTATTGATTTCAGAGAGGAAGGTGGAGGGGAGAGAGATAGAAACATGAATGATGACAGAGAATCATTAATCAACTTCCTCCTGCACCTCACACAGTGAGGACTGAGCCCACAACCTGGGCATGTGCCCTGACCATGACCTCATGGTTCATAGGTCGACACTCAACTGCTGAGCCACATCAGCTGGCCCAAAACTATGTTTTTAAAAACAAAATAAAAATGAGCAGCTGAAGGGACATCCTATATAATAAAGAGGTGATATGCAAATTAACCCTCACACCATCACAAGATGGCTTTGCCCACAGAGGTGGGGTTCCCATAAAGAGCCATCAGCAGGGACCTGAGGCTGTGCCTCCCACCCAGTGGGGCTTGACTGGGGACCTCAAGGAATGCCCCCCACCCCAGCACCGGCCTGCCCTTCACCCCAGGCTGGAGGACCTAAGGGTGCACCTGGGGACCTGAGGCTGCAGGCCCCCCCCCCCCACTGGACATGTGCCAAAGACCTAAGGTTGCACCCCAACAGGACTTGATGAGGGCGTAAGGCTGTGCCCCTTGCCTGGCACCAGGCCAGGGGACCTGAGGCTGCATCTTCTGTCCAGCAGGGCTTGACGGGGGGTGGGGCCAGCTGGGTCTGGGTCTCTTGCGATTTCGAGGCACACATGTGGGGACTTGACTCTGGGTCCCATGGCATGCCCCAGACTTCTGACAGGAAGAAGGTTTTCATATACATTTTACTAATTTTCTTTCATCTCTGACACTTCTATTATAGAGAAAAGGCAAATAGCAATAATAAATTATTTCCTCTAATTAATTCCCTTTTTAATGTGCACAAATTTTGTGCACTGGGCCACTAATATATAATACTTGTAACAATAAAGATTTAAAAAATAATAAAGATAAATGAATTTAAAAAATAAAAAGAACAGCAAGTCATCCAGAGACAGCCAAGCAAAAGACGCAGTCCCTGAGGTAGCCCACACTATAGGAGCCTTCTTGGTCACATCGTGAGCCTAGGATGCCAACTATGATTGATAACAAGGAGAATGGAAGTGATGAGCATATTGGTTGTGGCCTTGGACAAGACTGTGGTTGTGGCAGTGGTTAATTCAGCTTTTGTGCTCAGAACTTCATCATGGGAACACAAAACTTATTTAAGTCACTTCCTACATTCCACTTGAGGTCCTAACAAGGAGATTGGTCCTAGCTCTGTCATTTGCCAATGTCTTGTTTAACAGTCTGCCTTCATTACCCAACACTGTCCAGATTCCCTTTTGGGAGTCAAAGTGGAGAGATATCTGCCCATTGAATCCACTGGTTAGTACATCATGCTGCTCTATAGGGAGAGAGGATCCTGGTTTCAATGATCTCTGCTTTAATGTCAAGCAGGATCTTTTTGAGCTCTTCCATTGTATTTCAGAGTGTCTCTTTGCTGACCCCAGGCTGGTGTGGCATTCTCCTGAACATTGATGAGTTTGATCTTCTCACTACAGCAGTTAAAGGAATGTATGTGCTTTCATTTACCTTGCCTTGAATTTTATACCATGGTTGATCCCTGGGAGTGGCAATGAATTTATAGCCAAGAGAGAGAGCACAGTGTGGAGCAGAGGGTTCCCTTAGCAGAAGCAAGAGCAAGGAAACAGGGTTGACCCTTACAGACCACTTCATCTCCACCTCCAGGTCTTGAGGTTATCCACACCACGGGTGGTGAGAGCCTGGCTGGCGGGGCGGGGGGGGGGGGGGGGGGGGGGGGGGGGGGGGGGGGAATTGAGGAGCCAAATCCTGTGAGGGCACCACAGGAGCCCCGTCCTGGTGGATCGGTGCTCTGGCAAAATCCGAATCTGAAATTGCTCCAGCTCAAGCATCTTTACTGGGTTTCTTTCCTTCATTCAGGTTTTTCTCAAGGGCAAAATTCAGCTGATTAAAAAGGATCACAAAATCCAGTTTTCAGCCCAGAATGCAGAAACTACTGCCACCTCCAAAGCAGCAACCTCAAAAACTCAAGATTCTGTCCCCTCCGCGTTCCTCACTGAATTTATTTAATGTTAGTTATTCCAGGTTTCTCTAATACTCTGCAGTAGTTGCCTCCTAAATTCCACTAGGCATAGACTCCATATCTCTATACCTAAGGACAAAGAGATACTTATTTCAAATAAATAAAAGAAAAACAACAATTCTTCTTTTTCTTTATTTTTGTTTTTAGAAAAATCACAACAAGACCAAATAGTTCATTAACACCACCCACCAAAATACTGGACTTTTTTTAGTATAGAGAAATTTTATGAATAGCATAAAAAACAAAAAATAAAAACAAAACAAAAAAGTCTTACAGAATATATGAAATGCTCAAAGTCACTAATCATCCGAGAGATGCAAATCAAAATGACAATGAGGTATTATCTCACACCTGTCAGAAGGGCTATCATAAACAAATCAACAAAGGAAAAGTTATGAGGATTCCGAGAAAAAGAAACTCTCGTGCACTGCTGGTGGGAATGCAGACTGGTGCAGCCACTGTGGAGAACAGTATGGAGTTTCCTCAAAAAAATTAAAAATGGAACTCCCATTTGACCCAGTAATCCCACTTCTAGGACTATATCCCAAGAAATTAGAAATACCAATCAGAAAGGATATAGGCACCCCTATGTTCATAGCAGCACAATTTACCATAGCTAAGGTCTGGAAACAGCCTAAGTGCCCATCAGCAGATGAGTGGATTAAAAAACAGTCGTACATCTACACAATGGAATACCACATGGTTGTAAAAAAGAAAGAACTCTTACCATTTGTAATAGCATAGATGGACATGGAGAGCATTATGCTAAGTGAGATTAGCCAGTCAGAGCAAGGTAAATACATGATCTCACTCATTTGTGAAATATAATGAACAACATAAACTGGTGAACAAAAATAGATCCAGAGACAGAGAAGCATAGAACAGACCATCAAACTTCAGAGGGAAGGAAGGGAAGAGGGAGGAGAGGGAAGTACGAAATCAACCAAAGGATTTGTATGCATGGATATAAGCATAACCAATGACACAGACAGGGGGGAGTCAGAGAGGTCAATGGGGGAAAAAGAAAACATGTAATACTATATGTAATCCCTTAAACAATAAAGAATTTTTAAAAAAGTAACTATGTCCGGTGATAAAAACAAACAAACATATTACACATAAAAACCTGCCTTGATTATGCAGAACTAGAAACTTTTAAAACGTGAAAAATAAAACTCCTGGCCTTTAATTTGGATTCCCTCTGGAGCAAAAATAGATAAATCAAGTTTGAAGAAGATTACATATTTTTGTATTGGATGTTTACTTACGTTGAGGAAAATAACACTCAATTTCTAGCCACTGCCTTGTTTGTAAGAATGAATGTTCAGATGATGTTGTAATGCTATCTTGATGATGCTTTCTTTACAACTGAGTTGATCAACAAACAGCACAGTGGTTTATAAATGTGAGATAAAGTAGGACAATATATCTATGAATGGCTTAAGAACAGCTGCTTGGCTAAAGGTTTTATAGAATTCACTGAATTCCACTAAATGGAAAGCATTGTTTTAATTTTGTTTATCATGGCCAAACCAGTCATCTAGTGCTGCTAAGGCAGCTGCTATGGTCTGTTGGCCAGAAGTCTATCCCCTATCTGAGAAAGAGGACACTAGATTGATCATTTTCAGCTCATTGGCAGTAAGCAACTACTCAGACCAAGAAAAAAAAGAGAATACTTCTATATTGGTGTATTTAAACTCTGAGTTGCAAACCATTAATGATCACAGCAATCAATTGAGTGGATTACATCCAGCATTTTTTTAAAAACTAAAATAGATTTTTAAAAAAATATTAGAAATACAGTAAACCAGTTAGCATAGTTTGTGAAATTTTTACATTTTATTTATGTATATACTCATTATATATAAAAGTAATCATGGTTACTTTTTTATTGATGAGAGAGGGAGAGAAATATCAATTTGTTGTTCTACTTATTTATGCACTCATTGGTTGATTCTTGTATGTGCCCCAATCAGGGATCGAACCCACCATCTTAGGGTATTAGAACAATGCTCTAAGCAACTGAGTACCCAGCCAGAGCCAAAAACCTTGGTTACTTTGAAGAATGTATTTCTTATTGTGTGTCACAATCAAAATAATTTAAAAGTCATTTCTGTAATGGTAGTTGGGAAAACCATCAGATTTACCCTAATCAATGGAAAGCATTTTAAAGAAATACCAACTATTCCTTTTGTTCAGCCTTGATTGCCTTCCCAATATGTTATTTTCTCAACAGGCCATGAAAATCACACAAGGGAACTTCCATCTGCAAAACTGTGATGCCAACATCCCCAAAAGCAACATGTCTCAACTCGTCTACCCCTAGAACACACAATAAAAATGATGTTCACTTGAATCTGAACCACACAACCCTTTGGTGGTACCTAGAATTCAGGGCTGTTGCAGAGGTAAGGCCTTAGTAATATGAAGGTACTCTCTGTACCTTCATCTCTTTATCTCATTCAAGAGAGCACAAGGAGAGAGAAATTAGTGCCAACGGTAAGGATTATCAGCATAAGAAACATCCAAACCAGTGGGGAAATTTTATATTTATTTTAAACAAACTGATGACCTGTGCTGGGGAGCAAGATTTCAAATGCTCCAGAGAGCAACAGTTTAACAATTTATTTTATACATTTGAAATGAAGGAGGGAGCATTAGGAAGCTTACATGGATGTAGGAGGAAGCAATGCAGGGATTGCATTCCAGGATAGTTAACAGATCAACTTGAGGTATTATTTCGGGTATTTCAAAAGTGTGTTAAGTATAAGAATAATGACAGGGCTTGCTTAAGGCAAAGATAAACCTTTATAAGGTAGTTATATGCCTAGGATATGACTCCCACTATGACCTGCCCAGTTAGAAAGTTATGGTCAGATCACCATGTGAAGTAATTTTCCATAAAACCCCTTTTTTCTCTCTCTAGAGAATAAACTTGGATCCACTCATTTGCAAGTGTCAATTTATTATAACTCTTATTAATAACAAAGATTTGAGACATACCTAACAACTATGTCATTGAGACAATGTAGTTAGAATGCTGTAGAGAGCTGAGAATATCTTCATATAACTCTCTATCTACTTTCCGGAACTGCACACAGTTTTCCATACAACTGGCCAATTCAGTGTCCTTTGCAAAGGACAGCCAGGTGCCAAACTGAAGGCAGTGTGCCCAGTGGTACCGAAGAGATGCCAGGACAGGGAATGATCAGGATTTAAAAAAAAAAAAAAAAAAAAAAAAAGCTCCTAAAATTCATCAGTGTGAATGACTTTTCCTTCTTTTTGGGATTAAGATTAGATATGAAATATGTGTGTCTCCCTGCCTGTTTTTTCCCTTCTTTATACTTATGACTTTGGATAAAGAGCACGTTTGGGGTTTGAAGGTTGGGAGGTGATAGAAATGCAAAGAGCAGATCAGGACAGCCAACAAATTCCCATATTTCAGAACTCCAACTTCATCTGTCTCTGATGCGAAGTGGAAATTCAGGGAGTTGAAGGGACTTGCCAAAAGTCACTAGGCTCACCAGTGGCAGAGGCAGAGGCAGAGGCAGAGGCAGAGGCAGAGGCAGCCTCCGGGCGCTGAGATTTCCCTAGGCTGTAGTAGCATTTCCTCAGGGATGGATTCCATTCCAGCCTGTGTGGCTTATTAGCAACTCTTCCCACTGAGAGTCATTATGCCTTTCAGGGTGAGGAGTGTCAGCGCTCCTGGCTACATTTGGGGAAGACATAAGAAAAGGGAAAAATGTTGAGTCACTAAGAAAGTGCTCCTTAATTTATTCATTTGATTAAGCATCGTTTAGGTTACAAGCACACAGGATACAAGGATGGGCAAGACCAATCCTGCTCTCCTAAAGTGTATACTGTAGCACAAAGATCATACATACAATGATGATACAATGCTGGGAGGTTACAGTGGGGAAATAAACCAGTGCCACAGTGAAGGAGAAATGGTGATTATTTTTGCCTGGGGCTTGAGCTGGCACAGGAGTGTGGGGATATGTGTGGGTTGGGGGCTCATCCAGGAACCAAATCAGCGGTGAAGATGACCACTTATGTCAGCAATCTGTTTGAGATGAGGAAAAGAGACTCAAAATTTAAAGGGGTGGAGCCTGAGATTCTGCATTTCTAACGAGGTCCAGGTGATTCCCTTGCTACAGACCATACTGTGATGAGCAGAGGTCTAGTAAAATGAACTAGGATTTCACATCAGAGAGGTCAGTTTTACTCCAACCTCTATCGTTTGTAGCTAGTGGTCTTTGGGTAAATTATTGGGTCTCATATTATCTATCTGTTAAAATGGCCATAACGATATATATATTTCACAGCTTGAATGAGAATGTAATCACAATGCAAAAAATAAACAGCTCAATTAAAATTAGTTTTTTTCCCCTATCTATTTTGAATAAATGATTTTACAAATTGCTTTAGAAATAAATTTGGCTCCAAAGAACAATGTTTACTTAGGAAGCCTCTCATCCGAATCCATTCAAAGCCTCATGACCTCCTTTCAAAGTAAATATCCCTGATATGTATTTGTTTTTATAGAAAATTAAGACATTACAATTTTCCCTGAGGCAATAACAAAACAATGTCCAAGTCAGATAAGAATCCAGGAAGTATTATGCCCAGCGCCATAACTTAACCACTAATTCACTTATCCTTGTCCTTAATTAAGTAATGTAATTGATGGGTGAAACATGGGAAAGTTTGGAACTTCCCAATATAACCAAGGGAAAAAGACCTGCAATAATGTGGTTTCATAAATCTGAGCTTTCGTTCATGTGCTTGGGAAAAAATAATCTAAAATAAACAGTAACCATATTTGCATGGGGTTTTATTGCTTCTTTTTCCCATACATCAAGCCTGTTGGAAGATCTGGCAGAAAGGTTGCAATATTTTTCACATATTTTACAAATGAGGAAACTGAGGCCCGTGACTGCCTTACTCCAGTTAAGTACGGAAAAGACCTGGCCAGATGGCTTGCCTCCAAGTAATCTATGAACTGTCTTGTTTTGCCAGGAGTGGAAGGTAAGGTGAGGGTGGGGAGAGAAGTAGAAGTGAGGGGCTAAAGATTGGTGGTGGGGGAAGTCAGTGGGCAGCAAGGGGTCCTGAGAGTAAAAATGCTTCTTTTGCCACCCAACCAACTGTGGTTTCAAAGATTTAGTGCTTGGGTTGTCAGCAACACTCGTTGGGTTAAGTAAATCACACTGAAGGGGGAACAAATTCTCACATGAGATCTTACAATGTTTTGGCAAATTCACAAGTAGTGCTTTTTGGGATTCACCCAATTTTTTTTTTATTGATTTCAATAAGCCTATCTTTTGGCTTCAGTTTTCTCTCTTTTTTTTTCTGATAACATTCCAATTTAAGGAACTTGACAAATTATTAAAGCACGTCTCCGAATGTAGATTTCTTTTTTGTATATATTTTAATGTTTATTAATATCTGGGAAGCGTACAGTTATTTTAATGAAGAATATTTAAGTAATGGCATCAACACTTTATATTTTCAGTAGATTTATTGTTTTTACACTGACAAATCATTTTGATTGGCCTATTTTTCAGATGAAATTGAAGTGTCCTACTGAATTGGAAAGCTGAACTAAGTTGAAAAAGAATATAAGTAATAATTTAGAAAACTTAATAGCATATACCACTGGAAGAAGAACTGGTTTATTTGACATCCTATTATCTTGGGACCTTTACTTATTATTTTTAAACTCCATGATCAGAGACACTTATAATAATGACTCAAAGGTCCTCAAATTCATAACCTATTCAAAATTATTTTTAAAAGGCTCTGTACTTCAATAGTTAAACCTCACTAGATCTTTTGGTATACAATTACTAAAATAAAATTATTTAAAAAGGAAAAAATTGACTCAAAGGGACAAGATATATTCAACAGATATTATTTTTAAAACATACATATTTTTTTATTGATTTCAGAGAGAAAGAAAGAGGGAGAGAGGGAGATAAGAGCCAGAAACATCAATGATGAAAATCATTGATTGGCTGCCTCCTGCACGCCCCCTTTTGGAGATTGAGCCCAGAATCCAGGCATTGGGTTGTGCCCTGACCAGGAATTGAACTGTGACCTTCTGGTTCATGGGTCAATGCTCAACCACTGAGCCACCCCAGCTTGGCTCAACAAATACTTTTGATAAATATTCACTGGGCACAGTCTAAAACTTGATAAAGAAGGCCTTACTCTTAAGGAACTGACATTCCAGTTCTTTCTCAAATATTTTCTTTTCTTGGAATAGTCTGTTCATATCTTTGGAGTTGAATATTTTATTGTATTTGTTTTTTAAATTTAAATTAGCAACTGATTCTAACATGGTAAATGTCTACCTTTCACTCTGTATTAAATTTCTTGAAGGCAGAAACTACAATAGATCTCGGCCACCGTTTTGTGTTTCTGTAATGACCAACAGAGTGCTTTGCTTATAATAGACATTCAATAAATATTTGTGAACTTAAATTATGGATGGAATTATTCAGAGAATTTGGTGAACTGACTGAATTAAGTAGAAGAATTTATTAAATAAACATATTTTTCATTCTAAAATCTGTTGCTTTGCAGGATGAAACATGAGACTGAAATGAATAGCCAATCCATCTCTTTGAAAGCTTATGAATAGTCCTCTCATAGCTTTAAAGAGGCAAGAAAAATTTTATTTGAAGAGGTCTTTCTTATCATAATTCTGACCCTAGTCAATAGTTCCTGAAGGTTACAAAGCAATAAAACCTGGTAAAGTCCAGAAAGTGGCTCAGTTGGTTAGAGTGTCCTCCTGTACACCAAAAGGTTGCAGGTTGGATTCCTGGTCAGGGCACTTACCTAGGTTACAGGTTCAATCCCTGATTGGGATGTGTTTGGTTGGGATGTGTTCAGGAGGTCACAGATCAATGTTTCACTCTCACATCTGTGCAAATAGGTTATAGGTGCCATTTGGTTAAATTTACATAAATAATGACATTTTTGAAATTCCCTGAAATCACAAGTATTACCTACTGGTAGAGTGAGTGCTTTAAATTTGCCTGAGTGAGTGCTTTAAATTTGCCTCTCTGAAGAGCATCAAATAGCCAGATAATGGGAGAGTTTATACTTTCTCTGATAAAAACAATTCTCCGTGGAAGTTTGTGATCTATTGATATTTCTATTCTAAATATGAAGACTGAAACCCAATACTTGCTTCAGTTACTAGTCTATTTCTTCTAGAAACTATAAGGACCTAACAAGTAATATATCTTTTTTTTAAAAAAAATATTGTTTTATTGATTTGAGAGAAGGTAGAGGGAGAGAGAGAAACATCAATGATGGAGAGAGAATCATTGATTGGCTGCCTCTTGCACACCCTAGACTGGGGATCGAGCCTGCAACCTGGGCATGTACCCCGACTTGAGACACTTCAGTCCACAGGCCAATGTTCTATCCACTGAGCCAAACTAGCTAGGGCAAGTGATATGATTTCTTAAAGCAAGTGTTGTTTGGGTCATACTGACACTATAACCTTTATGTTCTTTTCAAATTAGTGTATTCCCCCATCTATTTTGCCACCACTGCCTAAATAACTTAAAAATTAAAGTGCATTAGCTGGATCCCAATAAAATATAAGTCACAAAATAAAGTTTGTAGCCTCACCAATTGTCTGAGCACTCCCTGACCAGCTGTAACAATCTACACTTCTTAGCAGGGAAAGAGACCCAGGTGGTGGCAATTGAATCTGAGACCATCCAGGATATCTAAAGGATCTGATGTAATTCGTGGTGTGCTGGTAAATGTTTAACAGCCAAATTTCTGAAAAGGAAAAAACAGCCCTGATGCATAGTGTTTGTTGATTTTATGGCATAAATATTTCCACCAAGGGCATCTGACAACAGGAAGTCACTAAAAGGAGGGTTGGGAAGAGATGCCACCGTTGGCTCTTGAGACTCAGTGGGAGATGGCTCCAGTGCACTACTCAGTATAAATGCACAAAATAGAATTGCCTTTTCACAAAATGCTAAAATATGTTTCCAGGTCTGGTCTGATGTAATGATTGACATTCAGAAGAAAGGCATTCCAAGACATGTCTAAATATATAAAGCCCCTATAGACTAATAGGGACGACATTTCACATACTGCTTTAGGGAAAATAAAAAGTTCTAGACATCAGCTTTGGTAAATGTTATCACTATTTTTCTCTTTCAAGACATTATCATCTAATGTTGTATGACCTTGATGGATCCAACTTCACCAGAAATATAAAGAAATAAAAAGTTATTGTCAGGGAATAAGTACATTACAGAAGCAATGTTTTTTAATAGCAAAGTTTATCCCTCTACTCAAACATACTTAAATATTGTTTTAATAATATTGAATTAAAATTGGGGGGTAAAGAAGGTAAAGGGATTAGATAAAGAACATAAATGCACACCCCATGGACATGAACAATAGTTTGGAGAAAGCCAAGGGGTGGGTAGAGATGAGCAAAGCGGGGAGGGGGGGTAGAGGGAAACCTGTAAGAATGTCGGGGGATGGGGGTGAGGGGAAGAGATCAACCAAAGGACTTGTGTGCATACATATGGGCCTAGCCAGTGGCCATGGACAACCGGGGGGGGGGGGGGGGGGGGGGGGCATATCTAGGGAGGGGTTTGGGATGGGAATGGGGGAATAAGGACAATTATGTGAGACCATAATCAATTAAAAAAAAAAAAAGAATGTCAACATTAAAATTTTTCAATTAAAAATAAAGGAAAAAAGAAAATTTGGGGGAAACTATAGCAATTCTCTGACTTCCTAGAAAATGTATAATGGATGCCATTACATTCCTGGTTCTTCTTTCAGGGCGTTAGAAAAGACTCCAGGGTGATTGATAAAACACTCCAGCGCACTCAGGAGTTATTTAAATAAATTGAGCTGCAGGGGTCCCCAGCTTACTGTTGTATGCTTGAGTATTTAGGTTGGCTTTTTATATTTCTTCCTTCCTTTCATCCTTCCTGCCTGCTGTGAGCTGTCACTTGCTGTCTGAGTGATGGCCTCTGGCAATCTCACTGCCTCCCCTCCATTTCTAATTTGCTGCTTCTAACCTGCTGAGCACTAGGAAACAGAGCAGCTAGCCCACCTTCTTTGCCTTATGAACAAAATAGACTCCGAAAGAAGGCCTGGGGGGAGTTAAAGGGCAACGATTTTAATCTATCATTTTTGACATCTAGTTTCCTTAGGAGAACTTAATCTATACATTTCCTAAAACAAGGAAAAAAGACACCACTGTGGCCATCATCCTCTACAATTGAAGTTGGGGCTGAGATCTATATTGTCCACAAATTGACTAAGATATTACCATTGTCTCTCTTCTTACAACTCCTTGAAATGAGTGACTTTCCTCCCTCAGGACATCTCAAAGAATAGACCTGTCGGACTAATCAGAGTTGGATTCCTAACACTAAATCTGTTGCCTTTGCCTCCTATTCAGAATTCTCTACTGCTTCTAAACTGACATTTGTAGTCATATCGAGAAAGCCAATTCTATTTACAATTTGCAATTTCTTTTCTAGGCTTTCTCTTCCTACCTTAGGTAAAGTTTATAGATAGAAATGCATAAATCTTGATTGTACAATACAATGAATTTTGGTCCACGTGTATGCCTAAATATCCAGAATCCCAATCACAATATAATTGTGATAGTCACGTCATGCTCCTTCCAATTAATTCCCACCCCTCTCAGGCAATCTTTGTTCTGGTTCAGTGTTTTTCAACCTTTTTTGGGCAAAGGCACACTTGTTTCATGAAAAAAATCACGAGGCACACCACCATTAGAAAAATGTTAAAAAATTTAACTCTGTGCCTATATTGACTATATATAAAGTAATTCTCTTGAATAGGAATCAAATAAACACAAAGAAAGTATTTTATAATTACTTTATTATGAAATATTAAGTAAACAAAATAGTGAAAAATTATAAAATTCTTGTCTTGTCTGCACCTACGGCACACCAGGCAACATCTCGCGGCACACTAGTGTGCCGCGGAACAGTGGTTGAAAAACGCTGTTCTGGTTGACTGCTCAACATACAGCTTGGGGATTTTGCCATCTTGGATCTATCAGTGGTTCATTTCTTTTTATTACTTCCGTGTATAAATGTGCCACAATTTGCACAACCATATTCCTGTTGATGGACACCTAGGTGTCTCCAGTTTGAATATATTATGAATAATACTGCTGTAATTATCCTATATAATAAAAGCCTAATTTGCAAATAGACTGAACAACAGAACAACCAGTCTCTATGATGCACACTGACCACAGGGGGGGCGGGGGGGTGCTCAACACAATAGCTGCCCCAGCCTACAGGCCCTGACTGGTAGTGGGAGGGGGTAGTGGGGTTGGAGAGCGGGTGGCCCCAGGCCAGCCAAGGTGAGTTCCAGCAGGGGCCCCCAAAATCATCCTGCCGGTTGTCCCACAGATCAGCCCTGATCACTGGCCAGGCCTAGGGACCCTACCCATGCATGAATTTCATGCACTGGGCCTCTAGTTATTTTATAAGTCTCTGTGTGGACATATATTGCATGTGTTTTAGTTAAATACCTAGGAGTGATACTGCTGGGTCATAGGGTAGGTGTATATTTAACTTTGTGTGTGTGTTTTCTCAACATTTTTTATGAAATTTTCAAACACAGAGAAAAGAGAAAGAGCTATACAATGAACAACCTCTTTCCAAATACATACCACCTACATTCTACAAGTAGCATTTTGCTAATTTGTTTCTATAACATATATATTCCTCTGTTTATTTATATCAATCCATCATATATATATTTCCTCATCCAAGGATATTTTTATTGATTTGAGATAAAGGAAGGGAGGGAGAAAGAAAAAAGAGAAAGAAAAACATTGATGTGAGAAAGAGACATTATTCAGTTGCCTTCCACATGTGTCCCAACTAGGGATTGAACCTGCAACCTTTTGGTGTATGAGATGATGCTCCAACCAACTGAGCCACCCAGCCCAGACCCATCATATTTTGTAATGCATTTCAAAGTAAGTTGCAGACAGCAATACATGTGACTCCTAAACACTTCAAAATGCATACCACTAATTAGAGTTCTGTTTGTTTACAGATTTTTAGGCAACATTTATATATAGTGACATGGACTAATATTAAGTGTACTTTTGATGAATATGAGTGAATGTAACCCAAACTTCTACCAAAATATAGAACATTTCCATCATGTCAGAAAGTTCCCTCAAGTTTCTTCCCAGCCAATGCCTACTCCCTACTCACCATACATAACAACTATTATAAAATTTTTATTACCATAAATTACTTCTGTCTGTTCTAGAACTCAGATTTTTCTTCTTTTTTTTCTGACTCATCACTAAATGGAAACATAGTATGTATTCTTTGGGGTAATGATGCTTGAGCATATTTCTTACACTGACCCATGTTATTGCATATATAAATAGTTTATGACATTTTTGCTGAGAGGTGTTTGATTAAATTGTGGATTGGCCACAATTGTTTAGTTATTTTCCTATTCATGAATACCTGGGCTCTTTTCAGTTTTTGGCTCTTATGAATAAAGCTGCTGTAAATATTCATATATAAATATTTTTTTCTAATTTTTTTATTGATTGATTTTAGAGACAGAAGAAGGAAAGAGAAAGAGATAAAGATATGGAGAGAGAGAGAGAGAGAGAGAGAGAGAGAGAGAGAGAGAGAGAGAGAGAAACATAGTTTATTGTTCAAGTTATTTATGCATCATTGGTTGTTTTTTGTATGTACCTTGACCAAGGATCAAACCCCCATATTGGGATGAAGTTCTAAGCAACAGAGGTGGACACTCTTGGTGCACCCCTTTATGGGCTGTGTGCACTGTCTTGTTGTAGTTAAGCCTTGATTGTTGTTGGTATCACTGGGAGGAATTGACCTCCAGGTCAATTGGCTGTGAGATTCAGCTGTGTCTACAATGGGAGAACTTCTGTGTTGGAGACACCCTTATGATGCAAGACTTGCTTCAGTGGGGCTTTGATGTTCACTGAGTCTTTCCTCTGAGTATGTCCCTTATGGATCTGAGGAGTTGTAATCTGGATGGTCCCACTCTGACCACTGGGTACACTGGCTCTTGGGTCTCTAAGAAGGTGCTAATTTAGCCTCTGCCTGAGGCCACCCAGCAGGAGCTATGGAGAGATCTGCAGAATCCTCTTCTTTGTTTGGGGTTTAGAGGTGCCCAGGTGAGGCCCAGCTATGAAGCAATGCAAGCTGCTGTGGGGCCTTGGGCCTTCTTTTGGATGTTCTGGGTCTCTCGGACCCAGTTGCAGTTTGTTAGGCAAAAGCCTCTGTACACAGCTTGGTGGGGCGGGCTTTCAGGGAATCAACAGGGCAAACAGCTATGGCTGATCCTCAGCCCTGTGCTAAGAGGCCCCAGGTCTCAGTGATCCACAGTAATCGCTGCAAGTACCTGTGAGAGAAAGCCACCCTCAAGTTCCATCCGATGCCAAACAGTCCAGTTTTCTCCTCATATGAGCCTGGGTCCCTAGAGTCTCACCCAGAACTGAAGTTCAGAGCAGGTGGGAGCTTGTGTCTCCCTCCCAACTGAAAAAGACAACTGCATCCTCAGTTGCCAGCCCTTTCTGCACGCGTGCCTCAGTACCTCTGCACTTTACTTCCACATCTCCTCTGAGCCTTAGTGTGCTTTTCTCTTTCCTTCTAGTTGTAGAATTTCCACTCAGCCAGCCTTCCTGTGGTTCAGGATGATGTCCGTTTTGTCTTTTAGTTGTAGTTTTGAAATGGTTGTGTGAGGCAGCAATTTCATGTGCTGCCATCTTGGTTTCCTGTACATAACTTTTGCCCATTTAAAAAAATGAGTTGTATTTTTATTGTTGGATTATATGAGTTGTTTATATATTCTATGAAACATAGATAGTTACATATTTTCTTCCAGTCTATGACTTGCTTCGTCTTTTCTTAATAGTGTCTTTTGATAATTAGACTTTTCATTTTTATAATTTATTCATTTTTTATGATTGATGCGTTCTATTTTGTTTTATTATGAAACCTTTGCCATTTCCAAGGTTAAAAAGATATTCCACGTTTTCTTGTGAAAGTGTTATAGTTTTAACCTTTACATTTAGCACTGTGGTTTTAAAAGCATTTTCTGAAGTTCTAAAAACTCTGCTAATATCTACATTGTTAATATACAAAATGAGAACCAACAGCTAACTTCTTAATTTTAAATCTTCTGTCTTGAACTATTTGTTTATATTTCTTAACTTACTCAAACTTTTGTTGTTGTAAATGATGAAAAAGAATTTGTTTCTCCTTATTCCAAACACCAGGAGAAAATCCATTTTGTAGTACTGTCTATCTGTTGAATGAATGTTTACCGGCTTGTGAACTGATAGACAACAGGAGTCCTCTCTGGATTGGCCACAGAGCCCAGGGCCATGTGCAGTACACACAGAAGCAGGACTGGTTCAGACACAGGGCTATCAAAATGTATGACTGGTTTGCTTACTTTGAGTAACAGAGTCTTGACTAAAATTGTCACTTTAAGACTCTTGGATCAGCTGTGCACCCTTAACAATATTGCCTTAAAATTCATAACTTCATGAAGTTTTACTAACTGAGAATGATGACAGTACAGTGTACTATGGAATGTGTTTAGTAAAGTGTGTGTGTGTGTGTGTGTGTGTGTGTGTGTGTGTGTTCACAGTAAAATACACAAAATGTTTCTTCAGCAAGGTCTCCAGCCTTCCTGCTGACAAACCAAACTGTGAAAGACCCTGGAGGGTCTCCGCAAATTCTCTGTCTCTCTTCAGCACAGTTTTCCTTTCCCATCACACAGCTCCTGCACTGTCTTTTGAGCCTTTTCTCAGGATCGTGCAGCAGTTGGTGCAGGAACAATTGCTTCCTTGTGTTCGGTCATTTAACACCAATTGCAGAGAGGGTTCTGGCTTTTCGTGTACAGGTGCTCAAGCTCAGGTTTTTCACTTTTTTTTTTTTTCTGACTCTTCACAAACCTCTTTCCCATCGCTCTAGCTAACCTTGTACTAATCTTATAGAGCGAAAGGGGTTTCCCTGTGCCTCCAGAACACTCCATGCAACTGCTGACAGATTGGCTTATTTATTTATTTTTAAAATATATTTTATTGATTTTTCACAGAGAGGAAGGGAGATGGAATAGAGAGCTAGAAACATCAAGGAGAGAGAAACATCGACTAGCTGCTTCCCGCACACACACCCCCACCGGTTCATGCCCTTGACCAGAATTGAACCCGGGATCCCTCAGTCTGCAGACTGATGCTCCATCCACTGAGCCAAACCAGTTTCAGCGGATTGGTTTATTTTTTGGTGTGTGTGTTGTGTGTGTGTGTGTGTGTGTGTGTGCGCGTGTGTGTGTGTGTTTTGGCCCCCAGCACAACAGGTAGGTTCTTGAGCTGTTCTGAAGCTTTCTGTTCATTGCCCTAAAGTATGGCTGAGGGAAGGGTTATGTGTCTCACTATGGCCTTTGATAGAAGGCAGTTTCTAGATATTCAGGATTAAATGTAGTTGAAGAAAGTGCCTGTGTCAATTTTAATGCCCCCTTGATTCCAGTAGCTATGCCCTTCATTGTACTCCAGTTAATTTCCTGAGTACACAACCTGCGTAGACTAGTATGATTTGCCTAAAATCAGATAAAATTTTAATTAAAAATATATTTCCCTAGTTTTAGGAAACGTAATTGATATGATGTAAAATAATCAGCTGAATAAGATTGTTCACTTTTTAACAGTTGTTTTGGCTTCTTACCAACACAGCCTTTGTTGAAATGCTTACCACTTCAATTTATGCAAGTTGCTAATTCTCATTCCACAACTGGTTTACTCTGGAAATACGGGCATTTAATTATGCCAAAGTTAGTAAATACAATAGATTATTTCCATGAGAATTCCTGAGGAAATCATTTGAACCATATAAAATATCATTATTTTAAAAACTAATTATTATACACTACATGAGATTTGGGAAATTCCTACCCTAAAGAGAAATCGGTCATATTTTTCTTAACTTGTTCATGCATGTCACCATGGAGACAGTGAAGTCAAAACACACTGCAGTACATTGTTCAGCTTTCCATTTCCTACTATAGATTTGATTAAGTAAATCTGGCCTACTCATTTTGAGAATTTGAGAATATAGCATTGTTTCTTTAGTAAAAATGTGGTCAGCATTCAGACATGATCAAAAAGGAAATAAAATAGAGCTTGTCATCTTTGCTCTTTCTAATGTCATAAAATAAGAAAGAAGTACATCGCTTCCTTCAATGAGTTATTTTTGTGGTAAATGTAATGCCTCTGATTCATTCCTCAGAGCAGTGGGGCTTGATCTCATAAAAAGGCTGAAAATAAACTGTTTATTTGGTGAATGAGGCAGGTGTCCTTTCTGACTAAAGCACCAAATAAGGTGATTTGGAGGCTCATTTCCTTTGCAGATGCCTTTTATATTATTCTCCACCTTCCTGCCCTACAGAATACTGAGTCTGAACAATAGAAAATGAACCTCTTTTTCAATGAGGTGTATTTGCAGGCTTGTAATTTTTGCCTTTATAAGACCCATACATGATGTTTTCTCTCATAAGAATGTTGCTGCTATCCCCACTGGAGTTCATCTAGAAAGTCAATATGGTTATTATTTCTATAATTCTGGCATGTGTGTTTGCTCTGAAGACTGACAAACAAACGAACAATTAAAACCATCCCTAAATGCTTTAATTTAATCTGTTTCAAGAAGGACAAATGCCATCAGTGACTGGGAAAGTAGATTCTGCGAATGTGAGAGTTCCTTTCCCCCCTCCCCCCTGCACTTCAGGAGGACATGGAAAGAGAAATGTATTAGATTTGTTTTGTTTTGCTTTTCAAAAGAATTGTCAGAGTTCAGAGAATAGTCAGAGACCATTCCATTTGCCCTCTACCCATGGCCTGCCAAATAAAAGTGAGCCTTTTTAGGGAGTCTCCCATTTCTTTGTACCCAAACACTCCCGTGGAATTTTGAAGCTGACCAATCTCAGCAATTTGGCTTCCTAGCAAGGGTTTTACTCAGTATGGTCAAATCACTCAGGCAGCTGAGTAATTTCAGTTATTGTATAAAAATGTTCCTGCTGCAGCCAACAATGAAATTATTTCATTGCAAGGACAGAGAAGACTAACTCTTTAGGTTTTTCCCACTTGACTCTCTATGGAAACTATTTCAATAACTGTCCGTTATGTATTTCTTTCCAATAATTAAACTATGGACATTTAACCATGTAATTACATTTCACCTCAATAGAGAGATTGGATGTATAATTTCTGCACTGATGCTTAGAGTAGAGGGCATGCTTTGCAACCTCAGAGATGCGATGTCTTGCACACCACACCACTTCCCTTGGAGGTAGATCAGCTGTCTACGGCGTACACCAGGGCCCTGATCTATAAATACCACCTTTTGAGTGTGAGCTACTGGGAAAGAAACTACCCTTTGAATCTGCCCAATAAAACGATCTGCTGGGGAGCCCAGCGCTGGAACGGGCCTGTTTTTGTTGGTTTGGAGGTGAAGGTCGGGGGACTATTTCTCTGCCTTAGGGGCAGCCCAGCCCTCCCCTCCAGAGAGAGCCGGGACAGATGGGCAGTGTATTGGACAAGGAACCCCTGCATCCTTGCTCCAACGTCCTTCTACTCTACTTTAAAAAGCAGCACTGTGTTTTTTAAGTGTTGGGGTTGGCAGCTCCCCCGGTCACTGGCGACCCTGAACAATCCCCCATTCAAACGGAGCAGCCCGAACCCAGCTTCGGTGGAAAGCAGCACCGAAGCACACAGAGGCGGCCTCTCTGCCTTCCACCGTGCGGAGGGTGAGGTTATGTCAGGCGCCCCGGAGGTTCCAAAGGGGAGGATTCAGCAGGCTTCGTATATACAGCATCCATTATACCCGTCTCACAAGGAGGATTTACCAACTTGGGGGGGCGAAAAAACGTTTACCTTAGTTGGCTTCCTTTTGCTGGTGCCACCAGGGGCTGAGGCTTTCCCCAAATCTCCTCCAAGCAGGAGGCCTCGGTCTCTCTCCTCCACTCGCAGGCCTCTTCGGCCACAGCCAAGTCTGTAGTACGTACTAGCATTTCTAAGTAAACATCAGGATAAAATGCTCCTTTTCAAGGAGCCAATGCCGGGCTGGAGAGAGGAGGTGAGGGAGGGCTTGTGAGTGGCCACCACAAGTCAAGAAAAGAAAGAGGAGTGAAGAGGGGAGATGAAGCTCTGGGTTAGGGTAGTAGAATAAACAGGGGTAGGCCTGCCTTCTCTAGCACCCTGAGATGTGGAGAGAGAGGCACCAGGGAGGAATGGAGCCTTCATCCCTTGAAGACTCACTGTGCGCCAGGCCTGTGCCAGGCACCTTCACAATCGTCTTGTGTCTAAAGCACATGTATCAAACACAAGGCCCGCGGGCCAAATCCGTCCTGCCAGGCCTTGCAATGTGGCCCGCACCGCGCTGTCATCACTGCACTCCGCTGCGTTTCCATCACAATGACAGTTTATATTGTTCAGTAAACCATTCGGCCTGCGATTTAGGCTGGATTTTAGATTTTGGCCCCTTCTCTGATTGAGTTCGACACCCCTAGTCTAAAGAGCTGGCTCGCTGAAGTACTTTACATAGTGCCCTTTCCTCAAACCCCTCTTAGGGTTTTTACCCTGTAGGAGTCTAAGGGTATTCCCTAGAAAATAACATTACCTAATCCAAATTCTTAATTTAATTTAATTTTTTATCTTTATTTTTTATTTTTAGAGAGAGAGAGTAGAAGAGAGAGGGAGAAACAGAGAGAAACACCCATGTGAGAAAGACACTTTGATTGGTTGCCTTCCACATGACCTGAACCAGGGCAGGGAGCCTGCAAGGGAGACTACAACAGAGGTGTGTGCCCTTGACCGGAATCCAACCTGGGACCCTTCAGTCCCAGGCCACCCTCTGAGCCAAACCAGTGAGGGCCCAAATTTTTTAATTTTATAGATGAAGAAACTTACAGTCAGAGAGATCAACTAATGTCTCCAAAGATGCACAACTAGTCAGTATCTCAGCTACAGTCTAATTGTATGGATTCCCACTCCAGGAGTTTTTATTTCCGTTTTGCCTTCTTATTTGACTTGACTTATTTTTGTAGAGCAGAAATAAATTGCACCTTAGTTAACTTCTAGCCTTTGATAAATTCCACATTAGTTAACTCAGCCTTAGGAGGAGATGAAATTCTGAGCAGAGCAGATAGGAGGGCGGACAGATCCTGCCTGGAACTCTTCCTGTGCTCCTGCCACGCCTTACTTGCCACATGACCAGAATATAGTATGTAGGTCTTGCACCAAATTAACTCCACCTTGCCTGGACCTGTGTGGAAGATGGGGATTCAGAGAGTAAATGATACAGCCCTTCCTTCAAGGAGTTAAAAGTCTCATGGAGTCTGGAGATGTAAGAAATTAATCCTACTCTAATAAAATAAGCACCACAAAAGTGATTTTTTTCCCCAAAGACTTTGGGAGGCAGATTGGAGACTGCTGGCAGTAAGAATGGTCCCCAGGCTGAGTTCCCCAGGGATTCTCTGGGACAGGTGGTCCAGGAGGCAAGTCTGCACCGTGGCATCCACTGTCCTGGAGAACAGAAGCTTGGTGGCAGCTACCAGGTAAGGGTCTTGGAGCAAAGGAGTCCAAGAAAGGAGAAAGGAAAGGTAGGCTGGAGCCAGTTTTTAAAGATTCTTGGGTGTTCTATTCTATAATTTAGACTTTGCCCATGTTTATTAAAGAGCCAAAGTGGGTTTTAAAGCAGGAGGATGGTGACAATCGAATTTCCTCTGAGGAGCCAGGGAGAAGTCTGGGACAGGGAACACTCGCAAGCACCAAGCCTCCCTTCCCTCATCAATGCCTATCATCAGCCCAGGGCCTTGAGCCAAAAGTCAAGGACATAGACATCAGAAGACACTCCAATTCCCCACTGGGTTTCAGATGGCACCCTTGGGCTTTCTAGAAAAGCAACAGCACCTAGTGAGTATTGAATAGTCAGTGCACCTGTGGGAAAATCCAGTACCTCAGAGAAAAGTCCCCTCCTCCCCCAAGACAGTGTCAGCAGCAGGGAGTCCCTGACATTTCAGAAATCCCTTTCCCCTTCTCTTTGTCCTTCTCAGTCTATGTCATTAATTTCCAGGCTGTCTCCATAGCGGAGTCCAAAGAACACCTCGGTATGCGTGTGGGAGTGTTATCTGGCAGAGCCTGTCTGTTAGAGCCATAGGTATGTTTTGAGTTTGCTACCCGAGTAAACTCTGAGTGGTCGATAAAGCCGCTTTCCCCAAAGGTTAACTGTAATAAGACTTTCTTTGTGCCTTTGTGGTCTGACTTTTTGCAGGCTATTATGAAGGGGGAGAGGGGTATCCATATAATTTGCATGTCAATGTTTATTCTAAAAATATTCTCTGAGAAAGGAAAAAACACACTTTAAAATATGCTTCCAGGGAACAACATTTCAATTCTTACACGCCAATTGCCTAGCAGTTAGGAAAAAAGACATCAGCTCATTTCAAATTAATTTTATTTATTACAGTTTTTTTATATTAATAGTTGTACTTGGAGTTTCAGTAAAACATCATATTCATAGGCTTATTAAACTCAGATTAAGGAAGTTCAAGAGATGCTCTCAAAATTTTCCATTCTTCTCCCCCCCTTTTCAACAAACAAGTTCAACCATTTGCCCTGGGCCCCAGACTGTGCTAGATACTGGAGCTCCTCAACTTACAGCACCCCAACATCTTATCAGGAGCAGAAATTACGTGGGGAAAACAGAGAACTCATCTTAGGGTCAATAGCATGGGCAACCAGGATGTGGCCTTTCTCCTCTGAAACATGCCTGACTGGCTGAGCCTCTTGGGCTTTTCTGCAGGGTGGCTTGAGAGAGCTGCTGTTACCTGCTGAATCACCCTCCCACATCCTGGCCCCCCTGCCTGCTCCCTGGGGGGTGTCTGTCCTTCCAGTTATGGCCACACTTGCTCCGAGAAGGATGAGATCACCATCTGCATTCATTTCATGAGTGGCCAGAGAATGGCCTCCTCAGATGAACTGGGTCCACCCTCAGGAGGTGGGAAGACTCCCCTTTCCTGTGTACTTCACCTAGCCTTTTGGGCAAACCATGACTATAACTTGGAGGTTCTTCCCAGGCTTCTTCACAATTTCCATTCCCTTAATGTCTTGCAAAAAAGAGCACTTTTCATCTCTGTCTCTCTAAAACTTTAAGGGGGTGGGGAAAGCAGTGTTAACACATTGAAGCATTAACAATAAAAAAATACAGTGAAAGTGAAAACTAGTGGGAGACATTAGTCCGGAGCTCTGGATTCTGGGTTTAGTTTTCTTCTTTCTGTGGTATCTGAGCAGTATCAACTGAGCTCTCCCTCATGGGGATGGCTCATTAATCCACAGGGACATGTGTAGTTGATGCATGTAATGAATGGAGAAAGGTGACTTAAACTTCTTTTTTATACCAAATACAGAAATGAACTTGGGGAAAAGCAGAGGTTGTATACAGAAGAAGACTATAGACAATCAAAGGAACTGTCAGCTTAGAACCAATGGTAGGAACCCTGAAACGATTTTGCCTCAGCTTTAATCAAAACCATTTTCTCCTGCTGCAGGATCAAATCATGAGAAGAAAACAAAAAATATTTTGGCTAGAAATGAATTAAGAGAGAGAGAGAGAGAGAGAGAGAGAGAGAGAGAGAGAGAGAAACAAACAAAAAAAAAAACCCCAGTACCCAGCAGGATAGCTCAATAGCATCTTTTTGAAGCCAAAATGATACATGCTCACTCAAATCAGTTGACTTTTCCATCTAGGCAGATTCACACTGATCCATAGTCCACACCAACCCATAGGTCCCCTTTAACTACAGATGTTTATGTATGTTGGATTTTCATCCCAAGAAGCACCAAGAAGAGATGAGCTTACTTTTCTTCTTCCCTGTTTCAGAGAATCGTACATTGCAGTTATCTGGAGTTCTGAATGATGTGCATATGTCAAACACAACAGTGACAGATATTCAAATCAATAAATATTCATTGGGCACCTTTTAGGCATCACTCAGCAATACAGAGAAAAATATGAAACAAGGCCCTACCCTCTTATATTTGTGATAAATGTGCAAATAAATAAATTATGACACAGCATCCTAAATGCAAAGACTCACTACAGCCAGGGCAGGAAGGAGGAGGAAGTGATTAACTCCCTCAGAGAAGGCTTCATGGGGGTTGCAAAAGTGGGGGGAGAGGAGATTGTATTACACAGACTCTTGAATTATTTATAAAAGTGTTGTTGTTGTTGTTTAAAGGTAGGGAGGGTTTAATGAGCTCACTCATGGCAAGCGCTTAGCAGAATACCTGACACCCACAAAGGCTCAAAAATTTTACGATAGAATTACCGTACTATATTCTCCTGAAGACAGAGAGGAGAAACGAGTTTATTCTTTTTTGGGAGGAGAAAGGAAGATGAATTCACAGAAGAAAAATATTTATGATACCCATTATGATGGCTATAATTTTTTTTTAAAGAAAAAACAAGGTGTTGACAAGACTGCCGAGAAATTGGACCCCTCATATACATTACTGGGGAAAATATAAAATGGTGTAGTCACTTTGGAAAATAGTTTGGCAGTTCCTCAGAAAGTTAAACACAGAGGTACCATATGACCCAGCAATTCCACTTTAAGGTATATACCCAAGAGAAATGAAAACATATATCTACAATAAAGCTAGCATACATTACTAGCAGTATTGTTCATAACAGCCCCAAAGTGGAAACAACTCAAATGTCCATCAGTTGATAAAAGTACAAACAAAATGTAGTAGGTATACCCATACAATAGAGTATTATTTGACCATAAAAAGGAATGAAGAACTGATATAGGCTACAACATGGATGCACTTTGCAAACATTACACTAAAAAAGACAGTCACGAAAGGCTACATGTCATGATTCCCTTAATATAAAATATTCAGGATAGAGAAATCCATAGAGACAGAAAATAGAGGTTGTCAGAGGATTGGGGCAAGGGGATATAGGGGTGACTGCTAATGGACCTGGGGTTTCTTTTTTTCTTTCTTTTTTTTTTTTTTTTTTTTGTGACAGGAATGTTCTAGAATTAGATAGTGGTGAAAGTTGTACAGCATTGTAGAGATATTAAAAACCACTGAATTTTATACATAAAAATGATGAACATTATGTTATGTGAATTATTCTCAGTTTTAAAAAGTTTAAGAGGGGCTTTCAAGGTAAGTAGGGATAAACCAGGTAAAGTTAAGGGAACAAAGGCACACAGCTGAGGGAACACCTAGGGTCAAAGGTCTAAGACAGTACCAAGATTTGTTCAAAAAAAACAATAAGAATCTGGTGAGGATATGGCCTATGGCTGGGCTACTCAAAGTGTGGTCTGTGAACTGTGGATTGTTTGTTCCATTCTGTGACTATATAAGGACAGGAATGGAGAGTACACTGTAGAAAGTTAGCAGCTTGACGTTGCATGGTCTTTAACCTCTTTTTCTTGGTCAAGATCTAGATAGACCAGGTGTGGTCAAGCTGGTGTGGTGGGTGGCATGTCCCCCACGCTGCACACTAGGCCTGCACAGTAGGACCACATATCTGACCTTGACACAAAGGAAATGAAAACACCTGGTTCTTCATTTAATATAGTTTGAGGAACACTATCATATGGGATACATTATAAGGAGTAAAAGGCTGGAGAAATAGGTTGGAAACAGTGTATAAAGGGTCTTATAGGTAAAATAGTCTGGGATCACCCCTTTGTCCAAAATGCTCTCCCTATTATTGTGCCTCGTTATGCACCGTTATCGTGACATTGCGACACTTCTAAGCAATGATTATCTCTTAGGAGTAGAGAAAATAGACTAATCAGGCAATTGCAGGGGAAAGAAAATCTTTAAAAACAAAACAAAAACCCCTGAGAAACAAATAAGGGCATATCCATACCACCTTGGAGGCACTAAAAGAAGATAGAATAATGAAATCAGGTTAAAAGCAGCACATAGCATACTAACCAGCATGCAAAGTTTTGCTTATATTTATTGGATGAGAGAAACCAGAACAAGCCATCCCAGGAAGAGCAACTGAATTAAGAGCTAGGTTGGTGGTGGAGAGACAAATGAGGCAGGCAGGGGAGCCGTAGGAAATCTCAGAGCTCACACTCTCCCACAAAGGGGAAGAGCCAAGCCAGCCAACTCCACGTGTAGGAAAACACTCAACCTTTCAAAAGAGGAGCTCTCTATTGATTCCAGACATTGTTATTCCTGCAAGCAGGGGGGACCAAAAAAAAAGGGGGGGGGGGGGAGGAAACCAAGGTATTGACAGGAAAACCAGCTTCTACTTTCTCAAATGTCTTGGATATCACTGAAGCAACCACGAGACTTCCCCTGTTGTCACATGTTGACTCATTCTTCCCAGAGCCAAGGCCATTTATTTAATGTCTAGCTTCACTAAGGTCGATGAGCTTTTGTTTCGGAATCCAAGGCAGCGCTAATGTAAACGCTTGTTTGTCCGGGTTGTGCAGAATGAAGGAAGTTCATGCTCTGCACAAGTAAAGCAATGTGTCATGTCATATTGCCAAAAGGTTGCATCATTTCTAAACTTTCCGGAAGACTAGATGGATGAGAGGTCATCTATGTTTATTTTGTGAAGTTTGGCCTACCAGGAAATGTGTGGGTACAAGAGATATTTTAGGCCCATGAAACTCTCACTTTAGGCGCTTAATCCAGCAGCATGTGCTATAGCTTCAGTCTCTAACTAAAGCTTTGAAAAGAGTGGCAAGTTGTGAAGTACACAAGGTTTTCTGGCTGAACTTACAGAGCCACGTATAAAATCCTCTTGCCAAACAAGACTAGAACCAGATGACAAACATTGAAAACACACGCCATGTATTGACTTTCTCTATCAAATACGCATTACAACCTAATCCAGTAATATTTCTAAGAAAATTGCCTAAGAACTCACTAATTAAGGTTTTAAATTCTCCCTGAAAGACTAGTTTTAAACAGAATTTTTCATGTCAGATTTCCTTAAGAGTATATTGGGATAAGGTCAACAAGGAAGAAAAGATGTTTTAAGGAAGTAACTTTTAGCATACAATGGAACAGATGTGATAATTAATGACCCTTCAACAACCTCACCTAAACCTGTTCAGAGAAGAAACTTCTTTTCCCTACTTTTTTTTTATGTGTGCTGGGGGCTGCCAAGGAAATTATCACTGACACAAAGTACAGGAGAAACCCAGAAATAGGAGCTAATGATGCTAACACAGAGAGAAAAGCAATGGCAAGAGATGGAGACAAAGGCCAACTTTATCCCTGGAATGCATAGGAATGAGTCAATATATCACCTCTATTGTTTAAGCTATGTGAGATAAGTTTCTGTTACTTGCAACCACAAGAATTCTAGTAATCAAAACACAAGATATTAATCTCCCTCGTAGACAGCACTGCTCATTACAATATTCTGCGGTTGGGAAGGGGGCAGTCTGGGATAATGCAGTGGAGAATATTGTCTAGGTGACTGGAGTAGTGTCTTTGTGATTGTTACCTCCTGGAGCACAACCCCATTTATATAAGCTACCAAGAGTGGTGCCCACTGGAATTGTGCAATGTAATATATGAAGGATCATAAACTCTCCTGGCTGTACCCATCAGCAGCGTCAATTTCTCCACGCATCTAGCACTGCTTAACCTTGGGTAAGCCTGCTTCTTCTAGAACTTCCTGCCAAGCAGTGTGATTCCTACCACCACCACACCCGATTGTCATGAATTCGGAAGGTTGCTCCACTGGGTTCTTTCCATGAACCCTCACAGTGCAGATATTACCTTCTCAACAAAGAAGCTTTTAGGCAGGTGGGGACCAAGTCTTTCTACCTAATTCCAAACTCCACAATCCTTGCCTCTAAAACACTTGTATCCCCCACTTTCCCAGATGCTACTGATTCACTTCTCAAATATCAACCTCAAGTCACACGTTCTTCAAACTTTTCCAATTCGCTGATGTAGTTCCTATTTTTTTTAACCTACCCTCTCCTTCCGTATCAGGTTTGAAAATCTATCTTTCCTCCCTGATTTTAATGTAATAGTAACTCAGAAAATGTACTGCCTCTTTAAAAAAATATATTTTAAGTCTTGGAAGCAATATTTACTAAAACTAGAGAGTTTCTTTACAGGTAGGAATTTGCAGCCAACCAAGCCCTTGATTCTTTCTTACTGATTACAGAAAAACCATTAATAAAATAATGCAAGGCAAATTTCATTGCCAAACCTTTGACTAAAAAAATAAAGTAAAACAAAACAGCAAATAGGCAATGACAACAACAACAAAAAGATTCATTGTTAAGAGTCATTTCTTAAAGGCCCACAGCATAAGTGCAAAAGGAGCTATAGATACGTGAGAAACCAGTCCATCTGAGTGTTAAATATTCTTCTGGGACCAAGCTGGAAACTCTTCTCGCACCATCTCAGTGCTTCTGCCTTCCACCTGTTCTGCATCAGTGGTTTGTCAAGTCTTATCAGTTCTATTTCCACACTAGCCATTCGTTCATTCAACACATGTTTATGGAGTCCCTGCCTTGTGCCAGGAACCACCGTAGGCACTAGAGGGGGGCGGGGTGCAGCAAAGAAGGGAAAACCAAGAGCTCTGCTCGTGTGGAGTTTGAAATCTTATGAGGGAGAAAGAGCACAACCACGTGATCACACGAGCACAGTAATTTCAAATTGTGACAGGTGCACAAAGACAGTAAAGCAGGATCATAAGATATCTTGATCCAACCTTTTCTAAATTACCCTACTTATGAAGCTCATTCCTTCTTAGCTGGCTGATTATACTAGTAATCACTTCCCACTGGTCCTCCCATTTCCTGCCTGCTGTCTAATGCATAGCCAAGTCTTATTATTTTTCTTCTCAAAAAAATCTCAAAATGTGCCACAGTGCCAGCCGCATTGTAATACCACCTAGCAGTGCTAGGTGTGTGCTATTGAAGATGCTTATGTTGTGATCACAAACCCCATGCTAGGGCAGGGCCATATCCCACCATGCCCCTTGCACATTCAGTGTTTTAGGCAAAATCATGGGCCTCAGACCCTTCGCAGGCTTTCCTGGCTCCCCCCACTATCCCACAAACAGTTCAGTTCTGTATAGCTCATTCAGAGGTCATCTGTGTCTTGAAGCACTTCCTGATTCTCTTCTTCCTCCCCATCCCCCCAGATGCAAATACAGCTTTTCCTTCGTTGGGTCCTCAAAACACTTTATTTGCATTTGTCTGTTGGACTTTATCATGCACTACCCTATTTCAAAGGTGTTGCTGCCCTATCTGATCACTCCTGAGAGCAGTCACCATGGCTTCATAATTTCTGGATTCCTATTGCCTGTCACTGTACTTGATACATAGTAGCTTCTGGATAATGTTTATTGCGAAAATTATTTAGACTGAATTGAGTGACTAACAGTAACTTCTGATGATATGAATTATTCTATCATGGCTGCACCAAAGTCCATCTGGATTGAAGTTAAGGGATGCATTTTGCTAAAAGTGAGCCTTACAACACTTTTTAAAAATATATATATTTTAAAAATATATTCAGAGAGGAAGAGAGAGGGATAGAGAGTCAGAAACATCTATGAGAGAGAATCATCGATCAGCTGCCTCCTGCACACCCCCTATTGGGGATGTGCCAGCAACCTACGTACATGCCCTTGACCGGAATTGAACCTGGGACCTTTCAGTCCGCAGGCCGATGCTCTATCCACTGAGCTAAACCAGTTTCGGCTACAACATTTATTCTTGATGGGCCAAAATACTTTCATTTGTTTTGTAGTTCAAGCTAGGAAAAGGACAGGAATTAATATTACTGAGCAACTACTTCGTGTCAGATACTATGCCAGACACTGCATACACCCCATCTGTCATCCAAGCAAGGAGACCACCTGCATAGCAAAAACAAGCATCTCAGTGTATACATTCATCTTTCAAAATTGAAGACAATTTCACCTAAAAAAAACAAAAACAAAAATGTACTATTTACTTGTTTATTTTTTTTATATTGTCCATCTTCCCCTTTTCTAGCTAAAACACTGTCACACTCAAAAAATATTCAATAATCAGACCTTAATTTTTTTCATATCTCTGCAAAATTCTATCCTAGCAGGTCTTGCAGTTGATCCCTGAGAACAAAATGACCCTTTTGAACATTTGCATGTGAAGATCCCATTCTCCTCTGCTGTAAATAAAACTCAAGCATTTCTCCCAAGTGACCGAGCTTCACAGGTGTACATCCTGAGAACCAGAAACATCTGGGTGAAGAGGGAGGGGGGAGACATGCAGTGTTCCAACCCCACAAAATGCCTTTTAAAAGACAAAATGAGGGAAAGCCGTAGGAACAGCCAGAGCCTTTTGCAAAAAGAACTCCCTTATGGAATGATGGAAAAATTTGGAACAAAGGTTTCCCTGGGGCGGGAAGTGTTGCTGGCCTCAAGGATCATCTGGACCAACAGTACGGCTTGAGTGAATGTGGGTTCCAAGCTCAGCGCCTGCCAAATCCGGGATTTCTCCTCCCCAGTACTGAAGACAAACCAGAGGGAAATTAAATCTGTTGGAGATCTGAGGTGCAAAGGAAAGTACATGTGGCTGCAACTAAGGAGTCATTTCTATTTATTTTTTTTAATACCAGGCTGTTCTTTAGTTAGTGTTCCTTAGATTCTTGCATAACAGTGTTTCATTTACTTATGTGTGGGTGTTGCTAGCAACTGCACAGTCTCTTCAATCAATAAGGCATGTGGGATATTGTCAGAAAATATATTGATTTGTCTTTTTTTAAAACTTTCAACATAGACAAATAATAAGCCTGTTTATTTCAAGATACCCACCGAAATAAACATTAAAAATTCTAAACTGTAAATATTTCTTAAACTTTAGTCTAAGAAACTGCTGCAATATTTTTTTGAGTATTTTCTCTTCTTCCATTGAGTCTGTACTTCTTTTCCACCTGAACTGTAGAAAGAAGAAAAAAAAAAATCCCACACAATTATTTCTCTCATCCTGGCCCATCCTTCGCTTCTAATATCAGCTTTGAAACAGCAACCCTGGGCCAGCAGTGGCTTCTCTAAGTGACAGATGCTTTCCCTTTGCCAAGGAAGATAAAGGGTGAGGATAAAGGAACATCTGGCTCTCTGGCCCCAACACATGATGTAAGGAGGAAAGTCTCTTTGATTCTTTATCCCTATAAAATTCATCTCTTATCTCCCTAATATTCCCCTCATCTAAAGTTAAAATTTAACTAATATTTATAACTGTGCATCATATGCCATCCAGGTGGTACATGTTAGTAGAAAAATATATTCCTTTAACAACCCTTTATTGAACTCCTAATATGCACCATGCACTGTCTAGACTCTAGGGTTAAAACCACAAAGAAGAAAGGTATTTTCCCCCAAGTCTAGGCTGATGGACAACTAAAACAGGATTGGTATACCACAGAGGCAAACACAGGGCAACATGATAAAAGAAAAAAGGAAGGAACATCTAACTGTTACAAGAAGGCCATAGAAGGCATCAAGAAAAAGGTCATGAACAGGAGTTAACCCCAACAAGGGGAAGAACATGGAAATGTATGGCAAAAACCCAGAGGCAAAAGGCGCAGCAAGAAACCTTATAGAACTCTGCATAACTCAGTATAGTTGAAGGGTAAGTTAGAGACGGCAGTGGTAAGACAAGTGGGAGTTAATGAAGAATTTTAAGCAGGGCTGAAAAAAGGGATACAATTAAATATTCAGAAAGATCACTGTGGGTTCATGTGTAGATTGGAAACCAAGAGACCAGTTAGGAGGCTCTGGTCTTAATTCAAAGAGACAAGGTTAACCAAGCTTAGCTAGTGTCAGTGCAAGTGGAGGTGGAACTATTTAGCCCTGAGAACTATTTAGGGGAGGTAGAATGTTCAGGATCTGTCTACCAATTTGGATGTAGAGGTCAGGGAGAGGGAAGAATCAAGGATGATGCCCAGAATATGGAGAAGGTTTTAAAAGGGAAATGAAGAGGAGCTGAATTCTGACCTGATTGAGAGGAGGTACCTATAGGACATCCCAGTGTCAACATGCAGAAGATCTTTTGCAAGTATAGATCTGAAGCTCAGACAAACCCTCTGGGCCACTGGCATGGTTTCCAGGGTTATTAGCATGTAAATATACAATACATTATAGCTACAACAATGGATGAGATCACTTAGAGTTGTAGCAGGTGAGGGTAGAGAACCAAGAGATCTGAAGACACATAGAGAATGGCAGAAGAAAATGTGTCAAAAAGGAGACAGAGAGGGCAGTCAGAGGTATAGGAGGGAAACGAGGAGAACATAGTTTAATAGGAAGAGAGAAAGAAGTAGTGGACAGTGTCAAGGCTGAGAAGTCAAGTCAGATAAGAAATGAGAATGTCTGTGAGATTTAGAAATAGGGAGGTGGTTTGTGCCTTGCGTGGGAACAGTTTCTGAGGAGAAATACAGGCAGAAGCAGGCTGCAAACAATTGAAAGGAAAGGGAGATGAGGAAGCTACAGAGAACATGGGCAGTTACTTCAAGAATGTGGGCTGTAAAGGGGAAGTGAGGAGTAGGGAGGGAAAAGAAGAGTTAGAAGGAGGATTTTGCTTTTAAGATAAAAGAGGTTGAGGATATTTAATGAAAAGGATTCAGTGAAAATGTTGTTGAAATATAGAAGAGCGATGATAACTGTTGAAAGGAAGTGCCTGAGGAGGCCCAAGGTGATGAGAGCTTAGTTTCAGGTAGAAAGGTTAGTTTTTGGGGAAGGTGGACACAGGTATAGGAACAATTGAGGTAGTCCTTCACTTTCTAAAGAGAAAGGGGAAGCAGGAGGGTTGGCAGGAAAATGTGAGCATTCTCATCAATGGGTTCTGTGTTTTTGTGAAGTAGCAGACAAGGTCATCTGAGGGTCAGGGTAAGGTACAAGTATCTAGGAGCAAGCTAGAAGATTTGAGGTGATAGAAGAAATGGTTTATAATAGACGCTGTGGAGGCTGAAGGAACAAAGTTGACCATGGAAGCCGGAGTTCCAGGGAAGTGTTGTTGGCCCAGGGGATATGGGAGTGAATTGGGAGAAAATCACCCATCTGGATTTTCTCCAGCAGTGCTCTTCAGCCCAGAGCACAAAGAGGTTAGGAAGCTGTCAATGGAAGAGTTTTGCCTAAAATTTTTATGAAAAGACAACTTAAGAATGCTGAAGGGAAAACGCAAAGTTCATGAGTGAGCCAGGATTCCAGAAAGTAGAGGCAGTTCAGAGAGAAATGGAGGGTGGGGGTGATTACTTTCCAAAAGGAAAATGGAAACACTCAGGATAAGAGGAGCAATGGGGTTCGAGTCAGGAAAAGGAAACCCAAATCAGAGGAGTGAAATGGGAGAAAATAATTTTCCTGAGAGAGTTGCACTTTGGCAGGTGATCAGGGAAGGCAATAAGGTAGAATGGTAAGCTGAGCTGACAACCAAGTGTCTCCCCAAAATAAAACCCAGCAGTCATCTTGTAGCAAGAAAAAGTTCAGGCCTCTGGGAAGGAGGAAAGCCAAGCTTGCATTGATGTTCCTGGCCCATTCCATTGGCCTCTGGTGATTAGCTTGCTCCTGTGACTTTCCAGTTGGAAACCACAGCAGCCTCTAGGGACTGGGACACTCTAGTGTCCTCTGAGGTTCAAGGTTATCTTGTTCTCCTTATTTATTTAGCTTTCAACCTGTGAAGCAAGTATCATTGTCTCCCATTCATAGAGGAGGCTTAGAGAGTTTAATCATTTACTCCAAGTCCTTGACTAACAAATGATAGAAGTGGGATTAAGGGTACATTTGCTTTCTCCAAGTTCAGTGTCTTTCAAACTACAGTTCTCAGTGTTATAGGACTATCAATCCCTCAGCCATATCAAACCATACAGAGAGATACAAAGTGCTGCTGGCATTTAGGGTTTCTAAATGTTTATAAGGCCTGGGACAGTCCTACCCAACCAAGAACTGTCTTACCCCACATGGCAAGTTTGCTCCAGTGAGGAACACGGGCAGAATATCAGCCAGCCTCCAAGATGGCCCCCGTGGATCGCTATTTCCTGATACTCACATCCTTGTCTTATCCCTCCCACATTGTACTAGGGTTGCTCTGATTGACAAATGCAATGTGGCAGAGTGATAGTATGTCAATCCTGAGATTAGATTTCAAAAGATTGCAGCTCCTGCTTTGATCACTCTCTCACTTGGATCACTCACTATGGGGGAGGCCATGTCAATAGCAGCTCTATTAAAAAGCCCTTCGGGGAGCTGATACCTCCTTCCAGAACCACGTGAGTAAGCTTGGGAACACCCTCCAGTCCAGGGGTCCTCAAACTTTTTAAAGTGGGGGCCAGATCACGGTCCCTCAGAGAGCTGGAGGGCCAGACTATATGAACTACTAATTCCTACTGTAACACCTCGGCTGCGCTCACTGCCCAAAAAACCTGGCGGGCCGGATCAGACTCCTCTGTGGGCCGCATGTGGCCCGCGGGCCATAGTTTGAAGACGCCTGCTCCAGTCCCAATCAAGTCTTCAGAGACTATAGTCTGGGCCGTCCAGTTTGAGTGCAACCCACCAAACTAAGCTATTTCTCAATTCCCAATCCTCAGATACTGTGTGCTAGATGAGATTATAAACGTTTGTTGTTTTAAGTTGTTAAGTTTGGGAGGGTAATTTTGTTCACAGCAAGACTAGACTTGTTAGCCAGACTTGGTAGGCTCAGTCCACAGAGCTCTAACATGAGCCAGGCCAAAAGTCACTCAGGATATGGCATAAAAACATTCATGCCTACCTAAAGAGAAAGGGGAAGCAGGAGCTCTTTGGAGAGGAGATGAGAAGATAAGAAAAGGAGAAGAAAAAGAAGCATTCAGATATTTGGGTCCCAGCGTCCAGGGACACTGTAAGAAGTTGGGCAATTTGTTCTCTGCACATGGTACCTAGCCCAAGGAGCCAAGTAGGGATGACTATCCAGGCCTTGTTCCTCTCACCAGGCTTTGTAGCCTAGCTCAAGAGTATATCTACTTAGGGGCTTCATTTTCTAAATTCCACAAAGGACCACGTTGGGATCAAAGTAATGAAAAGTGGGGAGGTGGAGACACTTAGATGTGTTCAGAGGCTTCTCAAAGCAAGGGGCCTTTTACAAACTTTTCTGGATACACACTGTGCCAATTTCAAGCCCGTAGAGGAACCCAGCTTTAACATGGCACGGTCCAAACTGATTGGAAATGGCTGTGACACAAGTCCAGGTGAATAGAAGACCAGGGAAGTGCCCCGCAAAGATTTCTGCTTCCACGTTGGAGCAGAAAGGATTCTGAAGTTCCCAGATGACCCTTGCTGGAGGTGGCTGAGTAGAGAGCCAGGGAGCCTGCCACAAGATGGCTAAGGCTTGGGGTAAAAATGAACTTTCCCAATCATTTTGGCTCTGGCTGCAACCCGAGAATCTAAAACCAGAGAATCTGCAACCAGACAATCTACAACACCAGCAACAGTCTTGGCTGAATCAAGAGATTCAGTGTGAATTTCACAATCACAGTTTCAACAGCAGACCCAGCAGGGTTTCCTATAACCAGGAGATATAAGGGGCATCATACTGGAGGCCTATTAAGGACCTACTTTAATCCAACAACTCCAGGATCGTTCAAGAATCAACAGCCTCTCCCAACCTACCTCTCTTCCTCCCCCTCCAGATCAGTAAGAAGAGACCTGGGTAGGGGAAAGATACCTAGAAACACTAAATATTTACCCCAAATACATGAACTACCCAAAAAGTCTTTTAAACTGAAAGGTACTAAAATCTGATTAACTGACAAGTTTATGTCCAGTCTTAGCTGCTGCTCATCAAGTAGACTCCGGAGTTACAGAAAATAGTTTATAGAGAGATTTGCCTATACGTTTGGTTTTATATTTTCCAATTTGTAATTGATTACATTTTTGCCCCCACTAAACAATTATGCAGTAAGTATAGCAATTGCCTGTTTTCCCCCCATTCCCACCCCCAAAATAAAAAAAAAGACTAAATGCAAATACGCCATTCATTTTCCTTTAAATCAAATCCCCAATGCATTCAGTTACTTCAAAATAGATTATCTAATGGTAAGATAGCAATATTATATATTCTAGATTTCAAATAACTTGACTAAGGTGGATCACTAGAAAAATTATTAATTAAAAAATATGGAACCGATCTCAAAGATTAATCAAAGTACATAATCTGGTAGGAGTCAAGTGTCTATGTGCCTCCAAAACTGTCTTCCTTTCCATAGCAGAATGCAAAATAAGGAGGAGGAGAAAAAGGAAAACTGGGAAGGAGAATAATCCCACTCTTAGAATTCATTATTTTAATTTTGCCTCCTCGTTCTCCATTTCTGTATTATATTCTCCCACTTTATCTTAAAGCCCAGAAATATTCTTTTTCAAGTTGAAGTCAACAGATTATTAAGACTTTCAAGTTGCTCTTGCTAACTCTTTAGAGAAGGGGAGTGGCATTGTACAACCAAAGAAAAATAAATGTATGGATGGATAGGGCCCTAGAAAGACCCTCACAAGATGAAAAGTCTATCTTCCTACTAGACCTGGAGCCCCAGATGCACTCTTTACTTCCTTTTGAACCTCGTAGGAGTTCTTGAACTTCTTTGAATCTCATCTTTCTCATCCATAAGATGAATATTAACACATTAATATTACCTGCATCACAGAGTTGCTATGAGAATTTCATGAGATGACATAGATGAGATTCACACTGGTATGTCCCAAACCACCATTGATATCACCCAAAGGTACTATAGTACTATGCAGCTCACATATGAAGCAAGAAGTAATTCTTTTTGCCTCCTCCCCCACCGCCTACGTACCCAGCAAAGCAAAGAAAACTGAAACTTCAGAGAACTCAGTGGTTGAACCAGCATCCAAATGGTGCACAAATGAACAGCCAGCACTGTTCCCAAGTGAACAAGTCGATATTAAGGACTCCATGCCATCAGAAACAAGTTCCTGTAGTAAACATAGACACCCCAGGACAGACCAGATAACAGGACAGAATGCAGGCCAGACCACACTATCTGAGGCTTATCAGCAGTTCCTTAATGAGATGAAACTGAGGGGTGATAGCAAAAGTTTTGTTACCAAATCCTATTAGACCCTTGCTGCTCAAAGTGTGATCCATGGACCAGCCACAGCTGCATCCCTGGGGAGCTTACTGGAAATGAAGGGTCTTGAGTTCTGCCTCAAGCACAATGAACCAGAATCTGCATTTTAACAAGAACCTTGGCTGAATCTGTTGCATGGTACAGTTTGAGAAACGCTATTTTGAAGTTCATTGAACAGAAGCCTGTAAAAAAACAGATATGTAGTTTTCAACCTGTGTTCTGAGTGTCCATAAGATTTCTGATTTCAAAAACCTGCTAGACATTGTTACACATAGAAATCTCATCCAGGTGAACTCAACCTGGAAATTGCTGTCGAGATTCTGATTCACAGATGAGCAAAAATGAAGAACCAGAACACTTTGGAGATTTATGTGTTTTGTTTTTTTTTAAGTATATTTTTGTTGATTTCAGAGAGAGAGGAGAGGGCGATAGAAACATCAATGGTGAGAGGTAATCATTGATTTGCTGCCTCCCACATGCCCCACACTGGGGATCAAGCCTGCAACCCTGACATGTGCCCGACCCAGAATCCTAGTGTAATCTCCTGGTTCATTGGTGAACGCCCAACCACTGAGATTTATGTTTTAATGAATGCCTATCTGCGTCTGGGGGATGCTGCTTGCCACAGGAGCACCCATTAAGTACCCAAGTAAGACTGCGGAATATGTATATTGAGCAGTCATTCAAATGTTACTCATTAGACATGCTCGATGTGTATAGCTCTACTGGAAAAATAAAATATGCATATGAAATATACTTTCCCATAAGTTTACATGAACAACCAAGGATTAGGGAAGGAAGAAACAGGGAGGCTGGAGGAAAGCAGATGAAGGTTGAGATAGTGGAAAATGAACAGAAGAGAGATGGAGAGTGAGGCAGACATGGGTGCAATTTTGTGTAGGTTATTTGTCAAGTGAGAGCTGCTTTTGCCACACCTCATGTTTGTTTGAGTTTTTGGTAAAATTCTGTAGCATTTCAAATTTTGGCGCTTCACCTGTTCTTATCAAATATTGTTGGCTCTAAAATTGAGGAACCGTAGCTGCCCTTTTGTCCTTAGAGGTGCTTAAGCATCACCTCCAGTTGTAAGAGGAGGTTTAATTATCAACAAAAATAATTGGTGGAGTTCTAATATTTCTAAATATTTAGGCAATATTTAAATATTCATAATATTTATTGTTCTCTGAAAAAAAATCAGCTGTAAGGACCTTGCTATCTAACTGTTAGTCAATCATTAAAACAATGATATAATTAAACTGGATCTGGCCCTGGCTGGGTGACTCAGTTGGTTTGAGCATTGTCCCGATACACCAAGATCGCAGGTTCGAATATCAGTCAGGGCACATACGAGAATCAACCAATAAAGGCATAAATAAGTGGAACAACAAATCTCTCTCAAATCAATAAATAAAAATTTAGGCAAAAAACCAAAACAAAACAAAACAAAAAAAACAACTAGATCTGTACCCTACAATACCAGGGCTAGTAGTCATCTATTTTTTAAAAAAAAAAATAAAAAAATACCCAGGAATAAGAAGTGATAACTCAGTAAATTAATATTAAATTGGCAGTTAATATACATTCATCAAAAATTTTAAATTTTCCACAAACGGTTTGACTCAGTGGATAGAATGTCAGCCTGTGGACTGAAAGGACCAGGGTTCAGTTCCAGTCAAGGGCACATCTCCCTCCCCCTCAGGGGTGGAGTGCAGGAGGCAACCAATCAATGATTCTCTTTCATCATTGATGTTTCAATATCCTTCTCCCTTCCTCTCTGAGACAATAAAAATATAATTTTTAAAATATATATATATTTCATTGATTTTTTTACAGAGAGGAAGAGAGAGGGATAGAGAATTAGAAACATCAATGAGAGAGAATCATCAATCAGTTGCCTCTTGCACACTCCCCACTGGGGATGTGCCTGCAACCGAAGTACATGCCCTTGACCAGAATCAAACCTGGGACCTTTCAGTCCTCAGGCCGACACTCCATCCACTGAGCCAAACCTGTTTTGGAAAAAATATAATTTTTTTAAAAAAATAAAAAATATATTTTTATAGAGGACCTCATCAAGCTGTCTCAAATGAAGGATAGTGGGATCCAATTGTTTTATTGCCCCATGAGCTTAAAACACTCTTGCTTTTTTTTCACGTTTGAGGTAGAAATTTTTATGGGCTAGAATCTTCTAAAGACTTGCATCTAGCATGAATATCACACAGAAGAGAGGTACATAAACTTGGTTAGACCCAGCTTACATGTCATGCATTGCAAACAGTAATGTAAAAGAAAGCAAAGAAACCAGCAAATTCATAAATATAGAGCAATTCATGATTTCCCATACAAGTTATTTTAGAAATGCCAAGTATCTTATGAACAAACCAAGAATCGACAAGTCGGTTGTCATGTTCACTACCACACAGAAAACAGGCTGACAGGTTTTCACATTTCAAATAAACAGAGCAGGGAATGGCATTTATCTCGCTGAAGTTCCATACAGCAAAAATATTTAGTTGGTTGTGAATGGACATCAAATATGCTGTAGAAAGCAGAAAACATAGCTTTTAGGGAAATAGACTGCTTGTTAAAAGATGAACCTGTAATCCCACAACAATAACATAAAAACTGAAGTGTTACTTCCTAGTCCTCATTACATTTTTAGCTGTCACTTAAGCGAAAGTAATGGAAAAGTTACATTTGCATGTCTAAAGGGACTGAAAATTATCCACTCATTACAAAACATTTTCCCCCTTATCTATTTACTAGATACAATTATAGCCTTGCTGTCCAGCATTTTAGAAAACAGGATGTTGGTTAATAAAAACCCGTTAAGTGTTCATTTGCTCTGAGTTTGTCTATCTCTTATTTTGTCCCTTATTTTTTTCCTCTTAAACTGGGGAGGGAGGAAATTATGTGTTCCGGTGATCTAACTTTTATTTCCAAAAATTAGCAGGAACAATAAATGACTCTCAAAGTTTCCACTGTTTTTTATAGTCCTCTGACATTGTCATTCAGTAAAAAAAACTTTGTATGATGGACTATCAGATGTGCTGAATCTAGATAGATTAGAAAAATACTAGATAACAGTTTGCCTGTGATAACACTTTAAAACAATGTAGTATATACATACATATTCTGTCCACGTGCATAATAGTTACTACTCTGTGAGGGTAGAGAATGAGTCTGACTTGTTCGCTTCTGTATATAGAATATAACATAGTTTCTAGCATACAGTAAGCATGTGACTCATTTATTTACTCATTGACTAATCTTTATTAAGCACCTACTATGTTCTAGGCCCTGTTTCTTTTTTTTAAATATATATTTTTATTGATTTTTTACAGAGAGGAAGAGAGAGGGATAGAGAGTTAGAAACATCAATGAGAGAGAATCATTGATCAGCTGCCTCCTGCACACCTCCTACTGGGGATGTGCCAGCAACCAAGGTACATGCCCTTGACCAGAATCGAACCTGGGACCTTTCAGTCCGCAGGCCGACGCTCTATCCATTGAGCCAAACCGGTTTTGGTGGCCCTGTTTCTTAAAGAAGAAAGATGAGTTTCTGCTGTCATGATGTTTTATTCTAGTAGGGAATAATAAGAATACAAATAAGTAAAACACACAGGATATACTTTGAAGGGGGAAAAAGGCTGCATAAGGTTGGAAAGTGATGTGTATGAGATGCAACCAGCTATGGGGTGGTTATAGTAGAAGCTGTGTCATCCAGGTCCCCTTTCAGGATGAGGTGCTCATTCCCACCCCTGCCATGAATGTTGGCTGCTGAGGGCTCACAACCAGGTCCTCTCTAGGATCTGCTCTTGGTAGGAGGAAGCTGCCTTGTCCAATGTTAAGGCCTCTCTGGGCTCAGTCTGCATCCAATAACTGGGTCACCAGGGTGCAGATGTCTCTTGCCTTAACTGGAGCAAGTCCGCCCCCACTCCAGCATTCCCTGTAGGATCAGAGGAGACCACTTTTCCATGCTGCTTCCTATATCCTCGTCAATTACAGATGTTGGTCCAAATATTCTCCCCAGTAAATCTCATGTAAATCTCAGTCTTGGAGTGAGCAAGAGAGAGAATCACATCTGGATTGTATTCCAAGTAGAGCTATTAAATAGGCCCTGATTCTGGAGCTCAGAGAAGAGTGGAGCTGGGGATAGGAATTTGGGAGTCGCCAGGGGTAATTAAAGCTTTAGGACTAGATAAAAAGTCACCCAGGGTGTAAGTGTAAATAGAGAATAAAAAAGATCCAAGGGTGGATTTTGGAGTTCTTCGACATTTAGAAATCAGGAGAAATGGAAAGAATCAGCAAATAAAATGGAAAAGAAATGTCCCTTGTGGTAGCAGAACTGTGGAATGGTATCCTGATAACTTAGGGTCAAATGTTTCAAGAAGGATTCGTCAGCTGGGTCAAATACTATGAACAGCTCATGTTGATGAAACTGAATTAATGTTAAGATTTGGCAACAGAGAAGTCATTGATGACAAGAGTAGCTTCAGCAGAATGATGGGAAAAGAGTATAATTTACTGAATGTGTGAAGCATATCTTATGAGTCAAGATTTAGTAAATTCCTGTTATGTTAACGAGGTATGTCTGTATTTCTCCATATTTGAGGAGGTATGCAATGTGTTCTCAGTGCCTAGAATACCTGGCAGATGGTATGTCTCTATGCATATTTTTTCAATGAATGAATCACATGGTACCATGTTTGTAAATACATAAGCATCATGGACCTAATAGTATTGAATTTTAAATTGGAAGAGGTGATGATCTTCCCTTCTAAGTCAGCTGCATTTCTTTTCTTTTTTTACAGTTCAGCAAACCATGACCTAGGGAGATTGTGACATGGCCAAGTTGGGACCAGATTTCAAACTTCCAAAGTTGAGTCCTATTTTACCTACTATAACATCTGGTATAACCCTGCAACCCAAACGTCAATTCAGTTCAAAGTAAAAAATAAATAAATAAATAAATAAATAAAAGATTTTTTTCCATGGTGTTAAAATAGTTCTTAACCTAATCCCTCAATGAGATCTCTTAATGCTTCTAAATACATTAAATTATCAGAAATTTTCTTTTAATTCTTTAAAGTAAATTAAAATTTTACTTTTTAAAAATATGTTTTCACTGAAAACACATTAAGGAGTCTAGATCACAGTAAGAGATGCCATATTACTTAGAGAGCAACTCAGAACTATAATAGCATGAAATTTAGGTTCTTATTCTCCTAACCCCATGCAAAAAGTTTTCTTGATTTTTTTCAGTTAAGTTTTTATCAGAGCAATAAAACATAAGCTCTACCATTTGAGCAAACTTTAAAGCTCTTTCATGCACATGATGATTCTCTTGACAAATAATTTTAGATGATGCAATTTGAACTGGGATAAATTTACATGGTGCTAGTCTTGTACTAAAAAGAATCTACTTTATTTTCAAAGAATCTCAGTATTTAACATCAAAAACGAGACAGTAAAAAATGTGGTATTATGAAATTTCCCAGCTTATTTTGTAGAGACAGATTTTGAATGTCATACTCAGAAAAATACTGCTTGTGAGTAATACCACTCTACAAGCCTTTGGCAAAAACTTCAAAAAGCAACAGTTAACTGTAGAAAAATAGAGACTAGATTTTAAAAAAACTTTAGTCTGGTAGGTTTTGCTAATCAATACTGCTGATGCAGATGCCAAATCAAAAGTATATTTTACTTGTCTCATTGGCTAATATGTTATAATTTTTTTTTTTTCCTGAGTCAAAGAGAGGAAATAGAATGCCGGCTGTATCCCATTTGGTCATGGAGACAATGAGCAAGCATGAAGTAAGCCCATTTATTTTAGGTCTACACAGGCCAAGTCAGAAAGAAAACCATTATGTAGATCATTCGGCCTTCAAAACCTACTGTGAAACAAAAACAGGGTTTTAAAAATGATTCGATGTACTTTAATAAAGTTTATTTTAAATAATAAGAGAAGGTTAATTTGTAACCCCCCAAAGCAATAATTCATTTAGGCGAGGCTGCAAAATCCATTACATGAAAGGTAGCTGGGGAACAGAATATTTTTGTCTGGCTTCAAGGAAGCATCTCACATAGTATTTATTAATTAAAATGAGAAATGGTACTTTTTTTAATGGAAAGATGCAGTACACACAATTTATTCATATATATGTATAAACATAACTTAAAAATTTACACACATTTCTGCAATTTACTTTTCTTTTTTATTGCTGTATAATTGACATATAACGTAACGTTGTTAGAGTTCTGAGAGTGATCATACTATTGCAATAAATCTACCTCATCAAATGGATTATTATTAGATATTCTTTTATTGGGTTTTGATATTAAAATTCTCCTGACTTTATCAGATAAATTGGGGTGTTTTCTATTATTTTCTAAGATCTGGAACAGTTTAGATAATCCTGCAATTATTTACTTTAAAGTTTTGCTTTAGAATTCAGATATGAAAACAATTCATTTCATGGCCTTTTTAAATGCTAGATCTTAAATCCCTAGGAAAAAAAAATTTCTATAGCTTTCAGGTGCCCAATTCTACAACATATCATCTGGATACTGCATTGTGTGATCACCACCCCAAATCAAGTCTTTGTCCATCACCATTTATCCCTCCTAAATTCTCCTCCATCTCCCTCCCTTACCCTTTCCCACAATCACCACATTGTTGTCTGTGTCCATGAGTTTTTTTTCTTTTTTGCTCTTTCAGTGTCACCCCAATAAATTCAATAAAAAGTAAATAAGAGAAAAAATAAAAAAAGGAAAAAAAAAACTTTTCTATAGTAATTTGTTTATTCAAGTTTTCTGTCTTTATTTAGGGTATTATTATATTGTTTAGGTTTCAAATTTATTATAGAGTTGCACATAATATTTTCTCTTTTTTTCGCTTTGGTGTTTGTCTTTATGTGCCTTTTCTCATTCACAATCTTGAATATGTTTTGCTTTCCCTGTGTTCCTTAATTTCAAATAAAAAAGGTTTCTCTTTTATATGCCATTCAAATAATCTGATTTTGAACTCTTTATTCTTTCTACTACTTTTGTTTCTTCTTTCTTTCTTTCTTTCTTTCTTTCTTTCTTTCTTTCTTTCTTTCTTTCTTTCTTTCTTTCTTTCTTTCTTTCTTTTTTTGTTAATCCTCACCCAAGAATAATTTTTCCATTAAGTTTTAGAGAGAGTGAAAGAGAGGGGGAGAGGCAGAGACAAAGAAACATCAATGTGAGAGAAACACATTAATTGGTTGCCTCCTGCAAGCACCCTAGCCAGGGCCCGGGTGGAAAGATACATGCCCTTGATAGGAATCAAACCCAGGATTCTTTATTCCACAGTCCAATGCTCTATCCACTGAGCCAAACCAACTAGGGCAGACAACACTTTAGCTTGTTCTTAAGAGTCATTAAAAAATAGATAGATAGATAGATAGATAGATAGATAGATAGATAGATAGATACCACCCAGCCAGCATGGCTCAGTGGTTTAGCATCAACCTATGAACCAGGAGGGCAGGGTTTGACTCCTGGTCAGGAGTGGGTCGTGCAGGAGGCAGCTGATCAATGATTCTCTCTCATCATTGATGTTTCAATCTCTCTCCCTTTCCATTCCTCTCTGAAATCAATAAAAATATATTTTAAAATATTTTTTAAAAATGCCTACAAAAATGACAAATGTGAAAAATATGGCACTAGACTAAAAAAAAAAATGTACTTTTTTAAAGTATGAGTGTTAAAAGAAGAAGGGGGAGTGTCACCTTGTTTTTTACCGCAGCTGGAACAAAACATTAATGTGAGAGAAGGCATGGATGGTTGCCTTCCCCACACACCCCACCAGGCTGGAGATCGAGCCTAAAACCCAGGTACAATTACCACTGAGTACTCAGGGCTGACACTGAGTCACACTGGCCAGGGCAGTAACATACATTTTTCACTGTTTTACATGTCTCTGAAGGACTGCAACTGTGCTACAAGTATTGATGTCTCTGAAAGACTGCAACTGTGCTACAAGTATTGATCTGGGGGTTACAATTACATTTTTAATTGAGTGATAACTCACAAATAAATATGGAATCCACAAATAACAAGGATGACTGTATCCATACAAAGTAAGCTTCGTGATTGTATTATTTAATTTCTCTATGTTTTTGTCTATGTACCTATCTTTATTTGTCCACTAGAGGTCTGGTGCACAAAATTTGTGCATTGAAGGGGGGTTGGTGTTCCTCAGCCCAGTCTGCACCCTCTCCAATCTGGGACCCTTCAGGGGATGTCCAACTGCCAGTTTAGGCCCGATCCAGAGCTGGACATTCCTATCACAGTCCGGGACTGCTGGCTCCTAACCACTCACCTGCCTGGATGACTGATTGCCCCTACACTCTGCCTGCCATCTTGATAGCCCCCTAACTGCTGCCCTGCCAGCCTGATTGACACCTAACTGCTCCCTTTCTGGTTCATTCACACCCCCAACAGCCCTCCCCTGCAGGACCAGTTCCCCCCACCCCCACCCCCTCCCACCAACTGCCCTCTCCTGCAGGTCTGGTACCCCCAACTGTCCTCCCCTGCAGACCTGGTCACTCCCAATTGCCCTCCCCTGCCAGCCAGATCATCTCTAACTGCTCTCCCCTGTCAGCCTGATCTTGCCTCTAACTGACCTCCCCTGCCGGCCTAATTGTCCTTAACAACCTGCCAGCCTGATCTCCTCCCCACAACTGCCCTCCCCTGCCAGCTTGATCACCCCTAACTGCCTCTGCCTAAGTCCCCACCACCATGGCTTTGCTCAGAAGGAAGTCGCCATCTGGAAGATGGCTGGTTGACCTGGTCTAATTAGCATATTATCCTTTTATTAGTATAGATAGATTATATAGGATAGGATTGCTTAAGTAGGGGTGGAAAGCCTTTTTCATTAGGAGGAGATGCACTTGGCAGACAAAAATATGTAATACCAATATCTGGACTGATAGCCAGCCATATGCACTAAACTACCAAACCAGTTATTTAAAAAATGATCATTACACCTTACACCAAACTGCTGTTGCCCTTAAAACCCCTCCTCAGCCCCCACCTTAGATTCTGCCTTCACAGTTCACCCAGATTAGGTCCTGATTGCTTGGTTTCTATGCCAGTCAGCGTCTCTGGGCCTATCTCTACAGCAGCTGCTGATCAGGCCTTGCCTTTCTCTCACTCCAGTCCTCACCAGCAACAAAGGTGGTTGCAGATCAGGCCTTGCCTCTCTCTCTGGGCCTCTCTCTGGGCCTGATCTGCATCCATCATGGCAGTGGCAGTGGAGAGGTCATTAGGCTTCCAGCCCAGCTTCAGGCCAGAGGCCAAAGACCTTGCCATATTTGCCTTAGCCCACCCATGCCCCCATCGCCCACTGACCACCAGCCTTGCAGTGATAGGAGCCTGTGGATCACAGGGAAAGGACTGAGTGGTGCTCCATGCACTTCCTGGTGACCGGTCATCCATCAGGTTGTTTAGTTGGTGATGGCCCGTGGCCTTTTATAATGTAGATAGTGTTACTCCTTTTTTTTTCTGCTTAGAAATTTGAAACTTAAATTCAGTGTTCTGTGATGTTAATATTAACAGAATTGTTTTTGAGATTTTACTCTTTTTTACATTTTATAATTGTTACCTGCCCTTTCACAGCTCTCATATATAATCAAACAGATATTTACCCTAATGTTATATGAAAAGAAACACCAAATATCCCCCAATTGTGTTCTATTACTCCATTGTCCCTCTCTACCTATGATAAACAGCTTGAAGAAGACTATTACAACTTCTCCCTTGTTCTCCTCCCAAGTGATAAAACCTTCAAAATATTTTTGCTTCCTTCCTTCTCATGCCTTCCTCTCCATGATTCTTCAGTTTTGCTGAAGTGGTTTAGTTTTTTTAAATTCCAGATTATTATAAGTTTCCTCTTTGGTATACTTCTCTATTTGTATGATCTTCATTTAGTACTTACATTACACATTCCCAGTCTATCACTGTCCACTTATTTTTAAATTAAGTATTACAAGGTCATTTGCTCACAATGACTTTCTCTTCTCTGCTCTATTTGTTGTTGATTTTTTTTCTATTTTATTAATAGTCTTTTTCTAGTGTGTTTTCCCAGGTAAATAATGAGATATGTGAGTTCTCTGGATTCTCACATATCTGCAAATATCTTTCTTTTACCATATCAGGTAAAATATATTTTTAAGTAAAAAATGTATTCCACTTTTAATTATTTTATCAGGATTTGTATAGCCATGTATATTTGTATACTCACAGGAAGATAGATGATAGATAGACACATACATACATATATGTATGATAAAAATGAATCCTATCTAATAAAAGAGTAATATGCAAATTGACCATCATTCCAAGACACAAGATGGCCACCCCCATGTGGTCAAAGATGGCTGCCTTCATGTGGACACAAGATGACCACCACAAGATGGCCTGCAAGGTAGGGCAGTTGTGGGAAGTTAGGAGTGACCAGGCCAGCCGAGGAGGGCAGTTGGGGGTTATTAGGCCAGCAAGGGAGGGCAGTTGGGAAGGACCCAGGCCTGCAAGGGAGGGCAGTTGTGGGTGATCAAGCAAGCAGGGAGGGCAGTTAGGGTGGCCAGGACAGCTGAGGAGGGCAGTTGAGGGCAACAAGGCAGGAACGGGAGGGAAGTTAGGGGTGACCAAGCCAGCTGAGGAGGGCAGTTAGGGGTGACTGGTCTAGTAGGGAGGGCAGTTTGGGGTGACTAGACCAGCAGGGGAGGACATTTAGGGGTGACCAGGCTGGCAGGGGAGGGCAATTAGGGGCAATTGGGTCAGCCAAGGAGCAGTTAGGCATCAATCAGGCTGGCAAGGGAGTGGTTAGGGGATGATCAGGCTGGCAGGCAGAAGTGGTTAAGGGCAATCAGGCAGAGGCAGGCAAGCAGTTGGGAGCCAGCAGTCCTAGATTGTGAGAAGGATGTCCAACCACCCGTTTAGGCCCTATCCCAGTGAAATTGAGCCTAAAGAGGCGGTTGGACATTCCTCAAGGGGTCCCAGATTGGAGAGGATGCAGGCTGGGCTGAGGGACACACACACACCCTGCACGAATTTCGTGCACAGTGCCTCTACCTCTAGCATCTATATAAATATATCTATCTATCCTTTCTCATCATTTCTGCCTACAACTTTATTTTCTTTCTTCATTCCAGAAAAATCTAATTTTGCTTGAATGCTTCATTGTGTTTTAGGATATATATATATATTTCAGAGAGGGAAAGAGAGAGAGATAAAGAGAAACATCAATGATGAGAGAGAATCATTGATTGGCCACCTCTTACATGCCCTGCATAGGATCAAGCCCAGAACCGGACATGTGCCTTAATCAGGAATTAAACTGTGACCTCCTGGTTCATAGGTCGATGTTCTACCATTGAGCCATGCCAACTGGGTCATTCTGTTTTGTTTAAGCATGTCCTTTCCTGCCTGTGGATTATTTTCTTCTTCTGGAGCTCCACTTATTCTCATGTCAGTTTTCTTAACTCTCTCTCCCATCTCTACTCATGACTTCCTTTTTTCTTCTTCTTCTCTGAGTTTTTGAATATTTCTTGCATCCAGTATCCAAGCTACTAATTGGATTTCAACAGTAACTATTTTCTTCACTAGTGAATTTTAAATTTAAAAATAATGTTTTATTTTATCTTTTTCCTTTTTTTTTTTTTTTAAGTCCAGAGCATCTCTATTGTGATCTCTTGTACCTCCTTGGGTATTTCCACTTTCTTTTCTGTCCAAATTTAAGCTATGCTCTCTGTCCTGCAGCAATTTTAAATCCTAGGGAGCCTGTTCTGAAGATTCAGCTTGTTCTTCCTTTTGCTGGCTGCTTAGTCTTGAGTGATCTGCTCATCAGGGCTGAGCTCCAGCTGCTGGGATGTGTCAAGCATTGACAGGTCATGAATGGTGGCTTGCCTGGAAGTCTCTGCCCTGAGGACCCACATGGTGACATCTGGCAGCCTGTCAGTGCCCCGTTAGGACAGTGGGAGGAAGTCTGTCTGTGCCCCATCTTGTCATGCTCCCCCCAGGAAAGGGATGACTCAGTCTACTGGTCCAGCCCCTCCTGGGAGCCAGGAAGGACAGGCACAGTCAGATGGGGTGAAGGCAATCTCTCATGCCTACCTTCATCCATTTTATTATTTTGCTCATGTGTATTTTCTTATTTTTCTAACATTTTCTTGTATATTTCTTGGAAAACAACAATTTAATCTGAAATGTAATCACCCTTTTCTTTCTGCTTCTAAGCACTCTTCTTCCTTAAGAAAAGACTATCCTAGAATTGCTCAGTTACAAATTTGCACTTAGTAAAATTAAGGAGGGAAGAAAGAGTTCCTGGAAGAGGAGCAGTTTCCATTTGATATGAGCGGGTATCACTTAATAATTAAGAAATAATTCATGCAAGAAACTATTTTTAGAGGAAAACATGAAAATGGTCATTGCCATGTTTACAAGTGTTATCTTTAACATGTGAATTACCTTTTTAAGTTAGCTATTGGAAAAAATAAAGCATATCTAGATTGTTTTGCTAGATTGGGATCTTACCCATAGTTCTGTTCACATCAAGTTCCATAGCCTCTAAAAATACTGGGCCCTTATTGTGTTTTATTGCGTTGTTTTTTTAACTTGAAATTTTTTTATTGAAGTGAAATTCAAATAATATAATATTATTTTAATTGAACAGTACGGTGGCATTAAGTACATTCACAGTGTTTACTTCCATCTAGTCCCAAATATTTGTATCACTGAAAATAAAACCCTTTATCCATTAAGCAATCATTCCCTGTTCTCTCCTTCCTCAGCCCTTGGCAACTACCAATCTGCTTTCTGTCTCACAAATATACCACTTCTGGATACCTCACTTAAATAGAATCATACAATATGTGACTTTTGTGTCTGGTTTCTTTCACTAAGCACGTTTTTTAAGATTCATCTATGTTTGAGCATGTGTCAAGTACATCATTTCTTTTCATGGCTGACTAATATCCTATTTTCTGTATATTAGATCACAATTTGTATATCCATTCATCCACTGCTAAACTTTAGATTATTTCCTTCTTTGGGTTTTTGAAAATGGTGCTGCTTTGAAAATTTGTGTACAAGAATTGGTTTGAGTACCTGTTTTCAATATTTTCCAGCATCTAAAAATGAGTTCTGGGTCATGTGGGAATCCTGTGTCTGACTTTTTGAGGAATTCTATTTGGTTTTAATTTTGCTTAAATACTATATGGCACTTTTTGTTAGATCTGTGAACTAACAATTAGTAGTGTAGGATTATTAGGAAAATAATTATACACATTCCTCACCAGAGTTCAGCTCTTGGAACATTTTCTCTTTCCTTACTTTCACTATAGCTGCCTATTAAAAGGACTAAAGAGCCCAAGAAACCCTGCTGTCCCAAAGTTTACATTAGAAGCCAGATCTTCCCATACAGAGAACTGAGAAACTTACTAATAATCAACAGGGGACTGACAAATACGCAAGCTACAAATTCCAGCATTGTATTAATTATCAAATAACCTCAAGTAGGGGGAGGAGAAGGAAACCTGGAATAAATGCAACAAGTCACATGAAATGTTAAAAATTTAACCCTTCAAGTCCAGATAGTGGTAGTTTATCTTAAATCCACATACTTGAAAATCAAAACACAAGCAGGCGAACCTTCCGGAGCACAATTTTTAAGGAGAACATACTTTTTTTAAAAAAAAGTTTTTAACCCCTTTTCAATGTTTTTGAGAAGTAGACACACACACACACACACACACACACACACACACACATACACACACACACACATCCTGTGGCTATTTTTTCTATTTAAGAGAGGGCCAACAGTCATAAGACAATTTGGCTTATTTTAGAAGCATTGCTATTTTAAATTCCATTTCAATTTCCCTTTTTCTCTAATCTCCCCCCCCCCCCTACACCTTTCTCTCCCCCCAACCCTCATCCTTTTGGTTGTTTGAATGACAAGGAAAAAGAAAAATCAAGAGTTGTGTAAAGAACTCAAGGGATATAACCACCTAATTATGAATTTCCTGAATGTGCAACTCGATCAGCAGCAACTGGACGTGATTAATACAGTGAGCCTCATCACCAGCTGTTCTACAAAAACAAATCAGTGAAGGATTTCCAAGGCACATTTTCCTTTGGACCAGTTTTAAGTTCTAACAAAAAAGACAGTGCAGTGTTGCACTTTTTTTTTTTTTTATAGGTGACAGATTGAAAAGAAACAAGAGTTTTCTATCACAAAAGAACTAACCTGTGGAGTATATACTTCTGCTTGAGGTGAATGTGTTTGAATCTGTGTAAGAACATAAAAGCTGCAAATCTGTCTTCTGATATGTGGAACCAAAGCCGGAAATGTGTGCTCTAGAGGCAACTGTAAAATCTTATTTCACTCTGGCATATGGGCCAATGAATGTGTTGTATGAGTAATGCATCTATGTAATCCATGTGGTAAGCTTCGTGGACTGAGAGAAAAAAAGTCAGTGTTATTCACTGAGGCTTGGCAAGCAGGAACCATTTATTTAGAAACATTTATTTGGGCTGAAACAATGTGAAAAATGTACTGTCCAGTTCGTCAGCTTGTGAAAATTGCAAAAACCACAGCACTTCCTTCAGCATAAAGACTGGGGATGGGGTGGGGAATCTCTACTTGCTGTTTTCTAGTTTATACTTACAGACGAATAATTCCCCTTGTACGATAAGAGAATTAATGCTTAATGTTTACTCTCTTTTACCAAATCAAGAAGCCCAAATGGACATTTGTGGAACCAGAGATACAAAAAATTTGGCAACATGATTCACTGATGAGAAAGTAAAAAAATCTTCATAGATTCTGTTGTCATTGTGTTCAGATCAATTTTTAATAGCTTGGGACTATGGGATTTTGAGTTTCAATGTCATTAAATAGCTTTACTAAGTGCATAGTAGCATAGGTCTATAGGATGTACAGTTCTATAGAATTAAAAATGAAGACAAACAAACTTGGAGAAGCACATTAACCTTTGTGAATAGTGAAATGTTATTTACATATCACAAATTTAAATTCCATGGGCATAAAAAAACAACAAAAAACAAACAAACAAAAACAAACAAACAAACAAACAAACAAACACTTTAAGCTATAAAGGGCCTCAGAAGTGATTTGGAGTAGACAGGGAAAGCAGCCTGGGAACTGGTGAGTGAGGGTGGATGGTACTCAGTTTGACATCCGTCTCTAACTGTCTCACAAACTGACCTCTGTCCCATCTTTCACAGTGCTTCCCCTAGTGTCTTTTCATCAGTCTTAGCTACCATGTCAATTTAATGGCTTTACATTTTTTAAATATATTTTATTGATTTTTAACAGAGAGGAAGAGAGAGGGATAGAGAACTAGAAACATCGATGAGAGAGAAACATTGATCAGCTGCCTCCTGCACACCCTTTATTGAGGATGTTCCCATAAACAAGGTACATGCCCTTGACAAGAATCCAACCTGGCATCCTTCAGTCTGCAGGCCGACGCTCTATCCACTGAGCCAAACAGATTTCAGCGGCTTTACATTTTTTGAGAGGGGAATTTCCATGTCTACCTCTGAAGGATTAACTGCCACAGGAATGCCTTTCTACCATAAACAACTAGAAAATCAGGCAAAACATGACTTGGAAATTTCCAGACATTAAGCATCAGGTAGTGTAGAACTGGATCCCTAAAACAGTCCCTATGGTTATCCCTATGATTATCCCAGATTACTGCCTAGAGTTAGAAGTTTCCAAGGTACAGCACAGGAAAAGCGAAGCTGCATCTTAGATCCCTCAAATAATAGAAAAATAGAAAAATAAGGAAATATTATAAATAACTTCATACCAATAAATTTGACAATTTTAGATAAAAATGGGAAAATTCATAGAAAAAAAACCTACCAAAATTTATTCAAGAAGAAATATTGATAGATAATCTGTAACTATTCAAGAAATTGAGTTTGTAATTCAAAACCTCCCACAAAGAAATTCCAGAATTAAATGGCCTCACTGGTGAATTCCACTAAACGCGTAAAGAAGAAATAATACATATCTAATAAAATTGTTTTTATGAAGATAGTCTATGCTGCAGTTAAAACCTATTACAAGAAAAGGGTGGATATATAACAAAAATTTGATATATCAAATCCAGCAACATAAAAATGGTAGCACATCTCAGAAATTTAAAGTTGGTTTATTTTGTTTTATTATTTTTAATTGAGATTTAATTCACATACCATAAAATTCACCCATTTAAAGTATATAGTGCCATGGTGGTTACTAATTTAATATGTACACAAGATTATGTAACCATCACTACTATCTAACTCCAGAACATTTTTATCACCCTAAAAAGAAACCCTATTGGTAATCACTACCTAATCCTCTCTCCATTGTTCCTGCAAACTACTAATCTGCTTTTTGTCTCTATGAATTTGCTCATTTGGAGGATTTTATATCAATGGAATATACAGCATGTGGCCTTTTGTGACTGGCTTCTTTCAGTTACCATAATGCTTTGAAACTCATGCAGGTTGTAGCATATATCCATTCTTAAATCCTTTTTATAGCTAAATATTATTCTACTAGGGGGCCAGTGCACAAAGATTCATGCATGGAGGGTGGGTCCCTCAGCCCGACCTGCACCCTCTTCAATTTGGGAGCCCTCAGGGAAGCCTTCTCCAATCTGGGAGTTTCTGTTTGTCTTTGCAATCATATGAGCGAATTGTCTGAGACCCCAACCCAATTTGGTTTGTGGCTCACAGAATAATAGAGGCCTTTTTCCCCCTTTGCTTCACTGATGGAGATTTCCTGGAAGTTTTAGGATATCTTCCCTTTAATTTTTCCTAGACACTCTGATTTTACTTATGTTTCTCACCTTTGCTTTCCCTCCATCCCCCACTGCAACAGTAACTTGCTCCAGGCCCACTAGGAGATCCATCTGCCACCAGAACTATGATTCCCAGCATTCCTGGTGCTCTCTGTGCTCTGGGCTTCCACTTCTGGTCCTGGGGCTGCCACCAGAAACACTATTCCCAGAATTTCTGGTACTCCCCACAGTCTTGGTTTTCCCTTCCTGCTCTCTCTCCATCCCATGGCCTCCCTCTCTGCCAAGTCCTCCAAGCCATCAGTTCTCCCTCTCTGCTCTCCGTCTGGTGGCTTGGGGAACCAAGTTCTCAAGCCACTCCACTCTCTACCAGTTCTCCCACTCTGCTCTCTGCCTGGTGCTGGTGTATGCAAATTAGCCTACCATCTTAGTTGGGTTGATTTGCATACTCACTTCTGATTGGCTGGTGAGCATAAAGGGAAGTATGGTCCATTTACATGTTTCTCTTTTATTATATAGGATTGTACAGATATACCATTTTGCTTATCTATTCACCATTAATGGACATTTACATTATTTCAACTTCTTTTATTATTATGAATAATGGTGCTAAGAACATTCAAGTATAAGTTTTTATGTGGACATATATTTTCATTTCTTTTGAGTATATACTTAGGAGTGAAATTGATGGGTCATATGGTAACTCTATGTTTAACTTTTTTAGGAACTTCCAAAATAACCATACCATTTTACATTTCCCTCACAATGCATGAGGGTTCCACCTTCTCCACATCCTCCCTGACACTTGTTATTGTTTGTCTTTTATTTAAAAATAATTGGTAATAAGATTGGCTTAATATTTGAAAATAAATCTTATTAAAGACTTAAAAAGAAAATATGTAATCATCTCAATAGATGCAGGAAATTCATTGACAAAATTCAATATCCATTCTTTACAAATTAGCAAAACTAAAACTCTCAGCAAACTACAAATAGAAACTTCTACAATTTGATAACGAGGGTCCCTATAGCTGACATCACACTTAATGGTGAAAGACTGAATGTTTTACCCTCAAGATTTTGGTAAAAAGCATTTTATTCAACATTGTTCTGGGAGTCTTAGTAAAGTAAGAAAAAGAAATAAAAGGCATACAAATCATAAAAGAAGAAGTAACACTGTATTTGTTCACAGAGAACCTGATCATGTAAATGGAAAAGGTTAAGAAATATCCAAAAACACTACTAGATCTAATTAAAATGAAAGGAAACAAGGTCAGTACACAAAAATCAATTGTTATACTAGCATCAAACAATTAGAAATTTGACATTTTTAAATACCATTTACAACAGCATTAAAAACATAATCCATTTAAAGAAAATTTTAAAAAATAAAAGTGCTAGACTTGTACACTGAAAACTGCAAAGATACTGAGAAAATGTAAAGAAGACTTCCATAATTGGAGAGATATACTATGTTCAATATTTTTCATCAATATTAAGATGTCAACCTCCACAAAATGTACCTCGATTCTATACAATGTTGATAAAAACTCTAGATGACTTTTGATTACACATTGACAAGCTGATTATAAATTTTATATAGAAATGCAAAAAATCTAAAATAGGAAATACAATTTTGAAAAAGAAGAACAAAGTTGGGAAGAAACACCAAATGTTTCAAGATTTATTGTAAAGCTGAATTATTTCTGATTATGATGTCAGTGTATCAATAGGCATAGAGATCAAAAGAACAGCATAAAGAGTTAAAAGATAGTCCCATTTTATTTTTTAAAAAAATTTTTGTCATTAACAATACAACAGCTGTCCCCAAGGATCATTTACTGTTGCCAAAAATATACCACGGTAATTCAACAATAAAATAATTGTATTTTCAACAATTAATGGAACAATTGTATTTCCAATTTTAAAAACATAAACTTTGACCCCCTATCTTACACCATTTTCAAAAATTACCTTTAATGGGTCTAGACCTAAATGTAAGAGCTAAAATAATACTTCTAAAAGAAAATCTTTGTCACCTTCAGTTAGACAAAGGTCTTGTTTGTTGTTGTTTTTTAGATAGAATGCAAACAGAGAAAGAACTTAAATTGAACTTCATCAAGATTAAAAACATTTTCTCTTAAAATAATACTGTTAAGAAAATTAAATTCAATCCATGGATTTTCATAAAATATTTGCAAAACATAATCCCAATAAAGGACTTCTATCCAGAAAATAGAATGTTACAAATAATAAGTAACTCATGAAAAACGAATAAAACATTTGAACAGACACTTCACTGAAGCAGCTATATGAACACAAATAAGCACATTAAAAAAATGCTCAGCATCCAAAATCATTAGTCATTAGGGAAGTATAAATTAAAACAATGGTGATATACCTATGAGAAGACTTCCAGTTTAAAGCTTCCATTACAAAATATTGCCACGGGTGTGGAGAAACTGGAAATCTTATGGACTGCTATAGAAATATAAACTAACACAGCCATTTTGTCAAAGAGCTTGGAAATTTCTTTAAAAGTTGAATACCCACTGACCTCTTAATCTAGCAAGTTCATGCCTATGCCTAAGTCTTTATAGGAGAGAAATAAAAACAAATGTTCCAACATCATTTGTATATAAATGGTCATAGTAAATTCAAGATAACAAAAGATTTGGACAAAAAGACCAAATGTCCACCAACAAATGAATGGGCAAACAAATTTAGTATATCTATTCAATAGACTACTACTGAGCAGTAAACAGAAATTAATAATTGAAATATGCTATAACAGGGATGAATCTCAAAAAGATCATATTGAGCAAAGAAGCCAGACATAAAATGTATGATTATATTAAGTTCTAGAAAAGGCAAGCGTAATCTAGATTTCATCCCCAAAATCAGATTAGTGTTTGACTGGATGTGAGGGTGGAGGTGGATGACTGGCATGGAGAAAATGGCACTTTGTGGGGGTGATAGAAGTGCTGTATCTTGATTAGAGTAGTTACATGGGTGTCCTCATTTGTCAAAATTCACGAAAAGGCACATTTAAAATAGATGCATGTTATTGTATGTAAACTATAAGGAAGTTGATATTTTTAAAGAACGGTATAGGTGACTGGATAAAGAAGGTGGAGGGATTAGCTAAAAAATACATATGAATACCCCATGGACATGGACAATAGTTTGGTGAAGGCCAAGGGATGGAGGGATGGAGGGAGGGAGGCAAAAGGAGGGGCAGAAGAGGGACACCTGCAATAATGACAACACACACACACAAAAATTAATAAAAAAGAAAAGACAAAAAGAAGTGCACAGAGGCAATCATTTTGGAGAAGGTGGTTGGAGTTGTCCCACCCTCCCCTCTGCAACCCCTTGGCTTTATCTTTCTCCCTGGATTTCTCCTTTCCCACACCCAAGCTCAGCTTCTGCTCTTAAGCCACAGCCTTCTTTCATTTGCCGCTCTTCAAATATTTGGCCAGGTCTTCATCAATGGTTTCCTTCACCCACCCATCCCCTCCACAGTCGCCTCTCCTCCGGGTTAAACATTGCCAGTTCTTCAGCCATTCCCATTTGATGTCATTTCTACTCCTGATAAAAGAAGGGCTGGAAAAACTGTGTGTCCTGTGCAGGAAGGCAAGATCTGGAAAGGTCGTGAATTCCTCAAACATAGGGAGGGGATTCAAAGGGCTGGGCAACCAAAACAAAGCAAACAAAAATGTGAGCATTGACAGTGGAGAGCTAGCTGTACAGGAGCCCAAGGCATGCCAGGCCATGTAAGCCTCCATCAAGATTTTGTTTCCTCCTGAGTAAGTTTTCGGAGGGAAGCGATATGATCTACTCTCCATAGATTGGGCTCAGAACATTTCTTTCCATCAGTTTCCTCCTTTGCTCACTTCAGGGTTTCCACTAACTCAATAGCTCTATCATCCATGACACAATTTCTCTTTTCAGATGCCCTGCACTCTGTGAAGCACAGTGGCTTTAAAACGGCTTTCACATTTCATCTCCTGGGCTCCCCTCTCTTACCCAGCTGTTCCGGATGCTATTTAATGTGAACACCTTGTTTATCTTCTCCCTTTTTTTCTCACCTGTAAAAGGAGGATAGCAATTGTAATAGTTCCAGAGTGTTGCTGGGGAGGATTAAGTATACTAATATATGTGAAATGCTTTGCATACTTCCTGGCACGTAGTAAGCACTCTATATGAATTTTCTGTTATTTACCCAAGGATAAAAGGAAAAAATCTTACAAGCTTCCAGACAGAATGAATATGTTATCTGTAAAGACGGGTGGGGGTAAAGAAACAGGCCGGCAGTGAAATGCTACTTTGCAACGTTAGAAGGTAGAGAGTAGTGGAATTCACTTTCAAATTTAAAATCCTATGACCAGTTGCTATGAATTTCACATGCCAGAATAAAAGGCATGATTACATACATGTGAAATATGCTCCTTGTCACGTAGTAAGCATTCTGCAGGTGGTTTTTTTTTTTTTGCCATTGCATAGGGGCAGGATCTGAGACGACCAATCTCTCTAAATTGTAACTATCTTCCACTTGCATTCCACACGTGCCATCCACACACTCCTTCTTTCTGGCTCATCCCCTCCTTTGTACTTGCCAACTTACATTACCATTATTCCCTCCCCAGGAAGCCAGCACCCGTCTCAGATTCTGTCTAAATGAATGGATTTTGCCAGGTTTGTGTTAAATAGCCACAGATTTCTATTTAGGAGAGCAGGAAAAAAGAATATACGTAGCTAAGTCAAAACTTAAGGGAATGTAAGAGTCCTGGAAAATTCCCAAATGAGAAAAGATTTACCTGCTTTATGAGGAAATCTCCTGGCTTCTATTTAATTTTTAGGCTCCTAACAGCATCAAAAAGGATCTCATACAATTGAAGAGTTCATTATTTTGTGATTTGAATTATTTTTCTAGTAGTTCCACGTTCATTGATTTGATTGGCATTATTCCTTCAAAAACAAAATTATCTCACTATTGCTAAATTTGAGATTATTTACAAAAACAACAACTGAAAAATTCTCAAATTTAGGTTTGTTTTTTTTTTAGAAGAGGAAAAAGGGTTAAAAATTTATCTAAAGCACATTTATCAAGAAATTAATGTTTGAATGTTTTTTTGGTTTTTTGTTCTTACATAAGAATTTAAGGGCCACAACTGGTTTGGCTTAGTGGCTTAGTGGATAGAGAGTCAGCCTGTAGACTGAACGGTCCCAGGTTCGATTCAGGTCAAGGGCATGTACCTTGGTTGTGGGCACATCCCCAGTGGGAGGTGTGCAGGAGGCATCTGATCGATGTTTCTTTCTCATTGATGTTTCTAACTCTCTATCCCTCTCCCTTCCTCTCTGTAAAAAAATCAATAATATATATATATTTTAAAAATATAATGGAAAAAGTAATTCTTATGTTTTTGATTCATTTATGCTTGAACCATTATTGCCATTTGATGTTCTACTAGCTTTCTTTTAAATCTTTTAATGTCTCTTTTTTTCCTTCATTCAAGACTCTTTGCTCTTTTTGTTGGTTTTGTCAATTGACTATATGCCTGATACTTAACCCATATTTATCAAATTGAGCTACTGCTTGAAGAGGCCTATTCTTACCTCAGGGTCCTTGTACTAATGCTTTTCTCTGCCTGGAACACTCCTTAGATATCTTAAGGTTTGCTTCTTTGTTTCCTTTATCTAAAAGTCACCTTTTCAATGAGACCTAGCTGACCACCCTGTTTAAAATTAGAAAAGTGAAACTTAATCTGTGACAATGTTACCATTGTTAAGTAGCTGGTTATGAATATTAATAATAGGAAAGGAGCAAAGGGAAGGTCAGACATTATAAACATGATCATCTGGGCAACTTCATCAGGAAGCTGCAACTTTATATTCCCCAGGGAACCACCTGCCCATTTCCTGCAGAACATTGGGGGGTGGGGGAGAGGGGGTGGTATAGGAGGAGCCCAAGAAAGGAGAAGGTAGGCATATGCCCAGTGAAGTCAGGTGACATAGGGAAGGCACTTGTCTGTCAGTCTAAGCTGAAAACAAAGACCATTGGCTAGGAGGGTAGACCCCAATGCAAACCCACAAAAATTTAGGAATACCTAATCCTGAGACAAAGAAATTCTCTCTTTCTTGTTCACAATTCTTGCTTTGCTTCTGTTTCCTTGCACTTGCCCATGCTTTCTCCATATGACCCCTATGACCCTAGAATAAGGACAAATTGTTAAAAATCGGGATTGCCCCGCCAAAAGCGGGACATCTGGTCACCTTACTCTAGAAGCCACATGGCCCATGGGCCAGCCAGACCCCACATGCAATGGACTGCAGCTGGGGACACCAGCTAAGTGAGCTGACCTGTATTGTGTTTTAGCATGGAACAGAGTCTCTGGACAGTGGCTTTAATCCCAGCTCTGCTGAAGACAAAATGGGACTTTTTCTTGGTGGGATGGAGGGAGATGGGACCTTGGAAACACAAGCGTTTAATTCCACATAAATAAAACTTTCCACATTACCCCATCCTCCCAAGGGGGCATCCAGAAATTCTTATTTCAGTGGCACACCAAGAAGCCCACTTCCACTGGCAACTAGTGGGGACACAGGATACCCCACCAGATAACAAGAACACACACAAGTAATTGTGTAAATCAGCACAAAAGCAACTTAGTCAAGTAAAACTTAAACTAAAATAAGAAATGTTAGAGCAAGCATGTCAAACTTGAGGCCTGCGGGCCACATGCCTCATTTATTTGGCCCATGTTAGCCTGTGAGTTTGATAAGCTTATGTTCGAAGGACCTTAAAGTTCTTCTAGTTCTAATTTCTCATTTTATGGATGAAGCAGGTGAGGTTAAGTAGCTTTCCTCAGATCAGACAACCAGTTAAATTCAGAAAGAGTTGTATCTAACAGACATCTCACACTCAACAGGCCTCAAACACCTATCGTTCCTTTAATCCTGCATTTCCCACAGCCATTTCTGTCTCACTTGATGACAACATCATCCTTCCAGTTGCTCGAGCCATACACCTTGAAATCACTGTAATACCTCCCTTTCTTTTATACCTGCATACCTCACCTGTCAATAAATCCTGTTTTATCTACCTTCAAAATGGATACAAAATCTTAGCACATTCTGTCACCTCTACATCTACCACCCTAGCCCAAGCTGCCGTCATCTGTCTTCTAGGTTATTGCAATACTCTCCTAACATGTTCCCTGCTGCTGTTCTTGCCTCTTGTGGTCTATTTTCAAGCAGAGCAATCCGTTTAAACCTAAGTCAATTCATTTTATTTTTTATGCTCTGCTCCAAAACCTGTAATAGCTTCCCATCTCACTCAGGTAGTACCTACAGAACCCTCCACCATTTGATCTTCCAGTTCCCCCAACCTTACCTTCTACTTCTCTAATCTTGTTTGCCTCACTGTAAATATAGTGATCGCCTTAGTATTCTCTGAACCAGCCAGGCATGTTCCCATGTTATGGTCTTTCACTAACTTTCTCCTCTGTCTGCAATGCTCTTTCTCTTGATAGTCTCAGGATTCACCTCACCTTTTTTTATTCAAAAGAAAGTCTTCTCAATGAAACTATATCAACTTTGTTGAAAATTGCATACTGTCCTTTTCTATTCCAGTAACAACTGTGTGTGTGTGCGCGTGCGCAAGTGTGTGTTTGTTTTACCTTGTTCTAGTTTTCTTCTTCTTTTGGAATGTATCACCTTCTAATATAGTATACTACAGGCCCACTGCATGAAGAGATTTGTGCAATAGGCCTTCCTTCCCTTGACTTCCAGCACTGGTTTTCCTCCCATTCCCAGGACCCAGGCCTTCACTCATGCCAGAGTCTGCCTTCTTCATCTTTGCTGCAGACTCAGGCTGGAATCTACAGTCTTTGTCCTCCTGTAGATCCTTCCCCCTGCTCTCCCTCTCATAGCAGGCGTCCTACTCTGCCTGGCCACTCTGCACCTGAAGCAGCCACCATCTTTGTCCTTCTGATTTGTGTATTCCCTCCTGATTGGCTGGTGGGCAGAGCGGAATGATGGTCAATTTGCATGTTTCTCTTTTATTAGTGTAGATTGTTTTCTTATTCATTACGTTTATCAAGTATTGTCTGCCTTCTCCCTCTTATAATGTAAGCTCCACAAGGCAAGGATCTTTGTTTGTTATATCATCATATCCCTGGCATCTAGAATAATGCCTGGCACAAAGTAAACATTCAATTAATTAATAAATATTTATTGCAAAAAAAGAAAGAGAGAAATCGAGTCCATAGATCTGTTCTCTAGATCACATGTGTCAAACACAAGGCCCACGGGCCAAATCCGTCCCGCCAGGCCTTGCAATGTGGCCCGCACCGCGCTGTCATCACTGCACTCCGCTGCGTTTCCATCAAAATGACAGTTTATGACTGTTCAGTAAACCATTCGGCCCGCGATTTAGGCTGGATTTTAGATTTTCGCCCCTTCTCTGATTGAGTTCGACACCCCTACTCTAGATGTATGGTTACTGAAGTACCTTATGTTGCCTACCCCGAGCAGACACAACTAACTTCACTGAAACAAATCTTAGCAAGTTGAAAACAAGGTAGACCTTAGGAAAAAGCAGGAGTTAAGTAATAATTGTTCTTTATATCCCCTTTTTTATGTCTCTTCTTCATAAGGCAAAACTCCAACTCTGTATCTCTTATTCCATTTGGAATTTTTCTGGCATAGCTCTTTATTTACCTGAAATCATACAAATGTTCTTATGTACTACACATCTGTAGGTTATTTGTGTTTTAAGAGAAAACAGTAAAAAGAGGGCAATACTTAGCCTGAAGCAGTGAGTCCTTATTGGTGAAATTCCAGGCAGGATGGTATGTGGATGATGAGAGAAGTCTCAGTTGTTCAAAATAATTGTCTATTTACTCTGGGTAAAATGAGACCATTAGTATAGATTTGCCAAAATATTTTTTAAGTAGATATAAACTAAATTGAAGAAAAATTACAGAATAATTGCAAAATGAAAATTTCTTCTGAACCCAGATATGGCAAGAATAATGATCTGATTTAGAAGGATATACTCAGGTAGTACCTACAGAACCCTCCACCATTTGGTAACCTTGCAAAAGTTTGCAAAATATAATAAAATATGTTTTTAAATATACTTCTAATATGACAAAAAATAAAATTACATAAAAGAAATGGAGATGTGAATAATGAGGGAGAAGGGGTTGAAGCAAAGTATAGATGTATAAAGAGACAAAAACTAAGACCACAAAAATTAAATCAATTTTTCATATTCTTAAAGCAAAATAATATCTATTGTGTTCTTTAAAGAGGATGGTGATGCTGATTCTGTTATTTCTATCTTTACTGTTGAAAGTATTACAGATATTCCCCCTCCCCCACTCCATTAACCCCCTACATCCTGTTTCCTTCTCACCTGTACATTGCAAAACATCATGAAAGACAAGGTCAACCTAGTCATCCTATCTAATAAAGAGGAAATATGCACACTGACAGTCACACCATCACAAAGATGGTGGCACCCACACAGCAGAGGCGGGGTTTCCTAAACACAAGATGATTGCACCCACAGTGGAGGCTGAGTTCCCCTAATGAGCCTTACAGGGCAATCAGCAGGGACCTGAGGCTGTGTGGTGCTGGGCTGGGGAAGGGGACCTCAACCTGTGTCCCTCACCCAGCAGGGCTTGACCAGGGACCTCAAGGTCCAGTGCTGGGCTGGGGCACCTCAAGGCACGCTCCCCCGCTCCAGTGCTGGACCACAGGACCTCCAACAGTGCCGCCTGATCTGACTCTGAGCCGAGGGACCTGAGGCAGAGCACCCTGCCCAGTAGGGCTTGACAAGGGTGGGACTGGCAGGGTCTAGAATCTTGCCCAATGAGGGTGGGCCCTGCTGGGTCTATTCTCGAGCAATTTTGAGGTGCCAGGGCTGGCACATCCCAGATTCTGACAGGAGGAAAATTTTCATATACATTTTACTAATTTTCTTTCATCTCTATTATAGAGAAAGGGCAAATAGAAAAATTAAAATATTTCCTCTAATTAATCCCCTCTTAGTGTGCACTAATTTTGTGTGCTGGGCCAAGAGTACTTAATAATTATGAACAGTATTCCCCTTAATTATGTAACTTTTAATACTGAATTTAAAATTTACATTTAAATTGAGTACAATATACACAATGTAAAATGAATAAGTGCTAGCAATCCTTAAAATGGTACACAGATTCAACTCATTTTCATTTCTTTAATGACTCTAAACCAAGATGATAGAAAGGCATTTGTTTTTTGTTTACACATGGTAGAAAAGCCAGAAAACATGTAGCGTTAGACCCCGAGGTCAAGGCAGGAGAGTTTGGAGAAGCAGGTTGTAGATGGGTGCAGCAAATGTAGGGGTTTCATACCCCATAATACAGTATGAAAGTATTAATTTGTTCAATGTATATATGATATCCCACGATTTTTGCAACCTATGTTTTTATTCTTTTTTATTCTTTTTTTTTTTTTTTTTTTTTTTTTTTTGTATATCCAGATCCTCGGCAGATGAAAACACTCCCACAATTATCTAGGTTTCACCATCAGATGGTACATGTCTGAGAGAAGTCTGAACTAAGTTGCATCACTCATTAGCTAGTGGGGGAATCACTGCATTAAAAGGTCCCCCATCCTGACTCTCTTTTCATCATTTGGTCATGATCTGAGCACCACCGTAAAAATAACGAACACACTGGCTTTCCTTTCACACTGCCTCTACTGAGAACTTTCATCAAAGGATGTTGCCATTTGGTGAGAAGGTTTTTAGGGGGTGACCCACTGTTCCTGCTCCCTCGTGGCTTGAACCTCTTGACCTTTGAGAGGCCTTGATTGGGAGTCAGAAACCATTTATTTCTGTGGAGTGCTGAGAGGAGTCTGATTGCAGTAAATTGAGGATGAGGAATGATTGTGATCCGAGAGACTGTGGTTCTGAAGCACATTCTTTGGTCTAAGAACAAAATATATTCTCTTTAGAAAAAGAAAAAAAAAATCAGAAAAAACTTTAGTTTGGCTCTTCACATGGAAAATGTTTCTGTATTGTAATAATAAAAGATTTATTGTATGACCCCCCCCCCTTTTTTTTTAACATTCTTTCTATCATGCTCTCTTCACAGTTTTCCTTTGCTTATCTATTACTGGAACACTGTCCCCATCCTCTCTAGTTAACTAATGTCCAGTGCTACCTACCATCCATTCCTCTGCTTCTGGGAATATTTCACCAAATGTCATCTGAGAAGCTTCCTCCTCTGTTGTTTGTCACTCGTTTGGGTGGGATTGACTTTACTCTGAGCTCTAAGGTAGACCCAGATTCGTTCCCCTTTGCCTGGGTCACCATGATTGGTTTGGGGATTAACACATTCCAAATCAGAGCCAGTGAGATGCTAGGGTACATTTATTAGGATTAATATCCTAAAAAGTATAAGAAACTCATACAACTCAATAGCAAAAAACAAAAAACAAACAACAACAACAAAAAAACCCACAAATAGCCGGGACCGGTTTGGCTCAATAGATAGAGCGTCGGCTTGGAGACTGAAGGGTCTTGGGTTCAATTCCGGTCAAGGGCATGTACCTTGGTTGCCGGCATATCCCCAGTAGGGGGTGTGCAAGAGGCAGCTGATCGATGACTCTCTCTCATTGATGTTTCTAACTCTCTATCTCTCTCCCTTCCTCTCTGTACAAAATTAATAAAATATATTTAAACACACACACACACACACACACACACACACACAAATAAAACAACCCACAAATAATTTGAAAAACGGGTACAGGAACTGAATATATATTTTCCCAAAGAATACATCAGATAGGCAACAGGTACGTGAATAGGTGCTCAACATCACTAATCATCACTAACCATAATGAGCCCTGGCTGGTGTGGCTCCATTGGTTGGAGTTATCATCCTGTGCAATGGAAGGTTAACAGTTCAATTCCCGCTCAGTGCACATACCTAGGTTGTGAGTTTGATCTCTGGTTGGGGTGTGTACAGGAGGCAAACAATAAAGAAATATCACCTCACACCTGTTAGAATGTTTTTTATGAGAGAGAGAGAGAGAGAGAGAGAGAGAGAGAGAGTAGTGCTGTTGAGGATATGGAGAAAAGAGAACCCTTGGGGGAAATGTAAATTGGTAGAATCATTGTGGAAAACAGTACTGAGTTTCCTCAGAAAATTAAAAATAGAACTACCTTATGATCCAGCAATCCCACTTTTGGGTATATATAATAGTATATCCAAAAGAAACAAAATCAAGATCTTTGCACTTCCATTTTTGCAATCGCCAAAATATGGAAACAATCTAAATAAGTGGCTGTCTACAGATGAATGGATACAGAAATGTGTGACATACACACATGAAATATTATCAAGCCATGAAAAAAATGAAATTTGGCCATTTTTGACAATGTGGATGGACCTTTAGGGCATTATGTTATAATAAATGAAATAAGCCAAATAGGGAAAGACAAATATAGTATGACTAGAGGCCCAGTGCATGAAATTAGTGCACGGGGAGGGTCCCCTCTGCCCAGCCTGCACCCTCTCCAGTACAGAACCTCTAACCTGGCAGTCAGACATCCCTTTCAACAATCCTGGACTGCTGGCTCCTAATCACTTACCTGTCTGCCTACTGGTCGCCCCTAACTGCCCCCCCCCCTTCCTTGCTGGCCTGGTTACCCCTTTCTGCTCCCCCTGCGAGCTTGGTCGCCCCCAACTATTCCCCTCTTCCAGCATGGTTGCCTCTAACTGCTCCTGCTGGCCTGGTCGCTCCCAACTGCCCCCCCTCCCCCCTCCCCGCCAGCCTGCACTCCCCCCGCCAGTCTGGTCACTCCTAACTGCCCCCTTTGTTGGCCTGGTTGCCCCACACAGCCTGCTGTTCAGTCATTTGGTCATTCCTCACTAACCCCCCTGCTGGCCTAGTCACCTCTAACTGCCTCCCCTTGAGCCTAATTGTTCCCAATTGTTCCCCCTGCCAGCCTTGTTGCCCCTAACTGTACCCCTCTCCACCTGCCAGCCTGTGTCGGCGAACTTTTAACAAAGGTCAGGTCCCGGCGCCCCGTGGGAGCCCTTATGAACCTTTTGTTCTAACTGCCCCCTCCTCTGCCAGTCTGGTCACCTCTTACTATCCCTCCTGCCAGCCTGGTTGCCTCTAACTGCCCCCTCCTCTGCCAGTCTGGTCACCTCTTACTGTCCCTCCTGACAGCCTGGTTGCCACCAACTGCCCCTCCTGCTGGCCAGGTCACCCCTCATGGCCCATCCACCAGCCTGGTTGCCCCACGCAGCCTGCTTGTTCAGTTGTTTGGTGGTCTCTCACTAACCCCCTGCCAGCCTGGTTGTAGGCAGCCATCTTTGTGAGTGCATGGTGGTCAATTTGCATATTACCTCTTTATTATAAAGGATATCACTTGTATGTGGATCTAAAAAAAACCAAATTCTTAGAAACAGTGTATGATTTAAAAAGCATAAGATACTGGGAACCAAGGACCCTCTATTTGATGATCAATAGAACAGTTTGTCCAGAGAGAGGGAGAAATGAGTCTGTCTGAGGTGGTGCTGGCCTTATGAGGTGGCTGGGCTGGGCTCAGCACAGATGAAGATGCCATATTAGCTGCTCTGCCTGGGTCAAGGAGTTACTGAAGCAAGCTGAAAAAACTTGCTCCTAAACCCTAAAAATAACTGGGAAAAGTACTAGGGGAAAGGAACATCATTAATGATGGCTCCTAGATTCAGAGAAATGTTAATGTGATCAAAATTTAACCCCCTGGCTACTGATACTCACAAATTACATGTGAAATACCAAAAATACGTTTTGGGGAACTAAAAGAAATAATGTGGTAATTACACAAAAGATGAGAAACAATTTTAAGTATAACACTGAACCCTTCAGAAGCTGAATAGACCCAATTGCCTCTGTAGTAAATTTACTTTTTTTTTTTTTTTTAATTCATTGCTCTCTGGTCAAGTCTCAGAATCTTTTCTTGACTAAAATGGCTTATATCTGAGGTATGTAGCTGGAGCTAAAGACATTCTTTACTTTATTTCTCTGTGAAGAACACACACTCCCCACTTCACATACACACATATGTATGTCTTTTTATCCAGGGACAATTTTAAATTTGTTTTAGGAAGGCAATATTTTAACACAGGTGTTGTGAAGAGACCTAGATATAATACTGAGTTTGATTCATAGGAAGAAAAAATGTCCATAGGAGTATATCAGGTATGAGAGTCAGCAAGAGTGGTAACAATGAGTATCTAGAATGTCAGACCCAACCCGCTTCCTTATAGTTGTATGGTCCAGGGAAAATCAGGTGATGAACAGATTTATAACTTTTGAAATAACTTTGCCACAAATTTTCCTTCAATTGGAGAAAGGTTACTAGTGGTAGTACTTGGCCTTGTGTTGTTTTATCAGTGACTTGGATGGCAATATGAGAAGCATGCTTATTATACTTACCAATATTACAAAACTGGGAAAGGTTGTTTGATGATAGACTCAATGTCCAAAAGTTCTAGGTAGAATGAAATGTGATAATGAAACTTTAAATAAAATTTAATAAAATTAAATAATCAATCAGTAAATGTTAAAGTCAATTAAGATGAAGTCAAGTGCATTCCTAATGTAATCCCAGCATAACAACTTTTCATGGAAGAAGCATGAATTGACAGGATGAGGGGGCTGATAAAAAAAACTATTAAACTGAATAGTTTAAGCCTTTTGTCCAAATTGAAGCAGCAAGGAGTATTAACTACACTGTGTGGCTGTATTCTGATCATACCTGAAATATTGTTGAATAAATAAGCCCCAAAGGTGGTGGAAGAAAAGGATGGAGAGTCGAAACCGGTTTGGCTCAATGGATAGAGCGTTGGTCTGCGGACTGACAGGTCTCAAGTTCGATTCCGGTCAAGGGCATGTACATTGGTTGCAGCTGATTGATGTTTCTCTTTCATGGATATCTCCAGCTCTCTATCCCTCTCTCTTCCTCTCTACAAAAAATCAACAAAATATATTTAAAAGAAAGAAAGAAAGAAGGAAAAGGATGGAGAGAGATCTGAAAATCATGTGAGTAGATGAAGAGCTCAACATGTTAGAGACTTTTCCCAGGAAAAGAGAGACATTTTGCAGGGAAAGAGAATCTTGAGGGAGCATATGACAAGTCTCCTCAATTCATTGGAAGGGGTGTCATATGGAAAGTGACTGTTGTTCTTTTGTCTGCCTCCAGAGGGCAAAAACAGAACCAGTGGGGTTAAGATGCAAGGTGGTACATTTCAGAAGACTTGGCTTAGAGTTGCTGAGAAGAGGTTGTCTTGGCCAGATGCTTTTAGATATTGCTGGTGGTGTTTAGGCTGGGGTTGGGTGTTTAGCAGTTAGAGACATGGGAGCAAAGGTTCTGCTTTGGGAGGGAGAGCAGGCTGAAAACCTTTAGTTCTCTACCAACCCTGTGATTTTATTAGCCCTGACAGCCATTCACCTCCTACCTGAATATTCTGATAAATGTGGCACAGATATTCTTGTTTAAAATGACTTAAAAATTGAGCTGCAGTTTGCCGTTGTCTTGCTTTGAATGGTAGGGAAAAAAAAGGTGAAACTACAGCTTTGAGTGGTTTAATTGTTCTGGAGAAATGTGTTTAACTGAAGTTGCAGTGTTGCTGTTAGATCATATTATTGACTGAGATGGCTGTCCTTTACTCTAGTTTGTACTCCAGTAAATTCTGAGCACTCTTCAAAACAGGATTAATTGGATTTTTGTCAATGTTCATTTTGAAGGCCGTATCAGATCTGGCTCAGGACTTTGGAACAAAAAGTAGATGCAAAGAGTTAATGCCCTCTATCTAAGGTTAAGATTGGGTTTCAAGATTAGAGGCAAGACTGAGCCTGCCTTTGAGAATCTAGCAACTCCAGCAATAGGCAGAGGTTGGATACTGAGACTGAGAACCTAGCTGGGTCTTCTACTTATTACACAGCACTAGTCACAGTGATCTTTGAGAAGGAGGTTTAAATTGAAAATGTTTAGACTTATATAAGTATTCAGAGGTTTAATGGTTTGAGACCTTTTCAATGCTACTTTAAAAATTTATGATTTCCAATGTGTTAAAGTTGCATTTTTGTTGTTGTTGTAATGCAAGTTATTTGAGATCCAGAAGTATGACTTCAAATCTTTTTTTAAAATATATATACACAATTCAGTTTACACTGTATAGGCAATGAAAGGGTTTAATGTGTGTATATTTTGTTTTAGACCTTAACTTTCAAGCATCTTCATTTGGATGATAATTTGTGTATTTGAGCAAATCCTAAACTGCTTTTGAAACAAAGTATATGTTATGACTATGGATCAATAATTTGGGACTTAGGGTAACAGGTGACTTATTATCAAAACTAGATAATAATACTCATTGCCTTGGTTTGAGGCTCCTCTTCCCATTTCCAGGACAATCATTTTGGTCTAAGTCTTCTCTTTTTCCCCCAAGGAGGTTCAGAGAGCATGACCCTCGGACACACTTTGTTCTACATCTGGCTGCTAGAATAATCAGTTTTGAAACCTATTTCAAATTCTTGATGCCTCTGTAACACCTGCCCCTTGTAACTCCCCCATTCCACCCCACGTTTTCTCACTGTATTATCTGTCCTATTACTACCTTCCAGGAAATACATCATTCATTCATTCATTCACTCAAGAAGAAATCAATATTTATTTATTGAAAAGCAGGTGCTGGAGGTTTTTAATTCTTACAACAACATTAGTAGAAAGGCAATGTCAGCATTTAATAAATAAGAACACCCAAGCTCAGAAAACGTCAATGCTTGCCCAACATCACTGACTTTTGTCTGATTGTAATATCCAAGCTCTTTCTATTACACCATACTTCCTCTCATTTTGCCAACTTCTATATTGGGTTTTTATTCTGTGCCAAAGCTGGTGTTAGGTGGTAGGATAAAAAGATAAATGAAAACAGTGATGTATATGAACCTTTAAAATTTAAAACTTTGAGGCATGTTGAATATATGGATTCTTCTTAATTAGAACAAATTCAGTAGGGAAAGACATAGGCAGATATAATTTTGTTTTCTGAATTTCTCTTGCCTACTTTTATCTCCTTTGCCAAGCCTATCATTCAGCACTTGAATTCAACTTTCCATACTCTAAAGTTTGCCCATTTTATCTCGTCATTCAGATACTTCCACATACTTTACAATTAATATATTCAACAAACATTTGTATGAGGTACTATATTCAAAGTACAATGCTAGGTTGATATAAAAATGGATAAGACCCAGTCAAATGGAAGAAATAAACAATAACTTCAGAACATGTGAGAAGAACTAAAAAGAATTATGAGGTTGTGGGGGAAAAGCTATGAGACTGAGGGAGGAAGTTATTTTAGTTGGAGCTCAAAGATGAATAAATGATCTTAAAATAGGGTAGAGGAAAAATATGCTCTGGCAGAGTGAAACCATGTACAAAGGGACGGAGGTGTTCTTGAAAGTCACACCAATTCAGCTGGGGGGCATGGCTCAGGGGTTCGGGAACCACTGCTTTTTTTTTTTCTTCTTTCTTTCTTATGCAAGACTATGACCTAGGCTTGGAACCATGTTTTAGAAAGATGGCTTCAAGAGCCCCTTTGGATACATTTGGAAAAAGAAGGCATTTAGGAGGGAGAGTATCATTTACCTGGATTCGTCATTATCCTCCACGTTTCCAAAAAAAAAAAAAAAAAAAAAAGAATTGCAAATTCCACAAGGAAAAGAACTATTTCTCCATATTCTTTTATGTTCTTGGGGCTTTAATATGGTACTATGTATTATAATTTTATCTTATAAATGATTATATATATTTTTTTAGGTCAATGAAAGTAATACATTGCTTCTCGTAGTGAATACTCCTTTGTAGCTTAATAGTTGAGGCTGAATGTTAATGATTCAGAAAGCCTTGGAGAAGTAAGGGGCCTCTTTGGGACAAGTTTTGTCTTATTTCCTGGAAAATTTGAGGGGTGAAATGGGATGCAGTCGATTAAGCATTTTGAGACTGTACCATAGGATCCATTATATTTGATTACATTAATATAAACGTGGTAGTTTTCTAATGAGTCCTATTGCGGCCTATGCATTATGCTACATTTCATAATACTGAACTAAATAAAGATAGGAGTAAGGAACAGTCTCTGCCCTTGTGAGTGCAAACTGGTTCCTGGAAAGAGGAAATCAGACATGTTAGCTGTGATATAATAAAATCTGTTTTTTTATGCTGCTAGCCTGTGAACCAAGTGCTGTGGGAAATAGAGAAGGGAGTGACATCATAGCTCACAAAATTTTTGTCGGGATGTAAGGAAAATCAATCTACGTGTAAACATGTCATAGTCTTAGCTCCAATGATTACTCAGCCAACACTACCTTCACATTGGCATTTGGGCGATTTTTTAAATTAAAAACAAATTTTTTTTTTTTTTGCAGAACGTGCAGCCCTCACCTTTAAGGGGTTGCTAGTTTCCCTAAGCCTCAGACTTCTGTAGACTGGCTGAACCCAGGTGGGTTTTTGGATTTCCTGCAAGCCTAGGACATGTCCAAGACTTGGAGGCTCCCACAAGTCCAGCAGCGCCTGTGAGATCGCGGTGGCGGCTCTACTCGGTAGTTTACGGTCGTGGGCGGGGCCCGCCCCCCCATGTGGTCCCGACATCATTTGACATGGCGGAATCCCTCCTCAAACCCTCCTGGTAGTTATTGGAGCGGCGGCGGCGGCCGGAGCCGGAGGAGGAGGAGAAGGAGGAGGAGAGCGGCGGCGGCGGCGGCGGCGGGAGCGGCGAAGGGGGCGGCAGCGATCTTCGGGGCTGCCGGCTGGGAAGGCGTGGGCGGACCGGTGTCTGGCGCGCCCGGAGCCCCGCTTTTCAGCCGGAGGAAAGAAGGTAAGGCGTGCGGGCGCGGGAGGCTGGAGGGGGGACCCGCACCCCGCAACCCCCGCCGCCGGTGCCCGCGCGCTGGAAAGCCCCTGCCGGACGCCCTGTCCGCCAAAGTGCATTCCTGTCGGCGAGCGCGCGGGGCGCGCCGGGCTTCCCGGCGAAAACTTGGCGCCGCGGCGCGGGGCGCCCCGCGCCCGCCCGGACTCCCCGGGAACTCGGTCGGGGTCGCGGGAGGGTCGGCCTCCGCTGGGGGCCGCGTCTGGTTCATCGCCGGTCCCAGGGGCTTGGAGGGAGGAGGAAAGCAACGGGTAGATTCTTCTGGATGGAAAAAGAAGAAAAAAAAATAATAAATCTGGGCAGTGGCTCCAGGCGCTCCCTCCTCCCCCCCCCCCCCCCCAGCCTCCCGGCAGATTTTGTCCGAGGAATCCGCTCCCCCTCCCGGAATCTCCGCGGCAGGAACGCGGCCCGGAGGGAGGGAGGGAGGGGGAGGGCGGCGGGGAGGCCGAGGAATCTTCGACGTGTCACTTTCCGAGGCTGTAGATTTCCATATGGTGGAGGGAGGGGGCCGGGGGGCGGGCGTGCGAACGGGGCTGCGCGCCGGGCGGGGCGGGGCGGGGGCGGGCCGGGCCCGGGACCCGCGGCTGCGGGCGGGGAGGGTCCCGAGCCCGCGCCGGCCGGCCCCCCCGCCTCCCCCCGGCCCGGCCTCCTCCTCCTCCTCCTCCTCCTCCGGGACACTCCCCGCCCCGCAGCTGGCCACCTCCGGGCGCGCCACGTCCTCCCTCCTGTCCTGCTCCCCCGGACTCCCCCCCGGGCTGGGGGCGGGAACCGGCGAGCCAGGCGGCTGCAAAGCTCGGGGCCGAGGAGCGGGGCGCGGCGGCGGCGGGAAGGAAGGAGCGGGCGACCCAGTGTGTGTGGGGCCAGCGCAGCTCCGGTCAGTCGGTCCCCCCGAGGGGCGCCGTGTTGATGGATGGGGATGGGGATGGGGATGGGGCTGGGCGGGAGGAGTCCGCACCCCGAGGTGGCCGGGGGAGGGGGGGGCGCGGACTGTCGGGGGGACCGGCGGCAGGGCGGGGGCCTGTCACTCGGGGGTCCTCGGCGATGGGGGTGGTGGTGGGGGTCCCCGGGCCGTGTCGGCGAACTTTTAACAAAGGTCAGGTCCCGGAGCCCCGTGGGAGCCCGGGCGCCCGGACCGCTGTCCTGGGAGGGAGACGGGGCAGGGCCGCCCGCGGCGCCGTTGGCCGGGCGCCTTCCCCGGGCGGGCGCGCTGCAGCCGGAATCGGTGCTTTTGGAAACCTCCTGCCCTGCCTGCCATCCTCGACGGAGGAGGCGAGCGGTGGCATTTTTTTATCCCCGGACTTCCTTAAAAGTTACAACTTTTTTTTCTTTTTCTCTTCAGCCCAGCGTTTTTTTCTTGAAACAAAACTTGGAAGGTGGCCAGGATGGGGCGGCCCCGGGGCCCTAAACTCACACATCTATCTCTCCATCCTTGTGGGTTTTTCTAGCCCTGCCTCCCCTTCTTCCACCCCGGCTCAATCGCTTTTTTTTTTGAAACGGGGAGTCGTCTTTTGTTGGGTGGGCATCCCCTGATGGCTTGTCTGTTTGTTTTTTTAATGTGCGGTTCATTTGATTCCAATTTCCCCAGTTTTCCAAGCCCTGCTAGGAAAGCAAGAGGAGAGGGAATAAGCCACTATTTGCCCTTCTCTCTCTCTCCTCCTCTCTCTCTCTCTCTCTCTCTCTCTCTCTCTCTCTCTTTTTTTTTTTTTTTTTTTTTTTTAAGTATGGAGAAAGGTGGGGAGGCACGGTGGTTATGGGCAGAGAGTCAGAGGGAGCAGACAGACCCGGAAGAAAAGGAATCTGTTCTGGAATAACACTTATTTTGGAGGCCTCAAGCCTTGGGCAAAAACACACCGCCTCTGCTCTGATGATTCCTGCTGCCAGAGATACTCTTCAACTTTTAGGCTAAGGCCAGACAACGCAGGGGGAAGAGGTCTGCAGCCATAGAGGCCTGTGACCCTGGTTTTGTGCCTTGCACGAGTGGGTGGGTCTGTGGTTTCCCCCTCTTTGGAAGCTTGGCTATGTGGACCTAGCATTCGGTGGATTTCCTGGCTCCCTGGGAGCAGCTGTTAGTAAGGCTAAAATCTCTGGGCATGTTTCGGTCCCTGCAGGAGGACTTCACCCATGAGGCTGTTGTAATTCTCACTTTGTTTAGACACTAGAAGGGTCACCCACAAGCTGGCTACGAATGAGTCAGAGCTAGTTTTACAAAGTTATTAAAATTTGTGCTTAAACTTTTGTATGTGCTTTGAAAAAGTGTCTCGGTTTAAATGCTCTTAGGAGAGAAAAAAACTCATCTGTAAAGATAGTGTTCATTTAGGAGAGATGTTAAAACTGCAAGATATCATCACGGAATAGGGGGTTGTAGCTTCTAATTACAGTATATACAATTTCAGAAGGATATTCCGGTAACCTTTTAAGACAGACTTTATAAATAGCTCACATCAGACCGTGGCTATATTGCAGAGCACTGGCAATTCTGGGGTTTTGGGAAGAATGCTTGGGATCAGTTAGGAAGCTCTAGGAACCTAAGTAGTAGTTTACTCAGTAGGAGTTTTGGCCCCTTTTGCTTAACACTTCATTTTAACGTGGAGGAATTGGATAGCATCCTTAGAAGTGAACCAGAAGAACTTTCCCAAAGTTTTCAGTTTTAGGAAAACGAGGGCCAGAGAAGGGGACGTGACTTGTTCAGGGTCACCTTATTAAAGTCCAATATAGGGTTGTAATAGTAGCTATTCTTTCTTGGATATCTAATGTGTATTATCAGTAAGCACTGTGTGTTGTGCTTTAGGTGCTATCTCACTAAACTTCTAGTAACATTCTTTCAATTTAGATGGTGTAATGGATATTTGATAGACAAAAGCATTGAGGTTCATAGAAATTAAATAACTTGCATAAGATCAACATAGCTACCAATGGCATAATAGAGTTTCTTCGATGATGGAAATAGTTCTATATCTGTGCTATCTAATAGGGCACGTGAAGCTACTGGGTGTTGGAATGTGGCTAGTGGGGACTGAGGAGTAGAAATAGGAGACAATATGAAAAATCACTAATCGGGAGTTGGAAAGAAAAATGACCCATTGTTTACTTGTTCATTTGGCATTTCTCTTCAAATGACTTCATAAGTGTCAGATAAATAATATAGCCAAGCCATCATTCAATTTTTGTTATGTAGCTGCACAATGAAAGATTAAAATCATTGTTTTACTATCAAGGTCTAAATCCAAATATAAAACACTACAGTAGTCCACCAATTGGGAAGACTATGCTTAAGATGAAAACAGCAGGAAAGATACTTTTGGTGGCAAATGGTAAAATAGTTTTCTGATTAGAGGATTTATTTTAAATCAAATGCATTTTAGAATTCATTTGGTAAAAGAATTTTCAACAACTTCCTAATGTTGTGGTGTATTGAAAAGTGTTTGGTAAAGCCTTCCAAAATAGTGAAAATTCCAGTCACTGTTAAAGTAGGCATTCCTTTATCTGGATTCCATCAATAAATAAGGTATTCTTTTAATTTTTTTTTGCTATTACTTTCAGGAAAAGACAAGTGATTTATATATATATTTAAATATTTTTTATTGAGTTCAGAGAGGAAGACATAGAAACATCCATGTTAAAAGAGAACCATGGATCGGCTGCTTCCTGCATGCCCCCTACTGGGGATAGAGCCTGAATCCTTGGCATGTGCTCTGACCAGGAATCAAACCTGTGACCTCCTGGTTCGCAGGTTGATGCTCAACTACTGAGTCACCATGGCCGGGCATGATTAATATATATATATTTTTTTTAATATTTTATTGATTTTTAACAGGAAGGGAGAGGGTTAGAGAGTTAGAAACATTGATGAGAGAGAATCATTGATCAGCTGCCTCCTGCACACCCCCTACTGGGGGATGTGCCCACAACCAAAGTACATGCCCTTGACCGGAATCGAACCTGGGACCTTTCAGTCCGCAGGCTGACGCTCTATCCACTGAGCCAAACCGGTCTCGGCTTGATTAATATTTTTTATTAGGATTTTTAAAGCAGCAACTTTCAGGTTCACTGAATCTGCTATCCCTTACATAGTTATTGTTACTGCCAAGGGATAATTGAGTTTCATAAGCCTGACCCTAGTATTATGATCCTGAGGATCTCCATTAGTAAGTCAGCTTCCAGTGTTCTGTATTTTAGTGTTATGTGAATTGTGTGGTTCCAGCTCTTTGAAATTTATAAATTCAACTATAGGTAAGAAGCCATCCACCAACGAGACTGTTCAGATAGCTGAAACAGCCTGTTCGTATCCATTGCTGACAATAGGGAGCATGGTTATTTTCGAGGAACGAGGATTGGAGAAACAAGTTATAAATAGGATTATAGTGTTCTCATGAGTGTGAGAAATATAGGAAACTTGATTTAACTCCTGATGTATTGTTCCACTTGTAGGACACAAGGTGCGAATACAAATGAGAGATAGTAAATCTTAAAAAATAAAGATGTTGAAGTGGTGGGCAAAGATTGGAAATCATCCCTCTCCTAAGGGCCACATCTGAGCATCAGTTGGAAATCAGACTGTCTAGTCTGTCAAAGCCTTTACTTTTTAGCTGTGTGTCCTTGACAAACGTCTGAACCACTCTTAGTCTGAGTTTCCTTATTTTAATGTAAGGAGAAAACATCTTGCATACAGTTTCTCTGATGGGTGTCACAATGGGTTAATGAGTCAGTGTATTGAAAAGTGTTTGGTAAAGCCTTAAACAAACTCCATGGTTCATTATACTGTAAAGTTTAAAGCTGAGCTGTTCCCAGTATTACTTGGTGTTTTCAGAGACCTCCAAATTGCATTTGGACAGTTTGAAAACTCTTCCCACCCCCCCACCTCCCCTTTGTGATGAGTAAATAAAGCTTCAAGTTTTTTTTTTTTTTTTTTTTTTAAATATATTTTATTGATTTTACACAGAGAGGAATTGAGAGGGACAGAGAGTTAGAAACATCGATGAGAGAGAATCATTGATCAGCTGCCTTTTGCACACCCCTTACTGGGGATGTGCCCGCAACCAAGGTACATGCCCTTGACCGGAATCGAACCTGGGACCTTTCAGTCCGCAGGCCGACGCTCTATCCACTGAGCCAAACTGGTCCCGGCAAAGCTTCAAGTTTTAGATTGCTACGTTTCATTTTCTCTCCACTCCTAATGGAATAGTTGATTTGTGACTCTCAAAAGCCGTGTTGTACGTAAATTGTCCTAGCTTCACTGTTTTGGGAATTTTTTTTCTTTAGATGTAGCTTGTAGCTGGCTAGCATTGCTGAAGTGGACAGGGCAGCCTGCTTGACTCAGGTCATGTTTGAGGTGAAGGGGGAAAAGTACAGGGTCTTAGAGGAAATGCCAGTTTTAAATGATAGAGGCATAAGCTTCAGTCCTCGTATATTAGCCTGTTATTTGAGCGTTCAATAATTATAGCTGGGAATGGGGGAAAAGAATCATTTTCAATGTAGGAAATCTTTGCACCTACCTGTTTCCACTTTAGAAATTACAATTGCCTTTCTTCACATTAATGAGGTTAATCCATGAAATGAGAATTTTTGTGGTAAGACATTCTTTTCAAGTAAACCTTAATTCTCCTTCTTACTGCTGCTGGGAATGTACTTAGGTTGTTGGGGAGAAGTTTTATTTTTCATTTTACTCTGAATGCTTTTGAATGTAGGAAAATATTCATAAGCATATATATATGTGTGTGTGTGTGTGTGTGTGTGTGTGTGTGTGTGTGTGTGTGTGTGTGTTTATAGTTTAAGACAATATATATATATATATTGTCTTAAACTATAAGTAGAGTATTATGTATTTTAAAAAGGCAGAGAATGACCTGGCTGGTGTGGCTCAGTGGTTGAGCACCAACCTCTGAGCCAGAAGGTCACAGTTCAATTCCTGGCCGTGGCACATGGCTGGGTTGTGGGCACCCAACCACAGCAGGGGGCATGCAGGAGGCAGCTGATCTATCAGTGATTTTTTCTCATCATTGATGTTTCTTTCTCCCTCTTTCTGAAATCAATAAAAACATATTAAAGTAAAGTAAATAAAAAGGCAGAGAATGCTTGAATCATTGTATCTAGACAGAGGCAGGGTTTTGTAGAAGCCAAACACATACTCATGTGGGAGGGTTGACTTAATGGTTGATACCTGAGCTTGTTGCAAGGTACAACCAATGAGAGGTCAGTCCATAGTCATAAGCTTATCCAGATGGGAGCTGTTTATGGTGCAGGTTTAGTGTTAAGTAAGGATCAGCCTTTGGTGACCAAAGGTATGTAGTGTGGAGTGGGGACAAGCAGTGATAGGTTTTTAAACCACTAGGTATAATAAATCAGGTTAGATTGTGATTAGCCATTGTAGGTAGGGATATTTCTCAATTTAAAATTGGAAAAAGCTCTATATAATGAAAGCATAATATGCAAATTGACTGAATGGCAGAATGACAGGTTGCTATGAAATATACTGACCACCAGGGGGCAGACGCTCAACACAGAAGCTGGGCTCACCGCTCGCTAGAGTAGCAGTTGTGGTGGGAGCCTCTCCTGCCTTCACTGAGTGGGGGAAGGGGGGTCCCAGACTGCCAGTGTCCCAGACTGCGAGAGGGATGTCTGACTGCCAGCTTAGGCCCGGTCCCGGGCCTAAGCTGGCAGGTGGACATCCTCTGAGGGGTCTTGGACTACAAGAGGGTGCAGGCTAGGCTAAGGGACTCCTCCAGTGTACAAATCTTGTGTACTGAGCCTCTAGTAATAATAATATTGGATCAGTCTTTGAGTCTTTCTCTTTTTTGTTCCTAGTTGAGATGTGCAAGTTTAGTATTCTGTAACTCTGGGTTATAATTCAATACCCTCAAGTCAATTTAGGCACTAGCTTTAATATATTTTGTTTCTATAATATTACAGTTGTTAGTATTTAAAAAACTTGGAGAAGATTTTAGTCAGATGATGTTGAGCCAAAGTTAGCATTGAGATTATGTAAGTATCAGTGTTTAAAATGTCCCTTGTATTAAATTATTACATTTGAGTTTAAAATGCAATTTTACTTCATTCATTTATTTATTGACTCAGGACATTTATTGAGTTCTAGACTAGTTTCTTTGTTAATGGAATATTTTATTATGTTCTGACTTTATTTTTTGACAAATGGAAGGCATTTTTGTTTACTTACAAAGGTATTTTTGCTCATATTTTTTGGAATGTTGTATAGAAAACTGTGTATGACCAACTCCTAGGGCAAGATGGTGGCAACTTTAATTCTTTGCTCTTTTATGAAATTTGAGGAATGTTAAAATTGAAGCACCTACAGGCTATGTTAAAAAGTAAAATTTTGCCCAGCTGATGTGGCTCCTCTGAACCAGGAGGTCCATGGTTCAATTCCTGGTCTGGGCACATATTATACATGCACAGGTTGTGGGCTCTATCTCCAGTTGAGGGCTTGCAGGAGGCAGCCGGATCGATGATTCTCTCCCATCACTGATGTTTCTATATATCTCTTCCTCTCTCTTTCTCTTCTCTGACAACAATAAAAACCCCACTATGCTTATGTTAGAAGTTAAGGCTTCTGATACATTCCTGTTTTGACTCTGGGAGATAAAGATTTTAATAAAGGCAACCAATCAGAAAAATTTAAGTTGATATAATACTAACACAGTATTATAAAATTATAAACAGTTCTCTGTTGGAATTATTGTCTAGAAAATTGTCTTTATACACGAGCAACTGCAGATTGTTTGAGAAATAATTGAAGATTCTAAAATCTCAGGAAATAACATAATTTAATTTATTCTTAAGGGACACAGATTCTCCACAGCTGATAAAAGAGGGGGCTCTTAAAGGTAACTCCATTGTTCTGGATATAGCTAATTAGGAATTTGCAATTAATCCAGACAAGTCTAGCATAAAGTTTGGCTTCCTATTTTATATGAAAAGGTTTTACTGTACCAAAAGTTTAAATAGATCATAAGTGGGATAGTTACCTAATTAGGAGAATAAACCACTTTGTAAAAATCAATTGACTTAAAAGCTGTGTAAAACTGCGGTATGGGTTGGAGCTAGTTCTACTGCTGGACTTTTTATAGAGATGCAGGGCCCTTGGAAGTTGTTTGACCACCATGAAGTAAATGCTGAATTACTACTCAATGTCATCACATGAACTAGGAACAGTTTACCAGCAAAAGTTAGTTCTTTATTTTTGTATGCAAAATAAATAACAACAAGCAAATATCCACCTTCTCCATTTCACCCCATCCCCACCGATAGACTTCATCTATGCTTATGGATTGTTTGGGGGTTTTTCTGTTGACATTTTTTGACAGTTTGTTAACTTCACCTGTAAGCACTTAATGGCAAATCAGTGAGAACAGGTGTTAAACATTTAAACACCTCTATCTCTTTTCTGCCTCAGGGTTTGGGCCACGTTGTGGAAAGTCTGTGAGCAGTATTTAGATAAGCTCTTTAGGCTCTCTCCTCCTCCACTTTTTCTAAAGGGTGGCCTTCCTGGGCAGGTTAGCTCCAGGTACTGTGTGAACTGACAGAAGAGTAAATTAAAAAAAATACTTTAGGATATTTACATCCAGTTACTCAGACATGTGACTTTTTAGGGGTTAGATTGACCAGGTCTTACGTGCAAATTATATGGGTAGGATACTTAATATATTTTTAGGATATGCTCCCTTTTCTCTTGTATTTTAAAGTAGTTTTTTCAACACGTTCTAAATCTCTTATTGTTTACATTGTTTAAGAATAAAATACTAAAAGACCTTAGATATTGCTGTTTCTGATATTTCTCTTGTGGTTTTTCTTAGGAAAAAATCACTCTGATTTAGAGTAATGGAGGTAAACAATCTGGATTAATGAATCAGAAGATACTAAAAGTATTATGAATTGGAACCCTTGTGTATTGGTGTTGGAAATGTAAAAAGATACCGCTGTAGTGAAGTTTTGCTGGTCCTCTAAATGTTAAACATAGAATTCCCTGGCAATTCCATTCCTAAGTTTATACCCAAAATAATTGAAAGCAGAGACTCAAATACTTGTACACTAGTGCTTATAGCAACCTTATTTAGAATATCCAAGACGTGGAAACAACTCAAGTGTCCATTCACAGATGAGTGGATGAACAAAGTGTGTTACATACATGCAATGGAATATTATTCAACTCTAAAGAGAAATAAAATGCTGACCCATGCCACAATGTGGATGACACTTGAAAATATCTAAGTGAAATGAGCCAACACAAAAGGATAAATATTGTAATGTTCCCACTTATCTGAGATACTTAGAATAGGTAAATTCATAGAGGCAGAAAGTAGAACAGAGATTACCCAGGAGTACAGGGAATAGAAATTATTGCTTAATGGGTACAGTGTTTCTGTGTGGGATGATGAAAAAGTTCTGGAAATGGGTAGTAAGTGTTATTTGCACAACATTGTGAATATACTTAATGCCATTGAATTGCACACTTAAAATTGTCAAAATGTTAAATGTTTGGTTATGTATACTGTACCGTAATAAATAAATGAAAAAATATTGAAGGGGATTTATTCCACATGATCTGTTTGCCTCTGTTTGCACCACCTTGATCTCCATGCCAATGTGCAGATAGCTCCCTCGACCTAACCCCCCACCCCCCAATCTCCTATTGCATTGTAAAGGGAGATTTCCCCCAGGCCATTTTTGGAGATCAGTTTCTTGATTTTACTGATTTAAATTTAAGAGGAGACTATTTAAAGAAGTAGGTCTCTGGAGGGGAAAAAATACATTTTAATATTTAGATGAACCATATAATTTTATCCACAGATCATATAGGCACATGCAGATAAACAATCTATCCTGAATTTCCAGGTGTTATTTAAAAACCAGGGAGTACAATTAGAGCTGTTATTTGTTCTACCTTTTAAAGATTAAATTTTTTTCATTTTTAGTACTTTAGGAAAAACTTTAATTTTTACTTATGGAAATAGTCCAAGTCATCTCAGCTAGTACTCATGTAGGAAATGCATTGTGGTAACATTCTTCTTCCTTAAAACAAATTGGAAGGGCATAGAGTGAAAGAAAGAAGCATGTGTTATTCTGTTTTATTCATCAGAACTTGTCTCTAGCATCTAATAATTTCATAGAAGTTACTGCTTTCTGAGTTTTGTTGTTTTGTTTTTGAGATATTGATGTTGAGTTTGGGTAGATCACTTAAGAAAAGATGGGACAGGATTTTAAAGTAATTGGATATAAAACTTAAACATCAGTTGTAAAGTGCATGTTAGGAATACTGAAAATAGACAAAAATTCAAATGAAAAAATTTAAGGATATATACAAATAACCATTTATGGGAAAAATTACATATTGAGCACTGTGCAGTATTTGCCACCCATAATAGTTTATTAATTTTTGAATTCCTAGAAAACAGTAGGAAGCTACAAGAGTATGATGCTAATGTGTATGCCTGCTTTGCTTTCCATATGAGTATATTATCTTTGCTTTCCATATGAGTATATTATCTTTGCTGTGTATGTAAATGGCTTTCACACCGTAGTGAGCCACTTTTGTGGTCTCCTAATTACTCTGGAGGTAGAATAATTAGAAACTGACATCAAAAGTTACTGAGTCACAGTCTCTTCATCTCTAGTAGAGATATGGAGAATTATAACATGTCCACAGCAGTCTTCATTGATTTTTGGCCCACTCAAAAGAAGTGTCACATTTCATTTTGTATATCCTCATTATATTCTAGAATCATCATTTAAGTAATTTATCTTTTTCTTTAAATTCTTTCACTTTATACTTTTTCAGAACACTTGTCTTTTTCAGTGTTGTCTGGTTGTCTCTTTGGCACCCTTACTTGAATGCAGAGATGATTACTGATTTAACTTAGCATCTTTCATGGTGAATTCCTGGGGTGGATGGATGGATAGATGGGTGTGCTATTCTATTTAATGAATGTGCCATTAAACTTAGTACCTCTCACCAGGCACTTCTACTTAACTTGATCTTTTTGAAGCATTGGCCATGTTGTAGACCTTTTTGTGTTCCCATCGTTTCTCTGATTTTCTTTTTCCTTCATGGTAGGGATGTAATAAATATTAAATTAAAACAAAGGCATGAGTCACCTTCAGTGCAAGCCTAGCTTTTCATTTATTGTTCTTTTAAAGAATGTTCTGCAGAGAATACATGAACCTTTTTCATGTCTATACCAGATTGCTAATTGGTTTTGAAAATTTGAACAAATAACTTTTATTTCTATTCCATAAGAATGTGGCCCTTGCTTTTGTATATTTTTCTTGTCTATTGGAGTCAGTCAGGAATTATAAATTAAGAAAATTATATCTCTACCATGAAGGAAAAAGAAAATCAGAGAAACGATGGAAACACAAAAAGTTCTACAACATGGCCCGTGCTTCAGAAAGATCAAGTTAAGAATTATAAATTAAGAAAATTATTTTTTAGAAAAGATAACTTCTCAGAGATTTGTGGTAATTTAAAATGACCCTCTTGTAGGCAAATCCTAGAAGGGAGACATTAAGGGGCAGGGAAGAAAAACAAACAATGTGCCTTGCTGTGAGATGTTGGGTGCCCACTGAGAGAGCTGATCCTGGTAGACTATTGGTCAGAGTCTTCAGTGCCAAACTAAGCCTTGGGGAAGGGTCAAAGAGCATGCCATGGGAACCTGAGGAGAATGGCCTCAGCTACTCGAGGTGAGTCTGAGGATGCCTGAGAAGAGAAGAATCTCTTAGAGCATTACAGGGGTGTTCAGGGCAGGTACAGAGGGCTCCTATTTATTATGTCTGGGGGGAATCCGGACATTTTTACCCAGGTTTCAGGTGAATGAGATGATCAGGCAAGATAACCAGGAAACCTAGGGAAATTGGTCCTTTAACCTGACCTTTTAACTTTTGACCCAGTGGTTGGAAGGAAGTGAGGTGAAAGGAGTACTTAGGAGACCAAAAGACTCTAGTTAGGAACTAGGGAAGAATTGAAGGGCTCTCAGAAGATTTTAGTATCATCTTCTTTTGAGTAAAATGATAACCAGCTCTTGGCAGTTTTATATAGAAATGAAGACACTTGTCATTTGTACACTAAACTTCCAAACACTGACCACAGTCAGATGTAAGATGTAGTAGTGACCAGCAGTTGTTGAGTGCCAGTCTCTCTCTCTCTCTCTCTCTCTCTTTCTCTCTTTTTCTTTCGTTCTTTCTTTCTTTTTCTTTCTTTCTTTCTTTCTTTCTTTCTTTCTTTCTCTTTCTCTCTTTCTTATCTTTCTCTTTCTTCTCTTTCTCTCTTCTTCCTTTCTTTCTTTTCTCTCTTTCTCTTCTTTCTCTTCCTCTCTCTCTCCTCCTCTCTCTCTCTCGTTCGCTCTCTCTCCCTCCCCTCCCCCCCTCCCCTCCTTCCCTCCCTCCTCCCCCCATCCCCTCCCTCTCATCTCCCTCCCCTCCCTCCCTCGCTCCCCGTCCCCTCTCTCTCTCTCTCTCTCTCTCTCTCTCTCTCTCTCTCTCTCTCTCTCTCTCTCGTCATTAAACTGACTCTGAAAGGTAGATATTACTTCTCTTTTCCTGTGTGTGTTTCTAGTATCTGCAGCAGAAGCTGGTGCTTATCATGTGTCCTATAAATGTTTGACTGGGATTAGAAGACATGTTCAAAGAGCTCTAAAAAGTTCCAAACTCACCCTGGACTGATTGCAGAACCTTTTCCAGCTGTATCACACTGCTTCTCAGTAGTTCACATTAAAAAATCTTATTTGTTCCCAATTAAAATATATATATTGTTTGTTCCTCCAGACTTGGAACAGTGTCTTTGTGTTTCCAGGTAGCTGAATGCTAAGTGTCAGATGAGTGCCTTTCATTTATTCAACCTGTCAATTGCCCAGAAACCCAAACTTTATCTTTGAAATAATAATAATATTCCTGACATCTCCCAGGAGGGAGGTTTCTCTAGATTGTTTTCTGTAATAGCAATTTAACTTTCGAATGAGAGAAACCAGAGAATAAAACTATACTTCGTAGAAAGACATATATAAGAAGTTCACTATAGTGAATGGGAAAAAGCTAGAGCATTTGGTGAAGAACTGGTAGTAGTGTCTTTTTTCAGACATCTGAAAACCTATGAAAGAGAGTCCTTTTCATTCAGTGGCAACAGTTTTGCCCATCTTGTGTCCTTCCCCTCAGTGCCTTTCACTGAAGTTGATTTATGTGATGATCGTGTACTTATTATTTGCACCTGGACAAGCAAGTCGTCCTGTTGCTCATGCTGACACTTTCTCTTCTGTGAGGTTCCCAGTTTGTGGCTTTTGGGTAGCACCAAAGGCAGCCTCAGGGATGGGCCGCACAGAACCAACTAGATCTGCCTCGTTTCTGTGAGCTCAAAGCACAGCCCATGTGGTTAATAAAAGGTGACCTCAGGATTCAGAGGAGTCCTGTGCTTTCCCAGATGGCCCAGGCTAAACCTGGGGAGCTGGCAAACCTAAATGCTTCCTTTGTTAGAAATCATGTAGCTCTCGACTCCATCTTTAGAAAGTGAGTTCACCGGAGGTGAGTTAAGGACAAGGCTCTGAAGTGGGACCTGACTTGCTTTCTTTGCTTGTGTTTGTGTGGGTCGTGCGTGTGAGGAGACCAATGAAGATGCAGCCCTGAGGCTGTTTTACCGAAAAACTGTTTGTGCTGCCTCGCAGAAATGCTTCTCAGGGCCCAGACGGAGCTCCGTGCTTCTCTGGGGAATGGCGAGGACTGTTAGAACCACCTTCTCTTGTTTCTCCAAACTTCTGTTCAGGAGAGAGGCTCTGAATGCTAACACTCGCAAGAGAGGGCGGCACCCCAGAAAAGTGATCCTCAGTGCTGGGCTGACCATGTCCCAGAGGCCTCTGCCTTATCTCCCTTTCAGGGCTTAATTTTAAAACATCTATTTTATACCCAAAGATGTAAAGGAAGCAGTTTTAAACATCTATAAACAAAGCAATATGTTTTAATTTTAGGATTAGGGCATATTCGTTGCTTATATTTTAAATTGCTTTGACCCTCTTCTATGTAACCCTTCATAGCCTTTTACCACTTTTGGCTAAAAGTGGAGCTTTACTTGTAATTTTGGATAAGGAGCACTAAAACTCTCCCATGTGTGTGTATTTATATTCCAGGGTGTTATAAAATCAGCAGCTTTGAGCTTCTTAGGAAGGAAGTCCAATTTAAAAAATGCTGTCTTTTTTTTTTTTTTTTAAAGAGAGCTACTGGAGGAGGGAAAAGGAATGGGTAACACTTTCTAAAAAAATTAGTGACACTATAACAGTTGCCCCTATTTCCCCCATTTGCCTCCCTTACCTAGCCCTCGCACCCAGCCCAACTCCTGGCCTTCGCCACATTATTATCTGTGTCCATGGACCATGCATATATGTGTACATGTTCTTTACTAATCTCCTCCACACTCCTCCTCTCTGAGCTCTGCCAGTCTGTTCCTTGTGTCCATGTCTCTGCTCCTATTTTGTTTGTCAGTTATTTTGTTCATTAGATTTCACATATAAATGAGATCATATGGTATTTGTCTTTATCTGACTGGCTTATTTCACTTAGAATAATAATCTCTAGGTGCCCCTATACTGTCAAAACTGGTAAGATTTTCTTCTTTTTGCAAAGGGTAGGACTCCCCTCCCCCCCCCTTTTTTAATAGCTGAGTAGTATTCCATTGTGTAAATGTACCACAGCTTTCTTATCCATTCATCTACTGATGGGCACTTGGACAGATTCCAGATCTTGGCTATAGTATAACACTGCTTAGAACATAGGGGTGCATATATTCTTTCTGGTTGGTGTTTCAGGGTGGCTTTAATTAACAACAGATAACTTAATTGACCTTTAAATCTCTTTATTAATGAAGAAGTGTAGTTATTTCTAGGTTTATTTGAGATATTTTAATCCTGCTATGTGATTTCTGTGCTGTAGTATTAACTGCATCTTAATGATACCTCTGACAATCTAAATTATTTTGAAATGTAGCCTTTTAGATTTTTGCCATTTACTGGTTATATTAAATTCAAACATGGAAACAGTGTTACTTCCTATTTATGTTTCACTTTCTGATTCTCTTAAATTATTTCGGTGTTCTCAGGAGTTTGTTCAAACCTACCAGGGCATAGCAACTGGCTAAAAAGAAAAAGGATTGAGGATTCAAATAAATTTCTCTACCTAATGCTTCAATTCACTTGGGGTATCTTTGGGTCCCAAGGTCTGCCATTAACTTTTGAGTTTTGCAAGTTTTCCTCCCTTGCTTTTGTGATGTCAGGGACTGTAGAAGTGAGTAGAGGAGGCTGGGGCAGGCCTGGAAAGGATGTAGCAGCCATGAAGGTGAGCGAGTTTGTTCCTATTTTGTTTCTCGTGGGATAAGTTTTCCAAATTCTAGTTTCCACTGAGTCATCCGTGAGTTCAGTAGAGGGACAATTGTATTCTGCCATCAGATGTTCTGCTTGGCAGATTAATGAATAGCCAGCCTTTTTAAAAAAACCCAAAGTGTTAAAAAAAACACTTTAAATACAGATCCCTGTGTTTGTATATCTTCAGTAACTTTTAATTTTAGCCAATAAATAACTTCCATAACATTTTTTTTCATTAAAAAGCATAGAATGATTTTCTAGAAAGTTGAATTCTGAGATTAGAGAAACCATTCTTCTTGGGAATGCTTTAGTTCTTGTCTCTATATAATAGCAGCTTTTCACATATGGCAAGGGAAACTACTCACTTAACTTGGAATTAATATTTTTGGTAAGAAGGTAAATTCTTAATCATCATTTATAATGGGATGACTAAGCCTATGGGCTCTGGAACTGAGACCTGAATTTGAGACCCCACTGGGCAGATTTCTAACTCTGACTTTGGTTAAGTTTTTCAATCTCAGTGGCTTTGTCTGTTGAAAGGAGTTGTTGTTAGGACTTTTGGGCTCGGCAAGTGCTTTGAACAAACTACTATCTTATTCTTTTGTCCACTGACTATAGACAGATTTAGTTGTTGGACATACTTCTTAATGGGATAATGGTTATTTAAAACTATTTCCCAGTTACTTTAAAAGTGTATAGGAATGCTAGCATTTATTTGTTTTGTTTTGCCAAGACTCCCTGAGTGTTCCTGGTTCAAGTGACAGTTTTGTGACTCATTGCTAAAGTCTTAATTGAGCTGTTTACCTCAGTAATGTAAGGTAATGTGGGCATAATATGAAAGAATATGGGTAGGAAGCACTTTTTTGGGGGGGGGAGGGGGAAGCATGTCTGAAAATAAGTGATGCTTCTACCAATATTTTTCTTCTTCCCTGCCCCCTCAAGAGAGGTGGTCCCTCTTTAAGTAGATATATGACAACTCTGCTTCCTCTCCTAAGTCTAGGATCAAAGGAAAGTTGTAATAAAGGAGAGTCACTCCCTCCCATTCCCTTGCCCCTTTTTTTGTGGATGTTGTTCTAACTGTGTTTAAGAGAGATCAGGCCTTGACATTAGTGGGTGAAACCACGGGGCCCCCAAGAGACCTGCCTTTCATCTCTGGGTCACCACCTCGGACGGCGTAAAGATGGTACTGCCGGGGAACAGTGAGGTTAAGACCTGGCAGTATTTCTAGAATCCGTAGCCACTTCTGCTGTTTATTATTCGGATGCTCATTTCTTTAGAATGACATCGAATGTTCTGCAGAGGTGTCAATGACTAAAATAGTTTGCTTTGGCAGTGCCCAGATCTCACCAACTTCTTGTAAATTAGAAGCCTAACTCCAAAAGAGTAAGAGAAGAAAAATAAAACTGAATTTTAGCTGGTTGTTTACTGGCAGGGTTGTTCCAGACATAAACACAGTTGAATGGAAAGGATAATAGGAATTGGAGCCTGTCTTGCTCTGAGAGTGAATGAGGCAGTGTTAGACCTTAATGTTGGAGAGGGGGAAAAATAACATTCACCTTTTAAAAAAACAAAACAAAACAAAAAGCCGGCAGTCAGTGCAGTCTTACTGATGAAAATGAAAGGTCAATTTCTTCAGTGCCCCACCTCAGTGCATGCCTTGGGCCACGTTAATAATGACAATCCTATTATTTTCTTGCAGTAGGCAGGAAATGCTGTCTACACCCATTAGACTTGTTTGAGTGGCCCCTGGCTGGAAATGAAGAAAATTTAATTTTCTAACTTGCAGGAGGGAGAGAAAGAATCATACAGTGCTACACAGAGGTTAGTTCTTGGGCTGGATGGAATAAAACCAGTGTCATTTAAAAATACTTGATGCTCTTAATCACAGAGACTTTTGGCCCTTCTCCACACTGAAATCATGAATGGACTTAAATGTAAATTGGATGTGTAGTAAACCTGTCTGAATAATGTCAGAACTGGCTCAGTTCTGGACTTTTTACCACCTTTGCAAACTGCCCAGGTTTCTCACATGTCCTACCTTTGGCTGGATACATGCTTGAAGGAAGGCTTTGTCACAGTTTTGTCTCAGAAGATAAATTTGCTTTTCAAAAGCAACATTCATGTTGAAAAGTCTCCTTATTCATTAGGCCAATCAATTACTTTGTGGTTTCAGTAACAAGAAAAAAGTTGGTATTAGTTAATGTTACAGAGAAAATATGTGAGCTTGTTCTTATATACCGTCATCAGTACCTTTCAGAGTTACATTCCCTAATCTCACGGCTCACTTGGATTCCACTACTTTTGTGTCTTTTGTTTAAGAATGAGATCTAAAAAAAATTTTTTTTTTTAAAGAGTTTGGTATCCCTCCTGTATCTTATCTCTACATTTTCTAATAAGGCAAAGCTTTATTTTTTTAAAGTAACATATTTTGCTTAATAGCTTTTATTTTATTTTATTTTTATATATCTTTATTGATTTCAGAGAGGAAGGGAGAGGGAGAGATAGAAACATCAATGATGAGAGACAATTATTGATTGTCTGCCTTCTGATGTCTCTCTACTGGGGATTAAGCCTGCAACCTGGGCATGTGCCCTTGTTTGGAATCTAACTTGGGACCCTTCAGTCTGCTGCCAAATCAACTAGGGCAAAGCAAAGATTTTTATTGCTATTTTGAGATTTGATTTATTGGGATGTTCTATTACAGATTTTCAGTTGGCATATAATTCATTCTTCTAAAAACACTCAGTACCCATCAGATAACACTCAGTACCCATCAGATCTTAAGTTGAAGGGACTTGCTGGGAATTATAGGAACAGCCAGAACTAAAAGAAGCAGGTTTTTCAGTCTTTATGTTCAGCGGAGGTAAAAGACGAAATCATCCTATTTTAATGGACCTATAGTTGACATCGTATAGAAACATACGGTGTTAGCATCATAACTGCAGGTCATTGTATTAATTTTGCATTGACTAACCATGTAGAGATTTCTCCTCTTCTTGTTAAAATTTTTTTCTTTATTGATTAAGGTATTACATATGTGTCCTTATCACCCCAGTGACCCCTCCCTACCCCTCCCCCCCACTCATGCCCTCACCCCCCTGGTGTCTGTGTCCCATTGGTTAGGCTTATATGCATGCATGCAAGTCTTGGTTTCTCTTCTTGAAATGATATATTGGAAAGGAGTTTCTAACAGCTTCATAGGGAAGAAGAGTAAACCAAAGGAGTTTTTATGAACACAGTCTTTTATTTTAGTCTTAATTCCTAAAATTGCTGGCAGTTTACCTTAAGTGATGACCATTTTTTCCTGACATCTTGCTTCTGGTTGCCATTAATATGAACAGAATTCAAAATGTTTATTCTCCTCATTTATTTGTCACTATAGTACTAAAAAAAAAAAAAAAAAAAGCAAAGCAAAGCATGAGATTCTTGACTGTTTCAATATCTATAGTTTTATGAACATATATGCATAGTACACATCTGGGAGGATATTTTTAAAATCCAAACTTATCTTTTCATTTTAAAAAGAAATGAGGCTTTCTGGTAGCCTTTTCCATAGTAAGCATCCCAGTGGTTGTATTTTTGTTGACACCTTTGAGATTAGTTCTTCTCAAGGACTCGTGACACTGTTTGCACCCCATTGGGTGGGAAGTTTCTAACTCATGTATGAAAAGAGTTAAAAGACTTTGAAACATTTTACTTCATATTAGAGTGTTTGGGAGTCAGATGTTTTGATTTGACAAAATTATTTTCTCGATTGGAAATTTAGATTTGTAATGGTTGTATGGATTATTAACCTAGCTGAAATCTGTTATAGATTGTCTAACCTATTTACTTAAAATATATGTGGTGTATTTAAATTTGGCAAGAAATCAGATCAAAGATACAAGTTTGCTGTCATTATTTATCTTTCTAAGTCCTAACGCAATTCATGTTTTGCCATGGAAAAGAAATCATTGACAGCATTATACCTGAGAGTCTATATAAACTTTCTTAACCTTTAGCATAATGATATTTTTTTTTCCAGGATGCTGACTGGATGATTGTGTACAAGGAAGTTCATCTAGAGTCCACTGAATTGACGCTTGTAGACAAATAGAGGGTTTGTGTGCCATTTATTCCTAGCGCTGCTCTTTTGAATGATTTGGTTAGTGAGAGCCTTCACTTTGAAATGTTTCAAACCAACTGGGCATCTTTTGACCTAAATGTTTCAGCTTTAGGGAATATATATTTGGATTTGCAAGAATGTGAAGATTTAGCCACGTAGTCAGTTTATATTAGTTGTAATAGGCCTTAAACCTTAACTGACTGATGCTTATTAAATACTGTTTTTTACAAAAAGTGTTTCCATCATGAAGAGAAGAGTCACATAGCGAACAGTGAACCTTCATATTGAACCAGTTGGCACTCTGTTATGTTCTCTCTCAGTATTTCCAGGACTCAGTCTTGTAGTGAACCTCTGAATAGGTATAGGTAATGAAATGAAAGATGGTGGATTTTAATTTGAAGTAGCAGATTCTTCTTTTAGATGTCAGTCATTCCCATTGCTCTGGGGTGGGTGGTGGTAGTGGTATGATCACAGTTGTAGATAGTTTTCAGAAGAGAATGGTGAAGGATAGCCTGAAGATAAGGCACATTTTTTATATTTTTAATATGGTTTTATTGATTTTTAGAGAGAGAGAAAGGATAGAGGATAGAGAGAGAGAAATGTTGATAAGAGAGAAACATTATTGATTGGCTGCCCCCTATTAGGGATTGAGCCAGCAACCGGGCATGTGCCCTGACTGGGACTTGAACCGTGACTTCTTGGTTCCTGGGTCTACTAAGGTCAACCAGTGAGCCACACCAGCTGAGCAAGGCACATTTTTGAATTGGGTTCATACTCAGGCTTCTTCCTGTGTTTCTCAGTCATGAGGCTGATTACTCACTCTGATGATAGAAAACCCTAGTGGTATACTCCACACTTTTTATTTCCCCTTTAAATGTACAAGATTGTGGGAACCAGTGCGCTATATGAGCCATCCATTACCTAATGCTTAGGGAGGCTGAGCTTAATCAGAATTAGTATGTGTTGATTCTGACTATAAAGATGTAGCAAGGAAAGGAACAAGGGGATTGCTAACTGTCTCTTCCACTAAAATAGAAATTTCTTTAACACAGGGACCATGTCTTTCCTTTTCCCTTTTTATACAGTGCCTGACAAACTATGTACTCAGTAAGTTTTTGACTTAAGTAATTGACTTAATTAATAAATTACTTAATGATGGAGCAAGGCATAATGTTTTGACATTGAGATATCGCGTGTTTGAAACCAGGAGAAAACTTGTTTGATTTTTATTTTAAAGTTATGTTCTAATTCCAATTCTTGGAAGTGTTTGAAAATTTTAATTTAAAATAATTGAAATACCTGAAAACGTGAAGATTGAAAAGATTTTTGGTGTTCAGTAATAGTGAAGAATTATTTGCCTTGCAAATAACAGAGACCTTCTCAAAGTAGCTTAAGTTATGTTGGATTCTTTGGACAGAAAGCTAGGGCAGTGTCCCTGGACCTCGTGAGGGTTTGGAGCCTTGGGAAGTCATTGGTGGCCAAAGTTGCTTTCTTCCTCTTTCCTTTTCTCCTTCCTTTTTTCTTTGACATTTACTTCATATTAATGTTGGATACTTCTACTAAACTCATAAAATTTTATCATTTTTTATTTTTCCTTTCAAAATGGCAGAGCCCACATGTTACTTTTAGTAATGAATTGAAGGTATGGATTTTAGATATATTTTCTTAGAGGCATTTGGTAAAAATACTTCCAAAGTTATGTAAAGGAAGAATGATTGCTGTTCAACAAAGTAACAATAATCTATACTTTCTTGTCTGTTTCTTTAAGATGAACGGCAGTGAGGCATGGTCAGGTTGATGTCTTCCCTTAAATCATTTCAAATTGCCCAGTCCATTAATTGCTTTGTTCAGTGGGCAGGAAATGGTTATGTTTGTACAAGTTACACAATCTTCACTAAGTCAGAGCAAGGAACCCATGAAGTCTCAGATCTTTTTTCCCCATATTAACCATTTGGTTCCACAAACTTATGCACGATGCATGAACCAGATTACTGGGGGACACGTACCAAAAGTCATAGTTTATTTTACTTATCAGAATGTTTAGGGATACCGAGGAAAGTGGTGCATGAGATGATCATACTGGTACTGAAGTTAAGTTTGAGCAGTTTTACTTCCTTAAGTTTCTTACGCATGTGGTGAAGGATGGCAATACCATGAAACATCAATCCCCACTTGCTTCCTCCTCCACCTTCCTTACAGGCCGTTTATAAATATATTCTTTTCTGAGGTTGGCAAGTTGTCTTCTTCTCCCCACTCCCACTCCTATGCCTGTTACGTATCTCTAGAACCCCAAACATCTACTTTTCTCCTTCCTAAAAGTGGAATTTTTCTGTTGACCACTATTTGACGATTCTTTTTTAAAAATATATATTTTATTGATTTGTTACAGAAAGGAAGGGAGAAGAATAGAGAGTTAGAAACATCGATCAGCTGCCTCCAACACACTCCCTACTGGTTATGTGCCCGCAACCAAGGTACATGCCCTTGACTGGAATTCAATATGGGACCCTTCAGCTTGCAGGTGGATGCTCTATCCACTGAGCCAAACTAGTTAGGGCTATTTGATGATTCTTTAAGGATTGTGATGGGCATTTTGCAATTTGAGCAGAGCTGATTTTATATATAGTATTTCTCAGTACTTTTCTGACTCTGCCTAATTGTTCATTCATGCATTCATCCTCTTATTTTGACTTCTATTATTTCCTGAAGCCCTGGATCACTGAAAGAAAATATAATCTTAAGTAAATAATGAACAGAGGTCACAGTGATAAAGTCTGAATGAAAAAAATGAAGTGAATTTAGTGGAGTCAGAAAATAGTGTTCCTCTTTAAAACATTAGCTATCTGTGACTCCTTTGAAAGGTGGAATTGCTATGAGCTACTGCCCCAAAATCATGTTTATTAAGATTTCTTTTGAATTATCTATTGCTATTCCTTCCTTGTATATTTTGCTTCTTTTATAACTTGTTAAATATTTACAAAACAAGTCTTGATTTTTATATCGATATATTTCCCCAGTTTTCTTCAACTGTTCCATAGTTCCTTAAAATTACATAGCATTCTTGGCCTTTTCTTACAGCCTTTTTTTTTTTTTTTTTGGCCATTTACCAGATCATCCCCTTCACCTCAAAACATCTCCACAAAGTCCTGCTTTTCCTTGTATGTCTTCCTTCCTCGAAATTTTACAGTTGTTGGTGCCCTCTCCTCCTACTCCATTCTTCCCAGCACTTTCCTTTGATGATGATACTTGCCTTGGAATTTCTACTAGAGCCTGTTAAACCCTTTGGGAGAGGCAATTCTGTCAGCATTCAGTTCTCTTTGTCTTCCATTCCTAAAGACTAAGGACAAAGAATCCTCCCAGTGCATTCCTGTGCCAGGAATCTGCTCTAAGGTTTCTGCTCTCATTTTCTTACCTGGCTCTGAATTCTCCGAAGATGATGCCTGATAAAATTGCCCAGCTCTTCCCAGTTCTCAGAGTAGAACACAAAGGTTCCATTTCTGTAATGATTACAGGATGCTTTGAAGGCAAACAAACAAACAAATAAAATAGCTTCTCTTAAGAGGTGAGCTGGGGTAAATCAGGGTCAGATGATCTCTAATGACTTCCAGCTCTCTTATTCTGAATCTGTTAATTTATCTTCATGGAAGAGTTTGTTCATCAGAAGGGAAAACCCTTTCTTGCCTAGTTTATATTTTTAAAATTTATAATCTATCTTCAGTTAAATTTTGCAATCAGCGGTTAGCTTCTTTTTACTCGTCTGTAAAATTCCTTACAACTCATCTTTGTAAGAAACAGTCTGCTACCAGATAAAATTTCAGATTGTTCCGTTTTAAAGTGTTTTACTAGAAAAGATAAGATAATGGAAAGTGTGCCTTCAGAGATAGCTTTCATGTCTTTGAAATTTGGACCAAAAAATTCTTGCAAGAAGTCTATAGCCAATGCTGGCTCACATTTTTCTACTCAGTATGCTGAGGGGAAGATTATCAAATTTAAGCCTCTGAGCTTTCTAGTTGCTCTTATTATCAGTGACATATTACATGAAATTGTCTTTGAACTTTTCAGATTTACATTTTTAGCAGAGCTGTTGAAAACTTTGATTTTCATTCACCATCACTGTACGTAGCTGGTTCATAGTAGGTTCTCTTGGTTTATTAGATGAAGAAGGTGATCCTGTTGGTCAGTGGGGTTTAGAAAGAAATCTTATCCAACTTCAAAGATCACCATTGATCACCTCTTTTTTCCTGTATATTATGTGATTCCATGTTTATTGCAACCTAAATGTATAAGGTTGCAATAAACATGGAGTCACATTTATGCTTCATTCTAGTTTAGATATGACTCGTTTTAGTGAAACTTGACAGAAGGTCCTACTTTCTATCTGTGAAATAGGGTAATAGGATCACACCTGAAAAAATCCTGCCTTGGTCAGAAGTGACATGATCTCTATTCAGTTTGAGTATTGAGAAATGGGCAGATTTATTTGGAAGCACTTTGCTTTTACTACATGTATCAAACTGAATAGGATACGAGGTGCTCCCTTTGGCTATGCATTAGCAACGTGGCAGTTACTGACCTGTCATTTACTTTGAAAAGGAATTACAAAGTTTTGGCCTTATGCCTACAGTAGCTCCAGATGGTCAGAAGAGATTTTTGTACTAAAGTCAAAGAGTTTACTGCAGTGATAGAATTGGGCATGGCATGTTTATACTAGTATTAGCACATTGACTTCCCACTTTATTCCTCTGCAACATTGTTCTTTTCGTTCCTTTTTCCCCTGAAGGAGTAAAGGGTAGAAAATGTCCCTTTAGAGTTACGGATTCTAATATTTGGCATTACCTTTGTTCTTGTTGGTAATAATGAAGAGGTATGATAGAGTTCCTTTGTACCTCTGATATTATTTACAAAGGATTCATGAAGAATCGCCAAGATCATTCTAGCTGATTTGGAAATGGGGGTTACATGTGTTTATCTGATAAATTGACTGTTAGCCCACAACTGTTAGTGGCTTTCCTTAGTTATTTGGCCCATCTCTAATGGAGCTAGGTGCTACTGCAACTCTCGTGTTTCCCTATGATTCTGTGGTCAGTAGGTTAGTGATGAAGTATAGGTGTCCCGTGTAGGTGGGAGGTAGGACCTGGGGAAACGAGCAGTGATGAGGTCATGGTATTTGCCAACAATTGCCAGCCTTTGCTTTTCTGGGCACCAAAGCTTAAGTTCCACACATGACCGTATGAACGTTCATGTCAATCTGGAAGGGGAATGATGTGATTCCTATTTTTCTAGATCAGAAAACAGATTCAGAGTAACAGTAATCTGCCCGAGATAATAACTAGGTAATTCTTGCTGTCTGCTCACATACAATTTTGGAGGAATGTATTACAAGTTTCCTGCCCTCTCAGGTTAGAGGTATCTTCAGCTTCAGGAAATAAAGCTTATTTTCCTCTGGGAAATTTGGGGCTTGGCCGCGGATTTTGTAATCAAAGAAAACACGATAATTTCAAGAGAAACATCGAAAGTGCTTTATTCAAAGTATTTTCCATCACTAGCTACACATTTCCCCCATCTTTCAGGAAATTTGTGGAGGCCTTTTAGTAAAGCCCGGTCACAAGGTAAAGATTAAGGGTCTAACCCTACCAGCTGCGCCTCCCACACTGCTTTCAGTTACTCTTGTGGTTATTGAGTAACTTGGTGAGTTTGAAGAACATTAACAGCCTTTATGTCTTCGAAGAAAATGCTGCACAAGAGGAAGTGACATTAAGTTGTATACCACAAAAAAGAATTTTTTATCTATTTTCAGATTTTGGCATATAAATGAAAAACAATGAGAAGATACAAGATTTTGATTATTGTATTCTTGATGGATGGCCAGGTATTTGACACAATAGCTTTTGAAGCACTTTCAGTGAAAAGTGTAGATTGATGTTCTTCAGTAAGCACACATCCAGTCAGTATTCCTTTACGGTGGGCTTCATGGTGTGTGCCAGCATGCCCTTTCTCAGATTGTAGCTCCTCCGGAGTTGCTGCTTTGGATGGGAAAGTTTCTAAAGGGTTGCTTCCCTGTGCAGACCTAAGACTTGCTCACCAGTCTCCTGCCCCAACTATGTCTCTTAAGAGCTACCAGAATCCTCTAGGCTGTTATTCTGCTTCCTAGTTTTTGTTTTAGATCTACTGTTTAGATATTGTTCAGACAGCATTATTTTTCTATATATGGCATAGCACTGTAATTAGTGCAAGAGTTCTTTGGGATTGTGTCCTAAACTGCGGGAACACCATGTGCTGGTTGACGTGGTTTTTGAAGTTATGCTGCCTTTTGATGAAGAGGATCAAAGTGGAGTGGAGGTGAGTTATGGGGCTAATGTAAATCTTGATCTCTGAGGCTTTTCCACATTCACAAAGGCACCAGAGTGGGTCTCTGCTTTTTGTTGTTGTTACTTTATTACAGTTATGAATGAAACATTAATGCTATTATTTTATAAAAGATCATAAAATAAAGGTACACTTTCTTAGTGTTTCACATGTTAAAATAAAAAAAACAAAACAAAAAAAACAACCACCGTGAACCATGAAGCCACAATTACCTCCAGAGACTCTTATATGAAAGACTAGGTTTTTGGTGCAGTCTTTGCCACCTGTAACAGGAGAGTGAAATGTTATCACGGTGGAAAAATATAACTTAAGGGTCTTATTATGAGACAGTGAAGTTTATATCTTGTTAGGGACTTGTTCAGGAGTAGTTAGAATTATAGAACAGGGTCTTTCAAAGACCTTGCAATACCATTAATTTTCCCTGCTATTTACCCTCATGATTTATTTAACACAATTTAGAGGTTTCCCTCTCCTGTTTCTGTTGAAGAGACTTCCTCTGAGAGTTCATGGTAGAACACGCGTTTAAAGGGACCCCTCATACAGAGGGTGGGGTGTTGTCACTGTGTCCAGTTGCCCACTGTGGCATTGGCCAAAGGCTCCTGAGAGCAGAGAATGTTCGGGGCAGCGTCTCCCAGTGCCGCTGCTCAGGCAATGTGCCTACTTCTGTTCCTATTGCCTGGCGCCTACCCACTCTTCCTCTGCCCCTTAGTCATAGGGCAACTGCCTTAATTTTAGTTCTACATCCCTGGCACTCAGGCTCTTTCTAGTGGAACTCATCTTACCATAGGCCTTTCCAGGTGCTGCTGTTTTGTCTTTATACTCGTGTCATTAGCTATCTGTCTGCTGTCCCACCAGGCTCAGATGCTGGACTCTACTGGAGGGATTGTAGGTTCACCTTTGATATTTGCAATATCAGCTGATGCTGTACCAACTGAGTGAGAAAGCACATGGAATAGGAAAATAATAAACTAGTGATGTGCTGGCCACAACATGGCTTCCACACTCTTAATATGCATTCCTTCTGTGTCATTAAACATTTTACTTGAATTAGTATGTGTTTCTCTCCTTCTGAACCACTGATCCAATATTTGGGTCACAATGTTTTTTGAGGAGGACTCACTTATTATGGCAAGACTAAAAATGTAAGGAAATTTAGCAATAATAATAATAATAATAATAATAATAATAGTAATAATGAAAAATTGAGAACTTGCTTGTGCCAGACACTGTTTTTAGTGCTTTATGTGCATTTTCCATTTACTCCTCCCAGCTTTATGAGGTCAGTATTTTATCATCTCCATTTTGTAATTGAACAAACTGAGGTATTTACTAGGTGTACTGCTTAATAATGGCTGATTTTGTAATCAAAGAAAACATGATAATTTCAAGAGAAACATCAAAAGTGCTTTATTCAAAGTATTGTCCATCACTAGCTAGCTACACACTTCCCCCATCTTTCAGGTAATTTGTGGATACCGTCCCAATAGAACTTTTCTTGTTTTGAGGCAAACCATTCAGAGACCCAATTTTTCACTTCTTTGTATGTTTTAAGGTGCTGCTCAGAAAGTGCATGTGCCATTGATCTGAACAAGTGGTAATCTGAAGGAGCAAGGTCTGGTGAATACAACGGGTGGGTTAGTAGTTCCCAGGCAGGATCTTTTAATGTGTCTTTCACTGGTTTTGAAGTATGTGATGGTGCGTCATCATGAAGCAAAATTACTTTGCTGTGTCTTCTGGCACATTCTGGTCACTTCATGATCAAAGTGTGGTTCAAATAGATTATTTGTTGTTGGTAGTGATCAGTGTTATCGATAATAGTTTCACTTGGTTTTAGCTCATAATACACCATACCTTCCTGATCCCATCAAACACAGAGCATTGTCTTCTTTCCAAAGCAATTTGGCCTTCAAGTCGATATTGGTGGTTGACCTGGATCAACCCATGATTTTGTGCATTTGGAATTCTCAGAATCTACTTTTCATCGCCAGTCACAATTTGATGCCATTGAAGCAGCATTTTATTGATGACTTTTGGGTTTTCCATTTGTCTTTCATTCAGTTGATGTAGCACCCATTTAAAATCTTTAAAATCTTTAAAATCTTTTCCTTTAAAATCTTTTCCATTGCTTGTAGTGATCAGAAATTGTTTGCTGAGCAATGTTTAAGCTTTCTGCAAGTTGTTTTTGAGATTGATACGCATCTTCATGGAATAATGCTTGTAATTGTTGGTCTTCAAACTTTTTCAGTTGACCTGGAGGTCCTTTGTCTTTCACATTGAAATCATCACTTTTAAAGCCTTTAAACCAGCGTTCACAAGTATCTTCAGATGGAGCACGTTCAGCATAAGCTTCCCAAAGTATATGATAATTTTTTCTTCAAAATAACTAAAACTTCCCGCAAATGCTCCTTTTTTGACACAAAATTCGACATTTTTAAGCGTAAAAATACCTATTATCTTAACACCTTCAGCAAATTTGACATGAAGTTTTGAAGCTTGCTGTCAATACAACAGAATAGTATACATATCAAATCGCATATATATCAACATATGTGTAATCACCTATTGAAAAAAATCCACGTTATTAACCCGTACACCTAGTAGAGGGCAAGCAACTTGCTTGAGGTTAAAAGTTAGTAAGTTGTTGAGTCGAGATTTGAACCCAGGCAGTTGTGGTCTTTAGGTAAATTGTGTAGGATAGGAGAGGGCAAAATAATAACATCTCCATGAAACTGCATATTGCTCTGTAAATCTTTTCTGTGTTACACATTACATTGTCCTCGTATAGTTTTTTGCATCAGCCTCTTGTGCTTTTGTTGAGTAATGTCTCTGTCAACTTCCTTGACCTGGTAACTAGCTGCCTTTTGAGATTTGTCATACGGGAGGGTAGCAACATTTAAGCAACACATGTCAGGAGATGGCCTTGTGTTGGCTGCTCCTTCCATGGGAAGAAGACAATTTTGTATATCTGAGTGACATCAAGTCAGTTTCCTTGGTATGTATTTATTCATTTTACTTTGCTAAATAAATGTTTTATAAAATTTTTCCTGGCTTTTGTATGGCTAGACTCGCAAATATAGGGTTAACACTTCAAATAATCATTAGTGACTTAAGTCATTGTATATATACACTGAGTGGCCAGGTTATTATGATCTCTGAACGTATAATAATCTGGCCACTCAGTGTATGTGTGTGTGTGTGTGTGTGTGTGTGCGTGTGTGTGTGTATTTGAGGCCTGGTGCATGAATTCATGCATGGGTAGGATCTAGCAGCCTGGCCATGGGGAGGGGACATGGGCAGTTGGCTAGCCTGCCTGCTGGTTGAACTCCTGGTCGAGAGGACAATTTACATATTAATCAATTTAGATATACACTGAGGGGCTAGATTATTATGCATTCAGAGATTATAATAATCTGGCCACTCAGTGTATATATATATCTTTCATCTGATGGACCTGCCTTTGTTTCTGAAATCTTCAGAATCACTTTTTAGATTACCTTGGAGGCCTCACCCAGTTGTGCCTAGATGGCTCAGAGAATGGTGTTGTGGAATCTGGCTGATAACTCCATTTAGTCCTCTTCATTGATTCTTTCTCCCTTTCCTATTCAAAGTGGGAGAATACCCTGAAAGCATTTTTAGAGGGGCTACTAAAGCAGTTTACCAGCTGATGCTTTTTAAAAAAGTTAACACATTCTTTTCCAAGCAGTTTTCTGTATATTGTCTATTGCGACATTTTCACAGAACTCATGGAAATAAAGTATTTTATTATCCTAGTTTACAAATAAGAAAACCTAACCTGAGTGTGTGCCTTTTCTCAGCAAATAAAAAGGCAAAAATCAGGCAACAATTCCAATTCCAATCTTCTGATTCCAGATCCTCTTTTCTCTTTTCTTTCTATTGCACTAAGTTGTCTCAAAATTGGCTAACCGCTACAGAAACTGTGCAGGTGCATATCTCTTGTACTTTCAATGATATGAACATAAAAATATTTTCATCATGCTAACAATTCCCAGACTGTTATTAGATTATTTTGACATTCATTTTTATAAATGGACAATGGAGTTCAAAATCACTCAAGTTACCATAATTGTGTAATTATAGATGTTCTAGTACTAAACTGGGATCCATCAACATAATGCATCCTCTTGATAGCCAAAAAAAGGCACATCTTGGAGTCAAGAATTATGACATTAAAAAAAGACCTTTGGCAATTTTATGGAGGGTGTTAGCTAATCTACTTTGTGGTTTTCTTTCTGTGGAATTGGTGAAGAAAGTGACAAACAAAATCCAAAACTAAGTCACATGAGAGAATTAACACTGAGCATACAGTTGTTTGCGATAATCATGAATTCTGCCTCTAGTGGTTGATGGGAGAGGAGTGACTAGCAGAATGGTAGCACTTTTGACTTTGCCTGGTGACTGTGAAACTATGTACATTGTTATGACGCTTACCTTTTACTTTAAGCAAAAATCAAAAGCAAACTAAAAACCCCACAAACGTTATATTTTTCTTAGGTTAGATTTTTCTTTAATTTGCAACTATGACAAATTTTAAACATACCCAAAAGTAGAGAATAGTAAGTAGGTCCCCATGTTCTTGCTAACTAGGCCCAACAACCATCTAATCTTGGTGAGTCTCCTTTCACTTTACTCCTGACCATCCTCACTTGCTGCTGTAATATTGAAAGCAAATCCTCCACTCTTATCATTTAATCTCTAAATGTTTCAGTAGTTTTTCAAGTCAGGTCTTTCAGAAGTGTATTTTCTTCTGATTTCAAAAGATTTTCCAAATGAAATAGTGGGTTGTTTCTTTTGTTATATAAATAACAAAAGAAATTATGCAGAGTCTAACTAATAAGCACTTTTCAAGTTGAATTTTGTTTTAGCTGACAAACTTTTTTTTCTTCCTGAAATGGGATGGGATGGGGAGGTGGGGGGCAGTTATCCGCAGTTAATAAACAAATGGTGTATTTTGGTAATGCTAAAAATTTGCTTATTTTTCAGAATTAATTTTTTTCAGTAAGAATAAAAAATATGTTTCACAAACTTTTCACCTGTTGTGTACGACCATAGTGTTCTTCAGCTTTGTTTTAATGTTTTTAATCTTTACATTTTCCAGCTACTTCAAATAGGTTAAACAAGAGTGTACCTTAAGTTTAGGCAGTCATTAATATAGACTCCACTGATTTGGGATTTTTAGTAAGTTGGATATAACTTTAATAGCATGTTTTCATTCAAGAAATGTATTTGCTATAATTGTCCATGGTTATTTGAATTCTCAAGTTTTATAGAATTAGAAAATGGATTTATGTGCTCTATTTATATGCATACAGTTAAAATATATTTATATGCTCTGACTTGGAAGACTAACCTACTTTATGTATTTAATTAATTGATTCATTAAGACTTAAATTTTATTATAATCAGAGTTAATCTTTATTCTGTCAGGGTGAAGAGACTACCTTGTGAAAGGTGGTGACATTTAAAAGGCAGCTTTTGGCTAATGAATCTTATCTTTTCTCTTAAATGTCCCAAGATAACTTTGGAGACTGGTTGTTACAGGCAGTCACACATACTAAAAGAAATAAAATACTCATTAACTATTATATATAAGGCTGTGAGCATTTTTAAGGCTCTGAAGCATACTATAGGGCTTAATAATAATAACAGCAAATATTTGCTTAGTGCTTGATGTTGTGAGCACTTAACTCATTTAATTCTTACCACAGTCCTGTGAGGATAGGTGCTGTAATTACGCTTGTTTTACAGATAGGAAACTGAAGCACATAGACTCTTAGTAACTGGTCCCATCCCCAGCGCCAGTAAGGGGTTGGTTACAGTTCAGCAGTTGGGCTTCAGGGTGCCTGGCTCCTAACAACTCTGCTAGAGAGCTTCACTTGGTTTGTGAGGTAAAGTATATGCTCAAAAATTGTCCCTTGCATTTTCATCAGTGAGAATATGGTATTTTAGAGCAGTGCTTTGTTCAATAGAATTTTCTGAATTGATGGAAATATTCTATCTGCATTATCCAATAGGATAACCTCTAATCACATTGGGTGCTTGAAATGTGGCTTCTGTGCCTGATGAACAAAATTTTAAATTTTATTTCATTTTCATTAACTTATATAGCCATATGTTTTTTATAGTGGCTTCAAGTATCAGACATTGAAGTTTAAGAGACCTGGGAAAATATACAGTTTGCATTTTCCCTGGTAATGACAACATCTTGACATTTTATGACTGTCAGTATCTAATCTCCCACGAGTAGCCAGTGGTTAATCATTAAATAGTAATGACTTTAATGAGTGAAAATATTTTTACCAATCAGATAATTTAATGCTTAGAACCATAATGCCTAACAGCAAAATCCTGTTTTGATTGCCGACACAAGAGATAGTCAGCCTCCACATCTGAAGGCATCCCCTTGTTAATTCCTCTGTAGCCGAGGAAAAGTTGCTTTAACAATCCCTTAAGCTTTTCAGCCTTGGAGAGGAGTACTTGCTTTGTGAAGAGTCCAGTTCCTTGGTTGGTCAAGCTTAACATCAAGGGATGATGACAATATAGCAAAATGGACTTTGTGGGCCAAAAGCAGCCCTTAAGAAGCAAGCATTTAGCTTTTGATCTTCCTCATACAGCCTGCCTCAGTAGAATTGTGTTGACAGAGCTCCCATCTACGAAAATACAGCAAGAAAACTCGATGCTAATGAAGCCAGGTTTCACTTCAGATGCGACCACATAAACTGTAGTATTGATGCCTCCTATAATGTGCTTTCATCTAAGCCTTTATGAGGCACTTAAACCTAATTATTTTAATCTTTTCTTTATGTTAATGAAAAAGGCCAGAGTGGCTCTTTCCATCCACTGCGGTGGGGATCTGAAACGCAGGCGAGCAAAGCCTCCAGATGGTGGCGGGGTTTGGACCTTAGCCACTCAGCAGATATAATTAAATATGTCTGCATCCCACATTTAGCTGTTCTAAAACAGACATTCTCTTTGTTTACGTGATTGAACTGTTATCATCGGCGCTTAAGCGAAGGGCTAGAAGTACTATAGCCAGGTGCTATAATTCAGCTACTGTGTTCAGTGCAGGGTCTGGAACGCTGCTTTAAAAAGTTAGTGTGAAGAGAAGTTTTTGTCAAAACATTGAGACTTAGCATAGCTTTGGTGTGTTTTCAACAGGTCCTGTTTGCTCAGTCCCTATTAGTAATTCTCAAGTGTAGCCACATTAGAATGTAGAGAGCTTGGTCTGGGTGTGAAAGTGGGTTGGGACTTTAAGGCAAAAAGTATTGAATAGTCAATGAAACATACCCTATTCCTGGCCCCAGTATCAGCTTTTAAATAACTGTTTAAAGGTGGGCAAATCATTTAGTTATTGTGGACTTGGACTTTTCCTCTTGGTTAAACTTCTTTTGGGATGGGAAACCACCTATCACTGGAAAGTGATTTGACTTCTTAAAGAGAGTGATGGTAGTGTAGCTATGACGAGTAAGTCTCTATGTCTATACTGACTGCTTCATTGTCAGTCAACTCTTCATTTATATTTAAAAAATTTTTATTGATTTTTAGAGAGAACAGAAGGGAGAGGGAGAGGGAAACATCGATGTGAGAGCAGAACATCAATAGGCTGCCTATTGCACACCCCCTATTGGGGATGGAGACCACAACCCAAGCATGTGCCCTGACCACGAATATAACTGGTAATCTTTGGATGCATGAGATTACACCCTACCAACTGAGCCACACAGGCCAGGGCTCTATTTACACTTTTAATGATGATTTAATTTAGCAGGTGACCATTATTTAAAGGCATTGGTGATGAAATTTTCTCATGAAGTCACTATAGAGTATGTTCTGTAGTTACCTTTTCACTGAGTTAGCTTTGTGATGGATTAGTAGCTTATGTAAGACATGTTTTATGTCTTCCTCTTCATGAGAAACTGTCATTATTTTAGCCAGAGAAAGAAATCACTACCCTGGCTGGTTTCCTTACTACATGGCTCTTAAGAACTGTTCTCTTTTTGAAAACCAGCCTTCCATCATGAGTTTAGGACAGTGTTGTGCTGCATCTTCAAGCAAGGGTTGCATCACAGGATGATAACTCTGGAGGAGCACTTTATCTAGTTACTAGAGGCCCGGTGCACAAAGATTCCTGCAAGAATGGGCCTTTCTTCTCCTGGGTGCTGGCATCGCCTTTGAGCCAGCCCAGAGCTGCCTTTCCACCTTCCCAGGCTTCTGAGGCCTGGAGGGGTAGGGGCAGAGCAGAACACCTGCATCTTGACCCGGCCCTCGGCACCTGTGTATGCAAATTAACCTACCATCTTCGTTTGGTTAAGGACTGGAAAAATAAGGCAATTTAAGTCTGTTTTGAGATACACAGAAAGGAAGTTATTTTGTGACTATTGGGCACGTGAAACTTGGCAGGACCCATATCCATTAGTGGCCACAGTTACATGATTGATTACCTGTTGGGGAGCTTATTCCAGACTTACATCTGACATAATTGATGTTGTCATCAGTGTCAAACTACTCACCCTGTCCTGCCAGCTTCCTTCCAATAACAAAAATTTCTTGCCTTGCATGTGTGAATGTTTGACTGTATGTATGTGTAGGAATTAGAGTTTTAACCATGATCCAGTCACAACTCTTTGAACTTATTGGTTTTAATGAAACATTAGAAAAATGGAAGATTCCATCACTTATCCACTGTCTGTATTTGAGAAACCTGTAGGTTTCTTCTCACCAAATTAAGAGGCAGAGCGAGAGAATTGTCCTAAACCCGTGGTCGGCAAACTGCGGCTTACAAGCCACAATGCGGCTCTTTGGCCCCTTGAGTGTGGCTCTTCCACAAAATACCATGGCCTGGGAAAGTATATTTTGAAGAAATGGCATTAGAAGAAGTTTAAGTTTAAAAAATTTGGCTCTCAAAAGAAATTTCAATTGTTGTACTATTGATATTTGGCTCTGTTGACCACTTCTCTAACCCATGTAATCTTATGCTTAGGGCCTAAAAGAAACATAGAGACAGACAGGCCTCCAAAACTGGGACAGTGACTTAAAAACCTCAAGTAATATAACTCTTAAAATTTTGCCGCTGATTCTTCATGTAAGTTCATGTTTTCCTGAGGAGTTTGCTCTAGGAGTCATTTTCTCTTATGAAAGGAAGTGGAGGGTCATGAAAATGTGGGTGGGACTGGACTGGTAAGCAATGGTGTGAGCAGGTCTTATTAATGCTTCCTTTCTACTTTGCTACAGATACTTAAGGATTAGGTGTTAACTTCTCTTTATGGGGGGGAAACATGGCAAGAGGTGTTCCTATTTCAAAGACTTAAGTTCTGCCAACTATCCCAAGGTGGACTTTATTTCTCTTAGTTAGGGTTTTATGTCAAAAGGATGTTATTCCTTATCTTTATGTCTTACAAAACTTTGAATGATGAGGTCTTTATTTTAGTTTTTCCTTAATGGCTTTTATCATGTTCAAGATCCTGAGCTCTATAAATAATGACATATATGTAAATGAAATCCCTATTCTTTTATTCTAAAAATTTACAAATCTGATCATCAAAAGATAAGTACAATACTTTGTCATAGTTTCATATCAAATAATTTTAATCTATAGGCATCAGAGAGGCCATTGTACTTAGTGCCAAGACTCCCTCTATGACATCTTGACATGGTCACCAGCCTGCGCGAGAGTCACTGTGACCCTCTGACAACTAGTTGGACTGGTTGACGAAACCAGCTTCCAGTCCTGGTTCTGCCCCTAATTACCAGTTTGGATTTAGATATATTCACCCTTATGATTAATGAAATAAAGGAAGTAAGTCAGGTGGTAACTGAGATTTCTTTCAGTTCTTAGTCTGTATGAATATCCACTGGTAAAGGACTTCAACGTTAAGAAGTAATCAGCCCTGGCTGGTGTAGCATAATTGGTTGAGTGTTGTTCTATACAGCAAAAAGTCACTGGTTTGATTACAGAAGGCAACCAATTGATGTTTCTCTCATATTTGATATTTCTCTCTCTCTCTCACCCTTCTTCTCCCATTCTTCCTCTCTTAAAAAAAAAAAAAAAAAAAAAAAAGCTGCACTAGGAATCTGTCACAAGTTGACCAGCTTTATCCAGTACCATATGGGAAAAGGCTAGCCCAATTTGTCTAGCTTAACTATTAAAAAATAGAAAGTAATGAGTTAATCTTTTTTGACATCTCTAATTTTTATATTTAGCTCAAATTGCCATGGTTAAAGATAGACTTTCTATAGCACTGCTATTTCATGTGTTTTGACTGGGACACACATTGAGACATGTTTCACCTTGCATCCCGTAAACACACATGCACAAAAATATTTATATACATAAAACTGAATCAAAAGTTTTATCAATCAATACTTACCTTTATTCTTTGTGATACAATTCTATTCTATTTAAAAGAATGCCAGTCACTGACCCACTAAATTGATTATGTGACCCAAGAATGGGTGTTGACCTGTAGTTCAAAAAACACTACTCCATAGCAACCTAGAGCAAGTTTGCTTCTTCCTTCACATGTCAGCTCCTTAAATTCAACTAGCTAGCATGTTTGCCTTTATACCTTCTGTTCTATAGTCTTAAGTTCCCCTGGTTTTAAAGCTTTTCCTGTAGGATTTGATAATTTGACTCACCATCATTCTGGTCAACTGTCCCTGGATACTTACAGTTTGTGTCCCTCTTAAAGTAATTGTGGCTAGGAGAAATATAATCTTAAAATAAATTCAACTAGTGCCAGGCCTTTATTCCACCAACTTTCCTACGAATGTCTACTATGTGTTGTATATTTTTTTCTACAAATATTTATTCCACACATATTAACTCAGCACTGCTCTGTGTTAGGACTGTTCTTGGTGTTTGGGGATACAGCAGTGAACAAAGTAAAAAATCTCTGCTTTCAGAGTGTGTTGTAGAGGATTATGCTAGCTGCTAAGGGTATGATGATGAATCATGACCAGGCCCTTGCCCATAGGGCTCTCGTTCAGCGCTGACTTGCACATGGTCTTTTATGGCTCAGTGTTGTACGCTTGTTAGGCATTTCCCCTCTTGAATTGTGAGTTCTTCCTGCCTTTCCACTTGAGTGCATGCCTCAGCAAAGATGCAATGTCAACATCTAGGAAGAGTGTGTGTACGTTTTCTTTTAATTCTTTAAAAATATTGAGTGGGAATTAGAGTTAAAATTATCAAAGTACAAACATATTAAATTATTTTTCCTGAGTTTTAGAGTGGTTAAGAGAAGGTGGGAAATTTCCATTACATGTGATGAAAGCCTGTGAATTCTGTTTAGGTCACAAGGGCATCAAGAGGGATCTTTGAGTATTTGGGACAGTGAAGTAAATTTACAAAATTAAATAATTTCTAGAGTGATTTTGGCATGGGTAATGTTAATAGTGTGAGAGATCAAATTAACTTTAAAAAAAATCTGTTGTATATAAAGTAATATATAGGGGGGAAGAGGTTTGAGGGAACAAAATAAATAAAGATGTGATCCTTGTCTTCAAAGTTTGCATTCAAATTAGAAAATAAAATCTACCTTTATGAAATTACATTGACCAGAGATCAAGCCACATAGTACAACTTGAATATGATTATAGAAAGTAGAATTAATCAAGAAAGAACCACTGGAAACCTAGCATTTGAAGTATAGATGGAATGGGTTGGTGAGAAAGATCATATCTGTTCTAAAATGGAGTGTAATTTAAGAAATCTGAAGCATTTAAAAATCTGAGCTTGGTGAGGTTGCAATTTATTTGCCTTTTAAAAAATAGCCAGAATTCCTTCTTTCTATTGGAAAAATTAGCAAATTAGGAATTTTCCTAGAAGATGTAAATATTTCTAACATGAGAAACTAATGTTTAGAATGAAAGAGCATGGGAAGCAAACCTTAAACATGACATTATTCAGTAAGAATGGGATTGTATTGATCCAGGGGTGTGAAAATCTTTATGGGGTGGTGTTTTCACACAGGCCTCTTCTTTTCCTTTATTCTGAACTATATAAACATCAATTAAAGTTTTTTAGTACAAGTTAACAGATGGTGATTTATGCTGGGCTTATAAACAAAGCCCTAAAACATTACTACACTTAATTGATGAATGCTCTCGTCCTTCCCTGAACAAAGATTTTGGCCTTCAGTGTGGTTGCCTGAGAGAGAATTAATGAATTCTTTTCTGTGATCTCATGTAGAAAAGCTCCCACTATAGAAATATTTGACTTTTTTTTTCCCCCTAGAAAAAAAACTTGAATACTTTTAAGTTGCCTAGTAATTTAAGTTCACAAAGGTAGACTGGAAAAGTACTTGGGCAAATAGTATTAAAATAACCTTAAAAAAAAGTCAAATTTTTGTCTTCATACTAGAATGATACCTCAAAAACAAAAATAGTAACTGAATAAAATGCACATAAAGGAGAACATGCCTAGTTATATGATATCAGACAAATATCCGATTTAGATATCATATTTTAAATTCTTTCTGTGAACTTCCACTTGCCATTCTTTGAAGTGAGATAACACTTTATACTGATTCTTAAAAATGCACCCCCGTTTAAAAATATATGAAAATAGCTATTTCCTAATATTGTCATGTAAATTAAATCTTAGAGTTTGGAAGGGCGAGCACAGGTGTCCACGCCCAAAGGAATGCCATTTGACCAATAGGACAATGTATGTAGAAAGCATTCATTTTCATTTGTTTGGAAATGGTAAATTTCAGATTGTAAAGAAGTATACCTTGTCTTTGTGTCCTAGCTTCTTTGAAATGAGCAATAAATATTTGAACTTACTGAAACATTTAGATCATGGAAGATGAAAACATTTAGATCATGGAAGATGAAAACACTGACCTCTTTGGTTGAGGGCAGTCTGTACAAAATGCTTTTGACTTTGAGGAGAGCTTTCTGCCTGTTCCCAGGCCAGGTGTCTTTTGTGTGCTCATTGGCTTGAGGGGCATTTCTTTAATATAAGGGAGACAAATCAGATACGTTTTGGGAGTTTCCTGCCCAAGGCAGCCTTTCACAGGAAATTCTGGTGATTAGTGTCACATGATTGCCATGGGAATGTGTTTACTTGACTCTCAGTTGCTATAATATTTGGTACAGGACATGGCCCACTGACCTCTTTTTTTTTTTTTTTTTTTTTTTTTTTTTTTTTTTTTTTTTTTTTTTTTTTTTTTTTTTTTTTTTTTAACTAAGGTGTGACATAGGTATTTTAGCTACCCTTGAGATAATAGAACTCACACCATACAGAAATTGTGGGTTGTAGGGCCTTGACAGGGATTGACATCTGTATACATCAGCATCTTCCCAGATATAGGAAGACATGACATTATACTAAGTACTATAAATGTCAAACTGTTAAACTATATACAGTGAGTGTAGACACTGAGATGAGGCCTCAGTGCCCTTTCATCCTGTGCTAATTGGGGTAAATGTATAAACCTGTGTTGAGTTGCAGGCATCTTGAGCCTGTTAAATCCAGAGTGAGTCTCTACCTTCCTGCAAAGCAGCTGTTTGCCTTTGGTGGGATTTTGTCCTGGGAGCTATAAACAACTCCAAGTGTTCCTGCTAGATTAGTAGGAGGAGAGACCAGCAAGAACAAACTGGCAAATGCATTGGGCAGATATTGACACGAAAGATAATGGAAAGAAATTTTGTAGTCAGAACATTTTTATCACCAAAGCAGAGGTATTTTGGGATTATTCCTTTGCTACGATTGTTGAGCTCTTACTTTAGCACTCAGTTCTGTACACATTGAAATTTGTGGAGATGACAAATAGTACCTCAATAACTACAAACTTGGACATTGTCAATATCCTTTAAGATGATGAGATTCAATTTCTATAAGGGAAGATAGGACATAGTTATTTAAAGTGAGGTGTTGGGTGAGAGGAGGGAGCCAAGGGTGAGTTGTGATCAGGGCTACTCCTTGTTTTTTGGGCCTCTGCTTGCCAGAGAGAAATTATTCCTGGAAATGAAAAGCATGGAAGCAGAAAATTTGTTTTTTTGTTCTTTGTTTTTGTTTTAAGACAGAGTGGGTGAGTGGATTTGTGTGCTGCTGGACTTGCTGTTGATTTAGCGGACTTGGTAACTGAAATAAATCCTGTCTATGTGGCTATGCAAAATTTCAAATGATAGGTTTCAAATTTGAAACCTCAGATTTGAAAAGAATGACTTTAAATAATAGAGGGGAGAGAGAAAGAAAGATTGATAAGAAAGACCAGTTGTTATTGTTTTTTAAATATGAATTAAGGGTTTATTTAAACCCCTAAATTCAGAAAACAAATATGGAAAAACTCAGAACAGAAAAATAAGTTTTATCTTATAAAAAAGTTCATACTTCACTCTTAGGCCCTTGCTAATGACATTCAATTACCTGAAAGAATTATAAACGGGGGAGGACACACTTATTTCACTTATTGCCTAACACCCAGGGCTTTGGAAGGTGATTGGCATATATTGATTATTGAAGTGGAGTGTGGTCCAGCCCATGCCTTATTCTGAGAGTTCTCACCCTCCAGGTTGAAGACATTGTTTTGAATTTTAGAATTTTTGACAGTACCCTTGAAGGGATGGAACCTGCCATTTGCCAGTTCACTTTGGTATAAAGCCAGAAGACCCCACTCTCACTTGTAATTTGATGGTGGTGGTCACTGATATGCTCATCACGAGTTCATAGTTGACATTTACTTAGGAAAAGCCTTACCCCAAAGAGGGTTAGACTGTGAGTCTCCCGTTGATTGTATTTATTAAGGACAGCCTATGATTGCACATAGAATGTATGTATCTGTCCATTTGATTCTCTAAATCTGTTAAGTTTTTTGAACTGCTAATTTATTTTCTATGTAATAAATTCCTTAGGAATGAGAATCAGTTAAGAACTTCAGTTGCATAAACTTGTTTCCCAGTGTTTGGAAATAGTTGGTTAATGCTCTTTTAAACATTCATTAACTGATCAACAGGGTGTCATTTTAGTTTAAAATTTTATATATAAACATTGAAAATTGTGATTTATTAATTCTTTTTCTAAAGATTCATCTATTAAGTCAGCTTTGTAATCACCTGTATTCCTTTCATAATTGGTTCAAAAACACTGATTGTTACTCGGAGTTTTCAATAAGTATTAGGAAATGTGGTCAGATTGCCTTGTGGATTCTTCTATTCAGAACCATGGAAATTTGCTTCTGTCTTGACCTCTTCAATCATCGCTCTTTCCTCCATCAATCAGAAATGTAATCCTGGTTTCTGTGGTACTTCTTTTGTTTCTGTGGCTCTCTGATCTTTGTTCACATTGTTTTTTCTTTACACAGCATAAACAGTACTGACTTGAGTCTGGAATTTTGAGATAAGGGTAAACATGCTAATGGGTATTGTGATTTTCCATATTTGTGTTTTATATGTAAAGTGACTAAGTTTTACATTTTAAGTTTCACATTTTAATCTTAGGATCTTATTCCATGCATACATTTCAATCTAAGGGCATTGACTTGATGTAGTAATTATTTTCTTTCTCCTAAGTTTATACTATATCTAATACATTTTTTAAGACTTTATGTTTTATTAGATCAGTTTTAAGTTTACAACAAAATTGAGGGGAAGGTATAGAGATTTCCCGTATACCCATCTGCCTCCATAACATGTACAGCCTCTGCCATTATCAACATCCCCCAGCAGAGTGGTAATTTTTTTTTATAATTGCACCTCATTATCGCTCAGAGTCTGACTACATTTTTAAATGTGTAAAATGAAATTGTGGACAGTATTGTAAATGAGAAGATTGAGTGGGTGTATTGGTAATGTTAGTAATAGGTGACAGATTTTGTATTCATACCTGTTTGCCATTAGTCACGCCTTTTGTCAGTTATTCCTTAGAGCAGTTAGATTAGCACATTAAGGTTTTGGGTTTAAGAAATGTTCTTCAAAGTGTAAGGTAGTTAATGCTTACCTAATTGGCTAAGAAGAGCTTTTCTTTTTAGGAAAATAATTTCCTCTTGTTTCATATTATCCAGCACTGGTTGAGTGAAATTAATTGTTAACTTGAAACACATTTATTTTTTATGGAGGTGAATATTCCCAGAGTACATTTGACACCTTAATACTTAATTGTGGATTAGGCTCATGGTTCTATGTTGACATGCAAGTCAGGGGAGCCTGTTACATTTACGAAAGTTCAATAACAATAAACTCATCATTAACTAGGATGGCAGGAAATAAGGAAATGGTGTTTTGGAATTTGAGGTGTTTTATGTGTGGGAATCTTTTTCTGTATCAGTCTTGTAAATTAATATGGAAGTTTGACATATATATATATATATATATATATATATATATATATATATATTTTCTTTATAAACATTTCTCCAAAATGATTTAAGTAAAGTCAGCTTTATTCCTGTCTGCTGTAGTCATTTACTTTATATGGATAAATAGTATTCCTTGTTATTTGCAAGGTTGATGTAACAACATAGCTGTTATATGCTTGTATGCTTGGCATTTCTGCTTCTGGTGTAATGCTCTTTGTGCAGATTTATCTGATCCAGATGTGTGACCAGCAAGCTACATTTCTAATTATAAGGCTAGCCAAATTCCATTATAAGCACAATCATGGGATTATAGGGCCATGAGGCATCTTGAGAGAACATCTATTTCATCCTCCAACTTTTCAGCAGGACTACATTTCATAAACCACTCCAACGCTGAACAAAGCATCCAGGAATGTCCCACCCATGTATAGGCTGAGTGTAGAGTCATCAGAATTATAATTGGAAAAAAATATGCGTCCCTCCACTCCAGCCCCCTAGCTTTATGGGTAAACAAGTTCAGGCTCAGAGAAGTTTGACCTAATCTGGATTTTTAGGATTCTGTTTAGAACTTTCCCTGCTTTCTTCTTAAGTGGCCCGTGCTGAGGGACAGAGGTGGAAGACTTGATTGAAAATGCTGGGTTCAGAGCCTGACATAGCACTCTAGTTTCTTCATTTAGAACACATGTGTCAAACACAAGGCCCGCGGGCCAAATTCGTCCCGCCAGGCCTTGCAATGTGGCCCGCACCGCGCTGTCATCACTGCACTCCGCTGCGTTTCCATCACAATGACAGTTTATGACTGTTCAGTAAACCATTCGGCCTGCGATTTAGGCTGGATTTTAGATTTTGGCCCCTTCTCTGATTGAGTTCGACACCCCTAATTTAGAAGTAAGAGGTAATGAATTAGTGACAGCTGGATTTTATTGGAGTTTATTAACTATTTCTGAGACCTATACAGAATGAGATATTCCATGATAGTATGTGTTTATGTTTGTGTGGGTATGTAAATATCAAATTGAATATGAGATATTCCATGATAGTATGTGTTTATGTTTGTGTGGGTAGGCTAGGATCAAGGTGAATATGGGGTTTGATTCCACCCTAAGCTAATAGTTACCTGTTATTTTATGAAAAAGGAAATTGAGGCATACGGAAGTTAATTTGCATTGTTATTTTTGCCATGTTAGGCTTTTTAACTACTTAGAAAAGATTTTGGCCCCAAATAAAACTTTGCAAGACATAGACTAAGTATGTAGTAGTATTCTTAATTCCACTTCCCTTCTTTGTTTTTTAACATGAAGTGCACACTGCATAGCTTGATTATTACTCTGTTCATTGTTTGTTTTCCCTTACTAGAATGTAAACTCCAGGAGAATACTAAGGGTTTTTGTATTTTTCCCTTGTACATCAGTCAATTCCCAATGTCGGAAACAACATCTAACCCTTAGTAGCTATTCAGTAAATTTGATGATTAAATGAATTCCTACTACATGGTGTTATAAATTGATGAAAGTCAGTTTCTTGATTATGTTTCCAGCTTTGGCCAAATGATGAGACATCTTTAGGCTCATGATTTGATGAAATTGAATTTGTTAGGTGGGCTAGGGATGTGGCCTACAGATTTTGTTTTCTGCTTTGCATAGTGTTCTTTTTTTTAAATTGGAAGCAACATTGAAAAAATAAAGGATTTCACATAAAAAGAGATGTCTGGTTTTCCTTGAAGTCTTTCAGCATGGCCTTACATTCTGTATGGGAGTGAAAGTCTTGAGCTCACTGAGTTTTATATGTATACTAGAGGCCCAGTGCACAAATTTGTGCACATTGAAAGGAAATTAATTAGAAAGTGGCTGGCAGGGTGGGACTGGGCAAGATGAGTTGGACACGCCCTGGAGCCAATCTCCCACAGCCAGCTACACTTGGGGTGGTGTAGGGGCTTGCAGGGTGTCAGTGGAATGAGCAGGGTCCCTCTGGCAGATGGGATCTCTTTCCCTGGCCTATGGGGATCGAGCCAAAACCGGAGTCCAACATCCCCTAAAATGTCCTGGAGTGCAAAGTTGCTGTCGATTGGCAGCTCTTGTGTTGAGTATCTGCCTCCTGGTGGTCATTGCACCTCATAGCTACCGGTCGGATGGTTGAATGGAGGATGGTCGCTTAGGCTTTTATATATATAGATGTTATACATATGTATTTTATTGATTCAGAGAGAGGAAGGAAGAGGGGGGGGAAAGAAACAACAGTGATTAGAGAGAATGATCAATCGACTGCCTCCTGCACACCCCCTATTGGGGATCAAGCCCACAACCCTTGACCTCCTGGTTCATGGGTCATGCTCAAACTCTGAGCCACACTGGCCGGGCAAGCTCACTGAGTTTAGAAGGGGCATATGCTGTCCAGTTAGCAGTAGTCCCTGCTGGTCTCTGTTGACTCCTTCCTAGTGAAATTATCAGTTGTTTTTTGCCCCTTGTGCGTCCTTTAAATTTTAAACGTGAAGAAATCTTTCTCTGTAGCCGTCTTTTCCAAAAGAGGAAAAGAGAAAAGGCAGACCATGTCACTTGTCCACATTACAGTATGTTCTTGGCTTTTGTAGGCATTTGAACATGATGTGATGATTATCTAAGACCTCTATGTCTTTTAGGTCTGTAGTTTTTATAATTGTAGTTACGATTGCTGATTGTGTGCAAAAGGGAAGAGAGAGCAGCTTGGATTTACAGGAATGAACTTCAGTGCTTTGACAGGAAGTGGTAACTTGGAGGTGGAGTTTGGGAAAAAATGTTTTCTTTGTTAAATTATCCTAATATATAAAACCCATGGTCCATAACAACTGAAGGCTTGACGGAACACTGGAAGTCAGTCCTGCAGTCAGTGCTGGCTTGCCATGGTGACCCAGCACCAACTGTCACTGCTGCAGTTGTGGTGACCCAGCACTGACTACTAAGGGGCCTGTGGATCAGGCCCGGAGAGAGGCTCAGAGAGAGAGGCAGGGTCTGACCCACAGCCTCTGTGGCAGCTGTTGATCAGCCCTTGCTTCTCTCTTTCTCTCCGGGCTTTGCCAGCAGCTTCTCCCCTCTGGGCCTCCCTGGGGGCTGCTGATCAGCCCCACCTCTCTGATCAGGTTCAGAGATAGGCCTACAGATACTGACTGGCATAGAAACTGACCAATCATAACCAAATCTGAGTGAACTGCGAGGAGCCAATGGCTGCCTAGAAGGAGCCAATGGCTGCCTAGGAGGTGGAACTTTTGATGCTGACTGGTGTAGAAATCAACTAATCAGAACCTAATCTGGGTGAACTGCAAAGGCAGAAGCTAAGGTGCGAGCTGAGGAGGGGTTTTAAGGGAAACAGCTGTTTGGTGTAAGTTATAAGCAGTTGATTCAATTTTTTAAAGACCAGTTTGGCAGTATAGTACGTATGGCTGGCTATCAGTCCAGATATAAATATTATGTATTTTTGTCTGCCAAGAGCATGGCCTTCTGCTGAAAAAGGTCCCCCCTCAACCAATTAAACAATCCTATTTTATATAATCTATCTATACTTTTAAAAGGGTAATATTCTAATTAGTCCGGGTCGACCAGCCATCTTCCAGATCTCTGACTTCCTTCCGGACAAAGCCATTATGGTGGGGGCAGAGGCAGTTAGGGGCAACCAGGCTGTCAGGGAGGCTATTGGAGGCAAGATCAGGCCAGCAGGGGAGAGCAGTTGGGGGCAACCAGGATGGCAGGGGAGGGCAATTGTGGGTGAGATCAGACCGGCAGGGGAAAGCAGTTGGGGCGAGATCTGGCCAGCAGGGGAGAACTGTTTGGGGCAAGATCAGGCTGGCAAGGGGAGGGCAATTAGGGGCGATCAGGCAGGCAGGCAGAATAGGTTAGGGACAATTAGGCAGACAGGCAGAGGGATTAGGGGCAATAAGGCAGGCAGATAGGCAGAGGCAGTTAGGAATGATCAGGCAGGCATGCACATGAGTTAGAACAAGTGGTTCAGATTGCGAGAGGGATGTCTGACTGCTGGTTTAGGTAGATCCTAGGGATGGGGCCTAAACCGGTAGTTGGATATCCCCCAAGGGGTTCCCAATTGGAGAGGGTGCAGCCTGGGCTGAGGAGAAACACACCCCCCACCCCCCCCCATCCCACAGATTTCGTGCACCAGGCCGCTAGTGAATATATAATTGGTTTAGATGTTGAAAGTGTGTGTCCTCATTGCCTAGTGGTCAGGTACAACATTAGAAGGGATAGGTATATATTCTCTATTTGTACTACCCTGTTTCCCCGAAAATAAGACAGTGTCTTATATTAATTTTTTCTCCCAAAGTTGTACTAGATCTTATTTTCAGTGGATGTCTTATCTTTCCATGTGCTAGGTCTTATTTTCGGAGGATGTCTTATTTTTGGGGAAACACGGTATTTGTCTACTTGAGAGATTTATTTATTTTTTTCTATTTGAAATGATGGCAGGAAATGCAAAAGATTAAGAAAACATTTCATTGTTTGGAAAAAGTGATGCCCTGTACTTTATCCAGAAAAAGTGAATGTTTTTGATTTGTTGTTGCCTTAAAGACTTGAAAAATTAAGCTTTGGATCCCCTTTAACAGAAAGAACAAATGGCATACTATTCCTTGGGGAAATTTGAATAACTTGACAATTTCAGGCCATGTTTAATGTGGAAATGTGTCTTATATTTTGTTTTATGGGTGGATACGATTGTGCAATCAGTCCTTTAGAGCCATGAATTATTTATTTGATTATGGAGTGAATCAGTAGAACCTATTTTCTTTGACTCTTTACCTAAAATGGCCTAAGTTCTTATGTGAAAAAACTGAGCAAAGTGCTAATAACATTTTATACCATTAGATAATCTCTAGGAAATAAAGATTTCACATAATTTTATTGGGAGAGTTGAAAATAATTAGGTAGCTAGAGCATTATTTGGTAAACACTAGCTCTTGAGAAAAGATTGTGTGTTTAAACACAGTTGATTCTGGAGAGAGTCTCAGTGGATTTTTAGTTTTTTAAGTCCAGTATTAAAGAACCTCTACTGTTCAACCCAACGTTTTTAAGCTTGATAGAATTGTTTTTTTCACATAAGACTTATTAGCATGAAACAGAATATTTGTTCTGTGGCATATACTTTGAAAATTCTCACCTGGATAGATATAGAAAAAAACAAGCATACCACATATACTCATTTCCTATTTCCCTATGGGTTTATCTGTTTTTCTCAACTTATTTACTTGGGTTTGCAGTTACATTTCTTCCAGGACACTCTTAGGGATATCAGGCAGTGGTTAAAATTTAGTGTAGCATCTAGATGGAATGTAAAGGATAATTTTGTGCCCCCCCCCCTTTTTTTTTTTTTTCTAATTTCACCCAAAGTTATGTTTTTATTGATTTTAGAGTGAGAGTGAGAGGAAGAGTAAGAGAGGGAGAAAAATATCAATGAGTGAGAGAAACATCCATCCATTGCCTCCCACCTGTTATTACATAGATAATACTTGTTTTCTCTGAGAGCCTCAGTAGTTGCCAAGTTTGGGACTTTGCAGATAGAAGCTGATGGACTGGGGAAAAGGCAGTGGGATAATTAGCATTCAGGAAATTGAGAATGGGTGTATGTGTATGGGTGTTATAAAGTGCTTACAATCTGGTTAGGTTTTCTTTATGAATTTAGGTATAAAATACAATCAGAAATCAGAAGTCTGAGGCAAGAGATAACCTTCCGGTAATCAGTGATATGAACCCTCAAAAATAGGAATGTATTAGATAATCTTCAAAGTGCTGCTTGTTTAAGAAAAAAAGAAAACTTAAAATAATTCTGTTGCAAATTTTAAATGCTGAAGTTCTATTTTTGAAATTAATGTAGGTTGTAACATGCAGGAAGGGAATTCAAACCTTCATGATGGAAAAGTTAATGCTGATATAAAAATATGTGTTGAAATCTTTGGAATTTGCCAGGGGCTACAAGAATTCAGTGGTTTTTTATTTGTGATCTTATACTACATGGTAGCTTGGAGGGGAATTTGACAGCCCTATAGGTTTTCCTCATTCAGAAATCCTTAGGACACAGTCTACATTAGCAAGAAATGATAGTGCAGTATGTACTGCCTTTGTCTTTGGATCTTGAAGTTTTTACCATTCATCACCTCAGACATTCACATTTCAAAGTAATGAAAAGGTTAGAACCAGAGAAGTGCTTGCCACATCTTGTTCCTGGAAAAGCTGGCAGCCTCAAAATGCTTATCATTCAAGGTGTGACTTGAATGGGTGTTGTATAGCCATTGTAATTTTTCTTTAAGGATCTGTGGCTAATATCTTGTTTAGGTATTAACTTTCTAGGGAAAATTTCTTCAAACTTGACCTTTATTTATGATTCTGATCCCAAATTAAAGAAACTGCTGTATTAGGATCACAGAATTTCGAATTAGAAGGGAATTTGTAGGTAATGTAGTCCAACCAGTTTATGTTGCAGATAAATATAGACTCTGAGAAACCTAAGTCACACAGCTGGTATATATAATGGAATTTAAATTAAACCCAAATCTTTGATTGCCACTGAGATCCTCTTTCCTCTTATCATATAGATTTCAGGCATGTGTCCAGTGCTAGAATTCCTTGTAAAATATTTTTTAAAATTGAAATATTATTTGCATACAGCAAACCACACATTTTTCCATCTTCATAAATATATCTTAAGATATAATTTCTTATAAATGTTTTTAAAATAAATTCTACAAAAGGTAGCTACTCTAAGAGTTGGATCTCATTATTTGTGTTAATAGCATTCTCATAAAAATACCTGATACATAAAATTATTAGCCTGTACAGAAGCCATTTAAAAAAATAAAGGTATTTTTACTTATCCGGCAGTAAGACTTTTAAGATGTATAGACAATGGCCAAATAATATTCAGGGTTCTGCTTCAAGTGATAGGGAAATTAGCCGTTTTAGGGACAGAAAAGGCATTGAGAGAGAACTGACTTGTCATGGTGTCACATTTCACAGAATTAGCTTTGAATAAATAGGATTTTTTTTTTTTCCAAAATATATTTTATTGATTTTGTACAGAGAGGAAGGGAGAGAGATAGAGAGCTAGAAACATCGATGAGAGAGAGTCATCTATCAGCTGCCTCTTGCACACCCCCTACTGATCAGCTGCCTCTTGCACACCCCCTACTGATCAGCTGCCTCTTGCACACCCCCTACTGATCAGCTGCCTCTTGCACACCCCCTACTGGGGATATGCCCGCAGCCAAGGTACATGCCCTTGACCGGAATCGAACCCGGGTCCCTCAGTCCCCAAGCCAACGCTCTATCCATTGAGCCAAACCGGTCTCGGCTGAATAAATAGGATTTTCAACATGCTATGAGCTTTTAAAACTCTCAGTGGGTAACACCTATAGGACTTTGCAAAGTAAATATTAGTTCACAACAGTTTTTTTTTACTAGTAAGATTTTACTAACTATAAGAATTAAGAATCTACGGAAACTCTTTTAGAATGTGTGTTGTAGGAGTACAATGCAAAATTAGAGGCAATTGAGGATTTTCTTAAACCCTGGAATAAGACAGTAAGAATTCATTAGTGGTGAGGAAATTTCCTTAGTGACTGTAGGAAACAGGATGTGATGTGGCACAGCTCTCTGCAGAGGTTTAGAGGATTTCCCTGAGACAGCCAGTACTGAGTCATCAGTTGATTGAAGGTAGGGGGTAGGTGGCCATATATACCACACACAAGTTGAATGTCAGATTTATTAAGTCCTCAGCAGAGTGATGATTTTATGTCATAATTTCATTCATAGAAATATATTAATATATTTGAGGGAACGATCTTGGAGCATTAAAAAAATAAAAAAAGATTACAATAAGGTTGTTTTGTAAAGATTAATGACATGGAAGTTTGAAAATCTCCCTCTCCATTCAGTATTTAAAGGTCTTTTGAAATCTTAGCTCAGTTATTACAAAGTTAGCTAAATATGCAAAACTGAATTTCCAGTGTCTGCACAGTGCAGGCACATAAGGTACCCCGTTAATGGTTGAATAACCGATGGAATAAATGTTCAATTCAACTTTTTGTCACTTCAATCACATACGATTTCAACATGTATTATTCATTTGTAGTAGTGCTGTGGTAGTGATATCTGTCAGATGTGGTGTCTGTTTAATGACTTGAGTAGGCATGCTTAATCCTTATACTTGGTTAAATTTGTTTAATATCTTTTTTCATTAGTTAATTTTGAATTCTCTGATATTAATATTGTCTATGAAATGCTGAATTAGAGGTGCAGGCTTTGTCTCTACCATCTGTCCAGCATGAAATGTACCTCCTCTTTTCTGGTACTACAGATCTTGATTGACAGAGAATCCTTAAGTGAGAGGATCCTTGGTGCTCTTTCTAACCAGTAGATTGTAAATATGTGACATGGATCTACTTGCTCCTGAATCTCATGACCCCGGCAGTCATTTCTAATTATCAATGAACAAGGGCAGTGAATCTTTCTCAACACTGCACTCTAGGTAGGCACTGAATTGATTGGAGCCGGCATGCGAGGAAAAAACATAAGGTCAGTAAAATGCCAGACCACTCCAGGTAATCATACTGGAAGCAACACAGTTTAGAAAATTGCTCTTCAGTGACTACACTTGTCAAGATTAATAATACAAATTCCACATGAAAATGTGTGTTAAAAGGTATTTCCACATCTCTTATGAGTACTTCTCTGGGCTCTGCTTGAAGGATCACTTGTTAGTGAAGGAATGAGTAGTGGCTTAATGGAAGTGACATTCCAGAAATGGCCTGAATGTGCAGGTTACCATGGACAGAAGTGAGAGGGCAGGCAGGGTATGTTGGTTTCAGATGTTTCCAGAATCTAGAAGTGATTTGAATTAATTCCTTAACTAAGGTGCTGCTGCTGGTGACGGTAATGGAAAGGAAGGGTCAGAGTTAACAGACTTTATGAAAGGAAGAATCCTTTTAATAGTGGTGTTTTAAAAATATTCAACAATTTGTAATTTTCACTGACTCAGACACAGTTATGTCTAATTCTGACCATATTTATTCATACCATCCTGTTATTCTAAATATTAATAAATGTATTTTTACTGACAGAGGATATCCTGAGATAACTATCTGAAGGATATAGTATAATAAAATAAAATGCTGGGTTATGATATTTTGAAGCCTTTAGCATATTAGGGATGTTTAGATATTGTACAAGTCTGAGTCATAACTGAATTTTTCAAGGTTCCTTTTTAGATTTCGGATCCTATGATGTTACTTTGAAACTGAAAATAGCTTCTAGGTGGTAGAGGTTCATAGTCTTCACCATCCCTGCTAGTGAGTCCAGCTGTGTAGCATGAAGGGAAAACCACACCTGTGAGCTGTTGCAGAGAGGTGGGGTTGTCACAATCAGGGAGCCATATCAGGAAGTCATAAAGGTGTTCTATATAATAGAATTGTCATTGGCCAGATGTCTATTATTTGTTTCTCATTTTTCCATTAGATTATTTGACAACTATCATGGTTGCCCTTAATATGCTCTGTGTTCTATATACCCTTTTCCCCTCAAACAAAAACATCATAAGAAAAATTAGAATGTGTTGATAAAAAATTCTTCATTTTACCTTCCTCATCATAATCAATTACTGTGAATTGTGTCTGTTCTGATTTGTTCTACGTGAAAAATAAACATATTGTTAGTTTTGCACAAATAAGACCATAGTGCAGACCTGTTATTCCCTCCTCCACCTCCCCCACATTGTTATTTCTCTGTTTATAGATTAAACAGATTGCTAGCAGATTGATTTCTACAGCATTTATTTATTAAAAAAAATATATATTTTATTGATTTTTTACAGAGAGGAAGGGAGAGAGATAGAGAGCTAGAAACGTCAATGAGAGAGAAACATCGACCAGCTGCCTCTTGCACACCCCCTACCGGGGATGTGCCCGCAACCAATGTACATGCCCTTGCCCGGAATCGAACCTGGGACCTTTCAGTCCGCAGTCCGACGCTCTACCACTGAGCCAAACCGGCTTCGGCAATTTCTACAGCATTTAAAATGGGCTGCATAGTCTTCCATGGAATGGATGAGATTGCTGCCAACTCTTCACTATTTTTTTCTGTGATGTATGTCTTCATACATCATACACTTTGCCAGTCTGATTGTCTGTTAATCGTTTTACTGGCAACAATAAACCTATATGCTCAGGATTAGGTTTTTCATGACAAAGTGCCATGATTTTGGTATATACGTTCTGTTGAGAGAATAGGGTATGTTTACAGTTGTGAAGAAAGTGTAAAGACTAGTTAACATAAGATATCCTATAGCTCTTAGGAAGTAGGGAATAAAACTTTACTTTTTAAGAACGTATAAACAAATATTTGAATTTACAATAATTTGTAGGGACCATCCTATCTAATAAAGAGGGAATATGCTAATTGAGTTCCCTGCCCTCAAAGATGGCAGCACCCACAGCCAATAAGGAGGGAATATACTAATTGACTGCCATGCCCTCAAAGATGGTGGCGCCCACAGCCACAAGATGGCAGCGCCTAGTCCCCTCAGTCCCCTGGGGCGACAGGTGCATGGAAGCCCAGCCCTTCTGTGCGCCTGCCATAGTCCTCTAGTCCTCTCAGCTCCCCAGCCGCCCAGCACTGTCCCAAGGTGCAGGCAAGCCTCGGATAGCGGCTGCCCAGCTGCCCAAGGCTGCCTGAAGCTCAGGTAACCAGGGCCGGCTAAGGCTGGTGCTGCTGGCAGTGGCAGCAGCAGAGGTGTGATGGGACATCGCCTTCCTCTGATCTTGGGTTGCCTCCTGTCCCTGAGGGCTCCCAGATTGGCTGAGGGGACACTCCCCCTCCCCCTCCCCAACCTCCAGTGCATTAATTTTTAGGCACTGGGCCTTTAGTAGAAAAAAAAAAAAAGGGCAGAAATCTGTACTGTGTGAACTATAACCCTCTAACTTTATACAATAGATGTCATGTGGGTAGAAAAAAAATGAAATGAAATACGTCACTATTTTAAGTGGATGCTTTTGGGTGATGTGATTGTGAATAATTGAACCTTTCTTCCTGCTTTTTTGTATTTCCAGATTCCTAGAGTGAACGTGTATTGTACGCTATAATATATAGGGGTGTGGAATTAAAACATGGGACAAATATTTTTAGAAGGTTTTGGTAGAGGGAGAGTGGGGTGGAGAGACCCTGGAAGATAAGTGCCTAGTAACTTTTCTGGTGAGAATGAAGCCTGCCAACCCTGAGGGAACTGGATGACCCCACCCTGTTCTTTTCATAGCTTCCTCTTAGCTAGCGTTTTGTGTGTTTTTTTGAGGACCTTTGTTCTAGTTAGGGACTCACCTAGTTAGTACAGCTAAGTAAGTATGTAACAGATTCCTATTATTAGTTTATCTTTACTGAGTCTCGTTTGATTGACAGGGAATTCTCCACCCAGAAGGTTTGATTTATTTTGGCAGTTGGAAGAGGATTTTTTTGGAGTGCTTGTTGTCTAAAAAAAGTAAGACTGGGGAACCTGCTTTTCCCCTCCTTCCTTTTAAAAAAACTGTTTGGGTTGGTCTGTGTGAGTGTGCCTAATCTGGGGATGACTCAGCTAGCATGACCTGAGGGCTGGTTTTCTTAATGTTACTAAGTCCATTACCTAACCACAGATGTTCTTCCTTTGTTGTGTCCCAGAGGCAGGGCTGAATGGTGGAGACTAGTTCTGAGAGCTGAATAAACCCATATTCCCTGGGTCTTTCCATTGTACAGTGGTTTGAAAGTATTTCATCCTCAAAATTTAAACAATGATATGGTGCACAGTAAATCGAATTATATGGTTTTTTTAAAAGCTAACTTTTATCGTTAAAAATTATAGATGCTCATTGTAGGATACTTTAAACGTATTCTAAGTACAGAGGAAAGCTATAACTCTCTCATCATTTCATAATCCATAGGTTAACTATTGTTAATGTGTTGACTCTATTTCATTTTAGTCTTTTAAACAATTATATACAAAATACGGTATGCATATATACTCTGAATACATTTCACTAAACACTGTGTTGTGAGCCTTTCCTTTTTGGTTAAACTTTTCTCTAGTGCATAAGTGACTTCCTAAAGCCAGTAAGTGGTATTATTTATGGTTGGAATGGCTACAGATACCTTTTATTTTATGGTAGCTGCCTTAAGTATTAGACTTCCAATAAACCCTCAAGATGTATGTGTTAATTGTGATATTCTTTGTTGCTATACCCAAATTGATTATTAGAGCTGGCAGCGACTTTGATCATGGAGTCCAGTTCTTTAATTAGAGAAATGAAAAAGAATAAGTCAGAGAAGTTACCCTTTGCCTAATATCATTACATTATTTAATGGCCTAAAAATATTACCCTAGGAAGCAGCTGTGACCTCTCTTTTTTGGGGTTGAGAACTTAATCACATTTTTGAAAGAACCAGGTTGTGCATTTCTAATAGGCTCAGGTAGCCGGGAGGGAAAATCAAACCAGTTGTTTGGTACTGAAATTGACAAGATCAATTTATTTTATTGCATTTTTCAACCACTAGTTGATTGATTTGATGGCCTGTGTAAGTGGTCCCCATTATCTTTATTTCCTCAGATATTTGTGCAGAAGTCATTATTGATATATGCTGATGATGCCCCCTTTTTACTTGAAGAATTAAAGGAATTATTTTTCTTTTCTTTGCAGTTAAACAAAATGGTCAATATTTAAGGGACCAGAGTTTCCAGTGGAGATAATGAAGTGATCTTTGAAGTTTTGATTTTTTTTAAATTGCATATTCAATATTAATACCATTTATTTGGCTTGAAAGCAATAGCTTATTCAGAGTATTTTTAATTTCTTTCAGAAAACAATGTCATACATAACTGTATTTTTTTTTTTTTTTTTAACAAAGTGATGCCCTGAGAGATTAGCTAGGAAAATGAAATGACATGCTGACAGTTTCCCTTTCACCTTGGGAAGCACTTGGGGGAATGGTTGAGGACAACAGCAGCTTTGTTGACTCTGAAGTGCAGGCAGTTATGGCTTGTGAACGAGGCTTTACAGAGGTTCACCAGCCCGCTGCCTTGGAAAGTTCTCTGGAGCAGCCAGAGGTGCTGAGTCTCAGGAAGGCCTGCTTCCTGTGTGAGTACCTATTGTGGAGCCCTGCACTGAATGGGAGGTTTGTGAGAAGTGGTTTCCCACCAGCACACAATGCTGCCTCTTGGCAATGTAAATACACATTCCACTCAGGGTCAGGCTAACAGTGACTGGCCAGAACGCCCTTGCAAAGAAAGGGGTTTTTGGAGTTCCATTTATTTATAGTGGCCAGTGGAAAATTAATATGCCTGTTAAATCTATTTTTAAAATGAAAGGAAAGTCTAATCCAACAGTGTTTGCTGAATGTAAATCAATTAGTTGTGGCATATTTTGATTTTGCTAATTCGTTGCTATAGGAAATGAATTTCAACCATCATACTAATTATTTTGTCTTTATTTGATACTTGAGGTTCTCACTTGAAGAGCTCTCCTTATGCCTCAGAAAACTTTTTGGGTTTTTTAATGAAAGACTAATAGGCTGAGGCAAAAGAAAATAAATTAGTGACCCTAGAAAATACTGGATCAAGTCTTCTGCGGACTTAGAATGGGCTCATTGAACAGTAAATGAAGGTCTGGAGATGAGAGCAGATAAGATTCTTACTTGGGAATGGCAACACAAAATTATTTGTTTTTATTTCCTTGGTTGATCATTTGCTTTGAATCCAGGGGCTAAGTCTGATTACAGGTGAGATTGACCATCTGATGGGCCTGGATTTATTGGGGTCAGGTCCCTCCCTGTCCTGGAATTCTCTGACAGCCCCAGCAAGGGAGTGCTTGGCCCTCTAGCCTGCTGCTTATTTCCCCCAAGATTTTACCAAATGAATATGTTTCACCAAAGTGCTTCATAGAGTGTAACAAAATCCTAGCGAGAGAAATCCATGCTAGAATTTGGATACCTCTTCATTTGGATCAATTTATTCTTCATTCACAGACTGTCAGGTGAATTGCGATGTACAGAGCTTAAGGGAGAGACGACAATCTTTGTATACAGAGAGTGAATTTAAAATGTTCTGTTTTTACATTTAAGCTGTTTGGTGTGTGGTGCTGTGATTCTCAAAGTGTGGTGTGGGGGGCCCTTGGATATTTCTGAGACACTTTTTGTGGGGTTTGTGAGTTCATAACTATTAATAACCCTAATTTCATTCTCATGTTTCTGAGTTCTTCATTAACAGTAACTGAAGTATATGTTTTGTGTCTTTTGTGCTTTCACATAAGGAGAAATGGGAAAATTGAATTGGAGAACACGTATTTTGTAGCAGTTGCAATTTGAAATTTTTTTTTGAAAGATTCTAAAGCCTGTTAATAGAATTCTTAAATTTAGAACTTGTATGATTTTAGCACAAAAGAGTGTGTTTTGCACAGAGCAGAACCTAAATAAGTATTATTTAAATAAATGAAGACAGTAGACTGATTTTTTTTTTCCTTGAAAGAAAAAAAATTTTTTTCCTAAAGAATTTTACAGTTTTGTGTTTTTATAAATGTCTGAATTAGTAGTGTGGGTGCATACATATCTCATATTAAAATGTTATTGTAATGGGCTCATATGAAACAGTAAATAGATGTGCCCTTACATGATGTGCCTTTGCACCTGCTAATTTGTTTCTTTATGAGTGTTGTCATCTCCTGTGACTTTTCTGTTTCAGTACCTTTGAAGCTCTAAGGAACACCTGGTATTTGCTTTGTGTTCAGTCACAATAAATGAAATACAGAGCTGCTTATGAGAATGTCATCAGTTGTCATGATTCTTCAAGAAATAACTTGTTATAAAAAACATGCTTATAAACTGAAATTCGGTGTGTCATATACTATTTCCATTTATCCTTCCCCAATAGGGATGTAGGAAAGAATCAGATATTTTGTTTTGAAAAATATTTGAGTCAACATCCAAAATTAGTAACTACATGTCAGAAGTCTTTGAAATACATATTTTAATGTACATTGGATAAAACATCAGTGATGTTTAATGATACAGATTGTTTCCTTACAACGAGTGTTTTATAATGCCTATTCAATGAAACAAAACCCAGTTTATAAAATATATGATTGAATTTTATAGGAGCTGATTAAAGAAACAATTCTAGGATCCTACTGGCTCATCAGAAATAAAAGATTGAGGCAGGGGTATGTTTGGAAGACAAATTTATCTTCTGGGACACTTAAGACTAGAAAAGAGGCCACAGCTGGGAACCCAAATTTAGACATTGGGGCTTATCTCAGATGAAGGGTTTCATAGAACATGGAGTCTGTTGACTTTGTGTGTTTTTGTCAGAAGTGTCCAGCGTGGATTCTGTTTTACTTGTTGAGTGTAGTATTTTACTGTAATGTTGCCTAACCTCATGCCTTTATTTCTGAAATCCTAGAATGCTAGTATAGTGTCTGGCACATAGTGGATGCTTGATAAATATTGGTTAAAAACAATGCATGATTATCTTTGCTCAGGTCCTTGTTTGATACTATTTTAGTTAAGTGCTTTCAGCTAAGTCCTTTTTTGAGATATCAAAAATAATAGAATCTTGAAACCCTTTGTATCCAGAGAGACCTTGTTATAATAGTCTTCTCATCAATAACTTGCTAAGCTGCCTTCCTTTGTGGAGCAATTTTGATTTTGTGTTTAAGCATGACACACCTCATTAAAAGTCACCATGGAGAGATAGGACTGTAGTTATTTATAATTTGTATTTTTGCTGTTTTTTTTTTTTTCTCTCACTGACTTTAAAAAATATATATTTTATTGATTTTTTACAGAGAGGAAGGAGAGAAATAGAGAGTTAGAAACATCGATAAGAGAGAAAATCGAGCAGCTGCCTCCTGCACACCCTGTTGGGGATGTGCCCACAACCAAGGTACATGCCCTTGACCGGAATTGAACCTGTGGCCCTTCAGTCTGCAGTCCAATGCTCTATACACTGAGGCAAACCGGTTAGCGCTCTCTCACTAACTTTTAACCATCTGGACTACATGATAATATGTGATAACCTTCTTTAAGCTACATTAAAAAATGTTTTAGAAATCATTAATTCTGTATATTGGTAAGGATACACCCAAAACTCACAGCTGTTGCTTTTGTATGAGAGAACTGGAGACTGGATAGTAGGGAGAATTTACTTTCATTGGTTGTCCAGGTGCTTCACACGGTGCCTTTGCTGAAGGAAAGGCTTCGGAGCTTTTCCTCCACACCTTTCCCGGGAAGCAGAAAGTTGTTTGATGCTTGCAACACTTTTCCTCCAAAAAGGGTGTTGTGTGTGGCTGTTAGGTACCCAAGTGGTTGCACATAGAGGGATTTAATTCATAACCTGTCTCTAAAAGCAGAGTAATAAAAATACATTTCAGGTTTTATTAAAGAGGAACCTAGAAGTCATGTTAAAGCATCCTATTACAGCAGCAGAAACTAAGACAGGGATACCTTGAACCACATCCCTGACACGCAATGGGACCTTCTGTTCTGTGGGCTCCAGGCAGGTGGAGTGCCAGAGGAAGGCGAGCATGTCTCCTGACTTCCCATCTCACCTCTTTCTACCTCCCCATGCAGCTTGGAGGTAGATTGGTAGGAAGGTGGGAAGTCCCAGACCTGGGGGGGGCTTAGAAGAGACTATTTCAGACTACAGCTTTCAAGACATTTTTTTTTTTTTTTTAACATGGTATAGAAAAAGATATAAAGAAACAGCCGAACAATTCCACAGTTCACTGAAAATGCAGATTTTCAGTATTGTCATCCTTAGATAAAGTATGTGGCAAAGTTAGCCTGGATATGTTTGAAAATAAAGGCTCATAGCTTTGGAATGTTTTCTTGTAGATGCTAGACTTTCATCATTGGGCGTCAGTGAGATTTATTGTGCTGAGTATACCTGGAGTCTAGTCGTAAAAAAAAAATCAAAAAAAATCTAATCACATCTGCAAACTTCTTAAACATCATTTAAAAACAGTGAACAAAGCAAATGAACTTTGGTAAACTTCTTTTGTAGTTGGACCCCCCCTTTTCCTTGTAGTTAATAATATTTGCAAAATGGAGCTATTATGTGTGGGTGTAGATCTGAAGTCTAAAGATTGTGAATAGTATAGTGATGTCATTTTTTCCTTTTAGTTTTATGTTTCCTTAAAAATTTGGGGGATGTTATGGGGCTATGGAAGCAAACTGTATATTTATGGAGAATTATGAATGTAACTATAGATTACATATATTATTTACATGTAACTCTTAGATATGTAGATTTGCCCCATCCCTCAGAAAATAGTGCCTTCCTAATATAGTAATTTTGAGCTCAAACATTACATGCTTTACCATTTAAGGAAAGTCAAATTGCAGCATAGGGAATAGAGTCACTAATATTGTAATAACTATGTAGGGTGCCAGATGGATACTAGACTTACCAGGGTGATCACTTTGTAGGGTATATAACTGTCTAATCACTGTGCTGTACACCTGAAACTAATATAATAGTGTATGTCAGCTGTAATTGAATAAAAAAGCATTATGGATTCTTGAAGGCAGGGCCTTATACATTAGATCATGGCATTCTTCTCTGCTCTCTGGAGCACAGTCAACAATTCTGTTTTTATTTGTTGCTTTACCGTTGCTTGTTATTTATGTTACTCTAGAGTGGTGTGGGTGTGTTTTTAATCTAAAAATCTCGATTTTACAGTATTTATCTGGATTTAAACGTTGCCACCTTAAGTCTCCTGTATTTATAATTGGGTGCAAAAAGCAAGAATGTTTTTAAGGTTAAGAAATTTTCAGACAACTGTGATTTAACTTCACTAAAGAACCCATATCAGACAGGAAGACGAATTCCAGACTGTTTGTGCCTCAACCAACCAGCTGGGTGCATACCTCCAGGTACTGCTCATGTCTCAAGAGGTTTTTCTGCACGAACAGCTATCACCACTCCGTCTTTCATTCAAGTGGCAAGCCATGGCAAGAGTCTTCCAGCTGTATAGAACTCAGCTGTAAAATTAGATTTCATTGGCATGAAAACATGGTGATTACCGGCACTATTTGCTCAATATCTTTTTTTTTTTTTTTTTTTTTTCAACGTTTTACTTAATCCCCCCTCTCTGATGCTGAAGACTCAGGTTATATTCATATAAGTAAGAGAAAGTAACAAACAGGTTTTAGAATTTGCATAAACCTCTTTAAAAAGAGTTTAAGTTTTAGTTTGGTTTGTGTTAAGTAGCATAATAGGCAGTGCTGTTTGAAACAGTCTAATAATAACAGATAGGAACCTTAAAGGCCAATCTATAATTTTGTGATTTTATAAAAGAAGAAATTAATAGCTCAAGTTTAGAGCTAATTATTGGCAGATCTCCAATTAAAGCTCAGATTTTCCAAACTCAGTCTTGGGGTCTCTCTACTTGTGCTTTAAAACAAACAAACAAACAAACAAACAAACCATAACACATTGGTCCTTTTGAGCTGTTTTTAGCAGAGGGGCTGTGAAAAATTCTAATTAAAATCCTTACTCCCAATCCATATCCTTTTTTTTTTTTTGGTATACTTATTTTCAAAAAAGCAAAGACCAGTGTTTGTACTAAGCACCTTTCCTAATGGTTACCCAAAGTGTATGGAGAGGGATGAGTAGAGGGGAAAGCATGGAAACCATCCCAGCTTTCTCCTGCCCAGTGGCAGTGCCCCGCATCGGGTTCAGGCTAATTCCACATGGTCAGAGCCAGGGTCAGGGCCACAGGCACTGGCTTAGTGTTACAGGGAAGGGAAAGAAAACTACTTCCACAGAAGCAGGAGGTGACAGAACAGTCAGGTGTGAGTTGATGAATGAGCAGGTTTTTCTCCATTTCAGAGATAAAGATGATGCACGGTGTTTCTATTTTGTCTTAATTTCTTTTTCTATTGATATGGTTGTTTTTTCCACAGTTATTATGGGAAAGCTGTTTATAGTTTGCTCAGAAGGCTGGATGACAATAGTTGAGTTTCTAGATCTTGAACTATTAGTCAAGTTGTTTACTTTTCAAAACCAACATGAAACAGTAGATAATCTGATGAGGACAATAAAACAGTAAATGATACTTTGACCTCCTCTTAGTTGTAGGAATGTGTACAACTTTTTTCTTGTTGTTCTCTCTCCTCCCCTCTCTTTTATGTCTCTCTCTTTCCCTTCCTCTTTATCCTTTTGAATGTTGCGTAATAGAGCTTAGAAATGAAGAAAACACATTGGGAAGTTCTCAGTCCTGTGACTCATGACATAAATACAAAGACCACGTGTATGAGGGGAGATTCATGAAAGCAGGTTCTCTTTCATTTCTCATGCTATGTGATTCTCTGTCAAATTTTGACTTTTCTACATTTCTCTCTCTCTCTCTCTCTCTCTCTCTCTCTCTCTCTCTCTCAAAAAAAAGTGTAAATCAGTTTCACAATGTTTGTCATAATAAATTCAGTTTTATTAGGCTTAGGTTTTGTATTGGAAGCCATTTAGAAACTTGTATCACTCATAAAGCATTAGTTATCTGGCAGTTAAAAAAGGAATGTAGTAATTTCTTAGTAACCTCTCAAACTTTGTCTTAAACACAACACAGCACAACAAACCTGTTTTCAATATTTCAATATGTTTGTTAGATTGTAATTTTGACTACTGGTGAGGCTTTTCTTGCCTTATTGAATCAGGAAAAAAGTTTTCTTATTGTATACAAATGTCAAGAACTTTTCTCTGATATGTTTGTAACACTTTTCTGAAACCTAGCCCACAATAAGTCTTCACTATTAGAAGTCCATTGGTATTTTTAATAGAGAAATATATTTTCTTGAGGTATGAATCAAGCTATGATTTTGCTAATGTGCTCATGACAATATTTTTTTTCTCCGGCTACAGAACTAACATATAGCAAGTAAAAATTTCAGATGCTGTTTATATTAAGTGAAGGTGATTGGGTAATCTATATTTTATTGTAAAAGATACAAGCCTCATGGAACTACAGTTAACTTTAGTGTTATAAATTCTGAAGATGATTTATTTATTAATATTTATTAGGTTTTTAAATTTAGTTAATTGTTAGTAGGTCTCCGTAGTTGATGGTTTTCCATCCCTTTCTCATACATAAAGGAAACCCCTTTGTTTTTTGCAAATGCATTTGGAATTACAGAATGGAAGCAAAAATTCAAACTGATCATGTGCATTCTTCTGATTGGTTCCCTTACCACATTTACCTTTTAAACATTCCACGTAGTCTGGGAGTCAGTAAAAGCCACATAAGGATGTAGGTGAAGCAAGCTTGGGAGCCTGTGCCTCGGTGCTGACCTGAGATTTAGTTCAGGGAGTCATCCTCTCCTGTGCATCCTGCTGGGTCAGCTCCTTTAGTTCTCATGGTTGTACTTTGTTCCTTGTAGTGTTGTTAAGTTTCTGTTTCTTTTTCTCTTTCATCTGAAACTAATTTGTGTGCTGTACTTCTAGCCCACATCTCCAGATAAGGTAAGGAAATTTGGGTCATCGGCCCATGGAGTGAGGACCAGGACATTTTGTTACTAATTTGAAGGCCAGGTTCACAGACTTAAAACCCTCCCAGCAGTGATTAGGCCTTTGGTGTGTTTTTTCAAGTTAGAAATTCTTCCTAGTATATAATTGCTTTTTCTGGCCTTTGGAAATGGATCTGCAGTTCTCTCCTGAGAATCAGGTTTTTCATGAACTTGGCCAGTATGTTTCTTAGTGAAGGCTGGGGCCAAAACACCATGGAAAACCTTTTCAGAATTGGAGTTGGGGGAAGGAAAGTAAGAGGAAAAAGTAATAAGCCACTTGCCTAGAGTAATGTAAAAACTGAAGACCCTTTGTAATATTCTCTTAAAGTAAGGCGTTCTTTAAAAGCTTTGGGGGCATATTTGGATGGAATTGAATGTCTTACTAACACTGAGGATCTGTTCGTTTTGGGTTTCAGAGTGCCCCGCCCCCACCCTGTCATTAGTGCAGGAGTTCATTTAGTAATGCTGGATCTTGCTCACAGGTAATGAAGATAACAAATAACTTGCTCTCTTAGGAAGGAGGGAAGTTGACCACAGCACTCATGTGGCATCCTCCTCCTGTCAATCAAAAGAACAGAACTGGCCAGGCATGAAGCAGTTGTGGTTTTAGTGTTGGGATGTGTGGTTAGAGGGAAAGGTGGTGAGGGCCTGTGGTTGTTTCAGATTCTTTGAAATGGCAGTATGGGTAAGAACAAAATAAAGAATAGGAATGAAATCTTTGAACTTTGGGTGATAAAAGAAAAAAAATCAGAGGAATAGGAAAAGGCATTGTATATTTGTTCTGAGTAGTTTCATATAGCACATTTATTCTTTATTTGTGAAGTGCAGTGGTTTAAAGAATGGATTCATTCATTATAAGAACTCTATTGTGTGTGAGGAGGACAGTTGTGGATGTGGTATATAGCCTGAATAAAATGCATGAGTTCTGGGTAGGTTTGGCCAGATGTCTATCTGGGTATATCTGGCCAGGGCAGAAGGAACCCAGACCAGGAAAATGAGTCTTTTGTCAGGCTGGTTTCTCCTGAGACTTTCTTACTGAAATGAGAAACGGTTTCAGCTCAGAGATCACACTTCCCCACTCAGTTTCCCTCAGAGCTGATAATCAGCAGGGGGTCCAGGGCAGTGGTGTAAGGCACAGGGAGAATTTCAGAGACCCCAGAGAGACCCATCCTCTCTGTGTGTGCACACAGAATTAACAAACTGGCTTCCGAGCCCAGTGAATATGTAAGATAGCAAATTTAGGATATGGCCCTCAGATATGAGGGGGGTATGGATTGTGATGCTGCCTAATGAGGAAGAGTCAATAAAACATACAAATTAAACATAACTCAAATTAGGGATGAATTTCTCTGGACATGTTAGGTCAAAATGCTTCAAAACCCCTCTAGTACCACATCCTGGGGCTGAAACGCACTATTGTTGTAAACAATGATCCTCCATCGCTGAGAAAACACAATGAAGTAGGAAATGTCGGATTTCCATCCATAATCATTACAGACCAAGTTAGTTTGGTTCTTAGAGTTAAGTATTTGGATAGTAGACCTTCCACATTTATAACTTTACCTTTGAATTTCATTTTGAAAGCTTTGTTAGCTCTTTCAGGCATGTACCATTCTCTAAGCATTGGGGTTGAGGCACACCTGTTGCAGTTGAGTACATCTGTAGTTTTTGTCTGGATTACTGGTCAAAACAGAGCAGACTCACTTTTTGGGGAGCTTTCATTGAGTGATTGATGCATGGTAAGCCTCCCCAAGTCTCCTGGCCCAAACTAACCTTTTATTGTTAACCTGTTAACCGGGAGTTCCCTTTTTAATGATGCAACCTGTAACCGGCGCGTACTCTTTCACTAGGACGTGTCAGTACGTCACGCCCGGAGGACGTAATTTCATATTATTATTATTTATTTATACTTAATGAAAATAAATGAAATATATATATTTTCGTTTACTTATATATATATATATATAAAGCACAAAGGAAAATACAAAATTACAAAAAAAATAGAAAAGAATACCGACAAAAAAAAAATGGACACGTCGAATTTAAAAATTATAAATTTTACAAACAATGATAAAGATTACAAAAAATAGCTGAAACCAATTTGGCTCAGTGGATAGAGCGATGGCCTTCGGACCTAAAGGTCCCGGGTTCGATTTTGGTCAAGGGCATGTACCTTGGTTGCCGGCACATCCCCATTGGGGGTGTGCAAGAGGCAGCTGATTGATGTTTCTCTCTCATCTCATCGATATTTCTAACTCTCTATCCCTCCCCTTTCCTTCCTCTCTGTAAAAAATCAATAAAATATAAAAAAAAAAAGATTACAAAAAATATATACCGTCCCTCTGGGGGCGCAACATATATTTCAAGGACGTATTCATACGTCCTACCCGTTCCAGATACTGTTTACGTTTGATGTATTTATAGGTCCCGCTCGGTTAACATTAATGTGAGGGACAAGTGATTTTCCCAATTTACAACTTGAAGTTTGACTTTCGGTTTTTATTTGGAAAATCAATTACTTTTTCTCCCTTCATCATTAAGGAATAACTAAAAAGATACTACTGTGTATCTTAAGTTTTATATTTTGTATCTTTTATAATCCTTCCTGCCTTTCCCCTTGTCCTTTCTATAGTCCATGGCACTACATCGTTTCTGTTCCATGATAATTTAAGGACAGGTGGGCAGGCAGTATCTTGTTAATAGCTGGGTATTATCTTGCCTAGAGATAATTTATTGCTTTTTCTATTTGCGTTCCAGGCAAATGAAAGTTTCCTCTGTATGTGCATGGAGTGCAGAAATGGGCATTTAAACATTGTTGTCTGTGTAAACTACCCCTTCTATATGAACCTCTTATACTGTATTTCTGTCAGGATAGTCTGGTTTCCCTTTGGTAGAACTCTTAGGGCTTAGAAAACAGGCCTTGTATTCTAGCAAGCTGGTAGCCTAGGGAAAATCGCATAAACAAATTTGGTTATAAGAAGTGAAACTCATGCAGGGTTCACAGTGGCTTACATTCACTTAATTCATTTTTCCATTTTTCTCCTTAAAGGTGTAGTCATTGGGTGTCTGAGTTGAGGCATTAAAAGTTCCCACTGTAAACTAAAAGTTCCCACTGTGATTGTGCATGCAATGATTGTGATTAAAAAAAAAAAAGTATAGTTCTCCCTGTCTTCTCCTCCCCTAGTCCAATAATCTGTAATAATCTCTGTATATTTATGAAGTAGACCTTGGGGGGGGGGGGGAATAGGATCTTTTTAAAATTTTATTTATTTATTTTTATTTTTTTATTTTTTATTTTTTTTATGGCACAAATATATTACCCAAAGTTGCCTATATAGCTTTCAAAAGCAAATACAATTTTCTATTTGTGCCAGTGGACTTGATTTCTTTGTGTTTATTTTTTTATTTTTTTATTTTTTCTTTTTTCTTTCAGCTTTGTGTGAGTCCCCATACTCTTCCATCCCATGTATATATACTAGAGGCCCAGTGCATGGGGTTCATGCACTGTGAGGGGCATTGCTTGTAGGGATTGGCCCACTGTGGACCCGCCCTCTAAGCAGCCACTCATCCCAGTCAGCTGAGTTGTGCTTCCACTGTGGGAGTGCACTGACCACCAGGGCTCAGCTCCTGCGTTGAGCATCGTTCTGGATGGGCTTTTATTACATAGGTTGAGACATAGGTGGGTCTAGTGGCCTATACCCTATGCTACCTTGCACAACCTGGAATTTAACTTCCCAACTTGAACTTGATACCTGTGCTTAAGAGTGCTACCTACAGGGGTTAGATGGTACATCTTGTTAATAGCAAGTCCCATTGTTTTAACAGGATGCCAACTAGATGGTTTCTTAAATTGAAATTGTCGGTGTGAGACATAATGTTGGTGTTGAGACATTCTTTGATAATAGGGGCAGGGGACTAGGAATGCCTGGATTTTACATCAGATCAAAATTATCTCTTCCTACCCAGTTCCTGTGGTCCCTGCCCAAGAAACAATGAGTAATAGGAACAAAATAGCATTGTTAATTTAATTTGAATCTCAATCCCTAATATTGAAAACTTCAGTTAGCTAGGTTGGACCAATTGGAGCATAAGTAGCTTTATCTCAAAGCAGATTCTGATTAAGGACTTCCATTCCACCTGCCCAACCCTAAACTTGCATCATTATTTCCTGTCCTCTGGCCCTAATGTAAGGACCTCCTAGGGGCTGAAAGGACCTAGGTGCAGCCCCTGAAATCACTTTACTCCTGCTGCTTTATTGGGTGCAAAAAGAGAGAGCAAGTTCCACCATTATGCTTCTCTGTGAGATGACCAGGACTGTCTCAATGGATGGGGGTTTTGGCCTGTATCAGAGAAAGGAGAGGAGACAGAGCCATAATCTGCACCATAATCTCATCAGCAAATGCCTAAGGGCTCTTCCTTGGGAAGAAATGAGGAAAAGGTAAAAGTGATCATGAAGAACTTCTTCACCCCTACATGCTTTATCCTCTGACCACTAATTTAAATTACTGCCCTGCTTATCCAACCTGCAGTTTTGAAGAACATTAATTAAAACATTACTCTTAAGAAATAGGCCTGTGCACTATCATCAATCTGAAGAAAAGCAGCCATTCTTTCCTTATGCACTAGTAGAGTTAGGTATGTTAGAAAAGAAATTGAAATGGACCTCAGTACTCTATCATTTGACCTATTCAAAATCAAACAATGATGTCATGATAGTGTCAATGGAATTGTCTTAGTTAATTTTATTGTGGAAGGATCTGTTTCCTACATCAGCTTTAATTTTATTTGCTTAGGAACTGAATAATTGCCTCATAAAACAGCATGATGGTACTATTAACACTGGATTATAAGACCTGTTATTATAGAATGTGCTTCCCTGGTTGGGACAAGACTTCACTGTTTGGTACTTAAAGTAATTAGTTTCTCTAAATGGGGTTATAATGAATAGTGTAAAATTTTACCTATTTAAAATAAAAAGTTTACAATCTGTTGGGTGGCTTTTATGCATCATTTGATATTTTTAGGGAAGGAGTTTCTTTTCAGTGGGATTTGGGGCAGAATATTTAATGTTTAGAATGGAGGTTGTTCAAAATGAGGAGAAATATTTTATTTCTATCACATCTGTCTAAGACAAATCTGAGGCTGCTATTAAAGGATTTGCCCCACTGCTGTGCCTGATTTGAATATCGAGTATTAATGGACCATGGAATTTGAAATTTTGGGGGACTTTATTATGAATAATAAAAAAATCTAACTGGACAATATGACAGTGTGTTTTTTAATTAACTTAAAATAGTACACATGTATTTATTCATTTATTGTTTTTTGTCAATGCTGTTAAACATTTTTGGGCCGCCATAACTTTTAGCCATAAGTGAAGAATATGTAAATACTTTTGAAAGAATAATAATAATAATTTAAATATTTTATAATTCAAAATAGGGATTTATTATTTTCCTACTGTTGTATTGAAAAGCTAGATATTGGTGGCAAGTACCATTATGAAATAAAAGTGGGACTTGTGTTGTTTTCGATACTTGTGTGCAAATTGTTTATTTCTGTTGAAACAATGGAATCTGCCTTTCAGCTCCATTCTGCACAAGGTGCCATGGGTAATCTGAGATACAGGAAAGTTCAAGATGTACACAAGTGATAAAGATGTAAATATACAACAGGCTAAATTCAATGTAAGGAAATGATGGGAGAGAGATAATTAGGAGAATGATTAATTACCAAATTAATGGCAAGGTCAGAAATTGTAATAATTGCATTTTAGGTGGTTAACCTTTGGTACTTAGCTTGAATTAACTGATTATGTACAATATTTTGATCTAAATAAAAAGGAAAAACTGCCCTTACAGGTCAGTTGACCTTTTTTTCTATGATTACCTTACATCTAATGATACCACCACTTTTTGTTAGACACTTGCCTTTTGAAAACATCCTCTCATTCTATCCTGAGAAAGATCCCTGGAGTAGGGTAGTTACTATTCTTCATATATTTTTAAAATGTATAAATAAATGACAATGTTGAGGCATAGAAGGCTGCATTCACATGCTGCTTGGAGACTCATCTGTGATCTCCTAGTTCAGACTCTTCCATGTACTTTAACCCTCCTTGGGCCTGACAGAAATATAATCTTATCTAATAAAGAGGGATATGCTAATTGACTGTCACACCCTCAAAGATGGCGCCGCCTTCAGCCAAAAGATGGCAATGTCCAGTCCCCTCAGCCCTGCTGGGGCAGCAGGCACATGGCAAGTCCGGGCCCGCTCCATGCGCCTGCCTTCAGAGCTCCCCAGTCCCCTCAGCCCCCCAGCCGCCCAGGGTTGGCCCAAGGCACAGGCAAGACTCGTATGGCGACTGTCCAGTTGCCCAGGGCTGACCCGAGGTGCAGGTAAGCCTTAGATGGCGGCTGCCTAGCTGCCCAGGGCCAGCCAAGGCTTGCGCTGTGGGCAGTGGCAACAGCAGAGGTGTGATGGGGTGTCACCTTCCCCTGATCGCCGTGTTGCCTTCCACCTCGAGGGCTCCCCGACTTTGAGAGGGGGCAGGCCAAGCTGAGGGACTCCCCTCCCCTCCCCGCCAGTGCATGAATTTTCATGCACCGGGCCTCTAGTACTCTATGATAGAATAATCTGAGTTTTGTTGACATCAAGACAGAACACTTAAATTGTTGTTACAGGTGACTTTTTGTGGTCCTGAGTCCTTTTTTAAAAAAATGGTGTTTCTTTTGCAGGGAGCCAGCTGAGTGAAGTTCTCCATGAATGTACGTCACAATGATGATGACCGACCAAATCCCTCTGGAATTGCCACCATTGCTGAACGGAGAGGTAGCCATGATGCCTCACTTGGTGAATGGAGATGCAGCTCAGCAGGTTAGTGTAATAAGAGGGACATTTAAGACAAGTTATCTCAGGGGAAAACATTAGCCCAGTAATTGTTTTGAGATGGGAAAATCTATGATTTTGAACATGAGTAGTTTTAGAAGTGTTTTTGTTTAGAATTATTATATGATTTTTTAAAACATGAGAAACTGTTGTTTTTGAAAACAGCAAATCTTACCTCATCTAGTTAATATTCTCGAATATAAAAAAGTCTCATTTTTGAAATGAATCATTTTGAAAATATGCACACATCTTTGGAATGAAATGTTACTCATGTCATATATTGTGCTCTTGACTGGTTTGCCTGGTTGGCCAGAGCAGGTCACTGAGAGTGTGCGTCAGTTTTTGACCTTACACAGGGGGGACTGGCCTTGACAAGATGCAGAGGTTCCTGTGAATCCACTGTGGCTCCTAGAGCAGGCCTTCCAAGTATAAAGCTTGTTACTCAGCATTACAGAATAGACAAATTATTTTTGAACTCATCCATGTAGTGTTTGGGGGAAAATTTAAACAGAAAGTAAAACTTTTGTAAATGATTAGAGACTGGACTATTCTGATAACACTCATTTTTTTCTTGTTGATTACAAAAACTGGGTTTGCTTAGTCTTATACTAATTAAATATCATTTTGTCTTTGTGCAGTTTTTTAGAATCATAAAAATAAAAGTCTTTGTTCTATGAAAAGTAGAATTGGAAACAATTGCTTAAAAATATTTACCTAAATATATTAATAATTCAAATAAGTTAATCATTTATTTTTGTCATCAGTATGTGCCCCTCACCCCATCTATCATAGCAGAATAACACTCTTTATCTATCATAATACATTAATACTTTGTGTATATATATATATATACTTGGTATATATCTCTATTGGATCTCATTTTACTGCTTAATACTTTGTATTTTTTTCCTGCATTAGCCTGTGAACCTCTTAAGAACAAGGAACATCTAATAGGTGCTCCATGAACATCTTTCCGTTGAATACATTTCATCCCTTCTTACTAGTGATGCAGCCATTTCCCTTTTGAATCTTCACTTTCCCTTTCTCTCTGCTGGATCATTTTCATCAACATATTGTAATATCTTTTATCTTAAACACATGAACCACTATACCTCTCTCCACCCACAGCCCCCCCTCCCTGATTCCACATCACCTTACCACCTTACATCTCTACTCCTCTTACAACAGAACCTCTGTTTCCTTATATCCACTGTCTTTCAACTCAAGAGTCCACACCTGGGTCTTCTCACCTTTGCCTACCAGTCTGTTGGCTTTATCTCAGGATCATTTCTGAAACCATACCTTGCCATGTCTACCTTGTTTCCATCACCACTGCTGGACTCTAGGCCAACATCTCCCACCAGGTTAGGACAGTCCTTCTCATGGGACTCTCTGCTTTTATTTTCCTTTTGCTCCACTTGAAAGTATTTGCCACATAGCAGTCTTTCGAGTGATCTAAAATCATACATTGTGTCATGTCTCTCCTGGTACACCAGGAGTAAAATCCAAGTGTGTACCCTGGCCTGCCAGCCTTACATGTTTAGTCTTTGCACCCTCCTACACCCCCCCCCCCCCCCCCCCCCCCCCGTTAACAATATATTTCAATAGGCTGCCTCCTACATAAATAGGCTGCCTCCTACATGCGCTCTAACCAGCAATTGAACCTGCAATTTGGGTATGTGCCTTGACCAGGAATCGAACCTACCAACCCACCACCCTTTGGTGTGCAGGACAATCTCCAACCGACTGAGCCACACTGGCTAGGGCCCTTTCCTTTCTCTTCATCCTTCTTCCACTGCTGTGTCCAGCCACTCATGGTACTCAAAAGTACCATGAATGGTTTCAACATGCAATATTTGGCCTCCCTTCTTTTCACCAATTAAAAGAATAAAAAAAGACTTAAAAAGTATTTTTTTGTCTCCCAGATGTAGTCACCTGATTTCTGTTTGCATATGTACCTAGGCACCTGAGGCCCCATATCCATGTTATTGTGTAGCATTTTAGCATTCTGATTATTTCTTCCTCATTTCTGTAATTCAGTTTGCACAGAACAGCCTTTTATAGATTATGAGCCAGCATACAGAGCCCTTAGTTACAGAATTATTCAAGTCAGTAATCTCCTTTGCACCTAGAAATGACCAAAGATGGATTTCCTCAGAAGGCCTTGTGGCATTCCCCTACTCTGTGTATCTACCTAATTAGAAGCTGCTTAATAACTTTGGTTTATAAAATCACATTTTTTAATTCATCTGGGACTTTTTCCATAAAGATAAGAAAGGGAAAATCTATCTATTCTATAAACAGTCAAATACCAAACTTTCTCAAACAGGGGCTACACTTATTCTAAAAAAATCTCATCAGGAGGAAGTGTTTCAGTCTTTCTAATTAGTAAATATGTTTGTGCTAGAAGTATCAAAATGTATAGGTTATGTGGACCAAGCTATTTGGGCATTAACCCTAAATTTCTCATAATAGGTCATAATTGTTAAGTGGTCAGAGTGTGTTTGGAACATCTCTCAGCAGGACCAACCTAAGGGTTATCACAGGTTGAGGTTGCCTCTGTTGCCACTATGGCTCAGCCTGGGCAGTGGGCATGTGCCTGACAGTTTTCTTCCTCTTTCTGACCCAGAGTCCCCACCCTGTATCTCCCTTATTTCCTCAAGCCTCCTAACATTGACCTTTGGCCTAGTTAAGTGTGGCCAAGTCCTCTGGGCCTATGTGTAAAGGCACAGGGGAAAACTGACCCAAGGAGCAAGCAAAATCAATGATGGAGAAATGCCAGACAGGAGGTAAAGAAAGAAGAAAGGGATAGCGGTCACCAAAGGGCAAGGGCCAAAAGTGAGGACCCAAGGATCCAAGAGTCTCGGACTGTGTGGGTTCTGAGTGCTGGCCTGGGGTATCTGTGGGTCTTTGCTGCCTGCTCTTAGGAGCCTGCGTGGTGTGCTGCTCAGGGCCTCTGTGCTCAGGATCAGGGCACAGGACACATCAGAGAGAATGACCTGTTCTCATGTTTTCAGAGGCTTTTACTGTGCTGTGCCTCTGAGGCAATACCTTTTCATCTTAACAAGGACCTCTGGAGGTGCAGGGTATGGCTTCAGTGAAGGATGTTGCAGGCATTGTCCAACAGATCCTTGGGGGAGGGGTGACATTTTAAGGAAGGCAGCACTTGAGCCACCTCTCAAAGTAGATTGTTATGAAGAGCCACCCACTGGTTGTGGGGCTCTGCCTCTGCATTTCTGTTAGGTTAGGAGTCTGTATGGTGAAGCTTACTTTTCTGTGTTTACAGCATTCTTTTTTTTTTTTAAATACATATTTTATTGATTTTGTACAGAGAGGAAGGGAGAGAGATAGAGAGTTAGAAACATCAGTGAGAGAGAGTCATCGATCAGCTGCCTCTTGCACACCCCCTACTGGGGATATGCCCGCAACCAAGGTACATGCCCTTGACTGGAATCGAACCCGGGACCTTTCAGTCCCCAAGCCGATGCTCTATCCATTGAGCCAAACCGGTTTCGGCTGTTTACAGCATTCTTAATACTTTGCAGCTGTGCAGAGGACATTCTTGTTTCTGTGTATGCAAAAGAACCACCACAGTTATGAGAAAGCTCTTCCGTCCCCACAGCCGCCCTCCTGATCTCTGCCCTGTTGGTTAGAATTTAATTAGTTTGAGTTCTTGGCAGGCTGCTCTGCTCTGTTCTGGCTCTCTAAATAAGAGACTGGTAATTTTCATTGATCCAAGTCATGTGAAGTTTGAATCCTTGGTTTGTCATTTTGTATAGGTATCAGGAAAAGGAGAGTTCTTCTCTTAAAATGAAAAGCCATCCTCGTTATGAATGAAGATTTAAAAAATATATATTACCAACTAAATAATGAGCAACAGCAGCAATAACAAGCATAATATGGACATAGAGCAATTTAACAGCTTTACTTAATGGCTTTATAGAGATGTATCCGCATGCTATGTAATTCACTTATGTAAAGTATACAATTCAGTGGAATTTACTCTGTTCACATAATTGTGCAACCACAACTACAATTAATTTTAGAACATTTTAATCAAACTAAAAAGAAATTCTGTAGCAGTCTCCATTTCCTTCTCTTCCCAATTCCTACACAACCACTAATGTTCTCTGTCTCTGTAGATAATTTGCCTACTCTGGACAGTTTATATAAACGAAATCATTCCATGAAATAAGATTGTAGCATATATGAGTAGTTCAGACTTTATTTTTTGCCAAAAAACATTCCATTGGATAGATATACCACACACGTTTTATTTATCCACTTATCAATTGATGGACGTTTGGGGTGTCTCACTCTTTGGCTATTAATGCTGCTGTGAGCGTTGTATGCATGTTTTCATTTCTCTTTGATAGGTACCTAGGAGAGAAATTGAAATTTTGAACTGTTGTTTTCTAAATAAAACACTTCTGCTTCTCAATATAATTTCTTCTACTTTGAATAGATAACATAGCTAAATAAAATTTGTTTCTCTTACTATGCTAACTATATTATTCTTGAGTTATAAAAAAAAAATCAGGTTTTGACCAGAGTGTGGCATTATAAATATAGTGCATGCCCTTTGGTAATTAGAATATCAGAGCCTATGTTGACATTTTCAGAAACTAATGGTATATTATTGTAATTAAACTGTCTTTGACTTTTAGCACATCTTGGAGATTTAAAAATGTAGCAGCTAATTTTGAGCATTAAAGAGTAGACATCAGTCCAATTTTCAACTTTTTTATTGGTTTTAGTAATCTCTGAGGAATAATTATAGCAGCCACTAGTTAAATAAGGAAATTATTAGGTTCCGAACAGAAGTGTTAACATAGCGTTTCCTGATTTGCTAATTTAATCTGTGACATTTATAACCTTCAGGAGGGTGGTATGCCACTTTATATTAGTTTTCTTTCTTTTCTTCTTTTTTTGTTAACCTGCACCGAGGATATTTTTTTTCGTTGATATTTAGAGAGTGGGAGGGGAGAGGGAGAGACAGAGAGAAACATTGATGTGAGAGAAATGCATCGATTGGTTGCCTCCCACACTGGCCCTGACCAGGGGTGGGGATCAAACCCAAGCCTGGAATGGAGGTAGGTGCTCTTGACCAGAATCGAACCTGAGACCCTTCAGTTGATGGCCTAACGCTCTAACCACTGAGCAAAACCTGCTAGGGCAATATTCTTATATTTTTAGTGATTCTTCTCATGTATGTATTGGTTAGGCTAGGGGCTAAGGAATGGGGATAGAATCATGCCTCTGGATCCTGACTAGCTAGCGTTTAGGACATCTTAGAGGGCACGTAGCACTTGTTTTGTTTGTCATACTTAAGTCTTTTTTCCCCTTTTAAACGTGCAGAATATTGATTGCTAATGAGTGTTCCTTATGCTTCTTCAGGAAGCAACTCTCCTTAAATATAAACAGAAAGCTTGTCTCTTCTGCCATCTCAGGATGGCATGTTAACAAGCTTGCCCTGGAAGACAGGAGGTTAAAGTAGCCTCAGCCATGTGCAATTCTCTTGACTTTGCCTATTTCTGTTGCTCAGCACTTAGCATGCCATTTTATTGAGAGTGAGGTCCTCACCCCCTTTTTTTGTTTCTTCTTTTGAAAGTCTTTGTTTCCCCTGGACAGAATACAACCAGACTTTTCCTGGAATATTTCCAGACAGCATATTAAACATATTAAAACTTTCCACGTTCCGATGGTGCTTGTCATTGGCGTGTCTTTTACATCAACTGTGCTTCTCCTACTAATCCAGTGACCTTTTCTGTTCTGGTTGATATCTTCTTAATAACTCTTCCCCTGACAGCTTCCTTCTTGCATTCAGTAGTTCAGATCCTCTCACCACACAGGTTTACTCTTTAAACACACTGATAGCCACTGTGTCAGAAGGACCCAGAAAGAGGTTTAGCTCTCAGTATGGTGTAGAAAAATGAATAAACACTTATTGGGAAGTTTGCCCAGGAAAAAGAAGGATATTCAAATGAGAATGGGACTGGTAGTTAAAAAAGAGGCTGTAGCTTTTGCTGAATAACATAGAACAGCTCCTTTAATGACAGAATCCTATTTAGAAGCTGGGGCGTGGCTTGAAAGTAGAAAGAGGCTTGTCAAATGTTGGGTTTGGAAAACCAAGTATGGGGAAGCTCAGCCTTGGGTCAGGTTCTTCGTCATCAAGATGTAGAGAAATGTGTAACTTGTGCAAATGTTGAAAGAAAATTATTATTCCAAACTACTTTCCACATTCTCTACCACTCAAATTTATAAAGACCTCTGGTGTCAAGATATTATCAGTCTCGTCTCTTTGAGATTTGGGGTAGAGAGGAGGAGTGAGGGGGTAGGATTTATGACTGAATTAAGGAGTGACTGAATAATAGATTTGTTCATTTTAATAAGCATTTATCAAATGTCTTGTATGCCAGCATTGTATTAGGTGTTGGTGACACAAAGATGAATAAGACACTGTTCTTGCCATAAATGAATAAGCAATCTAATTGGAGAGCAAAATGTCATGTGATACCCAAGGGGCTTGAATTGGGGAATGTAATAGTGTCCTGGGACCACAGAGGAGGGATGGAGCAGGGTGTGGGATAGGCAGGCAGGAGAACAGACCAGGCTAGGGAAAGTGAATGTGGGGAGGGTGAGTGTGGACAGAGGTGAACTTGAAGTGAAGTGCAGGACTATTATTAAAGCTTTGCATGTAATGTAATCAGTTTCTGATTTATGAAATGAGAACAGTCTGTAGGGATAGCATATTTCAGTGGAGAGCTAATATTAGTGGTACCCTGACCAGACTATATTTGAACATTCTATGATCTCTTTTCTGTAATCTTTTCTATTCAGTATTCTTTAAAAAAAAAAAAAAAAAAAAAAAATATATATATATATATATTGATATATATATATATATATATAATATATATACATTATTGATTTTTTTACAGAGAGGAAGAGAGAGGGATAGAGAGTTAGAAACATCGATGAGAGAGAATCATCTATCAAGCTGCCTCTTGCACACACCCCCCCCCAGGATGTGCCCGCAACCAAGGTACATGCCCTTGATTGGAAACGAACCTGGGACCTTTCAGTCCGCAGGCCGACACTCTATCCACTGAGACAAACTGGTTTCGGCTCTATTCAGTATTCTTGTTAGTGAATCTGTCTATCCTCTGGTACATCCAGCCTGGGGTCCACCCTTGGCCTCTTGATGTCTGTTCCTCAGAATTACTGAGTCAGTAGAAGTTCAGACTGTGAGCATCCCTCAACCGGAGTCCCAGTCCAGCAGCACAGCACCACCCCTGCCTCGAAGGGCCTCTTATTAACTGTAAAAATGGTGTGAGCTTATCCTGGTCTGTAATCTCATTTTACAGTCCTCCCTGCCTTGCGTTTGCCAAAATTCTGTTCACTACAAAGGCTGCCGAAAAGGCATAGTCTATGCATAATCTCAGTCTCAAAAAGGAAAATGTTGATGCCATATTATCAGAGGGTGTTGTTAAATTTGGCACCCATAATAATTACGACACATGCCATATAATTATGACAGCTCTGAGTTGTCTGGGTTGAGAGACACTTCAGAATTTAATTAGCCAAAGGCAATAATAATAAGATACAAGATGTAGTCAGTAACCTTCAAATGGCAGAAATTGAGCTGCCTTCAAAAAGAAGAGGATTAAGGAAAAACACTGTCATGGCAAGGTTGCACTGTAAAATAATGGCAATTTTAAACTCCCCAGTCGTTTTAACTTTATGATTGTTTTCAACGTGGTGCACTCTTTGTCTACTTGCACTGTAAACTCTGGGAGAACACGGACTGTGTCTCTTGTTCACACTTTGCCTGGCGTCTGAAGTAGCATTCAGTAAATCCTTCAGAAGAGATGAAGGATGAATGAAATGAACAAATTCAATTCATCTGGATCGGGGCTTGAAGACTGTCTACATGGTGCATTTGTCATACAGGCTTTAAAAAAACTTTTATAGATAATGACAAAAAATAAGAGCCAATATTTAAAAATTGGAAGATTTACATACAGTGTCTCTCTGTTTATCTGAAAAACCCAGAATATCTGATAACACGAGGTTAGTCTGTACACTTAACAATTGACTAGCAAAAAGTAGTAGCTGCTGCTTTAGTTGGGGAATGCTGTCCTCATTCCCCACTCTGTGCTCTCCATGCTCATCTGAGTTTGGAACTGGGAAATTGTTAACTTTTTTACCTTTGAAATTGCATCTTGTGTTCACGCATGTTGTGATTTACATGTAACAAAAATACTTTGATTTTTTTTTTTTTTTTTTTGCTGCACACTCATGTATCACACTGATGCAGTGATTTTAAGCGTCCTAGTTTTCTACCTTCTTTCTGACATGTAAAATGAACTAGTGTGGGCTTTGGTCCACATGGTTTGGTACCAGGGTGTCAGTTATGTCTTACAAGTTAGGGCCCAGGTGTTGTTTTTTTTGGCTGCAGCTCTTCAGTGAACAGTATTTGAGCCCCTAAACAGTGCCACATTGAGCCCTCGCCACAGCATAGGAAGGGCAGAAGAAACGACTGGCGCCTTGGTTTTAGTGTTTACAGACTAGTTAGGGGACATTAAACACAGATGCGAGGTATCAGTGTTCCAAGGGCAGAGATGCAAGTACTTGTGTTTATAATCTTTTTTACAGTTTCCAAGAATCAAGTCTTCTAAGTACTTATTGAAATAGAATTTTTTAAAAGTAATCTTTTCCTGGCATTACCTAGAGGAGGCATTATTTATTTAAATCACTTCTATATTAACTTTCTCCATGAATAAAATTAAATTTGGTAGACTCCAAACCTCTGATATCTGTTATTTATTTATTTATTTTTTTTAAAAGTGTATTGGTCACATTGTATTCAATGTGACAGCCATTGATGTGTCTCATAGTGCAGTAAAAATATACACACCCACACAGAGGAAGAAAAGATGGGGCGGTTCTTCATCCAGAATGTGTTAAGACATATGTTTGCACATAATTGTTTTCATGTAGGCAGACTCTGCTTTTTTTGTCTAAAAATATGACTACATATAAGTTATATATGTTACACTCCAAATGTGACAATAATACACACACACACACACACACACACACGCACACGCACACACATTCCTAGTGTCTACATAAATTTTTGGCATTCTCCTCAAACTAAAATGTTACTTTGTAAGCTTGCTTTCAACTTTTAGTTGAGTGGTTATTTGTGGGCAGTAAGTTAAATTATAGGAAAGAATGGCTTCTGTTTGATATTTTGATTTCTTTGTTCCATCTATGGTGGAGGGAAGTAACTATTTGAGGGCCTGAGGTGCTAGGAATGGTGGTAAGCACTTCTGTACATCATTTCATCCAGTAATCATAATCCTATAAGGAGATGATCATTTTACAGACAGAACCAGAGGGCAGAAAGGTTAAGTACTTACAGCTGGCAAATCACAGCCCTGGGATTTGAATCCACTTATGTCCTACCTTTCAGGAAGGGTAGGGTTGCTGGGTTAGGCATGTCTCTGTCGTCCTGTGCAGGTAGACCACCTGGAGAGACATGGGACTGGGTTCTGCCCAGTAGTAAGTGGTCAAGTTCACAAAGAAGAGTACTCCTGTTTGTTATGTGACCTTCATGTTAGCTCTGGAAGGTGGCAGAGATTCTGACTCTGGAGCTTCTGCGAAGTGCAGTCTGAGCAGTCCTGGTAGTGTCTGAGGCCTGAAGGCAGCAGTTGAGTTTGGAGGAGTTGGGAGAGAAGTCATCTGAGGCCCAGCTCCTGGAGCTGCTCCCTTTCTTTCCTTTGGGAGTGGTTGTCTCCCTGAGATTAGCAGCAGGGGAGTGGTCCCCTTTGGGGTCAGCAGCTGCTGAGCTGGTGGTGAGCAGACTGGGTGGCAGGCATTCCTCTCCTGGGGAGACTCACCCGGGGAGCTAGGAGGGGCCCTTTTTGTCTGCCTTCTTTTCCTCCCAGATCCTGCGTTTCATTTTCATTCAAGAATTACATCACCCCAGAGGCATAGTTTTTATGTCTTAAAAGAAATCTAAAAACTTGTTGTAAGACTTGAACCTATAAAGTTGTTTGTTTTTCTTTTGAATTTGTAATTATTTCTCTGAAGTAATGCCAGAATAATAATAGTAAAAAAAAATCCAAGTTGGTCCTGAAAGAGGGGGGGAAAAAAGGCCACTTTGCTGTATGAGCATTTCTTAAATCTCTCACCTCTGGGTATTCCTGTTCTCCGGGGCACAGAATTGTGTCACCCAGTATTTGTAACATGAGCCGTGATACCACACCCTTTTGCTAGCCATTCCATTCCTTTCCTTTTCTTTTTTTTTTGAGATTGATGAAGGGCTTCTTGGACTTTGACTTTCCTCAAGATGTTAATTATATATTTCAAAATCAAGGGTTCTGTGTAAAATCACTTACGAATAGCTTTGGAAAGAGAACCAGAGACAGGGAGTTGCTTCAGGGGTGCAGAATATTGTTTTGGAGGCCTCGGGAAATCAATCTTAAGGCTTAGTTCATTTACCACCAGGACATATTTAGTCAGTGTATATAAACAAAAGAAGTCACAGTGTGCCTGGACATTATGTGTCCCAGATGGAGTTTAAACTTGGCTCCTTCTACTGTGCTGATGTCATGGTGCATAAACTGGCCCTGAATAAGAGCGGTGCACAGAATCGGCTGTGTGCCTGTGTGTGCTGAGGGCGTGTGCAGAGGGGAGGGACTGGCTGGAAAATCTTTGTCACGTTTTTCCTGTGTCGTCTGCAGAGACTAGTGTCAGCCCTGCATTTGCACTTGGTGCGGAATGAAGGAAGAATTGGAATAATGTGTTCACTTGTACAAATCAGCATGTGTGTGCACTCAGGGGTGTCATTCTTCTAAGACTAAGTATAAATGCACCGAACTTTCCAACGGTTGCTTACAAAGCTCTAGGACTAAAACGTAGAAAGGAAAATCTTCAGTTGTTACATTTTTAAAGAGTGTTTTCAGTCTTTTTGCTTTGAAACCCCAAATCTGGATTTTTTTAAAAAAAACTTTCTAATGGTCTTAAGCATCCAGCTGTATAATTCTGTTCTGAATTGTATGGTGCATAACCTCTCAACTTAGTTGCTCAAGTGTTTGTAAAGGCAAATGCCTGGTGCCCCTGGCCAAGTTTAATTCTTCCTGTGTGCTTTGAGAAGGCAGCTTATGGGTCAGAAAAGGGTCCTCTCCTGCAGTTCTGAGCACTTAATAGAAAATTTTCACACACTGTGGTGTTATTTTATTACTTTTTATTGCTGGCTTTCATTATGATAATCTTAATTAGAAGCGTTTCCAAGTAATTCAAACCATTTTGTAGATGTAAAGAAAGGGCTTAGATTTCAGAACTTCTGTGAATGGATTCCAAAGTCACTGTTGTTGCTGGGATCCACGGAAGCTGCACAGACCCTGGGATGTGAATCAGTTGGGAGGTGAGAGCCAGAATGTTTCCCAAACAGAAAATTTGGTCAGAGGTGAGAATTGGGTGGCTTTAGATCTTATTGAGAACATGAAATATGCAGATTCAGTAAAATTTTTTCTTTATATGCACTCTGTTAGGAGAGGCCACGTTTTTAACTAAGATTTGCCACTGGTAGAACTTTAAAGAAACATAAATATGAATAGAAGTTACTGAGCACATATTATGTGTAAGGCTTTGTATTAGGACTGTACTAGGGTTGTTCTGTTTCTTAAGCACACATATGGGGTAAGTATTATCTATTTTTTTCGGTTGAGAAAATACCTGGTTAGATAGATTAAGTGTCTTACCTACCAGAGCTGGGACTCAACTATAGCCTTTCTTTTTTGTTTTACTTTTTTAAAATATATTTTTATTGCCGAAACTGGTTTGGCTCAGTGGATAGAGCGTTGGTCTGTGGACTGAAAGGTCCCAGGTTTGATTCTGGTCAAAGGCATGTACATTGGTTGCGGGCACATCCCCGGTAAGGGGTTTGCAGGAGGAAGCTGGTCAATGTTTCTCTCTCATCGATGTTTCTAACTCTCTATCGCTCTCCCTGCCTTTCTGGGGCGGGGGGGGGGGGGGGGGGGGATATCAATAAAATATATTTTAAATAAAATAAAATAAAATAAATTTTTATTGATTTCAGAGAGGGAGAGGAAGAGAGAAATAGAAACATCAGTGATAAGAGGGAATCATTGCTTGGCTGCCTCCTGTATATTGGACCGAGCCTGCAATCCAGGCATGTGTTCTTGACCGGAATAGAACCCTTTGGTCCGCAGGCCAACACTCTATCCATTGAGCCAAACCAGCCAGGATTTGTTTTATTTTTTAAAATTAAATTTATTAGGGTGTGATCTTTCTGATTTACTCCTCTCACTGTGTATCTTGGGCATCTTAGTTGACTTTTAAATTATTAGTTTAGAAGTGAAACTGAAATGAGATTAGATTGAAATTCTAGCACATCTGAATTCTGATCACATTATACCATCAAGCCTCCATGTGTTTGCTTATGTAATTGTTCTTTTGCTTATTTAATTGAAGTCTCCCAGTCCTTAAAATATTACTCCCAACTATAACTTTTCCCGATTTCTTGATGGTTTCTTCAGTTTCCATAGCACTTACTAGCAAATAATCACATTTTATTATAGTTAATTGTATTTTCTACTGTTCAACCAACACACAACTGGGTAGGATTTCATCTTTCTCATCTGAGAATTATCAATGCTTAATAAAGTGCCTGGTACATTATAACTATTCAGCAAATCTTCATTGAATAATTAAGGGTTCAATAATTGTAATAAGTATTGATTTAATTAAGCTTAATAATCAATGCAAAATCATGGCCAGAATCAGTGATAATATACTCTGCAATGGCATGAAGTGGAAACTATTTCTCTTCTGCAAAATCCTTCTAAATTCCTAGAATATTACATAATTGTATTTACTTCTGGTTTGACATTACTGGGCACAAAATAACGGACAATATTAGTATTTTAACTAATTAATATAAAATATAATAATTAGAATTAATTCTAGAATATTTAATGACAAAGTATTGGCAATTGATTTTCTTTTATGAGGATGAGAACATTCTTCATGGGCACATTATTGCTTGATTATGTCTTAAGTGGTAGAACAGTGTTAAATGAATAAGATTAGCAGTAGTACAGTATTAAATGGATAAGGTGTCCAACATTGAAATGAATCTTAAAAATAGAAAAATATTCGGATATAGGCAGTTAAATATGTTCTTCACTGGCCTTGAGATTCTGACAGAGCTGTTTGCTTAGGTTCAGTGCACAGCTTTCCAGAGTTGTGTGGCATTAATTAAGCACATCAGCATGGATTGTGTTGCTCTGTCTCAGCCAGTCAAAACCAGACCTGAGGTAGCTGTATCTAAATAGAAGAGACATTCTAGATTCAGTGTGCAAAGCACATCCAGGGGAGAGCTGATTAGGTAAAACATAGCCCAAGCTGTTGATTTCTTACCAGTGAGGCCAGAGCCAAGTTTGGGCACATGGGCACATGGATGGGGTTGAGGGTTAGAAAGGGCTTGTACCTCACTTGATGGACAGTTTTTACAAGAATTCACCCTGAAATGGTGAAGACAGGAACCAAAATTTGTTCTCAGGGAACATAATTTTTTTGCTGTTGTTAATCCTCACCTGACGATATTTTTTTCCATTGATTTTGTTTTTTTGTGTTTTTTTTTTAAGAGAGAGTGGAAAGGAGGAAGGGGAGAGGGAGAAACATCGATGTGAGACAAACACATCAATTGGTTGCTTCCAAAATTCTGGATGGACCTGCAACCCAGTTACTCACCCTTGAGTGGGAATCAAACCTTCAACACCTCGATCTGCAGGCCTATGCTCTAACCACTGAGCAATGCCGACTAGGGTGTGAACATAGTTTTTAAAGGAAGACGAATTACATTTTTTGATATTCAATAAATGTGAATAATGTATTTAATAAAATAAAATAAAAATACTTAAACATAATGGTGCTTCAAATGTATAAGGATATTTGGTAGCTGTTAGCCAGGGGAAAACTATACTTAGGCTTACATGGAATTTTGGTCTTTTATATTCTTGGTTTTATCTTGAAAGTCCTGCAGTTGAAACTTTAAACTCTGGCATTTGTGGTTCCCTTAAAAGAGGCTTTTAACCTAGTTTTGGTCATCTATATTACATTTTGCATTTTTTCCATTTAAGTTAATGCTATATGTTTATTCTTAGCAAACAGCAGCTCTTTTTGTAATGTAATCTCTTTATTCTAGGCAGTATACAGTTAAAGGGAGTAGAAATGTACAATTTTTACAAGATGCCATTGTATTTTCTTTATAGCCCTTACTACTATCTGTAAATGTTTTATTTTTATTTAAATGATCCCCCCACCCTTATCCCATGCAAGTTCCACTTCTTGCTTGAGTTGGGAAGAACTTTTGTGTTTTCTAAGGTTCTATTCTCAATGCTTAGAGGAATTCTAAACCCATTCTGGCATTCATTAATATTTGCTCAATTAAGAGCATCATGTAGTAATTCTTCTAAGGACACTTATTTCATGACATGTAGTTATTGAACTCTTGAGTGAATATATTTTCAGCAGGCAGTGGTGTAATTTCAGTATATAAAAATGTCCTCTTTGGTTCATCTGATTTCTTTGTCTTTGGTTTACCTACTACTGCATTCCTGCATTTTTGGTTACTGACAGGTGACTTTTGGGAGACATAGAAAATACAGATTCAGTCTTCTGTGGAATCATCTTTTACTTTCTTTTGCCTCCTGTTGGATCATGAGAAATGGCATCTAGTGATTGTGATAATTAATTGGTTGGTTCATTGCTTCTAGGGATTCTGAGGAAATTCAAGGACTGAAAAGACTATGAGAATAAATCCTTCCCAATATAAAAACAACTGTTTATTGTTGTGGGATTCCTTACCACTTAACTGCCATAGTGGGAGTGTGGGACTCTGGCTCAGGGAGTGAGCCTGGATTTCCTAGAAGAGAATGTCCTCAGACTTTGGTGACATGCCTCTGACCCAGTTGCATGCTTGCTGTCCTTCTAGCTGTTTATTGAAGTATCTTCATAGAGAATGGACTCTGAAGCCTGCTCCCATCAGAGGGGGAAGCTGTGTGTAGAAGAAAATGAATTTTGGACAGACAGAGCTGGAGTCCAGGGCAGCTAGTCATTTTGTAGTTTTGTGACTTTAGACAAGTTACTTATCCTTTTCAAGTCTCAGTTTCCCCATCTGTAAAATCTGGTTAGTAATACTTTCCTGGAAGATCATACAGGTTTATAATTAATAGCTATTTATATAATCATTGTAGGAAAAACACCTGCTAGTAGTTGACAGTAGGCTGCATCATGCTGACTTAATTTGAGAGATGATATGATCTTTTGAGGGGATAACTTTTGCACCTTCCATCCTTTGAGGAAATCAGAGTATTAGAAATTTTGGAGCACTGAAGCATTCTTGCTCCTTGCTTTAAACAGAATGAGTCCTAAAGCCCAGGAAGAAACAAAACAATACCATTTATCCTGTGAGCGGTGTTGACCAAGGAAGGTTATTACATGCCATCCATTTCCTTGTGCCTTTGCCCAATGTGTAAGTACCTTTGGAGGCTTCCTGGTCTTGTGTGTTGTTTTTCTGCCAGCTGTGGATTCAGGCTTCAAGTAGGACAAGTGAGCAGATGAGGCAATCAGTGTTTTCCCATCATCTTCCATTACTTTTCTATTTTACCTGTTGACATCTTAACTCTTGGGACATTTTCTTTGTATCATATTATTACCACAAAGATAAGTGCTGGTCATCTGAAGCTTCTTTTCCTGATTTGGAGAAAACAAATGATGTATCTCTTGAGGCCAGTGTGGTCTGTGACATAGAGGCCAGGGACTAGGGTCTCATAGGTGTGTATTGTTAGGTGGTTTGGGTCCCTTAGGGCCTGGGTTGAGCTCTCCAGGATTTCTCTGGAGTTCCAGAATTGGAAGGGGAGGAGGGGGGTGCAAAAAGGTGCTACTATTCCTCTCATCTAGTCAAAGATCACTGCTTAAAAGTTATTGGATGTTCCTGGATAGAATCCTTCCTCAAGTGGAATTCTGCAGTTTTAGGATGTATCACTTTTTTCCACTAAAGGTATCTGTTGGGTGATCTTAAATGCTTCCTCTAAGTGAGAAGTATTCATTTATACATGAAACGGTTGAGAGTAAAACACCTCACAGAGTTTGGCAGGTTGCAAAAAGCTCCAAAAGTGAAATGCTATCTCCTCTCCTATCATAGTTTATATCTCAGTTATGTGGATATTGGGTCTAACTTTCAGAATGCTAAAAATGTAACATTTCATCTTCAGTCAGTCAGTACTCTTGTCTCAGCAGAAGGTTTTGTGATGGCCACATACATGACAGTGGTTATTTAGTCAGGTGGCTGGTAATTTTTATTTGAGGCATAATTGATCTTTTGTTTAATAAACTGTCCCAAATTTAAATTGCAAAAGTAGTTTTCCTTTTCCTCTTCTATTAAGAAACAGATTTAGAATAACTAAAAAAAAAATCTACACTTGAGAATACACTGAGTGGCCAGATTATTATGAACTCTGATGCATAATAATCTGGCCACCCAGTGTGTGTGTGTGTGTGTGTGTGTGTGTGTGTGTGTGTATTAGAGGCCTGGTTCATTAATTTGTGCATGGGTGGGGTCCAGCCAGCCTGTCCAGAGGGAGGGGACATGGGACAATTTGCATATTAGCCTTTTATTATATAGGATATACACTGAGTGGCCAAATTAATATGCGTTTAGAGATCGTAATAATCTGGCCACTCAGTGTGTGTGTGTGTGTGTGTGTGTGTGTGTGTGTGTGTGTGTGTGTGAAAGGGGGGGGGAGGAAGGGAGGAAGGGAGGGAGGAAGGGAAGGAGGAAGGAAGGAAAAAAGAAAGGAAGGAAGGAAGGAAGAAAGGAAGGAAGGAAGGAAGGAAGGAAAGAAGGAAGAAAGGAAGGAAGGAAAGAAAAAAACATCAATGTGCCACTGATTGGGACCAAACCACAACCTATCAGGCGTCTTCAAACTACGGCCCGCGGGCCACTTGCGGCCTGCAGAGGAGTCTGATCCGGCCCGCCAGGTTTTTTGGGCAGTGAGTGCAGCCAAGGTGTTACAGTAGGAATTAGTAGTTCATATAGTCCGGCCCTCCAGCTCTCTGAGGGACCGTGATCTGGCCCCCACTTTAAAAAGTTTGAGGACCCCTGATAGGTAATACGCCCTAACCTGGAACTGAAACCGAAACCTTGAGGTGTATGGGATGACATCTAACCAACTGAGCTTCCTGGCCAGGGCCGATTCAGGCTTCCTTTTAAGAAAAGATGTGTTATACCAGTTTCAGTTGTCTTGCTGGTTAAAGCTTTTCCAGGATGCTGTCTTTGGCCTTTGCTCAATTTTTGTACATTAATCCTCCCTCTTATTTTGTAGTTTCTTTAGACTTTGGAAAAGTGGTCACTTATTTTTCATTAAGCCCCAGTAAACTGCCTTTGGTTATTTTGGGCTGCTTGGTTCATGTAGCACGAAGAGATTTGAAACAGAACCAATGAAGCAATAGTGACCTGAAGTATGCTCTTAATTTGATTAACATGATTCTATTTTAACATCTATGGGGCAAAAATCTATCAGTGGTTAAAATCTGTCTTTTTTTTTTCTTTTCCCCTCTGACAAGACACAGAACACAGCATGAATTGTTTTAATGCTGATGTTGGAAAAACAGAAAATGCTTAGTGAGTGGACAAAAAATGATGAGGTTTGGACAGTGATGTTATGCTTCACATTCTGTATTTAAAAGAACTTATAACAGTTATGTCTGCTTTGTGGTGAGAAAGAAGGAGGGAGAGAGGAAGAAAAAGGGGGGAGACAGAGACAGAGAAACACAGAGAGAGTCTGGCTTGTATGATGTAGAGGTTAAGTACCAGGGAGCTTGCCAGGGTGTGACTCATGCTCCTCAAGGCTTGGTGATGCAAGGCTTTCTGCCGCCTTCTCATTCATGTCTGTTTTCAGGGACAGATCATTGGGCTTGTGTGTGTCAAATTTTTATTTTTATCTCTCCTTTATTGACAGTGAAAACAGCAAGGAGGTCAGTCTGCCACGGTAAAGCAAAATGCTTTCATTTAAAATATCTTGGTGCCAAATGAATACGGTTTGTTCAAATAATGACTTTGGCTCTTACTAAGAAAAATTGATATTGGGACACAGGAGATTTGCCTGGTTTCTGAGGTAACTTGGTAGATTATAATCTGGTTGCCATAGCAACCCAGTAGCTGGGAAAATTACAGGAACTAAACATTTGAAAGGAGGTATTTTATTTAGTAGCATTCTTAAAAGCCCTTTACCTATCATCTTTCTCTCTGAAGAAGTGGGATGGGGGGTCTAGAATTGGTCTTAACAGAAGCAAGAGGTGAAGACATAAATGACTTTCGGTGGCTGGATGCATCTTTGAATGTGGTCTGGTGTCAGCAACCGCTATCGAACCATTATAGACACACTTTTTATGCAATATGGTAAACACATGATGTGACAGAATCTGGAACCTTATACCCCAATTCAGCAATCCCTTTTTGTGCCTGGGACTTTTGATAATACTGGTAAATTGTATTTTTAGAACCAGCATTCAGGACTAGTCTGACATGAATTTGGGGTTGTCAAAGAATATCTGGAACATAGTCTTAATGTCCAGTGATTCCTCCCCCAGCCCCCCCATATATTATAGGCATCTTCCTAAAGGTATAAACATCAAGCAGGTGGTTTTTGCTCTATTACAGTGATGTTAGAATTTCCCTGTGGACTTTTGAAAAGGCATGAAAATTTATGTTCAATGTTTATATAAAGATAAAGTTAAATCACAACTGTTTTCATGTTAAGAATGACTAAAAGCTCACTTTCAGGGAATTCTTACTATTTGCAACAGCATGGATGGAACTGGAGAGCATTATGCTAAGTGAAATAAGCCAGCCAGAGAAAGATAAATATCACATGATCTCACTCATTTGTGAAATATAATGAACAACATAAACTGATGAACAAAAATAGGACCAGAGCCATAAAAGCGTCGAACAGATTGTCTAACCTATGAGAGAAGGTGAGGGGTTAGGGAAAGAGATCAACCAAAGGACTTGTATGCATGCATGTGAGCATAACCAATGTACACAGATGGGGGTGGGAACAGAGGGCATGTACTAGGGGGTGGGGACAGCCAGTGAGAGGTCATTGGGGGAAAAAGTAGACTTATGTAATACTTCAAACAATAAAGAATTTAAATTAAAAATAAACAAAGCTCAGTAAAATCACACACACACACACACACACACACACACACACAGAAAATAAAAAGCTCACTTTCAAGAAAGCAATTGAAATGCTTTAGTCATTCTATAGTCACCAAGGGATTTCCTTTTCAGTTCTTAAAATGGCACAATATGCTTATATTGGTGAGAGTTTTGAATATTTAGGACTGAAAGATTATTGGTGAGAGTTTTGAATATTTAGGACTGAAAGATTATTGATGCAGTTATGGTACAGGAAAAATAGATCATGTTGAAATAACTGTAATAATTCAAGGTAATGAGAAGCACCAGGGATGAAGTTTGGATTACTTTTTGCTGAGTGATCCTGTTTTCTCCAGTTAATGTATTTCCTGATATTGAACATTTTTAATATGCCAGTAGTGTCTCCTGTGGCGAATTATTAGAAGAATCAAAATGCACGGGTATTAAAGGTTTAGTTTTTAAAAGTGGATTTTTTCCCCCCAATAAATTTACAAAACAGATAAGTTAAATTTGCAAAACATGTTATTATACTACATGTGGTTTATATAGTAAAAAAAAGTTGACTTTTTAAATTACATGTAAAGAAAGCTTCATTTATAAGTGAATTATTTGCAGTGGTTTTCCTTATGTTTTACAACTCTCAGTCACTAAAAATTATTGTTGGGTATTTATCTGGTATCAGGCATAGTTTTGAACACTTATTTTGTGCCAGATCTTATGATTTTAGAGCCTAGATTAAAGAAGGAAAGATAGACACTAACATAATTGCTTAATTAAGTAATTGCAATTATAAATTATAGGAAGGAAAAGTGGAGGTTTTTTTTTTTTTTTTTTTTTTTTTTAAACATATTTTTGGGGCCCTGACTTTCCTTTAGAGTCAAATGCCATTTCTTAGGCTCACAAGGATGAGTTGGTGTAGGTGTTAGTTGGGGAAAGAGTAAGATGTGTACTGGGCAAAGATTAAGGAGTACAGGAAGAGCATTACAGGCAGTGGGAACAGTAACTTGATGATTTCAAGGCAGAGATCAAGGCTTGCTCCAAGGACTAAGATGAATGACACTTACATCTTTCCAATTTCTAAAAATATATAGTAATTATTTTATTAGTGTCAACCTTGCACATAATTTTTAACCACAGTTTTTAAGCATGGGTTATGTTCTTTATTTTGTATTTACATATAAATTAGTGACCTTTTCTCTTTTTATCTAAAGAGGAACTACATTAGATTAGAACTAAAACTCTGAGGCTCTTGAAAACATGCATGGTGTCCAGTCTTTTGGCAATTGTCTTCTAATATTAAATATTTATGTTCATATGACCAAAACACTGACATTTAGGTAATGGATTTAAAAATCTGAGTGTTTGGTGGCAACTACTTGTAATATTTACTTATTTATCTTGTACTGTTCATTATTATTTCCAGATCTTATACACAGATGCTTTTTCCAAACTTTTTTTTAGTAAATTGCTTTCTATTGTTACAAAATAAAAATCATATACCCCGTGGCAATAAAAGACACATGGGAATATTATGCAACAGTTTTAGGTTAGAACCTAATTTCTCTGTGCAATTTTCCTTTATAACTATGGTTTCTGATCTTTTAATTTTTTAATTGCTGTATGAATTAGTGAAACAATAAGAGGAATTGTGTGAGAGGAAACCATATCTTAAAATTGAGATTTGAGTCACATAGCATCATAAGCAACACTGGAGAATTTACTTAGCTAAATTCAAATGCATATACCGTATTTTTCGGACCATAAGACGCACTTTTTCCCCCCCAGAAGTGGGGGAAAAAGTCCCTGCGTCTTATGGTCCAAATATAGCCTGTACATATACTTAAAAAAAAAAAGTTTTTTTACTTGCCCGGCTCTGTGTGGTCTCTGTGTGCTTGCCCGGCTCTAAAATGGTTCTAAATGCTGCTGTTTACTTTACAGGCTTGATTACATGTGTTTATGACTGTGATGTTGGGTTTTAATGCACATAAAATATTTTAGGACACTATTTGTTTCAGAATCTTTTTTTCTTCATTTCCCTTCTCTAAAAACTGGTGCGTCTTATGGTCCGGAGCGTCTTATGGTCCAAAAAATACGGTACTTAGTTCCCTCACATTTGAACCAGGTCTGAGACATATCCTAAATTTTGTGTTGATTCAAGATTCTGTGCCACATACTTCCTGTCTAGAACATAAATTTAGGTAATAAAACTGTTAGAGAAATCCCAGATGTTCTAGTATTAAATTGAAATTAATGTGTTATTTTGGCAGGTTATTCTTGTTCAAGTTAATCCAGGTGAGACTTTTACAATAAGAGCAGAGGATGGAACACTTCAGTGCATTCAAGGTAAGAGATTTTTTTTTTTTTTTTGGAAGTCTTCTAATCAAATGAGTTTTTCTTTATTATTTTAACAAAGTAGAGTGTTTTTCTGTGTCTATCTATGATTTTTCTAGAAATAAAATTTATCTTGGAATTAAAATTTTTTTTTTCCTTTTTCTTTCTGTCAAATAGGGACTCCTTTATGCTGATGTAGATGCTGATATAAAAGAGACATAGTTAAATACCTCTAGTATTCTATTGACCCTTAAGTGCATTAATTTAACTTGGGAAAGCTTGCAGGGTTTTATAGATTATGGAATTTGGTAGACCTAAAAAATTCCAATTGAGAATTGAAAGTACTTTTTTAAATTAGATAAAAGATTTATACTTATATTGTATGAGGTTATCCAAATGATGATTTTATAGGTAATATCTTTATTAACGCCCTGTCATTTATTATCAGATCGATATTAACAGAGTATTCCCAGGTTTGGTGGCTTAAAACAACATTTATTGTCTTATATAATAGTTTCTGTGGGTCAGGAATTTGGGCACAGTTTAGCCGTGTTCTATGGCTCTGGCCTTTCAAAATGTTAAAATTCAGGTATGGCCTAGAGCTGCAGTCATTTTAAAGCATGTGTGAAGGTCAGCCTTTTTTCAGGCTTACTTAAGTGGTTATTGGCAGGATTTAGTTTTTTGCAGGGTATTGGCAGGAGGCGTCCCTCAGTGTTTTGCTAAGTGGCTCTCCATGGGGACACTTACATTCTTGGCTTCATCTCAGCAGCAGGTAGAGGGCAAAAGGCAATACTAAGTTCAGCCCACTCAAGAAAGGGATTTAGACAGGGTTGCCTACCAGCCAGCAGGAATATTTGTGGACCATTTAAGCTGCCTATCCACCTTCTATACTCCACCTCCAATAATTCATGTCCCTCCCATATACAAAATACCCCCTCCCAGGATTTCCAAAGTCTCATTCCAATATAGCATCAACTAGAGGCTCCTTGGGTGTAGTTCTTTAACTGGGTACAACTTTAATTGGGCATTTCATTTAATTTCTAGTTTGTGTAATACCAGTGTCTCTTACCTGTAGTTCACTTTGGAAAGAATGCTTAGATACTCTGATCCATAATGAATTCTGTTGTAGGAAGATCAATCCAGATCTGCATTAACCTGTAAACACTTGTGTTGGAGACCACTGTTCGGGATGGCTGTTTTGGGCAGTGATTGACCTATGGCAAATTGACATATAATTGAGTTCACTATTAGGTTATTGATTGGACTGGAGTCTGATCATAGGGTTGATTTTTATTTGTTAAAATATTTTTTTATTTTTTATTAAGGTATTATATGTGTACACATTGATTTTTAGAGAGATGGGAAGGGAAAGGGAGAGAGAGAGACTCATGTGAGAGCAAAACATTAGTTGGCTGCCTCTTGCGTGCCTCTCGGCATGTGTCCTGACTGGGAATTGAACTGGCAACCTTTCGGTGCACTGGACAGTGTCCAACCCACTGATCCTAGGGCTTGTTTTTAATACCTGGACTTGCTTATCATTATATTAACAAATGAGGGGAAATGCCCTTTGTTTGGTTTTCTATAATGAGTTAAATGGAAAAGGTTGATTTTTATATTGTTTTCCATAATGGAGCATGCTGCTTTGTAAGCTCACTACTTGTTTTTGTACCTATATGAACACAAATTTAGGAATTTTTTTTTTTTTTTTGAGAAGTGAGTGTTGGCTCACTTTTTTTTTTTTTTTTTTTTTTAAAGATTTAAGCCTAATGTGTTTTAATTGCAGTTAATTTGAAGTGACTTAACCATTCTGTTAGTAATTTTTACTAATTGCATTTCTCTGGCCATTATGTCCCTGAAATTCATCTGTGGTGTTCTAAACTAATGGTCGACAACCTTTCGGACCTCATGGACCACCAGTGGTCCATGGACCATTAGTTGGAGACCACTGTTCTAAACCATTTCAAACCAAACTTAGTTTTTATTGACAAAAGCTTCAGGTCAAAGAAGAGAGGAAATTAATATTTTAAAATAATGTGGGATATAGAATCTTCTATCTCCATATAGTACTACTTTAAAAGATGAATATTATCAACAAATGAAACTTAGAATTCAATCTATATGTTTAAAAAAGTCACACCAGATGAAAAGTCACTTCACCTGTTAGAATAAAGCTGATGTTTATAGTTCAGTGAGAAAGCAGTTGCGCCTCTGGGCATAGTATCATTGGAGTCTCCTGAATTGGCAGGTAAACCGTGTCCCTCTACAACTGAGTATGTATAACAATTTATAAAAGCAAGTTGCTGAGTAGTTCAACATCTATAAAATCCACACTTCCATGCCACCTGGTTTTACTTCTTGATGTCTGAGGAGTGTGTGTGTGTGTGTGTGTGTTTATTCGTCTACTTAGCCTCTCCCCCACTTTTTGTGTGAGTCCATGTCAGTAACTGGTATACTCTGTAGGGAATGTTGCAAATATGTTGCTCCGTTCACAATGGGAGCTTTGTATTTATTCATGATGATACTCGGAGATAAGTGACCCTAACACACCTTCCAGTGATTTCAAAAATGCCTTTGACTAAAGTCATTTAGCTTTGGCTTCCCTAGCCTTCCTATTCTTTGTTCTCTTCTGAAAATCCCATGTTATGGTTATCTTTATTTTGGGCATGGTGGTACCTGGGCCAATTAATTGAAATGACACAGGACAAGATGAGAGGGACTAGGACCTGGAATCACATGGTTTGTCAGGCTCGGGAAGCACTGGGGGAACAGGATGAACGGTAGAATCTGGAACTTTGAGTCCAGTTCCATTGATTGCTTCTAATGTATAACTGGTGATCACTCAGCACCCCTACTCCTGAAAGCCTTAATTTAAATAACTCCCCTGTGAGTGAGTGAACCCTTGACTCCAGGAGAGTAGGGCATAACAACACAGAATTTGGGAATAGACAGAATATTTACAAATTCTAACACAACTTAGATGTAACATCCCTAACATGGTTATTATTTATTCAGCTTTTATGCTGTGCTATGTATTTAGTCATATTTAATGAATTGATAGGTACACATGAGGCCTATGACGGTTAATTCACACAGCTTAAGTCACATAGCTGGAAAGAGGCAGTGTGGAGCTTTCATCTCTGGTCTGTCTGACTCTCGAGTTTGAGATCTTTATTGCTCAGTACATGGAAGCATGAACTCAAATAGTAGGTCTCCTTGGGCATATGACAAGAGCAAGGTGGGTTCCTATTCCTGGAATAAGAGGATTCTGGGCAGGATACCAGGATGGGTACTGATCGCCAGGATGAGATAGAGATGGTTTGCAGAGCAAAGGTGGATGCTGAAGACTGGGTGTTTATCAGAGTCAGAGCAGGCGCTGTGATACTGGCAGTATTGATTTAGAACTCCTTAAATTACTTCTGCCCCAAGTCAGGATTGGGCCCAGAGCGTTCAAGTGGGGCTTCCAGCTGCTGGAAGAGAAGGGGTACAATGGAGAGGACTAGGACAGTGGGAGGCAATCTTTTCTGGCCTGCCTTTAAAAAAAACCCATTAGGAAAAGATTGGAAATACAGTCATATTGTATTGGAAACTCCTGAAAGAAGCATTTATATTTTACTAGAGATTGAAGTTAAAAAAGCAAGCTCTATTGATGCTCTTTCCACACCAGCCAGCAGGTAGGGAAGTGGTTTTGGTGGTGGTGGTGGTGGGGCAATGTTTGGTGGTGGTCTTCCTGGAAATGTTGAAGTCATACTTGTTGTTTACGCCATGGTTGGAACTGTCAGCTGGAGAAGTTTGCTATTTCAGCACTAGTCAACAGGTTTGGGATTGATGGTGGGGAGATAGGGTTAGGGAGTGGACTGGGTTGGGGGCCTTCCTGGAAACTTTGAAATTACATGTATAATGTTAACCCCTTTTGCTTGAGGTTGAATTTGTTTTCCTAGTAATATTTTCTATTGGACATTTATGGCATCACAAGAAAGACCTAAGAAGCTCGTTGTGATGTCATGGAAAAGCAGTCTGGAAATTCAAAGCAAATCAATATTAAAAAATGGTTACTCTGGGGAAAAAAACAAGATTTTGTTTTTATGGGAATGTCCTTGGTGATAATGAAGGAAGAAAAACACAGGAAACATACGATATGCTGTGAAAGCAGATTCATTCTAATGGACTATTTCTCAATATTTTCCATGAAACATGAATCATAGGTCTTGAAGGGGCCACAAAAGGTCAAAGTGTATTCTCACTGGGAGGCTGCATTCTACCTATGGCATCCTAGACAAAGAGCTGATTGTTAGGGAAAAAAGAATCTTAGCAATCAATATGAATTCTTGCCTTTGCTTAAAGTCAGGAATTAATAGTGGGCAGCTGCAGGTCTCTCCCATTATTTTCATATCCTTGTCTGGGCTGCGGTGCTGGCAGTGCAGCTTTCCTTCCTGCCCACACATGCCATCTTTTTATCTGGGCCATTCCTCCGCTCTCTGTAAAATCTCTCAGCCAAAACAAATACAATACTTCCTTTAAGGCTCTAGTCTGTCTCCTCCAGGAGCCCTCCCGTACCGCTGCGTTTCATCCTGACCTTTCTCTGCATTTCTGGGGGAGCAGGCAGAGGTTGCTCTGCATAAAACAGTCTGGCTGTATGTGCAGACCTTTCCTTACCCTTGAATTAGACTATGAACTCCATTGTGACAGGAAACTGTACCCCCCACCTTATCTCCTAGCACGCAACCTGATTGATAATTACTGACTAGACCCTTGACTGGCCCTGGCATCACCTCAAGTGTGATGATTTTTCTCTTACATTTTATTATCCTGAAGCTTAAAGATGTCCAGTTAGGTGCTTTTGGCAGTCCCGAAGAATTCTATAGGAGAATTTTCTAATTCAAATACATTGTTAATTGAAACTAATCTGTTTTCTATATGGAAACATGCTTAGAGTCTGAAGAACTTTCGTATTGATCCTATAATAATACTATATTTTCATTTGTGTTAGAAGACTGTTACATACAAATTGTGAGCCTGAAGAAAATAGGTGAATGTCATGATGACTCTGTAAAACAGATCAAAATAAGATGTTTGGGAATTACCACTTTTCTAATAAAGAATAATATTTAAAGATAATTACTAATGTTTTTTGCCCACAATAATTATGCATCTTTTACAAAGACCATTTACTCTGCTGACTTGTGTATAGTGAGCTGAGACTTCAAAATGACAGGAGAATGTATGGTGGGGGAAACTCAAGGAGACCCTTTCTCTGAGATGGCTGTAGCTTAGAAGCCATTAGAACGTGAAACTTTTTCTCTCTTTTGCTTATTCTCCTTAAGCCTCCTTCACTCTGCATCTCATTCTCCCCCTGGCCCAGGGTGTGTGGGAACCATATCACTGATGAACACCATGCTCTTCTCGGGGCTGTGTGAATGACCCCATTGAGAGCAGTTCCACATTTCTGAATCTCCTTGTTTGTATCCCACCTCCCCTCCTTGTATGATTCAGCATCCAGACTGCCACAGGGACCTTAATGTTGCTTTTTTCCTCTCTCATTTTGTACTTTAAGTGCATTTATTAGACTTATTTGGCACATTAATACACTCACCTGTCATTCTTTCTAATAATTTCATGACAGGACCTAGGGAATGCTCCCTGTCTCTTGTTTCTTGTTTATTGAGAAACTAGAGGCCTGATGCATGAAATTCGTGCAAGGGGCTCGGCCCTTACAGCTGTGGCTTCATCCGGAAGGTCGTCCAGAAGGTCTGGCTGCCCAGTCTAATTAGCATATTACTTAAGCTTTTATTATTATGGATGACATGAGTGGTATCATAGCTAGGGGTTACAAGCAAAGCAAAGCTTCTATATGGTCTATTCCTTTAAAGCAGACTCTGCACATTAATGAGAAATTTCTGTTTTATTGGCTTAAAACCAAGCGAAGAGGACCTATTGCGAATGAAGTCTGTCTTCCAAGGTTGATTGAACCCTTGCCTTGGCTAAACTTGCAATTTTTACATCAACAGTATTTGGGTGGTTTTAAAGTGAAATTACTGTAGTATACCTGTGTTAAGTCCTCAATCTTTGCAAACTTTTATTACATTGAACATGTAATTGATATTTGACTAATTATTTGCAGAAATATTAGTGGAAATATTTTTCCTATTACAAGGTTAAGATTTTGAGAGCTTCTTTTTTATGTAAGAAACTGCTTTGAAAAATCCATTTCTTTTGCATTTGGAGGGAGTTTGTGAGGGATTGCTAATTTGAAATGTTATTGTGAATAGTTTGGCCTTACTTGAAAAATCACTTAGAATTGAAAATACAAGTCTTTCTCCCAGGCTATCTCCAGTATCCTGTTCATCTTTTTCTGATAGATTCAAAGCTGTACTTGGTGAGAGTTAGTGAAGCTCTAACAGAGAGAGTCTGAATTTCTAGGAGCATCTGAACTTGCCAGCTCATTTTATAACTCCTACATGTTAGTTAGCTTTAAGGTAAATTAGTCTGTGTGTGTGTGTGTGTGTGTATGTGTGTGTGTGTGTGTGTGTTATTAATGAAAAATAATTATCAGCGTTTTGGAGTTTACCTGACCTTTGAAATGTTTGGGGGCTCTATTATGGCCACTGTGTTTTGGCTTTCCTTTCATACATGACGTGCACAGCCATTTGTTGCAAATAGACATTCTGCATGCTAACCTGATAGATCCCCTTTTAAACACAGCTTGCTGCTGTGTTAACTGGAATTTTATCATCACACTGGTCTCCACAAGAGTTGGTATATACTGATAGATACAGAGGAGAAGGTCCAGCTTATGGAAGAGGTGGGCACCTATCTAGGGAGGTATCCAGTGTTTCTGCTTCTTCCTGCTTTTCTCCTTCTGCCCTTCCCAGTTACCTTGGTGGTTTATATCTATTCTTACATTTATATTATTAGGACAAAAGCTTCACCTAATATTTTATTGTCAGACTTTCTTTGGCTTTTTTCCTCCAAATAAAGTTTTGGTGATTTGATTTATTAGAAGTTCTAAAGATTATATTTTAATAGTAAAGTGCAAGTCCTATAGTTTGCTAGCTAATGCTTAATCTTTTAGCCTGTTTCTTTTCTTAAAATAGTTGCTAATGTCTACCCAATAAGTTAGTGAGATAATCGATTATAAATACTATCATCATCATCATCATCATCATCATCATCATTATCATCTAGTAATGTACGCAGCTTTGCTGATTATTTTTATTCTAAAGAGATGGAATGAGCACTTATGGGCAATGACGTGATTATCCGACTTGTGGAAATGAGTTGATGCTATAGCCTATTTCATTGCCTATCTATACTAATAAAAGGGTAATATGCTAATTAGACCGAGAGACCTTCTGTATGTCCTTCTGGCAAAAACTGTGGTGGCAGGGCCAAGGCAGAGGCGGTTATGGTCAATCAGGCCAAGAGGGGAGGGAATTTGGGGGAGAGAGGATGGCGGGGGGGGGGGGGGCGCGTGGGGCCGCAGTTTGGGCAAGCAGGCTGGCAGCGGAGTGGTTAGAGGCGATTAAGCAGGCAGGTGAGGAGCCAGCAGTCCCGGATTGTGAGGGGGATGTCCGACAGCCAATTTTGGATCAGGCCTAAATTGGCAGTTGGACTCCCAGATTAGAGAGGTGCAGGCCCGGCTGAGGAACACCTGCCCCATGCAGGATTTCATGCACTGGGCCACTAGTTTATAATAGGCTGACTGCCACAGGGTTGATGGTGATGACAACAATTTACACATTTCAGATTAAGGTTTATGGGAATGTATATATTGTTAAGATATAGCATTGTGGATAAAACAATGGGTCCACTGTTCCATGCATTTACTTAAAATGGATTGCTTTTTTTTTTTTTTTTTTTTTGTAGTTGAAGCTTTATTTATTGCTTTTCTTTTGGATAAAAAACAAACACACACACTGTGCCTGAGCAACCATATTGAGAAAGGCCTTCAAAGGAGTGCTTCTGGGTATGCGTTCTCTTTTTTAGGCCTTGCCTTTTACAGTTAAATTTCAATTAAATTCCATAATTTTAATTTCTATTTAATGCATTCTTCTCTTAGGCAGTACTGAGGGGAGCAAGGCATATTGATAAGATCGTTATGCATTTGGGAGTGATTGCCTGGCTTAGAAATTCCCTGCACATTAGTTGTAGGTCATAAAATTAGTTACTTCTCTACACCTAGTATCCTTATCTATAGAATTGGAATAACAGCATAGGTCCTGAAGGGCTACTATTGTGTGGAAAGCATTTGGAACAGTGTGAGTCATTGTAAGTATTCAATAAATAAAAATCATTATTAGGCTTCCAGCCATTATAGCTGGACACTAACCACTCTTCATTTTTGTTACCTGTCCTTTTAATGTATTTCAGGAAAGCCTATGTGAACTTGAGGTTAGGGTGCTTTTGTTTTTTTTAGATATCTTCACATTTTAGTCATATTACTTAAAAAATAATACATCTAAAAATTATATTATGGGAATTTAGCCCCTGTAGCCTTTCACCTTTAAAGTGCCATTTCTAAAGGTGTCACCGCTTGGAGTTCCTTAAATGTCACAGCTCTTTGCATGTCAGATAATTTAGAAGAGCTAACCATGACATGTTACCTTAATCGCCTGCCACATTTTATTTCAGAATTTGTAGTCTTGTCCTTCTTGTTTCATTCTTTCTGTATATTTTACTCTTGTTTTTACACTTAGAACTTGAAAATTTCGTGTTAGAAGGGTCTTGAAATGTTTGTAAAGTTCTTCTATGGTAGGGGTCAAATCTCAGTGATGTTTGTATTCCAAATGCCTATCCAGCATCTGCTAGGTGTTCAGAATAAGGGAAAGTCATTTCCTAATATACTGCTAAAAACTCATGTCAAATGGTGGGAAATTTTCTTTATATAATTCACAGAGGGTTTTTAAATTTAAATGCACTTAACTAGATAAATTTGGTTATTTTTACTCTTGAGTTCCTCAAATTAAGACATTGCAACTGGGCTTAAGTAGTTAAATTTGGCTATTTTTATTTTCAGTTCTTCAAATTAAGACAGTACATGCATGAATGTATTTCTAAAAACACATGCTAATTCTGAAGAGGTCCAATATATGGGTTATTCCTCGGTAAAAAGCCTGAGGGGATGATTATTGTATTATATTATTAATAATATAATATTAATTATATTAATTTTGTTAACTTTTTCTTCTGTAAGGAATAGTCTGGGAACACCTTGGAAAATACTTTTTAAGGCTATTTAACAGTAAAGACCAGCTTTATATTTATCTTTTGTATTATTAGCAAACATTTAAACTTTTATTACTCATTCATATTTTAATGTTTTCATGCAGTGAAATGTTATAGCCTTTATCTATAGCAGTAAAGTTTCAATAAAAACTGCCAGATCCAGAAATATGTAGAGTACACTTTAAATTGTAAAGGATTCTGGTTACTGAATTAAGTGGAGTTGATAGAGTACATTTCTCTTTCTTCCTCAGCTGTGTAGAATGAAAGGGTGAGGGAGGTGGAAAGATAGGTCACAGAGAAGGGCAGGAAGGAGGAGAAGAAAGCTGGGAAGGGCAGTGGTGCTGGATGTGGAATTGGGAACAGAAATTAGAGATGTTTAGCAGATGCCGAGGCTTGCTGACCATTGAGACACATTTGAAGAAAGGGAGCAAGTCATGGGCACTAGATAAGTGGGTGTATATTTCCTTAAAACAGGTGGAATCTGGTCTTTCAGAAAAATATTTGTCCTGCAGTATAAATCTTTGTGAGTAAACATTTTGTGCTCACTCTGTCCTAACTGCACAAGCATTAGGATTAACAAAAAAGGATAAAGAAGGCAAACTTTTTTTTTTTTTTAAAAAGGACTCCCCCGCCTCCTGTCAAATTGGAGGTTGTTTCTTTAAGGAGAGTTTTTAATGACTTCCAAGGTGTTTTGCACACTATTTTTGAGGATGTGAAGACAGTTGGATAAAAAGGGTATATGCTATAATATTCCTTTCTGGCCCTATCTAAATACAGTGAATTCTCACTTAATGTTGGGGTAGGTTCTTGGAACTATAGCAAAAGGACAAAACCAGTTTTACCATAGATTAATTGACATAAGCATAGTTAAGTTCCAAGAGTTAAGTTCTTATGGCATTTCATGAACGTTATAACAAAACGATGTCAAAGGAAACATTTTTATTCGAGGACCTGCTCCATGAATAGAACTGGCCTCAGAATCGCCTGCATCAGTGACATTCATTTATGACATTATGGTTTGGGGTTCTTTTATTGTACTAGCATTTCTTCTGTGGGTTGGATGTAATTCTATTCTCTAACTTTCCCCTCATACTTCTTTTGCAATTGGAGAGAAAAGTTGATTTTTTTTTCTCAAGTCTTCAAGTCTTTTTGTGTCTGGGTTAAAATGGAAGCATACCATAATTTAAATGTAACGCCTTTATGGAAACTTTATATATTGCAGTGTAGAGCCAGAATTAACACTTTTTTTGTGGTATTATTCTGGCTATATGAATTTCCACATTTTTCATCTCATTTAAAAATCGTCTAATTATTAGCTCTAGTTTTTATTCTAAATTGACAAGAAGAGGGAAGGAAAATCTTTGAGAATAGGAGTTGATACATAAAAATATAAGCATTCTCCTTAGTGTTTTTTTTTTTTTGAGTGAATGCTAGTCTCTGTTAGAGGAATGACTAGATATATTTTATTTGATTTATTTTGCAGGTTTCATGTAAGTGGCTACACACTCATACACCTGTCTCATCTTAATGTCAGATTAAACTCTGTTTACTTGATCTTGAAGTGCCAAGTCTTTAAGAGTTGTCCAGGATTGGATGATCTTGGGTATCCGGGATTGGACTTTTTTAACATAGAGTTAGTGAGTATTATGCTAGATATAACAGTGTCAGTATTTGGTGCCTGCTGTATGTACCAGGATAAAAGCAGTGTGGACACCATGAGCACTTTGGCACAGTAAGAATTTAACTTGTTCCTCCTCTTGAGGAAGAACAATCTTTGTGAGCTATATAATCAAACCTTCATACTTACATTGTCTTTGAGTATAAGCATGAACTAGTTAAAAAAATCTTAATCAAATATAGCAGTAGCATGGTTCGTTATCCCAAAAATTACATGTCAAGATCTGAGATTAATTTGGGTAACTTATTCTTCATAATCAAAACTTCTTATTACTGTGGGTCAAGATTTGTATCTTGAGCAATATAGTTCTTGCATCATATGCTTAAGGTAAAGAACATCTCTAATATCTCAGAATTTTAAAGCTGGTTGTAATAACATAGTGGCTTTTAAACTTGGGCACATCAGAATTATCTGGGGAATTTTAAAAAGCTGCACAAGTTGATCTCCAGGCTAATTCATCTCCAGGCTAATTATAGGGAATTGTCAGATTGGAGAGAGTAAGGCATTACCTTTGAAAAGCATCACAGGTAATTCTAATAAGCGGTGGGAGTCTGAGAATTTCTGGTTAATCTAACCCTCAGGAGAGCTTCAGAAACTCTTATGGCGTGCTTTTCCCAGAACATCACACTGCGTAGGCTGCCCGCATACTTGTATCTGTTCATCCAGGTTAGTCTTCTTTGGGAAGTTTTGCAAAGTGCTCAAGGATATTTTATCTCCTATTCATAAATGTATTAAGTAAACTCTTTTGGTGGTTGTCTTTATTGAACCTATTAATTAAAATGGCTCTTCAGTTTTTCTTACAAACTTTCATAAGCAATAAACAGGCGTCATCAAACAAATTTGAGTTTACTTCTTTCAGCAGAGGACAGATTTATTTTCCCATTATTTACATGTAAACACGGTAGCTCACATATTGTAAACTAATAAAATTCAAAGTTGATTAATACAGGTGAGACTGTGAAGGCAGATGGAGTTAAAACAGGTAGATGAGAAAATAGCCATGTTACAACTTGCTGCTTGCTGAAGCTGCCTTTAGCCCTGCTTTCACTTGATTTAATAAAAGAATTGGCTTGGGACTGTTCTCTCTTCTTGGTTCCCTTGTGGATCTAGCCTGCTGACTGGAATGGTGGACACGCCTAGGAAACATCTTGGTACTTGACTCAAGTGGTCCCACAGAATGCCGAATCAAGGGTATGGCATCCATGTATAAGACACTGACAATTACCAGTAACTTTAGCATGGATCAGAATCACCTGGAGGGCTTGTTAAAACACAGATTGCTGCCCCCTTCCTCCCATTGCTAATTCAGGTCTGGAGTGGGTGAGGCCTGAGGAATTGAAGTTATAAGAAGTTGCCAGGTGATGCTGAGGTCCGTGGTTCTGGGACCAAGCTTTGAGAATTAAAGTAGGAGATTGTGGGGTCAAGGGCACTTATAAGAAAAGAGGACTTAGAGGAATGGTGCCCTTAAACAAAAGAAAAAAATCAGGATTAAGTATGGTCACAAAATGGACAAAGGGAGAAAGTTCATGTATATGCAGAAAGTAAAAAATTCTTTGTTACATGCTCAAAGATAGAATTTTTTCTTTATATGAAAAATTTCCCCTTTACAGTCTTTTCGTTTACATCTTCTAATTCAATTGCCATTTTATCAGATATTCCTTTCTTTTCTGTGCTTGAGTTCCTACATAAAGAGAAAAAAAAATGATTGCCAAGGATATCCTAGGGATGTTTTAAAGTTTAATGAATCATATTATGTAGTATAGAAGGGGTCACTGAATTAGGAAATATGGAAATGTGAAAAAATATTCCAAACAGATAAAAGAATATCCATACACTGTATTCAAGTAATAAGCAAGTACATTGCTCCCCTCCTCATTTTCCTCCCCAAGTCAGCTGGGTGATAGTAAAGAGAAAGCTTAAAAGGGGAGGATAAAAAGTAGGTGGGCTCATTTGGAAGTTGGCTTGACTGTGTAAAGTATTCTAAACAGGAAAGTTTTGAAGCATCAAATGGGGGAAAGGAAATGACTCAGAATTCAAAATACTGTAGATAGGACTCCACACCAGCAAGGATTTGGAGCAAAGGAACATTGCCCTCAGAAAAGGGGAGAAGTTATTCATGAGAGGCAGTTAGGAGTAGTGAGTGACTCCATAGTAACGTGGAAAACAGGATTGTACATACTATTATTTTTCCCCCCTATGAACAGGGCACCATTGTAGAAATTTAGAAATTTGTGCCCTGTTTTAAAAATCAATTACAAGGGTCAAATTGTGAATTCCAGACCAATTATTAGTAATTAAAGTTACAGCTCTTGAGGAATTTTCTCATGTTCTCTAGACTCTAGTCTAGATGATTTCCCTCGCTGTTCTTTGAGTTTTCATTGATCATTTTAATACTCATTGCACCTGTCATGCTGGTATCAGCAATTAACATTCTTTAGAGGTGAATAGAATGTCAGCCTCCACTCAGATGAAACTCAAGAACAACAGGTGCATTCTACCTGTTTCTTGGCTATCACCAGAGTAGTCAGAAGGCAAGTAATTAACCGCAAAACAGACTTTTGAGAAAATGAGATTCTTTAGAATTTGAGCCAGAGCGCTGAAAAGTAGCTCTGGATAACATACTTAGGAGACATAGGAAATGGCTCAACATAATGTGTGTAAAAGGCTTGCTAATCTGACTTCTTTAAATTTATTTCAAGCCTGTTTCCCTTTGTCAATACAAATTTTAACTGTACACCTCCTACAGGCCCTCCGTTTTGTGCAGTTTTTTTTTTTTTTTAATTGACTTAGGTTCACATCACAGGTCTTTGGACGTGAACTTGTACAATAAAAATCACTTGGTTATGTTGTTAATTTCCCTGTTCCCTTTTGAAGGAAGAAACCTGACCAAACTTAATGGCTTCAATTAGAAGGAGAGCGTCTCCTGACCGTGGCTTAACTTCCTTTCCATTTAATCTGGCCTCATTGACCAGGGCCCACTTTCCTCACCTCAGAGTCAGAGGACTGAACCAGATCATTTCTAAAATTCTTTATGTCTTTCAGTTTCTTTTTTCTCTTGCACTTTAATTCATGAAAATACCAGAATTTTACTTAAATAGGCTCAAGTCAGGGCAGATTTCAAGAGCTTAATTAGCTAGGTTGTTTATTTGAAACTGGGATGTTAAATTATCATTTAGGACTCTTTAGGTACTTCATTAATTTCTCTAAAATTTTATTAGCATGATTTAATCTTGAATAGTAACAAAAAAGGGAAAGAAAATTACCAGTATGCATTTTTTTTTCTTGTTTTAATAGTTTTTTTGATGTGTCTGTGCAAGTCAGGTGCTTTACATTGCTTGTTAACTTTGGCTGCACAGCTGAGTCACCTGGGATTTGAAAAAACAACAACAATGCTTGGGTCCCTACTTCCAGAGATTTAGATGTAATTGGTACCTGGTGTATTTTTAAAGATAGACTTGGCATTTTTAGTTTACATTGCATTCATATTTGATGGGCTTTATTTTTATGGCATCCAATATTTAGGATACCTAATTATTTTTGAATGGAAAGAAATCCTAAAATCATGAAAAGTAATACTCACTTTTCCCACATGTACCGCCTGAGCTGACTGTCCCCACGTCCACCTCTTATATCCGTGAACAGGATGAGATTGCCTTGTTGCTTGTCTTGCCTATAAAACAGCACACATAGTTGTCTGTTTGCACTGCTTTCATAGGATCATTTGCTATCATTCTATTGAATCTAGAATTCCATTGATTTTTTTTTTTTAAGTCATTCTTTTCTACAAAAGAGAAAACACTATCAATTGAACTGACTTGCCCTGCACTGTAAGATGCTTTCCTTTTTAGGAGATGTTAAAATAAGGCAAAATAAATTACATGGAATCAATGAAATACACTAATTTAGTCTTCAGTTTCTCTTTCAGATTTAATTAGGTCTTGAAAATTACAAATCAATTTGGGTTTTCTTAATTTGTGTTTGCATAATCATTTTTTGTGTGTGTGCATGTTTGGAATAGCTTATTCTCTATACTTCTCAGTTTTAAAAATAGGACTAATTTGCTTAAACATTATCCCTTCTAAATATGCCCTGGAGGATTTATATGCAAGTCATAATCTTGTAATGCTCTTTGTTAATTTTAGCTCCTCACCAAATGTCTGTCTCATTATGCCAAAAGGCCCATTTTTCTATATGTGTACGTATGCATACATATACACACATACACTCATTGTGTTTGCCAATGTTGCCACTTGTGTCTGTTCTGTTTTGTCTAACTCAAAAACAACCCACTATATTTTGGGTTTAAAAATTTTCAAGGCTCTTCTGTTAATTCATCTGTGTGTTGGCTGTTGTAGTATTATCCTATTAAAAACAACATAACCCAACTCGGCAAAATTTATCATGTGCTTCTAACACTTATATGGAAAATATTTAGTTTCCTTCTTCTCTTTCACTTTTTTTCTTTGTACCTACAGTGTTAACCAAGAAATATATTACCTTTGGATCTAGACCATCTGCCTCTAAATACTTCCCTTACATAATTACTAATTTAAATTTATTCCAGATGTACACTCAGTATATGAGATTTGGTAGTTTTAATTTTTTGAGATGTTTTCAAAGATTTATTTTAATTTATCAGGGCATCAGGATATTTTTTTAAATGGATTTTTGTAAAGTGTATGGTAGGCAATTAAACTTGGTTTTCAGTAAATTAACAGATAGATGAATCTAATATTTTCTTCCTCCCCCATAAGGAGATTCTATTGAGAATCCACTTAAAGATTCTCAGTCCCTGTCTGAAGACCAGGTTTGATAAAGTGACTACTGGATCAGTTGTGTACTGTTAGTGTTCATTTATACGAATGGTGGAAAATGAAAAGGATTACCTTTACATCACTAAATATCTAAGTACCTTGATTTTGTCTTGGCCTTTAGTTCCTCCTCATGGAAAAGTTCATGTTACAGCTACATGTTACCTCCCGCCCTGTGTGCTTTTCTTCCTTCTCTGGTTTGCTCCGATTACCTCATTGGAAGGTACATGGTCCCGTTTGCGCTTGGGTTTGTGTGTGCTTGGGGGTAATTAACACCTTCTACCTACCTGGTAGCTCAGTGCCTCCCAGAACTGTAAGGAGCAGACTACCTTTGCTGTGTCTGCAGTGTTGGTGTGTTATTCTGTTCTCCATCCTGAGCCTGTTTCTCACTTGGACACCCTCCTTCATGTATCATGTATGAGCTACTCTCTCTGTCTCATCTCCTTTCTCTCCCATTCCTCTTATGCATACCCTCCACAGGAAGGGATGTTTTCTTTAGGAAACTTGGCATTTTGGGAGAGAAAGAGTTGATTTTTGGGTTGTTTACTTTTAAGATTGGTGGGGAAAGTTGTCGAGTTAAAAGGTTCCTGAAAAAAATCACATTTATTCTTATATAAGTTCCTTGGTCTACACTTGCAGCAACTTGAGAAACGCTGCGATATCCCCATGCATAGGAGCTCTACTATGTTATTGTAGCCTGTTAATCTTAATCATCTGGGTTTACGTGAGCGGGATTTACTTTGGAACTTACCAAGCCAGCTTCATTAAATATGGTATTGCCACTTTCTGCGTATATCTCTGTGTGTGGGGTGATTCTTGACATGAATCCACCCTGTGAGGCATTATGATGATATCTGGCATGCCTTGTTTGTTTACTGTTTTTACTGTGTGTGTTTATAAGAGAAAAGACCTGTAGCGACGCCTTTGTGTGTCTGCCCCTTAGGTCAGGTTTTCTGTCCTTACTCAGTGCGGGTCCGGCTGAGATTGGTTGGTTGGATGTGCAGAATTTCCTCTGTCGGCCTCAGGAGCCAGAGAACCACGATGAAGTTTGAGTTGGCTTGTGGCAACCTTTTCCAAATATGAATTTGGATGCAGTACAGAAAGCCCTCTAAGAAAAGAAGGAGAAGGGAGACCAGTAAGTCTCCAGCTGGAAATATTTGGGAACATTTAGAAATGGGGAAACTAACCCATGGTGTTTGGAGTCTTCCCTAGGCTTGGGCCGTATGGCTGTGGTGCTCAGAGGCCGGCCTTTTTTTCCAGGCCGAGCACTCCCTCCACTCGGGAGAAGCCATAGAGCAGCCTCTGTCCTGCGGGTGCTGCACGCTGACTTGCTCCAGACAGGATTGAATGTGACCTGGCAGCTAGTGCCGTTCCTGCTGACGTGGCCTCCCACAACTGAGCAGCACAGAGCCGCCTCAGTATGCTGAGGAAGGAGCGGGAGGGCATGAATCACCAGCGGGATAATGAACAAATTAAGAGGGGAAAGCGCCTCGCTGTTCAGGTTTCCTTCTAGATAGACTTAAAAGACACCTTTTTTATAGGAAGGGAGGAGGAGGAGGAAGGAAAACAGGAGTGAAGAATGCCACAAGACTCAAACAGTGATTTGCTTGGCCATAGGAAGAGTTTCTTATCAGCAGGAGTTACTTCTGGGGTGAGAACCAGTCTGCACAGACATCTGAGAGGATGCTTTTGGAGGCCAGACTGGGCTGCATGGGCCACACACTCCAGAGGTTGGTAGGGGGACGAGGTCACAGTCATCTCCTGCAGGCAGGCATTAAAAAACAAAACAAAAGGGAACTGGAGTGTGTACCTTGATGGAACAAGTTCTCTCAGCCTGGTAGGAACTGGAGCAAGAACTGGGAGAAACTGTTCAGGAGCAAATCGTGGTGCCTGGTTCTCTCACCAGTGGCATCAGCATTTAAATTGATGCTCAGTGTTGGCTTATGTTTCAATCACTGCTTGGTACTTGGAATTTGCTTATTTGAAAAGGTCCAAGTACAGATCCTTGGTACCTCTGATAGGGCCAAAAAAGTCAAGCTATCATGGAATTTTAGAGTGAGCTGGGACTTCAATGACTTTATCTATCTTTAAAAGTGATTGTAGCCAAAACCGGTTTGGCTCAGTGGTAGAGCGTCAGTCTGCGGACTGAAAGGTCCCAGGTTCGATTCAGGTCAGGGGCATGTACGTTGGTTGCGGGCACATCCCTGGTAGGCCAGCTGGTCGATGTTTCTCTCTCATCGACGTTTCTAGCTCTCTATCTCTCTTCCTTCCTCTCTGTAAAAAAAAAAAATCAATAAAATATATTAAAAAAATAAAATAAAAGTGATTGTAGACCCTTTTTTTTTTTTTTTTTCAGTCAGTCTTACATGGAAGCCCACTCTACCAAGCAGATGTAGGTAGAGCTGACTGAGGCCTGAGGCATACCTGCTCCTATTTCTCTTAGTACTGGCCCTTCAAACTTTCTCCCTGGCCACCTTATACCCCTTGCATACTTTTGTTATAAAACTACTGATCTAATCCACCACTCATATGTGAAGAAGTTTTGCCTTCCAGGTAGGTCAGTTGGTTAGGTAAATATTATAATATTATAAGTGCCTCAGCATAAAAGTTCTTTTACCTGTCTTTTGCTTTTGAGCCTTCATAATTTCTATTAGCTATTAAAAAAAAAGCCTTCCTTGTCTCTCTGTCATCAAACAAATTCAAGTGAATTATATAAATAAATGATACACCAGGAATACTGGTTACACCATATGCCAGAAGCCACCCAGCAGTCACTTGGGGATGCTGCAGCAGTAAAGAGAATGAGGGTCAAACTGCTCAGCTAACTCCAAATCAGAATCCTGAATGAGGCCGCTCATAGGACCTGAAAGGACCAAAAAACTGAGAAAGTTTTTCTAGTCTCTGGGGCAGAGGACCTCCGCATTCTCTCTGTTGCCTTGGCCGGGTATTGGAGGATCTTCTTTGACTGAGTTCTCTGGGTAATTTTTCATACCCAGTTTCTGTAATTTAAACCAAACCTAAAAATAACCATGCTTAAAAAGTACTAATGGGTCTTCCTTTCAAATGTGTGTCCTAGATTATGGAATAAAACTGAGGCAGGCCTAGCTATAGGACCTCATTCCTGGTTCGGTGTTGGCTTTCCTGCATAGCTCGCAGGTCTTGTTTGTAGGTGGACTTGGACTCACAGGTTTTGGAAATCATTTACATTGGCCACATTTTCCAGTGTTTCGCCTTCCCTGCAAGCCACTTTCTCCAGTTGCCCCCCAAATTACTACCCTCAGCTCAGTAAATAGAAGTCTTTGCTTAACATGAATTCTCGGGGAAAAGCAAGTTAAGATATAAATGGAATGGAGAAGAGGGGCTATTCAATGTGTAATAGGTCTACTTATATTTTCAGTGAAGTCATCTGATTTCCTTTAAAGAGGTTTTGATTTTTATAGGCTATGCATGGGTGGCATTAGGAAGCTACTCGAATCATTTATGGTGTTTTGTTGCTGCTGTTGTAGGCTGGGTTTACACTTTGTGAAGGATTAGAAGGGGAGAGCTTTTTATCTCTTCATCCTGTTTCACTGCAGAGGTGCTGTGTATGTGATGATATGCCTTTCCCTCCTCACCTCATACTGGGGGGGAAAATATTGAGAGACTCCTTTTTTGCAAAGGAGTAAAACTATTTCTTAGTAAAACTTTTCTTCAAATACAACTGTGAGTAGAAGCCAAGGCAGTGGGAGGGATCATTCTTTTGTGTGATGGTAATGAGATAATTTCTGCATTACAAAATTTCAGGACACTCTTTGTTTAAATGAAACTTCAGAGTCCTTGCAAAGCCACATTACCAAGTCTTTTTGCTTCATTTCAAAAAGCCTTTATTAATTTCATATGTTCTGCTGCCGTCAGTTGCATAAACTAATACAATTGTTTTTGAATAAAAGAACTTAGGCCATCATTTGTTTGGTGTCTTGACTTTTCTCCTTTTCTTCCCCAAATATAATTTAACCCAATCTGGTTAAGAGTTACTTTTGTTCCCACCATTAGCCACCCACTCCCAAGTGGCACCTGCCAACTGTAGTTCAACCTGGTGTTGGAGGAAGGTAGGAGGAAGTGTTAGGGTTGAGTGCAGAATCATTGCCTGAAGACTTGGGAGGCTTATAGCAGGCAGGCCTTACTGGGGTTGCCAGCACAGATGGGCTCAGGAATTTCCGTTATAATGCAAGAGGGGATGAGGAGGCCTGAGGGTGTCACACTGCCAGCCAAGATCTTGAAGGCTTCTTTGTATTGTTTGCTGATTGAACCTGGAATGCCTTACCCTGGAAGGGAGCTGTAGTGAAAAACATGGCTGGTGCTGACTTTTGAAATTTTTTTTTCTCTCATTCTCCAAAGCAACAGGAATTTATTTGGTTAAAAAGCAACTAATTAATCTGTTTGATCTCCATGTGGAAATGACCCACATCAAATTCCAGGTCAAATCGCTTTTCCTTGTAGAATGTTTGCTTAACCTTTTGAGGTGTGTTTCATTAGATTCTGGACTATAGAAAGTTTATTTGTCCTCAGTATTCTAATCTACATGGTGGCATGGCTATTGTTCTAAAATGCTCTTATATGTGAACCTAATTTTGTCTACAAATAAGAAAAGTCACATTTATAAATTGATTATAAAATATTGTAGATATAGTGTGTAACTTAATCATATACGCAGTGCCATATATGGCATCATTCTTGAAAAATACTTTGCCATCTGGTCCCATTTATCTAAAATGAAATACCCCTCTTTTTAACACATATTAAACTGGCAGCTAATATTATTATCCTTATTTAAAACATGAGGAAACAGCCGAAACCGGTTTGGCTCAGTGGTAGAGCGTCGGTCTGCAGACTGAAAGGTCCCTGGTTCGATTCCTGTCAAGGCATGTACCTTGGTTGTGGGCACATCCCTGGTAGGGGGTGTGCAAGAGGCAACTGGTTGATGTTTCTCTCTCATTGATGTTTCTAGCTCTCTATCCATCTCCCTTCCTCTCTGTAAAAAATCAATAAAATATATTTTAAAAAATAAAACATTAAAAAAAACACACATGAGGAAACAAAAGTTTAGAATGGCCAAATAACTTATGCACAATAGTAAGTAGCAAAACCAGAATTTGAACTTCAAAGCTCCTGGTATTAAACTTAAAAAAATAATAATTGTAAATTCACAGGAAGTTGGAAAAAATGTACAGGGAGATCCTAATGCATCGTTAGCCCAGTTTTACTTAATGGTAACATCTTGCATAACTATAGTTGAATATCAAAACCAGGAATTTACATTGCTGCAATCCACAAAGCTTATTCATCTTTCTCGTGCTTTACACGCATTCATTTGTGTGCATGTGTGTAGATTTATGTAGTCACTACCACAACCAAGAGCTGTTCTATCACCAAACGGTGATATCTCCCACCATTCCTAGCCTTTAGCGACCGCTAAACTGTTGTCCTTCTCTATGATTTTGTTACTTAAGGGATATCATATAGCCGAAACTGGTTTTGCTCCGTGGATAGAGCATTGGCCTACAGATGGAAAGGAATATCATATAAATGAAATCTTAGAGTATATAATTTTTTGAGATCCAGCCAAATTATATGTACTAATAGTTCCTTTTTATTACTGAGTGGTATTCCATGACATGGATAGTCAGAGTTCACCTGTTAAGGACATCTGGTTCTAGTTTTTTTGCAATTACAAATAAAACTGCTATGAACGTATGTGTACAGGTTTTTGTATACACATTTCTCTGGGACAAATGCCCAGGATTACAATGCTATGTTGTATTAAAATTGTATTATTTAATTTTATAAGTAACAGTCAAACTTTTCCAAAGTGGCTGGACCATTTTATATTTCTACCATCAATGTGTTAGTGATCCAGATTATTCTCATCCTTATTAGCATTTGTTCTTATCACTAAGCAGCAACAACACCTCCTCCTATTTCTCTTCCTCCTCCTCTTTTTCTTTTATGCCTATCAATGCCTAATTGCTCCAGTACCATTTGTTGAAAAAACTGTTTTTTTTCCATTATCTTGCTTTTGCACCTTTTGTTAAACATTTAGATAGAGTTTTGTGTGTCTGTTTCTAAGTCCTCAGTTTCTATTCTGTTGATCTGTTGGGTATAATTGCTAGACAGTACTACACACTACACAAAAGTATGCTCCTGCCCAGCTACTTTGAATGGGGCCCTCTGTTCATAGTCCTGTGCCTGAAGTTAGACTAAAGCGTGGCTGTGCTCCCTGGGCCTTGTCTTGTCTATTCTGGATTTGGTTTTTCAATACCTGGGAGGATCTGTCCCTGTCTCCCCCCACTCCCTATCCCTAGGGCTTGGCTATGCATTTCCATAGGTCTCTTCTCCATGGCTGTGTTCTTCTTTGTGGTCACCAGCCTATACTTGTTGTTGGTTTATGTTAGCATCTTCTAAGGTATAGACCCCAACTCTAAGAAGTCATATGAAATCTTATGCAAAGCTGCTAAAAATTAAATACACTTAAAACTGTCTTCTGAATAATATCAGTCACTCCTTTCAGAGTTGTCATAGAACAGAGAAATGAAAAGCCTGGTTATAAATCAGAAATGTTCCTTTGATGGACTGGGGAGTCATGATCCAATAGTGTAGCAAGATTAACAGAGAAATCTGTATAATTCTGTATTTTAGATTATGCTCATTGTTTATAAAGATGAATATAAAACTTTTTTAATGTTGGCTTTTTTTGTTGTTGTGAGATTTCTAAAATAAAACCAATACGAGTAAACTTACTCGTAAATGTTTAGTAAACTTACTAAACATTTGTTTTGGCTCTATTATATATCCAGAACAATGAAAGACATTCTTATTTTCATCTTTGGCTTTTGGTGTTCATCCCAACTTACTGTTGAAAGGATTACTGGCAACTTACAAATATGCATACCATATATTGATATACATTTAAAAGAAGTGAAAATAAGGTCACTAAAATAAGAGGGAGCCAGGATTGATTTTGGTTTTTACCTTTAAAAAGTTCTTCAAATAAGTCTCATCCTCGTTTTTTATCACTATAATTGTGTTCATTTTTAACTGTTACGTGGAACTCTCATTAGAATTAGTATCAAAAGACATTGGCAGTGTTTTACTTTCACGTCCACATTTGGGCAGCCTCTTGGATGTTGGTGGGGTGGAATGTGAACCAACTGATCGCTTTTCCAACCCTGTTATTTTCCAGTGTGGTTTGGAAAAAAATCTGCCTATGAAGTCAAGAAAGCACAAGGAAGCCTTCTGGTTAACGAATTTAGTGAGTTTCAGATTTTCCTCTCATGGAGAGTCCTAGAAAATGACTGCACAAAAGAGGTTATGGGTCACTTAGAGAAGAAACTGCTTTGCATATACACTGAGTGGCCAGATTATTATGATCTCTGAACATATAATAACCTGGCCACTCATGGTATATCCTATATAATAAAAGGCTAATATGCAAATTGTCCCCTTGACCAGGAGTTCGACCAGCAGGCAGGCTGGCCAACCACACATGTCCCCCCTGCACCCCCCCTGACCAGGCTGACTAGACCCCAACCATGCACAAATTCATGCACAGGGCCTCTATTTTTAACACACACACACACACACACACACACACACACACACACACACACACTCTGAGTAGCCAGCTTATTATTATACGTTCTGAAATCATAATAATCTGGCCACTCAGTGTATACAGGACTTTGTGCATTCTGCAGGCTACCAAGGCTTCTTGCCCAATAACTGATGGTAAACATTAAAACCTGTTAATTACAAATATACCAAGAATTGGAAACGAAGTCATTTGTGCAGCATTTAAGGTTCTGACTGGTCAGATTTCTCACAGGCTTGGAACTGAAGTTCACTTGATATATGCACGTGTTTACCAAAGCCTCGGGATTCCAGAGGACTGTTGTATGTTATATGGCAGGGATCACCTGTAATGCATTTTTTTTGTAATAGCTTTATTGAGGTGTAATTCACAAACCTTACAGTTCACCTATTTAAAGTGCAACTGTGACCCCAACCAGATTGGAAGCATTGTCATCACTTGAGAAAACTCTTCACCCATTAACAGTCTCCCCTGAACCCCTCACATCCCCATCCCCAGGGAACCACTAATCTACTTTCCATTTCTGTGGAGTTGCTTATTCTGGACATTTCCTAAAAATGGAATCATGTAGTAAGTTTATGGTCTTTTGTGATTGGCTTTTTCACTTATCATAATTTTTAAGGTTTGTTTATTTTGTAGCATGAATCAGTAGTTTATATTTATTGCCAGAGAATATTCTATTGTATCAATACCACATTTTAAAAATGCATTCATGGACTGGTGGACAATTATGTTGTTTCCACTTTTTAACTATTTTTAATAATGTAGCTAGGAGCATCTATGTACAAGTTATTATATAGACATACATTTTTATTCCCCTTGAGTATATATCTAGGAGTGGAATTGCTGTGTCATATGGCAACTCTGTAACTTTTTGAGGAACTTTCTAAAGTGGTCACACCATTTTACATTCCCATTGACAGCGTGCGAGCTTTTTTAATTTCTTCATATCCTTACCAGAGCTTGTTATTATCTTTGTTTTTGTGGGGAAGAGGGGCTGTGGGGGAGTGTCTATCATGCCGTTTTATGTGTGTGTTTTTCCTTTGCTTTCATTGTTAGCATTTGTTCCTTCAGGGGATTGATAGTATACATTAAAGGAAGTAGGATGTGGTTAGTTATGGTATGGCTGTGAGCCATAATGAAGCTCTGTGCTAGAACCAACTTGCTTCTTGTTTTTTGACCTTGACCCTCAAATCACATCATTGAGCAAACCACAGAAAAGGCTACAAGAAAAGCTTACCCAGAAGTGAATCCCATGTTTCAGTTAATTTTGTGGGGGAGGAGAAGGGTTTCGAGGAAAAGTGAAGCAAGCAGTTTCTTTCATTGATATTGGAAATCTAAGTAGGACTATTAAATTGCTTTATTTTTTTTGTTTGTTTCATAATTGAACATGTTTTAGATTGCAGTCTGTTTCTCTACATACACAATTGCAATATCTTATAAACTTACATTAGATTGAATTTTCATGCTGTGTACTATGTGGAATGGAAATGAGCCTTTGTTTTTTAGTACACTAAACTTCAGTTCCAAAGTTATATAAACTTTTATTGTTTCCTACAAGTAAAATCTCATTTTCTAAATTGTCTCAAAGATGTCCACATTATAAAGCAATGTTTATAAGTGATGGTGGTAGGTAAAGAAGTTTTTTTACTTATATGACATGGATGTTAACGGTCCTGAATTTTGCTATAATCTCTGTGAATCATATTAGGTTAAGAAATCCATGAATATTCCAACATATAGATGTGATAGAAAGTAACATGGTTACCAGGAGAGACGGTTCCATTCTGTTCTTTCTAGACATGCTTTTTATTCTTTGGAGAGTATTTCAGATGAATGGTGAATGATCGAGTACTGTGAAAGTTTGAGACTGGGTCCAGAAGAAGTCTTCTTTTCTACACAAAGGGCCTAGAGTGCTCTGATTTATAGTAATATATTGACACTTTAGGAAACTTTTTAATTCATTTCAGCAAACTAAGATATACTGCACCTTGCCAGGGACAAGGGATATACTAGGCACATTTCATAATGTTCAAGTTGATAACAGAGATTAAGTTGAATGTACTCAAGGGACTTAAAATATGTATATTTCAGACTGAGCATCTCTATGAAGTGTATTTTAGATTTTTCATCCTAGATTTATTAATCTAGATCAGAGTGTGTGTCTGCATTAACTTTGGGGGATAAAGGTCAGCATTTCAAAGCTACCCATTTTATTCTGAATCAGGGGTATTATATTCAATAATCTTATAGCTGAGCTTGTAAATCTTTGCCTTTTTCCAGTATGTTTTGGACTTTTTTGATCACTGCTATATTTGTAATGGTTCAACTAATAACGTCACAGAGCAGGCCATCTAAATTTTTGTTGAATGACTTCATGAAATGAGTGAACGAATGAGTGAAATTATTAGCTGTTCTTCCATTGTTTAAGAGCATTTATGGTATGTTTAATTGTTTGATCTCTCCCCATTGAAATGGTTCATATAATTACTGTCAGAAGTAATTCACTTGAAGAATGCATATGCTCTTGTCAGGGTCTGCTTGTTCCAGATTTCTGGAATCCAGATCCATCGATCTATGTTCATTTTAAGAATAATTATAACTGTCTAAGGTAGGGGTGTCGAACTCAATCAGAGAAGGGGCCAAAATCTAAAATCCAGCCTAAATCGCGGGCCGAATGGTTTACTGAAGTCATAAACTGTCATTGTGATGGAAACACAGCGGAGTGCAGTGATGACAGCGCGGTGTGGGACACATTGCAAGGCCTGGCGGGACGGATTTGGCCCGCGGGCCTTGTGTTTGACACATGTGGTCTAAGGTAATGGCAAAAGAATCAGAATCTATAAGAACTCTTTCTTGGACATCCCAACAGTCCTTTCTTTATGTACCCATTCATATGGTGTAGAATTAGAGGTCCATTTATCTCTGTTCCTCTTCAGATCTTTCCCAGAGAATATAATAAAACTTAAAGACATTGGTGTCATTTATTTTTCACCAAATGAGCACATTTATATAGTGACGGAAAGGGGAGTCTCCTTTGTGCCATGTTTGCATTGTCTCATTTTATCCTAGTATCCCTGCAAGATTGGAATAGTGATTAGCTCATTTTATAGATCAGGAAACCCTGCTCTCAAATGTTACATTATTTGCACCTAGACGATACATTCCATGAAGGTTGCAGTTGTGTCTGTCTTGTTCACCATCATGTTTTCATTATGTAGTCTAGTGCCTGGCATGTGATGAGTAAATACTGATTGGCTTTACTTTTGCCTGCGATCACATGACTAGTTAGTGGAAGCACCTGAGATTGCATATAGTTTTCACTCATTCCACAGCCTATGAGCTCTTTTCACTGCAGTTCTTTTAAGTTTTCTAAGAGATCACTTTGACTGCACTTTTCAGAAAAAGACATCATATTCTGGCATGCCTATCTTAAATTTCTCAACATGGACAGGATTTTGGCCTACTACCTTTGCTAATGCTATGGCATAAGTATTTTCTCACACACTGTATTTATTGGCTTCTCATAGTGTGTTTACTCAAATATTAAGTAATGCACTATTTAACCTTATTTTCAAATTACATAGTCACTGAAAATAACTAGAAAAAATATAACTGCTTAGTGGTCATTATTAAACGCTGAGGCCCGGTCCATGCAGCGGTGGGGTCCTTCAGCCTGGCCTGCACCCTCTCACAATCCAGAACCCCTCTGGAGATGTCGGACTGGGAGAAACCGGCAATCTGACATCTCCCAAAGGATGTAGTAGTGAGCAAAGCAGCAGGTGGCCAGGAGGTGCTCAAGCCCGAGCCCAGGCCCAGCACTGTGCCTCTCCTGCTTATTCCGGCCCCACTGCACCTGCCACCACTGCCGCTGCTCAGTAGTGCTGGTGTGGAGGCAGGAGAGACTCACACCACCACAGCTGCACTCACCATCTGTGAAACCAGTGCCTGCATATGCAAATTAATCCGCTATCTTTGTTGGGCTAATTTGCATACTCACCCCTGATTGGTTGGTCAGTGTTGCAAATGTACAGCCAATTTTCATCTTTCTCTTTTATTAGTGTAAATATTGCCACATCCTAGCATGATTTGTTCCTGTGAGCCCAGTAGGTTCATACTGTAGTCTGACCCTCCTACTCTCCTACTGATTTTATAGAAGGACTCTCCCAGATTAGCTTATTTTTTTTTTTTGCTCTTTAATTCATGCTATTTTGAAGTTGTGGGAACCATGGGAGGTGTTTGATGTTTCCCTACCATTCTGCTGCACCTTTGCCCAGTGCAATGAATGGAACTGAGAAGGACCATGCCAATGGAATGCTGGAGGTGACTTGTACCATCTCGCAAGAGCTAATTGTCAAATTTTCAGACATTTTTGTGAGCTGGTTGTTAAATACAGCCATTTATAAATATTAAAGTATACAAAATTGCAATTTAAATTATATTTAATGACAAAGTTAATAAATACTTGAAACTCCTCACTTCCTGATTATTCTATTACATGTTGCTACTTATGCTCTTGAGGTTTTTTATGTCTGTTGTATCTGTGGTGGAAACGTTGTATAGCAATTTGTTGCTGTGCATGTCTTTTCAAGTCCATGTTCAGCGATGTCATGTTGAGTTGATATTGGCCAACTAAGGAACTTGGCAAACACTGTAATCCAGGACATACCTACCCCCTTTTTTCCTGGAGAGCCATTTGTTGTTAAATATTTATAACTGCACACTCAGTGGGATGCCTAGATACTAGGAAGAGATTGAGACTGCCATCTTTTCTGTTATGTGTTTGGTTATATTTATAATATTTAGTCACAGAGAGGGAAAAGCAGCTACGATATAGGGAGACAACAGCTAGATTGTTCAAGGTTGTTTTCCCCCTCTTGTACCTTGATGAACAAGTTTTGCTTATGCCAGTTATGTTGGGTTTTTTTTTAATGACTTACCAGAATTCATCATTGACTTTGAGTTTCTTCAGTAGCCAGCCCATGTCAGCACTCAGACATTTCTGTTCCAGGCAGTGAACACTTGTAGAACATGGGAAATGGCATCGATGCTGCCAGAGGTGCATAGCAGTGACTAAGGGGTTGCTCTGACAGGATTATGGTGTGTTGTGCAGCCTCTGCTGAGTGGACATTACTGAGAGGGAGGCCAGTCTGTATAACCAAGCCAATTGGTGCATTTAGGGGTAGAGGGGTGGGACCTGCTGCTTGTACGTGCTCCTAGAGCAGTGAGTGAATAGTTAAATAGCTGTAGGGGATGTTTTGCTTCCAAAAGGGATGTTGTTGTGTTTTTTGTATTTAAGCAGGACAGTTTTGTTTACCACAGGGATTGGGTGCCATTGTTGGAAAAGAACACCGAAGAACAGCAGATTTGAGTCACACATTTTCTGGATACTTAGCCATTATCAAATAATTAAAAGCCATTTCATGGGTAGGACCATGCAGCCAGAAGAAACCTTCTAGGGGACTTGCCTTTGTGATGCCCACTTTTTGAAAAGAGCGGGCTGGTGAATTTCACTGGCTCTTACTAGGAAGTGTGCCATGTAACACTGAGTAATGAGAGCAGTGGCCTGCCAAGCAGATTGCTCCGGTCCATCACTTCTGGACCAGTTAACTTGACCCTCATTCTGTAAGCTTACTGTCACTGTTCCCATTTAAATAGCACTTTATTAAAATTCTCTTTACATTTGATGCTTACCACAAAGAACATTCATTGCTTAGCCTTACAAAGGGTATTTTTAAGAACTAAAGGAAAATAAAAGCCATTCTGACTTAAATATGTTGGTGCGTTAAGCCACGGTAGTCAGTTTCTGTCCTGCCCTTGCTGTTTTAGAGAACTGGCTTCATTTCAAGTTTTGCCACTTACCTTCCTTCAAGTAGAATTCCTAAAATTTAAATCTAATTATTTTTGTGTAAGTTTCATTACTGTCTTATTTAATTGATGTATTTAAAAACATTAGCCTAGTTCTTTTCTCCTGCCCCTACTGATTTTTATTAAAAATAGAAATACAAATCTAATGGGTTCAATTTGTTCCTAATTCTATAGATTCCTGCAGCATTTCCATTCCAAGGATCTGTCATTACCTTCTCTGTCACTTTTGAGTTAAGTATAGAGTATTTAGGATTGTGGACAGATCACATATTTGCCATCCCATCCTTCCACATTTCTCCCTCTTCCCCTCCCAGCAAACCCACCAGTGCCAAGAGAGTAAGAGGCCTTCGGTCAGACAGGGCATATGCCAAGCTCACCTTCATTGTGGCAATGGTTGAGGTTGGGGAGGTGAGCAAGGTTATGCGTCATGGCTTACAAACGAACCATTTTCTACCTAACTGTTTTTGTCCCCAGTCTCCATTCTAATATGACTTGCAGAGCTGTTGAGGGCAGAGGAAAAAAGGACATGATGATTTGTTCCCCTTCTTCTTGCTTGTTGGAGCACATGAAGGAGGCAGCGACAGGTGGATGGAGACTGTTACGAATGTTGCACAGAAACAGGGCTGCTGTAGTTTCTCCTCCTTTTACTTGGTCTGGACCTCCAAGCATCCCAGATAAACCAGCAGAAGAGCACAGGTGAAACACATTTTGTGAATGTAACTGTCAGGTAATGAAAACATGCCCTTCCCATTATTGACCTTAAAGAAAAAAGATAGTGTTGAGTTCAAACCAAGACAAGAGAAATTAATTATGCAAATATTTGAGACACTTTTCTAGGATCACTGCCTTAGTATTGGTCTGATGTTAAAAGTCTTCTCTGTTTACTGTAAGGTAAAACCTTTGTGTTTAGTTGGAAAAAGAAAGGGACTCCTAGGAGAGCTCTGCCAGTAGCTGCATGAAGATATGTGACTGAGACGTATACACAAAGGCCCTCTGTGCGGGGTCTGTGTGGGCCCACAAAAGTGGTAAGCCAAGCTGACAGGGGAAGTCCACAGAAACGCAATGTTGTGGTTCCTGTGTCCATTATTTCAAAATGAAGTTGCTCCTTTTAGAAAACAGAGCGATACACCAGACAGGTACATAAACTTTTCATGCAATCATGTTAAGACAAATGATGAGTGTACTTTAAAAACACATAGTTCAAAAGCACATAGTCATCTTCTCTGAAATTGTTAACTGCCATTTTATGACTCTGATCTAGCACCCACAGCTCTCATTTAGTGGAAAAGCTCGGCTTGATTTACGCCTTTTCCTTGTATGTGTCACATATTGCTATTAGAAAATGGAATGCCCAGCATTCCCTCCTCTAGTCTTCTTATTAAAGAATGGGATATCTTTTTTTAAACTCTCTTCAAATAGTAGCATGAACAGGGAACATAATACTAGTGGAGATGGCCTTGGGGGAGGTGTAGAGGGAGGAATTGCATTCTTTTGGCATTCCTCAGAGGAATGTAAAATTCCAGCTCTTCACAGTGTGCAAGCAGCTTGGCATAGCGATGCCCAGAATCGGTGTGCATCTGTGTTATAGTTCTGATTATTAGCCAACAGAAAGCAGCTGTATACATACATCATAGTGAAAATACTTTGAAAATAAAATATCCAATTGTGGGGTTTCCCCATATAAACACCAGATGTGTACAGTGGTTTTAACGTGGGTCTATCCAGTGCCTTAACACCATTGCTCAGCGATATAAATGGAAACCAGCATTAGAGAGGTGGACATGTGGTGAAAGTAGATATGTTTGTAGCAGAATAGGTATGTTTTGGTTGACTAGAACATTCTAATGTTTATTATTTTAAGAGAGTCATTACTGGCTGCATGGCTAATCATTCCATGCCTCCTCTTTTGCCTCTTATAAAAAGAATACATTGTGTGCCTGCAAACATGTGCTGTACTATTAGGATTCAAACACCCAGTGGTCTAAAAGCATTTAGTAGCTTTCAGTGCTGTTCTAGGTAAATGGTGGATTAAGGGATTTACAGTTTGATATGTTTCCTAAAGTATCTCTGGAAATGGACATTTTGTTACCTGTGGGAATTTCTTCCAGTATATTTAACTCATGATAAAAAATTACTTAGATCTCAATTTCTGGATTTAAAAAAATAAATAGTGACCAAGCAAGAAATAGCTAAATTTAGCAGTAGGGATATTAGGAATCACCTAGATCTCAGTTTCTTGCCATTTTGTGTGTGACAAAGAGGAATGTTTAGTATTACAAATATGAGGGGAAATTCAAAGATCCTATCATTTTTGTTGTTGTTCCAAAGCCTGCTCCGTGGGGGAAGGAACATCACTGACTGGACCTGGGGAAGAAATGAAGTAGAACTGGTATTGAAGAGGTGGATCTCCATGGGAACACAGCAAAAACACATTTCCAAAAACTTGCCTGGGGAATTCCCAGATTCTTTTAAACCTTACATGTCAAATAGCTTAATATAAATACAGGTTTAGACATATTGGTTTGATGTTTCAATATCTATTTTTATATGCCTTTATATCGCCCAGGTCTTCTGTTTTCCACTTGTTCTATCAAGTCATACTTTTAAAAACGATCATGATTTAAATATAAGAAGCCGGTTGCTTTCTTTAATGTTTAAAATTCTTCAATGAAAGATGAAAGGAAAGCCTAGGAGTGGGTTGCAAAGGGTTTCTTCTATTCTGAGTGATGTCAGTTTTACTACAGCTGTATTTAATCTTATATTTTAATGCCTCTCATCCATAAAATGTGGGCATTGAAATGGTTCTTTAATTTGTTGTGAGAAAATTCCAGTAAAATCATTTATAGAAAACTTTTAAAGTTAAATTATTAACTTTTCCTAAGGGTTTCCCTAAGGGAATTTTCCTTTCCCCCTTTCATAAGTCAGAGAAAAAGAAACTGGAATAGTGTATAGTGTTAGAAATACAGTAAGACAAAGTAGGAATATTATGAGATTTGCCAGGAGACAATGACAAAGGACTCTGTAGAATTCCCTTTACTGCCTATCATAAGGTTATCTGTTTCTTCTTCTGGATATCTCCCTGGTGGTGGTTCCTAGTTTGTATCACAGATTCTTTTATCTCAAGAGTCTTAAATTTGATTGTAACTATTTTAAATGAAAGTCCATGGGTTACCAAACACCCTAACACAGATTTCTTTATTCATGAATTACTTAGCACCTTAGTACAGATTACTCTAGTTAAGGTACTGGAGGTGAATAATTCTGATAGCTTCCCCAATCATGATGGGTTCTTTGAACTCATTACTTCTAGAGGAAGACATGTGACTTTTGAGCTACTGTGTGAATCATGTTGAAGATGTTTGAAGCCTCACCATGTCTTAGGAAGAGAAGGCTATTGCTGTGGCAGGAGTGCTGAAAAGGGAGTAGTTAGGAGCTGCCAGTGAGACCCATTCAGTGTTGATATAGCATGACTCAGGAATGTGTTATTTACAGGGAAAACTCCAGTCCACCAGCGAACTGAGAATCCATTCATGGGTGCAGCAAAAGATGCCCATTGGGGGAATGTGGGCACCTCCTCAGACTGGAGGAATGTGGGCTGCTCTTAGTGGGGGCTGTGAAAACTGTGCCACTTTCACACCTCTAGATGCAGAATGACTCCTATTTTCCCTGTCAAAGGGTGAATTCATCATTCAACTTGTTATGACCCAAAGCATTTGAGCATATTTGGGGAAAACTACTCTTTTTTTCTAGTGGGAAAATTCTTAAAGATCAGGAGTTTCCAAATACTCAACCTTATTCAATAAGTAGAACTGTTTCTGACTGCTTTGTTTTGTACTGCATGGGGAGATCCCTACGTAGTTTAGTCTTATGAATTAAAGCCTGTTATACATCATGAAGTCTAGTGCACAATTATTTTTTAGCCTAAAAATCAGGAAAATCATCTATTTTAAATGTCCAAATCTGACTGACTGTCTCATCTTAATTTCTTCTAGTATGGTTAAGCCAATGGAAGAGAAAATATAAATAATTTGTTAATTGCAATGGCTAGTCCCTGAGTATCTTTATGTTAATGTTTTGAATTGTTGGCTTTGAAGGATTTTTAGAAAAAGTGTCAGGATTAATGTAGTGTTATTCAAACCTTAGTCTTGAAAAGTGGAATCTGCCTCTTCAAAATAAACAGAAGCCTTACACAGATTGAGAGATGCCTGCAAAGACATGATGAAATTCCTGTAAAATCGAAGAGGGGAATGAAGACTTGGTCTCAGTTAGGTTGGGGTGAACAGCCTCCTACTGGATTTAATATGGCATTAATCTAGCTGCTGTGGTAAATGAGGTGAAATCTTTTGCGCTAATTCCCAATTATTCATACATGCTTTGGCCAAATTGCTGATTATCTATAGACTTTGGATATCTTTCCTCTTTCTTCCTCCACCCTATTTGTTGTTCATCTGGTCCCATGGTCTAGTTTCCTCTCTCGCCATGCTTTCTCAGAGGGGTTCCCAGCTGCTCCCCTCGTTTTCATTTTTGTTTCCTTATCAGGTAGGTCCCTGCTGCTTTGTTTTCTCTGCTATGTTCTCTCAATTTACCTGACACTCCAAGGTTCCTGTCCCATACCGCTTTGGTTTCTCATTTATCTCAGATTAGTGATGAAGAAACTAGTTAGTGGTCAGGGGAAAACCCTGTAGAAGATAAAGTCTGCTGTTCCTTGCATCTCTTCCTGTCATCTCTGAGCCTTTGTTGAATGGAGTGGACACTGAGTGGAGAAAGAGCTTTCCTTAAAACACTTCCAAGGTGTTCTTTTAAATAATTTCTTCTGGATTTGACAGTCCTATGTGGGATGTAATATAGGTAAGTGCTTCAGTGGTCTTCTCATCCTTTGTTTTCTACTTGGATGTTTCTCCTTCCCATTGCTGAAAGAAAATAGAAAGGGGCCATTTAGAGTCTGTGAATCTGAGGAAAGTTCAGCCTTAGGATAGAGTTGCAGCGTCAGTGTTAAGAACAACCTTGAATGCTTCTTCATTTAGCAAATATCTACTTTATTTAGTTCTTTTTATACTTTAATAGTGTGGAAGATATAAAATAAATTTTACATAGATTCTTTTTTAAAAGAGGTTTAAATAATCCTGGAGAGGAATCTACACAGAAATCCTTAAATCTAAAGCCAGTTACATACACACGTGATTACCATGACATGTGAGAAACTTGTAGAATGTATGAAGAGTGTCAGGGCTCTCCCAGGAGGTCTCTGTTTCTCCTGGGGAGAGGCAGAGCTAGGGACTTGTAAACTTCTGCCCTGAAGTTCCTTGTCTGCACGGAGGGGATGCAAATGAAAACTCTCTTGTACCAAATATGTACTTATATTTATACAGTATTTTTAAACCTGTTTTTGTTCCTTTTTTGAATATTAAATGTCTGTATAAAATTTCCCCATCAATTGAGAGTTTAATATAGGTATTCAGTCCCAATTTGGCTGAAATCTGGTTCACAGAACACAATCCTGTTTTCAATTCCCAAACCAATACCAAGCCAGGCAATTGGTTGAAAAAGGACTTTGACTAACCAATCATTTCAGACAAATCAACGCTAGGACACATGTGGTTTGGATTCATGGAAGAGCCCTTCATTGCCTCACTAGTGCTGGGTGTTGTGTAGTTTACTTGTGGTTCCACTGAAACTTTTGGTTTTCAGGAAAAACTGGGATTTAAAATCAGCAAAATTTAAGGAAGAGGAGCTAGCAGAGAGGTTTAGTCACAAGACTGAGGAATTACAAGTAGTGGACACAAGAATTCCAAGGATATGATGGTCTTTAGTGAGATTTCTATTTGGAGTTTTGGTGCTTTAAGAGGCTTAGCCTTTCATAGAATAACTCAACTCATTTTTGTATTAAAGAGCTTTTTTTTTTTTTTTAATTTGGGTTAGAAAAACCAGTTTTTGCTGTAACTGCCAATTTCACAAAGAGGATGAGGGAGGAGCTAGTGATTAGAGATTACTTTGGAGCATCCCTTTAGAGTTCTGCCTCTGGATGATGATGATGGTCGAATGAGATCAATTGAGAGTGCTTTGCATTCAGAAAGGGCTGTAGGAACCACAAGCTTATTATGTGCCATACTTAATTTAGTTTTATGATACAATCTTGAACTCTGATCTGTCTAGGTCTGAAGCCCTAGCTCTCAGCATCTGTCCATTCTGGCTTGCTAACTGTGGATGGTCATAGCCATTAGGGACTGGGTTGCATGAAGAAGGCAGGCAGAAGCTAAGGCAATGGGCTGGAATAGCCAGAATGCTGACCCAGGAAAACCAGACAGACCAAAACTCCAGGTATGATATACCGCTGTGTGAATGCAAGACCTAGGAGACATTTGTGGGAAGCTGACTGCATTGTTACCTGAAAGCTGACAAATTGACTTTCTAAAGCCAGGTGGGGCGAGAAAATCACACGTTTTACTTAAACTGCCTACTTTGCAAATCAGTGTTCATATGGTTTTTCCATAGTAAGGCACAGAGTGGTAAGGGTCATTGGGCTTGTCTTAAGTCACACATGTCAAACACAAGGCCCGCGGGCCAAATCCGGCCCGCCAGGCCTTGCAATGTGGCCCGCACCGCGCTGTCATCACTGCACTCCGCTGCGTTCCATCACAATGACGCACGGTGACATAGGAGGCTTGTGATCTCGAGGCGGCCGCCGTACTTGCTATCTATTACGCATGCACATAGATAACAAGTCACGCGAGATTCAGGAGGCGTGACCTATAGTCCGGCATCCGATGTGGTTGTGCGGGTGGCAGAGCAGAGGAGAGAGTGAGTGTGCGGGCATAAAAAATACACAGCAGAAGCTGCCAGTTCCTGGCATAAAGTGCAGGCATAAAAATCGCAACAGAATCTGCTATCTGTACCCAGCCAGGCATTTATTGACTGAATTTTTTTTTCTCCACTCCATCTGCCAAATCAAGCTATCCCTGTGCAGTTTTCAACTTTTTCCTTCTAACGCAGATTTCCAATAAACTACATCTTTTACTGCCAATATTGATCCCAAAATGTCCAGGAAAAGAAAAGTTGACGGTGAAGGCAGACAATTTAATGACAAATGGGAAAATGAATACATGTTTGTGCTTAGAGAGGGCAAACCAGTGTCTTTATTAATTATCTTTATTAATTATCTTTATTAAGAAAACCAGTGTCATCTTTATACATAATGGATTTTCTTATATTTCTTCTCCCCAATCTAAACCATAACCTTCAAATTATCCCAGTTTTTCTTGCTTCTGAGATTACTGACATTTTAAGATACAATGAATCTGTAAGTTGTACAGCTGTATAGCTAGTTCAAAAAATGCAGGCCTATTTAACCATGATTCTATAGGTTCCTATTTATACAGGCAAATTCTCTCCCGAAGTTGTTGCTTGTTCTGCCTGTGTGGCTACTTCTCTTAATAGCACAACCAGATTCCCACATCAACTATAAACCTGCTTTGACCTCTCCCACACCCTCATATCCATTAGTTAGTTGCTGAGATCTGTCTGTTCTGCCTCCATTCCCACAGCAACTAACACAGGGCTTTGTATACAGAAGGCATGTAAATATTTGTTACATAAATGAATAAACTAGATGATTACAACCTATCCTATTCTGAGTTTTATTTACACATACACACACGCGCGCGTGCACAAACACACACACACCATGGCCCCTGCCTCCAAGGAACTGTGTGTTGTACCTAAGGAACACAATGCATACTTAGAGATGAATCATTCAGGCTCTTAAAGTGTGGTTAGCCCAAAGATCATCTTGGGAGCTATTTAAAATACAGATTCAGAGCCTTATTTCCAGAGATTCCTCCTCAATGGGTCTGAAGGGGTTAAGATTCTAATTTTTTACCAAACACCCAGGAGACACACATTTGGAAAGAGCGATCTAACTGGATAAGCACAAGAGCCAAGAGACAACAACACTACCTGTCCACACCCACTTTCATGTGTTTCAGAGAAGCCCAAGGAACAAGTATAATCCAAATATGCTCACATGGAGAGGAGAGGAAGAAGATAAGTGTTTCCATGAGTCACTAGGTCAGAACTGAGCCAGTTAGGGTCACCACAAAACCACAGCTGGCAATTATGGAATGTTAAACCCAAGAGGGCCTTCAGTCACTCTGCTCATCAGACAGATGAGGAAACTAAGGCACAGGAGATAAAATTACCTGTCTAAACTTACAGTTGGGGAATATATGTATGTTGCTATTGAAGAGGGAATGGCACAAAACCCATGTATCCCAGTTCATACTATCTCCCTGTACATATTAATGCTTTGTATTAATATATCAATAGATGTTTTAACTACCTCAAAATAATTTCTGGACCTTAAGATAATTTCTAATTGATTTTGAATCTCCACCAGAATAAGCACTAAAAATAAGACTGAAATGATATAGGCATTATAAGCAGATCTGTTTATTTGATGTTTAAAGATATGCCTTTAGAATGCAGTCTTCGGTGGTCAAGTGGAGTGTAAGAATGCATTCTTTAAGGATAGCCACTCAATACCCCTCCTTCCTTTGGCTGAAGAAGAGAGTATTGAGGCCTCTAAGGGGGGAATAGATTGCTGCTCACCCATTGAGTGTCTTTCCTTGCATAGCCTCATAGTGTTTTCCTAGACTGCTTAGTCATTAAAGGTTGTATATTTTTGTCTTTTCCTAACTTTGGCCTGAGAGTGATGCAGGGTCTTCGATGGATCTTGGGATTCTACACCAAAAGTTATTTTAATTGTGTGTTCCCTTCTCAACAGCAGTGACTTTATCTTTGAGTCATTTTTTGCATTTGTGGCAGTGACTTCCTTTTGTCTGATTGGGATCAGCAAGGTATCGATAGGTTGGGTGAAAACCTTTGCCAACAGTACCGGAAGCAGCAAGTGAAGTCTGGGCTGAGTGGAGGAGAACAATTCAAGGAGCTGGTGTGGTCACAGGAAGGTGAGAGTCAGGAAGTATGATTCAGGCTGGAAGCTGGCTGGCTGTCCATGGTCTTTTTACACCCACAGCTGGCGAGCTGGGGCTGAAGGTTGATTCAGAGTCACCCGACCAGAGGTCTGGGCAACACAGTGGATGTATGTGCCAGAGACACCGAGACACTTCCTTAGACTTGGAGCTTCCTGGCTCTTCCTGTTATGGGGGAAGCCAATGATCAACACCTTGTGGGTTGTGGCCCACCCCCCATCCAGTGTAGAGTCCAGGCAGAGCCCTACAGCTGTGCTGGATACAGTCATGCCCAAGGCACTGGCAAGGTGATCGGTCACTGTCAGTGTGTGATTTGCTTTTGCATCAGTGCTCACCAGCTGCAGCCATATGCAAACCCTAAGAACCTTTTAAGAGCATGGCATTCCAACAGGAAATCTTGAGAGAGTTTCTGTACTCTCAGAATGTCATCTATGTTTTTAATGCCAGTGGAGGGGAAAATGTAATGATATTTGGAGTAAAATTTCAGTGCCCTTATATTAGGATATTTAATTTACTGACAGGACATAACAAACTTTAGGTCTGTGAAGGAGAAATAGAGATGATGTATTTTATTAGTTTAAAAAAGGGTTAAATAAGGAACTCTGAGTATTACACTAAGTTTTCTGCTCCAAATCCCCACCCTTTTGCCACACTAACGGCTGAGAAATTACAGAAAGCTGATTGTGTTGTCTAGTTGGCAAGTCAAAGCAAGATATAGCAAGCTAAAAGATGAATATTCTAGATTGCTTTCAGTTTTTGTGACATGAAGATTCTAAGTATAAGAAATAAGAAGCCCCAGGCGGTTGCTGTTTCAAATTTGTGTGGACAGATCCAGGTCATCCTTGTACTTGTGCTTTTTAAGAAGTGAGACTTTTTGATTAGTGAGGCAGAATTTCTGTCTGCTAGCTTTTACATTTGATTATTTTAAAACACATTTTGTTATACAAAATTTAAATTTCTGATAAAATAGGAAATGAAAACTGCCCTCTTGCTCTTTGTTTCATTTACAGTGGTTTATAATTAACATGCACTAAAACCTAGAATTTCTCCTCTACTATACAAATACATTAAAAGACTGATTTTTATTTCTCTTTTGCTCTGGGTCATTAAAGCAGTTTGCTTAATTATATGTCCTGCATGGATCTTAGAGAAAGAGAGAGAGCTTTGTTAGAATGTGTATCATTTTAACCCATTCATGGCTGTTGTTGGAAATACAGTTTAGTTGCTTACTGGTCTCACTGCCTGTTTGCTTATAAGAAAATGAAATCTATGTCTTGTCTTTGGACAACGTTACATTTCCTTTAGTCTCCCAAAACATTTCATGTTTTTATTTATTCAGGTTTTGCTACTCTTTGTAGTTTATTTGCCTGGTCTATTTTATTCTTCTTGACTAATAGCCCTTTGAAGTATTACTGAATTCAGCTACATTATACAATTATTAAAAACTGTTGGAGAAATGTATTATTTTCCCTCTTCACTCATCTTCCCTTCCACTTTGGAAATACAAGGCTGGAAGTCTCGCTGCCTGATAGGTCTGATAACTTTTTAGTGTTTCATCCAATCACATTGAGACTAGGGATGTCTTCCTGTTGTTCCCAGCCTCCCCAAAGTTTTGGCAGTGATTTGCATAAGTATTACTAGCTAATTTTTATTCATTCTTACTGTATGCTGGGTACATGGTTAGATGTATAACCACCTGATCCCCATAATCAATGTATGCAATAGATGCTTTTATTTAAAATACAGATGAAGAAATAGTAGTATAGAAAATATAAGCAATTCATCCAAAATCAAATAACTTTTAATGGATGAAATGGCAATTTGAACCCAGGTCAATTCACCTTAAAGCCCTAACTTTCCTCTCTGCTGCCTCTTCCATTGTTCTTTTACTTTTTTATCTACCTCATAGTAATGAGCACCGATGAGGCCACATGTGTTAAGAAGATAGCAGCAAATGGGGCAAACAGAGTTAGAGGATAAGCAATAAAGAATTAAGCAAATAAGCATATAATATCACAGAGGTGGCAATAGCTATGAAGAAAATACTAGCCAAAAGGGCTATAGGGAAAATGCTTTCTAGCAAAACTTTTCAAAATGTGAGGTAATTTTCTAGTTATGGTTCTATTTAATTGTTTAGAACAGTATGAAACAAAGGCAAGAAAAAATAATAAAAAATGATTATTGTCACAAATACTGACCTAGCCAGAAGTCCATCTGAGCTCCTTTGTCCACTTGGGTTGGTTCTCTTTTAGTAGATTCTGTCAAGTTTACAACGTCTTGCAAATGACTTAGAGCCTTTTCATTTATAAAAGGTGGAGAAAGGATTTCCCATTTTTTCCCTACCAGGTAGACTTAAAAAATATTCTGGCCTCTTTATGACTTCGTGTCTTCTTTCTCTCACCATACCCATTAATTGTCCAGATGGCCTAGAAATTGATTAAAGACAAGCAATCCAGATAGACATGGAAGATACTTAATCTTTTGGAAGGCCTCACCTCTGAAAAGATTGTTTGTGTAATAAACCAGAGCATTTTTGCTTTAGTTACTTGCATTCTTATTTTAGAAAAACCAGAGACATTAAGTGATACAGAACCTACTTACGTACCCTATTTTCAACTGTTTAATATTGTGTTAGTTCTTTCACAGAAATCTGTTTATTGTGATTTTAGAGGAAATGTTTTGATTTTAGAACCTAATGAACAAAGCTCAATTCCCCTCTGTTTGCAATATGTCATGTTATTGTGTATCATTTTACTTAGAATATAAATGACTATTTTCATAGTTACAGGAAATTTTAACCACTGTTGCCAGAAAAACAGGCCAATGGATTCTGCAAAATTGGTAATTTAGTTCCTTATAAGGAACATAATTTGTCTAAAGTATTCACTGTGTTTTTTAATTATAAGGAAATATTTTTCCTGTACCAATCTAAGTAGATTGTGTACCTTTTTTTTTCTTTCTTTTTTTACCTTTTTCTCAACTGTTCAGTATAGTAAATATCTATTTAAGTCTTAGTGAATTGTTAGTTCTTGGGCACTACCACTCCTTTTGGAGACTAAGATTCAAAAAGACTATACAGTAAAATGGAGAGCAAATATAATTGACAAAAAGATGGTTGAGAATGTTACTTCTCAAGTGAGAGGCCAGAAGAGGGAGTACAATGAAAGCTGAGGTTAGATTTTCAAAAGTTGGGAAACGTAAAGAGTTTCCATGAATTAAGTCTTATTAGAATTGCTTTCATCTCCACTGCACTGGAATCTGCTAGAACAGTTCCTCTCTTGTGAGTCCAGCCTTCTCTGAAGGCAATGACCTTTATAAGGGTGCTTTATAAGGTGTGTGGCCCAAGGAGTACTGCAGTGAGCAGAATGAAAGGCGATGAGCATGAGGCAATGAGCATAGTAAGTCAGAAACATCTTGGACTTCAGATATGAGGTGTCCTGTTACTGACTTTTGAGATTATACAGTTTCAAATTTAACCTTCTTAGTAAAGGCTACAGATGGCTCAGAAGCTATGGGAGTTATCAAAGGGTGGGGTGGAAATGCTTATTGTCCATTGAAATGGTAGGACTCTGATTGCAGCATCTGTTTCACACAGCATTTTTCATGAAATTCCTTTCTGTAGTTTGTAACTTTTATCCCTGTAAATTGTAATAGGTTTTAATGGACAGATTAATTAAACCATAATGGATAAATTTATTTAGTGTAACATCTGGAGCAGGGAATTGATGATTAAATATTAAAAGATAATTTGATTGGTTTAATAACCATCCTATCTCTTGTTTAATGATAAAACATTGACCTTGAAGCTATCTTTCCATATAACCTCATTTTACTTATAAGATCATATAGTTTTAAAAGTAAATGAGACCGTAGAATACAACCAATCCTTTTTTTCCAGATGAAGAGACCGAGGCTCAGAGAAGCCACGTAAAGTGCCCAGGGTCATATAGCTGCTGATGATTGGAGCCTGGGTCCTTTCAATCTCATCTCACTGAATTTTCTTCTGTGCTGTTGTGTGTGCAGTTACTGTTTTTAATTAGTCCTTGTGCTTGCTCTTAAACTCACAAAGTCACTCACTTTGTGTCAGTATTTGGTGTATGTACTATCGTTGATCTCAACCAGTATATATTTGTGGGGCAGTTCTAAGAAGAACTTAACATATATATATATAAAACATTAGCTTTATGTTGGGTAAACTTTACTCTTAATCTCAATCATCAACATTCATGTCACAAGAACTGATACTGTTGTTGGCATTGTTTTTATCATCAACCTCATTCTAGACATTGGATGGCCTGAATTTTTCAGTTTTAGCAAACTATTCAAGTAGCGGATCTAGGTTTTAAATTCTTGTCTAACTTTCAAGTACTGGCTATTTTGCAGCAAGGAAAATGAGGTTTCAACTCCTGCCACCAATCAGTTGTGGCTGATTAGAGTGCCCTGTGAAGGATCCAGAAATAGCCTCTGGCCTCAGTGGGAAAGGTGTGCTATTTGAGGATGTCTGCCATGGCCTTGGAATGGAGTCAGAAGTGGTTCCATGTGCCATCTCTGTTTCCAGATTTGCTGTTTCACCTAAAAAACAGTCTGATTCTTAGTTTTCAGGATCCAAAACTGAATTTTAAGTTTATATGGAAAGATGGATGCAGGGTTGGTGATGAGGCTGAGAGGCTGTTTACTATGTACTAGTAACACTTTAGTAATTTGCCTTTCTATGTTGGGTATATATTCCTGTATTATTTAGGAAAGATGAATTCTATAGATAATTTATCTCCTATATTATTTTGACTTATTATGATCTCCATTTATAGGGCATGATAATTTCTGACCTGGTCTTAATTTTGGTGACTTTCCTTATGAAGAGCATGTAGCCTTTAGTGTACTTACTTTAGTAATAAGGATTTAATTGCAGAGCTCTGGAATAATAAATTATTATCCATCACAGTTAGCTGTACCAAATTCAATTTATTTCAGATCAGAAATGTCTTCAAAACTTAAGCTCACATAATTATCTGAGTTTATTATCTAGACTAGTCTCAGTATCAAGAAGAATGTAGTTTATCTGCAAATAAGTGAATGTTTTAAAATGTGTGCTTGTGGTTTATTCCTCATGTCCGTCCATTTAGGCCTCAGTCTCTCTTCTGTTTGTCATCTCCATTTATTTATTTATTTATTTATTTATTTATTTACTTACTTACTTACTTACTATATTTTTATTGATTTTTTTACAGAGAGGAAGGGAGAGAAATAGAGAGCTAGAAACGTCGATGAGAGAGAAACACCAACCAGCTGCCTCCTGCACACCCCCTACCGGGGATGTGCCTGCAACCGATGCACATGCCCCTGACCGGAATCGAACCTGGGACCCTTCAGTCTGCAGACCGACGCTCTACCACTGAGCAAAACCGGTTTTTGCCATCTCCCTTAAAAAAAAAAACAAAAAAAAATCTCACTGTTTTTCACTCATACTATCATTTCCCCTCCCAAAGTCTCAAATATATCAAAAGTACTGTAGAATACTTTCCAAATGCAAGTGCATCATATTACTTGATTTTCAGAATAGATCGATTATTTTGAATGGCTTTTTATTTTGGCTTGTAGCTTAGTGTTCATTTTTGCTACTCATAATGTTGTGCTTGGTGTTATTCCTGCTCCACATGCTCCATAGTACTTGGTTGCTGGCTGGTGGAACCTCTGCTGTCCTCCACATTGCTGGATGTTTTCTGGGATTTGGGACACCTAGATTTTGTCAGGATTTGCTTGGCCTAGTGTCTCCTTTCTTCTCATTCTGGCACTCTGTGTTGGAAAGGAAAACGTTTTTGATGTCTAGAAATGTGCCTTTGTGAGGAAACTATAATAACTCAAGGTATTGCCACCAAAGGAAGATCAATAATGTTTTTCAAAAATTGCATCATCTTTATAATAACTGAAGTGCTCACACTGAAAAGTGAATGGGAAATATGTTAGTAATGGGTGAGCAAACAAAGTTTATAAGGTCATATTAACAGTTACGCTGCTGTTGTAGAGTAGTACTGAATCATGTATTTGTTCAATCAGCCACCATTAGTGAGGTTCTGCTGTTGGCCAGGTACCCCAGCAGATACTCTCTGAGAGATAGTCTATGCCTAGCTAGATTCTTATCTTAGATAAGCTTACCCGTTATGTGAAATAAGCCATGAACAGGATCTATAGTACATGATTATGAATGAGAGTATATGTTGCTATTATAGGTAGATAATAGTCACACATTATCAGACTTAAGTTTCTTTTGGAATATTCTTTTAGTGGGTGGGATGAGACTGAGAATTTTCTAACGTGAAAGCATAGTATTTGTGAAAAATATAATACTGGGTTTGTATTATAAAATTGAATAACTTATATAACTCTTGATTATAATTTTAAATACATTTTTCCCAGCATAAACATTGTCTACTGTAGATTTTGGAAAGTGGTATACATGTAAATTCTGAATATGTTACTTTCTATATACAGAACATTTATTGACGTCTGTAATATAAAGCAAATAAACATTTGTCTTTAGAATCAAATTATCACTCATTTCATATATTTTTTAAATGAATTAGAAATCATTTATTTTTGTCATTTGTTTGTTAAATAGAATTGAGAGTGTTTTCATACATACTCCAAAGTTTTTTTTTTGTATTTGAATTATAACTTACTGCTTCTGTAAAATCATCTTCTCATCATAATTATACATGATACTGTTAAGTCTGTTGGTGAAAATACTTTATTGAAAAGAACCTAATTATGGCACAAGTCATATGCCTAGCTTCAAATTTCTTAAAGTATTAAGCGCATTAAGGATTGATTTAGAATTAGGAATATGTTTCTATAAATATCTACTCATTTAGTTTAGCACAGAATAGTCACATAAGAATTTAATTTCATAGGGGAGTCACAAGTGACTTTAACAAAATTTTTGCTTTTCTTGTTTTTTGGGGCCTATAGATTTAATGAATTTAAATTATTCCTTTGGCCTCAACCCAAAGGGGTAACCTAATTCTAATTCCAGGGTGAATGGTTGCTCTGACTACCTGTTGCTAAGAAACTTGTTATGTTATCAAGTTGCCTTGGTGAAGTGGTGGCTCTCAGGCCTTCTTAGGTGGTTAATCAGAGCTTCGAAGGGCCTTTACAGAATTTGTTTCCCAGGTTATAATTAATTTTTCTTCAAAAAGGGAAACCTGAACCTGTAAAAACAGACATAAAAGAAAGTACAATTTATTTTAAATTAAATCATGACCTCTAGTTTTTTTTTTTTAATTTAAGTCCAAGATACAGAGTTATTTTTAAAAAAAATTAGTATTAAGTTAAACCAATTTGTGTCTTGAGTGGTATGTATTTCCTACTTAATTTTACATTTTGTTTTCTTTGAATGTTTCTAAGCAATGTATTTATAATGTATAGAACAAGTGTTAGAATTCAGATTGTGAGAGAAAAAGTGAAATTAGTCATTTGATATAAATTGCTCTTGCTCTGAAATTATTCAATATTGTATAAAAACTCCCCCACAAACAGATGCTACTACACTATGCAGCATTGTTTTTAATGCAGCAAGACTTGTTATTAGAATAAGGCCTTTTGCTATCTTTGTTCCCTGGTAAAAGTTTCTGTCTTGATAAGTTTGATATTGTTGCAAATTCCTGCAGCTCCACAGTGCTTGTTCATATATTAAAGGAACTGAGAAGTTGTGCTATAAACTTTTTATCAATTTTGGTAAACTTAGGTTTTTTGCCTATTGTTTTTTTCTAATAGCCACATTTTGAAGTACTTGTTTTTAGCAAATCGTTTTTTGAGAAACCCTGCTCTAGACTGTTAGTCCAGATGGAGAATGCAAAAGGGTTCATTCCCAGTTGATACCAGTCCCTATAGAGTAGTTTCAGTAAGGTCAATCTGGCCTGCAGAACTGGGGTGAGCAAGTAGTTCAGGCACCGAGGCATGGCCCAAGCAGTTAAGAGCTGAAGCTTTGGAAGCAGACTGTTTGGGTTCATTGTTGGGTCTTCTACAGTGTAACTCTCTGACCTTCAGTGAGTTACATAATGACTCTAATCCTTAATTTCCTCAACAGTAAAAGAGGGATGATAGCAGTTTCTACCTCAAAGAGTTGTGAGTATTAAATGAGATTATGTGAAATGCTTAGCATGATTTCAGGCACTAATTGTGAGCCTGTATGAATGTACAATGTTAATTATTATTATAGAGGACTGGGGGCTGGGAATTGTTTCCTCAAATCTCAAAGGTTTAGGTAGTAGGCATTTGGCAGGTCCTCCCACAAGAAATATTTTAATTGCTGGGGAGTTTTCAGTTTAAAAGATTTATTTTATGTTTATAGTTTGTCATTTTGTTTTCTTTTCTCTTGAGTTTAAAGTTGGGCATTCTAGGTGTTGGCTCTAACTCTGGTCTCTGGGACCTCAGTTTTCCCATTTGTACAATAGAGGGAAGTGGAGGTGAGATTTGGTAGGTAGTTCTGTGATCTGTACTCTGGGAGTGTATGGTGAGTTTCATTCTGCACAGAAGAAGGGGGCTAGAGTTTGAGGACGATCCAAAGTCTGATAAAATCAGAATGGGCCACACAAATAATAAGCCTCTCACTTTTCAGCAGCAGGAGCTCTCAGAGGCAGTAAATGGATAGTCTTTATATGTTTGGATTATATATATGCTTTAAAACCATCACTTCCCTTTCTAAAGACAAATCTATAAATTTTAGAACAACCTCAAACTTATAAAATTGTTGCAAATACAGTACAAAATGCCCCACTTGTGGGCTAAGAACCTACTTGGGGGGAGTAATTTAACTAGTAACAAAGAACTTTGTATTTGAATAGTACAAAGAACCTCTGGAGAATAAATTAATCTCCTGATGCCCATCAACCCAGAACACTTTAGTTGTATTTCCTTACAAATAAGGACATTTTTCTTCATATCACAATACAGCCATCAAAATTAGGTTATTTTTCTGTATATATTGCTACCATCTAAGTTTCAGACCCTATTCAGGTTTTACCAGTGGTCCCCATAAAGATTTTATTGCAGAGGATTCAGTTCAGAATTATGTGTGGCCTTTATTTGGTACATCTGTTTAATTTTGAGACTGGACAGTTACACAGTCTTTCTCAGAGTTCTGTGACTTTGATACTTTTGAATATTACAGGCCAGTTACTTTGTATGGTGTCCTTCTATTTGGGTTTGTTGATCTATCCTCATAATTAGATTGTTACCCATCTTTAGCAGAAGCATCAGAGAAGTGATGGTGTATTCTATGTCCTATCAGATAGTCATGGTTTTGATTTGCCCCATTAATGAGAATGATTACTTTTTGATCAGCTGATTAAGGTGGCCTCTGCCAGTCTTCTCCATTGTAGACTTTCTCATTTCCCCTTTGTAATTAATAACTCTTTTGTAGGAAGATACATAAATGATATAACTAAGCCAGTACCAAAATGTCACTATATTTATTTTTTCATACTGTAGTATAGACTCATGGTTTCATTTTAATTCAGTGGGTTATAAACCGTTACATTATCTATTTTTATCCTTAAGCATAAAATCTCGTCAAGCCATCTCACCTGTCATTTTAACATGTCCCCATCATTCTTTGAGCATTTCCTTTGTGATACAAAAAGATGTTCCAGGCTCATCTTGAAATTTTCCTGCCCTTGACCTGAATTAACCATTCCTTATGATTCCTGGTTTCCCTGAGCAGAGAATGATTTTCAGAAGACAAGACCTGTGTTTGTTCTTTTGGCTTGGTACCTCTCCAGGACTCTCAGTAGACAGAGCTGGAGAGTATTTAAGTGTATGTACATACTTTCACACTCATGTAGATATACACATGCAAACACACACACGCACAGACATCTTTTGTACTTATTTCTACACACAAATATATATATATATATATATATATATATATATATATATATATATATGTTTAAATCTTTGAGTTTACACTGATACTTTCAGTTCCACTCCAAGCCTCTAAAGAGTTTGTTCTAATTCTCTTTTCCACATAAAACTGCCTTCGATGACAGTGAGAGATTTGGCTCCCTCTCTGTGGAACCAGCCTTGCAGTGCAGCCCCTTCCTCACGTCTTGGGCTCTGATACCACATGCCAGACTGCCTCTTTGCATAGATGCCCTCCTTGCCCTGCTCAGGCTTTGAAAGCCATTGCCAGGTATCACCAGGAGCAATGTCTTCTTCAACTTGTGTGGTCTCTAGATCCCCGTGGTAGGCCCTGCCCTTTTAGGTAGCCACTCTACAGGTTGACATCCTCATCCCACTCCAGCTATCTCTCCTATATCAGGATGACTCCCTCACCTTGGGATGCCTACTTTAAGAGTAGAGAACAGGGAGAAGACGACGTATTTGAAGAGCTATTTTCTTGTTTTTAACATGGCAGATGTATGGGTTGTAGCTGTTAGGAATATTTATTTTCATTACAATTGTACTAATCTTTCTAAGGAAAAGGTTACATATATAATTTTTTGGTCACTTGAGTTGGACTTTAGAGAAATAAATGCAGTAGTATATGTGCCTTCAGTTCATTGGCTTATTTTGAAACTGTACCTGGAAACTGGGGGAAATGATCTTGTAGTATGGGGGAGAGGTGAGGGAAGCATTTGAAGAAGTGAATGTTTTTTCAAACGTGCACCTAAGTACCTTTGTCTTCATTCACTTTTTAATGGAAGAGCTAACTTTGTAGCAGTTGTTGCCAGTGTAATTGCTGCCATGTGCATACGTGGGCAGAAAGTTAGACTTTGAACAGCACTTGTTAGCTAAAACCTTCAGAATTTTTATGCTTATGATCTTATCCCTGTGTGCATATGCAGGCTAGCCATGTTTTCCGAGCTCCTGGTTTCAGCCAGGCTCTCTAAGGGCTCCTATCATGAAGTTCTGTTAGTGCTTCTATTGGAATCCTTTTGTAGGGGCTGGATTCTGGCACAGTGCCCCTCTTAAGAAAGCCCAGCCCCAGAGGGGAGAGTGCAGGGTGGAGTTTTTTCCACCCAGAGTCTGGCTGCTCTCCAGGCCCTTTAGAGTCTGTGAGATTTCTTCTCTTTTCTTTTTCTCCTTAAAGAATACTGTGACGCCCAGCTGATGTGGCTCAGTAGTTGATCATTGACCTATGAACCAGGAGGTCAGAGCACATACCCGGGTTGTGGGTTTGATTCCCAATAGGAGGTATGCAGGAGGCAGCCAATCAGTGATTCACTCTCATCATTGATGTTTCTCTCTCTACCTCCCCCTTTCTCTCTGAAATTAAATATATATATACATATACATATACATATACATATACATATACATATATATATATTTAAAATATATATACATATATATTTTTTTAAAGCACTACTACGACTTGGACTTGAGAGGGATGTGGGCAGTAAATGTGGGGTGAAGAGGAGGAGTGAGGCCTTGCAGTTAGCTCCTTAGCAGTGCTCTTCTGTTCCTGGGTCTCAGGAGTGTGATCTCCTGAGAAGCGGCAGTAGTACTGTGAGTTAAGTCCATACTCACTTCTGGAGGATTTCCCTGTCATGGGTGTTTCTTTCCTGTGGTTGTCTAAGTAAGGTAAGGGGAATCTCCTGCTGGGTCTTTAACCACTTTTCTGGAGTATTCTTGGCACAAATTACTCACGAATTGAGAGTCTTAAGTCATCCTTACCAGTTTCTCACCCTCTGGCCCATGGAGTATTACAACATGGCAGCTTTGAGACAGCTCAGGATGCTCTTAGTGTCTGCATGATAGGATTGCAAGATTTAGCAAGTAAAAATACAGGATGCTCAGTTAAAGTTGAATTTCAGATATACCACAGCATTTTTTTAGTGTAAGCATATCCCATGCAGTATTTGGAACATACATGAAAAATTATTGTGTTTCTCAAATTCAAATTTAACTGGGTATATTATATATCTATCTGGCAACCCTACTTCATGAGTTTTTGCATGCTACAGTAAGTTGGATACATGTTGTACTTTGAATAGTGTGTGTGCATGATCAGTTTCTAAAAAATTGGCAGACTTCACAAATAAACCCTTGAGTGGATAAAAATTTGAGGCTTGATCTTAACCCTCCTTAAAAGGAACTGAACTGCAGTTGAGCTGGCAAATCACGTTTGCTGGGTTCCCAGACTAAGCTAAGTAGGTGAGCTTGAGGTAGGAACTTAAAGTCACAGTATTGGGATTTCTAATTACTCTTTTTCTCCATCCTCTTATGAATGACTCTTCAGCTTATAGGTTAGAAATTTGGGTTCTCTAAGAATTCCCTTTGTTAAAAGCCTTTTTTTCTCTATTTATTGAAAAAGATGGTTATCTGAGGTTATATATGTGCATGTAGGGGAAAAAACAAGTTTTATAGGGCCTTCTGCTTGCTTTGTCTTTTATTTGGTATTTCCTTTGAGATTCTGCAAGAAGACCACATGATCCAAGTTGAGATCTCTTCTACCCTCTATATTTTCTTCCTATTTTTTGACTCACTTGATTCAACTAATACCTTCTTATAAGGGCAAGTGGTTATTATTTCTAATTTTGTAAGTGAAGGAATCTTCTCAAAGGAAAGAGTTTGTCTTTTTTTTTGTTGTTTGTTTAAATATATTTTTACTAGAGGCCTGGTGCACAAAATTTGTGCGTGGGGGGTGTGTGTGTCCCTCATCCCAGCCTGCACCCTCTCCAATCTGGGACCCCTTGAGGGATATCCGACTGTCTGTCTAGGCCCAATCAGAGTTCGGGCCTAAACGGTGGTTGGACATCCCTCTCACAATCCAGGACTGCTGGATCCCAACTGCTTTCCCCTGCAGGCCTAGTTCCCCCCAACTTCTCTCCCCTGCAGGCCTAGTTCCCCCCAACTGCCCTCCCCTACAGGCTTGGGTCCCCCACAACTGCCCTCCTATGCCGGCCTGGTCACCCCCCACTGCCTTCCTCTGCTGACCTGGCCACCCCTAACTGTCCCCTCCTCCCCCTGCAGGGTTGATTGCCTTCAACTGCCCTCCCTTGCAGGCCTGGTCCCTCCCAACTGCCCTCCCCTGCTGACCATCTTGTGGTAGCCATCTTGTGTCCACATGTGGGCAGCCATCTTTGATCACATGGGGGCGGCCATCTTGTGTCTTGGTGTAATGGTTAATTTGCATATTATTCTTTTATAGATAGGAGGATTTATTTCAGAGAGAAAGGGAGAAGGAGAGAGAGGTAGAAAGATTGATGATGAGAGAGAATCATCAATTGTCTGCCTCTTGCATGCCCCCCACTGGGGATGGAACCTGCAACCCAGACATGTGCCCTGACTGGGAATTGAGCTGTGACTTCCTGGCTTATAGGTTGATACTCAACCACTGAGCCACACTGGCTGGGCAAGAGTTTGTCTTATTATATTAGTTTGTCTTACAATTGTCTGATTAGCCTTCTTTTGTTGAATGAGTATTGTCCTGGTGGGGACACTTCTGTCCTAGGCTCTGTTTTACTCTTCTTCCCCATAATCTCTTGCCCTTTCACCCCTGGAAGAGATTATTTGAGAACACACTCATATGTTGGCTTCACATTTATGTGTTGGCTTAAATAGAATCAGGAGTTATTATTTGAGGCTCTTTAATGGTTTATTGCAGGGTTGACAAACTTTCTGTAAAGGGCAAGATAATAAATATCTTAAAATGATCTCTGATGCATATTATTCTTTATTTCTCTTATAACCTTTACAAATGTGAAAACCATTTTTAGCTCCTGGTCTGTACAGAACCATGCCTAGGGGCTGGCTGTAGTTTTACTAAATAAGCATAATTTTCCTAAGGAAGGGTGTTTGCTCTTTGAAATACATTACATGGAGATTTTTCTGGGTTCTGTGACTGACCCTTCATTTTTGTCATATGTGGAAGTGATAATGGTGGGGAGTTAAGGCAACAATTAATACTTAGTAATAAGAATATGTTGGTGTTATAAGGTGTATAATACCCTGAGAGACTTCTTCTCCCTTTGATCTTCCCATATGACATATTTTAATTTCATACTTATTTTTGTTTGATTTCATAATTATACTAAGCAAATTCCATTCTGGCATATTAGGAACCAGGTGGTCATCCAGCAATTTCATATGCAAAGTGGGAAAAAGCAAGAAAGGCCACGAGTTACGAGTTTGTCTTCTTGCTCTCTCTTTTTTTTAACTCATGACATGGAGAGCTTGGTGAAAGTTTGGATATCTAATGGGTATTTCTGTTCTTTCAAAACTGACAATTCTTAAACTGCATCATATTATTTTGAAATCTTCTGGGGAAGGCCATCACATTCATAAACACTCCACAGGATGTTTGCTGTTTTATTTGGGCCACCTTTTCTCTGACTTCCTCCGGAAGGTTATACTTGGTGTTTTTCTAGATTGCAGTGGTAACAATATCTGTGCTCCTCCCCAAAGCTCCTTAAGGGGAGAGACAACCCATTACATTCACTGTCCGCTCAATACTTTTCCTGCTGCCATCTTGCTGATTGGTAAAAAAAAACCAACACATTCGGTCACTTCCTTGTCTATTATTACAAATGAAAATTGGGGGTTTCCCATTACATTTTCCTCCAGACCTTTACAGATGAATGTTGAGCCTGAATGAAATTGTGAATAGACAGACGTAGCTACTAGGAAAGCTGTGGGGACCCACTGAATTGTGACCGCTGGACAAAGGGATTCTGTGTAGAAAGCTCGTTCCAAAGTGGTGCTGGAGTCTGGAAGCAGGGCCACCAGTGTCTGGTTCTTTCTGTTGTGAACTAAGAGGAAAGCTGGTGTTTGCTGAGTAGATGACTGTGCTCACTGTCCAAACAGATCTCTGTTTGCCAACTGTGAACATATTGCTGCCTCTGTGAGGCACTCTATCATGCCTTGAATGGATCCTCTTGTGTTCGGAATTTTCTGACTCACAGAGAAGGAAAGAGAAATATTTCTTTCAGTCTTGAGCATTCACCGTAGTATCCATAGTGTCATCAGACCTTTAGAAACCAAGCATGCACCAGGGGTGCTTCTTAAGGAGAATGAGAAAGGGTTAGAGAAAAACGAAGAAAGTAAAAGACAGCTCCATTGAAATGCTTTTATTCTGGCCACTTGTGGCCAAGTTTTCATAAGTAAACCGGGCGCCTTGGTAAATAGATGTGAAAAGAAAATAAAACTTTCAGCACTGAGCTTCCAACTTCTGCTTCATTTCTGTTCACTTTTATACACACACCTCCCAAAACATATAATGCATTCATAATAAGTTATGAAACGGGTAATAAGAGTTTTATTCCACCTAAATTATTTTTAAAAGGTAGATATAAAGGTTTTGATTACTTTATAAACACTTAATTTTAGAGCTCTAAATTTATTACATATTAAAGGGCAAAAGTAAAATGGAGTTTTTTGGGTTATCATTTTAGGTCTACTTAGTCATTTTTTATACTAAAGCCTACTTTTTGGCAAGATCTAGTGTCAGATGCATGGATTTAGAGATGCAGATCACAGGACAAGGTTAGGCATTCCTGCAATTACCTGTTGTTCTGTTTTAAGGTTTAGGAACCTTGGATGGGGAGGAGCAACAGCATCACTGTCAATGCAATTAAATGAGCACGTGGCATGTGGAGGACACACCATTTTGGCCAGAATTGTTTATCACGTACCTGTTAAGCACCTGGCAAACTTTGTCTGACATGAGGGAAATGAAGATTTCTTATAGTTGATGGCAAGGGAAGGACAGATGCTTTTATGAATGGAAAAGTAGATTCCCACATAACAATAAATTGTTGTTTTCCCTTAGTCAATGAGAAACCAATGTTGATTGGCTTAGCTAGACTAAATAGTTATTTGGCTTACCCTGATTAAAAAGCTTAAAAACCAGAATCACCACTCCATCTCAAGCTATGTTATTAATCATTTTTGTTGTCTGGATACTTTTATTTGTGACTATGTGTGTTCACGGGAAAATCTGGGTCTTAAACCCTATCCATTAAAACTGGAATATACCAGGAATAGTAGGGACAGTTGGGGCAGGAGAAGTAATGGCAGTTGTAGCTGCGGGGTAATAGTGATTGATGACCTCAGCTAACCCCTCTGGTGATCTAAAGAGACATCCTTCGAAGCCATTTGCATCTACTAACTCACTCTTCCACAGACAGTCTTGTGAGATTGGCACCATTACTTTCTTCATTTGAAAACTGAGGCCTAAGAACACACAACTAGTAACTGGTGGAGCTTGGCTTTGAATCTCGAAGAGTATGGCCTCAGAGTTGAGGTCACAGCTACTTCACTCTGGTGGGCTTGTAAAAAAACCTGCATTCTCTTTGCAGTTTTTCTTTAATGTTTTTTTTTTTTCTTAAATTCTCACAGTATATTTGGAGAAGTGTTTAAAGCTATTCAAAATCCAAGTACTAGGAATTTGAGATCACTTCAGAAAGATGATGTATTAGATAGGTAAAGGAATTTGCCTCTTCTAATTTTTCTTTTTCTTTTTCTTTTTTATCACAGACAGGATTTCCCTATTTATTCCTTAGTAGTTACTAGTATACTACATTGATTGTATTACATTGTGGTTTAGTAGGTAGGGTTGGATAATATATTTTGTTCAGTCCTTAACTGACATTTTAATTATAAACTTGATGTCAATGAATCATTAAGAGTTATCTTAATATATAAAAAGCCAGGGGCCCTCATGACCTAAATGAACAGAAGGACAACCAAACAACTGAATAACAGGCTGCGTGGGGCAACCAGGCCAGCAGGGAGGTTAGTGAGGGATGACCAAACAACTAAACAGCAGGCTGCATAGGGCAACCAGGCTGGGGGGGCGGGGGGGAGAGGGGGGGAGGGGTCGCGCGAAGGAGTTGGGAGCAACCAGGCTGGCAGGGGAGGCAGTTTGGGGTGACCAGGCTGGCAGGGGGCAGTTGGGGGTGTCCAGGCCAGCGGGGAGGGGCGGGGGGGGGGTGGAGCGAGAGGGAAGGCAGTTCGGGGAGGGCAGGCAGGTGAGCAGTTAGGAGCCAGCAGTCCTGGATTGTGAGAGGGATGTGTATTACTGCTGGTTTAGACCTGATCCCAGCAGTCGGACATCCCACCCCTGTGCACAGATTTTGTGCATTGGGCCTCTAGTGTTAGTATAAAATCAGGATATTTGTATGTACTTGTATGCTGTATATGAAAAATGAAAAGTACATATATAAATTACTCAACCACATACTTATTTGTGATGTAATGAGAGGGAGTACATTTAGACTGTTTTTTACTACTGTAAGGTAATATGACTATCGGCATCATAATTTTTCTCAAGGGACAGTAGGGCTGATTAATGATTTTTTAGGAGTTAATATTTATTGCAGCCCATTAATGCTATGTTTAGTAGTTACTGGTCATCTGAGGAGGAAAGGAGTTCATAGGGCTCCTAAGTGAGAATCAAAGTAGTTTTGCAAAATAACATAAGGCATGTTTTGTCATTTATTTCTAGAAGCTTATCATGAAAGAAAGTTTATTCAGAGGTATATTTTAGAGACTGTGCTTCAGAAAATTAGTTATGAAAATGGATCACACTATATTGTGATATTTTATGTAGTCTATAAACACTAGAGGCTAAATTACATTCTTTTTTTTTTTTTTTTTTTTTTTTGCAAATGTGTTGAGCACATGAAACCTATACAGAAGTTTCCGTATTAAGTTAGCTCTAAAACAAAAGTTTGTTCATTGTTTTTCTTTTTTTGAGAGAAATTATGACAGAAGAGAATAGCTCAGCTTTGTGCCTTTCCTGATCATTTATAGGAATCTTTTGTTTTGGCCTTCATTGCCTTTGTTTGTTAGCTTTGTTTATTTTATCTCTCTTGGGTCGGTTTTGCCTGTTTTCATCCTTCTTTTGAGGAACTCCCAAACTGCCTCACCAAAGAACTTTGATGGAAGAGTAGTGATTTCACACTGAGGGAATCCCAGCCCAGCCTCCTAAATGGCACCTGCTATCACTACCTTACTATTCTCACAATTACCAGCCAGTAGATTTAGCAGTCCTTTCTGCTTGGTTTAGGATTAGCTATAAATTGCAGCTAAGATGTTAATTTGTGTGAAAACCTGGAGAAACTGGAACACTTGTTTGGTGTTATTTTTGCTTGATATCTACTCAGAAGTAGAAGTAGAAATAACATAACATTATTAGTGCTTGCTTCCCAATCATTAAGAATGAATCATTGAGAGACAAATATCAAATAAATAATAGAATTTACAGAGGGGGGGAAAAAGTGATCAAAGCCTTCTGTGGACCAGATTTGACCACTTTTTGCTCCTATTTACATATGCTTCAGACTGCTTGATAAGTTTTGATTAGACTTATCTGGATGTATTAAATTATTTTGTGAGCAATATAGTTAGTAAAATTAGAACATTAAAAGATAACTAAATAAAACTTTAGCATTGACAGTGATTCTTCTTAAAGTCTTTAGAGAGAAGATTTCTTATTTTAACTTCCTGGTAAATTGCATCCTGTACAGCCCAGGTTTAGGACCACACATTGGACCTTAATATCTGAATTTTTATTTTTTCCTTTTCTGTGGTTGAAATAAGTAATTAAGAACATTGTGATCACTTGGGAGCAAGAAAAACAGAGAGTGATGAAGCACACAGTAAAGGAATCTGAATTTTTCCAAACCATTGGAGAACAATGGTAATTAAGAGTTTAGTGACACCAGTTATAGCAGTCATAGATTAGGCTAACATATTGCCCACTGTCAGAAAGGCTTTTTCAAAACATGAGTTCTCTCTCTCTATATATATATATCTAAAAGCCTAAGTGACCAGAATGATGAAACAACGGGTCCCTGTGATGTACACTGCAGGGTTAGCCAGGTTGATTAGGGCTCTGATTGGTCCTCCCAACATTCCGTGGCCCCTCCCCATGGCCGGCCCTGCCTCCGATTGCCCCCCACCCACCCAGATCAAGGGCGGAGCAGCTGGCCAACCTCCTGAAGCCCCTCCCCCCCATTGGCCCAGCCCCAATTGGCCCCCATCAGGGCTGGCTGGCCAGACCCCACCCATGCATGAATTCATGCACTGGGCCTCTAATAATACATAATAAGCCCCAACCAATATAGCTTTTTTTTTGACAAGGGAATGGGAGTTCTGGTAGGTAGCAAGCAAATGGAGAAGACAGTATAATTTTATTTTTGTAGCAGAAAGTGTTCACTGGTTATTACATTCCAATAATTATGAGACAAAGGAATGTAGAACTCTTTAAAACATTAGATAAAAGCTATATTTTTTCATCATGTTGAGATTGAGTTTTAGAGAATATATTTACATTTTAATGTAAATAAGAAGTATTGCCAAGTTCTTGGGATGACCAAACTTTCCTAGCACTATGTATACTCAGTTTGTCCAGCGATAACAAACTTTTGAAAGTACTTTTTTTTTTTTTTTTTTTTTTTTTTTTTACTTTGTTAAACAATTGTCCTAAGAGCTCTGAACCAGTATTGTATGCTTTTCAGAATATGAGGAAGCTGGATTCATGGCTGATCTCAGAAATTATCTTCAGTTTAGATTTAATGCACTGTGAGGCTGCCAGTTTCTTCAAGGTGACAGTGACCTGTCTTTTAGTAAATTTTGGATATTTAAAAAAAAAAAGTAAAAACTGCTTTGTATTTAACTTAACTGAAGTAAAACAAATGAGATGGTTATCGGAATACTGAATCCAACTGAAGTTCATTGGATTTGAATTTGAAGTTAGAGAAAATGGGTTAGGACATGTTCATTTAAATGAGCTACTCTGTAATTATATCTTGGAAATTTTGTGCTAGAAATGTATTTTGGTAGTTTCTGGGGTATTTGATTTAAAGCCGGATCTTAAGATAGACCCATATTGGGCTGTTAATGGGAATTTTGTAGTTGTGTCCACAAAGCTTTAGGTTCCCACTGGGCCATTGGACAGCTCCACAAGTTGAGATTATGAACTTTGTGATTTCTTTCAATTTTTGTCTCAAACTACATTGTATTTTATGTGTCTTATGAAGTACATTTCCACTCTTCACATATTTTAAATTGGCATGCATCTTACAATTGACTGAATGTCAATTGAATACAATAAGGCAACATTATTTTTTTAACAGCATATAAAATTATGTCTCATCTTATTGAGGATATCTTAGACTTGGTGAAATATAATATTTATAAAACATGCCTCTATACTACATATAAAAAGATCCTTTTCCCCCCTATCTTAGTCTGTTGGTCTATAGTATGGAGTCAAAACTTTGAGCTGCTAATACACATAGATGAATTTTATATTATTATTTTTGAATAGGTAATGTCACTGGGAATCTCATTAGTTGAGAGATCTATAAGTTGCTATAAACTTAGGGCAATGTAATTATGTCATGAATGATCCTCATGAAAAACCAGCATTGGAAATCAATAAAATATATTTAAAAAAGAAAAGAAAAAGAAAAAGAAAAACCAGCATTGGGGTAAAGTGAAGAAAGTAAGTTCACAAAAGGAAATAACAAATAATAATGAAGTAAAATAGAAGCATCTCGGAGTAAAACCATTCCAGAATATTTTACAAATGATATTGGCATTTTGCAGAACTTAATGAAAGTTAAGTATGGTAGAAGTAGTTATAAACCTTGTTGGTAGGTTATATATTGTCTTTTTCTTGAAGAGGGGAAACTGGGTAGAGAGTGGTACAATAAAGGTCATCAAAGTTATTGATGTGTTTCAGTAAAATCAGTCAGCACTAGATTGTTTTAGGTTTTAAGAAGACCTAAGTGCTAATTTTTCTTAAGATTCTGTATTTCTGTAATGCTTAAAAAAAACTTCTAGCAAAAATTGAAAGATTTGCCTCTGAATAATCCAAAGGGTGTGAATGTTGAGAAGAATAAACAAATGTTTTAGGGATGAAAACATTCCTTTTTCCTGGCTCAGTGAAAGAAATGTCAAATAGAAGTTATTTGCTTTTTAGATGTTACCCATATGTAGAATCATTAAGTCATTAATTTCATAAAAATGGTTAGAGTTGAAATTTTACCACTGACACACTTGCAAAAGTTGGTGCTAAAAACGATTTTGGTTAAGTCAGACTTATTTAATGCCTGACTATTCTGTTAAAAGACACCTTTGGGTTAAAGTTCACATGACAGGAACTTTATGCTATGGTTTCATATGACAATATACATACACACCTAAAAATATAGCTCTACTATCTAAATGATTTCATATAATATACATAAAAATTACTGATAGCATATACATGTGAAAATATAAATATTTAAATAGTGACTGTAGTGCTGATTCAAATATCAGTGATCTCAATAATCTAGTACATTTCAGAATAAAAAAAAAAACCCACAGACATACACACACTGAAATTATAATCTTTAGCTTTGAAGATGGCAGATCCTATTGTTCAGGCTATGCCTAATTGCAGTGGGATGGGTTCCCAAATGCAAAGGTCCATGGGTCACCAAGGCATGGAAAATTCAGTGATTCATCCTCATTGGTCATTTGGCCATGGTGTGGGGGAGAGGCCTATTTCTGCCTGAACTTGACTGTGAGTAGACCAGGGCAATGATGATTCGCAACACTTTGTGTGTACAAAGTGATGATGTAATGTTTTTAAAACCTAGTTTTATAAAAGGCCATAGACATGGTAGGTTGTTAGAATGATTATGGGGATGTGGTTGTAAGCCATGTCAATGGAAGGAAAGGATTAGGAAATCCCAAGGGGGAGTATTTTTGTATTATAGAAGAGGGGATTTAACTCTCCAAGATTCTGAAGGATTGGTTTATGGGATGGAGGGTAAACTTACTCTATATGGCTCTTAGGAACAGAATTTATATTTCTCTTTTTTAAAAGGGAAAGCCTTCTATCAATTAAGATTGCTAAAAAATGGAACTTGCTGCTTTTTGAGAAAGTGAACTCTACGTTACTTGAAGTATCTGGTCACTTGTTAGAGATTTTGTTCAGCAGTTCAAGACATAAATGGGGAATTGAACAGGATGGCCTTTAAATCCTTCTTACCCTCAAGAGAATTCTGATTCTGTGGTCCTGGGTGTCAACTAAAAATGTTTATAAAGATTTTATCAACTGCTCTGTTTCGCTATTCTATTCTTAGATGCATAGTGTTTCATATTATGCATCTATCACTGGTGGCCAGGAATCATATAAATAAGTGCAATAACTTCATAGACTCTTTTTTAATTGGGTGCTTATTAATCTGTATTACATAAAATCATTTTATTGTTGCCATGGAAATATTATACTTGCTTTATTATGATTAAAGCTGGAGAACAAGTTTTGAGCCAAATTATAGTCATCTTTGTTAGTTGAAATTTAATTAAATACCCATTAACAGGATAAAATTTATAGAACTTGGCTATCTTTTTCCATCTTCAGTTTTAAATATTGTCCTGACTTTAAGATTCAGCTAATTTGGCTAAAAGTAAGTACACAGGAGAAATGCTTCAAGGATCTTAAACGTGCTTCCTTTTTTCTCTCTTTTATTTATTTGTGTTATTTCTAGGTTGTCATTTTTCTCACTGCTCCATAGAATACCTTCCTCAAATCAGTGGGGAGCAAGGGAGGGATGGTTTGACTCTGGGACAAGGAAGGGAGAGATGGCCATCCTATGAAAAAAAAAGCAGATTCCAGAAGCTTAAAAATTTACATTTTCAAAGACCTTTTAGTGTAACTCACTTTGGAGGCTCACAGCTGGGAAGGATTTTAGGGATTGGCACTAAAAGCTGTTTTCTAGAATCTGTAAGAATAGACCTAAGTACTCTGGTGCTCTAGAGCAGCGATTTTCAACCCATTCCATCACATGGCACAGGTAAACGAGTTACTAAGATTTTGCCAATCTGACAAAAATGGTATACTTTTTATTCATTCACACTGGCCGGCTATTGTTGTGTTGGCTGTTGTCATTTTCTTAATTTGACAATTTAAGGGAAAAGAGGTCAGTGCTCCTGACTAAAAAAATCAGTAATTGCATGTTTTAAAAATTCTTAAGACACACAGGTTGAAAATTGCTGCTCTAGAAGGAAGCATAGGCATCAATAGATTCCTTTTTTTTTTATTTAATTTTATTGATTTTCCACAGAGAGGAAGGGAGAAGAGAGGGATAGAGAGCTAGAAATGTCGATGAGAGAGAAACATTGACAAGCTGCCTCCTGCACACTCCCTACCGGGGATGTGCCCTCAACCAATGTACATGCCCTTGATCGGAATCAAACCTGAGACCTTTAGTCCACAGACCGACGCTCTATCCACTAAGTCAAACCGGTTTCGGCAATAGATTCCTTTTTATTTTGCATTTGAGACAGTTAGCAGAGACAGTGTCTCCATTTGGTTTTGATGGGGGTGAGTTGAAGAGAAAAGCTTTAAAAAATATCATTTCAAAGCTGAGTTAGAACAGTGACTAGTCCTTTGATTCCTATGATGTTTTTAGTTGCCATTTTCAATATTGTGTATGCAGTCATCAGATACCTTTCAATCCATCATGTTTAATTGGAAAACAAAGGCTTTCCCTCCTCTAGTGCCCCCACCCCCAACCTTGGAAAACAGTTGCAATTCAAAGATTAATTAGAGCCATATATTTTTTTTGTGTGTGGTTTTTCAGCCTTTCCCCTCCAACTCACCAGGTTATTTCCTCCTCCTGTTTTTTATTTTGTTTTTGTTCTCCTTCTTCCATATTAGTCTATTTAGTTCCTCTTCTCTTTTCAAAAAAGTCAACTTTAACTTTCTGCCCTAAACCCTTCTTTCTCCTTATTATCTGCTCTTCGCTTTGTTCTACAAACACGTTGCCTAACAGACCTCACCTTTCATATCTGTGGCCAGGAAATTTATATCAAATATTCTGACATCATCTTACTCATCTGAAAGTGAAGGTGATCAGTTGGTAAGTATGAGGCTGAAGGTGTCTTATTGGACCTCGGAATATGTATATTTGTTCACAGGGGGAATGTTTTATACGTGAAATCTGGGGGGAAAGAAGTCATAAAACACTCAAAAGCAGGGAGAGAAATAAAGAGATAAAAAAGACAGACAAAATTCAGATTTTTTTCATGCTCGCAGTTTAATCTGGGTGGGATGATTTGAAAAGGCAGGGTAGAAACGGGATGTTTTGCCTTGAAGGGCTTTATGAGTTATTCATATTTGTATATTTTATATGTCTGTTTATGGCTATGCTCCCATGTAATCATTGATAGAACTATATATGAAATTTCAGTTTGGTATGTTTTTGTTGTTTTTATTGAACACGTTGATAATTTTGCCTTCTCCCCTTATTACCTGTCCTAATGTGGCCTAGTCTTGGCCACTCCTGATTAGCAAAGGGCTGGTGGTTGTCTGGATAAGGCATCTTCAGACTTGATCCATTCTGTTGAAAAGCTTGCTATTTTTTTAGTTCAAGGAAAACAGTAGTGAATTGACTAGATCTTCCTGGTAACCTGTTTCCCAAGTGTACACCCTCCATTTTCATTTGTCTCAGGCCCCCTTAGTAAATGGAGGGTTAACACTTGAAAGTGAAATTGTAGCCTGTTTATTAGTAAAACAGCTTCCTGGGCCAGGACTATGGAGCATCTATGCCGTAAGGCTGTCTGCTGCCCTTAAACAGTAACCTTGTCAGCTTATTTTTATAGCTGAGAAAATAGCTGGCCAGGGTGACCCAACCTTCCTGCTGTTACTCAGAGGTGTTTAAGTGCTGCCTTTGATCAGACTGCAAATGGGAGAGTCTAACCTATTTGAGGTTGTTGTTTACTGTCAGTTCCCAGCCTGCCTTGTGTGTGTGTGTGTGTGTGTGTTTGCTTTTTTTTGGTGGTGGTGTTTTTGTTTTGTTTTGTTTTTGCATACAAACAAAAGTATAAAGGCAACAGGCTATGCCAGCATGGCTGGTCTATAGGAAATCTTATTTACCTTCCTAGCCTCTGTGTGGTTTAGGTAAGACAGACTAGAACTATAAATTAAACTAGTCATCTCAAAGCCTATTATTAGGTCTCAGACACTGGATAATTTAGAGAATTTTTATTAGCAATCACACTTTTGTAAAATTAAGTTATTTCAGAAGATTGCTGGCCTTTGGTTGAAAAACTTTCAATCTGATATTGGGTGATTGTGAGTGAATGAGTAGCCTACCAGATTGGAAAGAAAGTGGCAGCAGATATATAAACTATGGTTTATTTTATGGAATTTTTTTCCCATTTCTATAGTAACTATTGGTTTTCTTTAGTAGCTTTATTTCATGGATCCCAGACATTTCTCTCTTGCCTTTGAATTTGAGGCACCCGAGTTAAAGAACTAAGCCAGCAAATTGTGTTGGGTGTGTTGTCAATAAAATGCCTTTAGGATGTTATCAAATACTTTGCTTTAGAGCACCACTCTTACAGGGGCCTGCCCTTTGTTTTGAACCAACCCTGAGAGTAGTTAAAAGGGATCCTCTAGTTTGCTTTGTAAAGCCTCATTAGAGCAATGGGCAATTGAACTCTCAACATATTGAGTGCTTAAAGCTATACATTGTTGTTATTATTATTATTATTATTATTATTAGTAGTAGTAGTAGTAGTATTTGTACTTCAGCTTTCAGATGGGTGATGTTTCTAATATTCTTTCATTTGTAACAGATGAATAAAATAAAACAGATCTTGTGAGGAATATAATCATACTAGTAGCCCTGCCCAGGAATCTGTGTGCCAGTAGCTCTCTGCCACCTTCCTATAGCTCTCTGCCTGCTGCCCCGCCCTCTTGTAGCTCCTCCCACCCCATTCTCCCCCTCCTTCCCATCCTCTTCATAGCTTGCTGCTCTGTCCCCTCCTGTAGCTTTTGCAACCCACTTGTAGTTCGCTGTTCCACCTTCTTGCAGATCCGTGATCTGGTCGTTAAGCCATTGGTCATTACCCCTCAAGGCATAACGGATAATTAGCATATTCCTCTCTTATTATATATGATGATTGTTGTGTGGTTAATTATTTCAGTACTATTTTCAAACTTGCCCTTCTAGAACATGACATTGAAATTGTAAAGTGGAGCACAAATAATATAGGAAGTGCACATTTGCCTCAGAGTTTTTCATGCAGCTGTTATGAAAATATCTCCTTGCTGTCTTGTCTTGCTTACTGTTCTGTCCTTCCTGGGAGAAGTAGGCCTTATAGTCAGCCAAATGGGGTGGGAGTGGGTATGGGAGTAAGAGTGGACAAGGTTTTATTCATCCCCGTTTCCTTCCATAACCCTTTCTGAGAGCAGAGAAAGCTGGTGAGAGAATGAAGACAACCCTTTCTGAATACTCATGGTCATAGTGAACAATATGGCCATTCTTGTTCTCCCTGCCATAGGCTTAACACACACACACACACACACACACACACACACACACACAAGGCTCAGTGCATGAAATTCATGCAAGAGTAGGCCTTCCCCCAGCTGCCAGCACTGGCTTCCCTCTGGCACCTGGAACCCAGGCTTCCCTGGCAGCCCCGGCTTTGTTTTTGTCTGGAAGGTCATCTGGAAGGACTTGCAGTCTAATTAACATATTATGCCATATATGTTCATGAAAGTATTACATGTTTCTTTTTTCCTCCATTGCCCTCTCTACCCCCCCTTTTTTTAAAATATATTTTTATTTAAAATGTATTTTAAATAAAATGTATTTAAATAAAATACATTTTATGTTTCTAGAGAGCTAGAAACATCAATAATAAGAAAGAACCATTGATCAGCTGCCTCTTGCATATTCCCTACTGAGGATCCAGCTCACAACCCAGGTATGTGGCTGGACTTTAATTAAACCTAGACTTCCTGGTTCATAGGTTGACATTCAACCACTGAGCCATGCCAGCCAGGCCCTACCATATGCTTCTAATGAATAATCTTTAGTTTTGATTCTTTATCCTGCAAATTTAAAAATCTTCAATATATTTCTTGAAAACATCAGTTTGTGTTTTATCTTGGGACATTTAAAATGAAATTTAGAATAATTCTGTTCTACTAAGTTTTTATCCTCAACCAAGCTATCTGAAGGGTTCCCCTGAAATTATGCTCACCTATTTCAATCTTCTGGTAACTCTCTCTTGAATTTATTAGCTAGAATGCCAACTGTTTCTCAAATTGGTTTTCATTCTGTATGAGAAAGTGTGGGCACAAGAGAAAACATGCTACAAAAGCTTTAATTTTAAAGGCTTTGAAATGAAGTGCTTAATGCTTTTGGTGCCTTTATTTTAATTTTGCTGCTAATAATTGCACGGACTGGCTTTGTAAAATATCAGAAGCCCTTTCTCAGTATTATTGAGTTATATTTAGTTATATTTGTATCATTCCTCAGAGCTTGGAAGTTTATAAGGACCTGGTTTAAGTATAACCAGATCCATTGATTATCTCCTTTAAAACCTGACATTAAAATAAAAATAATAATTAAAAAAAAAAGACAGACTGAGTCTTAGTATTCATTTAAATGAGTTTTAACTGGTCGGTGATCCTGAGTGTTTTTCATTGTTAGGTTCTGAATGTGGATAGGGTGATATAGATTACCTTGAAGAGTAGGGAGACCTTGGGAGGCTCAGCTGCATGTCTACGAACCCATTCTTTGTTTGCTTTTGTTTTTTCCCCCTCTTACCTCTCTAAGACCAACTTCTTGAATCATTTCTCATAAGCCTTCTACCTAATTCTTGAATCATTTCTTTCAGTAAATAAATGCCCATGCTGCTTGAGATGTCTGTGTGATGTGCCTGGCTCCATGCTGAGAGGCACAGTGTGTTACGGAAACCTCAGGTCAAAACCAGGACCCAAAGCTGAATCGTTCCCTCACCCTGACGCACTTCTGTGCACCTGTACATTACTCATTCTGCATGCCGTCCTCTTATAATTAAGAACAAAATTGCTTGTTCTCTTCAATGTCATTGTGTCCTTGGCACCTGCACAAGGTCTGACAACTAGAACGGGTTCAGCAAAACCACAACCAAGAGTTCTAAATTCAGGAGTTGGAGGCTATATTACTGGCCTCTGTCATAGTGCCTAATATCTTTAACAATCTTAGAGCTTGTATTCCTGAAGCCCTGAATTTAAATCAAGCTCTTTTTAAAACTATGCTAGGCCACCGTACCTATTGGGACTGGATTCAACAACTTCCACTGCCATTCATTTTCAGTCACTTGTGAGTTTTAAGTCTGCTCCTTTACCCACCCCATGGGTAATTTTTTATTCCCCAGCTTCAGAGCTCTTGGCCTTTAATAAAACAATGCTGCTTATTTATGTAGTAGTTTGTTAGTAACATATCTATTGTAAAATCATCTATGTGGCTTTAAACTCCTTGCAGCATCTTACACAATAGTGTTTATTTAGTTGAATTCAATAAAATATTAGCTCATATAAATAAAACACTATAATTACACAATGGTTAAATGGATTTCATTAACATTTAAGCCATAAACCCACTCAATAAAGAAGATTGGGTAGATAATCTCAATTTTATTGAAATTGAGAAAAATCAGATTCATGAAGTTTAGTTTTATGTGAAAATTAAACCCTTCTCTACCTGCTCTTGTTGCCCTTATAACAGCTAAGTAGCAAAACAAGTTCAAACAAATATTTGGAAAGAAAAGACTTTTACTTCAACTTGGCAAAACAGATTTAATAACTAATGCAGCTCCTTCCTCCTTGTGTTTTAAAATAGTTACGTTATGAAATGGTGGTGAGCCATTCTTTGAAATGGTATCCGTGACTCAGTTTTGGTTCTTGATAGTGGTGTACCTCAGATCTCGGTAGGAATGGTTTGGTCATTGGGTTATTTGTTGTTCTGGCCACTTGCTACTTTTAAAAACAATGACTGACCCAGACTAGAAATTCTTATAAGAAAGCCAATGTCAAAGAAGAAGAAGATTCGACTTTCAGAAAACAAGGACTGATCCTTTGATTCAGAGCTGTCTCAGGACAGTTAGGCACACCCAGCTTTCTAAGATTTCCTAGAAGTTAGGGAAGACCAACAAGTAGTTTGGGGAGAGAGCTAGGATCAGGGGAAAGAAAGTAGACAGCTCTGAGAAAGTAACCAGCCTTTGCTCTTTTTAAAATTGATTTTTATTTTTTAATAACCATAAATCATATATCTTTACAGTTTTTTAGAGGCTATTTTTTCCAAGCTACATGAGGGGAACATGTTTTTAGAAGAAAATATGTGAGGAAGCAAACAACAAACTTGCTCATTTGAGAAACTGCAATTCTTCATTTGTTTCTGTGCTAAATGATTACTCTCTATTAACCTCTTTGTTCATACAGCACTTTCCTTCTTGTTGCACAATGTTAAAGTTATTTTTTTAAATATCATTATTTGACAAGGCAGTGTGCTGGGTACTTTATCAATATATGTATTACATCTCCCAGTCTCCAGAACAACCCTTGGAAGCAGCTCTTTTTGTAGGTCAGAAAAATATTCATCTGTCAGAGAGATTTTAAGTAATTTGCCCAAGGTCGTGCTAGAAACCACATTCAATCCCAGGCTCACGAGCTCCAGGCCTGTAGTTTTTCTCAATGCTCAGATTCTTCTCTCCGATCTGTTCTTCTCTGTCAGGATGCCTTTGGGAAGAAGTAGTAGTTACAGGTGGGCAAGACCATATATCTGAGCCAGCGAAATGTATTATCTACCTGGTTCTGTGTGAAAACTGCACCTTCAAAGAAAATTACTTGGCAGCTGCATTTTAAGAAACAACACATCTTACCAGGGAAAAAGTAAAATGAGAAACATTGAGCTAAAAACCAGGAGAACTGACTACTAGACTCTGTTATTCTATCACCTGGCTGCTGGTCAGTTTGCTTCTGGTCCTCAGTTTCTTTATTTGTAAAGCAGTGAGGCTACTGCCAAATCTTTAGGACCTTTTACCTGCTCATTTCTGTAATTACTGATGGGTTCACAGGATGATAATATTTTTAAATTTTGCTAAATTTAGACAGTGCCTGCATGTATCTATTTGTTTTCCATGTCTGTATCTCCATAATTACACTAACAGTCCTTTGAGGATAGAGAATGCATCTTACTGGTCTTTACATAACACACTGTCTAGAAATAGCATCTTCTCAAATATGAATGTATACGGAATGAAGATGTGCTCTGGGAGATTTGTACTCTGTTGCTTTTTGGTAGTTTGTTAGCAACCCCAGTTTTATTATCTTACATTTCTTCAGTTATGTGTTCATCATTTTTAAAAAATATATTTTTATTGATATGCAATGCACACAACATTCTAAGACATTTTTCATCACCCTAACAGGAAACCTGTAGGCACTTGCTCCCCAAATTCCCTCCTACCCCTCGGCCCTTGGAAACCACATGAGTCTCTATTGATTTATTTATTCTGGATATTTCATATAACTGGAATCACAAAATATGTGACCTTTTTGTGTCTGGCTTCTTTTACTTGGCATAATGTTTTCAAGTTTTATCCACATAGTAGCATATATCAGTATTTTCTTTCTATGGCCAAGCAATAGTCCATTGTTTGTATTATATCACATTTTATTTATCTATTCATCCCCTAATGGACATTTTGGCTTTTTCTACCTTTTAGCTATTGTGAACTGTACTGCTGTGCACATGTGTGTTCATGTGTTTGAGTTCCAGTATTTGATTCTCATGGGTGTGTATACATGTATACACATGGAAGTGGTATTGATAGGTCATATGGTAAATTTATGTTCAACTTTTTGAAAAAGCGCCAAATTATTTTCCACTGCAGCTATGCCATTTTATATTCCTACCAGCAATTGTACAAGAGTTCCAATTTTTCCACATCTTTATCAACAGTTATTTTTTATTTTCTTGAAAATAGCCACTATAGGCAAGTGTGAAGTGGTACCTCATTGTGGTTTTGATTTGCATTTCCCTAATGATTAGTGATATTGAGCATCTTTTTATGTGATGTTGGCTATTTATATATCTTCTTTTGTGAAATACCTATTCAATCCCTTGCCTATTTTTAAGTTGGATGGTTGTTTTTTGTTTGTTTGTATGTTGTTGTTTTTTGTTTGTTTTGCTGATTTGTGAGAATTCTTTATATATTTGAAGTACAGGTTCCTTATCAGATAAAAAATTTGAAAATATTTTTTTCACAATCTGTAGCTTGTCTATTCACTTAATTAATAATGTCGTTTGATGCACAAAAGTTTTTAACTTTTATGAAGTTGTTTATTTTTTTCTTTTGTTGCTTCTATTTTGGTGTCATATCTAAGAAACCATTGTCCAGCTCAACACTGAAAATATACCCATGTTTTCTTCTGAGTTTTAGGGTCTTCCCGTTATGCAGGATATCTCCCAAATATATACTACCGTATACACGTTTAACAGCTGATAACTCAATTGCTTTTTCTTTCTTTTCATGTTTAACCCAGAAGAATTAATAATTATTCAAAGTATGTATACACTTTTTTGGGGACACCCTGTATGGAGGTCTATGGTTCATTTTGAGTTAATTTTTATATAGGATGTCAGATAGGATGCCAAGTTCATTCTTTTTTTCTGTTTGGGCCTTTTGCAATTCCATATGATTTGTAGATTAGCTTTTCTGTTTCTGTCAAAATAGCTATTGGGATTTTGATAGAAATTACATTGACTATATCGCTTTGAGTAGTATTGCCATCTTAGCAATATTAAGTCTTTCATTCATTCCATGTCTTTATTTAGTTGTTTATTTCCACTTATTTAGGTTTTTTATTTCCTTTTTTTTTAAAAAATCTACTTCCAAGAATATGTTTATTGATTTTAGAGAGGGAGAAGGGAGAGATTCAGAAAGACAAACATGGATGTGAGAGAGAAACATCCATAGGTTGCCTCCCGTATCGCCCTGACCAAGGGATTGAACCTAGGTATGTGTCTTGACGGGAAATTGAACTTGCAACCTTCTGGTGTATGGGACAAAACTCAACTACCTGGCCAGGGCTAGCAATGTTTTATAGTTTGTGTGAAAGTCTTTTCACCTTCTTGGTTAAACTTAATCTTAGGTGTATTTTTTTCTTTTGGGTATTGTTGTAATTCAAATTGTTTTCTTAATTTCCTTTTTAGATTGTTCATTGTGGTATATAGAAACACAATTGACCTATGTTGCTATTGTATCCTGCAAATGTACCAAATTTGTTTATAAGCACTAGTAGGTTTTGTGTGTTGGTTTTTTTTTGTTTTTGTTTTTGTTTTTTTTTTGTGTGTGTGTGTGTGTGGTATCGTTGGTATTTTCTTTATATAAGACCGGAGGCCTGATGCAGGAAAGTCATGAAAGAGTATGCCTTTGCTGCCACAGCCGCTGCCTGGATCCCATCCTTGCAGCCTCAGCTACCTGATTCCTTGGCTGCAGCTCCAGCTTCATCCAGAGGGTCGCCCTTCTGGTCTAATTAGCATATTATGCTTTTATTGTTATAGATTGTTATCTCCAAATAGTTTTATCCCTTTCTTTCCAATTTGTATGTCTTTCCTTTTTCCTCCTCTCTTCTCCACTCCCTTCCTCCTACCACCTCTGCTTCCCTTATCATTCTGGCTAGAATTTTCAGTATAGCATTGAACAGTGGCAGGGAAAGCTGTCATCCTTGTCTTGTTCCTGATATTAGGGGAAATATTTAAGTATCTGTTGGTGTGTGTATGATGCATTCTTTTTATTTCTTTATTCATTAAGGTATTACATATATGTCCTTATCTCCCCATTGTCCCCCTACCCCCTCAATGTCTGTGTCCATTGGTTATGCTAAGCATACTTGACCTTTAGTTGATCTCTTCCCCTTCCCCCAATCCTCCCCTGCCTTCCCTCTGAGGTTTGACGGTCTGATTGATGCTTCCCTGTCTCTGAATCTGTTTCTGTTCATCAATTTATGTTGTTCATTATATTTCACGTATAAGTGAGATCATGTGATGTTTACCTTTCTCTGACTGACTTGTTTCACTTAGCATAATGCTCTCCAGCTACACCTATGCTGTTGCAAATGGTAGAAGTTCTTTTTTCTTTTTTCTTTTTTACAGTGATATAGTATTCCATTGTATAGATGCAACACTGTTTTTTAATCCACTCATCTGCTGATGAGCACTTAGACTGTTTCCAAATCTTAGCTATGGAAAATTGTGCTGTTATGAACATAGGAATGCATATATCCTTTCTGATTGATGTTTCTGATTTCTTGGGATATATCCCTAGAAGTGGGATCGCTGGGTCAAATGGGCGTTCCATTTTCAGTTTTTTGAGGAAACTCCATACTGTTCTCCACAGTGGCTGCACCAGTCTGCATTTCCACTGGCAGTGCATGAGGGTTCTTTTTTCTCCTCATTTTCACCAGCACTTGTTATTTGTTTTATCTGTTGATTTGTTGGTGATAGCCATTCTAACAGGTGTGAGATGGTACCTCCTTGTTGTTTTGATTTGCATCTCTCGTGACTTTGAGCATGTTTACATATGTCTCTTGCCCTTCTGTATGTCCTCCTTTGAAAAGTATCTATTTAGATCCTCTGTCCATTTTTTTTATTGAATTGTTTACCTTCCTTATGTTAAGTTGTATGAGTTCCCTGTAAATGTTGGAGATTAAACCCTTGTTGGAGATAACAGAGGCATATATGCTCTCTTTTTGTTTTGTTGGTGATTTCTTTTGCTGTGCAGAAGCTTTTTATTTTGATGTAGTCCCATTTGTTGATTTTCTCTTTAGTTTCCATTGCCCTAGGAGCTGTATCATAGAATATATTGTTTTAGCATATGTCTGAGATTTTGCTGCCTGTGGATTCCTCTAAGATTTTTATGGTTTCCTATCTTATGTTTAAGTCCTTTATCCATTATGAGTTTATTTTTGTGCATGGTGTAAGTTGGTGGTCTAGTTTAATTTTTTTTTTTTTTTGCATGTATCTGTCCAATTTTCCCAGTGCCATTTATTGAAGAGACTGTCCTGATTCTATTGTATGTTCTTGCCTCCTTTGTCAAATATTAATTGAGCGTAGTGGTTTGGGTCGATTTCTGGGTTCTCTATTCTATTCCATTGGTCTATATGTCTGTTCTTGTGCCAGTACCAGACACTTTTGAGAACAGTGGCTTTGTAATATAGCTTAATATCTGGCATTGAGATCCCTGCTACTTTGTTGTTCTTTCTCAGGATTGCTGAAGCTATTTGGGGTCTTTTTTTATTTCAGATAAATTTTTGAAGTGTTAGTTCTAGGTCTGTGAGATATGCCATTGGTATTTTAATGGGGAGTGCATTGCATCTATAGATGGCTTTGGGTAGTATGGACATTTTAATGATGCTGATTCTACCAATCCATGAACATAGTATGATCTTCCATCTGTTTATGTATTTCTTATCACTTTTTTCAGTGGCCTGTAGTTTTCTGAGTACAGGTCTTTTACTTCCTTAGTTAAGTTTATTAGGTATTTTTTTAAAAAATTTTTTGTGCAATGGTAAATAGGATTGTTTTTTTAAATTTCTCTTTCTGTAAGTTCACTATTGCTATATAAAAATGCCATAATTTTGTATCTTGCTACATTGCTGAATTCATATATTAAGTCTAATAATTTTTTATGGAGTTTTTAACCATTGAGTATGATGTTAATTGTGTTAGCTTATTGTCTTTTATCATCTAAGGCAGATTTTCAATTGGTGTGCCACAAGAATTTTTAAAAAATGCAACACCTGACTCTTTAGTCAGGGGTATGAACTTCTTTTCCCTTAAATTGTCAAAAAACAAAAACAAAACAGAAAACAAAAAACAACAATGATAACAGCCCTGGCTGAAGTGGCTGGGTTGAAGCATCATCCCATATCCCAAAAGGTGACAGGATGGGTTTGATTACAGGTCAGAGCACATACCTAGGTTTTGGATTCACTCCCCGGTCAGGGTACATACAGGAGGCAACTGATCAATGTTTCTCTCTCACATCTCTCCCTCTCTCACAAATCTCCCTCCCTCTTTTCCTCCCTCCCTCTTTCCCTCCCTCCCTTCTACCTTTCCTCTCTCCTTTCCTTTTCTCCTTTTTCCTCTCCTTCTCCCTCTCTGTTCCTATCCCCCCCCCCCCCCCCCGTCAACTCCCTCTGCCTCTCATTCTCTCAAAAGGAAAATGAATTTTAAAAACTTTTAAAATGCCAATAACCAACACAACAATAGCTGTTCGGTATGAATGAATTAAAATTATACCTGTTTTTTTTTTGTCAGATTGGCAAAAAATATATATTTTGGTGTGTTGCAGAATTTTAGTAATTAGTTTATGTGTGCCATGAGATGAAAAAGTTTGAAAATCACTACCTAAGGGGCTATCAGAAATGTGTCCCCTGAAGAGCAGCAGCTATATCACCTGAGAACTTCTTAGAAATGCTAACTCTGGGGACACTCATCCCAGGCCCTCTGGTCCTAGAACTGTGGGAAGGGGAACGCAGCAATCTGGATTTTTAAGAAATCCTCTGGCTAAAGCTGATGCACTGTGAAGTTTAAGAACCTCTGCACTAGGAGTTTAAGATTCTTTGAGGTTAGGACCTGTTCTTTATTACTTTGTATTCCTTTTACTTCTTTGTGGGATTAGTTAGTATTAAATAATTTAAAAAGTCAGTGTTTCCCAAAGTGCTTACATCATCTTTTGGCTTAGCTGTGTGTCTTGAGTCACCATAATTGGAGATTCATTATTAGACAGTCACGGGATTGATCAGAAGACCTTACTTTTATATTCAGACTTAGACCATTGGCAAACAGCACAAGTGCACTTTTATTCAGATCTTTTGTCCTGATAATTACTTTTGCCATAATTATTTACTTGCCTGCTAGCTGTGGCCTTACCTTACGACTACTGCCAGCAAGAATCTATCTTCTTTGGCTATTTAGACACACTTGAGGGTCACTTTTATAGGGTTTATTGGATTTTTATCACATCATTATTTTGCCCATTAATGCTCTCAGTTCCTTTATGTCCTTTGTGAACATGGTATTTAAATTAATAGGATAAGAATGTGACCTCTTGCTACCAAGGGCTGTTGTTGAGAATAAGATTGAACACACAAGTACCAGTTTATACACAGGTACAGAAATACATTTCTATTTATTCATGACTTGTTCACCGATTGATGAATACTTACCTTATAAAAATGCCATTTAAACATGTCTGAAATTGTGGTATAATTAATTATTTATAGCTATTTCTGAGGCTAGTTTAGGTGATAATTTATACCCTGAATTCTCAATTATCACCACTTTCAGATTTCTAAACCTCATTTGTACATTCACCTTCAGTCAATCTAGTTATCCCTGGTGAATATTCTGAATATAGCATCAGAGCAAGGGCTATATAAATGTGTGAACTCTGGGGGAATTCTTGGCAGCAGGGAAGAAGCACAGAAGGAAGAAGAGTGGCCTCACAGTCTTGACAGGATCTCGGGGACTCTTCATGTGCATGTGTGGTCCTAAAATACCATTTGCTGGACTGACATTCCGTCTCTTTGATGTGGAAATTAGTCATATGATAATTGCATGAATTACTGTTGATTGAATGATTTTGCTATAAGTGAATTAAATATCAATTCATTAACAAATTCTAGCAGACTTTTAAGATGTTATACCGTGTGTATCACAGTTAAATTTTTAATGACTATAAACCAATCGTAGTGCTTGTCTGTGCCTAACATCTTGTTCAGTGCAAAAAGAATTCTTATCTGTTGAAGTCACAGCCTAAAACCTGAAATTGATCAAAATTCCCAAGGCTTTTTTTTTTTTTATGGAGTTACTTGGCTCTTAGCAAACACTTTAGTTTCAGTTCTAGAAACTGTGATTGTGATATTTTTCATCTGTCTGTGGAAGAGTTCATGTAGTCTCTAGCTGAACATCTGAATTAGCTTCTCAAAAAATATCACACAGTATTTTGGAAGTGTATGTTTGCTTACTTTCATTTTCAAATTATTTAATGTATATGTACATACCTGCCTGTATATAACGAGAGTGTTTAATTAAAGGAGGTTCCAGATACCTGAAGAGATTTAAAAATTATTTTTAAAAAGCTTAATAGTTCAGTGATTTCCCAGTATAGTCAGAAGAAGTTGATTTATTTGAAAATATTGTGTGATGACACCCCTCCCCACCAAGTTATCCCTCGTCCCAAATATAGCCAGTGTTGGTGTGGTTGAATAAAGAGAGAACCATTTTCACCATATTCTAAGGGCTATATGATTTTAAGTCCTATGTGTCATGAGGGTATCAATTTAAAAAATGTGGATTGATAATTCTCAGGGGGAAAGGGGTGTCCGTATGGGGGTTATGGGAAGATATTGGACAAAATCGTACACTTATGGATGAGGACAGTGTGGGGAGGTAAGAGCAGAGGATGGGGTGGGAACCTGGTGGAGCAGAGCTATGGGGGGAAGAGGAGGAGAGAGAAACAATTGTAATAATCTGAACAATAAAGATTTATTATTTGTAAAAAAATAAAAATAATAAAAAAATTAAAAGGAACTTAGTATTTCTAGAAGTTAAGGGAGAGAAGTTTGTGTTTTAATTAGGTAAGGATTAAATAATACAGAAGTTCTTAGACACAGAGTTGCAGAGGCAGTAACTCACCAATTGAAGAGAAACAAGTGTTAAGCTTTTAAACTCCAGAATGCCTGTGAATGCAATGGTTTACTTTATTTCAGAACAAAAAACAATCTTGGGGTTCCAAGGCACAGTTGAGTTTCGGAAGTCATTACTGTATGTTTTGCAGTGCCCTTTGTAAGGGTTTGATGACAGTGACAAGAGAAAGGGGGTGGGCAAGCATGTTAAAGTCATTTGGCTACTTTTGAAATCAAGTCTGGGAAGAAAACATTTTCTGGCTGTAAATCACTCACTTGTCCTACATTCTTTAAAGTATTTTACACGAACGACTTTAACAGTTTTAGGGGTCATGTCTTGGGTTAAGAGACTGTGCCTGGTATACATTTTAGTGATTAAAAAAACAATACTGAGGTGGTAGCATTTCTGTTCACATCTGTGCTCTGAAGTATTTGATATTTGTCTGATGAAGATTAGCCTCTTAAGGCAATATTGTACAAAGTGTATAGTTGTTGATTTTATGTGTTTACAAGGACAATTAAAATAAATCAGTACTTATAATGTTAACAAACAAATAAAACTGAGCAATAAAAACTTATAAATAAAAAATTTAAACATGTTGTAAAGATTGCTAACATTTTGATGAGTGATTTTTGTGCTATGTACTACTAAGTGTTTTTTGCACACATTATTGAGTTTAATCGTTAAACCCAACCGTATCAGGTAGGAGTTGTTCTTCTCATTTATACCTGTTGAACAGTGAGGCTCCAAAAGTGAATTGTTCAAGGTCACATAACCAGTGTGACTAGTGAGCTGGGAATGTAACCAGGCAGAGACCCTTGGATTTCATAGATACTGCTCAGGCTAAGGCTGTAATAGTTGTCTGTGATTCTTAAGTGAGACAATCCAAATAAAACTATTTAGTAGATACCGAAATGTCTTGATGATTATGGCAGAAATGCTAAAGCTGATGAGAATGATAGACTTGGAAAGTACCTACAGTGATTAGTATATGTATTAATTGAAATTATACTTTAAAATAGAATAGGGTCATACATTTATGACATTGTCTTTTGTTTTAAGTGATCATCAATTTGTTAACCTGAGAGAGGCCACTTTGGCTTTATATGTGTTGAGAGATTATCACATAGTTTAGTGCTTTGGTGTGTTGTCCATGAAGTTGCTGTGTGAACTTTGGTCAGATGGTATGTTACATGAATATCAGCATCTTTTCTGCCCTACTCCTATGTTTCCCTACTTGTAGAACTATGGATGGGTACCCCAGCATCCCTACCCTTCTATATCCCCCCATCTGGTCCTCTCCTGTGAAGAAGTTAGAATATTGAGTTGTACTGTGCAGTGAGGGGTGCATTATTGCTTACATGTAAATGCAGCATTGGGTGGCAGGATCTATTTTCTTTTGCCAAGAAAAGTGTTGTATTTTTCTTGGTTTTTGTTACAGTTCAGCAATTTTCATTGCCAGCAGCACAACACTCATTGGGAGAGAGAAAATAAACAATACAGGGCACTTGGAGCCAGGAAGTCGCATCTCAGACTATAAACATGTGGGAGAGAAGTGGGGGAGGGAAAGTAAACCTGGTGATAGAAGATGATTTGGGTGGTGGGCACACTAGCAGCAGATAGATCATGTATTGTGGAAATGTACACTTGAAACCTAACTAATTGTATTAACCAGTGTCACCCAAGTAAATTTAATTTTTAAAGCCCTACAGTTTGGATTGGGATTTGGGCGGTGGGTGTTAAATAAGGGAGCCAGCTACCAACATGAAAACCCTGCACACCTAGGGGAACCATGTAATCATAGGACCTTTGGTAGGGTGTCAGAAGTTGATTTTGATGTTATGACAAATGTTATGGTTTCTTTGTAATTAAATATTAACTCAAATTGTATTTTAGGTGAGTCTTACCTTGCTGATCATCGTTTGTAGTAGACCTGTAATTAACTTTTGATAAATTTGAAACTAACCTCTTGTTATTTGAATGTTTTGCTTTGAAACAACCTTAAATAAATTTGTCATGAGTATTTCTAATAGTGCCTAGTTTTAAAATGTGACATTTTTCCCCTCTCTGCCTTATAACATAAAAGGCATACCAAACTCAGTTACCTTGAACTGTTTTTGGTTTCTTCTCTTTGAAAATTAATGTCATGTTACAATAACTTAGTGAAAATAATAATTTGAAATAAAAATTATGAACCTACATCCATTGGGGCTTTTTAAATCAGAAGCGATAAACTCATTTAAAATTTATTTGTTTAATACAAATGAATTTTGTATTTTGGATGTTATTGATACATTCTTTTAAAAACAATAAAAAGGAACTTTTTGCCCCGCTTTGTTAAACTACTCTTAACTAAGCAGCGTTGAGGATTTGGGAATCATTAAATATTTATAAAAGATGCTCATAGTTTTGCTTCCCCTCCCCCTTGACTTATACACCTGGAGAATTCCTTTTCATCCATAATTTCATGTCTAAGGCACAGTGTACCAATTATTGAAGAGAAAATAGCAAAGTGATTAATTCTCTTTAGTTTTGATGATATTTTTAAAATACCAATGATTATTTTGAGTACTATTACGTTTCTTCAACTGTTAATATCTTGCTCTTGCTTCTTTTAGGACCTGCTGAAGTTCCGATGATGTCACCTAATGGATCCATTCCTCCTATCCATGTGCCTCCAGGTTATATCTCACAGGTAACCAGTTGATGGACTTCTCCACTCACTGTGGGCGCTGTCATTGTGCCAAGAGAATACATGTGGAGTTTTGAAAACGTGTTCCAAGATTAATTCAGTTAGAATGATGCCAGAGTTGTCATTTTTGTGGTACCAGGCAGCCCTTCCAGAGTCTTGCTGCTTAACAGGCCAGAGTTAGAGGGAGGAAAACACAGCTGGGCTGCTAGGCTGCCCTTGGCCAAGATGAGTTTCACGCTTGACCATTGATTGTGATTTCTTCATTAGTCTCTTGAATTAGAGACTAATCAGTAAAAATATCAAAGAAAACATTGTTAGTATAGTCTCATTTCTCCAAGTGCGGCACATCCTGGGCTTGGTGAATTACTGAGGGTGATGTGAGAACTTGGCTGTTTGTACTTACATTTCTCTAAAATTTTGTTTTTCTTTTAAATAAAATAGCCAATAGCAATTTAAAAAGCAAAAGGTATATTGAAAGGCTAAAATATTGTTAAAGGAAAAAGTTATAATCCTGTTCCAGGATAAGGTTTTAAAATTTTAACTGCAATACACATGTGTGCGCTTGGAATGTGGATATCTGTGTATACTTTAACTTTGGTCCTAGGCTCAGCGCAATATGAATGTCTCCCTTTGTCCCTGCACATCTTCCTTTCCAAATTCCTAACCAACTGTTTTTCTCCTTTGCCTCTTTTGTTCTTTTTTTTCCCCTTCTTGTAAGAACATTTTATACTCATTGAAAAAAAATCAGAAAAGAATAAAAAATATTTGTAATTTTACTACCCACAGAAGATAATAATCATTGTGTTAGCATTTTTTGGATTATATTCCTCCAAACTTTTTTCTTTCTATTCATTCTCTGTTTTTACAGTGTTTTTAAAAAATCTGTCATTTTAAGTTTTTAATGATTTGCTAGGATAAAAAATGGCAGCTAGAATAGGAAAATTGTGCAAGCAGGGATCAAAGCAATTTTACCCTTCTCTGATATAAAACTTACCCATTTCTTTACCATCTAAGTCATAGTGCAGCCACTAAAATATCATTTTTTCCATCCTTACTTTCACGTGAGCCAATTTGGCATCTTTCTTTGTTTTGTTTTGTTTTATTTTGTTTTGTTTTGTTTTGAGTCACCAGAATGTTGGCTAGTCCTTCCCCTGTTTTAAATAAATGGCTTGTTTTATACAAGTCTTTGTAAATAAGTCACTGGAGGGAGAAAAGGATGCAGAGCAGCCCCTTCCAGCAGGACATATGATGATGGATCACATCCACGTTGCCAATCAATTAACAGAAAAGAACAAGGAATGCAGGATGCCATTATGGCTCCTCATTTATTTTGAGGAAGTGTTTCGTTCCATTGAACATAGTACAGTTCTCACCATTGAGATGGCAGAAAAACACCTCCTTTTATGTTAAAGGTCCATTTATGGAATACCAGTTAAAAGTTAAACATTCTGGTAGAGAGAAGCCACAGTGTACTTTTTCTTGACAGTGGTGTTACTGTGATTTACATATAAGGAAGCTGAGGCTCAGAGTGGAACCAGAATTGCAAACCACACATTTCTGATTTTACCAACCTATTTCCCACTCAGATGTGATCTTGAAGTCAGCAGCAGAGCCTGCCTTGATGGGTGTATTTGCTTTTGGTTACATTACTTTCTGACATTGTGAGTGTTGGGTGTGTGGTGTATGCCTACTCATGAATCTTTCTCCAGGACTAATACCAGCCTCTCATGTATAAGATCGTCCATTATTATTAGAGAATGAGAGGCCCCGTGTACAAAATTCGTGCACTGATAGGGTCTCTAGTGGCTCCCAGCTGCTAGTCGGGTAATCCCTCCCTTTCCCGGCCACCACCTCCTCACCCCCCAGCTACTCTGCTGCTACTGGTCGCTTCCTGCAGGGCCCAATCAATCTGCCTATCACTCTGCCACCTCCTGGCTCCTAGGTGCTGAGGGAGCAGGGTAGCAGCCCCACCCCCACTGCAGCTGCTGGTCTCCTTGCGATTGAATCCGTGGGGCATTGGGCCCCTGCCCAGCTTTCTCAGCGCCCGGGAACCTGGCAGCAGAGGGTGATCAGATCAGCAGGGCCATCAGCCCCCACCTGGTGATCAGTGGCTTGCACTTGCCTTGGCCTGGTACCGCCCACTCACCTGCTCCACCATCCTGCCTTGGTCCCACTCTCATAGGGGCCTATCAGGGCCTGCAGTGCCTTCACTGTGGGGCAAATGCCTGCCATTTTCTGTGCCATCTCCTGGTGGTCAGTGCACATCAGAGCAAATGGTCAAACTCCCAGCAGAGCTGCTGGTTGAAGAGACAATTTGCATATTAGGCATTTATTATATAGGGTTGAAGAGAGAGGCAAGTGGATGATTAAAAATGTTACATTAGTAACATTGAGTCAATGGGTGGGGGGGAAATCAGTGCGTTACATAATTAACTAGCTGAAACGGCTTTCAAGATAAATTCATAAATTTGATCAAATAAATTTGACAAAAGACAAATGTCAGTAATGTGCAGAGTTTATCTTACAGTAAGAGAAACACCAGAAGTTGAGGAGACAGACAGCTGTGGTCTGCTCTGAGGTGCCGTTAACATAATCTTTGTTTTTCTTAGGTTGAGAAGGATTAAACCCATGGACCTGAAAGATAGTATGGACCTAGGGTAGGAGAATAGTGGAATCTTGTTATTTCAACTCAGCAGTCTGATATAGTAGGCTTTTATGTATTTAGTGTAAGTGTGTTTTGTGCTTTTTGGTGGAATGCTGGAAAAGGTTTGAGGACAAAAAACAACCTGATCTTTCCAGCTTAAGAGAAAATATAGGATACATTTTCTTTTAACTATGAGAAAGTGGATTTAAGGAAGAACGCAGTTAGTCTTGTCACACTCATCACCATTTCCATATGTACAAACATTTGTGAGTGTGATTAGGATTGAAACTACGGGAGAAAACAGGGTGATTACTGTAGTTGGGAAGAACATGGACATTAACTGAAGAGGCCTGCTTTCAAATTCCACCAATGTTACTTCCATGTAACTGATACAGATTCTTTCACTGCATACGTGAATACCTACCTGATCTGATAGAGGTAAGAATTAAGAGAAAATGTAGTCCACACCTCATATAACAGTGGGCATTCAATAAGTAGTAGCTATTATAGTGAAGAAGACTGTTAGAACAATTTCAATGAAACTGGCAGTTTGCCTTTCTAAATACATACTGACATCATTCAGTATGAAGCAACTTTTTCCTTTCATTGTATACTGGTCCTTCTCAATTTTTAACCTCATTATTAACACTAAATAATTTATATATAAAAATTTCTTAAGCAGATGCCTTGAGTTTTATTTTCCATCTTTCCATAATAATTTATGAGACATTTTTCAAATGTTACAGGAAAAACTTCATGTAGACCCAAAGATTAAGAAAGCATATGAAAAGAAAAAGTGAAATATCTAAGTTAATGTGCTGTCATTTGGGAAACCTTTCTCTTTTTAAAAAAATCCAGATTAATTGATGTAAACTAGAAACTGAAGAGTAGTTGAAATAAGTATTTTTGTTGTCATAGCAGAGTATGTAACTTAACCTCATTCCTTTGTTTTGGGAGTTAGCAAATGGGTAAACACCTGTTGCAGTTATATATATTCAAGTAGAGGCCTGGTGCATGAAATTAGTGTATTGGGGGGGTGTCCCCTCAGCCCAGTCTGCACCCTCTTCAATCCGAGACCACTCAGATGTCTGATTGCCTTTTTAGGCCCAATCCCAGGGCTGGCTCCTAACTGCTTACCTGCCTACCTGATTGCTCCTAACTCTCCCCCCACCCCCCTGCCAGCCTGGTTTCCCCTAACTGCCCCTCCTGCCCACCAGCCTGGTTGCCCCCAACAACTCTCCCCACTCCCTGGCCTGGTCATTCCCAACTGCCCCCCCCTCCTGGCCTGGTCGCCCCATGCAGCCTGCTCTTCAGTCATTTGGTCATCCCTTACTAACTCCCCTGCTGGCCTGGTCTCCCCACACAGGCTGCTGTTCAGTTGTTTGGTCGCCCCTCACTAACCCTCCTATCAGCCTTGTCACCCCATGTGGTTTGCTGTTCGGTTTTACTGTGATGGCGTCCTGGACAATTTGCATATTTCTCTGTTATTAGTATAGACTTCCCTTGACCTGGGAGAGACATGAAGTCTATTTAAAAATGTATTTAAATTTTGGTATGGTTGGTCATTCTCCATTGAAGATATTTTAAAGACTTGCCCAAAAATCAGAGACCCAATGGGGAAAGGAGCCTTACATATTAGCCTCAGCTCCTCCCTTGTAATAATTATAATCTGTGGTTAAAGCAATGCTGTGTTTCTTCTTTAATGTTGAACAGAAGGGAGCATGGGGGAATACCTGTGCCCTGTTAGACCCATTCAGCATCCAACAATAAAGAGAATTGCTTGTCCTTTGGAGGAATTGATTTTTCTGTAGGAAGTTGGGAAAATGTTCCAGAATGAACAGAGTATATGCATGGAATTGGGAGCTGTGGAAAGAGCAGAGGATTTATGTGTCTGTTCTGTTCTAGTTTCCATTATCATCAGATTTTCAGCTACTTTTAGTTTTCAGTAGATGGCTTATTTTACCCAAGCAATAATTACAGATAGGATAGGCATTGCTAAATTAAAGAATGTGCCCAGGAACTACCTCCCCTCAAGGCATTATACACCTTTCCTCTTTGTGAGCCTTCTCTCTGTTCTGCATTTTCTCTTGGATTTCTTTTCTTTGTTTCTGAGATCTTGGCATTGTGGTTTAATAGAACACAAGATTAGCGTGAGGAAACATGAGCCCAGGTAGGTCTCTGCATCCAACTCCTGTGTGATTTTTAGGAATATCATTAAGTTATTTACTTGGGTGGTGTTTCACTTCACTTGTTTGCTTACTTGATCATTGTTGGTCTTCTTCCCTTTTAGCATTTAAGTTCCACAAGGTCAGGGACCCTATGTGTTATGTTCACTGGATCTCCAGTTTCTTGAAAAGTGCTCAGCACATAATAGGCAATTATCAAAATGTTCCTGGCTGGCTGGATTCATTGTTATCTTGTGGAGGGAGGCGGGATTGGAAAGGAAAGGGTTGGAGGATGTCTGATCTAATCTAAAATTAGATAATTCTCTTCTACTGTTCCTTAAAAAGGAGACCAAGTGAGAATGATAAGTTTCCATAAGCAACCATTACCAAAACAGTGGAGCACAACACATTCCTTTGGTATTTGGCATTCTATGGAAAAGTGATAGTTGACTTTCAAAATAACATTGAGACAGTATTGCATCTAGCAGTGACTTCTGAATCATTAGTTAGGATTAAATTGTGCCCATAACATTGATTTTATTGTACAATTAGTATAGTCTGCCTTTTTGAATTAGTAACGTATTTGTCCTATGAAATAATTTTTCATAGAAAAATACCTTTGCCACACCCAGTGGTCAGCAAACTCATTAGTCAACAGAACTAAATATCAACAGTACAACGACTAAAATTTCTTTTGAGAATCAAATTTTTCAAATTTAAACTTCTTCTAATGCCACTTCTTCAAAATAGATTAGCCCAGGCCATGCTATTTTGTGGAAGAGCCACACTCAAGGGGCCAAAGAGCCACATGCGGCTTGCAAACTGTAGTTTGACTACCACGGGCCTAACCTATTGGGTACAAAACTGTATGTAAAGGTTAAGTGGATTTTATATTTCTACACATTTTTAGAACCTATCACTTATACTATGCAATAAATATGATCTGAGTATCATTAGCATGAGTTCTTGATCTTTTCTTGGGCTGTGGAACCCATTGGAAGACTGCTGAAACATTTTTAAATGTAAAATATAAAATCCATACATACCATCAAGCACAATCTATCTGTGTTTCCATGTGAGTGTGCTTGAGAAGCTGGACTGAAATCACCTTCAATTGGCCATCTCTTCTGTGTTGATGCATATTGAGGTGCTGGAGTACCCACAGGTTCCTCCTAATGATAGCTTTATCAATATCTTCATCAGATCTTGACTTACTGTTTATTTGCTGACAGTATATTCTTTTTTAAAAAAATATATTTTATTGATTTTTTACAGTGAGGAAGGGAGAGAGATAGAAAGCTAGAAACATCAATGAGAGAAAAACATCGACCAGCTGCCTCTTGCACACCCCCTACCGGGGATGTGCCCGCAACCAACGTACATGCCCCTGACCGGAATCGAACCTGGGACCTTTCAGTCCACAGACCGACACTGTACCACTGAGCCAAACCGGTTTCGGCTGACAGTATATTCTTTAAGACAGCATTTCCATTTGGTCAGTAATAATTGGCGCATTTTATTGCCTTAAACTCTGTGGATGTAACTTCTCACCTGTCTGATATTCTTATGTGCCACACAGTAATGAGGAATGTTAGATTTGATTTTCAATCTTCAAATGTGCTGCTTCTTTTTTTTTTTTAAATTAAAATATATCTTTATTGATTTCAGAGAAGAAGAGTGACAGAGAGAGAAACATCAATGATGAGAGAGTATCTCTGATTGGCTTCCTCCTGCATGTCCCCTATTGGGGATTGAGCCTGCAACCTAGGCATGTGCTCTGACTGGGAATTGAACCATGACTTTAAGTCGATGCTCAATAGCTGAGCAACACCGGCTGGGCCAAATGGGTTTTTTTTGTTTGTTTGTTTTGTTTTTTTACTTAGGCTGGTGAGATACAATCAAATAATGATATTTAGCTGACCTTAGATTATTCAGTTACTTAATTGATCCTAAAATTCATCTAGAATTTAGGACTATGATGTTACCCATGTTAGAAGATTTGAGCATTATGAATTAAGTTCTGTGCCAAGCATTTTATAAACTATTACATGATATACCAACCACAGGAGTTATTGTTATGGTTTTAATTGTTATACCAAATTTACTAGTGTACCATTCACCTTCAGCCTCTGCCCAGTGCTGTATTTCTGCTTGGGAAAGGAGCTACTTGACTCTCAGCAGTGACATAAGGAGCTCAGTTCTGTTTAGAACAGGGGTCTTTCCCTTCCCATGGGATCTTAAAGTTGGGGTGGCTGGGGTGTGGTAGGACAGAGCTGGAGCAGCTGAGGATTCAACCTTGGTTCTGCAGTTTGTAAGTTGTGTCTCTTAACCTTGCCTGGCTTCTTTCTTGGTTTGGAAAGTTTTAATAAATTGCTGCCACTGTCCCCTCAGCTGTAGCATCACCTGCTTTACTGAAGTAGTTGGATTAAAGAGATACCACAGAGGATATACTTGTTTCCATCATCCTTTCTAAACCTCAGTGGGTTTAGTTTTAAATAATTGGGTAGTCATCTGGAAAAAGCCAAATGTGTCCAGCAATGTACTAAAAGATTTTTAATTTAAATATGCCCTAGTTGCTCTCCTTTTTCCAGATTATAGATTCCTGTAAGTGTAAGTAGCTTAGCTTGTTTCTGTGTATAAAAGTGTTGGCACATATAAAGCAAACAGAAGGGGCATTGCCATTTATGGGGATATCCCCGTAAACCATCTCCCTCCAAGCAAGTTTATCAGTAAGTGCCATATCAATGCCTTCAGCTTATGATCCCTGTACAGCAACCTGGCTTGTATTTGTTATCTGGATCTAACCATCCCTCCTCAGTTTATTCTTTAGCCATTGCCTGGAATTGGCATGAGAATTAAAAAATTAAGCACCAATAGAAAATTTAAGATTTTTAGATATAAATGAATGTATAGGTAAAATGTTTGGGGAATTTTTGTTCAGTCATGAATTACCTTATTATTTAAAACCACATAAGATGACTTGGTTGATTACTTAACTATTGGCAAGAACCGTTTGAGAAAAGGAATTCAAAAAATTTTTTAAAATATTAATTTAAAAATAAAATTTTAAAAATTGATATGTGTTATCAATCTGCAACTGTTCTGCAGACTATTTCTTTATATTATGTAAAGGACTTTTAGAAATCTAGAAACATCAGCAATAATGTATTTTTCCATTTGGCTACAAAAATACCATGCTGTGTGGCAAAAGGAACTGGTCTTAAGTCTAAAGGTTTATTGTCTCAGGACATTAATGATAATGAAACACTGGAATATTATTTCATCAGAGTTAGCCATTACAGCTATGAAGAGAAAATGCCTTTGAGATATATGTTTGGTATGTTCATCCACAGATGTAAGCATGCAATTTGAAAGGACAGAAAAGTCATATTTGGAAAGACATCATATTTTTCCACCATTTTTAAATATATATACATTTTATTAATTTTTTACAGAGAGGAGGAGAGAGGGATAGAGAGCTAGAAACGTCAATGAGAGAGAAACATCGACCAGCTGCCTCTTGCACACCCCCTATGGGGGATGTGCCCGCAACCAATGTACATGCCCTTGACCGGAATCGAACCTGGGACCTTTCAGTCCGCAGACCGACGCTCTAACACTCAGCCAAACCTGTTTCGGTTCTTCCACCATTTTTAAGTCAATTAACTTCGTCAGTAAAATAGAAAGAACACTTGCTTCTATCTAACTCTGGTTGCTCTTTGAATCCTCTTTTTATTCCAATTTTGCTTTCTCCTAATGGTACTTAGGTGATGGTGGTGGGAGTGTTTTCCATAGTAGCAAAAAGGGAGTGGACTAAGGAAGATAACAGCCTCATGTTTCAAATTTCTACTCTCCATGAACAATTAATTTGCTTTCCTCTATTATATTGTTCACTGTTCAGGGTGAGGCAAAAGTGAGTTTACAGTTGTATGTGAAACACAGTTTATTATTTATAATTTATTAATTGTATTATTTTACATTTGAATAACTATAAACCTACTTTTGCCCCACTGTGGATTAGAAAATGTAGAATGAGGGATTAGTACAAAGAGAGGAAAAGTGAAAGCTAACAACTTTGCACTCCTGGTTTTCAGTGTCTTCTTTTTTCAGTGTCTTTCTTGTGAAATAAAATATTAAAATAATTTAAATAGTACTATTAAATGATACTTAATATTTAAAACATTTAAAATATGAGTCAGACATGACGCATCTGCAGTTAACTAGGTTTAGATTATCTGAAATTTTGAAGAAGAATGTCAGATATTTATCTGGGGGGAAATTTTGATAATGAATGTGTTAAATAGCTCTTGGTAAACATCTAATCTAAGAAGATAAATTTATTTGTTGTTGTTTGCTTTTTCATTCATTTGTTCACTTACCCAACCTTTCTTGAAGCACCTGTGTGCACAGGTGCCCTTGAGGGACTTGCATTTGGGTGGGAGAGACAGATCTTTAATTCACACTGCAGGACCCAGATGCTGGTGGAGGGGTGAGCACCACTGTGGCTGGGAGAAGCTTGGACTCTACCTGCCCAGCAGTCCATGCAGCCGTTTGCATTGCCTAGCCTTTTGTTTGTGTGCTCCTTTTCAGCTGATATTTTTTCCTTCCCTGAGTGGTCTAGGAGCCCACTTCATTTATGTTCGCAGCAGTTAGAAATTGAGCTTGAGCCTGACTTTCACACTTATTTGATCCCAGTTTTCAGTGTGCAGGTGGCTCACTCAGTGTTCCTTGCCTCCTCTGCAAGCCAGCTGCCAGGCCCTGCATACAGAGGCATGTGTGTCCCCAGGCTGCTCTACCCACTGCCTGGCTCATCTCTGGCCCTCTGGGGCAGCCTTTAAAATTTTTTCTGTTGCATCCTGCCTTTCAAGCTCTTCTTTTGATTCTTGTCATTTGCAGCCCAGAAGTAGAAGACAGAGCTTTAGGAACTGAGGGGTTTATTAAAATTCCTGTGGAGTATTTCAGTTCAGTAAGGGGAACTAGCTTCCTCCTCTGTCAGCTATGAGAAAAGACACTCAGACTGTAAGTGTTGTTAAGATATGCATTTTAATTCTTGGACTCGAAATCGTCCTCTTTATCCCCTGGTAGCTCTCTGACCTTGGGTGAGTTAGCCTAACTTCCCTGGACTTTATTCCTCTTACCTGGGGATAACTGTGTATGCCCCCCAGGATTGCTGGGAGGATTTAATGAGGTACTAATATTAATAGGAGTAATTACTAGGTAAGATTTTTCTGTTATGTATTAGTCATTGGCCCTCAGCACATGTTAATATCTTGCCTATTTTTCAGTAGATGGTATTTAAGCAAATCGGCACGCACTTAGTAAATATTAAATCCTTCACATCTCTTACTAGCCCAGCTATTCTATTTCTCACAGCTCATTGTTTACATATTTATTTCTTAGCATACCTATCTTGTGTATAATTCTCCACATAATAAGAGCTTTGGAGTACAGACCGGAAAGAAAATCTGGTTCTGCTGCTGAACTAGTACATTTTAACTATGTTGTGTCTTGGTCGCCTTCCTGTCCAATAGGGATGCTAATATCTAATTCTCCAATAGATCAATGAGTAACCCAACAGCTGGCAGACAACAGGCACTGGCTGAGTTTCTTTCTCATCTGTCTCTCCATGCTGCCCCCTCTTGCTGTTGCTTGCAAGTTTTTTTCATTTTGTTTTAATGGTTCTCTTGATTATACTTCTAAAAACACCCATGCAAATAAATTCAACATTCTCCTCATTTAACTCTTCGTGCCTTATTCTCTAGCCTCTCATCTGTGTCTAGGCCACTGTGTAACAAGAAGACTACTAATAAGCACATAGAAGTTACTCAGTAAATACTTCTGGAGCAGAATCCAAAGACATGATAAATGACCAAACTAACTTCCATCAGGCGGACTTTCTTCCTTTGACTGAGGAAGGTGGATGGGCATTTGTTCACAGCAGATAAATGCATTACTTTTTGTAGAGGGGGTTTTTAAGCAGGCAAGGCTGGTGGTAGGGACTTAGAGGACAGTTGGGAGGCCCTGATAGGAGGTATATTAGTTTGTAGGGCTACCATAATGAGGTGCCCACAGACTGGGTGGCTTAAATAACAGAAATTATTTCCTCACAATTCTGGAGACTTCAAGTTTGGTTTCTTCTAAGACCTCTCTTCTTGGCTTGTGGATGGTCATCTTCCTTTACTATATTTACATAGTCTTCTTCATGCGTATCTGTAGCCTAATTTACACATCTTTTACAGACATCATATTGGTTTAAGGCCTACCCATATGACTTCACTTTATCATAATTACATTATTTTAAAGGCCCTATTTCCAAATATAGGCACATGCTGAGGTACAGAGGGTTGGGATTTCAAAACATAAATTAGTTGGGGGAAGGGAAGACATAATTTAGCCCATAACAGGTGGTATCCTGAGAACCTAGCACAGCGATCTTTTTCAAGGATCTCGAGAAGATATATGAGTGGCCATTCTGTTGAGTCACAGTGCTAGGAAAATAGTCTAGGTGAAGAATACATCGTTTTTAATTTCTGAAAAGAAAGGACTTTGTTTTGATTTCTGAACAACACTTCAGACTTAGTCTAATTATTCTCTTTATATTATTCTTAGGCTATATAAATAAATCTTACTGTTTAATACCTATTGTTTTCCCCTCACTTGAATATCTAATGTTTAGCTCATGGTATGTGTCAGGAAACAGTTGTTGAATTGAATGCAGGTGATTTATCTGCCCCTGGACATTGTCATAATTTCATTCATCCCAAGAGAAAATTAATCTGTCTTTTCCATGATTATTTGTGAAGACTGAAGGCACATTTTATTGTCTGAAGATTTTTGGACTGTAATTCTGATTTCTAAATTCTGCTACAGTGATATATTTCTTTATGAACTTAAAAAAATAAATAACAAAGAACGCTATTGCCACTATTTATTGAGTATTATTTTGTGCACTATTATTGCTCCTCAGACTTCTTTATTCTTTGGGGAACATAGGCATAATTTTCTTAGACATAGATCAAAGTTGAATTTGGTAATTAAATATGTTGTAATTTGCATTATGGAAGAACAATAAGCAAAATAATTAGCATATATTTTGGGGTTTTGTTTCTGATTATTTCAGAATTAATATTTCATTTTCTTAAAAATACTTTTAATGATAAAGCTGGCCTTGATTAGTAAGGATGAAAGTGTTAGATTATACATGTAAATAGATGTCTTTCACGAATACCATAAAATAATTAAAAAAAAAAAAAAAAGGGCTGTAAACCATCCTATATATACAATCCCAGGGTCCGTAACATCCAAAATGACTGAAGGCTCGACCGAACACCAGGCTGCGTGAGAAGCAGGCTCCAGTGCACTGGGACTGGGGAGCAGACTGCTGACCTCTCAGGGAGAAAGAGAGGTGGGGCTGATCAGCGACTACTGTGGCTGCAGGCCAGACCCAGCTTCTTTCTCTCTCTGGGTCTTTCCAACAGTCGTGCCTCTCTTTCTCTGAGAGATCAGAAGTTCTGACCATGCTCCAGCAGCCTGGGGTGGCTGTTGATCAGCCCTGACTCTGATCAGGCCTGGAGATAGGCCTGGATACACTGACCAATGATAGGCATACAAACTGACCAATCAGAACCAAATCTGGGGGAAGTGTGAGGAGCCAATGGCTGCATAGGAGGTGGAGCTTTTGATGCTCACTGGCATAGAAATCGACCAATCAGAACCAAATCTTCCTATGCTGTGAGGAGCCAATGGCTATATAGGAGGCAGACCTTTTGATGCTGACTGTCATAGAAACCGACCAGTCAGAACCTAATCTGAGTGAACTGCGAAGGCAGAACCTACGGTGGGGGGCTGAGGAGGGGTTTTAAGGGCAACAGCTGTTTAGTATAAGGTATAAGAAAGAGGTTCAATTTTTTAATGCCCGGTTTGGCAGTATAGTGCATATGGCTGGCTATCAATCCAGATATAGGGATTATGTATTTTTGGTCTTGGAGTAGTTTTCTGAAAATATACAAACATATTCTCAACCAAAAGTTAATAAAGGAATCTTCTCTATAAAATTGACCTGGGATCCTTTTTATTTTTGCCCAAACGATTTTCTTTTGGCTTGTTTTGACCTCATGTGTGATTTTCATGGGTGTCTTGCTGTTAGCATTACAAATGAAAATTAATTTTCTACAGTAAAATTTTTCTAGGTATAATTTACTTACAGGATATTTTTCCTTACATGATATTACCCTACTATCCCTCCTTTTTTTTTTTTTTTTAATGGATGCAGGGATTGTGTATTTTTTTCTGCCAAGAGCACCTCCTCTTGCTGAAAGAGGCTACCCCCCCACACCTATTTAAGCAATCCTATCCTATATAATACATCTATACTAATAAAAGGGTAATATGCTAATTAGACCAGGTTGACCAGACATTTTCCAGACATCCGACTTCCTTCCAGACAAAGCCATGGTGGTGGGGGCCGAGGCAGAGGCAGTTAGAGGCCATCAGGCTGACAGGGGGTTAGAGGAAATCAGGCTGGTAGGGGAGGGCAGTTGGGCGCAAAATCAGGCTGGCATGGGATGGCAGTTGGCAGCAACGAGGCCAGCAGTGGAGTGCAATTGGGGGTGATATCAGGCTGGCAGGGGAGAGCAGTTAGGGGTGATCAGGCAGGCAGCAGAGAGGTTAGGGGTGATCAGGCAGACAGGTAGGTGAGCAATTAGGAGCCAGTTATCCCAGATTGCGAGAGGCATGTCCAACTGCTGGTTTAGGCCTGATTCCTGTGTGATCAGGCCTAAACTGGTGGTCAGACATTCCCCAAAGGATCCCTGATTGGAGAGGGTGCAGGCTGTGCTGAGGGAAACCCCCCACTCCTGTGCATGAATTTTGTGCACCAGGCCACTAGTTTTCATATATGCAAGCAATTTTTGGTTTAAGAAAATGACTTAATTTTTTAACTGGAAACCTTTTTTTTTTTTGTGAAAGATAATTTATACTTTAGACCTATTAATATTTGTAGGTAGTGGAAATATTTATTCTTAAGAAATATTAAAGTGAAAAAATGTTTCAGTTCTTTGTCTCTTATTTTTATTCCTTTCCTTTAATATTTTTATCTCTGTTGGTGTTTTTTGCCCAACTTTTAATTTTTAATTGATTTCAGAGAGGAAAGGAGAGGGAGAGAGAATCAGAAACATCAGTGATGAGAGAAAATCACTGATTGGCTGCCTCCTGGATGCTCCCTACTGGGGATCAAGCCCGCAACCCTGGCATGTGCCCTTGACTGGAATTGAACTCAGAACCCTTCAGTCCACAGGCTGATGCTCTATCCACTGAGCAAACCAGCGAGGGCTACCTAACTTTTTAAAAAATGCTTTATTTTAATGCCAAAAATTATATGATAACATGATTAAAATAATTTCTTTTCATTATAACTGCCTTTGTTTATAAACTCAAAGCATTCTTCATATTTAGTGAGAGCCCTCTTCTTGTTTTACTACATTGCTCAAGTCCATGTGACTTTTACCCATTGACATTTTGCAGAGTCTGAAACGATGAAGATTGTGTCTAAAAAACAAATATTTTGCTTTTTTGGACCTCCCACTGTCTACCACAGAATTTTTCCATGAAAGAGAACTATTTGGAATATTCCTTTTCTCTTAATAGCCAGACAGAGTGGGGAAACAGAAGACACTATAGGATATGCATGTTTATATTAGATGGTTAGAAAAATCCATATTGATACTAAGTTGTACAAAGTGTGCTACTAAAACTATTCATAGAAGATGTGCTTTGATGATAGCTACTAGCACATGCATTTGAATTTCCAATATGATAGTTTAAGCATGATTTTGCATCCACCTGTAAATTGGCAGTCACACGTTCATAAATGAGGTTATTGTGGTTAGCTTGCCAAAGTCCAGAAAAGTTAAATTTATTAATGAATACATACATTTTGAGGTTTTGTAGGAATATGACTCAGAATATTAATTTAAAGGAGTTAATATTGCTCTGTTAAGGAACTTTTAACATAGTAGTTAATTCTGATATTGTTATGTTAATTGATTCATTAATAAACATAAAGATTGTTGTTTTCTTAATATAAAGATTAATTGCTATTATTTCAAACTAAACCTATCTTGTACACTGAATTATAGACTAAAATGGATAAACTTGCCATTTTAAATTAGGCGATGTCTTTAAAAACAAAGCTTAGTATAAAGTTTATCAGAATGTTTTGGATAACCATTATGTCGTTTTATTTTGCCTATAATCAGCCTCCTGAGGTGTAATGAGATATGTATTTCAATTACAAGTTTAATTTTGTGTTGGGGTCTATTTTGTTGTTCTTTTTAAATACTTCTTACCCTGTGAGTGCCTGAATGTCCTAAGTACTTTATTAGACCAGCTGGTCTCTTTGGCAGCCTGGTCCTGGCTTCCAAGTTTACTCTTATGCCCTCATTGCCCCCTTCCACCGCCCTGATTCAGGGCCATAGTCTCAGGGACCATTGTCCAGCTGTCCCAGCCCTATCAGTTCTTTGAGGCTAGTGAAGCCCTTCTGGTTCTGTCATTCAGTGCTCTTCTCTCTATTACACCGCTTTCCCTTTTGATTATGGTATCTGTTATGTTAGTTGTTTCTTGTTTCTCAACAAAATTGTTTGCTCTTAGAGCAGGTAGCAAAAAGTTGGCCACAGAGGCAATAAATATTGGCATTGTTCTGCTTTAGTTAATTACCTTCCTTGGGTAAATTTAAAAGCATCTGAAGAAAGTATGGATCTAATGTGGATTGGCACTCACTCTCCTCATGGCAGGTCCCACCTCATTGTGTCTTCCTTCATAACACTCATTACGTCACCGGGATGGAAGCAGAAGTGTCCGATTTGATTAGGGATTGGTCAGGGTTTTCATTGGTTGGAATCCGTCATTTCATTTATATCCTTGGTCCCAGATTAAATTAATTTTTGGCACTGTTATGCTTTCTGAAGTTATGTTCCCTTTTTTCCTGCTAAGCCTCTATGGTGACGGAACTGTGCATGCTCAAGGAGGAATGGGGCCAAGTGTTCTCAGAAAGCTCAGCCCTGTAAAGCATACTATATGCCCCAGAAAGTCTCTTCTTTCTGGAAAAAATCACTGACCTGATAGTTATATTTAAAGTCATTTATAAAATTAACTTAAGTACATATTAAATTTACTTGTTTTGGATGAAGTCTTGTTTATGAGACAAACAAGATTGATCATTAAGCTCTTGATCATTCCATAAAAGTCTTCTGTAACCAGAATGAAGGGGTTGATGAAATTTTTATAAGTTGTAATGGTTAAATATTATTACTTCTAAAACTCATTTAATTGGTTGGTTATAGAACCAGAATTTAGTAGGTACTAATTTTTCCTCCTATGGAGGGTAAAAAGTTAAAATTAAGGGGGAAGTACTAATTATGTGTATGTTTACAAGATATTAGCTAATGATACATACTAGCTCTTTCTTTTTGCTGTTTTCTTTAGGTGATTGAAGACAATACTGGAGTCCGCCGGGTAGTGGTCACACCCCAGTCTCCTGAGTGTTACCCCCCAAGTTACCCCTCAGCCATGTCTCCAACCCATCACCTACCCCCCTACTTGACTCACCACCCACATTTTATTCATAACTCCCACACGGCTTACTACCCACCTGTTACCGGACCTGGAGATATGCCGCCTCAGTTTTTTCCTCAGCATCCTCTTCCCCATACATTATATGAGCAAGGTGAGTAGGTTATTGCTGGCACTGACAGCTGTTGAAACTGATTGCAACACGTAAGTAGCTCAGGAGAGCCAGAGAGGCCTTTGTTTCTCCGGTCATAAGTATGGCAGAAGAGGGACCATCTGATGTGTAAACGCATGGGGAATTCCTAGCTTCCTTTGTCCTGAATTATTTTTGCAAAAATTATTTTATGTCGTGCAGCTCTTTCTTTCTTTATATTTTCTAAATTCTGCCTCACTATCCCACCCCACAAGGAACAGGGACTGGGATAGCCAGTTGCTGTCTTAGAAAAGAGGCAGTGATGTGTCATACATTACGGTGCCCTGTTAACATATTTTTATGTGCGAGTAGCCTGAGGCCACCACAGCACATTAGTTCCTAGACATCCATATAGTCTAGCAATAGCAGGGAAGTTTATAAGGGTTTTGCGTCCCATTTCCAAAGTGAGAAGACTGTAGGTCTCAGTCGCCTTTGAGTTGCCTGGATGCTCTCTGTTGCAACGTTGGCAGAACTCGGAATCTCCTCGCTGTTGATGGGGGGTACTCCTGAGTCCTCTTTTAGTTTCAGAATAGCCATTAGGGCAGCCACAGTTTCACTGGTTCTTAGGCGAATACTTATCTTGAAATGAAAAGGAGTCTCAGAGATACCAACATTATGTCTTTTTAATTTTAGCTTTGGTATTAGTTTAGACTAAAGCTCTTTTCTACCACAGTGTATACTAAGAATCCAGGTTAAGTGAGGGTAAAAATTAGACTTAGTGACAGAGCACCCCAAAATATCAGATGAGTGGGCATATTCCATGAAAACATTTGGATAAAAACTGAAAAAGATTCAGTTTCTTAAACTCTTCAGTGCTTTGACATACTGTACATAAAGTATTTGAGTGTTAGTTGCATTTTCTGGTTAGGTCTGCACTTAATGACATTGTGAAAAGCCTTGGCTATGGACCCATAGCTTGATGAGTAGTCTGTTATTATGTTGTAAGCTATTTACTTTGCAATTTTAGACAACAGAATTTAAATCATTAGAATTAAGCAATATAAATATTGTGTGTTAATTTTATAGGGTATTTTTGTTTAATTTTATTAAAATAGCACAGAGTAATAACGTGCAAATAACAGTGCCTTTGTTGATTTTAAATTAAAGAAAACAGTAAAACATAATCCCTTTGCATTAATTTAAAAAATCCAAATGTTAGTGCCCAAGTTAAAGCATTGTGATATTTAAAATATTTATTATCCTTTTTGTATATTTGAACATAGTTATTTCGGCACTTGCTCTTTTAATAGTGTTGTATTTGTTTTTTCACATTAGAGAGAGAGAAAGAGAGAGAGAGGAGAAAGAATTGAGAGAGACACATCAAACCTGAAACCCAGGTTTATACATTTGACTGGGAATCAAACCTTCCACCCTGTGGTGTGCAGGCTCATGCTCTAACTATTTAGCAACATGGACCAGGTCCTGAATGTTTGCTTTCTAAAGGTCTTCCTTAAGTTTTGTGAACAGAAAGAAAGTAAAAGTGGAGCTTTACCATTGAACAATTAAAACATTAGTTAACTTACCTAGGGTGACCATACAGTACTGATATGCTTAGAACAGTATTGGTTTAGGTCTCTTATTCAGAGAAATGGTTTGGAGTGCCCTCTTTTCATTTTCAGAAGGATTCAGGTTTGGTTGGTAATTTATGTGGTCACCCTATGCATGTAGGGTCCTTTTTTCATATAAACATATAAGGACCTAATGTATATTAAGTATTGCATTTTTATAATATCTGAATATTACTTTTAATTTCTTTACATTTAATATGTCCCCCTTCCTCTCCAATCATGAGATTATTTTGCAGGCTCCCATTTTCTTTTGAGCCACTTAAAAAAATGCATAGTTAAGCCAGGTTGACCTTCTACTAGTCAGTTTGTCTTGCCTCCTGATTATTCCAACATAGGAGTTTGAGACCACAACATATTCTGTTTGACACCAAGTTGAAGGGTGGCTTATGTTTACCTCTACAATATCTCCTTGAATATTTTCTCTGATTCTGTGAACTTTGATTCTTTTTAATAGAAATTTCTCATCATTTTAGTAGGTTTTATTCAAATGTTGGCTATTTTAGATGCCACAAGTAACTCCTTTTATTCTCGTTGCCATATGCTTTCCAATAGAAATGCTATTCTGTCTACAAAGGTAACTATATTTTTAAGTATCTTGAATCTAAGAACACATTTAAGGGGTATTTTATTTGTTCTAACTTTTTATATATTGCAACAGCTGAAAAAATATTTTGACAGTCAAGATCAAACTTATAAGTTCAATCAGAATAGGAACTCTTTTTTTTTTTTTTTTTTTTGCAGGGGGGACACTAATTTTGTCTTCTTTAGTATAAAAGTGTCTGGAACATTCCTGAACACACAGTGTAGTTATTAAATATTAATTATTCCTAGCCTGGCTGGTGTGGCTCAGTGGTTGAGCATTGACCTATGAACCAGGAAGTCATGGTTTGATTCCCAGTCAGGACACATGCCTGGGTTGTGGGCTTGATCCCCAGTGTGGGGCATGTAGGAGGCAGCTGATCAATGATTCTCTCTCATCATTGATGTTTCCTCTCTCCTTCTCCCTTCCTCTCTAAAGTCAATAAAAATATTTTTTTAAAAGATTAATTATTCCTTGATTGATCAGAAACAAATGGGAATATTTTAAGCATGTATAACATGTATATTATTTTCTTTAAAATATTTTTATACTATATTTAGTAATATTAAAAAAATTTGTTACAGTCAGGTTATTTAACCATTTAATAATTTATTATTGAAAACATAGACTGAGCTGGTGTTTGTCATAATCATCCATTTTAGAAATTATACCACTCTACGGAATGTCAAGCTACATCACCCGGGAAGACCAGTACAGCAAGCCTCCGCACAAAAAACTGAAAGACCGCCAGATCGACCGCCAGAATCGCCTCAACAGCCCACCCTCTTCTATCTACAAAAGCAATTGCACAACCGTGTACAATGGCTATGGGAAAGGCCACAGTGGTGGAGGCGGTGGAGGTGGAGGTGGCGGCAGTGGTGGCGGGCCAGGAATTAAGAAAACTGAGCGTCGAGCAAGAAGCAGTCCAAAGTCGAATGATTCAGACTTGCAAGGTAATGTGCAAAAATGTTTTCCCCGAGGAATGAATTCTTGAAATGGGGTCATGCTAAAAGAAACATCTTTTACATAAGAACATTATTATATCATGGTGGTTGGTCTTTCTACTAGGAATCTTTGGGTAGTCTTCTGATCTTTTTTTTTTTTTTTTTTTTTTTTTTTTTTTTTTAGGACAGAATAACTCATCTATCTTTTATTAACACTTCATGGCAAAAATATTATTTTTTGGTTATATGTGCCAAGTACTACTTAATCTCAGTAACAAGTATCTGAAAGTGTCTTTACATTAGCCTTTTTCAGTTGTGTCACTCAAAGTGGATAGATGTGGAAGAGATCCAAAGTAAAACAATATTTCTAAGACAAAGAATGCTAGTTTAAATCTCAAAATAATTATATATCATAAAACCAGGTGTAATTCTGTGCTGTACTGAAATTTATCATTGTGTAAGAGGAATATATTCTGCTTAGTTTCAGATATGAGTTATTGTTTAATGCTACCTTTGGCATCCCAAGTGAACTATTCATAGACTAAGAATGAGATGCAAGAATTAGGGTCACCACATATTATAGAGAGACATCCACTCAAAGGGCCTATTTTTTTTTTTTCATATTAATCTTGTGGTTATAGATCAGTTGATTTTGGGAAAGAACATATATATGTTTTTAAATACAGTTTTTAGGCAAGATTTAGAGAAAACTTATTTTAATGCCACGGGAGTTAAAAACAGGCTTTTTGAAGAAGGTAACTTTTTTTAAATCTTCATCTGAGGATATGTTTATTGATTTTAGAGAGAGAAAGAAAGAAACATTGATGTGAGAGAGAAACATCAATCAGTTGCCTCCCCCGTATGCTACCTGGCCAGGACTTGAAACCATAACCTTAGGAATGTGCCCTGATCTGGATTTGAACCTGCAATCTTTTTGGTGTACAGGGTGATGCTCTAACCAGCTGAGCCACCTGGCTAGGCAAGAAGATAACATTTTGATAAGCTAGGTGAGTTTACTGATAAAAATAAAGGCTTGAATAACTGTAAAAGCCTGGATATGAACTGATTATTATTTTCATTAAATATGCCCCTTCCTTATTGGAGCATAACCAGGGGGAAACTGGACTGTGTATGTGAGAATCTGTGTGTGAATGAAAAAGATGGAGGTTATGTATGTTTGATTGTGTGCGGAAAACTGGACTCTGTCAGAGCAGAGGAAAACGGTAAAACCAGACTTTGGCATCAACATTTGCCCCCATATTGTTTGTATGAGTGAATTGTAGCATAAAAAAGAGGAATAGTTAGATAACAGTGAAATGTGAACAGTAATTTCTCTGAGTGAAATGTATTGTAGATTCTTTTAATTTTCTTTATTTTTAATTCTCCAAGTTTTATGAATTATAATTAAACAAAACACAAATAAGTATATAAAAGAGACCAAATATTCAAGAGGCCTATAAATAGCTCTTAAGGCAAAGCCCTGTGTTTGCCAAATAGAATAATTCTCATGAAGTAATACTGTCATTTCTAAGTTTGAAAGTATATTACTACCTTGGACATAGAGTAAAATTCACACACAAAAAATTAGAAATTTTTTCCTAAGGAGAATTTCAGTCCATAGGAAAGAAAGAAAGAATGTATAAGCTATCTTCAAAAAGCTTATGAGGTTTGAACTACCTTGATTAATTGATTTATTCTATAATAACTTTTGCTCTGCCTTATACCAAAAGAGATTTAAGGAAGATGACATAGATACATATAGAGGCTCATTTCAATAAGGACCTGACGGGTTTACATATTGGATAAAAAATAAGTATTCAATTACCCAAATGCATTGAAAACTTATGTCCTGACAGAAATCTGCACACAAATGTTTATAGCAACTTTATTCATAATTACTAAAACTTGGAACCAACCAAGATGTCCTTCAGCAAGTGAATGGATAAGTAAGATGTGATTCATCCAGACAATGGAGTATTACTTGGAGCTAAAAAGAAATGAACTGTCAAACCCTGAAAAGACATGGAGGCATCTTAAATGCATATTACTAAGTAAAAGAAGCCAAATTGAGAAGTCTGCATACTGTATGATTCCAACTAGATGATAGGAAAATGCAAAACTTTGGAGACAGTTTTTTAGATTCTACATATAAGTGAAATACGATATTTGTTTTTCTCTGTCTGGCTTATTTCACTTAACATAATACCCTCTAGGTCCATTCAAGTGGTAAGGTTTCATTCTTTCTAATGGCTGAGTAATATTCCATTATGTGAATGTATCAAATCTTCTTTATCCATTCATCTATGGATCTTTGGTTGCTTCTGTATCGATCAAAATAGTCACAGGGATGTAAAGTACAGGATAGAGAATATAGTCAATAATATTGTAATTACCATGTATGGTGTTAGATGGGTACTCAACTTATTGGGGTGATTATTTCATAAATTATATAAATATCTAATCACTATTTTATACACCTACAACTAATATTATATATCAATTACAATTGAGAATAATATTTAAAAAACTATGAAGATAGTAAACAGATTCATATTTTCTAGGAGTTAGGAAGAAAGGAGGAATGACAAGGTGGAGCATTGAGGATTTTTAGGGCAGCAAAAGTACTCTATAAAAGTACTATAATGGTGGATGCATGTCATTTTACATTTGTCAAAACCCATAGAATGTGTAACACCAAAAGCTCCATATACCCTAAGTGTATGTGGGGACAAGGCATATATGAATGGGCACACCTAAAACTGTTCTAAAAGACAGTCTATTAAATAAGTATCTGAGGAAACTGAGGACAAATGAGATAAGGAATTAGTAAGTCTGTACATAAAGTATCCTGTAGAATTCCTTTTGTAGGCCATGTATGAGGCTCTGAGCCTCCTGGTTGTCAAAGCAAAGAGGGAAACATGCATCATGTGGAGAAGGTGAACAAAAGCACCTCTTAACCAATATGTAGTCCATTATGTTGCTCATGTTTCGGTCTGTTTCAGAATGTAGTAGTAGCCGTAATAATCCCCAAAGACTTTTTCTGCTTTCTTATAATTGGGAACATTCTATCTCAGAGTGTCTTTGTGCTTGAATTTATTTCAGCTGACTACTATACCCAGGAAACAAGTCTTTTACATAATTCTGAAGTGTATGACACCATCTGATTAATATTAAACTGCAGTTAATACTAGAGTGATTGATCTGTTTCCATTCATAAATAGGATATACACTTATTAACCATGATATGTGGCCTATGGTATTTTCTTAATTCTACATGGGTTAAAATGTCCATATTTCCAGAGGAGGACAACATTTTTACTTCAGAATTCCCTAGCTTTTGAGGAAATCTAAATGTGTTATACCCTCCTACCACTTACAAAAAAACAAAACAAATGTTAACAAAAAAGGGACAAATTTTAAATTTGTACTTGGTCCTGTGATAAAACTAAGTACACGTAGTACACTATCTCTCTTCTTCTCCCTCCCTCTCTGAAATCAATAAGATATATTTTAAAAAATATAGATTCCTGCCGAAACTGGTTTGGCTCAGCGGTAGAGCGTCGGTCTGCGGACTGAAGGGTCCCAGGTTCGATTCCGGTCAAGGGCATGTACATTGGTTGCGGGCACATCCCCAGTAGGGGGTGTGCAAGAGGCAGCTGGTCGGTGTTTCTCTCTCATCGACGTTTCTAGCTCTCTATCTCTCTCCCTTCCTCTCTGTAAAAAATCAATAAAATATATATTAAAAAAAAAAATAAAAAAAAAATATAGATTCCTAAATCTCATTTCAGACCTCCCAGAATCAGAATATCTTTGCCTAATCTGGCTTCATGTTTTTGTTTTTGTTTTAATCAAATTTCCTCTGGGAATGATGGTCAGCCAAGAGAACTATGTCTGATATGTTTTTAAAATATATTTTTATTGATTTTAGAGAAGAAAGGAGAGGAAAAGAGAGAGAGAAACATCAATGATGAGAGGAAATCATTGATTGGCTGCCTCCTGCAACCCAGGCATATGTCCTTGACTGGAATCAAACCTGGGACCCTTTGGTCCGCAGGCCAATGTTCTATCCACTGAGCCAAACCGCTAATGCGAACTATGTCTGATATTAAAGATGGTTACATAGGTGTGATTCATGATGTTGTTCCCGATATAATAATATAGGAACCTAGCTTAACTAACCGTTCTCTACCTATTTCCTGGGACTATGCCTGGTGGATGGCAAGTACTCAGTAAATATTTATGGAATGAATCCTTTATCTTAATTGCTTTGTTTTCCAGAATAGGTCTTCTGTTTGAACACGTAATTATTGTACCATTTCCTCTTCTAGAACAAATTGCTGAAGGATAGAGTTCTGCAGCCACCCCCTCTTTCATTTACAATTACCTTCAGAAAAACAGCATGGGCAGGACAAACTCCCACAGTGGCCCCAGAACTACCTGGAGTTAATGGTCTGATGTGGGTGGAGAACAGTTGGGGCTTTGGTATCAGACATCCGGCTCTGTCACATGCTATTATTTGCTTTTAGTTTTCCCTTCACCTGTAAAATGGGTATTTTAATTTCTGTTATTAAATATTAAAAATAGCCTCTCTTAGTTCTTAACACTTCAGTATAATAATGGTCACGCTTGTTACTTGAACATTCTTATCATCTTCCTCCTGTAATCTAAGGGTCCACTCTCATCCCAGCGATCCCCTTCTCAAAGCAGGTATCTCTCTACCCTCCCTCTACTCTTCCCCTGCAACTCCTTCCCTTATAAATCAGATGTGGCCTCCTCCTGCTTGCAGCCATCTTACATTTTGAAAGCCAAACCTGGACCACTCCTTCAGAAAGTCTCATTCAGGCTGTCTGGGAGGGGCTGTTACTGGGCAGAAATCTGGCACCTCAGGCCAAGTGCCACGTTATGGGACACTGACAGCTCCAAGTGAGAGAGCACTCTGGATACCCTCGGCATGGACCTGGCTTCTCATACATTTCTTATAAGCTCAAGCTATGATTACCTTTGCTCACTGTGATCCTTAATTGACTTTATCTTTTAAGATGTATGAGTATTTATTTTGCTCCTGATCCCATCCTCTCTATTATGAATGGCCACAGCTACATTAGATGTGAATATGCCAATCCCCTTCTTAATGGAGTAGTCCCATTGTCTGGGGAATAAACTCTAAACTGCTTACTATGGCACACACTAGCCTCCTAAAGTACAGCAGGTCCTCCTTCCCCCTCCTGCACCCGATGCCCAAAGTTTTGTCCCATTTCATGAATATGCCTCACTCTCTCATCTTGGCCTGCCCTTTCTGTCCCTCTGCCTAGCAAACTCTCAGTTTTCCAAGAACCAGCTCAGAGAGCACCTCCTCTGTGAAGCCTGCCTGTCTTCCTGGGGCATAATAATGCGGACTAGTTAGGGGGAAATACTTCAAGAATTTTTTCCTTTTCCAGCATTTGATTTTGGATCAGAGCTCGGGCACCAAGTCCATGGGTGTTCAGGACAGGAATGGAAAATGTTGTCCTTGTGCAGATTGTTGTGCAAGAGCTGGGCCTTGCCTGTTCTGTGGCCAAAACCCAGTTAAAATTATCCTATTGCCTTTCATCACAGAGGCTAAAGAAGTTCTTGTTGTCTTTATTGAGAGGGAAGTCTTATTCCTTCCATTTTATCCTTGGTAAAAACCAAAGCATTTATTAAGGAAGTTACCGAGTGGGATGTAGGTTTGTAACTGAAATTCCCTTATTTTCAACCAGAGTTGTAGCCCCTTTGTCATGTACCCTCAGAAAGGAGAGGAAAGTTTTCTACTATAGAAATGATTATGTAAAGTCAGAGTGAAAAATCAAAACTTTATGAACATCCACTGGTGGGGAGAGAGCCCCATTTCAGTTGCCAGCATATAGATAGCAGCTTATGCGAAGACCTTTAGAACTCACAGGGACGTGTGGGAAAATTTGAGACAAAATGGTAAGAATTCCAAATATAGAAGAAATGAGGATACAGCATACTTTGGCATCTGACCTTTGGAATTGTTGAGAATCCAAAGATTCAGTTACACTTCAGATGAAATTCCACCACATAGAGTCATAATTTCTGATTGTAACACTGAAAGCCGGTGACAAAAGCATTACTCTTGCACTTTTCTTCTTCAGAGATCACAAATTGCCTTCTGACCGGAGCTGTATTTTTTATTTCTATCAGATTTTTGTATTCCAATCCCTTCCCAGAAGGTCCTGACACTTTTTTCCTGTTTCTGTATTTTTCTACCATTTTTTAGAAACCAGAATGTGCCCCCCAGTAGCTGTTTACTGAGAATGAGCAGGAACGTTTATGCGTTCTGCTGATAAGAGTGACTGTAGTAAGGTCTGAGATTGTGGACAGACCTTGGAGCCTGCCCTCTTTGGACGTGCGGGCTCTGGCGGGGGTGGCTGCATCCACCTGTGCAGGGCTGACAGTGTTTCCTTTGTTCGCAAGGACGAGCCTCCTGTTAATAAGGTCTGGAATGTTGGGAGTCCAGGCAGATTTTGTTTTGGAATCCCTTTCGGTGCTGGCTGTCTGTAAGAGAGAACACTGGTGCTTTTCTGCTTAAAGTAAGTTCCTCAGCGAGGCTTTCACACCACCGAAGGGCCCTCTCCTCTCACGTGCACCCTTTCCAGCGCAGGTGCACATCCCCCCTGCAGGCTCCGCCAGGGGCTTTGGGAAGAGAGGGTGTGGATGGGGCAGGGTTCTGTTTCCTCCTCCAGTGTGTGCTTGCTCACCACTCATTTGAAAATGTACAATTTTTCGGTAGATTTTAATGAGTGCTTCATGTCCCAGGTCTTTGGTGATGATAAACCGTGTGTGTTTTCACCTGTCTGCAGCTGCAGAGGTCTCCTAAGCATGGCAAACCTATCAAGAAAACATGAAAAAACTTAGAAGTGAGCTCACATCCGTGGAATTCACTCCTCTTTCTGCCAAGTACAGTCCGAAAAGTGAAAATAGTCCAAACAAGCCCAAATAACTTTTTCTTTTTTAAAAAAGATAATGTAGGCCCCAGGAGCCAAATGCAAGAAACATTCTTTTTGGTAAGAATCTGCGCATTTAACATCCTCACTCCTATTTTATTTATTTATTTTTAAATATATTTTACTGAGTTTTTTTACAGAGAGGAAGAGAGAGGGATAGAGAGTTAGAAACATCGATGAGAGGGAAACATCCATCAGCTGCCTCTTGCACACCCCCACTGGGGGGATGTGGCCGCAACCAAGGTACATGCCCTTGACCGGAATTGAACCTGGGACCTTTCAGTCCGCAGGCCGACACTCTGTCCACTGAGCCAAACCTGTTTTGGCCTCACTTCTGTTTTAAATGTAAGCTGCCAGACCCATGGGTCCCCAGTCGTGGAGGCCTCTGCGTGGCTTCAGGCCTGGAGCAGCTGCCCACCTGTGGGATGGGAAAGGACAGGCTTGGAGACAGAAGCTGTTTCTGGAAGGTGCATGCTGCTCTTTGACATGCGCATTCTGACCTGGCCATCCCCCTTAGGGCCTGAGCCAGAGACATTAAACTGTAAATAACTCTTGTTCTGTAAGACCCCAGTGTGAGAGAGGTGTTGACTTTAATAGTGCGCAAGAAAATCTTTGGCTCAACAAAAAGGAAACTGTAGTGGCGCGAATGTTGCTAACCAGTGGTGTGTATAGTTGTCTTTATCAAGTTACATCACTTACCCTATCTTTTTGCTCATTCCCTTATATTTATTTTGCAGTCTGGAAAGTTTTAAAGATGTTACTAAATTATATTTTCAAGATGAGACGTTTTGTCATGTCAATTTAAGAAGACTTAATTCATTAAATCATACTTGAAGCTTAATATTTTTCATTTATATGTTAAAGAGCAAACGTGAAAAAATTCTTTGCATTTCCTTTCGAAATGAATGTTCACCAGAAGACTGAGGGCAGAGTTTTGATTAGTTTCTACCATATGTAGTACTTAACTCTGTGAACCCATATTATTTTCTCTGCCTTTTTACTTTCTTGGGAACTGATCACAGAGTCATTTAGATGACATCAGAACCCATGTTGGTAAACTACATATAATTCCAAAGAATCCTTTAAACATCAGATGTAAGTGATGATATGGTTTGTTTCTGGTACATATATAACCTTCAATTTTGTTGAATTGAAACTTTTGTATGTCTTTCTCTCATTTAGCTAAGTTGACTTCTGAATTTAACTGGGCCAGAGGTCGGCATCACAAATGTGCCCTGCTAGAAGCAAAATAGCTTACTAGTGGGAACCTTGCATTTAGTTCCAACTCTGCCACTTGTGAGTTGTGTGCCTTTGGGAAAATAGTCAGTCTCCCAAAGCTTCAGTTTCTTCACGTACATATAAAATGGAGGTAATTAATAGCCTATATTTCAGAGGGCTATCGTGAGCTCTTAATACTGTTTCAGACTCTTACTAAGACTAAGTACTTTAAAAATGTCAGAGTGTGGTGAAAGGCCATAACATTTTTCTACTTACGAGAACTGCCTCCTGGGATCATGTTAACAGTACACACAGCCTCTGAGCACACCCCAGAGTGCTGAGAGGCAAGACATCCTGCAGTCTGGGTCATGCTGAGTAACCTTGAGTGCCAAGGACTTGAGATATGAAGGGATTACAAGGGGCGTCTAGACCAAAAAAAATTCTCTTGGCTATGGCTACTACCCACAAACAATCTGATGAATTCTCAGCAAGGATAAAATTCAGCCCTCTTTCCTCGTCGTTTCTCTGTCTCCTCTCTGGGCTGAGTTCTCTTGTGAGGTTGAAGAGGAGAACCTGATTCTGTTTTTTAATCTGCTCAACATATTGACTGCTTTAAATTACTTTGCTCAATATTAGAAGTATTGGGGAAAGGTGAGTGGGAGCTGGTTAGCTGGAAATGACTTAGGTCAGTGGTGAGCAGACTCATTAGTCAACAGAGCCAAGAACCAACAGTACAACAATTGAAATTTCTTTTGAGAGCCGAAAACTAACCTCTGTGTCTGGGCCACGAAGTTTCAATTGCACTCTACATGCGCACCCGCATGTCGTATTTTGTGGAAGAGCCATGCTCAAGAGGCCAAAAAGCCGCATGTGGCTTGAGAGCTGCAGTTTTCCGACCAATGACTTAGGTGAATTGTAGTCCTTTGCTAATACTCATATTACTTGCTATAGGGACAGTTAGTTAATCCAGGTGCATACACTAAGTAGGAAGCACACTGAATTTCAAAGATTAACACTTGCATCTCGGAAATCATACTTTATCACTTCCATATCCTATTGGTCATATTGCATTAGTCACAGAACATGTCTGCTGTGTCTGTTGACACATTGTGGGAGGTGTCTACACAGAAGTGTGACTATCAGGAGAGGATGTTCAAGGGGTGGGGTGGGTGGGGAAGAGAAGATGGCACCACAGAAGCTGGCTACCACGATGTGTAGAGTCGGAAACCATTTCTGTGAATAGTCCATCTGAACTAGTCTCAGCATTTGTGCTGTAAATTTGGTTACTTTCTCCCTATTATGTCAACATTGACTTGTCACTGGATCTCCTTCTGTGGAATGATCCTTTAGGATCCCTACATAGAACTGGTGTATGTAGAGGCGGGGAGTTATATCTTGGGTTTTGTAGGATTAGTGTATTGTAATGTGACAATTATAGTCAGTATTACAGATGTGCTAATTACATATCATCCTTCCTGCCATGACTAGCCTTGGCTTTATTTTAAATTTAATTTGCCCAACCGAACACACCACAGTGTAGCAGACTATATTACCTGTTTCAACTTTAGGTGCTGTAATAAGACTTTGAAATTATATTAATTGAGCAGAGAACACAGGTATGAAATGGAAAAGGGCCTTGGAAATAGGAGAAATGCTAGCTCATTACTTATTATTTACTCTTTACAAACAAAGAGTGTAAATGCCCTTGTAGTTGACTATAAAATTTCCTCTTTTTTCTCTGGTGTTGAATTTACATTTTGAAAAAATGTTAAGATCATAACTACTCCTTGCCAACTTCATGAGAAGAATGGGTCTTTCCGTGTAGGTGTTGTGCCAGAAAGGGTCAGGAAGGACTCGGTGATAGTGGTGGGATGGTTTGCTCCAAGCACAGAAGGGAATTGTGATGGTTCAGGAAGACTGGAAAATAAGGAGGCAGGAGAAAAATGAGTAGGGCTCCAGAGGAATGGCACATTGAAATAAAAGGAAGTGGCGAAATGGGAAAACAACTAGAATGAAAGGAACAGACACAGTGGGCAGGGACGATAAGATGGACTGTAGAATAAAGATAATTTGGGGAAAAACAAGAGGCAGAAAAAAAGAGAGGTTTCATGTTCTATTTTTATGTATTCCATTCCTCCCACTAGGCTAACATTTTCTGAGAAGTGGAATGCAGAGAAGGAAAGCCTTTTGCCCTATTGTAATCCATGAGTCCTTTTGATAGCTGCTCCACTATGAGCAAATTTCCATGTGAATAAACTCTCACTCTTCCTACTTGGACTTTCCCAACACTATGTCTTCCTACTGGGCTGGTAGAACTTCCACTGCCGGTGAACAATGACTTGATAAGCAAATTAAAAATGCAGTCTTAAAAAAAAGTGACCCATTTCACTTCAGTGTTTCTCACAGGAGACTAAGATATATAAAAGTTAAAGGATGGTATCATTCTGGATAGATCTATGCAAAGAAATCTGTATAAATATATAAACATATATATGTATGTACATAACATATACTGAATGGCCAGATTATTATGATCTCTGAACACATAATAATCTGGCCACTCAGTGTATATCCTATATAATAAAAGGCGAATATGCAAATTGTCCCCTCAACCAGGATTTCGACCAGCAGGCAAGCTGACCAACCACCCATGTCTTCTCCTTCTAGCCTATCTGACCGGACTCCACCCATGCACAAATTCATGCACCGGGCCTCTATATATTTTTTAATAATGTACACACACACACACACACAGTGGCCAGATTATTATGCGTTCAAAGATCATATATATTAAATGTTACAAAACAATATAAATTATGATACATATATTTCAGATGTATGCATTTTACTTAAATCTAATGTTAAAATTCTATAAACATTTTATTATAGCCTTTGCTCTGCCATTTCCAGAAAAATAGAATTTTTTAAAAGTCCAAAAATAATGCAGTCTTATGAAGAACTTTGAAATGAGTTAGCAGCACACGATATTGAGATACTGGGTTTTTGAATAGTGATCAAATGATGTTTTAGAGTTTTGATAATCTTAAAAGCTGAAATTTAGAAATCTTTCCTAATTTTTAATTTTAGCTTAAAAATTAAGAACAAGTAAAGGATTTACCTTTACCCCTGATCACTGTGCCTTTGTTAATGCCAGCCTGCTTTAATTGAAGATGCCATGATTATTTTTAGGTCCTCTTACAATCTGAAGCTGCTTTAAAATGCAGTCTTTTCTGAAGAGACAAAAGGAAGTTCATTTTTACTTTACCTTCACATATAATAGAGGAATATTGATGGCATTTCAATTATGTGCCAAGCTTTGCTTTGTGTACTGACTAGAACTAGCTCATCAGAACAGCATGAGGAAGTGAGAGGAAGAACTAGCACTACCAACAATTTTTTTTTTTTAGAATCACAAGTGCATTTATTACTGCTACTCTTAAGTCACACGGTAAACTTAGATTGACCTCTTTTTCCCTATTATTTGAAAAGACACATTATTTTATGGAACGGTAAGATCCTTAAAACCAAGAGGAATGAAGAAACTGCCATATTTTTAGTTCACTGAGTTCCTCAAAACTATTTCAGTATCTTGCCAAGCACATTAAAAAAATAATATTTAGTCTTTCAGGAAGATTTATCTATTGGTGGAATGTTGCTTCAAGGAACTCCATAAGATATCAGCACTCTTGAAAACTGGTTAAATCATGTGTTGCTCAAGTGAAAAAATGGTTATTGGTGCCATAATTCTTCAGCTACCAGGTTTTCTCTTTTTAACCTTTTATTTATTTTTTAAATATATTTTATTGATTTTTCACAGAGAGGAAGAGAGAGGGAGAGAGAGTTAGAAACATCAATGAGAGAGAATCATCGATCAGCTGCCTCCTACACACCCCCTACTGGGGATGTGCCCGCAACCAAGGTACAGGCCCTCGACCGGAATTGAACCTGGGACCTTTCAGTCCGCAGGCCGATGCTCTATCCACTGAGCCAAACCGGTCCCAGCTCTTTTTAACCTTTTAAAACACAGTGATACCATTAATATTACTACTCACATTATCATCTGTGGGATAGACGATAGCTTGAATTGGGTTGTAGGCAGTTTTTTATTTGAAACTGTATTTTGATGTCACTGAAGATTTCCATTTTATAGACTACTTGAGGGCCGATGAACAAAAATTCGTGCACTGGGGGAAGGAGGGTGTGGGAGGGAAGGTTCTTCAGCCCAGCCTCCACCCACTTCAATCTGGGATCCCTCTCAAAATCCAGGACTGCTGGTTCCCAATCGCTCACTTGCCTGCCAGCCTGATTGCCCCTAACCACTCCTCTGCCAGCCTGGTTGACACCTAACTGCTCCCTGTCAGCCAGATTGACCACAACTGCCCTCCCCTGCAGGCCTGGTCACCCTCAACTGCCTTCCCCTGCCAGTCTTGTCACCCCTAACTGCTCTCCTCTGCAGGCCTGGTTGCCCTCAACTTCCTTCCCCTGGAGGCCTGATTGCCATAACTACCCTCCCCTGTCTGCCATCTTTGACCACATGGGGGTGGCCATCTTGTGTGAGGGCATGAGGGTCAATTTGCATATTACTTTTTTATTTTATAGGATTATTCTTCATGGATTTCACTATCTGGATGTAGTAGTCTCAGAATCATCTAGAATGCCATCCATAAGGGCAAAACTATATTAAGTTTGAGAGGCACTACTGATTAGTATTTTGTACGGGAAAGTCTGTCTTTTAGGTATTATGCATACATACATTGTAGAATCAGTAAAATTTCCTAATGATTTACCTGATTCTACAGTGTGATACATACCTATTTTCTGTATCATTTCTTTGAAATAATTTCAGGGCAGTTGGATACTATTCTGTGTCATGCCACCCATAGTTGGAATAGAAAATACAGTGATCTTTCAAATATTAGCCTTTGTACTTAAGCTTTCAGAACTTTTGCTTTTTGAACTTGATAATCTGTGAGATGTTTTGTACCAGAAATTAGAATTCTCACCCATTGCCCTTTTTCTCCTATTTTATACTTTTTTCCTTGCATTTTTAAATTATGTGATTTCTCTTCTGCACCCCTTATAACTGGCTAATACTATGAATGGATTTTTAAAATCAAGAACTTTTTATTTACTCATTCATTTTTCATTTACTACTGGGATATTTTTATTTTTGTTTTGATTTTTGGCTGGGAAAGGAAGTAGGAAATGATAGGTGAGAAGGATGTTTTTAGAACTAGGTTCTTATCATAGCTTTCGAACCACTTACTTTTGAAGGAGAAAGGTTCAAGACTTGCTTCTATTGTACTTTAAAACAATGTTGCAAGGTCATTGAGTGCCTCTGAGGGAAAAGGTAGCACTTAGATAAGTTCATGGTCTTTCTGTAAAGGAGTATAATCCACTTGGTAGATCACCTGTGTCTTCTTATTTCCATTTCCTTCCTTCTCATCCATTTTGCCATGTTAATTATCTTCAGTAATCTCCTCACTAGCAGGTAGCCAGCCCCTGGATTAGAGCCTAAGGGAGAATGTGTCCATAGTATTGCTGTTAATAGCTTTGGTAAAGATTTGGTGTATAAGGACCTTAAAATTAAATTGATGCTTAGAAATTATCTATAGGGTTGATTCATAATATTGAGTAGGTTCATAGGAAACTGCTGGCTTTTTTTTACATTAAAAAACAGTTGAATATTAGAAATTTTATATGATCCAACCTAGTATTCCAGATCCCCAAAGTGACTGATAATTGAAAAGTGCCTATATCACATATATGTCTGTTCTGTTTTTTACCTGTTGACTCCCTGCGCCCACCCTCAAATCTCCTTTCAATGTCACGAAAGAGTAAGATAAAGCAGTGAACACCAGGGAATGCCGTGATTCATCCGTTGATAGGTTATTTTTGTAGGTAGCATATCAAAGGTGATATTTTGTGGGAGCAGGGGGTCAGTCATATGTGTAAGGCAGGATATATACTGGATTTTTATAAAATTACCAAGGAATAAAATGAAGGTTACATTGTCCAAGATGTTTACTTGAAATGGTGGCTAGAGTCATATTGATTAATGCTGGTGAATGAGACACAAGATGGAAAATAAACCATTCCCAGACAAGTGGTATTCATAGGTGACAATTATGTTCATTATACTTTATTTAGGTGGTGGTTTTTCTTCCTGGAAAATTACTTTTTTTAAGAGAATTTGAGGCATTTGAGAATTAGATATTTTGTGGAAACTTGTGTGTAATTTTTCAGTTTTATCCAGTTTCATAAGTCTTCAGGGAATATTTTCAGGCCTAGATTTATGGACAGTGTACCTAATTTCTGTTCCCAAAAGAACATTCTCTTATTAGGCTCATTGGAAAGCATATTATCTGTCTTTTTGCTACCCTGTGTGAGCAGATGTTCCCTCAGTATTTTGAACCATTTTAATGCACAAGATGAGAAAAACAGAACATCAAAAGAAAAGATTGGCATTAATTTCTGTGACTAGAAAACTACATTTGAACAGTGGTAAATGTCCACATTCTCAATCTTGGTTATCCCTCTGCTAAATCTGGGACAAGGCAATGTGGTGACCTAGTCACTGTCAGACCCCGAAAATTCAGTAGCAAATTTCAGATCTGTATTAGTAGAAGAATGGATTAAAAATAAAAGTTTATGATAAACTCTAGCATGGGCCTGGCACACAGTAGGAACTCAGTTCATTTACTTTGGTTTGACTTTCTTTGCTCTCTATTCATACTGAAATTACTGCTGTCCATGATAAGCTGTGACCCACAGATGGCCACACAGTCAGTGATTTAAACAACAAAAGTTGTTCTTTAACTAGTTTTCATAGTTCTGGAGAGAATCTGGAGAATACAGTTTGGAAGCCAAAACTTCAAAATCCGTGTCTCCGGGCAGAAATCAAGGTGTCCGCATGGTCAGGCTCCCTCCACAAGCCCCAGGGAAGACTGTTCTCACCTCTTCCCTCCTCTGTTGTGGCTGCATCATCTCTGTCTTCAATACCAGCATCTTCAGATCCCTGTGGCTCCATCTTCACATTGCTTTCTCCTCTGAGTGTGCCCGATCTGCTTCCTTGGAAGAATTCATGTGATTTCATGTAAGGCAACTGTGATCATCCTGGATAATTTGCCCATGTCATTCTTGATCATTCTTAATGTCCATAGACTTGCGTGTTAGGTCACATTCACAGGTTCTGGGGCTTGGGGTCATTTTCAGCCTACTACAGCTCTTCAGTATTCCCAATCTAGCCAAAGCCTGTCCACTCTTCTACATAATGTTTAGGTCTGATTGCTGCATTACCTCACCTTCAGTGTCCACCACAGGCTTTTCTGTGAGTTAGTTAATAAAAAATACAATAGCAACACTGAATACCTGTCCCTAATAGTAACATTGGCCAAGAATCAGTAAGCACAACTACCTCCTCTATAGTAGCAGTTTGCATCTGGGAAATCTTGGCACAGTCAATGAAGCTAATTGAGGTAAGCCAGTTGACTCCTGTAACAGTTCACTTTCACTCTGGAAATGTGTCGTGGACTTGGGTGTGTACATACATGTAAATATGTATTGATAGGATATATTTAGTGGAAGTTAAATATCAGGCTCTGTGTAATTCCTTCTAAGAGATGAATAGTGGAGTTAATGGTATTTCCTAAAAAGAAGTGAAAGGAGCCTAATTTGCAACATATTATCTTCAAAGAGGAAACTAAGAGAGCTTTTACCTAGCATGCGATAAGACTCACAAAGCTTTTCAATTTTGAAAATTGAAAGTAATTCATTCTTAATGAATCTAGTGATCCTGTAATAATTAATGGTTAATTGTTCTAGAATTACTCCAAGAAAATTCCCTAAGAGCTGATACTATTAGCCATTGCCTGGATAGCCAGTGCTGTAGATTGATTACACATATCCTTTCCTTGATAGCTGTCAACCAAGTGAGGTCTAATAATTGGTTAAATTTTGGAGATGAGTTTTATGGACACCAAGGTGTCATAAACGTGATAAATTCTAAAGCCCTTTTATCTGCTTTGCTATGTTTTTAATAATTATTGCCTGATGTAATGAAATTGTGTCCCATAGATTTCCTTTATTTTTACCCTTGGGTAAGTTTTTGGACTAAAGTACAAAGACAGAAGATTTCAACTGTATACGTGATAGTATTTGAAATCAGTTAAGATTCTTTACTCCTCCAGAATTCTATGATTCTATGAAATTGGTAGGAAATTTATATCAAAGTTAAGTATGTAACTTTATAGTTTAAATTTCAGCAAATCATTGAACATAATAGTCAGAACTATGTACCTGCTGAGAGTTTCAAAACTTTCCTTGGACTATAGTTACAAGGAGTCCTGAAACAAAGGGTTGATGAGAGTAATGAAGTTGAGGTACAAAACCAGAGTGTGTACATGAAGAAATAAGAAAATTAAAGGAGAAAAAAATGTTGGCCAAACCTGACAACTCAACTGGATTATATAGTATCAACCAAGATGATATAGGTTATCCATGACAGAAGACAGAGGTACCAGTGCATGACAGTCTGTAAATGGGAATTTAAGAAATGGAGGATGACATTCCAGTCCAGTAACACGAGTCTTCCTTGGAGCCGGGTTCAAGCTCTATCAGATGTCCTAGCTGTGGTATTGCTAGGACCTTCATAAGGGGCAAGAGAGGCTGAGGGGACCAAGTCACATTACCGCTCTGGAATAGCTTCTCCAATCTTATTTTCAATAAATTTGAAACATGACGTCTGTCTATTTAGGCCTTTGAACATTGTGCATAGTTATAAGTCTTTAGTTTTAGCTCCTTACCTGCTTTTTCCATAAGAGTATCAATCACTCACAGCATATACTATGTCCTGCCAGTACCTTTTGGAACCAATTTAAATGAGAAAAATAAAGGAGTTTGGGAAAAACTTATTTAAGTATGTCTGGTAAATTGTTTTACTATTTGAGGACAGCTCTGGAGACTGAAATACGTTTTCCACTTAGTAGAATTTGGCTTTTTTGTATCAACATTCATGGAAATATGTTGAAATCTTAAATGTAGAGCATATGACTTACCGCTTTTGGTATTACTTGCTGTCTAGAGTGATGTTACTCTCTACACTGCAATATATCTCTGATCAGCAGCATTCAAAATAAGGATGACTTCAGACTACAGTGATGCCTGCATATCATGATTCACAACTTTCTCTCTGTTCTGGATTCTTCAGACTGCAGAGCACGTAGGCTGTAAACCCTTGCTTTTCGTATAGGTCTAGAAAATCACTTTGATTATTGCAAAGTAAGTAGTAATAGCTGTATATCTAAAACACATTTTGTTAAATGTGACTTTCTAAATTTCCAGTATTGTAGTGCTGCTTTTTCTTTTTTTGAAGTTCTGTGGTTTTTTTAGAGCAATTTTAGGTTCACAGCAAAATTGAGAAGGTACAAAGCTTTTCTTTATACTTCGTTTTTAATCTGTGCGTGCACGTGCACTGGCATAGGGATTTTTTTCCTTGAGCTAGTCTGTCTTCTTTAACTTTGGTTCCTTTACAGTTCATTTTCCACATAGTAGCCATGGGATCTTGTTAAAACACTGTGTGTTTTCCTTTTGAACTTAGCATAAAGTACAGACTCTTGAGCCCGCTTTCAGCATTCTGCACCAACTGACTGCTATGCTACCCCACCCCAGCTCCTTCAGCCCTGCTCCGGTTCTCCGGGCTGCAGACACAGAGCTTCCTTTCTAGTATTCTAGCCTGCCAGGTCCTTCCTGCCCCATGGCCTTTGCTCATTCTGCTTCTGCTGCCTTGAAAGTTCTCTTGCTCCTCATTCTTCTTGGAGTAGCCCAAATGCTTCAGAGTCAGAAAGGCCTTCCCTGACTACTCACTCTATCACATCACCCTTGAAAACATATTCTTCTTGGCACCCCCCACTAGCTGACCTTAGCATGTTTGTTTCATGTGTGTGTATATTGTCTCTATTCTCCCACTAGAGTTCACACCTTGAATGTATAGGAAACAGATTGGAGTCAGAAGTTCAAGTGCAGAGCTCAAAGGGACTTCCAAACATCTTTGATAGATAATAAGAAATGCTGAATTTTGTTTTTTACTTAAAATTTTTCATTTTATAAGACTTGGGTTAAAATACAGAATTCCAATTACAGTTGGAACGAGTTACCAGATAGTTTATTATGCGGTTCATGTGCCAGAAATTGCACAGCATGAAGCACAAAATGCTTTTTTGAGGAACTGCACAGCCAGGTAAGAATTTTATGCTAAGCCTATTTCATCCCCACAGAGGAAGGCCTTTCCCTATAAATGAAGTCTTATATTTCCTTTCTGCCAAATAAATGTAATAAACTGTCATCAATGCTCCCCCACTTTATTTCAGTGAGAATGAGCCTCTTCTGCTGGTTGCAGTCACTGTGGCAATCCATTCTTCTTTCTACTACCATTAGCTCTTACCTTCGCTGGAAGTGTGCTGTGTGTTTTCCCTATCCAGTTTACATTGAGTTTCACATAATTCACAGGGATTGAAACTTCACTCGGATGCTCTAGACTGCATGGCCATCAAAACATTTTGGAATATTAAAACATACTTTAATACAGAAACTGATTCAACCATGTGTTTTAAGCTATTGATTTCTTCCATCGTTTGGGATGTTTTTCAGGCATCAACTCTTAGTGGTCTGATTCTCTTAGCACTTTTATTAAAGCATCTTTTAAATATGATATAATAACATTTATATTACTCAGCACCTTTGGCACTCAGAATGGTTTTGCATGTTCTTCTTCTGTTGAATTAATTGTAGGAAAACATTGTGGAACTTGACTGTCTGGCCACTTGCTCCCACATGGGTCTTCCAGACAGGGCCACCTCCACTGGTCACTAGTTCTTAGGAGGTAGTTCTTAAGGAAACTTCAAGTCTGCACCAGGAAAAAAAAAAAAGGTGGGGATCCATCACCTTCCAAATATTAATAAAATGAGAGACAGAATAACAGGTTCTACTTTGAGAATCACTGATGGTGATTCCATCTATAGGTGAAAACATTCCCTCCTAGATAGTAGTTTCCTGACATTTTGAAACGAGGGTGACTCTGCCATCTTAGTTCAGAGAGCTCTCTGATAATAGCCTTCTGGGAAAGGGAGCCTCTGTGACATGTAGCCCAGGAGGCAAGCCTGCTCTGGTAGAAGACGTCTGAGTAGGAAGCCACTCCTAGCCCTTAGGATATTGACCCTAGGGTTCAGATCACCAATGGGTTTAAACAAAGACCTTCAGTTCCAGCTTTTTCTAAAAACAATTCTTCAGTTTGAACTAAGATATTGTAAACACAGGAGGTATTACAAGCCTGCGTTTGCCTGGAAACCAGGTTGTCGCCAGGCTCCAAAGTCATAAAGAAATCATTCCTTCTCTTCTGCTCTACAATGACTGTATAAGGATGGGATGTAGATAGCTAGAAACTGCTTTAACTCCCTTAAGGAAAAGGCAGCTGAGCTTTGTGACTGTGGGGAATAGTTCCTAGCGCCAGGTCCTTGTCTCTTGTTGGCGACCAAAAGGCAGAGTTTATGGATCTCAGTGGAGAAAAGGACTGGCTGCTACAGAATTCACAACTTCATTCTAAACACAACTGGGCATAAATTTTTTTAGATGTTGCCTTTTACAAGTTTTAGGGAATATTTTATTTTACATTCCAGGCACATGCTCTTATTTTGAGCATTTGGGCTTTGCTGGAGAGTGTAGAACCCTAAACACTCAATGTGATGATCTCGGAACCTTCTTCATTTCTTTCTTCCCTTTCTTAGTCTCTCTTCCCACTTCCTTTCACTCTTCTGAAAATTAACACCTGCCAGCGAAATCAACTTTATGCTGCTTTCACTGGAGACTGGTGTCTAAAAATCAATCCTGGCAGCTAATGTAAAGTGAAATTTGGAAGACGCCTGGATTCTCATGGAGTCGTGCAGGCTGAAGTTATTAAAGAGGATTAGGGACCACAGCTGGTGAGCAGATGGAATGCTTATAATTTCACAATCTTAGGTGGCTATGAACCCAAATCTGCACAAAGCCTATTTACTTTTTCTCTAGCTCATTTCACTTCATCCTGCTGGAATATAACGCTGCTCAAATGTGATACTTTAATTATTGTACCTGATGAGTGGTCTGTCACTTAGATGGCATCATTTATAATTCTGATCATGTAGTTTCTTACTCGTTTGCATTTTAGTAACCACTATTTATAACGTACTTAAGAGAAGCTCAGTAGACAGGAAAGAGAAAATAAGACTTTTACATTTCATTCAAAATGAGACTAGTTGATGACAGTACTAATAATGCAGTGTAATTATGGAGAAGACTAGTTCACAGTAATTACAGTTCAACAGTTAAACTATCTGCTGTTTAGAGAAACTCTTGAATTGTTTCCTCAGCTCCTTTTCTGTGTGTCAATTCCCTCAAAATTTTTGTCATGCATGTAGTCAGACAAGTCACATGGACCAGCTGCCTTCATCTGCTTTGCTGTCTAATCACAGACCCCTCAACCCCCCACTTCCCGTGTTCTCTTCTTTGTTTGTTCTGGCTTATTATAAAAATCGGGGGCCTTACACTTGCATAGAGCAATTGTTAGCCTCCGCAGAAGCACAGGCCTGGGCCACACTCTTTGGTCGATTGGTATTTCTTCCACAAAACAAAACGTTTGTGAGACTTTTGCTCACTGGCTATAATAGAAGGTCAAATTAGGAACTTCTTTCTACTACATACAAAGATATTAATCTAGACTTCAGTAGTCATTACTTTATCTAAGGGCAGAATTGGTGTCCACTAGACAGCTTAGCACTTTTTTATCCTTAGTGAAAGACTTCAGAAAAATGGCTGCTCTACTTTGGAGCTAATGCTGAGTGTCTGGAGATAAGGAAAAATAGTGGGAGCTGTAAGTTTAGTCTGGAGACTCTTTACTAGCGGATAGGGAAGAAAACAACACACAGATATTTCAGGGGGTGGCACACAGCAAACAGCTGTAGTTTACGGTCATACGTAGTCTCTGTTCTTTTGGAACCAGTGTGTGCTGCTTCTCTAAAGCCACAGTCAGCTGCAAAAATATTGTAACATGTGTTTTGGAAGCAATTACTGCATAATAGTGTTCTAGGCTCAAAACATCCTGAATGATATATGTCTATACAGAGGAGGGGGTGCTGTGTTGCTGATGCGTTGGCATGAAATAGTCTGTAGAATTATCATGGTCTTTTTTTGGATCAGCTTTTCAAATGATTTTCAGTAGCTTCTTTTTGGCCTTCTAAATCGGCCCTCTGTAATTGGATATGACCTCTTATGGAAGCAGTAGTATAAACACATTTTAACTTCCAGTGTAATTATTTTGTACTGAACCAAGTGGTCTAGTTATGCCTTCAAGCTGGTAGATGTGTTTATCTTGCTTAAGTAAAATTGTTCTCCCCAGCCTTCTCATGTTCCTCTTGGATATATGGTTGGCAGCATGAGAGGATGTTTTCGAAGTCCTCTAAGAAGAAATAGACTGGGAATCAGAAGACCTAGAGTTATTGTGTTCTTTTAGATTTGCCTATGTGATCTTGACCAAATTCTTAAAATCTCTAGTTTCTAGGAATCATATCTAGTAAATGGAAAAAATAATACCAAATATATGTTTGCATATGAATGATACATATTTGTATTATAAGGGCTGCCATAACAAAGTGCCACAAACTGGATGGCTTAAACAGATATTTATTGTCTCACAGATCTGGGGACTAGAAGTCTCAGATCAAAGTGTCTGTGCATTTGGCTTCTTCTGAGGGCTGTGAGGGAGGGATCTGTTCCCGGTTCCTCTCCTTAGCTTGTAGATGGCCACCTTGTCTCTGTATCTTCACATCATCTTCCCTCTGTATTTATTTGTCCAAATTTCCTCCTTTTACAAAATACATTAGTCATATTGGGTTAGGTCCCACCCTAATGACCTCATTTTAACTTAATCACCTCTGAAAGACACTATCTCAAAGACAGTCACATGCTGAGTTACTAGGGTTAGCACTTCAGTACTTGGATTTTTAGAGGAAAACTAGCCAATAACAAGGCCTTACAGAGGGCTATCTAATTATAAATGATTTTATTATATCATAGTTTATGAGCCTTTGAATAACTCTGAGTATTCAAACAATTTAATAAAATTTTATACCAATGGACAGATTGATAGGGGAGAAAAATCACCCTTCTTTTTTAAAACCAAAACTTAAGATTCACCTGTGTTTTTCATTCCTTATGTTAAATTTGCAAGTGAAAAGATAATATATTTTACTCTACAGAAATGAGATGAAGTTTTAGTAGGAATGGATAAGTTAAATTGCTAATTACCAGCAGGAGTAAAGAAATCTAAATTAATCTTTTGTTCAAGGATCAGTAGACTTGCTTGGAAGTTAAAGTTTGAGCAAATAGCAATCTTTACTCAAAAGTGTCAACTGCTAGATGCTTGCTACAGGTGGTAAGCCACAGACTGAGTCTGCCGTAGAGCCAAGTCGGACTTTGTGGGCCTGAGATAGAGAGCAATGCAAAGAATGAGATCCCTCAATGGAAAATGCTGAGCTTTTCATTCACTGGGATTGCAATTGGAGGACTGTTAATTATGGGAAGAAAAGCAACCAGACGGTCACATACTCCTAAGCAGAAAGGAAAGAGGGTAGTCAGGGCAGTTGGAAGCATGCATTAAGACTGCAAAAAAGGGAGACTTGCAAATACTTTTGCAGGTCAAACTTTTCTATTTGGCTGAGTAACTAATTGCTAAATAGGCATAATAGAGTCATCTCAAATGGTTCTTTAGAAATGCATGATTTGTGCACACAAAAAAACTATTATAGAACAGGAAAGCTGGAAAACAACTAACTTGGCTAAACAGAACTAAGGCCTTTAAAAACAACTTGCGTTTCGATTTAATTTTCTGAAATAAAATTAGTGTTTGGCAGATAAAATAAAATTAGTGCTAACTAATAGATAAAATGCTCTATTCTTCTCCAGGATACTGTCCAGAGAGAAATCCAAGAATTTTCCGTTGCTTAATTAGTAATGTGCTTAGTTGCAGTTTTATCGTCACAGCAATGGTAATGGCTTTATTGAGAGTTTTAGCTAGGCAGACTGTTATCTTTAGCTGTAGAAATACTCCTGATTCATAACAAATTCAGGGTTCTTCTGAATTTACTTACTAGGTGCACACTAGTTTCCTATGCAAAAATATAGACCTACAGATTTGGGACACAGTTTTGTCATATGTATTTTTTAATGTAATATTGTGATCTATAAAGATGTCTTCTTTTACAACTTTCTTGTATGATGTATATTTCTTGTTTCTAAATACTTAGAGACTGAAAGAATAGTATGTGCATTTGTGGACAGTGTTTCTCAGCATTTATTCAGTCAGACCCTCAACAGAAGTTTCTAAGCCAAGCGTTGAACTAGGCTCTGGGGAATCAATGGCACCCAGCACAGACATGATTCCTGTGCTCACAAAGCTAACCTTTGCCCTCTGAACTGGAACATGCCATGGGATGTATACTTAAATATGGAGAGAAGGTTTGTGTGTTAAGGAGAAACAGGCTCTCCGCAGAGGCATGAAGGGTGAGAAATCAGCCGGACCAGGAGGGGGAGGGATAGATATGTGCATATTCTGTACTATCTTCTACCCTTGGGTCACTTAAGGTTTGTCACAAATTAACCTCTTACATTATGGTGTTTTATAATAGAAAATTTATTATAATCAGCAAATTAAAATCGATTACCTAGATGAGAAATTGCCAATTTTAATGTAATTGTGAGAGCCATATTTGGAATCTTTTTGTCTCTATCACTCATTCCTTTTTCATGCCACCCCCTCCAACACTAGGGGGACATCTCTTCTGGTTTTTGTTTGTTTGTTTGTTTGTTTGTTTTTCCGTACCTATCTTTTATATTTTTCTCTTGGGCATTTTTATTTATTGTCCAGTTTGGTCCATGACTCAAATAGCTGATTCTTCTTATGGGTCCCCCTATGGGCATGATGAGCTATCGAATATGTTTCAGAGGTTGTAAACCTCAGCTGTTAGGAGATGGAGACCAGGTGAGAATGATTTGTCATTTGCAGACTTTGAAATAGCTGGTATAACAGTTACTTATAGAGCTGGTTTTGGTTATAAATGTAATATTTTAGTTCTTAGACCATTTAACTGCATTTTTAAAATATATGTGCAAAAGATATTCTTCAGGCCTGTGACTATCATGTTTTGAACAAGAAAGGCATCCCATTTAGACAATGGAGATGCCAGCTGTGTGGCTCAGAAAAGTCCTTTATTTTATACAGAAAACAAAATAATTTAAATTTCAAACAATTTAACTTTATCAAAGAGTTAAACTGAGGCAGCAAGATCAATACATATGCAAAATTTGATGTAATTTGATGTAATTTCCTTGAAAATAAGTCGTGACTTCTTTCACATTGACCTTGGATTTGTGGGCTATCTGGTCCTAAGACAGGGGTCCTAATTTGGAAGAAAAATTCTGTCATCAATAGCACCCTCCATATAGGCATTCCCTGCTTGGTGGCCCAGACTATCTTTTCATTTTCGTTTATTTCTCATTTTGATGCATTTAGCACCCAGTCCTTTTTTTTTCTTTTTTTTTTTTTTTTTTTTTTTTTGGATTGGAGCAGATGGTGCTGTCTCTTTTGATTATCTGTTTTTTAAAGGGAAATGTTGATTAGGAGGGATAAGAAATGAAACATGGCCAGATTAAATTGAGAGCAGAAATTACACAATCCCCAAGAAGAGCCGAATGTGTTTTATGCTTTTCTACTTCAAGTTTGCCAGGGTTCATTTTTAAGTTTATAGAGTTCAATTTTGCTATATATTAAAGTGTCATTTAAGATGGTTCTTGGTTTATTGGTTTGCTTTTTTTTTTTTTTTAACTTTAATTTCTGAAAGATAGAGAAATCAGAAATATTTAGATTTATTTTTCTTTCTAGACACATTTAAGTAAAATATTTGGGTAGTTTAGGCTAAATTCTTCTTCATGCATCTAAAGGACTACACATTTTCTTATTGTTGGCCAAGTTGACCTTAAGCCAAAATGTTTAGCAGGTGTTCAAAGCAAAAGTCTCAAGGAAGTGTACAAAGAAGCATAGAAAACAGCTTAAAGGGCTTCCCACTAGCTACAATTGGGACAATTTTAGCATATAAAAGAATAATGGCACTGGGGTATTACAAATTTCATTGAACTTAAAAGAAGAATCAATGAGTTAATAAAGTGGGAGAGAGAACTGAAAAACATAGAAGGAATGATAAAATTAGCAACATTACCAACTATTAATACAGCATCTTCAGGCAAAGATCAGCAGTGTCTACTATAATCATCATGCGAAAGAGGGATGTGCTATGCAACACTGCAGCCAAGTGATTAGATCAAAGTGCTGAGCATCACCAGAAGGTTCAAACTGGCACTGTGTGCTTCCTCATGTGATGGGATGGGAAGTGCATCTATAAAGAATTTTTGCCAAAAAATTTTATCCTGAATTTAATTATGAGGAAATAGACACATAATCCATATAGTGGTGTTGGCCATACGGAAACTGGTCTAGACTCTTCAAAAATATCAGCCTTAGGAAGATAATAAATACAAGGGATTTCTGTTTTAGATTAAAGGAGACTAATGAAACCAGATAAGTAATGCAACGTGTTCCTTAATTAGACCCTGGATGTGGGGAGAAGAGGCATTAAAAGTATTAGAGGAAACAGTAGAACAAGTGAGGAAATTGTAATATGTAATGTGAATTAGGTTGTATTCTATCAGTGTTAGATCTCTCTCTCTCCCCCTCTTCCCTCCTTTCCACTCTATCTAGAAATTATTGGAAGGAAATACCCCAGGTGTGGATAAAAAAAAAAACCAAAAAACAACAACAACAAAACTTTCTGTATAGGTGGTATAAATATTAAAATTCTCTTTCATATTTAATGTGTTACAAAATTATGCTTTCTGAATTCTGTCAGTTGACACAGTCTTGGAAAAGTATTGAATATGCTACTTGAAAAGTTTCATTGTGACATGCCAAGCCTTAATGAAAAAACATTTTGCGGAAATGTTTATAGATGCCAATGCAGAAAGTAGTGTATAAACTTTAATTACCTTTGGAAGTCATTCTATCCTGTATTTAAGCAATTGCCTTCCTGTTACACACCCAGGGAGGGTACCAGCTTTTGCCGGATAATCATGGAGTTGAGCCTTCCCCCAAAATAAAAGAGCTATATCTGGCACAGGTTAGGGCGCAGCCAGCCAGTAAGATGGCTCAAACATGCAGAAAGAAGAAAGGGAAGAACGGGTGCTGGAGTTGAGCTTGCCAGGCAAACACATCTACCTGGTACTTTATTCATTTCTTGTGCAGTTTTCATCTCCGTTTAATTGGATGTTCTTAAAAATGCTAGCTGCTTTTTGTCCAGTTACATGCATATCTATGATTTTTGCCTTGTGAAGTAAACACAAGAATTTTTCTTAGAGAATTTGACAGAAATGAATATAGAATCTTCTAGTATTTCAAGTAGAACCCAGTTTAGTTGATATCCCAGAAGGCAGCTAAGAAATAAACTTTTGGTTGACCTGGGAATCAACAAGGGTATCATATCTGGTGCTCACCCTTCTTATTATGGACACAGACCTAGCACTTAGGGATTAAAATATTTATACCTCAAGTGTAAGACACTTTTGCTTGAAGGGACCCTTTGTGCCTACAGGTTGATTAATGTGAATGTTACCAAATCTTGGGCCGGAGAAGAAAAGAATTCTTTCTACTGAGTTCCAGAAATAACAACAAAAGCTCAGAGGAAATTACCCCCCTTGTCCCATTTACATTCTCTGGCCATCCTCCTGTCCAGCCATGCACTCCACCTGCAAAAGGAATCTATCTCTCCTTTCTTTAAGGTTCCAGAATCTGTTTGCAACCCAAGTTACTCTTGAAAATATTTTTCTAAACTAGAAGGCAACTTTCCACCACATATATGTACCTGCCTGCCGCGTTCTTTTTAGTGTTTAGAGTCTGGTATTCTCTCTGCTATCTTTCAGAATTTCAAATAGAGTAACCACTTAACCAGCTAAATGGCTGGAGATGCTCGTCTTCATATTTTTAGCATCAGGATGATTGACATCTGAAGATATTTCTGGACTAGGCACCTTGGGGATAACTGCATTGCCCTTATATTTTACAAATTTATTCCTTGTGATTTTCCACATTTTTAATATTTGTATTTAGCACCATTAAATGTGGATCATAATCACTAAAGCAATTCAATGAGTATTTTTAATCTGTCTTCCTTCATCCTCATTTATTCTCATCAGCATTTGTAGGTATTAATTGGATATTCAGCTTATTATCCAGTCATTCTTTTTTTCTTCTTCTTCTAAAAGTGGTTATCTCTGTTTGCTTAGTAGTTTTTATGTTGAGTGTTTGCTATTTATTTTAAACCTCTTATCCCCAAATGAGCATGACCAAAAGTTGCATGTTTTCCACACCCCTAATTTATTACACATAATTTGTTAAAGAGATTAGCTAAATCAGCTCCTTGGCAAAATCTGAGAAAGTATATTCTGGGCATATCTGTAATGAGCCTTGTAGATGAGAGCTAGACAGAATGTTATACAGGGAAGTAATGCTGATGTCATCCCACTGGAATGAAGGGGCCAGTCCAACCCTAAATACATTCTATAGTAAGCAGCTAAGTGTCTAGCTGTAGTTCTTTTCTAAGAAGGAAAAAATGTGAGACAAACCAAAGAACTAAATTGTGTATATAAAAAGGGATATTTTAATTAGTTTAGACCTCACGGTTATTCAAACAGTCTGAACTTACTGTTCTTTTTTAGAGCAAACATAAAAACCATTATTTGTGGAAAGTTTAAATTTCACATGACATATATTCTCTCTGTGTGTGGACTGTTTTTTGTTGTTGTTGTTGTTGTTGTTGTTGTTTTCCTTTATTTCTTTTAAATATATTTTCCTTCCTTGTGTATTTTAACTTTCCCTTTGCTATAAATGTTTTATTTCTTAGAAGGAGATTTGCTTTTAAGGGGAGAAAGATTTAAGTCACTGAGCTGAATTTCCCCCTTACCCCCTTTTTTAAAAATATTTCTTAATAGGGTGATTCTCAACCCAGTGGGGCTTGTTTGAACTGGAGACTTCCATCTTACCTCCTTTCCAGGAAATTACCTACCCCCACATGTGTTTATATCTGTCAAACAAAATGCCTTCGCTGCTCAGAGCTCAGAGAGTTCCCTGTATCCTGTTTTCACTGACTAGCACCATCTTCACTGTGAGGAACAGGCTTTCAAATAGCAACGAGAGCGATGTAAAGGGCGGGTTGTCTTATCCATCCACTTCTGCTGGGGTCACAAACCCAACTGAAATAGATGGAAAATGGTTTTTAATCTGTTTGAATTTCATGGTAGCTTGAATGCCAGGAGAAAGAAATACAAAGTTGGCCTGTAAGATTTCCCTCTGGGATTAATATATTTGTTGTAGCAAACCAAAGAGAAGAAGACAAGCCTGATAATAAAGAAAGAGAACCTTGCACCTGAACCATGCATTTCTGCCTCTTCTAGGACAATATTTTATTAATTTGCCACATAGAAGTTTTTTAAGGGGAAGGAAAACAAAAACAAACAGTTCTTGATAAAAAGATATCCACAAGACAAATTATCAGAAATATTGTTTTGGTTTTTCTAAGGGGATTAACTATTATTTTTCTCCTCTCTCAGTATAGAGGGAAGGAGGGAGGGAGGGAGGGAGGGAGGGAGGGAGGGAGGGAAAGTGTTAGAGACACAGAAACAGAAAAAGAAAGCATGTGAGCAAGCAGAAACATACTCTGAAATATGCTCTGTGCAGTTGGGCTCTGAAATTGTTTTATGAAAAGGGTGATAATAATTCAAAGATGACTCCTGGCACAGCTAAATATTGCATAGGGAGAGCTAGGCTGAGGTCTGAGTTAACTCAGTTATTTAGGAAAGCTAGGCTGAGGTCTGAGTTAACCTAGCAGAGTTGTGAATTTTGGCATTTTCACACCAGAGTGTTAGCTTTCATACAAGAGTTTATTTTATATGTGGTAACTGTTGCTTTAGCTCAGTTAAACAGGTTTTATTTTCACTCTTGTCTGTGCAAATTGTGTGCCTGGCATTTATTTACTTTTTTCTCTTAAGTCTGTGGCAGCACAAATGGAAAAGTATTAAATATGTGTGGTGGGAATGCATTTTTCTCTTCTCTCTCCACATTCACCATTTAGAACCTTAAGGAACCAATCCAGTCTGGCTTTGATGTGGCATTTCTGCTGAGATAATTGAGTAGTGATTCTCCTGTCACTACCTTTCCTCCCCCACCTGCTCTTTTTACTTTTTATCTTCTCAGAATCCTTTCTTTTCTCTTCATTCATGGCCCAATTTTCTTATTCTTCCTTTTTTCACAAAACTTCTCCCCAGGTCCAAGGGCCTTTGCTTTATTAATTTAACAGCTTTTTCAGACTTTAAAAACAGCCAACAGCACAACTGTCTCATGGAACTTAGAGGGTCTTTGCTGCTACCTCTGTTTCTCCAGTTCACCTCCATCAAACACTCTACTGGTCTTAACCCATGTCTTCTGCCTCATGACTCCCAGGACTCTCCTACTTTGCCATGATTCAGTCAAAGGTTTAATTTGCTTTGGGACCTTATACTATGCTTGTGGTTCTTGGGAAAACACATCTGCTTCTTGAGCCTCAGTTTCCTCATTAGTTGCTCATCCTCATTCCCCAGTCAACAAAGACACCTTCAGCTATTGTGTTCAGTGCTGGAGATGTGCTGAGTAGACTTCAGTCCTGCCTGCTGCTGTCAAATGGGGCAGAGAATGTCCGTCTTGCAAAAATTATGTAAAAATGAGCAGGATGGTGGTGCATGCACAAGCTCATACCTAGGTGCTCAGCAGTGTCAGCTTTCATTATTATAGTAAGACAGACAAGAAAGGTCATGACCTCATTCTGGGGGTTGTTTTTATCTCAGTCAGGACTTTTTGCTTGTATTCCTGGCTCTTGTCTGAAACCCATTCTTTTTGGTATTATACAGATTTTTTTCCTCTTCTAATCCAACCTGTTCCATGTTTCTTTTTCTGTCCAAAGCATAACTATTTCTTCTGACATCTTTGTTTGAAAGCTGGCTCTGGGGAAGGATCTCTGATTTTTATCTCTCTTCTTTCCTTTCTTCCTTCATGCCCTATATCTAGTACATGGGCCTGAGAATTCTTCTTTTGCAGAGCTCTATAATTCTTCCCTTCTTTCTTGAATAGCTGATCATCTCTGTCCTAGGCTTAATCTTTGTTACTCAAGGCTAGTGTCTGGCTTCTTGTTCTTCTAGGACACTTTCACTGTCAGTCGCACAGAAGCAGCCAGTGACCTCTTTCAGCTAGCTGTTTGGGTATATCTAGCTATGTGTGGGTTTGAAGCCCTGGGACTTACAAGTTCTAGAATAACTGGTGATTGAGAAAGTTTTGTTTTTAACTGAAGCGGTTCTTTATTATAACTCTGCTTCCCCCCACCCCAACAGTTTACTTCTAAGATACATAAGATTTATGGTTTCCTTGGTAGGAGTTTCCAGAAAATGTGATGGTATAAACTCCTTTGACTTTTGGGTATGATCCATTATTATCTATACCTTAACATAATACAGGATTACAAATGAGTTTGTGACATTTGGTCTTTTGAATATGAGTTTTCTTTTGTAATTTTAAAAAATATCATAGTGCTACTAGCTCATTTATTTTTCTCATCAAAACAATGGTAATCATGTTCTCAACAGAATGTCATGAGGGGAAAAATGAAGAACTGATCTTTTTGCAGTTTAGGGTAGTATCAACTAGATGTTCTTATTTCCTTTATGTAGGCTTGGTTTACTGATTTAGCCAACAAGTATCTATTGAGCTCTGATTCTTCAGGGATTGTGCTTGGTGCTGTGGGCTAAATGGTGAGCATGTCCTACAGTAGGTGTCAGAAAACTGCAGCCTGTCCTGTAGCATGATCTTGTGAACTTTTCACAAGATGGCTATTACATTTTAAATGTTCATAGAAACAAAGAAGAATTTGGCAGGCCTATATGTGGCCCACAAAGTTTAAAATATTTACTAACTGGGCAAAAAAGGTAAAGGAGATTATGAGGTATAAATTTTGAGTTATAAAATAAGTAAGCCATGGGATGATGTAATGCACAGTACAGGGAATATAGTCAAACTTCGTACAATGACAGATATGGTTACTAGACTTACGATCACTTCTTAAAGTGAATACAATGTCAAATCACTCTATTATACATCTGAAACTAGTATATGATATGTCAACTATACTTTAATAAAAATTTAGTTAAAATATTTACTATTTGGTTATTTTTAGAAAAAAAAAATTTGTCTACTCTGGTCTTACTAGTATAGTATCTGCCTTCCAGAAGCTTGTATTTTGGCTGGAAAGACAAGTAATAAACAAGGGAGCAAATAAACAAGAGAATTAATTTTCAGGTTTTGATAACTGATAGGAAGGCATAAGCAGGATGTGAGAATGACTGCAGTGAGGCTGGGACAAGCAGTGGGAGTTGAGGTAGGATTCTTTGAAAAGGTGGCCTTGAGGTTAGACTTGAACAATGAGGATGAATAGTCCTATGAAGAGCTAGGCTTACTGACTTCTGACTTCATAGTTCAGCTTCCCCCATCACCTCCAAATGCCTCCTTGCCCACAGAGCTCAGCTAGATGTTGGTTCCTAGGCAGCTTATAGAATCTCTTTTGGATTGTCATTGCCATAGCACCTTCACATTATAATTGCCTATTTGCTTTTATTCTCCCACCCAACCCTCCGACCCCACTAGACTTGAAATATCTTGAAGTTAGGGCCATATGTCTTGGTAATTATATATCTGTAGTATTTAGCTTATAAATTAGGTTTAAAGTTAAATAAATCTATAAACTCAAAATTAGATTCCATCAAGCAGATTTTGGAAATTGGAAGGTTCCTCTAGAATAGGGGTGTCGAACTCAATCAGAGAAGGGGCCAAAATCTAAAATCCAGCCTAAATCTCGGGCCGAATGGTTTACTGAACAGTCATAAACTGTCATTGTGATGGAAACGCAGTGGAGTGCAGTGATGACAGCGCAGTGCGGGCCACATTGCAAGGCCTGGCGGGATGGATTTGGCCCGCGGGCCTTGTGTTTGACACATGTGCTCTAGAAAAACAGATTCTTAAGTTTAAATTCTATCATTTACCTTTTTTTAAATACAGTCTTCCTATTTCTTACTCCTAGCACTTTCCCTATTTCATTTCTAAAACAATTCCTGCCCCTCCCCCAAACTTGCCCATTTCCTCATCTTATTAAAAGACTAGAGGCCCATTGCAGGAAGATTTCTGCACAAATAGGGCTTCCTACGGCCCTTCTTTGCTGCCTTGCTCCCTTCTCCACTGCCTCGCTCTCTCCTGTCTCCACTGCCTTTCTCCCTCCCTCTCCATTGCCTCGCTTCTTTCTCCACTGCTTCGTTCCCTTCTGCAAAGCTTGGCTTCCTTCTACGCTGTCTTCAGTCTTTGCTCAGAGCCTGCATATGCAAATTGACCACCATCCTTTTTCAGGTTAATTTGCATACCACTCTTGATTGGCTGGTGGGCATGGTGGAGGGATGGTAGATCTGCATGTTTCTCTTTTATTTATGTAGATATCATCTTTCCTCTAGTTGATTAATCCAAAAACTAGGGATTATTCTTTATCCCTGATTCTTCTTATTCTCTCACACTTGCCTATCATATCCAACCCTTCGGCACCTAAACCTCTAAAATCAGTCCTGTTCTTATTATTTTTACTATCATCCCTATCCCAGACCAGCCCTATCCTTCACCTGAAGCAGTGTGACAATGTTCTGCTTGGTCTTTCTGCTTACACTTTCCCTTCACATGTCCATTACCCATGCAGAAGCCAATAGAGCTTTTTACACTTAAAATAAGATCATGGCAGTCCCTCTACCTAACTATTCCATCACACTTAGAATAAAAATTGAACTCAAAAGCCTGAACTCACAGCCCTACATGAACTGGCACTCATATCTTCAAACTCACTTCTTCCTGGCCCTCAGCTTCTAGCTATGCTGGTATCCTCCTCCTCCTTCTTGGGCCTTTCTATTCCCTGTTGCCTCTTGAATTCTTAGGTGGAACTCAGTATTAACCTAGTCATCTTTGTGAATGTGTAAGGCAATATAGTAGCTAATTAGCACAACCACAGTGAACTCCCTACCCTAAAGAATCCCTGTTTTTGATTTTTATTATCATGTTTATGGAACCAAAAGTTCATGGTAGTAGGCAAGTGACTGAATGATAACCCTTGGTAAAGGCTTTGGGGAAGGAACTTGACCACCTTATTGACTTTTAATGGTATTAACTGTTTTTCTTTCCCCCTCTTTTTCCATGCAGAGTATGAGTTGGAAGTAAAGAGGGTGCAAGACATTCTTTCAGGAATAGAGAAACCACAGGTATGTCTTCTGGACTTCTCAGCATAAATGACACTTTCTTAAGTGTTTCAAATGTGCTTTTCTTTTACCACATAGTAGGTAAGCAAAAGGGTCCCTTTCCATTGCAGATTATTCATAAACTATGAAATAGTGTTGCTATTAATGGAGCATGAAAATATAGAACAGAGGTCTTCTGTGTAGTCGTAATCCACTGAAATGTCCTCTGTATTTAGGTACTCTGAATGCAACTAAGTAGTCTTCAGAACTTCTAAGGATACATCTCTACCCAACCCTAAGGTCTACAGAACTGTTTTCTTTTAGTAGTTTTCTTTTACCTGTGTAAATGAAGTAATAATTTTTGAAAACCTCAGTAATTCTAAGTATTTTTCCAGGTAAATTTCAAAAAGATACTTAAATATTAGCTGAGAAAAATAAGTCCAAAATATTGAGTGTAATGCCAAGAAAAAAAATTGGTGGAAGTGGTGATATTATGAAGTTTTAAGCTTGATTTGCCAGCTGCTTTGAAATAGAAAGTGAAAAACTCAAAATGTTGATTCAGCCTTTCATCTGAGATTAGAGAGCCAAGTTCTTGGGTGTGTTTTCTAGCTGAATGGGAAAACCTCGATTCTTCATGAGTTTGAAATACTAAGGCTTTTTAACAGAGGAGTCCAAACATGCCTCGAGCTATGCAGATGAGTTTAACTAAACCTAAAAGCATGAGGTGTGTTGGATGAGGGTCACAATGGGGTACTTGTAGAGGAAAGGGGTGTTGATGTTGGGTTGGGGAGTCTGTACTGAATCTGGCAAGGAGCAGATAGCCATTTAGAGTTTTGAGCAAAGAAGTATGCAATCAGGACTGTACTCTGGATGATCAAACAGTTAGTTTTGGAGGAGAGGAGGATGGACCCAGAGAGCCATGTCAGGAATCTGTCACCTGGTGGTGGTGAGAAGTTGTGTGAGGGTGAGGCATCAGCCCTGGCAAGGAGAGGTGAATACTAGAGCCGTTCTAAAGAGAAATCAAGAAGGTGGTATAACTTATTAGAAATCTGGTTTTATGATAACTGAGCTTTCTGGCTTAGATGCCTTGATTGCTGTCTTGTCCAGCAGAGGGACACTCTACACAGGACTCAGTACCACCAGTTCTGCCCAGCCTCATTGTACTTGGTGTGCATTTAATACATCATACTCCATTTACTGTGTCTGTGTCTTTCCCAGCAATCTGTGTCCTCTTTGTGTCTCCATTGCCATTCTCAGACACGTGGAGTTTGCTTTACTAGCAGGCCATCCAGGAGGATAAACACAGTGGGCAGTTGCAGGTATCTGGTAGGTCCATGCTGTGGGGAGAGGGGAGAATGATCAAGCCATCGGAGTGGGCGAGAGCTTTGGGGGTGGATCGAGGCAGGAGTTCAGAAAAGGCTTGAAGGTGGCAGAATCGTAGGAAAAGCTTACATTTATAGTATGGCAGAAAGAAGAAAACTCCATGAGGAAAACAGAATTCATAGTCAGAGAGAAGGCAGAGCAGCAATAGGTTAGTTGACTGTCCCAGATATAGTCACAAACCTCATAGCCCTGTCTCTGTCATGTGTATACACACACACACACACACACACACAGTGTTTTTCTTAGTTCTTTTTTTTTTACTGCAGAAGGGACAGAGTCGATGTTTCTGAGGACCATGTGTCTAGTAGGGTAAAAGTAATATTGAAATGCATTGGTATTTTCCTTGACTCAACATTTATTAAGCACTTACTCTCTGTAGTTTTTAGACCAAAATAGGCAGACAGGCTTCTTTGTATATAGTCATGATGTTAGGCAAATATGGCAGGATTGTCATCTAAGAGGTCAAAGGGTCTTACTAGGCTAAAATCATTTCTTACTGGAGGCTCTGGGTCAAACTGACTTCTTGCCTTTTCAGCTTCTCCTAGAAGCTGCCTGCATTCTTTGGCTCTTGGCCCCTTTCATCCTTATATTTCTTTCTGTGACTCTGACTCTCCTGTATCCCTATCTTACTTATAAAATTGGGCTCACCAAGATAATCCAGGTTGGTCTCTGCTTCACGGATAGTGAATTTAATGCAAACTCCCATTTACCTTGCAGGGTAGTATATTCACAGTTCCAGGGGTTACGATATGTGCATCTTTGGTTGGGGGACCGGATCATTCTGCCTACCATACCATTCCCTGGTACGCACATAAAGCTTTTGGGCCTGGAGCCAGTCCATTCCTCCTCCGCAGCCCAGTTAGTTGTTGACACAACTTTTCTCCCTTCTTTTCTCTTCTTCCCTCTCTTTACCTTTCTGTCTGAAGTTTTTATTCATGATTGTATCTTATTTATCTTTGTGTCTCTCACACCTAGCACTGTTCTTGGCACATTGTAAACCCTTAACAAATATTTGCTAAGTAAATGTATGGCAGAGGGCAGTGGCTGCAGCTGGGTTCTGGCAGGTGAGAAAAAGGCCTGAAGACTGGCCAGCATCAGAGGAGGCTCAGCCAGCATGCTGGAATGTGGGGGCAGCCCATTGCCAAAGCAAGAGGCCTCAGCCTGGAGGGGACAGGCCAGTACCTTGCAGTCTGGTTCTGTGGTTTGGGATCCAGCATGGCCATTACTATCTCTGAGACCTTGGCTAATTTAGCCTCCTTGAGCCTAGGTTTACTCGTCTTTTAAAGGTAGGATTATAAATACCACATAGGATTGAGAAGTGAATTATGTACTATCTACAGAGTACTTGGAATGGAGTTTGGGGCATTTCTCTGCACTTTAGAGCATATCATTAGGCAAAAGTGAAGCTCCCTGCTACACTCTGGAATGTGAAGGAGGGTGTCTGACCACTGTGCAGGGGAAGGAGCAGAGCTGCGGAAAGTTCGGCACACAGTTGCATGAAGGATTTTTGTTCTTAACTTTTTTCAGACACATTTGGCAACACCTCTAAATAAAAGGTAGTATATATTTTTCTTTGAGATTTTGCAGATAATTTGTTTAATGTTAGAAATACTCTTGAAGACTTGTGGATTTCAGTCATCTTTCTAGAATTTTGGGCATCCTGAATTAAGCAAGTCATTTACTTTTTAGAAACCCAGATATTGTAAAGACCCAAATATTTAGTAATTGAGTAAAACGGGGTACATATACACCAGGTGTTTGTCCTGAGACTCTAACAAGCCTTGAGGACTGTACTCACAGCCACCGCTATTCCAGAGAAATAAGCTTGACATTATCCAAAGTGGTATGGGAATTAACCTCTATTAGTACTAGCCACCTCCATCCTAGCATGGTTTAATCCATTCCAATGGTGGTGCTAGATGAAGTCTTCCACATACTGCTGGGCTCTTCGTTTCCGGGATGTAAATCATTGTAACCTGAAATTGTTGTTTCTACATTGTTTCCATCTGCTAATATTTAGCTTATAGAAACAATTACCTTGTTGGCTGCAGAATGAGGAAACTGACCTAGAGGAACAACTGTCCCTGTAAGCACTTCCTTGAGAGAGAAACAGAGCTGAGGTTCTTAGCACTTAAGGAATTATAGAAGCAGATGACTGTGAAACCCCTAGATTTGAGTATCCTTTTTCCCTTTGAATAATGATCTCTTTGACCTTTTCCTTTTAATTTTCCTTTTTGTTATTATTTGTCATGATGGTACTTTAGAAGTGAAGCCAATATTTTTATGTTAATATTTCCTTAACATACTTCCTGATTGGATCAGCAGACCACCCACATAGTAAAATCCAAAGGCCAGACCAAATTTAGAAGTTACTAACTCACATAGAAATGTTTTTAAATCTGACAGTGACAGTTTATTAACTTTATGAGAGTAAATGGCATTTTTGATCCAAATAATATTATTTACATATCAGATGGCCTGGGATAATCAGAAGAGAAGGGGACAAGGAGAGAGTTAAGGATGCAGTCCTGTCATTTCGGAATGTGCTTTTAACGAACAACTTTCTCAATAATAAATACCCAGATAAGAATGATTTCTAAGAATGACTTGCATTTAGAAGTAGATGGTGGTTTTATGAGTCCTTCAAGATACCTTAAAGCAGTTTAATTTAAATAACTTTTATGCAAATTTATACTAGGGACTCACACCACGGACCCTTTTCTGTCACTAGGGCCAAGACAAATGTCACATTGGGTCTTGTCCAGTAATTTTATAATTAGAAATCACCACTTTAATCACCATTACAGAGAGTGACTTCTGTTTGTGGTGGAATAATTAAACATGGGAAGGTCATTCAGTTTTGTGGCTTCTGAACTTCTCTTTTTGGCTAACAGCCATGACAGTCATTGTGGTGATCAGATTAGTCGTGCCCCAGTTCAGCCCAGTAGTCACTGCTCTGAGAAAGTTTCCCCACCAGGAGAGAAGTTTGTGAGCTGCACTGCTGTTCAAACAGAGGCGTGGCCCAGCTGGAATTCCTAGAGTCCTGAATCTCATTAAGGTTACCACCTCCCTGCATACTTGGAGGAAATGCAGATCTAATGTGGAGGATTCCCTTTTACATGATATTCTCCTGAAAGGCACCATGTAATTTCCTGGCATCAGCCTTGAATTAGAAGCCAGTTCCTTGCTCTAGTAGAGACAAAGCCCTCTTTCTCTAGGCTTTCACGGCCTGAAGAAAGGAAACCTGAGGCCCAGGAGTCGGTGAAAGGGAGGCAGCAAGGGCGCACAGGAGGGGTTTGGCCCCATAAACGTGGAAGTAATCAAGGTGGCAGGCTGGCTGCTTAGCTCCAGGAAAAAATTCCAGAAGCCACTGTCCTTTGAAAATGATGCTGAGTTCTCAAAGGGCATTTCTGATTGGCTGTCCTTTGGGAAGACTGCATTTGCACAGGAGTCTGTGTTCAGGTGAATTTCCTCTTTAAGGCTCACTCAGAATCCAGGGAAAAGATGAATAGTATTAGTTGATGCTTCCAGTGTTGTACATCACTGGAAGAAAGGAGAAAGTTAATTTAACCGAGTCAGAAAGGAGAAAGAAAAAAAACCTTCTTAAGAGCAGATGGAAAAGATAGGTCAAAGGGCTGTGAATTGATGGGTACTTGTTCAGCATCTGAAGTGCTTGCTTTTGACAGCTGTGATGTGAACTTACTTCACACCATCATTCATGGAATGAATTAGTGTTACTACTTGCTGTGTCCCTGTCATTGTGCAGAGCAGCACAATTGAAAGTTTTCCAGTACCTAAGCAGCCACCTTTAAATCATAAATTGAACTTTTCATAGCAAAATATCTCTTTTTAAGTTAAAAATCAAATATAACACTTAGTGCCTCAAGATTACTCATTGATGGTGTGTGAAGGAATTCAGAAAATACTCTGGTGCAAGTGGTAGAAATGCTGCCTTAAATGTGTCAGAACAACACACAAATAATCAAGCAAAGCACAAATACAGTGCAAAAAGTGTCCAATACAGATCCCAGCAAAATGTAGCCAGAACTCAAAGGAAATAGTGGTTAGTTCTAAGCAGAGGGCCAGGCAGGACAATGCAGAAACCTTTCTTGAATCTGTCTCAAGCATGTGGGTCCCTGTGCACTCTGTGTCTCTGCTCCGTGTTCCCTCACTTGTTTCTCTCCACCAAATCGGTGCTCCTTGAGGTAGAGGGCATAATCTTAATCCCCTCTATGCCCACAGCCCCGCATAGGTAGGATAGCAAGTGAGGTAGGGTTTAAAGAATAAGCAAAGGCAGCATCTGTGCTAGATCTAAAAGAAGTTTCCTAAAGCCAAGAAAGCAAGGAAGTCAAAAGCTACTAGTAAGTCACAGGGTTTTGCAAGGGGATGGCATTCTGAAGGGGTGTCAGCACTGCATGGGACAGAAGGGGTACAGGGGGGGTGAGGGACAGAGATTGCTAATCTGGAGACTCCAGTTTCATTCTGTAACAGTGTCTCAGATTTTTTAAAAAGGTGTGTAATGCTAGTCTACAAACCCCTGTCAGAAACTCAGACTATCTTATTCCCTTTGATCTTTATTTTTCAACCAACATTTTCTAAGCACCACTGCTCACAGTAGAATATGGCCAGGCCCTGTCTTTAGGATGTCCCACAGTCCAGTGGGGAAAGGAGACAAATGCCATCAACATGATCAGCAATAGTAGAGTTATCAACAAGGTTCTGTAGAAAAGAGGAACGATGATGGGTTAAATACTTTTGGAAAGGCTACTTGGGGATAGCGAGGCCTGGCTAGGCTTTTGAAGGGTGAGTACAGGTTTAATTAAACCATTGGTTAAATATATTATGATGCTATATCTGTACAGATCAGGAATAATATGGAAAAAATCTCCGCTAAAAATGGAAGGAGTAACAGATGAAAATAGAGACTCAATGTTTATTTCCATTTTTAATATTCATACTTTAAAATAATTTTATGTTACATTTTAATACTCTAGAGTCTAGACAGATCAGATAGTGAGAGAAATGGAAGACAAAAAGAGGGAGATTGTATAGTTCTCATCCATCTACAGCCTAATACTCTACAGCTATAAAATATGATCATGAAGTTTTAGCATCTATATGAACTCATAGTTGGTTTATAATATGTTATCCAGAGAGCAACAAAATATCCTTTCTAAAATTAGAACATTAGAGTTCATAGAGTTATTTTATAGAATTAGACTATGCATTAGGTTGGGTTTCTCCAGAAACATACTCTGAAACAAAAGATTGAAGAGCAAGTGGTGTGTGTAGGGAGGTGCACCAGGAAGCACCATCAGAGGGAGGAAAGGAAGGAAGCCAGCTCAGGGTCTGTAAGTGATCAGGCTACAGCGGTGGGCAGCTGGGCTCAGTTCTGCTGAAGATGCTGGCAGATACCGTAGTCTAAGTGATGAGAGTAGATTGAGGTTTTTAGAGTCTCAGACCGTTGTGTTTAAATGAAGTTTTAAGCAGAGGTTAAACCAAAAGGATTAAAGCAGAACTTGAAGAGGTGAACTGTTCACCTCCACACAGGTTTCTACCCCATCATCCTGGACCTTGGTTCCACTTTCCTATCCCTGGGTTCCGGGAAGCCTGCAGAACCTAAAAGGCACAGGGGGTCCTCAAATAGCGTCTCATCGTTCCTATGTCATGTTGCTGAGATGACATAAAAACTTAATTCTTGTTTATATCAATTAGCCTATGATAAGTTTGGTTTTATTGTACATTGTTTCACTTAAAGCTGCAGAACCAATTGACAATGTTAAGTGAGGACTTACTGTCTTAGCTTTGCAGGATAACTCTAAACCAAGCAAGGCTTTGTGACTCCTGCCACATAATGAGATGGGCTTCCTGATCATTGAAATCTTACATTTAGCTTGTTACCTTTAAAAAATTACCAAGCTTTTTACTTTCTGGAGGACTGGGTATAAATTACATAGGACTTGGATGAAAGTTTGCATTATGAGGAAGGATGTTGTAGGAGCTATATTTTGGCCATTAGGTCTTGACAAGAGAGCGCCATATAGGAAGCTTTTGTTTGCTGTCAATAAAACAAAATTATTTACCTTCCATTAAATCTGAGCAAGTATGATGTCACTACTAATAATCACAAAAATGTTACTGGAAGAAGTGTTTGGTTTATGTGAAATGGATTTGAATACTTTTGTTCATGTTTTTCTTCTCAGGTTTCTAATATTCAGGCAAGAGCGGTTGTGTTGTCCTGGGCCCCCCCTGTTGGACTTTCATGTGGACCCCACGGTGCCCTCTCCTTCCCCTACAGTTATGAGGTTGCCTTATCAGAAAAAGGACGAGATGGAAAATACAAGATAATTTACAGGTAGTGTGCATTTTCTCATGTTTCTCTGCTGCTAAATAGTGAAGCTGGCTTCACTAAGGAAAATTGAAAACTTTAAAGGCTTTGCAAACTTTCCTTTAAAGTGTTCATTTTAAGAACTAGTGATAATTAATGTCAAGAGTTCATTTTGTTAGCTTGTCAGAATAGAATTAATGAAAACTTCCCATTAATGTCTATTAGAAAAGCATGAGCATGACATTTAGTTTTTATATACTTTATGCACACAGACCTTTCAGTAGTCTTTTTTTTTTAATTCTACAATATGGTTTCATGGTTATATGAAATAACAATTTCACCATAATTCTTATTCTTCTCAATAGTTTTCCAGCCTGTAGAAAAAATTGCTTTAAAGCATTTCATGCCAAGACTTTCTTAAATTTTTAAACATTTAGCACACAGAATAAGGAATTATCTCCTTCTGCTTTATGGACTCCCAGGTATTAGCCATTCAGATGGTTAATAGCCATGTTCTAAGTGCAATAAAAATCTTTTTTTAGTGTCAAGTTTTTTCTTCTTTATAATTATGGGGACTGGCTCATTTGCAGAGCAAGAAATCAGAGTCCATTTTGCTCTGACTACTTGTGCGAGCACCTCTGGAACAACTGGCCACACAATCCGCACTTGCTGGGGTCTCTCTTGTTCCGTTGCTGTGTCAGTGTGCAGACTTCGTGTCTGTCTGGCTTGTTCCTCATTGTTAACTTGCTCCAGAGGCATGTCTTCTTCTGGACCAAGGAAAGGGGAGGAAATAGGGAGGGAAGGCCTATAGCCACTCACTCCTCTGTCTGCCCAGAGTCCTTCTGTTGTCTCTTCCTGGGATGCCTACAGGAATGTCCTCAGGGTCTCCAACATCCACTCCTGCTCCCTACAGTTCAGCCTCCATACTGCAGCATCTGTCAGACAGTAGCATTGCCCTGTCTGAATGATTCCCTCGCAGTAATGAAAATTAAATCGTACCTCCTTCCTCTGGCTCACAACCATTTGGTTCTGTTTTGAAAACTCAGACTCAGTAGAGACTTTAAAGAAATACAGAGCACCATTTCCCCCAGCCCCACCAAGAACTGAATAGATTGATTCATCAGTGTCAGATAACCATTGCTGGCAGGAGCTAGAGTCTCAAGTGCTGAGAAGGGCTAGGCAGGTAACATAAGTGAGGAAAGCAGAGGTTGGGAATGAGGTGAACAAGAGAGTTCCTGTCTCCATCTAAAATAAGTTGTTGCTTGAAGGGACTGTAGGCCTAGATTTGCTGATTCTCTGGGTGTTTTGTTGTTGGTTTGTTTTATTTTTTTCAAGAAATGCTGAAAATCTGAATTGTTATGTAAACTTTCCTAATCTTAAACTAATTCAGCAAATTAAAAAATCTTTAAAAATACTGTGCAGTTCAAACAATAGTGCTTCAGTGAGGCAAAGTGTGGAGATTGGCCTCCAGTTTATAGCATTAAAAAGTGATTTTTATTTGATATAATTTTAAACTTATAAGACTTAGCAAAAATAAAGAGATATGTGTGCATCCTTTACCCAGATCCACCTGCTATTAAGTAACCACAGTGCAGTTATCAACTTCATAAATTTACCCTGATACAATAATCCATTGGTCATCCATTTCTAGTTTTGTCAGTTGATCTAAGTGAGGTCTATGACTTCATTTCCTTCCCCTGGAGGATAGGATCCTGTCTAGGGTCTGATACTGCGTTTAGTTGTCATGTGTTGATAGCCTTCTTTATTTTGGAACACATCTACAGTATTTCTTGGTTTTATGGCAGACTTCCTTCAAGAATACAGTCATGCCCTTGCACATCCCCCTCACCTTTAAAAAGTGTTAATGTTAATGAACTCTCCTTTATTTTATGCTGTTGCCTCATGATTAAGTTGAGTGTCCGTTGCAATTTCTGATAATGTAGGGTGTCCCCAAAATGCATATACACACTTACTGCTAATAGCTTCATTGATTTTTCTTTCTTTTCAGACAGACTAAACTTTTAACAAAGAAAATTCATTCTAAAAATACTACTGGAAGTTTGAAAATGCAGTTGAATTATAAATACTGCCTTTTCAATTATTCAAAGTGTGTATATATTTTTGAGAGCACACACATTAATAGCTGATAACTCACTTAATTTTCATTCTGTTTCAGGTTTAATTGATTTGAAATAATGAGTAAAGCAAGACTAAGCTTTGAACAAAGAAAAATTATCCACTAGATTTTTTTATGGGGATACATAAGAGATAAAGTTTATGGTACAAACTGGCAACAATTGATGAATTGAGGGCTCACAAATACCAAACGAAATGATTATTGATGCTTGTGATTTCTATTGCTTTCTCTTGAGTTATCAGTAGTGCCTGGACCTGGATGGTCATCAGTTTGAAAAGAGGCATTAACAAAAATATTACTCATTTAAAATTTGAAAGTGAACTGTATGTTATTAAATACTGACTTTATAATCATTCAAAGTGTGCATACATTTTTGGGGACACTATATAAATGGTTTTGTTTTATATAAGAGCTACTTACTGGTATTTATATGTAAGGAAAAAGATTGAGACTTTATCAGGATAGTTGAGAAGCTGAGGTAGTTGGGGTTCCTGCCAAGGTGAGTCTGGGAGCTGCCTTCAGTGGACAGCTGACACCGTTATTTATATTCATCTTGTCATCTTAATTTGCTTGCTTATTTATTTACTTATTATGTATTTACTTTGAAGAAGTGATAAGTGGACCTTTAATAGTAAGTTTAACTAGCCATTTTACGTATTTTGGATGGCATAATTAAAAGGAATCTAATTTTCTAGTTCAGAAAGATAATACTATCAAGTGGGAAAGTTTATTTCTGGTTTAAGGTAGAGTCAGACATAATAGTTCTTGAATCATTGTTTGTACATGACAGTAAGACTCAAATCCAAAATCTGTTTTACTTTTGAAACTAATATCCTTGATTAATGAATAATTTTTCTTTACAGTGGAGAAGAATTAGAATGTAACCTGAAAGATCTTAGACCAGCAACTGATTATCATGTGAGGTAAGTTAGGATCTGAGAATTGAACAGTATTGGAGAATTCAGATTGCTAAAATCAATCATGTGCCCCTTTAAAAGTGTGAAGTTAATGGACCTTACCTAACTCTAAGTTGCAACACCTTGACTCAATGTCATCCATTCATTCTTGAGTGCTCTTCTGTTCTGCCCTCGAGCATCATGGTCGGGAGTACACAGAAGTGCTTTTGGCAACAAAAAGGTAGGTGATAGATTCAACACAGTTTTCAAAATTATTTTTAAAGGTAATTTTTATTTAATATAGTTTTCTAAAATTCATTGTACTGTTGGTTTAATATATATTATTTTCTTTCTAACAAATGGATATGTTGCCATTGTAGGCCATAAATATAACCATATGTTTAACCCATATGACCAAATACCTTACCAGATTTCAAGAACACCTTTAGACCTTTGTTTTTCAAATAAGACAAATAAAAATTAACCCAAATCAGCAAAACATTGAACCTGAATATGTAATCTTGAACTCTTACTGTGATTTTTCTAGAATCTCTACTGTGACTACTCTGGAAGAAGGCCTAGTTAATCTTAGGCCTGTGAAGTAGAAATATAATCTGTATTTTTACAGAGCTCATTAGATTATTTAAAGATGCATCCATACATCCATTTGCAAATAAGCAGCTTTTGGAATGTGATTCATAACATTAAATTTTTTAAAATTTCAATTCAAAAGTTTATTTTGCTTAAGTTAATTAATTGCTATTTGGTCTAGCTCTCTACCTGCCAGAGAGAGAAAATTCGTGATCTCTTTTCGTATTTAAAAAATTATCTCCAGAAATTGTAATTTTATTTAATAGGACACACAACATTTTCTCTTTTTTCTTTAGTTATATATGTGTATATAATGGTTGTATAATAAAATTGCAAGCATTAAACACACATCCTTTATTACACTTTCCAAAGGTTAATTCATACCACATGTTTCTTGTAGTGGGTGGAGACAGGATAGCCTAATAGGAAATACATATTAATTATCAGGACTCTTGAGTTCTGGTGTGATTCTGCCATGAATTGACTGTTTTAACTTTGGTCAACCACAGAATCCCTGTCACAATTTTCTCAGAAAGGTACAATAGTAGGGCTGAGCTCAGATTATAATACCGTATTAGCTGCACAAGTGTTTAAAACTAAGTTTATATTAACACGTAAAGAGCAAGGTGTTTTATATTCAGTCATAAAGTGTACATCTGCTTAGCTGTTGTAGTGTTTAGATGAACTCTTTTGCAACCATCTCTTCCTGTTTAAATAAAAACTTTTTGGGTTTTGAATCAGTTAGCTTTAGCCCAAACACATTGAACTTTTCACATAGTCTGTACAAACAAAAAGATCTGTGTAATTTGTGAAGCTGGGATGATAATAGACATAGTTTAATCATCCTGTCAAATGGTCGATTTAACAATGAACCAGAAAATGAAACACTGTATAGGGAGCCATGTAAATGTTCTTCATTAGTCATTGTTAGCATATGTTTCCTTTTTTCTCCATCTTTTAACAGTTTATTGTTATTGCTTTACTAAAGGTTTACTTTATTAATTTCCTGCTCATTCATGAGCTGATAGTATGGTTTTAAACAAATTTAATTGTCATAAAGAGTTGGTTCTGTATTTACCATCCTGTCTGTTGTTCCCCTTCATTTCTTTTTAACCACTTTTACTAAGGCTTACATCTTGAATAATTGCTCATCAGTTATTTTTTGTTTTTTTTGTTTTTACTGCCATATATTTTGAATACTTTAAACTTCTGGGCAGATAAAAGGAATACTTAATGGATTTACCAAACAGAATAGAAGCATGAGGTGGTTACCATCTAGAGGCCTTAGACCCGGATTCTCTCCTGTCACATCTGGACCCCCGACACTGTGACATATATGACACACACCTGCTACTACACATGCATTCTGAGGCACCACCCACTATTATTTGATCTAGCTCTCTGCCTGCCAGAGAGAAAATTTATGGTCTCTTTTCATATTTAAAAAAAATTACCTTCTAAGAAAAATGTCTACAGCCCAGATTTGTTTTTGCCTTACCTAGTCTATAGTCCATCTAGCTCATTCATTCTCCTTCCTTAAACAGTCTTTCATTTTTCAAGCAAGAGAAGTGTCTTAACACTTACAATCATACTTAGATTTAGCTTCCTCTGCCTTGAATTGCTTTGGCAAGGCAGCAGGACGTAGAATGGAAAGAGTTTGGAATTTGGAGTTAATGGCTTGGTCACTTAGTAAAGGTGTATTCTTAGCAACCCATTTAAACATCTGTGGCCTTGTTCTCATTCATAAAATGAAGATAATGATACCAGCTTCAGAAAGGTGGTACACTTATAAGGTGTTTAAATGTGGTTTTTGTTGTGTTTTTCCAAGGTCATTGAAGGTTTCCAACACTAAAAAGAAAAGGGACTTCAAGATGCAGGTTCTTTGAACCTCTGTATCATTTGACTACATATTATTCATTATTCTTTTGAGGTAAAAAGATATACCATACATGGCACTGGCAAAAAGAAGCAAAATCTTTTTTCTATGGTGTAGTTCAATTAACATTCTCAAAGTTTTAATTCCAGAGATGTAACCTTGGATCAAGACAGTAGCTTCAGCCGAAACCGGTTTGGCTCCATGGTAGAGCATCGGTCTGTGGACTGAAAGGTCCCAGGTTTGAATCCGGTCAAGGACATGTACCTTGGTTGCGAGCACATCCCCAGTAGGGGGTGTGCAAGAGGCAGCTGGTCGATGTTCTCTCTCATCGACGTTTCTAGCTCTCTATCTCTCTCCCTTCCTCTCGGTAAAAAATCAGTAAAATATATTTAAAAAAAAAAAAAAGACAGTAGTTTTAAATTTAATAGTCACATATAAGGCTTCAAAAGTCTGTGTGGAAATAACAACCTAAAAAGAATTGTATTACAGCTGCAAAATGACCAATTATATTCATTGTCATTTTTGTTTATATATTACTAATTCATTTACTTTTTTAAATATGTTTTTATTAATTTCAGAGAGAGGAAGGAAAAGGGAGAGAAGGCTAGAAATATCAATGATGAAAATCATTGATCTGCTGCTTCCTACATGCCCCTTACTGGGGATTGAGCCTGCAACCTGGGCATATGTCCTGACTGGGAATCAAACTGACCTTCTGGTTCATGTGGCAGTGCTCAACTACTGAACCACATTGGATGGACTATATACATTACCAATTTAGAAAGTGTTGCCCTGGTGGACATCTGTGAAGCCAATGATGAAAATGGACACATTTATTTTAGCAGTGTCAAACCTCTTTCATTTCCCTTCCAGTTTTTAATTTTGCATGTTTTGTTTAAGGCTTGCAGAAGTCTTTATTCAAGTCAGTCTTCTGTAGAGTGAAAGGTTTCTTTCTCAAATCATCTACTGAAGTCTCACGTAGGGCTTCTGTCCTTTCTTTCTTTCTTTTTTAATATATATTTTTTATTGATTTCAGAGAGGGAGGTCGAGAATGGGGAGATAGAAACATCAGTGATGAGAGAAAATCATTGAGTGGCTGCCTCCTACACACCTCCTACTAGGGATTGAGCCTGCAACCCAGGCAGGTGCCCTGACCTGGAATCTAACCATATCCTCCTGGTTCATAAGTCAATACTCAACCACTGAGCCATGCCAGCCAGGCCTAGGGCCTCTATCCTTGTTGCTTTTGGTTTGGCTATTCTGATTTCATCCTCTTTACACTGATTCCTCAATATCTTTACATATTGCTTTTCCTGATTTTCAGCTTTTCCTCCCTCTTGTTAATATGTCTTGAGTTTACCAGTCACTTATGTGAACTTGTGAAGCAGCAGTCTCTCAGTCATGGCCTCCTGTCACTGAACTACCTAGTGCATTTCTAGGCAAGAACAGTTCTTCACTTCTTGCCATCTCACTGTTACTACAAATCACTTTTAAGAGACCAGTGATATCCTTGAGACAATGCTGCAAGTCATGTGGCTATGGCTATTTAAATTGCCATGCCACTTAGGCTACATTCTACATGGAAAATTATATCCTGAGACATTTCAGGTTTTAAAGTTTTTTTTCTTTCTCACTTTTTGTTATGTAGTTTTGTGTTTCATTGTTTACATGCCTATTCAACTGTTATTCTTTCTTTCCCCCTGGTGATTGAGCAAATTAACACTCCTCTCTTACGTTGATTTTCAAAATTTTAGATATTGGATCTTGGGTTAGATTTTTCTTAAAGTCATTACTTTTATATTTGTTACCCAGTTCTTATACAGATCTTTTTGGTTTACTATTGTTGAACGTTAAAAAGGAATCAATTTGTAATTGTCCAAGTGTATTTATGCTGTGCATTCATATAGGGCACTGTATCATGTATTATGTAAAACCACCAATACAAAAATCTCGTGTGAGTGCATGAGAGGGTGTGTGTGTGTGTTGAGGAGGAGGAATGAGAAAAATCCAATGAGTATATACATCTATATGTACATAAGTAAATTATTTTTTATAATACTTATACAGAAGTATGTAAGTTTCTATACATAAACATTTATATGTTTACTTACACAAATAAGTATTTATACGTATACAAGGAAAAGCATATTTATCTTTTAATTGATAGTTTTATAGTCAATACTGCTATTGAAATAATCATTTAATTGTGGGAATCAATAATTTATATTTTTATCAATGATAGGATAATCAGGAATTGGAGTGATAGAATGGATAGCAATTTTATGATGAAATTTGAAGCAGTTTTCCAGTTGTTGGCATAAACAACTTGGCAAAGAAGTTGCCCAGAGATGATATCATGTCATAACATTTCCCAGAAAAATTATGTGATGAAACGTTTTAAAAAATATGGTTGACCAGCTCAGTGCAGAGTTATGAAATACATGTTATTGACCAGCAACTGTGGCTCCTAGTATGTTACAGATGTTCTGGAAGAAGCTGGAAGCAAATTTCTGAAATTCTTGGAGCACCTGTTTCATAAATATTTAGCCAGTATTTAAACTGAAACAAATGTGAAAACCAAACACCAGGCTAATTATATTGTTAGGAAAAGGTATTTTTGTATGCTAGATAAATGCAAAAGGAACTGAACTGTTTGCTGACTTATTTAGCCCAGGAAACTAATTGTGCTTCACAAACCTTCCTATCACATGATGCTACTTGGAGAAAACACATCACCATCATGTGAAAACATGATTGCAATATTCTTGGAAATAGTAGCATAATTTCCAGAGAATTCCCTTTTATGTAAAAGTTATTGGTAAAAGTCAGTAGTTGCTATCTGTTTATTGAACAGTTTTTAAAAACATGATTAAGATGTAATCATGATACTTAAATATTATGTCAGATTTTAGGTACTGTATATTTATATTGCCATGTAAAATGGATCCTGTTTCTTTTGTGGACAAACACTGACTCCTAAATTAAATAAACTATAACATGCTTAGAGTTTAAAGACAAGGAAAATAACTCCATGTAGCCCATAGGACTGTTCATCTTCAACTACCTCAGATTTTTTGTTGTTGTTATTAATCTTTACCCGAGGATATTTTTCCATTGATTTTTAGAAACAGTGAAAGGGGGAGGGACAGACAGAGAGAAGCATCGATGTGAGAGAGACACATCAGTTGGTTGCCTCCTACATGCACCCCGACCAGGGAGAGGGAACCTGCAACCTTAGGTATGTGCCTTTGACCAGGACCCGGGCCCTTCAGTCTGAGGGCTGACACTCTATCCACTGAGCCAAATCAGCTAGGGCCCACTACCTCAAATTTTTACTTCTGCCATCAGATTCTTTTATCTTGATTGTCATCCTCCCAACCTGGCTGCCAGGAGCTCCCATCACTCACTTTTCTCTGGCCTAATGAGTATGGATTTCTGACTCTAAGAATCTCATTAAAACGAAAGAACAAACTTGACTGAGTTCAGATCTCCCCAGATAACTAATTGCAGTCTGATAGTACTTTGCAGGCTCTTTCCCTGCCTCCTTTTCCTCTGCTCACTTATCTGGATGGATCTTTAGTGCCAACCGTTTATTATGAACATTTAGGAGCTGTCCTACAATAGTATCATTCCCAAGTGCCTAGTGATTGCAAACTGAGATGCCTCCTGGGAACCTAAGTGAGTAAAGTGGGTTGTGTAAAAGGCATGTGAGTTCTCTGAGCTGGACAGCATCTGCCCATCTGAAGTGGGAGGGGCTCTCAGCTCTATCTAATTACTGCCTTGCTTGCCGAAACTGGTTTGGCTCAGTGGATAGAGCATCAGCCTGCGTACTGAAAGGTCCTAGGTTCGATTCCGGTCAAGGGCACGTACCATGGTTGCGGGCACATCCCCAGTGGGGAGGTGCAAGAGGCAGCTGATCGATGTTTCTCTTTCATCGACGTTTCTAACTCTCTATCCCTTTCAATTCCTCTCTGTGTAAAATCAGTAAAATATATTTAAAAAAAATAAAAATAAAAATAATTGCTCCCTTGCTGGAGTGCAGCTCAGTGTTGCTAGTTTTTAAGAGGAGCCAGAGGTTCCTTTTCTAAAGTGAGAGGTCTCTCAGATTTTCCTCCCTGTTGGCTCAATATTTAATTTTTTATTTCAGAGATAGTAAAAAATGGCAGTGTTTTAATAAACTGTCATATACCCATTACCCATATATTCATTTTCTTGGTGTCCTCATTTCCCTCTTCTAGCCCGTGCAGTTAGTTTGAAATAAAGTCTAGACATCGTGTTATTTCACCTATAAACCACATTACTTTTTTCACACACCCATTCAAAACAAACAAAAATGATAAATTTCTTAACGTCTTTAAAATCCAGAAACTGCTCTCATTTCCTCAGCTGTCCTAAAATTGAGGGTTTTGTTTTTCTCAGTTTGTTGTAATTGGAATTTAAACATGGAGTAAACTTCTCTTTGGCTGATTTCTTACAAATTTCTTTTTTATTATTTTTTATTTTTTTTATTTTATTTTCCCCCCACCATTGCTCTCCTCCACCAGGTTCCCATCCCACCCTCTGCCCTTTCCCCACTCCCCATTGTCCTCATCCATAGGTACACAGTTTATGTTCAGTCTCTTCCCACATCCCCCTCTCCCCTTTTCCCCAAGATTCATCAGTTCACTCCCCTTTCATACCTCTGATTCTATTATATTAAACAGTTAATATTGTTCATCAGATTTTTTTTTTTAATTTCCTTGGTTTTTAGATTCACTTGTTGATAGTTACGTATTTGTTGTTCATAATTTTTATCTTTATTTACTTTCTCTTCTGAAAGAACCCCCTTCAGCAATTCATATAATTCTGGTTTAGTGTTGATGAACTCCTTTAGCTTTTTTTTATTAGTGAAGCTCTTTATCTGACCTTCGATTCTGAGTGATAGCTTTGCTGGATAGATTATCTTTGGCTGTAGGTTCTTACTATTCATCACCTTGAATATTTCTTGCCATTCCCATCTGGCCTGCATGGTTTCTGTTGAGAAATCAGCTGACAATCGTATAGGTGCTCCTTTATAGGTAACTACCTTCTTTTCTCTTGCTTCTTTTAATATTTTCTCTTTGTCTTTTGCTCTTGGAATCTTAATTATGATTTGTCTTGGTGTGGTCCTCTTTGGATTCCTTTTGTTTGGAGTTCTGTGCGCTTCCTGGACTTGTAAGTCTAATTCTTTCACCAGGTGGGGAAAGTTTTCTGTCACTATTTCTTTCAGTATGTTTTTGATATCTTGCTCTCTCTCATCTTCTGGGACCCCCATAATTCTGATGTTGGTTTGCTTGAAGTTGTCCCAGAGGTTTCTTACATTATCTTCAATTTTCTGGATTCTCTTGCCTTCTAGCTTCTGTGGAGGAGTGTCCTCTGGCTCTTTGTGTTCCAACTCTTTGACTTGATTCTTGCGATCTTCCATTCTGTTTTTAAGACTCTGTATAATATTTTTTATTTCAATCAATGTATTCTTTATTTCTTGTTGATCCCTTATCATTTCTTGTTGATTCCTTATTAATTCTAGTTGATCCCTTTTCATATCCTCATAGGTCTTATCCATCTTTTCTAGGAAATTCTTGAAAAACCTTATAAGCGTACGAGACCAGTTTAGCTCAATGGATAAAGTGTCGGCTTGGGGACTGAAGGGACCCGGGTTCGATTCCGGTCAAGGGCATGTACCTTGGTTGCGGGCATATCCCCAGTAGGGGGTGTGCAAGAGGCAACTGATCGATGACTCTCTCTCATCGATGTTTCTAACTCTCTATCTCTCTTCCTTCCTCTCTGTACAAAATCAATAAAATATATTTAAAAAAAAAAAAAAAGAAAAAAAGAAAAACCTTATAAGCGTAGATTTGAACTCTATATCCAGTCGCTTTTTGTCCTCCATTTCTTTCGTTTGTGATCTATTTCCTTGTCTCGGCATTTTCGCAGCTTTCCTGAGTTGGTAGCCTTAAAAGTCTCTGTGTTCTGCTTGGATGGGGTGGGGGTTCAGGGTGGAGCCTACAGCTTTGGCTTCCGTCAGCCCACCCTATGCGGGTCCTTCAGTACTCATTGCAAGCGCCTCTGAGAGAAAGGTGCCCTCGATTTTCGCCTGCTGCCAAACAGTCTATGCTCTCCCCCAATGAGCCCGGTATTGGGGTTCAGTTCAGTTGGAAGTGGAGTTGGAGGTGGTGTTCAGAGCAGTCTGGAGCCCCTATCTCCTTCCCGCCAGGGCAATCCCATGGCACAGCCAACTGTCCCTTCTCTGCTCCCCCGGGGTTCCGCCTTACAGCCCAGCTCCCTATGGATGAGCCTGGGTCCCCGGGGTCTGGCCTAGAGGTGGGGTTCAGAGCAGTCAGAACTGGGGCCCAGCACAGTCGGAGCTTTTATCTCCTTCCTGCTAGGGAACTCAGGCAGTCAGCCGCCCCTCCTCTCCAGCTCCATCCTCTCCGCGCAGAGCGTGTCTCCATACCTTAGGCTTTTACAGCTCCTCGTGCTTCCTTCTGGTTTTCTCCTTGCTTCTCGTTGTAGAATTTCCAGTCAGTCAACTTTCCTGTAGTTCTGGGTAATGTCCATTTTATAGTTTAGTTGTATTTTATTGAAATTGTTGTGTGCAGCTATGGCTAGGTGTTTACCTGTCAGCCATCTTGGAACAACCTCCAAATTTCTTTTAAAATATAGGTTTTCCCTCCTCTCTTTTTTTCTCTCCTTTTGCAGTTTATTTGTTGGGATAAAGTTTTTGGTCCTGCAGAGTTTTCTGCAACGTAAAGCAGACAGGCTGCATCCCGGCAGTGCTGCTGAGGGTGATCTGTGTTCCTGTTGGTGGAGAAGAGGCTTCAGCAGATATAGGCTGCACTTTTCTGGCAAGGATATCGTGGACAGTGGCTCGGTCTTTCATTAGAAATGCACATGTCTGCTTTTCTGCTTTGTGATAATCACTGCCTCTATTCTTTAATTCATAGGTGGCTCTAATATTTAAAAACACTATTTTGCATTGCCCGCCCCTATGTCTTGGATGAGCTGCAACCTATAAGCCATTCTGATCTACTAAAGTTCAGGATGAAACCCTTCCCTTGTCTGGAACTTTCTATGATTCATTGTAAGTTACTTCCAGTTAGGCTGACCTGGTACATGAAAATGATCTTGCCCAGTCTATCATTCAGTTTTACATTATCCTGTGTCTACTCACGGTGAGGGCAAAAAAAAAAAAAAAAAAAAAAAGAGCATTTCTTTTATCACGTCAGGTGGAGAGCATCCTAATGATAAAGCATTCTTTATTTGGATCAATGTCATGGTGTCTGTCCTCCATAAGGCAAGTCAGTCAAATATCTAGTGAATATGTATTTAACCTTTTAGAATTTTATTACTATGGGATGGGGCACAAGTAGGTTTACAATTGTTCGTACAGAAAATAATACAATAATAAATAAGTAATAATACAAGTATAAACTCTGTGTCTTACATACTCCATTTTTCCATAAATTTCTCTAGTTGTTTTTCATGTTGTAGAATGAGGGGAACTGGGCTGGGGCATTTAGAGAAACATTGATTGCAGGATGAGAGAGCACAGCAGGCAATCCAGTGTACCGGTTAGACTTCCACAGTTGAGTCCAGCCAATCTAACTTCCTAGCTGGGTAGCATTGGGACATTTACTTCATCTTTCTAGACTTAGTTTTCTTGTCTTTAGTGGGAACTCACAAAAGGTTGTTATAAGAATTGGGGCTTGTCCTGGCTGGTTTGGTTTGGTTCAGTGCATAGAGCATCGGCCCTCAGAATGAGAGGACCCAGGTTTAATTCTGGTCGGGGCACGTACCTAGGTTTCTGGTTCGATCTCCAGTTGGGGCACGTACAAAGGACAACCAGTTATGTTTCTCTCCAATTGATGTTTCCCTCCCCATTCCTCTCATTCTAAAAATCAATGAAAACATATCCTCAGGTGAGGATTTAAAAAAAAAAAGGAACAGTGGAAAGGAAGATGGTAAAAGTCAACATAATCTAGTTTTTGTTCTTTGAAAGGCAAATGGTTTTGTAACAGCACAATATAAGTTTTTTTTCTGGAGATACCAGCACGCATGTTCAGTGTTGAGCCAGGTGTTTTCATGTGCAGAGTGTACATGTTTAATGCTGGTACCAGGTGCAAGAGTTAACTCCTCATTGGTAAGCTGCACCTATACCTTGTGGTTTTTTCAAATTAGAGATGCAATGAGCAGTGGGAACCGGTTTCTGTGTGTAAAACTTATGTATTTCTACCTAAATATTTGCAATGTTTTTCAAAGATGCCCTTGTTGTTTGTACTTTTTTGCTGCCTCTCCAACCTTTACTCTCATCACTGCTTCTTGTCTCTTTTCACCAACTATTTATTTTTAGTTTTTTTTCCAGATGAAATCAACTGGAGAGAGACTTGTTGGTTTTTAGAATGTATATTTGGAGACCTTTCTGGGAAATAAGGATATTTTCTTATTTAGCATAGATTTTTTTCAGTCAGTAGACCTTGCCTATTTTAAATGGGGCTCGTTGGTTCTTACCATTAGCAGAAGGAGAGAGGCATGTTCCTTCCTGGGGTGATTATCCCCTGGGAATGCTGACCGTAGTGAGAGCAGGACAGGGCCACCAGCGAAGAACATGAGCCGTGGAATGTACTACATAAAATCTGTTTCTCTGTGGAAAGCTCAGCTAACAGCCCTGGTCTTCTGTGATGGGCCGGGGCCCACTGACTGTACTTGTCTGCTTTGTTTCCAGGGTATATGCCATGTACAATTCCGTGAAGGGATCCTGCTCTGAGCCAGTGAGCTTCACCACCCACAGCTGTGCACCTGAGTGCCCCTTGCCACCGAAGCTGGCGCACAGGAGCAAAAGCTCACTGACCTTGCAGTGGAAGGTGGGTAGCTCAGTGTCGGGAACAGGCTGAGGTCTGTAGCCATTTGAGACATTTATGTAGCGCTGTTCCAGTTTGGTGATGGTGTTTGGTTTTCTCCATAGTAACTATCTGAAATAAAATACTATGCTATCAGAAGTTGCCAACTCTCTGAAAGGAGGTGAAAGAGAGGACTGCAAAACCAAGCCTTAGCTCTGTTTTCAAGGGAATCTGGAAAATTTCTTAGGATTATAAGCGATACACTATAAGTGATATAAATACTGAAAATAACTAAAATTCATCACTTTTGAATGGTTTTCATCACTTTCTAATTCACCTCAACAAATATTTGAGGATTTCAGTAAAAAGTTTTTGTGAAGATTTATAGATAACATAGGTTCACAGCGCTGTTGGCTTCTTTTAGTGGCGATTCTGAAATGTTTAATACTTAAAACTGCCTAGGGTGATTCGAATTCTAAATGACATTCATCAAGATTTTACTAATTTTTACTTATTAGATCTTATCAGTCAGGATTGCTAATTATTTTTAAAAGTCCAAATCATATAATGGTTCTCATGAAATACCATTTACTGGCTACAAATGATTCTTGCCAAAGAGAGGCCCTTCACGAATTTAAAGAGCTTATTAGTCAGTCATACTTTTGTGTTTGCAAGCAGATGATAGATTGTTATTAATCTCTATAGCAATTATTTCTTTATATGAATATTTTAAAATACAGTTTAAATGTAAAATTTATAAAAGGAGAGAGAATACGAATGAATGGCATTTGGGGAGAACATTAACATGTGCAAGGAATGAGACGGTTAGTGATAGTCGTTATTGGTAAAGAAATGTTTTGTTTTCTTGTTCCTATACCAGAGGGTCAGGTTTATCTAGGAGGCGGGTAAAAGCAGTTGAGAGCAGTGGTCAGCACAGAGCCTGGCCGCCTCTAGACCCCTCTCCCGTGGGCAGCTGCGTTCTCGCTGCCAGTGGCCCACACCGAGTGTGTTCTGTGGACAAGGGCAAAGTTTAAACTGGCTCAGAATCTGAACTATTTTATTTTCCTTTCTGGCTTCCAGGGATAATCCAGGTCAGTGATTCCCCACCTTTTCAGAGTTTGAACACCCAATCGGTCATTGTTATTTAACTTCTTGGAGTATACACATCCATTTTTAAATGTGTTCTATATTTACACATATGCATATGTAAATATATCTTTAAGTAAAGAATTAAAATTCATTTTCTTGGAAAATATAAGAATCCTTCCTAAGAATATCAGAGGGACCCAGGGTCTCACCTAAAGTTGGGGATCACTGATATGTGCTCTGCTGAAAACCTAGCTTCAGTACAGGTTTCAGGCAGACTAGCTAGCAGCTTAAGGGAAAAGTTTTCTCTTGAGGAAAGTGTTGCAAATGTTTTTTCTCCCTTTAATTGTGAATCAGAAACCGCCTCCTGTTCCTTTCAGCCATGTGCAAACTTGAAAGTTCTGAATTTAGTTCAGTTTTTATTCTAATGTTCTTAAAACAGATTTCCTGATCTCAGTCTTTGGCTGCGGGAACAAGGACAGGGGACCATGCTCCGGCTGCCCACCTATCCTCGAATCCACAGACACTGAGAGGGCTCAGTCATGGCAGACAGGGTGGAACCAAACCAAAGTTGGTATTCCTACCTTCAAGGATTCAGTGGCTCTGGTGGAGCAAAGAAACTACTAAGAAACAATTTCTCTACAGGCTTATGAGCCGTTATAAATGCAGTTCTCTAAAATTTGACCCCTATCCATTAATTTTGAGCATTAACCCTGTCCACAAAAGCCTAAAATTGCAGTGCAGTAGAACATACAGCACTCACCTGAAATCTGGGTCTGGGGACTCAGAGATTATATGACTGAGCAAGAGGAAGGAAGGAAAGGAGAAGAGTTTCTGTATTAATTTACCTAATATTTACTGAGTCCCAGATGATGTTTTATTAACAATAATAAAGCAACGGCTGCTGTTTACTGAGTGCTTCCTATGAGACCACGTAGTTTAGTAGTTGATTTACATATATTCTCCCAGTTACTTATCATACACATTCATTCTTGGAACAATAAATTAAACATTGATATTAAGCAGCTAACATCAGATCACAAGTGACAAACAGCCGAGCTGGGCTTCAGATCAGCTCTGGTGACCAGGCTGCCTTCTGCTAGAGGCAGGACACTGCATTGTGGGAGCTCCTGTTCTTTCCTGGGTAGGAGCCAGGCCCAGGTACCTTCTCTCTCTCTCTCTCTCTCTCTCTCTCTCTCTCTCTCTCTCTCTCTCTCTCTCTCTCTCTCTCTCTCTGTCATCTCTTCCTCCCTCCTTCCCATAGATATATATATATAGATATATATATATCCCTCCCTCCATATCTATCTCGCTCTCTCCGTCTATCTCTATCTCTATCTCTCTCCCCACTCTACTACCCTGGTGCCGTGAAGAACCCCAGTGCTGCACTGCCCTCTGGCAGGTCTAATTCTGCAAAACACTATTCTCTGAAGTTCTCTGCTCCTCTGCCCATTGTCCAAGGCCTGTTTTCTCAGTGAAGCAGACCTTTTTTTTAAGAAAAAAGCAAATGATCAGACTTCTTTTTGCTAACTTGTAAGGTCTAACAGTCTCTGGTAATCTAGTCAGAGGATCCCATTTTTCCTCATTTCTGTTTAAAAGGGGGGCAAACTTTAATACTATAGAAGGCATTCTGATCTTAAGCACTTAAAATATAGATTCCAACTCTGAGCCCAACTGGGTCAGCTCTATCCTCCCAGACCCTAAGCAAGGCCTTTGTTTCTTAGCTGCCTTATTTCTCCTCTACTCTTGAACTTAAAGTTGCCTCTTAAAATTGTATTCCCTAGCCCTAGCCAGTTTGGTTCAATGGATAGAGCATCGGTATGTGGACTGAAGGGTTCCAAGTTCAATTTTAGCCAAGGGCACGGTCCTGGGTTGTGGGCTCAATCCCCAGTAGGGGCCATGTAGGAAGCAGCCGATCAATAATTCTCTCTCATCATTCATTGATGTTTCTCTCTCTCTCTCTCTCTCTCTCTCTCTCTCTCTCTCTCTCTCTCTCTCTCTCTCTCTCTCTCCCCTCTCTCTCTCCTCTCTCTCTCTTCCTCTCTGAAATCAATAGAAGTATATATTTTTTTTAAAAATTGTATCCCCAGAGGAAATATGGCACCATGTGGATGTAAAGGTAGAGATGGTAGAGAGGCAGCTTTGGCTATCTGTGGAAATTATTTCTTAATAGTGGGGGGACTTTCTGTACAGTTGACTTGTATTAAAATTGGTTTGTGATAATGAGTGACCAAAGAGATGCAGGAGCTTTCCAGGGTTATAGGATAACACTAGCATCAACATTGTATTTGAACTTTATATCTGTGAACAACTTTCTCCAACCTCTTATATTGTTATTTTTTAGGCACCAATTGACAATGGTTCAAAAATCACCAACTACCTTTTGGAATGGGATGAGGTAAGCTTGTTTTTACATTCATCTAAAATGCTATCTCAAAAATAAAATTTCTGAACAACTACCATTTTATTTCTTTATTCTTTTGTAATATTTGCTAAACACAGTAAAAAGAATGTAAACAGAGAAAATTTAAGCCAATAGTTATTGACTGAAAAATGAAGATGGATGGAAGTAGCATAAAGACTTGTGTGTTAAAACATATTTACTTGGCTTATTTGCAAAAAAAAAAAAAAAAGCTACTGAAAGAAAAGACATGATCTTCATTATTTTTGGGTTCCCAGTGTCTAGCCATTCATTAATTAGTATGAAAAATTTATTGTTCTGTCATCTTGACTGTATCTGAATGTCCTGTGTGCACTTTGGTATTGTATAGCTGAGTACTTTCTGTGGGAGAGTGGAGAGCACCTGGAGGTCTCACTCTGCCGACGTGTGTTACCCTGTCGGGTAGAGCATCCTACAACAGGTGCGCCCCTTTGCTGTTTCTGTTGCCAGAGGCCCTTGAAATGGTATTCGTGGTGGAATCTCCTCATCTTGAGGCCACTCTGTGCTGAATGGAGACCCAAATTCATTTCTGGTCTTGCTGAGCTACTAACAGGATCTCAGGCAGGAAACAATATAGAGGACTCTCCTCTCTGAAAAGCAGCTGTGCTTTTTGTACCCGGAGGCATTAATTCTATTCATTTCATTTACCCTTGCTTTAGTCTGTTTTTCTGTGACTGAGCTAACAGACTAGGATTTTCAGACTAGAAATCAAGTTGCCTAGTCTTTGCAACTTAAATTCAGGGGACTTTAAAGTTTAGAACACAGGCTTAGGCTTATGCAAAAAGTAACTTGTCAGGTGAGGAAAAAGTATTTTAACCAAATATAAAATGAAAATCAGATGAAGTTCTCATGATGAAATTTTGATGTGAAAGGGGGCGTCCTTCATCATTCCCTGGAGAAGCGTATTTTCCCATCTGGGTTGCATCTGAACAGCTAGAGTTGCAAGTTACCAAAGACAATGGTCTTTTGTTCTGAGGATCCTCGTGAATAGTTCCTGTGCACAGATTGGTGAAATCCCAGGCGTAACTGTTACATTTTACAGATCAGGTGGATTTTGTGTTAAGGTGGTTTGATCGGAACATGAAACCACCCCTGTGGCCCTTGTGGAAGGAGATTTTTATAGGCAGTCAGGAAAGGAACTATCTTCCCCCACTCTTCCTCCCTAAGGGTGAGTGGAGGTGGAATGCAAGTCTGTTCTAAGTGTGTTGCTTTGCTGCACAGACCTGATGATGGGGTTTTTTTTCTCATAATTTAAGGTTTACCAGTGAAGAGGAAGCTTTTGTTCATTTCAGGAATCTTCTCAGGGCAGTGTGTTTTGCTCTTCTCTGACACATAAGTAGTGTCAGAGGAGTTGAGTGCTTGAAATGGTAATGATTGGCTTCCTCCCTTTTGAATCTGGGTTGGGTAGTGTCCTGGCCTGATGCTGGGAGGAGATGTGCCGCAGCCTTAGATGAAGTGGAGAAACTATTTCTGATGACATCTGTAATCAATAGGACCTCCTATGGACTAGTGATCATGGAATATTAAATGGTTTATTTTTGGCCTTCTGTCTTAAACCTACTTGCTCTCCTTCCATCTTTTCCTTATTTTCACCTTAATTCTTCTGCCTTTCCCTTCCCTTTTTTCTCTCCCACCTTATAATTCCTGCAGATGAGCTTTATTGGAGATTCAGGTTCACTGATCCTCACCTACCATAGGCCTTTTGCCAACACAGAAACCCTTTTTTCTATGGAATAATATTCACCTTCTAGAAAAACTCTGTAAAGTCTCCCTTGATAATGGGATAACTGAAAAAACACCTTAATGAGGAGATGGTGGATTCCATTCCAAGCTTTCAAACAGGTCACTTAACTTCTATGGTCCTCAGTTAGCCCTTTCATTTATGTATACTTAAAAAAAAAATACATTTCTATTGATTTCAGAGAGAAAGGGAGAGGGAGAGAAAGATAGAAACATCAATGATGAGAGAGAATCATTGATCAGTTGCCTCCTGCATGCCTCACTCTGGGAACCAAGCCTGCAACCTGGGAACATGCCCTAACTGGGAATTGAATCGTGACCTCTTGGTTCTTAGGTAGATGCTCAATCACTGAGCCACATCAGCTGGGCAGTTAATGTACACTTATACTATTTAGTCTTTCTCAAATCTGGTTAGTAGGATTGCACCTTCTGACAAGAGAATATTTTGGGATCCTTTTCACTGCTGTTGGTCTGTTTATTGATCATTTCAGCATTTATGGAGCATAGCTCTCAGTTCATATACATGGCATGTGAATACTGTTCACTGTTGTATTGGAGATCTATGACATTGAAAAGATAGTGTCCTTATTTGGATAGCTGAAAAAGCTAATGTAATGCTATCCTTCTATACTTTTGAACAGATACAAAGAAACAGACTTAGGAACATACTTCTCTAATTGTTCCATCCATTAGCTTCTTTGTTTTATATCTCTTTCCCTGTTTCCCTAAAAAGATTAAAAAAAATGGTATCATTGGATTTCCTGGCAATGAGGAGAGTACAAGCAATAGTAACCAGTTCATTCCTGCCCATTCTATCATTTAAAAAGTCAAGTTTCTGATAGTCTGTGTTTCTAAAATTCTCAGCTAAGTTGGTGACCAGCAGGTCTGAAGGCAGGTGTGGCTCTCAGGAGGAACAGAAACAGAACCATTATAGCACAGGAGAACCCTGTATACCACCTCTCCTAAACCCATTACCATTAATGGCAAACCATTGCTCTGTAGAAGTCACTTGGAAGTCACTCTTTGGGTTCTTCAATTCATAAGAACTGCTTTTGTCTATTAATAATTGTAACTAGGCAATCCCTTAGCTTTTTAATCAATGTGGGCAGTCACTGTGACTATGAGATGGTAATGAGCAACTAAAAATGAAAGCACAGGTGCCCTTCGCTTTTCTGCATTGGCCATCAATTTCAGTTTCCCCCCGAAACAGAACAGTTTTCATAACTTGGGAAGGTGTGGCCTTTGCTTGCCATGTCTCTGTGCCGTGCTGACTCGGATGAGTTTTAGTATATAGAACCTTGGAGCCTGTCAACTGGCCTTAAAATTTTGTAGATCTTCAGCCCCTGTTTGTTGCTCCAGGAGACCCCGTTGTGAGCAACAAAGCAGGAGACCATTTTCAAGGCCGTTTTCTACATGGCTGTTGACAGTCATCATTGCCTTTCAGTTTCTTTCTGCTGACAAGGTGCCCCTGCCCCATGTTTAATCTAGTGCATGTCATCGCTACTCTGAAGGCTGGCAGAAAGCAGGTCTGAAACCTTGTGATGGTTTCTTTCTTCTGCTAGATTGGATTATTGCACCTGGTGCTACTTTAGAAACAAACAACAAAAACACTTTTATGAATTGAGTTTTAGTTTAATCCAGAATTATGAATAGCATAAGAGTTTCTTACCATTTTAATAGCAAAACAATGCTTAGATGCTAGATTTCTCATAGAGATAGTGCTTCCAGCTCTATGGACCTCCCTGAGCTGATCCCTGTAACCTGCCGTCCCCTCCGGCCACTTGAACTCGGACCTCTGTTGCCTCTTTCCTGGATGATATGTAGAGGTGGGAGTTTTTCTCCAGAAGGAGCTAAGGGGGAGGCTCAAGGACATAGAGGCCTCTAGGGTAAGGATGGGCTTTTATGAACAAGAATCATGAACCTCTGCATAGATTTACATATAAAGCCTGCCCAGTCTGGTTTAAAGGATGGTGATCTGGCCTTTTCCTTGAAAACTTGAGTAAAAGGGCAAATTTCACAGTCAAATAGGAACTTTTCCATTTTAGAAAACATAAATTCCATAAAGGAAGTATTTATGGAAACTTAATTTGTTGTGAGTTCTACTCCTAAGACATTGTTTTAAATCGTGCCGTGCAGAATCCTAACTGTAGCTACCATGTTTCCCCGAAAATAAGACATCCTCTGAAAATAAGACCTACTTACAGATTTCCTTCTGAGTGAAATATAAGGCATCCCCCCGAAAAGAAGGCCCCCCTAGGCTAAACATGAGAGATTTGGTCCACTGATTCTGAAAGAAATGGAGTCACAAGAAATTCACCAGGAAATTCAGGAATTGGATTGTTATGATGATGTTCCAGAAGATGATGACATGATTATCATTGAATAAATGAGTAAATTCTTGATACTGTAGGATTCACAGTTTGTCTGGTTTGTGTTAACAACTACCGTACTACCATACCATATATAGGTAATAAATTTCCTTTATTTTCTTTTAACAATAAATGTGTACCGTATTCTTCTTCATGGAAAAATAAGACATCCCCTGAAAATAAGACCTAGCGCATCTTTGGGAGCAAAAATTAATGTAAGACACTGTCTTATTTTCTGGGAAACAGGGTAGTTACTCAGCAAATTCTGGTCTTGCTGTTAATCTGTGGCATGGATTCATAGCAATGAGATGTATCAGTGGCATGGCATACGCCTAAAGAGATATGGATTTGTAATCTCTGCTTTGTCTCTAACTAGTCAAGCAAGTAATTTAACCCCCAAGCCTCAGCATCTCCACCTGTCATTTGTCACGTAGGTGGGTAAAGATTGAATGAGAGTCAGTGTAATGATTATTTCATGTCACCTAGCACAAGTTGAGACCTGGAATAGGAAAAAAGTCAACAATTAGAAGGGACTGAATGAAAGGAATGGGACATTCTTCTGTTGGGAACTTGAACAGGAACCCTGAGATTAGTGCGTCTGGTTTGCACTAACCAAAAACGGACGTTAGCGCTATATATAGATGTTCATTGTCACTAGCTTAGTTTCTGAACGTAACTGGTAGGGAACATACGAAAGAACTAGTAAAATTGCTTCATGGGAATGTACTAGTGGAGTTCCCAAGAAGCTTCCTCATGTGTGACTCAGCTAGCCCAGAAACGCATTTCACACATGGCTTTCCTGGTTACTAATGAGCCGGCACAGCTGTAAAACAGTGGACTGAGAATAAATAAATACTATAGAAATTGAGAGGTATATAATTTGAAATAGAAAGAGCAGAAAAGGCCAGCAGCAGGTAGAGTCCATTTGCCCCAGGGCATCAGCAAGCCCGTGGTGCCCAGTGGTCCTGCTGCAGAAACCTCTGTGGCTGCCACTAACTGGACATATAGTTCAGGAGAAGCCTCCTTAGCTCATTTAAAGAATTGAGCTAGCCCCGTGGTCAGCAAATTGCAGCTCACAAGCCACATGCAGCTCTTTGGCCCCTTGAGTGTCGCTCTTCCACAAAATACCACGGTCTGGGCGAGTCTATTTTGAAGAAATGGTGTTAGAAGTTTTAAGTTTAAAAAATTTGGCTCTGAAAAGAAATTTCAGTCATTGTACTGTTGATGTTTGGCTCTGTTGACTAATGAGTTTGCCGACCACTGAGCTAGCCCATAGGAGGTACGGAGTAACCAGTTTATTAATCAGATACCTTTAATTTAGGAATTAACTAATTAGTATGGATCATCTTTCAGAACTATTATTCACTTCATCCAAGTGAATTTGCAATGGCTTTTCAGGTTAGACAGCAGCTGTCCCTGGGAGAGCCTGGAGCCTCCCTGAGGACCACACAACTGATGCTCTGGCTGAGGTGCCATGTGGCCTTACATGGCACATGGTGAATAGTATGCCAGGTCCGTGGAGAAAACCAGGAAGGCCCATTCCCATTCCCCAACCCATCGCCAGTGCCTGGGGTTGTTCTCAGATTTCTTTTGAGAGCCATAGGCCATCAGACACCATCTTTCGCACAGTGCCTTAAACTGAACCAGTACCTGGCAGAGTGATGTGTATGATCACATCACAAACCTTCACTGCCACCGCTGAGAGTGCTTCCAGAGAACCAGGGGAATAGCTTCCCTGTGTAGCTCCTACTGAAGGAAGCTAGACCAGGGAGGATTGATAACTCTGCCAGATCCATAGGTACCAAAGGCAGCGCTGAGTTCAAAGAAGCCATCTCTCTCAGGGACTTCAGCCCAGTCATCTATACACCTGAAGCATTTCTCTACCTGCTTTTTATCGCTCATCACATGTGCGGGCAGTTATATGTTTGGGCAGCAGAATGTGTGGGGAGCTTCGGGTTGAGGCTAAGTTACCATCTTGGTCCTCATGTTGGTTGGCTGCTGGCAGCAGCCTCGGCTTGGCTAGATGATGGGCAGAGCCCAGCCAGCTCTCGGTTCACTTGTGACTAGTCCAGGTTTCCTGTTCCAACCTCACCACCTTGCTCCTCCTTTCCCTTCACTGGGACAGTCAACACATTGATCTTATCAAAGCAGTGACATCTGATGCACCCCATATATGCAGAGATAAAGGAAAGGGCCTGGTCATCCTTGCCTGTTTCAGGTAGCTAAGCATCTCTCACTAATAGGAAAGACTGGTATGCTAGAGGATAAAATGAATGCAGCATTTACGTAGGAGCCTGTGACCACAGACTATCCCACCCCCTTTTCTTACCTTTGAAAGTTCCTCTATGCCAGAGTGCTCAGCAAAATGAAAGAGGCATCACAGAAGAGAGTGAGGTTTGGCACAGGGCACCTTCGAATCCCCCCAGATGTGGAGTGTCTCCGCCTCCCTGTTATGAACCCTTCTTCTATATGGTTATGCTGCACATACATGCTCTTTTATTTCTCAAGCCAACATTTATCTTTGATGTTGCCTAGGGTCAGCCAGTGCTGGAACAACTTCTAAATATAGACGTCCTAGCAGACTAAATCTTCGAGCCTGGCAGTAGTTCAGTTGGCCAGTAAACCTTATTTTTTATTTGATTTATCTTTGCTGTTTCTGACAGGTTGAACTATGCCTGTTACAAAGAGTGCCCAGCCCAGAATCACTCAGCCCCTGTCTGGATCCAACAGCCATAGGCCACACAGCACATGACAACTGATAATCAAATTCCTGTAACTTATTTAGCAGACAGTTATCAAACCTGGTAAGAGCAGATGGAGAAGACAACAGGCAATGGCTGTGAAAAAACCTGTAAGAGAAGGAGGTCAGTGGGGAGAAAACAGCAGGAGAAGTAGAAGTGGCAAAGGGAGCCTGTTCACCATCAGTTCTGGTGCCCTGGTGTTGGCCATACTCGTGTTCTTGTGCCAGAAAGAGGAACAGGAAGGATCATTTCCAGTCTGTTAATTTGAAGTAAATTGAAAATATCAGCCAACCTCATCTATCAGTGCCAGTTTGGGCAATGTCAGCTTCCAGAGCCAAAGTGCCAGGGTAACTGGAAATGTTAGCCAGAGCAGCCACATTCCCTGCAGTCTAGAGAATTACTCCTGGCAGGAAAAAATTGTAGCCTAAATTAATTGGAGTGTGTGTGAGTTACATGTTAGAATTGGCTATGGATGCATTAATTCCTTAACAGCAAAGCAACCCATTTAGTTGATTCATCTCCCAAAGTACTGAGGACAGCTTTGTAAAAATAGGTAAGTTAATAAAAAAGAAAATATACTTGAAAAAATTTGTTTTCATTCTTTCAGTTACTTGGCTCTCCCAATTGGCAGTTACTTTTAAACATTTTAAACTAAAGATGAATCAATAGTCACTTTTTTTTATCTTCTACAAAAATAATTTTTGGAATCTCTTCAGAGAGGCCTTATGTTGTAGGATGATTTTGAGGTAAAAGGCCAGTGCTAAGTGCATGTGGAAAACAGAAGCCTTTATTTGGGCACGCTGTAAACATTTGTGTACTGGCTTGCAAGCACACTTCCGCTCCCTCACCTCCTGGTTATTTGTAATGCAGGAGGAATTTTAAAAGTTTACTGGAAATTTCATACTATAAACATATATAGTCATCAAAATTAAAGAGTGTAATATTGCATAACAAATTACCCCAAAACTTAATGACTTAGTGCAGCCACTTCCTTATGCTCCTGGAATAGGGGAGGGAATTTGGACAGGACACTCAGGTTGGGGGATGGCCTTTCTGGGTTCCACAGTCGCTGGAGTGTCAGCTGGGAGGACTCACTGGAGATTCGGATCTTCTGGTTGGGTCTTCACTCACAAGTCTAGCGGTCACTCGTGGCGTTGGTAGGACCTCCTCTGGGGCTTCCTCAGAGCATGGCAGCCAGGAAGGAGTCAGAATTGCTGAAGTTAATGTTGCAGGGAAAAGACAGAAGCTTCATCTTTCAGACCCAGCCTTGGAAGTCACACAGCTGCATGTTCTCTCAGTCACAAGTGAGTCACAGCACACCCACATTAAGGGAAAGGCCCATAGGCTTGGCTCCTCGATGGTCGGGTATCAAAGAATTTGTGGACGTGTCTAAAATCACCACCATGTGGCAGAAGGCTTCTCTTAACTCTCTTAGTCATAAGAAACCGTTAATAAATATTTTTCCTTTATCTTTATATAGCACATATGGTGTGTTTGAGTAACTATGACGTCATGAACTTTGAAAGTACAACATAACTCTTTTCCAGCTTCTGCTTCGTTTCTGAGTGTTCTGGCAGAGGGAGAAGGAAGATGTGTACCCAGAATTGCATGGGTAGATGGGACTCAGACCCTGTACCCAGTGTGGCTCAACCTCAGGGGCACTGCTCTGCCCAGTTAACAGATGGAGCAGTCACTACCTGCTCCCTCAGCGGTAAGGAGACAGAGCCCAGGAGGCAAACTGGACTCATGTCAGTTAGTGCCTCCACCTCCGTTGTTGCACTGGGAAGTAGGGGCTGTGTCCTCCTCCTTTGGGGAGCCACAGGACTTCAGCAAAGTATCTAAATTTTTGGAGGAGGGGCAGAGAAGATAAGAAATGTGCTATAATTTTATTTAATAGCAATTTTGAATTAAACTATAGATTAGAAAGTAATGGACAATATTCAAGTAGATCATGAAAGGGCAGAAGATAAAATAGAAAAATAGAATATATGTCCCTCAAAATATTTAAACCCTTTTATATTTATAACTTAATTCCAAATATCATTTTAAACGATGAAGTAATGTTTACAAGGTTAATAATCTTTGTCCCCGTGGTTATTAACACATCTTGAAAAATGTTTCCAAGAGTGAGTCATTCTCGGCTGTGCAGCCACGTAAGTATATTTCACATACTCCTCCAGCTTCCTTCCATCACCCCTGCCTTTCCAAGACTGACAGAAAGTTGGAGCTGGTAGACATTCTTCAGAATTTAGCAGGAACTTTGTTGGATCCAGAAGAACATCTGCATTCATTGTTATTAGACTTGTAACCAAATTCACGGCCTTTCCCGGAAGGGAGTGAAGATAAGGATGGAGCAGCGGAGAGGCAGGTGCTTCTATAATTTTTTGTTACCAGACTGAGCTTCCTCACAAAGATGGTGAATCTAGAACTGAAAGGGAGGCCTTGCTCAGCAAGGATCAGGTCAATGAGATGTCCAACCTAGGCCAGGTAACATGAGGGATAGAGTGCAATTCATAGGCACCGAGCTGCCCAGCACATACTAGTGGGATTGGAGAATCATCCGGTCCAGTGGGATCTAGAATGGAGATGACATACGAGGTGTTTTTGTTCAATAGTAAGAAAGAGGGGATGGAGGCAAAACTGGGGAGTTCTAGACTGGGGAAGGACTGGTCTGGTATATTGTGTGCACACTAGCCAGCTTGCTGGCGTACCCAGTGCTTTCCTGGAAAGCAGTTCCATTTGTCTCAAGGCCCGGGAGCTGAATCGGTGCTCTCAAGCCCACTCTGGGTGTGGGATGACAGTAGGTTAGCAAGAACCATAAATTCAGTCTCGTGAGAAGAGGAACACTTAACTGAAGAAAGTCACGCCTCACCTCACCCTAAATTGAGTGCTATGAAGTTTATTGACACACGGTTGATTTGTATGTTAAGATTTCTTTACACTCTAGTGAAGATTAGCTTTGTCCTGGGATGAACTTAATGTGTGTTTGGGTAAGCCCAACATTTGAAATGGAAACAAGCCAGGAAACCCTGATAGTCTGCCCTTTTTTTTTGGCTGTGGACACTGGCAGGAGAAAGAGGGTCCAGAGCAAGGCTAGGCATCCTATGGCTCATGTCAGATATAGCCCAGTGGCTAGGTCCACTCCAGAATGCTCAATGGTGTGGGCTCGAAGCCTCCGTTCCCCTATTCTCAATCGGGGTAAAGTTTTCTTTCCTTTCCCAGGAGAACAGGAACTCAGGTGCTCATCTGAAACAGGTCTGACCCTGATTGCAATCCCATGCTGCATATCTCATCTCACAATGTGCCAAGAACCAGGGTGCTGCTGAAACCAGTTTGTCTAAGACTTAGACTCAAAGTTAGGGGTGTCGAACTCAATCAGAGAAGGGGCCAAAATCTAAAATCCAGCCTAAATCGCGGGCTGAATGGTTTACTGAACAGTCATAAACTGTCATTGTGATGGAAACGCAGCGGAGGGCAGTGATGACAGCGCGGTGCGGGCCACATTGCAAGGCCTGGCGAGACGGATTTGGCCCGCGGGCCTTGTGTTTGACACATGTGCTCTAAGTAGATTGAGCGTCGGTGTGCGGACTGAAAGGTCCCGGGTTCGATTCTGGTCAAGGGCATGTACCTTGGTTGCGGGCACATCCCCGGTAGGGGGTGTGCAAGAGGCAACTGATCAATGTTTCTTTCTCATCGACGTTTCTAGCTCTCTAGCTCTCTCCCTTCCTCTCTGTAAAAAATCAATAAAATATATTATAAATAAATAAATAAATAAATAAATAAATAAATAAATAATAAAAAAACCAGGGTGCTGCTGGGCAGGCAGGCTCCAGCTCTTCCCTGTGGACCAGCCAACTGCTGGGCCTTTTGAGACCCCATCCTTCACTCTCCTCAGTGGGTGGGACACACCACAAGTGGTCTATCAGCAGTGGTTGACCAGGACAAGGCTTGGGCCACAGATAAAACTGCTTCTAGTGTTTGGCCAGACTATTGATAACAACAAGCCTAAAAACTGTTTCTTCTCTTTTTTTCAAATATATTTTTACTAGAGGCCTGGTGCACAAAATTCATGTACTGGGGGAGGGGTCCCTCAGCCCAGTCTGGCAGCCCTCAGGGGATATCCTACTGATGGCTTAGGCCCACTCTCCCTGGCGAGCTGGCCTAAGTCACAGTCTGCAGGAAGCAACTGGGATGATCAGGGGAAGGCGCCACTCCCACCACTCCACTGCTGCTGCCACTGGCAGCCAACACAGCCATTCCCTTCACCACAAAAAAATGACAACTTTCTTTAGGCATTTTCAAGATGTCTCTTTCATAGGATATGATCTTCCTTTCTTTCTTTCTTTCTTTCTTTCTTTCTTTCTTTCTTTCATCTTCATCTGAGGATATTTTTCTATTGATTTTTAGAGAACATGGAAGAGAGAGAGAAAAACAAAGTGAGAAGTACACTTCTATTGGTTGCCTCCTGCATGAGCCCTGACCTGGACCCCGGTCAGGGAGAAGCCTGCAACCTAGGTACATGCCCTTGATCAGAATCGAACCTGGATCCTGGGGTCCGCAGGCCGAGGCTCTATCCACTAAGCCAAACCGGCTAGGGCAGGATAGGACGTTGCTTAGCCCCTCCAGCAGCAAACTTTCATTTTTTTTTCCTCCAGGAGTATGGTGGAAAATCTCTAGATCACCGTCTTGGATTATTATCCAAGTTACCAAGAACACTGCGAGTGGTGTACAGGGAGCTTAGCCAATGAGAGGTCAGAAAAGCTGTTTCCTTTGCAGCTAGCACGCAGAGGCAGGACTGCTGGTGCACTGTCCTCCAGTAAGGGCTGGCCCGCCTGTGTGTTGTGTGTCTGCTCCAGGCCCGGCCCTGGCCTGGAGCAGACACACAACACATAGGAGCAGGCTCACCTATGTGTTGCGTCTTCGCTCTGGGCCATCTGCGCATGCAGCCTCCTCTTGAGCCAGTCGTGATTCTTATGGCATCCTGGTATTATTTATATATATTTCAGAGAGGGAGGGAGAGAGATGGAAACATCAATTATGAGAATCATTGATCGGCTGCCTCCTGCACACCCCCTACTGGGGACCAAGCCCACAACTTGGGCATTTGCCTGATTGGGAATCTAACTGTGACCTCCCAAGTTCGTAAGTCTGCTCAACTACTGAGCAACACTGACTGGGCTAATTATCTATTTCTCTCTCGCTTTTTTAATATATTTTTATTGAGCTCTTGCTGGTTTGGCTCAGTGGATAGAGCATTGATCTGCGGAGTGAAAGGTTCTGGGTTTCATTCTGATCAAGGGTACATGCTGGGGTTGGGGGCTCCATCCTCAATAGGAGATATACACACACCCACACACACACACACACACACACACACACAAGTACCGTATTTTTCAGACCATAAGACGCACCGGACCATAAGACGCACCAGTTTTTAGAGAAGGGAAATGAAGAAAAAAAATTCTGAAACAAATAGTGTCCTAAAATATTTTATGTGCATTAAAACCCAACATCACAGTCATAAACACATGTAATCAACCCTGTAAAGTAAACAGCAGCATTTAGAACCATTTTAGAGCCGGGAAAGCACACAGAGACCACACAGAGCTGGGCAAGTAAAAAAAACTTTTTTTTTAAAGTATATGTGTAGGCTATATTTGGACCATAAGACGCAGGGACTTTTTCCCCCCACTTCTGGGGGGGAAAAAGTGCGTCTTATGGTCCGAAAAATACAGTAATTGATCTCAGAGAGGAAGGGAGAGGGAGAGAGAGAGAGAAACATCAATGATGAGAGAGAATCATTGATCGGCTGCATCCTGCATGCCCCCTACTGGGGATGAAGCCCGTAATCCTTGACCAGAATCGAACCCAGGACCCTTCACTTCACAGGCCAGTGCTCTATCCACTGAGCCAAACCACTAGGGCTGGTTACTCATTTCTATTAGGATCATGTTTTCGTGGGAAATTTTGCACAAGGATGATGTTAAATTATTAAAAAATAAGTTTTCTTTCCAAGTAAAGCTAGTATATCTCAGTAATCCTATGTAGCTTAAATTAGATTTTATTAGATCAGGGATCATAGCATAGTTTATAATCTCAGAATCATCAGGAAGTTACTATTTGCCATTTATAAAACTTTGCTGACATTAACAACATGAACATTTTCAATTTTGATAAAGTGACTAAGCATTTATGTTATTATTCTTATCAGTTTGAATCTTTCAATCTTCTAAGGTAGGGGTGTCGAACTCAATCAGAGAAGGGGCCAAAATCTAAAATCCAGCCTAAATCGCGGGCCGAATGGTTTACTGAACAGTCATAAACTGTCATTGTGATGGAAACGCAGCGGAGTGCAGTGATGACAGCGCGGTGCGGGCCACATTGCAAGGCCTGGCGGGACGGATTTGGCCCTCAGGCCTTGTGTTTGACATATGTGTTCTAAGGCATAACCTTTTTTTTAAAAAAAAAAAAAAAAATCCTATTTCTTAGGATTTACTTTATTTATAAATGCTGTTCACAACCTGGGCTGCTTCTTGGTTTATAAGCAGATTCTCAACTTCACCTGTACCTTGAACTTGTACTTCAGTGCATAAGCCCCAGAGCTGTTCATGGGAGACCCCGCCATCATGCATAAGCCATCAGATCGCTGGAGCCCAGGCCTTTCTCCGTCCTCATTTGCTTACTTCTCAGCTGTTGATTACTTTGTCCTGCACTCACTTTTATGATGGTTATTTTTTTTTTTCTTTCCAGGTAGCCCTTTTGAAGTAATCCCCATGGCATACATGAATATTTTACTCAAAAGCTTCTTTCATGTCTGAAATATTTTAATCTGCTTTCCATTGTGTTTGCTTTATTCTCAGTGACTTCTAAAAATTCACCAATAGGCCTTACTCCTTTAACTCCGTGACTTATTTGCTTCTAAAACCTGATTCTAAGAGTTCTGCCAATCTGGGTCTTTCCTCATGTTCTTAGGGACTGTGCATCTTGGAAGGTAGTAAGATGGAAAATTTGGCATGCTTTGTCTAAACAAGTTGGAGTTTATTTAGCAGTTGTTTCTGATACTGAAGTAGAAATTAAATATAAAAATGTTGGAAACATAGGAAATGTCTTAAAGGTCAAATGCCTCCCCCATCCCCGTTCTTTGGTGAGCTCCTTTAAAAGAAGGCTAGTTCCCATCAGCGATGCCTCCTCACTCTTTTTCTCATTTAAATCACAGACAGTCTGGTTTTCACCAAATTAAAGCAAATCAACCTAGTAAGGCACAGACTGACTTTTATTTACTGGCTGTAGTTCTAAGGACCAGAAATGGGCAAAGGAGCCCAAACAAAGAAATAGGAAAAATGAGGCATTGAAGGGGAGCCAGCTTTGGGTTTGGAAAGGATGAGGCTTCCGTGGCGGCAGGATGTGCCTTTCTTACTGTTTACTCCGAGCTCAGAAATAGAGGAGAAAGAAGGTAGATCACGCTACAGCCTGAAAGGGATACAAAACATACCAGGGCATAGAGTGTAATCAGACACTGGATGTAGTTATGCAAATGTATGTGGAATAAATCGTCTGCTGCAGCCTTAATACTCAAGGTTAAAGTAAGCGGAATGGCACAGGGACTTGACTCTAGCAGCAGTGGAAAAATGCTGTGCTTTACTCTTTGCACCCAAATCTATGTTGAACCCCCATCAAATGAGCTTTGAATCTTAAAGACTATTCGGACTTTTCTTCCTTCCTGGGGTGGCACCACGTTGCTCTGGATGGGGAGGGAGAGGAAGTGTTAGTTTGAGGATGAAGATGGCATGGTTGTTTTTAGTCTCTTTACCCTAGTGATGCTTCAGGCTAGTTGTGTGTTTATTTTATTTTTAATTAAACTTTACCTGGGATATGTTTTAATGGTAAGAATGTGCAGGCCTGCTTTGAAAGGAAGGAAATGCTTGAATTTGCTTTGGAGAAAAATGTGCTTTCTGCTTTCTTTATAGAATAAATTGAGAATTTCAAACATATTTCTGAAGGCCCTGGGCACAACCATCTGATTAGAATGCTAAGATACAGTCAGCGTTAGCAGGTGGTTTTCTTTGCAAGAACATAGATAAAATACTGTGGATTGTGGCTATGAAATATTTGTACTAGCAAACCGCTGATGTGAGTATTTCATGCCTTGGAGCATGGCACAGCACAGCTAAGGTTTTTTTCTTATTCACTGGTCTATTAAGAGAACCCACTGGAGTGTTTTCTTTTCACTTCAAGGAATTTGAAGCATCATGTAAGGCTAGGAAGGCATTAAAAACATATTACCAGCCTCATAAGACACTTAAGAGTAGCTGTATTACATATAAATGATTCAGCCAATGTCTCAAGTACTTATCAGACATTCATTTTACCTCTGCAAGCATTGATTGAGCTCCCAGATTGTCCAAAGCACTGTTAGGAGAAAAGCAGATGTGGACGAGATGGTGCAGAGGCACATGACCAATATTTAGAAATGGGTGAGCAAATAGCTCACCATCGCTGGAATGTACATGGTGGAGAGGGTGGCTGCTGTGAGTCTGGAGAGGAGAGGAAGGCTGGGAAGACTTTCTGTGGCCGCCCAGCTACATAGCCTGGTCCTCGGGTGCAGGCAGCCCCTGTGAAGGACTGGGTTTCGGAGCCCTCAGGCCGCAGACCCACCTCAGTTGGTCAGATTGGGCAGTCTGGCCAACCTGAGTGAGGAAGATCAGAAACTGCCTTGTCGTGTGCCTGAGAGGACCTTTTCATGTTATTAACCAAAAGCCACTTTCTGAGTCTGGTGCGTTGTTCATCCCAGTGACGTTTTCAGCAGTGCCTTTATGTTAAGGATGGCATTTCATTGTAGGCACTTGGATGTGCAACCCAGACACTTCCCCTCCCTTCTCTGGGTTCTGTGCATCCAAGCTAGGAAGGTAAACGGTTTGCAAAATGTTCCTTCGTTTTCTTACGGTTGTTTACTTTTTAAAAAACTTCGGTGCCTTGTTTCGCTTTTCCCTTAGGGCAAAAGAAACAGTGGTTTCAGACAGTGCTTCTTCGGGAGCCAGAAGCACTGCAAGCTGACGAAGCTTTGCCCAGCGATGGGGTACACGTTCAGGCTGGCTGCTCGGAACGACATCGGCACCAGGTATGACGTCTCCTCGTCCTCGTCTGCGTGGCGGTTCTGAGTCTCCCCGTCACGCCCTGGAAGGCACAGGAGCGCCCGCTGCCTCCACACGGAACCAGTTTGAGCCTTTTCAAGAGGGAATGTTAACCAGAGAGTACAAGGCCCCTTCTGAGGAGATCATGCCGCTGTGTGGCCTCTTTGCAGCCTTGCAAGCTGTAATGCAAAGGCCCCCGCGAGGGGCTCTGTGAACCCAGGTGGAGGTAATAGTGCAGATATTGAAAGGAATCCCTCTTGGGGTGTTTTTGTTTTTGAGGTCATGTGCCTTTTCTTTTTCTTTTTCTTTATCACTTTAGCAAGCTCCTCTTCTGTTGCCTTTTTCAATTATATGTGCGTATTCCCTGATACAAAGAGAGAGGTGCTGGGCCAGCATTGTTGTCAAGCTGAGGGTAGATACCAGATTGGGGAAAATCTGACTGCCTGGATGCAAGGCTCAGAGGCGGCAGAAGAAAGACAAGGGCAGGTGGAGAGTGAGGCCTCAGTGGGTCCAAGATGCTTTGAAAAGATCGTATTTTGGTCGCACTTCCTGGGCAACTTGATTAAGGGAAAAGTCTTTTTCTTTCGTCACTGTTTGTGGAAAGGCCTAAAGGTTCAGCACATCATTGGCCTCCAGCCTCTTTTCCAGCCTAAAATCTTAGCATCACGAGGTTTCACAGCCTGCCCTGCCCACCCATGCTCGCCACTGTGTGGTTAAAAAAGTCATAGCAATCAAGGCTTCCATGGTTCAAGAGTTTGTAAATGATTGGAAGCACCCACAAGCTTCTGAAACATAGCACTGGATATGTTTGTAAAACATTTATCTCACCCGACGGACGTCATTTGTTCTCACACTGATTCCAGGTTCCTGGTAGCTGTGACTCACAGCATGGTAAACATTGCACGACCTGGTGCTTTCAAAACAAATTCTTACCTCCATTGTCCTGTAACGTGTTGTGCTTTTTTAGCATCATGCTAGGGGGGGGGGGGGGGGCGCATTGGCAAATCAAAGTTGTGGTAGAAAATATCTCACAATGCCTTTCTTTACCTGCTAAACCTGTCAGGCCCAGGCTTTGCAACCCAAGCAGCTTGGGCAGAGGGAAGCTTACCGTCCTCACGTGGAATCGCTCCTCAGCTGTGTGTCCCTGGGCTTGTTTCTCTGCAGTGGTTATAGCCAGGAGGTGGTGTGCTACACGTTAGGAAACATTCCTCAGATGCCCTCTGCGCCGAGGCTAGTTCGAGCCGGGGTCACATGGGTCACGTTGCAGTGGAACAAACCAGAAGGCTGTTCACCGGAAGAAGTGGTCACCTACACCTTGGAAATCCAGGAGGATGAAAATGTAAGCTTTGGCGATTTCATACACTTGCCAGTGTTCTGTGGGAGTTGGTATTGTCATAACCACAGGGCACTATGAAATTAGATGAACTACATGAATTCAAAACCAAACCCTTAATTTCTACCCCTACGACCACCACCACCACCAGCCTGTCTTTTCCCATCTCTCTGAATGGCATCTCCCCTTTCACTTGGGGAACTCAAAACCCTTGCAGACATTCTTGACTCCATATATTAAAAGTTAACATCCTTTTAAAGCCTCCTTCAGTGATTATTCTTAAAGCTCACTATTTCTCTACCTCTCCCCAGCTATTATTACTTTTTTACAAGCCACCATCACTCACCCCTGGATTACTGTGATGGCTTCTGTAGTATTTTACCTGCCTTCCCTGACTGTACCAGCCTCTGTCCTCCCCAGGAAGTAGAGTGATCCTCTTAGATAAGAGGAGGTGATGTCAGTGCTGTGCTCAGAGCCCTTCCCACCTTGGTGCTGTCCTGTGTCTTCAGAGTAAAAGCCTAAGCACTCACAGTGCCCACATTTCCCATGCTACGGAGCCTTTTTCCTGCCACTGTCCTCAGAGAGCACACCAGGCGTGCCCTGGCCCCAGGGCCTTTGCACCTCCTAAGCCTGGCAGCTAACGTGCCCTTCCTGGTGCTGACTCATTTCCTCGTTTCCATGAAGTCTCTTCTCACACGTCACCTCTTTCAGGAGCCCCTTCCTGGAACAGTGATGTCTGGTCCAACTTTCCATGATGATAAAAATGTCCTATAGTTTGTGCTGCCCAATACGGTAGTGCCTAATCCCACTATTGAGCATTTGAAATTTGGCTGTGGGCCCAAGGAACTGAATTTTTACTTATATTTAATTTAAATTTAAAGAGCCATATGGTGGCCCAGCTGGGTCGGCTCAGTGATTGAGCGTTGACCTACGAATCAGGAGGTCACAGTTCAATTCCCATCAGGGCACATGCCTGGGTTTCCAGCTCAATCTCCAGTGTGAGGCATGTAGAGGCAGATAATCAATGATTGTCATCATTGGTGTTTCTATCACTCTCTCCCTCTCCCTTCCTCTTTGAAATTAATAATTTTTTTTTAAGAGCTACATTGTGGGTGTCATATTAAACCTGCACCGCTATGGAAAGCACCTTGCTAGGTTCACCATTCCATCCTTTTACCCAGCTTAATGTTTTTGTCATAACACTTAACACTATATGGCAAACTTCATTTCATGTTTAGTTTTGTTTGTGTGTTTGTTTTCTTGGTCACTTTCTCCAACTGTCATTTAAGCTTCTATGGGCAGGGCTTTGTTCTTGGGCAGTGTTGACCCCATAGAGCATAGAAAAGAGAGCCTGATGCATAGACGTGCTCAGTGATATGGATGGATGGATGGATGGATGGATGGACGGACGGACGGACGGACGAGAATACTGTGGAATGAATCCTCTTAAAGGATCACGCCTTCCCCATCCAAGCTGTCCTTTTGCCCTTGGCCAGGAGAGGACACTGTGGTCTGAAATCTCAGGCACGGCTCACATAGTTCATTGCAGCTCCACCGTGCAGACCTCAACACAAGAGGCTTTTTCCATGACAGCATTGTGAAATAACGTTTTAAGTACCTGCTGCTTTGTAACAAGTACCATTTGGTGGTTATGTTTTTTTGTTTAAAATGCTTATTGAGTAACCAGGAAAATTTGTTCTGAAGGAAAGCATTTGGTGACACTGCTCCAAAGCAAATTTACACTCCCTCAGAGAGCATTGTTCTCATTTAAGTTAGTGTCAGCCTCACGATAAAGTGGAACAGATCCAGGAGGAAGTACAGGGGGATAGTGTTACGTTTTACCTAAAGCTGGAATGCTGGCCACAGCACCAAGGGCTCCTAACCCTTGTTTGCAAGTAGCTGCCCGACCTCTGGCCTGCCAGTGATGCAGAGAGAGGCGACATAAAAATCCTACATACACAGGTATTTAGTGCCCAGGTTTGATGGTACTGATGTTTTTTCCTGGCTTTGCCTTTTCAGGATAACCTTTTCCACCCAAAATACACTGGAGAGGATTTAACCTGTACTGTGAAAAATCTCAAAAGAAGCACACAGTATAAATTCAGGGTGAGTCAGTATTTTGGTACCTGTACTGCTTTAAAAAGAAGCTGTTTTATGTTTTACCCACTTATGTTTCAAATTGACTCTCTAGGTTAAAAAAAAAATGTTTCACGTTTGAAGCGTATACATTTTTGAAGTAACACTTACAGAATGCACACCAGATTTCCATTTTAAAATCTACTTTTGAGAGGGAGACAGTGGGTGCTGCAGTAAGTTGTATCACAGCATAGCCAGGTGGCCTCGCCCAGGAAGGCCCACACTCAGCGCACCTGTCTCTCACCTGCATGGCACACCCTTCTCTTTGCTGTTTCTCCTCTTCACCGGATTTCTCCTTTATTCTCCACTTTTCTTCGCTCTTCTGCCCTTTATTTTTTCTCAGCCCTTTCTATTTTTCTTTACCCACTCCCTCCTCCCTTGGGCTCTTGCATTGGTTAATAGCCAGCATTAATGTCACTGTAGGACTTTGTGTCGTTGCCACAAACGCTGCTTTGCCATCGTTGAGAGAGGAAACTGGGTGCTGCAGCACTGCTTGTTGACCCTGTGCGGCGCCTGTTTTCTGTTAGGACAGTGCCTTTTGGAGAGAGGAGGTTCCCTCGCCCCTTCTCTAATTGGGGGTCAGATGGTGTTACCTGGCATGTAGTAGTCACTCAGTAATCAGCTGTCAGAGTATCAAGTGAAGGTTGTGACTCAGTTTGAGGAAAACGGTAGTTTTTTATTATTTTAAGGAACCCTTTTGGTATATGATGCTGGCTGTGAGAACATGGATGCACTACTAGCATTTCTCCACAAGGTGGCACTGTCCTACTCTTAAACAATTGAGGTTATTTTTATCTGCTTGCTGCCCCTCAGTGTTTTCCTTACACAAAGCAATGCCAGTAAGGTGGTGATATACTACTGGCTTTGTTTTGTGTCTTCTTGAAAAGGTAAAAATGTCCTTAGCTAAAACTCGCCTTATTTTATTTTAAATTGTCAATAGCCAACTATACAGAAAATAAGTATTTCATAGAGAAACACAAATCAGTAGATTGAGATAGAGAAAGTGTGTGTGTGGGTGTGGGTGTGGGTGTGTGTGTGTGTGTGTGTGTGTGTGTGTGACAGAGAGAGAGAGAGAGGGAGAGGGGGGGAGAGGGGGGAGTGATTATGGATGCCATGATCTTGTCAGTTAAAAATCACCATTGCTTTAATGGCTGATGTCTAAAGCATGTTAATGTTATCTCGGTTGTGGTACAGCTCACTGCCTCTAACATGGAAGGGAAAAGCTGTCCGAGCGAAGTTCTGGTGTGTACGACAAGTCCCGACAGGCCTGGGCCGCCGACACGACCCCTCGTTAAAGGACCAGTGACGTCGCATGGCTTCAGTGTCAAGTGGGGTATGTTTGGCTGCTATTGCTTTTTTTGGGGCAGATTCTTTTAAATGTATTCATTTCAGTAGTGACAAACCAAAATAAAAAATAAAAAGGCAGTATTACTTGCAGGAGTTTTACACATTTGGAATGAGCATATGAGAAATATCCAGAGAACTTCACAAATTGGTAAACGGACAATTTAACAGCATCTCACTTTCTGATTTTCCTGTGTTACGTGGTTTTCCTTCTATAACTTTAATGTGTTATTGACTTGAATGTAGTAATCTCTGAATATGTATTTCATTCTTCAATAGCTTGCCCTTAAGAAAGTCATAGTTAATGTAAAAAAATTGTTTTGTAAAATTGATATTGAAGATAAATTTCAAAATTTAGGTATGTTGTCATGAGTAAATTTTGACATACAAAATGTTCAAGTTAATATGAATTAGGAAAACTTCAGGGTTTTTTGTGTGTATGTGTGTTTTTGTCATTTGTATGCAATCAGAGGCTGTGAATTTCAGGAATTTTTCATATTGAAGTTCACTATATAGTCTTTGGGAACATCAGGTGGAAAGAGATTGTGGCTCACCTCTGTTTCTATTATGTCAGTGAAATGAGTGCTATTAGAATATTGAAAAACATTTGCAATTATATGTAAAACATATATGATATATATAAGTATCATTAATGTCATAATAATATTAGCTACCTAAAAGGAAAAAAAAAAAAAACAATCAACAACAGTAGAAATTTAAGATTTTACCTGGCAGCCAAGTAATGTAAAGGGAATTTAAAATCTTATTAAGTCATTATTTGAGACCAACCACTGAGACATATAACTGTTTCAAGTTACCTAGTAATTTTGAGATATAATTATTAAGGTATGTATTTCCCTGAAAGATTGATATCTTTAAGAGAAACTATAAAAATCTAGATGTGCTTTTTGCCAGACTATAAAGCTTTTTTCTCAGAAAATCCTAGAAAATTTTGTTCACACCAATATTTACTTTTATTAGCCATATGCTATAATGTTTAACTTTATAATTATTGTTTTAAATATTTATTACTGGAGTCTGTATTCATTAATGGAAATAGCAGGTGAAGAGAGAGAGGCAAAGTTCCTAAATCTATATGTCAGTAATCTGAGGGTACATCTAAAATACAGATAGTAGAGGTAAGTTCTGCATAGACTTGCAAAATTACAATGCAAGAAATGTTTCTGCTCAGAAAAGAAAATTCTTGCAGGCAGTTGGGAGTGGACTAAATACCCACAGTGCCCAGGGCTCTGGGAGTCAGCCAGGGCCTCTTCCTCAAACCCCCTCTTTAGTCACGTCCTCATTGATCCACAACTGTGGCTTCACATCAGTTTCAGTTGGGATATAAAGTTTGCTCAGTAGCAAACTGTGGTGGAACAGATAGATTTATTATATCCTGACATTTTATTTATTTTATCAATGAATTTTGCACTTCTCTTTCCTTCATCCTCCATCTCTCAGAAGAATCTGGTCAGTGAAATAAAAATATATATATAAATATTTCAACTTATATAGAAATCACTAGATTGTTAAAAAGCAAGTTTCAGCATTCTTGAAGTAAATGTGTTAACATAACTTAGAAAAATTGGTTCATATTTTGAATTTTGCTCATGTTTCACCAAATGAATGCTCATTGCCATTTCTAGCTCTAAAGAAGTTTCAATAATCTAATAGTATTTAAGGTTCTTTGGTTTTTAGGTTCTTTTTTTTATGACAGGAGTTGTGGGAAATAATATTAACTGTTTAAATGCAGAATTGAGGTAGTGTAATTCGTGATTTTACATGTTTGTTTGCTTACTTTCCAGATCCTCCAAAGGACAATGGTGGTTCGGAAATACTCAAGTACTTGCTGGAGATTACTGATGGCAATTCTGAAGGTCAAGTTTTGGGAAGTGGTTTATTCAAATCCAATAGCAACCCTATTTGCTAATATGATAAACATCTATATACAGGAATAGTGGTGTGGCATTAATTCTAATGATAGAGCTATTAATATAAAGAAACCTTAATCACATATCGATAGTTTTTCTCCTTCAAACATAGCATTTTTATCATGCTTTAAAATTCTCTGTTATTTCTTTAACCCAGAGTTCCTAACTAAGAGACTACTTCAAACTTAGTTTTTCTTCCCTTCTCGGGGCACACTTTCTCTGGAAATTCTTATAAGCAGAGAGTCAGAAGCAATCAGCAGGAAGGGTAAAGTGGAGGTAGCCGAAGACTGTGGCAATCTACAGATTCCCATGTACAATGATGGCAGACAAGACAAGAGTATTGCTGTAGCAAGTGTAGAAAATGTTCTTTCCATATTTGTTGTGATTTCTGAGTCAGATTATTTATACGTGTCATAATATGTGGATTAAAGTTGGACAATGTTGGATATTGAATTTCTTAAATAATGTCACTTTTTTTGTAATTTTTAAAAATTTTTAGCTTTTTCTAATAAAATTCATTAGGCTTTAATAGAAAAAAAGCATAGTCATCAGAATTAAAAATGATTTCTCTCATCATTCTAATAATCCTTGTACTCATTATCTTAATAAAAATCTGTCTGTACATATGGCCAAAAAAAAAGTTAACAGTAACTTTTACAAACAAATACATCCAGGTGTGTGGCTTGCCCTTTATTCTGCACCACAATAACCACCTGGAGTGCTTTGGTTTTTCACATGAACAAGGTCCTATTTTAAGCTTAAAAAAAAAAAAAAAACCTGAAAATGCTTTGAGATGGGCACAGCTGTTGTTAGCATAAACTCACCTGTTTACATTAGAAACCCTCTAGGACAGTGGTCGGCAAACTGCGGCTCTGTTGACTAATGAGTTTGCCAACCACTGCCTTAGGGAAAAACACTTAAAAAACATTTTAATAATGTACTAATGTCTTTAACCTGAAGTTAAAACTTCTGGGTAAGGGTAATTAATGCCTTACGCAGTGGTCGGTAAACTCATAAGTCAGCAGAGCGGCAAACTTCGGCTCTCGAGCCACATCTGTAGTTTGCCGACCACTGCTCTAGGAGATGAGGCCCCTGTGTGTATGCAGTGGCTCATGGTGAAAACCTAAGTACATTTTGAATTTTCTCGGCTCTCTTGACCACTGATGACAAATGAAAAGTAGATGCCGGTCTCTCTTTCAAGCCCTCAACTTTGCTGGTGCATACAGTGGTGATTAACGAATCTTGGTAGTGGTCCTTGTTCCCGGTTACCTTTTTAGTACAGGTTTTATAATCAGCAATGTCAGGATAATTAATTTAATATTCTCCCTTTTCCGGGGGCCCTAGTGCATGTAAGTTAATTGTAAATCTAACTGGATAAGCAACTGTGGGAATTTATGGACGTTTCTTTAGTACATATTACAGAACAGGGTAAGACATTTCCCCAACTTCATGGAGTAAAACAGTCAACTGGAAATGTAGCGTTAGTGAGAGCAGAACAGAAGGAAAAACCATCCCAGCAGCCCAACATGGGGAGGCCAGCAGTCGGTGGAAGCACCCAGACTCCTCCGTGGCCCTGCTCGCTCTTTAATCCCAAGAAGTGGTCAGGGAACTGCATCGCCTACTGACTGTTTCCTCTTTAGTTTGTTACACTCTTTTAAGTGGAGCTCCATGAAGATAGCAGGCCTTTACCCAGAGGAGTCAGTGTGCAATGGGAGGACTTTGCTCCTGCAACCTCCAGGCAGATAAGAGCAGGAGGCTTCACAGACCAACCAGAACCTCAAGGCTGAGCAGCCTTCCCCTGCCCAGCGGCCCCAAGGTCTCACCAGAAACACCTCACTGCTTCCCTGCCTCTGTTCTGCTCCTTCACCACTCCCCCTCCCCCAGCCAACCTCAGAGGTTGTGTGGTTTCAGCATCTAACCGCTCAGTCAGAAAATGTAATAATGTGATATTAAGTTGTCTAGCCAGCAGTACTAAGTATTAAAAATGACTCCATGATACTTTAATATTTAACTTTGTAAAGGAAATGGAAAGAGAGACCTTTAGCTCATAAAAAAGAGAATAGGAGACACTAGTGTTTATGGAAACCACTTAAAGTGTTTTGTTTTGTTTTCAGTTAGTGGTTATTACTACTTACCTTTTTACCAAGGACATAAACTCACACAGGAGCCTTGTTTTACAGCAGGTCAGTGGGAAGTGGCATACAGTGGATCGGCTACGGAATACACGTTCAGCCACTTGAAACCAGGCACTTTGTACAGACTCCGAGCATGCTGCATCAGCACCGGTGGACACAGCCAGGTTGGTTTTGTTATGGTATACATTTCAGTCAACATCTTTGGTCAGCCTCAGACAACCTGTCAATAACATCAGAATAAAATTGCTATTTTGAAAAATGTATCTTGGTAGTGTCATCTACTGTGGCATCCCAGGAGGAAATGCAAAACTAGGGTTTTTTTAATTGTGTTTTAGAAGACATAAAAGATAGGCCCATCAATGTCATGAATCCTCAGAGAGATGCAAATTAAAACCACAGTGAGATATCACCTCACTCCTGGCAGAATGACTGTTATCAACACAACAAGTGCTGGCAAGGATTAGGAGAAAAGGGAACGCTAGTATACCACAGGTGAGAATGCAGACTGTGCAGCCACTGTGGAAAGCAGTATGGAGTTACCTCAAAAATTAAAAATGGAACTGCCTTTTGACCCAGGGATTCCGCTTCTGGGAATATATTCAAAGAAACCCAAAACATTGATTTGAAAGAATATATGCACCCCTGTGTTCACTGCAGTGTTGTTGAAAATAGCCAAGATTGGGAAGCAGCCAAGTGGCCATCAGTAGATGAGCAGTTAAGAAAGCTATGGTACATTTATACAATGGAATACTACTCAGTCATAAAAAGGATGTCTTTGCGACAGCATGGAAGGACCTGAGGAACATACTCTAAGTGAAATAAGCTGACCGAGAAAGACAAGTGCAATATGACTTCACTTACATGTGGAATCTAATGAACAAAATAAACTAACAAATAAAATAGAAACAGACTCATTGATAACAGAGAACAGATTGACAACTATCAGAGGGGAGAGAGCTTGCAGGGCTGGGTGTAAAAGGTGAAAGGATTAAGCAAAAAACAAACACAAACTCATGGACACAGACAACACTGTGATGATTACCAAAGGGAAAGAAGGATGGGGGAGGTAGAAGAGGGTAAAAGAGAGATAAAAGGTGGTGGAAGGAGATTTGATTTGGGGTGGTGAACATACAATATAGTATAGAAATGATGTGTTATAGAATTGTACACCTGGAACCTGTGTCAGTTAACTAATGTCACCCTAATAAATTCAATTTTATAAAGAAAAGAATAAAAGAGAGGCCCAGATAATCTCAACTGAATTTTGATATTTTCACATTTGTCAGTTATTCTTACAATTTCACATGTGTCCGTTTTAGCTAAATAAGGGAAACTTCTGTTATTGCAATGACAGAAAAAGATAGAATTTAGAATAAAAAGGAGAGACTTCTTGCACAGTTCCCTGGCAATTTTGTGAGAATGAGACACACCTTCTTGAAGGAACTTTACTGCCATCTGCTGGAGAGTTCCTGTAAAAACCATATACACCTGTGATAATTAAATCGAAGGGCACCTCCTGTGCAGTTGTGCACCGCCCAACTTACACATCAGTAGGCAGCAGCTTGTTTCTTGTTTTCTATTTATATGACCTCACACCAGCCAGTTCATGGGTTGAAAGCCTTGGTTTCAACCACAGTGTTCTCAGAAGCTCAAAATAACCTAATAGATACACAAGAAGTGCTCTGGAAGTGAGATAACTGTTGTCTAAATGGCTTTAACTCACATTCAAAAAGTGAGGGACAAGATGGTAATGACATTTTTGTTGTTGAGATACTGAATATTATAATTTAAAACCATTTCTATTAAAAGAGAGGGAGGATATTGAGAGATGGTGACTTGTAGTCCTGTGCTGGGTTGACTTTTCAAGAGAACGCCTGTCATCTGGGTGCTTAATTTTACCCATCAGTCCATCTCCAGTATTGTATTATTTTTCTCTCCCCAAAGAGCAGTAGTGTAATGTGCAGATGGACAGACCCCTTGGGAAAAGGAGTCCAGTTAGACAATGCTTATGCAGAGCTCTCTGAAGTGTCTCCCAGGGTGGGGTAGGTCACACATAGCCACAGAATATCAGCAGGCACCTCCTGGGGGGGTGCGGGGGCCTTTGCACGCGGCTCATGAGGCAGAGGTACCTCTCTGCACTGCTTCTCAGGAAGGAGTTTGGTCAAGCGACATGGTTCTGCCTTGTTCTCTCTTGTCTCGGAAAGGGGTTCAGCTTCCACACCACCAGCCTTCGCAACTAGTTCCCGTAGAAAGATGGCCTACTTATTTTAGCATTAATAGAACCTGCTGGCTAATGTCACACTCGGCTGATTAATAATGAGTCTATTTGCTTTTCTGCTCTGGATGTGGATGGTTGGCCATTTATGGCACCATTTAAAATTTTCATCCACCTGTTGTTTTGTGTCCTCTTCTGTCCTCATGAAGGGTCTCTCTAGTTTTGGTTTAAGGAAAATTTGCCTGTGTGCTCAGGATATAAAACACTCCTTTCTGCAAATCTGACTTCAGAAATATTCATTTTTTTAAAGTATTTTTTTTACTGATTTCAGAGAGGAAGGGAGAGGGAGAGGGAGTGATAGAAGCATCAGTGATGGGAGAGAATCGTTGATTGGCTGCCTCCTCATGCTCCCTACTGAGGATTGAACCTGCAATCCAGGCATGTGCCCTTGAGCAGGATCGAACCCAGGACCTTTCAGTCCGAGGGCCAAAGCTCTATCCACTGAGCCAAATTGGCTAGGGCTAGAAATAATTGTTTTTGATCAGTGCCATATGCAGTATACGTCCACACTTTAAACACAAACACACACAGAGATATACACACACACGATCTCATTGCATGGAAAAGCATGTGTGCACATGCAATGTGTAATCTCCTTTGGTAGCATGTACAGGGTTGGGCGCAATTTGCCTGGGATGTGGAGGGGTAATGAATTCATAGTAACTAAGAGTGTTCTCTCTGGTGTTTCTCTGCAGTGTTCTGAAAGCCTCCCTGTTCGCACACTAAGCATCGCACCAGGTCAGTGCCGACCACCGAGGGTTCTGGGTAGACCAAAGCACAAAGAAGTCCACTTAGAGTGGGGTGAGTGAGCGATTCCTCACAGTGGCATGGGCGGTTGGAGATGCTTTGTCATTAAGTTGGAAGTCTTTCTTCTGAAAGCCGTCTGTACTTTTTTCTGTTGAAATGTCTATATTTCTTTTTGATGTATGCTGGCTTGGGTTTGTGTTCTCCTGCTCACTGTTGCTCATCCTCCTGATCCGGATGGCACCACACACGCTGACCATCCTCTACCTTCAGAGGGTACTTTTCTATAAAGTATTTCAGGACAGCCAGACTTTTTCAGGAATTTTTCAATTTCATTCATAAAAGAAAAGTTGTGTTCAATGTAGAGAATGAGGTAATAGCTGATTTCTCCTCATCCTGGCTGCTTTGTCCTATGTGGGTCCTGTTTGGATTTGAGCCCTATTAGCCTTCGTGTGCCAGCAGTTTATAGCACATAAAATTGCCACTATTAACCTGCAGAGCCTTAACAGACACTTTTCCCACCACTTATGTCTAAAATATAATAAAATAGCATGCCAACTTTGGGCCAGCTATTTTGATTTAATGTGGCCGTTGGTTTGAAGTTAAAAGAGAAGATTTTCTTCTCTGTTTCTTCCCTTCTTAGAATGTAAAGAAATTTACCTAATGGTTCTGTTTTTAAATTATTGTATTAAGTAATTAAATGTACTTGCTTTGGAAAGTATCCATAACATCATTCAGAAACTTTTTCTTTTTGTTTCTCTTTGGGGAGGAGGGTTTTGGGGTTTTTTGGGTAAGAAAGATACTGGGGGACGGAGGGGCACCTGCATGCTGTTCTGCACACCTCAAGGAAACTCAGATGTGGAAAAGCACAGAAATGATATGATGTGAACCATCTTCCCTCCTAGATGTTCCTGCCTCTGACAGCGGCTGTGAGGTGTCCGAGTACAGCGTGGAGATGACGGAGCCGGAGGACGTGGCGTCGGAGGTGTACCACGGCCCAGAGCTCGAGTGCACCGTGGGCAACCTGCTTCCCGGGACCGTGTATCGATTCAGAGTGAGGGCTCTGAACGATGGAGGGGTGAGTAGAAGGTTCTCATACTTTGCTTTCTACCCTCCTGAAATTCCTCGACCACCGTTAAAGAAGTACATATAAAATGTTTCTTCTGACTTAATATATTGTGATTTCATACTCCCAGCATTGGAAATGTTGCTTCTATATCCTCATATCATTCTGTTAAGGTAGAGTTTAAGATTAATAGGAACATCACCCTTTATATGCATTTGTTAGTTGTAAAAATAATTTCCTATTTGCTCATTGATTCTAGTGCTATGTGAGACTCTTTTCCCATGTTGTCTAGATCATCCAGCAAGGTCTCGTGTCAGTTTTACACTGAAGTTGGGAGAGGCTAGGGAAGCCAGCACAGGGTTGTTTTGTTCAAGTGCCTTCTTCTTTTTTTCTTTTTTCTTTTTTCTTCTTTTTTTTAAAATATATTTTATTGATTTTTACAGAGAGGAAGCGAGAAGGAGAATTAGAAACATTGATGAGAGAGAAACAGATCAGCTGCCTCCTGCACACCCTCTACTGGGAATGTGCCGGCAATGTGCCCTTGACCAGAATTGGGATCTTTCAGTCCGCAGGCCGACGCTCTATCCATTGAGCCAAACCAGTTAGGACATCAAGTGCCTTCTTTTGCTCCCTTTGAAGTTCTCAGGCAGGCTGTCAGATTGAAAGTATATACCTACATTATATCCACAGTAGTGTTTTTTTCCTTTTTTAAAATAAAATTACAGAGTGGTAGGGCTTTTTGGTGTGTCAAAATGGGCAGAAATGTAGAGGGCAGGAGGATATCGGTAGAGCAGACTGCCAGTAACATCCCCCAAAAGTGCTGGTGATTTGTACAGATGAGCTCCATGCCAATTAATACATGTCATTAATTGATGAAAAATTTTAAAATAAGGAAGTCCAACTAACAGCAACACAAAGTCAATGGTGAGTTTTTCTTGCTCTCTGTAGTGCTGTTCAAACCGGTTGGAAGCTAAGTGTGTTTGAGCCATTTCATGTTCGCCACATTGACTAAAGCATTTGGTCTGAAGTTGGATCTCAGACTTTTCACAGGAGCTGGAGTTCTTCTAATTCCCCATTAGGAAAGCATTGAAGACACAGCACAACGATTTAATTTAAAAAACACATGAAACTGAACAATAAAAATGTATTGATGAGAGGATACAAGAGCCTGTGCACCCAAACTTGTATAAGTAAAAAGAGAATCACAGCTGCTGCAAAAACCTTATTGTGCTTTTGTTTCTGCCCTTTTCCCATTAACTTTTGGAGGGATTACTGCCATAGCAAAGATAAATGTGCAACTGTACTGATTTGAGATTTACTTGCTCTTGCCTTTAATTAATGTAAGGTATGAAAACTGCCTTCAGTCATGGTTTTCTCCTGCTGTTGGAAGTTAACCGTGTGTTTGACTTCAGTCATCTGCTGAGGTCCGTTTCAGAGAACTTCTTTCCCATGTTTCTGTTTCTGATGTCTCAAGAAAAGGAGAGGGATGTTTGGTAACCAACTTCCTAAACCCCTTGAATAAAAAGAGTATACTTATGTAATAGACATCTACCACTCAGGGAATGTATGTAGGGGAAAACGTATACACACATTCCATTGAAAGTGAAAAATCTCCTTAGGAAATTTTTTTAGTCTGATATATTGGCCAAGGTTTTAGCATAACCGTTATTTAGTTATAAACTTGTATATGCACACATAGGCATGAACACATACATGTGTGTGCACGCACATACATGCAAGCATGTGGGTGTCCTTCTCTTTCAGTACGGCCCCTATTCTGACGCCTCAGAGATTACCACTGCTGCAGGGCCCCCGGGGCAGTGCAGAGCGCCATGTGTTTCCTTTACACCTGATGGGTGTGTCCTCGTGAGCTGGGAGGTAAGTCAGACACGTGCTCTGCATTATTTTCTGTTTCTTTGACTTTATCTGTCCCGAATGCACATTAGGTGGAAACTTTTCAAAGCCCAAATTCACTATAGGTGACTTATACACATTAGTCTTCCTTGGCACTTGCTTATGTCATTCAGAGTTGTGGAAATATTACCACTGGGCAGAATTAGGCGGGGGAGTGCCTCTTTCGGGCCTTTCTTCTGCATGTATTTGAAATGTCCTGGGGTATGTCACCCTGTCAGTTTGGTTGGTTGAACACACTATAGATTTTTTTTCCTCAGTGAAATTAAATTCCCTCAATGTCCTGCTTTCCAGAGTCCTGAAAGTTCTGGTGCTGACATCTCAGAGTACAGGTTGGAATGGGGAGAGGATGAAGAATCCTTGGAGCTCATTTATCATGGGACAGACCCCGGCTTTGCAATAAGGGACCTGCTGCCTGCCGCGCAGTATTGCTGTAGACTACAGGTGAGTCTTATAGACACTGGTGTTCCGTGGAAGGCTCTTTGGGAAACTTACTCAGAGGCTGTGAGGGAGGCTACCTGGAGGGATAGTGTGGGAAAAGAGTCCTTTTAAATAAAAATGAATGTTACAATGTCGGGGACTTGATGAGGTCCTGAAATGTAAGAACAAAACCAGCCGAAACCGGTTTTGCTCAGGGTATAGAGCGTTGGCCTGTGGACTAAAAGGTCCCGGGTTCGATTTTGGTCAAGGGCATGTACCTTGGTTGTGGGCATATCCCCAATAGGGGGTGTGCAAGAGGCAGCTGATCGATGATCCTCTCTCATCGATGTTTCTAACTCTCTATCCCTCTCTCTTCCTCTCTGTAAAAAATCAATAAAAAATATATATTAAAAAAAAAGAACAAAATCAGATTCTTCTCTGCTTCTCACCACCCTTGCATCTTGCTTGTGTATCGATTCCCTGAATAAATGAGTGAGTCCAAGACAGAGGTGTCACAGCTCCTTACAAAAGATTCCTTCTGTCTGAATTTCTCCGAGATGCACATTTCAGTGGGAAAGCACTGAGAAATGGCAAAAGATGGTGATTGTATATGTCAGCTGTTAAATGGAGCCGAAAACAAGCATTAGAGTAGTTTGGACTAGCCTTCATTACATACAGGGCACACCTCCCCCTCCTCAGAGACCAGAAACAAGGCTGGTTATCTGTACACTTCCACTTGGGGGTCCACATAGAATAATCAAGAACAGTTGGCTCCTAGCCTAACCCCTAGGAGTAACAGTAGTTATGAGTTTACTTTTACTTTATTGACTTGTATAAATGATTTTTTCCCCCCTGTTTTTATTGTCCTGAGAAAACATGGTTTTTTTGTGGTTTTTTTTATCCATTTGTTCAGTAACATTTCTTGAGCACTACTTGTGCCAAAGTCAAAGGATGGTCAGGATGATCAAGAGGAGAGATACAAAGATGATCAGGTGTAGTTCTTGACCTTGAAGCATTCTATCTTCACACACATTTAGATTTAACTGGATAAAGAAGCAAAGATGTCAGATTTAGGTTTCCACCCAATTTAAGTCATAGATCAAGTTGCTTATTGCAGACCCATAAGCAATAAGCTTATGGTTTCTCTGGAGAAAACATCCCCTTCACACGTTAATTTTCCATATCAATTGAGGCTTTTCTGTTAAATTCTGAATCCTATTTTTATCAGAAACATTTCAGAATAAACTTTCCTTCTCGTTTGGAGCAACTGGGGCATAATGCACCCTCTGTCAATGAGTCAAGGTCACAGCACATTATCTGATCTTTATAATAGTGATGCTGAGTCATTGGGAAAAGGTTAGGTAAGGCCACAGTACTGTTTTAGGAGCCAGGCAGGATATTGATAAAGAACTCTCTGTCACCATAGGAAAGAACTCCACTATGCTTTTCGAGTTTTTGTCTCCCTTTAAAACGCTTTTCTATTTCCTTTTCTCCTTTTAGGGTATATGTTGTCACTTAGCATTGACTTCCCGACACTGCATTTTAAAAGATACATTGGGGAGGGGTCTGAGAGGAAGAAAGGTGTCCAGGGGTGACTTGGGAGATGATTGGACAGCTGAAGGGTGGGGACAGCTGCGGTAGCTGCAGTGGACGGAGATGAGGAGCTTTGAGGCTGAGATGACAATGGAGTGGAGACACCCGAAAGGTAGTTGGATACATTAGGCTGGCATTTAAGGCAGAGGTCCAAACTACCCAAGTAATTTTGGAAGTAAGATATCAATGCCATCTGTCCCATAGCCCTCCAAGAGTTTGAGCGGAGATAGAAAAGAAGAGGTATCAAGGCTTGAAGCCTGGTGCCCTCCAGTGTTGAGAAATCTGGGCGATGCAGAGCAACCGCATAGGTGGCTGAGAAGCAGCAGTAGGTAATCAAAAAACAAGTATGGGGTCTGGAGATCAAGTGAAAGAGCGGTGAGTGAGGAAGGAGTCAGCTATTGCTCTCAGGTAAAGTCAGAAAGGGCTGAGAATTGACTTCAGATATGAGTTTTTATCATTCACGTGGGAAAACATAAGAGACCTTTTCTAAAATTCCTGTTGCTCTTCCAGGACAGCACTGGGGTTGAAAGTCAGATGACTGAATTCCAGTCCCAGCTTTGCCTTAAATCTATAAAAGGCAAATAAGGATACTTGCAATGCACTCTGTGCCTTGGATGGTTATTGTGGAGGTTGTATAAGACAGTATGTAACCTGCAGTGGGCCATACAAATAGAAAGGATTGTTTTAAAATTATTTTTCTTGAAAGGTGTCGATGGCAATGTTATTACCTTTTGTTTACTATAATAGAAAAGATGTGATTGGCTTTTTTTGGAAAGTAAACATTTTCTAGGATTTATTTCTACCTACATTTCTGGAAGTAAATTGTATACTATTTATTTAGCAGCACCTAACATGGAGGCCTTCAAGTGTACAATGGTGTAATATGGGCTTTTCTTGCTGTTGTCTTTTAGGCCGTCAATCAAGCTGGAGCAGGGCCGTACAGCGAGCTTGTCGTTTGCCAGACACCAGCATCTGCCCCTGACCCTGTCTCCACAATCTGTGTCCTGGAGGAGGAGCCCCCGAATGCCTACCCCGATTCACCTTCTGTGTGCCTTGTACTGAACTGGGAGGAGCCGTGCAATAATGGATCTGAAATCCTTGCTTACAATATTGATCTGGGAGACACTAGCATCACCGTGGGCAATACCACCACCCACATTCTGAAAGATCTTCTTCCAGAAACAACGTACCGGTGAGTGCAGGGAGGGAGAAATGGGACTGTAGGGACCCATCTTTACTGGGGCTCCACACCCTTCAGGTTCTAAAGGCCAGATGAGTGAATGCTGGCCATTCTTAATTAAAATATATGAGTACTAAGTGCATATACAGCTCTAAAAGTTGTATTGCTTTATACTTTGAGTCGGTTACAAATTTACCCAGTTTCACCCATTGCTTTAGATCAGTTGCTCCCTCTTGGTCTCTTGATGGTCACTTTTCTTTGTATTTTTACTGTGACTCATATCCATCTGTGGACACCCTCTGTCCTCACCATGTACTTGCCCATCTCTGAAGCAGGGCTCCACTTCTCTTTGATTCCTCCCCAAAAGCAGACACAGTTTTAAAAAAATATGTGATGTGGCTTTTACTCAGGATTTCCCAAGGGGCCAGAAAAAAGATATATCACACAACACAAGTAAACCCGATGAACAGCTGCGTGCTTTCCTTCCCCCAGTCTTCCAATCCAGAGCCAGCCATCTGCCTTCCTCTCCTCACACACCTTCTTCCATCACATGGCCTCTTAAAATTTCAAATCATTTAGCCCTCTCTCCACGTTGCCATAACTCGTTCAACACAAGTTTGGCGTTAGAAGATTGCAGGGACCAGCTGTGGTTGTACATGTGTGCTACCAAGGCATCCTTCTGTCAAAAGAAATGGTTTCTCAGGGAGAACCTCCCTTGGGCCTCAGTGTCTTCTTCCATGAAGGAGAACAAAATTGCTAACCTCATAAGCATGTTGTAAGGAGTAAATAAATTAATATCGAGCTTGAGGCCCGATGCATGAAGATTCACGCAAGAATGGGCCTTCTTTCCCCTGACTTCTGGCACTGCCTTTGCTCTGGTCCCTTTCTGCTCCGACTGGGAGCCGCCATTCTACCTTCCCACGCTGCCCAGAGGCTCAGGGAAGCTGGGGTAGTGCTGACCGCCTGTATCATTGCCATGGTGACGATGATGCCTGTGTATGCAAATGGACCCGCCATCTTTGTTGGGTTAATTTGCATACTCCTAATTGGCTGGTGGGTGTCGTGAAGGTGTGGTCAATTAGCATATTACTCTTTTATTAGGTAGATATTTCTACACAGCCCAGCAGTATATAGCAAATACACAATAAACATGCATTGTAATTTTCGTCATCATTAAGATCACCATCAAACAAGACTGATTCTTCCTGTGGGGTAGGGAAGGGCAGTGAATGGCAGGCAAATAAACTTGTTGCTAGAAAAGGACTTATCATTTCACTTATCCTTTTTGACAGTGTTTTCTAGTCCAATAGTCTGGTACACTACCTTTTCTATTTCTAAAAACTGAAGAAAGAATTGGCTAATCGGTTGTAAGTGACTCAAGTTCCATCCTGCGATATCATATTATCTCTACTCTTTTTTTCTCTCTTACCAAATTTTTTTGTGACTGATTCATATAAATATATTTTTTTGCTTTTTAAAACAATAACAGGGTGTTTGTGGGGGGGTTTCCTTACTCTTTTATTCTTTTATAAAGTCTCTTTTGAGCACAGCACTCTACACTATGAGTCTGTCTGTGAAACAGTGATAAACAATATTCTTCCCTGCGGAGCACTCAGAGTTGGGGGACAGTTAAACAGCAACCGAAAACGGTAGGTTATTGTGACATCACAGGCTGCAAATAACACTGTGACACCGTCCTGTTGCCATTTCAGAGAGCAAGTCCCAGGTTCAGAATGGCCAGGAAGGTTCACAGCGGGATTTGAAATAGGAACAGAATATGACTTACAGGATATGACTTACATAGGTGAAGAGGCAGCCAAGGGCAGTATAACCTTTTAAGTCAATCTCAGAAAAGCAGTCTTCACCCTTGCATGCTAATCAAGTATAACTGCTGCTGTATGCAGAGCAGCCCAGTCAGGTGCTGAGGAAATGATTAAACCTTGACTTCAGGGAATTTCCCCGATGATAGTGCTGACCCTGAGGTATACTTCTGTGGGGAAATGACCACATCACTGTCATCCTCCAGCTGGTTTTAAGAGACCAGGTGCTTGACCTTGATCCCTCAGGCTATGAGGAGGCCGCACTGGTGTAGGGACTCAAAGGAAGGTTCTGTGATCAGTCTGCTTCACAGCCATGTCTACCCTGGAATGAACATTTCAAATCCCCAGGCCAGGGCTCTGAGCCTTCGGACCAGAAATCGTAAAAAGGGCTCTTAGAGTAAGTGCTAGCCTAGGAATTCCACCTCTTCCTTGACATTGTACCTGCTGTAAAGGTGGCATACATGATTATAAACTTTAAGATTTATAGAAGGGTGATATTGGAGGAATGTTGACTTTTATTAGTCAACATACAGTCAAATGACTTCTAGAAAGATATCCGGAATTCAAATGAAGCAACTGGTGCAGGGAATCATTGCCTCACGATGAAATGCCAATTATGGTGGAAATTATAAAAAGTCCTCCACGTGTTAAAAAGTTTCTTGGGATAATTCTATTATGGAGAAGATGAAATGGTTCAGTCGTGTAGGGACTAGGGGAGAATGAACTTAATTTAGATAATACCTCAAGACTCTAATTTTAGAGTTCTTATTGGATGGAGCTAAATAATTTAATTCAGTATTAATATGCAAAGCATATTGAGCTGAATTGGGAAGTCACATTAGGAGAATGTCACCTTTCAACCTTAGGGATAGCTTGAAAGATACCATTTTAGATAGACTGCATGAAAATGGAAAGGCAGGTCTTTGGCTTTAGTCAAGTTGTTTGATTTTTTTTTCCCCCTACCCTATCCCTAAGAAAAAGATTTAGCCTTAGTCTTCACTGGTCAATCAATAAATAAATAGAGTATTTCATACTTAAGATACTAAAATTAATATTCAAGTTCAAGATAATCTTTATACAACTTTATACTAGTTTCTATAGTACACAAATGGGTACTCTATAGTAGGACTCCAGTCAGTTATGCTCTTGTTCTTTTGTTTCAAAGGCAAAATTGCAACAATTATAGTGAAATACAAAATGAGTATTTCAAGGAACAAAAGATGTAATTTTGGTCCAATCAACTTTTGCCTCACCTTTTTCTGACCCATAAATTTGTTAAAATATAAATGAACAGATCATGATGTTCTAGATAGAAATGTGGAATGAAGCATTGTAAGCAGGCCAGGGGGTTTTGGTAAAGGACTTGTTTCTTTGGTATGATTTTTTTTTTTTTTTATATAGTTACAGATTGTTCTCATACTGAATTTTTTTTTTTTTTCTCCATCTTGCATCTTGAGAGAACAGGAACATGCACCTCTCTAGCAAACCTACTGATGCAAAGGGTATTTTGATTGATACAGTGCTTCTTCATTGGTTCTTGCAAAAATACCTATTGGCTTACTAACACGCTATTTGGAATTGCAATGCTGTTTTTAAAGACCTTACTTTTAAGCTTAGAACTGAGTTTGAAATTGAAGTTGTTTTGGTTTGAGGGGGGAAAAAACTGTTTTTGAAACAGAGATGTAGCTTTCTTTTGCATGCCACAGACATAGTCTTTGCTAGCTGATTGAGACAAGATCACATGGTGTCACCCATTCCCAGTGTCCTGGCTCCAGCATTCCCAGTCTGGACAGTGGTTCCGGCTGCTAATCACCAGGCAGTCCCTGCCACTTGTGAATAACTATTTTGTTAAAGCCTCTCTCCATCTGAAATCTGCACAATTGATCTTGGGACCTCCTCTAGAGTAGTGATTCTTAAACTGGTTTCTAAACCAGCAATATCAGCATCACCTAGAAACTTGTTGAAATGCAAATTATCAGGCCCTACAATAAACCCATGTTCGGCAAACTGCGGCTCGTGAGCCACATGCGACTCTTTGGCCCCTTGAGTATGGCTCTTCCACAAAATACCATGGCCTGGGTATATTTTGAAGAAGTGGTGTTAGAAGAAGTTTAAGTTTAAAAAATTTGGCTCTCAAGAGAAATTTCAATTGTTGTACTGTTGATATTTGGCTCTGTTGACTAATGAGTTTTCCTACCACTGCTCTAGACCTGCATCAGGTGTGGTCAGACACTCTGCTTAAATAGCCCTGCAGAAAATTTTGGTGCATGTTAAAGTTTGAGAACCTCTGCCCTTGCTTTGGTTCTTGAATATTAATTATATAAAAATCACTGGTAGTACTTTCGCATCCTGTGTAGACTGTGCTTGGTGATCCCAGCACACTTAGTCATCATTATCTTAACAACATCAGCTGTCTTCTATTTCACCATCCTCACTTCATTCACTTTCGTCTAGACTGGTGTGGATTTTCTGTAACCTCCTCCATCCTCTTAATTGGCGAGTCTCATTTCTTGATGATCCCTTTAATGTGCCCAGACCTCCAGGAATGGGGCTGGCTGGCTGGCTGGCTCAGAGGAGAGAAAGACTGTCACTTTACTTGTTTTCCAAATGGAACAGTTAGTAAGGTTGCCTAACATTACTTTTTTTGGCCACCTCATTATATGTCTGACTCATACTGAGCTGGCAAACAAGGCAAGGTAGAGTTGTTTGTTATGCTCATTTATGCTCTTTTTGCTAGGGAAAATTGGGTGGAGGGGGAGATCACCTTATTGAGTCTTTACTCTATGTCAGGCACTACATTAGCCTGTCAAGAAGTGAATCACAAGTCATTTCATCCTAAGAGGAAAAGGTGGGCTTTATTAGGAGACAGATTCTGAATAGTTCAGAAGTAGCAGCCTGGAGTCAGACAGACAGCCTTGACTTCAGTCCTGTGTCTCTCACTATTGTCTCTGTGACCTCTGGCAAGTCATTAAACTCTGTGCCCCAGTTTTCTGCTCTGTAAAACAGGATACAAACTTTAACTATCTAATAGGGTGTTGTGTGTTTTAGATAAGATTTCAGGCATTTCCTATGGGACTTGGCACATGGTAAGTAAGCACTCAATACATTATGTCACTGATGCTTGGGAGGGAAGACGTGACCAGGTTACAGGTAGAATGTCTGGAAACCTGGCATTTTCCTTAAGCAATGGGAGATATTTAAGGTCCCTGTGCCCCCTCAAGGCAGGGCAGGAGACAAAAGCAAATCCAAGTGCCCGGAGACAGAAAGGTGGCCCTGCATCCATGGGGCTGTCAGGAGAAGAACCAGCTCAGGTTACCCTTCCAGGAAGCCTTCTCTGAATAGCTGTGCTGCAAACACACCTTCCCCCAAGAGATTGCTGATGTTAATGCTCCTATTTTGTTTTTTTAGAAGTTACCTAATGATGATTCTTCTGTCATATGTTTCTCTTCTTTAATTAGATGATCGGATGTTAGATTGGGTATGGGGATGGTGGGGAGTGTAAAAAGCTCATGTTTCGCGTATTAAACCTCTCCTACCTCATTCCTTGATGGGAGAAGGGGGCTGTCCTCCCTGCCTCCATCTCTATACTCCAGACATCCTGAGTACCAGGATGGCTGATGGTGGCCGAGAAGTCATCTTCCCCAGGTGGAAGGTTTTGTTCTGAATGTCATTCTTCTTTTAATACACATTCAGATTTTGTGTGTGTGTGTGTGTGTGTGTGTGTGTGTGTGTGTGTGTGTGTGTATGTATAGAATGCCTTATAGAAGGCTATGATTGGAAGCATTTAGACAGTAGATATTTTAATAGATTTTTTATAAAAATTTATTTTAAAAAATATTCCTTTTTTAAGATTTTTAAATTGATTTTTAGAGGAGAGAGAGAGAAACATTGATGTTAGAGCAAAATTTGATCATCTTTCTCCTGCACACCCCCCACTGGGGATTGAGCCCACCAGCCAGATATGAGCTTGGATTGGGAGTCAAACTGGTAACTTATTGGTGCACTGGATGACACCCAACCAGCTGAGCCACACCAGCCAGGATAACAGTGTTCTTAATTTGATTTATTTAATCAGTATTATCAGTGTATTGATGGATATTTCAGGCTTCTGGCATTTGAACAGATTTTTCACATCAGTCTAGCCAAGATAGAGTTTCTCAGCATTACATCACCTTCCTAAATTGGAAAGCAAAATTCCATTTCCCTTAGACTTAGTTTGCAGAGCTTAAGATTTCAAAAACTGATATGCAGTGCATGTTTAAAAAAGCGAAAGAAAAAATAAATGCCCTGCGGAGCTTATCTGAATTTCAGAATTAATGTTACTTCAGCTAAGAGAAAACGTCTCAAATTTGGGTTTGGATAGTCTTTAATTTAATAAAATTTGAAAATAAGTTTTGAATTTTTGGACTTGTTCCTCAAGGTATTTTCTTCTTAGCCCCAAATGAGCTCTCTCTGGCATTAGGAGATTATTTTTACTTCTTGCATTTTTTTTTTCTTCAAAAACAAAATGAACAGTCACTACCTTAGTCTTTGTTCTGTTCTCTCAGCATTCTGGGTCCAGCTTCATGTGCTCACCAGCATGTAAGAAGACCTGGCCTCCTTTCACTGTATTGGTTCCTCAGTGCCACTTCAGTTGGGGTGTGACTTTATCACTAGAACTAATTAACGTTCAGTGCATCCACGACATGAAAAAAATGTTTCCCATGCATTTTTACTGAAACAAAATGTGTTTTTGTAAAAATGGGAGAAAGTTGAAGTATTTTAAAATCTTGGTTGTTGATTTCAAGGCAAAAAGTTATTTAGTAAATAATGTGGGAATACATTTGTTGGCTGTTTTGTCTGTTGCATTAGCAAAAGGCAGTTGTTGAACTGAAAGTGTGGATTGAATTAAAATTGTCTTTTGATTGGATTAGAAGCCTTGTGTGGCCCAGGTTGTTAGGCGAGTATGGCATGCCTAAAGACATGGAGGCTAAGAAGACCCTGTTCTCACCCAGATCGGGCCTGTGTCCACCGTGTAGATCAGGGCAAATGACTGAACTTAGCCACTGCAGTTCATTCACTGGTAAGATAGACAAGTAACTAATTCCTTCTTACCTCTTGAGGTGGGTAGAAATTAGAGAAATGTGCATATTAAATCTAGAGTTCAGCACCTAGTATCCATGGGGTCGTTAGGTTGAGTCATTTAACTTCTCTGAGTTTAACTGCAGTTATCGCATCTCTGAAGGAAAGAGAAAGGGCTGCTGGTTCCTACTCACAGCACAGCTCCTTGGGCAGAGCAAGTGTTCATGTTGTTTGTTGTGATGGTCATTGGTGGTTACTGTTAATATTTTCAGCTGTTCCCAAGCTCTTTTGTCTCACCCTCACCTTCTGAGGATGAGCCAGTCCTTAGCCGGGTCCTTGGCCATAATTTAGAGGAAGAAAGAACATAGATGGTATCAGCAAATTGTTCAAGTGATACTGTGAGGCAGTGTGATAATGCAGCTAAAATGAAGACTGGAGTAGTGCCACTCTGCGCAGATGCTCAACACGTCTTCTTCGCTTTTAGAGAGGAGTGGTGGTCTCAAAAGGAGTCATAAGAATAACAACTGAACAACTCCATAAATTAGCCCTTTAAAGTTCACCAAAGTGCTTTTGAGTTCTTTTCCCGTTGCATGGTGTAATGAAAAGTATTTTTAAAAACATAAAGTGCTTTCTGCATCCCTTATCTTAAGCAGCACTGTTTATACTGTAAATGCTGCAAAGATATCCCTAACCCCATTTTATACTTAAGAAAACTGTGACTTAAAGGTCTTACATAATGTCCCCAAGGTCACCAAAGTGAGGAGCAGGATTCCCATTGCTAAAGAGACCTAAAATGCTACTGTGATACTCTTATTATTGCTATTATATTATATGAAACTCGGAAACTCAAACTGAAACACGTGATTTTTCTCTGAGTGGAATGCAAAGGTGGTTTCTTTCTCAGGTTTCTTTCAAAGGTGGTTTCTTCCCATATACCACCTTTTGCCCAGTGAAGAATGAAGCCACGGGCAAAAGGTGGTATATGGAAAGGTGGAAATTTATTGGAAACAAGTACATTTATTGGAAACACATACAGACTCCCTCATGGGGAGGGGGTCCCAAAGGGGTAACCCACTATGCACCTTTTTCTTAATGTTTATAAAGTCTATAGTTCTTTGTCTTTTGAAAATCTCTTCTTATTGGTAGTTTCAAAGCTACTGGACTGAAAGAGGGTGCAGGCTGGGCTGAGGGACCCTCTCCCCACCCCCCACACAGGGCATGAATCTCATGCACTCTAGTATTATTATAATGACTTGCTAAATTATGTGAACTTTACATTTGAAGAATTAGCCCTTTTGAGGTCACAGACTTCATTTAGCTATAGTCATACTTAAGTGATATTTCCTATTATCATTATATATATTTAATATGTATAATATATAAGCAATAATTGTTGTAAATGAGAAGTGCATAAATCTATATTATAGGAATATTTTAAACTAATCTGTTTGCTAAGAATTTATCTCTTTGACTATATTTTTTATTATTATGTGCTTTAAAACACTTTCAAATTCAACTCAAGTTTCAATGTGACATCACACTGCCCAGTACCTAGCAAGCAAGCGTTCTGGTGGAGGTTCCACTGGAGGCCCTGTCAGGGGCGTGAGGAAGAGGAGGAGGTGCAGACCTGGAGTGGTCGTGAAGGTGAAGCTGTGGAGGTATCTGAGGCTAACAAGAGAAATGCCCATATTGTACAGGAGAAGAGAGGGAGAGCAGATGGAGGGAGGGCTGTGCGTGAGCACTTTGGTCTGAGTAGAGGAGAATGCCTCCAAATGTCAGGAGGAAACAAGCTTCAAGAACATTCTGTCACTGCAGGAAGAGGGTCAAGGATGAGGATGGGGCAGTGCCGTCAGTGCTTTGTATGATGACCTCACAGAACCGTTTCAGCCAACTAGGAAAGAAATAAAGGAACGAGAACAATAGAAATAATAAGACATTAATTTATAGATGCACTGTAACTCTATTTGGTTGTAAATTCCTAGACCCTGAGGGCAGGGTTAATGTCTTCATTACCCATAACCGGCCCAGGGTAAACATCCAGTTGAGATTTTGCACATCTCTGTACATCACCCTGTAGCCAGCACTGTTAGCATTTGGCTCTGGGGAAGGATAGCAGAGGTGCTGGGTGAGCTGGAGAAGGGAGGGGAAATGCCCTGTGGAAGAGCTGTTTTCTTTTGTTTTGAACTGAAGGAGACTCATTTGTTCTCTATTCCATTTATTCTTTATAACCCATTTACTTCCCAAACTGTCTGCGAAGCAGCTAAAGGATGGCTGAGCAAAATACAAAAGCATATCTTTACAATGTCTTTCCTCAGACCACAGCCTTTTTCTTTTCTTTTTAATTAAAGAACTAAGGATTACCTTGCTGATGTGCTCCATTTTTTTAAAATTTTGCTCTTTTTTTTTTTTTTGAACAGAGTATAATCTATCCCCTTTGCTGCCCAGTTCTCTCTTTGTCCTGAACTACTTTAATTTGTTTTTCTAATTCCATGATATTGTTTTAGGGGCGAGTAATAAATGCTCCACAGAATGTTTCTTTCACATGAGGAATTGCTGCTTCTTAAACGTGTAATATTTTTATTTATTTCTTTTTCCAGGATCAGGATTCAGGCCATAAATGAAATTGGAGCTGGACCCTTTAGTCTGTTCGTTAAAGCGAAAACTCGGCCGTTGCCACCCTTGCCTCCTAGGCTCGAGTGTGCTGCGGCCGGGCCTCAGAGCCTGAAGCTGAAGTGGGGAGACAGCAATACCAAGACGCACGCTGCCGAGGACACGGTGTACACCCTGCAGCTGGAGGACAGGAACAAGAGGTAGGCGGGGCGGGGCGGGCGGGCGGCCGCGTGGGAAAGGCTGTAGCTCTGGCTTTGGGAGGAAGCCCTCTGGTTTATCTGTACTCCTTTGTGGTAAGATTGCCTGTGTCTTTAGGTCCTGCATTTTTTTACTCAAAGTTATACCTTCTAGTCCTCGCTTGGAATTTCTGAAACAACATCCTAAAGATCCTGATTGCCCTACATGTGATAATATATGTGTTTGTTTCTTCTTTCATAATGTCAAATGATGGAGAGAAATTATCTAAGAAGGAAATTGTCAAATTCATGTCTACACTATGTAATAGCATTAAATTAGTCACAAGTGCAGAGGGAAATAAGACCCAGAAAGAGACGTTATGTCTTTAAATATTCAGTAACCATCAGGACAAACATGTTTACCAATCTGAAATAGCTGCGGTGATTTACAGATGGGGATTATACTCGTAACTGTGGGCAATGCAATATCAAATTAAACAGAGCAAATAGAAGATTCTTCATAAGACTCCAAGCCCGGGAAACACTCTTAGCCACAGAAATCATATCCAGCCCTTCACATAGTATTTATTTAACCTGACTTCATTTCCTCTGAAAATGGCCAGTCATACGATGGGCGGCTGACCTGTATTTAAGAATAATTCAGATGCAGAACAAACGTTAATGACAGAATGTTCTATTACCAAAAGTCCAAGTCAGAGAAATCAGGGGAAGAGGTGGACCAGACACAGGTTGCTGCTTCTCTACAGAGCACCTGCTGAAGCACAGAGCCAGTGTCAGGGTGGGGTATTTCTGTCATTTCCCCTACATGCGTTATAGTGTCCCATTCCTTTATGTGGAGAGTGGTTTTAGGGAGCACAGAGCCCTTGTCCAGCCGCCCCCTCCACTCTACTGGAGAGCTTTGATTCCTTTCAGTGCAAGGGGATTCTGCAGTATGAAGGGCGCTGTTTGAGGTGGGTCTTCCGTGGGTCAAGAAAAAATCGAAGCCCTGCTTCCAGGAGCATAATATCAACCCACAAATGGTCATAGAACATTTTTTTTTTTCAATTTGTCATTGTAATAAAAGAGTTCTGGGATATGGAGGAGGCAGATATAGGAGAAAAGTGCTCTGGGAGTTTGAAGGAAGCAGAAGACCATCTGGTTGCAAAGATCAACAGGTGACATTTGAACTTGACTCTGAAGACCTGTCAAACCCAGTAGTTTGATCACAAAAGAACAGAAATGATGGTCCTACTGGAAACTAGTCCTGATGAAGCCAGCCCAGATAAGTGGGGCTTCTTTTGATAGGCTCATTAGAGATTAAGGCATACTCACTCAAAGACCAGATCATCCATCTGACTGGGCTGTGTGCCGAGGATGCATTTTCCGGGCTCATTGTTTTACTGACAGGGGACTCCTCAAACGAGAAAACTCCCAATAATAGGAATTCTGGATTAACAGGACACATGATAATAAGTAAAGCTAGCATTTGAGAGATTTTATAAATAAATGAGCCTTTGTGTTTTTTCCTGGACTTTTGGCTTCCTTTGGTGGTAGAGAGAACCTTCCATAGAGAACGCCTTTAGTTGTAGTAGAGTGAGCAGCCACCTCCATCCGGCTGCAGTCCTGTCCTGTGCAGAGAGCTATGCAGATGCTCGGAACAAAAGCTCTAGGAGCGCTGGTCCAATAGTGCAGAATGTAGTAATCAATACACGCTCTTTCCTCCCCCCCAAAAAGCACTCAAGACTGGATTTTTAAACAAATAAATGACTTGCCTAAATTTAAATGGTGATTTAAGAAAACTTACCATTAGGAACAGTATTTTTCTTAATTTTATGAGCTAAAATCCAGATTTATCTTTTTAAAATTAGATTTGTCAGGGCTCTCAGAAAGTTATTAAAGTGATGGGAATATAGAGCATAATAAATTCTCATTCTATTTGTGGAGTAATATTCCTGGGATTTAATAGGATGAAATTTGGTCTAATTTGAGATTAAAGATGACCCTCCTTAGTTTCTTGAAACTGCCTCTTGCAGTGAATGACACCTTGAATCCAAGCTTTTAACTTTGGACCTTGACTCACGAGGATCAGGGAGGAACCATCTGAGTTGGATACAGCAGAGTGCTTATTAGCACCGTTTTTGTCACTGCTGGTTCTCTCCGGGTTCTTTAGGACTTGCACCTGGCCTGCTCAGTTGAAAGGAACAATATCTTCTTCCACAGTGACAGTTGTCTTTTTCATTGAACTTATTGCTAAAGGGGTTTCTAGTTATAGGTTTTAGAGCAAGTGTACACATCTTTAGCATCTGTGTTGATTTCATTAATTTCACTAGTAAGTCTGCTTATGGATGTAGCACAAATATTTGTCCTGCTTATGGCCAAAGTGAGAACCAGAGATTAACCTGTCATTTTAATTGACTACTCACCAGCCACTGGGCATTTGAACATACAGCAGCTATACCTGAGTTGTATAGCTATCTTAGACAGCTATGCAAGTAATCTTAGTCTTAAGACCTATTTTGCAATAGAAGCACAATAAAAATTAATAATTCTGTGCTTGGTATTTGTCAAACTAAAGAGGTGAGCTGATTTTGGCTGCTAAACTATTGGTCTTAACTTTTCCCTCATCCATAAAATAGAAGTTGATGTTGTAGATCATTTGTGAGCTAAATCTCCCCTCCCCGCCCAAAAAAATGTCTCTTGTTAAAAATGATGTGTTACCTGCTCAGCCTGTGTGGGTCAGTGATTGAGCATCAACCTGTGAACAAACCAGAAGGTTGAGGTTCAATGTGGGGTTGGGGTGTATGCTGGGTTGTGGGCTTAGTCCCCAGTGAGGGAGGGGAGGTGGAAGGCAGCCAGCCAATCAATGATTCTCTCTCATCGTTGATGTTTCTCTCTCTCTCCTTCCTTCTCTCTCTCTCTCTCTTTTTCTCTCCCTCACTCCCTCTCTCCCTTTCTCTCTCTTTCTCTCTCTCATCCTCTCCCTCCCTCTGAAATCAATAAAAATATATTTTTAAATGGCATGTTACCTCTTTTTTCTTCATATTTTAGCTTCTGCTTTAGACAAGTAAGAAAATAATAAGATACTAACTTTCCTTAAGAGTCCAAAACTTTCTGAAATGACCCAGAAAGTTCTAAATATAACGTTGGGCCAAAAATTTATTTTCAGACGTTCTATTTATTGAGAATCTGCCAAGAGCCAGGCATTGAGGTTTTTGTCCACATTATCTGGTTCTTGAATAAGAAGTGAAAATTTTTCATGGTGAGAGAATATCTACTAAAGCCTTCCGCTATCTAGGTGAAAAAAAATGTATTGTTTTTAATAGATTGACTGGATTTCAACTTATGATTATTAGGAGTTTTATACACACAAAGGAAGAAAACGTGCTTGTGAATTGCCTAGACAAGGGTGCCCAAGGTGGGCCCTTTCCTTAAGAAGCTCGCCCGGTGAGGGATAAGTAGAAGAGGCGGGCACATTCAGGCAACTCATGATGTAGAGAGCTAAAAGACTGACAGCATTGGGGGAGGGAGAAGAACAACATCTATTATACCCTTAAAATCAGATGAACAGAGGAGGCTTTTTAGAGAAGGTACCAGAGTACTTGAGTCTTAAAAAGGTCCAAAAATCTTACAATCTCCTGCAAGAAAGCCGTAGGAAGGGTGGGAACTAAAGATAAGCACTCAGGACTGGATAGAAACCAAGGGTATATACATATAGACTCCAAAGCACAGAAATGGGCCCTGGGTCTTTCTCAAGTAAATGATGTCTCTCCATTCTGCTACTTGACGCATTGCTCTGTTTAAAGGTGAGCAATTTCATGTCAATAGTAAGAAACACCAAAGGGCATCTTTTCCAAATCCCTGCCTCAAACCAAATCAACCGAGAATCCATCCAGATCCCCGATAGTTGCTGTGTTGAGTGTGCTTCCCTCTTGAAACGGACATTTGTTTCCCATGTAATGAGGCTTTTGACCCACAGGTTCCCAGTCTAAGGTCACTGGCTATGTATTATGTGTTAGCCTCAAAGCTGTGCTTTATTTGTACAGGACTATGTTTAGCCTTAGGAGTTAGATTATCATCACACCATCGTACATTTTTTTTCTTGAATTACTACGGTGTGCTAGGTCTTCTGAGGTATGTGGCTTATCTTTAAGGAGTTTATCTTTTGAGAAAATAAATTAATGTGAAGTAATGAACAGACAACGTAAGAGAACTTAATTCCAAATAAAAAATAAAATCATATTAATTTATTTAGAGAGTGATTAAGTGCATTATTCTTAGCAGATTGAGCACAGAAGGTCGGAATGTCTTTGATTCCTGTGTATGCGAGAAAAATAAAACCCAAAGTAAACATTTTCATAATTCTTTGCTAACCTAATACAGGGATTAGAATAACAAGGTCAGCTCGTGCATTTTAAGGTTGTAACACTGTACTGATGGTTTTGAAGATGCATTTGTCTGTGTTACTGAAATGAAATGTTACACTGGCCTCACAGAATTTGACTTGATGCTGATTCTTGTCCTGACCCTCCTGGGTCCATGTTCCTGGTAATTGTACACAGCACTGCGGCAAGGGGAAGTTAAATTCCAGGAATGCATTTACGGCTCATCGGTTGTTCAGCTTTAGTCAAACAGCTAGTGTATTTTAAAATAAGGCTCCAGCAAAATAGGGCTGGGCAGAGGGCTCTAATTGAGTGGATAATTACCACTTGCTCCGATTAACTCAGCCCTTAAGCTCCTGACACTTTTCCCTTCAGCAGCAGAATCAGAGGGGCTTTGTAATGTCTCTGTTGGTAAGGGACAGAAGGCAATCTGCATAAATTAACGCTGAGAAATACACACCAGCAACTAATAAAAGTGGGCAGGTTGCATGACCACTGTGGGAGGAAGGAACTTGCTTAAGCATGCCTATTACTGAACAAGCTCCTGCTTATATTTCTCAGAGCATATTGCTGAATTAAATGAAATAGATGTCAGGCAACTAGCTGGGGGCCCACAAGACAGCCTCAGGATTAGTTGCCCTTGTTCTTTCTCTGGAATTGTCCCTGATTCACATGATCATCCTGGTTGGGTACGTGACATTTTTACCTCACCTTCATTACCGGAAGGCAGTTGAGTTCCCAGCCACGGTGCTAAGTCTCTGCTGTAATCCCAGACCGGTTATTGAGTATCTAGATGCCTAGAGGGATGTCCCTGAACTTCTTTTCTGTCTTAATGTCTCTCTCTGCAAAACAGAGCTAATGATGCCTGCCTCCAATCCCTGATTAATGGGAGGAAAGCATTTCTATTTCTTAGAAAGGGACTACAAAAATGCAACCTACACTATAAAGGGTACTGCCAGCTTAGTCAGCCTCAGGATAACATGTTCAGACATGGGCCGAGGTGAAGGATGGTAAATGAACTATTTGATACCTTAAGCCAGAAGTAGAATTCAGAGTACAATGCTTTTTGAAAAAAGACTTTCTATCTTAAAATAAATAACCAAACAGAATTGGGTAGCATTTTCCTCACCATTTTTTCTCAATCCGATCAGACTGAGTCAAGGCCACTAAAATAGAGGCGGGCAAACAGAAATTTGGAAGCCTGGGAAGAGCTTGAAGAGGAGACTCACTGTCTAGACTTGAAAGCAAAGCAGAAGAATGGGAAGTCTCAAGGTCCTCAGGTGGTCTCTGGAGACTCCAGTCATCCTTCCTTTGAATATAAATAAATTTCTTTAACATATCAACAATGAAATCCAGTTTGAACAAAAAATTGAAAATAGGAAATTTTTATTCTTTATTCTACGTAAATAGTTTTTATCAGTAGCCTGGGTGACATTTTATTTCCTAGGAAAGAACCCTAACCGTAAAATACTGCAGCCTGATCCATCACAAGTTGGAAGTCCGAATGCAGCTAGGGACAGGGCAGGGATTTCACTCCTTTCCTCATTGGTGTTTTGGAAATGGCTCTTGGCACTTTCCATGCTCAGCCTGCATATGGGGATGCTCATTAACATGCAAACCCGTGCAGGGAACACACCTTCCCTGCCTCAGGTGTCCCCACACCATGCCATCTGCTTCAGCTGCTTCTGCATAGACATGACAGGACTCGGTGTTCTTGGTGGCGTGAGGGCACATGCTATCCATTCCTGTTTTTGAACATCCTCTATTCCCAAACGTCACTTCAGTAATGTAAGGTATTCACGCACACCATAAAACCCAGGGAAACAGAGAAAAAATAAAGGCAGTGGCGTGTCACTGTTAAGGAATATAGCTGTACCGAGCTTCCTAGCATCTATTGATGTGTAACAGTGTGAAACATGTTTTGAAATGTGCCATTTGTAGCCCTTATTAAATTGCAGGCCATTTTAGGTCAGCAGATTGAATCATTTTGACGAGTTGATATTAATGGGCTGCTGTTAGCCTGTAATGGCCTAGAAATTACAAGATAGCAACAAAGGAGTGAACACAAAAACCTTAGCATTTTCTCTCATGTTCTCCTGAAAATTGAAGTTATAAGCCTGGGGTAGGGAACATCTGGCCATGGGCCATAGAAGACCCATGAAATCATTTGGTTGGGCCCTGCCAAGGCATTAGGTGTGAGTTAATTCAATGTTTGACCAAGTACAGCAGACTAATTTTTTTTCAGTTGATAATTTTATATGCCCCATGAATAATGGTATAAATATCCAAATGACCCTTGGCAGGAAAAAGGTTCCCCACCCCTGTTAAGCTATCCAAGAGCTTTCTTGGATATATCTTTTGGAACAAAACTGTTTTTAAAGAGGCACATTTTAAAGTTAAATTCTTCATATATCATTTTCCTCTAAAATTATTTAACACTAGAGGCCCGGTGCACGGATTCCTGCACACTGAAAGGAAATTAATTAGAAGGTGGCCAGTGGGACAGGACTGGGCCAGATGGGTCAGACACACCCGGGAACCAACTTCCCACAGTCCCTTCCTGACTGGCCGCACCTGGGGCAGCACTGGGATCAAGGGGCATCTGCGAGTGAGTGGGGTCTCTCCAGCAAGTGGGGTCCCTTGGCCTGGCCTGTGGGGATCTGGCCGAAACTGGCAGTCTGACATCCCCTGAGGGATCCTGGAATGCAAGAGGGCACTCTGCAAAGTTGCTGTTCCTCAGCAACTCCTGTGTTGAGCATCTGCCCCTGGTGGTCAGTGTGTGTCATACCTGTCAGCCAGTCGGCTGGTTGCTTAGCCTTTTATATACATAGATAAAGAAAAGTTCAAAAATGTAGCATGTCTGGGTTTCTTCAGTTGCACTTTGGTGCAAAGAGTCATCTTTCGGAGTGTTAAAGCTTAAAATACTGAGGTTAAAAGTATAGCCACCCCCTAGAATTTCTTAAAAATGTCAAGAATATCTTATTTTGTCTTACTAGTACGGTATGTATTTAATATGGATCCTAGAATTTACTTGGTCCTTTGATATGGATTGCGTAAAAATTATTGCCAGATAAACAAGACATTATTATCCCAAATGTCTGGAAACTCAGCCTTGGGAGTTATCAGCTTGTTCAAGTTCACAGTGAAGGTAACAGACTCTGCATTGTGGCCAAGGTCTTTGTTCCACCCTCCCCCCTCCTCCCCTCATGGAGTGCTCTGACAGGCCCACAGAAGGCACAGAATCATTTTGTATTCGCAGATAACTTAGAGCATGTTTTTAATCACTGATAAATTGCCAACATTAAAACCCATATGTGCTTGTTACTCTCCAAGTGTTTACTCTCAAGAAGGCATTCAGTCACACTGAAGCAAGTCAGAGGCAGAGCCATGAAAGAATTAATTTAGACTGGACTTTCAGTGACCCACCCAACCTTCTGCCTTGTTTATGTCTTTTCTCACAAGTAAATATTTTTTGTACCAAGAGAGCATTTCTCTTCATTTTCCCTTTCCCTAAGCAAAAAGGCCCACATTCCCACTAATAGGCAGCTCTCATGTAGGACCCCCTGCTCCCATCACCATCTGTTTTCTGCAGCAGTTCTTGGCCGCCTTGGCCTGGGTTTGCTAGACTGAGTGGATGGTATTCACTTGCCCAGCTTTCTCTCCAGTTCAGGAAAGCCTATGGGAAGAAAGAGGGAAGCATTCTGGGGCCAGCCTTGGTGCTTCGTTATCAATAACAAGTGCTGGGCATTTTGTAATGGGCTCTCCCTGCACCATCCCATTATATTCTCACAACAGCCCCCTGAGGGGTCAGCACTATTATCATACCTGTTTACAGAGACCGAAACACTCTTAACGGCAATAGAGCCCACGGTCAGGTCTGCTGCCTGTAAGTGTTTTACCCACTCTACCTTCAGTCCCGTGCCAATGGGGCAGCACTGAAGTGGAGCCCCACAGGTGTTCCCACACCTTTCCTCTTCTCACTGGGTGTTCATAGGAGCCCTGCCTCCTGGGGCTGGTGCCTCCAAAGGTACATACATGGCCATGGGCAGCAGGGACTGAGGATGAAGTAGAAGCTATGATACCATTGGAGTCCCTCAATATGCCTCAGCCTGAACTGACACTAAATTGCTCAGTGACTTTTGTGCATTTAATGTGGTCCCGGAACCATGTCACCTGCTGCACACATATTATTGCATTGTGTTTATAGCCCAGGAGCATTCATGTAACAAAAGTAACTGAACATTCCATTTTTACTCTGGTCACCAAGTTAGATTAAGTGATCTTGGGGAGAGCTATGTGTCTGTCTAGCACAGGCTACATCACAAGTTGAGATGGGCCTGCTCCTGCTGGGATTGAGCTGGCAGTGGGCCCCAGTAACCTGGGGAGAGGGCTGCATGCCAGGGGTGAGGACACAGCTGTTTTCAGGGCACACTAGCCTGTCTGGATCCCTGGGAGGTGGGAGGTGGGACAGAGCTAGTGGATACCATGTATTGAACTCTTTTGGGGCTTTTTACCAATATTCCAACATTTGACTCTTAAAACAGCCTGGGAGATGGAGACTGTCCCTGTTTTGCAGATGGGAGAAACTGATGCTTAGCAGGGGCGAGTGATTGGGCGGTAAGAGGCAGAGCTGAGATTTGCATCCAGTCTTCCTGGGTCAAAGCCCCTGCACTCCACCACTTCCCTCCAACAGTGTTTGGAGTGGGGAAGGAAAAGGGATGCATAGTCCAGGGAGTGGCCAGGGGAAGCAGGCCTTTCCCCACACAGGGTGTCCCTTGTTCCCTGGGCCACACCCACCCTCAGAAATCAAGGGTTTGAGGTGTCAGAGAGAGTTCTTTTAACCATCTTTTGTGGTTAGTCACCCCTGTTGTTTCTATGTCTTCCCGTATTCCCAGCTGATTTCTCGCCATTCTGGGATCTTCTTCCTTCTCCAGTCTTGGGCAGTGCATGCCAAGGTAGTACGGTTCAGGCCTTCATGCCAACCAGACTCCTCTCCCCCTCTTCTGTGCCTCATGTTCCAGGACATGTGGTGCATGAGCATGTGTGGGGTCCAAGCACTGACCCTGTGCATTCTAAATGGAGCGGGACAGGGAGGAGTCTTCCCAGAATAATTTAATCTAATTTGGTGAGCAGAGTAAAAATGAAATGTTCACTGTTACTTTTGTATGTGAATGGCTCCTGTGCTACTGCGCTCCTTATGGCTAAGCTGTGCACTGAGCTCAGTCCTTGGTTGCATTTTAAGTGTGAATCCTCCCATCATGTGTCTTAGGAAGTATAGCATGTTTAATTCTACCACCAAAGACTTCTCGCTTACTATTAGTGAATTTTAAAATGAGGTTGGTCTTTAAAAAATAAAAAAGATTTAGGAGGGGGGAAAATTAAGTTGATCTTTGAAAGACAAATATTTGATGAATATTGTTAATCTCTCACTGAGTGGTGCTAGCCACAGGGTATGTTAACTACGGAGCCTTCTAAAGAGGCCACTGTGCAACAGGCATAAATCTCGGGCTTTGCCTCTTAGAATGAGAGAAAATAATTGCAGAATGAAGATACAAGAGGAATTGTGTTCTTTTTGTGTTGTCTTGCCTGCTTTTTGTTTTGGTTGGCTTGTTTTATTTTAAACAGAAGACTTAAACAGACTGTCAGCCTATACAGAATGAAATTTAGGATCAGTGAGGCCTACTCTGTGTGGTGACTCTAGCATGAGCTATCACATTGCCTCCCACCAAGGTCTGCTGAGGGAGGTGCTCCTGCCTGCACGTCACTGGTGGGTGATGGGTCCTAGTGTGAGAAGACCAGCAACCTTAAACATGCATGCGGATGGAGTCCTACAGCTGATGCCTGAGTTCAGGGGTCTGGTCTGCAGGGCAGCCTTGCTCACCATGCAGCTAAGTTCCTACCCAGGACAAAAGTGATGCAAATGGTTTCCCAGAGGGAGAGTGGTATCTCTTTGTTAAAATCCTGTCTTGCCTTGCCCTGTCCAGTTTGCTAAGTGGGTAGAGCATTGACCCAAGGAGTGAAGGGTATCAGGTTCAGTTCCTGGTCAAGGCCATGTACCTTGGTTGCAGGGTAATCCCCAGGCTTCAGGAGACAATCATTCAATGTTTCTCTCTCCCCTTCTCCCTTTCACTCTCTCTAAAAGTCAATGGAAATAAAATATCCTTGGGTAAGGATTCAAATAAAAGAGTAATATGTAAATTGACCATCACTCAAACACACAAGATGGCAGCCCCCATGTGGTCAAAGTTGGCTTCCCACCTGTGGACACAAGACGGCCACCACAAGATGGCTTGCAAAGGAGAATAGTTGTGGGTGATCAGTCCTGCAGGGGAGGGGAGTTGGGAGGGACCCAGGCATGCAGAGGAGGGAAGTTAAGAGGGACCAGGCCTACAGGGGAGGTCAGTTAGGGGTGACCCGGCTAGCAGAGGAGGGCAGTTGTGGGCAACCAGGCCTACAGGGGAGGGAAGTTGGGGGCAGCCAGTCCAGCAGGGGAGAGCAGTTTGGGGCAACCAGTTCAGGGAAGGGCAGTTAAGGGCAACCAGGCCTGCAGGGGAGAGCAGTTGGGGGGGGGGGGGGTCCAGGCCTGCAGGGGAGGACCAGTTAGGGCAGCAGGGAGGGCAGTTAGGGGCAACCAGGCCTGCAGTGGAGGGCAGTTGGGGGGACCAGGCCTGTGTTTGTGTGTGTGTGGGGGGGGGGGGGTTATTTGGAGGTGACCAGATTGGTAGGGGAGGGGCAATTAGCTGCGACCAGACTGACAAGGGAGGGCAGTTAGGGGTGGCCAGGCCAGCAAGGGAGGGCAATTAGGGGCAATCAGGCAGGCAGGCAGGTGAGCAGTTGGGAACCAGCAGACCTGGATTGTGAAAGGGATGTCCCAGATTGGAGAGGGTGCAGGCTGGGCTGAAGGACACATATACTCCCTCCCCTCCCCCTTGCACAAATTTTGTGCACCGGGCCTCTAGTAAATAAAGTCCTATATTCTCAACATTGTAAAATAATTACAGCTAACACATAATAAGTGGTTATTACATGTCAAAAGTGTTCTGAGCACTCTTATTTTATTAACCCACTTAACCCTCACAACAGCTCTCTGAGGCTGGTCCTATGATTGCACAGTGGATAATGTGGAGGCACGAAGAGAATGGAGTCACTGATGTCTTGGTCTGCAATGCCAGTCCTGGTCGCAGAACCTGCACTTAGAGCACATCAGTTAGCAAGATGGGCGTAGAAAACTTACAACCAGTGTTACCCATTAAAAGTTTTCAAAACTAAAACCCTTAGAATTAGACTGAAAGTGCCAAACTGTCTTTTATATGAAGATATTTTCTGAAACCTAAAATTAAAGCTGAGATTTTTTTGAAGGATTTTATTTCCTGACTAGAGGCCTAGTGCATAAAATTCATGCACTGAGGCTTTTTTTTGCTGGGGGGGGGGGGGTCCCTCAGCCCAGCCTGTACCCTCTCCAATCTGGGACATCCCTCTCACAATCCAGGACTGCTGGCTCCCAACCTCTCCCCTGCCTGCCAGCCTAATAGATGCCTGACTGCTCCCCTGCTGGCCTAATTGCCCCCAACTGCCCTCCCCTGCCAGCCTGGTCAAACCCAACTGCTCTCTTCTACAGGCCTGGTTGCCCCCAACTGCCCTCCCCTGCTGGCTTGATCACCCACAACTACCCTCCCCTGCCAGCCATCTTGTTGTGGCCATCTTTGACCACATGGGGGAGGCCATTTTGTATGAGGGCATGAAGGTCGATTTGCATATTTCTTCTTTATTATATAGGATTGTTAAACTGAACTAGACTCTACCTACTTGTACATTTTATAAATTTCTTTGTTAAAACAGTAAAATAATATATAATAAGAAGTAACTATGGTAAATGACTTCCATATTTCATATTCCATACCAGATTTCTCATCACTTTCACCCACAATCTGATTCTTCAGTTCTCTTAGCTATTCATTTCCTTAGCTATTTCCTTAACTATCTCTGCTCTTAGCTATCCATTTTCTTAAGGAGAAAAGGATAGAGGAAATTTCTAGAGTGAGAAAAATATGAGCTCTTAAACAGTGTGCAGACATGGTGCCTGTCGGAAACAGCCCCCTGTGGGATAAGGTGATTGGGGGAGATCCTCAGAAAGCAGAGGGTAGGGTGCAACCCCCTTGGCTTCATTGCCCAGCTCCTCTGACCTTGGGCCCTTGTGTGTCCATTAGGACACAGGCCCATGGGGATAGGGTGCATCTATTTCTCTAGGTGGGCAGTTAATGTGGGGTTGACACTATTGATGCTTGGCTCTCTTGGAATTGTAACCCCAAAACTCTTAGGATCTCCAGTGTCTCCCCTCCCCACCTCCTTGCCCCTTGCACTTAGGAGAGAGTCTGTTATGCCCTCCACTGTCTTTCCTCCTACTGAGGGCTCTGCACCTGGTTAACTAGCCACCATCTGTGTTAGCTATTTCCATATGCATTTTGAGAACCAAGTAAGAAAACCCCCTCCCCTCATCCATGCCTTCTCTGAGGGGAGGGAAGGGAGGCAACACAGTGATGGCTTTCATCGGAGCAGCAAACAGGTCATGCTCTATTAGCACCAGAGCAGACAGGTGGCTGCATTAAAGGGGCGGTCAGAGACATGCTGCTGCCTCCATGGTCATACTGGACTTCTTTTCAAAAGGAAATGCTCACCTTTAAGCAGGGCAGGACAAGGAGCCACTGCTGGGGGTATATCCCCCCCCCCCCAACTCCTTTAAAATCCAGGCTTTGTTGTAAGTTTGTAGTGGAGATGTCACACTTTTACTCCTTAAACCATGATTTCCATTTTGTGGTATAATTAAGGGCAATTACTCAGGTTAGAGATTCTGGCCCAGGTGAGGCTGAGTTAATAAATAGCTGTCTGCCTCTGGCATTAGCAAGAGTATCTTCATTAAGGTGGTGATGCATCAAGAGCACTGAATACGTTGCCATGGTATTTGCGGGATTCAGCCTGGACTCTGGCTTTCCCTGGCATTAACATGTTCAGCCTTCAGTTACAGGTGCTTCCTTACAGAGCAGAGGGTCATGTAATAGGACTGTGGCTCAGGAACTCAACTGCAAGGGCTGATGAATGCATGGATATTTTAAAATAAGTGTTGATTCTGACAGTTTTTATTTAGAAAGTTGTTTTACCTCTATCCATCCATCTACCCAGAGTGACTGTTCCCTAGCACGTGGAAAAGCTGCTGCTCTCCCTCAGAAAACCCTGCCCAGACCCAGGACCAACTCACTGACTGGGATTAGGTCTTATTCGGCTTTGAACGCACAAAGCCTGCTGCACAGCAGATGTTCGAATGTTTGCCAAATGAATGCATGAATTTTGCTCACCCCTTAGGCCAAATGGACCTAAGAGTCACATTTTGAATTATGATTCTCTCACTGACCAACTTCCTGCAGCATCTGGACACAGCGCTTGTCCCCAGGTGCTGTGAGGAGGAAGCACTGGAGATTGCAGAGCCACGTCGTCTCTGCGCAGCAAGACAGTTTTGTGGTTGGATTAGCTCCGACAGTGTTCTCCAAGTGTCCCTGGACCAACAGGATCCAGATCCCGAATCTCCTAAAGATCCTGGATAATTTATGGGACGTCTATGTTACTTCCAAAATTTTATAGTTACTAGTAGCTGTAAAAAGACAAATGATGGGAGCTTGTTTGTGACTAAAGATGTTAACCATTTCTCATGCATTGCAAATGAAATACCATGTTTTTTGTTACTGTTTTACTTTGGTGTTTTACTTTTCGGTTGTATTAAACTTGTGTATTAAATATAATCATATTTTTGGTGGGGTGTGTTTTTTTTGTTTTTGTTTTTTTTAAAGACAAATGATAACCATGTGATGTCGTTCTCAGTAATGAAGTTTCATTGTGAAAATAGCAATTTTTCAAGGCTCTGAGGGACAAGAGTTGACATGTAAGGCCTTATTTTTTTTTTTAATATTTTTTTTATTTATTTCAGAGAGGAAAAGGAGAGGGAGAGAGGGAGAGTAACATCCAGGTGAGAGAGAATCATTGACCAATTGCCTCCTGCACGCCCTGTACGGGGAATCGACCACACAACCTAGTCATGTGCCCTGACCGGGAATTGAATTGTGAACTGGTTCATAGGTGGTTGCTCAGCCAGTGAACCATGCTGGCTGGGTAAGGACTTATTTTTTGATCTCATGCCCTCTATGCTTATGTTTCATGGAAATATTAATTAACAGCGAAGTATGAATATTGTGTCCTGGTTCACATGGGAGAAGGATTCAGAAGCTTTCAGTCTAAACTGTTTAGCCTACCTGTGCTGTTTTTCTGTTATTTTGATTAACTGTGATTAACTGAGCAAAGCATTTTGTTTCTTTTACATATTTTCTCTAAGAGTTATAATCCTAAATGTCTTCTTATTAGATTAGATTTCTGTTATTTTGATTAACTGAGCAAAGCATTTTGTTTCTTTTACATATTTTCTCCAAGAGTTATAATCCTAAATGTCTTCTTATTAGATTGGGAATGGGGTTTTGAGAGCTCTTGGGGAGGTAGAGGGTACATGTTTAAGTATTTTCTAGCTAAACGTCAGTTTGGGGAAATGGGACATTGTATTTCTTAGGTGGCCAATTAACATTAACTTCATTGCCTGGTACATAGTAGAAGGTAGATTGACAGTATCAGATTATATAGATATTACCATTATGAAAAACTTGAAATTTTATTAATAAAAGCACTCTACAAACATATCTATAGCATAATTAAAGGGATCTCATTCTAAGCTTTATATGTACTTAAATGCGTTTTTTTCTTTTATATAAAGATATATGAGACCCTAAACTTAATTATAACTAGCAACTGAGTGATTATTATAATTCAGACTGTATGAAACGCATTTACCAACTTGGTCTAACCTGCTCCATTAGTTTGTATCGCAGTTCATTTCTTCTCAGGAATAAAAGTTCATGTGGCTGATGGATTCTGCTCCTCCTCCTAGGTTTATTTCAATCTACAGAGGACCCAGCCACACCTACAAGGTCCAGAGACTGACGGAATTCACGTGCTACTCCTTCCGAATCCAGGCAGCGAGCGAAGCTGGGGAAGGGCCCTTCTCGGAAACCTACACCTTCAGCACAACTAAGAGCGTCCCCCCGACCCTCAAAGGTTTGTACACCCTGTATTCTGGCCTGCTCTTCTGTGAGACGAAGGAAATGGAAATCAGAGTAGGAGGTACAAGTCTGACTTGAAGGATACTCTTGTATTATAGGGTGACCCAAAAAAATCTATGCACACTTAAGTTATAAAGGCAGTATGTATTAAAATACATTCATTTCAAAATGGCGCTATCAGCTATTAAAGTGTGTACACATTTTTGGAGATACCCTGTATTTCCAATATCAGCAAGATATAACTTTCGAAAAGGAAAGCTAGGAAATGGGTTGGGTGGGTGGGGGGCGGGGGGCGGGGAATGAGAGACCTTAAAGGAGATGGCCTACCAAAAGACTTTATCAAGTGTGTATAACTGATTATTTACCAATTTATTGGTCTCATCCCCTCGGGGGATAGATGGACACAGAAAAGAGACAGACCCCAGGGGCAGACTTCGGTGAGAAGTGAGAGTGAAATCCTGGTGTAGCACTTACGACAGTTTACCATGGAAGGTTGGAGAATCTCTCTTCCCAAAGACCTTGAGGAGGAGCAGAGTTTGGCATTCATGCTTAGACTGATGTGGGCACTTCAGTACCTGTTCGCTGGTCCAGAATACTCATTGTAGAGCGATCCTGCTGGCAAGCTGCAGGATCTTGAGTATTCGTTCGAGGTTTGTGAGTGACTAGTTGACTCTCTGCCCCCTTCATGAGGTTGGGGAGTGAGCAAAAGCCACTCGGCTCAAGTGCTCCCTCCACGGCTCTGCTAAGCCCGCATCTTCCATTTCTGGCCGCAGCATTGTGCTTTCTGCACAGCTGACCTACCGCAAATGCCACCTGTTCCTCAACCTTCCCTAGACTCACACACATGGGTTCTCTCCACTGGAAGTTCCTAAGATTTTATTTACACTTCTCGTTCTAATCTGCTTTACAGTATGTTTCTTTTTGTACTTGTCTCATACCTTATTCTTCACTCCCTAAGTTAGACCTTAATTTCCTAGAAAGTGGGGTTTATGGTACTGATTTTTGCATCCCCCAAATTACTTAGCTCAGGACCTAATCATAAAGGTAGCCTTTGAAAAAAAAAAAATAACAAAAATTCAATTCAGGCCAAGCAGTCTCGGAGTATTTTCCCTGTGGAAAGGGTGCCCAGCTGGTTTTATAGGAGGCTGGGCAAATAACTCCCCTGGGACAGACACAATTGCACTCTCATGCACGCGCGCGCGCTCTCTCCTCTCTCTCTCTCTTTCTCTCTCTGTCTCTCTCTCATATTACTAAAATTGTCACTGTTAATGTGATGCTTTTAATTCTAATCTTGAGTGTGTTAATTTGTATTTCAGCACCTCGAGTAACACAGTTAGAAGGAAACTCATGTGAAATTTTATGGGAGACGGTACCACCAATGAAAGGTGACCCTGTCAACTATGTTCTGCAGGTATTGGTTGGAAGAGAATCTGAGTACAAACAGGTGAGAACCACTATGTACAGCAGGTGTGCAGCTCTGAGTCAGGCTGGCCCTTGCCTTCCCCTGTCTCCATGGGTGATTCAGTGACCAATGAGCTCCAGTTTTTGGGGTTTTTTTAGTCAATTGTGGAAACTCCCTACGCATACCCATTACCTAATTCTTTGGAGTTTGTAAGCCCTAGTTTACATTTTATTTGCATGTGGTGGTATTCATCTCAAACAACACTGATGGTCAGTTCTCAAACATAATCTTATCTGTAAAGAGTACTGTATTTGTATTTGATATTGGCTATGGTGTTTGCAAACATCAAAGTCTTGTCTGTAATTAAAAGCTAAAGTGCCAGAGGTTTTACTGTAGAGAGCAGGTAGTCTTTACTGAACTACTGAAGCCTGTGTCCCGTCTGCTTTGAATAGAAGTTACAGCAGCAGAATAAGGAATAGGACCTACCGACTCTTGCGGCCTGTGATTGAGGAGCTAGGTCACCCTCCAATGTGCATGGGAACCTGTTAAAATGCAAACTCTGGTTCAGTGGGTCTGGGGTAAGGGTTCAAGCTCCCACGTGATGCTGATGTTGCTGGGCCATCACCTGAGCAGCAAGGCTGTGCAGATCATGATAAACCTACGCAAGAGAAAATGTCATTGGAATCTAGCCAGAAAGAGAATTTAGTTTTGTGATTTTTCACACCCCTTCTTGATCCCTGATTCTTCCAAACCCACACATTCTAAAACACTGGCAAGTAAAAATTCAGATACTCTGTTGGTTTCTGTAATGTTCCCAGGAACTTAATGACTATTTGTTTATGTGAAATCAGGACATCATACCGTTACTACATTAGGAAAGCTAAGGCCCATTTCTTATCAGCACTTCAGTCATGCATTTATATCAAACTCAGAAAATTGAAGACACATTGCCACCTGTCTTCTGAAATTAGCATAATTAGTGAAGAATTCTTTATCCAGCTCTTGAAGCTACAGATACACAAAGCAAGTTGAAAATAATCTGATTCAGTTTTTGTTTAATTGCTGGTCTATGTTTTTTATAGTGTAACTAGGCCTAATGTACAGATTCATGCACATTGAAATTAATTAAAAGAAAGATTCGTGCGGTAATTTCATTACTGAAAAAAACTACATGTCAAAATAGTATATATAATATAGTATTATAAAATTAAAACACACGTGTGATTGGCACCAGCGAGACCTTTATATGTATCTTGCATGCACAAGTCAATGTTTATTTTTATTTATTTATTTTAATATATTTTATTGATTTTTTACAGAGAGGAAGAGAGAGGGATAGAGAGTTAGAAACATCGATGAGAGAGAATCATCGATCAGCTGCCTCTTACACACCCCCTACTGGGGATGTGCCCGCAACCAAGGTACATGCCCTTGACCGGAATTGAACCCTGGACCTTTCAGTCCGCAGGCTGATGCTCTATCCACTGAGCCAAACCGGTTTCAGCTCAACGTTTATTTTTAAATTGCCAGTGCATGTCATATATACCTGCCACTCGGTTGGATGGATGTACTGTCAGTCACTTAGCCTTTTATATATATATATAGATAATATTTGCAAATAAAAATTTATAAAATGAATCAAAGAAATTTTGGTACATTTCACTGTACTTTATTAATATGAGGTGTCAGATAAAAGAATGAATTGCTTTCAGCATATTTTGTAAAAACTGTATTTTAACTATGACATCCACCAGTATTGAGTAACATCAATGGATGATGTCACCAAAGTTTCCAGTATTCCTCTTAAATAAGAGCAAAAACACTACTGTTTCCTTTCACTTTCCAATCTCATCCTACACAATATGTCCGGTTTCAAAGTAAATAATTTTACGTGTATAATTGTTTCAGCTTGCCAGAAAGATGTGATTGGTTCCAGGGTCTCAGCTCAGGTAGAGAGCAGAGGATTTTTCTGCTAGATTTAGTCATATTTAACACCAGTAGCATTTTCCTGTTCGGTCTCAATCCAAACATGGTTAGAGATGAAATATTACAAAATTTCACAACATATTACTTGACACTTAACAATTCATTTCCCAACAGTACATTCATTGCATATCTGTCATTGAATTTTCCTTTTATTCCATGTCTCATACTTTTCCACATGTTTTTGGAAACAAATGTTCTTAAAGCACAGTGGTTACTGTTTTACCTTTAAAAGACAGTATCTAGCCCCTGCTGGATGGCTCAGTGGTTGAGCGTTGACCTGTGAACCAGAAGGTCACGGTTTGATTCCCTGTCAGGGCACATATCCAGGTTGCTGGCTCAGTAGGGTGCATTCAGAAGGCAGCTGATCAGTGATTCTCTCTCATCATTGATGTTTCCATCTCTCTCTCCCTCTTCCTTCCTCTCTAAAATAAATAAAAATATATTTTTAAAAAATAAAAAGCAGTATCTATACATGTCAGACATTGCCAAAAATATAGGTAAATCCACTCAGTAATCTAGATTTTATTGACATATTGGTTGTTTTGAATCTGCTATTTGTTTAATGCCATATGCTTAGACCCATGGACATATAAATACTAATATAATACACAATCCCACATATGCCTCAGAATATATTTCTTATTATAAACAGTTACAAACAAGAGTTTATTGTTAAAAATAGGTAAAAACACAGTAGTACAGGCCAGGCTCAGTAGGTAGGGGTTAGCATTCTCCACATAACCATGTCTTCCCTACATTTACCAAGAAATGATTAAGGTCGGTAGTGGTACATGAAAAGCTTCAGTTGAGTCAGGGACAATTTGTACTGTTTTCTGCTTCTCTCTATTCAATCTGCGTTAAGTTAAACATCGTGTTTTGAGTACTTCATTCACTTGTTCTGAACACAAGATAGGGAATGAAAGCTATTTATATTATGTGTGCAGAGTGATGGTTAAAATAATTATAGTCCGGAGATAACAGGCTTTAAATTCATGGAGGCAAAGCAACAGAAAATGAGCGGTAATCACTGCTGAGCACAGCCCTACAGGTTGCAGACTCCGAGGGAGCACTGTGTATACCTTGGTCACCGCACTAACCATTCAGGATCCACTGGTGTGTGGGCTCTTTCCCTTTTTATTTTCCCAGGACTGGCACATAGCTAGGCACTCAGTACATCTTTTCTTATAAGCGCAGAAGAGGCAGTTTCCAAGGAACAGAGTTATTTACACTTACAGCTTCAGCATCAGGTGGGTTTAGCAGGAATGTTGTAACTTAGGTAGAAACCACCCTTAAGAGGAGGCTATCCTTCTGCTCCCCACGCTTATTGTCACAGCAACGTACAGCAAAGACCAAGGCTTTCTGATGTTATGCCTGCAGCAGTGACTTGACTTTGCTTTGGTTCTACAATAGTTGATTAGCTTTCTTTTGTTCAGCTGGATTTAATTATTAATTAAAAGTATTAAATCGCATCTAAAATTTTACTGAGTATTAGGATGCCTGCTAATTTTGACTTAGCTTCATAAACATTCTAAGCACACGGTTTTCTCAAGAAGCTTAAAACTTCTTCTCAATCAATATTAATTGTAAAGTATTCTTGAAATGAATGAAAATCACATGCATATTTAGGCATGCATTTGCACAAAATATAGCAAATAGTTTAAGGCATACATAAGAACATATGTTCATATTCACATCCCTGTTCAGAAAGCAATATTTTTTATAAAACAATATTTAAATATAAACATTGAAGGTGAGAAAAAAGTAGTAAATTGTAAGACATCATTACCTATTAGGAGTCAGAATTTGCGACAAGTTATTAATATTCTTGGTTCTCCTGTTTGTTGCATTAAGATGACCTTTGAAGCATCTGGAAATTTCTAGAGCTCCATATTTAATTTAATGGCATCTCTGTATCAGTGTATTTCTATTTAGTGTCATTTTAGAATGTAGTACTGGACGTGTGTTGAGTCTTCATGGTATCACATAAGATACTATAAGACCTTTTGACAAAACTTAGTCTTGGAGCCTACATATTTTTTAGTCTTTTGTTTTATTTGAGTAATTTTTTTAAATTTTTATTAAATTTATTGGGGTGGGATATTAATAGAATTACATTTTTAATGGCTTCCAATTCAATTCCCTAACAGAAATTAAACCATAAGGCTATGACTGTCTCATGTACAGTGAATTATTTTTCCACGATTAAAGTGCCAAATCCAAAGCCAAATAAGAATAGATCAAGAGTGATATAGTTTAAAACCATCATTTATTTTACTGATTCCTAGGTTCTTGTGGGTTTTAGTTTAAGGTTTAAGCATCTGACAAAGTCATGACCCCCTCACACCCAAAAAAAATCCTCATGCATACATTTATTTAAAATTTCATATGAAATAAATTTATATTCAATTTTCTGGAGATCGGGTATAGATCTTGGGGTTCTGGAGAAACTGTGAGGTGCTTTGTTTGCACTGTGGGTGCTTGGTGTGTAACAGAACAGCATGGAACTGTTCTCAGTGGAAACCACACCCACCACCCCCACCCCCAACCCGCAAGAAGCAGTTCATGAACTGCCCTGCCTATCCTCTTTGACTCAGACACACAGTGCTGCCCAGCCTGGCACCCTCTACAGAGGAGGTGAGGTGTCAGTCAGCCTCCCGTAGTCACGTGATCCTGGAGGAATTAATCCACCTTGCTGAGCGCCATCTTATAAAAGTGAGGACACTGATTTCTGACTCAGGGTTCCTGTGCACCTCAGATCCTCACAGCCTTGAGAAGTGCTATGTGAGGGACAGTGCTCTGCAGCTGTGTCCCCCCTTCCAGTTCTTGGGAGAGGGCTGACGTCAGGGAGATGCCAGCACTGGTCTAGGTACAGGCTCCAGGGCTCTGCCCTGAAAGGTTGTTTGGGGGATTTTAGCTGCACAGCATGTTATTCTGAATTAAGGGTCACAAATTATTCATTTTGTTTTTCTGCAAATTACTTTAAACCCTCCCATTGGGAATCAACATGTCATGATTACTTTAAAATATATTGTACATCAAATCAGGAACAGAATCGTCTCTGTAAAAATAATATTGCCTATATACTTATTGTGGTATTTTGACTGGTTACTTCAATAAAGAGCGTCTTAAATGGATGGAGGCCTGGCCGCTGCCCTGCCATGGAGAGCTACACATCCATAAGCCGTTGCCTGGCTGGAGGCACAGCTGTGCTGCGGGCCTGGTGACCTTGTGGTTTTGTGATCTCATGGCTGTGATTATTTACACAAAAACAAATCTATTAACTCAAACCGTAGGAATCAGAAGCCTCAGGAAATGGGGCTTGGGGATTGTTTTAATTTTTCCTTAGCTCAGAATTAATCTGAAAAGCTTAATAGGCATTGTTGACTATTTCTAAAGTAGATTATAAACCCCATGTTTTCTATCAATACATTGAAAACAACCCCATCGTTGTTAATGACTCAATTTTTTACAGTGGGCTGCGCTGGTACTGAGTTCTTGCTGCTGCCTCTGTGGTTTGTGTGTATCTTCTAATAACTGTTCCTCTTTTCAGACAGTGGGTAAGGATGTCTACTATTGCGTATTTGAGGGTTCCAATTAGAGAACATTCACCGAGTGTCCACTTTGTTCAAGCCATTGTGCTGGTTGCTGTGGAGATAATAGATACAGCCCTTTGCACAATATAGTTATCACAAATATTTCTTTTTTTGTTTTTTAAAAATAGTGTTACCAATGTATTGCCAATGGTTGTGGAAAGGGGGAGCTATTCTGATTAAAACAAGAAAAATGGCTAAAAAAAAAAGCACTTACAAATTAAAGCCTAACTTTTGATTAGACTTGTCATTAAGGAAGTTCCCTTCAATTACATATTCATTTTCCTTCACTAAGCTTTTTGCCTAATTGTGCAAGAAAAGTACTTTGCTTTCAAAATACATTTGCAGAGAATTTCACTCTAAGGAGTTAGAGTTGAGAAGTGCAATCAAAATTATTATATAAATTAAATGTACTTCTGAGCCAACTTTCTTAAAGGGATCAAGTCATGCAAATTATGGAAATCATAGAAATCATTTCAATAGATATTAAATTAAAAAGGTGAATCCACTTTCCAAAACTCTCTAAAACATCAGTGGGAGAGATTAGTAAGTGGTTTTCTGCAGTGAGGTCATTGTTTGGCTGCAGATACTAAGAAGCCACCTCACAGCAGCACTTCCCAAGTTCTTTGCTTGACACCGACTGGGTGGGGGGACTGTTGCTGTGCATCGTGGAAACGGTGCTTTCTTCGGGGCATCAGAACCCAGGGGGGTTATCTGGACACACCAGGAAGATGGTGGGGCCAAGTGAACTGAAGCCAGTGTCACACCAGTAATTAGGTGAGGCCATGCATAGTCTTTAAAGAAGCAGGGTAACTCACCAGGTTGAATGTGCTTAAAATCTTACAAAGAAAACAGCAAATGAAATGATGAATCTGGAAAAATATGAGAAACAAATCGTTGTTTTTCTGGAGCTTAGTTACTAGAAAAAAAGTACAATAAATGAGACACTTAAAATGAAGGAGCAAAGATCTTAAGAAAAAGACCACATATCAAGTAAGCATTAAAAGTCTGGTCCCTTTTTTAAGCTTTGAGGTTCTCTTGCTGTCTTGTCAATGTGTCCAACTCTAGACATGTGGCCAATGTCCTTGTGTTCACTGGTGGGATGTCCTCCTTCTTGGGAAAAGATGACAGGCAGGCTTTAGAAACACTAAACATTTGTGGTTTCTCACTAACTCTGTAGCTGGTGAGTGTTTCAGACAAAGTTGAGGTTGTTGGAATTATCCTTCTTATCTTCTATGGGGTTTGTATTAATGGGCAAAATTCACAACTTTACTAAGCTGGCCTGTTGAAAATACCCATATCTATCACTTTGAATTGTTATATTGTAAGAATATATTTGGAGTTGTCCTTGAGTTTTAAATAGTAATCTATGTATATAAAAGCCTCAGCGAACATTACAACAGAATGACCAGGATGACCAAAATGACTAGTCGCTGTGATGCACACTGACCACCAGGGGGAAGATGCTCAACACAGGAGTTGCCCCTGGTGGTCAGTGCACTCCCACAGCCAACTTCCCTGGCCAGCCAACATCCTGTGGTCCTTATCCCCCAGCTGACAGGCTCCAATCACCCAATTGGGGCCAGGCCCCTGGCTGGGACAGAGAACCAGGGGTGCGTGACAGATGTCGCCCCTTTCCCAGGGGGCCAAGGGCTGACTCTCGGTGCTGGTGGCCAACCTCCTGTGGTCCCTCCCCCTTGTCAGCAAACCTCCTATGGTCCCTCCCTCCAGCCCAACAGACCCCGGTGGCAGTGAGGGAAGGAGGAGGGTGGGAGGGTGGGGTGCTGACAACAGGCATCAGCATCCAGCATCTGTTTCTTCTGTGCCTGGCCCGGCAACCATCACCTCCTCTCCCCACCCCTCCGGGGCCTTTGGGCCCGAGACTGGGACCCGAGGCTGGGACAGGGAACCAGGAGTGGGTGGCAGCTGACATAGCCCCTTTCCCAGGGGAGCCAAAGGCCAGCTCCCTCCTCGGGGATGGCAGCCAACCTCCCATGCCCCATCCCTCCCCCTGGCTGGCAGGCCCCGATCAATAGCCACAATGGTGGCACAGCGGTGAGGGAAGAAGGAAGAGGGAGGCAGGGAACCGAGACAGTGGCTCCAGCGTCTGTTCCTTCCACTCCTGCCCAGTGACCGTCATCTCCTCTCCTGATCCCATCGGGGCGAGCCTTCAGGACCCAGGCTGGGATGGGGAACCCGGCGTGGGTGGCAGCAGATGTGGCCCCCATCAGCCTGGCCCTTGATTGGCCCTGATTGCCCGCCAGGCCTAGGGACCCCAGCCATGCATGAAATTCGTGCACTGGGCCTCTAGTAATAATAGCTCACTGCCCCCACTCTCCTGCTGATCTGCGATCCGGTTGTTACACTGTCCGTCATTAGGCTTCACGGCATAATGACGATTTGCATATTACATCTTTATTGTATAGGATGTCAGCTCTACTTCTAGTCAGTGCCTTATCTCCTATCAGGGTCACAGTCACTGGATTTTGTATTGTTTTATTTAGAGTGGGTGGAATACCTCTTTTAAGGATGAATTACAGGTCGGAAGAAAAGCCTTTCTATGTAATTCTTGATACAGAGTTTGTCTCCTGACTTCATGCAATTATTACTTTAGAGACCACAGTATTACTACATGAACTGACCAGGACTTTTCCTTTTCTTGAAGGTCTACAAGGGAGAAGAAGCCACATTCCAAATCTCAGGCCTCCAGACCAACACAGACTACAGGTTCCGCGTGTGTGCGTGCCGGCGCTGTTTAGACACCTCTCAGGAGCTCTGCGGGGCTTTCAGCCCCTCTGCAGCCTTCGTATTGCAACGAAGTGAGGTCATGCTTACAGGGGACATGGGGAGCTTAGATGACCCCAAAATGAAGAGCATGATGCCTACTGACGAACAGTTTGCAGCCCTCATTGTGGTTGGCTTTGCAACTTTGTCCATTTTATTTGCCTTTATATTACAGTACTTCTTAATGAAGTAAACAAACCCAACAGAACTAGAGGTATGAATTTAATTAATGCTACACATTTTAATACACACATTTATTCAGATAATCCCCTTTTTTAAACCCCTTTGTTCTTTGATTTATATACTTCTCTTGTTTTACAGATTTAGCTAGGGAAAAAAATATCAGTGTTTTGGTGCACCTTTTTGAAATGCAAAACTAGGAAGAGAGTAAACTGGATTTTTTTGTTTTGTTTTGTTTAAGAAGAAAAGCAAACCAGATACCAAAAGCTAGCTTTCTTATCTTTCTTTTACATTTTCAGATCTGCCTTTATTCCGTGTTCACCCGTATCTTTTGCAAGCCTGTGATTTTTTCTCCCCCTTGTTGCAGTTTAGTAATTTATATTCATCAGTCACTTCAGTGTCTTGACCATCTAGCTGTCAACGTGAATCACAGTGTGTGTAGTTACCGGGCTAGGATTTCAGTGTTGTTCAGAGTATTACCACACAACAAAGCATACAGAAGATGTGTTCACTCAGATAAGGCTGCCCTAAACAACCATATTGTCACTCAGTTATTTAACTGTGTTTAGCTCATTTAAATCAAAATGTGTACTTTAATCTGAAATGTTTTAATAGTCTGTATCTTTATGATTTTAACACTATGAGCTGCCTGTCTAAGAAATCAAGTAACCAAAATGCACCTATAAATGATGGAGCATTGTAGATTTTACCACGTCGATTCATAGCAGTAACTTTAAGAGGGCATTGTGCAATAGTTAGTTGTTTCCTTGTTCAGCTATTTTAAAAGCTGCTTTAACTTGTTTGTCTTTGTATATAACTACTTCTAATCTAATCACTAGAGTTATTATATTCTGTTACGTTTGACCAGATTTATATGACGAGAACTGGTGACAGTTTAGTGCCTCTGCCCATTGTCCATGATTTACACTAATTGTGAGCAATCTTCTTATATGTCAGCTCATTACTTTTGAAAGATTTGCCTTTAGGCTGTTCTTTGAGGTATCAATGAAGTGATTGAATTTCAATACCTTAACTCAGTGCACATATACTAAGTTAACAGCAAATGAGAATTGGTAAAACCCAGAAGAGAGTCATCTGAATTAGTCGTTCCTCTTTTTGTGGGGTTGACCTGCTTGTGTGTGGAGAGAGAATGGTATTTGGTGGTAAGCACAGGGTGTTGGGGGGTCAAGGAGCCTAGATTCTTTCCCTGGATCTGTCACTAACTTGCTGCATGACCTGAACACGTCACTTTACCTCTCTGTGCCTCAGTTTTCCCATGCATTAAAAATAAAATAAACAAAATGGGGATTCTAATGTTTGTAAGTGTTTTGAGATCTTTGATTAACAGGTGCTATTGGAGTGCAAAGTGTTACTCTTGCATGTTTATTTTGAGTCATGAGATAATCAATTTTAACCCAAAGTCATTGGATTATTTATATGAAGTCCATAATGTTCGCGTACCTCAGGGACATTTAAGAGTTGGAGGTGCAAATATATTCCAAAAGGGTGCAACAGACACAGTGTATCCCCCTGCCTTCTGTTTTTGTATATTTTTGCTACTTGGTTTTTCTTGATCATAGCTATTTTGTGCTTGGTCTATGTTGTCTTAAGATGCAGTATCCTGTACTAGCTTATAATATTCCCATACCAAAGTCATGGGGAAACCAACATTATTTTGTTTTTGGTTTATTTATACTATATTCTGCATACAGTACTTTAAATGCCAATTACAGTGCAATCTTTATTTATTGTAAAATTTTTTAAATGTACTTATGTACTAATTTTCCCTTGTAGCATGTTATTTTTTTGTGTGTTTTATACTTTTGTAATTTTAGGTCAGTCTTGTTCCTTGGCAACATCTGTAGTATTATCAATCTTCTGACGTTTTCTTGTTTTTAAAGATAAGAGCATCTAGTGCATTAAATGCCAAAAAAAAAAAAAAAAAAAAAAAAGAATCCATTATCAGTGATTGAAAAGTTTACATGTACCCAGAAAACCATAATCATCTCTTAAAGAAAGTGCTAAGATTAACTAATTATTCTGTGTGCCTATATTGATGTAGTAAGTACTAGAGAGTTCTGTATTTTGTTATTGACTATAATAATTAGTTTAATTAGCCTTGCAAACTGATGATATCAAGGTAAATATATTTTTGCCAAAGTTCTGGCCTTCCAATGCATCTCTCTATTTAAATGTGTGTCAGACCCACTGTCACGTTTCATCTGCAGTTTCTGAGACAATTCCATGCAGGTGTTTTGGGGAGAAGGCATTTTTTAAGCAACAAAGATTCAACTGAGTACAAAAACCTTGTTTGCAGGAGGAAAAAAAAAGTCCCTTTTTGGACACACTTTAGAACTGCTGCTATAAAGAACAACTGCTCTCTGAATCAGTTGAGATTTTTAACATGAAATAATACTTTAGGCCAAAATCGCTATGACAGATCTTTTTGAGATGTTCATAAGTACCAGATTTAACCACCAGAAAGCAGAAGTGTGTGAAACACTAGCTGACAGCACTTTATTTTATTGCTCTTCTTTATTTGGTATTCATTATAAGCCCTTCAGTCAACAAATTATTACTCTATCTGGCACTGTTTTCTATCACAAATATGTATATCTGATATTGATATATAACTATATATATTGCCATACACATGAACAATAAAATAAAGTGTTATATTAACCTTGTCTCTTTGCCCTTTTGCAGTATGTAGGAATGAGTGAGTGGCTTTCGGATGCTCTGTATGTCAAACTCAGCCCTGGCACAAGAAATTCCAGTCATGTGAAGCAAACTGCCCTTTGTCCTCAAAGAAATTGTTTAAAAAGAAAACTTTTGTAAAAGATTTGTTTTCATATTACCTGCCTTGTTGTTATCAACTTGAAATGTTGGCATTTTCTAACTGTGTTTTGTTGGCTACAGTAATTCAGTATTCCTGTCAAAATTGAAAAGTGCCCTAACTGAATGTGTTTGAATGTTATCCTTGCACAATTCTTTAAATTTAAAGACAAAATGTTTTACCTCACTGTTGGACATACATTCCAAGCTTTCAACTTTAGGAGAAAAAAAAAAATCATATGTTTTCCTGTATTGTAAATTTTAGACTATTTCATATACATTGTATTAAAACTGCCATATCAATTTTAATGTATAGATTTTGCAAATACTATGCTATATGTAATACCTAACTATATCTGTAGTGTATATGTAATATATTTATGCCCAATAAATGTTTTAATTCTTTCTGACTTAAGTAGGGTTCTTCCACCGTGAAAAGGATTGCTTTTGTTGTTGTTGTTACTTTTAAAAAACTTAAACCACATCCCAGAAATTGCAAATTCACGTACTTTCAGAGGCCAAGCACCTGCCACAGTACATGATGGTTGCTGTACCATCTACAAGGGCAGCTGCAACCCAGCTCCTGCTGCTTGAGGTCCTGCAATCACTTTCAAAAAAAGAAAAATTGAAATTTCCCTATAAGGACCACCAAAATGTGATTGTAGACCATACAGGGCCCTAGGCTGCCAGTTTGTTTGGGGGTTTTGGGTCAGTCTATGTGGATAAGGTATGTCTGTGCCTAATATTTTATCTGTATGTCCACACTGAGAAGCCAGCTCTAGGTCTGGTCACCCAGCCCCTGGCTGCTCCTTTCCGGCCAAACTCCTTCCCTCCTTCCAGTCTCATTCAACAACAACAACAGCAATAAAGCGTAGTGACTTCACCCTGACCATGATTTCATTGTTATGTTTGGATTGTTTGGCTCAGAATCACTGCTGTCTTCACTTTTTTTTTCATTTCTGGGCGGAGGGGTGGGTAGGTTGGGAAATTGACTTTGTAACTCGGAGTTCACTTTTTTATATGAAGAATTATAGCCATTCTTATATGTAAGAATGACAAATTGAAGATACCAAATTTTACATGCTCTTGAAATTTTACATGCCACTCAAAATATCATAAATAATTTTTTTAAGTCACAATTCCCCTCAACTCTGGGAAGAACGGGGGAGAAGTTTGGAAACCTAACCAGAGAAAGCCAAAATCTAATTTATTAGGAGGAAATGAACACCAATGTAATTTATATGCAGAATGCCCTGAAGGCTCCAAATGGACAAAGTATGTCCAGAAGTGATGGCTAAAGGGGAGAGGAGCCTAAAATTATGTCAGTTTAAAATGCCATTCGATCCATAAAATCCCTCCCCATTTTTTTTAACTGGATAACTGCTCCTTTACCCCTGCAGAAGTGACCTACATGGTTATCCTTCGGAGGTAAAATAGAAAATCGCTGTACTGGGATGCTATCCACAGTTGAATGTTCAAATACCATATCAAAAATGGAATTAAGTGAAGAGAGATCCAGGAGAGAATATTAGACATAGCCTCTCCTGAAGTGCCTCCTGGGCCAAAAAGAAAGATCTAGTAAAGAACTGGTTCGGGCAGAACACCCAGATGGTACTGCTCAGCCTTGGCTGCACAGTAATACCACCTCGGGAGCTTTCCAAAATTGCTATACCTGGATCATATCCTCCAACATTAAAAGGAGTGTTTCTGGAGCATCAGTGGTTTATTTTTTTAATTGAATTCATTGGGGTGAGACTGGTTAACAAAAGTATACAGGTTTCAGGTGTACAATTCTACATCACAAAATCTGGACACAGTATTGTGTGTTCACCACCCCAACATCGGTGTTTTTTGAAGTCCCCCGAGTGATTCCATTGTACAGCCCAAAATTGAGAACCACGACCCAAGCATCCATCAGCTCTTTAATCCTCCCGCTTCACCCAGGGCAACCTGACATCGGATGAAAGCTGCTCACACGGATGACAAGCCCAAAGCCCAACACTTGAGAGAAGCAGAGGCTAAGAGAGAAGACGCTTCATAAAACTTCCGTATCTCCAGAGAGGTGAGGGAAGAGAAGTCTTCGGTAGGCTAAGACAGAACACTATGACAAGGAAACACTTGAAAAATACTGAAACGTTCTTGGACATTACAAAACCAGTAGAAGGGTTGGAAGCCGAAGTTAAGAGCATAGCCAACAGAGCAAAGCTAAAAAGATAAGATAGATGATGAGGTTCAGACCAGGACATTCAGTATCCAAATAAGATCTCCAGAGGGTACAATATGTAGGGCACAAGGGTGCTCAACACAATGAATGAAAATACAACCTCTACTGAGGCACAACATCTAGAAACTTCACAACACTGGTACCAGAAGCTCCCAAGAGCAGAGAAAAGCTGCTCAGATGGGAAAATTAGAAATCAGAGTAGCTTTCTACTTGTTAGTAACAACACTGGAAGCTAGAAATCAGTGAGGCAAGTACATCAAGGTTTTGAAAGAAAAAGAATTCCCAACTGCTTGCTGCCTGTTGAGTGCAAAGTATCACGAAGATGTGTTTAGAAATGCAGGATCTCCCCAATTCGCTTCCCATGCACCTCATTGAGGAAGCCACCAGAGGCCATGCTGGCCCATGCGAGTGAGTAAACCAGTAAAAGCTGCCATGGGACTCTGCCTTCAGTGCTTTTTGTGCCCGTCAGAAGTTGGCTCTCTGTCCCTGAAGGATTTGTACACCTTTCCCTTTATCCCTTCCCTACCCCTAGTCACCGTGTGTTCATAAACACACACACACAATTACTCCTCCAAACAGATGACTGCAACATGATCCTTTCAAACACCTCACAAGATGTCTTGCCTTGGGGTAATTAAAAGTAACAAATCTGTATGGTACCCTTTATTTAGGTGGTGATTAAAAAAAGTTTCCATCTCCAGTACTGGACTCTTAACTACCTCAAAAGCCAGAGGAGATGGGGCGGGGGGTTGGGGGGAATGTATGCCCAGGCAGCAAGTCTCATTCCACTTGGCAGCCAGCATATAGCACATCATCGGGGACATGGTAAATAAAAGCTAAGGAAAAGTTTGTTGCGTTGAACTCAGTTGACTCATTGGGTTAGAAAAGTTCGCATAGCAGTGATGCGATTACTCCATAAAACTTGCAGCTCCAAACCATGGTATTTTGTCATGGTGTTACTTTTGGTGTTTTGATTTTTTTTTAAGTAATCATTAATTTAAAATGTGGAAATTTCACACAAAATCCTGGGGTCCCATGACAAAGAAGCATGAAGGAGACTGTCAAACTTCAGGGGCATGGCAGGAAAGAGTTGGGGGGTGTGGAGGGGGGAAGAAGAGATCACCCAAAGGACTTCTATGCATGCATATATACGCATAACCAATGGACACAGACACTAGGGGAATGAGAGCTTGAGCTGGGGAAGGTGGGGGAGGCTAGAAGGGGCTTGGGGGCAAAAGGAGATATATGTACTACTATTTGTAATACTTTAAACAATAACAATAATAATAAGTCCTGGGATCCCAGCTTCTACTGAGATTGGAAAGATCCAAAAACTAGGTCTTGTTCTGGAATGGTGGTCTTCAATGGGTGTGAATAGCAGCTGTCCTTGTTGGGGCATTTGCTCCGCCAACATTTCCCACCAAATTCTTTCATGGATGTGGATGATATACTTTCTAACAAGAACATCTCCTTGTACTCATTTCCATCCAAAGTGAGCAAACAGAGGACAGAAATGATGGAATGAGGACTTCTGTTAATCTGATTTTTTTGCCAATAATACCGGCAAAAAGTTAGAGAAACTTCTTCAGAACTCTAGAAGTTAACCAAGGGTTTGCACCAATTGAACCCTGATAAGAACAGAAGGTTTTGCAGTATTTGAGCTCAATCTGCCCCTCTCCCCAGTTCCCTAGTAGCCCTGCAGCCCTGTACTCAGTGGAGGGAGCATACTGGGTTCTGAGCACCTCAGGCTGCCTCATCCCCAGAGCATCACCACGGTTTAACCTGTCAAACTCACTGGCAAATCCCCATTGGCAGGACATTGTTATTTAACCTGCCACAGAGCCTTATACTCAGAGCTTTTGTTGCAAAATAATCAGTGCAGGTGTTTAACCCCACTCCTACAGGAGGCTGTGGTATACCAGTTGGTGCAAATGAGAGCCTGGCTACAAACATCAAGATGTGGGAAATGAGATATCTATAGGGAACTTATAAAAGTTAATAACATAGTTCTCAGGATCTAGAAGGCCACATAGATATGCCGGGCAATGCACATGCTCAGGAAAGTCCTGTGTCTCGCTTCTGACTGATCTTAAGGTCTTGTGAAGCAGGGGATATTGTAAACTCCCTGTGCATTGAAGGTGTGCTCCAGCACATAGCCCCTTGGCAAAGAGTGGGGGACATGTAGGTTCATGCATCTAAGGAACTCTCTGACACAGTCATTAAGTGACCGTTAAACAGAACAGAGACTCCAGTGGCCACAAGCAAAGAAAGAAGTCAGGAAGGATGCAATAACTTAGATTTATCCTAATAGGTAGTGGGAGGTGACAATCAAAGAGGATTTTAGACTTAACTGTAATATTTTACTCTTTTAGATGAAAAAATGCATTTATGTATTGTGTGATTAAAAATTAGTTTTATGGTAAGCAAAACCATATCCTTTATAATAAAGAGCTAATATGCTAATTAGACTGAACAGCAGAACAGCCATCCAGATGACCTTCCGGATGAAGCTGGGGCTTCGAGGGCCGAGCCCCTTGCACAAATTTTGTGCACTGGGCCTCTAGTCACAGAAATAAGATTTAATACCCATTTCTGAGCCACAGGATAGATAAATAAGAGATGCTTCTTATTTATTCCCCTAAAGACACAGACCTTCTATTTTCTATACAAACACGTCATCAAAGAAATGTGTTCGATTCAGATAAAATTTTTTGCAAATAGGAGCCATGAGATGTTTATTATTTTTCCACAGTAGTATTCCCCAAAGTGAGGAGGTATACAAGATAACTGGAAGTGGTTAAAGTCAAGATCTTTTAAATTAGGTTGTTTTTGTCATCTGTGCTAGGGAAAATTGGAACTGGCATATCAAACAAAGACAGATAAGATAAAAGTGGATATTTAAGTTTACATCAGAAATAGAACTAGTAAAGAATAGGATGCCACTCAGATATGGCAGATAGGACTGATAAGCAAATAGACTGAAGTTTGAGAGCAATGCACCATGCTATGCTGCCTACTAAGATACAAATCAACCTATGCAATGCAACATGCAACACATTTTAGATTAGCAACTGCAAATACAGTCTGTTTTTTCTTCATGTGAAAAGAGGTTTGTTTTAGAGGAAGAGGAATGGGAATAAAACTCAAGATCCACACAGAACTGGAATTGAACTGCAGTAGCAAGTTTGTATAGCTGATCCCCACCAGCCTCCATAACCTGCTTATACCTTCCTGTCTTACTGTGCAGATTTTCTCGCTAGGTACTTAGCAATATTCACTGGAGTGAGAATTGGCTTTGCTAAAGTTACGGTGCTTTTGCAGGATTTCTGAAGGTGATATAACGTTATTGTTGCAGAACTTGAGATAAGACAAATGTTCGTCTTGCCCTAGGCGTGGAGGGAGAATATGAAAGAATAATGAACCTCAGTGAGCTGCGGGACAACCTCTCCCACCTCCAACTCCACCCACTGGGCTCTTCTCAAGTTGCTGTGTTCCTTCAGGGCCACTTGCCAGGATTTAAATACGTTGCTTTAGGGAAGATTGTATAACAATTTGGGATCAAGCCTCAAGTTAGTCTTGCTCTAAAGTCTGGAAAATTTGGGGCAGCTGGTATTTTCAGTGTCGAGAAAGCCAGTGGTCAGTGAGAGAAAACAATGAAGCTGGTAGAAAAAGAAGCGATAAGGGGGCAAAGATACTATAGAAGGTCCCCAGTTGAGGCCCAGCTTATCTTCTGTCTGTAGGTTCTCTGAGACCCCTCCCTGGTTTCCTTATGCCTCTTTGTGCTTAAACTAGTCACTTGGGTTTCTGACATCAGTGACCAACAGGTTCCCAAGTGGGACCAAAAGTACTCAAGACCTATTTTATGTTGCAAAGGGGACTTAATCAAAGTAGGAGGTACACTGTGCAGAATGCACAATTTCAAAGGTTTTTGTGATGTGAATTTATTCAGATTTGGCCTGCTTCTTTGTTTTGTTTTTTACTTTCCAAGCATATACACTGAGCTTAGGAAAGCTCTAGTTTATTATTATTATTATTATTATTATTATTATTAAAATGGTGCTAAATTACTTATTAATGAGTCCTTGAAGTATATCAAACACTTGACATGCATTATATCATTTATGGCTCCTAACTACCCTTTGAGCTGAGTGTAGCTACCCCTTTGAAGTGGAGGGTGCTTAATTAACTTGGGCCAGGCATATAAGTAAGGAAGTATAAAATCCTGGCATTTAACAGAATTTGAAACCTTGAGCAAGTCATGTGGCCACTCCAGGCCTCAGCTCCCTCCTGTGAAAAATTAGTTGAACTGGACGTTCACAATGATGTAGACTTGTGGAGAGAGAGTTCAGACATCCCAACTACGGTCGTGCCAGGAAGCAAGTAAGAAACACCTGGGGTAAGAAAATGAGCTTCCCAAGGGATGAATTCTCCTTTAAAGTCCGGCCACCCCTCCCTCCCACTCTTCTCTCTATCCATAATACTCCTTAATGTGAGTCAGGTGTTAAAAAAAAAAAAAAAAAGGCAACAACAAAAGTTGTAAATATTCTCTGTGCCTCCTTCACTTGAAAGCCGAAGCCCTCCCAGCAATGCATTCATTAGCCTGACTCTCCAGTGCGTGCTGACAGGGAAAGACAGTGGTCACATGGGGCAAGATCTCAGCTCTGCCACTGTATTAGTCAGCTATTGCTGTGTAACGAGCCACGGCAGAACTCAGTGGCTTAAAACAATCAGGAGGCCTCCCGGAAGCCTTCACAAGAACAGGTTCTAAAATGACTGAGCAGGAGACAGATTACAGGGAGTGAAGAATGAACGGTGACGAGGACTTGGGAGGTCTACAGTGAAGGGAAGGGGAGAGAGTACAGTAGCGTGACAGGGAAGCAAGACCAAAGAAAGGCTGTGGTTGGCAGGGTGATTTTGATTTAGTAACGAACAGGCTCTGGCACTTGCTAGACTCAAGGTAAGGTGCTAATCTCGAGGGAGCAATCGAAGGTACGAGAGAAGTTATAATCAGTGCAGTGTCCACGGGAGATGGAAAGAATGAGAACTGAGGGCACCACTAAAGGACTTGAACTTAGAAGCCAGAAGAGAAGGGTCTTTATTTTGAAATGTAATGCGAGAAGAAAGTGCAGGTGGGGCTGAGGGTGGGAAAGGAACGCTTACATCACCTGTTATGATTGAGAGAATCATGAATTAAATAGAGTTGAGAGTTTAAAGTTGTCCAGAGCCTAGATCTTAAACTCTGTAGTGCTTTCTTCTTTTCAGTATTCCCACTTGTTTATTTTTGAATCATCTGTCCATCCTGAAAACACCTATCAGCAGGCAGTTAGCGTCCTAGGCATGCTTCATGCAGCAACTAAATGTCAAGCAGAAAAAAAACACGAGTCCACGCGCCCTGTGTTTCATTAGCACCGTCCGGTGAAGTCACAAATCCTGACCGAATTGAAATCTAAGCCACACCGCCACCATCATGGGGTCTGTGCTTGCAGCTGTTTTCCTCTTGGATTCTGAAGGGCTGAGTTGTTACTACGAGCTAAGAGGCAGTCAGCTCCTCCTCACCACATTTCCAAATCTACTGTTCGTCTCTTTTCTTCTTCCCCAACGTGTACCCTGTTTTCCGGTGCCTCCTAAAATAACAGCAGATTAGCAACCAGGCTGGTAGAATAGTGAGGTATCGTGAAACAGCAAACATACATCGCTTAATAATCATAAGCAGAGTTGGTTTTAGGGAACAGTAGTCACACACCATTGCAAGCTCACATTTCATTGCTTGGTGTGTGTCACTTCACCAGCTGAAGATCTGGGGACAGGAAATCACAAATAATGTGAATTCTGGAGGTGAGTTCTGGCTTATCTATTTTATTTGTGATAAAGTCAGACTGGTTTTGCTTCCATTTCTGGGAAGAAGCCCTTGGGCCCTAGATGCCAGGTTTTCTAGCTCGAGAATTTTAGGTTTTTGTGTAGAATAGGATGTTGGCAAAGAGTTGGGATCTGGAATTGGACTACAGAGGTTTGAATCCTACTCTGCCATCGCTTGGCTGTTATTTGGGCAAATTCCTTAAGGCAGATAAATGTTTATCTACCCCCATTCTTCTTCAATAAAATGGAAGTACCACAAGGGCACAAGCTTGGTGATTTCACCTCTGTAGCCCTAGAACATTGCCTGGGAAATAACGAGCACTTAGTAAATCTTTACTGAATAAGTAGACTTCTTCTGAATGTGTGAACACTGCTTGCTGCATGAATTGTTTTTTGTTCAGAGAATCACCCGCAGTGGCAGAGAATGACCCCTCAACTTTTTGTTTCCCACAGCACCTAACTCCGGATCTTGGACTGAGGTACGCATCAGCCGGTATACATTGGGCTGCTATTGACTGAGACACAGCGCCCCCTAATTGAAGCATCCTTCTGTTCCTTCCTGGTGGACAGCAGAGGGGTTTGCTGGGGATCGAGAGAAAATGATGACACGGCTGAAGGACATCAACCCTCTCTCTTTGCCTCTGGCTCTTTTCTCCTTGGATTTTCCTCCTGTGGGGTGGTATTAGACATATTTTTCTTTAGGAGCCTCCTTACCTCCCCAAGTCAATAAAACTGTTTCCTAGGTGATGAGACTCTTTCATAGCAACCAGGCACTAACTTCAGATTCTAATCCTGATTCCTCTGTAGGCAGCCTGTGTAACCCTCAGCAAGTCACGTCACCTGTAAAAGCAGGGCCAGCTGCACTCGCATTGTAAGGAGGACTCATTGAGGGAGAGACAAGAGGGGAAGTGTGAAGGAACTTTTATTGATTTTATTTTACAGAGAGGAAGGGAGAGGGATAAAGAGTTAGAAACATCGATCAGCTGCCTCCTGCACACCCCCTGCACACCCTCCTGCAACCAAGGTACATGACCTTGACTGGAATCAAACCTGGGACCTTTCAGTCTGCAGGCCGATGCTCTATTCATTGAGCCAGACTGGTTAGGGCGAGACTCATTTCTTTATGAGATTTAGACTATAAGACCCTTGATGTGCCATTAAAATCAGTCTATCTTTTGTAAGAGTGTGGCACACACGCCTCTCAGAGAAACACAGCTATCACTATTACACAATGTAAAACTCGTGGTTCCTTTAGTATATGGTCCCTCGATCATTCCACAAATATATATATATTGAATATATATATATATATATATATATATATATATATATATATATCACTTGTTTAAAGTTCAGATAAAAGGTTAGGGAGGAAAACCAACTATGTGGGTTTAGATTCTACTGGTGGAGCCAGACATATAAAAAGATCATGATCTCTGTGTGGGAAATGCAATGAGAGGGGAATGATCAGGATATTTGTACTGTAAGAGCCTAGAGAAAGGACCCCTCGCTGGAGCTGGGGAGGTGGTCCATGCAAGAGTGGGGCCCCTTTCTCCAGAAAGCATCAGTGAGTCAGGTGCCTGCTCTGGAATCTCCCAGAGGTGGTGACCATTGGGAGGTTGCACTGGAGGTATTTTATCTCTGGTGTTTGGAGGGGATGGAGCCAAAAGGTGAAGCAGGAATTCATGGACACAGAGATGGTTTCTATCACTATAGGGTGGATGATGCTGTCGTGGCTCTTGGTCTGTTCCAGAAAGGCTAGGAAACACAGGAGACTGACCTCCTTGTCCTTAGCACACATGAAAAGAGACCAAGGAAGAAAACAGTGGCTCTGCTGAGATATGCTGGGCACCCGCTGAGTTCTCACAATACAAAGAGTCTAAGAGCACAAATCGCCTTGTAAGCATTGAGTCTGGATTTGCACCAACTCAACCACTTATCAGGTGCTTGAGGCCAATTATTTAACATCTTTGAGCTCCAGTTTCTTCCACTATGCCTCTCTTGGTTTTACACTCCACTCCTAAGACTGACAATGCCAAGTTAGCAAAGACTCTTGTACGTTGTTCATGAGGATATAAAATATTGCAACAACTTCAGAAAATAGCTTGGCCATTACATGAAAAGATAAGCATACATCTACCATACAACCCAGTCATTCACTCCTAGATATTTACCCAAGAGAAATGAAAATGTATGTCCATACAAGGACTTGTAAATGAATTCTCACAACAGCTTTATTTGAAATAACACCAAACTGCAAATAACCCAAAATCCATAAACAGATGAATGGATAAATAGGTTGAACTATATACATCCAATGAAACACTACACAGCGATAAAAAAGAACCACATATACAACAAAGCAGATGAATCTCAAATATACTGACTGAAATGAGGCAGAACAAAAGGTAAAGACTGTATGACTTTATCTATAGAAAATTCAAATTTTTATAAATCCTATGTATAGAATATTCTGGAAAATTCAAAGAATTCAATAGTGACAAAAAGTAGATCAATGATCACCTAGGGCTGGCTTGGCATGGGAGAAAAGGTGGAAGAAGCGGGTAACAAAGAGCCATGATGAAAGTTTTGGGAATAGTACTTATGTTCACTGTCTTTGTGATGAGGTTTTATGGGCATAAGCCTATGTCAATACTTATCAAACTTGAAATATATGCACTTTATTGTGTACCATTCCTCAATAACTCTGATTAAAAAACAAATTCATGCAGGATGCTCAGGTAAGAGATCTCAGCTACTGATGATGTTTGTGATCTATCTGGAGATTAGTGGTCCTCAATCCTGACTGCATATTAGAATCACTAAGGAGTGTTAAACATATTTACTAGTATACTGGGCGCAGCTGGTATGGCTCAGTGATTGAGCATTGACCCATGAACCAAGAAGTTACTGGTTCAATTTCCGGTCAGGGCACATGCCCTGCTTGAGGGCTCGACCCCCAGTTGGGAGTATCTAGGAGGCAGCCAATTAATGTTTCTATCACTCCATTTCTCTCTCTCTCAAAAAAAAATTATGCATGGCCACTTTCTATAAAGGAAGCTTTTATTTAACTGGTTTGGTATGTGATCTTGGCATCAATGTTCATTACAATCTCCCAGGTTATTCAAATGTGAACCCGGGGTTGAGATTCATGACAGCAGGTTAAGATATTGTATATACTGTTGTCAGTGAGCACATTTGGGGAGGACAAAGATGGACAACACCCTGATCCAGGGGAAGAAGCCCAGAGAACCACTTAAATGGGGAGAGAGCGGGCTTGAGTATAGAACAGGTGAAGCTGTCCAAGAAGCAATGGAGAAGGTAGAGAGAAAGAAGGAAAGTAGAGTGTGGTGCCACATGTGTGCGAGGCTGATCTTGGCTCTGGGGATGGGAAGACAATAAAAATGGAAAGGAATTTTTATTGGTAGAATTCTGATGATAGAACAAATATTGTAATTGGCCCAGGCAGGCAATGCTGTTGTAGTTTGGGGTATCTTTCTAACACTTTAGCCATCTAGGAACTTCTAGATACTTGCTGCTCCCAAAGTGACCCATGGCCTGACAGACTTGGCAGCACCTGGGGGCTTGTTAGAAATGCAGCATCTTTGGCCTGACCCCGGGCCCGCTGGACAAGAGTTTGCATTTTAACAAGGTCCCCGATCCATTCAGATGCACATTAAAGTTCAATAAGCACTGTCTAGATTTTAATAGAAAGACAGCAACATATTCATTAATGGAGATACATTTTCTCCTTTTAATAAGAGGATGTGCTACAGCAGAAGAAACCCTGGACTAAGAATCAGAGCTTGATTCTCTTGTCTCAGATCCTCCACAACCAGCTCTGTGGTCTTTCACATTCTCCTTAGTATTTGTCCAGCCTGAAGTGGCCTTTCATCCATTCATAGAGGGGCACATGACTTGAACCTTCAATTCCTTCAGGTCTGTGACTTGAAGAGAAATAAATCAGAGTAAGGAGGAAAGGTATTATTCTGTGTAGGCTGCTCAGAGAAGATTTTCTGATATTTGAGCAGATGGCTGAAGCAGCTGAGTGTTCCAGTCATGAATATCTGTTAATGAATGTAAATGAATATCTGTTAATGAATAAAAGGGAACTTCAGGCTGGAAAACTAAAGGGAGTGAGAAAATAACATAAAGGTCATTCAAAGGGTGGAGTTATAGTCAAAACATTTAATAGAATACTATGCAAACATTAAGAAAGGTGATATCTATTAGTACTCTATAGCAGGGGAAAATTTCCTTAACAATTTCTTAAGTTCAAAACAAGCAAGGGTATAATTTCTTTTATCTATATAAAAGTGATATAAAAGTGCTTGCCTGCATGGGGGTGGGGGAGTGCAATGTATATAGAGAGAAATGTCTAGAAAATTAGTCTTAAAATGTTCATAGTAGTATTTTTTCACATGGTTCAATTTGCGGTGAATTTTACTTTTTTTTTTCAGACATACACAAAAATAAAGATGATCAAATGGCATTTATTACCTGTCTCACCATAATGTAAATTCTATGAAAGTAGAAACTTTGCTTTGTTCATTACTTTATCCCTATCATCTGGGTACATACTGGGTGTTTAATAAATATTTGTTGAATGAAAGAATAAACAACAACAAAAAGAGAGAGAAAATTCAGGGCCTATACAGGGACCAAATAATAGTTTATGAGCATGCAGGGGAGCAATGAAGATGGTGTAGACATCTGAGCAGAGACTTGAATCACAGCATCAAACTTTGACTTTATTTTTCAGGAAATGAGTAGCACCTGCTTACTGAGATAAAGTGGTGGTGGATGGATACTGTGTGATTTATCAACCATAACCTGAAGAATGTCTTTCTCCATTTCTTGCTGGAAGGAAGGAAGGGAGGGAGGGAGGGAGAGAGGGAGGGAAGGAGGGAGGGAGGGAGGGAGGGAGGGAGGGAGGAAGGAAGGAAGGAAGGAAGGAAGGAAGGAAGGAAGGAAGGAAGGAAGGGAGGGAGTAAGGAAGAAAGGAATGGGAAGGAGGGAGGAAGGACAGAAAGGAGAAAGGAATAAAAGAAAGAAAAAAGTAAAAGAAATAGTCTCCATGAATAAACAAAATACTCAGATGTCTCTTTGGGACTGCTAATTGATGGAGAATTTGGAGCCAGCTAAGGCTCCAGGGCTTGACAGTCACTTGCTGGTTGACAGAGGCCGTGAAAACGTTTTCATTTCCCTGTTCCAATCTGCAAGCCACCATCTGCTGTGCTGATTTCCAGGGAGGCTGCCATGGGGGAAAGGAATATCAATGGTCCAAGAAGCCAGAAACTCACTCATGTCTACACGAGATAGACTCCCAGCCAAGAGGAATCTTCCTTTTGACAGTCTGTCTTCAGGACTTGGTACTTTTTATACCAAGCCTTATGTAGTCAAGGCCTTATGTGGGCAAGCACAGGTCACTGAGTTGAGTCCATTGACCAACCCTTTGACCTCAACGTGTGTGAAAAAAATACTGAGCGCTGTCTCGGAAAGAAGTTCTCTGAGAGGTGCTTAATGATTGCTGAAGATAACTTTCCTGATATTCACTCCATCTCCTTCGCTCCAACTCCACCAGCAGACGAGCGGTTTTCTTTAAATGCAAGTGCTACCCCATTGCCCTTCCACTGCAAACCCGTTACTGGCTCTCTCTTGCCCTCAAGATAGTGTTCAAAGTCCCTGGCTTGGCTTTTGAGGTCCTGCCTGTCTCCCAGGCATATCCACCTTGGGCCACTCTTTCCCTCGCCCACTATGTGCCAGCCCTGTGACCTTCCTTCACCTCAAAGATATCATCCTCCTTCCTAACTCAGACCTTTTCTACACAATTCTTTGGCCTGGGGATTGTACTCCCCTCTTCAGTAACCCGGTCGGCTCCCACACATCCTTCATATGATGGTATAAAAGGGGACACCATCATCAGTCTCATGCCCCAGAGCAGGCTGGGGAAATATATGGGGTTCTCACAGGATCCACGTGGTACTTCTTTACCAGATCACAGTTACTTAGTGAACATTTGTTTTCCCCATTGTTCAGAGCAAGTTGGCTCCAGCGCCGTGCTGGCCTGCGACCTTACTTAAACTTTCTTTTTCAGCACTATTGTCATCCTATGACATCAGTGGATTGTAAATGAGTTGAATGAGAGAAAGCTGAGATTGCTAGGGTGCTAGCTGGAGGGCACGGTGAGATGGTTAGTCAGTTCATACTGCCATACAAAACATTAGAGTGGGTAACAAACCACAGAAAGTTATTTCTCATAGTTCTGGAAACTGGAAGCTTGAGATCGGGGTGCCAGGAGGGTTGATTTCTGGTGAGAGCACTCTCCCGGCCTTGTGGAGGGTTGCCTCCTCTCTGAGTTCCCACATGGTGGGTGGGAGCCCAGGGTGAGAGCAGGAGTGCTATAGAGGTCACTTTATACTCTTAAGGGCGCTAAGCTCTTAATACCATCTCCAAATACCATCACACTGAGGTTAGAAATTCAACGTAGAAATTTGGGGGAACACCAGCCGGATCATAGCAGGAGTTAAGCAAAGACTTTCTATGATGGAAAGTCCTGAGCAGGCTTGTTGCTGATGCCAGCAGAAAAGAAAGGGATGAAGCTTCAGGAGAGTGGGCATAGAAGGTGGAGGAAAGACACAGAGCATGGATGGAGACAGGGCCTTGGTTTAGGAGGCAAACTGCTCCCACTCTGACCCACGTAAAAGAGCAGGGGCCTGTGCAGCACCACGTGGCCTTTTCTGTAAGGAGCAAGGAGCTAAGACAGCTCTCAGCCGATGGTTTTTTACCATTTACATCGGAGCAATATGCAAGGGCATCAGCGGTGGGGCTTGCATGGTTTGAGGACAAGGCAAAGGTCTGTGGCGAATGGAGAGCTGAGTCAGGACACACTGCCCAACGTACGACCAATCGGGAGAGTGTGTTCACCTTGAACATTTGCAGTCCCCGGGTGCCTGGCGCTATCAGATGTTTCTCCATCATCCTTCAGTGCCTGCAGTGGGAAGCAGATAGGGAGGACAGCGGTCTTGACCCAGAGCTGGGGACATGGTGGAAAGCAGGCAGAGAGCTGAGAACATTCACTAGAAAGTGCTGACGGGAGGGACATATATCCGATTAGGGTCCCAGAGATGAGAAGGCACTGGTTGATGGTGAGAAAGTAAAGAAGGGGAACTTCTGTGTGAAGGGAGAGCAGGCCAAGCAGGGTAAGCAGCCTCCCTTGCAAAATCCCCTTTTCACAGGCAGGTGCCCCAGCGCTGATTCCCTAGGCAGCCTCTCCCCTCTCTCCCTTCTCTTCTTACCTGTCAGCGCTTCACATCCTGAAACTCTTTGGAACTGATACAGAGACCGAAAAGATAGAGTGAGCAAGAAGCTGATAAAGTGGGGGTCACACAAGCCATTTCAATCATGGAATTCGGGAGACATTGACATTTATCTGATGTGCAGCTTCTGCTCCTGGCTTCTTAGATTGACTGAAAATATTTGCCCTCTAACAACCGGGTAGTGGGAGACCTTTGGAAAATCCTCTTTTAGGGTCTTCTTTAGGGCCAGCATAAGCACTTTCCCTTTTTACTGGAAAGGTTGGGATTCATAGTTATGATAACTATTATTCTCCAGCAAGAATTGCCAAGGTTAGAAAATGCCCCAAGACAGTCTTACACTCACGCAGACATCACTAATAGATCACCACACTTTTGATTGCAGATGCCAGGGAGAATTCATTGTCCAAACTGGGACACTTTGAGGAGCAGAAGGGAATAGTAAAAATAATTAAATGTAAAATTACTGAATTTTTTTATTTATTGACTATTGGATTTATCTTATTGATGGTACTATAAAATAGTTCTATTCTCAAACTATTTTCAAAGTGAGTTCGTGTAGATTAAATCAACATAAAGAGAATATATACTGATTTTCTGAATGTTTTAAAAAATAAATAGGAAAATTATTCTTGGTATATATTTATATAATTTAATTGTTTTTTTAGGCCATATCTATCTTTAATAGTATACTGCTGATATTTTTATTAAAAAATACATTTTTGAAGTATAACCTAGTCTTCATTTTAAGTAGAATGATCCACAGTCTCCTTATGTGTTCATTTGTGGTTAATAAATTTGCAATTTTTGACATTTTTTTATTGTTCCTTCTAGTGAAGTCAGAGCAAATTCTGAGAAAAGGGAGGGTTTTATTCTGTTACCATTTTTCTTATTGAAATGTTTAACTCCGGCCCAAATATTCTTACAGATTCCGTTGCTTTGTTCATATTCTTTGAGAAACATTTTTATGACAAAAATTGTGAAACAAGTTGACCCTCTGATTCTTTTGAATGCTTTACCTTATCTAGATCTTGGAAAATAGTAGACCTTCTTAATTTTATTCCATCAAAAGACTCAACCCAAACTTTGAGATATCCTAAATATAAATTATAGAACTTCAAAATTAAGTCTACACATGTTTTATCTCTCCTTATGTACTTTGTTCAGTTTCTCCCTCTGGTATTCTAGGGATATGTTGTATTTTCCATCACAAGCTTTGTTTTCAGGGGGTTTGCACAACACTTAAAGAGCTGTTTGGTTCTTAGGGACTTTCATATTCCATTGGCTGACTACTCTGATGAAAGATGGCAACTGATTTTAAGCAAAAGGCAATCAAATATGGATGGTTTGCTTGTAATCCCATTTGACATTTTAGAACACTAGAGTGATTTACACAGTAATTCTTCAAAAGTGCAAGCATTTCTGAAATCCAGTTGATGATGGGAAGCAAAGAGAGAAAGTGAATATTACCTTTTTGAGACATTTTATTTATGTCTCTGTTATTCAGTGTGTGGGTGTGTGGGTGTTGTGTGTGTGTGTGTGTGTGTGTGTGTGTGTGTGTGTGTGATGTAAAATTTGGCAATATATCTTCTGCTTTAATTGACAGACTATCACAACTTCTTTGGATGAATTGTCCAAAATCAATATATACGAAAATCAAATCTAAATTCTATTCCATAGGATTCATAATTTAGCAAGAACATTGTTTTTATCATGACTCTTGGCTTCACCAAAATTATGCTTGTATTAACACTCCAAAATGAATACCTTTAACTTAATGGGGAACATTTTAACAAAAAGGACAATTACTCATTATCAATAATGTAAGATGTTTCACTTCAACAAAATGAATTATAAAAGCTTTATTTTAATTCTATCCATTGAATGAAAACACCGGAGCCCATTAGTGAGATTAACCTCAACATTTCTTAAAAGTATCTAATAGCACTGATATAAAATTGGCCTCATTCTTCTGTATGCCAAGATTTCCTTCTGACGGTGAAGCTGACACAGAAACAGCTTTCATGAATTTTCTGTGCATGTGCAAGAAACCACAGAATCCAAAATGAGTAAGATTAATGTAGGAGAACAATTATTTTATTTAATTGAAAATCGTGCTTCACAAGCTGAAATGTAACCGTACCTTCTGCAGTGTTATGCACTGTCAGCGTGGGCACAGTCTTCTTAAAATAATTACCAGCCTGAGTAGATTTAGAGAGGAATTAAAGCTCCTGACCATTGTAACAAGTGTTCACATTATGCTCTCGGGAGGGAAGCTCAGCCTCTCTTTCCTGCACTTATTGCAAGTGTTCTTAATCGATAATTTCCCCATTTCCCATGACTGGCTCCTGGCAGCCTGGTGGCTTCATGTAACTTGAAGACTGGTGAGAGCCATGGCACAACTGGGGGGGCTGAAGGAGGGCACTTCATTGTTTTCCCCACCAAATATTTTTCCCACCTGAGACGGGAAGGAACTGGCTTTTACTAACAGCACATGTCAGAGCCCACTATATATATTTTTTTCTAATCCAAATGCACTTTATTCAAACCAGGATCAAACTGGTCAGTGGGGATGCCCTGAAGCCACATGTGCGGAAGTAGGCTGACAAGACCTCCTGGTCCTAATGCAGTTGGACAGGGGGTGGGGGGTGGGGGATAGGTGTGGTTGCCAGCCGAGCCAGGCGGGTGCAGCCCCCATGGTGCACTTGTAGACACTGCCAGGCAGATCAATCTACAAAAGCAAGGAATAAACAAAAACGAAACACACTCAGTAGATTGCTTTTTTTAAGCTCCAGAGTTTCTGGACCAACAAGTCCCAACCCTCAAAGCCAGGAGTATGGGGACCAAAAATGCCCCTCACATCCACCAGTGCTGACAAAAACCCTGTTTTAAATCCTATCTAGTAAAAGAGTAATATGCAAATTAACCATCACTCCAATACACAAGATGGCTGCCCCCATGTGGACACAAGATGGCCCCCACAAGATGGCCAGCAAGGGATGGCAATTAGGAGGGACCAGGTCTGAAAGGGAGGGCAGCTGTAGGTGATCAGGCCAAAAGGAGAGGGCAGTTGGGAGGGACCAGGCCTGCAAAGGAAGGCAGTTGGGGCAATCAAGCCTTCAGGGGAGGGAAGTTAGAGTTGACCAGGCCAACAAAGGAGGGAAGTTGGGGACAACCGGGCCTACAGGGAAGGGCAGTTGGGGGGGGGGGGGGCGCGCACTAGGCTGGCAGTGGAGCAGTTAGGCATCAATAAGGCTGTCAGGGGAGTGATTAGGGGGTGATCAGGCTGGCAGGCAGAAGTGCTTAGGGGCAATCAGGAAGGCCAGCAAGCAAGCAGTTGGGAACCAGCAGTCCTGGATTGTGAGAGGGATCTCTGATTGCCTTTTAGACCCGATTGGATGTCCGATCAGCCCTAAACAGGCAGTTGGACATCCCTTGAGGGGTCCCAGATTGGAGAGGGTGCAGGATGGGCTGAGGGACATACACCCCCATGCACAAATTTTGTGCACCGGGCCTCTAGTTAAAAAATAAGCCAGTAAACATTGTAGAAAATTTCTCTTAAAAATCTCACAATTTGTAAATGTACATTTTTTTCTTTAACATAAAAGTTTACAATATACGGTAAAATAAAAGGCTCAGGAAAATAATTTCAAAAAAATAAAAGGAAGAAAAAGAAACCTGAAGTTTTGAATTAAAGCTGCAGACCTTTTAAAACCCTGTTGTTGAACCAGTGACTTTTTTTTTTTTTATTGTGCTGATGGGTTAGAGATAGAAATATATTTTAAAACTTTAGACACCCACAGCCGCCTCCAAAAGCCTCACATCTGCCCCTCCCCTCAAGGTTGAATCGTGATTTTCCTGCCAAGTTTGTGACTGTCCCAAGTTCACAAGTTGCTGGCCAGCAGACCACACACACTGGATGGTCAAAATATAGACCCAAAGCCATGTGCCCCTCCGGGAATGCAGCCAGAGAGGACAGGGCCAAAAGAAGGCTGTCGGAAAAGACCCAGGGACGACAACAATGAATCAAATAAGATATTTGTTAGTGGAATTCCTCACAATCGTAGTGAGACAGAGCGCAGGGAATACTTCAGAAAATTCGGCACAGAAGTGGTCATGATCTACGATGCAGAAAAGAAGAGGCCTCGAGATTTTGGATTTATTACTTTCAAGGAAGAACAATCAGTGGACTAGGCTGTCAATATGCCTTTTCATGACATAATGGGCAAAATGAGGGAGGTTAAACGGGCTGAGGCTCGCTACAGTGAAAGTCAAGTACCTAGCCAGCCAGGGATCAGCCAGTGGGGCAGCCGTGACATGCCCAGTGCCCGCCAATGGCTGGCAGGCCGACCTCTACCTATGTGGCACCAAGGCTAGGGCCCACGGGAATGGGGTGTCAGCAGGACAGGCAAATTGGTGGCTGCGGACAGCCCCCTGCGGGGAGAGGAGTTCCCCCACCACCACCGCCATTCACCTCTTACACTGTGTCCACCCCTTCTGGAGGGTTCCCTCCTCCACAGGGCTTCCTACAGGGCTAAGGCGCCCAGCCCCCTCCTCCACCCTAATTCAAATTTGCCTCTGAGCCTCCATCTCCACCACCAGATCAGTTTGCAGCCACCAGGGGTCCCCCTCCACCTGCCACTCCTGGGGCAGCACCTCTGACCTTTCCGCAGCCTCCCTCTCAGGCTGCCCTGGATATGAGCAAGCCCTAAGGGCACAGCCAGACTTCCCCTACAGTCAGTATGGCCTAGGCACCCATTCTCAAGACCCGGCGGCTCCGGGCCCATACTTTGTGGACTCTCTAATGGTCAGGCTGAGCAGTGATATGGCCTAGGACCTAGGTGGTTGGCAAACTCATTAGTCAACAGAGCCAAATATCAACAGTACAACGATTGAAATTTCTTTTGAGAGCCAATTTTTTTAAACGTAAACTTCTTCTAATGCCACTTCTTCAAAATAGACTCGCCCAGGCCGTGGTATTTTGTGGAAGAGCCACACTCAAAGGGCCAAAGAGCCGCATGTGCCTTGTGAGCCACAGTTTGCTGACCACAAGCTGGGTTATGGACAGGACTTGACCAGCTTTGGAAGGGGTTTTTCAGACCCCAGCCAGCAGCCCCCTTCCTATGGGGGCCCCTCAGTGCCAGGCTCCAGAGGGGACACCCCTGCTGGTGGCAGTGGGTTCAGAGGAGGTCAGAACCACAACGTTCCACCCCTACCACCACTAGCTAGCTGGTGCCACGCAGGCGGCTAGATGGCAGAGCCCACTTTTTTGTTGTCTGTGTGTATGTTCTTTCCCCAGCAAGTGCTTTGCATACTTTGTTGGGAATAGAGACGGGTTATAGCTGGTCATCTTTCAGTTTTGCCACGTGTTAAAAAGAGAACTCTGCTCGCTGAACATGCCTCGGACGTGCTACTAGACAAGACCCTGGCAGAAAAGCTGTAAGTGCCAAGTGCAGGTCTGACAGCTGCACCCCAGTTTCCTTTAACACAACCGTTAAATGTCACATTCCTACAAGATAAAATACCCAGGACAAGTGCAAAAGCAGCAGGCGGAACCAGTGCTGTGGCAGGCAAAGGGGACATGTTATCACCCCCATGACCTTTCTCAGCCACATCTTACCGGAAGCTGGCGCCACATGACGGTAGTTGAGCCACAGAATGAAACTCCCTGGCTTCCTGGGACTCTAGACTGTCTCTGAGTGTCATCTTCTTGGTCCTATTCTGTTCACAGGGAGCCAACAAGTCTCTATATTCTCAGTGTTTTTACATCAGGATTAGAAATGTTCTTTTTTATTATTATTATTCTCATCTGAAGATATGTTCATTGATTTTAGAGAGAGAGGATAGGGGGCGAAAAGAAAGAGAGAGCAAAACATTGAATGGTTGTTTCTTATACATGCTGAGAATCCAACCCACAACCGAGGTATGTGCCCTGACCTGGAACCAAACCTGAAATCCTTTGTGGTATGGGACGATGCCCCTACCAACTGAGCCACCAGCCAGCATTGGAAGTGTTTCTAATTAGATTGTGGGGGTTCAATGCTCTCCATTCCTGGCACTCTCTGCACTTCTGCTCCACTAACTGAGTCATATGCTCCCAAATCTATCTCTGCCTAATTGCACTTGTTATTGTAACTACTTAAAAGTTGCACAAGTTGATGAAATGTGATTGCAAAAAGAGAATCACTATTTCTTAGAAAACTACAGTGAATTCTTTGGAAAGACTGAAAAGCTCATTAACTTAGATAAGGGTAAAACCAGTGTCAAAATTGGAGAAAGAAATTTGTCCAAAGCCACACAGTTCCAGCTGCAGACCTAGAATGCAAGCCCAAGAACCTCATCAGTGCAGGAATAAACCCAAACTAACACCTAGTTTCAATCATTAAGTCTGCCAGTGTAAAACAAACTGTCAACCAGTTGTTTATCTTTTATGGTGAGTTGCCTGAAGAGCAATTAGTAGTGTGGTGGGAATGTTTGCAGTGAGAATGCTTACAGCAAAGATGTTTATGAAAAGACTAGAGGCCCGGTGCATGAAATTTGTGCATGGGGCGGGGGCAGGGCGGGGGGGAGGTATTGCCTCAGCCCAGCCTGCACCCTCTCCAATCTGGGACGCCTCAGGAGATGTCCAACTGCTGGTTTAGGCGACATCCCTGGCAGTTGGACGTTCCTCTCACAATCCTGTACTGCTGGCTTCTAAGTGCTCACCTGCCTTCCTGCCTGGTCTCCCCTAACTCCCCTCTCCTGCCAGCCCGATCACCCCACAACTGCCCCTGCTTATTAGCCTGGTCACCCCCAACTGCCCCCTCCTGCCAGCCTGGTCACACCAAACTGCCCCTTCCACCAGCCTGGTTGCCTCTTACTTACCCCCCCCCCCCCCATAGCCTGATCACCCTCAACTTCCCCCCTCTGCCAGCCTGGTCATCCCTAACTGCTCCTCTTGCTGGCCTGGTTGCCCCCCAACACCCCCCCCCTCCCACCAGCTTGATAGCCCCATGCAGCCTGTCGTTCACTAACCCCCCTGCCAGCCTGGTCACCACACACAGCCTACTTGTTCAGTCGTTTGGTCATCCCTCACTAACTCTGCTTCTGGCCTGGTTGTAGGCAGCCATCTTGTGATGGTGTGACCATCAATTTGCATATTACATCTTTATTATATAGGATGGCCTGGCTGGTGTGGCTCAGTGGTTGAACCAGAAGGTCACAATTTGATTCTCAGTTGGGTTACATGCCCTGATTTGGGGCTCGATCCCTGGTGTGGGGTGTGCAGGAGGCAATCAATCCATGAATCTCTTTCATCATTGAAGTCAATTGTGCTCAAGGTGAAAATACTTAGAACTAAAATGAGGAACTGATGTTGAGTTATGAGCCAGGAAACAAAGAGCAACAAGCATTTTTACACTGACCTCAGAATGAGAGACCTACCAAGTCCCAGGCAGACCTACTGGCCTTTCCTCTTTTGACCTTAGACCAGACCCACCGTCTGCCACAGGGTGGACCTGAAAGAATGTGATGGGCACTGGATTGAAGGGAAGACGTCAGAAGACATTGGAAAGGGCTCAGCAGATCATTAAAAGTGAACCTCATGATTTGCTCCTTTGTATCACCTCAGGATTTACTAATTATTATCAAGTTCACAATGGTAATATCTCATGTTACCAGCATACATCTATGATTTTGTGGTGTATAAGTTATGTTGAATTTTCACACTGTGAGGATCCTTTAGTCTGAGATTATGTCTTTTCTACTTTTTTTTTTTTTAATTTAATGTTCTTTTTAAGTTGAGATGGTTGGTAGGGTGTTTTGAAGGCTTTTAATTGGCTAATAAAAGTTGGCCACCTTTGGTGATCCTCCAATTTTAGCTTTCATTTGATTGGCCCTACAGTCCACATGTCTGGTAACACATAATCCAGGTTTTAAACTTTCTTTTGTCCCACTGACATGCAGTGAGTGGCTGCAAAGTGCAAGGTGAAAGGAACCCTTTCTTTGACTCAGAGAGCGTGTGGTCTTTGGATCACACCTTAATGTAACACCATGGAGACTGTAACACCATAGACTCGGAGGGTAAAGGAACAGTAAGAGACAGAGAGGTGGAGAGAGCATGGGGTTCACAGTCCACCACAGGGTCGCTGGCTCTTCTTGGTGCTTACAGTAATGGCCTAATTCATCATTAAATGTTGTAGCCCATGGGAAAATAAAATTCACTATAGCAAACACCCCATTATTCAAAATCCATATGTCAGAAAGTAAAAAGGAAAAATAGAAATGAGTTCAGAACAGCAGTAGACCAGCCGGAGTGGCTCAGTGGTTGAGCATCAACCTATGAACCAGGAGGTCACGGTTCAATTCCTGGTCAGGGCACATGCCCAGATTATGGGCTCGATCCCCCATGGGAGGCTTGCAGGAGGCAGCCAATCAATGATTCTCTCTTATCACTAATGTTTCTATCCTTCTCTCCCTCTTCCTTCCTCTCTGAAAAAAAAAAAAAAAAAAAATATATATATATATATATATATATATATATATATATATATAGAGAGAGAGAGAGAGAGAGAGAGAGAGAGAGAGAGAGAGAGAGAGGCAGTAGAAGTAAAATATCCCAGATACCAAGATTTATGGCTACATATGGAAGAAAGTAGATATAAACTTTAAGCAGACATCTATTAAGCAATTGTTTGGTTAAGGACACACATAGGAAAGAAAACTGATGCCTGATTTCATAAGACAGGTACATGAGAGTTATAGTAAATGCGTTAATAGTCATCAAGACCTAAAAAAAGAATCACAAATCAAAATATTATTATTGTCATTTATGATACATTGTAATAGCACAAACTGACCAAGCAGTACATTATATACAGACATACTGGGTGTACTGGTTAATAGTGAGGATTTTTTTCAATAGACAGTTACACATATGTTGATATATATGTAATTTTATATGTATGCTACTTTGTTCTATTGTCAACAAGCTTCAAAAATTCATATGTCAAATTTGCTGAAGGTGTTAACATCATAGATATTTTTACACTAAAAAATGTTGACTTTTGTGCCAAAAAGAGAACATTGGTGAGAAGTTTTAATTCATTATTTTATTTTGAAGAAAAGTGCTGCTGAATACTTCGGGAAGCTTATAGTGAACATGCTCCATCTCAAGATACTTGTGAATGCTGGTTTAAACCCTTTAAAAGTGATGATTTTGATGTGAAAGACAAAGAACATCCAGGTCAACCAAAAAAGTGTAAAGACCGACAATTACAAGCATTATTGGATGAACATGTGTGTCAAACTCAAAAACAACTTGCAGAAAGATTGAACATTGCTCAGCAAACAATTTCTGATCATTTACAAGCAATGGAAAAGATTTTAAAGGAAGGAAATTGGGTGCCACATTAACTGAACAGAAGACAAATGGAAAGCTGAAAAGTCATCAGTAAAATGTTGCTTTCACGGCACAAAAGAAAGTCTTTTTTTGCATCAACTTGTGACTGGCAATGAAAAGTGGATTTATTTTGAGAATCCCATAGACACAAAATCATGGGTTGATCCGGGTCAACCATCAACATTGATTGCAAGACCAAATCTCTCAGAAAGAAGTCAATGCTCTGTGTTTGGTGGGATCAGGAAGGTGGGGTGTATTATGAGCTTCTAAAACAGGTGAAATGGTTAAATATTGATAGCTACAGACAAAAAAATAATCTATTTGAATCACGCTTTGATCATGAAATGACCAAAATGGGCCAGAAGACACTGCAAAGTAATTTTGCTTCATGATGATACACCATTACACACGTCAAAACCAGTTAAAGACACATTAAAAGATCTTGCCTGAGAAGTATTATCCCATCTTCTGTATTCACTAGACCTTGCTCCTTCAGATTACCACTTGTTCAGATCAATGGCACTCGCATTTTCTGAGAAGCACTTCAAAACGTACAAAGAAGTGAAAAATTGGGTCCCTGAAATGGTTTGCCTCAAAACAAGAAAAGTTCTGTTGGGACAGTATCTACAAATTATCTGAAAGATGGGGGAAATGTGTAGCTGGTGATGGACATTACTTTGAATAAAGCACTTTTGATGCTTCTCTTGAAACGATTGTGTTTTCTTTGATGACAAAATCCACATTATTAACTGGTACACCTGGTAGAATACAGGGGGTACCAGTAAAAAAGGAGACTAGGAGGTTTGTATATATTTATATGAGCAAATGCTCTCTAGTATACTAAACCTATAGTGCTAAAAGTGAAAAATGTGAGTGGTTTTGTTGATAGAGCTAGAGAAATGTTTGGATCTGATATGTTAAAATCACACACACACACACAAAAATCTTCCCAATACTTCTCTGGGGCTGGATAGGGGTCGGGAAGAGGAGTTTTTCTGGGATTGACATTTGTAAACATTTTGTCACATTGACATGAGGCATGCTTTTTGAGGTCTTTAATTGTTTGCTAGTTTTGAGAATAGTAGACAGTCCCTTGAGCAAAGGATACAGTGTGTCACAGCATAAAATGCTCTCTGGAATTCCAGCAGATACCCAGGCAATTGAGAGGGACATCAACACCACACTTAAAAAAAAACAAATGGCTAGCCTCCAACACCGTGCAAGAATTTGCGTTCAAAAGGAAAAACATAAAGCAAGCCTCATCCAAACTCTCTCCCTCACCTGCTTAAAACTGAGAATATTGCCAAGAATTAACATGACTGAGTTTATGTAATGTGAATTAAGAAACGTGTGCTTAAAGCAGTTAGTGTTTGCCACCAGCACATTGTTTTCTGCAGATTTTGACTTGCAATTTATTCTTTGGATTTAAAACAAACAAAACAAAACAAAACAAAACAAAACTTGTGTTTTCAACTCACTGAATTAATACCAGTCACTATTCATTTGGCTAAGTTAGAGTTGTATATACCCTGGCTAGTATTACAATTTTAATTGCAAGGAAATCATACGAGGATCATTAGACAATGAACCATGAATTACATTATCTTTATCTTTTAATGACATTACTTATATTAGATATGGTATTTTTGATGGAAGAAAGTTCTAGTCTATTCACACAGACACTGTGATAAGAACTTTTGATATATGTAAATATGTATGACACATTTCAAAGATGTGCATGCTGTTTTTTAAAAGGCAAGAAAATATTTTACTATCTTGTAAAAAGGTACCACTATTGCAAAAAGTTTAATGGTATGTCTTGTTAATGTTATATTTAATATGTGAATAAATTAAAATTTTCAATGTTGAGCCCTGTCCTGTGTTTCTCAGTGGTTAGAGTAGGGGTGTCGAACTCAATCAGAGAAGGGGCCAAAATCTAAAATCCAGCCTAAATCGCGGGCTGAATGGTTTACTGAACAGTCATAAACTGTCATTGTGATGGAAACGCAGCAGAGTGCAGTGATGACAGCGTGGTGCGGGCCACATTGCAAGGCCTGGCGGGACGGATTTGGCCCGCGGGCCTTGTGTTTGACACATGTGGGTTAGAGCATTGGCTACACACCAGAGGGTCTGGAGTTTGATTTCTGGTCAAGAGCACGTACCTGGGTTAAGCCCTTCCTGGTGGGGCAAGTATAGAGGCAACTAATTGATGTTTCTCTCTCTCTCTCTTCCCCTTTTTCCCCTCTCCTCCCTTTCACTGTTTCTAAAAATCAATAGAAAATATCCTCAGGTGAGGATTTAAAAAAATTAAATAAATTGTCAACGTTGAACTAATTTTAAATTGTTTGTAATGATTTCTGATTCTTATCAAAAGCTTGAATTTCAAGTCAAATCTCATCACAACTTTTATTGCAATAAAAAAGATGACTATAAAGAAATAGTTTCCAGTTCTAAATGCCATGCCACAAAACTTCCAGTTTTAAATAATTCATGGCAATGAATGTCTTCCTTAAAGCAATTATTAAAAAGTTCTTACTCATATAATAGTCTCTTCCTATAAATGATACAAGCCTTGATTTTGTGACACAGTGTGAGATGTGGTGACAGAAGCCTCATTGCTTGGTGACCAAGAAAATGGAAATACAGATTAAAAATGAAATCAGCCCTAACCGGTTTGGCTCACTGTACAGAGAGTTCACCTGCAGACTGAAGGGTCCCAGGTTCGATTCCGGTCAAAGGTATGTATGTTGGTTGTGGGCACATCTCCAGTAGGGGGTGTGCAGGAGGCAGCTGATTGATGTTTCTAGCTCTCTATCCCTCTCCCTTCCTCTCTCTAAAAAAAAAAAAAATCAATAATATATACATATATATATTTTTAAATGAAACCAGTTGTTTACTTTCCATACGATAGTGAAGAATGCTGTGGGTGTAATTACCATTAGTAGACACAGTAGCTGCATCTATATATTTGACTTGTGTAGAAAGAGCCCATTTTAAATTTATTTTGAGCCAAATACACAACAATCCAGGAACATGAACAACCCCATGAAATACTGGAGAACAATTTGATTCAGTGTCAACAGGAGATGTTTACTTCCAAACTTAATATATGTATCTCTTATCTCCTGTAACATAACTCACAAGTGGATCTCTAGAGCTTAACACATACCATGTACATACTGTCTGTGAAATGATGGATTTTCAGAAACAATTTTCCTCAGTGTAAATTTTTCCTTTCCCTGAGTCTTAAGCAATTTATGGAGTATGGTGATGCAAAGACGTTACAAACAATAAAAATGCAATGATATGAAAGGACAAATTAAAAATTTCTTTCCCAAAACATATCCTGTGAGTCCCCGATGAGCATCAGTGAAGGACATCAGTGGTCCTTGCTATATAAACTATTCCCTGTGAACCCACAAGAAAAGGGGGATCATTGAAGAGGCAAACAACTAATTAACAGTTAGGTGTGTGTGTGTGTGTGTGTGTGTGTGTGTGTGTGTGCTTCCAAGGCAATCAACTGTGTGATAGAAGTCAAGCCTTTTTTGCTTATTTTCTCTCAAGTATAATGTATTTGTAGACAAAAACTTTAGGGTTTCAGAGGCTAAATTACCTCTGGAATTTAGTGGGCTCTATTTAGGAGAGTACTGCCGAATGTCCTAATTAGTGTCCTATGGGCTTGAATAAATCAGTATAGTTTTTAAAAAATATTGATGCACTCCCAAGAGGTAACTGAATAATTAATTTGTTAAAGTCCTGCATTTAGAGTAAAGTAAGCATTTTCAGTGTCAGAATAGATTTTGGAAATATTTCTCTAGAGAAGACATTCTAATTATGACTATGTTTTCATGTTCTAAAATAAGGTCAATCAACTAGCCCAGCCAGGCTGGCTCACTCAGTTTCAACCCATAAGACCGGGTTTCTGGCTTGATTTCCAGTAGGGGTCATGCAGGAGGCAGCTGATAGATGTTTCTATCTCTCAATACCTCTCCTTTCCCCTCACTCTAAAATCAATTAAAAATATTTTTAAAATAAATAAAATGAAATAAAGTTAATCAATTACTTCAGCATAATAATCTTCATTTTTATGGGGGGTGGGGGGAATCAATCATGGCAGTAATTTCCCTAAATGATTCAATCAGTTTCATAGTTGAACCAATACTTTTATATAGGAATTGCTGATATGACTTAGTACTGCACAGGCCTATGAAGAAGTCATTTTTGGAATAATACATTTAATATGCAAAGAGTTGAGTATACATTTATAACTAAAACATACAATATCCAGTTGAAGGAATGCAAAAATTCATCATTATGATTGAGAACCTGTAAGTCCAAGTAAACATATCTATCAGATAAACAGTAGGATGTAAACAGCAAGACTAATTTGAAGACAGAACGTGGCATAGGCATTTTGAAATGAATAGCTCTAAGATTAAAGAATGAAATAACTAACTTGAATATCACTAAGAAATAGCATTGAAGGGATTCTGAATTTTTCATCATTTGGAAATTTTCTATGTTCATTAAGTTCCTGTAAAGCTTTCCAGAATCTGTTATAAATTATTCCTTTATTCACAAATCAAAGCCTTATGGTTGACTTAAGTATTTTGTTAAGCCAAATAAGGCAGTTTGTGATTTTTCTATATTTTTTATAAAATTTCAATTCTTGAATATTATCACTTATAATTCACCTAGTTTTAAAGTGCATATTATATTACTTTTTTTGCATCTTATATTTCCTATCCATTTCCTTCCAAGCATGAATAGAGCATTCAGGTGTGGTTTAGGGGATTCATCATGCTAAAACTCTGCAATACTTATTTTGCAATAAAAACATTTCAGGAAATGAGTATTAATTGTTAAACATTTTATAATATTAACAACAATTTTACATGTACTCTAGAGCTGAACTATCCAATATAGTAACTACTAGCCACATTTGGTCACTGAATACTTGAATTTTTTATTTTAATTCATTTTAAAACTTCGTAATAGTTTTAGTAATTGGAAAAAATTTACATGTGTTTGAACAACTTAGATTTATAAATCTACTTTCTCATCTGCAAATTTTATAAAATCTAAATATAGCAAGTATTACTGATGAAAACTTAATGTCCAAATTAAAGTACACTATAAATGTAAAAACCAGATTTCAAAGACTGCATTTAAAAAAGAATTTAAAATTATTCTGAATAATTTTATATTGATTGCTTCAGTAACTTGCATTATATTTCTCTTGGGCAGCACTGATCTAGAGCGATATGAAAATTGCTAGTTTTAAAAAGACATGTTTTAAATTTTAATTTCATTCTTTTAATCAAATTTTATCATTATGAAAAAGTAAATCAGATTTAGTATTTATCCAGTAAGAAGTACCCTAATTGCCCTCTCTGCACCTTCTCTTTTCTCCAAATTGCAAAGCCCTTGCTAGCACCAACAGCAAAATGCAAAATCACAGGTAGTGAATATGCAGAAATCATGTATGAGAGCACTGATGAGTGTGCAATCAAATTAAACCTCTCACACACTACAAACTCTATCTTCTTTCCCCTTCCGACTGTTTCCAGACCTATCTCTCCCCAATTCCAAAGTCAACCTTCAACTTCCTCCCAAGTTCTGCTGTGCTATAGTTTCCAGTGCAGAATAGTAAGCGATGACTCTGCTCAGCGATGTGTTTGGTCTTGTATGAATACTAGATTCCGTCCAGGCCCGAGAACTTTCATCCTTCAGGGTGGACAGCTTCCTCTGGGAGAAAGGTTCAAATCCCAAAAGTTTGAACACTGCCACCCGGTACTTCTTGGACATGATGTTGTACAGAATGGGGTTGATGGCAGCGCTGAGGTAGAAGAGGACAAAGGACACAAGGTTGCAGTATTGGCTGATCTGAGCAATCTCCAGGGAGCCAGGCTCGAAAGACTTGGAAAATAAGTATCGTCCTACGTGGAAGGGCAGCCAGCAGAGGATGAAAGCAAACACCACAACAGCTGAAAGAGCAATGGGAGAGTGCGCATCAGTTCAGGAAATGTCACAGAACATCACATTTTACTTGGAAGACAGCTTTGTTTTGATTATATATGGTGTGACCATTGACTTCAGAGAACCATTTTGTTTTTCCCTTTCTAATTGCTACATTTTCACCAAGATTGCATCTGTCTGGATCAACAGTTCAATCATTTTTACTGAGCTTCGCAGTCTTTTCTATATAACAACTTTTTGAGTGATTTTGTGATTGGATGTATATCTTGACTCAACTGACTTGACTATTTATTCACAGGAATCCACCATTTTACATGTGTCTGACACAACTAAACACATGTGAGTAAAGGTGTTGAACTCAACAATAACTGTCTGTCAGGGTTCCCTAAGAATGGATTCCTCTGATGTGATATAGATTCATTAAATTAAAATCTCTAGTGAGGAGACCAGAACACCTGTGTTGTTGAGTTGTGTTTTTATTTTTTTGTTTTTTGTTTTTTGTTTTTTCCCCTGTTCTTTCTAAAATTTCACAGAGGACAGAATATGCAGTCTGGATTGAGAACCACTGAGATGGATGATTCCTTGTCACCTATAATAACCAAAAATGTGGCCCATAAAACTAACTAACAATTATCAGCCAACCAAGTCTTCATGTTGCCCATTTTTTCAAGACCACTGAATTTCTAGATTAAGTTTTTAAAATCCTGAAATCAGAGGAAAATTAACAAGATCTTTTAGCCCTTGTAGTACTTTAGTGATGCCCTCTAAATTGTCAAGGCAAAAGAAAATTATCATTGGTGTTGGTTCACTAATGAGGATAATTATTGGCTTAAAGATAAAATTGGAGAAAATGATTAAAGTTATTCTCAAAACTAAGTTGCGTAGTAGCAACTGACTGCCATAGTAGCCATGGGAATATGAGAGGCCTCTGGAGGGCACTAGTAGGTTTACAATATTAGTCATATTGGGAGAATCACTGGCCTAGACAATGACAATTTGGGGCATTCTTTGAATAAACAATCACTTTCATATACAGGATTCCAAGAATTGTAACATTACAAATACAAGTCATCTTGGAATGGCTTGTAAGCATATTAAATATGCAAATGCAGGAGTGGGCAAAATTAGATTACAGTTGTGAGTATGAGAAATAGTTTATTCTTGTAGAGTTACTAATTATTGCATTATTTCCATGCAAGAATAAATTGTTTTGCATACTCACAAGTGTAAACTCCATATTGAATGTAATGTTCAAATAATAAAGGGTGCAGACTCTAGTTCTAGAAAAGCAAGTAGAATTAATATTTTGCTTGGATGTGAAGACATTCTGTATTACTTCACTTGTACCAAATACATAGAAAGAGTTGAATTCATATAGCACATACTCGCAAACTCTAGTTGGGACACTAACTACAAACATTTCCTGAGGGACCATTTGGGGAGGAACCATAAGGCCTGCCAGCTTCCAAACAGTCTCCCTTTCTCATCCTGGAAGCCTGCCTATCTTAGGCTATCCTTGGTTATGGTAGGCTTTCCTACCTGCAAAGACGGGAATTGTAGAAAGAAATGGAGACACCAGCATTGATTTGTCATGACTTCCTCACAACGCTGTACAAACAGCAGCAGGGTATTCAGAACTGATTCGATTATTTGATTTGAAAAAAATGCTGGTCATAAAGCAAATCCCAACATTGAAAGAAAAATGAATCGTCTCTGCCAGAATCATCCGAATTGACCAGATCTTTGGTTAAATTTACCACTGAATACTTCCTCGATTTTCTGCCTGCTTTTCTTAGTGTAACTGGGATAGCTACAAATTCTATTGGAAGCAGGAAGCTTAACCTCACCTTTAAGACCCAAGGCCACAGGAGAGTTTTATAAAACATCTCAGTTTTGAAGCAAAGTTTCTGGGCTGATAGAAACTCATTTTAGGAAAATACACGGGCACTGCATGTTTCCATGAAAGAGAGAGAGGAAAGCCGGGAAGAGAGACACAAAGAGATAGAGACCTAAAAAGAGTCAAGACTGTGACAAAGTTGGGGGGGGGGGGGAGAGACAGAGAGAGAAAGAGAGGGGGGGGGGGGAGAAACAGATATATAAAAAGAAGAGCAAAAAAAAGGTTAAAAAAAAATCCGAGAGACAGAGAAAGGGACATGCACATACCACAGAAAATGTAGGAGCCCAAAGGGAGAGCTCAAAGCAGAAACAGGAGAGAAAGAATAACAGAGATTCACGGGGTGACAGAGCCAGAGAGAATCTAGAGAAAGGTAGAGGAGCTGGGGAGAGAGGTAGAGAGACAGGAGAGAGAGAACAGGAGAGAGAGGTAGATACTTGGGGAGAAGGGAGAAAGGCTGGGGAAAGGAGGGACCAGGAAGAGGGCTGAAGGATGCGCAGAGAAACCCACCCAGCATTTTCACTGTCTGCTTGTGGTTCTGGTCCCTGAGAGAGTTGGCCACGGCCTCGCCGCGCCGCCGGCGCCACAGCTTCCTGCCGATGAGGCTGTAGAGCACGGTGAGGCAGAAGACGGGCAGGAAGAAGAAGACGCTGGACACCCACACCATGACGGTGAGCAGCCCAGAGCTCACGGCGAACTCGGTGGCGCGGCACTCGTTGGTGTCCCGCGGGTCGGTGCCGTTCTCGTGCTCCACGCCCACCAGCACGAAGATGGGCCCGGCGCTGCAGAAGGCCACGGCCCAGATGACCAGGATGACCAGCTTCACGCGGCCCTTGGTCACCACCACCTTGGCCCGCAGCGGGAAGCAGATGGCGAAGTAGCGCTCGACGCTCAGCGCGGTGATGGTGAGCACCGTGGCGTAGGTGCAGCTCTCGCTGACGAACTGGAAGAGTTTGCAGAGCAGGTCGCCCAGGTTCCAGGGCCGGTACTGCCAGAGGCGCACGAGGTCCAGGGGCATGCAGAGGAAGATGAGCAGGTCGGAGAAGGCCATGCTGGACAGGTAGAGGTTGGTGGTGGTGCGCAGCTCGCGGAAGCGCGACACCACCAGCATGGTGAGCAGGTTGCCCGCGATGCCCACCACGAAGAGCGCCACGCAGGTGGCCGTGACGCCCGCCAGCAGCGGCGCGGGGAACAGCGGCAGCAGCAGCTCCTCCGCCAGCGAGTCGTTATTGTCGGGGGGCGCGTCCCAGCCCAGGTCCGCCGGCAGCGTGAGGTTGGGGCCGGGCTCCTCCATCAGCGTCGCGTTCCACATGCCACCCTTGGCTCCCCTCCACTGGCTCCGGAAGGGACGCTGCGCAGAGCTGGACCCGCTGGTCCAGGAGAAGAAGGTCCGCCTTGGGCGCGAGAGGAGAGAGTGCGAGGGAGGAGCGGGCGCGCGCGGGGAGGACGCTTGGGGAGGAAAGAGAGAAAAGTGAGAAGAAGCGGGAGCCGGCCGGGGGAGAAGGTGACATTGAGAGCTTGGGGCGGGGAGGAGTGGGGAAAGGGAGGCTGGGACACACACACACACACACACACACACACACACACACACACACACCGCTCTTTCTGGAGTCTCTCCCTTTTCCTCCATCCTCTGCCCCAAAGTCGCTCTCCCAGCCAGACCTCCTCCACACAGGTACCTGTCACCGGGGCAGCGCCGTCAGCCCTGCTGTGCCTTCCCGTTCCCGCTCCAGCTGCATCTCGCACTTCCCCAAGCGTCCGGGTGGGGGGCCTTCGGAGGAGCGCGAGGGGCAATCTCCCCCACACGGGGCGCTGCCTGGCTAACGTGGCCCAAGAGAGCTGGTCACAGAGGGCTGGCCGAGGTAGGGGCGGGGATGATGGGATGATGGGGATGGAGGGGGCGGCGGGGACAATGCCTTCAGTAGCCGAGACCCGAGTTCTCCCTCAACAAGGGGTAGAATTGACTCTGGACCTGGTGGGGAGAAGCGAGCTCGCCCAAGTGAACTTGGAGAAAAAAGAAAAAAAGAAAAAAGAGGAACCTAGTGTTCGTATTTCGACCGGAGAGGAGACCGGTGCGCCCCTGGGAAGAGCATCACTTAGTCCCAGAGGCGGAACAGGCTCAGAGACGCGCGGCCACCTGTTCAAGGTCACACAGCGCGTTAGGCCCTCTGAGACTTGGATGGAGTGTTAAGGGGCAAGGTGCGTGCCTATCACTGTTCTGAATCCCAGTCCTTGGTCCTCCAGCTCGGCGGTGGTAGGGGAAAGGCTGTGTGGATTACTTTTGCCTGATGCAGAGCTGGGGAGAAGAGGAGGGACAAACGGAAAGGAGCGGGGTGGGAGGAGGGTGAAGCCAGCGAATGGGGAGGAGCGGAGGCTGACCCATCAATACGCAGTAAACAGTTTTTGAGGCATGATTGAGGGAGATCAGCCATTGGGGAGCTATGCTCACTTGGACAAGGTTATCAGCCTTTTTAAGTTTTTAGGATGTTATGATGCTAAATCTAAGCTGAGTTGATGTTATTAGGGTTGCTGTTGAAGGGCAGGAGCTGCGCCCTGAGGGAATGGGTCGGAGGCCTCTCCATACTCGCAAGGTGACTCCCCTAAATGCAGCTTGTGGCACCCTGCCCAGAACCAGTAGTCAACCATTCAAGACTTGTGGTTGACAGATGAAGGGCGAACTTACCAACCCACCGAGGCTCTTCCGGAGGGCCAACCTGGGGGCGTCCCGGGAGAGTGTTCAGCACCGCGGCCAGCGACAAGCTGCCGCCAGGCATAGCTCTTTGGAGCTTCAGCCCCTGGAGTTTTGTTGTAGGAGGAGGCTCCTGGGGTTCCTCCTGAGCACAGACCCAAGCGTTAAGCGGCTTCGCTGACCTCACCGAGACACCTTCACCTGTCCCCGCCTAATGAGAATCCATTCACTGCGTATGACCGGAGGCATTACACATGCCTATGACAGATGGTGTCCATAATCTCTACCACCTAAATTGTTAATGCTTAAAAGTCCACAAAGACCTAAGGCTGGAAGTGCGACACTACAAGAGGGAGTTTTTGCTTTTGTTTTTGTGGTGTGTGTGTGTGTGTGTGTGTGTGTGTGTGTGTGTGGGTGTGTGTGTGTGTATTTATTGATTTCAGAGAAGGAGGGAGAGAAACATCAATGACGAGAGAATCCTTAATCGGCTGCTTCCTGCACTTCACATACTGGGAATTGAGCCCACAACCTTACTGGGAATTGTGCCTCAAATTGTGCCTTGACCCAGAATATAACTGTGACCTCCTGGTTCTTAGGAGGACACTCAACCACTGAGCCAGGGTGGCTGGGTTGAGGGAGAGAGGTTTGATACAAGCATCCTACTGGAAAACATGCTATCCATAACCCTGGTGAGTTACAGATGCTGGACCAAATTGACTTTAAGGGAAAATTTATTTCAAATTGCTATTTTAAAAGATGATTACAACTATGTCAAGCCACCAGTTACTAACAATTTTAAAAAATCAATATTTTGATTTCAACATTTCCCACCCCAAATTAGCAATAGATGTATGTATACGTGCAGACAGATCTTTAGGAGGAGAAAATAAATTGATATAAAGAAAATTACTGTAGGAAGCTATTGTTTAAAAGTAAGAAAAAGATGGTGGGGTAAACTTGCAGTCTACTCATAGCCAAAACAATTGCTGGTAGATAAGGAAAAACTATTTTTTTAAAAATATATTGTGATTAAAATGTGATATTGTCTAAAATAGCCAGCTATTTAAATCCATTCAATAATTGTCTAAAATATAGACAAATCTGGCCCAGCCATCATGGCTTAGTAGTTGAGTATTGACTTATGAACCAGGAGGTAACAGTCAGGGCACATGCCTGGGTTGGGGGCTCAATCCTGAGTATGGGATGTGCAGAAGGCAGTCAATCAATGATTTCCATCATTGATGTTTCTGTCTCTCCCTTCCTCTCTGAAATCAATAAAATACATTTTTAAAATAAAATATAGACAAATCTGTATTGTGTGATGGAGAAGAAACAGGATACTATTGAAATTTCTCTATTTATTCACAACTCAATAGTATCCAGTATGTAAAACTATCCATAAGCATGTATTACGTACTTGAAATAACAAAATAAATAAAACCCAGAAATGTCCTATATTTATAAACTTACGGTCTATTGGAAAAAATGCAGTTAAATAAACAATTCCAGTACAGTATGAGGCAAGCACAATGAGTGCTGTTGAAATATGGAACAACAGTGAACTACATAGAAGTTTTAGGGAAGGCTTAGGGTAAATGTCATCTGAGCATTGAGTTCTGTGTGATGAAGCAAACATGCCAATTGTTCAGACACGGTGCACAAAAAAGCACCTTAGAGTAAAAGAGCCCATCACGTCCTGTTCTTTGAATGGTGTAGTGACTATTATTATGGATTCATGGGTTTTTAATATAGCCAAAGCATACCAATCAATTATGGTTATTTTTTATTTTTGATGCTCAAATTGTGTTGTCTTTGGCCAACGGGATCTCCTTCAAGCTGGATCCAGAAACTTTTGACATGACTCACTTAGATTTTGAGAATTACTTGCTATGTGTCACAATAAGGTGGCGCTAGCTCACCTTGTAAATTCTCTATTCTAGTCAGAAATCATTTCTCCAAGAATCCTTAGTATTTTGCAGTGGGGAATGGCATTCAGAAACCTAAATTTGAGAATAGGGGTGCCTAATTGTCCCTGGAGCATGATGGGCTATATCCTGTCGACAAAGCTAGAATATATGTTCTATTTTAAATCATAAGATGATGTTGATACAATAGGTGGATCAAACACACCTTTAGTGTAATCAAAATTAACATCACCAATGTGACCCTCTGGGAAGGACACAATGTCACTTCTGTACTATTCCAGCTAGGAATGTACAACCTCAATGTAATCACAAGTAAATACCAAACAAACTCATAATAAGAAATATTATATTTTGAAAAATGTCAATTTTATATAAGACAAAGAATGCTTGAGAATGTGTTCCAGACTAAATGAGAACAGAGACATATCAGCTAACTTTAATTCCTGATCCTAGACTGGATCTGAACCTGGAGGGGAAATCTTCTATAAAGGACTTCTATTGGGTCAATTGACAAACTTAGAATATGGATGGTAGATTAAATAGTAATGTTGAATCAATGTTATGTTTATTGAAGTTGATAACTGTGAAAGACAATATTCTTAAAAATACATACTTAACCATGATTTATGCTCTTGGTCAGAAAAATAATTTTTCTGAAAAAAATTATTCTCTCTGTGTGTGGAGATAAATAGAACAAATGGGTGGAGGTAGATGGCATTCCAGGCAGAGGCAAGAGCAAGGTGCAAAAGTTTTGAGGGAAGTATGGTAGCTTTGTACTGTGTCAACATGGGTAAGCCAATTTCAAACATCTTCCATTGTGTTCCTTGGCTAGGGTTGGCCACAAGAGAAAACTGCCTAAGAATGCTAAGTTGGAAATTAAGCAGCAGTTAGTTTTATGCTGAGAAGGTTGGTCTAAAATCAAGTGCTATTGGCTCAACTTTGTTGACATGGGGCAACAACCGGGGCCACAGCTTTTCCAACTCCTGCTGAATGTCCTCCTTCAATTTCTCCAACTCCTAAGCCAGGTGGCATGGCTCAGGGGGTTGAATGTCAACCTATGAATCAGGCAGTCATGATTCCATTCCTGGTCAGGAAGGCACATACCTGAATTGCAAGCTCCATCTCTAGTAGGGGGCATGCAGGAGGCAGCCAATCAATGATTCTGTCTTATCATTGATGATTCTATCTCTCTCTCCTTCTCCCTTCCTCTCTGAAATCAATATATATATATATATATATTTAAAGAAAGAAAGAAAGAAAGAAAGAAAGAAAGAAAGAAAGAAAGAAAGAAAGAAAGAAAGCATAACTTCTGAGCAGGTCACTTATAGTATTAAAGCTGGAGTGTGGAGTGTGGGAAACAGCTCAAGCTCTGTTCATCATTAATTCTAGATCATCTTCAAGGGTCCCATATTGTAATTAGTCTTCCTCACTTTATGTCTGTCTTTTCTCTCTTTCTGCCTTTGCTGACTTCAGAATTAGCAACAGAAGCAACAATTAATTGTGATTGTATCCAGGGACCTCAATTGCATAAGGTAGAATTCCTAAAACAAATCTCGTATTCTAGTGAGTCTGCATTGAGGGGGCCTAATGAGGCAGGGATCTCCCTTTTCTGAGTCCCACACAGAAAGAGAGATGAACGAACTGGTTCTAAGTGGAGGTGGCCAGGGATTGAGAAATAATAGAAATAAAGTGAGAAGACACAGAGATAGATTTTAAGGTGGGAGCTGGGAGAGCCGCCATCCTGTCTGCTGGAGAGGCAGGAAGAAGACGAAAATGGCCCCTCCTAGTGCATTTATTTTATAACCTCAATACCAGGAAGTAAAACCAACTTATTTGTGTTCTTAAGTAGGCCCTAGCATGCCTGAATTTGCATATCTAGTCCTGCCCCTGCCCACACCTGGGCTGAAATGAAGGCCAAGCTGACAACATGTCACCCATCTTGAGGAAACATGTTCCCAAGGTGTGGCTCTGCCTACACCTTGAGTTCAGCTGATGATAATTAAAGAAAATTTCCCATCTGCCTTCCCAGGTGGCCCTCTACACCGCATCTTTGATTAAACCCTTACTCATGAAGCAGAATAGTGCCTGGTCTGTTGGAAGGATAGCAAGGAAGCCAGTGTGGCTGGAGGAGTGCTTGAGTGGGAGAAAGTAGGAGGCAAGTTAAGAGAGAAAGAGACTCAATTATGAAGGGTCTTGAAGGTCACAGTTATGATTTTGCTCTGAATGAGATGAAAAGTAACTGGAGGATTTGGAGAAGAAGAGTGACATGATCTGATTTTAATTGTAATATTATCATTTTGACTGCTATTTAGAGATAGATTGAAGGGAGACAAGGACAGAGGCAGAGGCTATTTAGGAAGCTATTTTAATAATCTAAGCAAGAGATTATGGCAACAAGAGTTATTGGTGACTTGGACTGACCAGAGTGATGGCATGGAAGTGGTGAGCTATAACTGAATCTGGATCTCTGGGAGATATAGCCTCTAGACTATGTTTATGTACCAGGTGAACATGTCTTGTCCTATGCAAGTGAAAAGTATGGATTTGCCATTAACAGATGTAGAAAATATCAGAAGCAGAACACTTTTGACAGGAAGAGTAAGAGCATAATTTTAGATGTGTTAAATTAGAGAAACTAATTAGAAATTTAGGCAGATAACTGAAGAAAGGACTTGGATAGATTGATACGGAGTTTGGGGCCGGAGATATATATTTGGAAGTGGTAAGCAATAGTCAGGATGCCAGCTGAAATAACCAAGGATATAAGTATACTTAAAAAAGAAAAGAGATCCAAGGTCCTTGAGATTTGAAGCCCTCCAACATTTAGAGATCAGAGTCATGAGAAAAAAGATACTCATAAGTGGTCAGTAAGTAGAATTACACCAGAAGAGGGTGATATTCTAAAAGACAAGTAACAAAAATATATACCAAAGAAGAAGAATGAGCAGTTGTATTAGATATTTCCATGGGACATATAAGATGAGATTCAACCATTGTATTTAGCAACTTGGAGTCAATTGTAAATTAATGATCCTGGTGGCATGTTGAGGGTGAATCTATTTGGTTCAAGTGAGCATGGGAAAACATAATTTGGAGACAGGGTACAGAAAAATTTTTCAAAGAGTTTTATTATAACAAAAAGAAGACCGCTGTGGTGGTAGCTAGAAGAGGGTGTGGGATCCAAAGACTTTCTTTTTAAATGTGTGAGAAATAGCAGCAGGTTGTGCACAGTTGGGAATATTACAGCCTATTATTTCAAGTTCTCCTATATTACCTGATTCATAGGTTGACATTCAACCCCCTGAGCCATGCCACCTGGCTTAGGAGTTGGAGAAATTGAAGGAGGACATTCAGAGGACATTCTCTATGTGGTAGAGAATGGAGAATGACTGGAACATTCTGAGAGGGTTTGGATCTAGTGCTCAAGCAGAAGGCATGGTCTTATGGGAAGCTTGGCTAGTTCATCCCCAGGTACAGGAGACAATGCAGAACATGTGGGCATAGATGCAGGATGATGGGTTGGTGTGGAGGATCAGGCATGGGGAACTTCTTTCACTTTACACAGCCATATAGAAAGCAAGGGCAACAGCTGAGAATGGGTGGGGGAGGAGGTGTTGGAGGATGGAGGACAGAGATATGCCAGAATGAAGTAGTTGTCTAGGAAAGCGGGAAGGTGAATGCATGAAGGTAATATCATCTGATTGCTTGGCAGCAGTAAGAACCCACTTGAGGTTAATGATCATGAATATAAAATGACACCAGTGAGCATGACTGTTTGTTTTCCCATTTTTATTTTCAGCTGCACTGCTGCAGAAATGGAGTGGAAGGAAAATTTAATTTAACCAAGGTTATTATTTTGCTCAGAACAGATGAGAATGCATAAGAGGGAAAAAGGTGTGGAGGTTCTATCCAAGGAATTAATTAGAATCATTGACCCATGAGTTTAAGCTGAGAGAAGAGAGGACACAATGAAGGTAAGGGACTGAGAAGAAGATGGTCAGACCAATGGATCTCCTTGTTTCCAATATATCAAAATTTCCCAAGATGTGCATTGGTGGGGATCTTCATTCCTGCACTTCATGATCTTTTTTGACTTTTTAATTTATATGCAGAAATCTTACTGATTTACTTCTTTGTTGTTTACCTCCTTCTTTACTTTCTCTATTCTTCTCTTTGAAAATCTTGTAATTCATATATTGGACTCCTAACAGAGCCTTTTTTTTTCTTTCTGGTTCCCATTCTTATTTCATGAAAGAATGTCATCTCATAGTGATTTGAATATATCTTATATAATAACAGCTTAATATGCAACGTGATGGAACAGCAGAATGACCAGTGGAACGACTGGTGATTATGATACACACTGACCACCAGGGGACAGATGCTCAATGCAGGAGCTGCTCCCAGCCCACAGTCCCCAAGCCAACCACAGCAGGTGCCAGTGGGGGGGAGGGGGGGAGGCCAGAGAGGGGAAACAATCGCCCCATTGGTCACCCCACAAATTGGCCCTGATCACTGGCCAGCCTAGGGACTCTACCCATGTACGAATTTCGTGCACTGGGCCTCTAGTTAACTATAATTTCTTTGGAAATTTTCTTTTGCTCCTTCTACTGTCTCTGTTTTTTCTAACTTCTTATCCAATGTAATGAAATCCTATGCATTCATCTTCCAGCTTCAACTGTTATCAATATTTTGCCAATTTTGTTTCACCTATTCCATCAACTTTTATATATGTATCTTTTAATACATCATTTTAGATTTCAATTTCAATTCCTATATTAAATTTTGACATACATGTTCTCTAACTTTTGAGGGTTAATTTGGTATTTCTCCTACATTGACCTCTTTCTTCTAATCCACCATGCTTTTTCATTTTTCTGCTTTTGCAGCTTAAATTTTATGCTTTATTATTTTAGCTTAGGAAATCAGGCATCTTCAGAGTTGTCTGGCCTAACTAACATGCTGGTGTTGGCTACACTTTATTATTTTAATAGCACATCAATATCTTCAACTCCCTGGTCCTTTATCTTTTCTTTTCATCCAAATGCCAACCCTGAATGAACTTAGAAACCCCTCTTCTTTGCTAACATAAAGGCAGCCTAGAGTTTTTAGAGAACCCCCAACTGAGAATAGATTGGTTCCTCCCTAAATTTATAATCATTAATTTCAAGTGAGCCTTCAACATTGTTTAAAATCTTATTACAGCCAAGCTGGTGTTGCTCAGTAGTTGAGCATCGATCTATGAACCAGGAAGTCACGGTTCAATTCCTAGTCAGGGCACATGCCTGAAATACCAGCTCAATCTCGAATGGAAGCAGCTGATCAATGATTCTCTGTCATCATTGATGTTTCTATCTCTCTCTCCCTCTCTGAAATCAATACAAAGGTATACAAATGATTTAAAATGTTATTACATTTCCCTGGTCAATGTCTTCTCTGTCATTCTCAGCAACCACTTTTAATGAATTTCTCATTTTTCAAACGTCTAACCATAATTACTGCCTTCCTCTTCATAATCAACACAAAACTTAGCCTGTTACTTTTGGAAAATAGAAGCTAAAAGACATAAATTCTCTCAGCTTCCCAATTGCAAACTCGTTACCCTCTGTGGTCTCCTATGCTGTCCTCTCTTCCTTTCACTGCACTGGAAGTGTCCCATTGCCTTTCTGAGGCCAAGTGTTTTCCCTTTGCTAGGAACCAACCCATTCTCTCTTACTTTTCAGAACACTCACATTATCTAATATGTCTGCTCTTTCACACCTGAAGTCTCTCTCAACTGGATCCTTCCCATCTGCTTGTAAGTATACTTACGCCTCTCCAATTAGAAAATGAACAAAAAGTTCTGCTCCCTTGTTAAAATCTACACCCTTTTCCTCTCTTTGTCTCTTTCCTCTTATTGCAAATCTACTGAAATTTCAGCCCATTCTAATCTTACGTCTCCAACCCTTGACCTACAGAACTCTTGTTCAAGTTACCCATGACTCTCATGTTGCTAAATTCTTTTCAGAGTTCATCTCTCTTCACTTCTCAGCAATATTGAACACTGTGATCTCTGACTTCTTTTCTGAAATGCTCTTTCTTCTCTTAACTTTTGTGACACAGCACTGTTCTGTGTGGTTTTTTAAAATTTCCTATTTCTCTTATTAATCCTTCTCTTTTGCTAGTAAAAGCTCTTCTTTTTTTCTCTATCCAGCCTTTAGTTGTTAGAGTTCCTTAAAACAGTGCCAAGTTCTCTTTTCTTCACCCTATAATTTCTCATTAGGGGATTTCATTTATGTTTTGAAATATTTTTTAAATTTCCCTTTATGAGTTTAAGTACATTTATGGAGGTGGCATTGGTTAATGGGATCACATTGGTTTCAAGTGTACTTTTCTACAATACATGATCTATATATTGCATTGTATGACCAGTACCCAAAGTCAAATCTTCTTCCGTCATCATATATTCCACCTCCTTTACCCTTTACTACCCTCAATCTCCTTCCCTCTGGTAACCTCCATACTATTGTCTATGTCTATTAGTTTCAGTTTTATATCCCACATACGAGTGAAATCATATGGTTCTTGGCTTTCTTTGACTGACTTAGTTTGCTTAGCATAATGTCCCAATTCTTTTACTACCCCTCCCCAGATAAGCCTAAACATGATATCTCCTCTGAGCCCTAAAGTGAAATAAAAACTATGTACCGTCCAAAGGCACCTAAAAATGAACTTATCTCAAACTGAGTTTGTGAATCATAAAATCACCACATTCCAAGCTATCTTATGACGTGTTCCCTATGTCAGTAATGACCCCAACATTCACCATGCCGTGCAAGCTAAAAACCAAGGTGTTATCTTTTCTACCTCTCTCTCCTTTTCTAGCACCCATATGAAGTGTATCACCTGTACTTTCTAACTGGTACCCTTTCCACTCTGAACCCCCCAAATCTATTATCTCCCTATTGCAGGCAGAGTGGTTCCTGCATCAAGCAAATGTCATCATGCCACTCCCAGTGCCCCCACAGAAGACACTAAAACCATTCAGTGGTTCTTCCTGTTTTTAGAGAGGGGGAAAAAACAACAACTCCAAAATTTAAGATGACCTAGAAAAGATGACCTAAAAGACCACTGGGTTGGCCATGCTTATATTTTTTGCTTCATCACACTGCACGCTCTCCATTTAGTTCCTTGAAAGTATCCTGTTTCCTCTTGTTCTTGGCACTGGACCCAAAGTGTTTCTTCTCTCTGGAAAGTCCTACTATCCCCCCATTTTTCTGCCATGTTAACCCCTCTGTATCCCTCAGCTCTTAACCTTAGTCCCACCTCCTCAAGAAAGTCTTCTCTGATTATTTGAGTGTATTGCCCCAAGTATGGATTTTCCATGCCACCATTTTGTGTTGAAGACAGGGAAACCTTTTTTTCTCTTGTTCCACTCTAGAAAGATGACCAGGGATCTTGTCCATGGCTCTTTCTAATCCTCTGGTGTGGCTATCTAGTAGAAATTATTTATATTTCTGTCTCTAATATTGAATCACTCTCATAGTGTGATTTCAGCTACCCTTCCCACCTGGTATACAGACAGGAAAGAACAAAGGGCTGAAGAAGAACTCAAGAGTCCTTGACCAGCCACACATATGTATGTTTTGTCTTCCATACATATGTATATACTAGAGGCCCAATGCACGGGGATTCGTGGACTGGTGTGGGGCGTGGCCTGAGGGGATCACCTGAGATGAGAGTGCTGCTCATCCCTATCTATTGAGTGGCTGCTCCCTGGTCTAGCATCTTCCGTGGAGCCAGAGCACTCACAGACCCAGGGACAATAGCACTGAGAGGCCGCAGAGTAGGAACCTGCCTCCCAGCCTCTGGGATCAGCTCTGCAAGCCCAGAGGGCGGCAGCGCTGCATGGCCTGAGAGTGTCCACGTGTCTGGATGAGGCTGCAGGGAGCTTGGAGGAGGAGCCTGGGGTGAGGAGGCGATGATCACAGCCCAGGTTCCTGCCAATCGGCCAGAGGTTCCCAGCAGGAGCATCTGTTCATCCTGGTCAGCCAAGTGGCACTCCCCACTGTGGTAGTGCACTGACCACCAGGGGGCAGTCCGCTGCTGCTTTGTCTGGAAGGATGTCCAGTCTAATTAGCATATTATGCTTTTACCAGAGGCCCAGTGCATGATAATTCGTGCACTAGGGGGGCAGAGGGTGTCCCTCAGCCAGGCCTGCCCCCCTCACAGTCTAAGAGCCCTTATGGGATGTCCTACTGACATCCTGTGAGGAGTGGGCCTAAGCCGCAGTCTGGCCTCTCTCTGTGGGAAACAACCAGCTGATCTGGCATATTGATACTTTCTGGAGGCAGCACAGACTCCTTTCTTATTTCTTTCCTCTATTGTTGGAGAACAGGGGACTAAAAGGTGGACACAGCCGAAACCGGTTTGGCTCAGTGGATAGAGCGTCAGCCTGCGGACTGGAAGGTCCCGGGTTCGATTCCGGTCAAGGGCATGTACCTAGGTTGCGGGTATATCCCCAGTAGGGAGTGTGCAGGAGGCAGCTGATCAATGATTCTCTCTCATTGATGTTTCTAACTCTCTATCCCTCTCTCTTCCTCTCTGTGAAAAAATCAATAAAATATATTTTAAAAAAATAAAAAATAAAAAAGGTGGACACAGAACTGTGGCCGGTGCGGGACTTTTGTAGGCAGCGGAAAGAGGAAGAAGGCTGGGGAAAGTCCATACACATTTCCTCCCATTGTCCTCCCTTCCTCTGGGCCCCTCCCTCCGGGTTTTCCTTCTCAGGGTGAACTCTTGGGCAATGGACCGACATGAACCCAGCGACAGTGCGGTTCAGCCCCCTCACTTCTCAGCTCAACTACAGCAGCCTCATATTCTAAACAGGGCTGTTTGCAAGTGGCTAAAGCGCTGGGAAGCCACAGCTCCCGGCCTCTCCCCTCTCGGTTTCCTCCTTGGGTTGGTTGCAAAGTTCACCAAGACGCGGAAGCAGCTCTGCCCTGCCAGTTCTGCACCGGCCCCAGCCCGGGCCCTGCAGGGCACTCCTCCTTGAGGTCTCCAGGTTCACAGTCTGCACTCGGGGAGGTCTCCCAGGGCTCATTCCCCCGGGGCAGGTGGGGCAGGGGGGTGGCTTGGAGAGCGGGAGGAACATGGCAGAGTGACAGTTGGTATGAACCAGCGCCTGCTCAGCCAGACTTCCTAAGCCCCCTCCCTGCACCCAGTACCTCCTCCCTGTTCCACCACTGGGATGGGAGCAACTCGCCCTGCGACACTCTGGACCTTGCCAGCCCTGCAAGGCGGCAGGCGGTGTCCCTGACCTTCGCCCCCTCCCTGAAGGGTGGAGCCGGTGGCAGCAGCTCACCGCTGAGCCACAGTCCAGCCCGGGACCTGTGGAGGCCGGGGTGGCCTCGTGCTCCTGCTGGCCCCACCTTGGCTGGCCGCCCCCACCACCCTAAGGGTGTGCCTACCCTGTGAGCCTCCTCACCCTTGTGAATCTCTGTGGCCCAGCTGGCTGTCCCATCCCAGGATGTAGCCATCTGATTGCCATGGCTCACTCCCCAGTGCAGTTAGGCCTGCCTGGCAAGCACGTAGGCAGGAGCCACACCTCTGAGGGGAGGGAGGAGGGATGAATGGACAGGGTGGAGGCAGAAACTTGGCGGTGTCAACACAGTCACACACACACACAAACACACACACACACACACACACACACACACACACACACACACACACCGTGCTGGCCCCTAGCTCTGCGTTCCCAGACCCTCAGGTGCCTCTCCCTCTCTGGCCTGGGGTGGGTGTGAGGGACCTGGGGCTGTGGCCTGGAGTCCCAGTGGTCGGTCAGGGAGGGATGCGGGGTGCCATGAGGCAGCCTCACACAAGTTCCCACCACTGCAAATCTCTGCCTCTCTCCCTCTCTCTCTCTCTCTCTCTCAGAGGTCAGCAGTTCAACCTGCTCAGCATGCTGCTTGCTCAGCCTGGCGTCAGGTGGAGCCTTAGATCGTTATGGATCTTACGGACCCTGGATTTTTATATATTAGGATTATCATTGATTTCAGTATCATTTTAAGTCAAGCGTTACAGTCTATGTTATTAAGCACTGAACAAAAGCATGAGTGGTTGCTTAATACTTCTTTGAAAGTTGAAACATAATTTATTTACTATTTCCCCTATTGTTATTTAATTTTTTGTTTGTTTATATACTATCTAATCTGCCTTCCATATTTGGGAACTTCCACCTTATAATAATCTTGATTGGAAGGAAAGCTCTGATAAGGTGGATTTGCAGAGTGATGCATATTTCAGCTAATTTGGATCAAGTTTATGCCATTAATTAGTCCTTCTAGCTATCTGACTTCTCCTCTGGGTCCCTTTGAATATTTTTTTATTGTAGTAAAATATAACCATTTTTGAGTGTCCAGTGCAGTGGCATTAAGTACATTCTGACTGATGTGCAAGCATCACAACCATCCATCTCCAGAACTTTTTTTCACCTTCCTAAACTAAAACTGTATACCCGTTAAATAATAATTCCCATTCCTGCCTCTTCAGCTCCTGGCAACCACTATCTATTTTCTGTCTTATGAATCTGACTATTCCAGGTAACACATATATATCAGTGTAATAGTGCATGCAGATTTGTTCTTTAATGACTAGGTTATTTCATTTAGCATAACCTCAAGGTTCATCTATGTTTAAGCATGTACCAGAATTCCCTTCCTTTTTAAGGCTGAACAGCATTCCATTGTGTGTGTGTGTGTGTGTGTGTGTGTGTGTGTGTGTGTGAATAATGTTGCATTTTGCTTATTTGTTCATCTACCAATGAACATTTGAATTACTTTCACCTTTTTGACAATTGTGAATAATGATGCCATGAACATCAGCATACAAATATCTATTGGTGTCCCTGCTTTCAGTTCTTTTAGGTATACACCCAGAAGTGGAATTGCTCAATCATATCACTATTCTATTTTTAATTTGTTGAGGAATTGCCATATGATTTTCCATAGCAGCTGCACTATTTTACATTCCCACCAAGCTTTCCAATTTCTCTACATCCTTGCCAACACTTACTCTCTTTTTTTTGGTTGCTTGTTTTTCTGATTTATAATAGCCATCCTAATAGGTGTGAAGTAGTATATCACTGTGGTTTTGATTTGCACTTCCCTAAAAAATAATGTGCTCAACAGCTTTTCATGTGCTTATTGATTAGTTGTATATCTTCTTTGTTTAAACCAGGTTTTGTTGTTGTTGTTGTTGTTCTTGTTATCCCTTCAACTCCTGAGATTTTTTTTTCTTGCCAATTCATCAGTTAATGATTCTGAAAGTATTGAATAATAAATGGGAAAAAGAAAAGCTAGTGAAAAGTAGTATTCCATTTTAATGGATATGATCATTACCTCCCGTTCTCCACAAGCAAGTTTCAAAGCTTCAACAGGTGGTGTACAGCAATTGTACTTTCCTGATAGAGTTACAACAAATTCCATTAAATTAAAAACCCCACTTGCAGATTCCTTTCCACAGTTGCTGTCTTCTCTGAAGTTAATCTCTATAACAAAGACTTCATTTTTGTGTTTTGTTTTTCTGTGTTTGTCACTTGAAGTGTGTTTGGATCATTGAAATTTGAAATTTTCTACAAAATGTTATATTGATATTTTGGTGTTAGTTTATTTCAGGAGAGTGGATGGGTAGAATGATGGAGGAACCAACAATACTTTTATCTCATTAATGTTTCTAAAATCAATAAAACATTTAAAAAAAAAGAGTATTTTTATCTCTGACAAAAAAAAAAAAACATAATGGCGGCAGGGCGGTAGGTCATTAATAAACTAGGAAAGATTTGTAAATGAGATGTGAATGTATGAATTTCTCTATATCCTGATGTTATTTGATGTAGCATATAATATATATGAATTTTAATTGAAGCTAAATACTTTAAATTATTTTTATTTTACCAAGCTCACTAAAATAGAATTCTACTTATAATTCAAATTTCCTAGAAATCAGTAATTAAGAATTAAAACTAGTAAAGAATACAAACAAATTTGATTGGGCAATTCAATTTTATTATGTCAAAATATTACTTATCCATGAAGTTAAAATAATGTATCAAAGTACATCATTCTTCTTTAGAAAACAGAATTCTCCTTTGTTCAAATCATGAACACGCCTTTAGGGACACTAATGAAGAAAGACAAGATGGGATAGTAAGCAATGCAGAGGAACACAAATAATAAAACCATCCAGTCTATGAATAAAACTATCCAGTCTATATCACCTTTAAACATTTATTATTAAAAAACTCATCATCATTTCAAGCTCATTATCTAAAGAAAATGCATCATCTCCAACCTGTTGGATGTTCCTAATATTAATTCCTTGTCCTCATTACTAATTGCCACCAAGTCCTGTCCCCGCTCAACAACCCCACAGGCAGTGAGTTCTTCTTAGTGTAATGAATCACAAAAGTGTGTTAAAATTAAAGTTTGTTAAACCTTGCTTTCATCTGTATCCTTCTGATGTAAAACATTTTTAATGGCTCATTCTTTAATCTCATATCAAGTCTTTCAAACTCTGTCTTGTTAAGTTCTCATAATTTGACCTCATCCTACATATCCAATGATATTTCTTCTTCCCTTCCCTTCCCCCCCTCCCACCTCCCCCAATGTACTATTTCTGCTGTGTAGGGCCCCTCCTTTATGGTCTCACCTTTTGCTACTTCTTGCCCCTGGCCTCTTTGTCCAAATCCAAAGCGTTGGAGTTCTGACCCATGTCTTGCTCTCAAATGTCCCTCAGAATTGGAACTATTCATCTTACTTCCTAGTTTTACACTGTTTCTGTGATTTTATATATATGAGTTGCCTCTTCAATTACATTATAAGCTTCTTAAAGGAAGTTTAAGTGTTTCATGGGAAACCAGTCAGTTCAGATGTGGTTCTAGCCAGTTCTTATCATTTTTTCTGCTAATACCTGGTCCAAGCTCCCATGATCCCCCATCAGAACTTCTGGAATAGTCAAAGGACTTGTCTCCTGTTGTCTATTCTTCCCATTTCACAATCTATATGTAGGCTGTAGCCAGTTGATCTTTGGAAAAATGCAAATATAACCTGACACTTCCATATTTAAAGCTCGTCAAATGGGGTCCAGCACAGCAGTGGCTGGAATACTGTATAAACAGCCCAAATCTGCTGGGAAAGTAAGAGATTTGACTTTATGTAGATAGCTTATATAAATTAGGCTTCTTCAATTTGAAAAAAATCACAAAGGAAATGGGTAAAATATATCTAATCATACAACTATTGATAAGATGTACATAGGTTTCACTTTATAATAGGGTTCTACAAAGAACCAATAGGAACACACACACACACACACACACACACACACACACAAGAATAAGGGGAGCCAATGATAAACCATAGTCTGTGGGAAAGAGAAGATGATGAGATGTCCCAGTTGCTACCTTTGGCCTCTTTCCTCTACCTTTTGTTCTATTCAGACACTGAATGAATGAATTGGATGATGCCACTTACACTAGGGAGGGCAATCTACTTCACTGAGTCTACCAATGCAAATGTTAATCTCATCTGGAAAACCCATACAGACACACATGGACATAGTGTTTAATCTGGGCACTCTATGGCCAGTCAAGTTGAGTCACAAAATTAACCACCACACTTTCCTTCCCAGAATAAAGTTGTCATTTGCAGAAGGAATTTTAAAGCAAATAAAAGGAAATCTTGCATAACATAGTAGGCAAATATTTTCTGTAAAGAATCAATTAGAAAATACCTTAGGCTTTGCACATCATAAGGTCTCTGTCACAGCTACTTAAATCTGTCATTGTAACATGCAAGCAGCCATGCATAAAGAAACGGAAGGGGCTGTGTTCCAATAAAACGTTATTTACAAAAACACGTGGTGGGCCAGATTATCAATAGTTTGCTGACCTCTGCTCTAGATTAAGCAGAGTTGTAGAGTTTGGAGATGGTGATTATTCCAAGCACAATGAAAGCAAACTTGAGATTTGTTTTGATCTCACACCCTGGATGTTTATTAAGCCAACCCTTCAAGCAGTGATGGACGTGGGAATGGACATAGAACTGAACTCTGGCCAGTGAAACAGAAGAGGAAACATGCTGAGAGGCCAACACTGAAAAAGTCAGGTCCAAAAGATGGAAAAGAACCAAATCAATCAACGCTGGTGCCTGCCTCCCTTTGGACTTCCTGAGATGAAAGAGGAATATTCCTGTTGTGGAAGCTGCTACAGATAGGGCTTCTGTAAAGTATCGTAATGGACTCAATTATGTTCCCCCAAATTTTCCTTTGTTTACAAATGTAATACTGGCTCCTCCATGTAGGGAATTTCTTATCTCTTTAAAGGGACATAATCACAGAATTTTACCTTTCCCTAAATAGGGGTTGAGACTGCCATACCAAATCAGAGAAAAAAAGAATAGGATTGCCCAGTTATTCTGTAACCTTTATTCTCCTGCCACAGGACAGATATCCTGGAAGCACCAGGCCAGCTTTGGTGGCTGATTCCTTTCAGGCTATTTCTCTGACTCAACAGAGCAGACACTGTTGACCATTCAGTGTCTGCTATTTCATCCACCCATCTCTCTGTGATCAACACCTTGATTTTGTTCAGCTGATCTGGAGGCTGTGTACTTTAGAAAAGGCTGGATTTCCCCCAGCCTTAGGGAGGGTAATCTTAATTAATCTAACCTAATCATAGACATTCCACTTTCCTTGCCAGTAAAGGAATGGGCATATCTGTAATTCTGAACAGTGAGTGTGGAAAAATTTTTCTCAGTCTTAAAAAAGAAGATGAAGGAGTCTTGAGTGTTGCCATACACCTGAAGCTGTTAAGCCATCCTGCAAGCCCAAGGTCTAAAAAAAAAAAAAAAAAAAAAAAAAAAAAAAAAAAAAAAAAAATCCAACATCTGAGCAAAGAGAAGCAGAAGAATGAAGAGAGCCTGTGTCCTCAGTGATGGCAATAAGCCACTTTCTTAAACCAAGTCTGGAATTGCCCTACCTCAGGCTTTTATGTTATTGGTGCCAGTTGAGCTTGTATTCTGTTAAGTGGCAACTGGAAGGCTCACTAATAAGCTGCCTTGGGAAGATTGCATCTGGGATTCTCCACTTGTCTAAACTGGTTAAGAAGAAGCAGCATGATGTCTCTACTGCATTGATCTCTCTCAGAGGTGGTTTATATACAATATACAATATGCATGAGTAAATATTATGGAATCTGTGAGGACTCTATGGTTACAGACTTCTTTTTAAATATTAGACAAGCCTAATGAATCAGCCAGGATGTTTCATACATCTAGGACGAATTTTTGTAGACTTTAGATTATAGGCTGTTAAATCAATCTCTTTAAAATTCGAGACAAAGATTATATGAAAACTAGAGGCTCAATGCACAAAATTGGTTAATTTGCATATTATTCTTTTATTATGTAGGATAATCAGGTATCTTAATAAACTTAGAAAAGTTATTATGAGAAAATTTGAGTTTTGTCATTGTTTCACTTAAATTTTTAGGCAATTTGTTGTTATTTAATTCAGCACTCTTCAATTATCAAAGCAAAACATGGTAGTCAGTTTTAGATAAAGAAGTTTGGCACTTAATGCTCCCTACCACCAGAAAAAATATCTTGTTTGTTTAAAAACTGTTTATCTAATGCTGTGTGGGAAATTCTCATTTTTGTTCTTTTTTGCCTGAATACATTTTAGAGTCTCCAAAATGTGGTGATTATGACTTTATATTGCTTTGTCATCATGAGTAATAAAAATAATTATCCCATTAGTATAAGGAATATAGAAAATCATTATGCTGTATAATACCCCAAGAAATGATAAAGTGCCTACATTCTTTTAGTGGTACTTCCTGGCAAAATAAAGAGACTACAAGCATGTTCTTTTACTTATTTGGTTTAATTCTTTAGTAGAACATTATGCAGAATGGAACAAATATAATCATATACTTTTAAAGTTGAATAGAATAATTCATTATTACCAAGTACCACCTCTCTTGCCCTGTGTTTTTAGCTTTAAAGAAAACTTCCTTCTTCTAGAAAAGATCAGTATAACGATGAGAAGAAGGACTTAGCTACCATATTTCTAATCAAGTCAACATCCATCCTTAAGTACAAATAATACCTATACTAATTTTTCCTTTGAAGTTTGTTGTCAATGCAACATGGGAGAGAAAAATGAACTCACAGTGACTTTTGATCCTTCTACTTCTCCACATCCCTTTAAAAATTCATATTCTTTAGTCGACAGTGTTGGAAAAAATCATATCAGATTTTTGAATAGGTAAGGAAAGAAGGAAGTAGAAAGGCTTTTTCTAATATTCTAGTAATGAATATGCGACTCACCTCTAAGTCTGCTGGCTGAAAATAGTGCAAAATTGCCATAATGAGCTAATTAACTTCTTATCTTCTTTTCAACTTCTTTGTCCATTCAAACCTTTAGAGGAAAAAATATCCCACAATAATACATAGTAAACATTTATGTAACACAGTTTTGAATAGCGTTTCATATGTATTATCTCTTTTGCCTCTACTAATAATCCTGTGAAGAACAGAAAACAAATTTAAAATTTCTAGTAATAGATATGATGGCAAGAAGCACAGGCTATTAGACCCTCCCTTCTGACTCAATAACTATGCCAATATTGGTGTTGTACAGGGATGACAGATTGATGGATATTGGCCTTGTTCAGAAATCAACATAAAAACTCTTACAGTTACTGATGAACAAAAATAGATCCAGAGACTTAGAAACATCGAACAGACCATCAAACCTCAGAGGGAAGGCCGGAGAGGGTGGAAGTGGAGCAGATACAAGATCAACCAAAAGACTTGTATGCAATGCATGTAAGCATAACCAATGGACACAGACAATAGGGGGTTGAGGGCATGTGTTGGGTGGGGAGTGAGCAGCCAGGGAGAGGTCAAAGGGGGAAAAGGGAGATTTATATAATACTTTCAACAATAAAGAATTTAAATTAAAGAGAGACAGACATTAATCATTAGTAAAAACAAACAAACAAAAAACTCTTTCAGGTTGTTGGGCCTTAGGGAGGGGGACAGCATTAGGGAATGTGACCTGAAGCAGGAGAGAGCCAGGGGTCACAGATAAGAGACAGATTGGAAGACAGTTTCCCACAGGCCCATTTTCTTTCACCCTCAATTGCAGGGCAAGAAATCAGCAGTGCTGCCTGGCTGGCTCAGTTGTTGAGCATCGACCTATGAACCTGGAGACCATGGTTTGTTTCCTGGTCAGGGCACATGCCTGGGTTGCTGGCTTGAACCCCAGTAGGTGTGTGCAAGAGGCAGACAATTAATGATTCTCTCTCATCATTGATGTTTCTATCTCTCTTCCACTTCCTTCCTCTCTGAGATCAATAAATACATATTAAAAATAAAATAAAATTTAAAAAAAGAAAAAGAAATCAGCAGTGTTAACCCAAGGCAGCAGTGTAAGATCAGGGCAGGAATTTGGCTGCAGAAATCCATTGCTCAGGCTGACAGGATAAATAATTTATTAAAATTACCAAAGTCTGATACAAATTTCTCATCACTATGTTGTACACCTAAAACTAATATAATATTGTATGTCAATGGTAATTTAAAAATAAGCTTAAACATTTTAAAGTCTATATAAGTAATGGCCCAACAACAAAATCAAAGTATAATCTAGTTCTAAAATTCCAGATGGTATCAACATCAATATGGAGATGGTACAATGGAAAATAAGAAACTCTTGCTAAAATTCTTAACCTATAGGGGATGGGTGGGTAAGATTTACAAATTAATGACATCTAAACTTAGATTGAGCAATAAACACAATTATTGGTCTTATAAGTTAGACCTAATTATCAGATATAAAGAAAAACAGAATTTATAGCTCTAACACTATTAGAAAATAATTTTAATATCCAATGGAAGTTAGAAGAATAAAAAAAAGGAACACAACAATACATGGTAAAAAGAAATCAAGAATTAAATATACCTAAATGTCTCAATATTACAGTGGTTACAATAAATATAAATGAGTTAAACTAAATAAAAGCAGAGATTCTCAGACTGACAGAAAAACAAATTTCAGCAATATACAATTTATAAGAAACATATTAAAAATAAGTATATAAAGAAAAGTTGAAAATAAGGGAATAAAACAATGAAACAGGGATATGAAAAAAAAGATATCTGAGGCATCAAACTTACCAAACTAAAAAAGCATAAAAGGGACAAGCAGGTTCTTATATACTGGTTAAAGGAATAAAAAATCAAGATAGCATAATAAATGCCAAAGCCTTCTAAAAACTAAGGTGAAATTCATATAAATATTCTTTCCATTTTTGAACATTCAGAAAATCTAATTCTATACCATTCCACAAAATATGAAATAATCAAAGTCACAGGGAATATGCTATTTTCATTCAATTAAATCAATTTGCAAGTCAATAGAAAAAAATTATTTAAAAATTTTATGTATCTCATAAATTAAAATAAAGCACCGCTGAGATAAACAATAATTTTAAGAGTAAATCCTTGGGCAAGTTATATAAAATTTAGGACTCATTTATAAAAAAATTATTTTGTGTCAAAATGTATAATATGTAATAATAATACTTAGAGGAACGTTACAGAATAGACCTCATTTTCCTAAGAAGTAATGCTGAAAGCAAATGAGCTAACTATTCAACTTAAGAAGATGGAAAAGATAGAAAATATATTCATTAGGGAAGAAACAATGAAATATAGAATTAAAATAAAAGCAACTGGATCAAATGGGAATTCCATTTTTAGTTTTAGGAATATATCCCAAGAAACTAGAAACACCAATCAGAAAGGATATATGCACCCCTATGTTCATAAGAGCACAATTTTACCATAGCTAATATTTGGAAACAGCCTAAGTGTCCATCAATAGATGAGTGGATTAAAAACCTGTGGTACAGATGGAATTGGAGAACATCATGCTGAGTGAAATAAGCCAGTCAATGAAAGAGAAACACCACATGACCTCACTCATTTATAGATAATAAAGAACATTATAAACTTATGAACCAAAAGATAGATATAGAGATAGTAAAGCAACAAGCAGACTGTCAAATTACAGCGGGGAGGGTAGGGAGATCTGGGGGAGATAAGAGATCAACCGAAGGACTTGTATACTTGCATATAAGTACAACCAATGGACACGAAACTCTGGGGAGGAAGGGCATGTATGGGGGGGGCAATGGTAAGATATGTACACAGATAATAATTTAATAAAAAATAAAAACAAAAAATAAAATAAAATAAATAAATAAAATTTTAAAAATTTTAAAAATAAAATAAAAACCTGTGGTACATCTACACAATGCAATACTACGGTAAAAAAAGAAGGAATTCTTACCATTTGCAACAGCATAGATGAACCTGGAGAACATTATGCTAGACAAAATTAGCCAGTTGGAGAAAGATAAATATCACATGATCTCATTCATTTGTGGAATATAATGAGCAACATAAACTGATGGACAAAAACAGATCCAGAGACAGAAGCATCAATCAGACCATCAAACCTCAGAGTGAAAGTAGGGGAGAGTGAGGGTAAGGGGGAGAGACCAACCAAAAGACTTGTATGCATGCATATAAGCCTAACCAATGGACACAGACACCAGGGGGTGAGGGCATGTATGGGAGGAAGGCAATAAGGACACATATGTAATACCTTAATCAATAAAGAGGGAAAAAGAGAAAAACAATTGGAATGCTTAATAGAACCAAAATTTTGTTCTTTAAAATGACTAATTAATAGAAAAACCTATGACAAAAAAGAAACAAAGCGAAATGAGAGAAGATGCAAATAAAACAAAATTCTCTGAATTGCAAATGTTAAGTCTTAAGATTTTTATGGTGCAGTTATGTGCTTAGTGAGGAAAATAAGTTTCATACCTAAGGGGTTTTCATCAAGGCCCTCTATATCTAGCTATGGTCTGAATATTTGTGCTACTCCCACTGCCCACCCCCAAATTCATACGTAAAATCCTAATCTCCAAAGATGATGGCATTAGGAGATGGGGCTTTTGGGAGGTGCTTAAATAATGAGGGCAGAGCCTTTATAACAGGTTAAGTGCCTTCAAGTCCTCCAGAAGAACCCTGGCCCTGCCACCATGTGAGGACAGGGAGAGAGGGCACCAGATGAACCAGAAAGGGGGTCCTCACAAGAAATTGGCCATGTTGTCTCCTGGATCTTGGACTTTTCAACTTGCAGAACTGTGAGCTATAAGTTTTTCTGCTGTTTATACGCTACACAGTCTGTGCTGTTTTATCATAGCAACCAAAATGAACTTTGGTATAAAAAAAATCCATAATTTGTAAGTCAAGAGGAACATGAAAGCCAACTCTTGGTGGGCATAAGCAATTACTACAGGCACACAGTGCCTGAAGGCTGAGGATGCTAAACATCTTGCAATAAGTTGGGCAGCTCTGCATGACCTAGAATTATTTGCCCAATACACCAGTGGGCTGAGGACAAATTGCTAACTTGCCCAGGAGTCTCTCTGTTTGGTTTATAGTCCAATTTTCTTTTTCTTTCTTTCTTTCTTTTTCTGCATCACCTTTGTCAGGAAGGAATATAATTTTATAGAAAATAACTCCTAACAGAATCTTAAGGAAAACAAACACTTGTATAGGTATCTTGTTGAGAAAAGAGTACCCAAAATTTACAAATCGGTGATATAAGAGAAAATAAAAGAATTATTTGCATGCTTGCTCTTATGTCAGGTAATGTGCAAATACCTGCCATATGCATGACACTTATTTTAAAACTAGAGGCCCAGTGCATTGAATGATTGAAGAGGGTCCCCTCAGCTGGCCTACACCCTCTTCAATCAGGGACCCCTCAGAGGATGTCCAACTGCTGGTTTAGGCCTGATCCCTACAGGGACATACCTCTCGAAATCTGGGAATGCCGGCTCCTAACCGCTCGCCTGCCTGCTGGTCTGGTTGATTTTTCTCAAAATAGGAAGTTCTTGCACCCTGTTTTCTACTTATATCTCCATTTTAACCAGTCATTTCCAGTTTTGACATGACTGTGACTTTGTAGGGGATTTTGAGACTAAATAGGAACTGCAAGTGCAAAGTGGATATGTTACTGTCTGAGTCACAGAAACTACAACAACTACTAAAATTATATCTGCCTCCTATACCCCAGCCTCTGTGGCGGAGCTCCTAAGAACTCAGTGAGGACACATATTTGATCCAAGGCCTTCTGTCTGAAGCCCTGGTTACTTATGGTCAACTCCCCTTCACTTTTGCTTTATCCAAACAAAGAATTTGGATAGAAAATGGCTTTGAGGAAAACAAGGGAACCTCACCACCTGGTGCAAGCTCAAGGTATGTGTAAGGATTGCCTTCCATGATGCTACTCAAGCCTGCCAAGGCACCTCTGAAACTGCTGAGCTAGCCTCTCCCCAAGGGTCATTGTCTTAAAAACAAAACAAAACAAAACAACAAAAAAAACTCTTTATTCTGCCCAGAAACATCCTAATAAAACTGAACTAGCAGTTTTTTCCTCTATCTTCAAGCGAGGTGGTTTCATGGGGCAGAGTCCAATAACAATGGGCCAGAACGCCTCAGATCTTATGTAATTTTCAAAAATATCCAATATTTAATACTCATGCCCTTTAGGAAATACTTAACAGTTGGCCATTAAATTGTCATTGATAGTTGCCTCCTGCATCTTGAGCTTCATCTCTAAAGCAGAGAATGGAACACATAGGCATCCCTATTTTTAAACAAATTATGCAGTTGAAATGTTACATGTGCATTGTATTTTTGAATTTCTAACCATAATGATGACCTGATACATTGTTTTCTCAGGGTCTTAATTTACAAATCACAGTTTTTGAAATTTATTTTTTTTAACTCTAGAGGCTCTATTCATGGTTTTCAATTGCCTGCCGGTGGATATGTCCCCAGCTAGCTGTAACTGAATCACTTGGGGAAATTACAACACAAACACAAAAGGAATCCTGGGCCCCTCTCCAAAGATTCTTATTCAGTAGGTCTGTGGTGAAGCCCAGGCATCAGCATTTTTTTAAAAAATTTTATTGAGAGATTCAAGATGGCAGCTTAGATAAACACACCTAAACTGCTGCTGTGCACAACAATTTCAAAACTACAACTAACAGACAAAACGTCTTTCACCCAGAACCATGCGAAAGCTGGCTGAGAGGAAGCTCTACAACTAGACTGAGAGAAAAAGGAGCATTCAAGGCACAAGCGCTGAAAATCTGAGGTACAGGGGCGCTTGTGCAATAAGGGCTGGTGGCGGATCCTGGCCGGAGGAGGGCATTGATTTCTTCATCCCAGAGAGATAAGCTCCCAATCTCTCTAAAATCCAGTTTCTGGAAAAAAGGTGGACTGGCTGCCATTGGGTCATAAAGAGAGGGTGGCTTGCTTGCAGAGCTGTGAGCAAGAATAATTGTTTGCTGTGCTGGGGCATGAGACACGGGGACGTGGTTAGAAAGGTGGAGACAGCTGACTGGCAGCCATTGCTGTTTGCCATGCCCTAGCCTAGTGACACCCTGAGACTCCACCCCACACAATCTACAAACATAACCAAGCTCTAAGCAGCGGCTTTTGCATATGAATGGCCTTCTCTATTGCAGTTTAATCTAGCAAACTTGCAACCTGATACAGACTGCACCAAAGCTTCCAAGCTCCAAGCTGGGAGGAAAGGACTATGGTTCTCACTGTAGCTCCTGCAGGGTAACCTCAGACAGTAGCTGAACTGCACCCCATTGGAGATCCAGAAGACAGTGTATCTAATGGTTGGTGTGAGACACCGGATTTCAACTCCTCACATCCATAAGTGACACATTTGATCCTCCCCCCAAAAAAACAAACAAACAAACAAACAAAAAACGCACACAAACCCAGCCGAAACCGGTTTGGCTCAGTGGATAGTGGATAGAGCGTTGGCCTGTGGACTGTAAGGTCCCAGGTTCTATTCTGGTCAAGGGCATGTACCATGGTTGCAGGAACATCCCCAGTAGGAGTTGTGCAAGAGGCAGCTAATCAATGTTTCTCTCTCATCGATGTTTCTAACTCTATCCCTCTTTCTTCCTCTCTGTAAAAAATCAATTAAAAATATATTTTAAAATAATAAAAAAAAAATAACAACAAAATAAGTGACACATTTGGGAGACAAACTCAGTGAGCACCAAAGCCCCACTGAAACAAGGCCTGCATCATAAGCGTGTCTCCAGCACAATAGTTCTTCCATTATAGACACAGTGGGTCCTCACAGCCAGTTAGCCTGGAGGTCAATTCCTCCCAGTGCACCAACAGCAATCAAGGCTTAACTACACCAAGACTTTGCACTCATCCCACAAATGGGTTTTCCAAGAACAACCACCTCAGGTGATTGGGGAAGCTGAGCTACTGGCCCCTATAGGTCACTTACCACACAAAGCCACTCAATCAACACAGGAAGGCAACCAAAATGTGGAGATGCAGAAGTATGTCACAAATGGGAGAGATAGAGGAAAGTAAACTACTTGATGACACAGAGTTCAGAATCACATTTATAAGGTTACTCAAGAGTCTTCTAAAAACAACTGAGAAACTTGAAGAGACCTTCAAGGACCTTAATGAGAATACAAAAAAAAAAAAAAAAAAATGGGAAAGGAAAAGTCAGAAATTAAACATACACTGTCTGAAATAAAAAATATATAGAAACTCAATTGTAGATCAACGTACCCCAAGAGTCAAACCAAAGATCTGGAATATGAGGAAACAAAAAACACACAACCAGAGAGGCAAAAAGAAAGAAGAATCCAAAAGTGTGTGGATAGTGTAAGGAGCTTCTGGGACAGCTTTAAGAGTACCAACATCTGGATTTTTGGGGTGCCAAAAGAAAAGAGAGAACAGGATATCGAAGACCTATTGAAAGAAATAATGACAGAAAACTTTCCCTACCTGGTGAAAGAAATAGACTTACAAGTCCAGGAAACACACAGAACCCCAAACAAAAGGAATACAAAGAGGACCACTCCAAGACACATCATAATCAAAATGCCAAGGGCAAAAGACAAAGAGAATCTTGAAAGCAGCAAGAGAAAAACAGTTGGTTACCTACAAGGGAGTACCCATACGACTGTCAGCTGATTTCTCAACAGAAATTATGCAGACCAGAAGGGAGTGGCATGAAATATTCAAAGTGATGAACAGCAAGAATCTACAACCAAGATTACTCTACCCAGCAAAGCTATCATTCAGAATTGAAGGTCAGATAAAGAGCTTCACAGACAAGAAAAAGCTAAAGGAGTTCATCACCACCAAACTAGGATTAAATGAAATACTGAAGGGTATTCTTTAAGAAGAAGAAGAAAAAGGTTAATGTAAAAACTATGAACAACAAAAAGACATCAAATACATACCTACCAACAAGTGAATCTAAAAATCAAGTGAATAAAAAAATCTGAAGAACAGAATGGACTGGTGAATATAATAGAATCAGGGACATAGAAATGGAGTGGACTGACAATTCTTAGGGGGAAGGAGGTCTGAGGGGTATGAAAAGAAACTGAACAAAAATCTTATATTTATCGATGAAGACAGTGAGGCGGGGTAAGAAAATGGGGTGAGGTGGGGAACCAGGTGGAGGGGAGCTACGGAGGGGGGGGGATTAAAAAAGAGGAACACCTGTAATAATCTGAATAGATTTATTATATAAAATTTAAAAAATTTAAAAATCTTTATTGTTGAAAGTTTTACATATTTTTCCCCATTGACATATCCCCACACATTCCTGCCTGCCCCCCATACATCACCCTACTCCCATCACTTATTGTCTGTGTCCATTGTTTAGGCTCAGACGTTGAAAGAGCATCTGGTGTTACTCCAGTTGCAATGAGGTAGATTCTCAATGGGTAGGGGAAAGTGATGTTCACCAGAATGATATTCTGTGCCAGGGTCTAGCTACCACCTGTTGAGTGCTCACAAACCTTTGTGGCCGGGTAGGATTTCAGAGAGTCATCAGGGTGAGTTCAGCAGAGTTCTTTGGGCCCAAACAGAACAAGATTTGGCTGTGTGAAGGCTTCTGCACTATTCAGGCATGAGAGAGAAAAGTGTTCCTTGTCCGAAAGCCACACAACTTAGTCTGTCCCAGATGCCACCTGTAGTCAGATCTCAGCAGAGTGGGGTCAACATTCAGGGCTCCATAAAATGATGGAAAACATAATTTAGCTGATGAACCTATTCAGGTTAGTATAGATAGGATGCTCAATCTCAAGGTTTCTATGACGGATGCAATAGATGGCCTCATTGTCAACCATTAAGGCACAATCAGAGCTCCAGGTAGTGTGGGTGGTGAGGATGGAGTTGTAGGGCTCAACTATAGCTGTGGAAACCTGTGGAGCTGGGTAGATGGAGAACTCTAGCTTGGATTTCTTGCCATAATTGACAGAGAAATGTTCCATCAGCAGGGAGATGAACCCAAGGTGTGGAAAGCCAGTAAGCCTGAAGACCTGTGCACTGGTTAGTTTCTGAATTCAGTCCAAGATGAGTTTGATGATTTCCTTGCCAATAGTGTAGCATCCATTGGCATAGGTATTGGCATCATCTTCCTCACCTGTGATGAGCTGCTCAGATTGGAAAAGCTGTCAATAGGTACCAGTGCAAACTTCATCAATGACTGTAGGTTCTAAGTCTACAAACACTGACGTAGGCACACGATTGCCAGCCTCTCTCACTGAAGAAGTTGTTGAAGAATTATCTCCCATCCCACTCCCCAGTGGTCATGTCGCTTGGCATCTGGTCATCAGGCTGGATGTTATGATCCAGGTGGTAGAGCTCCCAGAAGGCATTGCTGATCTGGATACTAGCCTGGTCAACGTGGATGGAAATACACTCACACAGGGTTGCTACTTTGCAGCTCCCTCGGTTGTGGGTTCAATTCCTGGCCTGGATGGGGCGCATGTGAAAGGTAACCAATCCATGTGTCTCTCTCAGATTGATGTCTTTCTCTCTCTCTGTGTCTTCCCCCTTCATACTCTCTCTAAAAAAAAAATCCTCAGGTTAGGATAATGTGTTTCCCTGGCTGAATGGCTTGGTTGGTTAGAGCATCTTCTGGCTTATCAAAAAGGTTGCAGATTCAATTCCCAGTCAGTGAATATACTAGATTTGGGTTTGATCCCTGGTTTGGCTGTGTACGGAAGCAATATGTACAATATATACAATATATACAATATATACAATATATACAAAATATACAATATATACAATATATACACTAAGTGGCCATGATAATTGAATGCATAATAATCTGGCCACTCAACACACACACACACACACACACACACACACACAATATATATATATATATATATATATATATATATATATATATATATATATATATATACACACCATATTTTCCAGGGTATAAGACGACTTTTGAAACAAAAAAAAAAAAAGTCAACCAAAAATCAGGGGCAAAAGACCAAAATTGCACAAAAATTACCTGCAGATCTTGACGGCAAAGTAAGTCTTTTCTTTGAAGTGGGGGGTAGTCTTATACAGCGAATATAGACCTAAACTTATGTTTTAACTGTAAAATTAGGGGTGGTCGTCTTATACCCCGGAAAATACGATGTGTGTGAGTGTATATATATATATATATTTTATGACCACCCCATCAGTACTTCGTTGGGCCACCTTTTGCCTTCAGTACTGTGGCGATTCTTCTTGGCATTGATTCCATGAGATGTTGAAAGGTGATGTGAGGAAGATTAGAAACTCTGAAAAGTCCAAAGCTCTTAGTAGACACCATGCCTGATGAAGAGCACTGTCCAGTTCTGTGAGATTTGGTGGTTGTGGAACCAGCTGCCTGATGGCTCTTCTAATTTCATCCCACAAATGCTCAATTGGATTGAGATATGGTGATTGTGGGGGCCACCTAAGCAAGGTAAATTCTCTCATGTTCTTGAAACCACTCCTGCACAATACAAGCACCATGGCATGGTGCATTGTCTTGTTGGAAGAAGCCATCCCCTTTGGGATACGCTATCAACATGATAGGATAAACTTGATCAGCAACGATACTTAGGTATGTTGTGCTATTCAGACATTGTTCCACACGAATTAAAGGGCTCAAATCATGGGGCAGGAAAACATGCCCCAAACCATAACACTGCCCCCACCAGCTTGAAGGGCTGTACTCATGCATGTGGGATGTATATTTTCATGCTGTTACCATGAAATTCTCACTCTGCCATCCAATCCTTGTGTGTATTGGAGACATTTTATCTTGGTAACTGCATTCAGTAAAGGTGTTCGAACAGGCCTTCAGCTTCCATATCCCATACGATGCAGTGTACGGCTAATTTGCCTACAAACGTCAGGTGGTCATAATAATCTGGCCACTCAGTGTGTGTACAAATGATATATATGGTGTGTGTGCCAATTAAGTTAATCTAGCCAATTAAAAAGGCCCCAAAATAACTGGCTGGTTCGTCCATGTCAACCAATTGCACATTCGTTACAGATACAAAAATTCTGTCATTTTCTTGAAGCTCATATATTCCACCTTGATAGATGGAATAGAGTCCATATTGTGAATCTTTAGACCAACAACTATTCCTAGCACTTTTCATCAGCAGTATAGGTTCAGCATAGCTTGTAAACTTGTAAATATACTGCACCATTTGTTTGTTTTTCTTTTTGTTCCCTGCTGTTGAATCATCCGCAGTTTCCAGAAATCGAAAGTATGTTTGGGAATAGATATAATAAAAACCCGTTTGTTGGATAATTAACTCTCCTTTCCTCAGGTGAAAATTACTCAAGAATGAATGTCCTCTTCTTGATGATTCCCAGGAGGTTATTTTATGGCCCAAAATGTTTTCATCCTTTGAGTCTGGAGGAAGGTTAGAGAGAAAGAAAGTTTACAAAAAAGGAGGTTGTAGCAAAGGAAGGTGTTTCCAGCAGCTGTTGCTAGCCTATTTTTGGTTGGTATTGCAAAGGGTTTTGATCAAACATAAAATTTCTTGCTCTTCTAATCTTACAAGGATTCCAAATTCTAGTCATAGCAAAATCTGAAGGCTTCTGTATTATTGAGGCCTGTTAGGAGTGCCTTATTTTTCTGTGCCTCGTCTGTCACTCATACCACATCTGCAACACTTATCTCTGAATAGTAGCACAGGGGATGATTCACTTAGACGGCAATCTTTACTCCTGGGCAGAACTTCTGTCTTGGGCCCCTACCTCCTGTACTGGTAAGCTCAAATGAACAGTATATAGGAAACCAAAAGAAACGGATCTACTTTTTTAAGCCCCGAGCTCAGAACTTCTTGCTATTCCTTTGAATCACTTTGGATTCCCTCCTTGGCTTTTTTTTTAGCATTCAAAAAGGCACAATCCAAACTGAAGGCATCTCTAGTCTACAATTAGACAGAGCACAGGTTTGGCAAAGAGATCCCAGATTTAAAGAGCTTTGGACTTTTAAGTCCTAGAGACTGAATGAAAAAGGGTCCTGCAAAATATGATATTCCTTTAAACTTTGGGCTCATCTCCATGAATGATATAAAATTTAGATATTTCAAGAGTTTAAAATAACTATCACATTGGTTGATGAGCAGTAAACACTAATGTTGGAATAATGATCTCACTCGTATGCAAAACATGTTAATTATTTATAAAACACAAGTTCAGGAATATGATAGGAAGGCAACTACTTAGAAAAAAACAGAACAATAAACAAACCTCTCAAAATACTCAAATAATGCTTAACTGCCTGAAATTTCTTAAACTTGGGACAAAACCTTTCCCAATAATAAAAGGGACTTCTTAATGAGTACTTACAATACACCAGGCATTTTGCATGTGTTACTATTTTATGAGGGAAAGATTATCTCTACTTTGTTTAAAGATTGTTTATATTTTATATAAGCAACTGAAGCTTAGTTTGGTTAAATAATTGGTTTAAAACATGTCTGGATAAGGAGGGCTGGGATTTCAAAGTAGGTATTTAGACTCCAAGACCAGTGCACTTAACTACAGCACTCTGTGGACATCTGCTCTGACAGTTAAAAATTCGGTTTAACGTATTTGGTTAAGCTATGTGAAACTGACATTTTTGTAAGTAAAAAAAAAATAGTCAAATATTGGCAACTTCCCACAGTTCAACCAAATATGTCACAAGAATGCTCAGTGACTCAGGGTGAAAGCAAATGACGAATTTAGAACTTTGAAGAGAAAAAATTGGTCAAAGTGAGAAAGAGATATGACTTTAAGAAGAAAAAAAGCAAAAAATGGGGCATGGGAGACTCAAATATGACATTCTCCAACGTTATTGTTTCCCTAAGGCCAGTTATGTCAGGGCAGTAATTGAGCTATTTGTCTGATCATCTTGCTTCTGAAAAGAGTCAGCCTGAGATCTGATTCCTGCTGAGCACTTTGTAGATAGCTATATACACATTTTAGGTACAAGTTAAAGGAATACATTATTTGGGACATAGTCTCCCATTGCCTTCCTTTGAACATATATTTGTTGTTTTTCTTACTTGAAAGTGGGAGTGCGGCCATGCTCTGAATTTTCCCTGTTAGGTGAGCTGCTACTCTCTGAAGTCCTTTTCTAGTTATTAGCGGAGGAGCATCTTGTTGCTTCTCTAAAAGAGAAATGACAACGTATCGTTAGCACTTGTCCAACTACCTCTCATATTGCAGCTCACAGCAGTTGTCAATCAGGCCCTGTGAGCACACTGGGCTTCCAAAGTTGATCATATGGCTTTTCATAAAAATAGCCTACCGTTCACTGTGATGATCAGTTTACTTCAACTTAGGTTTAACTTGCAAAGTATAATACTTTAGACGGGAAGAATAAGCAGTAACATGGGTTATAATTTATCAGTGTTTCTGAAGTCAATACGGTGAATATAACAAAGGAAAGGTTATGGCCCTTTCCAAAAATAGCCAAACAAACAAACAAACAAACAAACAAACAAAAAACTGTGGACCTGCAATAATCATGTTGAGTCATTTAAAGTGCACAAAAAAACAGGTATTGGCAAGTTTCCATTTTGAGTTATATATTATATGAATGATACCAATTTCATCATCTCTAATTTTTCTTATTTGCTAGCTATTAGTGATTCTTAAAGGAGTAGCAGTGGTAACCATTGTCCATAGATACTATAAGCTGGCATCTAACAGTCATTCCTCTCCCCTCCCCTGACTTCCCCAAAGGAACACGGATTGACATACCGATAACGATATCAATACCTGAGCATCTAAATCACGAATTCACTACATCTTAACAAACAAATAACTTATTGACCAGCGACCAAGTACTTAAAAATTACAGACTGAACAAAAAACTCTTAAAAAAATCAGTCCGAACTTCCCAAGTGTGCGTACATTGGTTTTTAAAACACAAGGCAGTGCACTGGGTCCCTCAGAGGCAGCAAAGATTAATCACTGATGACACTGACTGAGTCCTTAAGGGACTTAAACAGTCTTTGGGGAAAGATATGAATTAGAAAGTAAAAATGTATCTGTGAGAAAAGGAACTAAAGGGTGATGGCTTTTCAGAGGGAAAGATTTCTTACTTATTGGGAAGCTGAGGCGAGGGGAGTATTTGTGCTAAGGCCCCTTCCATTCACTTAAACAAACCAAAGTGCCCCTCATGTCTATAACAGGCACTCTTCCAGGGACAAGAAAAAAAGAATTATAAGCAAACAGGCCTAACAAAGTGCAAGGATGATGATCTAAACAGGGTGAAGATGGGCTGGTTTGGGGTCCAATAGAATGGAAAGAGGCTCAACGCAGGGTGCACACAGCATTCCTGGGACAAAGGCATGAGGGGAATTCAATTTCGGGTTTGAATGAGCCAAAGTATAGAGGATTTGAGTGTCAGACTAAGAGATTTAGATTTTATAGGGAGCGGGAAAACTCTAAAAGGTTTTGGTCAGGAAAGTGAAGAGATATGTTTTGTGCTTTAGGCTAATCTGTCTCTCAGAGTAAGGTTGGCTGGATAGAAGATGAGAGGGCTGGAAACTGGCAAGTTAATCAGACTATTATTACTGTGAGAATAGTAAGCTTTAATCTAGGCCAGTAGAAGAGGAAACTAAGAGGTGATAAAATCCCATAGGGGGAAATGAATGGGACATAGAAATCTTCCTTCATTTCTTCTAATTTTGTATTAATTGTTACTTATTCAGGATGGGTGGGCAACTATACGGCACTGAAGACCAAGCATGACATGGAGATGCATAGTCATTTATATTTTATTCTCAGGATTCTCAGCTTTCAAGGTGATGTGTCCATTTACTTATAAGCTCCCTTGTTAAATGATTCATAATGCTTTGCCTGTCCTAGACCTCACCACTTTGTTTTTAAGTATTCAATAATAAAATCCAATTATAAATATCTTGCATTTGAAGTCATTGAAAGGATATGGGAAAGCCAAGCTTTGAAAGCAAATTCTAAAGAGAAGAAATCTCCAACTGGCTATAGCAAACACATCCCAGGAAAGGAAACTTGCAAATATGCATAGTTGAGTGTCATGGATATGCCTGGGTACACTGAGAAGGACCTGATTTCTATCCCTTATTGGGATGAGTAAAATATATCTTTCTTCCAATACTGAACATAGCACGTGTATGTACTGTAGACAATGGATCTGCTGTGCCTCATCAGAAGAGTTGAGTGAGGTGCTCAACACCAACTTTTGTCTTTGGGGAAATGATCAGATGCTTAGACCCTAGGACAAGGTCTTGCCCTCTCTGCCAGTTGATGTGCTCCAGTATATGTACTCAGGCCTGCGTGGCAATTAATATGGAAAAATGGGGCTATAGGGAACCAGGCGCAAAAAAGTAATCAATTTACACTAGTAATTTTTTCTACATATTTATTCAATCAAAATATATGTATGGAGAACCTTCTATGTAGAGAGAGATGGTATTGATACAACATTGTGCATGTACTAACTACCACTGAATTGTGCTCTTTATTTATTTATTTATAATATATTTTCATTGATTTCAGAGAGGAAGGAAGAGGAGGAGAGAGATAGAAACAATAACACTGAGAGAGAATCATTGATCTGCTGCCTCCTGCATGCCTCATACTGGGGATCAAGCCTGAAACCCAGGCATGTGCTCTGACCAGGAATCAAACCATGGCCCCCTGGTTCATAGGTCGATGCTCAACCACTGAGCCACACTGGCTGAGCTGAATTCTGCTCTGTAAATTGTTGTTTGCTATGTGAATTTCATCTCAATCAAAACACACACACAAACACACACACACAGAACTTATATGCATATATGCAAAGCCCATGGACACAAACAACAGTGAGGTGAAGGCCTGAGTTGGGGTGGGAGTTGAGTGGAGGTGGGCAAAGGGGAGAAATGGAGGACAACTGTAATACTTTCAACAACAAAAGTATATTTTTTAAAAGAACCTTCTATATAGAAAGAGATGGTGTTGGCACAACATTATAAATGCACTCACTACCACTGAATTGTACTCATTAATGGTTAATTGTTATGTGAATTTTGTGTCAATCAAAATACACACACACACACACACACACACACACACTGAAGATGGTACAGACAAGGGCAGGGACCTACTACGTTTGAGGCACAGGGTTAGGTGCTGGGTATAGAGAGGTGGGGGAAACAGACACATGTTCTGCCTTTGTGAATCTCTGATCTGGTAAGGAATCAGACACAGAGATAATATATATAAATGAACAAGGTAAGTGTGATAGAGATAACTTTAGTAAGTTCCTTGCACCTTTAGTAAGGGTGCAGGGAACTTACTAAAAAGGTGACCAGGGAAGGTCTGGCAATTAGGTGATGAGAATGGAGAATGAGAAGAAACCCATTATTTTATTTATTTATTTAGAGACAAAAGAAGCCAGCCTGGGCAACAGCACTGAAGAGAGTGTGGGCCAAGAGAAGGCTGCTGATCATGAACAGGAAGAGAGATTGCTGTGGCATGGGGACCATAAAATGAGATTTGTGGGCGGGTAGGAGGATTGTTGGGAAAGGGATGAGGGAATGAGGCGTTTCTGTATAAGGAGCTCTCTTTATGCCATAGAGCCTGTGGTGGTCAGAAGCAGAGGGGATGGGTAATGTGGGGTCCTTATTTATCTTACTTTCAGCCAGTTCTATAAAGGATTTAGATAGCTTATTTACAACACATTAGAAGGTTAAAAAATAAACAATTAAGAAATTGAGGGGAAAGGAAAATCCAATAAGATTCAACTGAAAAAAAAAAGTTCTGGCCATAGGTGGGCCACAGGATTGCTTCTGAGCTTTCTAGCTCTCAATGCAAAAAGGGAAATAAAATCAAGTAGCTTGAAATGCTGAGCAGCTGAGCAGATGTGTGCATGGAGCAGGAAGGAAGAGGATGGAGAGGCTGTCACCCTGCCATGAAGTGGAGAGTAGAAAGTTAAAATAAAAATACTACCTGGAACTGCAGAAATGGCTTCCGGATAGGTTTTCAAACTTATCTGCAAATAATATTGAATAAAGGTTGTTAATTTCCCTAAAAATTTAAAACTGACTCTAGAATGTTTATGGCTCTTTTTACTGATGTCTAACAGGGCATTTCTATGGATGGTGACAATGTAGGAATCAGGGTGAATATTGAAACAACCATCCCCACATGGTGATCAAAGAATGGTCCTCTGTGTGGGAAACTTCTGTTTCTGGATAAAGTTTTTGAAAGTCCACATCTGGAGCAGCACAGGAAGAAGGAGCCACCTGCCGAGTTAGGTCAGCTAAGTCCCACCCAGACCCCTTTGTGGCTGGCGGATGTAGTGGACATGTCACCTCATTTCCTCTATGGTGTGTGTGTGGGGGGGGGGGGGGGGGCTCTGTGTAATGGAGTCCAGGGGCTTTAAGTGATTGGACAGCCCCAAGCCTCTCTCTCTGGGTGCCCACAGACAACCACAGCTCATCAAGATGTGACCTGACCACACCATATCCTGCTCTCATTTCTGAGAATGTGCTGAGGCATTAACATGAAGGTATTTTACCAACTTTCCATACCTTTACCAAAACTCTAGCATCACCCTCTTTGTACTTACCAGTGGGAAAAAAAAAAACTGTAAGAAAGAACAAACACTGAGCCTTTCTGTGAATTAAACAGGTCTTGTCTTGGCTCAACCACAGCTTCTAAATTCCCCTCCATTGGATTCTGTCACCAGGGGATTTTGCCCATCACTGCCCTCCTTTCCCATCACTGTTGTTAATTGGGCAACTACCAGAAACTCCCTTCCCCTGTACTCCCATCCCAAGTCAGAAGCTCTCTGCTTCTGCATCTGCCTCGAGCACTGACTCCCGGTGATCAGGGGACTGCCTGTAGTCCAATGGACACTGGTACAGGCAGGGAAAGCAAGAGGTGGCTTCAGCAATTCTCTCTCTCTCTCTCTCTCTCTCTCTCTCTCTCTCTCTGTCATTCTGGAACAGAAAGGAAGGAAGAAAGAGGATCAGCAGGAGAGAGAGAGGGTAATTCCTACAGTGTGGGAGGCAAAAAACAATAATAATTACAGTATGTTCAAGTGGCCTGGATTCAAACCTGTCAATTGTTAGCTCTGGGAAATTTTCTCAAGTCACTTAACGGATATAAACTTTAACTCCTTCATCTGTTTTTTGTTTTGTTTTGCTTTGTTTTTAAAGGAAGAGGATAATGATTTCTATCTCATAAAGCTATTGAGCATCATGTCCTGGACTCCCAATCATGCCAGTAAAATACTTCCTCCTTCTGTGCTGAGAATGTCCCCAGGATTTTTTAAACAACCCTGGTGCTTACTTCTTTTCAGAGTATTTACATATCTGTGTCCTCCTCTGACTTTTCTGAGGAGTTGAAAGTAAATTATTAATAAATGCTTTCTTGCCAAGAAGGAAGAGCCCAACCACAATTATGTAACTTTTGCCCTTCCTTCCCCTGGCTTCACTCCCAGCCACTTGGGAGCCTGCAAGTCCCTGCGCGAAGCCTCCCTGGAGCCAGCAAGTCCTGGCTCAGGCAGCTCTCTCCACCGCCCTCCTTCCCTGCATAGCAGGCTTCACCCTGTGCCTGTTAGTTACATACTGGTTCTGGCTAGAGATCCTGTTTTAGCAACTTTCATAGACAGAAAATACTGTAATTTGTTACTTGCTAACTGCAAATTGAGATGTCAACTTCAATTTCTCAAAGTATCTCTCTTCCCTGACCCTTTCCTCTCTGAGATCAACATGTGGGAAGAATATAAAACACCATTAATTGGCCTCTTTCATATTCTGAATAAAAGAACACACACACCCTTCATTATTTTTCTGACTTTGAACACATTGTTCTGCCTGTGCCTCCATTTCCACAACATAGGATACAAAGATTAGTCAGGGTGGGGAGATTGTCTGGAGTAGAGGCATGAACTATAGACCGAAAGTTGACTAAGGCCCACTGTTTGGTGCTGTTCTGCCTTTCTGCAGTTCTATGAATTTAGGGAAAACCGCTTAAGCACTCTGGGCCTCAGTTTCCCCTTTTGCAAAACGAACAGTCTAGATGTGACAATCTTAAATATCCCCTCTCCTCCGACCTTCCATGAAAAGCTGGTGAAGTCACCCGAGAGTCCACCTACCTTTCTAACAAACTGTCGTAGCTGCCACTTTGCTTGCCAGCAGGGATTGTTCATATTCTCATCACTGTAGTCCCAAGAGGTGTCATCTTCCTTTAAGAAGCAAGCAATGATCGATTTGAAGGACTTGTCCTGCGTCTAGGACAAGATGGAATATGACACAACATTATTAATTAAGAAATTACATATGTGTCCTCATCCCTCCATTAACCCCCCCAACCCCCCCTCCCCACTCATGCAGTCACCCCCCCTGGAGTGCATGTCCATTGGTTAGGCTTATATTCATGCATACAAGACTTTTGGTTGACCTCTCCTCCTTTTGCCCACCCTTCCCTACCTTCCCTCTGAGGTCTGGCAGTATGGTCGATGCTTCTCTCTGCCTCTGGATCTGCCCCTGTTCATCAGTTTGTGTTGTTCATTATATTTATCAACGAAGTCCTTGATGTTAAACCCAGATGCCCTTACACGCTTGCACACAAGCATATATTCACAAATTCCTAACCATGCAGAGCACTTGAGGCTGATACTGATCTTACAAAAACAGGAAACTCACACAAGGTTGCAAGGTTTGAGGGTGGTGTGTGTGTGTGTGTGTGTGTGTGTGTGTGTGTGTGTGTTTTGGTGTCTTATGGCCTGGTTTTATTTTTAACTATTGAAGTTAAAAATATGTTATTTTGCAGTACAATGGCCTTTTTGTTTTTTCCTGCTACTTGAACTTAGGAAGATTCCAAAGCATGAAGGAAGGATCACACTTAAGGATAACCCTCTTATTGCAAATCGAAATGACTTAACTGTCTGAGAGAGGTTCCAGCCAGAGTCATTTGCCTAAGGTCCCTCAAGTGCAAAAGCATAAACCTGAATTAATTCACTCCTCCACCCACTGTGGCATTGGCATTCATTTGCTTTTAAATGTTTATTTTCTTTCTTCCTTCATTTAATTACAAGAGGAAAACATTCTTCTGGTCAATGTTGTGGAGGTGACCAGTGGGGGCCCCTAAGCTGACAATGGAATTAGATGCTACTTTGCCCCTGCTCACCCTGTACTTTTCTATTGTAGACATCTACACTGAGTGGCCAGATTATTATGAGTTCAGAGATCATAATAATCTGGCCACTCAGTAGATAGTAGAGGCCCGGTGCGTGAATTCAAGCATGGGTGGGGTCCGGCCAGCCTGGCCAGGGGGAGGGGACGTGGGTGGTTGGCCTGCCTGCCTGCTGGTCAAACTCCTGGGTCGAGGGGACAATTTGCATATTAGCCTTTTATTATATAAGATATGCACTGAGTGGCCAGTTTATTATGCGTTCAGAGATCATAATAATCTGTCCACCCAGTGTATTTGCACCTGCAACTTAAGTGGAAGCTGAAAAGTCTTTCCAAAGAAGAAATTCAATCACATGTGGTTTATAAATATAAGAACTTGGCCAGGCACTGCCCTGATGAAATTAAAAACAAAACAAACAAACAACAACAAAAAAAAACAGGCTCACAAACTTCTGTTAACTTGTTGGGATAAAAGATGTATGTGACACAGGAGGGAGGGAGCAATTTTTTTTTAATATATTTTATTGATTTTTTACAGAGAGGAAGGGAGAGATAGAGAGCTAGAAATGTCGATGAGAGAGAAACATCAACCAACTGCCTCTTGCACACCACCTACCGAGATGTGCCTGAAACCAATGTACGTACATGCCCTTGACTGGAATCAAACCTGGGATCTTTCAGTCTGCAGACCGAAGCTCTATCACTGAGCTAAACCGGTTTCGGCGGGAAGGAGCAATTTTAACTCTTGCTTCCCAGCAGTTGGAAGCTGCAGAGCAAGGGGCAGGAACAGGGCAAGGCTCAGCTGAGAGCTCGTAGGAGCAAGAAGTGTTATCTCTACAAGGAAGTGGAGTTGGAGAGGGGTAAATACCGAGCAGGGGCCAGAAGCAGAGTTCAACTGCTGACTAATGCCTCCGGAAATTTTTCAGAAAAGCTTTGTTTGGTAGGGAAAATGGAGGAAGTCCCTAGGCATCATGGCAGGGAGGTTGACAAGCTAATGTGGTGCTATTGTTACCTCAAATTCAATGAGGCCCAGAGACAAAAAGGACACACCGGCAACCTAGAGACTATAGAGAAGTAAGAAACACTTTTCTACAAGCAAAGCAGAACAAAACAAAAGCCCCACCCAAACCATCTAATCCCACCTCCTAGTTAAGCTTTCCATGATATCTCTTTTGTTTACAGGGTTGAGATCAGCCTGTGTAGAGGCAGTTTTGTGTATGGTTGTTTTCTCTGAAGACTCTGTAAAAATGTCATGTTCTTTAAGTCTGTGTGAAAGTGGATGTATGGATAGCATAGATATTTTTATGACACTCACTTTAGAAAATTAATAAAAGGTAAAAAAATAAAAAGGTAAAAAGCACCCTACCACAATCTATAAAATATGGGTGTTTAAATTTCCTTCCTACTCACAGGTTTTGACAATATACAATTAGTCAAACAAAAATATGAGGCTAAAAAGTTGAGTTGGTTTATTTTTATCAATTTTGCATTTATAGTTCCAAATGTTTTATATAGTTGAGAAACACACAAATTAAAATGGCACTGTTTTGTTTTGTTTCTCTCTCTCTCTCTCTCTCTCTCTCTCTCTCTCTCTCTCTCTCAAATGCACCTGGATTTGTCCCTGAACCATCTACAGGCATAGAATGGCAATTTTATTTTCAATTATTTTAGGATGAGCAGTAGAATGTGAGCTATGGCCAACGAATAGGTAGAATGCCTATTTTTAGTCTCACTATTATCAACACACAAATGCAACAGATCTAAAACCAAAATACCTCTCAAGCAGAGAAAGGAAACGTTCACTGTAAAGTTTTCAAAGAGGAGCAAGGAGAGAGGCAAAGGAGAAGCCGTTAACATGAGGGTGCTGACAGCTGCTATGAACCCATATGCATTGTACTGACCTGCTGCATCACACTGGTGAAGTACAAGTAAACCACGGCCACGCAGACACACTGCAGGAACACTATGAAGGTCAGCATCAGGCAGAACCTCTGCCCGGGACTGGGCTTCTCTGGGGCCATAATTGCTGTCATGGTCTGACAGGAGCAAACGACAGGCAGTTCTTTCTCAGGGCTGCACTGCAAATATAAGAAAACAAGAGCAGGTTGGAGCTTGTTTTATTGGCTGTGAGAAGACACGAAACTGAAAGTAAGAAGCAACAACACACTGGGGCAGCCGGGAGATAAGGGGAGTGAACTGACAATTCTCGGGGACAAGAGAAGTGGGGGGTGTGGGAAGAGACTGAACATAAACTGTGCACCTATGGATGAGGACAATGGGGGGTGGGGAAAGGGCAGAGGGTGGGGTGGGAACCTGATGGAGGGGGGGGGAAATGAGGAACATTTGTAATAATATGAACAATAAAGATTTATTTTTTTAATTAAAAAAATAAAAGTTTGCTGAGGCAAAAAATAAAATAAAATAAAATAAACTGATAGGAAGGAAAAAAATTAAATAAATAAAATAAAATATACTAAATAATAATCAAGAACAGACCCAGAGACAAGGAGGCGTGGATCAGACTGTCGGATCTCAGAGGGAGGGCTGGGGAAGGTGGAGATAAAGGGGAGAAATCAACCAAAGAAATTTATTGATTAAGGCATCACATATTTGTCCTTATCCCCCATTCCCATCCCATACTCCTCCCCACGTATGCCCCCACCCTCCTGTTGTCCTTGACCACTGGTTAGGCTCATGTGTATGCACACATATCCCCCTCTGCCCCAGCATGTTGTTTCCTCTCGCAGCCCTTTCAGTTTCATATATATATATATATATATATATATATATATATATATATATACACACACACACACACACACACACACACACTGTGGGTGAGAAGGGCCACACGCTAACCTGACAAGCTCAGGGGAGGCTGCATGGCAGCCTTGCAAACTCAAGAGACCTAAAATAACCACAAAGGATAGTCTGGAAATTAAATATTGAACCTCAAACAGGTTATAGTGAGTAGTCATGTCCCAGGCCAGTATTTTTCCTGACAAAGATCAGCTTAGATCTTTATTAAACCCGTTTGTCTTTTAGCCTCTAAGATGATAACATATCAGTGAAATGCATGGGTAACTTGTAACTTCCCTTTTCTCAAGACCCTTCAAGGCACAACAAATGGCAATAACAGGACTTATTGTTATCAAGTTAATTGTCAACTGTTAATTATGGTAAACTATCCTGTATTCATCTCTGTAAAAGAAGCATATGTCCATCATTTCTCTTTTTACTCTATCCCGGAGGTTTCCCCACTTTGCTTTATCCCACCTCCTTAATCTATCACCAATGGATTTCATGTAACCCACCTATATCCCTTCCTTTGATTGCAATATATAAATACAGATGTAACCCACCATTCTCCGGAGCATTATCTCAGCATATGTTGATAGTTTGGCTCAAATAAACTCACAAAAATTCTTTACAGGTTTCAATGATTTTTTATGTTAACAATACGTTTAAAGTCTTTTTCAAGTGTGTTTATGTCCTGGGTACATGCTTTGGCTTAGAATTAGAGCTTCTTTTTTGAAAATTTATTTTTCTTGATTTCAGAGAGGAAGAGAGAGTGGGAGAGATAGAAACATCAATGATGAGAGAAAATCATTGATTGGCTGCCTCCTGCATGTCCCCTACTAGGGATCGAGCCCACCATCGGGTATGTGCCCAGGACCAGAATTGAACCTGGGACTGTTCAGTCTGCAGGCCAACGCTCTATCCACTGAGCCAAACTGGCTAGAGCAATATTAAACAATTCTGATTCCTGATGTCCGGGCCTCCAAGATTCTGATGTCTGGGCCTCCAAGATTCTGATGTCTGGACCTGACAGGTTTTTAATCTCCCCAGATGATTCCAATCTTGAGAACAAACTGACCTCTAAAAGGTTTTAGATGCTAAGACTCTCACCTTGTCTGAAAGGTCCATTGAAGGCAGAAGTGACTGAGTTTCATTGGCTGGATTCTATTATCCTTTCAGTTCGTAACCAGACTCTTTTTCATTCACATAGAACTGATAGATGCTCCCTTCCCCAAACTGGTGGGTGGAGTATGATGTAACCTTCGGCCTGGACACACCTGAGTACCTAACCAGGCACCTCATATGGACTATACATTGAACCACCAATCACCCCCTAATCCTGATCACAGCACTAATCCTAATAGCACTAATCCCTGAAGCAGTAGGCCCCCACTGCTGATTTCTCAATAGAAACACTTCAGAACAAAAGAGAGTGGCATAAAGTATACCAAGGAATAAAACCCACAGGACTGAGTCCAAGACTACTCTATCCAGCCAGACTATCATTCAAAACTGACACACGCCTTGGCTAGTCTGGTGCCACCCACTTGCCAGCCCCCACACGAAACAAAAGGAACACACTATTCCATTGGACACTAGAAAGGTGAAGGGAGTGGTTATAAAGTTAAGCCTCGGACTGACCTGCTAGCAAAGCCTCAAACAAGTCCCAGCTTAGAGGGCACAGCCCTCTTAGCATAATTAAGCTTGACCTTAGGACACTCCCTAAATCCTTTCCCGGTAACTAATGGACTGTGGGAAGTGCAGCAAGTGCTGCCAAAACAAGTGAAACTCCCATGAACATTGTAACTATGATGACCACTACCTTGTTTACCTCTGACTATGAAATAAAGCTCAGCTTGCCCTCTGATCTTTTCTGTGGTCTCAGCCAGGCATAGAAGATTCACCTAGACCAGTTTATTCTCTGTCTGTCTTTTCTTCATCCTTCGATGGTCCCCCTCAGTCTTGTTGAACCCTTAGTTGCACTGGCACAGGACAGAGAGGCACATGAAATTGTTCACACTCATGGGACACATAAGAACATCTATGTAGGTAGTGGATGGGCATAGAGATCTATGTAGACATGGAAGGGCCACATAGGAATGTCTCCATGAGTCACTGAAAGGTAATATGTATCCACAAAGGGCTCTAAGGGGGCACATGGTTTCTTGTGGGACACTCAGGGAGAAGGGCTTGGTGGCCAAGGGGCTAAGAAAATGCCCCCATGACACTCCTTAACTAGAACTGAGGGCACCAAGAAGAAAAAGGAAGGCTGGGGAGAGCCACCTGAGATAATTCTTGCTCCTATGTCACTGTACAAACTACAGATAAGGTTCCTGTGTTTGTGAGCTCCTACAAATGAAGGTTCTTGTTTTATGTATCATTGTAGCCTTAGGATCTATCACAGAGCTGGTCCACAGTGTGTACTCAATGCAGAGAGTAACCCGACAGTGTATTGATGTTTATTTATGATTTATTGATGTTTATTTGCTTTTCTGCCATTTTCTAGGCAGAAAACATTTGCATTTTGTTACTTTAGTTTTCTTATTAACCAAGCAATAGGATTTACTAAGAGGTCTTTAAGATCCCTAGCAACCCAATCATTTTATGATTCTACTAGAGGCCAGGTGTTGCTTTTGGTAGTCATAGAGAGAGCCATTAATAACTACAAACACATGAAGATACCACCAACCAGTATCTCGTGTAGGAAGAAAAACCTCCAAGATGACTAAGTTGGGCATTGAGGGTAGAAAATTCAGCAGGAAATTGGTTTGTGTGACTTTTGATGAAAATAGCATTACGGGGGAGAGCTAGAGCTCTCCCAGATGAGTGGGTGCATCTGATATGCAAATGCACCCACTCACCTGGTGGGTGCACTTGCATATCAGACACTGTGGGTGTTTTCAATAAGATTTGCTTCCTTGTCATGTTTGGGTGGGGTGTGATAGAGATGGGGCAGAAGCTGACACAACCCCCATACCAGCTCTTGGGGCTGCTGTGAATCCAGCAGAAATTGAGATGAGCTCAGAAAAGAGAGGGAATCAGGGAGCAAGAGGCACTATGAATCCAGAAGTGGCATCTTCACACTAATTTTTTTTTAAATGTGTTAAACAGCAATATGTATCTTTAGAAATAAAAACAGAAGCAGAAGCTGAAACTGGTTTGGCTCAGTGGATAGTGTCAGTCTGCGGACTGAAAGGTCCAGTTTCGATTCCCGTCAAGGGCATGTACCTTGGTTGCGGGCACATCCCCAGTAGGGGGCGTGCAAGAGGCAGCTGATCGATGTTTCTCTCTCATCGATGTTTCTAACTCTCTAACCCCCTCTCTTTCTCTCTGTAAAAAAAAAACAAAACAAAAAAACCCCAAACAAACAAACAAACAAACAAAAACAGAAGCAGAAGCAGTGACAATGAAGCTATTAGACTTTCTGAGGAAGTAGTTCTGAGCTGGGCCTTCCCCACCCAGCAGCTGGTGCAGGCCCACCCAGCCCTGGACCCCATGCTGGCACTCCTGTGGGAAACCTGAAGACAGTGCATGCCCCTGCTGCACTGTCTGCAGCCCCCTTGTCTCACCATCTAAGAGATGGTTTCTTGTACAGCAGAAAAGCCACAGACTATGAGAGTAAGAAGACATCAAGTGGCCCTGTACCACTGTGTAGGCATGGTCATGTTTATCATGCATAATAAACAAGTTTGGTCATGCATCTCAGAAAGAGATCTTATGAGCTGTGAGCTCTTGAGCAGGCCAGTTAACATGTCTGACCCAGGCTTGTCTTCTGTAAAGTTGGGGTTCTAACTATGTGGCCTTTGGAGTGGAACTGAGGAGGCAAATGAGATGTGAGTGAATTTTCCTCCCCCTCCTTCAGGCCTTTGCCATTAGACCTTTAGTCCAGAACCCTGAGAGAATGATATAAACAAGGACCAGAAAGTTTACTTGATGGGAGGAGAAAGAAAGCAATTCAAGCGTAAAGACTGTTCTATCATTTTCCCTATACTTGTAGCATAATGCCTCCTTTCTCTTACCCTTTGTACCTTTTGCCCTTTGTTTTCAGGGAAACTGTGATACTGCATTTTATTATAGGCTGGACTTTCCAATAGGACTACTCCCTAACTAGGCTGATTGCTTATTATTTCCTAGTGCTGTGAGTTCCTGAAACTTAGTAAGCAGTACAAAAGAAGGGAGAGGGAGGAGAGAGAGAGACTGGCAGGAGTTCCATGAAATGGTGTGGAAAGGAAATGAGCATAAGTGGATGCCTGAAGGGCTTCCTGGAAGAGGCAGTGCCTCATTGGCAGACACCAGCACTGAAGGACAAGCCTGAAATATTTCAGTCAGAAATTGGAATAGTACTGGAGAAGGTGAGGAGTTCCCATAACTTACCCCTATGACAATTCAGCCTACCCAGGTCCTGGATACCATTACTGGTCAGTGTTCCAGACACATCTGGGGAAGAACCCTAGCTCAGAAAGTTCATTTTTAAGCTGCTGATATCCCTATCAGTGTAGGAAGTCTGGGGTTAGCCTGGCTTCTCAGTACTTTAGCCCCTGCCCCTTTCCTGTGCTATGAGGATTAACCCTTGAGCACCTGCCACACAGGCTGTGAGATGTTTGAGGGCAGATACCTTCTGAATTTATCTCAGTAACTCAACATCTCGGTGTTAAGCTGGCACTTATGAAATATTTATAAAATTTTTCAGATTCACCAATGCTCTTCCTATGTTTCAGTGGGTTTTGCTCCTTTCTTGCTCCTTTCTTCAGGAAAGAACACATTGTCTTCCTGTGCAGAGCTACCTCATCCATGCTCCCACACAAGTAGAATTTTAACTAAAAAATGAATACAAACTAAGAAAGTAACCAAAATGTAAGTCCTGTACCACTCACAAAGCTACAGAAGTAAAAATGCAAAGTTCAGAGTCCCACCCACAACGACTTCTGTCTTGATTTTAAAGGGAGTATTGTCTAAAAGGGAAACTCCCACCCCAAATGCTATAATAGATTTACTTTTCCTTTCTAATCTAAACTACAGCTACACAATCTCCACTTGTCTCCAAAACATCATTCGCCTCACACCTGCCAGAATGATTATCATCAATTAGTCAGCAAACAAGTGCTAGTGGAATGTGAAGAGAAGGGAGCCTTTGTGTGCTATTGGTGGGAATGCAGACTGGTGCAGCCACTGTGGAAAACAGTATGAAATTTCCTCAGAAAATTAAAAATGGAACTGCTATTTCACTCAGCAATTCCACCTCTGGGAACTTATCCTAAGAATCTCCAAGCACCAATCAGAATGAATATATGCACCCCTATGTTCACAGCAGCATTATTTACAACTAGAGGCCTGGTGCACGAATTCGTGCATGGATAGGGTTCCTTGGCCTGGCCAGCGATCGGGGTCAATCAGGGCCATTTCACCCAGTCCCAATTGGGGCTAATCAGGGCTGGCCGGCCAGAGGGTGGGACCATAGGAGATTGGCCTGCCATGGGAGGTTGGCTGTGGAAGTGCACTAACCACCAGGGGACAGCTCCTGCATTGAGCATTTGCCCCTGGTGGTCAGTGCACATAATAGTGACCAGTCAACAGGTCGTTTGGTCAACTGGTCATAACGATCGCATAGGCTTTTATATATATAGACTAGAGGCCCGGTGCACAGAGGGTAGTGTGTCCCTCAGCCCAGCCTGTACTTTCTCCAATCTGGGACCTCTTGAGGGATGTCCGACTGCCCATTAGGCCTGATCCTACCCTTAAGGGGATCTGGCCTAAATGGACAGTCAGACATCCCTCTCACAATCTAGGACTGCTGACTCCCAACTGCTTGCCTGCCTGCCTTCCTGATTGCCCCTAACCACTTCAGCCTGCCAGCCTGATCACCCCCTAACCACTCCCATGCCAGTCTAATTGATGCCTAACTGCTCCCCTGCCAGCCTGATTGCCCCTAACTGCCCTCCCTTACAGGCCTGGTCACACCTAACTGCCCTCCCCTACAGGCCTGGTCTCCCCTGCCAACTGTTCTCCCCTTCAGGCCTGGGTTCCCCCAAACTGCCTTTCCCTGCATCCCTGGTTGGCCCCAACTTTCCTCCTCTGCTGGCCTGGTCAACCCTAACTGCCCTCCCCTTCAGGCTTGATTGCCCCCAACTGCCCTCCCTTGCAGACCTGGTCCCTCCCAACTGCATTGCACTGCCAGACATCTTGTGGTGGCCATCTTGTGTCCACATGGGAGAAGCCATCTTTGACCACATGGGGGTGGCCATCTTGTGTGTTTAAGTGACAGTCAATTTGCATATTACTCTTTTCTTAGATAGTATAGAGGCCTGATACATGGGTGGGGTCCGGCTGGTTTGCCCTGAAGGGTGTCTCAGATCAGGGTTAGGGTTCCCTTGGGGTATGGGACAGCCTGGGCAAGGGGCCTGTGGTATTTTGTAGGCCGGCTATGCCACACCTCCCTCCCCTCCATACTCCAAGCAGAGGCCCTGGTATCTGGGATTTATTTATCTTCTATAATTGAAACTTTGTAGCCTTGAGCGAAGGCCAGGGCAGGAAGGCTATGGGTGGGAAGCTTGGCTTCCTCCAACCCAAGCCTCTAGCTCTGTGGCTGCCGCCATTTTTGTTGGAATTTATTTATCTTCTATAATTAAAATTTGTAGCCTTGAGCAGAGGCCAGGGCTGGTCAGGGTGCGTAACCCAGGGTAACCAAGCCCCCTGCTCTCTCCATGGCCACAGTCATCTTGGTTGGGTTGATTTGCATACTCACTCTTGATTGGCTGATGGATATGGCTTGTTGGTGTAATGGAGGTATGGACAATTTGCATGTTTCTCTTTTATTAGTCTAGATAGCCAAGATCTGGAAACAGCCCAAGTGCCCATCAGTAGATGAATGGTACATTGACACAGTGAAATATTATTCATCCATAAAACAGAAGGAAATCTTACCTTTTGTGACAGCTTGGATGGACCTGGAGATTATTATGCTAAATGAATTAAGGCAGTCAGAGAAAGACAAGTACTATATGATCTCACCTATATGTGGAATCTAATTAACAAAATAGAAATAAAGGGATACATACGTCAAACAGATTGACACATTTCAGAAGGGATGGAGAAAAAAGGGACTGGATGAAAGGTGAAGGGATTAGCCAGAAAACATATATACATAACCCATAGCCACAGATAACAGTTTGGTGATGTCCATAGGGAAGGGGGAGCACTGGGTGGAAGTGGGCAAAGGGGGAGGAAATGGGGACATCTGTTACAGTGTCAACAATAAAAATAAAGTTAAAACACACACACACACACCAGTATCCTGGGCTAAAGGATATTTTTACCACAAAGAAATGTGAGAACATCAGAATTTTTATATGGTCGTTGTATCTTGACACCTTGTTGACTGGTACCTTAAAAGCTTTTAGATCATTTCTTTTGAACACAGAGAAAAAATAGGGCTGTGTAATTGGTCAGTTAATAAAGGCACATGATCAGTTTGCATCTCCATTATCTAACTAATGGAGTATACAATGTCTGATTGGAACTAAACTAAGATTAATCGGTCTGACAAGATGTATTCATTGGAAGCTCCAAAAAGTTGTTTCGCTTATCCCCTTGACTGAATTGGATCATTGTCCCTTTTCTTTTGGGTTTTGGAAGCTGGAAGTTGTTTCATCAATTCCCAATAGGTTTCTTGCATTTTCTTTTCCTGGTCCTCACTCTGACAAGGCTTTTCTACTGCTCTTCACAGGGGTCAGTTGCTTTTGCTCACCAAAATCACTCAGTAAGGAATGATGCAGAGGTGGGAGAAGGGAGATGGAAGGGAAGTGCCTGGAATATAATGACTACACAATGACAATGCAAATGTCTTCATTCTCCAAAGTGAACTTAACTAAAAGTCTTTAGGCTCAGTTTTCTCATCTGTAAAGTGGGAATAGCACTCATATTTATGTCACATCCTATCTAATAAAAGAGTATTATTCAAATTAACCATCACTCCACTACACCACAAACCACTCCCACAAGCCAATCAGGAGCAAGTATGTAAATAAACCCAACCAAGATGGCTGCAGCCACAGAGAGAGCAGGAAGGAGGCTTGGGTTTCCCTGGCAATGGAGGAAGCCAAGCTTTCCACACAACCTGGCCAGCCCAGGCCTCCATTTAAGGCTACAAAGTTTCAATTATAGAAGATAAATAAATCCCAACAGAAATGGCGGTAGCCACAGAGCTAGAGAGAGCAGGAGGATAGGTTTGTTCTGGCGATGGAGGAAGCCACGTTTTTGCAGCTCTGGCCTGCCTTGGCCTCCACTTAAGGCTACAAAGTTTCAATTATAGAAGATAAATAAATTCCAACAGAAATAGTTGCCACCATGAAGCTAGTAGAAGCTTGGTTCCACTCTAGGCTATAAAATTTCAATTGTAGAAGGTAAATAAATCCCAGATACCAGGGCCTCCTCTTGGGTCTCCAGGAGTGTGGCCAGCCCGCAAACCACCACAGGCCCCTCACTTAGGCTGCCCTATGCCCCAAGGGAACCCTCATCCTGATCTAGGACACCCTTCAGGGCAAACCAACTGGCCCCACCCATGTACCAGGCCTCTATCCTATCTAATAAAAGAGTAGTATGCAAATTTGACCACATAGGGTCATCCATCACACAAGATGGCTGACCCTATGTGGTCAAAGATCCTGCCCCCATGTGGACACAAAGTGGCCACCACAAGATGGCTAGCAGGGGAAGACAATTAGGAGGGACCAGGTCTGCAAGGGAGGGCAATTGGAGACGATCAAGCCTGCAGGGAGGGCAATTAGGGGTGACCAGTTCAGCAGAGGAGGAAATTTGGGGGCAAACAGGCTGGCAGGGAGCAGTTAGACATCAATCAGGCTGGCAGGGGAGTAGTTAGGGGGTGATCAAGGCTGGCAGGCAGAAGCAGTTAAGGGCCAGCAGTCCTGGATTGTGAGAGGGATGTCTGACTGCCCGTTTAGGCCAGATCCCTGTAAGGGTAGGATCTGGCCTAAACAGGCAGTTGAGGGGTCCCAGATTAGAGAGGGTGCAGGCTGAGCTGAAAGACACCCCTTCCCCATGCACAAATTTCGTGCACTGGGTCTCCAGTTTATTTATAAGATGCTAACATTTTTAAGATTTAAAAATTTCAGCAACTTTACATTTTATTTATTTCTCAAAGAAGGCTTAGATTATGTGAATAGTGAGATCAATTGTCCTTGAATCACATCCAATATCTACATCCCCAACAGTCCATCTGTGGTTTGTTATCATAGGGTTAATAATCAGTGAAAAAGCCTACGTTGAGTTTCAAAGCTCAGTCTAAAAGTTTGTTTGGCCTCTCACTTTTGGTGTAGCCTTGTACCTGGATCCTTCTGGGTTAGCGACCTCTTGAGCTTTCAACTTTTTGAAGGCAATCTGGTCTGTTTGTGAAAGAAGGCCAAAGATTTTGAATCACAAGGGCCTGCATGTGCCCTGACTGGGAATCTAACCAGTGACCACCTGATTCATAAGTCAACTTGCAACCACTGAGCAAGCGGGTTGGGCGGGCTGTAGTTCATCTTTCTTTCTTTTCTTTTCTTTTTTTTTTTAATATATTTTATTGATTTTATACAGAGAGGAAGGGAGAGAGATAGAGAGTTAGAAACATCGATGAGAGTCATCGATCAGCTGCCTCTTGCCCGCAACCAAGGTACATGCCCTTGACCGGAATCAAACCCGGGACCCTTCAGTCCCCAAGCCGACGCTCTATCCACTGAGCCATACCGGTCCCGGCTGTAGTTCATCTTTCAATGAAAGCAAGTTGGAGTAAGTTTCTATAACATCTGAGTATGACTTTTATTGCTTTTCAGCTATCCCCTTCTAAATCAGATAAATTAGTCTCTTTTAAAAGAATTATGTTGATTGTCAAGATTACTGGAATTTGATGAGCATATCATCCATGCACATAATACAGTTACTGTAAAATCAAATAGTTCCTACGTTTAGTAGTGAAATAGCTCTAGGCATGGGGGGAAAAAACATTTCTTTCAACAATACCAAGACTAACCCATTACTGAAGAGTGCTTTTTCTGAAAAGACAGAAATGATCAATTTACCAGTTCAGTGGGGAAAAAATAAAATTCTATATGAATAGGAAAAAATAAAATTCTATATGAATAGTACTGAGGAGTAAAACCTGCCAAGTTATTACTGTATTTTGTTTCATTAATGAAAAAATAAACACTAATTTCTGTTTCTAAATCAAAGTTCCATATTTTATTCACAGTATTTTTAGAATTGATCATGTCCACTTTGACACGTTTGCATTTCAATTAAAATTGGATGTCATAAGACTACCTGTTTGCCCTAGCTGGTTTGGCTCAGTGGATAGAGCGTCAATCTGCAGACTAAAGGGTCCCGGGTTTGATTCCAGCCAAGGACACATGCCCAGGTTGCAGGCTTGATGGGGCATGCAGGAAGCAGCCAATCAATGATTCCCTCTCATCATTGATGTTTCTATCTCTCTCTCCCTCTCCCTTCTTCTCTGAAATCAATAAAAATACATTACCAAAAAAAAAGTTAAAAAAATAATTTTTTTTAAAATACTACCTGTTTTATGACACAAAAACAATTCTTGTTAAACAAGCAATGGGGACACACATTTGTTTTCACTGGAAGGTGTATTTACAATAAAGCTAATCAGCTTGTTTCTCCACTGACTGAAGACAAGGGTTATTGGTGGTGGCAAGATCCTTCTTAAACTTACTGAATATAATCCCCTAAGTTGACTAAATGAAAAAAGGAAGAGAGTAAAGGAAAGGAGTGAACAAAGACCACACCATAGCTTTAACCTTGGTTACTAGAGGGAGACAGCAATATTGAGAAAGGGTTAGGAAGAGAAGAAATTGTTGATATGTTTTCCAGTGCTGGCCTATGTGGTTCAGTTGGTCGGAGGATCGTCTAGTGCAGTGTTTCCCAAAGTGTGGTATGCATATCCCCAGGGGTACGGGAAGAGTTTGGTGGGGGTACACGTTGCACCGGAGTTTGGTAGGGATATGCACTGCACCGTGCTTAGCTGCGCCTAATTCTACTTTCTCATGAGTAAGAGGGGTACTCAGCATTACGAAAATTATAGAAGGGGTACACATATATCAAAAGTTTGGGAAACACTGCTAGTGCACCGAAGAGTCTCAGGTTTGATTCCCATCAGGGCACATACCCAGATTGCAGGGTCAGTCCTGGGAGTATAGGAGGCAACTGATGGATGTTTCTCACATCAATGTTTCTCTCTCTCTCTCTCTCTCTCTCTCTCTCTCTCTCTCTCTCTCTCTCTTTCTCTCTCTCTGTCTCTCCTTCTCTCCCTCTACCTCTACCTTACCCTCTCCTTCTCCCTCTCCCTCTCCCTCTCTCAGTATTTTTAAAAAAATTCTTGGGTGAGGATTTAAATAAATAAATAAATAAATAAATAAAATTTTCCATTTTCATTTCTCCTAGAAAACTTATAGTTAACTAGAGGCTCAGAGCATGAATTTGTGCATGTGTGGGATCCAGCTGGCCCATCTCCTGGTCGAACTCCCTGTCAAACTCCTGATCGAGGGGACAATTTGTAGCTTTTTATTATATAGGATGATTTCATGTAAAGTGACATTTTAACTTCAGAATGGTTCTATTAAAAAACGTATGTGTCGAGCGGTTTGGCTCAGTGGTAGAGCATTGGTCTGCGGACTGAAAGGTCCCAGGTTTGACTCCAGTCAAAGGCATGTACATTGATTGTGGGCACATCCCTAGTAGGGGATGTGCAAGAGGCAGCTGGTTGATGTTTCTTATCGATGTTTCTAGCTCTCTATCCCTCTCCCTTCCTCTCTGTAAAAAATCAATAAAATATTAAACACACACACACACACAAAAACAAACAAACAAACAAAAAAAACCATATGTGTCAATTTGGAATTTAAGCACTTGGATGGATTCCCAGCCTTAGATGTTTTCCCAGAAAAGTAGGTCTCCTCCCACATAGGAGATCATAGGGAGATGATTATTTATGCATATTAAGAAACATGAGATGACAAGACCTGGCAGGACACGCGAGTTGCATATAAGGAGTCAGAATGTCAGAGTTCCTCAAATTTTTCTAATGTTTGTGCTGAAGGCTCTCTGGTATAATTTATTAGCTCCTGTTATTATAAGTAAACTTCTCATTACTAACTAAAAAGAATTAATATTATTAAATACTTACTAAGTGCCAGGCCCTTGCTAAACCCTGCATAGATCATTGTAACTTCAAACATCATGACAACCCTATGAGCTAAATCTTATCACTCCCATTTTACAGCTGAAAAAAATAATGTAATTGTCCCATGACACAGAATTTTGAAATGATGGCATTGGGTTCTGGGCAGTGTGGCTCTAGAAGCCGTGAGCCTCGGAGTGGGTCTGTGGATCAGTAACCTCAGACCTATTATAAGTGCAGTTTCTCAGGCTCCCAGCCTCTTATATCAGCATCTGCATTTTAATAAGATCTCGGAAGATTCATGTGCACAGTAAAGTTGAAGAAACTCTAGTAGCCGAAACCGGTTTGGCTCAATGGATAGAGCGCCGGCTTGGGGACTGAAGGGTCCCGGGTTCCATTCCCGTCAAGGGCATGTACCTTGGTTGCGGGCATATCCCCAGTAGGGGGTGTGCAAGAGGCAGCTGATTGATGACTCTCTCTCATCGATGTTTCTAACTCTCTATCTCTCTCCCTTCCTCTCTGTAAAAAAATCAATAAAATATATTTTTTAAAAAGAAAAAAAAGAAAAATCTGTGTCCTCAAGTGAATGCTGAGGGTAAATCTGCCTTGCCCTAAGTAGATGAGATAACTTTTGTAAGATTATCCAGCTAGACGGGTAAAACCCGATTTCCAGGCTTCGAGTTAGCTCTTCCTCCATGTCTATCAACAAGCGAATCTAGCCGAAACCGGTTTGGCTCAGTGGTAGAGCGTTGGTCTGCGGACTGAAAGGTCCCAGGTTCGATTCCAGTCAAGGGCATGTACATTGGTTGCGGGCACATCCCCGGTAGGGGGTGTGCAAGAGGCAGCAGACTGATGTTTCTTTCTCATCGATGTTTCTAGGTCTCTATTTCTCTCCTTTCCTCTCTGTAAAAAATCAATAAAATATATTTTTTTAAAAACACAAGTGAATCTAAAAATTAAGTGAAGTAAAAATCCAAGGAATAGAATAAACTGGTGAATATAATAGAATAGAATCAGGGGCATAGAATGGGAGTGGATTGATAATTCTCAGGGGGGAAAGGGTGTGGGGGGTATTGGAAGAGACTGGACAAAAATCTTACACCTATGGATGAAGACAGTGGGGGGGAAGGTAAAGGCAGAGGGTGGGGTGGGAACCGGGTAGAGGGGAGCTATGGGGGAAAAGAGGAGGAACAATTGTAATAATCCGAACAATAAAGATTTATTAAATTTTAAAAAAATCATATGTTGAAACCCAACTTCCAGTACTTTAGAATGGGTCTATTTTTGGAGAGAGACCTTTCATGAGTCCATTGATGTTAAATGAGGTTGTAAGGACAAGGCCCTAATGCAGTTGGGCTGATGTCTGTATAAGAAAAGAAAGGGCACCAGGTCTGGGTACACAGAGAGAAAATGCCTTGCGAGGACACATCTCCAAGCCAAAGAGAAAGGCCTCAGGGGAAACTGAACCTGCAAACACTTTTATGTGGGACTTCTAGCATCTAAAACTGTGAGGAAATCCATTTCTGTTGTGTAAGCCCCCTAGTGTGTGGTTCTGTATGGCTGCTTTAACAAATTAATACAATATCTATCGAGTCTCCTTTTCTGAGAAACCCCTATTGTTCTTTTGGATGTATTATTGTCTTAATTCTGTAAAAATATTCTGTCTGAAGCCTGTTGTCCCTAGAAAACAAAGCACATTCGCCTTGGCCTGGCTGTTTTTTGTCTCTGGCTGCTGCTCCCCCTGAGGCTGACTCAGGCAGAGAGCCTCTTCTCTAGTCCCCCTGTGCCCTCTGGGATCCTCTCATGAGTGCAGTGATGTTGTAAAAGTAGGGTCACCCAGTCCTGAGATGCAGCAAGATTGCAGTTGTTAAAGTCAACACGTTATTAAGTAAACATTAAAAATGTCAAGAATATTTTGGCCAGAATATCGTGTAGCCATGGTAGAAACTGATGTTGGTTTAGAAAATATGAGCAGAGAAGATGCTAACTTTTTAGGATTAAAATAATGACTGCATTTTTTTTTTTTAAGGCAGAGACTTCTGGATTGTCATTAGGGATATTTGCCTGAGGTTATGTGTATTATTATTATTATTATTATTATTATTATTGATTTGAGAGAGAGGGAAAGTGGGGGGGACAGAGAGAGAGGAAAGGGGAGAAAGAGAGACATCTATTTATTGTTCCACTTATTTAAGCATTCATTGGTTGATTCTTGCGTGTGCAAGCCCTGACCAGGGATGAAATCCACAACCTTGGTGTATGGGGACAATGTCCTAACCAACTGAGCTATCCCGCCAGGGTCATAGAGGTTTTCTTGTTTAATGTTTTAACCAGTTCAAATTCTTACTTGATATTCTCCACTTGACAATGAGTAAACGTGGTTCCATTTCCCGTCAGCATTTTGTAAAATGCAACTCATGGTTTTTCCCTGGGTCTTAGCTAAAAGGAAAAAGTGTTCTGTTGCAAGAAAATTACACAATCATCTGCCCGTCCCCTGCAACCTAAGGCACTTATTTCTATGTATTTACTTGTTACGGATTATTGCAGATTGCCACATGCCTGGCACTGTGCTCAGTGCTTTTTATGCCTTGCATTGTACTTATGAGATATGGGATAATCAATTTTACACACATATAAGAAATTTAGGATTAGAAAAGTTAAGTCATGATGTAACTAGTGAGTACTGGCTAAGCTAGGATTTGAGCACAGATCTGTCAGGGGCATTTAACTACCCTGTTTCCCCGAAAATAAGACAGTGTCTTCAATATTAATTTTTTCTCCCAAAGTTGTGCTAGGTCTCATGGCTTTCTTTGCACAGTAAGTCATGCAGGGTTCTCAAAACATTTTAAAAAATCTTTTACCATGTTTTTTTGTTGTTGTTTTTGTTTTTCTTTTTCTTTTTCTTTTTGAATTGGTGACGTAACTTGATAAACTTGTTTCCCCATAAAGCACACTCTGGAAAAATTTGAAAACTGGGGGGGGGGGGGGGGGGGGGGGGATGACTCAACTATATCAGTTTTAATTGGTGAAAAGAACCTTTTTACAGATGTAAAACCCTAATTCTAACACTAACCCAAATTCTACGCCTAAACTTTTTTTTCTTTTCTCTTCACCTTTCCTTCTTTTCTTAAAACAATTTTTTTATTGATTTTACATTTTATTTCAAAATAAACATTAATATTTCAAGAATAAAAGGATTTTACGTATAATAATACTACCAAAACTGTACTAACATAGTATGATATCACAAAAGTTGTAGGAAATATTAAAAATCTGCAAATAGCAGGATTACTTCTTTTTAAAAAATATATATATTTTATTGATTTTTACAGAGAGGAAGAGAGAGGGACAGAGAGTTAGAAACATCTATGAGAAACATTGGTCAGTTGCCTCCGGCACACCTGCTACTGGAAATGTGCTGGCAACCAAGGTACATGTCCTTGACCAGAATGGAACCTAGGACCTTTCAGTCTGCAGGCCAATGCTCTATCCGCTGAGCCTGATCATTTAGAGTAAGATTATTTTTATTACATTAGAGAATATTTTTTCCTTCTGGCTCTATTTTTATTCATCAGTTCATGTTGTTCATTGTATTTCACAAATGAGTGAGATCATATGATATTTATCTTTCTCCAACTTGCTTATTTTGGTTAGCATGATGCATTTAAAGTCTATTTTGTCAGATATGAGTATTGCTACTTCAGCTTTTTTTTTTTTCTCCTTTCCATTTGCATGAAAATTTTTTTCCATCCCTTCACTTTCATCCTGTGTGTCTTTTGTTTTGAGGTGGGTCTCTTAGACAGCATATAGTTTGGTCATGTTTTTGTATTCATTCATCTACCCTACACCTTTTGATTAGAGCATTTAATCCATTTATATCAGAGTTATTATTGAGATGAACTTATTTATAGCCATTTTAATTCTTTATGGCTAGGTTTCTCTCTCTGTTTCTTCTTCTCAGCAATCTTTTTAGCATTTCTTGTAATGCTGACTTTGGTGGTGATGAACTCCTTTAGCTTTTTTTTTATTTTTATTATTATTTTTATTTTTTTTTATTTTTGTCTGGGAAGCTCTTTATTTGACTATCTATTTTGAATTATAGCCTTGCTGGATATAGTAATCTTGGTCTCAGATCCTCGCTTTCCATTACCTTGAGTATTTCATGTCATTCCCTTCTGGCCTATAGAGTTTCTGATGAGAAATCAGATATTAGCCTTATGGGATCTCCTCTGTAGGTAACAGTTTTCTTTTCAACTGCTGCCTTTAAGACTCTCTCATTGTCTTTAATTTTGGGGATTTTAATTATGATGTGTCTGGGCATGGGTCTGTTTGGGTTCATTTTGTCTTGTTTAGGATCCTCTGTGCCTCCTGAACTTGTGTGACTTTTTCCTTTACCAAGTTAGGGAAGTTTTCTACCATTATTTCTTCAAACACCTTCTCTATTCCTTTCTCCCTTTCTGCCTCTTCTGACACACCTACTATTCTAATGTTGTTACATTTCACATTGTCCCACAGCACCCTTTAGCTGTCCTCCTGTTTTTTAATTGTCTTTTCTTTTTGGTTCTCTAATTGAGTGATATTTTCAACTCTGTCTTCTAATTCACTGATTTGATCCTCATCTTTCCCTAATCTGCTGTGTATTCCTTCCAATGTATTCTTCATTTGTCTTATGTCAGTCTTTATCTCAGACTGTTCTTTTTTCATAGTTACTATATCTTTTTTCATACTGTTGAGGATTTTTAACATCATTACTCAAAACTCTGTTTCAGATAAAGTTCTTATCTCTGCTTCACTTATCTCTTTTTCTGGGGAATTTACTAGTTCTTTTATTTGGGGGTTATTTCTTTGTTTCCTCATTTTGGTAGTCTGTTTGGATTTGTAACTATGGTTTATTAGGTAGATCCTCTATACCACACATGTCAAACACAAGGCCCGCAGGCCAAACCCGGCCCGCCAGGCCTTGCAATGTGGCCCGCACCACTCTGTCATCACTACACTCCGCTGCGTTCCATCACAATGACGCGCGGTGACATAGGAGGCTTGTGATCTCGCTGGCCGCCTCGCCAGCCGCCGTACCTGCTATCTATTACACATGCGCTTAGATAACAAGTCATGCAAGATTCAGGAGGTGTGACCTATAGTCCGACATCCGATGTGGTTGTGCGGGTGGCAGAGCAGAGGAGAGAGTGAGTGTGCGGGCATAAAAAATACACAGCAGAAGCTGCCAGTTCCTGGCATAAAGTGCAGGCATAAAAATTGCAACAGAATCTGCTATCTGTACCCAGCCAGGCATTTATTGACTGACTTTTTTTTCTCCACTCCATCTGCCAAATCAAGCTATCCCTGTGCAGTTTTCAACTTTTTCCTTCTAACACAGATTTCCAATAAACTACATCTTTTACTGCCAATATTGATCCCAAAATGTCCAGGAAAAGAAAAGTTGACGGTGAAGGCAGACAATTTAATGACAAATGGGAAAATGAATACATGTTTGTGCTTAGAGAGGGCAAACCAGTGTGTATATTGTGTTATGAGACAGTGTCAGTGATGAAAGAGTACAATATACGTCGTCATTTTGACACCAAACATAATGTTAAGTATGGCAAATATACTTTGGAAGAAAAGCATAAAATTGTTAAAGAACTAAAAGGCAAACTACAATCATAGCAGCAAATGTTTACAAAGGCTACAGCAAAAAATGGTGCTGCAGTGAAAGCAAGCTTTATAGTGGCTGAAGAAATTGCCCATACTTCAAGGTGTTTTTCAGAGGGTGCCTTTTTGAAGCAATGCATGCTAAAAGTGTGTGAGCAAGTATGCCCAGACCAGATACAGAGTTTTCAAAATGTCAGTTTGTCAAGAAACACCATTGCAGATAAGAGTTCAAGAACTCTCAGGAAATCTATCATCACAGCTGGCCGAACAGGCATGCAGTTATCTCGCTTTTTCACTTGCTATCGATGAAAGCACAGACAACACTGATACAGCGCAGCTGTCCATCTTTATACGTGCTACGAAGACCGACCTCTCTGTCACTGAGGAACTTTTGGATGTAGCTGCCATGCATGGGACGACAACTGGTAGAGATATATTTGAGGCTGTGGAGAAATCTATAAATAATTTTAAATTACCCTGGGAAAAGTTGGTGGGGCTAACTACCGATGGCGCACCTTCAATGTGCGGAGAAAAGAAAGGCTTGGTTGGACTAATGAAGGAAAGAATGCAAAAAAGTCACTGCCACACACCCTTGATTACTTATCATTGCATTATCCACCAAGAGGCTATGTGTGGAAAAGTTCTGGACATGAATGACATAATGACCACAGTCATTAAAACTATTAACTTTATATGGGCATGTGGCCTGAATCATCGCCAGTTCCAGCAGTTTTTACAGGAGGTGGGTGCAGAGCATGGAGACGTGCCATACCACACAGAAGTAAGATGGCTGAGCAAGAGCTTAGTCCTCAAAAGATTTTTGGAGAGGTGGGGAAAAAATGAAACAAATCATTACCCATTTTACAATTTGGCCACAGACTAGCTGTGGTGATGAAAACCAAGACACTATGATTTAATCTAGAATTCAATTAATAGCAGTCCTGTGTCACTAAAGAAAAGAAAAATAAGTATAGTATTATCTGCATTTACACATCAAGGAAGAACTAAAAGGTTTTCTTCTAAAGGTTATTTTTGATTTGTGAGCATCCAGGCCTCGCTTTTAAAATGAAGGAAAAAAATTAAGTTAAAAGATTAATGTTAAATTTTTTCCACAATAAAAAAAAAAACACAAAAAAACCTCAGGAAAAAGAAATGAGAGAGAGAGAGAGAGAGAGAGAGAGAGAGAGAGAGAGAGAGAGAGAGAGAGAGAGAGAGAGAGAAGGAGGGAGAGTATAGAGTTTGGAGGGTAGTATTGGATGGATTTGCTACCCTGCTCCTGGGTCCCCTAAAGCAGGAAAAGTTCCAAGAACAGACATTGCCTTGGGAGCCTTCTACTAGCATTCTCTCCTACTACCTGTGCCCTTTTCAAATTATTAGGCAATTTAGTTGTTTAACTATTTAGCAATGTTCTGATTCCCTTGGGTTTCTGGACTATATAACAGCTAACCAAAGAAAATGGCCAACCGAAGGAAATGAATACATCTTTCTTCACATTATGGCAAGGTGTATTCATTAAGTTAAATATTTGAAACTGAGAAACCGTTTGATAAACGGGAAGCTGCAACTAGAAAACTGCATGCCCCAGGAAGACTCACTGATCTCCGACAGATTTTCCAAAATGATACGTTTTCAGCAGAATGAATCATACGTGTTGGTATGATCTCTGGTCAAAGGAAGGTTGCTGTGGATAAAATAAATGTTGCTTTGCTTCTGCCATTATGATCGGTGAGCACGCCCCTGCATTCAGACTGGAGAGATGTTTACTGCTGGTGCCTACAACATGGATATGTGGCTCTGCTTTGAAGTCACACTCAGGTCACCTTTCATGCTATTGGGAACTTTGTTTTCCACACAAGGAATAAAGAACAAAATTACTTAATTGATATTAAATACAGGCCGTTATCTTTGGCATAATCACTTTTGATCTGAGTGAAATCTATAAAAAATTTAAATAAAAACTATATATGCATATAAATGTAAAATGGTGTTTTCAAGCAGAAAACACAAGGTTATGGCCATAATGTAGAAGACAGAGCAATAAAGTGGTAACCCAAAAGCAGGCACCAACTCCATATCTGGCTTGATTTATAGGGTTTTGGAGAAAATGACCAAATCTAAACTAGAGACAATAACAAATATGTATCCTACCTCCCCTACAGGGAGTATTGATGGAGGCTATTTTCACAATAATTGGTCTTTTTCACATTTACTTTGCCAAGTATTATGCATTATGCTAAGTGCATTGTATTTTATATCCCAACTATTCAGGAACCCTGAGTTCTTCTTTTATCTGTGTCCTTCCTTCCCCACTCCCTCCCTCATAAAAAAAAAAGTACATTAAAACTCAGTAATTTATCTAAAGTATGTGTGAATGACTTGAAATCAGAAGATTTTAAGAAAATAAAAGTTATTCTTCATCAGGAGTTCTAGGGCAGTGGTCAGCAAACCGCGGCTTGTGAGCCACATGTGGCTCTTTGGCCCCTTGAGTATGGCTCTTCCACAAAATACCACGTGCGGGCACGCACATACAATGCGATTGAAACTTCGTGGCCTATGTGCAGAAGTCAGTTTTCAACCTAGGCGAGTCTATTTTGAAGACGTGGCATTAGAACACTCAAGGGGCCAGAGAGCAGCATATGGTTTGCCGACCACTGTCCTAGGGCATTTGACTTTGGGTTGATGCTTCTTTCATGTGATGGTTTTACCTGACAACATCCAATGAAAAAGCTGAGAGGCTCACCTTTTCACATATTAAATAACTTTTTCCTGAGAAATGTTCAAAGTAGAATCATTGCTAAAATGTATAGTAATCCTTTATCTTGATTTGGGCACTTTTTCAGTTTATATAATACTTTCTCATATGTACTCTCTGCTGGAAGATTTTCTAGTATTTTCCACTTTTAGTTTATAACAAATATCTATTAGTTGTCTCCTTTGTAAGCCCTAATGAAGTAAACTGAAATGTAAAGAAGAAATATATAGAAATGAACGTCTACCACACCCCTCTAGCCTACTGGCCAAGTTAACATCATCAGTACAGAGACAAGTCAATATCTTGTGCCTCATGATGCACTGAAAACACAGCAACACTTTAGTGATTTTCCTGCCAAAGGTGAACAATCTGAATCTAATGGTGAGACAACATCAGACAAACCCAAATTGAGGAACATTCTGTTACAGAACAGGAAGAGTTCATCCACTCAGGGCTAATAGAACCAAACACTAGACACCAAGAATTGCCTAGAGAAACATTGGCTATTTTATTCATGAATGGTGTTGTCCAGGAGAGCAGAAAGCTAATGCTCAAAAGCCCAAACCCCCCAATGGTGTGTAGGCTACAGATTATATAGGGAAAAATCATAAGACTCTGGGTTAGGGCTTCCGGGTCATTCTGGGAGTTGATTGTCAGAGATGAGGAGAGGATAGAGTCATTTCTTCGCATCCTGAGGACAGTTCTGAGGTCTGTTCCGACATTCCTCTGTCCAGTCATAGGACAGTAGATAGGGAGTTGTTTCCCTTGAAGGCCTGGGAACAGAAACATAACCTAAATCAAGATGTTATCTTTAGCCTTCCATAGGTCCTGACCATGTGACCATTAGTCAGGTTCGAGATACTGTCTTCTGCTGCCTCAGGGGCTGCTGATGCTCCGGGGGAAAGGCTAGAGCTCTGAAGGTCAGGAGGAGAGAGAACGAGCTTAAAAGAAGAGATAAGAGAAGAGGAGAAGAGGGGAGAGGCAGAAAGGAAAAGGAGGGGAGGGGAGAGGAGAGGGGAGGGGAAAGTAGAGAGGATTCCTTAGAACTAGGATTTAAAGATAAATTTAATCAAAGTCCTAGGATCCTTGGTTTTAATTCTACAAAATAACTGGTCAGTACTCTTCAAAATGTTGATGTCATAAAACACAAAAAATCTAAGGAACAGTTCCACGGTATCAGAGACATAAAAGGTATGTCTAACATCTGAATGGCACCTGCTAGGGTTGTGCAGTTACAACCTGACCATACGCTGGCTTCTGAGACATGGTTTTCTTGTAACTAGGGGAGCCTGTGTGCAGAAATCTTTTGACACAGGAAGAGCTCTAGATAGAGGTGTCAAAGATGCGTCAGGAAGTCTGCGGACACTTCTGGGACCGGATGAGTGACCGAAGTGCCACTCAATGAAAAGCAAGCACAGAAGAGGCCGATTAAAATGGAGAAATAGCCTAAACTGGTTTGGTTCAGTGGATAGAGCATTGGTCTGAGAACTGAAGGGTCCCAGTTCGATTCTGGCCAAGGGCATATACCTTAGTTGCGGGCACATCCCCGGTGGGGGGTGTGCAGGAGGCAGTTGGTCAATGATTCTCTCTCATTGATGTTTCTAGCTATTTATCCCTCTCACTTCCTCTCTATGAAAAATCAATAAAATGTATATATTTTTTTTAAATGGAGAAATAATAAATTCAGTTTTGGATATATAGAGACACCTGCAGAAGGTCCAGCCAAAATGACTCCTTGGCAATTAGAGATCTCAGTCTAGAACCCAGGAGAGAGGCCTGGGCTGGAGATGTTTAGAGCATGAAGGAAGTAGGAGTAGGAGCAAGCCTTGCAGTCACGAGAGAGGCAGAAGAAGAGGAAGAGCACTTGGTATACACAGAGAAAATGGAGATCTGAGAGTTGTGGCTGGATTTGAAAGTAGGTTGGGAGAGAGTGCAGCGGGGGTGGCGAGAGAAGGTAGGGGGGAAGGAACAGTCGGTTACTGACCGCGCTGGTTTGCCGCCACCGCTGCCGCCATCATGCCAGCCATTCCAGTTTCAACGAGTGGCTGGCACGAGTGTTTCAATGCCTCTCGATACAATAAAACCACAAAAATTTTCTTAACAGTTTAAAAAAAAAGAAAAGAAAAGAAAAAGAAAGTAGGTTGGGAATTATATTTCTTGTTGCAGTTCCCAAACCAGCTCTCAGTGAAGGCTCCAGAATGCAAGACACGCCAATTTGGGAGCAGATTGGATCCAGCTTCATTCAACATTACTACCAGTTATCTGATAACAATAGAACCCAACTAGGCGCAGTTTACATTGACACATCATGATGAGAAGGTCAGCAATTCCAGGGGGAAGCTGCCATTGGTGAAGAAGTTATCTAGCCTTCCGTTCCAGAAAATCTAGCACAGCATCATGGCACAGGACCACCATCTCACGCCAGATAGCTGCATCCTCAGCATGGCTGTGGGCCAGCTTAAGGCTGATGAAGACCCCATCATGGGGTTCCACCAGATGTTCCTATTGAAGGACATCAATGATGATTGGGTTTGCACCAATGACAAGTTCAGGCTTGCCCTGCACATCTTCGGCTGACCTCCTCCAAACCAGGCACTCATGCTGTTTCCTCCTCCCTCCTCTTCCAGATACTATTCACACTCCTCCAGGTGTTCCAAATATCATACACAAACGAGCAGGACCGAGGTGGGGGCGGGCACAGTATGCTGCTGCTACCTAGGTATTGTGAATCAAAAGGTTGTCTTTTTTTTTTTTTTTAATCTACTGACAAGTTGCTCTAGTAACCCAAAGGAGTGAAGGAGAAAGCAGCTGCCTTACCATCCAGACATTGATTTGTTCAGATGTTTCAATGCCTCATGATACAATAAAACCACAAAAATTTTCTTAACAGTTTAAAAAAAAAGAAAAGAAAAGAAAAAGAAAGTAGGTTGGGAATTATACTTTTCATTGCAGTTCCCAAACCAGCTCTCAGTGAAGGGGCAATCTACACTAATAAAAGAGAAACATGCAAATTAGCCATCACTCTGCTATGCCAAGCCACACCCATCAGCCAATCAGAGTGACTATGCAAATTAACCCATCAAAGCTGGCAGGTAAATTTGCATACACAGGAGAGACAGGCAGTGCCATGGCCCACCCCTGGGGTCCAGGTCTATCTGTGGGGGAGGCCTGGCAGGCAGTGCCAGACACCATTGGCAAGGTACCAGTCAATCAGGGCCCTGAGAGACAGGGTGGGCAGCACCAGCCACCACCCCCATGGTCCGGGTCCATCACAGGCCCTGGGAAGGGCAATGGCCTGCCTAGCCACTCCTGCAGGGTCCTGGGAACATCACCGCCCCCAAGAGGAGTGGCTGGGCCTGCTTAGCCACTTCTGTGGGGCTCCAGGAACATCTCAGCTCAGGGGAGGAGCGGCTGGGCCTGCTTAGCCACTCCCATGGGGCCTTGGGAACATCGCAACCCAGGGAAGGCATGGCCGCCCACCTAGCCACTCAAGTGGGACCCTGGGAACATTGTAGGTGTGGGGTTGTTGAGACCCAGACAGGGCCTCTGGCCACAGATTCACAGCTTCGCGGAGACAGACTCTATCAGGCAGCCGGGTGGCCATGTGGGTGGGCCACAGGGTGCCCATTCAAGATGTGACACAGAGAGGAAGTGCAAGAGGAAATCCAGAGAATGGGATGTGGGGGTTCAAGATTGGAGGGGCTGGGCCGAGGGACACCCTCCCCAGTGGATGAATTTCATGCACTGGGCCTCTAGTAAAGAATAAAAATAAAAAGTGTCAGAAAAGTCATTGTTGTGCATGCAGATTTTCAGTCCCTACTTAGCCATATAAGAATGGCCCTTGAACTATAGCCAGTTCCTCAGTGGTTAGAGCATTAACCCTCAGACCAAAGGGTCAGAAGTTCCATTCCTGGTCAAGGGCATATACCATGGCGGCAGGTTCCCTAGTCCCAGTACAGATGTGTGCGGGAGGCAACCAATTGATATATCTTTCTCAGGTCAATGTCTCTTTCTCTCTCTTTTTCTCTCTCTCTCCTATCTCTCTTTCTTTCTCTATACTTTCTGCCCCCCTTCCACTATCTCTAAAAATCAATGAAAAAAATATTCTCAGGTAAAGATTTTTTTAAATGGGTCTTGTGTCTGGAGCACTTCCTAGAATTTTTTTTTTGAATAGTCTGAGGAGGGTAGATTTTAGTTTTTCTTTGAATGTTTGATAGAACTCCCATGTAAAGCTGTCCAGATCAGAGCTTTGTTTGCTGGAAGATTTTTGATTACTACTTCAATTTCTTCAGTAGTTATCAGCCTATTCAGGTGTTTTGATTCTTCCTGGTTGAGTTTGGGAGCTTGTATTTTTCTAAGAATATGTCCATTTCATCCAGGTTGTCCATTTTGTTAGAAAAGAGTTGTTCATAGTATTTTTTCATAGTCCTTTGTATTTCTGTGGGATAGGCTGTTACTTTCATTTCTCATTTGGTTGGATTACTTCTCTTAATGAAACCACAGAGAAACAAATAGTAAGCACTTAAAGGAAATGAAAAAAATTCTTCCTGGAATAGAATTTGAACTAAACTTTAAAAGTAATTAAACTTTGGAGAAAGCTTGCTTTTTCTTGGAAATTGAACTGCATAAGAACAAATCAGAAGGATCAAGAATAGTTACATAATTTTGGTGGACCAGAAGCATAGCTATAGATGAACCAGTCATGTAATTAATTTTACTTTATACTAAAACTAGAGGTCCAGTGCATGACATTTGTGCACTTGGGGGAGGGGTAGTGTCTCTCAGCCCAGCCTGTACCTTTTAGCAGTCTGGGAACCCTCAAGAGATGTTCGACTGATGGCTTAGGCCTGCTCCCACCACCGCCACTGCACTTGCCAGCCATCAGCCTGGCATGTGGCTGAGCGGCGCTCCCCTCACCCACAGTGGAAGTGCACTGACCACCAGGGGGCAGCTCCTGCACTGAGCGTCTGTCCCCTGGTGGTCAGTGTGCATCATAGTGACTGGTCATTCCACTGTTTGGTCGATTTGCATATTACCCTTTTATTATATAGGATAACACTGTTTCTTCTCAGTGGGATAAAGATTTTCAACACTACACTCAAGGGCTTATACAGTATATCTCAGTCATTCAAACTCCTCTTGTTGCTACAAAATAAGACTGAGTTGGTTTCACATTCCACAAGAGTAAATCATTCATTTATCAATGCAATATGGAAAGCAAAACCCGAATGCCATTTGTATTATTTGACTTCATTTCAAAAGCTGCCTTATGAGAAATTACCTGAAATGGACTTTTCCAGAATTCTTGAGGGACTTAAATTACCTCAAACATTTCCCCTCATTATGCAATAGGGACTAGATTTCTCTGCAATTCAGATGACCAAAGGTTTGACACATTGGCATATATGCCTGAGCATCATAACCTAAAATTCATTCTAGTCATGTGAAGGGGATTTTTTCCTCTCTTTCTCTTTCAGCCTCATCTGAATAAATAAGAAATTTTGGTGCCCTAGTCATTTTATTTTCTTTATTGATTTCAGAGAGGAAGGAAAAGGCAGAGAGAAATAGAAACATCATCAATGATGAGAGAGAATCATAGATTGGCTTCCTCCTGCATCCCCCTACTGGGGATCGAGCCCACAAGCCAGGCATGTGGCCTTGTCCAGAACTGAACCTGGGACCCTTCCGTTTGCAGACCGATTCTGCAGGCCCTATCCACTGAGTCAAACCAGCTAAGGCGATGCCCTAGTTATTTTTAATACACATGAAAATTCACACAAATCTGAAAATTCAAATAAATGTCTGGTTACTACCCAAAATTAGCATGTGGAGCACCAGTGACACAAACAAACTTTTAGAAACAAATGTTATATGGACAACCGTTGTTTTATGGGCTAGTAGCTACATCTACCAAGTGAAACAGCAGCTTGAATTTTTCTGAGAAAGGAGTATTCTTTCTTCTAATTATGGCTTATTCAGATGAGTCTAGAAGTAGCTAGGTAGAAAGGTAGGTAGGTAGGTAGAGATCTAACTGCATCTTTTTTTTTTTTTTTCCAGAGAGAGAAAGGAAGAGGGAGAGAGAGATAGAAACTTCAATGATGAGAGAGAATCATTGATCGTCTGCCTCGTGTACATCCCCTACTTGGGATTAAACCTTAAACGCAGGCCAAACCGTGATCCCCTGGTTCATGAGTCAATACTCAACCACTGACCACACCAGCCAAGCCTAACTGCATCTTTTAAGTATTTGGGTTTAGTCATATCTGAATCGAGTCTCATTTTTACACTTTTCCACTCTTTTGGCAGGAGATTCTCATTTTTTTATTAAGCCTGGGTTTACAATGGGTTTCTGAATGATTCAAAAGATTCTAGCTGCTCTAGAAGTTAGTGTGTGCAAATGAGGTTTCACATAAGACAGACCCTAAGTTATGGACTGCGAGACAGTACCTGTCAGGAGGCAGTGAAACTCTCCGGCCTGGCTGAGATGTGCTGATTCCTCATAGGTTCTAGCACAGCAGCTGGCTAACCTGTGCCCTTTAAAAAAGAAAAAATTAAAGCAGTTTTAGGTTCACAACAAAACTGAGCAGAAAGTAGAGAGAGTTCCCATATAGACCACTCGCTCCCTGTATACACAATGCCCCCCACTACCAATAGCGCCTCCCAGAACTGTTAGAACTGTTGCTGCATTGCTATATCCTTATCACCCAGAGTCTGTAGTTTACATCAGGATTCCCTCTTGCTGTGCCCACTCTATAGGTTTTGGCAAACAGTATCATACAGGATAGTTTCACTGCCTTAAAAATCCTCTGTTCTGCCTATTTATTCCTCCCACCCCATCCTCTCTAATCCACTGTTCTCTTCACTGTTTCTATAGATTTAATAAAGTGTTGTATAATTTGAACCATACAGGAAGTGGCCCTTTCAGACTGGCTTCTTTCACTTAGCAATATGCATTTAAGTTTCCGATATGTCCTTCGGTGGCTGTATAGCCCATTTCTTTTTAGAGCTGAATAACATCCACTGTGTGAATGCACCACAGTTTACTTATCCATTCACCTACTGAAGGGCATCTTGGTTACTTGCAGATTTTGAAAATTAGAAATAAAACTGCTATAAACATGCATGTGCAGGAGTCTGGGTGGATATAAGTTTTTCATTCATTTGGGTACATACCAAGGAGCATGACGGTTATGATACGAGTGTTTCGTTTGTAAGAAACTGCAAAGCTGGCCACCACAGATACTTTACCCCTTTGCCTTTCCACTGTCAGTGAGTGAGAGTTCCTGTTGTTCCTTAGCCACAGCCTCCCAATATTTGGTGCTTTCGGTGTTTTCGATTTAGATCAGTGGTTCTCGGCCTTCCTAATTCCACAACCCTTAAATACAGTTCCTCGTGTGGTAGTGACCCCCAACCATAAAATTATTTTCATTTCTACTCCATAACTGTAATTTTGCTACTGTTATGAATCGTAATGTAAATATCTGATCTGCAGGATGTCTTGGGCAACCCCTGTGAAAGGGTCGTTCGACCACCCAAGGGGTCGCGACCCATAGGTTGAGAACTGCTGATTTAGATCATTCTAATAGGTATGCAGTGGTACTTCGCTGTTATTTTAATTTGCAATCCCCTAATGACATTTAACAATTTTTCATATGTTTATTTGCTGTGTGTCTTCTTTGGTGAGCTGTCTATTCCGGTCTTTTGCCAATTTTCTAAGCAGGTTGTTTGTTTTTCTTATGTTGAGTTTTAAGAACTCTAAATTTTGGATAACAATCCTTTATCAGATATACCTTATACAAATACTTGAGGCCCGGTGCATGAAATACATGCATGGAGTGGGAGGGTATCCCTTAGTTCTGCATGCACCCTCTCCAATCTGGGACCCCTCAAAGGATGTCTGACTAGTTGGACACTCCTCTCACAATCCAGGATTGCTGGCTCTCAACTGCTCGCCTGCCTGCCTGCCTGATTGCCCCTAATTGCTTCTACCTGCGAGCCTGATCACCCCCTAATCACTCCCCTGCCAGCCTAATTGATGCTTAACTGCCCTTCCTTGCTGACCTGGTCACCCCTAACTGTCCTACCTTGTAGGCCTGTTTGCCCTCAACTGTCCTTTCCTGTTGGCCCAGTCACCCCTAACTTCCCGCCTTTGCTAGCCTGGTCACCCTTAATTGTCATCCCCTGCCAGCCTGGTCACCCCTAACTGCCCTTTCCTGCAGGTCTGGTCACCCCTAACTGCCGACTCTTGCAGGCCTGGTCCCCCCCAACTGTCCTTCCTGCTGGCCTGGTCTCCCCTAAATGCCCTCCCCTTCAGGCCTGATTGCCCCCAACTACCCTCCCCTGCAGGCCTTGTCCTTGCAACTGCCCTCTCCTGCAAGCTTGAGTTCCCCAAACTGTCTTTCCATGCTGGCCCGATCACCCCTAACTGCCTTCTCCTGCTAGCCTGATCGCCCATAACTGTTCTTCCCTGCTGGCCATCTGGCCATCTTGTGGTGGCCATCTTGTGTCCACATGGGGCAGCCATCTTTGACCACAATGGGGCAGCCATCTTGTGTGTTGGATATTACTATAATTTGCATATTACTCTTTTATTAGATAGTATCTTCTTCATTTTTTTTTAATCTCCCCACCTGTTTTAAAAATAAAACCAGAGCTCAACTTAGTACCAAGCCTTGATGGTGTTGGTTCTGTGGGGAAATATAAGGATATTAGGGTGTGTTGTCTACTTCCTACAAACTTCAGTGTAGCCACAGAGCCTTCCTGAAAGTTCAGCTTTTGTAAGAAAGATATATTTTGTCTATGGCCATAAATCCAATATGGTTGAATTGCAGATGGGCTTAAGCTTTGCAGAGTGAAAAAGCTAAATTCTCTGCCTCAAGCTAATGTTAGCAGAAGCAAAGGCTATGAAATATGGTTGAATATAAGATTGAGTGATTCTTCAGCCCCTACCACATCCCTTTGAGCTCTTTTTTTCACTGAAGATGACAATTACCCTCAATGTCGCAACCATTCTATGAAATGTAACATGGGGCAAGGAGGTGAACTGTCTCCAACCCAGGGTATGGCCAAGTTGGGTGTTGAAGACTTACAAGTGGATGAAGCACTAGAACCTGCTGTTATATGACAGAATTCCTCATATTTAGCTCTTGATCCAAGAACTACAACTAGCTCTAGCTGGTGTGGCTCAGTGATTGGAGCATTGGCCTATGGACTGAGGGTTAGATTCCGGTCAAGGGCATATATGTTCCTCTGTTGCAGGCTTGATCCCTGACCATAGTTGGGGCATATGCAGGAGGCAACCAATCTATGTGTCTCTCACATCGATGTTTCTCTTTCTGTCTCTCCCCCTCCCTTCCACTCTATCTAGAAATCAACAGGAAAATGTCCTTGGGTGAGAATTAACAACAACAACCAAGAACAACAACAACACACAACTAGTCAAGGTCTGTGGGGTTGAACAAGTATAACTAGACAAAGGCTAATAGACTTTAAGAAGAGGTCATTTGGACTGGGGTAAAATGAGAGTGACTGTTAAGTAAACGAAACTTAAGTTCTTTTCAACTGGCAATTTACAAGAAACCAGACATCCAGACATCCAGCACTTGGCAGGGAAACCCGGAAGGAATGTGCAATTAAAACTCACACCCAGTCACTCTTTCGTTACACGGAAAGTGAAAGCATCTCAGGGATACCCTTGTTTTACTTCAATCCTTTTCAGAATAAACTGACAATATTGAAGGCAAATTTTGCCAGCTAATTTAGGCATGCTTGGGCTGTTTGTCTCCCCACAAAACAGGAGAAGCTAAATCTTGACAAGATATGCAAAGCATTAAATTAAAAGAAGACAATCTTCCTACTCCCCTCCCTTGTTAGGCTAAAATGAGAAAGGAGTTCGTCAATACTAGTCCAGGGTTCAACTGCCTGTCTCTCATGCCCTCTGGATAAGAAAGGAACTTAAGGCAGTTGAGGTCCATGTGCATGAACTTTGTATGTTTCCTACAAGATTAACATCTTACAGAAGCAGCTTTTTCTGTTCAAGTTAGACCACATTCATCAGTGACCTCAAACTCAGTTTCGATTTCTCCCTCCCTTCCAAAAACAGGAAAGTAATAGATGAAATCTATGGGATATAAAAGTGAAACTCGTGAGCACAAACAGCAGTGTGGTGTTTGCCAAAAGGAAGGGGGTGAGGGAAGAAGGGAGTCCTAACATATGATGACAAGAGATTTGATTTTGGGTGGCGGGCACATGGTACAATATACAGATCTTATAACAGAGAAACCCACACCTGAAACCTATATGATCCTATTGACCAATGTCACCCCAATAAATTGAATTTTTTTAAGTTTCTAAAATAGGATGAATTAAAATTCTAAGCAAGGTTACAGGCAGAACTTCCTTTATTTTATTTTTTATTAAAGAGCCAGCCCTATGTGCACTTAGTGGTTATCTCGATGCTGGCCTTGAAAAACAATGCTGTTCTATCCAATTAAAAAAAAAATGCACCTGGCATGGTATTGAGATTGTGGGCATATCTGGTTTCTGGCCTGCAAGGTCAGACAGCTAAGTTTGTCTTCATCATCCTTCAAACAGGCTACAGCAAACTAGAAAGCAACATTTTATCTAGGAAGAACAGCAGAAAATTCCAAACAACAGTTTGTTGCAGAATGGGGGTTTTCCTTCTCAGAACCTTTAAAAATAACTACCTGCCCCTAAAGCAGCACAGTCGTGTAGGGTCCGCCTGTGTGTGGTACTCTTGCGGCTGCCCTAGCCAGTTCAATAAATTCTTATTTGCTTTTTTTAATAAATTTTCAGCGTCCGGTGGTCTTATTTTGAACCCAGGGTTCGACCCCACAACAAAAAGTAAATTTTGTTTAAAACTTTTAACTAAATAAATATATGGTTTTTACTTATATGTGGAATCTAATGAACAACATAAACAAACAAAATTGAAACCAGATACTAAGAACAGACTGGTGGTTACCAGAGGGGAAAGGGTTTGGGAAATTGGGTGAAAAGGGTGAAGGGATGAAGAGGTACAAGTTGGTAGTTATGAAATAGTCACAGGGATATAAACTATAGCATAGGGAACATAGTCAATAATCTATAATAATAAAAGCATAATATGCTGATTAGACCAGACATCCTTCCAGATGTCCTTCCGAACGACCTTTCAGATGAAGCCAAGGCTGCGAGTGCCAGAGGAAAGCTCAGGTCCCGGGTACTAGAGGGAAGCCAGTGCTGGCACCCGGGGGGAAGGAAGGCCTACTCATGCACGAATTTCATGCATAGGGCCTCTAGTATTCTAATAACTGTGTACAGTGCCAGGTGGGCACTGGGAATAGCAGGGGAATCTCTATTAAAAATATTGGTTTGTCTAAGCACTATAATGTACACCTGAAACTAATACAAAATAATATTGAGGGTAAACTGTAATGCAAAATAAAATAAGAATCGTGGAGGGAAGGCGGGAGAGGGTAAGTGGGAGGGTGGGAAGTAATCAACCAACGACTTTGTATGCATATATGCATGGCCCATGGACACAGACATTGGGGCTGTGAGGACCTGGGGCTAAGGCATGCTGGAAAGGAGGGAAAGGACAGGGTGGGGGAAAGACATATGTAATACTTTCAACAATAAAGAATTTTTTTATACATTTTATTGATTTTTTTTACAGAGAGGAAGGGAGAGGGATAGAGAGCTAGAAACATCAGTAAGAGAGAATCATCGATCAGCTGCCTCCTACACACCTCCCACCGGGGATGTGCCCGCAACAATGTACATGCCCTTGACCGAAATCAAACCTGGGACCTTTCAGTCCGCAGACCAACGCTCTATCACTGAGCCAAACCGGTTTCAGCAAAGAATTATTTTTTAAAAAAAGAAAGAAAATAAAATAAATAATACACCCTCACAGACATACTCAGAATAATATTTGACTAGTTAATTATATGTGCACCCCCGTGACCCAGTCAAGTTGACACATAAAATTAACTAACACAAGTTGTTTTAATAGGATCTCCCTCAAGATCCAAAACAATAAATGCACCTCTTACAGTTGAAGCTTAGTCTATAAAACTTACCTTCTTTGGGGAACAGTGAAGGGGCACATTATCAGATTTTGGAGTTAAATTGATCTGGTTTAAAATGCCCCATCTCAGACACTTTCTAGCTATTCGAACTTGGATAAGCAAATTAACTTCTTAATATCCTTAACCACAAAGCACGATTTGTCACAGTTTGTCAGGGAAACATATTTGTGATGTGCTCGTCACATATATAAGCATTTGATACATCATATCTATTATCATTAGTAATTCCCTCAGGATTTACATACACAGCATTGTTCCAAAAAATAATTATTTTTTTCCCTTTAGTACTTTAGTTAACAAAGAAAATTGTCTGTAGATGGAAGGTGAAGCAGGGTTGCTTGAATGTAGTGTTTTTAAGGTATTATATATTCAGTGTTCTTTTAAAATCACCAAAGTGTATCCGCAATTTTAAATACAGTTTTGAAAACCCAACCAGCCTGAGATATTAATACTGTATATGCCCCATGTCCCTCTGTGATGCGCTTTGATTTTGAGAGACGCTGAGTCTACACCGGGTGTCGGGATTATCAAACTTGGCAAAACAAGGACACAGGGGACGTCTTCACTGAGGGACAACAAATTGTTCCCTCTTGATTACAAAGTGTTCCCTATTAGGTCATGCCAATTTGGAGACTGATAAAAACGTGGTGTTGGGACTACTTGCAGGGCGTTTTAATTTGGCTGTATAGAACTTGATGTGCCTGTTTGGGGCATACATTCATTATGGCCCCAGTGAAAAGAACAAAAAATGCTGACCAGAGGGCAGATAGAACATTGTTTATCACATTATCCTGGCACCCCCTTCCATCTCAACAGAGCTGGACCAAATGATCCCAGCTTAATTATAATGGGCTTGGCTGTAAACCCAACCCTAGAAATGCATCTGGGGGATAATAGTCTCGGAAATGGCGTTGCAGCAGAGTCAGGCCTAAGTGAAGTTATGCGGCAGTGTTCGTTGCCTGTTGGCGATCTTTATTTCCTCTTCTTATACTGTTTTTCTTTTTTCTTTCTTTTTTTTCAGATCAACTTCCATTATATAAATCTTCCTTTTCTGCATTCTGTCTATAAAATCAGGAAAATAAAAATTACTTCCCAAGCTGAGTAAGGATTAAATAAGGTACCATCTATAGTGAACCAGTATTATCAACACTTTTAGCTGTTTCATAATGAGATCAATACCATTAACTTTTCCATTTCTCTCATAAGATTGTTAGCTTCTGAGGGCTTGGAGGTGCCTTGTGACTGGCACTGTGGCAGGCACTGAGGAGGATGGATGGATGGATGGATGGGTGGATGGATGGTAGACCATGGGAGAAGTGGAGAAGTAGATATTTTGAAACCCACTATTTTGCTGAATGTGTGATCCTTTACCCATTCTCTACTTGGATAGTCCTTATGACCATAGGTGAGAAGCACAGTTTTCTTCCTTCATTGACCAACAAATGGACAGTTTAGGTGAAGTTTTCATCCCGTTACTGTGGGAAAGAGAGTTTGCAAGCCCCCACCCCACCCCCCTTTTTTGGCCTACCATAAACCAAAGTTAGTGCTCTGAAGCAGGAAGTATGCAGGAAAAAAATCATTTGAACCTAAAATTCACCTTTAAAAGGAAAGGCTAGGAGTGTATTTTTAGTTAACTATTGTGCTTATAAATTCTGAGGCAAAACCACTAGGGCTCATTGTTGTAATAAAGCCACACCTATTATCTCTGCTGAGTGCCATCCTAAATTAAATGTCACCTCTGTTATTTTTTAAGTGTAATTACTGCAGAGAGCATAAAGAGCTAAAATGTGCCTGTGTGCACATGAAAACATCTATCTTCCTTTATTAACTGTGTTGCTAAATCCCAGGCTATAAAAGCACTCAATGTGGGGCGCTGTCTACAGACCCAGGAGCTGAGTGTCTTCTGTTTCTAGATCTATCTAGTCACCACCCATCACCCTTCCATCTTGCTGTGGGCCCATAGTGTCTAACCAATATGGACTGCATGACGGCCTCCCTCACTTCCAGTTCAGAACATGGAAAGGACAGGCAGGAGAATGGATGGCAGAAGGTGAATGAAGTCTAGGGAATTGATTCCCTTGGTTTATTCTCTGATGGCCCACCTAAGGACGGTGGATGCCGTGTTTTCTTCACAAAGCCACCCATCCCTGGAATGGAGGATCACTTTCTCCCTCCATATGACCAGGTCTAGAGAAAGAAACAGCTGTTTCCCTAGCCAGTTTGGCTCAGTGGATAGAGTGTCGGTTCTGAGTTCGATGCCAGTCAAGAGCACATGCTTGGGTTGCAGGCTCATTCCCCAGTAGGGACCGTGCAGGAGGCAGCTGATCAATGATTCCCTCTCATCATTGATGTTTCTATCTCCTCTTGCTTTCACTTCCTCTCTGAAATCAATAAAATAAATGGAAGAAAGGAAGGAAGGAAGGAAGGAAAAGGAAGGAAGGAAGGAAGGAAGGAAGGAAGGAAGGAAGGAAGGAAGGAAAGAGATTTGCTCAGTGCTTTAATGAACCACTGTATGTGTGCAAGCTCTTTCCTGCCAGGACCCGGACTGATAGACCTGTCGCGTAAGACCTGAATGGAAACCATCTTCTATTCATTTCTCTGAGTAATTCACTGACTACTATGGGACATTTTTATAGTTCTGATTATTTCATAAACATTTACATGTATTTTTTTCACCAGCCATATTTCTGAGGTAGGTGATCAACAGTAGTAGCATCTCAGAACACAAGGACCTTCACAACATGTTCAGCTTCAGCAGCAGTTGTGTCACCTGCAACCTTATAAATTATAAATTAAACCTTGTAAAAATATAAATTATTACCTGGTCAGGGTGACTCAGTGGTTAAGCATTGACCTATGAACCAGGAGATCACGGGTCAATCTCCTGTCAGAGCATATGCTTGGGTTGTGGGCTTGATTCCCACCCTGAAGAATTGGCAGGTAGGAAGCAGCCAATTGATGATGCCCTCTCATCATTGATGTTTCTATCTCTCCCTCTCCCTTCTTCTCAAATCAATAAAATGTATTTTTTTAAATTTTAAAACATATCTATTTAAATTATTGGGCCTCATCCCAGACCTACTGAATCAAAAATCTGGGGAGTAGGGCCAGCAATCTGCACAGCCATCTGTGTTTTTATCAAACCCTCCAAGGATCTAATACATGCTCAAATGTGAAAGCCACTAATGTGACATACTATGGTTACATACGTGTTTTAATCTAAAGGACCTCGTTCGCCATTCTCCCAACCCCCACTCCACTGCAAAGGACTTTCCCCCCAGGCTAGTAGTTCTCAGACAGGAGTACATTGACGCATCAGAATGATACATGAAGCTTGCTCAAAATCCCAATGCCCAGTCCCTATATTGGATTCACTCAACCCTCTCTTTTCTTGTCAGTATGTCAGGTCGTTGAGGTAACTATCTTCCTCATAGCTCACAGCCTCCACAGGATGGACGCTCTTCTTTTGGGTTTCTTGTCTATTCGGTGTGGTTTCTGACCATTCGGAGCTGAGCGGTTTCTAAACTTGAATTTCTGGTTTATCGCAATAACTTTGTGCAGTGACAGATGATTACTAGATATATTATGGTGATTACACTGTAAAGTATATAAATGTAGAATCACTATATTGCACACATGAATTATATTATTGTATGTGAACCATACTTTAATTTTTTTAAAGAAAATCACCACCAAAAAAAGAAAACAACAACAACAACAACAAAAACACATATATTCTTCCTGTTAAGACCAGGTAAAGGTAAAATATAATATCAAAGAAAATTAAAGTGAACTAAGGCTTTGCTACTAACTCAGTGTGGTCAGCAGACCAGCAGCACCTGGGAATCCCCAAACCCACTGGAGCCTACTGAATTAGAATGTCTAACAAAACCCCCAGGTGATTCATATGCTGGTTAACATTTGAGAAGCCCTGATTTCAGAGATGGTGAGTCATAGAAAGTCAGTAGTGAAAACTTTAACCTTACTCAGAATTGAGTTTTTGGAGATAAGAAGCAAGCCAAAAAATGCCTATCTGCTGAGAAAAGCTGGGTATTTGGGAAGATAAGAAGAAATTGGGCGCACAGGAAAAGAGCAAGTAGCCTGCATTCTTGAATGTTCTGTACCAAGATCCACCAGCCAGGGCCTACTTTCATTCTGCACCGCCCCCTGGTGGTCATTGCACGTCATAGCAAGTGATCTAACTCCAGGTTGCTTAAACTCCTGAGGGGACACTTTGCATAGTAGGCTTTTATAGAGAGAGATAATCCTTGGAGGCACAGAGTAGGGCAAACATCACCACTTTCATTGATTTGACATGTGTTTTGTGTGTGTATGTGTGTGTGTGTGTGTGTGTGTTTATTTCAGAGAGGAAGGGAGAGAGAGAGAGAGAAACATCAGTGATGAAAAAGAACCATTGATTGGCTGCCTCCTGCACACCCCCTACTTGGAATTGAGCCTGCAACCTGAGCATGTGCCCTTGGCCAGAATGGTACCTTTCAGTCTGCGGGTTGACAATATGTTCCACTGAGCCAAACCAGTCAAAATTAGGGCTGATTTGATATACAGATACACTGAGGTTTAAACTCCTGTCCTCAATTTTCATTGAGCTGCACCAAATAAGTAGTTATGTGACAGTTCTTGCTGTATTTGCTTTAAATAGTTGATGACATTTGCCTTTAAGTCTCATGTAGGGGTTTTCTTTTAGATTCAATGCTAGAGACAGATCATCACCCCTGAAAAACTCAAATGCCTCTTAATGATTGAATCACCGTTCACATTTTTAACTTTTTCCTTGACTCCCAGGATGCTGTGAATGAGAAAGGGGCTCTGTAATAAAGCTGACACGCTATCACAGTGCCACATGGTGACTCAGAGTAACCATACAGGATGGTCTGATCACAAATCCTTAACAGGGCAGGCCGTGCTGGGTAGTCATGTCCAAGGCTTATAGCTTCCTTAGCCAAAGCCTAAGTGAACCCTGCCCACTGTTTTTATGCATCTAGGAGAACATGCCTTTGCAATGTCAGAGTAATTTTCTTTTCTAGGGACCTCCATAAGCACTGGAGCACAAAATCACCAGAACATGCAATCAAAGATCCCCTCATTGTTATGTGGTTCCCTGCATGCCATTTTGATGTAAATTATAACTATCCTCTACCCACCAGTGTAAAAGAATTATGTGTCTATCATTTCATATTTTATCCAGTCCCAGAGGTTACCTTACTTGCTTTCTCCCACTTCCTTAATCTTCCACCAATGGATTTCATGTAACCCTCCTTATGTCTTCTCCTTTAATTCTAATATATAAAATAAACTGCAAAACTGCCCATCCCCAGAGCATTTTTTCAGTCCATTGAGGTTTGGTTCAGGGCATGTCCTCAAAATTTTGGCTCAAATGAACTCTTATAAAAACATTTCTAAGAAAAAAAGAAAGAAAAAACAACAACAACAAAAGAAACAAAATAAAATTTTATATATATATATGGCTAAGCAACCATCGCATCTGAAATGACCAAACAGACAACTGAACAGGCTATGTAGGGTGACCAGGCCAGCAGGGGGGTTAGTGAAGGGCAACCAAATGACTGAGCAGCAGGCTGTGTGGGGTGACCAGGCCAGAAGGGGAGGCAGTTGGGGGCAACCAGACTGGCAGTGGGGACAGTAAGGGGTGACCAGACCAGCAGAGTGAGGCAGTAAGGGGTGAGCAGTTAGGTGAGATTAGGCAGGCAGGCAGGTGAGCAGTTAGGAGCCAGTGGTACCAAATTGTGATTGAGCCTAAACTGGCAGTCAGACATCCCCCAAGGGGTCCAAAATTGGATAGGGTGCAGGCTGGGCTGAGGGGATGCCCCCCGTGCACGAATTTCGTGCACCAGGCCTCTAGTAAAAACAGTAAAAAAAAATATGCAAAACATTTCTATAGGCTGTATGTTCTTCTGTGGACAGTGCTTAGAGTCAAACCAGAAGTCAACCACAACTGGTTCTTCTTGTTGGCATAATATTGTTATTTTCCTTGACTATGAGCTCCTATTTCCATGTTACCATTTCATTCTATTTTTTTGTTCATTAATAAGCTGCTCCGAGTATTTTTGTGGAGTACAGATAAATGTAACATTTAGATAAATGCAACATTTAAATTGAGGAAATGAAGGCATCAATGAAAACTTACGTAAATTTACTGAGATATTTGCTGGCGCAGCTAGAACTAGAATTGTAGTTTCCTAAATTCTAGTTCATGTGATTTCCTCTGTTCCACATGAGCTGAATGTCAAGTTTTTTCCCCTTAACCATGGAACATATTATATTTGTTTTTAAAAGCATGGTAATCCTGCAGATGTTGCTGCCCATGTTGTTTGAATTGAAAATGTGCTTTAGCTTTTGAAGGCCACTGACTCTGCCTTACTTGTTGTTTTCAAAGCAAGTTTCTTTGCAAAAGGATCCACCCAGTGTTGAGTGCCTGTAAAATGCCAGCAAATACGAAGAAAGATGAAGGTCCTATAGTTTTTGCTGCACTAAGTGGGTTTTTTTAAATGCAGGACATCATTTTTTTTTTCTGTCAGCCTTTTCCCAAATGGATAGCAAATATCTACCATGAATAAAAACATATAAAAGAGAAAAAATGAGCAAAGCACTTTGGTGGGCAGACAGATGAGTCATGCTTTAAAAAAAAGACTAGCGTGAATCCTATTTTGTTTTATTTTGTTTTGTTTTGTTTTGTTTTGTTTTGTGAGTGTAGATCTTTCTCTTAGGTACTTACATGAGGATTTTAAAGTCTCTCTATTTTAAAAAATACCTAATTTAATTTATTCTGTGATGAAAATGCTTTTTATTGATCTTTCATAGAAATAAACTGGATGCTAATGGGAAACCTGTTTATTCCAGATGGAGTACAACAGTGGGTAGAGTGGCTAAATGCCATTTGCTATCAGAAGTGCCCTCTGCTGGCGATTGCCAGTAATTAAGAAAAAATATTCTATTGGCTTCAAAATTTGTTGGCCAAGTGAGGTTTTTAATGCATTGGTTTAAATACATATATATCTGAAGGGGGAAAATATCTGAGATTTTATCTTAAGAATAAAAATAAGCAAATATAGCCAAGACCGGTTTGGCTCAGTGGATAGAGCGTCGGCCTGCGGACTGAAAGGTCCCGGGTTCGATTCTGGGCAAGGGCATGTACCTTGGTTTCGGGCACATCCTCAGTAGGTGGTGTGCAAGAGGCAGCTGATCGATGATTCTCTCTCATCGTTGTTTCTAACTCTCTATCCCTCTCTCTTCCTCTCTGTGAAAAATCAATAAAATATATTTATTTTAAAATAAGCAAATATCACAGCTTCAGGCACAATATTACATGTCATAAAAAGAGCACTATGGCTTCATTGTGACAAGATAGCAGTTTTCAGCAAGGATTGATGAGTGCTTATTCCGTGAGAGGCTCTGTGGCAGGCATTGGGGTCACAGAGGTGATACTGATATGAGCCCACATCGGGAAGGGCACAGGACTTGAGATAAGAAAGCTACTCAGAAAGTAATTGCAATTGTTTGAGCAAGAAGGGACAAGAGACTCAACTAGAGCAGTGTGTCCAGAGGTGGAAAGAAGGGAAAGGATTTTGAAAAGTAGGAAGTAGAATTGATTAGACTAGGGCCATGGTCAGCAAACTACGGCTCGCGAGCCACATGCAGCGCTTTGGCCCCTCTTACACAAAATACCATGTGTGGGCGCGCATGTACAGTGCAATTGAAACTTCGTGGCCCATGCGCACAAGTTGGTTTTCGGCTCTCAAAAGAAATTTCAGTCGTTATACAGTTGGATAATGAGTTTGCTGACCACTGGGGGTTGATTAAGAGTTAGAAGACTGGGTTAGGAGGTAAGCTGTCATAGTTTTAGCTTGGGTAACTGGATAGGAGGTGGTAAAATAAGTGAAGCAGAGACTATAGAAGGCCATGACAGTGCAGGGGGAGAAGATAATGTATTCAGTTTGGGGCTTGTGGCAATGGTGGGGCTATAGGATGGCCCAGAAGAGAAGTCTTGGAGGCTGAATCTAAATCTTGGACAGGGGCCCCATTCACAGGTGCACTTTTAACTGCTATTGGTTACTGTCACGGACTCTTTCCAGTCCACTTTCTCTTCCATCACAATTCTCAAGTTAGATGGCTTTGGGGTGGGGTTAGGGTTGCGCGGGCGTAGGCATTTTTGTGAATCGGTCAAGGAAAAATTGAACTGGGAGTGTGTTTAGCTTGAGTTAAGTGGAGTATCTTCAGGTGTTTTCCAACTGCTTCAGTGAAGTTATTGATTTCCCCCAGCAGAGGAATGACTTCCAGGAACACTCCAGCCCACACTCTGCTGAAGTGGGGAGTCAGATGTATGGAAATACAAGCTAATTGTATTGTGTCCTGCACCAGAAGTGTGAAGGGAGGTGAAGGAAAAACAAGGTTATAAATGTGTGGGACCAGAAGTAACCTGGGGAAGATTCTTCAAATCTTCAGATATATTTAAACAAGGAAAGGATAGGATTTTGTTCTCATCAATAACTAGTCAGGAACTGCCATTTTTTTCCAGTAAGCTGTGGTGTCTATTTCACCATTCCTTGAATCTGGGCTGGTCCTGTGATTTGCTTTGACTAACAGAATATGGTGAAATGATGCTGGGTAATTTCGAATCTTGCATCTAAGATGATACACAACTTCTTGCTTTTGTATACTTTGAATGTTCCTTCTTGAAATTCAGATGCCATTTTTTTGTTTGTTTTTTAATGTATTTTATCAATTTTTTACAAAGAGGAAGAGAGAGGGATAGAGAGCTAGAAACATTGATGAGAGAGAAACATCAATCAGCTGTCTCCTGCACAACCCCCACTGGGGATGTGCCCGCAATGAAGATACATGCCCTTGACAGGAATCAAACCCGGGACCCTTCAGTCTGCAGGCTGATGCCAAACTGGTTCGGCCAGATGCCATGTTTTTAGAATTCCATTTCAGGAGAATAGGCCAGGTGGAGGACCAAGCCACTTTGCTCACAGCCAGACACAAAGTGCCAGTCACACAGTGAGCCTTTGTGGATGCTCCAGACCAGCGCTCTGGGAAATGGACCACAGGTCAACACTACAGTTAGCCGATGATCCACCAAACTAAGCCCCGGAAACCCAGAATCATGCAGTAACGAATGGCTATTGTTTTAACTTAGAAGTTCCGGAATATGTTTACTCAGCAATAGATAACCAAAACAACTGTTTTGTTTGGATTGAAAGAAAAACAAAATGAAGATAAAGGGGTTAAAAGGGAGATTCTTCTGGACAGATTTGACTCTATTTATAGCGCTAAGAAGGAATGAGTAGCCGAAACCGGTTTGGCTCAGTGGATAGAGCGTCGGCCTGCTGACTTAAAGGTCCCAGATTCAATTCTGGTCAAGGCCATGTACATTGGTTGTGGGCACATCCCCGGTGGGGGATGTGCAGGAGGCAGCTGATCGATGTTTCTCTCTCATCGATGTTTCTAGCTCTCTATCCCTCTTCCTTCCTCTCTGTGAAAAATCAATAAAAAAAAAATACATATATATATATATATATATATATATATATATATATATATATATATATATATATATGTTTGTTTGTTTTTTTAAAGAAGAATGAATGAGTAGAGTGAATGAATGAATCTAAATCTTGGGCAGGGGCCCCATTCACAGGTGCACACTTTTAACTTCTATTGGTCACAAGACAGAAGAATGTATTGAGAGTTAAAGATGCAGGAGAGAGGGGAGGTACTTCAGCAAGTCCTTGAATGAGATGTTGATGAATTGGATTAAGGACACAAATTGAAGTACTGGCTTTGTATAGAAGGCAGTAACTTCAGTGTATAAGCATAGCGGAAATGAAATCAGGAAGGGTGTGTTGCTTAGCTTAGTCAATCATTTATTTTAAAGTAAAACATTTAAAATAACTTTAATCTGTGATCAAGCAATACATGTTTATTATTTCTTTACTTCATAAACTTAACTAGAATAAAGAAAATATAATTTGATTTCCTATTAAAAATAACAAAAACAGAAAGAAGGAAAGACAACATTCTACAAGTAGTAGAACTTGCTTTCACTGTTTAAAATTTCTCAAAACTCTTTGATCTATAAACCAGGTGGTCACTCAATTCTTGGTCAGGACACATGCCCCGGTTACTGGCTGGATTCCCAGTAGGGGTCATGCAAGAGGCAGCCGATCAATGATTCCCTCTCATCACTGATTTTTTCTTTCTTTCTCTCCCTCTCCCTTCTTCTCTGAAATCAATAAAAATGTGTTTTAAAAAATTTCTCAAAATATTAATTTGACTTCTATAGAACAATTGTAGAATATGTTAGATAAATCATTCTTTTAGGGCAGTTTGCAACAGTTTATTTAACAAAGGAAAAACCTCAGTATCTGTTAATAAAAAATGCAGAAAGTACTTGAATTGTGGAAGGATAAAAAGAAAATATGCCGAAACCAGTTTGGCTCAGTGGATAGAGCATCTGTCTGCGGACTCAAGGGTCCTAGGTTCAATTCCGGTCAAGGGCATGTACATTGGTTGTGGGCACATCCCCAGTGGGGGATGTGCAGGAGGCAGCTGGTTGATGTTTCTCTCTCATCGATGTTTCTAGCTCTCATCCCCCTCCCTTCCTCTCTGTAAAAAAATCAATAAAATATATATTAAAAAAAAAAGAAAATATTCACTTTATCCCTTTTATCAAAACCATTTTTTTCTTTAAAATTTGGTTGAATTACTTTGAATTATTAAAATATTATTGGAAATATTTTAATAACCTTTTCTTATTTGCTTTCTGAAAAAATCAGCTGTATATTTTATTGTGTGACCACTTAAACAATGTTAACATCACATACATTAACATTTAAAAATAGTTATTCCCTACCCTCATAAAATCCAGTATACTACAAAAGATGGAAAGAACAGTTTGATGTCTGAAACATACCTAACAATATTTAAATCCAGTGTGGCATACAAGTAACAGAAGTATCTCATTCATTCCATAGTTTCCAAATTATGGGAAACCATGTATTAAGCAAAGATCCATACAACAAGTAATCGTTCATCAATACTATTTTGACAATATATATGTAGCAATTTGTCTTTGATCCATGAAATCTGTTTTGCAGCATCTTTTCCAGCTGCTGATTGTAAAGGGTATTTCTTATAAATTTGGACAAGTCCCATAGTGGCTTCTTTGCACACTCTCTACCATTTGTCTAAAGTTCTCTCACAAATTTAAGTAAGTGATAATTAACCAGAAAGAGAGCTGAGAACCAGAAAATGAGACGAAGAGCACACTACCAGATGGAGCTATTTTATTTCCAAACATGAGTCAAAACATACACTTTCCTACCTCCATACTGGATTTTCATCTTATAAAATAGATGTGCTGCTAAAATCCTTCATAAAATTTTCCTTTCCCCTTTGCAATGGGAAATAAGCAAAAAGTCAAAGGTTAGAAGATCATGCATAAAATAGTTTATCCACCAAGATAATTATATAATAGTCTTAAATTCTTCACAAAATCAATGATAAAACATGAAGACTAATTTATACTTCACTATATTTTGCTACACTTCAAGACTTTTTTCTTCATATATTTATATTCATATTTCACAAACAATGATATTACAAAAAGGTTAGCAACTTTTTCATAAAATAGGAAAACAAAACAAACCCATAGCATTGAAAAAAACATATCAACCTGCAGAGCATAAACTTTAAAAAAAAAAAAAAATGAACTCACCCCAAACCCAAATACCTTCAACATAAAGTCTGTAGGCTCCCCAGAGTTCTTAGCACTCACATTTTTGGTTGCTTTATAGCCTCTCTTGTGTCTAGTGGGTTTGTGTATCCTGATTCACAACTGTGATGATTACAAGGAGAATTTTGAGGACTGAGGCGAGACACAGTGCAAGTCATTAGACAAATCACACATAAAAAAAGCTTTCATGAAACTCAAGTATTTAATCAGAAACAGTGCTTGACTCCTTTTTCTTTCACTCCCTTTCCATCTGAGAGATCCCTTGAGAAACCTGGAATCATCTGCTGTCTACAATTACTACCGGATTTGGCTTATAATCCTAGGGGGAGGAGATGCCGTTTTAAGGAAGTCTGTGCATATATTATATGTTCTTTGCTTTATTAGAGGTAGATAACCTCAAAGGTTGTAAAAACAGCAACAACAACAGCACATAATAGTAAACAAGGAGGGTAGCTGTAAGAGAGAAAGAACTAAAATCCTAATTTTTAAGAAAAAATAGCTGTGATGAAGCATGTGTCTGTGTATATGGAATAAATGACCTACAAAAAAAAAACCACCATAGAAGAAGTCAATACACACAGTTTGTCAGCCTTACAAAAGAGGTTGGAATTTATAGTTTGAAGAAACCTCATAGATTAAGTAATCAATTCTCTGATTTTACAGGAAAAGAGAAAAGAGGCCCGGAGGTGACTGAGTGACTTGCCTGAATACATTAGCACATTAATTGGTATGACGATTTTTATACACACACTGTTGCATTTACTTCTGTTTTGTACAACAAATAAAAAACTATGCAAATTTTTATTCGTTATTTCATTGCCAGAAGTGGGAAATGCCCATCTTTCAAATGAGTAAAAGGTTCTACTTCCTCCCACCTGGTAAATCTATTAAATTGTATCATTATTACTTGGCTGGACTGCTACTCTCCCAAGTCCCCAAAAGAGGCAGGGACTGGGGGAGACATACACGTGGCAGGAAAGAGAGCAGAGGTACTCAACGCTCACCCGAATTGGAGCTCCCTGTGATGCCAAGATGTTCCCACTGGCAGTGAAGGCTTTACATCAAGTTTAACTCGGGCTATTAAAACTTCCAGACCTGATGGAAGGAGATGAGAGAGTAGGCACCAGGTGCCAATGTCTGCCCTTCACCCAGAAGAATAGGAGATAGTGTTCCTTTGACCATTGAGAGCAGAAATGAGCAGTGTGTGTCTTGCCTAAGCTATAAGCTATCAATTTAGATGACTTTACTAATTTCTAATTACCTTAATTTGTATATGCATGAGAACGTCAAAATACTTAGGCCTAATGAGTAGTAGTATTAATAGCTATTTTACCTTTTATATCCAAATTAACATGTGGATATAATTTTCAGGTAGTTTTTAAAAAAATATTATTTTTAATACCCATTACCAACTTTATTCTGAAAAATCTTGAATCTAGCTTCATATATGAACATTAAATAACTTAAAAAAATAAACAATACATTATATTTATATATACACCAAAAGAGCCCCATTTTAAAGCTATGAGAGTGAAGACTGAGTTTTCAAGAATAAACTAGACCAGTAGTCGGCAAACCACTGCTCTCAAGCCACATGTGGCTCTTTGGTCTCTTGAGTATGGCTCTTCCACAAAATACCACGGCCTGGGCGAGTCTATTTTGAAGAAGTGGCGTTAGAACACTCAAGGGGCCAAAGAGCCACATGTGGCTCTCGAGCCGCAGTTTGCTGATCACTGAACTAGACCCTCCCCGACATTTTTTCCTAAATGTAACTAATATTAAACCTATCCTTTTTTTTGACTATGCCAAATATATATGCACAACTCTTGGTAATTTATGTCAGACGTATTCATTATGAAAACAACAGGTCGGTTTGTTTGTTTTTACTTGTTCTACAATGAGAAATTTATTCCAAATTTAAATAAATTTGGTCCCAAAAGTCTCCCCCCGCCCCCAGGAGATGGCATAACTACAACAACAAATCAACAATGTATACACATCTAATGCGTGCAGCCTTATATTTTCTAATAATAGTGGTAGAAAGTAACATTCAAGTATCATCATAATCCAACTGGACTTCATAGATAGCTATCTCATAAATTAACACTCTAAAGGAAGAACGACATTTGAGAAACCTGTCCTTGCTAGAGCGCTTTTGCCGAAATTCCCATAGGAAACAAAACCATCCATCCACAAAGGACAGAGGGCACTTGGTACCCAGCACTGACCTTCAAGTACACGCATTTAACAGTGCTCTGAACTCTAAGTAAACGCTAGCACACTGAAGAAGAGCCCACGCTTTCTTAACTCATTAAAAGTTCCTGTATCCTCCAGAGGTGGACCTGTTACTTCTAAAAAAGAACTTCTTGATGAAGGCAGGACCCACAGCTATTTCCAGCTCCTAGTCCTGCTCTCTGCAGCGATGGGTTATCCACAGCAGTTTGGCTAAAACAAGAACAGAGAGACTGGCCCACCTGGAGAACCAGATGTAGATGTTAGTCAAACGCATTTTTTAAAAATTAACTTAACATAAAGCAGGGAGTAGAGATTCCATAATTCACAGGGAACAGGGCGAAATGAGTCGACGAGAAAGTACACGCCTTTCCTAAAGCAGGAGGTCAAGAAGGGCACAAGCATTCCAGAAGCTCTCCTCCTTCACAGGTTTTGATCCAGCCACCTGAGGTAGCTATTCCTAGTCCGGATGCCCACGGAAAAGTTGGTGGGCCAGCTGGTGAAAATCATGCACCCGTGGAAGCCGTCCTCGAAGTGGTCGAGGGTCACCTCTACACCCGCGCGCTCCAAGCGCTTTGCATACATGATCCCGTCGTCTCTGAGCACATCGTGCTCGCAGGTGAGAATATAGGTCTTGGGGAGGTTCTGCAGGACCTCCTGGTCGGCGATGAGTGGGGCAGCACGGGCATCCAGCAGCTGAGGGATCTCCTGCACAATCCTGGCGTTGCCGGTGGCCTGCACAACAGGCTGGTAGTTCTTGGTGATGGACTCGGGCAAGAGGGACTTCCAGTCTAGCCGGGCCCTGAGGGCAGCAGCCTCTTCCACATCAAGCGAGGTGTGGTTGTTCACGATCATGGCCTGGATAAAGTCATAGTTGCCTTTGAAGTAGTCCAGCCAGTACTTCACCATGACGTAACGGGGCAGGATCGGGGTGTTCACATTTTGCTGATAGGAGGGTGTGTTAAAATCCAAAGGTTGGAGGACTGGATAAATTAAAGCTTGCACTTTGAGCTTGTTTTTCAAGTTGGCATCTTGACTAAACTGGAGGAGAGAAGAAGCAAACATATTACTTTATTTTGCATGCTTCCTTCTACAGAAACCACACCTTAAAAAGGTGTTATTTGGGCCCTGCCAGCATAGCTCAGTGGTTGAGCATCAACCTATGTATTATATGAACCAGGAGTTCATGGTTCGATTCCTGGTCAGGACACATGCCCAGGTTGAAGGCTCGATCCCCAGTGGGAGGTGTGTGCAGGAGGCAGCTGATGGATGATTCTCTTTCATCATTGATGTTTCTATCTCTCTCTCCCTCTCCCTTCCTCTCTGATATAAATTATATGTATATATATACTAGGGGCCCAGTGCATGAAACTCATGCCTGGGGGTAAGGGGTCCACTCAGCCCAGCCTGCACGCTCTCCAATCTGGGACCACTAGCTCCTAACTGCTTACCTGCCTGCCTGATCACCCCTAACTGCCACCCCCTGGTGGTCTAGTCGCCCCTAAGTGCCCTTCCCCTGCTGGACTAGTCACCCCTAACTGCTCCCTCCACTGGCCCGGTTGCCCCTAACTGCCCCTCCCCCCAATGGCCTGGACACCAATTACCATTCCCCCTTCAGGCCTAGTCACCCCAACTGCCCTCCCCACCATCCTGGTCACCCAAACTGCCCCCCTGATGTTCTGGTTGCCCCACTTGCCCCCTCTGCAGACCTAGTCCCCCCACACAGCCTGCTGTTCGGTCATTTGGTCGCCCCTCACTAACCCCCCTTCCGGTCTGGTAGCCCCACACAGCCTGCTGCTCAGTCATTTGGTCGCCCTTCACTAACCCTCTGTCGGCCTGGTCACCCCACCAGCTGGCCTGTTTGGTTGTCCATTCATTCGGTTCCGAAGGTTGCTTAGGCTTTTATTATTATAGATACATATAAAATGTGTTACTTTGAATCAGTCAAAAGGATACAGTTGTTAAATTTCTAGCAAGCATGGTATTAATGTAGTTTAAAAAAAATAAATAAATCACCAGCCACCACTACCACCTGATCAAGCTGTTGGACACTGAGAAGCAAAGGCATGACGTTTGCAACTCATAATTTTGAATGAAAACTGCAGAGGTACATGATCTCGTACGTCTTTAAACCCTCATTAACATGTTGCTGGAAGCCAATTCCAACATGTCATAATCATCAAAAGATTGACAGGACTTGGGGACTCAACAAGGGCTGAGTCACATATGTTATTGCCTGCTGGAATGGCTAAAGGTATTTCCCCAAACCTGAAAAGGATGGTTGTTTACTGCCAGACAACTCAAGGCATCTTAATCTGCATGTTATTGCCACCTGTTGGCCAAATACCTGAAGAGCCAAAAGAAATTCCCCATTCTGATAATGGATTCTGTACAAAACCCTATCCCACTTTGAGGTGTATATCTCCACCTTGCCTTAGGACAAATTGTGTTAATAAAAAGCAAGAGGTCCTGAGACAAGGAGAACTTGGTTTCTTCAGCCAAGCTCCTCTGCCTCCCCCAATATGACTTTCAAAATTAAGTTTCATCTCTGGACTCCTATTTAATCTATGCACAGCCCTTCTCCAGATTGCTAGATGCCAGATCAAGACCATGGCATTAACATGTTACTTGTATCTATCCTCTGGCACTCAGCACATCCTTACTGGGTGTTGTGGATGGGTAATGTGTGAACCTTATTTAGTTTTGTATTCCCTGCAAGGCCCAAAAAGCAATGGCTTCTTAGGCAGAAGAGACAAGTCTGACCCTTCCAAAGGCGAAAGGCAGGAAATGAACAGATGACAGGAATCCAGTGTTTTCACGGGGCCTCCGTCTGTCTCCTCACTGAGCACTCAGCCGTCATGCTGGGGAGAGTGAGATTTTACGTGGTGCTGGCCATGTACCCTCCACTCTGCTTAATGAGCACGTGCCCCAGAGTGAGGTCGAAATGGGAGGGGAAGGAACCCCTCACCTCAGCAAATCTCAGTTCCCCCATTCCTCCCCCAAATGAGAATGCATTGCCTCATGTTGTGATTCTAGTGTCTCAAATGACTGATTTTTCAGGCAACACCTACAAGACAGCGCATTAGCTCACTGTGGGCAACTCATCAATCTTCCAGGCAACTTTAGGACAGTGGACATGTTTGTTTCCCATCTAGGCCTGCAGCTGGAGTTAGTTCAGACTGTGTGGAGTTAGTTCAGGCCGTGTTTCACACCGGCCTTTAGAATTCCATCCCCGGGGAAGATGTAACTGCTCTGAGAAAGTGAGAGGAATAGATCAGAAAATAGTGCCATGAATACGTGCCCAGAATTGTATAAGGACATTTTCTAAGTCCTGACAATAGCCCCACAATCAGACAATATAATCCTCATGTTTCCCGAGGCTCAGAGAGGTTAAAGGACTTGCCTAGAGCCCCACAGCTCCCAAAGGGAGCCTGGATACCCTCCCAGTTCTGCCTGGTTTGAAAGCCTCCCAGTGCACCAGGCCTTCTGACCACATTTGGACTCATGGATAGCAAACCTGCCAATGCCAAGAGGAGAAGCCAGTTTTTTAATTACAGCAACGGGGAGGAAACCAAGGTATCCCACAAATGAAAAGGCAGAGGCTACTTGAAAATAGCCCCCAAATTTGGAGGTGAGAAGAGAGAGATGCCATTTGTAAGCTATTTGATACGTTAAACAAAAGCCTTTGCAGCCAAAAACTTCTCTGGAAGAGAAGGTTTACGAAGTCATGTGCTAGCGGAGAAAGGCCCACATCCTGGATGCGCAGTCTGAACTCCAGCTGCAGGCCTAGATGGGAAACACAAATGTGTCCGCTGTCCTGGAGCTGACAGGGGTCTTTTTTTTCTTTTATTTCAGAGAGGAAGGGGGAGAGAGAAACATCAATGACGAGAGGGAATCACTGATCGGCTTCCTCCTGCGCGCCCCACACTGGGGATCGAGCCTCAACCAGGGCCTGTGCCCTGACCAGGAATCGAACCGCGACCTCCTGGTTCATCGGTTGATGCTCAACCACTGAGCCACACCAGCCGGGCTGGCAGGGCTCTTTTATGCAATGGGTTCCAGGAAGAAAACATACGTTGCTTGAAAGAATTTACACTGGACATAGATGGAGGGCAGGAAAGGGGAAGCAGGGGAAAGTTCTAGGATAGGTGCTCGTGCCTCAGGAAGAAATAGTTCCTGCTGTGCTACTGTTGTGGCCCCCAATCTGGAGAGTTCACGCATAAGCAGAGCGCAGTCGTGCCTGGTGATCGGCTATTTATTATATCTTAAGTCACCACCTGGAAGCTGATTCAATGTCTCAGCATCCGTTCAGGAATGTGAGCAGTCTTCCGCTAGACTGGGCCTGAGGCTCTGTACCAGATCCCCTCTTACTTCTTCCTCCCGCCCTCCAGCCTGCTGTCATTTAATGCAGGATGGCTCAGAATCTCTCTTGTCAAATCCCTACTAGGAAGAAAATGTACTTATCGTTGAGTTTATACAGCTGCCCCAGATTTTGTTTTCAGAGAATTTAACCAGGTAAAGCTCAGATCTATTACTACATCTAAGGTGGCAGAGCCATTTAATATTTTCTTTGATATTAAAAAAAAATTTGGGAGACACTTTTTAATTGGCTCTAAGTTGTAAGGAAACAATCTCATCAATTGGAATTTAAGGAAAAACATTTTTAAGTTTTTAAAAATATATTTTTATTGATTTCTGACAGGAAGAGGAAGAGAGATAGAAACATTAATGATGAGAGAGAATCAATGATTGGTTGCCTCCTGCACTCCCCACAATGGGGATCCGGCCTGCAACCAGGGCCTGTGCCCTGTCTGGGAATTGAACCGTGACTTCCTGGTTCATAGTAGTAGATTAACACTCAACCACTGATCCATGCTGGCTGTACAGAATTTAAGAAAAAATTTTTAAATTTTCTACCTTTAAAAGTCCAACATGGAAAAGAAGCAGGAGATCCTTAACTTCCATGCATCCGCTGAGGAGCAAGGGAGGGGCGGGGGGAGGGCGGGGGAAGAGAGCCTCTAAAATTGGCTTCTTGTCGTATTGACTGTACTCAGGGCCTGCACACGGACTCAGAGATGACATGTCTCTCAGTGACCTCTCTTACTTCAGAAAGCCCTCTGACCTGGGCATGTGCCCTGACCAGGAATTGAACTGGTGACCTCCTGGTGCATGGGTTGATGCTCAACCACTGAGCCACACAATGGCCAAGCTGCACTTCAATATTTTAACAAAAATGTCATGAACACATAATGATGTGATAAAAAAAAAATTATCAAAAAAATAGTATTGGCAAAATCAATATCTGATTTAATGAGGTACCTCCGAGGGAAAAGACAGCAGATAGTTAATACTCATTTTTATAAAAATAAAAATAAGAAAGAAAACTCTCTGAGCTCTCCAGGTCCAGCCATCTGCGTAACCTGGTCACACAGTAGCCAGCACACCTGGCTGAGCCTCTGCCATGTGTAGTGGGAATGTGTTGGTCTTTTGGATGTTACCATGCATCCTCCCCCCTGCCAGCACCTCAGAGAAGCCTGTACCTGTTGGCCCAGGGCAGCGGCCAAGTTCCCACCAGCGCTGTCTCCAGAAACGCCAATTCTGCCTGGGTCCACCGAGTACTTCTGTAAGACTTCCGGCTGCATGAAGTACTTCGTGGCACGTACAACATCGTGAACTTGCTCAGGAAAATAAACCTTTGGAACAAGCCTGTATCTGTGAAGACAAAAGTTGTATTCATTTAAGGATATCACTAAGTCTTTAAGGCCATTTGAAGTTCAAGGAGACACTGGTTCTTTTGATGCCAGAAATAAATAGGTAAGGAATTGAATATAAAAATAAACCATTCATTTTCTTGCAAGTCAAACACTTAGTTTTAAAATGTAATGATTTTATATTATCAATAATTCTTCTTCTTCTCCTCCTCCTTTTGTGTTTTTTTAATACCAACCAGCAAACCCAAACACCACCACTACCAATGCAGAAACAAAACTTCAAAGTAAAAGGCAGCTGCCTATTATTCAGCTATAGATAGAACCACAGTGGATTTGGGATTTTATTCTGGAAGTCAGCATCCCATTCACCACACCTCTGGTTTAAAAGGTGACTCAGCAGCATTAACCACTTCACCGGTCATGTTTAATGAGTCCATATGGGAATCTTCATGATACGCTTGTTAAATGTAGTAAAACCGTACTCCTCTGAAGAGGTTGTACCAGTCTGACATTACAAGCAGCACATTCACACTCCGGAAGGCTTAAACTAAAGTGCCAGTTGTCAGCCAGCTAAAAGGAAGCCAAACTGCCAGCCGGCCAGGGCAGGTCCTCTGAGACACTTCTGGGCTTCTCCTGCTGCCCCTCTTTGCAAGATCAGAGTACCTTTCCATTCCTACTCTGTGCATTCATGTTCCTTTAAGAGTCCTCCAAAACCCCGTTTTTGTCAAATGCCCCATGCGACCTTACAAATCCTCATTTGGTAGTCTCATTTGGAGAATCCTCTGTCTCCACCCTCCTGCCTGGCTCATTAATTCTCACTCATCCTTTAATCCTTACTTTAGGGTTTGTTCTCCTCGGGGCAGCCTTCCTTGACTATTAACTCCACTTGCTTCTGGGGCCGAGCTGGCTACTATTCCTTGATGATTCTATGTGCTGGGGTATATTACTGTTATTGTCTCATCCTGAAATGATTTCTTTATGTATTCCTCTAAAGTAGGGGTGTCGAACTCAATCAGAGAAGGGGCCAAAATCTAAAATCCAGCCTAAATCACGGGCCGAATGGTTTACTGAACAGTCATAAACTGTCATTGTGATGGAAACGCAGTGGAGTGCAGTGATGACAGCGCAGTGCGGGCCACATTGCAAGGCCTGGCGGGACGGATTTGGCCCGCGGGCTTTGTGTCTGACACATGTGCTCTAAAGAGTGTGTTCTCTGATACCAGGGACTGTGTTTTGTTCATCATTGTGTCTCCTGTATCTATCAATGTGCTAGGCCAGTGATCAGCAAACTCTTTAGTCAACAGAGCCAATTATAATATCAACAGTACTACGATTGAAATTCCTTTTGAGAGCCAAATTTTTTAAACTTAAACTTCTTCAAAATAGACTCGCCCAGGCCGTGGTATTTTGTGGAAGAGCCACACTCAAGGGGCCAAAGAGCCGCATGTGGCTCGCAAGCCGCAGTTTGCCAACCACGGTGCTAGGCACATAATCATCCATCCAGTAAATCTTTTGTAAGTATTAATATGCCTTCATTTTGCAAATAGAAACACTGAGGCACAGACAAGTTATGAATTTGTGAATAAATCTAACATCAAACATCAAAACAAGGTAGACTAGAAACCACTTAATTAAAATTGTATACTTTATTATATGCATATATGCATAGCCCGTGGACATAGACAAAAGTGTGATGAAGGCTCAGGATGAATGGGTGTAGGAAGAAGGAGGTCAATGGAAAAACAACAACAAAAAAAGGGGGGACATCTGTGATACTTTCAACAATAAAGATACATTTTTTTAAAATAAAATCTAATAGTTAAGAACTCAGATCTTTTGATTTCCCTTTCAAATTAGCATTCTTATTTTCAGAAACTAATTTTTCCTAAGCTACTCTATATAAGCCCATTTATTTCCCCATATACTGGTAAAATCCAACTATTTAACTAAATATCCTCACATTCAGTGTAGATAGTCAAAGGGACAAATATTTGTGAAATAGTTTGACAAATAGAAATGTAGATTTGGTCCTTCAGGAATGACTACATTAAACAACTCTAAGTGCAATAAGAAATTCCCTTGGTGATTGCCTTATTTATAACACATAAATTAAGTTTTCTGATTTATTTCTTACTGTTTATATCTGCAGTGATTAAGTAATTTCCAAAATGTTTTGTTTTGTTTTTTCTCTAGTTGATTTTCATTGGTCTTAAAGCTACTGTTATAGCAAGCATTCCATTGATAATAACTGGTTAAAGAAATATAATGACATCATTTTGTCCACTAGGTGGAGACATCTCACATGGTTCTGGGAAGTGGTCTCAATTTTAACTCCAGTATTACAGCTGAATTCTTAATTCTTTCAGTGAAATAAATACAAATGCACTTTATGACTCAAGTTGTGAAAATAAAGGCTATTTGGTCTCAGTAAGATTCCATATGTCATGATAAACTATTTTCCTGGTGGCCCAAGAAGTCAGAACATATCCTACTAAGACACTCACATGAATTCAATTTTCAGATGCTGTTTCACAAAAAGTCCTAGTGATTTTGAATAAAGAGAAAATGGGTTAGCCTCGTGGTCAGCAAACTGCAGCTCTCGAGCCACATGCGGCTCTTTGGCCCCTTGAGTGTGGCTCTTCCACAAAATACCACAGCCTGGGCGAGTCTATTTTGAAGAAGTGGTGTTAAAAGAAGTTTAAAAAATTTGGCTCTCAAAAGAAATTTCAATCGTTGTACTGTTGATATTTGGCTCTGTTGACTAAAGAGTTTGCCGACCACTGGGTTAGCCTTAAAAAGAAAAAATGCTATTATCTCAAATCTTATCAGCCAGTTAATAACTGGTTCAGATTAAACATGCTTGGGTAGGTTATGATAAAAAGTCTTCCCATTGCCCATAAAAACCCATTTCCCCACCTTTCCCTTTACCTTTGTTCAAGTTGGAAGCATTCTCTAATTTTATTCAACAAGAAGGGACACCATTTGCACAGACTGGGGACTACAGTGAAACTAGATATTGCTGAGGTCACCTTGTGTAAGATGAGCCTTCAAAGGAACTTGAAATGGACCAGAGGAGCATAACAAAAGTTCTCTTGTATCCAGACACAGGAAACTGAGAACCAGGAGGACATTTATGAGCGGTGTGGCCAAACAAAGCATGTGTAAATATATTTATTGCCTGTTTTGGTTCAAATCTATGTCCCTACAAAGTACTGAGAGGATTCTGCCTTTTTTTTTCTTTTTTTTTTTTTAATTATAGATCTTGACTAAAAAGCGCTTGATGAATTCTAGCAAATAAGAGTCTCAATTTCCCCAACTCACAGCTGGGATGGATGACTCTGCAATGCCAGCGTTTGCCTATCTACTACTGTGCACGCCTCCCACCAGAACAAACCTTACTGTATACTCAGGGATGTGGTTTAATCAAGTTAATAAATGTATACCTTCTATACGAGTCACGTTGTTCCTGATAGGCGAGCACCTCCCTAAGTGCTGTGCGAGCGTGTTTCACTCAAATCTCAGAGCAAACCTGTGGGGTGAAGGATGAACGTGGGAGGCTCAAGGAGGAAGGGTCACTTGTCTACAACAGCTAGTAGGTGGCCAACCTGTGACCTGAATGCACAGATTTCAAAACCCACGTGTGTTGTATTCCCCCTTTTAAAATGTATTTTCTTCAACACTCACAGGCTTTTACTTGTGTGCGTGTGTGTGCTCTCGTTACCTTACCAAAGCAGTAAGTTCTCAGAGGTGTAGATTTCTGCCGGGCTGGCATGGCTCAGTGGTTAATTAAATGTTGACCTACGAACCAGGAAGTCATGGTTTGATTCCCAGTCAAGGCCCTGGTTGCAGGCTAGATCCCCAATGTGGGGCATGCAGGAGGCAATGATCAATGATTATCTCTCATCATTGATATTTCTATCTCTCTCCTCCTCTCTGAAATCAATTTACATATATATATATATATATATATATATATATATATATGTAAATTGATGTCATTTATTTATATATAAAGTGTAGATTTCTGACATCCTAGAACATCTCTCATGATTTCAATGGATTTGCAATATTCTCAAAATAAACCACCAAGCACAGTGTCTGGGCACATGATACATCTTGTGGATGAAAAGGGATGTTATAATAAACTAGAGGCCTAGTGTGCAAAATTCATAGACTGGTAGGGTCCCTAGCAGCTGTCGGCCACCACCTTCCCCCAGCCACCTGCCACCACCGCCACCCACCGGCGAGGGCCTCATTCCCTTCCCCCAGCCAGCCCTGACCCCTGGTCAAGCTCCCCGGATGAACTCCAGGTCAAGGGGACAATTTGCACAGTATGCTTTTATTATATAGGATCATAAATCCCCAACTGGGCAAGTCATGGGGTAGTGATGCCCCAGGCATAGAACTTCTTTAGTTTTTAAGCCTGCCCAGCCCATTGTTCCTATGCACTTAGGTTAACTCAACTTTGAGAGGCCAGAGAAGACCCCTGGAAGGTGTAACCACCCATAAGACGGCACAAAATCTTGTTAACTGACCTGTAATCTAACCAGGCCTTGCTTTCTCCCGCCTTCCTGCCCTCTTCCTTATCTTTCCTCCTTAATTCCAAATGCATAAAAGAAACCTGACACTCTGGAGCACCGGACATCTTGCTTCCTGGCAACTGCCATCAGTTTTGGCTCCAATCAACGCTTGTAAAAACTCTCCGCAGGTTTGGATGTTTCTTGTGTTGACAGTCTTTAGTAACATACTTTTCTCTCCTCCCAATACAATTTTAAAGATTTACTTCTTTTCCGTATAACACCCTCTGTGGTGAGAAAAGTAAGAAGCCATATGGCTGTAACGACATAAAAACAGAGAGTGTTCCTCACCCACCTACCGGTCTGGGACATCGCCAAGGACTCCGCTTCCTGCGTTCCCTGCATAGCTCAGTTTCAAACTCCGCATGCACTGTGGGGTAACCCGGGGAACTTTACAAAAACACTGGTCCCCTCTACAAAACATTCCAATTCGTCTGCTCTGGAGCGGAGCCCAGCATATATCTATATTTGAAGAAAAAGTCCCCCAGGCAAGTCTAATGTGCAGCCAAGGTTCCGAGTCCAGCCACATGGAGACTCTTCTGTGAGCTGGGTCCTAGTGCATTGATCCCTCTCTCCATCCCCAATGCCCTCCACCACCACCCAGCAATGCATCATCCAACGTTCTGATCTTTTAAGTCTCATTTCAAGGAAGCCCTACAAGTCTCCCTGAGGACAGATCTTAACGCAGGCTTCTCTGGAAGCAGATGGAAAGTCAAGATGACAGCCGAAACACCCCAGTGGATAGAGCGTCAGTCTGCAGACTGAAGGGTCCCAGTAGGGGCTGTGCAGGAGCCAGCTGGTTGATATTTCTCTCTCATCGATGTTTCTAGCTCTCTATCCTTCTCCCTTCCTCGCTGTAAAAAGTCAAATATATATATATACTATGTTTTAATATATTTTATTGGTTTTTTACAGCGAGGAAGAGAGACGGATAGAGTTAGAAACATCGATGAAAGAGAATCATCGGTCAGCTGCCTCCTGCACACCCCCCACTGGGGATGTGCCTGCAACCAAGGCCCTTAACCGGAATTGAACCTGGGACCTCTCAGTTCGCAGGCCGATGCTCTATCCACTGAGCCAAACCAGTTTCGGCAGTACCACTTTATTAACGGGCAGGGAGAGGGGCGAGTGCTCAGAATGCCTGACAAGTTGCTCCTTACGTCAAAGGCTGGTTACGGCACACAAGCCCCGGAGTTCCCGTAGTGGAAGGGAGATGTAAGCAGCTACAAGCCTGTGGAGGCTGAAGCCCTGAATGTCACCATTGTTCTAGTGACACTGAGACGCATTCTCCCTCTAATAGCCCAGCCTGAAAACACTGTGTACAACCTTCCACTGCAGACAAGGACGCCCAGTGCTCTCCATGGGCAGCCAGTTAGGTGAAAGGTACCCGTGACATTCGAGAATGAAATCATACACCTATGAGATCCGGCAGGAGTGAGATAAAATCTCATTCCTTTTTTCTTCTTTTTTTTCCTCCTTTTCATATCCCCCAAGAGGAGCTCAATAGATTCATCTTGAGAATACAAAAAGATTACTATTCACCTGAACAGTGTGGCTCAATGGTTGAGCATCAACCTAAAAACCTGGCGGTCAGGGTTTGATTCCCAGTCAAGGCACCCGCCTGGGTTTCAGGCTCCATCCCCACTAGGGGGGTGTGCTGGAGTCAGCCTATTGATGAGTCTCTCATCATTAATGTTTCTATCTCTCTCTCCTCCCTTCCTCTTTGAAATCAATTAAAAAATATTTTTTTAAAAAAGCTTACTATTCTCATTCATAGAGAAGGTACCTTCAACAGATCAATAATTGCATCCGTATTATGCTCTCCGTGAGAAAACTCTCCAGAGGAAGTCCATTCCCCTACCAAAGAGAAGCTTCCTTTCTATTAAAAGAACCTACACTAAAACTGCAAATGTGGAAGCACGGGGAATGCTGGATCATTTATCTTTTCATTCTGAAAATGTGGTCTGTGCGTCAAGATTGAGGAAGGGTCCTCCTTTCTGGTTCTACTCTCAAAACTGGCCCCTGGATGGAGCTCTGATATAGTTACGGTCCTTGGGCAAGGGAGAGCTGGGGTTAGCAAAGGCTTGGCTGGCTGGGTAAGACTCGCATCCACAAGAACTGACACGTCAAGATGCTGCACCAGAACTGGGATCCATTCCAGGGATGCGATTCTCTGATGCTCCCTTCACCAACTAAGACTTCTGGAGTCCTATCTCCCTACACAGCAGGGAGCTCCCCAGACTCTCCGCCTTTATCTCTCTGCCTCCTCCCATTCAGATGCAAACCTCCCTTTTCCCCTCAGAGGTAAATAGGGAGCCAGCGCACTCCCCCAGGTGGCTACAGAAGTGCAAGCAGGCTCATGCCAGGTCCCTCTGGCCTCTTTTCTCTGTCATTTCAGAAGCTAAACTTAGCTCTAGGGTTCAGGCGTGGGTAAACCAGCTCCCAGCCCCCCTGTGGTGTGCAGTCCCAGGTGCTCTGCAGCCGCAGTCAGGCTTTTTGTAAAGCTCCAGTCTCCCCCTCGCCTCCCCCAGAAATTCTAAAAACACCAAAACCACAAAAGAGAAACCAAACTGGAGGATTTTTGATAGTAGAAAACAAAGCCGAAAGACTTGAGTGAAGTGACTAAAAAGGGGATTCATCAAGTTAATGATAGGGAAGAGATTGAAAGGACCTACTTCTTCCAAGAAGCCTTGTCCCTGTTTTTTTCGTTTGTGTGTGTGTGTGTGTGTGTGTGTGTGTGTGTTTTGTTTTGTTTTTGTTTTTTATGGTTCTGTTACTGCCACATGACATCTGATGGAATGGGAAGAAATCACCATCTAAAGTGGGGAATGTACGAGTACAGTAAAGGTTTCATTGAAAGCAAAACACAACTTGAAACTGTTTTCCTCACTCAAGAAAGCAACATGAGTAAAGTGCTTTCCAGAACTTAATAGAACTCATAGGATTACATAAAATGTATTAAATAGAATTTAACAATATACTCTGTTAGCTTACATTTTATCTTCTAAAAAAGGAAATGAAATCTTCCTTTCCCCCCCTTTTCCATGGTACTGGTATTGTGTCTTATTATATAAGCCATAGATAAATAGATACCATTTTTAAAGAAAGATACCAGATTACAGCTAAACTGCAGTGAACGTTACAAAAATAAGTTCATGGATATCAAATAGGACCTTCTTAGATCATATAAAGTGAGGCTACATCCATGTATCCTTGGTATTATAAGTCTAAAAGGTAAACTTTTTCATTTACTTAATGAATACGTATTGGGCAACTGGTATGTAAAATAGTGTAGTGTGCAGAAGCTACAGAGTAGAAGGCCCAGACTGTTGTTTTCATCGCTTGGGGCCTTTATCTGCTTCTCCAGAACCTTGAGCCAGTGCCAGCAACATGAACTGCGCAGTTCCAACTCCTGCTGCTCTCTCTCCTCCTGTGAGGGGATCCCGTGGTAAGCAGGGGGGGGGGGGGGGGGGGGGCAGCCCTGGCCTACCAGCTTCCTCAGGGTAAACCTGCCCCCAGGCCTCACGCCTGTGAAGGCAACTGTGACCCCAGCACCACTCCCGTGGGCCTTGAAGATAAGGGAGAACCTATCTCGACAGCATTCCTGCTGAAGATGATGGGATTCCAGGAAACTCTCAGGATCACCCACCCTTAATTCTTCTTTTCCTTCATCATGTCAGAAGTCTGAGTCCCTCTGTGTGTCTTCTCTCCTGTTTTATTCCCTAAATGCCCTCTGCCTCCTCCCTTTCCTCCCAAGTCCTCTCATGACATCACTTTGGACCTCCAGGACCAACTCACTGTTTAACTAGGTTCTACTCGTCCCCAGGACCTCGATTCAAAGATGACTTTATGACACCTTTTCTGACCCTGCAAACTGGGTAAGATCTTACCTACTAGATTCCTCCCTTACTACCTACCTACCTTCTACTTCACATCTCTTGTCACTTAGCATGACTTGCTCAAGGTTATTTTCTCACCTAGATTTTATTTTCCCACCTAGATTCGTGGGGGCAGAAATGATGTCTAACTCACACTGTATGCCACCGGAATTTAACACAGAAACTGGCACATAATACGAATTCAGATGTTTACGGGATGAAAGAAAAGAGGAAAGATACAGCAGTGAGAGAAAATATGTCTTCAAGCCCGACGATACTTCCCAGATCATATGATATTGGCTATCCCTCAACTAGAGCATAGGTTATGCAGCTCTTCGTGGGCTGGTTGGCCTGGATCCCGAGCATCTTAGCTCATCATGTCTGCGAAGAAGAAAAGTGCTGAGAGTTCCAAACACGTGTTGGTAAATCAATTTGTCAGCTGGGCCTTTCCATTCTGTGTTCCAGCACTAATCCTCCCGACTGTCCCTTTGGGTATCTGAAGCCCTTCTATCTCAACAATCCAAACTGATTCTCCTGACAACTCTCTGAAGTCATTAACCCAAATCAGAGCGTATTTGCCTCACATACACGTGCTAAGCCGTGCACTGGGTGATGGGGACCCAACGGAAAGAAGGCAGGATTTCTGTCCCAGCAGCTCACGTGTGAGACACACACAAAAGAATCCTAACACACACACACCCCGCTTTGCACAAGAGGTTAAATGACTTGCCTGGGGTCATGCAGTCATGAGTAAGGATCATGGCCCTCAGGCTGCAAAGCCTCCCAGCTAAGAACTTCTGGAAGCTACATTAGGGCCTATGGGAAGTCAAAAATACAAGTGGTCCCTCCATCTTTTGGTTCTTTAAAAAAATCTTAGAAAACATCTCATCAACCCGTGTGTGTTTTATGATAGGCCTGAGAACACCTGTTTTCCTTAACCCAGATGCTGACAGGTGGGGGAGGGCGTGTCAGAAGAATGAAGGCAGGCAGGCCGCCAGCCGCTTATACTGAAGCCCTGGAGGGAGAGGCCTGGGTGGAGGATCCTCCCGGTGCCAAGTGAAGCAGGGCCAACTTCCCTCCTCCCCCCAGGCCTGGAGGAGCTGGGGCTGCGCAGGAAACCATGCAAGGGGCTCGAGGCTGGTTCCCCAGCACCGAGCTGTGGGACCTTGCTCCGTCCTGGGGCTCAGCGGCTTACACAGCCCTGGTTTCCTCTGGCCAGCTGCCCGGGCCAGATGACACAATCATCACTTCAGTGAAGGTTCCCGCATTAAACACTTCCCTGAGGTCCCTGGAGTGTGATCTGGGAGGCCTCACCGAGAGGCCAGTCTGCTGAGGAAGCAGCCACGGCGCCACTCCTTGTGGCTCCAAGGCTTCTGGGCACAGGGTCAGGGCTGCCCTCAGGGCTCGGGAGACCAGCCCTCCCAAGGGCTGCAGAAGAAAGGGTTCTCTCAGATCTGGATGGGGGGCAAGGAGGGAAATCTGGTGGCAGAAAGAGGTAGAGGAGCCCTGGCCGTGTGGCTCAGTGGATAGGGCGTCGGGCTACAGACTGAAGGGTCCTGGGTTCGATTCCCGGTCAAGGGCACATGCCCGGGATGTGGGCTCAATCCCTACTGGGGGGCGTGCAGGAGGCAGCTGATCCATGATTCTCTCTCATCATGGATGTTTCTCGCTCTCTCTCTCTCCCTCTCCCTTCCTCTCTCTGAAATCAATAAAAATATATTTTTTTAAAAAAAAGAAAAAGAAAAGAAAAGAAAAGAGAAGAAAAGAAAAGAAAGAGGTAGAGGTTCCGGGGGAGTTGGATAAGCTCAGGGCATGGAGAGTGGCTGATGGTGCTGTGACATATGTCACATCGTTATTGTGACATTGTCACATTGTTACTGAGCATTATCAGTTTCCTCAGTATTGGCTTGATGCTGGGCCTCAGACCGATTTGGCCTGGCTCAGTGCCCCACTCCAGCACTGTGACTAGCTAGCTATGGGACCTCATGCAGATTACTTAACTTCCCGGGCATCAATTTCTTCATCCGTGAGGAAAATATCAAAATACTTATCTGGATGATTTATATGAGAATTAAGCAAGACTCTATTCATTCATCCCACAAATATTTATTGAATGCCCACTCCCTGCCAAGAATATTTCCAGTCAATAGAACAAAAGAAGCAAAAAAAATCCCCCAAATCTCTGCCTTAATGAAATTTACACTGTCCATTTCCATTCAGTATAGTAACTACATAATAAGTTTAATTTACGATCTGTCAGATGTTGACAGTTTTGGAGAAAAACAAAGCAGAAGAAAAGTGGATTGCTATATATATATATATATATATATATATATATATATATATAAATAATGAGGTTCTATACTGTGAAAGTAGGGGAAAGAACTGGTAGGTAGAGTTATGTCTGCATCTGAAATTTTCATTATTTATTGACATTTTTACTTACAATCAGGTTACATTTTTAAGTGTTTTTACAGCTCTTTGGGGGTATAGCTGACATAAAATAAAGCACACAGTACACATATTTAAAATGTACAATTTGGTAGATTTTTACATATGTATACACCCTTGAAACCACCACCACAATCAAGATAATAAGCATGTCCCCCACCCTTCAAAGTTTCCTCCTGTCCCTTTGTGACCTATCCCTCCCACCACCCGCTTCCCCAATCTGTCCCCCAGCCACCACTGTTCTTTTTATTTTTTTAAAAATATATTTTATTGATTTTTCACAGAAAGGAAGAGAGAGGGATAGAGAGTTAGAAACATCGATGAGAGAGAATCATCGATCAGCTGCCTCTTGTATACCCCCTACTGGGGATGTGCCCACAACCAAGGTACATGCCCTTGACCGGAATCGAACCCAGGACCTTTCAGTCCGCAGGCTGACGCTCTATCCACTGAGCCAAACCGGTCTCAGCTCTTTTTTCTATTACTATAGAAGAGCCCACATTTACTAGAAATCTATATAAATGAAGGGTTACAATTTTAAGTAGGGTGTCAGGGAGGCCTAGCTGAAAGGATGACATGAGAAAAAAATGGAAAGGAGGAGAGACAGGTGTGCAATAGCACCCGCACAGAAGAGGTACCATGGTGTTGTATTATCACTGTCCCCACATCTGTGATAAACATCCCCATTCTGCTTATTTCCCCAGAAAGATGGCTAATACATAACTGGTAGGAGCAACTCAAAAATAGATACTAACATCACTACTATTAATAATAATAACTAAATTGAGGAAGATTTGTTGCACTCATTACTGTTCACAAGGTCTGACTTACAGAAAGTGAGTCCAAGAGAATCACTATTACAACTCTTGGTTGCAGGAGAGATTTTCTCAAAATGCTGATTGGTTTTTAGTTTTAAAAAAGCAGTAATCAGCCCAACCAGCGTGGCTCAATGGTTGAGCGTCTACCTATGAACCAGGAGGTCACAGTTCTATTAGGGCACACGTCCAGGCTCAATCCCCAGTGTAGAGTGTGCAGGAGGCGGCCAATCAATGATTCTCTCTCATCACTGATGTTTCTATCTCTCTCGTTCTTGCTCTCTCTCTGAAATCAATAAAAAAAAAAAAAGCCAGTAATCAAGCTTATATGCTATAGATAACTAACTGTATATACCTCTCAATTTTAATTAATTTCTTTTCCAGAAGTTTCCAAAACTGAAATTTAAAAAAAATAATAATAAGTTGAAGCATTATAAAGCGAGAAATTCTAAGTTATAAGTGAAATCATTTTGTGTAACCTTGGGAAAGTTACCTCACCTCTCTGGGCCTTTATTTTATCACTTTTAAAATAAAGTAACTACATAGTTATTGAGGATCCTTTCTTAAATTTTTTTTCTATAACTAGTATTAATTACTTACTCAATGGAGACAATGACAGCATTCAACTCCTCAGCCATTGCTGTACACAGTTCATCATAATATCTTATTCCTAAAGGAAACAAAGGAGAAATCACTATTAAACAAGTTCTAATACTGTCTATTCTTAAATTCTGCTAATTGTGAATCCCTTTTAGACGTGGACTTAAGTTATTAACAATAAAAAGCAAATGTGACCATATATCTCCTTAATACAGTTACGTATACAAATGCAGAATTTAAATTGGTTTCTGTTAAAATGCAATTGCTATAAATTAACAGGGGATCTATATTAGATTGCCTTTGAATGTGTTTTTAACTAACTAGACATTTGTTTCATAATGGACTCTATGAAATGCACCAAATTCTTTCTGATTTTGCAGCTCTTCAAATGTATGCCTTTCCAAAAATCACAGCAATAAGCAGTTTTCTCCTGAGAACCATAAAAATTTTCTCTTTTAACACCCGCATTTGCTGCAATTCGGGAAAATCACCAATTTGTAGAATGTGGTATTTTGTTTAAATCAACACATAACAAACTAAAATTTTAAGAACTCTTAGCAGTTCTTAGAAAGAGAATCCAAAGACTTGCAGTGACAGAAGCAATTTTATTATGTGGGGAAAAAAAATCAATTCCTTAGCTATTCTCCCAATATATTAAGAGTAGATTGTGCCAACAAAAAGCCAAAATATCACCTTATCCATAGGCTTTTTCCAAGGTAGTCTTAGAATCAGAAGGTTAATAACAACATAACCATCTACACACCTCCCTCAGCCTAGTGCTTCCTCTGACAATAGTGATCAGTTAAAATTAGTATGAAAAAGACCAGGTTGGCTCTTATAATCGATACCATTCCTGGCCTCCAGAGGAATGCCTCACCTGACAAGTGTCCAATGGTACAGACTCACTCTTTTCTAGAATTCTGTTTCATTCATTTTTATATCCCATCACCTAGCACTCATTAGAGTGACCACAGGTACAGGTCTGCATGCAACTGTTTGAGTTTTTGTACCGGAAGCCCTGCCCTTCAGGAAACCTCTCAGTCCTGGGCAAACGCACATGCTCAGTAAATATCTCTTGAAAACGTCAACAGCCCTGACCGGTTGCTCAGTGGGTAGAGTGTCAGCCTGAGGACTGAAAGGTCTCAGGTTGATTCCAGTCAAGGGTATGCACCTTGGTTGTGGGCACATCCCCAGTAGAAGGTGTGCAGGAGGCAGCTGATCGATGTTTCTCTCTCGTCAATGTTTCTAACTCTCTATCCCTCTCCCTTCCTCTCTGTAAAAAAAAAAAAAAAATCAAGACAATATATTTAAAAAAAAGAAAACGCCAACAAATCAACGATTAAAGAATAAAATATGAATATGGAGTTCAATGAAACGAGATTACTATAAAGAGCTTTTGGCTTTCCCCTCATTAAAAAAAAAAATATGTTATTAAAACAAAACAAACAAGCAAACTAGAACTAGATGCCAAAGCTCCGGGTTGAAGATGAGGAAATGGCTCGTGAAAATCGCAGGTGGAGATAAGGCCCTCACTTCCTTCCCGGTTTGCATTCTGCCCGCTGCTCCACCTGGCAGCGTGCCATTTCGATCTCGTAATTCGACACAAAAGAGAATATTCTTGAACTCCGTCAGAGCACTTGCTTTTCACGGTGGCATGCTTTTATATTTCCACCCTTGGTTTCATGAGCAGAAGAAATGCAGATGAGTTAACACGGGCACTCGGGAATACCCACTCCATTTCAAAGAAAGGAGTCTTCAAAACACAAGCTGGCAAAAGAGCTGCCGACCATTCCCCCCATCTTCCGGCCCAACGAAATCCCACCTTATTTGGGTGCAGAAAGCTGCTGCCAGCACTTTGTAATAAGTTAGTCTAGGATTTAGGTCCCAGGAAATATTTTCAAAACAGTCTACCTTTTTTTTTAAAATATATTTTTATTGATTTTTTTTTATACAGAAAGGAAGGGAGAGGGATAGAGTTAGAAACATCCATGAGAGAAAGACATCGATCAGCTGCCTCTTGCACACCCCCTACTGGGGATGTGCCCGCAACCAAGGTACATGCCCTTGACCGGAATCGAACCCGGGACCCTTCAGTCCGCAGGCCAATGCTCTATCCACTGAGCCAAACCGGTTTTGGCAAAAGAGTCTACCGTAATTAACAAACCAATAAGCAAATAGGCAAAAACCTTCATGCAGGGTGTAATCATCCAAACCAGGACACTTTCAAGCATGAAAAGGACACACCACTAATGCTTCTGCTGGGATAATTATGAGCAACTGGAACTGCCCACAGGGACCAAGTCAAATGGTCCCCCTCTCTTTACCCAATGAGCAAGTCAGACTCAATCACACACACACCTCTCTCCCAGGGCCAACCGCAACCCCAAAGGACCTTCAGAGGCCCAGGACTTACTTGCGCTCGCCAAGGCCCAGCCTCCCCCGTGAATATAAACAACACCGCGTTTCAGGGGCTCTTGTGGCTTGGCGGGGCCTTCGAACACCCTGACTTCCACGCCGTCAAAGTCCGTGTCCGTCACGTTCATCCGAGCCGAGGACCATGCGCTTTTCTTGCCGAAAGAACCGATGATAAAGTTCAGTGCGAGCAGGTGATGGGTCAGGCCCAGGTAGTGCACCAGGTTACTCTGCAGGGTGAGGGAGGGGAGACAGAGGGAGAGAGAGCACCGGTCAATTTTGTCATCCCCAGAGCCACACTCACCAGCGCTCAGTATCTGAATTCTTACAAGGACTTGCTGCCACGTTTAATACAGTAACAAACGGCATTTACCAAATTGCTTTTGGAGCTTACATACACTGTTTTCATGCCTTGGATTCCCCTTTGATTTTTCAAAATCAGCCCTGAGAGGGGACTGGGACAGGTATCCTCAGTCCCCTCTTGTCACAAAGGTGAAGAAATGAAACAAACTTGCCCATTTAGATGGGTAAGTGGCAGTTCCTGGAACTCATGAATTCCAGGATTCAGTCCTTTTTGTTTTTTCTTCCATCAGCACGTCACAGTTCAAAAGCATAAAAGGAGTGGAGAAAAAAAAATACCTTATTTAAATGCAAATAAGAGGAAAGTCTTCTATTTACTCTATTTTTAACTTCATATTTAAGTCTGCCTGAGAGTAGGGGAAAGGAATAAGGTGTGAGAGGGAAGAGCAGAGTCGACTGCAACCCTGGCATTTAGAAGCAAGCTAAACCAGGATCACAACAGGATCTTTTCAGCAATGTGCCAAGAATGTAGAACGTACAGCACCCTCACTTCCCCTCTGAGCCTCGAGGGCACCGAGTTCCGCATTAAATGTTCACAGAAAGTTATTTGGGTGAAGAAGGAGAATGGAGAGAAGAGACCCAAGTCATACCCCTCAGCAAAGACCTCATGGATTGCACTCCTCTCTTCACCTCTTATACAGGCTCTTCCTATTGAGTGCACTTGGGAAACTGACCTCCCTACAGGACTTACTCGCTGTGTCTCACAGACAGAGATTTGGAAGCAGCAGAGACCGGTCCAACTGGAGGTTCAGAGGTGTCGGAGTGATTGGAAACTAGTCAAGCACGTGTGTGTGAACTTTCTCCAAGCTGCTGTTAATCGCTGCTGCCGGAGGGGGAGCGGGAGAGTTAACAGCGCCCTTCGGTAACACTGATGATATGCAAAATAGGTAATGCCATCCTAAGATCCAGGAAGCAATGCTACCAGCAGAAATCAGGACTAGTGCTGGAGGCTAATTCCAGCATGTCAGAATAAATGCAAGAAGTCCTCAAAAAGGCGTGGGTCAGACTGTCAGACCTCAAAGGGAGGGTAGAGGGTAGGGGAGGGTGGGGATAAAGAGGAGAGATCAACCAAAGGACTTGTGTGCATGCATATGAGCCTAACCAGTGGTCAAGGACAACAGGGGGGTGGGAGCATGCGTGGGGAGGGGTGTGGCATGGGAATGGGGGGGAGGGGGATGAAGACAAATATATGATACCTTAATCAATAAAGAAATTTAAACAAACAAACAAAAAAAGAATTCTTCAAAAGGTTGATGGTCTTCTACATTCAGCAGGGCTGAATACATGTTATTGCCTATTGGACTAGCCCAAAGCATTTCCCCAAACCTAAAGATCTGCATATATTATTACCTGTTACCAGACAGCTGAGGACAATGCCTACTGTATATCAAACTTACCTTTGAGATATATATATTATATATATATATATATATATATATATATATATATATATATATATATTGCTATAGGGCAAAATGTGGGAATAAAAAGAGCCCTGGAGATAATTTACACGCAGCACCTTCTCCAGAGTCCTGAACCCTTCTAGATGCTGGATATCACCCCGGCATTAGAAAAAGTCTGTTGTACCCCATCACACAGCTTCCCAGCAGAGTGTGCATGGCGCACAGAGAAGAGAGTACCCATGTACTGTCACCCAGAACCCCTCAGCCCGTGGGCAGCCAAACTCCTGAGCCCATTATCCTAGTGTCCCATATAAATATTATTATTGAATACATATGCCTGCCATGAAAAGAGTTGGAAAACACTGTATTCTAAATCCACTAGCCATTGTTCATAAAAAGAAAAACAAACAAAGAAAACACAAAAAATACCTAGAATAGTGGCTGGTACACACTAAGCCTTATATGGTTAATGTTAGTATTATACTTCTGATCCAGAAGATCGCTGTATCTTCTGGGGTCAGCCTGGGGGGAGATAGGTAGTGCAAATTTTCTAGAAAAACTGAGAAAACTGTCCCCCCTCCCCCATGTACATTTGTAAAGTAGGATGATCAAGTTCTAAAATTATTTCAGGTTAAAGAGATGTAAAATAATTATCTCTATAAAGCTCATTTGTATGCTTATGTCAAAAGGGACGGGAGGCTGGGGAAGAGCCACAATACACTGATACCCACACACGTGGTCAACTTTCAACAAGAGCCAACCACATTAAATGCTTAGAGCTTCTATTGCCTCATTTCCTAGATTCAAAGACTGTATTCTAAGTCAGTGGTTCTCCACCTTTTTCAGTGATAGTCATTTCATTCTGTCAGTTTTTAAATTATCTTCTTTAAATCCTGCTTTACTCTGCCTATTATAGAAAAACAAATTTTCATGGACCATTTATCTGTTATGAAAATCTATGGTCATGATTAACCTCTGAAAGGGGAGTAGCCAGCCTGCATGGCTCAGTGGTTAAGTGTTAACCTATGAACCAGGAAGTCACGGTTCTATTCCAGATCAGGGTACATGCCCGGTTGAGGCTCGATCCCCAGTGTGGGACATGCAGGAAGCAGCTGATTAATGATTCTCATCATTAATGTTTCTATCTCTCTCTCCCTGTCCCTTCCTATATGAAATACAGTATGTATACATATATGTGTATATATACTGTATATATACTAACATATATCTATGTTTGTATATATACTGTATATATATATCCACCTTTTAATATATATCATATATATTATATATATTTAATATATATTAAATTTAATATATATATCATATATATTAAAAAGGTGGGTAAAAGACGTACTAAGAACTTAAATAGGTAAGAACTTAAGTCTTGTCTGATTCCCTCCCTTTCCCAAAATTCCCATCTTTTCTGAAGCTTTCACAGTCTCCTGTACTTTCTTTGAGACTTCAACTCTGAAGAAAATTCCTTTGATTTTAAAGCATCGATTCAGGTTAATTTTTTAAGTTGGGAACCAAACAAAACATGCCTGCAGGCCAAATCTGGACTAAGGGCCACCAGCAGCAACTTCTGGCAGAGAGGATGATCCGATCCGGTCTGACTGGAAGTGCAGCAGGAAAGCTGCTGGCAGAGTAAATGCTCTCAAGTGTAGACCTTAGTTAGTGTTCAACGGTAAAACAACAAAGATTGTGGGACTCTGTTTTACTGTTGTTATGAGATTATCCTTCAGGAAGAACTATGCAGCTGAAGTGTATTCACAACAGGGTGGCTTAAGGGAAGAGACTGGAGGCAAAGGCAACTGCTGTAAGAGCCAGGTGGCTTTTGCAGGAGAGAAAATGAGGGTCTGCCCCTGGAGAACACGGGGTGGGAACATCAGAAGGATCACTGAGTCAGAGTTGATGGGCCTTGGCAACTGCTCACAGAGAGGAGGGGCTGTGAGGCAGGTAGTTGGGGTAGAGGGACACAGAGAAAAGATTCACAGATGCCCAGGATTTTCACCTGGAGTACAAGAAACAGAGAGCATGGGCAGAACACTTAGGGAAGGTAAGATAACATGCATTTCAGAACTGCTCCATGCAAAGCCAATGGAACAGTTAGGTAGATGGGTTGCTCCCTGTATGTGGCCTGACTGGTCTCAAACCCAAAACCCTTTAGCGCGAGGGACGACACTCCAACCAACTGAGCCACCTGGCCAGGGCTGGCCATCAGCAACTTTAAGCTAACGTATAATTTATGTTTAAGTTAACTTGTAAGATTCCAGCATATCTTCTAGTGAATCTGAGGAATTATAAAGTTCTTCAAAAATGCTGATTTTTTTTTTTTTTTTTTAGATCTCTTTGTAATAAGTATATATCATTTAGGACCTGCCGAAGGAGAACAGTGTTGCAAGCATCAAAGATCAGCATCAGAATCTTAAAGAAAAAAGAAACTGCAGGTGACTTGGAAAGGAAAATTAAATATATAGGCTCATTACAGAAATTAAAAGGGAAGTGGAAATCGTTGCCCAACTAGTTACTGGAATGGCTATGTTCCAGAGAACAGTGACCTGGAGGCAAGATTGGGTTAGCAGCCCAGAAAGAAAAGGCACAAATGTCTTACAAATATGAAAGACTGGGTAGCTGTGACACAGACATTCCTTTGCACAGCTGATTCCTATCCAACCTCATTCTTGGAAGTAGAGCACAGCTAATACAACATTTCTCCAATTGTCACACGTCAGCCAGTTGGCTACTGCACCACCTCTGAGACAATGGATGAGACTGGTTGGGTTCCCCACCACCGGAGGGAAGCTGAAAAGGCAATGCAAGGCCATGGAGTCAGAGCCTGGCTCTGCTTCCGTTGGAACTCAGCTCCTCTGCCAGAGACGGGACCTTCATGGACACCGGGCATTTGATGGAGAAGTCATGAGAAGTTGTAGGTATATAGGAGAGTCTTTATTGTAGAAGCCAGTGGCCATGCAGTCATTGCTAACAAGGAGCCACTAGACAAAACAGTTCTCTAAAGTAAAGTCTCTATACACCAGCGAGGTAACAATACATCTTTCCTACATCTGTACCCACAGCAGCAGCCTGCTGGTCAGTAATACCTCTTCCCCATAATACAGCCTCACATAAGAGCAGCTGCCTCTGGCTGGTCAGTGACAGCTTTGTACTACTTAGACAAAAGAGACTTCTTTCCGAAATGTGAACTCACTATTTTGGGTTATAGAAGGACACGCTTGTGCTGTGTACAGTGCAATAGTTGCGGCCTTGCTGTGCACCTGTGATGATAGCAACTCAACCTTGAACATTTTGATCAGGATTCCCATGCTCAGAGTGGCCTTGAGCATCCGGTGTACTCTGAATAGGGTCCCCCACAGCTTCCTACCAACTTTGTGATTTATGCAAACTTATTACATCATTCTGAGCCTGCGCTTTTTCTGTGTGTTAACAAATTTTACTGTATCTCCTTCCATTTCACAACCCATCACAGCCTGGCTTCCAGACCAAGCAGGCCATTAGTTGTGAAAATTTTATTGAAACATCTGGCATATAGCAGGCACTAGTATATTACTTTATTCATTTAATCTGATGGTTCTCAAAGCTGGCAGCATATTAGCGTCATCTGAAAGTTTTAAAACTTACCAGTGCCTGAGTCCCATCCCACTCCTATTAAATTATCATCTCAGAGAGTGTGGCCAAAGGCATCGGTATTTTTTCAGCTCTCTATGAGATTTCAATACATCGCAATGTTGAGAATCACTGAGTAAATCAAGTCAGCTAATTCACACAACCACCACTTATTAAGCACCCATTTGGTCATGACTGGTCTAAAGCATTGTGGGTACAGGATGAACTTTTAAAGCACAAGGGCCTATTTCCCAGAAACATTAAAGGTGGTGAGGAGGCCAGGAGGGAGTGTCCTCAGAACATGCTACCCTGGCATACAGATTATTTCAAGCTGAATATAAAATTAAAGCCCAGCAAACTCAAGTTGATTGTTTTTCCCCCCCTCCTTTTTCTTCTTTCTCTTATCTGAATAAGAGATTCAGATAAAAACAAAAAAGAAGCAAACAAACAAAAAATCTGTTTCAGGAAGGGAACCTAAACATAGTCACCTTAGCATGCATGAATTACGTGTAGCAGACAGGGAGAATCCAAGCAAAAATCTGTTCTAGATTCCTCTTTGTGTCTCATTGTTTCTGGGTGGCCCTCTAAAAATTTGTTTACCAAAAGTTTGCTTTTTCTCATCTCTCTATGAATTGCCTACCTCCCCCTCCTTAGTTCAAAATGGCATATAGACCTCATTTTGAAAATCTTTGGAATTTCATGCTTATGTGAATTCCCCATGCACATGTGTTAACATTTTATTTTCTCCCTTTTAGGTTGCAGTATGTGACTTGAATTATTTAACCAGCCAGGACTCCCGGGGCAAGGGGAAAGTTTCACAGGCCCTGAAAGTGGGAACATAATAGACACAATAGACGATTATGATATGAAGTAGAAACTTCAAAAATAGAGATGTACACCTTAAAGTAGAAAGGTATGTGAGCCAGCCTAGGAGAGAAGAGACAGAGGCTGTGTGAAGAGGCTGCCTGAAGACAGTCTTAGCTGAGTTGAGCTGAGTTTTAATGAATGATCAGTAATTGGGAGGAGGAAAGGGGAGGAAAGGCACACAGATATTTGTGTGGGGGACAGGCGTTCCACACTTCAACTTCTGCCCCCTGCCCACACTTTGCTTTACAAGTGTTCAGCACCACCCTCCTCCAGTGGGAACAGGAAGACATCGAAGTCCTCTTTCCAATTCCTACCCAGATTACAAAAATTAAAAACCACACACCTTCACTTGCTTGGGGCCGGCTCTCTAATCCAACCCGACTCTGGCTATCTGATCACCATTTACCACTTTTATATGTAATATATCGGGTCTAGTAATAATTAATGTCGTTTTTTAACATTCATTTAGAATCTTGCTTGGCGTTGACTTGTATTGACATAACCTTCAAACACGTGGTATCTACATAACGTGTGAAGTGCAATTAACAAGCTTTGCTGGAAAAAGTTTGTGTTTGGTTTGGTTTTTGTTGCAAAACTAGGGCTAAGAAGATGGCGGATGAAGAGCATATTCGGCACTGCATGCTTTACGAGTTCCAATTAGGAAGAAAAGCAAGTGAGGCTGCAAAAAACATCTGTAATGCTCTTGGTCAAGATGCAGTTAGCGCCAGAAAATGCCAGTGTTGGTTTGAGAAATTTCGCGAGGGAAATTTTTCGTTAGATGACAAGAGTGGTCGAGGCCGTGTGTCCAATTTTGATCAAGAAGCCCTTCAAGCTCTTTTGGTGCAAAATCCTCAAATTACCCAACAAGAACTTGCGACAACTTTAAATTGTTTACAAAAAACAATTTCCAATCAATTGCGTGCACTTTGCAAAGTCCAAAAGTTTGGAAAATGGGTTCCTCATGAGTTGACCGACAACAACCGTAATCAAAGAGTCACAATTTGCAGTTCGCTACTCTCTCGTCAAAACTGTTTGCCGTTTTTAGAGCAAATTGTTACCGGAGATGAACAATGGGTGCTGTATGTTAATTTGAAAAGGTGGCCTCAATGGTTGGACAAAAATGAGGCTCCGCAGCCCATGCCAAAACCTGACTTGCATGCGAAAAAAGTGATGTTGTGTGTTTGGTGGAATTTTAAAGGAATTATTCATTATGAACTTTTACCATCTACCCAAACCATTACAAGTGCAGTGTACAGTGCCCAATTGGAAAGGTTAGCCCAAGCTTTAAGAGAAAAAGAACCCGCGCTGATTAATCGGAAGGGCGTAATTCTTCACCAGGATAACGCACGACCGCATACTACAAGAATCACTGCTGAAAAACTGCGCCAGTTGGAATGGGAAGTTCTCCCTCAACCTGCATATTCTCCTGATATTGCCCCTTCCGATTACCATTTGTTTCGTTCTTTGCAAAACTTTCTTCTTGGAAAAAAATTTAATAATGAAGAATGCCTCAAAAATGCATTGACCTAATTTTTTGCATCAAAATCACAAGAATTTTACAACAGAGGGATTAAAGTGCTTCCTGAGTGTTGGGCACAAGTAGTAGAAAACAACGGCAACTATATTGTTGATTAAATTTTGTTGTATTGTTTAAATAAATTCAATTTAAAAAAAGTATTAGAAAACGACATTAATTATTACTAGACCTATAGTAAATTCCACTGGAGAGGGGGAGTCAATGTACTCTAGGAAAGCAGGAATTGTAAAGCTGAACAAAATAAAATATGAAACCTTTGGGAACAGCATCATTTAAAGGGACAGTGGATAGGAAAGGAGGCGTTAATGATTCGTATGGCAAAGAGAAACAAGAAGCTGGAAAAGAGTTTCAAGAAAGACTGCCAAGACCAGTTTGGCTCAGTGGATAGAGCGTCAGCCTGGGGACTGAAAGGTCCCGGGATCGATTCTGGTCAAGGGCATGTACCTTGGTTGCGGACACATCCCCCATGGGGGATGTGCAGGAGGCAGCTGGTCAATGTTTCTCTCTCATCGACGTTTCTAACTCTCTATCCCTTTCAATTCCTCTCTGTGTAAAATCAATAAAAATAAAAAAATTTTAAAAAAGAGTTTCAAGAAAGAACCTGCTGTTAAATGCCTGCGGGGAGGCCAAGCAGGCCGTTGGTGTTGACACTGGGGTTATGGGAACATTGGTGAACCCAATGAGGACAGTCAAGTCGGAGATACCAGCTGTAATGGGTTGCAGAATGAGTGGGAGTGAAGAAATACCCATGGTGAATATGGAGGAGTACTTTTACTGTTGTAGAGAAGGCAGTAGGACAAGGGAAAAGTAAAGAAAACCAGAAAACCTTTTTTTAAAGATGGACGTTGAGCATGCTGGTAGGGAAAGAGCCTGTAAACAAGCAGAGACAAAGGTTCCAGAAGAGAAAAATAAATAACTGAAGTGAGTCCCCGGAGGAAGGAGGGGGAGATAGGTTCTGGAGACAGATAAAAGGGTTGGCCTTGGGAGGCAATGGCAGGTGAGATTAAAGTTGGTAGGCAGAAAAGCTGAGAGCATTTACCTCTAAAGAGAACGTGCTTTCCGTTGAGATCAGTTCTGTCTTTACTCTAAAGACAAGCGACTTTTCAAAGGCTGCCCTCTTTGAAGGCAACTCATTACAATCTGACTTCCGGTCGGATACCTCCGACCCCATTGTCTTATGAGGTTCATCAATGGCTCCATCACCCCTCTGCCATTGCTTGGCCTCACTGCAAGCATCTAACAGCTTGCTCTTTCTTGAAACTCTCTTCCTCTTAGCTTCTCCAATCTTGTTTTCTCTTGCCATAGTAATAGTTAATACCTCTTTTCTTTGTTTTTGTTTTTGTTTTGTTTTTTGTTTTTTGGGGGGGTGTCTTTTATTTCTTCCTCTCCTGCTGGTGCTCCTCAAGGTCCCATTTTTTAATTTTATTTAACTGCACAGCTCCTGCTTTCCCTGAGGAAACCAATGTACTTCTACAGCAGTGTTTTTCAACCTTTTTTGGGCAAAGGCACACTTGTTTCATGAAAAAAATCACGAGGCACACCACCATTAGAAAACGTTAAAAAAATTTAACTCTGTGCCTATATTGACTATATATAAAGTAATTCTCTTGAATAGGAATCAAATAAACACAAAGAAAGTATTTTATAATTACTTTATGAAATATTAAGTAAACAAAATAGTGAAAAATTATAAAATTCTTGTCTTGTCTGCACCTACGGCACACCAGGCAACATCTCGCGGCACACTAGTGTGCCGCGGAACAGCGGTTGAAAAACGCTGTTCTACAGCACAATGCCTAGCAAATAGGAAGTGCATACTAACTAGCAGCCTATTAAATGGAATGGCTACCACCTCTGTCTATATGCTGCTGACTTCCAGATTTCTCTCCCCAGTTCCCGATCAGTGGTTCTTAAGCTGCAGGTGCCTATTTCCAACCATCTCCAGGATCTAGCCTAGGGGTGTCGAACTCAATCAGAGAAGGGGCCAAAATCTAAAATCCAGCCTAAATCTCGGGCCGAATGGTTTACTGAACAGTCATAAACTGTCATTGTGATGGAAACGCAGCGGAGTGCAGTGATGACAGCGCGGTGCGGGCCACATTGCAAGGCCTGGCGGGACGGATTTGGCCCGCGGGCCTTGTGTTTGACACATGTGCCCAAGCATGTTGTGTGGCCTGCGGCCATGAGTTTGACATGCTCGATGTAGCCTAAAAAGCTCTTGGAAATGAACATGTTCTGCCCTCTCTTCTCCACCCCCCACTTAGCAACTCCATTCTTTATTCATGATCTGACCATAATTCTAATTTTCAAGCTGGGAACAATCCTTCTACAGGTTTCTCCTGCTATGTGAAAGTAGAGCATCCTATGGAAGCTTCCAGTAGCTGAAATGGCATGAAGCAAAGAAGCAATCACCATGAATTTAAATGGGGACATATTTTTAGTCCAGTTTTACGCTAAGTGTAACAGCCTTACAAGCTCCCTTAGGCTTTCCTAATAATACCTCAGGACACATTTTGCTAATGGATACACAATATAAATCAGGAAAAGGCCCAGATGCTCACAGGCACAGTACAAAGTGATGGTGGCTTGATGCTAAGATACTGAGTGTAACTCCTGGGGTGCCACTCTCACTGCTTGGGGGTGTGTGCTAGCTCCATGAGGGCTCACTGCAAAACAAACGCTGAATGCTGCTTTTGCTTTTTACCATTTTTCATAAAAATGAAAACCCTCCTTTGGGTTAGCGAAAACAGGTACTAATGCAGGCCTTTTGTAAAAGCAAAATGGCACAGCGGAGGACACCTGTATTTTCTTCAGCTCTTTCTCTCCCTCACATGACATTCAATCAATCAGCCAGCTGTGTCAATTCCACCTGCCAACAATTCCTGAATCTTGTTCTTCCCCCAGTCTCCAACCCCCCCAACTCTGCCTTGATTATATGCTCATCATTTCCTGTGTTTGCCTGCTAACCTGAACTCTATAACCTGATGTTTCCTGCTTATCAGAGTTCTTACCCTAAAAGACTATGCTCACATTACCTGGCTACTTAAAAACTTCCATTGACTCCCAGTTTCCTACAGAAAAAAATAAACACACTGCACTTGACATTCCAAGCTGATACCACGCTCCAGTTCCAACCCCATCGCTGACCACCCCAACCCTTGTACTCACTCCAGTTCTCTGGAATCACATGTACTCAAGTATAACTTGCATAACTTTATTTTGTCCAATACCTGCTGTTTTTGTTGGCAATGGCCTTCAGTGGAGTGCTGGAACTACCTCTTTCCAGGTCTCAAAAATCAACTGTTGACATCTACAAGTCAGCTAACATCAGGTCAGCAGCTTGAAATCGGAGTACTTACATCATGGAAATTAGCAAGAACTACAAAGCAAGTTTTCCCCGAACCACCCCCTTCACCCTTCTCCTCCTAGCACTCCATTGCCTCTCCACTTCACCACTTCCTCTGCCCATCCAGAGCACTACATACTATCGATAGTTTAGGGCACATGTGTCAAACACAAGGCCCGTGGGCCAAATCCGTCCCGCCAGGCCTTGCAATGTGGCCCGCACCACGCTGTCATCACTGCACTCCGCTGCGTTTCCATCACAATGACAGTTTATGACTGTTCAGTAAACCATTCGGCCCGCGATTTAGGATGGATTTTAGATTTTGGCCCCTTCTCTGATTGAGTTCGACACCCCTAGTTTAGGGTGTAGACTTGGAAGTAAGTCGGCCAAGGTCCAATCTTGGCTCTGACACTTGACTAGTTGGGTGATTCCAGGCAAGTTACCAAACCTCTCTCTGCCTCTGTTTCTCCACCTGCAAAATGAGGGTAATCATCATAACTACATTAGAGTGCTTTTTAAAGCCTTCCCGGCATAGAATTAGGATATCCGTTCTCATAATGCTCTTTTTATTTGCTTATGTAAGGCCTTCAGAGCACTCAGGCTGTCATAGAATAAAGGCTATCTCAGCTTAGCTGTGGGGACTGGCAAGGTCACTCTCACATCCACTGGGAGCCACACTGACTCACTGGCTGCATGCCCTGAGCTGAGAGAGATACAAGGATGTGGAGAGCAGCTACAGTGTTTGGACAGGATCAAGCCTCAGACTAATGAGAGGGCACAGTCCTCTCATGGCCATGTGCAAGTCCCAGCTCCAGAGGGCAGAGCCCTCCCAGCACAACTATAGCCTATGGTCTGAGCACGTGGTCCCACGTGCCTGAGTGACGTGGGCTTGATGAGTTCAGGTGCATGTAACTGAGTAGACTGGAGCATTGTAAACATCTGGATCGCGCCCTTACTTTGCCTCGTGGAATCTGCCTATAAAATAAAAAGACGCTTTACAGTCTGTGGCGCTATTTCTGGCTCTCCATCCGAGAAGACAGCATCCCACCCAGACCCAGCTTTCATTCTCTTGTCTGTCTTTTCTCAATCCTTCACCACCCCCTCTCAGGCTCACCGAACCTGGCTGAGCTGGCTCGGCACATATGGCACTCAACATGGGGCTGGGTATGCCATAAGCCCTGCCGGCTTGCCACACAAGGACTTCAAGGGAGCAGAGTGATATACACACCCATCTTCCAGGCTTCCTCCGAAGAAAAGGTTGTGAAGAATCACTTTTCATTATCCTGCCTTGAAATTCTTTGAACAAGGTTAGAAAGGGGAAAGGAAATAGGAGGGAGAAGAAAGAGCCCAGAACTTGCACAGAGACCAAGGCCAAGGCCTGGCTCTGTCATTTATTGGCTACATGACCTGGGCACAGTCCCTACGTTCTCTGGGCCCCAGGGTCCCAGAGGGAAAAAGGACACACGTGAGAAGTATAATAAATCCAAATCCCCCGTTGTTGCCTCCTCTCTCTGGAGGCCCTGAACTGGCAGGAGCCTCGCTCAGGACTTGGGTAGGTTCCCATCTGGTTAGGCAGCCTTCCTAGACTTGCCCTTCCTCCCTTATTTATTTTACTCAACACTGTTTGGGTTAAAGAAACCTTCTCTCCCACACTCTGAGAGTAGGCAGGGACCAAAAGAGTTGTGTGGGGGCATAGCAGCACTCTGGTGCATACAGCAAGGCACTGAGAGGAATTGTTAAGATAACTTGGGAAGCACAGTAGGCTTCTCAGAGAAGATGATTCTACTATAGAATTTCAGATTTGTTTAGTTCTGTACCCAAGGATTTCATTACAAGCTACAAAGAAAAGCCTCATCACCACTCAGTGAACAAGGTAAACTAGAACAGAGAAAGGAGAGAGCTCAGAGGGATCTGACACCCTAATCCCTTTACCCCAAAGCCTTCTCAGTGTTCTCTCCCTTCCAATTCAATCTGAGGGAGCACAAAAGGATAAGCTTTTTTCTTTCCAGTTCCTAAACCTGTTTTGTTTTTTTTACTATCACACAGAAGATAAAGTACTTGCTTAGTTCCAAAAGCCTTGCATATTGTCAAGACATGTCCAGGATTTAACAATAGCTCAGACATACTGACATGTGCTGTCTGCCAGCCAGTGTTCTTAGTGTGGAGGTATCTCGGACCAAGAGTGTCCAGTGACTTGCCCAAGGTCACACAGGCAGAAAGGAGTGAGCTGGGTTTGAACAGAAGCATTCTGGTTCCAGAAACCTTAACCATCACCCTCTACTGCCACTCACCAGTCGATTTACTCTCAAACCTATCCTATATAAAAAAGAGCTAACATGCTAATTAGACCAAACAGCAGAACGACCTTCCAGATGAAGCTAGGACTGCGAGGGACTGTGAGGACCCGTTGAGGCAGCTGGGGCTGCGAGGGCCGAGCCCCTTGCACGAATTTCATGCATTGGGCCTCTGGTATATATCATAAAACTGGAAGATGTTACATTTGGAACGCATATGTAATTTCCCATATTTACATAAGGGGAAACTGAGGCTCGTGGAAACTACATGCCTCCCCCAGGGTCAGCGGCCATAGGAGAGCAGCTCTAGCCTTGACCACTCTGGGCCCAGGAGGCAACTCCCTCACCCTTTCCCTTCCCTCCAGCTCTTCCTCAACAGCACATTTCTCTCTCAAACCTTCTCTGGGCCTTTTCTCTCTCACCCCTTTCTCGGTTCTATTCCATCTCACTTTCTACCTTCCAGACATACACACGACAGCTGAAATGAGACTTTAAAACATTAGTTCTTTCTTACCCACACCTGTGTTACCTATAATAGCAGTAATTAGATTGTAAGCTCCCTGGGATAAGGCCTGAGTCTTGGCAATCAATTGTTTTCCAGTGCTTCAGACAGAGCTGGTCATAAACAAATGTCCTTCCCTGGGGCCACTGCTAAATGCCTCCCTCGGTCGCGGGACAAGCAGCGTTTTGTTTTCACTGGAGAGTTCCAGATAGCAGCTGACTCAAGGCAGCACAAAGGAATTCAAGTCCTCAACAAACCTCCCAAGCTTCCTTGGCAACTCAGAGCCTGCCCACTCCCGCCCTCTGCCTGACTCCGCAAGTGTGTTCGTTCTACAGGCTTCTCCAGATTGGAGATTACCCTTCCTCTTCATGTAAAGTGCAGGAAGCAGCAAATGAGATGTGACCTTAGAGAAATGGTTTCTTAAGTGGCAGGTAAACTCAGAAAGTCACCGGCAAATGATTTTTATAGACACCTACAGATGTCGGAAGAGCCAGAGTCAGATGAGTTATGCTAAATGAAGACACCTCTGTGTACCTTCCTAATGTGATTATAATAAATGAATGCATGCAGAATAAAATGCATAATCAATTTTAAGAAGCACAAGAATGGCTCTTTTGTACAATGCTTTACAGTTTATGACCGTTGGAACTTTCCCTTGTTTCAATCCCAAAGAACCTGTGGAAGAGGAAGAGCCGATATTACACTCGTTTTATGCTCACTTGAAGCTAACGAAATGCCTTGCCCAGGATCATAAGCTCCAAGTGACAGAGTGAGCACCAGGACCCGGCTGACTGCCCCATCGCTCAGAGCTCAGCATAAAATCACTAACCTGACCATTATTTCACGCTGAGCCTCTCCCATCACATGGGTTTCAAGCCCTTCAGAGGAAAAGGTTTAACATCAGGGTGGGGAAGAGAAGTAGGTCATTTTCCCTACCAGCAGGACAGATGCCAGCAGATCTGCTGGACCATCCACAGGACCAGATTGCCTCTGTCAACAGGGCCTAAAAAAACTGGCTTTAGTACAAAAGCTCGTGGCTTTACAACAGTTAGAATTTCTACAGCCAGAAGTTTCTATCATTCCTTGGCCTGAGGCCTTAAGAGAGATGACGGGCCGGGACCGGTTTGGCTCAGTGGTAGAGCGTCGGTCTGCGGACTGAAAGATCCCAGGTTCGATTCAAGTCAGGGGCATGTACAATACGTTGGCTTCGGGCACATCCCCGGTAGGGGGTGTGCAAGAGGCAGCTGGTTGATGTTTCTCTCTCATCGACATTTCTAGCTCTCTATCTCTCTCCCTTCCTCTCTGTAAAAAATCAATAAAATATATTTAAAATACCGTATTTTTCGGACCATAAGACGCACCGGACCATAAGACACACCAGTTTTTAGAGAAGGGAAATAAAGAAAAAAAGATTCTGAAACAAATAGTGTCCTAAAATATTTTATGTGCATTAAGACCCAATATCACAATCATAAACACATGTAATCAACCCTGTAAAGTAAACAGCAGCATTTAGAACCATTTTAGAGCCAGGCAAGCACACAGAGACCACACAGAGTCGGGCAAGTAAAAAAACTTTTTTTTTAAAAGTATATGTGTAGGCTATATTTGGACCATAAGATGCAGGGACTTTTTCCCCCCACTTCTCGGGAGGGGAAAAGTGCGTCTTATGGTCCGAAAACTACGGTAAATGATTAGTTTTTACTATTCACTGCCTCTAGCACTGAGCTACACACCCTTCATGTGTAGTGTAAAGAAGAGTTAAACCTGAGACTAACTTTTTTTCTCATGATCTCTTCTGAGGCTTACAATGACTGTCAAGTAGATACAAAGATTTCCATTTTGAGACCCATTCATCATACTACCACACTACACATGAAAGTCAAAACTGAACATAATCTCAGTACTTAATTCCTTAGTTCCGCTAGCCCTGAAATTCCCTAGTGCAGAGAAAGCAGAAGCCTAGAAAAATGCTGTTTTATAACCCAGAGATCATCAGCTTTACACTTCAGAGGAGAGAGGTGGGTTCGAGGAAGCCTGTGTTGGCAATCAGAACGTTACTATTTGCATTAGTTGTTTGCATTAGTTGTGCCTTTATTACTTTTGCTGAATAAATATTAAATGGTGCATGGTTAAGTTTTACTGCTTGCTCATAGACATATATAATAGCAATTAAGAATTTCCAGTAAGAAAACTTTATCATGTAAAGACTCAGTTTCTTTGTGGGTTTTGAATTGTGTGTGAGCCAGTGATTTAAAAAGAAACATAAGTATAACGTTATTTCCCACTGTGCTGTTAATAAAACTTAGCATTAGTAAACATTGTCCTCCTCTCATACTATGTATTAGATATATAAAAAAAATAATATAGCCCTGCTGGTTTGGTTCAGTGGATAAGGAGTCAGCCTGCAGACTGAAAGTTCCCGGGTTTGATTCTGATCAAGGGCACATGCCCAGGTTGCGGACATGCAGGAGGCAGCCAATCCATGATTCTCATCATTGATCTTTCTAATCTCTCTCTCCCTTCCTCTCTGAAATCAATAAAAATATATATTTAGCCGAAACCGGTTTGGCTCAGTGGATAGAGCATCGGCCTGCGGACTCAAGGGTCCCAGGTTTGATTCCAGTCAAGGGCATGTACCTTGGTTGCGGGCACATCCCCGGAAGAGGTGTGCAAGAGGCGGCTGATTGATGTTTCTCTCTCACCAATGTTTCTGACTTTCTATCCCTCTCCCTTCCTCTATGTAAAAAAAAAATCAATAAAAATTATATTTAAAAAATAAAAATATATATTTAAACACACACACACACACACACACACACACACACACACACACACATATATGAGTAATATGCAAATCAACCAAACAGCAGAACAATCAGAAAGACCACTTGACCAGTCGCTATGAAGTGCACCCCTCCCTGCCCCACAGCAGGCTCCAATCACCTGATGGCGAACAGTCCAGAAGGGGGGGCAGTGGGGGGAGGGGGCTGCTGACAGCAGGGAAGATGATTCCGATCACAGGCCAGGCCAAGGGACCATACCGGCATGCACCAGACTTCTAGTAATAACATAAACTGAGCCACCTTAAAATGGAGTCTGAGCTGCCATCCAGGGAAACCGTCTTGTACATTTATGTCATGTACATTTTAACATTTGAAATGTTAAAACAAAGCAAAACAACCTTTGGACTGGGCCTAAAGCAACACAGTGTCCGGTACAATCATTTGCAAAGATAAGAAAGCAGATATGACTACCAGACTGAAAAATTTTAAAGCCTCTTTAGAATTAGCATCTTTATATCAGTTTATCTGCACTTATGGAAATGCCTTCCTTCACTAATGTAATTGTTCCTCTTCCCTTTTTCCTCAAATACCCCTTGCCTTTGCCTTCTAATCCTATCACTATCCATGTTTCTGCCTGAATCAGAGCTTCCTGAATTCATGGATATTTAATTCATATATCAATAATTCATATATATATATATATATATATATATATATATATATATATATTGATTTTAGAGAGGAAGGGAGAGAGATAGAAATATTAATAAGAAACTACAGCAGGAAAGCAGGGGAGAGTTGGGGAGGTAAGAGATTAACCGTAGGACTTGTATGCATGCATAGAAGCATAACCAATGGATGCAAGACACTGGGGGCGAGGGGTGGGGGGGTGGGGGGGGCGCGCGGTGAGGGTATGTGGGGGAGGTTGGGCAAGTAGGGGAGACCAGGGGGAGGTCAATGAGGGGGAAAAAAAAGGAGACATATGTACTACTATTTGTAATACTTTAAACAATAAAATTAAATTAAATTAAAAATAAAAGAGAGAATCAATGATGGGTTGCCTCTTGTATGGCCCCTACTGGGGATTCAGCCCACAACTTGACTGGGAATCAAACCATGACCTTCTGGTTCATAGGTTGATGCTCAACCACTGATCCACACCAGCCAGGCGCTATTATTTTTTTTAATCTCAAATAAATGCTGTTGCCTCTCACTTTGGCCTTTTATTTTTAGGTCAATAGGTATATCAGGTGATAAAGCACATTTCCTTTCTGTGAAGCTTCACTGAAAGTTACCACTTTATTGTTCTTTTATAACTTGAATAGAATCCTATATAATAAAAGCCTAATATGCAAACTCGGGCAGTTGTTCAACCAATAGTTCAACTGGGAGACCAGCAGTTCGCCTGCTCACTATGACATGTGCTGACCACTAGCGGGCAGTGTGGAACATGGCGGGCATCAGCAACATGGCACTGGCAGCAAGCAGCAGGGGAGGCACTGCTGGCCCGGATGGGCCCTGACAAGAGTGAGACTGTGGTGAGATAGCATAGCAGGTGAATGGGCGGTGCCAGGCCAAGGCAGGTGCGAGCAGGGGCTCAATCGCCCTGCCCATCACCATGAAGACCGTGATGGGCAGGGCGATTGCTCTATAGGCACGATGGTGGAGCAGGTGAGGGGGTGGTGCCAGGCCAAGGCAGGTGCGAGCAGGGGCTCAATCGCCCTGCCCATCACCATGAAGACCGTGATGGGCAGGGCGATTGCTCTATAGGCACGATGGTGGAGCAGGTGAGGGGGTGGTGCCAGGCCAAGGCAGGGTGCCAGGCAGGGCTATGGGGCTGGGGGGCTGGGGGCTCAAGCTTGGGACCGATCTCCATAGGCCACCTTGAGGGACTCCACCCAAGCACAAATTCGTGCACCGGGGCTCTAGTCATTATATAAAAGTGAACGAGGGACAGAATGTTTACGAAGACAATTCTCTGAAGATAGACACCACAGGATAACGACAATGCATTTTTTCACTGCTTCATCCCTACCACTTAGCACATTGCCTGGCGTACAGTATGTGTGCACCAAGCCCTTGTGGAATGAATGAGTGTCCGTAATCACACTTAGAAGTATATATTTATAGCCAAAACTGGTTTGGCTCAATGGATAGAACATCGGCTTGGGGACTGAAGGGTCCCAGGTTCGATTCTGGTCAAGGGCATGTACCTTAGTTGCAGGCATATCCCCAGTAGGGGGTGTGCAAGAGGCAGCTGATCGATCAATGTTTCTAACTCTCTATCTCTCTCCCTTCCTCTCTGTACAAAATCAATAAAATATATTTAAAAAAGAAATATATATTTATAATGCTTGAAAACACACTGGTGCTTTCCATATATTTGAAACTATTTACCAAGACATACATTACCATGTTTGGTAATTATGAGATCACTACAACTAATTTTACCTTAGCAACTACTCAAAAGAAAATCGAATCTAGAAAATGCTGCAAGACTACATATAAACAAAAATTGGAAATTGACACTAACGTGCAATTATCTAGGCACAAAAATAAACAAACAGAAAAAAACCATAAATCTGGGTGAAAGTTAAAATTAAGTAAATATATTTCTTAGGAGATGTAATGACTACTCCAATCTAGTTCAGATGTCTTGTGGGTTTAGGTGGGAATTTAAGCCACGTTAAACCTAAGAAGCCAACTGAACAGATACCATCTAGTCTGTGTGAATAGATACCGTCTAGTCTGTAGAGAACTCCCAGCAGCCAGGACTTGGTCTCAGAGAGAACCAGTCAAGATCCATCCCCACGGGGCATGTAAAGAAGCCTCTCTGACCTAATTCCCTCTCATCTAGGTCTCAGCTCTCATTCCTTCAGACACCTTTCCTTGCCAAACCTCTTGGTGAAAAACTCAATCCCGACTAACGTACACTGGATGCAAATAAAGTTGTGCAATCCTAAAACCTAAAGAGCCCACAGGTATATAGACTCTCTTCTTTACAAACCGAGAAAACTGATGCCAGAGAGGGAAGGTGACCAGCCCCACACCACCCAGTCACTGACATGTTTGGACTGGAATGCAGGTCTGCGGCCCCAGTTCCAGGTCCTTTCACGACAGCTCCATGGAAAAACGTTTCAATTTATCTCAGCAAGTTTCTGTGACCCTAACGATTCATCTCTCCCCCTTCATAGCAAAATGGGTTAGTTCTAGACTTATTAGTGTTATTTTGCTGCTGCTGCTGCTGCTGCTGCTGCTGCTGCTATTTTAATTCCTCTATTCTAGGCAGGAGAGTAAGAAGCTAGGAAAACTCTTTGGGAAGTGAAATGAGGGGAACAGACAAAAATCATGAAACAAAGCCAAACAATATGAGCAATTTACAGACACCAGGTGAATCACAAGGTCTTAGCTTCCCTAACCAAGGACACTTAGGAGCAAATGGTTTACACATTCCAGACCATGTGGAGGCAGACCCACCTCCCACCCAGTCCCCTCTTCAATGACATTCTTTTTTTTTTTTTTTCTTTTTTTAAATATTTTATTGATTTTTTACAGAGAGGAAGGGAGAGAGATAGAGAGCTAGAAACACTGATGAGAGAGAAACATCGACCAGCTGCCTTTTGCACACCCCCTACCGGGGATGTGTCCGGGAACCAACGTACATGCCCTTGACCGGAATCGAACTTGGGACCTTTCAGTCCGCAGACCGACGCTGAGCCAAACAGGTTTCGGCCAATGACATTCTTTAGAGATGAAACTCACCAGAGAATGACCCTGACCCTTCTATACACTCATTTTGATAAATCAACAAATTGGAGGACAACTAATGAACATGATGTTGCAGGCCTTCCCTTGAGACCTCCCCTAGGATTCCCACAACAGAGGGGAGATAGAAGCCTCAAGACAAAGGACCCAGTGGGCTCTCTCTCTCCAGCATGCCCAAGCCTTTTCTTAGGTGTGGATTTTTTTATTCTTTTTCCTAAATTCTAAGGGTCTCCTTGAAACTAGGGGAGCAGCAGGCAATAGGAGCTTGTCCCAGGCTAACCCCCTGAACCTGTCTCCAAGATCCCCCTTTTTCTCCAAGCAGCCCTGTCCTAACTCACTTCTATCACTGTAACTTTCACTTCTCAATGAGTTCACGCAGCCAAGCTCTGACCTAGGCTCTTTCCAGTTACTTCTTTGACCCTAAGGCCTTCTTCGGTTTCACTGTCCCCAGCTTTACTAATAGATGCACTCTCAAAATCACCTAGACTCACGTGGTGAAATCTTTCCTGCACGAAGCCAAGAACCCACATGCTCCAGGCCAGCCCAAGGCAGACCAGGTCGGGCCCAGACCCCATTGGGTAACACTTCCAACTTTATTATTCCAGCTGCCTCCCCAACCTACAGCCAGAACATCCATGTTTCAACAGCATTGTTCTAAACCCACACTACTGCTGACACGATTCCCGAGCTCTCTCTGATATCCCTGGCTTTCTAGGCTTTTGTTGCCTTTTCACATGCTTACAATATTAAACTACAAAGCAGCTTTTCCCACGCTGTGTTCCACGGAACAGCAGTTTGAGGAGGTGATTTTGCACAGAGAAGAGTGAAAGGCTCTAATCGTGTGATCAACTAAGCTTGGGAAATACTGCCTATCAGAAGTTCACAGGGCACGCCAGCTTTTTATTTTTTTTAATCCTCATCCAAGGATATTTCTTTCCATTGAATTATTTTAGAAAGAGGGAGTTGGGGATAGAGAGACCTCTATGTGAGAGAGACACATCAATTGGTTGCCTCCCATTCAAACCCTTGACGAGGGATGGGGATCAAGCCGGCAACCAAGGTATGTGCCCTGGACCTGGAATTGAACCCGGGACACTTGGGTTCGGGGGCCTGTGTTCTAAGCACTGAAAAAACCAGCCAGGGCCACATCAGCTTTTTAAAGACAATGACAAGCCCCAGAAGTAAAACAGGAATTTATTTTACTCGGCTCAGTCTTTCATCTTTTCACACCTATTACATTCCCTTAAAACTGGTTTAGGAAGACTGTGCCTAGCCCAGCTCCCTTCGTCTACAAATTAAAACTGAATCTGGCCGAAACCGGTTTGGCTCAGCGGTAGGGCATCAGTATGCAGACTGAAAGGTCCCAGGTTCGATTCTGGTCAGGGGCATGTACATTGATTGTGAGCACATCCCAGTGGGGAGTGTGCAGAAGGCAGCTGGTCGATGATTCTCTCTCATTGACGTTTCTAACTCTCTATCTCTCTCCCTTTCTGTAAAAAATCAATAAAATATATTTTTTTAAAACAAAAAACTGAATCTGCATTTGAATCACTTAACAAGATCCTGCTTTATGTGGGAGTCAGAGCCAGAACTCCAATCCAGCTCTGAGTCCTAGGCCAGGGCCTACACGCAAAGTATTATTTCTCCTCAACTAGACCCAATGCTTTCTGGTCTTCAGCACACCCAATGTGGAACAGTCAGCCCCGAGATGGACTACAAATGTTCACAGAGTGTACGCCTAAGGGAAAGGGAAGAAGAGTGGATGATGGGCTTTATTATTTCAGCTTGATGTTACCTCCAATCAGGACATAGGACTATGCTGGGTACAACATCTGTGTAACAATAAACACTGGGCATAGATTGGCATGCAAAGCCATCCTTGGGATCTTTCTCAGGGGTTCCAAGGAACTAGAGTGGCAGAAACCAATCATTGTCTCACTAACAGAAAGATGTGGACAAGAAACCCGGAAGGCTGGTCAACAACCTTAATTGCTCTAACCACTCACAGTTTAGTTGAAACATTGTTAGCTGAAGCAGCACCCACCTCTGTTAGTCCTTCCTGCCTAAGGGCTATGGGCATATCCCATAGACTCAAATAAAAGGGATAGCAAGGCCAGAGCAGTGAGTAGTCCTCTCTTGGGCTCCCACCTGGCCTCCAATATTCCCAAACTAATACTTTTCTAGTCTTTTTTCATTTGTGTGTGGCCTTCTCCAGAACCCGAACCCTGGACCACTCGGGATGTGAAAGGGGTTCCCACACTAGAGGAACAAGCCCAGAGCAATGTGTCCTGGAGGCGATTTGAGGGTGAGACTGTTCTGAGGAGAGCCTCAGTCTTGAGGTCAAAAGGTTGGGCGAACCTGGACCCCTCCAAAGATTTGATGGTGCATGCCAAACTGCCCTTCCATCCTCTCCCTGCTTCCTTTTCATGTTTTCCAAGTTCCCCAGATGACTCTAGAGATCCTATCATGCCAAGAGTCAGTCTCCTTTGCATTTTTTCCTGGGAAGTGAGGAGGGGGGAGAGCTAGGAAGAGGTAACACAAAGGAGCTTTAAGACAGTGGGAAACATGGTTTGCACAAAGGGCCAGTGTTTGCACAAGCTGCTGTCTTTGTGTTTGGGCATTTCCAGAATAATTATGAAGTGAATGGACAATGATGGTGAGAATTAAAAGGATGGCGGTCAGATAGTTTCACTGATGAGTGGCCGCCCATACTCTTCGAAACAGCTCCTTTATCCAACGAAACAGGCCTGCTCACAATTTCTAAGCATGTGCATTCCTACCAGCTTGCTTCTGTGCATATTTTATAACTAGAGGCCTGGGGCACGAAATTTGTGCATGAGGTGCAGATCCCTCAGCCCTGCCTGAAATCTCTCTAATCTGAAACCCCTCAGGGGATGTTTGACCCCTGTGGGATCAGGCCTAAACTGGCAGTAGAACATCTGTCTTGCAATTTGGGACTACTGGCTCCTAACTGCTCACCTGCTTGCCGGCCTGATTGCCCCTAACTGCCCTCCCCTGCCATCCTTGTCACCGATAACCACCACTGCCTCATCCCCCACCACCATGGCTTTGTGTGGAAGGACATCCAGATAGATGTCCAGAAGATGTCCGGTCTTATTAGCATATACCCTGTTATTAGTGTAGATTATACAACATAAGCGTTAAGGTAGAGTTGCATTAATAGAAATGAAGAAACACTTTATTTAAAAATGTATGTTTGTTTGATATGATTGCAATCCACTTGTTTATGACAAAAATCAAGTCTTTAAAAATAGGATTGCTTGACTGAAACCTGTTTGGCTCAGTGGATAGAGCGTCAGCCTGCAGACTGAAAGGTCCCGGGATCGATTCCGGTCAAGGGCATGTACCTTGGTTGCGGGCCCATCCCCAGTAGGAGCTGTGCAAGAGGCAGCTGATCGATGACTCTCTCTCATCAATGTTTCTGACTCTCTGTCCCTCCCTCTTCCTCTGTAAAAAATCAATAAAATATATTTTTTTTAAAAAAAATAGGATTGCTTGCCCTAGCTGGCTTGGCTCAGTGACTAGAACTTCAGCCTGAGGAATGAAGGGTCTCAGGTTCTGTTCTGGTCAAGGACACCTGCCTGGGTTGCGGGATCGATCCCCAATAGAGGCAGCGATCAATGATTCTCTCTCATCATTGATGTTTCTATCTCTTTCCCTCTCCCTTCCTGTCTGAAATCAATAAAAATCTATTTTTAAAAAGTAAAAGAGTAAGATTGCTTTGCTATCAAAGCCAAGTATGGTGAAGCTGTCCCTGATGAAGTCTGAGCAGCTCAGTTGCTAAGTGACTTCGCTGGGTTCTTATCAAATAAAATCCATGGAGAAGCAACTACGCCCACCATGCCTTTAGGCTATAAAGAAGAAAGTTGGGGAGGACAGAGTGTTTCTGCAAATCTGCTGGGGGCGGGGTCAGGCCCTGAGCTCTGAGAGGGCAGGTCCAGAGGGAGGGCAGGGGTGTGGTTCCAGGGAATCCCCTTCCTGAGAAGCCGTCCTCCTCCACACCTTAACCCCCTACCCTGTCCATTTGTATAAAATGGGTAGGAAGCAGGTACATAATGCCTTGGCGGGTCGCCCCTCAGTCCTGGGGTAGGAGACAGTGAGGGTCAGTGGCTGGGAGGCAAGGAAGATTGGGAATGCCCTAACAATGTTTCAACCAATGCCTCCTAAGCATAGGAGGGTCTGATAGGCACTGCTCTCCCCAGGTGACTGCATGATGCGGAAATTCTGGCCCCATGTTGCCAGATGATCTGACTTTTTAAAGCAGAAAACTCAGATTATTATGTAAGAGATCTGAGATTTTAAGTATTGGCAATGAACTTTAAATTTTTTAATATATAGTGTCAGCCAAAAATAACATATCTATAGGTCAATCTCTGGCTCTCAAGCTAGCTGATTGAAAGTTAAATCACTTTTTTTTCTTCATACAAACTATATGCATGATTGACAGTATTCTATCCCAAAATCTGGACAATAATAAACAAAATTAAAACATGAAATCAGAATATTTGATTTTTTTTGTTTTGTTTGTTTACATTTTGGATTATGGTGATGTGTAGAAACAGTTTAATTAAAGAGCAATGACAACGGCTGATGCAATTGTTTATTTTTAATTTAATTTTTTTAAATATATTTTTAATGATTTCAGAGAGGAAGAGAGAGATAGAAAAATCAATGATGAGAAAGAATCATTGATTGGCTGCCTCCTGCATGGCCCCTACTGAGGATCGAGCCTGTAACCTGGGCATGTGCCCTTGACCAGAATCAAACCTGGAACCCTTCAGTCTACAGGCCAATGTTCTATCTACTGAGACTTCTTGACAGAGGTGCTTATAACAACTTGGGAATAAAAAAAAAAAAAAAAAAAAAAAAAAAAAAAGAAATGGAGAATAAAGATTCATTTTTCTGAGATTATTAATTTTGTTTGTGTTAGGATAAAGATTAAAGGGAAATATGTCTCAGAGAATATAATGTACACTAATAAAAGAGTACGATGAAAATTAACCATACAGTCACGATGCCCGCCAGCCAATCGGAGTGAGTATGCAAATTAACCCAGCAAAGCTGGTGGGTTAATTTGCATACATAGCAGGCCTTCCACAGCACCCCAACCGCTCCAGGCCTCTGGGCAGCATGGGAAGGTGGAAAGGCAGCTCCAGGCTAGAGGGAAAAGGCGGCTCCAGCTGGAGTGAAAGCAGTGCCAGCAGCCGGAGGAAGGAAGGGCCATTCTTGCATGAATCTTCATGCATTGGGCCTCTAGTATGATATAAATATGAAAGAAAGTCCAACCTGTCTCCTTCACCCACAAGGATACAAGAAAGTGGGCTACTTATAGCTGGGTATTATAACAATTCGCATTCTCTCACACTGTTATTAACCCTATAAATAAGAGAATAACTTGGAAATAAGGACCTGCAAACATATTTATACTCTGATCCAGTAGGTCTAGTTTTTAGGAAAAATCTTAAACACACACAAAAATTACATATACAAATATGTTCACTGTGGCTTCATTTATTGATAGCAAGTACCTAAAAGGTCTCAGTTTCTGGCAATAGGGGAATATCTGCATTAAAATGGCACATGCTCCATTACAAACAGAAGGGAACACTGTAAGCACTCTGGTGGAGTGTGCCAGGTACTTTTGGGAGCTGGGTCCACAGGGGTGAAGGCCACAGACCTGCTCCCTCCCTTCACACAGCTTCCAGCTTGGCAGGGGAGACAGAATTACTTTGGGAGACAAATTACTTGGAGTAATTAAGCAAACAGACCATCATGAACGGCAGCGTGTTCCGTGGAGGGAAAGAACAGGGTGGAGAGAGGAAAATAGAGTTGAGAGGGAAACCAGACTGGGTAGTTAAAACAAGAGGTCATATTCCCCAGCCCAAGACCCAACCCCTTTGACAAACATGCAAGAAGCTCCTGACTCACTCAGGCGCCATGGCTGCCAACAACTGCAGTGCTTGTGTCCAGCTTTCAACAAGGAATAAGTCTCTGAGGCAGAGCATGTGGGGCGCAGCAAGGAAAGACTGACTTCATTTTGTGTTTCAGACCAAAAGCTACTAAAACCAAACAATCAAATGACATATTTGGCTGCCAAAATATAACTGCCCCTCTGGTGGGTTATAACAGAATATTTTTCATAAGAAGTTTAAAACTTAATTTGCCAAATAGTGCTAATTCTTGAAATACCAGTATCAAACAATGGTTGTGGGCTTTCACAATCCTCCTATTAGCTTACTTAAAGTTACCATCATTAAAATGGTGAAATACATTTTAACAAAACAAGGCTGGGCTTAGCTCCACCCACCCATCCGTTATGTGAAGATCTCCTTCAAATTTTTATTTTCTGTTGGTCAGAAACACAGTAGTAATTTCCTGGATGGGCCATGGTCTCTCACCCCACAATCTTGCACCTGCTGTTTTCTCTTCCTGAAATGCCCTTCCTTCGCTGCCTGTCTTGTTGTGTTTCTTTTTGTCCTTTCAGTCAGCTCAGCCAGCACTTCCTCTGGGTCCCTCCCTGGGCCCGAGGTCCCCAGACTCCCAGGGGCTTCCCTGGGCTGGGCTCCCATGGTGCCTACTACGGACCACAAACCGCAGCACTCAGCGGGATTTTTTGGAATTGTCTGCTTCTTGGATTTTCCAAACTAGAATGTGAGTACCTCCAGGTCTCTGTGGGGTCCGGCACATTCCAGGTGACCGATACATGCCTGCCAAACATACGTCTGTATTTTAGAGAATGAATAATGCATGACTTTCCTCCATGAACAGAAACAGGAAGAGATGTAACGGAAGACAGCATCATACATTTATTTAAGCCTCACTTCCATGTTCACAAAATGACCACAAGTAAACTGGTTCTTCCACGTGATCAGAAAACCCCAGGAACCGATCTTTACTGCGACAACTTCAAGGATCATTGGTGTATAGAACTTAAAAATGCTACTACCCATGGTTGCCTGCCACTCCCTTAAACCTAAAAACGGAAAGAAGAAGAAAAAAATGGGGTTGTGTGAGGAGGGAGAGAAGGGCATAAAGACATCCCAAATGAAGTCCAACTCTTTAAGCAGTTAAAAGTCTATAATTTTCTCAAATATATATTTTTATGCAATAAAGAAAGCATGCTAATGTTTTTAGAGTAATTGAAAAATCACTTCTAAACAGTTTCCTCCTGTAGACATAACCAATTAACAATGTTTTTTATTTCCATCTAAGATACATCTTCATTTAAGTTGCAGAATAATGCAATTTTAATGGGCTATAAGAAGAAATAAGACTGACAAGTTATTGGCTTTGTGCAGTAGGAGCTTCTGTGGCTTCTAAGACTCAACTCTGGCACATGGAGTGTCCTGTAAGATAGTGGCCCACTGTCCTTGAGGAAAGTATAGCATTCCAGTGGTACACTGCTAACTATAGAATTAAAAGCATCAGGCTGCAATGGAGCAAGTTTAATATTCATTGATGTGAACCTCATTTTGAAGCATGCAGGAAAAGCTATTTAAGACTCTTAAGAGTCCAGATTTTATTTTGTTTTGTTTTATTATTTTTTTGTTAATCTTCATTCAAGAATATTTTCCCATTGTTTTTTAGGGAGGGTAGAAGAGAGAGGGAGAAACACTGATGTGAGAGAAACACCGCGATGTGTTGATGTGTTTTCAGAACTGCGTGTTCATGCCCATGTGGCTGGGCCAACAGACTCATCTTTCACAGCCAGAAGTCAGTCTACACAAACAAAAATGAAAAACTGTCCTTGGAAAAAAATCATAATGACTTCAACCTTTACTATTCTCAGTTTTTTGTTTTGTTTTTTAAATATTGAAGGGATTTTTAGGGGAAGTATCTCTCATCTAGAGGAAATATTTATATGAATCAGCAATCCTATCAACTTCTCTTTTTCTTTTGTGAAATTCAAGTAAAATTAAATTTAAAATTGTATCCAAACTGTGATTGTTATGGTTTTTTGTTTTTTAATATATATATATATTTATTGATTTCAGAGAGGAAGGGAGAGGGAGTGAGAGAGACATCAATGATGAGAATCATTGATCCGTGCTGCCTCTTGTATACCCCCTACCAGGGACAGAGCCTGCAACCTGGGCATGTGCCCTTGACTGGAATGGAACATTGGACCCTTCAGTCTGCAGGCCAATGCTCTATCCACTGAGCTAAACCAGCTAAGATGACTGTTATGGTTTTATAAAAGTATCTCTAACTTCCACCCCACCCCCCAAAAAAAGATTAAAATAAGACTGGGCTCCAACCAAGTAATATAAAACTAAAAAACAAAAAACTGGAACTCTTTGGTCTGCAGGTTGATGCTCTATCCACTGAGACAAACTGGCTATGGTCCAGATTTTAAAATATATTTCCATTTAGATGAGCCAACCAACAGAAATTTAATTATTTGGGGAAGGGGAGTTTCTTTACTTTTTTATTCCCCTTGGTTTGTTTGTTTTTAATGTACTAAATTATTATATAGGTATGTATAATTTAATATATTTAACATATCAATTATGTCCACCAGTAACCTCCATCTCAGGTTTTAATCACGAGCTGTAAAATATATTTAGGCTATTTCCCATTGAAAATGAGAGCTCAATATCCACAATGCCTAAGTCAAAATGTTAGTTTTGTAAGGAATCCTTGAAATCATTCCAACAAACAGGCTACAAGTCGAGATGCTGACATATAAAAGGGCCAGTTGCCTAGGAATACACTTTCTGTCTGATACATTGAGGGATCCACCAGCAGGCAGAGCTGCCACCATTAGGGCAGAAGTCCAATAAAACATTGTATATATTAAAAAAAAAAAAAAAAAATGTCATGTCAACAACTCTAACTAAGGAACTCTTTCTCAGGTAACACATAATTTCTAAAACGAATTCATACCTTGGCAAAGCCCAGTAGAGATGTTTGATATAAGAGAGTGACGGTCTAAACACATACAATTTCTCCAGCTTTCAGAGCACTTATTCCACTAAACTGCTTGAAGGACAACTCTTGCTCTGGGTGTGGGACTTGGGCAAGTTACTTAACCCCTCTTTGTGCCTGAAATTCTTCATTTACAATATTGGAATAATAATAGCACTTACCTCACAGGGGTATTATAAAGACTGAGGTAATATGTTTGCAAAATGATTAGAACAGTATGAATTAGTGATGCTGCTGCTGATGGCGATGTCTGTACATCCATTAGAACATCAGCCCAAGCACTCGAAATTTTAACCATAGGAAGAGGTTTGGTTTTTAGTTCTTGCTATACACAAAGCACTGTGCTAAGAATTTTGTATCCACAATCACATTTAATTCACATAATGAGCCTTGAGAGAAGCTCTATCATTATCCCACTTTAATAGATAGGGAAACTAAACTGAAGTACAGAGAGCCTAACTAACTTGCCCAACTAGTCTCACAACTACTAAGTGCTAAACCCAGAATTTCAATCCAGTAGCCTAGCCAACAGGTTAGATCTACTCCTATACAGAATTCCGCGAACCTGAGAGCAGTAGCAGACTGCCAAGAATAATGGTGAAAATAAAAGAATAAAAACCAGCATACTACTGTTGGAGAATACTGTAGACAATTGCCAGAAATCAGATCTGAAAGGAATATATGTCTTATGTGCCAGGTACTATTTCAAGTGCTTTACTTATTAACTAATGCATGATAATGGTGACAAACAATAAAGCTTTATACACGTTACTCATACAAACTTCAAATAACTTTATGGGCTAAATATCACAATTAGATAAGGAAATAAACTCATAGGTGAAATACTCTTTGAGGTCACACAGCAAGCATAGCTCAGAGCCTGGAGATTTGAAACCAGGTCTCCTTGATCCTCAAGTGTATGCTCTTTAACACTATGAAAACAGTCCCCCAAATTTGGTAAATATACCATCATTATTATGAACTCCTTTGTAAAATGAAGACCGACAGTCAATTAAGTTTAGACTCTCTAAGACTCAAAATACATGTCAGTATGGTAGGAATTCTGAAACATTTACAGTTTAAAAACAAATCCCGATGAACTCTGTTTAACTCAGCATTTCCAAGTCTCTTTAACCCTGGAATCTTTTACAATGTGTAATATACATCAAAATCCTTCAGAGCCCTAGCCGGTTTGGCTCAGTGGATAGAGCGTCGGCACTCAGACTGAAGGGTCCTGGGGTTCGAACTGGTCAAGGGCCTGTACCTCGAAGGTTGTGGGCTCAATCCCAGGCCCTGGTTGAACTAGTGCAGAATACTATCTATGTCTTTCTCACACCGATGTTTCTCTCTGCCTCTTGCCCTCCTTTCCACTCTCTCTGAAAATTAATGGAAAAATATCCTCCGGTGAAGATTAACAACAGCAACAAAAATAATCCTCCAGAATGAAAATTTGTAAATACATAATACATTCCTTTCCTGCATGATGCTTTCTTTTTCTTTATTTCTTTTCTGTTCTTTTTTTCCTTTTCTTTTCTTTTTCCTGCACCCTCTTAATGTGGAACACACAACTGGTACAAATATTTCAGAGGTGGACTGGGAAGGGAGGGGAGATTGCACAATCCTGATGGGAAACAGAACATAGTCCAAAAGGCACTGGTGTCCTGCTGTGGAAGTTGCCTCCTCCCTAGGCAGTCATGTGTCTGTGAACCAGTCACTTACTCTTGCTGAGCTTCTGTTAAATGAGGACACTGATGACTATTTTGCAAGGTGGTTATATTTATTATCCAGTAAATGGATTCATTATTATCTGACAGAAATCTTATTCTATTGAAAGCAAATAATCTTGCCGAAACCGGTTTGGCTCAGTGGATAGAGCATCAGCCTGCGGACTGAAAGGTCCCGGGTTTGATTCAGGTCAAGGGCATGTACCTTGGTGGTTGCGGGCACATCCCCAGTAGAAGGTGTGCAAGAGGCCGCTGGTCGATGTTTCTCTCTCATCGATGTTTCTAACTCTCTATCCCTCTCTGTAAAAAATCAATAAGATATATTTAAAAAAAAAAAAAAAAAAAGCTGAAACCGGTTTGGCTCAGTGGTAGAGCGTCGGCCTGCGGACTGAAAGGTCCAGGGTTCGATTCAGGTCAAGGGCATGTACCTTGGGTTGTGGGGACATCCCCGGTGCAGGAGGCGGCTGGTCGATGTTTCTCTCTCATTGACATTTCTAGCTCTCTATCTCTCTCCCTTCATCTTTGTAAAAAATCAATAAAAATATATATATATTTTTTAATTTTTTTTAGATGAGAAAGGGGAATTAATATTTATTAAGCAAATCTTATGTTTGACATAAGCTTTATATAACTTATTTTACAGATACTTTTCATGTGAGTGTTTTTTTCATATTTTCTTTTTCTTTTTTTCTTTTTTTTTAATTTTTTTTGAAGATATATAAAGAACATTATAAACTGAAGAAACAAAAGATAGATATAGAGACGGTAAAGCAACAAGCAGACTGTCAAATTACAGCGGGGAGGTTGGGGAGATCTGGGGGAGATAAGAGATCAACCGAAGGACTTGTATACATGCATATAAGTACAACCAATGGACACAAAACTCTGGGGAGGGAGGGTATATATGGGAGGGGGGCATTTGTATATGTACAAAAATAATAATTTAATAAATATATATATATATATAAAATATATTTTAAAATAAATAAATAAAAATAAATAAATAAAAATAAAAGCAAATAATCTTCTAAAAGCAGAATTTAGGAGTTGCCTTCCTAAGACAGTCGAGGACACAGGGACTACTGGTGCTCTGGACTTGCTTCTCACTGACAAGTACTGTGTCCTGAAATGGAAATGACTGGAGCCTTGGGACAGAGTGGCCTTATCTTTATCTGATGCATAAACTAGGAAGAGAGAGATAAACAACTTGTACTTTAGAAAAGCAGACTTCAGAAGAAAGAAAAGGTAATTGTAGTCCCAGAGCAGGGACAGGCAGCAGAAGAGGGTCAGGTCAAATAAGTTTCTTAGGGAGCATTCGTCCATTAGCCACTCAGGAGGAAAAGGGAAAGGTAGAACGATGTGAAATGAATGTGGGGATTGACCAGCAATCTTTTAAGGAGATGGCCTGTAATTCTAATTATCATTTAGCTAGAGCAGGCTCGTAATTCACTACAAATTTGAGAAAAGCATCATCTGCAAAAATACTGAGGAAGTCAGAAGCCAGAAAGCAGTGGGGCTTGCAAAGAAGTTGCAAAGGGACAACAAAAGGCCATTTTTAGAGAAGTTCAAAGTCAGAAGCACCAGGGGTGCCTCTCAGGGCGAATGGAGTAACACAGGAGACAGAAAGTGGAGCCGTGAATTCCTGTGTTCTCTGTGGCCAGTGATCTTCAAACCAAAGCAAAGCAAAGAAGAAACACCTGACGCAGTAAGAGAGAAATTAACGTCTATCATAGGTGAGAAAGTTTATGATTTGGTGGGGACTTTGTACCTATCAACAGAAAGAGAGAAACATACAAGGGCCTTAAAAGAAACACGAAACACAGGGCACATTTGCCATCTTGCTCCCAGGCATATGTTACCAGTTTGGCTCAAATAAACTCTTATAAAAAAAATTTTTAAAAAGAAAGAAAAGAGAAACAAAACACTATCAGAGTGTAAAGGAGAGAGATAAACGCTGACTGGTCCCATGATCTCACTCATATGTGAAATCTAATGAACAAAATAAAGTGATGAACAAAATAGATCCAGTGACATAGAAGCATGGAACTCTGTGGAATCTCAGAGGGAAGACAGGGGTGGGAGTGGGCAGGAAGAGATCAACCAAAGAACTTGTATACATAATATGCATAACCCAAGGACACAGACAATAGGGTGGTGAAGGCCTGAGGCATGGGGGTGGGGGGGGATTCGAGGGAGAGGAAGAGGTTGCTAAAAATGGTCAGTGGGGGGAAAAAGAGGATATATGTAACACTTTCAACAATAAGATTAAAAATAAAAAAACTGACTGCAGATAAGGGGAAAGTTTCCAAAAGAGATGATTTTCCAGGAGGCATTGGAAGATGTGGGGGATGTTGGCCAAAGTAAGACAGAGAGTGGGAGAGCATGTGGGGCAGAGGGGACAGAGGAGGAAAGGTGTCAGGTACACTGACAGGCATGGGAACACCATGAGAGTGTGACTTCCAGGTTGGACCAGCCCTCGGTGCCAGCTAAGGAATGCAGTCCTTTTATCCTGCCACTCTCCTGAGGGAAAGCAAGTCAGGGGGTAAGGGCGGAGGGTGTCTATGGGAGGGTTAGCAGTCAGGTTTGCGCAGAACAGAAAGCACAAGGATCATTCTACAAATCAGATATGATGCTGCTGAATGTTTGCAAACCAAATAAACGTAGGCCAAGCACCTGTCCAGATTTGTCTAGGTAGAATTCTGGTTTAAAACAGTTGTCTTGGCATGGTTATTAATAGCAGGCCCTATCACTCTCAAAAAAATGGCCTGGTTTGGACAATTTATTAATTATATAGCTACCTTGGTATATATTACTTGGGGACTATCTCTCTACATTTAGTAGCACGAACAGTAAACTATAGAAGAGATTCCTACAGGTGGGCCACAGATATTGGTTGAGGGTTTTATAAAAGTGAAAACCTAAAACCATGTTGTATAACTATTCAAATTTATCAGAGTTGGCATTCTGTTGGAGAACCATTGTAAAATTCTCTTTATAAGTCTTATGAATTCTGTCATTCAAACCCATATAGATCTCCCTCCATTATTTCCCTCTGTTTCCCCTGACACACTTAAAAAATGTAATCAGCCAAAACCGGTTTGGCTCAGTGGATAGAGCATTGGCCTGCAGACTGAGGGGTCCTGGGTTCAATTCCGGTCAGGGGCATGTGTCTTTGTTGCAGGCACGTCCCCAATGGGGGGTGTGCGGGAGGCAGCTGATCGGTGTTTCTCTCTCATCGATGTTTCTGACTCTATCTCTCTCCCTTCCTCTCTGTAAAAAATCAATAAAACATATTTTTAAAAATGTAATCAAGTCTATGGCATGAAAAAAGAATGGTGCAGATTAATTCCCCTGTGGGGCTTGGGGGCTCCATAAAAGGTCGGGATACAGTGCGCCAGTGACTGTAAAGTGATCATGCATTCCTGCATGTGTGGCCACGGCCACACGGGGCCTGTCAGAGGAGTGCGCCATGGACAAAAAGGCGCAAATCCATCCTAGAGGTCTTCTTTTCAGGTCAGCCTGGCCCAGCAGTAAATGGCGAAACTAGAAGTCTAGGAACCTTGATTCCAATCCCTATTTCGCCAGTATAGCTAATGATGTAAACTTAGGGGTATCAACGGTCCTTTCTCACCTGACGAATGGAAATAACTAATGCCAACCAGTTATCCTATACAATAAAAGGCTAATATGCAAATAGACTGAACGGCAGAACAACCGGACAACCGGTCACTGACCACCAGGGGGTATGCATGGGCCATGGCAGGTGTCGGCAACAGGTGGCAGAGCACGGAATATGGTGCAGCGGATGGTGGAGCAGGTGAGCGGGGTCGCCAGATCAAGGCAGGTGCCAGTCGCCATTATCGGGGCGAGCCTCTGGTGGTGCCAGTGCCCCGTGTCGGCCCAATTGCCCTTCAGGGCTTCTCCACCTTCCCCTGCTCCTGAGGGGCGATCGAGGCTGACAGCCAACTCTGTCAGCGAAGGCCCACTAGCACCAGCTGCCGGCACCATCAGCAGGTATAAGTGGTGGCTGCCAGCCCCAATCGTCCCTGAGGGCTTCTCTACCTCCACCTGTTCCTGAGGAGCGATTGGGACAGCAGCTGCCTCTTGCACCCACTGATCCAGCTCACACCTCCTGCTGGCACCGGCCCCAATCTCTCCACGCCATCAGCTGGTGCAAGCAGGGCCAGCACTCTCAGCACTTGGGAGCCGTGGTGGTGGTGGTGGTGGTGGTGGCGGCTGTGGCGGGAGCGGGGCTGCCAGCAGACAGGGGATGGAGGCCAAGGCAGGAGATGCCAGGCAGGGGGTGTGGAGGATGGGCTGAGACCCGCCCCTGTGCCCATTGCAGCCTTGCAGCCCACAATTCCTTTCAAGGTGCACCAATTCCTGCACTGGGCCCCTAGTTTATTACAATAAAATGAGATGATCTAAGTGAAACCCTTTGTAAGAACCTGGAGCTCTATATAAATGTAAGGTATCATAAAAAAGTGGGTTCTTTAGGGTCTCATTTCTCTCAGGGCTAGCCTCCTTTTCCTCTAGCCACTGCTATCCCCATGGGGTGTCTTTGGTAGGATCCCCCAATCCTACTCTCACTTCATACACATCCCACTACCCACCCACTGACCACTCCCAAGTTCCTGTCTCCAGACCAACTCTCTCTCTCAATTTCTCTCTCTCCCTGAACTCTGGCTTTGTATATATGTAAGCTATTTCTAAATTGCTATCCTTGGATCAGTCCCACAGATACTTCAAAACAATATCTAAGCTCTCTTAACCCTCAGGCCTGCTCCTTTCCCTAAATGAGAGTCATTACCACCATTTACTCAGTTACTCCAGAGCCTGTGCCAGGAGTCGTCTTTGACTCCTTTCTTCCCTCACTCGTCCTATCCCCTCCACCAGCAAGCTTCCCTCCAAACCAGCCCCACTTCATTGGCTCACGCTCTCACCTCTCACCTGGATTGCTTCCTCGGCGGTCTCTCACCTCCACTTGATTTTTTATACTCTAGTCTCTCCACCGCCGCTGACAGAGACTGTTCTAAAGCACAGATTTGATCATGTGGTTTTCCCACTAAAAATCTCTCAGTGGCCCCTTTCTTGACCCACAAAGCCCTTCATTATCTAACCTGTGCTTCCTTCCTGCATCTCGCCGACTTCTTTGAGCTTCATGCTCCAGCCAACCTAACCACGTGTAGTCCCCTAGCTGTATTGCGCTCTCTCCTTGGGAAAGTCCCTTCTGGCTGGCGTGCCCTTTTCACCCTCCTTTCTCCTCTCTCCTCTCCTCCCCCGCTCCTTCACACAGCTGGCTTCTCAGGAAAGGCTTCTAGGACTATGATCAAGCTCCTGAGCTCAAAATAGGACAAGCTGGAGGTGAATCATGACTTCCCCTCTTATAAACTATCTCCTTGAGCCCTGTTCTTTGCATTTCAGTTTCCTCCTTTGGAAGATAAAGAAAACAAGAACATCCACCTCTTTGTCATAACCCTTGCAAGAGGCCTCAGTCTTCTCAGCTGGGCTTCTAAGGGCAGTCAAGGGAGGTCAGATGAAACCACAGAAAATGGGTTGGTTTAGAGAAAAGGTGGGGAACGTCTAGCCCATGGGCCATATAAGGCCCCAGAAATCAGTTGGTCTACCCCTACCAAGACATTAGGGGTGAGTTAATTCAACGTTTGACCAAATAGACCAAGCTAATTTTTAAGTTGATAATTTTGTATGGCCCTCAAATGATGTTCTAAATATCCAAATGGCACTTGAGAGAAAAAAAAATGTCCCCCACCCTTGGTCTAGATAAAACCTAAATTCCTTTCTGAACCAGAGATCTTTTTCTTTCTTTCTTTCTTTTTTGTTATATTTTTATTGATTTTTTACAGAGTTGAAGGGAGAGAGATAAGACAGTTAGAAACATCGATGAGAGAGAAACATCAATCAGCTGCCTCCTGCACACCCCCACTGGAGTTGTGCCCGCAACCAAGGTACATGCCCTTGACTGGAATCGAACCCAGGACCCTTCAGTCCACAGGCCGACACTCTATCCACTGAGCAAAACCAGTTTGGGCTGACCCAGAGATCCTAATGGCTGCTAAGCAGAGGCACTGTTCACTTCAGGCTTTTACAGGTGTTTTCCAAAATCATACATTTCATTTTGATGTGTCAGTAAACCCGAAAATAATCCCTCAAAACAAAAGCAAAAAACCCCACCTGCCGCATAGAATTAGAGCGTGTTACAGGGGTCTTCAAACTACGGCCCGCGGGCCACATGCGGCCTGCAGAGGAGTCTGATCCGGCCCGCCAGGTTTTTTGGGCAGTGAGCGCAGCCGAGGTGTTACAGTAGGAATTAGTAGTTCATATAGTCCGGCCCTCCAGCTCTCTGAGGGACCGTGATCTGGCCCCCACTTTAAAAAGTTTGAAGACCCCTGACTAAATGAATTGTTTACAAAGCATGCAGGTCAGTATCTGGCACACAGTAAATGCTCACTATATATCCCTAATAGATGTTAGCTACTTTTACCGTAAACATTAACCTTGATAACTCAGATTAGATGTCAATGTGAAAGGAAACTCCCCAATGCCCAGGCCTACATTAGATATCCTTTTTAAGGCCCTTGTAGCAAACCATAAATACCTCTATCATAACTCTCCTTCGGTCATTCAAGTCCCCGCTCTATAATTTCAATAAGTTTATCTCCCTTTCAGTTGACGGTAAACTTTTTAAGATTAAGTTTGTGTCTTCTTTATTTTCCTTTTGCCACTCACTCCCGGGCACTGGTGTTCAGTTACTATTCATTGAATAACTGATGACTTCTTAATGGTAGAATTTTAATTTTATTTTGGAAACAATGAAAGATAAAATGAAGGAGAAAATAAGTGGTAGACCGCTCTCACGTAGTTTCATTTGGCAGTAAAAGTAAACATCACTATTTTAAAATAAGTAAGTGTGCATTAATGGAATATTTAAGAATGATTATTACACTTCCACATCTCACAGAAATGTCATAGATCAAGCTCACGCCACTTGTTAGAAATGGAATGTACCATTAAATAAAGTAGTAATAATGATAGCATTTCTGTGCTTGGGACAATATTTGCAAAGTTCTAGGAAAAAAGAAAAAGAAAAACTACAAATTGGGCATTATCTAACACACCTGGTAGCTGAACCTATCCAACCTTTGATAGCCTCCTGAAAAGGACTAACTCATTATCAAAGACTAACTCAGATTGCTGATCTGTCAGAACTAAAGCTGAATAAATATCGCCCCAAAGCTATTCTTAAGGCCTCTCTATAGAGATATTTAAAGAAAAATCCCACTATATAAGCTAAAAAAATCTGTGACTGGTGAACTCTCTAACTTACTTGAAGAAATATGTATCATGGCACGTATAGAAGGCGGTACACAAACTTGTTATTTACTATTGTTTTCAGGTTAAATCTACCTATCATCAGCAAACACACCCGTTCATGCATGAATGGTTATGAAAAAAGTTAGCAAGTTGAAGCTCTACAAGACATCCAGCTGAGCTGTCACCTAAACCACAACCACCTCATGCTCAGAATATTCAGGTAAGATCACTTTAGATTTCAACGAGTTTGGGGACATTTTACAAGACAATAAAAAACTTGCTCAACTAGTCCAAAAGCACTGACATCCATAAGAAAGACGGAGGATGCTCAGTAGAAATACCAATCTCAACAACCTCTTCTACATGCTATCAGAAACTCACAACTCATGTAAGCGAAGAGATGATCAAGATAAAAAAAAAAAAAAAAAAAAAAAAAAGTTAAACTCTTACTCTGAACTCCCTTTAGAGCCATTATTAACTTTATTCACCATCTTACCACCTTTCTAAACTTCCTCTGAGTTTCTATAACTGTACCTCTTCTGTAACACCTGTCGGCTCCTACCTTTTTAATGGCTGAATGTTAACAGGGCTAGTCCTAGGCTGCAGTTTCTTATAGGTCATTTTAACATCTCCCTAAAACTCCACACAGTGCACTTTCCACCTGCGATACAGCTAGGTGACTGAGCATCAAGCAGGCCACTGGGATAACCTTTAAAAACAAACAAACAAAAAAAAAAACACTTGATTATCTTCATAGAATAATTACTAAAAAACTTGTTCGCATTAATATACATAGGCACCTCAATTCCACCTTAGAAGTAGGAAACCTACTACAAAACTTATTACAAAAGTTTTAATTTATTATATTACATGATCATTGTAGGAAAACTAGAATCTATAACCTTATGACTCCCCCCCACCCCTATATTTTAAATTATATCCTTCTGCTTTTTCTATACATATATATATTAATTTGGGAAAGAGAGAAACATCAATTTGTTGTTCGACTTATTGATGAATTCATGTGGTTGCTTCTTATATGTGTCCTGACTGGAGATCAAACCCGAAACCTTGGTTTATTGGGATAATGCTCTAATGAAGTCGGCAAACTCATTAGTCAACAGAGACAAATATCAAAAGTACGACAGAGATTTCTTTTGAGAGCCAAATTTTTTTAAACTTAAACTTCTTCTAATGCCACTTCTTCATAATAGACTCGCCCAGGCTGTGGCATTTTCTGGAAAAGCCACACTCAGGGGCCAAAGAGCCGCATGTGGCTCCCGAGCCGCAGTTTGCCCACCATGGTTTTAAACTCTTAGCTTGCACAGCAGTTTGAAATCAGTATGGGAACCTCCCCAAACCATTCTTTTGTCCCTCTAGTTTTCTGATGCCCAAGCTTTATCTAAACCTCTCTTCCCTGCCTTCCCAGACCTGCTTTCCCACAGCTCAAGTCTTATTGATGGCTCTGCTGTAACACTGAAATTTGCCTTGCTAGGATTTTATCCCCTTAGACTCTTAGCGCCAAAATATCAACCAACTAATCTGGTAGAGACTAATCCATGCTAATATGAGAGGCTCATTCCCAGCAACAGATGTGCAACGTAATTTGAGCAGTTTGAGGAAAATACATTATCTACATCTGCAGTGCATTTTATTTTTCAAACGATGCTGTACTTTGGAATCACATGGGGAGCTTTTAAAAACACTGATGCTTGGGTCTCACCTCCCAGAAATTCTAAATAAAGTTGGTATAAGGTGTGACTTGGGGGCCTCGGGATTTTTTAAAGCTCCCCAGATGAAATCTACTATAGCAGCTGTGCGTGAGATGACTTAGAAAAAAATCCCAAGTGGCTTCTTAGGTAATCTCGGAGGACTCCAAGGAAGAAAAGTACAATAAACATAATTCTTCTGCACAAAACAAAGGAGGTAAGAGCAGCTTGAGGGGCGAAGCATTTGCCAATGACAACAGAATAAAAATTAGTATTTGTGTTCTTCTGGATGGGGAGGCATGAGTCTGAGCTTCCGTTGCTTCTGTATTGGATCAATCATCTCTACAATTTCTTGGGTAACAAGCTTTATGTTATGGAATGTCTGTGGTAGCTCCCCAGGTTTCAATTACTTCCAGTCTACATTTATTTTATTGTTTCAATACAGTTAGGCAGTCCCACAGATTGGGGAATCTCCACAAGCTGAAGCAGACCTACGGGACAACTCTTAAAAGAGTAACTACAATTTCCAGGCCTTTAAGTAACATTACCAAACCTCACAACAACATGACAAGGTTAGTTCTGGTTTGCAGGAGAGCGGAAGATCAGAGCAGGCTAGGGAATTGCCTGGCCTCGCCATCAGTAAGTAAGGGGTCTGGCCTGGATGTGCTTGGAGAAGAAGGCAGGACTCTAACACGCATGCTCTTATCTATTTACAATGTGTCAAGAGGACACATTTGTCCTTCCCCAGGACAATCTGAAACTGTACTGGAAAATTGCTTTTCTGGGCATTAGAGGCTTCCAAGTGATCTGAATGATTTTTTTATTTCACAATTCTGAGTGACGAGAGCCACTTCTGTGCACAAGCCAGTCCCAAGCTACAGTGCTAGGTGAGGATACTTGGCTGCTTCATCGATATCTGGGGCCTGGCATGACATACATGATCATTCCCAGGCACCAGCGAGGGGCACATTCTGTCCAGGACCATAGAGTGCAAAGGCCTTGACTTTAATGGGTTGGTAGTCTTGTTGGGGGGAAAATGGCTTTTTCTTGCAACCTGGCTTTTCTCAGATTATGTATGATGGGGAAGACTTCTTTGGTGACCTGAAAACTAAAATTGATCTCTGTGGCCAACATAGAAGTTTCATTTCCCCACCCCTCCCCCATCCCCACCCCCATCCCCTCTTTTTCTTCTTCTTCTTCTTGGTCACCATTTTCTCTTACTTACTATCTGCAATTTCCTAAAGACTATTTAACCCACTCCAGGTAAATACCATTGTACCCCAGAATCCTTGAAGGATGTGACTCCCAAATCCCATAATTTCTGAAGGAAAAGAGGGATTGCAGGGCTTCCTCCATGAAGACTGCCTTTCGTGAACTCAATGCTGGAGAAGGGGTGGACATTCCTTACCATTCTAGGGGGCAGGAGGAAAGGAAGAGGATCCGTAGCTTCACAGACACTTCCCAGGAGACAACAGGAACTTGGGGGGGGGGGGGGGTGAAAAAGGTGGCTGGACTCAAGAGAAGCAAATGACTGATTTCTCAACAGAAACTTATCAGGCCAGAAGGGAATGGGATGAAATATACAAAGTCATGCAAAGTAAGGGTCTGAATCCAAGAATACTGTACCCAGCAAGGCTATCAATCAAAAGTGAAGGGGAAATCAGGAGCTTCACAGACAAAAAAAGACTGAAGGAATTTATCTCCACCAAACCAGCAATGCAAGAAATGCTAAAGGGTCTACTGTAAAAATAAAGAAATAAGAAGTGAAGAAGGAACACGGGTATAGAATAAAAATGGCATCAAATGAGCACCTATCAATAATAACCTTAAATGTAAATGGATTAAATGCTCCAATCAAAAGACATAGGGTAACAGATTGGATAAGAAAACAAGACCCATACATCTGTTGTCTACAAGAAACCCACCTCAGAAAAAGAGATGCACACAGACTGAGGGTGAAGGGATGGAAAAAAGTTTTCCAGGAAAATGGAAATGAAAAAAAGCTGGGGTAGCAATACTTATATCTGACAAATTAGATCTCAGAGTGAAGGACATAATAAGAGATAATGAAGGCCACTTCATAATACTAAAGGGAACAATCCAACAAGAAGAAATAACCCTGGTAAATATATATGCACCCAATACAGGAGCAACCAAATACATTAAAAAACTGCTGGAGGACATTAAGAGAGAGATTAATAGCAATACAATCATAGTAGGAAATTTTAATACCCCACTGTCACCCTTCAACAAATCATCTAAACAAAAAATCAGCAAAGAAATATCAATCCTAAATGACTCACTAGACCAGATGGAATTAATTGACATCTTCAGAACACTGCACCCCAAAGCCACAGAATATACATTCTTCTCAAGTGCACATGGGACATTCTCAAAGATAGACCACATTTTGGGACATAGGCAAAGTCTCTTCAAATTCAAGAAGATAGAAATCATATCAAGCATCTTCTCAGACCATAATGGCATAAAACTGGAAATTAACTTCAATAAAAATAATCCAAAGAAATCAAACACATGGAGACAAGAGAAGCAAATGCCTACTAGGAATATGCTAGTAAAGGAGCTTTTTGATACGACAAAGCTTCAGAGACTATGGAATCCTACACACAATGAGGATGGAGAGGGATAAGGAATATTAGGGAAAGCCATGATTCCCACCCTCCACCTCTTTCTCTAGTCATTCGTAAAAAAAAAAAGAATGAAAAAAGAGTTAACAAACATAGCCTGAGATTAAAGCCTAAGGTTGTGGGAAAAGAGGAAACTTGATTTTGGAGGAAGGTTAGGAGCTGAAATAGAGCAAGCTGCTCAGAAATGCTGTACAATCATAGGGCTCAGCCTTGGCTGCAGATGCTAGTTTAAGTTTTAGAGTCTCTGGCACTAAAAATAATGCCTCTTACCTTAAAATAAAGCAGAGACAGTAATATTTTCCTGTTTGTTTGTTTTTTTATGGGGGTCTTTTGGGGGGCAGGGGGGGGGCAGGGGGAGAGGAATAGACAGCCATGATCCAGTAGAAAGAAATGGCCTACTCTGCCAGGGCAAGCCAGGATACTCTGGCTCAGGCAAAGGTTATCTCCTCCACAGCCAAGGACAGCAAATACATGCTGCAGAGCAGGCAGGAAACAAATGCATGATGCAAACACGGGCTGCTGGCCTCCAAGCCTCTCCTGCAGCCAGCCAGGCCTCCTGGCCTTCTTCCTAGGGCTGAGCTGATACATGCCACGCAAGAAATGGGAGATCTGAGCGGTTCCTCAAGTGCTTAGAGGAGCCCAGACTGCTGGCCCCCCGGAACGGAGAGCTCCACAGCCTGGGGATGTTGGTTGGGGCTTCTGCTTTTAAGGTGGCTGCCTGGCTGGAAAGGAGAGCCGGTTTTATCCAGAGCTGTCCTAAAAACATCTCAATCGCTCTCTGCCGGCCCCTTTCGGAGAATGAAATGGGGGAGAGGTTTAGAAAACGCTGAAAAGATTTTTGTTGTTGTTAATCCCATGGATTTTTCAGAGAGAGTGGCAAGGAGGGGGAAAGAGGCAGAGACAGAAACATGGATGTGAGAGTGCCTCCCGCAGGCGCCCGGAATAGAGGTATCAAGCCTGCCACGGAGGGACATGCCCTTGACCAGAATCGAACCCGCCACCCCTCAGTCTGCCCGGTAGCCGGCTTAGGGCGAAAGACTGTTTTGACTTTGCAAACCCAGAAAGAGGGGGCTGCGTGGGTCCGACGAAGGGTTAAACAAGTTGTCAGATTCTGTGCAAGAATTTCACCTTCTCCTTGGCCCCGCCGCTAGCAAGGAGGCGAATGCAAGACCCCGAAAAAAAATGCCCTAAGGAACCACCTTAAAAAAAAAAAAAAAAAGCCACTGCCTCACTGCGTTAGAAAAAACATGCAATCCTCATGGGACACGGTCCGGAAATTTTGCTTCCCCTTCCAAAGCCACTGAAGAGGAGGGAGGGGGAGGAAGAAGCAGCGCCGGGCTGCGGGTGCTCACCACTTGCTGGGCGCCCCGGAAAGTCGCGTCCAGCAGCATCAGCTTCCAGGGGTCGGACAGGGAGCCGGGCAGGGGGATGTAGACGTAATAGGCGGCCAGCGCCACCAGGGCGGTGAGCACCACGCAGGACGTCCTCATCCTCCACCCCCGGGGCCGGCTGTCTGCGGGCAGACGAGGACGACCGAGACCTCCAGCAAGTTTGTGCCGGGGCCAGCGGCTCCTCCACTGGCTTCTTATAGGGGCCCCGGAGCCAATCGGAGGCGGCGCCGGGAGGAAGTGGGAGCGCGGGCGTGCCCCCTCCTCGGTGTCCTTGCAAAGTGCACGCGCTCCCAGGTTGGAGGCAGCGGCGGCCGAGGCTGCTCTGGGCGCAGCACAGCGGCCTCCGGAGGACACAGGTGTGTATTGCACGCCCGTGGCCCAGGGCTGGCCCCTCCCTGAAGGTTCTCAAAAACGGAAAGCTGAAATACGGTTTGCTGACTCAACATGGAGAAACCGAGAGAGAGAAAAATCCACTGTCTTGCAATGGAATGAAATTCTAGCTATACTCAATTCCATTAAGGATGTAGAACAAGCCGAAACCGGTTTGGCTCAGTGGATAGAGCATCAGCCTGCGGACTGAAAGGTCCCGGGTTCGATTCCGGTCAAGGGCACATACCTTGGTTGCGGGCGTGTATCTCTCTCATCGACATTTCTAACTCTCTGTCCCTCTCAATTCCTCTCTGTGTAAAATCAATAAAATATATATTTTTAAAAAAGGATGTAGAACAAAAGAAGAGTGGAAACTACTTTTTCTTGGATGATTAGACTACATCTGACAATATCGATAAACCATTTATTAAGAGAAACATTGGGATTTTGTCATATAAAAGTTTAATCAGGTTTAATGCCCCACATATTCCAGAGCCTGAAGTAGAATTTACTTATTGTAACATAAGCCAGTTGTGTTGTAAATTGCATTCTGAACCACATACAAAAAAAAAATGACACTTTTCTGTTCTTGATAAGGCCCCTTTTGCCTCTAATATTCTAAAATGAACACATTTCAAGCTACATTAATTACCCCCAAACTTTGCCGAAACCGGTTTGGCTCAATGGATAGAGCGTCGGCTTGGGGACTAAAAGGTCCCGGGTTTGATTCGGGTCAAGGGCATGTACCTTGGTTGCGGGCATATCCCCAGTAGGGGGTGTGCAAGAGGCAGCTGATCGGTGACTCTCTCTCATCGATGTTTCTAACTATATCTCTCTCCCTTCCTCTCTGTACAAAATCAATAAAATGTATTTTTTTAAAAAAATTACCCCCAAACTTTAATGATGTATAGGAAGATTTTTCAGTAGACGTGCTACTATTGATATATTCATGTACCAAATGCTGATCAGTGTTGCCCCCTTTTAAAAGTCTTTAAAAAAAAGTTTCTGTACTTATATTATTGCCAAGTATGCCAATATAATGAACTGCCCTTATTTTAAAGTTGTTCTAAGTCTCCACTGATGAAATTTGATAAATAAACCTTAGGATTATATTTGTTTAAAAAAAAGAGAAAGAAATTCTAGCTATATGGTGAAGGTAGATAATTACAAATTCTTATAGTGCAAGCAGTGATAAGCCAGTAGTAGTTCTAGCACCTAAGTCTTGATTTCTAAATCCCACTCTTTAGGCCTGGCCCGTGTGGTTCAGTGGGAGCGTCTTCCAGTGTATGGAAAGGTCGAGGGTTTGATTCTGGTCAAGGCACATACCCAGGTTGGGGGCTTGATCATAAACAATGCTTCTCTGTGTGTGTCTCCCCCTCTCTCTTTCTCTGTCTCTGTCTCTCTCTCTGGTTGATAAAATACAAGATTGGTCCTTTGTGCTAGACAATAAAGAAGTGCTTAAAAAATGAAGAGGCCCTGGCCGGTTTGGCCCAGTGGATAGAGCATCGGCCTGCCGACTGAAGGGTCCCAGGTTTGATTCCAGTCAAGGGCATGTACCTTGGTTGCGGGCACATCCCCAGTAGGAGGTGTGCAAGAGGCAGCTGAACCATGTTTCTAACTCTCTCTCCCTCTCCCTTCCTCTCTGTAAAAAATCAATAAAATATATATATACTTTTTAAATGAAGGGGACTGGTCAAAAGGACTCAAGTAACAGCTTTAATTTCTCCCAATGCTTAAAGTTGGGGTGATTTTTAACATCAAAATGAATAATAATGATGGATTTAAAACAATCGAATGAAATAAAAAATACACGAGTCTATACTAAAAAAACATTAATAAATGGGGAAATGCCACCTGAAAAAAATTCTTAGTTGGTCAATGGAGCCCTAAAAAGCACTGGAATCCAGAACTACAACCAGAGCTAAACATATTTAAAAGGGCACTTTCAATAAAGCTCTACTTTTGTTGTAAAATATTTCCCTTTGCTAGCCTTTCCAAGTTCATATGTTTTGTTGTCCTCAAGGCCTAAACTGAGTTGATAAGAACCAAGCCAACTCTCTAATTAAAGTTTGCTATGTGGGCTCTTGACATGCCAAAAAAGGACATATTTCCTGCACATTCCAAGTTGAGCAAGATACCTCCTGAATTTTTAGACTCACCTTTCATTTTAGCCAGGTTGTAGATTATTGTAACTGCCAGAATTTATAACAAAATGGAGAAACTCAACATTAAAGATATATTGTTCTTGAAAATGGAATTATTTACTGCTAATTTTGCTTTTCTCTTATTAAACGTCATCCTATTTCATTGCTTACTTTTTTGTAAGATCTTGAAGTAATTTAAAATTCTTACTACACCTACTAAAAAGAAAGTTGTCTGTTTTATTCACTGCCATATCCCTAGTGGCCTGACACATAGTAGGTGCTTACCAAATATTTTTAATGAATGAATATTAGGAAGCATTGGTAAATTAACTCAATACTTTTTTCAAATTTAATGAAAATGTCATTTATACCAATTATCAATAAGTACATTTAGAGGAATCATAGATTCAGAAGAAGACAAGGGGAAAAAAGAGGCAGAGTAGGTAAAAATAGGAGATAAAAAGGAAGTGTTGGAGGGAAAACATAAAAAGGAAAGTTTTAAACTAACTCCCCAGAAATATTCACTTATTTCATTTTGTTCAAAAGGTGAATCATCTACCTCACAGGTGTGGCTCAATGGTTGAACATTGACTTATGAACCAGAAGATTCCCAGTCAGGGCACATGTTCAGGTTGTGGGCTCAATCCCCAGTGTGGGGTGAACAGGAGGCAGCCGATTGATGAATCTCTCTCATTATTGATGTTTCTATTTCTTTCTCCCTTTCCCTTCCTCTCGGAAATCAATAAGAATATTTTTTAAATAAAAAGTGAATCATCTGATTCTTCATATGCTTTATAGTGAACCAGAGGCCCGTGCAAGAAATTTGTGCATAAGTAGGGTCCCTAGGACTGGCCAGCAATCAGGGCAGATCTGTGAGGTGACCAGTGGGACAACTGAGGGCTCCCACTGGAACTTCCTTGACTGGCCTAGCACTGCCCATTCACCAGTCCCTCCCCCTGCTGCCACTGCCAGTCACCTCCCGCTGTGGGGCAACCAGCAGGGCAATCGGGGGGGCTCCCACTGACACCCTCTTGGCTGGCCTGGGGCCTACGGGCTGGGGACAGCTCCTGCGTTGAGCATCTGCCCCCTTGTGGTCAGGGCACATCATAGCGACCGTGATTCCACCAGTCATTCAGCTGTTAGGTCAATTTGCATATTAGGCTTTTATTATATAGGATAAGTTTTGGGCCCTAAGAAAGGAACATTATTTTAAAGAAAACTTGCATGAGTACCATAGTGGGCACTTGTTATATCTGTGTCCTCCTGAAATCTTTTGAAAAACTTTTTTTTTTTTTTTTAATTTACAGGAACAAAACTTGGTTCATCTAGTCCAAAAGCACTGCTATTTATGAGAAATATGGGGGACCACTCTTCAATCTTTTTTTTTTAATATTTTATTCCTTTATTTTATTTTATTATTTTTTTATTGTGAGAGAAAAAGAGAGAGAGAGATCATTTTATTATCCAATTATTTATGCATTCATTGATTGATACTTGTGCCCTCACCAGAGATCAAACCTGCAAGCTTGGCATATTGGGATGATGCTCTAGCCAACTGAGCCACCCAGTCAGGGCTGACCACTCTTCCTAAATGTTGGTAGTTTCCCACATGTGAAACCCAGGTCTGCAAGTTGGAAGCTATAAATGTCAACTTTCCAGTCTCTCCCGCATGTCTATCCCAGACATGTCTATTCCAGTCTATCCCAGACCACCCAGCATGTGCCCTGGTTTCTGTCATTAGCAGCACTCCTGGAGACCTTTGACTCAAAAAATCATCAAGTGGAAGAAGACACTATGCAGAGTCCTGTTGAGAGTCATGGAGTTCTTTGTGGCATAAGAGGTGAAGGCTGGTGTTAGTGTCTGTTTCCAGAGGCACTGGGGGTGGTCTCATGGTGGCTTTGGATACTGCTCCAAGCAGCACTAGCCTCTGAGAATCAGCCTTTTCTGTTAAAACTAGCAAGAATGAGTTAATTCTGTTGTTTGTAACTGAAAGCCCTGATACAACCATTTGGGAACTCACAGTTATAATGGTTTTTTATTTATTTATTTATTTATTTATTTATTTATTTATTTATTTTTTAAAGCATACTTCCCCAATTCATTCTTTTGGTATTTTAATTTTTTTAAAATATATTTTATTGATTTTTCACAGAGAGGAAGAGAGAGGGATAGAGAGTTAGAAACATCGATGAGAGAGAATCATCCATCAGCTGCCTCTTGCATACCCCCTACTGGGGATGTGCCCACAACCAAGGTACATGCCCTTGCCCAGAATGGAACCCGAGACCTTTCAGTCGGCAGGCCGATGCTCTATCCACTGAGCCAAACTGGTCCCGGCTATAATGCTTTTTAACATTCTGTAAAACCAGCTCATTAATACAGGTATTTGTGAATTCCTGAGGGCAGAGGCTGGCCAGTGGTAGGCACATCTGTTAGATACACAGGAACCACACTTAGTTGCATTTGTTCTTTCTCACCCTTTCTCTTCATGTATAGATCCACACCACTGCACTTCCAGAATTTAAATTAGAGAGTGCACAAAACAAAAATACATACCGAACCTGATATTTATATATTTTCCAAGAAGACAAAATAAACACAATGCAGGCATCTCTAGGAACTTGTAGAATTGCAGAATAGAGTTGTGAAAGACAATGAGGGGTATGAGAAAAAGCATTAGCAACTAGTCCCAATTCAATTATAGCCCAACCATGTGGTCTGTGGGCCTCTTCCACTTAGCTTCTTCCTCTGTAAATGGTAGGATTTTATAAAACTCGTTGTTTTCTTTTATAAATTTAGATAAGGAAAGATGTAAGCTGACCTTCACAAGCAAATCTATGCATTTTGATTATTGAGCAACCTAAGGTAGTGGAAGGTTTCTTGGTAAGCTTAATAGCCTGTTAATACCTGTTGAAACTGACCCAAAAGAGAAAGAGCCACGAGTGTTGGGGGCCATGGGAAGAACCCATGACTAATGATGACTGTGTATTTGGAATGACACAATGACAATGTAGAGACTTCTGGGCTGGGGTCCGCACCAGCAGCAAGAAAACCCCCACAAAAAATAGTAAGCACAGTGGTGGCAGTAGCAGCTTTGGAATAAAATGAAAATCCTTGATGGTTATCGAACAGCAAGAATAGGACTGGAAACTGCAGAGGTCCCAGCATCGTTGTCTTCTGTGTCGTCATCATTATCATCATTGTCACAAACACCTCTTGAGTGTTTCTTGTATCAGGCATTATTCTAAGTATTTTTTATACATTATGTTATTTAATCTTTTTCTCAATATATTTCCACTTTTACTATAGATAAATGTACATATTTATAAAAGTGGTTCCATACACTATAAAGTTTTATTACCTGCTTTTATAACTTCATGTATTATAAATATATTTTCTTGTCTTTGAAAACAGGGCTTCCCAAACTGTCCTTGGTGAGGTTGTTTTTCAATTCTTTCAGGCCAGCATTTTTATTACGTTACCCTATGATCATCCACTTGGATGTCACAGCAAGCGATTCAAGTTTCTAAATATTACTTGTAATTTCTGTACTTATCTCATTGGGAACTTAGAATAGTTTATAGACTGGCTCTGGTCTACACATCACACTTTGAGTAGCATTGTTTTAAAACACCTAAAGTTATTGCACAGTATGAAGAAAAATGAATTTGATAACCAGTTCTGTTGAGGATATCCGATAGCATTGTTCAAGGGCAGTGCCTCCATTCAGTGGTTCTACTAATTTTATTGCCTTGAGAAACAAGTTAAGCTCTGCTGGAAATAAACTATACTTTGCTGTAAAACCAATTCCCTACAGCATGCTGTAGAATATATAAACTTACATGTCTACCTAGCTTTATACAATATTATTCTTCTACATTTAATCAGTCACTAGCAAGCCTTCAGTTTTGCTTAACCTGGCTCTCACACTTGCCTTCTTTTTTATTGCTATCACCCTTGTTCAGGTCTATAGAAGCATGATTCATGAACTATTACAAAGGCCAATTCTTGCCACCAGGATCTGCTTCCTCTTCCTTCTCATGTTCCCTATTTAGAAAATGAAATAGCAGGGACTGTTTTTAAGGTGTTCTCTAGCTCTAATAGTCCATGATTTATTCTCCTGTTGTTCTTACTGACTCTGCTCTGTCCAAAATACCTTACTGTAAGTTTCACATTGTCATCTTGACCACAAAAGAATAGGTACAAAATGGAAGTACAGCCTGGAGATGAGCAGCTGAAATTTAAAAGTTACAACCTGGCCTAAAATGCTGACACCTTGGATTGATGTTTTCTGGGGAGTTTTTATTTGGTACTATATCCTCAAAGTAATTAATATTTCTGTACCCTAGGAAGATAATCCCTAAGAGGATTGAGAACTAATAATGAGAATAGTATAGAAATAACAAAAAAATAAATCTATAGCATTAATACTTTTTTAAATACTTGAAGAAGAAATAAAAGTAATAATAAGTTCTGTAATCTATATAATTTGTGTTTTTTAGTTTGATAAATGTATATATATTAAAAATATGATATATCAGACTTCTGATTTTTAACTAATAATTATGAAATTTTGATATATTTCAGTGTCTCAGTAAGTAAATAATGTTGAAATTTAATTTGATTTAGTACCTCATAATAACTCATGTTTAAACAATTCATGTAATAAAGTAGCATTAAACAAAGTACATATAGGAGTGAGAGTTCCTTTCCAGGAAAAACTTCATGACATTGACGATCCTATCACTACTACAGGAAGATAGCCATTTTGCATTTCAGAATCCCTGGAGGAGGGAAGAAGGAGAGGGAGAGCTAAAGGCCAGTCCTTTGAGGTAAAGATGGGTTCTGGTATGACTTCTAGTGCCTTTTTCCTGAAACATAGTGAAGGCAATTCTGAGGGTAATGAGGATATCAGACCCACTCCCACACAGCTCTCTGGGACAGCTGCTAAGTAGGGGTAGTTTGGGAATGTCTGAGGACTGTTTTTGGGTAATGTCATGATTGACAGAAATAAAAGGTATTCTTGTTCAAGTGTAGCATGAAAGGAGTAGAGAAGCCTACTTGCAAATAATTCATGAAAACCTCAATAATTAACACCTGATAGGTATTCAGAATGGACTGAAGACCAGAATTCTTTCCCTCAAATTTTCTGGATTACTTTAAAAAAAAAATTGTATTGATTTCAGAGAGGAAGGGAGAGAGAGAGAGATAGAAACATCAATGATGAGTCCTAGCTGATTTGGTTCAGTGGATAGAACATCAGCTTGCAGACTGATGGACCCTAGGTTTCATTCTGGTTAAGGGCACATGCCCAGATTACAGACTTGATTACCAGTAGGGGGCAGGCAGGAGGCAGCCAATCAATGATTCTTTCTCATCATTGATGTTTCTGGATTACTTTTGATGATCCAGATTGTTTATGATCTTAGAGAGGAGTAGAGCCTGTCTGCCCTAATTAACTTAACAAGGTGGGTTAGATTTCCCACCAATTCTGATGTGTAGGCAGACTGCCTGGGCTGACCATGTTTAGGCAGACTGCCTGGGCTGACCAGCAGACCCTGATTGACAGATGAATGGATTACTCCAACACAACATTTGCTGGGAAAGAGAGGGCTAAGGGACTTCCTGGCTAAAGGAACAAGACAGCCTCAATTACCTGCCTCGTTAGGCTTTTATTGTAACAGCAGTTTGAGATAATGTTTATCTTTAAGACACAATCAGTAGGGTAAGTACCGTATTTTTCGAACCATAAGACGCTCCGGACCATAAGACGCACCAGTTTTTAGAGAAGGGAAATGAAGAAAAAAAGATTCTGAAACAAATAGTGTCCTAAAATATGTTATGTGCATTAAAACCCAACATCGCAGTCATAAACACATGTCATCAACCCTGTAAAGTAAACAGCAGCATTTAGAACCATTTTAGAGCCGGGCAAGCACACAGAGACCACACAGAGCCGGGCAAGTAAAAAAACTTTTTTTTTAAAGTATATGTGTAGGCTATATTTGGACCATAAGACGCAGGGACTTCCCCCCCCCCCCACCCACTTCTGGGGGGAAAAAAGTGCGTCTTATGGTCCGAAAAATACGGTAATCTTGGGAGGACACATGTGCTTGTAGTGTCCTTTAAGCAAGGGCACCCAAAGACTTAAGCATAAGGATTCCAATAACACCCCCCCCCCCCAGCATGTCTACGTGCACAGACTTGTTTGGAAAGGCCAAGGAATAAGTAGGGGCACCGCTTTCAGCACTCCCCTAAGTCCAGAATTCTGATAAATAGGGCAGGCGGCCTTCCACACACTTCCCTTTTCTCGGAATGTCCGCCTTACAAACTTTCCAACCAAAGTCTCAGGTGCTCCCCAACAGCAGATAAATCTAATTTAGGACACTAACGAAAAATGATGTGTTTTTGGACCCAGTATTATGAAGCAGATTCACATCCTTTGCAAATGTAGTAAAAGCCAAGTGCACTTTGATTTAGCCTGAGCTATTCAGTATTCAAGGGAAAGGGATACCACAGTGGAATCCTTGGCTTCTGGCAGAATATGCCCACGTGTGAGAGGAGATATAAAAAGGACTATCATGTGAAGCAGGAGGAAGTAAAGGCCTGTCATGTGGTAGCAGCCAAAGACAATGAACTAGAATCTGACCCTTCGTTTCTATGGCCTGGGAAGTAAATTGTCTGCTTAAATTCCCCTTTCCTGGTTCAAGAAGAGGAACTGTGCCCAGCCAGCATGGCTCAGTGGTTGAGTGTTGAGCTATGAACTAGGAGGTCATGGTTGGATTCCTGGTCAGGGCACATATCTAGGTTATGGGCTCAATCCCCAGTGTGGAGCATGCCAGAGGCAGCCATCAATGATTCTCTTTCATCATTGATATGTCTATCTCTCTCTCCTCTCTCTTCCTCTCTGAAATCAGTAAAAATATATTTAAAAGAAACAGAAAGGGCCCTGACTGGTTTGGCTCAGTGGATAGACTGTCGGCCTGTGGATTGAAGGGTCCCAGGTTGGATTCTGGTCAAGGGCATGTACCATGTATGTATTGGTTGTGGGCACATCCCCAATAGGGTGTGCAGGAGGCATCTGATTGATGTTTCTCTCTCATCGATGTTTCTAACTCTCTATCCCTCCACTTTCCTCTCTGTAAAAAATCAATAAAGTATATTTAAAAAAATAAAAATAAAGAAACAAAAAGGAATAGGAACTGTGCACAATAATAAAAACTTGTCTGTCATGAGGGATTTTAAGTATATATAAGAAGTCAATTCAGAGCATGTTCATCAAGATGGTACAAAGGTGTTTTGTTATTTTTCTAAAAAATTCTCTTCCTTGTAATAATCTTGTTACACACATATTCAATTTTTCTCTTGGAACCTAAGGTAGTAAATATATTCATTAAAGTTCAAATAAGATAATGGAATAAATTAATAGACTGGAACCTCAAGTTGTGTTTTGTTGTTGTTTTTATATTTATTCTACTACTTGTAAAGTTTCTGGGTAGATGATTTAATTTCTAATTGTAAAATTGTAAACAAATATCTTATTGTGGTTTCTCCCTTAAGGTGTTCCAAAACTTTTCAGGAAGTGGGCCTCTTAATTTATGTTCCTTATTTTCATAGCATAAAACCATATTTCTTCTTTCTGATTAGGGGAGAGTTGATAAAACACTTAATATTCATGGGAAATTTCTTGAATGTATGTTATTGGTAATTAATAGGAAGTTAAAGGTTTAGCAAAGAAAATGACACAATTGGGGGTGTTCTATTAAATTATAACAGTAATCCTTGTTCACAATCTAAAAAATCAAACAAGATAGAAGTGCTGTCTAGAGATACCTATTATATGATAACACTAGAGGCCCATGCACCTAATTTGTGCAGGGGGGGGGGGGGGGGCGCTGAAACCAGCCTGCACCTTCTCTAATCCAGGACCCCTCGGGGGATGTCTGACTGCTAGAGATCAAGCCTAAACCAGCAGTTGGATATCCCTCTCACAATCTGGGACCACTGGCTCCTAACTGCTCACCTGCATGCCTGCCTGATCACCCCTAACTGCCTTCCCCACCAGCCTGATCATCCATAACGGCCTATGCCTGCCAGCCTGATAGCCCCTAACTGCCCCCTCTGCTGGCCTGGTTGCCCCCAACTCCCCCCTGCCAGCCTGGTCACCCCACACAGCCTGCTATTTGGTTGTTATTGTTACTATGATGGTGTCCTGGACAATTTGCTTATTCCCCTATTATTAGTATAGATATTCTTGGCTTTTAATTTCACATTGGTGTACTCAAGTGTATTCATTTAATACATATCAACTTCTTGGTCAGTCACATTCAGGCAAAAGAAAGGAAAAGGAAAAGGAAAAGGAAAGGAAAGAAAAGAAAAGGAAAAAAGATTTCAATTAGGAAAATAAAACAATGTAAGTTGAAAATATTGATAAACATCTCAACCCTAGATTACCCAAAACAGCTCCATTTAATCTTTAAAAAGGGCAGCATGCAAACTGTTAATGAAAAATTAAAGGAAATTATGTTTAATGAAGGAGAAAATAGCCTAATATTTTAATAGCCTTTATAAAATAAGTTAAACTGTGTGTGAAGGTAAAAGTAATAAGAGATAAAGCATTAGTTTTTTTTCTCCACAGCAGTGACTATATCAAGCATCACAACTTTCGTGTTAGTAGTATTAGGAAAATGTTTTTTTATTTTACACATATTAAGATAAAATTACCTCTTTGTTATGGATGGCTTTATGAACTCCAGTTATAACAACAACAACAACAGAACAACAACAAAAAAGCATGGAAATTGGGAGAGTTTGAAATTGTCTAGACTCTAGAGCTCACTATACTCTGATTTCTGTGAGGTCAAAGGCCACATCAATTTGTTCCAGAGTTCCAATAATCTCCAGTGCCTAGCATGGTGCTTGGTATATAACAGGTACCTAATAAATGTATGACAAAGAAATAATACGAATAATGCTAATACTAATTAGCATTATTATGAATACTACTAAATATTGAGTGTTTTTCATGTGTTACTATCCTAAGCACCAATCTTTCATATAATCCTCACAGAAACTCACAAAATACTTCATAGGATACCTATTAGTTCATTCGCTATAAGGCGAAGGTTAAGAACTTTTGGAATTGTACAATTGCCTCCAATTTAGGTTTCCTCTGATTTACTTTTGTTTGTCTGGTCTTTATCATCTCACACACTGTTTACTTGGTTCCCTTATGCTTGTTAGAATTTTAGTCCTTCAGTCATCATGGGTTTAAAATTTCTTTTGAACCACATTAACTTGAGCTCATATCCCATAAATTATGAATTCCTGCAGTAAATGGTCACTCCTTTGCTTTATTTCTGTCCCAGAATTTATGGAAAGTGTCATATTCAGGGCCAATATATCATAACTGTAGGAAAAAAGGTAAGAATTGGGAAGTCCATTAAAACAACTACATGAATAAAATATAAATAAAATTTGGAACAACCAAAGAAAAACTTAGCAAGGGTCTCAAGAGTCTGGTTTGATTCCCAGTCAGGGCACATGCCCGGGTTGCAGGCTTGATCACCAGGGGAGGATGTGCAGGAGGCAGATGATCAACGATTCTCTCTCATCATTAATATTTCTATCGCTTTCTTCTCCCTTCCTTTCTGAAATCAATAAAAATTGATGAAAATAAATCAATAAAAATAAATAAGTAAATATATAGTAAGATCTTTTTAAAGATTATAACCAAGTATAAATGTAATAATTACTTAACATCATCAAATATCCAGTTTGCGTCATTTACATTTCTTTGATACTCTCATTTTAAAATAAATTTTTTTATCAAATTTTCCTCCAACATGTTATGAAAATTCTCAAACAGCAAAGTCTAAATAATTTTAAATAGTAAACATCTGTTCACAGACTACCTTAAAAGTGAAATCAGACTATTAATAGGGTTGAATGTGCAACAGCCAGGAAAACACTCATGGTAGAAAATTTGGAACGTGCTCCAAAAGTAGAAGGGAGGATAAATAATCTTCTCCAATATTTATGTAAGAACATATTGCATATTTTTGTACAGACAATTGTTTTCTATGTATAGGATTTACATAGAGTTGAATTATGCAATGGAATATTATTTGCAACACTGTATCTTATCTTTTAAATATCTTCCCCAATGCATTTTTATTGTTTCTTCTATGTGATTTTTTTCCTTTTGTTATTCAACCTTCAGTTAATCTGCTTTTTGTTAAAAAGGATTACAATTGAGGTCAACTAGCCACATTTTTTTTTGATGACTTGGCATTTTTATATCAACGGCACTAGAAATTACATTTTTTCATTCATTTAAACAGCAGCAACATAAATATGGCTAAGGACATGCAAAGTATTCAAATTGTTGTCTTAGCAAATACTACTCTACAAAGATAAAGTTGAGGTCAAAATTAAACTGGCAGGCAGTATAACTTTGGGACATCCCAAATGTTTGCAAGTTGGTTAGTCGTGAGGAAAAAGCAATTAAAGAGTATCAGTGAATAATGCATGAAAGTGTAGACTGTAAGAAAACTAAATTTTTGATATGGGCAATTGTCTATGCTCATGAACAGTAGTAAGTCTGAACTGAATCTGTTTAGGAACATAAACCTTAACTTTCTTCTGCTCTTAGCTGGACTAACTATGGTACAAGAATCATTCAACTCTTGGATAATTTATGCAAATGTCAATGATGTAAATTATTTTATCCTTCTTTAAATTTACTAATTTTTAAAATATGCCACTCATTTTTTTTAAATCATAAATAATGGGTTAGAAAGAAGTAAAATAATAGAAACTTTCGTTTGTATCTCTAAATTTTTAAAAAATATATATTTTATTGATTTTTCACAGAGAGGAAAAGAGATAGAGAATTAGAAACATCGATGAGAAACATCAATCAGCTGTCTCTTGTACACTCCCCACCAGGGATGTGCCCGCAACCAAGGTACATGCCCTTGACCAGAATCAAACCTGGGACTTTTCAGTCTGCAGGCTGATGCTCTATCCATTGAGCCAAACAGATTTCGGCTCTAAATTAAAAAATAAAATAAAAAAAAAAAATATATATATATATATATATATATATATATATATATATATATATATATATATTGATTTCAGAGAGGAGGGGAGAAGGAGAGAGAAATAGAAACATCAATGATGAAATAGAATCATTGATCAGCTGCCTCCTGCATGCCCTGCCCTAGGGATCAAGCCCATAACCCGGGCATGTGCCCTGACCAGGAATCGAACCCGTAACCTCTTGGTTCCTAGGTCAATGTTCAATCACTGAGCCACACCAGCCGAGCTTTAGTATCTTTGGGCAAAGCACCACTAATATTATCCATAATAATAAAAGCATAACATCGCTAATTAGACCGAAGCAGGGGCTGTGAGAGCTGAGGCAAGCCGCCATGGCTGAGGGCCAAGCCCCTTTCACAAATTTCATGCATTGAGTTTCTAGTCTATACTAATAAAAGGGTAATATGTTAACTAGACCAGACATCCTTCTAGACAAAGCCATTGTGGCAGGGGCTGAGGCAGAGGCGGTTAAGGGCGATCAGGCCGGCAGGAGAGGGCAGTTAGGGGCAATCAGACCATCAGGGGAGCAGTTAAAGAGTTCAGCCGGGAGACTGGGAGACTAGGAGTTGGATCACTCGCTATGACGTGTGCTGACCACCATGGAATGAAGGAAGGACCTGGCTGGCAGCTGGCAGTCAGGGAAGGGAAGCCCTGGACAGCAATAGAAAGGAATGCCCTGGCTGGCAGCTGGAAGGCCCCAATTGACCCTGATTGCCAATCGGCCTAGGCACCCTACCTGTGCATGAATTTCATGCTCCGGGCCTCTAGTATTATAATAAAAATAAGTAAATTCATTCATTAATGTATTCAATTGTATTCCAACAAATATTTAATTGAGTACCTTTTATGTGTTAGGCACTGTGGAAGGAATGTTTGATAAAAAGATGTTTTCCCTATTTTCAACTAGTTTATATAGTGGAGGAGATAAACGTTAATCCAATAATCACATCTTTGATGAGTACCAAAAAGAAATACTCATGGTGCTGGGTATTGTGTAATGGCAGTTTTGATAGTTAGAAAAGACCTTCCTAGGAGTAGTAAGTGAAAAAAAAGCTAAAGGATGAGTAGAAGTTGTCTACTATAGGATAAAGGAGTGGGAATCAGAGAGACTGGTAAAAAGAAGAGCATGTGTGAAAATTCTTGACAAGGGAATCAGGTAGAGAACTCAAGAGAACGTGGTGCTTGCTTCCTCAGCACATATACTGAAATTGCAACTATACAGAGATGATTAGCATGGCCCCTAAGCAAGGATGACATGCAAATTTGTGAAGTGCTACACACACACACACACACACACACACACACACACACACACATATATATATATATCTATCTATCTCGGGTCTAGTAATAATTAATGTCGTTTTTAAACATTCGTTTAAAATCTTGCTTGGTGTTGACTTGTATTGACATAACCTTCAAACACGTGGTATCTACAGAATGTGTGAAGTGCAATTAACAAGTTTTGCTTGAAAAAGTTTGTGTTTGGTTTGGTTTTTGTTGCAAAACTAGGGCTAAGAAGATGGTGCATGAAGAGCACATTCGGCACTGCATGCTTTACGAGTTCCAATTAGGAAGAAAAGCAAGTGAGGCTGCAAAAAACATCTGTAGTGCTCTTGGTCAAGATGCAGTTAGCACCAGAAAATGCCAGCATTGGTTTGAGAAATTTCGCGAGGGAAATTTTTTGTTAGATGACAAGAGTGGTCGAGGCCGTGTGTCCAATTTTGATCAAGAAGCTCTTCAAGCTCTTTTGGTGCAAAATCTTCAAATTACCCAACAAGAGCTTGCAACAACTTTAAATTGTTCACAAAAAACAATTTCCAATCAATTGCGTGCACTTGGCAAAGTCCAAAAGTTTGGAAAATGGGTTCCTCATGAGTTGACCGACAACAACCGTAATCAGAGTCACAATTTGCAGTTCGCTCCTCTCTCGTCAAAACCGTTTGCCGTTTTTAGAGCAAATTGTTACTGGAGATGAACAATGGGTGCTGTATGTTAATTTGAAAAGGCGGCCTCAATGGTTGGACAAAAATGAGGCTCCGCAGCCCACGCCAAAACCTGACTTGCATGCGAAAAAAGTGATGTTGTGTGTTTGGTGGAATTTTAAAGGAATTCTTCATTATGAACTTTTACCATCTACCCAAACCATTACAAGTGCAGTGTATAGTGCCCAATTGGAAAGGTTAGCCCAAGCTTTAAGAGAAAAAGAACCCGCACTGATTAATCGGAAGGGCGTAATTCTTCACCAGGATAACGCACGACCACATACTGCAAGAATCACTGCTGAAAAACTGCGCCAGTTCGAATGGGAAGTTCTCCCTCAACCTGCATATTCTCCTGATATTGCCCCTTCTGATTACCATTTGTTTCGTTCTTTGCAAAACTTTCTTCTTGGAAAAAATTTAATAATGAAGAATGCCTCAAAAATGCATTGACCGAATTTTTTGCATCAAAATCACAAGAATTTTACAACAGAGGGATTAAAATGCTTCCTGAGCGTTGAGCACAAGTAGTAGAAAACAACGGCAACTATATTGTTGATTAAATTTTGTTGTATTGTTTAAATAAATTTGACTTAAAAAAGTATTAGAAAACGACATTAATTATTACTAGACCTAATATATATATATATATATATATATATATATATATATATATATATATAGAGAGAGAGAGAGAGAGAGAGAGAGAGAGAGAGAGAGAGAGAGAGGGAATGAAGCTGGAAATGTAGATAGTCAGACCAGGCAGGTGGTGATATGATGAATTAGGATTTGCATAATGTCACTTTGAATGCAGGCTGGAGAATGGATTAAAAGGAGATATAGATTCTTGGAGATCAATTACAATGCTATTCATGCAACTCTTGAGAACACATTATGTACCAGGAACCGTTGCTAGGTGCTGGAAATACATTGGTGAACAAGATCAACAAAGCTCTTAGAGAACTGAAAGCATTTTAGTGATTTCAAAGGTAAAAAAAATAAGCATTATGAATAAATATCTTGGTACTTTTATAAGTATAATGTAAAATATAGATATTAATATCTTTAATAAAAAGACAGAATTGATTAATGAAAACAAAACTTTTGATCTTGGTTTTGCCACTAACTAGTAACCTGACCTTAGAAAAGGACTATAACCTCTCTGTTGCTAGCCTTAGTAAAACTCCTCTGTAAAATGAATGAGACTAATGAGCTACGATCTTTTTCCACATCTAAAATTTTACTAATCAAATTAGATAATTTGAAGTAATCGCCTCATCACATTTGGAAAACTCTTGCTCCATCAAGGAAAGTGAATTCTATTTGTGAAACCTAAAGTGCTAAATCTGTACAGTCTTGTAAATCTATGTCAAGTGATTTATAGCCCATTGGTTCATATGAATAAAGCAATGATTCATATCTTAATTACTGGCTATTGAAGTGTATAAAATAGCTTCGTTTGACTCAAAGTGATTATAATTTCTGAAGCTTGTTTTTCAGGCAGAGATGACAGGTTAGAAGATGCTACATTATAACCAACTTGGAAATATGACATTTTAATTGGAAAAAATGTTAATAATTCCAAGATAGAAAAGAATTCCATGGCTATTCATTAAACATTTTAGAATAAAAATCTTAGGTGATAAATTCTTAGGATTGAATCTTTGTAATTGTACCTAATGTGGCATTATATATGGCTATGTACTTCCTAAATGTCTTGAGGGGTTAAGAATGGTGATAGAGGGAAAAAAAAAAACAATTATGTGAAATCTATGAGTGACTATAGTGTTAATATTTAGTTACAATAATACATTTAATCCTTTAAGACATTTAAAATTATTATAAAATAGATACTATTATAGTGGTTGATAACATAACATTTCATATTTAGAAATAACATTAGACAATATATTTAATCATAATTTTACATAATTAAAACAAAAACCATTACAATAAAGTTGTCCATTTATTGTAGCAAACTTAATAATTTTTCAGATATATTAGTAGATTCAAACACACTAGAAAGTGAGAAATCTTGTGCACTCTGATTTGAAGAGTGATTGCACAGGCAGTGTGCACACTTGTGAGGGTGGGTGGAGAAAGATAGTCCATAGCCCCAAACTAACTTTCCCATGCTCCATTCTCTGCTGCCCTGAAGGAGTATAGATAAAAGAAAGAAGATGGAGATGGATGGGGACGGAGGGAAGGAAAGAAAGAAACTATGAATAAAGAGGAGGGAATAAACTGGAAGAAGAGCAAGTGTGAGAGGGAAGTCAGGAAAGATGGTCCCAGCCTGTCACTCAGTTCAGCGATGGAGGTGGGGAAATTGATCCTCCAAAGCACATGTGTCAAACACAAGGCCCGCGGGCCAAATCCGTCCCGCCAGGCCTTGCAATGTGGCCTGCACCGCGCTGTCATCACTGCACTCCGCTGCGTTTCCATCACAATGACAGTTTATGACTGTTCAGTAAACCATTCGGCCCGCGATTTAGGCTGGATTTTAGATATTGGCCCCTTCTCTGATTGAGTTCGACACCCCTACTCCAAAGGAATAATGTCAGTAATTCAATCTTTTACATTTCATTTTCCCCACCTCAGAAATTATTTTATGGCTCGGGGAAAGTATGTCACACACTTCAGTATACTAAGTACTGAAATTCAGTTCGATTCCTTTAGTATCTTTTGTCTGAAATCTGTTCATTCAGCATCTTAGGAGTTGTGGATGACACTGAGAATTTACTGAATGGTTTATTCTTTCAAGGAACTTCTCATCTTCATTTATCTATCTACCTAGCTAGCTTAGACTTTAAACAGTTTTGTCCCCTTGACATATGAGTTCAATGACTGTATTTCCAGTGGAGGGTCCAGGAGAAGGAGCGTAGCATTTAACAGAAGAAATCTTAGCGAGGACCTGCCTCGGAAAGGGACAGCGGCCTGGACAAGAGCACCAGGAAAAGAGCCACGTCTGCTAGACAAGATAAGAGAGCTTGAGTACACAAGCCGTTCCCCTAAAAGAGAAGAGCGAGATTAGATTTGAGAACCAGGACTGTCCACCTTCTGGTAGGGAAAGGATGCAATGGAGGTCTTCTCTGCATCAAGATTGGTCTGATGGGGGTAGGTAGGTGGGGAGAGGGATGCCTTGGGGCTGGAGTAAGGTGAGGCAAAGGGAACAGAAACATTGCTACCATAGCTCCTATGGACAGGGGTGAGAAGGCAATGTAGAGAACCATCGGTGCCATTAGAAGGTTACAGGGTCTCTTGCCGAAGCTGGTTTGGCTCAGTGGTAGAGCGTTGGTCTGCGGACTGAGAGGTCCCAGGTTCGATTCCGGTCAAGGGCATGTACATTGGTTGTGGGCACATCCCCGGTAGGGGGTGTGCAAGAGGCAGCTGGTCGATGTTTCTCTCTCATCGACGTTTCTACCTCTCTATCTCTCTCCCTTCCTCTCTGTAAAAAATCAATAAAAAAATATATACATATATACATATACATATATATATATATATGTATATATATAAAGGTTACAGGGTCTCAGCTTGAGAGAACAGCAGTAGTAAAGTAGTAGTGATATCAATAGCTAACATTATTGAATGCTTATGTGTCAGAGTATGCTCTAATTATACACATTAACTCTTTTTTTTTTTTTTAATATATTTTTAATGATTTCAGAGAGGAAGAGAGAGGGAGAGATAGAAGCATCATGCCTCCTACTGGGGATTGAGCCTGCAACCCAGGCATGTGCCCTGACTAGAAATCGAACCATGACCTCCTGGCTCATAAATTGATGTTCAACCACCAAGCCACACCTGCCGGGCCACACGTGAACTCTTTTAATCCTCACAACAACTTATGAGTCAGTACGAACATGCCATTTTATACACAGACGAACAGGCACCAGAAGTTAAGTAACTTGCTTGAGGTTAGATGGCTTGGAAATGTTATAAGATTGCACTGCCTGTTTATTTGGCAGTCAAACCGACACACATCCCTTTAGACTCTAAAGTTTAGAGGAATCAAGCAGAATTTTGTTAAGCTAGCATACAACTTGTGCAGTGATACTATGTGCTCAGTCATTAGGTTTGGATGCAAAACCTGTCTAACGAGGAAAATAGGCTGCTCACACTGGTGTAATGTATTTTCAGTGATGAGAATTTTTGACTTTGTTGTTGTTGTTAATCCTCACCTGAAGATATCAATCAAGGTATTATGTGCCTTTGACCAAAATTGAACCCAGGACCCTTCAGTCCTCTGCAAAGCTCTAAATCCACTGAGCCAAACCAGAGCGATGAGAATTTTTGGAATGTTGGGCACACCCTCGCTTAAGAATGCAAGCACATTCCAAAGTGAAACCTCAATTATTGTTTTTCTTTTCTTTTGCCACAATGGTTATCCCGGCTTATAATGAAGGGCAGACTGCAAATAGTCTTCAATTATAAACAGGGAAATCAATAATAACTAGACTGCTTCACTCATTTTCGTGTATTGCATAATAAGCTTCTTAGATATTCTAAGGTGTCCTGACAAAATTAGAAAATATTGTAAATCCCCATGACTTGTTTGAGATATTTGGAAGTGCTCAATTTTTTTTCTTTTTCTTTTTTTAATTTTTATTGATTCCATCCATCTTGGCTGCCTCCTGCACACCCCATACTGGGGATTGAGGCTGCAACCCAGGCGTGTGCCCTTGATTGGAACTGAACCCGGACACTTCAGTCCACCAGCTTATGCTCTATCCACTGAGCCAAACCAGCTAGGGCCAAAAGTGTTCCATTTAAAAGTGTTTTGGAATAGTAAGAAGCTAGGATGAGGGGAATAAGTAGGAAAACCAAGACAGACAGTTAAATAGCAGTTGCAGCCACCTAGTAAATCCTATCTTCCTTAAACCAAGGACACTTAAAAGTAAACAGTTTGACGGACATATGTAATACTTTCAACAATAAAGATTTCTTTAATAGAATAAATGGTCTGCATTTCTCCCCAAACAGAGGATAAATAGCTTAAATCACCCTATTCAGGGAGTCAGATAACAGAAATCCAATTAAGTGGTGTTTGCCAACCACATCCAAGGACAGACAAATTGAGAGACTAAATCTTATTTTGGTACATCAGCCTGAAGCTGATGAATATTCTATTGATCTGCCCCTAAAAGCTCCCTTTAAAACCCCTGAAAATAGGGTCCCAGGGCACTCTCCCTTCAGGGAGCACGCAGGAACCTCTCCCCCTATATCACACATATCCCCTAACCTCTAAGGGATCCCATGAGACTGCCCCCAGGGAAGCAAAGGCCCCTATCCATGACTTCCCAGGGACCTAAGGCAGTCCAGCCTAGGCTCCCCTGCAGCTTCTTTGCCCTTCCTTGTTTCCCTCACCTGAGTCTATTTTTGCTGCAGTCAATACATTCTTGTTTTCTTTTTTTTTCTTTTTTTCTTTTTTTTCTACACTTTGTCTCTAGATTGAAATCTTTTCCTCCAGAAGAGTCCAGGGTTCCTCCTCTCATTGGTAACAAAAGTAAGTCTTCTTCCTCTGAATGGGATCCCCTTTCTTTTGTGTAAGTCAGTGATTAGGTAGGAACTATGCAAAACCCACCCGGGGAAGGCATACTTTCCTTAAGATAAAGTATTAGATAGGGCCATGGTCGGCAAACTGCGGCTCTCGAGCCACACTCGGCTCTTTGGCCCCTTGAGTGTGGCTCTTCCACAAAATACCACGGCCTGGGCAAGTTTATTTTGAACAAGGGGAGTTAGAAGAAGTTTACGTTTAAAAAATTTGGCTCTCAAAAGAAATTTCAATCGTACTGTTGATATTTGGCTCTGTTGATTAATGAGTTTGCTGACCACTGAGATAAGGTATTGTATTCAGAGAATGCAGAAAACAATCTCTGGTTTCATAATAACAATAGTTATTACTGTTAAAATGACAAATTTTTTGGCTAGACTTTAGAGGAAAGTAACAAGAGATCTGATGGTGGGGGTGGGGACAAGGCATCAGGAAGCAATTTATTTTGGCTCCAGGAGATTCCAGAATCTCCAGACATATTCTTACATTTGTTCAAGATTATATTAAGAAAATAAAAGCCCAGGACATATTAGGGAACTTATTCTAATCATCCACGAAATTCCCTAGACCGGAGTCCAGTGCTTTACATCAGAGTTTAAAGAAAACGGACTGCTGATTTAAAAAATGCACCTGCAGGTATCCTGTCCTGGTCCCTGCTGTGAGCACACCTCCCGCCCAACAGCCAGAGCAGAAAGCCTTCGGGCAGAAAACTTCCAGATCACAGCAATCGGTCCGGATAGAGGTGTGTGTGTGTGTGTGTGTGGGGAAATCACCTATGGAAGCACTGATTTCCTTTAGACTATGCAGTGGTCGGCAAACTCATTAGTCAACAGAGCCAAATATCAACAGTACGACTGATATTTCTTTCGAGAGCCACATTTTTTAAACTTAAAACTTCTTCTAACGCTACAACTTCAAAATACTTTGTGAAAGAGCCACACTCAATGTGCCAAAGAGCCGCATGTGGCTCCCGAACCGCAGCTTGCCGACCACTGCTTTAGAGGATTTGGTGGCTCTAGGCCCCTAGAGTCTAGAGAAAAAAGAAAAAAATAGCTGTAGGAGAGGCGGATCCGCTCTAACTTTCCCCAGGAAACCGGCTGTTTACAAAGTAAACAAAGCGGGTCGCCACAGACACACCTGCTACTCTCCGGGGCGCCCAGGACGCACCAGCGCCACCTGCTGGCCACATCCGGGCACTTCTCTCCAAAACCTCTGACGTCCCCCGGCGTCGTCGGAGACGTTGGGTTCATTTGAAACACAGGCTCCACCAATCAGGGGCGGAGGGCCGTGGCCAACCCCCGCCCCTCCGGAGGCGCCAGCCTATGGGAAAGGGGCTGACACCACGCGCCAATCGGCATGGCTTTTAGGGAGAGAGCGGCTCGCTTTTTTGAATCGGCGGTGGCTGCCTCCTGCGAGGAGGAATGGCGGTAACGGTGGAAGGAGCCGGCGTGTGAAGCAGCGGCGCCGGCAGGAGGGCGCTTTGTGAGAGCGGTGAGGCCTCCGGGTGTGAGCGGGGGCGTGGGCGTGCGCTCGCGGCCCGGGAGCCGTGGGCAGAGGTCCGGCGGCCCCGCCCCGGGGACCGCCAGTTCCGGGCGCCGCTGCCGGGTCCGGGTCCGGGTCCGGGACCTGCACCGCCGCTCTCCCGGCGCCGGGCGGGCGGGCGGGCGGGGCGCGGGGGTGGGAGCCGAGGCCCGCCGGGTGGCTGTGTCTTCGCCGCCGCTCCCCAGGCTGGCTGTTTGTCCCCGGAGAGCCCGTGGGTGGAGGGAGGGAGGCAGGGAGGGGGCGGGGTGGGAAGGGGCCGTGGCCGGGCTCCCCGGCCTCCGCGGCGGCGGCGGCGGGCCCGGCGCTCCCCCCTCGGTGCTCTCATCTCGGACGCAGTGGTTTCGCTCCAGGATTCCTCCGAAAAAGATGATTGCCTCAAAACGAAAAAGAAACCGAAAGTGAATATTCTGGTTCAATGACAATTTTTTTAAAAAAATACATATACTATATTTTTATTGTTTTCAGAGAGGAAGGGAGAAAGAGAAACATCACTGATGAGAATCATTGATCGGCTGCTTCTTGCAGCGCCCCCTACTGGTATATAGTGCATGGCCGGCCCATCGGTGGGCAGTTTGTGCAGAAAACGCCAGCGCCCCCATCCCGCCCCATCCGCCTCCCCTCTACCTCGCCCCCATCCCCAACCCCAACCCCAACCGGGTCCGTGCGCCCAGTCCTCTTCGGGGCAGATCTGTGTGGCTCAGTGGTTAAGAGCGCAGTCTCTGTTGAGCCCGGGTTTGAACCCCAGGTTTACCACTAACGTTGTGACCTGGGGGTTGGGGGAGGAGAGTTACTTAACCTTTCTGTTATGGGTTTCTTTTTGTTGTTCTAGGCTGCTTTATCAGCTGGAAACAGTAACCTTGCCCGTCTCTTGGGATTGTTGTCCATACTAAATAAACACAAGCAAAAAGGCTTTAACGCACTGCCTGCCACACATTTAAGGGTTAAATAAATCTTGTTCATCATGATGTGTTCTGTAATGGTCTCAGTATTATTAAAGTTGTCAGTTACACCAATGACATACCCCGGTATTGCATTTAGCTCCCCCACCCGGAAAGATGATTGCCTCAATACCAAAAAGAAACCGAAAGTGAATATTTTGGTTAAATGACAATTAAAAAAAATAACATTTAAAAAAATTTATTTTTAGAGCAATTTTATTTATTTATTTTTAATATATTTTATTGATTATTTTTTACAGAGAGGAAGAGAGGGCTAGAGAGTTAGAAACATCCATGAGAGAGAATCATCAATCAGCTGCCTCTTGCACACCCCCTACTGGGGATGTGCCTGCAACCAAGGTACATGCCCTTGATTTGAATCGAACCCTGGACCTTTCAGTCCGCAGGCTGACCGCTCTATCCACTGAGCCAAGCCGGTTTTGGCAAAATACATATTTTGTTTTCTGAGAAGAAGGGAGAGAAAAACATCACTGATGAGAATCATTGATGGGTTGCTTCTTGCAGCGCCCCCTACTGGTATAGTGCATGTGCTGGAATCAAACCCTGACCCCCCCTGGTTCCTAGGACGATGCCCAACCGCCCTGCCTGAGTACTTTGGATTATTTGTAACATAGTCTACTGAGTCAGGTATTGGTGTATTTATGTTATAGAAGAGGAAAACAGAGGTTCAGATTCGTTGAGTGAACTTTCTTTGGTTCAATATATTATTAAGAAAAATGGGTGCTGATGCTTTTTATCCTTTTATTTTTTATTATTTTTTTTGAAAATATTTTTTATTGATTTTTTACAGAGAGGAAGAGAGAGGGATAGAGAGCTAGAAACATCGATGAGAGAAATATCTATCAGCTGCCTCTTGCACACCTCCTACTGGGGATGCACCAGCAACCAGGCAACCAAGGTACATGCCTGTGACTGGAATCAAACTCAGGACCTTTTAGTCCGCAGGCCGACACTCTATGCACTGAGCCAAACCAGTTAGGGCTATTTTTATTTACTTAAAAACTTTTTTTTTTTCCTTTTGCTGATGCTTTTTATAAACTCTAGTATAAAAGCAGAGTTTGCCCAAAGATCCTGTTTGTTTCATGTATCCTTATTCAAATTTATTCTTTTTTAGTGAACTTAGAAGAGTACAAGCAATGGCTGACAATAGTGTACTAACATATACTGGGAGGACAAGCTTGGCAGACTCTTCCATTTTTGATTCTAAAGTTACTGAAACTTCTAAGGACAACTTACTTAATGAACCAACTTTGTATGTTGAAGGTAAATGTGCTTTAAAACTGCAAATCACTATTTTAATACTAAACTTATTGACTAGAGACTTGTTATCATTTAACTGTAACACTGCTAAGTTAGAATACATGTATTCAGTAAATATTTGTTGACAATCTTTACATAGATTTAAAAAAATTATCTTTATTGTTGAAAGTATTATAGAACTCTCCTGTCCCCTAACCCTCAATGACACCCCCCCCCCTTCACTTTTTATTGTATGGATTAATGCTTCCCAACCTTGAAGGGGAAGTCATATTGGATATTGCTTTTTCTGTATGTGAGGGCATCTAGCTGCAACAGTGTTAGCTAGTTTGTATTCAGTTATGTCTGGTTAGGTGAAGAGACTTCTTCCCTTACCTCACTATGTAAATGGTTCTTTCCTAAATTTGAGTGCACTGTTGATGAAGATGATTGTACAAGATACGGAATGCTTTCTTTGGTTAGGAGGAGTGTAGATGTTTGTATATATGCTCTCCCTTAAAATGGAATGTGGTCAAAATATTTTTTAATAAGCTGGGAATAAGTAATTTCAATTTTAGAGAATATTATGATAAAAAAGATGGAAAATATAGTAGATATAACAAAAAATGGGAATAGGAACTACTGATTTTGATGTTAATTCCTGATAAATATATTTAAACATTTTAATTTTAATAGAAGAAATGCCTCAGGTTGAAACAAGAGTAGTATTGGTTCAAGAAGCTGGAAAACAAGAAGAACTTATAAAAGCCTTAAAGGTATGGACTTTTAAGTTTTTAACTTTTTAAAAAGGCTGTTTTTCTTCCATTAGGATATAAGTAATTTTTAGTTTTAATCTCATACTTAAGTCTCTTTTCCAGACTATTAAAATAATGGATGTACCAGTTATAAAGATAAAAGAAAGTTGCCCTGGAAAATCGGATGAAAAATTAATAAAAAGTGTTGTTAATATGGTAGGTTCAGCATTTCATTGCATGTGGCATGCTGCACTTCCCTTGATTGTATTCTTATATTTCACGTATGGTGACGACCTAAATTAGGTGCAGGGTATATTGTGCACTCTGAAACTAGATAAATAGAAACTATTTTAAATTTATTTCTAAAATTTGGGTGTTTCTGAAACCCCAAACTATTGCATCTTTTGCAAATAATGGAATCCTTATAATTAGTCATTGTAAATTTAAATGGCATATCATGAATTTCCAAAGATCTGGATACTTTTCTCTAAATTCTTTTATCTTTTTTCTCATTAGCTTGATATTTATTCTAAATTCTTGCTTTATTTCCAAATTATAAATAATAATTATTGACAGTCATTAGGGACTTTGCCTCAGCATATGAAATATATTTAATTCTCTGTACCATCTGTAATAGTTTGTGAGGGCTGCCATACAAAATACCACATACTGGGTGGCTTAAACAACAGAAACATTATTTTCTCATAGTTCCTAAGTCTAGGAACCCAAGAGCAAGGTATTAGTGGGTTTGGCTTCTCTTGAGGCCTTCCTCCTTGCCTTGGAGGCAGCCGCCACTTTCTTGCTGTGTCTTCACATAACCTTTCTTCTGTGTATGCACATCCCTGCTGTCTCTGTTGTGTGCCCCACCAGATTTCTTCCTCTTATAAGGACACAAGACAGATTGGATTAGGGCTCACCCATGTGACCTCATTTTACCTTAATTATCTCTTAAAAGACCCTTTCATCAAATATACATTCACATTTTAGGGTATAAGGGGGTTAGTTTCAACATGAATCTTGGGGATACATGATTCAACCCATCATACCAAACTGCAAAAGAAAGCTCACATCATTTAACCATTCAGAATTTTCCTTTAAATGGTTCTCTCTTTTTTGGTTTTGTTACATGGGAGTCATATAGGTACTTAAATATCTTCATTCTTTTTTATAGATGTACATAAAGTGGTAAACAGTAACTTGCTTTTTTATACCTCCTTGCCATGCTACATAGTTCCCATCTTTCTCTTATTTTCCTCATATATCCTGAAATGCTTACGTTAATCTATACCCTTTTGGAAGATCTCAAGTACCATAGTTTTCTATTTTTTCTAAAGACTTATTTGTACAAGAAGGAACCATATGTATGGCATCATTTTCTTGGTTAGAAGAAAAAACAATAGTTGATATCTTAATGCATCCTACTGTGAAAATGTGTGTTTAAATTCATTTTTATTTTATATGCATATGATTTATAATGACTGTTAAGTCAAAACTTAGGTCTTTATAAGAGAAATCTTCAAAATTTAAGATCTTAATGTTGATGGATATATATATATATAAATGCAAGTCAGCAACTAAAGAAATGACTGTTCACTCTTGAATATAATGTTCATTATGGTATGATTTAAAACAAGTTTTCAGCAAATATAAAATTAAAGTTATGGTATTGAATTTGTACCATTAGAGAGTTATATGAATTAATTTTATAATACATTTTATTTCTATAACTATATGAAAAAAAATCAAGGAAATTAAAGTGCCCTTTGTAAAGATGGAATCAGTAGAAGAATATGAAAGTTTGGATTCTCCAGAATTTGAAAATGTATTTATAGTCATGGACTTCCAGGATCCTGTCTTTACTGAGTTATACAAGACTGATTGTAGAGTTATTGGACCACCAGTAGTATTAAACTGTGCACAAAAAGGAGAGGTAAGAAAAATATACATTTATTATGACTTTCCAGGCTAAGTTTTTATTAATGAATGTTGCGAAAATTGAGAAGTAGAAAATTCTGTTAATTGTTGAAAGTATGAAATATTTACTTATTTATTTTTAAAAATATATTTTATTGATTTTTACAGAGAGGAAAGGAGAGAGATAGAGAGCTAGAAATGTCGATGAGAGAGAAACATTGACCAGCTGCCTCTTGCACACCTCCTATGGGGATGTGCCTGCAATCAATGTACATGCCCTTGACTGGAATCGAACCTGGGACCCTTCAGTCCACAGACCGATGCTCTACCGCTGAGCCAAACCGGTTTCAGCGAGAGTATGAAATATTTAGAATGGAATAGTAGTAGCTAGTATATAGTCCTTTTGTTTGTTTGTTTTCTGTTGTAATTTTCAGTAGTGAAATTTAAGACTTTTGCAAGTTAGGCAATAAAAACCATATATATAAGAGTTGTAGCAGAGTTAGTCCCTATTTTGTTTTATTGCTATGTTTTGCCATTCTAAAACTTGTCTTATTAGCTTAAAATTGCTTAAGTCATTGTGTTTTTGTTATAGATACTAGTAAGAATCATATGGCAATCTTTAATTCTCTGTTTTGGTTGAGAAATGTTGCTTGCAGAAGCGTAATAAAAATTTTAGAGCCCAAAATTGAATATACACACATTAACTGTTAAATATCTGTATATTCTTATTCTGACATATATATATATATATATATATATATGTGTGTGTGTGTGTGTGTGTGTGTGTGTGTGTATGTATATATATGTTTAAATTGGTTAAAATATTTACTGATTACCTCCATGTTTGTAGCTCAAAAATTGGAAGCATATTTGGCTCAATTATATGTTATATACCTAGTATTATAAATATTTGACTTGTTTTAACTTTAATTGGAAGCATTTACAGTATTGTATGGGGTCAGAAATTTTGTTTATTGATAACATTTTACATGTGACAAAGTACGTTTAACTAAAGGTTTGAATATATTTGTGTTTAATTTGCAAATCATAAAGTGTGCTTAGATTATGTGTATCAAATATGATTTGGAAATTGAGGAAATTTTATTTTGAAACTAGCAATTTTTTTGCTATTTTTATTACATATTGAAAAATGCAGCTAAATCTTTCGATTGGGATAGTTGATTGATAAGAGGGCAGATATGTTTAACTTGAGAAAGATATATTCCATTTTCTACTATAAAGAAAGCTCACAGATTTAAAATTATTCTTCAGCCTTTGCCATTTTCATGTCGTCCACTGTATTGTACAAGCATGATGAATTTAGTACTATGCTTTACTGGATTCAGGAAGAAAGAAGAACTAGTAAGTATTTCAAAATGTTCTAAATTGGTACTTTTTGATAATGTATCCTGCTTTTATTTTCAAAGTTTCGGAGGAGAAATTACTATGTCTATACCAGTTTCAAATTTTATGAAGAAATATTCTGAAGAGCCTTGTAAAAAAAACCCCAAATATTTTGTCTAGGATGGCTAGCGTATGAATTAACAGAAAAAATTAGTAATTGTTTAATCTGTTTAAACTGTCTTTTCAGTATCCTATTGGCCACATTATTTGAAATTTTTGTGCACACTGCAATTTTTTTTTTTTTTTTTACACAAGTTCAGCCTTAAAGTATTCTTACTGCCCTGAAGAATACACAGAAACTTCTTCTTTTTTTTCTTTTTTTTTTTTTAATTTGTTTTGTTAATACTCATCTGAGGCTACTTTTCCATTGATTTCTAAGAGAGTGGAAGGGAGGGAGAGAGACAAGGAGAGAGAAACATTGATTAGTTGCCTCCCACCCATGCCTCCTAGCCATATGTATTGGGGATCAGGGATCCCCTTGACCAGAATCAAACCTGGGATCTTCTATCCACTGAGCCAAACTGGATAGGGCTTTTTTTTTTTTTTCTTCAAAAAAAGGAAATAATTGATTTCAGAGAGGAAGGGAGAGGGAGAGAAAGATAGAAATATCAATGATGAGAGAGAATCATTGATTGGCTGCTTTCTGCATGCTCTTTACTGGGAATTGAGCCTGCAAGTCAGGCACGTGCCCTGACCTCTTGGTTCATAGGTCAACACTTAACTACTGAGGCACAATAGCCAAGATCATAGAAGCTTCTTTGATTTGTAAGTTTCTATGCTGGAGGTAATGGAGGATTACTCTAATTTTATGGGAAGAATCTTGGTATGATATAACCTCGTGTTATAAAAAATGCAATATTTTTAGCTGTGAAAGCTTAATTAACTAAGTTTTGTGTGATCATCTTTATTAGCTTATTTTATATAATAAAAGCCTAATAAGCTAAGTGTATAGTCCTCTGGTTGGCTGTTCAAATAATCAAAGCATAATATGCTAATGATATGCTAAGGCTGCTCAACCTCTCACTATGACTACCAGGGGGCAAACAGTCGACTTGTCGACCAGCCACTATGATGTGCACTAACTACCAGGGGCACAAGCTCCAACTGGTAGGTTAGCTTGCTGCTGAAGTCTGGCTGATTGGGACTAAATGAGATGGGCTGGACACACCCTGGAGCCCTTCCCACGGTCCTTCCGTGGCTGGCCAACCTCCTGCATCCCTCAAACTGGCCTTTGCCCTCGTAATCCGGGACCCCTAAGGCTTAGGGGATGTCGGAGAGCCGGTTTCGGCCCGATCCTGCAGGCCAGGCTGAGGGACCCCACTGGTGCACGAATTCATGCATTGGGCCTCTAGTCATTATATAGTTTTGTGCCAGTAAAACATGAATCTTTCAATTGTTTTGTTGTAAAGTTTATACCTTTATAAATATTCCTATATGTACATTATGAAACAAAGTAGTCAGTTATTGCTCAATAAGTTGTAAACATAGTTTAAAATTTTATTTAAATTAATTATAAAGCTAATGTTGCTTAATTTTTCTTTTGAGGTCAGATTGGTGACATTGGTCCATCACATGGGTGGAGTTATTCGAAAAGACTTTAATTCCAAAGTAACACATTTGGTGGCAAATTGTACACAAGGAGAAAAATTCAGGGTATGTAAACTTGGGTATTTTTGTGTATTTCAGGATTGCATGATTCAGGATTAGGTTTAATAACAACAGTGCCATCTATGTCCTATGATTTATTGAAGTTCAGAAATTTAATTTTTGCTTTATGTACATGTAGTAACATTTTTTCTTTTTTCAAACCCTGTGTTTTGTTGTTAGTCCTCACCGAGGATATTTTTTTCTTTTCTTTTTTTAAGCATTTTATTTATTTATATATTTATTTTTAATCCTCAATAGAGGATAATTTTCCATTGATTTTTAGAGAGAGTAGAGGGGATGGGAAAAGACATATCATTTGTTTGCTGCATGAGTCCCAACAGGGCTAGGAATCGAACCTGCAACCCAGGTATGTGTCCTTGACCTGGAATAGAACCCCTGACCCTTTGGTTCTTGAGTTGATGCTCTAAGCACTGAACACTGGCTAGAACACAAAATTTTAAATCATAGGAGTATACTCTCAGGTTTTAAGGTGGCAATGGAACTCAAAGATGAGTAGGATTTTGGAGGTTTGTTGATGGATAATATTTTAGGCAGATGAATATTATTTGCAAAGGTTACTATGAGTCTTAGTAAATGAGGGAAGTTGGGAAGTGAGGAGAGAGATATATACATATTTCACTCTTACCGAAGAGGTCTTTATAAGAACAGAGCAGAGCTATCCTATATAATAATCCTATATAATAAAAGGGTAATATGCAAATTGATCCTAATGGCTGAATGACCAGAATGACCGCTTGACCAGTCACTATGAGGCACATTGATCCACCTTTTGGTCCCTTTCCCCGGCTGGCAGGCTCCAATTGCCTAATGGAACTGGGGTGGGTGACGGGACACAGATGATGCCAGGCAAGGCACCCGTCCTTCCAGTCGCCCACATACACAGGGCCACCTGCTGTGGTGGGGGTGAGGCCGGCGAGCAGGGGGGAATGGCCGACCTCATTCCTTTCTGCTGGCCATCAGGTTCCGACCACCCGATGGTGAATGGGGACCTGGGGGTGGGTGGCAGTGGGGTCCAGGGCTGGGGCTGGCTGCGGGTGGCCAGGGAAGATGGCTCTGGTCACAGGCCACGCCTAAGGATCATACCCATGCAGAGTTTTGTGCGCCGGGCCTCGAGTGTTTTTATAAAATGCTCCTAAGATTTAATATTAAAATGAGAAAGTATCTTTATTAGAATTAAAATCTTTTTCTTAAAATATATTTTATTGATTTTTTACAGAGAGGAAGGGAGAGAGATAGAGAGCTAGAAATGTCGATGAGAGAGAAATATTGACCAGCTGCCCCTTGCACATCTCCTACCGGGGATGTACCCGCAACCAATGTACATGCCCTTGACCGGAATCGAACCTGGGACCTTTCAGTCCACAGACCAATGCTCTACCACTGAGCCAAACCGGTTTCGGCAGGATTAAAATCTTAGTTAAGATTATACTTTGATATCTATGTTAGTGAGATGTTATCTCTGTTCCAACCCTCCATCAGTGTATTATTTATGTAGCAAGTGTTAATTTCAGTTAATTCCAGGGAATTCCTACTTTCTAATTCCTACTGAAGTTTTTAGTTAAACAGATGTTTTCTTCTGTAATGCTGTCTGGGGATCAGTTCTTGAAAGAAGTAAACATGAAAGGAGAAATGAACTTTAATAAAGGTGAATTTCATCAACTTCAGAGACACATTTATTTATTTAAAGTACTAGTAAAATAAGGAAATGGTTTGCACATCATGGGATTTGTTTTAACCTAAGTTGTATGGTTGAGTTTTTTGTGTTTTTTTTTCTATTAATTTTTCTTTATATTATGTTAGAAAGTAGATGGTTGATCTAAAACTTCAAAAATGTATGCATGTAATTGCTTGGAACTTCCGTGAATGCAGTTATTTTAAGTAAAAATTGATAGTTTAATGTTTATATTTTTAGATTGCTGTGAGCCTGGGTACTCCAATTATGAAGCCAGAATGGATTTATAGAGCTTGGGAAAGGCGGAATGAACAGTAAGTGTTTAAAAATTCAGTAGTTCATTATGTGAATTAAATGTTATAAAGGTAATCCCATGTGCTTCAACCCTAAATTCATAACTAATATAGAAGAAAACAAACTCAATCTTGGGTTAGCTTGAGGAATAAAGGTTAGGAAGAGTGAAGTTATAAAAAAAAAAAAAAAAGTTATTGCTGGCTAGTGTGGCTCAATGGTTCAGAGTCAACCAATGAACAAGAATGACATGGTTTGATTCCTGGTTAGGGCACATGCCCAGGTTGTGGGCTTGATCCCCAGTAAAAGGGCATGCAGAGGCAGCCAATCAATGATTTTCTGTTATCATTGATATTCTATCTCTCCCTTTCTCTGAAATCAATATAAGTATATTTAAAAAATTATGAAATATTGAAAATTGGAAGACATCTGAGAAATGATTTTGATTATCATAAATATTCTAAAATTATTAGGTAACTAGAGGTCCAGTGCACAAAATCCATGCACGGGTGTGTGTGTGTGTCTTTCCCTGAGCCCAGCCTGCACCCTCTCCAATCTGGGACCCCTTGAGGGATATCCAACTGCCCGTTTAGGCTCGTTCCCAGCAGCGATCAGGCCTAAATGGGCAGTCAGACATCCCTCACACAATCCAGGACTATGTCCCAACCACTTACCTGCTGGCCTGCCTGATTGCCCCTAACTGCTTCTGCCTGCCAACCTGATCACCTAACAACTACTCCCCTGCCAGCCTGATCAATGCCTAACAGCTCCCCTGCTGGTCTCCTGTGTCAGCCTGATTGCCCCAACTGTCCTCCCCTGCAGGCATGGTCTCCCCTAACTGCCCTCCCTTGTCAGCCTTGTCACCCCTAACTGTCCTCTTTTGCTGACCTGGTTGCCCCTAACTGCTTCTCCCCCTCCCCCCCTACTGACCCAGACACCCCTAACTGCCCTCCCCTATAGGCCTGGTCTCCCCCAACTGTCCTCCCCTGCAGGCCTTATCCCTCCCACTTCCCTCCCCTGTAGGCCTGGTTCACCCAACTTCCCTCCCCTGAGGGTCTCGTTGCCCCCAACTGTCCTCTCCTGCCAACCTGGTCACCCCTAACTGCCCTCCCTTGCAGTCCCTCCCAAGTGCCCTCCGCTGCAGGCCATCTTGTGGCATATTGTGTCCACATGGGGTTGGCCATCTTGTGTGTTGGAGTGATGATCAATTTGCATATTATTTTTTTATTATATAGGAATTATATAAGATAGCTTAATGGATATTTACATCGTGTTTTTCCTTATTTTATGTTTTTCTGGGTACATTTTAAGTGGTAATTGTAATTCATAATCTTTTTAAGCTTTACAACCTTGTAATTCCTTGCTGTTGTGCTTCTTTATTACTTAATAGTTAATGAAATTAGAACCCCTAGCACACACAAAATTTCATGTACAGAGCAGGAATTTGAGTCTTGTAAAAATTACCCATGATCAAATTTTGTCAGAATTTAATTCAGGATGACATGAGGACACATAAAAATATATTTTTTAGCTTTTGTTATTAAAATGTTAAAGTTTTGTTAATATTTCAGGATCTGATGTAAAATATTTTCAATAAATGGATTTTGCTAAAACCTTGAGCATTAGATATTCATGTATCTAATTTGTTGAATTTAAGTTAAGCTGTTTTAGAAGGATATATATGTGTGTGTGTATATATATATATATATATTTTTTGTTGTTGTTGTTGTTCATTATTATGTAAGTTTTCTAAATTTATTTTTTAACAATAAATTCTTATTGTTCAAATTATAATTGTTTCTCCCCCATAGCTCCCTACCACTAGGTTCCCATCCCATCCTCTGCCCTTATCTTCCCCCCCCCCCCCAATTCATAGAGGTATGATTTTTGTCCTGTCTCTTCCCGTATCCCCCATACAGACACCCCTTTCCCCCTGAGAATTATCAATCCACTCCCATTTATGCCCTGATTCTGTTATATTCACCAGTTTTTTCTGTTCCTCAGATATTTAATTCACTTGACTTTTTTTTTTTTTTTTGTAAAATTTTTTAATAGTGTTTTTCATTTTTTTATTAAGGTATTATATTGGTTGCTTTTTCTGATTCACTTGTTGATAGATATATATTTGATGTTCATAATTTTTATCTTTACTTTTTTCTTCTTCCTCTTCTTACAGAATACCTTTCAGCATTTCGTATAATACTGGTTTGGTGGTGATGAACTCTTAGCTTTTTCTTATCTGTGAAGCTCTTTATCTGCCCTTCAATTCTGAATGAGAACTTTGCTGGGTAGAGTAATCTTGGTTGTAGGTTCTTGCTATTCATCATTTTAAATATTTCTTGCCACTCCCATCTGGCCTGCATAGTTTCTGTTGAGAAATCAGCTGATAATAGTATGCGTGCCCCTTGTAGGTAAACTAACTGTTTTTCTTGTAAGATTGTAAGATTCTCTCTTTGTCTTTTTCTGTTGTCATTTTAATTAAATGTGTCTTGGTGTGGTCCTCTTTGGATTCCTTTTGTTTGGGGTTCTGTGTGCTTCTTGGACTTAGAAGTCTATTTCTTTCACCAGGTGGGAGAAGTTTTTGGTCAGTATTTCTTCAAATAAGTTTTCAGTGTCTTGCTTTCTCTCTTCTTTTAGCACCCCCATAATTCTGTTGTTGGTATGCTTGAAGTTGTCTCAGAGACTTCTTACATTATCTTCAACTTTTTGGAATCTCTTCTTGCTTCTCCGGAGGAGTGTCCTTTGACTCTTTGTATTCCAAATCTTTGACTTGATTCTTTCTTTTTTAGGGATTTCTGTGCATCAGCTGATGACTTTAGAAATGAATTTAAAGTTCCTCCATTTCAGGATTGCATTTTAAGTTTCTTGGGATTTTCAGATGAAGAGAAAACCAATATGGAAGAAATGACTGAAATGCAAGGTAGAATTTGGCATAATTTAAAAGCTTTACATATATATTTTATTCCCCACTCCTGCCTAATGACTTTCTGGTGAATATACCTCTTAAAAATTTTTTGGGTTTGGCCCTCGCAGAGTGGTTCCATTGGTTGGAGCAACATTCTGCTTCAGTGTCATGGGTTAGGTTCCTGGTCAGGAAATATGCTGAAGTTGTGTATTCTGTCCCCAATTAGGGTGGGTATGGGAGATAACCAGTTGATGTTTTTCTCTTTCTCTCTTCCTCTTCTTCCTCTTTTTCTCCCTTCCTCTCTCTAAGAAAGAAAAAGGATTTGTGTTTGAAGGTAGTTTGCCTTATTTATATGTTTGTATGCATTTTTTCTTTAGGAGGTAGCTATTTAGAGGTTGGAGATGAAAGGTGCACTCACCTTATAGTTGAAGAGAGTACAGTAAAAGAACTTCCATTTGAACCTTCAAAGAAACTTTATGTTGTCAAGCAAGAGGCAAGTAATTAAAAAATGTGATTGGTTTTCTAAAACTATTACAATTGGCATTTCTGATAATGTGAATTCTTAATTAAAATGTTCTTTTTCTCACCTAGTGGTTCTGGGGAAGCATTCAAATGGATGCCCGGGCTGGAGAAACTATGTATTTATATGAAAAGGTATGTTTTCTAAAAAATGTATCTTAGTTATTTGTTCTTTGAATTTGATTTTATAAATATGGCACTTTCTATCCAAAAAAAGCATGGTATAATTAGCATACAAGTCATCTGTTATATCATGTTTAGGAGTTTGAGAACAATTGGAGTAGTTGTCTATATCTATTTAGGTAAAACCACTCATTGTAATGTATATTGTTGAAATCTTATGTCACTGGAGGCCCAGTGCACAAAATTCTTGCACTTCGGTGGGTGTTGTCTTCAGCCCAACCTGTGCCCTCTCACAGTCCAGGAGCCCTGAGTGGATGTCCGACTGACAGCTTAGGCGCGCATCCCCATCCTTAGTTAGATATCCTTAGCACTGCTGAAGAGGAGGGAGAGGCTCTTGCTACTGCCGCTACACTCATCAGCCATGAGCCTGCCTTCCCGCTGAGCAGCGCTCCGCCTGTGGGAGCTCACTGACCACCAGGGGGCAGCTCTTTGAGTGTCTGCCCCCTGGTGGTCAATGCGCATCATAACGTCTGGTTGTTCCACTGCTTGGTCAATTTGCATATTAGCCTTTATTATGTAGGATTCTGTACTAATAATTGGTGGTATTATTATGAACACTAATATCCCTATCTTTAGAAACTTAGAACTGTAAGGGAAAGATAGATATGCAAACAGTTATAGTACATGATTATATATGCCATAATTGAATAATGTATTTTAGCTAGCCTCATTCTGAGGGACTTGGGTAGGATTGAAAAGAGCAAAGAAGTGTTCAGCCAATTTACTAGGCTAACCTGGTAAGGACATTCAAGCTAGAACACAGGTGTGAGTGGTATGAAAGCTTGGAAGTATGTTAAAATAGCACGTATCGTAGTATGGCTTTAGAAAAAAAAATGTGAGAAAGAAGGCCAACAGATGAAGCTTACTAGGTAGGCAGAATTAAGAAGTTTTTTAACATATTGAAGAGGTTTAAATTTTATCCTATAAGTCAGCAACTTTTAACTTTTTTTACTTCATGGCACATATAAACTAATTACTAAAATTCTGCAATATATAAGAAAATATATTTTTTGCCAATCTGACAAAAAATAGTTATAATTTTCATTCATTCCCACTGGATGCTATTCTTATATTGACTGTAGTCATTTTTTTTAATTGGACAGTAAGGGAAATGAGGCCAGTGCCCCAGACTAAATAGATGGGTATTGTGTGTTTAAAAATTCTTGCAGCACACCAGTTGAAAATCACTCCTATAAATATTGGGAGACATTTAATATTAATTGGGAAGATGTTGTTAAAAACAGTGATTGTAGTAGTAGAATGTAGGCAAGGAAAATCCAGCCTCCATGCTGGATCTTGGTGAAGAGTGGTATCATTCACCAAAATGTGGCATAAAGCTATAGAAGAAGTTTTACAGGAAGATTTACTTTAGTTTGGGAGTTAATTTTGAATAGAATACTGAAGATGTGGTATGGGTTTAAACAGGTAAATACTATGTTGTGTTCTCTTCTCAATGTTAGGTTCTTAACATAAAGTTAAAATGCTTTAGATACTGAGAGAGAACTTTTAAAATCTTGTGTTGTTTGACAAATGTTGGAGAGCTCTATGTCCAGCACCGTGCTAAATGCTAGAGATACAGTGCACAAAATGTGAATAGCACCTGCTCTCCTGGAGTTTATGGTCTAATGGGGAATAGATAGTAAACAAGGTTACAGACTAATATTAATGATAGTGCTGTGAAGAAAAGGAATGAGGTGGTAGGGTTTAGACAATTACAGTGGTCCCTTGACTATTATGTTTTATGAAGCTTCTGAATTGCCTGACAGAGTATATAGTTGTAAAATTATTGTGCAAAATTCAGGTTTTGTCAGACTCAAATATATTTTTCTTTTGTTCCTGTCTCAGTAAAGAGCCATGGAAGTGAAATTGAGATTTTTCTGCTTTTGGTTGCAGGCTAATACACCTGAGCTCAAGAAATCAGTGTCACTGCTTTCTCTAAGTACTCCAAACAGCAATCGCAAAAGACGTCGTTTAAAAGAGACGCTTGCTCAGCTTTCAAGAGAGACAGACTTGTCACCTTTCCCTCCCCGTAAGCGCCCATCAGCTGAACATTCCCTTTCTATCGGGTCACTTCTAGATATCTCCAACACACCAGAGTCTAGCATTAACTATGGAGGTAATTCACATTTAAAATTTATCTTTAAAATTTATAGGAATGGAATATTGTTAAGCTATAGCTAAATCTTTGCTTATATTGAAAATGAAAGGCTCTGCCTTTAATTACTTTTGTTTTAATTGAGGAGAAAAGGCACATGAAAATGCTTCTATTTAATGATTGTTTACTATATGCTAAATGCTTTTGTATACTTTTTGTATTTATAAGATAGATTTCATTTATCTTATTTTATGGATGACTAGGCTGAGGTCAGAGAAATAACTCATTAAGGGTCACACAGAAAGTGATGGAACCATTCAAAGAGCATTCTTTAGCACTAGCTAAATAAAATTATATGTGTATTATGGGGAAAACGGGTACAATGAAGTCAGAGGAGGCTGAGTTTACTTTGTTCTCAACTGATATAGGAAAGCTACAATGAGTTCTCTGCTGATGATCAATTTTTATATTTTAGTCAGCTTACTATAATGTTGTGTCTTCTAGACTTGATAACAATCAAAACCTCCCCGTGATCTTGTGGCACTCTCCATTTATTAGTCCCTTTTTCTCTTTCCTTTCACATGAATACTCTTCAAATAATTACCTTAACACTATCTTATTTCCTGCTTTTCATGGTCTTTTCAACCCATTCCAGTTGAACGTCAGCCTCTCTACTGTGACATTGGATCTTGCTAGAGAGATGACAGTTTCTATGCAATCAATAGTATTCGATTCTGGACTCATTTTTTTTTTTTTTAAATCTTGGCTTATGTACATTTCTCATTCTCCTTTGCCCAACTTCACTCTCACTCTGGATGTTGAGTGTTATGCCTATGATGTTTCTTTTCTTTTTTGTTTTTCCTAAATGATCTCATTTAATTCCATGGCTTTAACAACACTTATATGCTGATGACCCCAAAATTTGTTGTCTTCCCTCTCCAACTGCCTACTTCATGCCTCCTTGTCTGCATCTTAAACATAACATTATAAAATTAGAACTTTGATTCTCTTTACCATTCTCAACACTATTACTTTGCCGTATTTTGTCAACTTTTTCTGTAGAAAAGATCTCTCTGAGACAACTGCAGTGGTCTCTTTATATCCATTTTTGCCTTTCTACATTAGCATTTAACAGTGGTCTCTAAAATTATATAAATTAGATCAGCAGACGCCTATCTTTCTAATTGCTAAATTAGATTATGCCACTTTGCTTAAAGTCATTGAGTGGCTTTGTATTACTATAACTCAAGTTCCTATGTAATCCTTCCTTATCTACCTCAAACCTCATGTGATATCATGCTTTCCAGTGATACTCTTTAAGCTTCAGTCACACTATCTTTGTTGTTCTTTGAATATTTCTACTACATCCATAGCTGAGGAACATTCTACTTTCTATTAGGAGATTCTGTATATACTGTTGAAATATTCTAATCATGATAGTAAGAAAATGTATTTTAAGCTTTTATAAAGTTTATTTTAATTTTTCTTGAAATACATATAAAATATATGAATGCATCCTCCCTGCACTTTGGGTTAGACTAGATGTTTTATATTAAGATACTTTGAACTAACGATGAATTTGCAGTTGATGTTGGGTATTTTTTGAGGGAGACTTTTTACATATATATGAAGAGTGTAATCATAACCTTTTCCTCCTTTTTTAACTTAAATGTTTCTATATGTTGCTTTTTATTTTATTATGTAAGCTTTTTATTTTGAAATAATTTCAAAAATATTGCAAATATACTATAAACATTCCTATATATTTTCTACACAATATTTTGCTATATTTGCTTTAACATTCACTGATTCATTCATTCATTCATTCTCTCTTTCTGTCTGTCTCCACACATATTTTTAATGTTTGAGAGCATATTGCAGATATGTTGTGCCTTTATGTCTAACACTGAAATTTATATTTCTTAAAATATAGGGAGATTTTTTTGTATTTTGTAATTATAGGAAATTAACCTTAATGCTATGATCTATCCCACAGACCTTCAAATTTTATCAGTTGTTCCATTAATATCTTTTTAGCAAAAGAGATCTTTTTTTGTTGTTGTTTTCTGGTCTAGGATCTATTCCAGGATCACAGATTATGTTGTATCTCTTTAGTATCTTCTAATCTGGTAGAATTCCTCAGTCTTTGTTTTTAATGACCTTGGCATTTTTTAGAGTACAGGCCATCTATTTAGTAAAAAGTCTGTCAATTCGGAGTCATTGATATTTTTGACAATTTTTTTCCTCTGGCCTCATCTTATGAGGAAATTTTACCGTAATGAAAATCTATTTGGTGGTGTATTTATAAGAGTTAGTATGCATTTATAAGAATTAGTATGCTTACCTTTTTCTGTTAAACCTAGGTAATGTTTAATACTTATATCTGGCCTGTATTTTTAATCTTTCCTCCTTTTTTACCTCTTAGACACACCTAAATCTTGTACTAAGTCTTCTAAAAATTCCACTCCAGTTCCTTCAAAGCAGTCAGCCAGGTGGCAAGTTGCAAAAGAACTCTATCAGACTGAAAGTAATTATGTAAATATATTGGCCACAATTATTCAGGTAAGAGTTTGGTTGCAAAATGATTTCTGTTCCAGTGTTTCTATATTTAAAAAATCTAAGAGATGTTATTTCTTATAAGAAAATTACATAGGCATAGAATTTGAACATAGATATTAAAAATGAAAATGTGTGACAAAAACTGCTCTTAGGGAAATGCCATAACTGTAATAGTAATTTTTATTCATGCAGAAATAGCACCTTATTTTAGAGTGACTTTAAAGAGAGAAGGATCCCGATTAGATGATCATAGAGGGACCAAGTTTAATTCAGAACTTTGCAGGTTCCTTGTCAAGATACTGTCTTTATATTTATATTTGGAAGTTGGAGATAACATTTTCTGAAAGTGTGTATTTAGAGTCATTGCTTTATTAGGGGTGTCGAACTCAATCAGAGAAGGGGCCAAAGTCTAAAATCCAGCCTAAATCGAGGGCCGAATGGTTTACTGAACAGTCATAAACTGTCATTGTGATGGAAACGCAGCGGAGTGCAGTGATGACAGCGCGGTGCGGGCCACATTGCAAGGCCTGGCGGGACGGATTTGGCCCGAGGGCCTTGTGTTTGACACATGTGCTTTAGGTAGTGCTGTATATATGTGGAAAAAAGCCATAGCAACAAAGTGTAACAATATGAATGTCAGTACTTTAAAGAAAAAAATCCTTTCATATGTTAAATTATCTTAAACTTCACAATGGTTAGACATAAATAAATGTTAACTCCTTGCTTACCACTATTAAAATGTACTCTGAAGTTATTTCTGTAGAAAAAACAATTCTAATGAATCATTGTAATATGAGATTGAAGAAAGTATTAAGGAATAAACAAATTCAAGATTCTGGAAGACATAATAATAGGACTTTTTTTTGGAATCTGTAGAAAGAAGGAATAAATTTGTTTTAGGTAATGACAGAGATAGTTTGTCAGAAAAATGAAGTTAATACTATCAAATTTATCTTTGAATAGAAAAATGATAGTGATAAGAAATGGAAATTTCTTGGTGTAGTAGTGGAGAGATTATCCTTCATAGTTAATTTGTTTAGTAGTAGTCATGGTTTCATGAGGCCTCAGCTGTATTAAACTTTACTTGTTTTAAGTAATCTTTTCTCTTCCTCAAGGGAAATAACATCCTAGATGACTTTCTGGTTTAAGTTTTTATAGTTAGCCAAAATGTAGTTGAGTATCCTTTTGGCATACACTTTCCATGTACTGTGGTAGTATTTATTAACTAGAAATGTAAATTCTTTCAAGTCATGGTAAATGCACTGGAGTTTCAGAATTCTAATTTGCATATCAATTACATTTTCCAGAACTCCTGTTTAAAAGTCCTTGACATTATTAAACTGCATACAAAATTTCATACCACTATGCTTAGTATAAACTCACCTAATCTTTTAAAAAAAATATATATTTTATTGAGTTTTTTACAGAGAGGAAGGGAGAGGGATAGAGAATTTAGAAACATCGATGAGAGAGAAACATCTATCAGCTGTCTCCTGTACAACCCCCACCGGGGATGTGCCCGCAGCCAAGGCACATGCCCTTGACTGGAATTGAACCTGGGACCCTTCAATCTCAGGCCAACGTTTTATCCACTGAGCCAGACCAGTCAGGGCTCACCTAATCTTTTATTTAAAAGATTATGGTCTAGCCCTGGCCTATGTGGCTCAGTTGGATGAACTTTGCCCAAAGCTACAAAAGATCAGAAGTTTGATTCCAGGTCAGGGCACATTCCAGGGTTGCATGCTCAGTTCCCAGTAGGGGGCATGTAGGGGGCAGCCGATCAGTGTTTCTCAGATCAATGCTTCTCTCTCTTTCCTTTTCTCTTTCTAAAATCAATAAAAACATATTAAAAATATTAAGATCTAAATTCATGATAGTGTTTTCTTGAAGTTTTATTTTAGGACTGATGTATTCTTTTTTGTTTTTTGATATTGAATTTGGAGTAAATTTTAACATAGCCTCCAAATTAAGTAAATATCTAGAATATATAATATATAGAATAAGATAACTATTCCAGAATATTATAAAAATTAATAATAAAATTATAAGTTAATATTGTGTCAAGAGTTAAAGAGCATTTTTATTTTATTTTATTATTTATTTTTATTTTTTGGCAACTCTGTGACTTTATTTGGTTATGTGAAAGGTGGAGAGCTGGGTAGGCAGTGGGCAGTGCTCACGATGAAGTGATCAGGAGCAAGGGGTGGAGGGAGGAGGGTCACTGGCAAAGTGATAGTGTCATGCTCAGCAACCAGAGGAACAAAAACTTTTTTTCTTTCTACTTCCTGTGGAGACTTCAGTACTAGCCTGGTTCTAGGACTTAAATCCTCACAAGATCACAGTGTGATCTTTCTTCTTAATGATAGACATGATTGCTTTCATTGCTAAGATGCTTTGGTAAGAACACAGAGTAGACTATCAAATGGCATGGCATATAGATTTCTAGTGATGTATTTCCTCTTCCCAGTGTCTACAGAATTTTCCTCACTTGATTTTGCAGTACAACCCAGTGGTGTCAGTCTCATTTGTGGTTGCACCCTTTGAATACTCCCAGGCCTCCAGCTGCTGAGCTGTAATCACCTCTGCTTATGCCTCCACCTGATAAATCAATTTTTGGTTGATTACAATTAATTTTTCTTATATAGTAAAGATGTTTGTTTCTTCTCTTCTTCACACCCTAAGAGGCACAGGGTGTCATTTGGTTACTTAATATTAGAGATCAGTGTAGGTCAGTGGTTCTCAACCATGGAAGACTGTACCACCTCCTCTTCGGTCTAAGAGCATTTTTATTTTAAAGGAGTTAGACTGAAAGGGGAGGAGATAGAATATACATTCCAAAATGTAATATCAAACGGGAGGTTCTATACATCATGGTGTGTGGGGGGGTTATTTACGATAATTTGGAGATTTGTGAGGTTTGTTTTATTCCTCTTCCAGCTTAGGAAAGTGTTGGTTGGAATTTTTGATAGGTTGAACATTGAAAAAAATATAAGAAAAAAATTGAGTTGAATTTTAAAGTATGAGCCTGATTGGGACATGCAAAGAATATCAGTGGGCAGTATATTTGAGATTTTGCAAATAATACAGATGATTGAAGATGTATATTCAAGGTATTGAGAATAGTCTAGGGCAGTAGTCAGCAAACCACAGCTTGCGAGCCACATGTGGCTCTTTGGCCCCTTGAGTGTGGCTCTTCCACAAAATACCACGATTGGGTGCACGCATACAGAGCAATTGAAACTTCGTGGCCCATGCGCAGAGAAGTTGGTTTTTGGCCTGGGCGAGTCTGTTTTGAAGAAGTGGCATTAGAACACTTCAAGAGGCCAAAAAGCCACATGTGGCTCGCGAGCCGTGGTTTCGGACCGCTGGTCTAGGAGGATTAGAGTTTAAGGTAGTATGAAGGGAACAAGGGTGGGGATAGGGTTTGGATACAGTGACAATTGAGATAAAATGCCTGTGCCATAACTAGGAAGGCCTTTCTATAGTGTGCCTTGTTATCTGGAAGCTGTAGAATGGGAAGATACATTTGACAAGCATTTTAGAAAGATAACAGTTCAGTTTGAAGGAGACATTAAAGAGGACAATTTGTGGAGTCAAGGAGACCACTGTGGAGGTTATTTCAGTAATCTTGGTTAGATTTTGAGGACCTGGCTTCTTAGAATATTATAGTATCAGTTAAAATGAAATAAGGATAAATTGAAGAAATATTGGAAAGGTAGAATCAGTCGTTTTTTGCCTCTCTTATTTAATATGGGGATTAAAGCAAACCCAGAAAGGTTTTAGAATGGTTTAACATATCTTAAGACTATTGAGATTTTTTAATGAAACTTGATGTATTTTGGTTGTTTGAATATTTTTGTTAAGGATTTTAAATTAAATGTTAAAGGAATATTTATAAGTAATTACAAATATGTTTGAAACCGTTATTGTGTTTCTTTTCCTTTTTCAGAGATAATCATCATCTCGATTTTTGTGCTTGTTTCCCTTAGTTCTATCACATGTTTAGAAAAAACAAGTTATAACTATATTTATATATTTTAAGTGATTTGTCTTTTCACCTGAGAGTAATGCTTTTGAAACACATCTGTGTTGTTGCATGTAGCTGTAATTCATTTTTCTGTATAAATAAGTCAGTTTATTTAACTTCTTTTTAATGGACATTAGTGTTAAGTTTTAGTGTTCTGCTTTTTTTTGTTTTTGTCTTTTACTAGTAGTCTATTGTGAATATTTTTACTCATGTCTTCTTGAGAACGTACTCTGGGTAAAAACTTGGAATTTCTGACTCATACACACATTTTTAACTTTATTGGAAGTTGATAGTAGGTTGGAAACTAGTTCTGTGCCTACAGGTTTTTATAGGTAAAGCTTTAACTTTCATCAGTTTAGGCAAATGTCCTTGGCAAAAGTTGGTTTTAGTGTTCAACTTTCTACATTCACTTTGATTTTGGCCCCTGAAGGTATTTCACTGTCTTGTCTGCTTATTGGTATATTTAGAAAGAAGTTTTTCTCCAGTATTTTCAGGTGTTTTCAGAAAGTAGGGTTCACCATACTTAGAATTGGAAATCCTCAATAGAAGAGAGTGAACTGTTGTAAAATTGTAGTTCTTAAAAATAGTAACAATTTGTAATCTTATGTCATTTCATAGTATTTATAATATATATATATTTACATTTCTTAAAAAAAAAAAACTTCCATAAATCTCCATGTCTTCTTTGACCAGCATCCTTAGTTTTCAGCATCATTTACATATTTTATTAGTATACTAAGTCATTTAACATTGTTGATAGGTTCTGGCACTTGAAGTGAAATGACATCGAAACGTTGTATAATAAAACCAGTTTGACCGTAGGCTAATTGATATAAGAATTAAGTTCCTATGGCATCTAACAACTTTATAATGAAAGGATGTTTATTCAAGGTCCTGCTGTATATATATTTATACTTAAGTACTTCAATATTTTATTGTACACGATATTTTTTAAATTTTGAATTCCTTTGTACATTACTGGTATATAGAAATACGATCAATGTGTCTGCGTCCTCTAAGTAAATGTGCATGCTGACCTAATATCCTGTGACTTGGCTATATTCACATATTAGTTCTAGGAATTGTTTATCCTTTATTTTTATATATATATATATTTTTTTATATATTTACTAGAGACCCAGTGTGCTATTGAAATCACAGGAGGAGGTGCCCCGCCTCCTGCTGCTGCGAGGAGACTCCCTGCCTGCTGCTGATTGGTCATTACAGCGTGATGACATGATGACCACGAGCATATTAGCTCATTATTATGTAGGATAGATTTTTAAAAATTGATTTCAGAGCGGAAGGGGGAGAGATATAAGCATCAGTGATGACAGAGAATCATTGATTGGCTGCCTCCTGCATGCCCCACCCTAGAGATCAAGCCTGCAACCCAGGCATGTGCTCTGACCCAGAATCAAACCTTGATTTCCTGGTTCATAGGTCGACACTCAACCAATGAGTTATGCTGGCCGGGCTCTTTTATTTTTTATTCTCTTTAGATTGATACAAGCAAGCAACAACAGAAATACAAACAGGTCTTTTGTTTCAAATCTTGTCTCTTCCCCTACACCAAGGTTCTGTGCTACCATTTAAAAACATTTAGTACTTAATAGTAAGTATAATATGTCTAGAAATAACTGATTGCTTATTGCTTTTTTCCTTACTAACTTGAATAAAAATAGATATTACTCATGTATCATTCTAACAGTTTTAATGATTTGTAGAACCATGTGGTAAAGTTTTTTTTAAATTTTTAAATTTTTTTAAATTAAGGTATTACATACGTGTCCTTATCCCTCCATTACCACCACCACCACCATCACCACCCCCCCCACCACCACCACCACCACACACACCCCACTCCCTTTCATGCCCTCACCTGCCTGGTGTCTCTGTCCATTGGTTATACTTATTTGCATGCACCTCCTCTCCCCTACCTTCCCTCTGAGGTTTGAGCATCTGATTGATGCTTCCCTGTCTCTGGATCTGTTTTTGTTCATCAGTTTATGTTGTTCATTATAATCTGCAAATGAGTGAGATCATGTGATATTTATCTTTCTCTGACTGACTTATTTTACTTCCAGCTCCATTCATGCTGTTGCAAATGGTAGGAATTCCTTCCTTTTTACAGCAGCATAGTATTCCATTGTGTAGATGTACCAGTTTTCTAATCTACTCATCTGCTGATGAGCACTTAGGCTGTTTCCAAATCTTAGCTATTTGTAAATTAGGAAATTGTGCTGCTATGAACATAGGGGTGCATATATCCTTTCTGATTGGTGTTTTTAGTTTCTTGGGTTACATTTCTAGAAGTGAGATCACTGGGTCAAATGGGAGTTTCATTTTTAGTTTTTTAAGGAAATTCCATACTGTTCTCCACAGTGGCTGCACTAGTCTGCATTCCCAACAACAGTGTATGAGAGTTCCTTTTCTCCACATCCTTGCGATAAAAGTTTTATTAGATGCTAACATAACATTTTATTACAAGAGCATATATACACATATACACAGATCCTATATAATAAAAGGATAATATGCAAATTGTCCCCTCAACCGGGAGTTGTACCAGGGGGCGGGGCTGGCCAGATCTCACTAGTGCACAAATTTGTGCATTAGGCCTCTAGTCTGTATATATAATAGCCTAAGCAACCAAAGGACTGATTGACTGGTTACTATGATGTGCCCTGACCACCAGGGGTCAGATGCTCAATGCAGGAGCTGCTTCCTGGTGATCAGTGCACTCCCACAGTGGGAGCACCCCTCAGGACCTACTGGTGCCTGATGCCGGGCTCATGGCTGGCAGGTGCACCTGTGGCTTAAGCCTGTCCCATGGACACTCCCCTTGCGTGGCCCTTCCCCATCTGGACGGGGGTCAGGAGGGCATCCAGACTGACTGGGCAGCAGCCGGCTTTCGCTAGAGGAGCGAGGCTGCAATGACAAGTGGAGGCTGTACAGTCATGGGTGTGCTGGTATCGCCCAAGGATGGGTGCGTGGAGACTGCTGCAGAGTGGCAGCAAGCCTACTGAGCGGCGGTGGCAGGCACAGTGGGGCCAGGATGAGCAGGAGCAGTATGGTGTCTGGCCTGTGCCCGGGCGCCGGCTCCTCCCCGCCTGCTGTTGCTTCGTGCACTACTTGCTGTGCTGGATCGATGAGTTGGTGGGTAAGGCCGGGCTGCGGCGGTGTGGAGGTCCACTGATCCCCATAGGCCAGGCTGAGGGACCCCACTGGTGCACAAATCCGTATAAATAAATAGGATAAAGTAGAATAGAAAATGTTAGAAAAAAGCCTCAAATTTAGAGAAGTATTTTTATATCTTTTTTCTTTTTCATCAACTTTTCATCTCCCCTTTATCACTTTGTGTTAGTTTCACTCCTTCTCCCCTCCCCACATTCTACTGAAACTACTATTTTTTTTTACCTTTTAGTTATTTCAGGTACCTTTGGAAGAAGAAGGACAACGTGGTGGGCCTATCCTTGCCCCAGAAGAGATTAAGACTATTTTTGGTAGTATCCCAGATATTTTTGATGTGCACACCAAGATAAAGGTAAATTTTTATATGTTAGGCTTGTAAAAATTCTTTTTTTATATATATGTTTATTATGATTTTTCAGGTACTTCTGATGAATTAAATAAATTTTGTATCTAAAAATTTTCACTTATTCCTTCGGATTTGTTCTTTGATGCAATGCATTGTTAATGTTTGTTGTTTGTTGTATTTTTTAAAAATTTGAATTAATCCTGAAAATAAGGAATTAAGGCCTCATAAACTCTTCGATAGAGAAATGTAGTTGCTAGTGTTATTTTTCTACTGTTCCTCTGCTCTATGTTTATATTTTGCTTCAGTTTGTTTGAAAAACTGTGAAACTGGAAGGGACTTAGAGTTTATTTCATTCAATTCTCTATAGTTAGATAAATGTTAAATCATATAAGACAATCCTATTTTCTTTTTAATGATTTTTTATTTTAAATGAAGGATCCATGATTTCCAGGTACCAATCAACCATAGTAAAGTAAGTTTGGGGAGGACTAGCTGAGCTCTAAAAGTCGTTTAGGTTTATTTCTTCTTATATTTTCTGTGTGGTTCTTTATTGAATTTATCAGTTTTCTCAAAATTACCTATATTAATGTTTATCCCATCTTGCAGGAAAAAGATTAAGCTGAATTATAAATGTTTCAAGAAAATATGTTAACTTTTGATATTACTGTACATTATAAATAAAAATATAAAAGATCTATAAGTTAATAAAATGCAATTTATCAAATACTTCTATTATATATTTTATCAAAATCCTTGGATATTTCAGTTATTGGGAACTGAAATATCCAAGGGAACATACTGTGTAAAGTACCTTCAAAATGACTATCTTTTTTTTCAAAATGACTATCTTGAAAATGTTAAAAGATAATTTAAGAGATTGTCAAGTGCAATTTTAAATGTCTTAATTTGTATTATTATTATTATTTTTTTAGGATGATCTTGAAGACCTTATTGCTAATTGGGATGAAAGCAAAAGCATTGGTGACATCTTTCTTAAATATGTAAGTATTATATTTCTTTTTTTTCTTCTAATTTTCAGATTAAATATCACAAAGGATTGGCAGGAAATGAGTTACCTGCTTAAATGTGAGAGCTTTTAAAACTTTGACATCATTGTGTTTGTTAAATATAAAACGTAATACTTTCAATAGCTCAAGGTCATAATTAGGAACACTAGTACTGTGCTATAATTAGTTTATTATATATCAGGTTATTTGCCCTTCACAAATGGCCATAGATTAATGATTTGTCTGAAATTTTCTTGAACTGAATTTTCATTTTTATTTTTCCTTAGTTGATATTACTTGCTGTCATTTTGTCTGCTCTGCATAATACTTTTTTATGGGAGAAAAGCAACATAACTTAAGTTTTTTAAAATAAAGTAAATTCATTTTGAATGAGAGGATATGAATAGGATTTATACATTTCTTTTTAGTGTTTTTGAATATAATTGTAAGTTTCAGTGCCTTGGGTTCTGGCACATTTACTTTTATTTTCTGAAGCCTTTTAACTTCCATTTTAACATATAATCGCTCAGATTTTTTTTGTGTGTGTGCTTGCTTGAGAATTCCAAATATGCAAATTATTCTACATGCCTTTTGATACCTTTTAGTCTCCTCAATTAACCAAGGCATTTTTTCTTTCCTTGTTTGCATTTTTGGCTAATATAGTTAATCTTTTAATAGATCCTTCAATAAATAATAGCATGTTCTTAGGTTCTGCATAGATCAATTCTAATTATTAATAGTTTATTCTGAACTTGCAGACTTTTTTTGATTATATAAGTTTCTGATCTACAACATAATTTAGCATCTGTATACACTTACAGAGTGATGACCAAAAGTCTAGTTATTATCTATCACCATGAAATTGACCCCTCCCCCTCTTTTACTCACACCTGAACTCCCTTCCACTTTGATAACTACTGATTTGTTTCCTGAATGTATGATTTTGTTTTTTTTGTTCATTTCTCTCTTTTTTTTAAAAAAGATTACACATTTGAGTGAAATCATATGTTGTCTTTATCATTCTGACTTATTTCACTTAGCGTTGTACCCTCAGGTTTCATCTTTGTTATTATAAATGGTAAGATTTCATTTTTTTAAATATATTTTATTGATTTTTCACAGAGAGGAAGAGAGAGGGATAGAGAGTTAGAAACATCGATGAGAGAGAATCATCGATCAGCTGCCTCTTGCACACCCCCTACTGGGGATGTGCCCACAACCAAGGTACATGCCCTTGACCGGAATCGAACCCGGGACCTTTTAGTCTGCAGGCCGACGCTCTATCCACTGAGCCAAACCCGGTCCCGGCAAGATTTCATTTTTAATGGCTGAATAATATTCCACTATATATAGAGGGTGTCTCACACTTTAACAGCTAATAGCTGAATTTTGAAAATGAAATGTATTTTAATAAACACTGTCTTTATAATTATTCAAAGTGTGTGTATACATTTTTTTGGGGAATACACACACACACACACATATCTTCTTTATCTATTCATCCATTGATAGACACAGATTGTTTCTACATCTTCATTATTGTAAATAATGCAGCAGTGGACATAGGGGCATGTATATCTTTTTGAATTAGTGTTTTCAAATTCTTTGGATAAATACCCACAAGTGGAATTGCTGAATCATATGGTAGTTCTAGTCTTAATTTTTGAGAAATCTTCATACTGGTTTTTATAGTGGCTGTACCATTTAATTCCACAGATAGTGTAGCAGGCGTCTACAAACTACGGCCCGCGGGCCACATGCGGCCCACAGAGGAGTCTGATCCGGCCCGCCAGGTTTTTTGGGCAGTGAGCGAAGCCGAGGTGTTACAGTAGGAATTAGTAGTTCATATAGTCCGGCCCTCCAGCTCTCTGAGGGACCGTGATCTGGCCCCCACTTTAAAAAGTTTGAGGACCCCTGGCGTATGGAGTTCTCTTTTCTTCACATCCTTTCCAACACTTGTTATTTCTTATCTTTTTGATAATAATTATTCTAACAGGTGTGAGGTGATCTCTCATTGTAGCTTTGGCTTGCACCTTCATAATATTCAATATTTAGTAATGTTAAACATCTTTCCATGTGCCTGTTGGCCTTTGAATGTTTTCTTTGGGAAAATGTGTATTCAGATCCTCCTGTGGCCCCTTCTCCCTTTTTTTAATCAGGTTCTTTTTATGTTGAGTTATATGTCTTTTTATGCGTTTTGGATATTAATCCCTTATTGGATATATTATTGTCAAATATCTTCCATTCAGTATGTTGCCTTTTCATTTTGATGATGTTTTCCTTTACTGTGCAGAAGCCTTTTAGTTTGATATAGTCCCATTTGTTTATTTTTCTTTTGTTTTCCTTGCCTGTGGAGTCAAATCCTCAAAAACATTCCTAAGACCCCTGTCAAGGAGTTTAACCTCCTATGTTTTCTTAGGAATTTTATAGTTGCAGATCTTTTTTGAATTAATTTTTGTGTATAAGAAAGTGGTCTAGTTTCATTCTTTTGCCATGTTACTGTCACGTTTTCCCAGAGACTCCTTTCTCCATTTTTTTTTTTCCCTCCTTTGTCGTGAATAAATTTATAGGTTTTAAACTTGTTATGTTTATATCAGTACAACAAGTTTTAACATACTTTTGTTTTTTTATGGTGTTTACTTTTCAGGCAGGCGTACCAATTGATGCATTTTATTTAGCAGTTAACTCACTTATAAATTTTTATATTTAACATGAGAAGAAACTTATACACTTTTGCGCTCTGTCAGATTGTGACTTGATCATTCGACTTCAAGTTTTATTGTCTAAGGATGAAAGGTATTACAAATCAATGTGTGTGTTTTTTCTTTCTTCTTTCTAGGCAAAAGATTTAGTAAAAACCTACCCTCCTTTTGTTAACTTCTTTGAAATGAGCAAGGAAACAATTATTAAATGTGAAAAACAGAAACCAAGATTTCATGCTTTTCTGAAGGTAATGTACAGTCTTTCAAATAAAAATCTGAAAATAATTTCTGAAGGAATTCATTAAAATTATGCTTTTAGTAAAAATAAATTAATGTAAGAGGCAGCTAAGTAAATGAGAATGTTGTTTATGCTGTTTTTTTTTGTTTTTTTTTTAAAGTTATACATGTTTCAGTTCTCAAATACCTAAACTATTTCTAGGGGAATTCTGTATTGCCTTTAATGATTCTTCCCCCTCCCCTCTCCCGTGCAGTCCCCTCCCCACCTCCGTGCCCCTCACCCCCGCCTTACCACTGCCTTATTCTGTTTATCTAATCAACACAATATTTTAAAGTTTTTTTTTTTTTTTTAGATTAATTTAAGAAGGATTATATAGTAGTGTGTAGAGTAATTCACTTTCTGGTTAAGATGTTAATTAACCCTTGGCTGGCCAGGAGTTCATTTCAACCACAGTAATCTACCAGAGAACATTGCCACACCAGCTTTCTTGTTAGCTGTCAGGGCACTAATGATGAGGTGTAATTGATAAATGTAGTGTGTCTAATGTTTGCAAAAACCATTTTTAAAAATTGTTGAATAAAATAATTCTTTTCAGATCAATCAAGCTAAACCAGAATGTGGACGGCAAAGCCTTGTTGAACTTCTCATCCGACCAGTACAGAGGTTACCTAGTGTTGCGTTACTTTTAAATGGTACTTGTCTGATCATTTTTTAGACCATTCGGGTGTTTTTATAGAATTGTTTTGTTCTAAAAAATTTGAAACTCTTTTTGTTTTCAAATTTTCTTACATTTTTAACATTAAAGTTTGTATCTTTTACATAGAAAATATCTTTATGGATAATTTTAATCACTACTGCTACAAAAATTTAGTCTGGCCTAGAATGTTTTATTTATTCTGATATTAATTATATTGACTAGTATTGAACTTTTTATCTTTCCACTAAAAGTCTCCTTAAATTTCTTGGTGTGTCATTAATGCAAAGTCCGTTTACATTCATGTAAACACACCATTCACCCACAGAAATCCCAAGGCAAGAGATGATTCCTATGTCTCTATTTGGTCCTTTTTTGAGTCTTAGTAAAATTTGATATATTTGGTCTTATGTCCAATTTTTTCTTAGATTGCGCAGAACACTTGAAATACTCATTTATTTTTGGAAAGTAAACTATGGATATCAATGAAGGGAGTTTTATAGCGAAGAGTTAATTTTTTTGAATAAATTTTGCTTGCAGTAAAAGATAAGCTTATGGCTATGCCTTTACATTTAGCTTATTCTTAAGTAGTGAATATTTTTAGGATAGTGTCAATTTTTACATTATTTTTAAAATTTATGTATGAAAATTACGTTACTAATAGGAATAAGTCTGTAAAAAAGCATTTTGATTCTCAAACCTTAAGTACAGTAGTATGTGTAGCTGGCAAGGAAGCTGATTTTTTTTACTATTTAATCTATTTTTTTCTTTAAATATTCTAGTTAACATGAATTATAATAGTAACTAGAAAAAATGATAATTTTTGTTTTATCTAATGTAGTTTAGAATTACTAACATATAAAATTATTTTCTAGCCTTTGAAGGCTGTCATATTTTATAGATTATAAAGAGAATATATGTGCAATCAAAGCAGTGTAATTTTTTTTTTGCTTATCTTCATTAATACTTAATAGAAATCCATTAAATGGTGTCATGACTAAAATGAACTTGATTTTAAAAAAATAAGTAAATAAAATGAACATGATTTCTAAGATTTTCTTCTATCAATCCATTTTAAAGATAAAGTGGGTGTAGTACTAGGGAATCATTAGGTGAATACAGCATATGGAACATTATGAGCAACCTGGGTATGAACAATCAAGGCTTAGGCATCTCATGAACTCTAAGTTGAACAAAACCTGCTCTAAGGACATCAAAGGCTCTCTGTGATGGACTCATGGACTCCAGTGTGAAATACAGCTATATAATGAGGACCAAGTGTTTTCATTCATGGAGGGAGTTTAAGGAATCTAGCAGTTCTCAAACTTTACTAGAAGGAAATTGAGATAGCTGTGAAATAATGGGTCACATATTATTCTGAAAGTTTAGTAGATAAGAAAAAAATGTGGGAATCTTAACAAATGTGTAGGAAGAGAGCTCTTAAGGTAAAGGTTGGATATTATCTTTAAATAATTATTAGTCTATGTCTGTTAAGATGGATGGTGTTTTTTTTTTTTAAATTAAATCTTAGATGGAAAACCATTGAATTTTTGTTAATCATGGAATAAACATTTTATCATTACAGATCTTAAGAAACATACAGCTGAAGAAAATCCTGACAAAGACACTCTAGAAAAAGCTATTGGATCACTGAAGGAAGTAATGACGTAAGTGCATTATTTCAATGTTTTAATTGTTCCTTGGATTTAGAATAGAATTGATTGATAGAACAATCATAAATGGAGAGAAAAATAACAAATATTGGTTGTTATTTTTCTAATACTGTAGTTACACATTAAAATGATGAGAAAGTATTATAAGAATACATTGATTAATCAAAAACATTTCTTAGGGTATTAAACTAATATGTACAGAGCGTAACAGTGGTTTACAAATTTGAAAATGTTATAATTTACTAATAGTCATTTTCTCTAATCATAGCTTGTTCTTTGTGTTCATATTCATATAAATTGCCCAAATGTAACTTGGGAATTTGACCATGGTGAAATAAAAAAGATTTATAATATTTTTTTCACTTTACATTTGGCTTTTGGCTTCTTACCTTGAATTTTAAGGAATTAAATTATTGGGGTTGGTTGAAGATGTATGAAAAGTGTAAACTCAGTGAAATTGCCTTGGGGCCTTGATTGTTAAACTTGTAGACATAGTTCTGATCAGAAATGATCTTTCCTGACTATTATGATCAGAACTTAAAACTGTGTTGGTATTGCTTTGACTCATGGAGGGTGAGGGCACTTCAACTCTTTAGACTTTACATATCAACATATTTAATAGATTTAATTAAAATATTTCTGAGATTTCATGAGGTGTTTCAATCTGAAATCCTATATAATAAAGAGCTAATAGGCAAATGGTCATCATGCCCTCACACCCTCATACCCTTGTGCCAGGTCTAGGGGACCTGAGGCTCTACCATGGGACCTGAGACCTTACTCCCTGCCCCTCGGGGCTTGATGGGGGACCTGAGGCTGTCTTCCCCCCACCCCCCTCCTGGCACTTGTCGGGGGAGGGGGCAGACCTGAGGCTGTGCCCTTTGCCCTGCAGGGATTGACGGGGATGGGGCTGGCTGGGTCTAAGTCTCGTGAGATTTCGAGGTATGTGTGGGTGGGTGGCAATTGCTCAGTCTCGTGGCACGCCCGAGAATCTTACTGGAGGGACATTTTCAATTTTCATACACATTTGACTAATTTTCTTTCATCTATGACACTTGTATTATAGAGAAAGGGCAAACGACAATATTAAAATAGTTCCTCTAATTCCCTTTTAATGTGCATGAATTTTGTGCACTGGGCCACTAGCAGTTTCTTAAAACACTTGAAAATACCCTGGCCAGTGTTGCTCAGTTGGTTGGTTGTCATCCCATGCATTGAGAGGTTACTGTTTCAATTCCCAGACAAGGCACTTGCCTGGGTTATGGGCTTGATCCTTAGTAGGGGTCATGCAGGAGCCAGCTGATGTTTCTCTCTGTCTCTCTACAAAAAATAAAAGTAACAATAAGAAAAAAACATATTAAAAAAAAAAACAAACTTGCAAAGGCATGCTTAGCAAGGAACTTTACTAGCTGTAAGAGTGAGAGCTCAGCAGTAAAATGCTTAAATTAAAGAGTTTCTGTTGCTATGGATAGTTTTAGGCATGCTTTTTTTTTTTTTTTTTTCTTACATTCATATTTTATATGTTTATCAGCCAGGATAATAGTTTTTTAAACACTTCATGGTTTAACAAATTCTGTCATTACTTACCTTGATTCTTTCAGCCACTCTTTGAAGTAGGCAGTCAGTGTTAACGTATTTTCCCAAAAGAGAAAAGCTGAGAGGTTGTTACTTGGCCTATTTGCCTGTTTAGTGATGATAGCATATGCTATTTAGTATTTACATATAATGTATTTTGGTAAACAAAGATTATAAAGTAACCTAACTAGGGAGTAGACTTGTCATTTGACCTGTTGCCTCCTTTGGAGAAATGTAAAGTAGGCTGCTTTAGGAATAATGAGCCAAATTGATGACTGGTGATTAAGATTTCTTTTTTAACATTTTATTTAAGCTTCCTCAGAATTTACAGATCTTTCTAATATATCACTACCCTAAATTGCTTGCTCATAGGTTTTCAATAGATATTGAACTAAAGAAGCTGCAGTTTTAATGTTGAGTTGTGATACTGATTTGTAAACCTCACAGAATTTAACCACACTTGAATTCTTAGGATTCTTGAATATTTAGCATAGGGATTAAGAGCTTACTAATATTGTGGTTGATTGAAACAACTATAATCTGTAAGATAAAGGAAATAATAAGAGAGCACCAATTAATCCTTGCCATTTAAGCAAAACACACAAAACCCTAAAATTGGATTCTAACACCATTCATTACATATACTTATCTTATAAACATTAATTTGTTATAGATCTGTTTTAATAGTTTTCAGTACATTTTTCTTAGCAAATTATACACATTTAATAAAAAGGTTTTTTTTAAAAAAAATTTTAAATATATATATATTTTAAATATATATATATATTTCCATTAAACCATCACCACGAAATATATATATATTTCCATTAAACCATCACCACGATCAAGTTAAGGAACATTTCTGCTAAGTTTATTCATAGCCTTTGATAGTAATCCCTTTTCCTCCCTCTCCGGCCCATTCTGAGGCAACAACTATTCTTATTTTTATTAGTATAATTTGCATTTTCTAGGATTTTATCTAAATAAATTGCCTATATTTTAGTCAGGCTTTTTTTTATTCAGCATAATTATTTTTAGATTAGTCCTTATTGTTGCTTATATCAATAGTTCATTTTCTTTTATTGTTTTCTGTTGTATGAGTATACTACATTTATTAGTTCATCTGTTGGTGGATATTTTTATTGTTTTCAGTGTCTGTCTATAACAAAGCAGCTATGAACATCTGTGAATACATTTTTATATGGACATATACTTTCATTTCTTCTAGATAAAAAATACCTAGAAGTAGGAATGGCTAGGTCATATAAGTTTTAAAAAATTTCACCCAACTGTTTCCAAAGTGATTGTATTACTTTGCATTCCCACCAACAGTGTATGTTGAACACTGTGGCTTTAAGTTTTTACCAATGCTCAGTATGAGTAGTCATTTTAATTTGTGAAATTCTAATAGATGTATAGTGAAATATCTTATTTTAGGTTTAACTTGCATATTGCTTAATGTCAAATGATGGTTAGCATTTTTTCATGTGCTTATTTGCCATTCATATTATCTTCTTTGTGATATGTATATTCAAATTTTTTGTCTACTCTTTTTAAAACTTAAAGTTTCTTATTTTGAGTTTTTTAAAAACTATGTTTTTATTGATTTCAGAGAGGAAGGGGGGGATAGAACATCAGTGATGAGAGAGATTCATTGATCAGCTGCCTCCTGCACTCCCCACATGGGGTTCTAGCCTGCAACCTTGGGCATGTACCCTGACTGAGAATCAAAGCATGACCTCCTCTTTCATAAGTTGATGCACAACCACTGAGCCCTGCTGGGTGGGTTATTGTTTTTGTTTTTTTAACCAGGGACCAACTAAGTTCCACTAAGCTTTTAAAATTTTAAAAATAACCTTATTAATTTTTCAGGCATATTAATGAGGATAAGAGAAAAACTGAAGCGCAAAAGCAAATTTTTGATGTTGTTTATGAAGTAGATGGGTGCCCAGTAAGTATTCATCTTTGATAATTATAAATTTATTTTCTCTTTCTTGTTATTTAGATTCTATAATTTTTATTATAGAATCTTGGCACCACTTTCTTTTAAATTACAACTTAAAAAAGTCTTTGATCCCAAATGATCTATTTATATTCTCAATCTACACAGGCTAATCTTTTATCTTCTCACCGAAGCTTAATCCAACGAGTTGAAACAATTTCTCTAGGCGAGCACCCCTGTGACAGAGGAGAACAAGTAACCCTCTTTCTCTTCAATGACTGCCTGGAGGTAAAGTTGTACTTAATATAATATAATACTGATTTATATGACTTCCTGGAATGTTTAAAACCAAGCTTTGATTAAAGTATTATAAGTAAGTTTAACTAAAATTAAATTATCACACTTTTTAAATAAGACTGGTTGTTGATTTAATACTTTTTCTTAATGAAATGCTTTTAGAAGACCTAATATTAAGAAGTATGATAAATTTTCATGACTTCAAATTTAAGTCAGAATAAAAATTTAGTTTATTTCCATACAAATAAATGCCTAAGTCAAAGAATTTTAGGAACATCTTATTTCTTCTCTTTTTCTTTTTTTAAAATATATTTTATTGATTTTTTTACAAAGAGGAAGAGAGAGAGTTAGAAACATCGATGAGAGAGAAACATCGATCAGCTGCCTCTTGCATACCCCCCACTGGGGATATGCCTGCAACCAAGGTATATGCAACCGGAATCGAACCTGGGACCTTTTAGTCCGTCCACAGGCCGATGCTCTATCCATTGAGCCAAACCGGTTTTGGCGGAACATCTTATTTCTATGTATATTTATAAGAGATGTATGAGATACTAGCTATGAGTTTACTTTGAAATTTAAGTAAAGAAATCAGTATTTTGTTGAAAAGAGATAAATTGATTGTGTAATATCATGAATTATGGTTTCCTGTTCTCCTTAAGTCATCAGGGTTAAATGAGTGGTCATTATATCACATGATGTGCATTGATTCTAAAATCCTCATCTAAGTTAAATTTTTTTCTCCCATATTATTCTTATAGACAAACTGAATTATATTTGTGTGCTTTTTTCTTTTTTTTTTTTTAACATATTTTTATTGATTTCAGAGAGAAAGGGAGAGGGAGAATCATTGATTGGCTGCCTCCTGCATGTCCCCTACTGGGGGTTGAGCCCACAACCCTAGCATGTGCCCTTGACTGGAATCGAACCCAGGATCCTTCAGTTTGTAGGCTGATACTCTAGCCACTGAGCCAAACCAGCTAGGGGTGCTTTTTCAACTCTTTTCTTTCATTCTATTAATAGTGTACTTTCAAACATTAAAATAGCCTAATGTGGGATATAAAGGAGTGTATTTTCCTTTGTCTCAGGAGATAAAGCTACTCATTTTGATATAACAGATATTAATTCACCAGAAGACATTTCTGTTATTTGGTATCTACCTGTTGCTTTCATTAAAGTGATTTGATGGGTTTCCTTAAAAAAAAAAAAAAAAAAAAAAAAAAAAGTATGTATGTATCTCTTCCTTTTTTCCTTTTTTTACATGTCTTCTAGTGTTGTGCTCTTGTATCATGTATATTGTTATAAAACACAGAAAACTGTTAGAGAATAAATCATGCCCAGTCACCAAAAGTTCACTTGTGCTAAATGCAGAGTTTTGTTGTGAGATTAGTGAAAAATAATATTTTCATTTGTTCAAGAATGTTACAAAACACAAAATAACGACACTGAAAATACTATACACAACTGACCATAACCAGAACTGAGAAAGTTATAATAAAAAATCATGAGGCAGATAAATCATATTTTACCGCATTATCATGGAATTTTACTGTCTGTTCTTAGTTGCTCAGTTCTTTGTTAGGTCCTAGTAAAGTCCTTTTTTTTTTTTTTTTTTTTTAAAGGATTTTCCCTATTGAAATCCCTTGGCCAATGGCTCCATTCATCTAATTGGTTAGGTTATCTTTACTTCCCAACTAACCCATTCTGGATTTTATTCCCTAAATCCTGAGAGAGTTGTATTATAGTTAACTTTAATATTTTGATCTTACATCCCCTTCAAATTCCTTGAAGTATTCTATAATTGGCTCATTGACTCACCTTCCACTTTAATTCTTGCCATTTGTCATTCCCTGTAGTTTCCAGTCGGTTATGTAATACCCTAGCCTCTCATTTCATTCACCAGTGACTTTTTATTCTACTCTCTCTTAGCTTTCCTCTCTCAGAATCATAGTGATTGAAACAGTACTATTTCTAACATTAAATTTGGAGTTATAAGATTTATAATTCTAAACTCTCATTCTTTAGCTTGTTTGAAAAAAACACCAAACAGTCCTGACCAGATAGCTCTGTGGTTAAATTGTCTCAATGTGCCCAGGTTGTGGTTTGACACCATTCTTCTTCCCCCCTCTATCACGCCCCCTCCCCAATCAGGGCACATAAAAGAATCAACTAATGAATGCATAAATAAGTGGAACAACAAAATAATGTTTCCTTCTCTCTCTTCCTCCCTCCCTCCCCTCTCTGGCTTCTTCCCTGCTCCCTCTAAAATTAATAAACCGAAAAACCAAATTCACAAACAGATAACCAAACCTCCTAGCAAATATGGAATGAAGAATAAGATAAAAGTTAGAAACAATTAAAATGGATAAAATCTATATTGACTTCTCTTAAATATGGCAGTTGATGTTTTACTGAAACTAAATTAATTTAGTATTTAAGAATACACTTTTTGTATTTTATTTGTTTTGAGATTTTTACCTTTGTGTACTAGCATATATGTCATTAATATTAATACTTGCGCCCTAGGTAGTTTTGTTCAGTGGGTAGAGCGTGGACCCTCGGACTGAAGGGTCTAGGTTCAATTCCTGTCAAGGGTACATACCTTGGTTGCAGGCTTGATCTCCTCGGGGTTGGAGCATAAGTAGAAGGCAACCAATTGACGGTATCAATGTTTCTCTCTCTCTCTTCTCCTTCCTTCCACTTTATCTAAAAATCAATGGAAAAATATCCCCCAGTGATGATCAACAACAACAAAAAGTATTAACACTTGTCATTGCTTTTCCTTTTTAAAAAAAACCTTAAAATTATATTTATTCTGATTAATTTAATGTATAATTTAATTTAATGTATATTTAAATATTAGTGAAAATATTTGTTTTTGCTTATTTTCACTACATTAAGGTAAATTAACTTAATATTTTATGTAGGTCTGAGTCATACTTTGCTTTAGTATGAATATGTACTGACGGCCTTTTCGTCTTTTCTAATTAACTAACACTTAAGTAGATATGCTTTTTAGCCGTACTTTGTCATATTCATGATGGTGACCAGTTAACCTCAATTCATTGAGTAACCTAATCTAAGACATTTTGTGTGGATGTCTTCCAGTTGATGATTATTACCTCAAAAGAGATGTTCTTTTAAAAAAAGCTAAATAACATACCAGGCTTTCATGGAAATGAAAACAATAAATTTAAAGTCCTTATAAAATTCACAGAACTCAAGTACCTCATGAATTACAGGGTCCTCCTTTCTGATTTTGCCCCTGGTTTTTCCAATGTTATTTTATTTACCTCTTTCTTTTGCAGGAATCCCCAGTTTAGGTAAAATTATGTCTTAAGTAGCACCTTGAATTTATAATTTGTACCATTTGTTTAATTTATTGTTCAGTTACCTTTTTAACTGTCCCCTTTCTTGATGGTATGAAAATATGAGAGGCAGAACTATTTCTGTGTTATTTATTCCCAGGATCTGAGATAATTATGAATTCTGCTCTTAAACTGATATCAGTTATCTTTTATACCTAATATAGAGGTCCCAGAGTAACTATTTTCCTTCCTAACTCAAGAAAATTCCTCAGTTCTTTGATCCTATTAGTTCTTACAATGCTTCTAAGTTTTTTCATACCTCTAGGATTTTTTGTGTAAATCTAAAATTTCCTGACCTTTGAACTCTTAGATAAACATGAGCATATCTGTTATATAAGTACATGTATGAATTTTTTACATAGCTTCTTATCCCATCGTAATTCTGGAATGACTAATAGTTGGATGAGCTGCATATATATTTATGTGATTAGTGCATTTTATTTTTAAGTATTTTGTCTTTGTTTTTATTCATATTACTTATAATGACTTGTTTTCCTATAATCAGATAGCAAGGAAACGCCACAAAGTTATTGGCACTTTTAGGAGTCCTCATGGCCAGACCCGACCCCCAGCTTCTCTTAAGCATATTCATCTAATGCCTCTATCTCAAATTAAGAAAGTGCTGGACATAAGAGAGACAGAAGGTATGCTTATTGGATAAACTTTTGTTAAATAAAAATAGTTCATACTCATTGTGGATTTGTTTAACTCCCTTATTTATTTATTTTAAACGAAAGTGCAATGTACCCTAATCTAGCCTGTTCCCACACGAAAATATTTTATTTCTTCAGAATCCAAAAGAAATCATCTGTACTCTGTATCCTTGTTGCCATTGGCAGCATTCTTAAGGATACAGTTAGGAAATGACCAGGAATGATGTGCATGAGTAAATACATCCTAAGTAACTGTGGTAGTCTTAGGATGGAGTTACATGTGTATTAAGGGAAGCCTTCTCCCTCAACGTTTTTTTTTTTTTAATATATTTTATTGATTTTGTACGGAGAGGAAGGGAGAGAGATAGAGAGTTAGAAACATCGATGAGAGAGTGTCATCGATCAGCTGCCTCTTGCACACCCCCTACTGTGGATATGCCTGCAACCAAGGTACATGCCTTTGACCGGAATCGAACCCGGGACCCTTCAGTCCCCAAGCCGACGCTGTATCCATTGAGCCAAACCGGTTTCGGCCTTCCTCAACTTTGATAGTGTAAGGGAGGTATCTCTGAAGGCCTGAAATTGCCAAAAGTTTATACTTACTTAAAATAGTATCATTTAACTGGCACCAGTGATATATCTTTATGGTCATATTTTGAGTGTTAGGCATGGTTTTTACAATGTAAGCTGGTTCCATTAATGATCCCATCCTCTCATGTGAAAGGCTTTGAGTTAATAAAAACAATTAAAGAAAATTTAAATAGTAATTTATATTGCTATCTTTATTGTCAAATTTGAATTATGGGTTATGTATTACATTTATTTTAAATATTTCCATATTTTTGGATTCTAATAATGGAAGACTTCATTGTTTAAACTAGATTCTAAAAAACATTTTGTAACAATTTTAATATTTGAAAATTTTATTTCTTTAAACTTGATTTAAATAGGTTGAGTTTTTAAATTATTCTTACAATGCCATTTCATTTTAAAATTCAAATTCTAGGCTACTAAGTAATTATACATTCTAATTGTTTAAAACTCCATCATATAAAATATTAAATATGGAAAATACTGTTTATGTAGTGTCAAATTATTATTGTTGGTTCTTTATATGGTACTGTTACAGTTCTTTCTTATGTTTCACTGTAAAACAGTGATAATTTTTGTCCAATTAAAAATAGAGGGAGTGGGAAGGGTGGAGAAAAGATCATTCATTTCATTGGAATGTTGTTGATCTGAGGTAACTAAACTTGCATAAATCTATCATTTTCCAAGAATAACACATATTGTTTTTAATTCTGGAACCCTAGATTGCCATAATGCTTTTGCTTTGCTCGTGAGGCCACCAACAGAGCAGGCAAATGTACTGCTCAGTTTCCAGATGACTTCAGAGGAACTTCCAAAAGAAAACTGGCTCAAGATGCTATGTCGACATGTTGCCAACACCATTTGTAAAGCGGATGCTGTAAGTTCTTAATCCCAATATGCTAATTGACCCTCACACTGTTGGAAAGATGGCGGTGCCCACAGCCAATAAGGAGGGAACATGCTAATTGACTGCCCTGCCTTCAAAGATGGTGGTGCCCACAGCACCCAAGCTCCTCAGCCCCCTAGCTCCCCAAGGCCAGCCCGAGGTGCAGGCAAGTTTTGGATGGTGGCTTCCTAGTTGCCCAGAGCTGCCCGAGGCGCAGGTAACCGGGCGGCTGAGACTTGCACTGTTGGCAGTGGCAACAGCAGAAGTGTCATGGGGCGTTGCCTTCCCCTGATTGCTAGGTCACCTTCTGCCCCTGAAGGCTCCCAGGCTGGGATGTGGAATCCCCCCTCCAGTGCATCAATTTTCATGTACCAGGCCTCTAGTCTATTATGAAGAGTTAAAGCTCCATGGCAGTACATTCAAGCTAAAGCTGTAGATTTCTAATAACTTGTTAATTGCTAATTGTGATTATAAGAGAGTTTTAGTTTTGTGTGTATTAAGGAAAGCTGGCTTAATAAATTGTTTTGGAAAAGATATTTTAAAAGTATAGATACATAAACATCAGTTTTATATGGAAAGGCCCTTTTAACCTTATAGCTTCTCTGGCTCTGATTGGGTGAGACTTTTGGGACTTGTACCCTGTGATTTTCATGGAAGCTCTCAGGCCTGGCTCTTATAAAATAGAGGGTATTCTGTTCTGCTGTTCCCTTATCTAACTGCTAGCAATAATGAGATAAAGCAAGTTGTGTTTCCTATCAGGCATGTAGCCAATCCAGTTTTCTCAGTACAACCTCTTAAATCAAATGTGAATTGTGAATAAATACATATAGAATATGTGATTATTTTCACCCTATATAGACTAATGTAAAGATACATGAGAAATTCAAATTATTAAAGTTAAACAACTATCAGAATTCAGGTAGCCTATAGTAGCTCTTGGATAAAATGTAGGTCTTATAAAAGGTAATTTACTTTCTTCATGATTAATGGTGAGACATGCAATAGATATAGACCATCATTTTTGCACAAATAACATGTTAATTTAAAAAATTCATTTGTTAATAGAATTATTTTTCATATTGGAGATTAAAAAAATCTAATGGTTTCAGCAAAACTACCATCTGACTTCAGGTGATGTATGAGCCTTAAGAGTATGGACAACACAATTAAAGGTTACAAGTTGGAAAGAGACCAAAGATACATACCTAAGTATTCTAAGAAAATTTTTTTTTTAACAAATTAAAACTTTAATCTTTAAATTTGAAATAACAGAAAATGAGACATCACATCCATAATGAGAAAAACTATGGAAAGTTACAAGAATAAGGATACCTGGAATCTAATGTTAGCTTTATGCTCTTGGCCTTAGTTTTCACATGTAAAATAATGATAATAGATTAAATGTTATTTCAGCCTAAAAATTTTAATTCTTAATTCATTTACAAATGGGTATGACAAATGAAATTAGTCTAGAATAAAATAATTATACTTATTCTACTCTTAATTATTTAAGCTCCAATTATTTAGGGCACCAATGAATATATATTAGAAGGACAGAAACTGCTGTTTCAAAGAATCAGATTTTTTTTGTCTTTTGCATCTTTTGTATATATATTTAAAAATACCTTCTCTTCAACATGGCATATGTTCTCAAATTATAAAACACATACAAATGATATGAAGATAATGTATTGATAGATGACCCTTTTCAGTACAGAAGTACTGTAACTGATATTGCTTGGACATTCCTGTGACAGAAAAATGTTTATTTTATCATAGTTAAGTCTTCTTATGAAAGATATTGAGGTATAATTATTATTGTTTATAAAGTAGATAATACATGCCTAGAAAGCCCTATCTAAATGTTTAGAACAGTAAATAAACTATTTTTTGCTTTTGAACATTTCTATAGGCCAAAAATATGTTGCAAATAAAGGATGTTTGTTTCACAAAATGGTTTATAGAAGTAATGCAATGTTAATGCATAAAACAATGTTGGCTAGAAAAATGATGGAGACAGTTTTTATTACAGAGTTTACAAAATCACTCATTATATGGAAGAATTTTTTTTCTTAGGTCTAGGTATTCATATAAAATACGTATCCTTGCTTTATAGTGCTTGCCTATTTTTAGAAATTACTCCTTCATTTATCAAGATGTCAGAGTAGATGGGTTAAGCAGTCCTTTTTAAATTTATAACTATAAAACTGAAGCATTAACAGTTAATGGAAAAATTTTCTTGAAATCTATTGAATTACCAGCTGCAAGATAGCTAATAATCCTAGAATCTATCTATCCTATATAATAAATATGCAAATCCACTGAATGGCAGAGTGATCGGTCGCTATGACGCACACTGACCACCAGGGGGAAGATGCTCAATGCACCAGGAGTTGCCCCCTGGTGGTCAGTGCACTCTTACAGGGGAGCTCCACTCAGCCAGAAGCTGGACGCACAGCTGGCAAATGGTGGGAGCCTCTCCTGCCTCCGAGGCAGTGTTAAGGATGTCCAACTGCTCCCTTAGGGAGTGGGTCTAAGTTAGCAGTTGGACATCCCCTGAGGGCTCCTGGACTGCAAGAGGGTGCAGGCCCGGCTAAGGAATCCTCCCACCCCCAAAGTGCACGTAATTTTGTGCACCAGGCCTCTAGTATATATAAAAGGCTAAAATGTAATATGTCCCCTTCGGGAGATTGACTGGGAAACCAGTAGTTTGCTCACTATGATGTGTGCTGATCACCAAGGGGCGGCACAGAACAAAGGAAGGCCCCGGTTGGCAGCTGGAAGGCCCTGATTGGCCTTGATTGCCGGCAGACCTAGGAACCCTACCTATGCACAAATTTCGTGCATTGGGCCTTTAGTATATATAAAAGCCTAAGCGACCGAATGACCAGTCGACCAGTCACTTTGACGCACACTGACCATGGGGGACAGACACTCAACTCACAGGATCTGCTCCCTCCTGTCTGCATCAGGCCTGTGGGGATCAGGCTGAAACCGGCTATCTGACATCTCCCCAGGTGTCCCAGATGCTAGAGGCCACAGGCCAGGCCAAGGGACCACACCAGTGCACAAATCCGTGTATCAGGCCTCTAATATGCAAATCGATTGAACAGCAGAATGAACAGTCGCTGTGACATGCAGTACCAGGGGTCAGATGACCAGCAGCTACAATAGGGAGTCAGGACCAGCCATTGGGCATTGCCAGGCTGCCAGCCAAAGCAGGCGCCAGCAGAGGCCCCTCCTGATCACCCTCCCTGTCGGTTGCCCCACAGATTGCCCTGATTGTCAGCTAGGCCTAGAGGAGCAGTGTCTTAGATTTAAAAATTAAAACATGTCAAGGCTACTCTAACACTGAAAAAACAAGATGATACAGCAATAACATGCTTGGACTCTGGCTTGCACATTTTGTGGTCAGCCCTGATTCTGACACAACTGTGTGACAAAGCCAATTAACTTTTATTGCTTCAATTTTTCCACCCATAAAATGGGGAAAATGGTACTACTCCCTTAGAAAGGTCATGTTATGTACTACTTTATATCAGGGCAAAAAAAATGTGGCTACCCATACAACAGCAAGATGCCTTTCACCTGTATGAAATGTATGGTCACTGGTGCATGCAGCATCCCAGATTGTGAGAGGAATGTCCAGCTACATGTTTCGGCCCAACATCCCCTGAAGGGTACCGGATTGCAAGAGGATGCAGACTGGGCTGAAGGGATACCCATCTCCCATGCATGAATTTCGTGCACCAGGCCTCTAGTTTGTATATAAACAACTAATGAAACAAATTTCATAAAGTAAAATTAGCCACAAGATGGCAGCAAACATTTAACTATGTACTGATTTATACTGTCTTAAAGAGAATGTTTTTCAAGTTGTCACATTTTGTTACTAAGAAATATGTCTATAAATTCACATATTGACTTCAGTTGAGATATTTCTTACATTTAAAATACTGCAGAGAGTAAATTTTTAAAAAGTCCCGAGTCAGTGTGTTACCATTTGAGAACATTTGCCATGCTGAAGAGAAAGTACTTTTAAATATTTGGGTGTGTGTGTGTGTACAAAAGATGTAAGCAATAAAAATATCTGATTCTTTGAATCAATAGTTTCTGTTCTATTTATTATGTATCCATTGGGGCCCTAAATAATTGGAGCTCAAATAATTAAGAGTAAAATGAGTATAACTATTTTATTCTAGACTTATTTCATTTGTCATGCCCATTTGTAAATGCCTTAAGAATTCAAATTTTCAGGGAAACTTATATAATACTTTAAACAATGAAGAATTTAAATTTAAAAAGAGAATTAAAAATTTCAGGCTGAAAGAACATGCAATCTAATACCATTATTTTACAAGTGAAAACTAAGGGTAAGAGCATAAAGTTAACATTAGATTCTGGGTATTCTTATTCTGGATTAAAACTCTCCATAGTTTTTCTTCTCATGTCCCATAACATATTCTATTATTCCAAATTTAAAGGTTAAAGTTTTAATTTGTTGAAAATTCTTTTCTCAGAATACTTAGGTATTTCTTTTTAGTCTCTCGCCAACATGTAACCTTTAATTTCGTTGTCCACACTGTACTCTTAGGCTTATGTATCACCTGAGGTTGGGTGGTGGCTTTGCTGAAGCCATTATAGATCTCTAACCTCTAATGTCAAAAGTATATTTCTAGGGTAGTAACGAGTTTAAGCAGTGATACATTCCCCTCCCCCAATTTGAATAGCTTAGAAGTAACTTGATAATTAATTGTCTTATGCTACCATTCAGTACTTTTATCATTATTTATTAATGACAGTATTCATTCAATATTAATAATATTCAATATTATGAAACTAGAATTTCTAAATACATGAGGAATAGATTGAAGATATAACATATTCAAGAAGAGTTTTTGCTTCTGAGCCAATAATATTTATGCTGGAGTTAATATAATTTCTATTTAAAATTATTATTATTCTGCTGGTTATTAGCCATTCATAGTAAGTTGTTAACATAAATGCCTGTTATTGGTATCATTTTAATTTGACCAAATCAGACTCTAAGCTATAAACATGATTACAAAGTTTGAGGAAATCCCTGTGGCACAGACTAAGGAAGGGGACACAATGATACTAGATACTATCATAAGTAAGTTTAGCTGTTTTTGTTGTTTTTCTATATGGGTAAATATTTGATGTATGTATGTAAATTTTGTAACCCATCATTTTTATTAAATTAATTCTCTTAATATTTCCAAATGCTTTTTGACAATTTGATTGGATTTTTTTAGCTATCAGTTATAAAACAATGTCTCTTGTTGACCAATTCAGAGTAATGATTGGTACATTACCGTATAGTTTAAAAATGAGACATAATGGAAGAAAATGGTTCTGTATCAAAACTTTTTCTGAATTTGTGTCTATGTCTAGGACCATGTAAACTTACTATGAGATAGATTTTCATTATATTATTCATTGGATGAAATCAAATTGAAATGAAATTAAACTTAAAAATTGAATGAAATGAAAACAAAATTAAGTTCATAAAACTAAAGTTTATGATGCCATATGTACAGCATTTTAGGAAATGTGGTCCCATCTCCTGTGTGTAGGAAATCTTAATAATGCAAAAGCTGGAAGGAGTATGTGAGTGGGGATGTTGAGAGGCTCAGAGTTAGCCAGACCTTAAATCATAGTCCTGAGTGCTTTGTTTTTCATGGATTGGCAAGAGATGTTAACTATTCAGAGTTATTTTTCACATGATTGTCTACATAATTGGCAAGAACCAATTGAAAACTACTAGCACTTATAAAGAATTAAGTAGCCAAATAAATATAAATGCATACATATCAATAGTTTTCATCTTTGCCAGCAGTAACCAACTAGAAAGTAGGAAATAAAGAAGATCCTTGCCCCCTTTCCAGTAAGATTTGGTATACATTTAGAAAATTTTAGTATAGCCGGGACCGGTTTAGCTCAATGGATAGAGCGTCGGCTTGGGGACTGAAGGGACCCGGGTTCGATTCCGGTCAAGGGCATTAAAACCTTGTTGCGGCATAACCCGGTGGGGGTTGCAAAGGCAAATCGATGCTCTTCCATCGATGTTTCTAACCTTATTCTCTTCCTCTTGTACAACATAATATATTAAAAAAAAAAAAAAAGAAAATTTTAGTATAAATCTAGGAATAGCCTTATAAGGAACAAATAAAACCTATTTTAAAGAAAACTATGATTCCGTTTTGTACATAAAGTATTTATGGGTAGGAACTACTTAAGAATATACCAAAATAAAATAACTTTATTATTTATAATTTTTATTTAAAATTCTCCCCCAAACATTTTATGATGTGATTAAAAAAAATCAGGAAAAAAAATTGTTTTTAAAAGATACTGATAATTGTAAATTACCTGAGTATGATTAGATTTAGCAACTGAGTCATTTAGCAAGTAGATCAAGTTGAAAAGAGAGGGTCTTTTTTTCTGATAGAGAAAGCAGGGTGGATTTGGCTTTTCTAATTAAATTAATTTTTGTGATACTGATTTTATAGCAAACATTATTCTTAAACATAAATTATGCTAAATTTCTAACTTACTAGTTTTAGGATTGCTAGTAAGATTTTATATATATACTAGAGGCTTGGTGCACAAAATTCATGCACTTGTGGATGGGGAGGGCCTCCTCAGCCTGGCCTATACCCTCTCTCGGTTCAGGAACCCTCAAGGGGTATCTGATTGATGGCTTAGGTTCATGAGGAGTGGGCATAAGCAGTCAGTCAGACATATTTAATGCTGCTGCAGAAGCAGGAGAGGCCACCACTGCTACACTTGCCAACTGTGAGCCTGGTTTCTGGCTGAGCAGCACTCCCCTTGTGGAAGCACATTGACCACCAGGGGGCAGCCCCTGCATTGAACGTCTGACCCCTTATAGGCAGTGTGCATCATAGTGACCAGTCATTTTGCCGTTCGGTCAATTTGCATATTCATCTTTATTACATAGGATTTCCAGTTGGTTTGGTCTCCATTGTCCTTGCAATGGATTTTTTTATTTACTGAGTATTTGTTTTTCACTATCCTTCAATTAATACGTTTTAGAATAGAAATGATGTCAAGTATGTCATAAACCTTGAGTAGCTTCTTTTATATATACTCCCATATGAAGATAAGAACTTAAAGGTTTGATATTTTAAAAAACAGTTGTATATTTCTAAAATTTTATTTAAAAAATAATAAAAATGTTTATTTTTTGAACAGGAAAATCTTATTTACACTGCTGATCCAGAAACCTTTGAAGTAAATACAAAAGATATGGATAGTACATTGAGTAGAGCATCTAGAGCAATAAAAAAGACTTCAAAAAGGGTGAGTCCCCTGGCATTATTATTTAACACACCTCCAAAAAGTATTTTTTAGACTACATTAAAATATTGCCAGAAACAGCAGTGTAAAGGTAGTCTATAAAACAAAGTTAGTTTGAGGGCTTAGCAAATGGCCCACAGAGATAATAGTTTTAGTTTAGTGAATTCTTTGGCACAGTAATTATAACAACCTGTTACCTTCATATTCTTTTTATAGTGATACTTCTATGAACTCTACTTCAGTAGAAATGTATTGATGGTGTTGTAGATGTGGGTTTGTGTGCATTCATCTTGAATATCTCCTCAGATATTGTTCAGCAAGGGGCACACGACAGAGACCCTGACCACACAGTATAACGCTGGATATAACTTTCCTACTTACCTTGTCAGAGATAACTTCCCTGTTTACCTTACTGAGGACTACATAAGAATATTGAGCCTTTTTAAAATAGAAAAGAAGATATATTAATAGTCTAGGTGAAATTTGCAGCCATAGTCTATTGCTAGATTTACAGGTTTTTGCTTTTGAAGGGAAGCTTTGTACTTTTTTTAGTCATCTTTATATCTCCCACGGTTAGCATGTTTGATATATGGTAAATAAATATGTTAAATGGGGAGTCAGATTAACTCCTTCACTTCTTCAAAAAGGAAATTGAGGTTCAAGTGGCTTTGGGTTAAAGATCTCACAACTAAATTTTAGTGGAATCGGACACCAAAAAGCCACGTTTCTTGTCTCCCATGCCAAGTTTATCCTTGTACTTTTTTTCTCCCATTTGACTGTCCTGTTCTAAGAATGAGAGTATACAGCAGGTCTTTAAATAATGTTCAGCATTGTTTCATTATAATGTTGATGAGAATGCTATAGGAAATTAACTCTTGTTTATATCAATTAGCCTCTGATAAAATTGGTTTTATTATATGTCATTTCACTTGAAGTTGTAGAACATATTGAGGACCACAGTGTTAAGTGAGGACTATTACTGTACTACATTTTCTCAGTGTTTTGTCCGAAGAGATTCTAAATCTATGATAATACTATTTGTACAAAAACTTTTGATGTGTATTTAGCTTTGTTTATGTATAATTGTTCTGATTAGTTATATTAAACTTCTCTAGGCTTAATTGTAACTTCTTAAAATTCTAGGTTACAAGAGCATTCTCTTTCTCCAAAACTCCCAGAAGAGTTCTACGAAGGGCTCTTATGACATCCCAAAGTTCAGTGGAGGGAAGAAGTCCTCTTAGCAATGACAAGCACGTAATGAGTCGTATGTCTAGCACATCATCATTAGCAGTAAGTGACTTTGATTTGATGGACTAATGACTTATTCCCACTTATGGAAGTTGGTATGGTATTTGCCAATTTTAAAGATGGAAATCTGATCTCCTTTTTTTTTTTTTTAATACTTCTTAACTTCTAACATATTTCGTTAGGTAAAGATAACTGAGAAAACATCACTTTAATGAACTAGAGATAGAGACATACTTAATAAGTAGTTTATAGAGACAAACTTAATATGTAGTTTATTTAATAAATTTTATTCATATTGAGACATGTTCTAAAGTCTCTAAAGCACATGTGTCAAACACAAGGCCCGCGGGCCAAATCCGTCCCGCCAGGCCTTGCAATGTGGCCCGCACCGCGCTGTCATCACTGCACTCTGCTGCGTTTCCATCACAATGACAGTTTATGACTGTTCAGTAAACCATTCGGCCCGCGATTTAGGCTGGATTTTAGATTTTGGCCCCTTCTCTGATTGAGTTCGACACCCCTACTCTAAAGAAAAAAGCGTGTTTCAATCTGGCCTCTCACTTTACTAACATAAATAGCAATGGTTCTGTTTATACACATGGGTCTCAGCAGTGTTATAACATAGACTGAGTTTTATTCTTTTTACTGTTTCTGTGATGAGAAGAATATAATTTCTGAAACTGTAGACTTCAAAGGATGATATGTGTTCTGAGTTCATATGTATATTTTTAAATGTGTTCTGAAAAATACAAATTCCCAATGGTGTCTGAAGTATCCTATATAATAAAGAGGTACTATGCAAATTGACCATTACACCCCCATAAGATGGCTGCCTAAAACCATGTTGGCAGGTGGTTAGTGAAGGATGACCATATGACTGAACAAGCAGGCTGCATGGGGGCGATCAGGCCAGCAGAGGGGACCATGAGGGGCAACCAGGCTGGAGGGGGGAGGCAGTTATGGGTGACCAAGCCAGGAGGGGAGGTGTAGTTGGGGGCAACCAGACCAGCTGGGGGGAAGGGGGAAGTAAGGGGTGATCAGGCCGGTGGGAGAGGGAGCAGTTAAGGGCAACCAGGCCAGCATGTAGAGGCATTGAGGGCATTCAGGCTGGCAGGGGGCAGTTAGGGTGATCAGGCAGACAGGCTGGTGAGCAATTAGGAGCCAGCAGTCCAGGATTGTTAGAGAGATGTCCCAGGGATTGGTCCTAAACCAGTAGTCAGACATGCTCTGAGAGGTCCCGGATTGGAGAGGGTGCAGGCTGGGCTGAGGGGACTACCCCTCCTGTGCAGAAATTTCGTGCACTGGGCCTCTAGTTAGACAATAAATATTAAGGACATTTCTAACATTTATTGTTGTCATTAGATATATGAGTGATGTATGATTATAAAATTATTAACCTACTAAAGTTAATAAAAGCAAGTGACTGTTACTCAATTATGTGTCCTTTAGCAAGTTTCTTGTTCTCTTGTCTCCACTTTTTTGCAGATGAGGGAAAAGAGATTAATAACAGTACTTTATGGCATTATTGTAAGGACTAAGTACACACACACATTTTCTTATATGATGTGATTATATGAGAGGCATTTTGAGTAGTAGCTAAGAGCATGAACTCTAGAACTCATGATCATATCCCAACTCTGCTATTTACTAGCTCTATGGCTTTTGATACATTTTTAAAGCTCTCTGTTTCAATTTCACTATCTGTAAAATGAATCTAAAGTAGCAGTTGTATGGATTAAATAAGTTAATTTACGCAAAGTGCTTTGATCAGTCCTTGGCACACAGTGTGAGCTCTAGTATTTTTTTATTTTTATTTTGCTTCCTTCATCCCATCCTCTTTCACCCTACCCATGGCTGCTAGAGAGAACCCATGTTGTTCCCAGCCCTCATTTATCTCCCCCCATCCTTAGACTCTCAGACCTCTCCAAGGCAGGCATACTCTGTTCCTCCACCCTTTCCTTTAATGCATGTCTCTCCTTGCCACACACACCCCCTATTTCAGCCACATTGGCTTTCTTGCTTTCCTTAAAAAACTCTAAGCTAATCCACCTAGAGGCTTTAAATGGGCTGTTTCTTGCGCCATTAATACCTTTCTTGAACTCTGGACTTGGATCTTGTGAACCAAAAGGGGTGCTGTAACAAATAATAAATCCCTAATTGGGCAATTTATGGTGAGTAGTCACCCCCAAGGCTACTCTAGTGTTTTATAAATGGTTACCGTTTATTATATAAAATTTATACAGTCTTTGGAATCTAATGTACAAAATAAACTGATGAACAAAATCACCCCAGAGGCATGAAAGCATGGCACAGACAGGGATCTCAGAGAGAAGGGCATTGGGAGTGGTGAGCAGAGAATGACTAAAGAACTTATATACATATGCTAGAGGCCAGTTGCACGAATTTGTGCACGGGGGGTGGGGGAAGTCAGGCCGGCTGCCCTGATGGAGGCCCATAGGGCCAGGCTGGTGGGGGGAGGGGTCGTGGGTGATTGGCTGATCAGCCCTGCCTCTGATTGGGGTGTTGGGGCTGATCGGGGATGGGGCCAGCTGTGGGGAAGGACCACAGTGGTTGGCAGCTGGCCCTGCCCTTGATTAGGGTGTTGGGGACTGGTCCGGGCCCAAATCAGGCTTGCTGGCTGCCGCAGTGCAGTGTGCATCATAGCCACCAATCGTTCTAGGGGTTCCACTGTTCCGGTTGCTGGGCTTTTATATCATATATATACGTAGATATGCATAGTCCATGGACACAGACATCAAAGTGTATAGGCTTGTGTTGGGGCAGGAAGCAGGTAGGGTGGGCAATGGTGAATAATGTAGCACATCTATAATACCCTCAAGTAAAAATTTTTAAAAAAGCTATTTAAGACTTTAGTTAATACATCAAAGAGTTACTGCTGACTCTGAGCATGTCTATATGGATTTTTTTTTTAAATCCTCTAATCCTGAGGATATGTTTTTATTGACTTTAGAGATAGAGAAAACACCAATGTGAAAGAAAACACATCATTGTTTTGCTTTCTGTAGCTGCCCCGTGCCCCAACTGGGGATCAAACTCAAAACCTAGGTTATATGCCCTGACTGAGTATTGAACCCACAACTTTTTGGTGTGCAGAAGGGTGCTCTAAACAACCAAGCCATCCAGCTAGGGCAGAGCATGTTTATAAAGGTATTTGATCAAGGTTAAATTTCCAATACTTAGCTGATAATGTAAACATGCATAGAAATTTAATAAAAATATTAAATGAAATGAAAAATATATTAAAAATGGCAAAAAATAGCATTTACTTATTGAAATAGATTATAAGCTTTCTGAAGGCCAAAGAACTGTCCCTTGTTTATTTCCTATAGTAACTGTTACAAACATTGCTTTTCAAATGAAAGTAACTGGATTTTATAGAAACTTTTTTAGTAAGTTAAGTTATATTATTTGTGGTTTTGTCACTTTTATATAGACAATATAAATATAAATAAGAAGTACCTAAAATATCTTTCAGACATTCATGTCTTTTTCTCCATTGCTTATTTCTGTTCTAACAGATTATCCATTCAGTTTCCACAAGCAGTACAATTGGATTTTCTAAGCATATTTATGCTCAGTGCTCATACTCTACTGGTGGGCGCTCTCAAAACTCCTGGTTCCCATCTGTACGTCATTCTGCCTCACGAGTTAGTTTCTCAGAGACACTGAAAGAAAATATTGATTTTTCAAATTTCAAAAAAAGTTCTATCCAAGTCATCTTTGGTATTTGTGAAGAATTAAGAGATAATACCAACCAGTAATGGAAACAAGCCTCAAGTTTAATGTGAGCTTATTAGCTGTTTGAAAATTGTATTTGGGGAAAAAGGAAGTATTCTTATTCCACTGAATTACTTATTAGGTGGGTGGGGACTTTTGAATTCACAATTTTATAATTGCTTAATGCAGATTGGCACATAAAAATATTTTTTTAAGGTAATTATGCTCAAGCTCAGAAAAAAAAGTACTATTAGAAATTTTCTTATTTATGAAAGTGAACATTTTAAAGAATAATAACAATTGCCATGTAAAGTGGATTCATGTTCCAAATCTGATTCTTAATCTTACATTTATGGCATTTTATAAAATTTATGCTTTTAGTGTAGCAAATCAAAATTTTTTTACTTTCTACTCAAATTGCTTTGTTATCACTTGAAGAGTAATACTTGATCAACACAACTCTTTAAACACTTCATTTTGCTATCTTGTAGGTGAGAACATAGTTGGCTAGTTAGACATAGCCTTTCATATATGCTAAAATAAAACACTAATTTTCTTTGTAATTCATTTTGATTTATACTCACTGTTTGTTTGTTGTTGTTTTTTTTTTGTTTTTTGTTTTTGGTATTATGAATACCTATTTGTTATTGTTAAAAGCTCTTACAAGAAATTTAGCTTTGACCTCTGAAACAAATTTAGACAGCTTAGTAACTGAATAATCTCTATTAACAAAAGTGCTGTTGTTTTGCTCAATTTATTTTATTTTTAAAATATATTTTTATTGATTTCAGAGAGGAAGGGAGAGGGAGAAAGAGATAGAAACAATGATAAGAAAGAACCATCAATTGGCTACTTCCTGCATGCCCCTTACCAGGGATTGAACCCATAATCCAGGCATGTGCCCTTGACCAGAATCAAACCCAGGACCCTTCAGTCAGTAGGTCTACGCTCTGTCCACTGAGCCAAACCAGCTAGGGTTCAATTTTTATATGGAGCAAAATCACAAACATACATATATAAATATAGGTTGTATACATAATCCAAAACCTCTTTAGGAGTATATGACTTTCAATTTTAGAAAATTTTATTTGTCATAAAATAATTTCTCTTAATTTTGCTTTATGATTAAATTAAGAAGAAACCACTAGGGTTTGTCTTTTTACCTCAAAACTTGTTTACTAATTTGTAATTTTTTTAATAACCTGAAACACTGATTCATTAATATCTCATAGAAGTTAGGTACCACTACTAGCAGTAAGCCAGTATCTATTCCAGTGAGTTGATATGTAGCTAACTGGTGAATCCATTTGTTTTGTTTTAAAAATGCTGAAGTTTCCTTCCCTTCAGTTTTAAATTCTTTTGCTTATTTACAGAGTTTAGAATTTTTAGATGTCTTTAAATTGTTATGGTATTTTGTGAAATGTAAAAATGATATACATGATGCATAACTGTATGTTACAAATTTTAAAAAGAAAAAATGTAAGTATAAAATATTTGTCTTATCTTTGCAGGGTATCCCATCGCCTTCCCTTGTCACCCTTCCTTCCTTCTTTGAAAGAAGAAGTCATACTTTAAGTAGATCTACAACTCATTTGATATGAAGCTTAAAAAATCTTAATTTATAGAAACTTAACACCTCATATACAAATAAGGAACTGACTTATATGGTACTTGTCATAAGCACTTGGTGAAATCCAGAAAGAAGATAGATAACACTAAACTATGCCAGTTGATTTTCTTCTTGAAAGAGTAAGGTTAACTTCTTACATTTTCCAAGTTAATTTATTAAAAGATTATATTGATTTTGACGTAATTTTTCTCTTTGCTTGAATCCTTCATTTGAAGACCAATATCTTAAGTTATTCATGATACCAGTAGTGCTGCAACCTGACACATACAGTAAATAAATTTATTGGTGGATGCCAAATATTCCTGTGGATTTCTTTGTATAGTGCCCATGAATGAATTTTGGAAATACATATTTGTGTATCTCAATTTGTGCAGAAATTAGGTGATATCACAGTACTTAATTATAGTAAAAACTTGCATAGATAACTGATTAAATAGTGGGGTCTTGTTTCACATGTGCTGTTTGAAGAAGTTAACGGCTCCATTTGCAGTTTAATTTATTCTCAAGTGTCTTTAAGATCTAGCATGCGGATTTAAAAATATTTGCCCTTATTAAAAAGAATAATAGTTAAAGGAGATTGTTTCAAAAATACTTTTGCAAATTGAGATAAGAGCAGAAAGATTAAAAAAATAATGTATATTTTGCACTAACATGATATTGGTGTATACTTGTAGTTGCTTCAGAGCCTATATTTATGGTAATTTTTAGCCACTATCAAATCTTGATTTAATTTGATAGTGTGTGGGGTTTTATTTTGAAGGGTGACCATGGGGAAATTGTAGTAAAAATTGTTTATACTCTTTATGAAATAACTCTAAAACTGGCATTAGTTTTATTAATCTGCTGTCAAATATTACATGGATATGTGTATGGTCAACTTTTTATTGTCATCCCATATAAAATGTAAAATTGAAATACATTTATTTGCTGTTGTAAAATATTTTTCAAACCTTGATATTATTTTTCACAATAGTTTTTTTTTATAGTCAGCAATACAAAATAATCAAGTACTTACAAATAAATTAATTTTTATTTCCTGTTTAGGGATTACTACAAACATTTAATAGTCATTTAACAGTTCTTGGTTATCTTCTTAATAGTTTAACTGACTATATAGATATTTTTCTATACCATGTATGTACCACTTTATTGCTATATTTTAAAAGCAGTTGTATTAGTAAGAACTTTGTAAATAAATACTTAAGACCTGAGTGTACTTTGTGTTTTAATTTTTAATCTGGTCTCTACTTTGCAGAATGGGAATAGTGGATTCTATGATAGTTACATAAAATTATGTTTATGCGCACATATGCATTTTTCTGGTAGAAATTACACTGCTTTTATCATTTTATTGGGAATAGAAATGTGAGTTACTCCAAAAAATGTAGTATTTCAAGTGAGAGGAAATGGCATAAAGTATGACATTAGAAACATATTGGATGTACACAAATAAGTTATGAGGTTAAAATCTGATACAAAAATCAGTATACAAATATTATCAACTAGAGGCCCGGTGCATGTATTTGTGCACCAGTGGGTTTCTCTGCCTGGCCTGTGAGATTGGGCTGAAAACAGCTCTCCAGCATCCCCTGAGGAGTCCCTGATTGTGAGAGGGTGCAGGCCAGGCCAAGGGACCCCACCAGAGCATGATCGGGGCCAGGGAGGGAGGGACCCTGGGAAGGTTTCAGGGCACGTCCAGCATGTCTCACTGAGTCCCAATCGGCTGGACCCCAACAGCAAGCTAACCTACCCGTTGAAGTGTCTGCCCCATGGTGGTCAGTGCATGTTATAGGGAGCGGTTGAGTGCCCTTAGCATAATCAGTAGCATATCACACTTTGGTTGATTGGATGACCAGACACTTAGCATATTAGGCTTTTATTATATAGGATTGTATTTCTTAATACCAGCCACAAACATGCTGAAAATATATATTTTTTAAATTACCTGTTACAGTAGCATAAAAATTATTGAAATATTTAATAATCTAATAGAAGATGTAAAGCTTTTACAGAGAAGACTATAGAGTTATTTTACATCTTAATAGAGATGCTTTTTATCATAGTCATGGATTAGATACATCAGTATTGAAAAATAGCAGTTTTGCCCATATTGAACTATAGATTCAAACAAAGCTGATCAAAATACTGACAGTTTTTATGTGTGTATGCCATGATAAATTGTTATCAAAATTAATACAGAAATACAAAGCATTAAGAATAACCAGTCAGTTTAAGTACAAGGACCTGCTCTCTCAGAAACAAGGTTAATTATAAAGTGTAGAAATGAAGATAGTGAGATGTTAGAGCTCATGGTATACTGAATACAATAATAGATCACAATTGAAAACCCACAATCAGGTAAAAATGGAACTTAGTGGGAAAAGAGTCTACTCAATAAATGGTTGTGAGAAAAATGAGTATCTTTATTTAAAAAAATAAAACTAATCTTTTTTTACACTATACAAAAATGAGTTCCAAGGGAATTATAGACATAAATCTATAATTATAGACCTAAATCTATAATTCTGTGACTTCCACTCTTACATCTTTTCAAACTAGTTCTTAATTTTAATGTAGATTTATCACTCTTTTCCATAATATATAATCTTAAACATTATTATTATGGAAAAGAGTGATAATCTACATTAAAATTAAGAACTAGTTTGAAAAGATGTAAGAGTGGAAGTCACAGAATACATGTACATAATATATGTAATTGACAAGGACTCATATCCAGAATACAAAAAAACAATCCAAACATTCCTATAGAAAACCAGGCATTTCACAAACGAAAATTCAAATGGATTTTTTTAATCTTATTAAATGTTTTTATTCATAACTAGAGGCCCAGTGCACGAAATTTGTGCATGGGTGTGTGTGTGTGTGTGTGTGTGTGTGAGCCCAGCCTGGATCCTCTCCAATCTGGGATCCCTCTTGCAATCCAGGACTGCTAGCTCCCAATCACTCGCCTGTCTGCCTGATTGCCCCTAACCACTTCTGCCTGCCAGACAGATTACCCCCTAAACACTCCCCTACCAGCCTGTTTGCCCCTAACTGTCCTCCACTGCAGGCCTGGTCACCCCTAGGTGCCCTCCCCTGCAGGCCTGATCACCCCCAACTGCCCTCCCCTGCTGGCCATCTTGTGGCAGCCATCTTGTGTGTTGGATTGATGGTCAATTTGCATATTACCTCTTTATTATATAGGATAAGAAAGTACAAATAAGATACCATTCATTGCACTTGCACCATATTGGCTTGGCCCAGAAGGAAAGCAGAAAAGTCTTCCATTGCTTGTAGGAGTCTGAATTGTGTAACCGTTTTCAAAACACTTGGAAATTAACCAATGAGGTTTTAAGATTATGCATACCTTAAAACCCAACAGTTTGTATCTTAGATGTTTATTCCAGAGAAATATAAGCATATGAATACAAGTATCCATGTATAAGAATGTTCATAGCTATATAACACATGATAACCTGAAACTGAAAAATCAGAAATTGATATTAGATTGATAATACTGTTTTGGTCATGCATGGAATGAACTAATGGACTTGCAATGACCTGGATAATTATTGAATGTAAGGAAGTAGATATAAAAGAATAACCACTATATGATTTCACCTAGATAAAATTTAAAAATCGGCAAAGTGATACTCTATTGTGTAAAGTTAGAGAGTTAATTGGCAAACATTCAAAGAAAAGCAAAGTATAATAGCCCTAAAAACCAACATATATTGTATAGCCTCTATGGCTAAAAATGAGGAAGGGGTACACAATTACTTAAGTGCTGTTGGCAGCATTCTATTACTAAACCTGTGATATTTATGCAGTTCATAGTAATTTATTGTTTTATTCAGTTTTTTGAGAAACCCATAATATTAACATCTCAAGGTTAAGGGAGAGATAGAGCAAATAAACAATTTTAGGTAAGATCTACATCTGGACATAATATATACAACTTTCAAAATCCAAGAAACAGATTGAAGAGTGAATATTTTCCATTTCTTAGTTTAACATGACCTTGAGATATATACATTAGAACAGGGAAGGAAAATGGTAGTCTAACCTCATTTAAGACTCTTGTGGAACTATTCTAAAATTGCTACTATTCTAAGCAAAGTGTGTTCACATTGTATAAAAAAGATTATGCATTGTTATTAAGTTGGGTTTATCTGTGGAAGGCAAGGTTGCTTTAATCATACAAAAGCAATGTAATTCACCACAACAGTTAAGTATTTAGTTGGTTATATGATAGATATACAAAAGTTAAAAGCTTTTCTCCAAGTTGGCTATATCCAGTTTGCATTTGAAGCAACACATTAAAGATTTTCCTTACAATAGTGACAAGTTTATAAAATCCCTTGGAATAAATTTAATGAGAAAGGTACAGGCCTATGTAAATACAAACTCTTATTAAAGGGCATGAATCTTGAATGACTATAGAGACTTATTTTTCCTGGATGATAATGCCTATTGATGTTTTAGAGAGGGGAAGGATGAGGGAGAGAGTAACATCCATGTGAGAGTGAAACATCCATCAGCTGCCTCCTGTACACCTCCTATTGGGGATCAAGCCAAAACCTGGACATGTGCCCTGACCCGGAATTGAGCCCTGACCTGGTTCATGGGTTGGTGCCAAACCACCGAGCCACACCAGCCAGGTTGATTCCATTTAAAAAAATTGTTCCGGAATTTATTTCTAAACTCACTGCATTTCCACTTATTTATATTATTTTTTCCACTTATTTTATATTATTTTTTTCTTATTTATTATTTTTGAGATATAACTGACATTTGTTTTAGACATACAACATAATGGTCAATATTTGTATATATTGATATTTGACAAATGATCACATATACCATCCATCACCACATGTAGTTACAAAGTTTTTCATGTGTGATGAGAATTTTTACAATTACTCTTATTCTGACTCTTGTGTATGCTGTATCCCCTCCCTGGAATGACCTCCATTTTTGCTTAACTTTATCAGGCCAGGTTAGTTCCCCTCATACATGTTCCAGCACACCCTATCTTCGCCATAGAATTAATATTCTGCTACTTTTTTGTTAAGGGGGGCGGTAATTTATCTGTTAAGCTACATTATCAATCTCTGGCACAGAACCGGACAGATAACAGGTACTCAGAAACTTGGAATGGTTCCCACATTTATATGAAAGCTGTAAATTAGGGAAAGTGAAGCAACTATATCACTGAGAAAAAGAATAACCACATTCCGTGTTTGTCTACATACCTTTGGGGTTTTAGTTCCTCTCAGAAGGTGTACATGTAACTTGTTCCTGTCAGGTATACCTTGGGAAGAATGCATGGAGTGATAGGTAAAGAGATAAGAAAGCATCAGCTCTGACGTGCTAGAGTGGTCCAAAGAGCAGTCTTCTCGCTACTGATGGGAACAATACCTTGAAGATCACCTGCCTGCAAGAAATGTGAACTGAGAATCTGGGAAGCCACGTCTTTAGAGAGTTTCAGCCCTCCAGGAAATGGCACCCACGTGCTGGAACTGGAGAAGCAGTGTGTGAGCCCGGAGGAAAAGGCCGGGATCACATGTGGAGTTGGAATTGGGACGTGAGGTACTAACTTTGCACCTCCCCGGGATCTGTGTCTCCCTGCCAATAGGTGTGGCCCTGCTGTAACCTTGGAGAGTGTGGCACAGATTTGGGGAAATATTTTTGGCTGAAAGGTTATTTTTTACTTCCAAATGTATCTTTCAGACTGAATTCATTGGCAGAGGAATAGATTCAGCTTGATTTGTTTGGTGCTCTTGATTTCAACATTTGTAGAATTAATTTGTGCCAAATTTATTATCGCTTAATTTTTTAAATGAAAAATTGTATAATTCTTGATTAGGAATATAATAAAAGCTCATAAGGATTTCTAATTTTAGTGTTACTAACAGTTACCTCCTTAACTTTAAATAATATAAAACATTGCTTTTCTTCAACTATTCACTTTAGGCATTAGATTTATTTGCTAAACTTCCAAGAAGTTAACAAGTATAATTTCTCTGCTTCTCTTCCTTCAATTGAAAGTTATTTTTGTTGCCCAGACAGTGTGGCTCAATGGTTGAGCATTGACCTAATAACCAGGTGGTCACGGTTTGATTTGTGGTCAGGGCACATTCGCTGGTTGTGGGCTTGATCCTTGGCGTGGGACATGCAGGAGGCAGCCAATCCATGATTCTCTCTCATCATTGATGTTTCTCTCTCTTCCTCTCCCTTCCTCTCAGAAATTAATAAAATATATTTTTTAAAAATGATTAAAGTTATTTTTTTAATTTTTAATTTTGCTGAGGTAGCATAGAATAGCTCCCAAATGATGTTAATGTTAAACATCTATTAAGTGCTTACTATTAATATATACCACTAAGCATTTTGTATACACTGTACATTAACTCATTTTTTCTCACGTTGGACCTATGAAAGAAATTAATTATCCCTACTTTTTAGACATGGAAACTGAGGCGTTGAGCAGTTACATAACTTATACACGGTTACTAGTTAGTGGGTGGTAGAGCTGGGATGGCTCTGTTATCTGTGCTAGTTATTGTGCCCTGCTGTTTCCCCACAGAGGAGGCATCAACACCTAGCCTTCCCTCCACCTCACCTTTCCACTCTCACTATGTATCTGCTGTCTCCCTGCATCTAACACTTCTTTTTCCCTTTTCACCTCCATATACATCTTATTCACTTTCTGGAGCTAAATTATTATTATTTTTTCACTCTGTGGCTCTTCTCCCTCGGAGGAAGCCCTATTTTCTATCTGCTCCCAGATCCCAGAAGTGAAGACGCAGCCCCTCCAAGTCCCGGCCGTGGGGATTGGGGGGGAGGGGCGGGTGATGGGAAGGGTGGTGCCTAGACAGAGTCTGGGGCTCCTGGGTGAGGAGTACTCTGGGCGGAGGGCCTCATGGAGGACAAAGGGAGCTGGAGATTCTGGTGGAGAGCATCGAACTCCACTGAAAAACAATTCTGTGTTGTCAAAATCAGTAACATACGTTCTGTGATGTAACATTTTAAAGCTTTCCTGTTCGGCTAATAGGTTAATTCAGAGGTTCAACACTTGATGCACAGCATTTGCATGATTATGACTAAGTGAATACTCTCCAGTGTAGAGACAAGTAATACGTTAGGGTTATACACTCAATGTTTCAACCTTGGTACCAGCCAAAGCTAAATGGTCCTCATAACCAGTTCCAATGATTTCCAGTTCTTCTCAGCAAGCCCTCCTCCAGCAGCTTAGAATCATACCACACTGTAGTTCTCATGGTTTTGGGGACATGACTTTCTTGTAAAGGTCTTCTTTGTGTTCCTTTTTGCTTTCTCCCCCTCACCTGTCCCTAAAACCACAAACTTGGTAACCCTACCTCCCAGTGTTGTTGAGTAGAGAAATTTTAATTAATCTCTCTTCATCTCCTGTCTTCCTCCTTACCTCTGACCTTGAATTTGGAGCCTTTGGAGTTCTGACATCATCTCTCTTTTTTGCTCCTTTTCCTCCTGCTGTGAATTCTAGATCCCTGCTTTCCCATCTGGTTTTATCGTCAATAGGCTTCATCCTCTTTCCATTTTTTAGAAACGTATTCACAACACTCTTTTAGCCTGGCTGGTGTGGCTCAGTGGTTGAGTGTCAACCTATGAACCAGGATGTTATGGTTTGATTTCCAATCAGGAAATTTAGTACCAGTCTCTTGAGCTTTTTGTATCATGTCTGGTTACAGGCTCCATCCTTAGTGTGGGGCATGCAGGAGGCAACTGATCAGTGATTCTCTCTCCATTGATGTTTCTATCTCTCTCTTCCTCTCTCTTCTTCTCTGAAATTAATAAAAAAAAATATTTTTAAAAAATCTCTCATTTTCTCTTTTGTCCACTTTTATCACATAACTTCTTCCTCTTTCTTGGTAGAGTCTTTACTGTGTAACCACTAGTGTTTAAGCTTCATCTTGAACTAGAAATCCTAATTTGGTCATGTGTGTGTGTGTGTGTAAAAGCAGAAATGTGTAAAAATGACTTTAAAAAAGCATTTGTTTCTTTAAAACTGTCTTAGATATGGATGAATAGAAATATGACTTACAAATACTTAAACATTAAAGAAGATAATTTCAGGATGTTATTCTCCACCTTCCACCTACCCTAGGCTGGTAACACAGAGAACACTTTGTTATTAGATCCCTCATTAATTAGACTCCTCAGGTTAAGCACACTTAAAGCGCAATAATAATTGATGCTCACATGTATGGCCTTAAGGTAATACAAGACCCAAAAGCATCTTCATAATTATTGGAACAGAGTTTAATTATGTTTCAGATTAATTCTAGTGCAAATTATTCTTAGCTAAGTCTATAGACATTTGCGACAAATATATTTATTGCCCTGTCATATTATGGAAAGGATTTGAGGTGTTTTTTATAGAAATAAAACCCAAAAAGGTGGAAAACAGTGGCAATAAGAATAGTCCTGGGAGAGAGGATGTTAGGGCTGAGGTTGGTACTCAACGCAAGTGCCTGCAGAGTGCCTGGTGCCTTTGTTAGATGTTCGCCACACATTTCATTCTGAATGTTCTAACAACAGAACAAAAGCCAGTCCCTCTGCCAGCAGGACCAATCCCTTGATTCACAGCGCCTGTAAAATAAAAACAGTTTGATGTGGAGGAGAACTGTTGCTGGAATAAAGGCTGGGGCAACATAACTTCCTGTGGGATCTGGTGGGGAAGGTGTGTTTAATGCAGTGTATGATGTTGTAGTAACTATAGCAATATGACGCATATGGGAGTTGTAATAATAGGAACAAACAGAACTCTCTAGAGCACAATTACAAGCACCCTTGCTCTCCCTCCCACTCCTACACCACAGCCTCTATCCATTTGATGCCTGTTGGTTTTCCCCACTCCTTTTGTGAAATTTAGGACCAGTCTCTTGAGCTTTTTGTATCATTCTCAGAAAACAAATTGTTTCTTTTCACTTTTAGTCCTTAGACTAGTCTCCTTTATAATTCTTACTAGAGGCCTGGTGTACAAAATTTGCGCACTTGGGGGGTGTCCCTCCACCCAGCCTGCACCCTCTTGCAGTCCAGGAGCCCTTGGGGGATGTCCAACTGTGGGAGTACACTGACCACCGGGGGGCAGCTCCTGAATTGAGCATCTGCCCCCTGGTGGTCAGTGCGGATCATAGCTACCAGTCATTCCCCATTTGATCGATTTGTATAGAAGCCTTTTATGCCTGTAGGATCGGGTCGAAACCAACTCTCCAACATACCCTGAGGGGTCCTGGATTTTGAGAGGGTGCAGGCCAGGCTGAGGGACTCCACTGGTGCACAATGGGGGCCTGGGAGGGATGTGGGAGGTTGACCAGCCGGGGAGGGACTGGTCAAAGGCTCAAGGGTGTGTCCAGCCCATCTCTCTTAGTCCCAGTCAGCTGGACCCTAGCAGGAAGCAAACCTACTGGTTGGAGCATCTGCCCCCTGATGGTTAGTGCACATCATAAGAAGTGTTTGAAGCAGCCTTAGCATATCATTAGTATATTATATGTTGATTGGTTGAATGGACAACCAGACAACCAGACACTTAGCATATTAGGCTTTTATTATATAGGATTATGTTCAGGCCACCAAAATGATAAGAACTATGAGCTTTATTTGAAGTTCAACTTTTCTTTTCCCACAGGTTGGGTTGGAAGTCTGTGGTGATCAAGGGAGGGGGCATTATCTTGGATCTTGCTCTTTCTCAGGTCTTGACATTTTGTTTCTTTCCTTCCTTATACCCTCTTTCTTTTTTATTTTTTAAGTGAGGTATATTTTATCTATCTACCTACCTACCTATCTATCTATCTATCTATCTATCTATCATCTATTTATTTTTACTGATTTTTTTTAAGAGAAAGGAGGAGGGAGAGAGAGATAGAAACATCAGTGGGTTGCCTCCCACACACATCCTGACCAGAGATCCAACTGCAACATGGTATGTGCCCTGACTGGGAATTAAGCCCTCCACCTTTTGGTGTGCAGGAACAAGGCTCCAACTACTTGAGCCACTCTAGCCAGCGCTATACCTGCCTTTCTTACCCCTGTGACTAAGCTGTCCCAGATTCCTCTTATTTGGGAAGAGAGGAGGTCAGGGTCAGGAAGCATCTTACTTGACTGATAGTGCTGTACCCATGTTGTTGGTGCAAGTGTTGCTAGCGCTCCCTGCCGCTGCCTCAGGACACAGCAGTGCCTGTGCCCTTCACATTTGTCGAGCTCAGTAAATGTTCCCCTTAGAGCCCCTGACATTGAGGTAAATGGGAAACATCCGTTTTCCTCCCAAGGGAGGAGGAAGGGAAAATGTCACAGCACTGCAGGTTTCCCCCCTCTGCCTCTGACAGGGTGATGAGCTGAAGTCGAAAGACCAGTTCCTGACATCTGCTCTGCAAGTCTCCTTGGTCATCTACTGTTTGATTGTCTGCTTCTGGGCGGCCCCTGCTGAAACGGATACAAAATGGAGTCCCATTGTAATATATCGTTCCATTTTCAATAAAGTTCTGCCATACAAGTGGATGGGAAATATTGTGAAGGACCAAAACAATGTGGTTCAGGTTGATGGTGTTTTATTCTTATTAATTTATCTATTTCCCCCATTTAAACTATAAAATTGATACCAACTCATTTTTGAGAAGCATTGATGAACAAAATGAAAAATTATTAAAATTACTCTGTCCCATCTTTCAGGGTAGTTACTATTAACCTTGGTTTATATCCTTTTATATTATTTTATTATTATAATGGACTAGCGGCCTGATGCATGAAATTTGTGCAAGAGTAGGCCTTCCTTCTCTTGGCTTTTGGCACCGGCTTCCCTCTAACACCTGGGATCCAGGCTTCCCTCACAGCCCAGCTTTGTCTGGAAGGTCATCTGGAAGGACGTCCAGTCTATTAGCATATTACGCTTTTATTATTATAGATGATCCTTGCCATTTGAATCTCACTATGCAAATCTTTGTTTAAAAGACTTATAAAAAAATTTCCCCGAAACTCACTATCTGAAAGGAAAACTTATAACAAATCCACATTTCATAGCAGCAAAAACCATTTAGTTTCTGCACGAATTCAGGGGAGCATGCTGTGGTCAATTCTCAGCTTTTCTTTTGATAACACTGAATCTGTGCTTGCACTGTTTAAACATGTGCACCATTTAAACATGTGCACCATCTCATCACATTCCCTATATTATTATAAGAAAATGTCTCCTAAGAATGCTAAAAAGCCTGCAAAGGAAGTGGATGAACCCATGCATTGCAGAACACTATTGACAAAGGTGATTGAGCTGCAAAGCAAATTTTTAACGTTGATGAAATTGGGCCATTTTGGAAACGCATGCAATCCCGTGTGTTCATTTCAGAAAAGGAGACAGAAGTGTCAGAACATAAACCATATATAAAAAAGGCTAACACCATTTTAGAGTGAATGGGATATTAAGTTGAAACTTCTGCTAGTGTGTCACTTCAACCCATCCCCTCCCTCCTCCATGCCTTTTAAGGACCATTGAAGAGTGAAATGCCTGTTGATGACATTCAACTCATAGAACCGGGTGACCAAGGCAGAGCGCAGTAATTACATGAGGAGCTGTCTCTATCAGCAAATACACAAGGATGGAAAACTTGCAACCAAGGCTTTTTTGATAACAGACAAGTCTCCCAGATGTCCTCCTGCTGCTGAAGTTGCAGAGATAAGTTCACAGGGTCTTTTCGCCTCCCGGCATCCGTTCACCACTGTAGCCTCTGGGCCCGAGAGTCGCTGTAGCCTTCAAGGCAGTTGTTTCGGATGGTGATGCAGTATATATGCGGCGCTTATGTGCTGATATACGGTCCGAGGATTGCGGCAACACCGCTTCGACGAAGGATTTATGGAAGAGTTTTGACATTCAGAAGGTCTTCGCATTTGTCACTGGGGCTTGGCATGTATCATAACACACAATAAATGATGTATGGGGGAAACTAGCCCCACGATGGTTGCTGACTTCCAAGGTTTGGGGGAAGTGATTAACGCAAAGCAACAATTCTAAATCTTGCGAAGAAGGCTAGATTTAGTGGGGTGGAGGGTACAAACAACTTACGGCCAAGAAACTCGTTCCTCTGAATGTCCATTCAGGTCAAAGGAAGAGGAACCATAAATAGCGGGTGCAGGGTTTTTAGAAAACTCAGAATTATGCAGATAAAAGGTTTGTTTTTGCACTTCTATTTTATACTGGGGGTTCATCATTATCTATCGTTTTAGATAATGGCTTCTAGCCACCCATTTCTAGACTGAGTTAAAAAGAGATGAATGTCCTCAAGGCCCCTGGACTGGAATTAGGAGACTGCAGTGGTTTGCCATTTTGCCGGCTCTCTGCTGGCTTATTCCCACTCCCCTTCACCCACTGCTGACAGCAACAGTGTCTCTTCAACAGCAGCCTCTGTCTGTCTCTTCCTAACCTGCTCCTTAATCTCAGAATCATTTAAAAAATTCCACATTTGCTTATTTAATTAATGGTATTGACACACATTATGTAACTTTCAAATTATAGTATTTTAAAAATTTACATTATAGCACACTAGAGGCTGGGTGCATGCATTTGTGCACAGATGGGGTCCCTCTGGGTGACCTGCAGGGATCTGGCTGAAACCCAAAGTCCAACGCTGCTCGCAGCTAATACTTGCCCCTCTTGTTCATCCTGGCCCCACTGTGCCAGCCGACATCGATTGGGAAAGGTTTGCACTGCCATAGCACCGCTTACCAACCATGAGTCCTGCGGCTGGCGTCCTCCCAAGGTGAGTGGACTGCAGGATCTATAACATCCCCCAGGGGTCCCGGATTGCAGATTGCGAGAGGGCCCCCGCCAGACTGAGGGACCCCACCCGTGCATGATCAGGCCAGGGAATGGGCTAGGGAGGGTTCCAGGGTGTGTCTGGCCCATCTCACTCAGTCCCCATTGCCCTGACCCCAGCAGCAAGCTAACCTACCAGTCAAAGGATCTGCCCTCTGGTGGTCAGTGCATGTCAGTGAGCAGTTGAGCAGCCTTAGCATATGATTAGCATACTATGCTTTGATAGGTTGTTTGATTGTTCTGCCGTTCATCTACTTGCATATTACCCTTTTATTATATAAGATGCTTGTTGCATTATACAAATACTAATTTCTACTATATTGTTGTATATTACATTAAAATATATCCACTAAAAAGCCCAAGAAGTATTAAATAATGATGTAGTTAATATATTTAGGTAGAAATCCTTGAGAATGTTATTATATAGCTGTTTAAGAATACTTAAGTAAATTTTGGAAAGTTAGTTGGGCTCAAAACAGATTACATATTTTTTTTCTATATAAAATAATGGAATATTTTTGCCCATTCTCTCACTACCTCCAAATTTGATATCTAGCATACCAAACCTATATATTAATTTATTTATAATTCACAAAAATGGGCTTCTGTCTTATTGACTTGAATCTGCTCTTTCACAAAACATCATAACCATATCTCTATATAAATAAACAACACTGATATTTATAGAAATACATCATTTGCCCTATTTGTGTAATGGATAAGCCGAGCCTTAGAACACCAGTCACAGCCACAGCTCCCTTCTGAAGGCTTCCTATCCATGACTCTCTCTTGAGGGAGCAGGGCCACATCGTTTCTTACAAAAACCAGGGAGTTGTTTCTTATCACCTGACTCTGCCACTCAAGCAGAGGAGGGCACTTACCTCAGAGTCTGCAAACTCAAAAGCCAGTGGAGGCCAGCAAGGAAGCAGGTAGATGGTGTGAGACAACAGAGAACTCACTGGAGGCTGCAAAGAACTGAAGAGAGTGGGCCCTGTCTCAAGGGGAAGACCAATACGCAGTTTTTGCCAACTGTTGTTATCCAGAAATAGACCAATTATTACCCAGACCTTTGGATTTTCAAGCAAAGCTAAACATTTCTATTTTTAAACAAAATCCCCAGATCTCCTCTCTGTGTGGGCTAAACAAAGCTCAGGCCACACAAAGTATGTCTATGGGCTAGATTTAGTCCACATGTGGTTGCAACCTCTGACCTCTCTAAGAGCACTCAATGTATAGACATTGCAGTGGCCCTGAACCTATGAGATGGCCTGCCACAAGAGCTTGCTCTGTCAGAGACGACGGCAATTAACACGACCAATTGTATTATTTTGAGAATTGAACATATACTAGGATTTGGTCAGTGACATGGAAACAGAAGAAAGAAGATCCTCATGGGAAAAGTTGGCTGGAGGGAAATAAAGCAGCAGATACCAAGAATTAGGGAAAGTTATGATTACTAGTAGCTAAGTAACATGGTTGAGGGTAAGGTAGTTGGTTGGTAGGAACAGTAGTAGCAGTTAGATAGTAGCTGAGTCATAATAGATAGGATTAGCAATTCAACAAGGAGAAAAGGACCAATATTCTAGTTCCTTCTGAGTAATGCCTAGCTCTGTGCCACCCAGGAGGTGAACCATCCCTTTGTCCAGTGTATCCACGCTGGGTCTGATACCGCCTGTCAGTCACTTAGTAGCCGTCTATATGACCCAACCCACTCTTGTAAAGAATTGTTAGTGTGTTCAGGTAACCCTTATTTTACTTAATAATGGCTCCAAGGCTCAATCATCACGGTGCTGGCAATCCGAACATGACAAAGAGAAGCCATGGAGTGCTTCCGCTAAGTGAAAAGGTACGTATGACAGGAGAAAACATAGTACACACGGAGTTTGATATTCCCCATGGTTTCAGGCATCTGGTGGGAGTCTTGGATCGTGTTCCCCACAGATAAAGAGGGACTATTGTGCACACAATTTTGTCCTGAAGACCCTGGTCCTTCATTATAGTGTGTGTGACATTCCTTAGGATAAATTCCTAGAAGGAAGAATTTTCAGAGACTCTGTAAGCACTCTAACAATTTTGAGGCATATTGCCAGATTGCCATCTAAAAAGACTACAGATGTCCACTCCCACCAGCAGTCTGTGAGAGTGCCAGCTCTTCCTTTCTCAGTACTTACTGGGCGTCACTTTCAAATTTTGATTTTCCCTAATATTTTGGGTAAAAAAAAAAAATGCTGACTTGTTAGCGTTTTCTTCAGTTATTCATAGTAATGGCCATTATTAATTTAGAGCTCTGTGTCAGAAACTGTACTATGAACTCTGGAAGCTTCATCTTGTGGAATCCTCCCGGCACTCTTAGGAGGGAGCTGATCAGTCCTCAGACATTAGGGAAGTGGAAACCGAGTTGAGATCACACCGTAAGTCATGTGATTTGTACCCAGGTTTATCTACTGCAGATTGTGAGGTGAGTTCATTAATTAGTGTTTTTTTAGGTCACATGTGCAGTGAGTATTCCCCACCAGCTTTTTATTTAATTTTATTTATATTTCTGTTTTGATTGATGATCAGAAGTTAAAATATTTTATACATATTCTATCCACTTTTTTACTTATGGATTCTTTTTTATTGTCATGCTCTAGAAAGCCTTCCCCATTTCAATATTAAAAGAAAAAACTTTTACATTTTCTCTTAGATACAGATTTTATCACATCCAGGGAGTAGATACCCTAGGGATTACACTTACTTTTCTGCTCTGATTTTTATACTTGAGAATTTTCTCAAATTTTTATGTCTTCATGAAAAGCTTGATTTCAAATGTCTGCATATATTTTTATAGGGCTGCACCATTGACTATCTTTCTGTTAGGTAGGTAGTTACTGTAACTTTGTTTTTTCTTCCGTTAACCATTTTGGTGGAAGTCGGTAAGGAATTGAGGTTGCCCATCCCACTGCCCCCAAATGATGTGGAAGAGAATGAAGTGAGACTCCCAGGACCGATGGGCCGATCCAGTCAGTCCTGGATCAAAGGATGGAAACCCTTGGCCAAAGCCGGGGACCTTGGAAGGCAGAGAAGAACCAGCTGGTGCCCCAGTTCCTGCTCCCACGTGGGCCCCACCAAGTCCAAAAGAAGTCGTCAAATGTGTCTTCCAAGAAGTGGAATGGAAACGGGTCCCTTCCACCACATAATCCCTGAACATGTCATCGGGGCTCTGGAATGTGAGGCCGAACTCAAACGGGTTGTCGAAGTGACTTCCTCCACCTCCACCTCCACCTCCACCTCCACCTCCACCTCCACCTCCACCTCCACCTCCACCTGCACCTCCACCTGCACCTCCACCTGCACCTCCACCTCCACCTCCACCTCTACCTCCACCTGCACCTCCACCTCTACCTCCACCTTTACCTCCACCTCTACCTCTACCTGCACCTCCACCTCCTCCTCCACCTCCACCTCCTCTTCCACCTCCACCCTCATCTCCACCTCTACCTCCACCTCCACCTGCACCTGCACCTGCACCTCTACCTGCACCTGCATCTGCACCTCTACCTGCACCTGCACCTCCACCTCCTCCACCTGCACCCGCACTCCCACCCACACTCCAACCCCACCTCCACCTCCTCCTCCATCAGCACCTGCACCCCCACCCACACTCCAACCCCACCTCCACCTCCACCTCCACCTGCACCTCCACCTCCACCTGCACCTGCACCTGCACCTCCACCTCCTCCTCCACCTGCACCTCCACCTCCACCTGCACCTGCAGCTGCACCTGCACCTCCACCTCCACCTCCACCTGCACCTCCACCTGCACCTGCACCTGCACCTGCACCTGCACCTGCACCTCCACCTCCACCTCCTCCTCCACCTGCACCTGCACCTCCACTTCCACCTCCACCTCCACCCTCATCTCCACCTCCACCTCCACCTCCACCTCTACTTCCACCTCCACTTCCACCTGCACCTCCACCTCCACCTGCACCTGCACCTGCACCTCCACCTTCACCTCCACCTCTACCTCCACCTCCACCTGCACCCGCACTTCCACCCACACTCCAACCCCACCTCCACCTCCTCCTCCACCTGCACCTGCACCTGCACCCCCACCCACACTCCAACCCCACCTCCACCTCCACCTCCACCTGCACCTCCACCTCCACCTGCACCTGCACCTGCACCTCCACCTTCACCTCCACCTCCACCTGCTTCTCCACCTGCACCTCCACCTCCACCTCCACCTGCACCTCCACCTCCATCTCCACCTGCACCTGCACCTTCACCCCCACCTCCACCTCCACCTCCACCTGCACCTGCACCTCCACTTCCACCTATTCCTCCACCTATTCCTCCACCTGCACCTCCACTTTCACCTCCACCTGCACCTCCACCTCCATCTCCACCTGCCCCTCCATCTCCACCTGCACCTCCACCTCCACTTCCACCTCCACCTGCACCTCCACTTCCACCCCCACCATTTTCTTTGCCATGCATGTCCATGTCCCATTTTTTAGCATCTAAGAGCACCTCAGACACTCGGCTACTTGTTTGTATGTCCTCTCTGCTTCTTTATTCTTAGGATTATTAGCTCAGTGCTACTTAAACGCCAGTTTTCCTGAACGCCTCTTGCATGTCCTGGGTGGAGGCGGTCTCTGCACACCTAGACCTTCCTAGTAACCAGCCTGTTTTACAGGCTGTCGGAACCGTCCAGTACCGCTTGGCTCCTCGCGCTTTCCTTGAAAAATGATCTTAATATAAGTTTCTTTAATTTCGAGTTAGGTTAAGTGTGTGTGTGTGTGTGTGTGTGTGTGTGTGTTCGCGCGTGCACTTTTCTTTTTTAGTAAATCACCTAAGATATGGATAATTATTGAGGGGCAGAGATTGAGCTTTATTTAATCTTTTCTCCCGTACTTGGAGCCATCCTGTACTTCCAGGGCCATGTAGTGCTTTTATCTCACTGAGCCGGTCAGCGCCTCTGGTTGTGAAGTTATCCCCAACAGAGAGGAGGGGCAGGGCTGACACCCAGCCTGTCTTTATCCAGCCACGTGCTCTGGTACCGGCCCATCAGGCTGGAGAAAGGGGCACCTCTATGTAACTTTTTAGGCTGTTTCTACTGATTTGCATGAATGCGCCGGTTTAAAGATTGGATTTTATTGTTAGAAATACGGTCCTTTGTACCTCCCGTGCCTCCAGAGCTGAATCAGCTGAGGATGGGGCCTCTGCCGGATCTCTGCAGGGACCTCGCCACCCTGTCCTCCGGGATTCTCTCAGGACCACCCCCTCGTTATTGATGTCAGTGAGCTGCACTCCACAGCGATGTTGGGCCAAAATAAAAGTGGAAAAACAAGTGCCATAGTGGATGGCAGTCCTAATATTACACTGGAACAGTGTTCTTTAGTCAGGTAATTAAAAAAAAAACCTAAAATACCTCCTCCCCCTGATGGATCAGGTCTGGGAGCCCTCCTGGTACAGCCGTTAGAGAGCCCAGCAGCCCAGTATTCACAAACCAACAAATTCAGACTCACGTTCATTTTGTGAATCACAGAATCTAAGATATTGGAATAAGTGAAATTAAGATGAAACATGTCATCAATAGCAAATTTTTCGTGCATTAGGAAAAACATGTACTTAAGAATCAGAAGACCTGATTTCACACACCAGCTCTTCCACCTGCTGGCTGTGATATGCTGGGTAAGGTTCTTTTATAATTTTATCAGCATCCACATTTTATTTGTAAAATGAGGAGGATATGTTCTTCTTCCTTTTTGTCAGGAATAGTTAAAATTGTGCATGCAAAGACAGTATCACCAAAATGTGAATTAATTCCAATATACCATTTGTGTAATAAACATGTCGATACTTTCAAATGGTGACCAACCTGTAAAAACCTCATTGGTTGAAATCATGACCGTAATTCAACAGAAAAAAATATCTGGAGCATGGTATATTTTAATTTTTATTAAAATTTGCACTCAACTCATAGTGACATTAAGTCCTTGTTTCTCTTAAAGTCCTGGGGCTTTTGACCTGTAATAATGTGCTTGGTTAACCATATGTAATTTTTTTTTTTTTTTAAGGAGTAAAGCACTTGCAAGTCTTTCATTCTCAATAAGTACCTCGGGCAAATGGTGTGGGCTAGGGTGAGGACTCATTTCACAGATGAGGAAATTCAATGATTTATCCCTGGGATACATTTCACCAGTCCTCGTAGCATTGGCAAGGGGATAGGACTTCCAGCAGCTTGATCAAAAGAGTCTCTTACAAGTTTGTGTATTATGCAAAAATGTTGACCAACATTATTGCTACAATGTTCTCAAGTTCTTTTCAGATTAAGTTACAAATTAACATTAATGATGCTCATTGGGCAGAGTTCACCTCTTACTCTCACTATCAATTTTAGGGGTTAAAACAAAACAAATCCCTATGATTACTCCACATTTTTCTAAGATAATTAAAAAAAATTTTTTTTACAGATTTGAATTACCAAGTTATTTTGTTCACTCTGAGCCTCAATATTCCCTCCTGGGAATTAAAGAGCTATTATAACCCATGTTTATCCATGATTAACGAGGTAATGAATGTGAGGAGAACTCCCTGGAAGAAAGACAGGAAGGGAAGACTTTGGCTGATTCACTGATTCCAACAGCTCAGAGTCATGGGTAAGTCTTTGGGTGTCCTATCTACTTAGTCTACCCAGCTCAAGAATACCTTAAACCTGGATTCTGGAGACTTTCCTAAATGTTAAACTGATCTACTAATAGTGAAATTCATCATCTCATTTGTGATAGATCCTCCCTTCCTCCAACTGATGGATCGAGAATGACGTAAACTCTTCCTGCAGCCGGACATTCTTGAGCACTGAACCACCAATCAGCACCTGCCAAATACCCTAAGCCCCCAATTCCTAAGTCCCTAGGTCCCTAATCATATGCCTTACATGAAACCACCAATCAACGTGTGCTGAGTGCCCTAAGTCCCGCCCTCTCTCTTTCCTCCCCTTAAAAGGTGCCTGCACCCCTGCCCTCACTCTCTTTCTCCTCTGGAAAGCAGCCAGCAGTGGTACTTTTCTCTTCAATAAAGCCTGTATCCTGGTCCCGATCTCCAGCCTCTGTTCCATCTTTCAGTTTGTAATTAACACAAAGCATATTTTAAATATATATACCAATATATATATATTATCGATTTTTTACAGAGAGGAAGGGAGAGGGATAGAGAGCTAGAAACATCGACGAGAGAGAAACATCAACCAGCTGCCTTCTGCACCCCCACCCCACCCCCACTGGAGATGTGCCCGCAACCAAGGTACATGCCCTTGACCGGAATCGAACCTGGGACCCTCCAGTCTGCAGGCTGACACTCTATCCACTGAGCTAAACCAGTTTTGGCAACACAAAGCATTTTTGAAATTAAATGATTCATCTCACAGTGCTTTTGCAGGGTGGGAGTAGGGCAAGGCTAAGGACTGACATGGAGTTGGATTGCCTCTGTAACACTTGGTCTCTCATGGTCTTTCAGAATAAAGAGTCCTATCCCAGAACCACTCCCTTTAAAACAAGTTGATGTTTTCATTATCCGAAGCTTTTCTGGGAGACTGGAAATGAATTGGCAACATTTTAAAAAAGCCCAGAGCAGAAGATAAAAACTCACAGCTGGAAGAAGTGAATTACTACTATACCCAGCTGTTTCCCAAGAATCTAAAAGTATGTTGGGGATGTCAAGATGTTGCCGTAGACGTGGCTGGAAATTCCTCATTATCCCTCTGGCTCTGTGGGTTGAAATGGAAAACAATTTCAGAAGAACAAATAAAGAAATGATTTTCCAACCCAACTTTTTGGTTAAATGAGACCCAGCACATTTTATTAGATGTAAAAATTAGTCAAGAGGTGTACCACAGTTGATACACATTTAAATTGTTATTTATTCTTGATAAACTGGCTTTAAAAAAGTCATCATAAAATGTTCTTTCTCTGTATGTATTTTAGACATCGCTTCCTTAATTTCACTTCATTTGTCAAGGCTCTTCTGTCTGCTTTTTGTAATATATTATTTTTTTTTGGGGGGGGGGATTTCTCGTGTGTTAATGGTTCTCATAATGTCTTCATTGTTATAGCTTTAGAAGTAAGTTTGTTAGGGGGCATTGCTGGTCCTTGGGGTAAAACTGAAGTTTTTAATGAATGGTGATGGACAACTAACAGCCATAGGGAGTGCAAGAGGAAAAGCATGGTTGAAAGACAGAAGGACTACTAGCTTGACTTCAGACATACCACGCATAATGTGTGGTGAATATTTATGTGGAGATGTCCATCTGGAAGTTAGATGCTGAGCCTGAGGCTCCAGTCAGGTCAGAACAAGAATTGAGATTTAGGTATCTCAGCTCATCAACTGCAGTTAAAACCATTGGTGAGAAGCAAATAACACCCGAAGAAAATGTGCAAGCTGAATATGGGAGCATCCATATTTAAGACATGAGCAGATAAAGAGAAGCTCACAAAGGAGATATAAATGGGATGACCAGAGAGGCAGAAGGACAATCAAGAGTGAGATATTGCCCAAACCAAATTTGCTTAGTGGATAGAGCATTGGCTTGTGTACTCAAGGGTCCCAGGTTTGATCCAGGTCAGAGGCATATACGTTGGTTGCAGGCACATCCCTAGTGGGAAGTGTGCAGGAGGCGGCTGATCGATGTTTCTCATTGATGTTTCTAACTTTCTATCCCTCTCCCTTCCTCTCTGTAAAAAATCAATAATATATTTAAAAAGATTGAGATATCACAGAAATAAAAATGAGAGTATTGGAAGAAGACGGGAGAAATCACCTGTGGCAAATCTATTAAGACTAGAGGCCCAGTGCACAATATTCGTGCACTGGAGGTGAGGGGTTCCCTCAGCCAGGCCTATGTCCTCTCATAGTCCAGGACCCCTTGGGGGATGTCCACCTGCTGGCTTAGGCCCTGGGGAGTGGGCCTAAGCCTGCAGGCAGACAGCCCCTGAGGTGTGCTTAGCACTGCTGCAGAGGCAGGAGAGGCCCCTGCCACCACCGCTGCACTCGCCAGCCATGAGCCCAGCTTCTGGTTGAGCAGCAGTCCCCCTGTGGGAGTACACTGACCACAAGGGAGCAGCTCCTGCATTGAGCATCTGCCCCCTGGTGGCCAGTGCACATCATAGCGTCCAGTCATTTTGCCATTTGGTCGATTTGCATAGTAGGGTTTTATTATGTAGGATGAGTACTGGGAAGTATTCACTGAATTGGAAATTAAGAGGTCTCTGAGTTTGGACTCCCATATTGAGAAGGTTAGAAGGAAGTTATAGATCACCTCTTGTGTGAGTGCATTGTTACACTCATGGGGCTACTTGAGAGAGATCATAAATCCCCATTCTGCCAATCACCATCCAATAAAAAGGCTGAACTTTAAAGCATTTCCTGTTAGCTCTCTACCTATAAAAGATGATTCCATATTTCTCGACCATGTACATGTGTCTGTGCTCTTTTAAAATGGTAGATTAGTTCTACAATTGCTGACCATATGAAATACATTTCCCATCACCAATCTCATATATATTCAACTATCGTACCTTTCCCCAAACAGCCAGAGATTTATTCATTATATTGAACTGCAATCTCACCCTTTCTCTCTGGTCTTTTGTAAACAGGAAGATAATATTTCGGCAGTTTTTGCACCGCCTCAGCCTCGAGGGAGTGTAAATATAAGCATAATTGATTTTCTGAACTTGCTTCCCCCTCCCCACATCCCAGTGCTTTCTGCATTATAGGCGGAATGACTGACAAATCAGTCCTGATTGCGGATTAGAAAGCAGGCTATATCGAAAGCGTAGCACATATAATACATCCAGTTTGCTCTCAGCACAAACCCTGACACTTCTCAAAGCTCCAGTGCTTGCTGTCTAATTGCCTGCTCCTTTGCTTTGCCTTCCCCATTCAGGAATTCCACTGGCTGTGTCTGGCAGGTCAGGGGTGATTGCTAATTAAACGGTGGAATTCACTTTGCTTCACCTTGACTCATCTTTTCTTTCCCTTCTCCCCTCGGAAGTGACACTTTTCCTCAAAAAGCATTTCTTCCCTTCAAGTCTTGGCCAGATAATGAAGGCTGGCGCTCTTATCCCTGTATGAAGCCCACATTCTCAAGGTAATTTTACTTCAAGGGTTGGTGAAATAGGAATTCCGTCCTCCCCTCTTTCTAACTTTGGTATAAAGAGGTCTTTTTGCGCCAGTGCCCTTAATGACAAGGCAAGGCCCCCAGGGTTCCTATTCTTCTGTTCATCAACTCAGCAATCAGCTAGTGGGCCTGAAAGGAGAGGCCATCTTTGCCTTTGTGTTTGAAATGAGAGTTCACTACTCGCACCAGGAAATCTGTGGTTACCTGCAGCCGGAAAAGTAAGAATTGATTTTCTTCACCCTCCCACTAATCAGAACGTCACCTCCAAAGTGCCCAGGATTTAATTGATCTGTGACAACTTCACGGCAACCCTATGAAAGGATTAAGACCTTATGGGAGGATTATGAATAGTTAGGAGGTTGGAGGCCCTAGAGACACTGAGGGTAGTGGGATCTGCTTCTCTCCCTAGGACCTGATTAGCAAGCATTTGAATAAAGCTTGATTCTTACAAGTGCTTTACACTAGTTTCTCTTTATTTGAAGGTGGCTTGGGAGCATCATAGGGCACTGAACTGCGTAAAATTGTCCATATCTGCATGTTTTCCAATTTCAAAGATGGCATTTTCATTGGGCTCAGCTTAGTATTAGCTACTGTCACATATGTGAAAGATTGAACCCAGAGATGAAATAAATTCTGAGTTCCTATCCCAAATTTTTGTTCTTATTACTAATGGATTAGCAATGTCACTCATTTATTCATTAACAAAATGTTCGTTGCATATTTATTCTTGTACTGAGCATTGAGGCAAGGATGTCAATGGTTGGGTAAGTACTGGCACTGCTTAATTACCCAGTAGGCAGATTAGGCATGCATGTAAGGCCCTGCAAAATAGGGCAATATATTGTCTGTAATTTAGTTTAAAATCATTCAGCAGGGAAAGTGTAAGACATATGTGTGTGTTTAGCTAGTTTAAACCTACCTCCAGGGGCAGCTTGCTAATATTTGAAGTACCTTAGTCAGAAATCCACATTCCAGGGAGCTTAGTTAGCATTTGAAAGACTTTAATCAGGTAGCTACTGTGAATGTTTAACTCTTACCATCGTCATTAGCACTAGAGGGTTTATTAACTAGCCTGAGGAATGCTAGCAATCATTTTAAATTAGTGGAATAAGTCCTATTCCAGATAAGCATATTGGCTGGGAATATGGCGCAGGCACTACGGCCTTGCTGGAATGAAGTGTAAGAATCTAGGGTGGTCTTGACCCAGGGTTCTGACTCCCATTAGAAGATTGGCTGGATTCCTGTTACAAGCAAATGGTTGTATTTACCTTGAGTAGGCCTTTTGTGGAAGGTCTTGTTGCAGAGCTGATAAATAGAGAGAAAGTGGAAACGCATGGGACTTATAATATCGAGTACACAATAGAACATGATTGGATTTGTTTTCAGAAGAAACATTCTGAGAGCAGTGTAGAGAATGCATGGGGGTATTCGGGGGCTGGAGAGAGAGGGAAGAGAATGAGACCAATTAGTCGGCTATGGAAGTTACATAATGGTGAAAGCCTGAACTAAGGTTGTGGCAGTATGAGTGGATGGAGAGGACAGACTTAAATTAAATAGACTTAATGAATAATTGGATAGAAAGAGGGGGCATGCGGGTAAGAGAGAATCATAAGGACAACCTCCAGGGTAACTGATTTGCATGATGCCATTTACTAAAATATAGAACCAAAGGTAAAGAAGAGGTTGGGGGCCAGTTGAGAATAAGCTAATTAAAAATATATATTTTTATTGATTTCAGAGAGGAAGAGAGAGAGAGAAATAGAAACATCAGTGATAAGAGAGAATAACTGATTGGCTGCCTCCTGCATGCCCCCTACTTGGGATCGAGCCCTGACCGGAAATTGAACCCTGACCTCCTGGTTTATGAGTTGATGCTCAACCTCCGAGCCACACTGACTGGGCTTATTACTCATTTTTTATGCTTCAGGCCAAGATTGGTGTAATCCTTGCTCTCATAATTATAATACTTGGCAGACATAGTATAATGAGAGCATTTGAAGTCTTAAGGATGAGGTCACCTAAGGAGAGTGTAGCTAAAAGTGCAGTAGCAGGGTTCTGAATGAGTAGTTCAGTTGGTTAGATATGCCAAGATTGCAGGTTCCATCTGTGATCAGGGCACATATATTAATCAACCAATGAATGCATCAATAAGTGGAACAACAAACAATATTTCTCTCTCTAAAGTCAATCAATCAATAAAAAATGTTAAAGTGCAGAAGTAGGATCTCATAAATAATTAACATTTAAGATGAAAGAGGCAGAAAAGGATGGATGATATGATAGTGTACGAATGAAAATGGGAAAGAGGACTGGCCAGATAGAAGGAAATGAGAACGGAATGATACCAAGAACATCAAGGGATATAAAAGTTTCCAGGAGAGAATGTCAGATGGTATCAACTATTGCAGAGATCAAATAAATAAGGTGTGGAATCATCCACTTCACGTGACTCTTTGGTGGCATCTGAAGGAGAAAATGAGAAGTGATAGAGTGGAAATGAATTTTTAAAAAGGTTGTTCCTAGCCCTTGCTGGTTTGGCTCAGTGGATGGAGTGTTAGCCTGCAGACTGAGGGGGTCCCGGTTCAATTCCCACAAAGGGTAAATGCCAGGGTGTCTCTCTCTCCCTCTCCCTTTCTCTTTGAAATCAATAACATTTTTTTTTAAAGCTTGTTCCTATAGGAACTCTAGAAATTATTGGACAGGAGGTTTTGGAGAGCTTCCTGCTTGATATGATTCAGGGGCAGAACTCTATAAGAGCGATTTGCACAGAAAGGAAGCAGCATACAATAATCCAAACAATGAAATGCCAAAATAGTAAAGGAGACAAAACTAGGTATGAATTCCAAACTTTGTTCATTATAAAGAAAACAAATATCCTGGTAGCTACATATTATGGGATGCAACCTGAGAAGTCTGGCTTCTCTGACACAAACCTGTCCTGTGAACATCCTGTGACAGACAGTATCTCATGAGCACTGGCTGAAGTAGGGGGGAGGTGCCATGATCAGAGAGGCCCTTTCTCATCTGCTGGAGCTCGGACAGGCCACTTTACGTGGGACATGGTTCCAGGAATGATATTCCATTATAAGAGAGTCAGCATTTCTGGGGCTGTCACAGTTTTACTGGAAATAAGTGCCACGTTCTCTTTTGGAGCAATTACTTTGAAGAAATATGATGGAAAAAAATGTCAAAGCTCTGACCTCTCCAAATTTACTCTTTTTTAAAGATTCTCTGTAGAGTTGTTCCTAGTTGAAAATTGTTTTCATTAGAAAGTACGCAATTAAAAACAACCAAATCTAGCCCCAGGACCAAAGGGGGAGACACTGCCTTGTAGTCCGGAACCCACAACATGGCTTTAAGGTCACATGGGCTGTAAAGTCGGGATAATAAAAACAACTTTACAGGAAAGTTGTAAAATAATATACATTGTTTTAAAGAGGTTGTTTGTTTAATAGTATCTATCTATCTATCTATCTATCTATCTATCTATCTATCTATCTATACACACACTACTCTATTTATAGTTGGTATATGAATCTGATCGGCATCTTTGGTTAAAATTGAACAACATTTGTTCAGTCTCTATGTATGATAAGCAAAGTACTCTGTCACATACACTGCAAATCCTGGTAAATGACTCCCCCCCCCCCCCACTCCCCCTATTTATACATCAAGAAAGAATGTAGAGAAATTGATGCAGGAGGGATTTAGATGAAGGTGCAGCAGAATGCAATTTCAAACCATAGTGAAATGCCACCATGCCATTATAGAAAAGTCAATAAGAAACCTTGAATGGAGATTTAAAAGAAAAAGGTGGTAATTGTTACTTTGAGATGATTTAAGTGCTAGAAAATGATGTCGTTTCCATGGTTTCATGCTATCTTTATCATCTTATACTCTCAGAAAGGGCAGGGCCATTTCCACATTTTGAGGCACAAATGGGGAAATGCTAAAATAGGGTTAAAATTGTGGGATATAAAAAATAATTTATATATATATATATATGCATATGTATATATGTTTGTATCTATCTATCTATAATCAATTAATTTATTTTTTAAATCCTCACTTGGGGATATGTTTTTATTTATTTTAGAAAGAGAGGAAGGGGGACAGACACAGAGATAGAGAAACATTGATCTATTGCTTCCTATATTCATCCCAACTAGGGATAAAACCTGAAACCAGGATATGTGCTCTGACAGGGAATCGAACCTGAAACCTCTTAGTGCATGGGACAATACTCCAACCAACTGAGCCACCTGGCCAGGGCCAATTGCATGTTTTTAAAAAACATATATATTTTTTTATTGATTTCACAGAGGAAGGGAGAGGGTGAAAGAGATAAGAACATCAATGATGAGAGAGAATCATTGATTGGCTGCCTCCTGCAGGCCCCTCACTGGGGACTGAGCCCACAACCTGGGCATGTGCCCTGACCAGGAATCGAACTGTGACATTCCAGTTCTTAGGTTGGTGCTCAACCACTGAGCCACACTGGCTTGGCCAATTAAATGTTTTAACACAAAAATATGATGCAACACAAACAGGCTTTTCATAAGATATCACATGACTTATAAAAACTTATTTCAAAGTCCAAAATATGAAGAACATCTTCAGTCTTGCCTGTGTTTCCTTGGGAAGATATTACAGCCTACACTGGCCTGCATGTGTGTGAGGTTTGGGCCTTATAGAAGCATGCAGGCCATAAACTCTTGGCAATGGACTCTAAGCAGAACCTCTGAAAGCTCATCTCTGGCATGACAAAGATGCTCAAGAAAAGTTTGTTGAATTAGTCAGTGCGCTCCTTTACACTGATTATCACCTAGGAAGCTTGCTAAAGATCTTTCAGCCCAGCCAGTGTGGCTCAATGCCACAGTTTGATCCCTGGTCAGGGCACATGCCTGGGTTGTGGGCTCAATCCCCAGTGGGGGGCGTGCAAAAGGCAGCCAATTGATGATTCTTTCTCATCACTGATGCTTCTATCTCTCTCTACCCCTTCCTCTCTGAAATCAATAAAAATATATTTTTAAAAAAGATCTTTCAAACGGGTGTGCTGCTAGATTGGGTAAAAGCTTGAGATTCCATTTATTTTACAAAAGGAGAGAATGCATTACCTTTGCTGGATGTTTGCACTCTTTATATGGGTTAGTTCCTCTTAATTGGAGAGTGCTTGGTGCTGAGCAGAAGATAGTGAGGGATGTGGACAAAAAATGCTCCATCAGCTTCAGTTTGCTTGGGCTGTTATTGTTCAGACCACTGAAGGATTCTGGATTTTTTATTTTATTTTAATATATTTTATTGATTTTGTACAGAGAGGAAGGGAGAGAGATAGAGAGCCAGAAACATCGATGAGAGAGAGTCATCAATCAGCTGCCTCCTGCACACCCCCTATTGGAGATATCCCCGCAACCAAGGTACATGCCCCTGACCGGAATCGAACCCGGGACCCTTCAGTCCCCAAGCCAACGCTCTATCCATTGAGCCAAACCGGTCTCGGCGGATTCTGGATTTTTACAAAGCACAAATGGCACCGTCTCAACCTTGCAGCATGCTATTAGAAGTTAGTTCTATCAGCAGCAGCATCTGGACAGTCCTCATTTTCCTAGAAATTAAGAGAAAAACCATATGTTTTTAAATGCAAGGCTTCTTTCTAATCTTTAATCCCTGTTTTTAATAATTCAAAGGTGTGCTAACTTCAGATACACAGATCCATCTTCAGACTAGGCATCTAGGATAGACCAGGCCACCTGACCTTATGCAAATGCTTGCTCTCATTGTTTGGCCTCCTTCTCATCTCCATGTGATTCACTTCTGACAAAGAAAAAGCAGGGTAGAACATTTAAATCCTCCTCAAATTGATGTGGCTTAGCAGGCTCAGTTTTGGAGCCCTCTGAGTCCCGAGGGCCTGGTTTTTCCATTCTAGATGGGCTAATGCTTCTGTTCATTTCCCCCAAGTAGGTAATTAATTCTTGCTGGTGTGCTGGAGAGAAGGGGAAGGCAGGTTGCTTTAGTTTTGAGTCTTTAAAAGACTCTAGTTTTCTTTATCCCTGGGATCTTCCAGCATTCCCAGGCACCAGAGGTAGAGATAGCAGTACTAGCAATAATAATAATAATAATAATAATAATAATAATACCAAGATAGTATAATTTTGTATTTAAAAGTTGTCCATCTACAAAAATCTGTGGGTTGTAAAAAGCATGGCTAACCAACACATCAGCCTCCCTAAAAGCTACCAATGGTTTAACAGCTCGTTTTGTATATTTAGTAGTGACTCTTGCAAGCCAATGCAAGCTGCCTCTAGCCCACCACTAGTTGCTCCCTTCTTTAAGAACCTCTTGCGAAAAGAAAAAAAAGAAAAAAAAGAAAAAAAAGAAAAAAAAGAAAAAAAGCAGCACTCTAACAAGAGTAAAAACTCCATGAAGGCAGGAACAATGGGAACAATGCTTATGTTTTTAATTAGTGAAGTAGGTTTTCCGTAAGTATTTGTTAAATATTTATTAGCTACGTAGGAGATTTCATGTTTATTATTTCAGTTAACTAATGGTCTGAGAGGTAGGTATTATTAGTCTCATTTTAAACATTAGAAAAATGACGTTTAGTGGAGTAAGTAACTTGACATCTTTCCATTCCTATCCTGAAGCAAGGATTTTTCCTTCCTGTGGTTTCAACACAGGCAGAGGTTTAAATAAGAGCTCAATGAGTACTTGATGCCTGGTTGCTTGCATCAGCCTGAGCATTTTTACTCCTAAGTCTGTGAAATGCACAATTCCTGTTAAAATCGTTATATCTTGTTTTATATAGATGATGATGATGATGAGTGTGTGCATGCACCTGGGACAATATTGGTTTTCTTAAATCCACTAGGAAATATTAAGTCTAGAAACAGATCAAGAGACCCTTTTCTTGGCTTCACTCTGAGGGTTAAGAATATACTTGTCGATGCCTAAAAGGAGCCAAGCCCCGTAGATGACCTCCCTTTGAGGAGAAAATAAAAGATAATGCTAATTGGAATAACATTTAGTGTTACTCGGTGGAGTTGCCTGGCATCCTCACACTCCACCTGAACAGATTTCTATGCCAGACATGGTAATGTGGAGAGAAGACATTAAAGCCTGATTAATTTATAGACCTGCATTGAAGTGTGTATCTTCTAGACACACAGCCAGGGCTGAAAGAGGAAGTGATGGGCCTCAAAAACTGAGCTCCATGAGGAACACCTCGGATAAAAGGACTGTGTGCTGTGTGAGTGGAAAGTCTGATGCAGGAGGATACCATTGCATCTATGTTATATTTGAAATAGCATTAGGGTTTCTAGCCTGGCAGGTGTAGCTCAGTTGGCTGAGCATTGTCCCATACACCAGGAGATCACTGGTTTGGTTCTCAGTCATGGCACATGCTTAGATTGTGGGCTTGATCCCCAATGGGTATCAATGGGTATGCAGGAGGCAACTGATCATCAATGTTTTCCTACCCCAACCTCCCTCCCCTTCTTCTTTCTAAAATCAATAAACACCAATTTAAAAATAATTAAATAATAATTCAAAAAAGAAACAATATTAGGCTTTCTTGAATCTATTTAATGGGATAAACTGAGAAAATATATATGAATGTCTCAAATTTAGCCACAATTCTTCTTAATATCTTAGTGTGAAGAGGAAAAAGGTACCATTGCCTTGAAATAGTTTACTGACATTCACCTGGAAATTTTCATAATAAATAGACATATCTATGTTAAAGAATATGAACATCAACCCCTAGAGTATATTCTACACATCCATATGTTGTGATTCTACAAGGATTATTTAATGTGTATAAATATATGATGGTATGAAGGAAAAATGAATGATTAGGAGAGATAAAATTTAGTCAAATTAAAAAAAGATTCTTATTCAGAATCTATAAGATGCAATATTTATATAATCTCCTTCATATTCCGAGTGGCATGGAAAAGTTAAAAGTAAAATATAATTAATCTTTAATGTACTAATCTAAGATTATTGTATCAATTTTAAATGAACCAAAGTGAATCAGGGAGGGCAAATGTTTGGCCCAAGGCTGTTGCGTGAGTGGCACAGGCAAGGTTTAAATGGAACTTGCTCCAGTTCTCTTTTGGAAGGGCTGGTTTTTTCTTGTTTTCCACCAGCCATCCAGATGAAACTCAAAGTGAAGCTTTAAGATACAAATGAAAAGTGGCAAAAACTGAATCTAAAAATAGATTTGAAGGTTTCCATAAATTTATAGAAGACAGACCCATAGTGGTAACCAAGGGAGATAAGGATGCCCGAGGAGCATCTTTAACTATTGAACACAGTAGCAGCACCAAAAATGGCTCATGAGGGAGCCACTGACAGAGTGAGAGAACTAGGTCAGGGATGGGGGTGTGTTTCCTACCACAGTGGGTCACCCTAAAGTTTTTTATTATGGGTCTTCTTCCCTTCTCCTTTCCCTGTTCCTTCATTCTTTCTTTTCATTATTTATTTTAAGTTTTCACACAGATATAAGCTATTGCTGAAAACAAAAAGAACTGGGGCTGTATTTCCAAATACCTCAGAACTACAGAATGAATGATGGAGAGCTCTGTACCTGTCTATTTCTTGGAACATTTGTGCTGGTCCTTGCTCTTACAGTTGGGGTCTTCTTATTGGGTTGTAAAAGTAGGAAGGGCAGGCCTGAATTGAAATCTCAGTTTCAATTCCAGCTTTCATTTTTCCCCCCTTCATTGATTGATTGCTTGAGTCATTCATGCACTAGAAGTAGCACATAATTTCTGGGTAAAATATTTGACTAGGGTCTATAAAAACACATAAATCATGATTCCCAGTCTAAAAGAGTTATATACTGACAATGATGATGACAAGCTAATAAAAATAATAACAACAACGCCATATATTGAAGGCTTCATGTCAGTCTTTGAAATAATTATATTACACTCGGATATTAGAATCCTACTCACAATGCTTCTGTGAAATAGTTGTTATTATCTCTTTTTGTAGACCTAGGAACTGGAGCCTAGAGAGGGGAGGTGACTTCCTCACTACAAGGCTAATAAGAGAGGAAGGGGATGAGACATACAGACTATAACAAGTAAGAAAGTAAGGAGGACTGAAAGAGGAGCACACTCTGAACTGAAGGGAGCTCAGACATCAAAGGAAAGATTGGCAGAGTTTTGGTAGGTTGGAATGAGCATTCCAGGCAGACATAGTGTATTGTAGATATCTGTGGCTTTTGGTTGCCCCACCTCTGTTGTTTGTTCTTTGGGTACTAAAATTCTGATTTACTTTTGGAGAATTGTCTTCTCCATTTGGACAAAGTTTAAGAAATTGTCTACTAAGGTGCTCTTATTTTCTCTAGCCAAAGCCAAGTCAGTTGAATACTCTGGAACTGGAATCTGGGTAGACTGGCAAAAATCAAGCAGAAACAAAAGTCTCAAAAATCTTGAGCTCATTTATTTACTTTAGCTGTCTCCCGAAAAGACTGTCCAAAAGTTCCTGCTATTGAGCACACCACTACCCCACAGTTCTGACTTCTGTTATTTCTGTGCCTTGCCCTTTAGCTTCTGTGAACTTTGAACATATACCCTAAGGTAGCCAAATTCAGTTTTTGTGATTTGCAACAAAGAACTCAAAGTGGCAAGAATTAAGGCACATGTAGGGGTACACTGCCGAGTGCCAAACTATCCAGATTGTCAGTGGTGCAGAATGCATGGAAGAGGGCAGTGAGTGATACATCTGGAAATATAATTTGAAGTCAGGTTGTATGAGGTCGAGTGCCAGGTTAAGGAGGTTGAACTTCATTTGGTGAAAAATGAAGATCCATTGGAGCATCTAAGCTGGGGCAATATTATATCTCTCCTTCAATACTAATCTGGCAGCAATGCGATTATATAAATTGGAGAAGGTGAGTATTAGGGACAGGGTGACAAGTTCGGAAGTCACTGGTGTAGGTAGGGGGTCACGGAGGCCTGCCCTTGGTGTAGACATGGCAATGAAAAGGTGCACATGGATGAAAAAGCTTCTTATTCTGCTGGATGGGAGCCAAGGGGAGACAGTAACAGAGTTGGTGGGGAGCACATCCCATAAGTATAGAGAGCTGATGAATTCTGCTGCTTTGCACCTTAAGCACCCCAGAGAAGGAGGTTGGGCGCATAAAGAGAAATGCAGAAATTCAGTCTGGAGAGCAAGTTAGTTGAATTTGGACCAAATTAATATCTCGAATTGTTGATGCCAAAGCTTTGACCACTCCCCTGACAATTTTTTTTGGTTGAGGCAGCAGGCAAGAGACGTTCCCATTTGGAAGATTTGGTAATTTCTGTGGTTTCTCCTCCTGAAAAAATTAAAACACAAGCCCCATTTTTTTCTTAGTAGCTCGTAAAAAGTTGCAAAAGGGAAAACATTATTGAGCAATAAAGGGTGTGTTTATGTGTATTCATAAGAAGTGGGCTAGAGGCCAAATTCCATAAACATGTTCACTTGTATCTTGGGTACTGAACAATTGCAAGAGTACTTTAAGCTCTTATTTCACTCAGAGGATGTACTAGAGGCAGCCTTTGCAGTCCTTCGAGGCTAATCAACTTGATAGACTGAAGTGGGGAGCCTGCACCTTTTAGTGTTGATAGTAAACAAAATTGTGATATTAGCAAAGATGGTCTTTGGAGCCCAGTTCTCTCTATTTTCCTCCCCGGCTTGGAAGACACCTGTGTCTACATGCATCCCCTTTGGTTTCCAGCCAGTCTTGCTGGCTCCGAGCCTATCTCATTTGGAAACATCCAATGACATCAGGTTTGGGGACACCACTTTCAAGGGACATTTGTGTTCAGGCACTATAGCAAGTTGTTTTCCATTATGAAAACTGGACTCTCTGATCCAAAGATATAAGATTTCCCTACAGAAAGCAGGGATATTGCCCTATTCAACTGTGATATTACTTTCCCAGTTTTCAAGGCCCAGTGGGAGGCGGGAGGGACATTTTTGGGAGAAGTAGATTGGGGACCTTATTCTTCCCTGTGAAATCACTACAGAGGCAACGGCTCATTTCATGTAAAAGCAAGACCAGCTCTGCCTTCCACAAGGAATGATCACGTGAAACATACAAGGGCCTGGGAGGCCAACCATTTGCCTTATAGTTGATTCACTCCTCTTTAATCCTCATCATTTCAAAATGTTTTGTTTGTTTGTTTGTTTTTTGTCAAACAGGATTGAAGACTTTCTTGAAGGCAGAAGCTATCAGGAAGAAAATGTCTCACTATTAAACTCCTCATCAATAGTTGAGTTTTTATTTCTTATCACTTCTGTCACAAGTTTCTATAAACTTGGTGGCTTCAAACCACACAAACTTCTTATCTTACAGTTCTGAGATCAGAAGTGCATTGAATAAAAGCAGGAAATCAACAGGAGAATGTTCTTGCCTATTCTACGTTCTACTGGCTGCTCGCATTGCTTGATCTGTGGCCCATTTCCATCTTCAAAGCCAGCAATGGCTAGTAATCTTTCTCATGTTCCATCACTGACACGTTTTCTGCTTCCAGCTTTTACTTCCAAGGATGTTTGTGATTCTGTCAACTCAAATAATCAAGGAAAAATGTCCCCATTAAAAGTCAGCTGCTTAGCAACCTTGATTCCCCCTCTTGCCGTGTAACACAACATATCCATGGATTCCGGAGATCAGGACTTGGACATCTTTGGGAATATTATCATTCTGTCTGTCATATCGAGGAAAGATGAAAAGAAAAAAATCTGCCCCCCTCTCTTTTGTGTCCTGTTTCCTTGTAACACTTAAAAAAAAAGTCCTAAAATATGTTGAAACTAGTTCACAGTCTTCAGAAGTAGCACACCAACATTTTTCTCTCAAATGACTTCAGGGCGCAAGTCCCTGTGCTAGGAACTATGGGAGGAACAAAGGAGAGTTTACACACTCTCTGAGTGCATGAGACAGACATGCACAGACGACACAGCAGGGCAGGACTTGATAAATGTCACGGGCTGCTCTAGCCAATTGGTGCCTCGGGAATTCAGAAGAGGGAGCGTCGCTCTGAATCCTATTGACTGAACGTTTCCCCTCCCGACCTACAGTCACTCCTACCAGCGGAGCATTTCAATAAGGCTTCGTGGGAGCAAATTTTCTCCATTATTTTTTATTGCAGCAGGTATCCTCCGGCACGGGGGAGTGGGGAGGAGGAAGGAAAGAACAAATGCCAAGTATCGGTGCAAGCTGGCCCCAGACAGCTATAACTTACACGAGCCTCCCTTGATATTAACTAACGCTGGAGAGATTTCTTCCCTCCCTTCTAAAGTAGCCAGTTCCTTCAGACAGGCGACAAGAGTCGGCTGCCATCCGAGAGGGCTGTTCCTCGGCACAGCAGCCATGGGAAACAAAGAGAGAGGATCACTTCCTGAAAGGAAAGGTGGGAAAGGAGAAACCCGTGAGCATTTTCAGACCTGACTATTGGAAAGCAGTAAGCAGCTATCAATAGTTTCTATCCCAAACGCTTTGGGGGGGCTTTTCAGCTGCCTTTATTGTTGAGTATCTTCTGGGACTTGCTGTGGTTGGTGAGGAGATATTTGAAGAGGGGATGGAGTGAATAGAAGTGTCTTTGGGGGTAGCTCCTGTAACCATTCTACAATGGAGTCTTTGGAACTTGCTTCTTGTTGGAGACAGGGTGTAAGCTGACAAGGTCCTTGCATTCGAGGGGGCTAGCAGGGCTGGCCCTCTACCCATACAGTTTTCCCAGACTTGTTTGGATGGCTACTATCAGTAGAATGAGAGCAACCTTTCATGGCTTGCCAAGAAGTCTGTAACTATTTACTGAGATTTGCTATACCAAGAATTTGTCCTTCTGCTCTGTCCCTTAGAGATTAAGAGGAACAAAGAATACATTCTTCTTGACAGAGTGTTTTGTGTATAAAAAGCATTGCGCAGTTAATAAACTTGCTACAGTGGGTCAATGGCTACCCGTAGTCCTCCTGACCCCACTTTCCTGTCTTTCTTTCTTTTCTCAATTCCCACCTCCCTACCTCAGCCCGGTTCAACCCGTCAGGCTGGCCCTGGCAGCTCTGTTCCCTCTTTCTTTGTAGAACAGTAGTCCTAGCAATACCAGAAGAGGCCTAAGGTCACTGTTGTGCTTTACTGATGTAGTGGCGGGAGCAAGGACGTGCCTTGCTCCGAAACCTGCTCTTCTTGGACAGGTCTCTGCAGGAAGACCTTGCCCAGTGTAACAGGATGCATGAATGCTCCTCTTCCTTAATCTACCCAAAGTAACACCCCCTGGGAGTGAAAGTATGAAAACAAGCAGGCATTTCAACCCTCCTAACAAACACCATATGGATGTACACATGTGGCTTTAGTTCAACATTAAAGATATTTTACACTGTGTATATTTTAAATGATATATTTTTATTGATTTCAGAGAGAAAAGGAGAAGGAGAGTTAGCATCAATGATGAGAGAGAGAATCATCGATCGGCTGCCTCTTGCACACACCCTACTGGGGATTGAGCCCGCAACTCTGGCATGTGCCCTTGACTGGAATCGAACCCAGGACCCTCCAGTCCACAGGTTGACGCTCTAACCGCTGAACAAAACCATCTAGGGCTACACCATATCAGTGTAATATGAAAATATAGTGAATTTTGAAAATGTGACCATTGGACAGCAGAAATTCTCTTTCATCCAAAGTGCTTCCTCAGTGTGAGAATTTTCCCGGTCCTAGTAAACACACTGCCAAAGTTTGAAAAGGCATTCTTCAAGACCTGACCTCTGGCACTGCTGAGGGGAGTCAATACGAACAAAGCGAGCAGAAGAGGCAGTCTCAGGACTGGCCCCCTTCCTAGTGAATGAATGGCCAAGGCCAAAGGGCTGCCCTGATGAACGCCTGCGGTCCAGAGGGAGAGCCCGCTTGTAGGTCTGCTGGAAAATGCAGTCAGCTGCGGGTCAGATTGCTGTTCCCATGGCTGCCTTTGAATCTTCTGTGACTTCTTCCCATGAAACTCCCCCAGAGATGCTGGAAGCCAAAAATCTATTTCCTTCATTATTCAGAATGGCAATGACCTGGATGAAGGAAGTCAGCTGCATTACCCATAACCACAGAGGTACTGATTTTCCTTTCTGCCACTAGCAGTGCTGTCTGCATTTGGAAATGTCCTACTCATCCCTCAAAATCCAACTCAAGTACTATCTCTGTGGAACTGCCCTGTTTCGGTCTTCTCACATAGAATTTCATGTACTGTATAATGAAATCCCACTGCTTACAAACAAATAGTATTGGTAATGTATCTGTTTATATTTCTTTCTTTCTTTTCACTAGACCATCATATACTTCTTGAAGACAGGGACTATCTCCTTATCATTTTTATATATCCCATGCCTGTTACCCTCTCACACTGCCTCCTGCATAGTAGATATAGAATTAATGCTTATGGAATATATATGAATGGATGAACAAATGAGTTAATTTATTGTCAGAGAAGAGTAGTGATTGGTAAGTGGTTGACAACACTTCTTTTTTCTAATACTGCCGGCCAAAATTACATGCAAATGACGACAGTGTATACACGTTTACATTTGTATAATGACCAAAGTTAGAATAACAAACAACAGGAGGCTGTTTATAAATCCGGTTAGAATTCCTGAGGCTTCCATATCCATCATAAAACACTGTGTGGAAACGCTTTAATGAGCTTCGAGATTTGGTGTAATATTCCCCAAGCTTTGCAGCCTCCAATGGGTAACTCCTTGTAGGTTACAAATGTCACGGGTGTATAAGCCACCGAAGGGCAGTTGGAGGATAGATAAGTGATGGAGGTAGGAATGTAATTCTATAAAACCAGCTGAGCTGTGGGTATGGTACCAGTTTCTTATGCTCAATATATTTTCTGTGCTATAAAAGGCTAAGCACTCTAACTGGATCAAGTGGAAAAAATAACACTGAGAAGAAAGAGTTATTTTTCTCTTTTTAATTTATTTAGAAATTGCTGGGTTTTGATGTCATCCTAGCCTTTATCCAACGGTGGGATTTTAATAACACCTGAAAAAACACAACATAATTTATGTCTTCTTTTTTTATTTTTCTCGCATCGGTGCAGCTATAGTGTTCCAGTTGGTTGCGTATATAGCACAGTAACACAGGTAGGTGCACACCGCTCCGGTCCTACTTTAGGCCGTAACAGTTAAAAGCCAGGCTGGAGCCCAGAGGCACTGCACCCAAGACTTTTGCATTGTGTCTTTGCATATGAGCTTTGATATCTTCAAACTGCATTTCATAAACGGTAGATTTCTAGAAAAAAAAAATAGAGAATTTTGTTGTTCTAAAGCTTCTTATAAATTTTATAGACGTTCTTTTACTACAGGGGAAAACAGACTGAGCTGGAGAGGTCCCAGGGAAGGAACAGGGACGTTCTGTTGTCGGAGGGTGTTGTGGGGAAGAGGGGGTGGATAGAAATTTCCCCAAGGCTTATGGATGCATAAACGACATAGGACCTGAAAGCATTAGGAGAAGAATGTCACTTTAAAACAATCCAGGGCGAGCCTTGCTTTGTCCCATTTCTCATGATTATAGGCTGGGAACCTGGAACAAGATGTCAGAATTTAATACCCGAGTTAGTTTATGAAAAGTACTAAGCGGCAGACTATTGCATTACTTTAACCTTTTTTTAATATTCTGGAAGGTAATTGTCCACACCAGCTCCCCCTTCCGGCTTAATGAGGTGGCGAACAGCCCACAATAGAAAAATGACAGCCTCAATCAAATGATGTGAAGGGAGAGAAAGAATGAAAAAGAACGAAAGAGAAAGAGAAAAAAAAAAGAGGAAGGAAGTAGAAAAGCCCACGGGAAGGTCTGAAGTTATACAGGTTTTTATTATCTCCCATTCTGTTGTCTCCTCGTGATGGATTGCAAAAAGCATCAGAAAAGGCACAACATGAATCTGCTCTCAGGACAATGATTGTAATCAAAAATAAGGAAATGGTACCGGCACAAGCCATTCTCCTTGCAGTTTAAAGATTATAAATCCCTTATTCATCTGTTATGATCCAGGGCCTACTTGTGGTTTTTATGGTTCTTTTTTTTTACGCTCGGAATTTTAAAACTGTGATGGAAAGGGGCTACAGCTGTTCGCTTTCGGAGTGGGATGTTTAATCCCCGCTCGGAGCGTTGCGCCCCGGTCTCCCCTCCCTCTGCCCATCTGCAGCCTGAGCCAGCGCCTGGCACACGCGGCCTCTCCCCCTCCGAGGGATGAAACACAGCACCAGCCACTCCGAGGAGCGCTTGCCAAGGGGCTGCTCTTTCTCCGAGAACCAAACCATTCTCATAACCACGATGCAATTTCCAGTGGTAGGGGGAGATGCCGTAGCTTTGGACAGGAAGACTTGGGATTTTTACCTGCAATGTATCTCTTTTTGTAGGAGTATGACCTTCCATCTCTGAGCCTTCGTTTGCTCATCCGGAGAAGGATTGCGCCGCCTGCCATGGGAGACTGTGTGTGCGAGATCAAAGGAGCTAAGTGTTGGCAACTAAGACCAGCTCTTCCAGTGTCGAGTGTTGTCAAGTGCTGACAGCCGGCAGTGAGGTGGAAAGCCAACAGGGAGAGGCTAGCAGTGGTGATCTGTGGCCTTGTCAGTTTCCTAAGTGCATGGTAAAGCACTTGGGTGTTCCCTGCGTATGAGAGACTTAGCCAGGCCCTTGGGAGAGCCAGGCCCTTGGGAGAACTAGTCCTTCTAGGACAGTGGTCGGCAAACTCATTAGTCAACTCAGCCAAATATCAACAGTACGATTGACATTTCTTTTTTCTCTCTCATTTTTTTTGTTTGAAGGATTACAAATAGTAGCACATATGTCTCTTTTTTTTCTCCTTAACCTCCCCACAACCTCCCCAAACACCCCCCCCCCCGCCCCGCCATATGCCTTCACCTCCCCTGCTCCCTCCCATGTCTTGTACAGAAATTTCTTTTGAGAGCCACATTTTTTAAACTTAAACTTCTTCTAACGCCACTTCTTCAAGATAGACTCGCCCATGCTGTGGTATTTTGTGGGAGAGCCACGCGCAAGGGGCCAAAGACCTGCATGTGGCTCACAAGCCACAGTTTGCCGACCACTGTTCTAGGCCATTGGGAGACAGTGGGTCTAAGAGAACGGATTTCCTTAGCTGTGTCCCAGGGAACAATGAAAGTGATGTGCTTTCCAAGGGCCTCAGCTTATACTCTGGAAGAAACTTGTTTGTTGAGTATTTTGTTCCCACATACATTTTTTCTTTCTTTTTTCTTTTTTTAAACTGAAATTCCTCAGAGAAGATTAAGATAAATATTCACAACATTTCCCCCCGCCCCCAATATCTACAAGTGCAATGTATGCAGCTCTATGCATATTATCTCAATGCTTCTCAATGGGAAATGTTCTCTACTCATCACCATTAGTGTTTTGAAAACTTGATCATTGACACTAACTCACCACAGTATCCTCTTCCTATTCTTTGTGGAGCCCACTTTTGTCTGGAGTGACCATCCTTTAAACGTGACTATATTTTAGCTTTCTGGAGCACCATCTCCTGGCCTGTACCCTGTGGCAAGAAATTTATGTTTAGGGCGGTGCTGTGATGTCACAATCCTTGCTTTCTAGTCCCGCATTGCTCCTTCCCTTGCAGTCCTGCCTTCCTCCCTAAGCCAGGTGGTCTCTCTATGTGTGTGGAGCTTCTCACTTCCCATGCTCACCGCTGACCAAGACCCAGCACTCTTAAAAAAAAAAAAAAAAAAAAAAAAAAAAATATATATATATATATATATATATATATATATATATATATATATATATATAATTGATTTTTCACAGAGAGGAAGGGAGAGATATAGAAAGAAAAATGTCCATGAGAGAGAAACATCGACCAGCTGCCTCTTGCACACCTGGGGGTGTGCCCGCAACTCAAGGTACATGCTCTTGACCGGAATCGAACCTGGGACCTTTCAGTCCGCAGACCAACGCTCTATCCACTGAGCCAAACCGGTTTCGGCAAGACCCAGCACTCTTCACTGTGGGCGTCTTAGAGTCCTGAAACTTCCCCAGTTGGGGAGCACATTTTATTCTGTGCCTATCTTGGTTTTGAATCTTCTAATTTTATTCACTTCAGTGTTTCACTTCTAATTTCTATGGAGGCAAAAATAGTTTTATGCCTGCCTTTTACCAGGTGGTCTTGTGATTTTAAAGAATCTCCACACATTAAAATTCCATTTTTATGTAATATCATTTTAATAGAAATGCTCATTTTATGGAGGGAAAATGACTGATAAAAATTTGAGTGATTCTTAGAAGCCTCTTATACCCTTTTTATTGCCTTTTGATGAGGCTTAATTCATTAATAAAGGAGGATGAGTTGGAACGGTGACATGTTTCGTCTCCTATTATTATTCAACAAAAGGGAGTATTTTTTTCAGTGAAAATTATGGAGCCAATTTCTAATTTTGCTTTTCTGAAAAATACTTTAAAAAATGGAATGACCTTGGAATCAATTCAAAATTGATTTTAGTTCATTTACTCTTATAATAGTCCCAGGGAGGTAAGATTTATTATTATTATTATTATTATTATTATTATTATTATTATTTCTATTTTACAGACGGGTGAATGACATTCAGAGAGAAAATGTGGGTTGCCTTTGATCACAGCAACTTCATTTCTAGGAACTAGGCTAAAAACCAATTGTGCTAAATTTTAAACTCAATTGCTAAACATCTTCCTTCACTTTTACCATCCTATTTTTCTTCTTTTCTATAAATATTTCCAGAAAATTCACATTCAAAGAGGAAGGGAGAGGAAGAGAGGAACATCAATGATGAGAGAGAATCATTGATTGGCTGCTTTTTGCATGCCGTCTACTGGGGATGGAGCCACATCCCCAGGCATATGTCCTGACTGGGAATCAAACTGTGACCTGGTTCAAAGGTTAATGCTCAACCACTGAGCCACACTAGGTGGCATAAGTGACATTTTTCCTCTTTTCTTTTTTTTCGTTTAATCCACCCCAGCCCCACCCCCAAAACAGCTGTCAGCATGCTCTTTATCTCTGATTCTGTCTCTATTTTTAAATATATATATATTTTATTGATTTTTTACAGAGAGGAAGGGAAAGGGATAGTTAGAAACATTGATGAGAGAGAAACATAGATCAGCTGCTTCCTGCACACTCCCTGCTTGGTATGTGCATGCAACCAAGGTACATACCCTTGACTGGAATCAAACCTGGGACCCTTGAGTTCGCAGGCCAACGCTCTATCCACTGAGCCAAACCAGGTAGGGCTGATTCTGTCTCTATTTTGAGCTGAGGCTCTGAAGGCTGAGTAGAGAAGAAGGGTAAGGGTGTAGGGAAGAGTGAGAATAAGTTAAGGAAGGCAGGGGATTGTCAGGGTGTGATATCATACCAAGTATCACCTAAAAAATGGGGTAGTCCGGGATAGGACTACTCACGGATGGACAGGAAATTTAGCAAGACTGGGTCTTGAAGTCTCAGTGCATCCTAAGTGGTCTGGCCTGATCTGCAGAAATGGGTGCTGCTGATGCTGTGAAAAGCAGGGCAGTGACTGATAGTTGTGGGATTCTGAAAGATTGCTCTGGTCACAGTGTGGCTGAAGGTTTAGAGGGAAGAGAAACTGGGAGAATGAGGTCCCTCGGGAATAATTACAACTCATTGAGGACGATGTAAAGCTTGAGCTAAGGCAGTGACCATAGGAATCAGTGGGGTGAACGCATTTGAGATTTTGAGATAGACTAGAGAAAAGAAAAGACTCCTCATTGCAAAGTATAAGGGAGAAGGCAAGTTTCTATTTTACAAAGATCTAGAATCCTGGAAAAACACAACATATTTAATTTATAATTGTAATTATGTGAAACAGAGCTCATTAAATACCTCAAATAATTGGTTTTTCTTTGCTGAATGTTTGTGAGGAACGCAAATGGCAAGAAAACAAGCTGAAGCTGAGTATAATTTTCTTTTCAACGAAGCAATTCCTACATACTCCCTCCCCCCCATCAGCTCAATTTCTTACATGTTCTGTGCCACATGGCTGCCTCCTCTTCCCTCTGAATATCTCCTTCTGGTCGTCCTGCACTCACACACACTGGCAGCCGAGGCCCCTCCTCCCTTCCTGCCCTTGCAGAGGGACAGTTCACCACTGGCTGCAGCCCTGTCCTCTGCTATCATGTCTTTCACTCTCATCTCTCAGAGGGAGGGCACTGAGATTTTATTCAAGTGTCTTATATGTACCATACACTGTACGGACAATTAACACACATGATCAACTTAAGGCTCCCCATACCCAATTGAGGATTATTGTTATTGCTTCATAGATGAGGAGACTGAGACCCAGTTCACAATGAAAACGCCAATGCTTTTTATATTAATTCACATTACTGTCCTGTGTCTTTTTTACATCCTCGCATACAGTTGGGTGCTCTCAGTAGATGTTTAATTGAAATGTACAGAGGTAGATCTTCTCAACAACAGATAGCTTTCTGTCACGCTTGCTGGTGGATAGGGAGTCCCTTGTCCCTGGAATACATGAATAGCATTGTGTTTTGGTTTTATTCTGAGTTAAATGCAGTATTGTGAGTTAGCACAGGACTTCCACTTTGCTGCCACTTACATTTTTATGGGCTAATGTGACTCAAGGGACTAACAGTGGTTACAGATGTAACTAGCATGCCCGTGGCTTCTCCTGTGGTAGTGTACCAATAAGATCACAAATCTCAGTTTTTAAAAAAATATATTTTATTGATTTTTTACAGAGAGAGAGAGAGAGAGAGAGAGAGAGAGAGAGAGAGAGAGGGAGAAAGAGAGCTAGAAACATCGATGATGAGAGAAACATCGACCAGCTGCCTCCTGCACAACCCCTACTGGGGGGTGTGCCTGCAACCAATGTACATGCCCTTGACAGGAATTGAACGTGGGACCTTTCAGTTCACAGACTGATGCTCTATCCACTGAGCCAAACTGGTTTCGGCCTCAGTGTTTTTTTTTTGTTTTTGTTTTTGTTTTGTTTTGTTTTGTTTTTTTGAGTGTCTACCTTCCTATTAGCAGGACATTTAGTCTTTCCTAGGGTCCTTCTCTCTGAGTATCCCCAGAGCCCCTGTTGTGCAATGTGGGTCCCTTTGTGGTCACCATCTGAACTGAATCAAGGCAAATCCCACAGCTCTAGGGGCTAAAAAAGCTCTTTTTTTTTTTTTTTTTTTTTTAAAGGAAACTTAAAGCAAAGTTCAGCAAGGCGTGGTGGACATAATGTCCGCAGAAAGGTGTGCTGGGAGCAGAATACTGCTCTGAACGCAGCAGGAGATGTATGTTTCAGGAAAGCACCTGCCTCCTTGTTGATTGGTCATCTTATAGAGCAAGCAAGAGAGCAAACTCCTCCAGGGAGATATGAACAGACTCCAGGGATTGCATAGTCAATCGTGTGGGAAAGCCAATTGCCTGGCCTCTGGGGTCCTTGGGGTCCATGGTAACTTACAGTCAGGGTCAGAAGGCCAAGTTCCTGTTAGCTCTGCCTGCCAGAGAGAAGGGAGAGCTCCCAGGGCCTGCTGATGTGTTTCCAGGCCAGTGCTGCTGAACAGAAATATAATGCAAACCACAAATGGAGTGTTGAGTGTTTTAATAAGTACAGTAAAAAGGTAACAAGAAACAGGTGAAATGAATTTTTTAACAATGTATTTTCTTTGAAAGACTATATTTAAAATATAATTTTGACGTAATCAATTTAAAAATTGTTATTGAGCCGATACCGGTTTGGCTCAGTGGATAGAGCGTCGGCCTGCGGACTGAGAGGTCCCGGGTTTGATTCCCGTCAAGGGCATGTACCTTGGTTGCGGGCACATTCCCAGTGAGGGGTGTGCAGGAGGCAGCTGGTCGATGTTCTTCTCTCATCAATGTTTCTAGCTCTCTATCCCTCTCCCTTTCTCTCTGTAAAAAAATCAATAAAATATATTAAAAAATAAAAAATAAAAATTGTTATTGAAACATTTTACATTAAAAAATACTCTTTACATTATCTCTCAATTTGGGGTAGTAAATTTTCTTTGGAAATACTTGATTTATACTTAAATATCATAAAAATTGTACTTAAAAAGTAGGTTTTCATAGCTGAGTTTTCCAAATATACTTTAAAGTTTTCCAATAACTGAATTGAATATCAGTTTTTAAATTTAACTTAAAAAGTTAAGTTAAAAATTTAAAGTTTAAATTAATTTAGGTCTTTGGTTGTCCTAGGCATATTTTGGCGGCTCAATAGTCCTACCTGAATGGTGGCTACTGTATTGGACACAGAAGTGACATCCAGGAGTAATTTTTGGGTAATCCCAAGAACGTATAAAGCTAATGTTATCTGAGACCCACAAGGTCTTAAAAACAGGAATACAATGATGAAACGCAGAGAGTCAGTACCAACTCCCAACACTGGATTTGAATGTCAGCTTTCCTACTTTCTAGTTATGAGAAGCTACTTTACCTCCTGGGCCTCCAGTTATCTATAAAAGGAGTTATATTTCCCTTCTCAGCTTTGTAGCAAGGACTAAATAAACCAATGCTTAGCTTATAATGAGTTGTCATTAAAGATAAGGTGTTGCCTGGTTGGTGAGGCTCAGTGCTTGAGAATCGACCCATGAATCGGGAGGTCACAGTTTGATTTTCCTTCTAGGTAGATGCCCAGCTGTGGGTTCGATCCCCAGAAGTGGGCGAACAGGAGGCAACCAATCAATGATTCTCTTTCAACATTGATGTTTCTATCCCTCTCTCCCTCTCCAGAGCTTCCTTTCTCTGAAATCAATAAAAAAAAAAACACCCCCATATACATAAAAAAAGTAAGGTGTTTTCACCTCAGAATTTAAAAACTATTTCATATTTCAGTATCTTATTTTCTCCTTACCGGAACCTCCTTAGGTAGGGGAAGAAGTATTATCCCATTTTACAAAAGAGCTAGGACTTAAACTCAAGTCTTCAAAATCTAAGCTCATTTTGCTTTCCATTTTATGCTTACCATCATCATAAACGAACTTGAATCGAACAGTACTTGTGAGAGGTCTTGTTCTTAGGGCTTTACATTGACTACGCCAGTTTTCCCCTTCCGGTTCTAAGGAAGCAGGGCCTGCCACAGCTGCTTACCACTGTAAACCTGCTGTGCAAGGCTCAGAGAAAAGGCTGGCTTGCTATCAGTATCAGAGATGCAATCTCGCCATTGCTCATTAAATATTTGCCTTTCCACTTGCCCAAACATTTATTTAAAAAGAAAGGGAAAGTCTTGATTATTAATGCATATGAGTTTTGCACATTGCCTTGGCTAGATGGATCACACAAAAAGAGCATATCAAATATTTAGTTTTCAAGTTCCCATACCATTCACTAAAGAAGGTATGTGGAGAGTGATTTTGAGTTCTAATTATCTCACGCTGACTGTTTCTGGCTTCTTTTCTTTAAGGCACAAGCAGAATATGCTTATATTGGTAACTTTTGGGATGTGTTTTTCAGTCTGTTTTCTGATTTTTCCTACCTTTGATGGCTTGTCAAAAAACAGGTGCCAGCCCCCAGGTGTCATTACATTCCATCTTGACAATCTGTTACTTGTCAAGGCAGTACAATAGTCCATTGTATCCACGTTCCAGGAGCCCAGGGAACTGCTGAGGGGATCAGGCAACTTGTGAAATATCTGATTGAACTTGGACTCCATCACACTATCTCAATGAATCAAGCCACTGTAAATCAAAGGTTTGTTCTGCCAGTGGTCTCTCAACTTTCAATACATTTTGATTTAGGGGACTTTGGTCTGTGATCATCTCGTATTTTATGAGATGATATCCCATGTGTACAGGGAAAGAATGAAAAAAAAAAAACAAACAACCAGAGGAGAAAGTTATGAGGAACAAAAGCAAGGGGGATAGAAACAAACCGAATATAGTATCATGTTATTTATAAAGGCAGATAAAACACCCTAATTGGTGTTCTGTATAATAGTTACTTAAGTGACCTTTTGGGCTGCATGTCCCGGGATGTTTGGAGGAGGTGGTCATAAAAATTTTATGCCATAAATAATTCTTTAAAAAATATATTTTATTGTGTGTTTTTTTTTTTTACAGAGAAGAAGGGAGAAGGATAGTTAGAAACATTGATGGAAAAGAAACATTAATCAGCTGCCTCTTGCACCCCCCCTAACTGGGGATGTGCCCGAAACTAAGGTACATGCCCTTGACTGGAATTGTACCCATGACCCTTGAGTCCGCAGGCTGATGCTCTATCCACTGAGCCAAACCACTTAGGGCTATGCCATAAATAATTCTGTAAACAAATGTTTCTCCTGGCCTCTACCTATGTAATATTAATTATCTGTGATGCAAGAATCAGAATCTATATATATAAAAGGCTAATTGATTGTCCGACTGTTTGATCAGCTGATTGGCCAGTAGGTATGATGCCCACTGACCACCAGGGGGCAGATGCTCAACTCAGGAGCTGCCCAGGGACAGCAACTGTCCCCCTCTGGGACCCCTTGGGGGATGTTGGAGAGCCAGTTTCTGCCTGATCCCTGCAGGCCAGTCCAGGAGACCCCACTTGCCAGAGGGACCCCTCTCACTCCCAAGATGCCCTTTGAGTCACTGCACCGCCTCAGATGTGGCTGACTAGGGAGGGGCCACAGGAGGTTGGCCATAGGGCATGTCCAGTCCGTCTCACCCAGTCCCATCCCCCTGCCCACTTTCTAATTAATTTCCTTTCAATGGAAATTAATCTGTGCACTAGGCCACTAATATATATTAAGAAAAGCTCATATGAATTGGTATTTTGCTACAATGTGGTAATAAATAAGAATATTTTAAAAGATTTTTTTCTAATTATCAAGGAACATATACTTATGGCATAATATTAAGAAATAGATAATAAAATCACCCATAACCGTCTCCACTAAAGATAATCCATTCTTAATATCTTATTGTATTCCCTTCTAGCCTTTTATATGCATATATTTTAAAACTTAGTTATAATTGTGCTGTATATAATTTTATATCTTTTTCTTTTAACATCATAAAATTTTTATGTTATTAAGTTAAGCATTGGTTAGAGATTGTCATAAGTCATTTAGTCTATTACCTATGTTGGAAAATTTTGGTTGAGTTCATTTTATTTTTCTATTTAAAATAACGTGGTGCTGAGTACCTTTTAATTTTATTTTTTAGTACATATTTGATTATTTCTTTAGCATAGTTTCCCCAAAGTAAAATTATTGGGTAAAATATATGAACACTTTTAGGGCTCATAACTAACAACAGATTGCTTTCTAGACTTAAAAAAATTTATTTCATTTTCTGTCCCATAAGATGCATAGAAAATTTTTTTACAGAAACATACTGCCATGTAAATACCAAGGTACATGTGGCTCTCTTCAGAGGAGTCACCTCAGTAAGCTGTATTTGTTTTGTTGCAGTTGCCTTTGTGTGTGTCTTTACTTCAGAGATACACATGATCCTGGACACAGAATAGCATTTATTCAGGTGAGCATTTGCTCTAGTCACCAATTTGAGTTTTGAGAACTTTCTGGCTGTTTTTTAAAATTACATAATCTGATCTCAAAGAATAAGGATGTGCCACCTTTGCAAATATACCAAAGTATGAATTTGCAGCTCTGAGACTATATCTTGCCTTTGCTATTATATTTGCTGCTTCTTCTTCATAGATCCTGCCCCTGCTGACTGCTGTTGTGACCATCAAAGAAAGGCCACAGAAAGGCCAGCTGTGAAAGAGGAGGAGGGGGGCAGGGTGGTGTATGCCAGCTAGAGCCTCTTCTCCCAGCAGTTTCCAAGTTATTGTGGTCACTTGACTAATTTGATGCAGAGAACAAATTTAGACTTGCACATTGGGGATTAGCATAGTATTCATGATAAGGTAATTTCATTAAAATATACAATTTGTTTTTTTTCTATTGAGTGTGTTATAAAGGACTTGATGAGAGAGAGAGAGAGAGAGAGAGAGAGAGAGAGAGAGAGAGAGAGAGAGAACGAGAACAATGAGGCAAGATGTTAATAATCAGGGAAATTTTTATGAAGGGCATATGTATTACATTGTAGTATTCTTGCCACTTTTCCATGGATTTGAAGAGTTGGGGAGGTAAAATAATTTTTCTTCTATCCTTTAGGAATGTATGTGTCTGAGACACCCCTGTAACGGAGGGTATCTTTCATATGGGAGATTTATTTTCAGCTTTAAGAGGAAGGAAAAAAGATCAGCCTGTTCTTCTTGCCTAGACTGTTTCTCAAGTAATTTTAATTAAAAAAAATAATCAACATGCCAAATATGGCATATTTTAGGATGACATATTCTGAACCTCTACACATGCCAGCAAACACCACCAAAATGCCCCGAAGAATGCTCAGGAATGACTGAGAATGATCAAATGCCTGGCATTTAGGCAGACATGGATCAGAACATATTATTGTCGCAGGGTAATGGGTGGCCTCCTTTGGGATCCCTCCTTTGGGAAGGCAGGGCTTCTGAATTTGAACTATTTCTTACAGAAGAAATACATATTGGCAGTCCCTCAATACACATTTTATAAACAGACTTTATCAGCCCAATGTAGACAACTTGGGAAGACTCTGTTTATATAGTTTGAAAGCCAAGGTGTCCCTAGCATTTGAGATCAGCAGAGCTCTGTGCCCCTCCAGATGTGTCAGCCAATGATGGAAGGATATAGGAAGCAGTGGAAGACAAAGGAAGTGAGATTACAGAAGCTGTCTGATCATAAAGTGTATATCACTTCTTCTTTTCAGCCAACATGCCTTTCTTTTGTTGCACTTAGTGTTTCAAAAATACTACAGAATAAAATCCCACATACCTTCAAGACAATGGCAGAAAAAAGAGCTGACATCCTATTATTACTGAACTTTTAATTTTTTTGTGTGCATAAACCTTTGTGGAAATGATATTTGGATATATTCGTTTGGACCCAAACCTAATAGTAGCTACATCATCAGTTTCTAAGTCAGGTTAATTTTGAGCTGACAGGAAAATATTTTCCAATATGGGAAAGAAGCAATTCTCAAACTTTAACATGAATATAAATCACCCAGAGATCTCATTAAAAATACAGTAGATCTGGGGATGAGATTAAAATTCTGCATTTCTCACTAATTCCCAAGTGATGCTGATGTAGCTGGACCACATTTCAAACAGCAAGAGGAGGTCAGAACAAGTCTTGGAGTCAAGCAAGTTCTTTACCTTCTTTCTGCAATTGCAAAATGGAGAAAATGCATACATGATGAAATTCTTGAGAGGCTGATATAAAATAACCATTCTGAAAGCACTTTGTAAACTTTCCTTTCCCTAATATTGATTTTTCCTAATACCATATTGCTTTATTAATCATTTGCAGACAATCTTATATAATAAAAGCCTAATATGCTAAATGTCCAGTCATCTGGTAGTCTGTTCAACCAATCAAAGCATAATATGCTAATAACTAGAGGCCCATTGTATGAAGATTCATGAAATAGGCCTTCCTTCCCCTGGCTGCTTGCACCGGTTTTTTTTTCTAGTACCCAGGAACCAGGCCTTTGCTCTGGCTGCCACCTTCCATCTTCACTTTGGCCAGAGCCTTCAGTCTTTGCTCTAGCCGGAGAGCCGCTCCTGTGGCTCCTTCTACAACCACCCTTCCCCTTAAAGCAGGTGTCCCACCCTGCCTGGCTGCTCCACACCTGCATACATACTCCCCAGAGGCTAGGAGTGGCTGATGGGCAGGGCCACCATCATCTTTGTTGGGTTAATTTGCATACTCACACCTCACTGGCTGGTGGGCATTGTGAAGTGATGTTCAATTTGCATATTTCTCTTTTATTAGTGTAGATATGCTAAGACTGCTCAACTGCTCTCTGTGATGTGCACTGACCACCATGGGGCAGATACTCCAACTGGTAGATTAGTTTGCTGCTGGGGTCTGGCTGATCAGGACTGAGCAAAATGGGCCAGATACTCCCTGAAGTCCTCCCTCAGTCTGTCCCTGGCTGGCCAACCTCCCATGTCCCTTTCTGGCCCTGATTATGCACCAGAGGGGTCCTTTAGCCTAGCATGTACCCTTTCACAATCCAGGACCCTTCAGGAGATGTTGGACAGCTGGTTTCAGCCCAATCCTACAGGTCAGGCAGAGGGACCCGATTGGTGCATGAATTTGTGCACCGGGCCTATAGTTTAAAAATAAACAAGGGCCCTAGCTGGTTTGGTTTAGTGGACAAGATGTTGGCCTGTGGACTGAAGGGTCCCAGGTTTGATTCTGATCAAGGGCACATGGCTGGGTTGCTGGCTCAAGTCTCAGTAGAAGAGAGCAGGAGGCAGCTGATCAATGATTCCCTCTCTTCATTGATGTTTCTATCTCTTGCTCCCTCTTCCTTCTTCTCTGAAATAAATTAAAATATAAAAAATACTAAATAAACATAAGGGATGGGAGACCAGGTGCAGTAAATTTTGCAGTATTCTTGCTCCTTAAGGAGCTTGAAACTAATGTGGAAACCACAAGCAAAATTCATTCCTATGGACATTCCTATTGCACCTATTAAGAATTCTAAAGATTTGATATATTTTTTGAAGATCTACGAATGTTGATTAATTGTGTTCCCCCTTCCCTATAAACAAACAGGCAGTGCTAAGATTCCAACCCAATTAAAAAACAAAACAAAACACCTGTTACTCACAGAACATAAAAATCCTTTTGTAAAATAAAATTGTAAAACTAAAGTTACAATTCAAATCTGATAAGCTTCATTTCCTAGAGACATTCTGAGGATTTTTTAAAATAATGGGAAATTCCTGGGCAATGATCAGAAGTAATAACAGCCTCAATGGTCAGATAGGAGGCTTAGCCATTCACTAGACTCCCAGATTTGGCTAGATAAAAGTAGCCATACAAAGAAATGATTTTTCCAGTATGTATGAGAACAGAACTGAGAAGCCAAGCTGGTATGAGTTTAGAAATAAAAAGAAGCTTTTAAAAATTCTAATGCCTTTAACTGAGTACAAGGGTATTAATAACTAACCTGAGGGAAGCTGGTGGCAATGATGGTATTCTCTGGGTGGAACTGAATAGAAAAGAGGAGACTATTTGATAAAGGTAAGATTAAGCAAATTTTCCCCAGGGGAACCAAGATCCTATTTTATTCCAAGATTTTAAAATATTTATATCTTGCATAATTATGATCATACAAACCTAAAATATATTAAGACTAAATTATTGATTCTTTTACAATTGTATAAAGAATCATTCAACACTAAGTATTTTATTACTTTACTTTTCATATTGTTTATTACCAATGCACTTTGAGACTGTTCATTTTTCCTCCAATACCTTTAAAAATTATGTTTTCTTATTTATTCCTCTGTATCTGACTTTCTCCTTCTCACTCTCTTCAAACCCCTTTTTGATGTCAGCTGAGGTCTTGAGTGATGGTTATTGGCTCACTACCTTGTAAAATATGTGCATGGTGTTGAGTCATTTAAGGGGAGGAAATATAAAGAATACAGAGAACAGAACCAAGATTTTAGTGAGATAATTTAACAGATAGCATCAGCTATACTACATATGACTATTTCTATAAGAATCAAGAAAGTCTATAATCAGTTTTTTTTTCATTTTTTATTAAGGTATTATATGTGTACATATTTTACCATTGCCACCTCGCCCATAATTAGTTTTATAATTTTAAAAAATTGCATTTATATTCTCTGTCCACAGATCTCCACATCTTAATAACTGCACATGACTGTGTGCATACACTGTAAGCACACTTAGGTAGTCCTGGTATACCTTAGTAAATTTAAAAAATATATTTTTACTGATTTTAGAGAGGAAGGGAGAGGGAGAGAGAGAGAGAAATAACAGTGATGAGAGATAATCATTGATTAGCTCCCTTCTGCATGCCTCCTACCAGGGCATGTGTCCTGACCGGGAATTGCACTGTGACCTCCTAGATCACTGGTAGATGCTCAGCCACTGAGCTAGCCTGGCTGGGCCCTTAGAGTCAATTTTGAAAGAACAAGGCAAGTGAAAGAGGCAGCAATGGTGATTTTATAAACTATTTAACTAAAATAAGATGAAGTTAAACAAGAATCAAGTCAAATTTGCTGAAAACATTTATTGCTGCCAGTTGAGATTAATGAAGTATAGAGCCTCTTTGCTAAAGATGAGCCAAGGGAACCACCACCTCATTCCCCTGGCAACAGGCCTTGGTCATGAGCTGTCACTGTCAGGCTGGTGGGAGGCCATCATCCCTTCCTCTGGGATATCTGGTGGTAGCGCCTGCTCCTCAGTGACTAGCTTTGCTGCACGGTCTGAAGCCGCTTCATTTTTGTCTTCTGCCTTCGAGCATTTCTCAGTTTTTTAGTTTTTAAGAAATTATCTTCTAATTGGTATAGAAAGTCTTCAACTCGTCCAACCTAGGAGAAATAGATACAAAATTTGTTGTTGTTTTCCCAGGTTTTGTATATGTAGGAAGATGGTGATGTATTTAAAATTAAACGACACATATAGGTCCATGTTGGGACAGAACTGGTAGAGACAGAAACGACTAAACATAAAAGGTTTCTTCTGTCTCTATTTCGGGTTCCCCTGTGTTAGGAATGTGAAGCAGTCAGGAGGGCGTTTGCTTTACCACTCAGTCCTCCCCACTGGGTGTGAGAATCACTGGCTGTCTTTAATGGTCAGTAAAACCAGGGATTTCAAATGGAAGTGAATGGTGAAAAATTAATCTATTATCAAAATGATTGAAAGAAACAAATCTACTAATCTCAAATTGGAGATTCTTGCATTTGTGTGCCCCTGGCCAATTTGGGAGGAAAATGAGTATTCCACATTGTCTTAGGAAGAACTACTTCTTTTAAATAAAAAGAAAATTTTGGGGAAAAAACAAACATTTTCTTAAAAAATTGCCACACTCCAGGGAATAAGATAAAATAATGGATACAAATAAATAATTCTTAAAAATAAAGTATTCATCTTTCTTCAAAGAAAATTTCTAATTATTCAGTGATGGTTGAATGTGTTATGTGACTTGTCAAAAAAACCCCCACACACACTATAGAATAAAACCATTTACATATATTCTGAGTTGGGCCCCCAGAAGTCTGTAGACACAACAATTCATACTTAACCCTGATTGCCAGGACCCATTTATTTTATTAGCCTAAAGCCATTTGCTGAAAACCTCATTGTCATCAAGTTAGCTTAAGGTGCATGAGCAATATCACCTACTTAAGATAAAAAGCACTTACAACTTCAATTTCCCAATTTTGAGTTCTACTTTTAAATCACTTGATTTATTATTCATTGTGATATCAAAGAGAGTTCAGATTGCCAAAAGAGAATGATAGATGGCAGCACTAATTTATCTGTTATTTTTAGGTCTTATATCACCCAGGTGATGTAAGCTGTCCATTGATTAAAAAAAAAAAAAAAAAAAAAAAGAAGAAGAAGAAGAAGAAGAAAATAAGATAACTTATTCATACGAAAACAGTTCATTTTGAAAATTTAAAATTACTTCAGCTAAATTTCTCCAAAGACACATTGTAGTTTATGATGTCCGATGATTGCAGCAATCATCAAAATAATTTGACAGAATATTTTTGGATCTTGTCATGAAATCAATACATTACTTTATGTACTCAATACATTTATACTAACCATTGTATACCAAAACCATGAGTAAAAAATTAACATAGAACACAATCACAACAAATATAATAGATGGCTTTTTATTGTAACTTCAATAGTTGAGTTGATGCACTAATAATTTATCATTTAAATCAAAGCTCTTTACAATTAGAATGTTTGTAATTAGCTCAAATACAACTTAAAACCACAATCCTAAATGCAACTGTTACGCCCAGACTTCGTGATCCCCAAGGACCACCAGGGAGCCGAGTCCGATGCAATGAACAAAAGAGCCTTTTCCATGCTAGCATGGGCTCTGTCCCACTCACTTCTGCAGCATGGCAGAAGAGAGAGAGCGAATTTCACCCAGTCCAGGGGTTTTACTCTGGTCGGTGGTGATGTCACTGCCTCGGCTAACCCTGATTGGTTGGGTGAGGGCTAGGGTTCAGTTACAGAATGGAGGATAACTCTGCCCTGCCCCACAGTGGAGTCAGGAACCCATCCTCGCCCCACCCTGCCCTCTCACAACAAAAAGCTTTCTTCAATGATACAGAAAGATAATTGTTTTTTACTACCCATTAGGTAATGGTGGTTATTTATTTATTTATTTATTTACTTATTTTAGTTGTGTTTATTAACAACAATGTTGCCTGGTGGATATGGCTCAGGGATTGAGATTTGATCTATGAACCAGAAGGTAACAGTTTGATTTCCAGTCAGGGCATAGGCCCAGGTTGCAGGCTCAATCTCCAGGGAGGTGAGGGGCATGCACGAAGCAGGCAATCAATGATTTTCTCTTATCATTGATGTTTCTATCTCTCTCTCCCTCTCCATTCCTCTATCAAATCAATAAAATCAATCAATCAATAAAAAAGAATAGTGTTGACTAACTTTGTTGCTTCTCATTATAAATATTACAGACAAAAAAGAAGCACAGATGAGTCATTGGAATAGGGTACTGTCTAATTAAGCTGGAAGGTCTAGTGTGCAAACTATGTGCATGTCTCACCTGGCCTGTGTTCACCTTCTACCTGGTCATTTACATGCTGACATTCCAACTCATTCTAATGGTACTGGACTGATCTTTGGAAAATCTAATCCCAATCGCATTATTCTTTTGCTTTACATACTTAATTAGACTCCCACACCCTAAACATGGCTTACACTGCTCTGGGTGATCTGGATCATTTATTTCACTTTCTGTGCCTCAGTCATGGTTCATCTTTCAGTTATCTGAGCACAGCTGTGCAATGTTCTCTGCACCTTTGATCCTCCTAATGCTCTGCCCTCTGATGGAATTCTCCCATCTGAACCCTTACACATCCTTTGAATTTCAAATTCAATATCAGTGTCTCAGGGAAGTCTTTCTGGAGAGCCCAGACCAGATTGGGTCTCTCAGTAACATATTCCCATAGCAACCCATTCATTTCTTGGCATATTGTAACTTTTTTTACTTAATTATTTATAATGATTTATTTAATGTCTTCCCATCTGGGCTTTAATCTCCATAAGACAAGAAATAGGTCCATATTGTCCACTATTTAGAGCACCTAGGATATAGTAGACCCTCATTAATCCTCCTCTTTGATAATAGAGCTGACACCAATGTGTTTTCCCAAACTCAAAGTGATGCCTGGTATGGAGCAAATCAGAAGGCTTTCTTTTCTCTTACAAGTTAAATAATCACTACTTTCATATGCCATAATTCTGTTAGTATTGTTTAGCTTTGAGACTCTCAAGGCAAGGTAATAACAAGATATAGTCTTCACACTTGAAACTAGTCAGAGGTAGAAAGGGCACCGCATAAGGAGTAGGAGTTGTTGAGTTCTGCTCTTGGCCTGTCTTATAACCCTGATCTGTTGGCCTCACAGAAGTGATTTGGTCTTTCTGAGCTTCAGTTTGGTGAGGAATGGGTTATCCTGGAAATTTCCAAGGACACACCAAGCCAAAAAATGCCATGACTTATATTAATAGATCAGTTAGTCCAGTCTTAAGATGAGCCCTCACATTTTCCAGATCGGAGATTATTCTCTTAGAGCACACCATTAGATGAATGACCCAGTAAGCAGTAAAGTAAGCCCATTTTAGCTTCTATACTTACTGAAGTGTAGGAGAGTTGCAGCATGTTTTTACTAAAGCTGGTTCTTTATTTTATTTTATTTTTTTTAAGACAAAGAAAGAAAAATGCTGGTTGAAGAGAAAATAGATTCATATAACTAAGATGAACAGATTGCAAATGATAGAAATTTCTATAAAGCCCTTAGGGAAATGAAACACTAAGAAATATGTAAGCATGTAAAGAAGGAAATGAGCCAGAGGCCTCATTAGACTTTCTTTTTGGTACAGAATCTACTTGCTAAACTATGTCAGATCGTCTACTTGGTCATTTTGGGTCTAATGTTCCCATTTGCAAAATGGGCAGATACCACTTCCCTGGAAAGGCAGAGATATGGGAAGCTGACCAAGTGAGCTTGCAGAGAATTTTGGGCTATCAGATGATTGAGGGGAACTAAAGGTCTCAGTAGGGAAGCAGATTCTCAGCTCTTGTATGGCTATCAGTTATATTCACATAAAAAAGCAAGGGTTATTCACTAGTTTCTCAGGACCTTTCCATTCTTATACACAAGAGTCTGTCAGAAGAAAGATGACTATGGAACTCTAAAACGGAAGACAGCCTGAGAATATAGGAGATCCCAAAATTAGAACACTACAAAAACAATATCAATTAGGAAGAAATGTGCAGGTTGACCAATATTATAGAAAAATATCTAGCCAGCCCAGATTTTAAAGAAAGTACATTCACACTTTCATGCAAATATTTTTTTATCTACTACATATTTGACACTGTACTAGGGCAATAAGCAAGTATGTCAAGATGTTTGTTTATGAAGAGCTCATGTTCATGTAGGAGAAGCAGTTAATTATTACTGTTACAATAATGCATAACTATTTATATGTGAACAATGTACAAAAAGCTCTGTTAGCAAAAATGTCATAACAGGGAATGTTATTGCAGGAATGTGGAGGTTACAGGAGCCAGGACTTTGCTAGGACAAGAAACACATTCCAGCCCAGCAGGTGTGGCTCAGTGGTTGAACTTTGGCCTAAGAACCAGGAGGTCAGGGTTCAATTCTTGGTTGGGGCACATGCCTGGGTTTTGGGCTTGATCCCCAGTAGGGGGCATGCAGGAAGCAGCTGATCAACGATTCTTTCTCATCATTGATGTTTCTATCTCTCCCATGTTCTCCCTTCATCTCTGAAATCAATAGAAATATATTAAAGAAAAAAAAAAGAAAAAAAGAAAAAAAAGAAACACATTCCAGACAGAGGAAAAGCTATCCACCCAAGCAAGTTTTGAGAGAACCTGGGCCATTTGATAGGAATGAGTTGCTTATAGCATAAATAGAGGCACAAGGAGGCTGGGAGTAGAGACATGTACAGTAGGAACTATAGACTGGGTCAGCTTGTAAAACATTGAACATATTTAGCTCTGTGGTTAGAAAGATAAATCTGGTGTCATTGTGTGGAGTGAAATGCAATAAGGGAAACTAGAAACAGGTGGATCAATTAGGAGGCCAGTGCAATAGGATATGAAAAACACAACAAAGGCCTCATTCAAGGATTTAAGAGACATTTAGAAAGTAAGAACTATAGATTTAATGGAAAATTCTTGGTTAGAATAAAAAGGGAGGCAGAATTAGAAATGACTATGAAATTTCTAACTTGAGATCATGATCATATCTTAATGAGGTAAAGAATACAACTCAATGAGTAGTTTTAGGACAAAAGAATGAGTTTAATCAGTGACAAATACACAGTATGGAAAAAAGCCTACATAGTTAGGAATGTTTTTAAAAAAGTGGGATTATATAATAACTTAGCCATTGGCTAAAAGCCAAAGTGGTGTAAAACTCCAATTGGAAAAGGAAAAAACAACTCACTGTTTTATAGTTTACCACGTGAGAGTGAGAAGCATTGTAGAATGCTAAGAAAATTCTAAGTACTAAGAAAAACAAACAAAAGGATGCTTTCAGTTATTCAAAGCAAAAAGGTGCTCATGACGGAGACATGACCTATTGCTGAAGACAGATGCATCTAAGTGGAAATCCCAGCTCCAGCATGTTCTTGGCATGTGACTTAGGGCAAACTTAATTGAACTTCTTGGAACCTGTTTCCTCATCTATCCATTGATTCAAAGGTCTTGGTCAGATTAAATTAAAAAAATTTATATGACATGTTTACATAGGCCTGGATTGCTATTATGTAGTAGTAGTAGTATTGTACTAATACTAGAATCTAGAAGTATAAACCCCGTAAATGGGAAAAGCACAAACCCATGGAAAAATGCATAGTAAAGTGAAGTAAAATAAAAAGCTGAACAATGTCATCTAATAGTTACTGTTTTTGGTCTCTCTTCTGGGAGGGATGCTGCCTCAGTAACTGTGCTAAGTGTAGGTGTTTGACATATGTTAGTCTTGTATTTAGGTCTCAAAGTTTCACTATATAAAAGGCAGAATTAGGAGGGGGTCAAAGGAGGTGAGAGAAGTAAGCTTCTGATAGTACATATTAGCCACAAGTTCAATATAAATCAACAGAATTTCCTGGTTACCTCACCCAGAGCTGATCGGAGTATAGACTAGTGTTTACTAGTAAAATGTATCTGTCTCAAAGGAGGCAATGGTTTTTACTTTCTCTGCTCAGGTTATATCACAACTGGGTTATCATGCTGAGTCCTGGATGGGTCCAGAGTCTGGACTCCAGATTGTATGAAGGAAGTGAAGGATCTGGAAGTGCTTAATATGAAAAAAGAGAAATATAGCGGGTATCTGTGGTGTTCTGAGTTTTATCAAAGTTGTTATATGGAAGAGGTGCTAGATCTGTCTTGTGTCAGCACACACATTGGAAAGAGAGTGTTATTTAGATGTAGAGGATGAACTCGACTCACAGTTCTTTGACTAGTCACATGACTTCACTTTTGAACTTTAATTTTCTCATATCTATTATAAATAAAAATTAATAATAAACATAGTCTAGTTTACTGGGTTTTTTTTTGGTTTTTTTTTGTGAGGGCTTAATGGCTCGATGTTTGTGCAAAGCTCTTCATAAATGGCTAACCCTTCTACAGAGATTATGATAGGACCTTTGTGGTGCTTGGAGGTTTCATAAATAGGTTCTCAATAAAACTTTGAGAACTGATGCCGAAACTGGTTTGGCTCAGTGGTAGAGCGTCGGTCTGTGGGCTGAAAGGTCCCGGATTCGATTCTGGTCAAGGGCATGTACCTTGGTTGTGGGTACATCCCAAAAGGCAGCTGGTCGATGTTTCTCTCTCATCGACGTTTCTAGCTCTCTATCTCTCTCCCTTCCTCTCTGTAAAAAACCAATAAAATATATTAAAAAAAAAACTTTGAGAATTGAATGATTAGCAAATGAGTAAAAAAGCAGACATATCAACATTAGGTACAACTGCTTTCCACAGCTATTTTAACATGGAACGGACTTCAGGGTGAGGCATGGCAATCCTCATCACCAGAGGTTGGAAATAAAACATGATTGGAAATCATTTTAGTGGGCATGAAGTATTCATGAGTCATGTGTGAACTGAAGCAACTTCTAAAATCCATTCCAACTTTAAAGTACTAATTTTATGATGTTTACTTTGGCCTGGATTCACGCTACAGAAATGTGTTCAGTGGAAAGAGGACACATTGCAATTTGCCTTGTACCACATGGTGAAGTGCAGCATGGAAAAGAGAGGGATCCAGCCACTTCTGCTGCTGTGGTTTTTGTCTATAATGAACGGTACTGACCTGGTTAATAGAAACACCCCCCGGGTACTGGGATTCTTGGGCCTCCCTCATATCCTATGTATCAGACTTTTATCTTGCATCCAAAGGGTCCCTCAGCTTAACACCAGAATGTAGTTAACAGCCCACTTTATTTCCTTCTCATCCTATAACTGCATCACATCACTTACTAGTACTAAAATATTTTTCAACTCATGATTTTATATTTTTGGGCATATCAAAATTTAGGATTTTCTACTGGATCCTGGGATAAAAACAATAACATTGTTACAGATTGAAATAATATACCTTCCCCACATACAACCACTTCATAAGTCACTTTTGGTATGGTTAAGCCAAAAAGTTTTTGAAATTTTCTCCAGTAATCTTTTACCATAAAATGGGATTTTATCTTATATATCCAGTTTTGTATGTGGGTGGAAAATCTAGTGATGGCCTGGGGTCAGGTGACCCTCTGTGCACGTGAGGGCTCCCTAGTGAAGGAGGATTGCTATTAAGTTCATTGGTGCATAGATCCAACTTATTTTCACTTGATGATTGAAGGCATGGGAGCCAGTGGTGAAAGCAACTTTGATTATTGTGTGAAGGCTGGCCATGACACCAACGACATCGCTGAGGAAGAAACTGGATTTCAGGGCAAAGACAGTTAGGAATGGGAGCATTCTAAGGAAAGAAATGATAAGAAGCTCAACATGAGCAAAGCCGGTGAGAGATGGTGACATTCAGGAGCAGCACAGCCTACCAGAGCTTTGAAAGGGGTGTCATTTCAACGAGGCGGTTGGGAAGGAGAGTCACTGTAAAGATCTGGGCAGCCCTTTTTCCTAAAGTCATTTAACATCAAACATTACTGTGATAAGTTGAATTTTATTTCCCCCAAATTTGTATGTCGAGATCTTAACTCCCAGTCTTTCCAAATGGGGTCTCTAGGAAGGTAATAAAATGAAAATGAGAGCATTAGCGTGGGCCCTAATCCAAAATGCTGGGAACCTCATAGAAAGGGGTACTTTGGACACACACACAGGGCGATTGCATGCAAAGATGAAAGCAGAGTTACGATGAAGATTGTCAGCAGACTGCCAGCAGTTGTGGGAGAGGCCGGGGACTGATTTTCCTCATGACCCTCAGAAGAAATCAACCCTAATGACACTAGCATCTCAGATTTCTGGCTTCTAGAACTGTGAGACAATACATTTTTTGTTGTTCCAGTAATTCAGTGTGTGGTACTTTATTGCAGCACCCCTAGTAAACTAATGTTACTACTAAGCCATAAAATAAGAGGAAGCCCAATTAAGTTCTAATTTTCCCCTTAAGCATGACTGGTGCTTTTTAGAATTCACTTTCCTGCTGTCTGATGCTCTCTACTTGCTTGGTGCCTACTGCACAGGCTAAGAGTGTACCTTGGGAATCAGGATGGTTTCTTTCCAGGAATGGCAGTGAGAGGAAGTTGACCTCAAACACAAATATGGGTAGGTTACCCTGAGGTGAAAGGCACTGGGTTTGAATTGGGACTTCCTCTTGGATTTCATATAGTCTGGATCAAGGAGAGAAGATAAGGTTTGTTTACACATGTTTGCGCCTCAGGGGTTGGATCCTCAAAGGGTTTTTCTTTTTAGTAAAGGTTTTAAAGAGGTCTCTTAAGAAAAATGGTACATGGAATAAGAATCGGATTCTTCAGGGATAAATATCAGGTTTATATGACTGCAGTGGTGGTTACAGAATGAGGGTGTGTTTCTAGCGATCAGCAGTGTGGACCAAAACCCTTCATCACAGTGGATTTGATAACATTCGTTTCTCTGCTCTGTTCTAGATTAGTTTCCAGGCCAAACGCTTTTAAATATTTATCATCCAAAATGGTTTGAATTTTAATTCTAATTAGAATTACAATTGTTTTCAAACAGGCTTGAAATTAATTTCTAAAGTAAAGTTAGTTTCTGCTATTCACCATATAGCATTTTTCTTTAGCTTTTGGCTACCATTCAAACAGACAAACAAGCTCCAGATTTCCCCTTTTTTTATGTAGAGAATTTGGTATGATATTGTGTTATAGTCATAAAAGAACAACACAAAATCTGAGGCACCTACTGCTGAGTTGTTACAAAGTGTGCAAAAAACTTCTTGCATTACCAACTCAATTGGAAATGCCCATAATGGTAGCACTTTTTATTATGTTTAGTATACAGTTAAAGAACATTACAAAACCTTGCTTCCACTCTGTCTGGGAAAACATGTGTTATGACCATTGAAAAATTTTTGAACTTGAGCCTTAGCTGGGTTGGCTCAGTGGATGGAGTGTCTGCCTGTGGACTGAGGAGTCTCAGGTTCGTTTCCAGCCAAGGGCACATGCCTGGTTTGTAGGCTCAGTCCCCAGTAGGAAGCATGCAGGAGGCAGCCAGTCAATTATTCTTTCTCCTCATTGATGCTTCTATCGCTCTCTTCCTTCCTCTCTGAAATCAATAAAAAAAACACACACACACATGTTAAACAAATAATTTTCAACATTTAATGGCATAACTTATTTGAAGGTTTGAATGTATTTTTTAACTTTTTACTTGGACATAATTGTAGATTCACATGCATCAGTAAGTAGTATAGGAAGAATCTTTAAAAAAAGTTTTTTTATTGAATTTTTTTGGAGAAAGGAAGAGAGCGGGATAGAGAGATAGAAACAGCAATGAGAGGGAAATATTATCAATTGGCTGCCTATTGCATGCCCCCTACTGGGGATTGAGCACACAACCTGGGCATGTGTCCTGACCAGAAAACAAACTTGTGACCTCTTGGTTCATAGGTTAACACTCAACCACTGAGCAACACTAGCCAGCTGAATATTTTTACTCTCAATGTAGTTTGCCCCAGTGTAACATTTTGCAAAATACTATATAATAAAGAGGTAATATGCAAATTGACCATCACTCCAATATACAAGATGGCCACCCCCATATGGTCAAAGATGGCCACCCCTCTGTAAACACAAGATGACCACCATAAGATGGCTAACAGGGGAGGACAGTTGTGGGTGATCAGGCCAGCAGGGGAAGGAAGTTGGGAGGGACCAAGCCTGAAAGAGAGGGAGGTTGGGGATAATCAGGCCTGCAGGGGAGCACAGTTGGGGGGAACCAAGCCTACAGGGGAAGGCAGTTGGGGGTGACCAGACCAGCAAAGGAAAGCAGTTAAGGGCAACAAGGCCAACAGGCCAGGGTAGTTGGGGGGAGGGGGGGCAGGCCTGCAGGGGAGGACAGTTAGAGATGACCAGGCCTGCAGGGGAGGGCAGTTAGGGGCAATCAGGCCAGCAGGGGAGTAGTTAGGCGTTGATCAGGCTGGCAGGGGAATGGTTAGGGCTTGATCAGGCTAGCAGACAGAAGCGGTTAGGGGCAACCAACAAGGCAGGCAGGTGAGCGGTTGTGACCCAGCACTCCTGGATTGTGAGAGGAATGTCTGACTGTTTAGGCTCGATCCTGGTGGGTGGTGGTGGGGGGGGGGGAGGGTCCTTTAGCCTGGATTGTGAGAGGGCACAGGCCAGACTGAGGGACCCCACTGGTGTACGATTGGGGCTGGGGAGGAACATGGGAAGTTGCCAGCAGGGGAGAGACCATGGGAGGGTTCCAGGGCATGTCTGGCTCATTTGGCTCAGTTCCAATTGGCTGGACCCCAGCAGCATGTCAACCTACTGGTTGGAGCATCTTCCCCCTGATGGTCAGTGCACATCATAGCCAGAGGTTGATTGGCCTTAGTATATCATTAGCATATTATGCTTTGATTGGTTGAACAGATGACTGGATGACCGGACACTTAGCATATTAGGCTTTTATTATATAGGATTATAAGGTACTCACACTACCTGTGTAGTGTTATAGTATTATTTGTAAGTGGACAGGGATTAGTTATAAATGTACATTTTATTATTTATTTATTTATTTATTTATTTCCTTATCATTTTCTTTTTTCATTTTATTAAATTATTATCTGTGTATATATTTTAACATTGCCTCCCCCCTCCCATACATACCCTCTCTCCCCAGAGTTTTGTGTCCATTGGTTGTACTTATATGCATGTATACAAGTCCTTCGGTTGATCTCTTATCTCCCCCAGATCATTTTACATTTTAGGGCAACCACTAAAAAAAGTAAAAAAGAAGTATAAAACAATCCCATCAAAAAATGGGCAAAGGACCTAAATAGACACTTTTCGAAAGAGGACATACAAAAGGCTGAGGGACATATGAAAACATGCTCAAAATCACTAATCATCTGAGAGATGCAAATCAAAACAACAAGATATCATCTCACACCTGTCAGAATGGCTATCATCATCAAATCAACAAACAACAAGTGCTAGTGAGAATGTGAAGAAAAAGGAACCCTCTTGCACTGCTGGGGGGAATTCAGACTGGTGCACTCATTTGGAAGACAGTATGGAAAGTTAAAAAGTTAAAAATGGAACTCCTATTGGACCCAGTAATCCCACTTCTAGGACTATATCCAAAGAAACCAGAAACATCAATCAGAAAGAATATATTCACCCCTATATTCATAACAGCACAATTTACGATAGCTAAGATTTGGAAACAGCCTAAGTGCCCATCAACAGATGAGTGAATTAAAAAACTGGCAAATCTACACAACAGAATATTACGCTGCTATAAAAAAGAAGGAACTTTTATAATTTGTAGCAGCATGGTTAGAACTGGAGAGCATTATGCTAAGTGAAACAAGCCAACCAGATAAAGATAAATATTACATGATCTCATTCATATGTGGGATATGATGATCAACATAATTTGATGCATAAGAATTGATCCAGAGACATATGACTCTATAGACCAGCCATTAATTTCCTGATTCTTTCCTTTATCCCATTCATTCTACTGTAGAGTCCCCCCCAGTGGGTTTTAAAATTTGGTTTATTATATCTTTCAGTTCTAAAATTTCTATTTGGTCCTTATATAGGTTCTATTTTTTTTTTTTTTTTGCTGAGATTCTAATGTTTCATTTGTTTTAAGGTGTTTGTAAATTTTAATTGCTCATTAGAACATTTTTTTAATGACAGTTGTTTTAACATCTTTGTCAGTTAGTTCTTATATCTCTAACATCTCCAGGTTAGCATCTATTGATTAACTTTCTTCACTCAGTTTGAGATCTTCCTGATTCTTGGTATGATGAGTGATCTTAGATTGAAATATCGACATTTTGGATATTATGTTATGATACACTCAGTCTTATTTAGATCTTCTGGTTTAGCTTGACCTGATATTACAAGGACAGGAGAGGTACTGCCTCGTTACTGCCAGTAGGGTTGGAAGCCTTCATGGACATCCAAGCTTGTTCCTTCTGGATGAGGATGAGCAGTCAAGCTCTTCACTAGGTTTCCACTGACCCTTCCCTAGCTGGGAGGGGTAGGAGACCTCATCACTGATCCTCCTGTGGCCTCCATTGACATCAGACCGAGGTGGGAGGCTCATGATAGTAGGTGGCTGGAGAATTTTCTGGTTCTCTACTAAGCCTCTTCTGATACAACCACAACAAGTGTGGGGGGGAAAAGTCCCTGCATCTTATGGTCCAAATATAGCCTACACATATACTTTTTAAAAAAAGTTTTTTTACTTGCCCGGCTCTGTGTGGTCTCTGTGTGCTTGCCCGGCTCTAAAATGGTTCTAAATGCTGCTGTTTACTTTACAGAGTTGATTACATGTGTTTATGACTGTGATGTTGGGTTTTAATGCACATAAAATATTTTAGGACACTATTTGTTTCAGAATCTTTTTTTCTTCATTTCCCTTCTCTAAAAACTGGTGCGTCTTATGGTCCGGTGCGTCTTATGGTCCTAAGAATATGGTACTTTTATTTCCTGAATTAGTTTTCCCAGTTGCTTCTAAATTTCTTTAACAATATGATAAAGTGAGTTATTTGGGAGCTGAAGGATCTTCTCTCCAATTAAGAGGTCTGAGGAAGTTAAAGCCTCTTAAATCAGTAATTTAATCTCTAGGCTAGAATCTCTCTAACACAGATCCAATGTCACCTCCTCAACAGCCATCTCATGCTCCTCTCCACAGTCTTTTATCCAGCACAAAGTCATTCTAGCAGAGTTCACATAAGCTTTTCAGTTTGGATGATGCTAAGAAAAATGTGTTTGTTTGTGCTTACAGAATTTGTAGTGTTTTAGATTACACTCTTGTTCCTCTTCTACATGCACCATTTTAAGAAAGTCATAATCAGAATAACAAGTGACTCATATATCCTTCTAAGGATGCATATAAATGCATTTTTGTTTGTGCCCTTCTCTAAAAAGATGGAAGGTATAATGAATGCACTCTAAAAGACTGAATGAGCTACAAATCAATTGCTCTGAATTCTGTATTAATCCCACGTTTAATACAGAATGCAAGATGTCCTATGGTTCATTTAGCTACCAAGTGGTATAAGCTATTATTCTGTTATTCTCCAGAATTACTAAGGATTGCAAAACTTAATGTATAAAATACATGCAACAAAGTGCTAGGCCGTCAAGTAAGAAAATACTTTTGGTATTTTAAACAGAGTAACTTTAAGAATGAACTGCAAACTTACTCTTCAGTTCAAAATACACTTGAGATATATACTCTTCTACCTCATGTCAGAATACTTCATTGAACTTCTGAAAGATGCATTTTGAAAAGTGTTTACAAAGGTAAAAACATCGATAGGTTTGGAGTAACATGAGCATTTCTAGTTTCTGGGTTAGTAGCCTCCCTATATTATCTCCTTAGTGAGACAGGCAGAAAGAGAGATCACAGGAAGTGAAGCAGGTTAACAATATGTTGTCCAATCCCAGCCCCAGGGCTCTGTGATGTGAGGTTAGAGCTTGGAAGGCTTATGCCAATATGTACTTCTGGACTTGTGTTTTCATTGAGAACCTGGTGTATTTCAGAATGCTAATTCAGATAACTCACCAGACAGTGGCCCTCAGAGTGACAGTAAGTCCACTACAGGAACAGTGAGGCTTCCAAGCTGTTTTCTTAAAGTTTTGATGTTGTAGCAGAAGTGAAAATGGTGAGATAGAACAGCCAACCTATACATGATATGTCTACAAAGGGAGGGATGATGAGGGAGGACAGTAAGAGGAGCATGATCTAAGGAGATAGTGTGTGGCAAGGTTTGGATTTGGTCAGGGAGCTGCTGCAAAGCAGTCTGGATAAGTCCTCTGCTGGGCCAGTGAGCTGTGATCTAGAGAAAGTCAAAGAATGCCTGCAATAGTCTCTAGCGCTTTAATCCCTCTCACTGCCCACGAGCAGACTCAAAGGTGGTTTCCTTGGTTATCTTATAGCTAGGGTCAGACCATGTTCTTTATGCCATTGACCTTTAGTATCTGCATTTGGTGGAACTTAAGCAGTCTAGCTAATGATTAAGAATAGAGCCTTGAACACAAATAATCTGACTCAAAATCAAACCCTATCAATACAAACTTGGACTTGATTCCATTGTTAATTCTACAATGCTCCTTTGCATTATCTTTCAGTGGAGAATTAGTGACATGTCCCTCATAGGGTTATTGCAATTATTGAAATGATAACTTGTTGAAATGCTTGGCACACACTAAAAGATCAATAGTAATCACTGATGATATTTGTCATCATTACATTATTAACTTATTTATTGGAGATACATTTTTCTATGCCTTGTTTCAATTGCTCTAGCTATTTGAAAGCAAGCTTCAAAAACTAACATAGCTTGATAATTTGTTGAGCTATAGTATTTTATTAAGTACTAGGGGCCTAGTGTATGAATTTGTGCACCTTGAAAGGAACCGTGGGCTGCAAGGCTGCAGTAGGCACAGGGGTGGATCTCAGCCCATCTTCTGAGACCCCACATGGCCCCTCCCACTGTGACTCTTGGTCCCCTGTCTCCTGGCAGCCCCGCTCCCACTGCTGTCACTCCCACAAGCTAATGGCATCAACCTCAACCTTGCTTGCACCCGCTGATGGTGTGGAGCAATTGGGGCTGGCACCAGCAATGGGTGCAAGCAAGGCCAGTGCCGTCAGTGGGTGCAAGTGGTGGCTGCTGCCCTGATCACCCCTCAGGAGCAGGGGGAGGTGGAGAAGCCCTCAAGGGTAATCAGGGCTGGCAGCTGCTGCTTGCACCCGCTGATGGCGCTGAGGATTGGGACTGGCACCGGGCACCAGCAGCGGGTGTGAGCAGTGGCTCCAGCACAGGCTGTGGGACAGCATTTTGGCACACGGGAGCAAAAACTTTCTAGTAATCACCAGAGGCTCGCTCCGATGACAGTGACTGGTGCCCTGCCTTGCTCTGGTGCCCCTGCTCACCTGCTCCACCATTCCTCCATGACCAACACCTGCTATGTTCCATACACACACCCTATGGTCAGCGCACATGATAGTGACCAATTGTTTGGTTGTTCAGTTGTTCCAGTTGTTCTACTGTTCAGTCTATTTGCATATTAGCCTTTTATTATATAGGACAAGAGCACAATGGCAATTAGTTTTGTTTGGCCCTTGATAAAGTCCTGGTTAAAAATGGCAAAACTTTTGAATATATGCTCCCTAGATGCAGGCCATGCTAGGATTCCACTAATATACAGAAGTTTCCTGCAAAATCAACAACATTTTAGAAGAAAATATTTCCTGCCAATAAAGTATGTAATAGAGGCCTTCCAAATTTTTGAGGAATGTCCATGTACAGGTGGACAGTGAGTGATTAGCAATTACACTTGTTGAAAATGTGTAACAAATTAACCATATGCTTTTTCCTTTAAGTCAAATGAGAAAGATGCTGTTTGGTTTACATAATTGAAATGTGCCATTTAGATTTGGGATATGTTCTGTAGCTGGGGGAGATGGCCAGAACCAAAGCATTTGGTTTTCTGTACTCTCCAGGCTAGACCTGGTAACATTTGAGAATGAGGTCTTCCAATTAGGTCTGACTGCCCCAGGGCTCAGCCTGTGACCACAATAAGAGGTTTGCCTGGGCTTTGATGGAGGCCCCCCTACTACAGCTACTGACCTGGACACCTACTGGCACAAACTCATTTATTCCAGGAACCACAGGGATTTACTAGTATTTCCTGCACGTGGCCTCTTCATCCCCTCGGGCTTTGCCTCCCTTCTCTTCCTCAGAGCTTTTCCCCACCCTGCCCCCAGCATGGTCAGAAATCAGCACTTAGATTTCCCCATGATTTGCATTTTGCCATGGATAGAACTGCTTAGCAGTGCTTGGAGCACGCACTGTAAAGGAATTTGGGGATATGCTAATGCCAAAGCCCGTAACCAGAAGCTGAGAAGATTCATAATCAAATTGCAATAAATCTGCAGAGACTCTTTAAAGAACAAGACACACAGGAAAAGCCCGATTGCTGAAAAAACTTGCAAATGAGTGGTACGGCTGCTGAATCTCTGAAAAGACAGCAGTACTTTCAGAGAGACACAAATGCATGCCCTAACCACAGATTAGTCAGACCAAATGACTGGCCAGTGAATGATGGTGCCGCCTGTGCAGTCTCTCTCAGGAGGGTTTCTGGGAGGATTTCAGGTTGGAATGCTGATGTGGAAAGTAAATATAATGCTCCAATTTGCTCTTCCTCCTCCCTTCTCAACCAACTGCCCCTGGCCCATCTCCCAGATTTGTATTCTCCCCTGCTTGCTTTGCCTGTATCAGCCTGGAACAGAACAGCGTTGCTAAGTGACATACAATTCTCTCCCGTTTTCATCCCAACAGACCAAATTAGTATATCAATGAATGTCATTTCTGTGTACGTGTGATTTATAAGTTAAGATTTTCAGATTAAAAAAGGAACATAAAAAGCTAAATAATTTTGAATAAGTTCATATGGATGATTTAAAGATATCTACCTATACTGCACTAGTAGGATTCATTGAAGATCATGATGTACTTTGTGATATTATAATATTCGATGAAATATAAAAGTAGCATTACTTTCATGAAAATTTACAGGACCATAATTATATGCTAGGGTATTTCTATCATTACTTTTAAAATAACAGTTTCATTCTCTCATTTAGTCTCACATCAGTGATCCAGAGGCATATCAGAATAAGAAAAAAACTTTGTTGGACGAGATTAAATTCTGATCTTCTCAGTGCAAAATTTAGACTTTGTGAGTGAAGAGCAAGTAACTTTTCTTCTAAGTTGCAGCAGAGTGTGCTTAACTATTTCTCTTAACTGATTGTCTGGTGAGAAAAAATAGAAACGTTCCAACTTAACAGTTGGTGCATTTTTTTTAAATAATTTTTTTTTTCTAAAGACTCCTTTTTCTATTTATTTTCAGGCCTAGTTTATAAAGCTTTAATAGGCCTTTGGATTCAATGTTAAGAAACACAAAATCATAGATTCTGAAGGTGGTAAGGATACAAATACATTATGCTTCTTAAAAGGTTGTGACTTGCCTAAAGTTTCATGAATGGGAGCTGACTTAATGGTCAAAGATTTGCAGACTTAGGTTGTGTATTCTTTTTTTGTAAATATGTTTTTATTGCATTTTTTTTAGAGAGAGAGGAGGGAGAGGGAGAGAGAAGCATTGATGTGAAAGAAGCACATCAATCAGTTGCCTCCTGTATGCATTCCAGGTACTGAGCCCACAACTTGGGCATGTGCCCAGACTGGAAATCTAACTGGTGACCTTTTGGTACATGGGACAATGCTCAACCAACTGAGCCACATTGGCCAGGGCTAAGCTGTATATTCTTTATGGTTATAGATTAAAAAGGAAGGAACAGAGAAGGAGAGTTCTTGGTAGGTAGATTAAAAGGTATACTAAGTCAAAAATTCCTTAGAGACTTTTTTTTTTTTACTCAGATTAAAATAAATTTATTTTGAGAATTGAAGACATGACAACTAGGCTAATTTATGGCCAAATTCCATTTTGGTTACAGGTTATTGAAATTCTCCATTGGCCTCACACCTGAATGCTCATCTATACACAAAACAATGCTGGTAAGTCAGAAATTTTCAGGCAGAACCCAATGTGGGATTCTATCAAGGTCTAGATCAAGTACTGGCTCTACTACTTGTTGACTGTGTGACTTTAGACACACTGCTAAGCTTCCTGTTTAATGCATTACTTCCTGTGAGGATTAGTGAGATATGTAAAGTGAATAGAAGAGTATTGGCACTCATGAAGAGCTTAGTAAACATTAACTCTTATTCTTTCATCTTGAAAGTCTGGCTTTCAAAACAACAAACAACAACACTTAATTCATTCAGAGTTAGGAGGAGACTTAGAATCTTCTAGTTCAATATCTTATTTTAGATAAGAAAATGGAGGCCCAGAGAAAGGAAGTGGTTTCTGAGCTAATGGTGACAGGCCAGGTCTCCAAATTGCTAGTTCATTTTTTTTTTCTTTTTTCTTTTTTTTTTTTCTTTCTCTCTGTACTAGGCTCTCTCCTTTTCTTCACTTCTCACATCCACTGCCACCACCTGCCTTCAAGATTCAAGCCATCCAACCTTGGATTCAAGCCACCATAACCACTCTCCTGTATCATATCATTGTAATAACCTACTAGCTAGTCTCCCTGATTCTAACCTTGCTCTCTTCAATCTATTCTTTTTAAATATATATATATATATATATATATATATATATATATATATATATTTCAGAAAGAAAAGGGAGAGAGAGAGAGAGATAAATAGAAATATCAGGGATGAGAAAAAAATCATTGATTGGTTGCCTTCTGCTTGACCCACAATGGGGATCAAGCCCACAACCTGGGCATGTGCCCTAAGAATACAACCTTGATCTCATCACTCAACTACTGGTATTTTAATCTATTCTAAGCAGCAGCTTAGATTATTTTCTTATTTGACAAAGCATTAAGTCCTCTGCTTGCTGGCTTCATTTCCTATTGCTCTTATTCATTCTACTCTAGTCACACTGCCCTCCTTGCAGGTCCCCATATATGCCAGGCATGTCCAATCTTCAGGTTTTGAATTTGCTGTTTCCTTTACTTGGAATGATTTTCACCGGCTATTTGCAAGGTTTGCATTTCTTTCAGCTATTTCTTTAAAGTCACCTTGGTGGATCCTGCCCTGTCTATTGTATTGCAGTTGTAATCATCTGGTATTTCCCATTTTCTTTTCCTGTCTCCTCTACCCATAATATTTACTACTTATAATACATTCCAGATTTTTTAGGTGGTGTATTGCCTACTTTTATCTGGTAAAGTGAAAACATCATGAGGGCACTGCTTGTAATAGAGTTGGACCCCGAGGAGGTGCTGGGTAAATGTTTGATGAATGCATGAATGAGCTGTGTGTTAACAGGACTTGTGAGATATTTAAAAGAGTGTTTTTCTCAGGTATTTATAGACTAAAATGAAGTAAAGTGTCACAGTCTTAATTAAAGAGTTTTGCTGTGGCAAGGGACTTGCCAATACAAGAAAATTTACTTTTTTTTTTAAACATAACCTGCTCATTTTTGTATATATATAGCTAAACCAACATGAATATATCTTTCTTGAGTTAATTACCAGCAAGAAAATAATGCTCTGTAAAGCCAAACGAAAACAAAAGCAAATAGCCTAAAACTTTATAAAGAATGCACTTTAGTTCTAGTGAGTTAAAAAACAACAACTATCTCATACTTTTTTTTCTTTCTGGGTTGTTAGTGAAATCTCAAAAAAAACAAAATATAGACAGGAGGTCAATGCTCACGGATGGGATTTCATCTTGCTAGGCTTTTTATAGACCTATAACAAAGTGGAGCTCTAAACACTGTGTTAGATAATGGGGATTCTGACAGTCCCTATAACTATGTGGAACTAGGAGGTGCTGCTATAATTCTGCTGCTTCTGATGAAAATTTCAAGTGTTTTCATTAGGTGCAACAGCTGTTTCTATTACAGATAACAGATCTCAGAGGTGGTGATGCTGATATCAACTTCTAGTGGGCTCAGAACACAGTGTAGCTTGTACAATTTTTTTTTCAATTTTTTTTTTTTCTGCACACGCCAATTAACTCTGTAGCAATAAAAGGAAATTACTTACTTGCTACTGGAATTGTCTGAAAGTGATAGGATCATCCTTCGTAGAGTCACATTAACCAAATTAAAAGCCCTTGGGAAAAATTTGGCACCCTGTTCCTTCACGTTCACATCTTCCTAAACACCTCTTAGGAGCTTCCATTTAGAAAGCTAGGATCATTTCCAGGGCTTTTAATTTGGAAAGATTGGCTGCTCACCAGTGGGTCCTTCTAGACACCCAGTGGTTGGGTGGAGTGGCTCTGTAGCGTTCCAATCTCAGTGGCCTTGACTTGACTATCCTCTTGCCTCCTGCTTGCTTGCTTGCAAGTTTTCCAGCCCAGAGAGTCACAGCTTTGTCTCTGGAGCTTGTCTCCTAGACAGACACTATAATTTCATTCTCTCATTGAATGTACATATCCCCCTCCAGAGAGAAGTGAAATCTATTCTTCTAACCCTGTGAATCTAGGCTTGCCTGTGACAGCTTTGACTGGTAAGTATGGTGGAAGTCGCTCTGCCATTTCTGGGACTAGCCTTTGAAAGGACTGTGGTTTCTATCTTCCTTGTCATGAAATGCTGCCTCTTGGAGCCCTGAAGTCACATGGAAAAGGCTACATTAGGGCACTTCAGTCAATGGTCTCAGCTGACTGGTGTCAACTGTCAGCCATATGAGTGAGCCATTCTGGAGTCCAGTTCATTTTAGCTTTAAAATGACCCTAGTTATTAAAACCACCTGATTGAGACACTGAGCAGGAACCACCTGGTCAGTCTATGGAACCATGAGAAAGGAGCACATTGCTGCTAAACCACTATATATTTGGGGTGACTTGTAACACAGCAAAATCTAACTAAAATAGGGGCAAAGTGGATAGCTTCAGGCTCAGTGTTTCTACGAATGGGAGTGTGAAAAAACTAGCTGAGAATGAGGTAGAATTGGTGGTTGTTTTTAAGATGTCGACAGATATAGGTAAATGTCAATCTGTCTTCCACCTTTTGGGCTGGTCATTGGAATTTTATATTTGAACTCTTCTATTGTCATGTAGTGAAATATAAATATCACTGTACAAACGTTATTTATGTACTGCAAAAGTATAAATATTATGACATTATTTTACAAATACAAATATTTCTGTGAAGGGTAATACTCTAAACCCGGGGTTGGCAAACTGCAGTTCGTGAGCCACGTGCGGCTCTTTGGCCCCTGGGGGGTGGCTCTTCCACAAAATACCACGGCCTGGGCGAGTCTATTTTGAAGAAGTGGCGTTAGAAGAAGTTTAAGTTAAAAAAATTTTGCTCTCAAAAGAAATTTCAATTGTTGTACTGTTGATATTTGGCTCTGTTGACTAATGAGTTTGCCGACCACTGCTCTAAACCAAGGTATAGCAAACTTTTTTCTGTATAGGAACAGATAGTAAATGATTTAGGCTTTGTGAACTATACAGTTTTCGTGGTGACTACTCAACTTGACCAAGGTGACATAGATGACAGTATGTAAATTAATTGCATAAACATGTGCAATAAACTTGATTTACAAAAATTGGTGGTTGGCCAATTTTGACCTGAGAGCTAGGAGTTTGCTAACCTTTGTTCTAAATGATTATTTTTGTAGCTAACAGAAATATTTGATTATATTGTGTGACTCTCATCAGAATTGGATTTGCTTTACCCACAGCTCCCATCTCTCTTGCCATTTCTTCTTAGTCTCATTTGTAGGGTTCTCTTAAGATTGAATGTGCTCCTACAGCCTCTCTTCTTACTAGCGTTCTTTCTCAGCCATGCCACTCAAATGATTTCCATTGAAAGCAATTTGACAATGACTATTTAGTCTTTTATCCAGAACTCCAGGCTTTTGTATTCCTCTTGGATATCTTGGCAGCACTGTAAGTTCATGGTACCTTTGTGTCAGTTACTGTCTATTGTCTCTCAATTCCAAGCCCACAATTAGTTCTTTGATGAGGGAGCTAGAGCTCTGCAAACACTACTTCTATTTTGTTAGCTCTTAGTCTCTGTCAATAGGGCAAGAGAGGGACTTGCTGTTTTCTGTTTACTTGACGCTGACTTTCTGGCTAATTGGGGTTCCTGTGAGCATCTTTTCAGCAGCGCTTTTTTCCCCCTGCAGGAACATGTTCCTTCCTGTCGTATCAGAATTACCTTCATTACCACTCCTTCTTCCCTGTCCCCCCTATGCTACAGCACAGTGGTTTAGTGTTCACTCCTCAGAAACCGGGTCTCAGCCCTTCAGGACCCCTCCTTTAAGCTCAGCGATTTCGATTCTAGCACCAGCTAGGCAGCGCCTCCCAGTGGGAGGTCTGAGTGTTAGCCCAGCAGGGTTCCTTCTTCGAGTTTCTGTTTTAGCAATTCCAACATCTTCACCTTGATCTTCTAGCACTAATGGGTGGTAGATGCCACCTCTAATGCTTTCTTTGTGTTAAGTTATTGTTCTCCTTTGCTTTCTCAGGTACCTCGTTAACAATTTCATACTTAGTTAACCATTTTTTATATCAAATCCCCGTTCAAATACCGGGCATGGTTTCTGTCTCCCAGCTGGGTTCTGAAGTAGTTCAGATTCTCTGCCAAAAGCTGCTCCTCCAACAGTGTTTGCTTCCCAAGTAAATGGCACCAGCAGTTCTCTCTCCATTCCCTGCCCAGTGGTTCAGGCCAAATATGTGGGCATCATTCTTAATTCTCTATATTCTCTGAATTCCCACAGGCACCCAGTGAACGACAAGGCCTGTTGATTTGGCTTCCTGAATGGTTCTTGTATCAGTCTGCTTCTCTCTACTGTTGTAACTGCCCTCTCAGTATCCTCCATTGTAGATCAAGCCATCACCTGAGAACTGACCTCCCCACATTTCTGTAGACCCTCAATCTGTTCTCCCACTACAGCCCAGGAGGTGTCTCACACGCGTACATTATGTCTTGACATAATTTATAAGTCTTTCTGTGAGATGGTTTCTGCCTCTACTTCATTTTGAAATATGCTCCTTGTGTCTTTGCCAGTTTTGAATCTGCCGTGATTTCTTTGCATTCTTGGTACAAACTATTCCTTTTGTTTAGAAATCTCCCTTTCATCCAATAATGACTAAGTAGACTATAAATGTTGTATAAAGATCACTTTTGGCTTTTCTGAGCTATTTGTTTCTATAGATCATTGAACATTCACTTTTTCACAAGAATATTCAGTAAACTTATAAGTAATCTATAATAATAAAAACATAATATGCAAATCAACCAAACGACCAAACAGCAGAACCACCGTAGGAACAACCATGCTATAACACACACTGGTGCTAGGGCAGCCAAGGCAGGTGTGATGCAATTGATCTGGGGGCCCACCATTGACCCATGATTGTTCACGGAGGGACCAGGCTACTGGCCAACAGGCCAATCAATTGGGGGGCTCCGTGATTGCCCCAAAGAGGGAAGCCCAGGCCACCCTCTTTGAGGCGATAGATAGGGGGCCTCTGTGGAAGTGGGGAAGTGGGGGTGTGTGGCATTGGACAGAGGCAGTGCTCGGCCAAGGCAGGTGCGGGTTTGGGTGGGGCTATGGTGCTGTGAGGCAGCCAGGGCCACGAGGCAGCTGGGACTGCAAAGGCCTACCTTTGCATGGATTTTGTGCATTAGGCGTCTAGTTCTTTAATAACTGTCTTCTCCGGATGGAGGACCTATATAGACAGGGACTATGTTTGTCTTTTCCAACACAGTCTTTAACACCTACTGTTCTCTCTGGCATAGTAAATATTCAACAAATATTGGCCGAGTTCAGTGAGTTTCTGTTTTATACATTTATCATAGCACCTCTGAATGAGTTCAGAAGGCACACATTTCCTTGGATGTGCCAGAATTCCTCATGGCTGACTGCTACCTTTTAGAGTGAAGGCTTCTTTGGTTTGCTCCTCTCCCATCTCTTGGTACCAGTTCTCCCTGTAGGTTCTCATAGTGATGGGAGGAGACTGAGTGGGGAATAGATTGAACAGAATTTATTATTTTTAGCTGGACTGGAGACTCAATATTACTCACTCCTATATTGTCAGAGGGCTCTGTGGTATCACATAAGCCACCTGAGCATTGGTGGCCAGTGCTGGTGGTCACTGCATTTCAACCCCATTAGCCAATGAAGGGATCTTCCTCTGCAGCTAATAACCAGTGTGTTATTTCTCTTCACAGTGTGCTAGTTTCTCTGTAGTTCCCTGAAAAGTAGCCATTTTTTCCTTAAGTGATAAAAAGTGGGGGAAAGGGTTGGCAAGTGGACTGAACATGGATGGAAGGGTTTTTATTTTACTTTATTTTATTTTTAAAATATATTTTATTGATTTTTTTTTACAGAGGGGAAAGGAGAGGGATAGAGAGTTAGAAACCTCAATGAGAGGAATAAAGAGTTAGAAACATCAATCAGCTGCCTCCTGCACACCTCCTACTGGAGATGTGTCCACAACCAAGGTACATGCCCTTGACTGGAATAGAAGCTGAGACCCTTCAATCCACAGGCCAATGCTCTATCCATCGAGCCAAACTGGTTAGAGCTGGAAGGGCTTTTAGAAAGCTATAATAGCCAAAACCCACTTGGCTCAGTGGATAGAGCATCAGTCTGTGGACTGAAAGGTCCCAGGTTCGATTCTGGTCAAAGGCATGTACATTGGTTGTGGGCACATCCTTGGTAGGGGGTGTGCAGAAGGCAGCTGGTCGATGTTTCTCTCTCATCAATGTTTCTAGCTCTCTATCTTTCTCTTCCTCTCTGTAAAAAAATCAATATAATATATATCATTTTCATATTCTTCTTTTATTTTATGCTTCTTCATTATTGGTTATTATAGCTTTCTTATATATATATATAATAACCAATAATGAAGAAGCAGAAAATAAAAGAAGAACATGAAAATGACAATGGTAAGAAGGCCCATACAAACATATGACTACAGCCTGCTAGAAAAAAAGCAGACCCGAGGGAACTGGTTAAAAAATTCATCTTTGATTTTGGTTACACTTCCAGAGAGAGAGTGCTGCATTTATTTAAAAAAGAAAACAAAGACTAAAACAACCCAAAGAACTTTCTTTTTATCTTCTAAATAGACTTGACCCAAGATGGACATTTGCTTTGAGAATCATATATCTTTTTTCCTTCAGCTGAGAGTTTTACCTTTTGGATTGCATTCCACACACGTTCTTTATCGTTTCTTCTTCCTTCGAGGGTGTCCATAGCATCTGCCATTAGTGACTGCAGCTGTGGCACCAAGATAAAAATTATCAGTGTGGAATTCACACAGAAATAAGTTCCCTAAATACACAGATTAAAACCTAATTAAAAAATCATTTGTACGCTGATGATTTTATTACTCATCTTTCCGACAATGAACATTGCTACCCCATCTTTGCTTCAGTCATTACTGAGTGTTATTGCAGATATAAAATATTGAAACAATGAAAAGATGCTTCTTGAAAATGGGTAGGAAACATATAGGATTTAATGTAGTAAGCATTGACGTTTTGTAAAAACAGATTTGGGTTGTAAAGAATGAAGGCCAGTAGTTAATTCTCTCAGGAAATGGCATGTAGTACATGAATGCGTTTTAGTATTTTCTCCTGAGGCAGATATATCATGATTTCAGGCATCATGCAAAAGCTCACCAGAGGACAATTCTGAAACTGTGCTGTCTTATTGCCTCTTAAAGGATCTAGCTCACTTTAGTTCTACTATTCTTTTTCTTCTCTAAAACTTCAAAATAACCACATTTTCTTTTTAGGTTCCATTCAAAGGCAAGTTTTCAGAATTCCACCATTTCCCCCAAACTGCCGCATTCCAATGTGAAATAGTCCTCTATACACCTGCTGCATATGGAGCCGCAAAGCAGAGAAGCTGCCTGGAGCTATGTGACAGTCACAGCTAAAAAGGAAAGTTCTCTAAAGAACAAATGGCAGCTCAGTTCACTGGGGCTTCAAACAGTGGGGACCCTTAGAGACTCTTTCTGAACTTTAGATATTGCAGAGTGGAGGCAGAAGGGCAGAGCGGAGTCCCTCAGAACTCTTCTGTGGAGCAGTCACTGTTTAGACAGTGCCACAGAAGGCATTACCCGGATTTATTGTCATGCTTCAAAGCTGAGAAGTTAAAATCTGTTATTTACAGCAATGAAATCTTGCAAGATGCATGACTTTTAAACATTGGGCCTCCACATATACATCCATATACATTAAATGTTTTTTTTTCTAGTAGGCAGATAAATTATAAAAAATATCCCATTTAATCCTATTTTCCAAGGTTAGTGGAATACTGCACTAACATGTTAATAAAATATTAATAATGCTAGTTTGGGGCCCTCGTGTATATTTTGAAATGCAAATATTTCCAGATGTGTGATGAAGAAGGCTTAGGTGCAGAAAACTCCCTTGCATTTTTCCGTGGAAATCTTGCATGTGCTTTTCAGGAAGACAGAATCAACACTGAGCCAGCTTCTCTGATGAACATGTTCTTTGCTTCCTTTTATCTCCGAGGGGCATTCATCATCTGAAATGGGCTAATACATGTACTTCGAAAGTTCCTTGCTTACTGCATTCCTGAATGCCATATGAATGGTATTTTAAACACACCCTTGCAGGAGGTGTTCTGCAGCACACTACCCTAAAGGTTTTACAAGCATGACCGCTAGTTTTGACTTAGTAAATCCTTGATTAATAGACTTTTCCCTCCTCCACCTATAGTTTTAATGGGTAGAAAGCATAGTTTATTATTTGGCTAGTAGACCATTTTAAATGCTTACATTGAATATCAATATTTAACACACTTTAACAGGTTCAGATGAACACTATAAATGTTGGCAGTGCATTTCTTGATGAAATCTGTTATAACTTTAAAAACTCAGGGAGGAAGGATTCCTTCAGTTACCGGGAAAGTTACAGGTGACCAGTTCAGGCTGTTCTCATCCTTGCTAGGTGAATGCAATCCAGGTCTGTAATTAGCGTTAGCTCCCTTCAATTAAAGCCGCAGAGGACAGAGCCTTCCCTGTCACACATTAGGATCTCTAGAGTACACCTGACCTTTCTTCGAATGGCCAGCACACGGTTAACGAATTGTTTTTCAGACTAGCTGCTGTCATTTCTAATATTGATTATGGTTATAAGAAACAAATTTGTTTCAGGATTGTTTGAGCTACTCCTTCAACTAGTTTTTGACTACCTCTGTGTTTTCTGACTTAACTGGTCGATTCAGTTAAAAAACTACAGCCAGCTGAAAGCGGTTTGGCTCAGTGGATAGAGCATCTGTCTTTGGACTAAAGGGTTCCAGGTTTGATTCCGGTCAAGGGCATGTACCCTGTTTCCCCGAAAATAAGACAGTGTCTTATATTAATTTTTTCTCCCAAAATTGCGCTAGGTCTTATTTTCAGGGATGTCTTATCTTTCCATGCGCTAGGTCTTATTTTCGGAGGATGTCTTATTTTTAGGGAAACACGGTACCTTGATTGTAGGCAACCTCTGGTAGGGGGTGTGCAAGAGGCAGCTGGTCAATGTTTCTCTCTCAAAGATGTTTCTAGCTCTCCATAGCTCTCCTTCCCTCTCTGTAAAAAATCAAAACAATATATTAAACAAAACAAAACAAAAAAAAAACAACAAAACAAAAAACCTACAACCATTTGACTAACTACATTTCCCCCTCAAATAAAATAATTGTTCTATCTAAATGTACCAGTGTGTGTGTGTGTGTGTGTGTGTGTGTGTGTGTGTTTGTATTGGCACTGCCAACACATATGTGACACTGGAAGTGAATACGAAAACCCTAAAGACTATTTTGTACTGTTGGTTTTCTGTACAGCGGTTATTCTTTTGGGTTCTCAATTTTCCATAGAAGAGAATCCTGTATTAACAAGTCTTGGAGTTTAAGAAGAAATTCATTAAAACTTTACTTAAAACAAAAAGCTTGACATACAATTCAAATAATCAGCTCCTTTCCATGTTTTTCCATGTCAGACAAGTGTTGCTATTAAAAAATGGAAGCTAGACCAGCTTGCATGGCTCAGTGGACTGAGCATTGACCCATGCACCATAGAGGTCCCTGGTTCGATTCCTTCCCAGGACACATGCCCTAGATTGTGAGCTCGATCCCCAGTAGGGGGAGGAGTACAGGAGGCAGCCAATGTATGTTTCTCTATCATCAATATTTCTATCTTCTTTCCCTCTCCCTTCCTCTCTAAAAAGATCAATACAAACATATTTTAAAAAAATGGAAGCCAGTCCATGTGAGCAATAAAATAAGACACCTTTCTATATTTCCCAGTTTCTTCATTAGAATGCTGCATGAGGGTTGGGGAGCTGGCCCTCAGACTATATTTATTATGACAAATTTCTTTCAGACCATATCACTTTTTCTTCTGACTCAGGGCCTGAGGAAGCCTTCATCAAAGAAAAACAAACACTTACCAATTCTGCCTCCTGGGGACTGATGTCCCGTAGATAGGGAATGGTGGCTAGCTCAGCCATTGCTTGATTGATCACCTGGGACTGCTCCTTTACTCTCTGCAGCCGGCTGAGGAGGCTGGCGTACTGCAACTTCTCCATCACACCCAAGCATGCAGGGAAGCTCCCCTGGTGTCCCAGAAAAAGGAAATGCTTTAGAACAAGACCTCAGAACTAGAGCTTTCTCTGGGGATTGAAGTCAGGGTTGGTTATAGTACATTTAAATCCTTTGAAGCAATGGCCTCTAGTATAAACAAACATTTCCTTCTCTCATTTTAGAGAATGACCTGGATCCTTCCTTCAAACAGATGAGTGTATGTAAAAGGGAACACATTGCAGGACTGATATGCAGGTGGCCCTGAATAAGCAAGTTGTGCCAAGGGAAGAGGAAGGGACTGACATTGAACGTGACAGCTCTACCTTCCCAGTGGCCATAAGAAAGCTGTGTCTTGTGTGTGTGTGTGTGTGTGTGTGTGTGTGTGTGTGTGTGTGTGTATGGTGGGGGGGGAGGGAGGTTATTTATGTTATCCAGGTTATCATAAGAGCTAAGAGTTGCCCACTCTACCTTGTTTATAGAAAAGAATATTTTTATGCAAGTTGAATCCTGGAAAATGTGCTGCACATTGAATTCTCTTTACCCAATGGCTTACATCAACTCTGCTTTTATCTTTAGTTCTTGTATGGCCTCGAACTCTGATTCTTCTTCTTGTGGTATTATAGCACTTTATTCTGACTCCCAGGGTCATCCCAGCAACCGACATGGCCCATCTTGAAACAGACTACTGTCCACATTTGTAAGGACCACCAACCCACATGAATCTATGGGCATTTCAGGTTGTCTCAGAATAAGGCCCTTTTCTAATAAGGTGGCCTACACATGTGTTTGTTATTGCCAGCCATAAAAGAGGAGATGCCACTTTTTCTAAAAAGTTTAATACAAATTATAATGCATGATAGGAGAGGCAAAGTTTATAATAAAATACCTACATTTATATTTAGAAAAAGTGTTTCTGACATAAAGGGACCTATAAGGATTAAAAGAAAATCCTTGAGTTTCAACTATGTGTGGAGGGAAATGAGAAATTGGGAGTCACAGGGGCATTTAGTTGGCACTTTCATTCCACATCCAGGTGCTCAGAGGAGGAAAGCTGGAGGACCAGTGTCCCCTACGGCAGGGCACCACCTGCACCAGAATCACTAGGTTTGTTGGTTAACTAGTCAGAGTCCTGAGCCTTACTCGGTGAATCATAATCTCTGTTATGTGTCTCTCTTTGCATGGATTGTAGATAGGTACCTCCTCACTCCCCAAATATTCAAGTATCTCAAGAAAGTTGAAGAACAGACAACTATCTTAAAACATAGTATCTGAGCAAGATTTTAGTTTGTGCAAACTTATAAAACAGATTTTCCCTCCAGAAATTAGAGAAGGCAGACATTTCCCCCCTTAAAATATATCTTCCAAAGAGGAAAACTATTGGAAACTAGCATTACGAAAGAGCATTGGAATTTCAGCTTGTATTTAGAAAGCAGGTCTTCCTGAAATGTCACATGCATGTTTTAATTGACAACAACCTCTAGAAGTTGGTGCTTTTCTAGAGTCTTGTGAATAAAGGAAGGTTGAGAACCACGGCACTGTATTTGCTGTATTTCTCCCTAACATCTATCTATACCCTATGACTAATGTTCCTCTATTTCAACTAATTTGTTCTTTCAGATGAACATTTGTCTAAAAATCTATAAACCTATAGGAGCAATGATTGCAAATTGTGGATTTGGGCTCCCTTCCCTGAACTGACCCAATAACTCGCCTACACTTTTATTTAAACGTGTTGCTAAACAATGGGATTCTGACAAACAGAGGAAAGCGAGTTGCAGGAGAAATTGTTTTCTTTCTGAAGAAAAATTGCTTTATTTGTTTTAAAAAACACACACCAAAAAAAACACTGTGGCTGGTTGTAGGAAAGTGGGTAGTGGTTCAATTCCAAAGAGCAGAAACAACCGCAGCCTACATGGGAACATAATCTAGCAGTGAAATTTCCTAAACATTAGGAAAATAAAAATAGTGGAAGGCAATGGTGTTTTGTTAGCTTGATTGTTGGGTACATAACAAAACAGGAAGTACCCTATACATTAAATACTAGGAAGAGAATATAGTTAACTATTAAAACCTTCTTCTCCCCCTGCCCCCACCGGCAGCTTAAGACAAAAGCAGTTTTGATTATTAGAAAACTACAGATGCATGCATATTTCATCTATATGATAGGGGTCTTTGAGAGATAAAGTGAAGAAGAAAAAAAGAAATTAATATAATGCCAGCAGGAATGTTTTAATCCTATTGCTTTAAGAAAATAAAGGGAAGGCTGAAAAGCGAAGGAATTACCTTAAACATCTAATGCTAGCAAGGGCTAAATCTAAGGGGAAGTAGCCCTCCCAGTGAGACCTCAGGCGTGATTAAAGTGCTCCTTAGCTGCTGGAAAGAGTTTTAAAAAGTGGCCATGATTGAAGCTACCATGTTTCCCTGAAAATGAGACATCCTCTGAAAATAAGACCTACTTACAGGTTTCCTTCTGAGTGAAATATAAGGCATCCCCCAGAAATAAGGCCCCCCCCTAGGCTAAACATGAGAGATTTGGTCCACTGATTCTGAAAGAAATGGAGTCACAAGAAATTCACCAGGAAATTCAAGAATTGGATTGTTATGATGATGTTCCAGAAGATGATGACATGATTGTCATTGAATAAATGAGTAAATTCTTGATACTGTAGGATTCACAGTTTGTCTGGTTTGTGTTGACAACTACTGTACTACCATACCGTATACAGGTAATAAATTTCCTTTATTTTCATTTAACAATAAATGTGAACCATATTCTTCTTCATGGAAAAATAAGACATCCCCTGAAAATAAGACCTAACGCATCTTTGGGAGCAAAAATTAATATAAGACACTGTCTTATTTTCGGGGAAACAGGGTAAAACTTCACACAGGTACAATGAAGTTAGGTAAGTAGCAAGTTTAAATGAGGGCTTCGGTCAGAATTGTCTAAATTTAATAGCAGGAATGGATTAATATTTGGCAAATAAATGGCACTACATATAATAGTGCTAAAAAGTATTTGGAATATATTCCCACTTGACTCAAATATATAGAAACATTAATTGCAAAAAAAAGGGGGTAGAAAAATACTATTGTTCATTTCAAATGTGCATATGTAAACACTTTATATGCTTCACTTGGAGGAAATTAAAAGTAAAATTAATGAGGTATTAAAATCATGGTTAGTTAAGTCATTTTTTGGCAAGTCAGCCTGTGATGGAGGCTTCATGCATGGCAAGAGATTTTATTATTTTGACTCTTTAACATTTAGCCCAGGAAGCACAGTACATAAGGTTTGAAACTGACACCAGCCAATAAAGTTAATGAATGAAAAAGTGCAGTGGTATCTGATGGCATGTGAATTAATTAGGACAAAGATCCATAGAAAGAAAACTACCAGTAAAGCAGAGTTCCTGGTTGAATGGGGTTGATGTTCACTGGGATTAAAAGCCACCAGATAGGCAGATAGGGGAATATTTTAGATTATTCCTCTTAAAATACCAGAACCATGTTGAGCCGTGTGTGGTGTGTTTAGCAAAGGAATCTATAAATATAAGTGAACTGGTGTGGCTCAGTGGTTGAGTGTCGGCCTATGAACCAGGTCAGGGTCCCATTCTTGATCAGAGCACATGCCAGGATTGTGGGCTGGATCGCCAGTAAGGTGCATGCAGAAAGCAGCCAGTCAATGATTCTCTCTCGTCATTGATGTTTCTATCTCTCTCTCTCTCTCCCTTCCTTTCTGAAATAAATAAAAGTATTTTTTTTAAAGAGAAGGAAACAGGTGTCAGAGTGTAAGGAGAATCATTGCCTGAGACACAGAAACCTCCCTCATACCAGAATGTCCTTCACCAACTGAGTCTACCACCCCATGGCAGGAAGTAAAAGTCCATGTTCCCTGGAAAGCCCTACTGTAAATTTGCCCCAAGGCTGGAGATGACAGCTTTAATCCTGCCTTTATGACACAGAGCACCAAAGTACCTCAACTTTGTGACACTGAGCACATCAGTGATGCAGGAAAAAAATCGAAATCCCACCGGACACTTGCACAATCTTCATTTTAGAAGAATATGTCATTTCCAAGTACACAATTTATATAAAGAAAAAGAAAGGTCTATAAAATGGTCCTTTTGTCAAAGCAAACTAAAATCGATATAGATGACTAAAGCTTCCAACATTTATAATACTTTGCAAAGTGCTTCAACATGGATTATGTACTTTTTGTCTCACAACAACTCTGTGAGGTATCAGCCTGTTTTTAAAAATATATATTTTAATTGATTTCAGAAAGATGAAGGGAAAGGGAGAGAGAGAGAGAAACATCAATGATGAGAGAGAATCATCAATTGGCTGCTTCCTGCACGCCCCTACTGGGGACCGAGCTCACAACCCAGGCATGTGCCCTTGATTGGAATTGAACCTGCGACCCATTCACAGGCCGACACTTTATCCACTGAGCTAAACTGGCCAGGGAAGTATCAGCCTGTTTTATAAATGAGCAAAAGCAGCTCATAGATTAAGTGACTTATCCTAGGGTTACACAGCCAGAGCATTGCCTTGGACTAACGTCTTTATCTACAGGTGTCACAAAGTGGGGTAACCGCTAATAAGGACAATGCAATGTTTAAGCATTCGAGTGGATGACATTTGATATCTGACAAGATAAAAACAGACCTCACGGGATCTTAAAATCACTGTTGAGGGCTGTTTGGGTCACATTTAATGATACCATGTAGAAATAATTTCTACTCACCAACTCATTACTTGCTTCATTAAGCTAGGTTACCTTTGCAGCAATTTTATTTAGTCCTGCTTTATGAAGCTCTGATTTGCCATATAATAAGAAACCCAGAGGCCAATATTGGAATGTACTCATGGTCCCTGGGTATCTTTGGGATCACTTACTTCGATTCTATTAAAACTGTTAGAGAAAAACCTTTCAAAAACTGATATTTTCCATAGAAGCAAACATAAGAAAGCAGAAATTCCTTGCAGCTAGCAAAGTGGTGCTGACTCATTAAAAAAAAATTGAGTTATTAATTAGATGCTAAGAATCTTAATTACTGTATGGTTTTAAAATTTCTACTATTGACACAAAATTTCCAAGTAGCTAGAATGTCTTTTTAAAGGTGAGAAGAAAATGAGTTAAGAACATGTAAAAGGTGCCTAATGCTTAGATAGGTCTAATCAGCATTCACAACCCACTGTGAGATCTGAGCTGGCGACAGATGATGTGGTCATTTTCCTGACAAGTAACAAGGTTGGGCAGGTATCTCTCAAAAAAGCTGGGGCACAGACAGATCACCTCTATAACATACATCTCATTGGCTCTGCTAGGCTGACCACATGTGGATGAGGTGAAATCACTTCACATGGTGATAGTTCTTGCTAGCAAAACTTTCACTGCTTGCAAGGGCCTGATGATGACAATGATGATGAGTGTGGGTCTCTAATTAAGATGGAGACGATGGTAAGGATGTGTCTATGTGTCTGGAGGAGGTTGTGATAGAGGGTAAATTGGAGAATAGGACCCAAAATTTGTAGTGGAGCCAGTGAGGGTGCTATGAATGGAATGTTTGTGTCCATCCAAAATTCACATGTTGAAGCCCTATCCCCAAGTGTGATGGTATTTGGACAGGGGACCTTTGGGAGGTAATGGGATGAAGTCATGGGTTGGGGGCCCTCATGATAGGATTATTGCTCTTATAGGAAGATATATCAGATGCTTTGCTCTCTGCTATGTGAAGATAGCAAAAAGTAGCCTACTGCCAAATTGGTGGGAGGGGGCTGCTTCATCAGAATTTGACCATGCTGGCATCCTGACCTTGGATTTCTAGCCTCTGGAACTGTGAGAAAATAAATGTCTTCTGTTTAAAAGTCAACCAGTCGGTGGTATTTTGTTATAACAGCCTGAAATGACTGAGACAGAGATGGATTTGTTATTAATAGCAATTATCATTGGGTGTAACACAGGCGTGGGAGCTGGGAAAAATCAGTAAAAATGTGCTTTTGTATTTGCAATGCTTAGAATTACAAATCATGCAAATATATGAGCGATATTACAGCTTTTCTAAAATGCTGAATAATGTTATTGAGCAGATAAACTGCTGAATAGATGTGAAGTCGTTGTTTGTCATGACCCCCTTGGCTCCCTTTGCAGAAACATTGAATCAATTACATAATACAAAATTCACCAAAAAAAATTATTTAAAATTTCCAGTGCACAGGCCTTTTGAAAAATACTGTCCCTCCTTATCTCAAGAAGATACTTTCCAAGACCTCCAATGGATGCCTCAAACCTCATGGATAACATTGAACCCCAGGTAAACTGCTTTTCCCCCTTTTATTGTTGGTAATTGTCATTAATCTCTACTGTGCCTAATTCATTAAGGTTTAATATATGTATTAGGCACAGTAAAGATTAATGACAATTACCAACAATAAAATAGAGCAATTATAACAACATCCTATACTAGTACAATAAAAGCTTAATATGCAAATTGTCCCCTTGGGCGGGTGGTTGACCTGGAGTTCAACCAGGAGACCAGGAGTTCCACCATTGGCTATGACGAGCACTGAGTACCAGGGGGCAGTGTGGAACATGGGGTGTCGGCGACACAGCGCTGACAATGGGTGGCAGTGGAGGTGCTGCTGGCCCTGATAGGCCCCAATGAGAGCAGGACCACAGTGGGATGGTGGAGCAGGTGAATGGGCAGTGCCAGGCCAACGCTGGAGTGAGCAGGAGCCTGATTGCCCCACCAATCACCCCTCAGACAGAGACCAGGAGCAGCTCTGACCCTTCCATTACAGAGAAAGGGCAAAGAGCAATATTAAAATATTTCTTCTAATTATTTTCATTTCAATGTGCATGAATCTATGCACTGGGCCACTAGTATGGTAATAAAAATTTTGTGAATGCGGACTTTCTCAAAATATGTTATAGTATTGTACTCACCCACTTATAATGGCATGAGATGATACAATGCCTATGTGATGAGAGTAAGGGAGGTACTCAGAACAATGTGCAGCTTAAAACTTATGAATTGTTTATTTCCGGAATGTTCCATTTAATATTTTTTGACCGCAGTTGATAAGAGCTAAACTGTGGATAAAGGGGGAGGACTACTGTATTAAAAAAGAGGAACCTGCATTTACAGGGTACTAATGAGAAGTTCCTTTTATACCTTATATTTTGTAAATTACCACAGCATAATTCAGGTCTTATTTTGTTAAGGCTGAAAAATAGAAGGGGCATACTTTTCTTGGAATAGAGGAAGGAATTAGATATACAAAGGTATACAAAAAATCAATTGGCAATATTGAGTAGCGCTGAGTTTATTACTGTGGTGTGGTGGTGCCAGCTGAATTCTTGTGTAGGTAACAAGATGGTTATATGCAATAGCCCAATATGTGAAATAGGAAAAATAACATTTTGTTATTGACTTGCAATGAGAAATTCATTGCAACCTTGAAGTAGATATGAGGAAGGCACAAGAAAGGGCTCTTTAAAGAGACATTACTTGCTAAATGTTTGAAATTGCAAAGCATAGCATTGTAAAATATCTTTAAAGATAAAAGGAGTAAAATCATTAGCTAAACTTAGGTTTGTTTTGCAAATAAGATTTACTGTGAAAGTTTTTAAAATCCTTCAATACTTGTAATATTTGCAGCATAAGCTTTCCATAATTCTAGAACTGTTTAATAGTATACATTGGAAAAATATTAAAAAAACTCATATACCTACATTCAATTGGGTACTTCTAATAAAATCCAGTATTGGCAAGATTCGCTTCCCCATTGTCTCCATCTGTCTCACTGTGTCTTCTCTGGTGAGCAGACCGAAGGGAGTTTTATATTCTAAAAATTGCAACAATAAACTTTTATACTATTTTTTTCCAGACTTCCATTTCAAAATGCTTTCTTTAGTAAGCTATAAACAGATATCTCAATGCTAATAGATATGAAATCTTTAGTATAGAAACCAGTCCTATCCTTACACCATATGCATAATAATGAAAGATCTATGAGGAGAGAGGCAGAGGAGAAATTGCCCTTTAAAGACTATCATTTAGACATTTTGTTGTGGTGCTGACTGAGAGATCCAAGAGACAGCCTGTAACAATTCACCTCTCTCTGCTGAATTGTGAAAAAAATGTTGTCATAAATGTGTCTGATTCTTGTCTTGTTCCTCCCAGGTATTATTCAAGTGTGCAGATCCCATTGACTTTGAATGTAGCTCAGGGTTGAGATAAGCCTCAGACGATACAGTGCCAAACAAAACACAAATCCTTAATTATGTGGGTAGAGCTGAAAGAATAAATGTAACCTGGTCATGAATCATCCCACAAGTTTGAGAACTCAACTCCCTGTGAATATTTTCTTGATTTTTTTTGAAAGTTTCAACTAGAATTACTGAACACCATTTAACTATAATACTCTTCAAGAGATCTAAGCTCTTGGTTAATTACCTAACAGTGATCGGCAAACTGCGGCTCACGAGCCACATGCGGCTCTTTGGCCCCTTGAGTGTGGCTCTTCCACAAAATACCACGGCCTGGGTGAGTCTATTTTGGAGAAGTGGCATTAGAAGAAGTTTAAGTTTAAAAAATTTGGCTCTCAAAAAAAATGTCAATCGTCGTACTATTGATATTTGGCTCTGTTGACTAATGAGTTTGCCGACCACTGACCTCAGAAGACTGGAACAAATATTAATACAATAGCAGGTAATTGAAATGATTTAAGGTTGTCACTGGCTGTATTTTTCATTTCATAAAATAATTCTGTTGCATAATTTTCTCCTACATTTGTTAACTGATGATGATAAAAATGTGTCTTTGTGGAGTGCCCTATGATAGTGTGGTTGGGTGAGATGGTTGAGTGAGGAAGGTAGACACTCTAGGATTGTTTGGCCTTGGTGGAAGCTTTCCTAGAACCAGAATTCCAGGAATTATTAACTGGAATCCACAGAGAAGACTGGCAGGAGTTAATTCTAACCGAACACACAGTTTGGGGTCCTACTGTATGTTAGGCCTTGTGATGAATAAGACTTGAATAATGTACAACTCCTGCCTTATAATACTATTGAAAGATAGTAAGTCCAGGTGATTTACCTGTAAATGTTGGCAGCTTCCTACTTGATACTTTTTCCAAAAATTTCCCATCTTCTTTGTTTTTGAACCCAAGAGTCAAGAGGTATTGTTGGGGAGAAAAACATGACCAGTCAACTGTCTGAGGCAACATGTGGAGTCCTTGAAGATCTAAAATACAACAGAAAGAGAACTAAAGACTTTGTTATCATATTATTATTGTCTTCAGAGTATTTTTTCCTAGATTCCAGGAGGTATACTTTGAAAAAATAAATACAAACATTAAAGACAAAAAGTAAAAGCATGCATCAAAAGGTCAAATAGCTGATATATCAAAATTATATTTCATTATTTAATTTTTTCTGAAAACAAACATAAGGCATAGAAATATTCCTCTTTCCCACATTTAAAATAGTACAAATTTTAGGACCAGCTTGCAGCTTCAATATTTTTCACGGTGACTCTTTTTAAGGGAATTTCATTTTTCTGTTCATAGTTTGAGATGACAGAAAATAATGTTATATAAAAGGAAAACTAGAAATTATTATACCAAGTGAGAATTAAAATATAAAGCTAATTAATTTAGTTACCATCCCGCCTAGTTGTAGAAAGAAATTTGAAAATGATAAACGTACTGACTTTTGTAATGAGACTTGGAAATAATTCAAGTGTCATGAAAATGGTTTTAAAACAAACTCAGTTCTTAATGACTATAAAAGCTAATATTTACTGAATACATGTTCTACCTTCCCTTGTTTGAAGGATTCTGGGTGCATTGTGTTTTTCAATCTTCTTGGAAACTTTACAAAATTGGCGATGTTACCCCCAATAGGAAGTTGAGGCACATAAGAAGTGACTTGCCCGAGAGCACAGTCTGTATGTGGACAAAGCAGGATCTCCACCAGGCAGTCTGACTCCAGAGACCAGAGGCCTAATCGCTGCACTCTGCTCAGGGCTTGCTTAACTCTGGATTACTCTTGGGACAGGAACAAATGTTATTCATAGAGTCTTGGAACACAGATTCACTTAATTCATTTCCATTCTGAGTAATAAGGCTTTGGTTTATTGCAAAAGACGTCTCAAATAAAAGATGATGGGCAGAGAGGTTAATGAGCCCTCCCTACTTACCACTGACAGAAAGGGGGAAATTCTAAAGGTCCTGCAATTAAAATTTAGTTAAAGGTCAATTTTTAGTGTTGAATAGAATGCAAATGGTAATGGTTCAAATAGAGCCTTCAATATTTATCTGAAATATATTAAAAGAAAATGGACAGAGTAAATAAACCATGAGTTTTTATTTACTCTCCCCATCCATATTTCTTTAGCTGTAGAACCCTTTGTTAAAACTAAAGTTTACTGAGAAGCCCAGTATATAAAGCCAATAAAATTAGAGTGGTTCCCTAGTTATAGTTTGCTGGTTTTGCTCCTAACTTAGAAGGCCCCAGGAACTCCTGGCCATGCTGTTGATGGTGTCTCGGGTTATCCTATGGAGAGGTCTTTTGCTTCCTGAGTAACTCTGGATGTCCACAGGGTCCTTGAGTGGGTGGGATAGACTTTATGGCTGTTCTGCCCTCTCAGAATACATCTAGCTTGTTGAAGTCTTTACCAGAAAGGATTTATCTCAGACATGACACCTCCAAGACTTTTAGGCCTACACTGAAGTGATCGTGGAGGCCCCAGAGTCCTAAACTTCAGAAGAGATTAGGGTGTATTGTTTATGGACTGGTGTTTTTGTGGTTTGCAGGAAGCATCTCTAGATTTGGCATTTTCTGGTATAGCTCTATTGCCAGAAACATCCAGATGTTTGAGGGATCTGTTATATATAAATAACCTAAGGCCTTTGAGACGTTGATAGCTTCCTATTCATAAATATTTGGTGGGTTAAGAGGAGACCAATGCTATTAGTGACAGTGATTAAATAGATGAGCCAAACAAATGTGAGCATTATATATAATTTTTTATAAAATATGCTTGCAAAAAATAGAAGTACTAGTATTTTCTGTTTATTTTGACCCTCTATGTTTTATTTTATGTGTTTGATTTATTATTAAAATTAATTTCTAATATAAGCTTTGAAATGTGAGAGGTCCCTACATACATTCTGTTAAACTTAGAAAAAAACATTTAAAAAACTATCATTCTTATTTCATTTGTATGCAGAGTAAATTGCAGTTGTGTGAACATTTAGCCTAGCAGGTGGTCTATGACCCAAAATGACGAAACACTTACCAGATGTTGAATCTCATGTAACATTAATTTGAGTGCTAATTGTTCTCAATTTTATGCTCATAAACCTCTACCTACGTCCGAAAAGCCCTGTGCCTCTGATGGATATGAAAGTTAACCAGATTATGCTGTCCTCTGACAGAAAAAGTTGAATTGATTAAAACATCTTCTTTGCTCCTGTCATGTAAGAAAGAAACTTTGGATAAATCCTTTAATGCATTCCGCTACAATTTATCACAATTGGAGATGAAATTTAGATGACTATGACCAATTTTATTATTAAAAGAGTCAGTTTGCAGGTATAATACAGTTCCAAATTTTTACCATGTGGGAAGCTGATGTGTTAGAAAAGATTATCAAAGATAGATTATGTAGATTAAACTTCCTACAGAAACATAATATTTTAATTTTTTCATCCAAATAAAAGATGTCTAACTCTCTGAAAAAGAAGTTAATGAAAGTTTGCCCTTCATTAAAATTCTTGATTGTTCCCCAGGCAGCTGAAACTGAGCCGTTTTCAGATCCCCAAGTCATGCATGCTCTTTGACCTTCTGTACTGTTGTGTTCTCTTTCTCTATCTCTTTGTCTCTCTGCCTCCTGTCTCTATCTCCATCTCCTTGTCTCTCTCTGTCTCTTTTTATGTGTCTCTGGCTCCCCCTCTTTCCTGCACATGCATACATATGGATTTTTGTTTTCTCTTGCTTTCTCATTCAGGACTCTGCCAAGCTATCTCTGGCTCACTAATATGTTTTTCAAACACATACGGCTAGGGGAATTTCTCTGTACTGTGGCTTTAACTAGTACTTCTAACCAAATGATTGGGGATCAAATTTATAGTCCCATTTAAAAATGATACCAAATTCCAACACAGCATTTCCAAATGCCAACAGAACAAATATATCCCTTAAAATGATTTATGGACACATATATAATATCTTAATCAATAAAAAAAGTCAATTAAAAACGTGGCTTTTAAAATCACTACAACTCCCTTCTTCCCTACTTTTTACTAATACGCTATAAGGATAGCCAGTGTTCACCCCAATTATTCTGGCTTGAAATTTTGAAGCCACTGTTGACTTTTCTTTCCTCAATTTTCTATAATTTAGAGAGACAAAAAAAAGAAAACCAAACTAATTAAATATGACCATTGCAATACATGTCTTATTAACCCCTTTCATTGTATTATCATTGCCCATCCTGGTTAAATTTCTAATCATATAACATCTGCATTACAAGCAGCCTCACTGCCTTGCCACCTGTATCACTTCATGCCAATATATCTCCACACAACCCGCAATGAGTAGCTCTGGATTACTGTCTTTGTCATCATCACATTCATCCTGGGAACTCCAGTGACTTCTTTTCTGGCATTCAAGGCTCTCAACTGTGTGCATCTCACCATCTACGCCAGTTCCTATGGTTTCTCCAGGATAAACCTTACCAGCTGCTATGCTGATTCACTAAGTTGTACCAGCCTTTGCTTATCCTGCTTCAGAGCTCTTTTTTGTGCCCTTTTACCCAGAAACACCTACATTTTCTCCCCATTTTGCCTGTATTCAATTGATCATTATCCTTCTAGATGCACATAATTGAAGTTCCATCTTGTCTATGAAGGGTTTCCTGAATATTTCATTATGTCCTTTAAACCCTTAAAGAACATCTTTACTCTCTATACTTTAGACTCTAGAGTGGCTCTCCTAATGTTTCATGGGCTTTATCTTATCTTATCTCCCCAACAAGTTTTATTTTTTATTTTTTAAAAAATATATTTTATTGATTTTTCACAGAAAGGAAGAGAGAGGGATAGAAAGTTAGAAACATCGATGAGAGAGAATCATCGACCAGCTGCCTCTTGCACACCACCTACCGGGGATGTGCCCACAACCAAGGTACATGCCCTTGCCCGGAATCGAACCTGGGACCTTTCAGTCCGCAGGCCGACGCTCTATCCACTGAGCCAAACCGGTCCTGGCTCCCCAACAAGTTTTAATCTTCCTGAGGATCACATCTCCAAATTATGTTCATGTCCCAACAACTTGGTGTTTAATCAATACTTGAATGGAATCTAAAAACAAACTTTACCAAATCATTAAGTTTTAATAATTCAAATTAAAATATGACTTTAAATAAAATGAATGAAATGTCATTTTGCGATATGGTTTATTATCTGTTACTAAAGTTAGAAATAAATATCTTTGTTCTTCATTTTACCAAAACCTTAGGTAATTTCTGTTCAACTTAAAAAGGGTAAGTGAGGTAAAATAGTCTGTAACAGATAACTCAGTGAAGTAGATGTTCAAATAAACAGAGTAACTTTTCCTGGATGGAAAAATTAGTTTCAGATTCAGATTGTATCCTTGCTGCAATTTGTTCTCTGGCAAATATGGACTCTTAGCCACAAAAGGGAACTGCATTATTAGAGAGAGTCTGGTCTGTAACACCAGAAAAGCATCTGCAAAAACATGAGATGTTGTTTGTAGATCAGCAGACTCACCTATATATTTGAAGAATAACATTATTTGTTACGAAGTTAAAAATCCATAAAATAAAATTTGAGCTCTCTAGAAGTAAAGTACAAAACATAGATGCCATCATTATTATTGGTATTTTCTGTTGGACACCTCATCATAACCATATCCAGCAGATTGTAAATGAACTTTATAAAACAATTGGAAAAAAGAAAAGTCATAGAGATTTTAAAACTCTTTTAGAAACACACAAATTTGTTTAGTGTTTTATCATCACCTTTCTCTAAGTTTCATTTCCTTTTCATTTTTTTGTGTCTATGTCACTTCTCTGCCCTTTGTCCATAACAAAATGTTCTGACATTTTGAGTTAAAGCAAAATTTCATTTTTAAAGGTCCCAATTGCTCAGTGTAAGTTGGGGCCATGTCAGTTTTATATGACTTCTTTTTACTGATCAGTTTCAGAGTTTAGCTTCTGCAGTGCCTTTAGAATGCCAACACTTTGTCATTACTTCTTTCCCAGTCATTCTCTGAGTTTTATCTTGTGCTACTTTTATGCCACTACTTCCATCTTAGAAGCTAGCCACCAATTCACATCAGCAAGAAAAGAGCAAAAGGCAGCAACTTTGCAACTCAGTTATCATTATTGCCCTCCCCCCAACAAATAATAAAAGTTTCTAATTTTAAAGACATTGATAGAATATTTTGATTTTTTGCATTAATGTTTGAGAAAGCTATCTAGATAATGGGATACATCAGTGAACAAAACAGATAAAAATTCCTGTGTTTCAGGAATTTACATACTGCCTGAAAAACTTAAGCAAGTCAGGAACTATGAAAAGACAGAGACTGACTAAATAAATAAGTAAATAAATAAAAGTTCAGTTATGAACTTAAGAGAACACCAAAGAAGAAGGCAAAAAATGTTGAAAGTAGAAGGATGTGAAAATAAATACCAGAAATCAGAATAAAATGAGTGCTTTTATATTAATATCAGACAAATCTACTAATAAAAGAGTAACATGCTAATTGACTGTACCTTTGTGCCCCCACCAGCCAATCAGGAATGACTATGCAAATTAACCCAACAAATATGGCAGATTAATTTGCATACACAAGCACCAAGGCCCCAGGGGCGGTGTGGGACACTTGCATCATCGCCATGGCATTCTGCACTACCCCAGCCACTCAGCCTCTGGGCAGTGTGGGAAGGCAGAAAGGCAGCTCTGGGCTAGAGTGGAAAGGCTGCTCCAGCCAGAACTAAGGCAGTGCCGGCAGCGGGGGGAAGGGAGGTTCATTCTTGCACAAATCTTTGTGCATTGGACCTCTAGTATACTATAATACACAAGACATTATTAAGGCCAAAGAGCATAAGTATGTAATGACAATATATAATTCATAAGGAAAGTTTAACAATATTAAAATTATATCTACTTAAAGCCAAAACTTAAAAAGTAAAAAATGGCCAAAACCAGTTTGGCTCAATGGATAGAGCGTCTGCTTGGGGACTGAAGGGTCCCGGGTTCGATTTCGGTCAAGGGCATGTACCTTGGTTGTGGGCATATCCCCAGTAGGGGGTGTGCAAGAGGCAGCTGATCAATGGCTCTCTCTCATCGATGTTTCTAGCTCTCTATCTCTCTCCCTTCCTCTTTGTACAAAATCAATAAAATATATATTTTTTAAAAAAGTAAAAAATGGCAAAATTATTAGAATAAATTGACAAATCCACTACCATCATTGATTATTTAAACGTTTTCTATATATGAATTAATCAAGCAGATAAAAAATTAATAGCATATCCATCAAGCTTGAGCTAATGGATAAAAAATGCATTTGACAATGAGAAAGTCTATTCTCCTCAAGCATCAGTGTAATATTCATGAAAGTTAACCGTATGCTAGGCCAGTGGTCGTCAAACTGTGGCTCACGAACCACATGCAGCCTGTGAGCCGTGGTGTGCTGCTCTAATGAGTTTGCTGACCACTGTCATATAGTACCCTTTACCTCTTCGCACGCAGTATGCCACACCTGCCTAACCCTCACCGCTTCCAGCTACATGGTGCTAACTTTTACTCTACCAGTGGTGGGCAAACTCATTAGTCAACAGAGCAGCAATTCACAACTCGCGAACTGCATGCGGCTCATGAGCTGCAGTTTGCTGACCACTGTACTAAGGCCATAGGATTTATTATAATTATATTAAATTTATGAATTATTATAATTTAGATTATATTTTAAAATATGATAAAATGAGCTTAAAGTAAATAACAATGATAAGTAAACATTTCCTAACATGTAGGCGTTAAGAATGACATATGTAGCCAAAGCCGGTTTGGCTCAGTGGTAGAGCGTCGGTCTGCGGACTGAAAAGTCCCAGGTTTGATTCCGGTCAAAGGCATGTACATTGGTTGCGGGCACATCCCCGGTGGGGGATGTGCAAGAGACAGCTGGTAGGTGTTTCTCTCTCATCAATGTTTCTAAGTCTCTATCTCTCTCCCTTCCTCTCTGTAAAAAATCAATAAAATATATTTTTTAAAAAAGAAAAAGAATGACATATGTAAATAAGCCCATGGCTCAGAAAAAATTTCATTCTTGAAAATTTTTGAATCTTTACTAAAATTAATGTGTTCAGAATCCAATGAAGGAAACTAGATGATAACAGAATAAGTATATAAAATATAAAATAATGGAAAAAATAAATATAAGAACAGAAGGGAATCAAATAAGAAAACAAACAAATATACAATAGAGAGGATAAACAGTGCAAAAACATCTAGCAAAATAGTGACTTCCTTAACCTGATAAAGAATATTTTAAAAGACCTAAAGTAAATATTATATTAAATGGTAAAACTTTAAAAATCTTTTGCTTTAGAATCTGGAACAACATGTGGATACTTGCATTCACTTCTTTTATTTAAAATTGTGTTGTGATCCTAGCCAGAACAACAAAACAAGAAAAGAGAATGAATGAGTATATAAACTTGAGTAGGGAGCTATTCTTAAATAAGACAAAGGCATAAGTCATTAAAAATTTAAAAAATAACATTAAAATTTAAACTTTAATTCTCCAAAAGACAACATAGAAAAGACATGCCTTTGATTGGAATAAGATATAAAGTTCTAAAAAAATCAATAATAAAACTATTCAGAAACAAAATGACTAAAGGAGATAAACATGTCACTTACAGAAATATATAAATAGTAAAAATGCCATTTTTAGAAATTTTCAAACTTTTGAGAATAATTTTGTATACCGTTTAAGGAAATACAACCATGGGTCAATGAATGACACAACATATTCAACTTGATTAACAGTCAGGGAAATATTTGCCTTTTAAAAATGTATGACACCATTTCCCATTCAGGGATTGGCAAAATTAAAAACATATGACATTTTAAATTGATGATGATATATATCAATAGGCACTCTTGTACTTGTATTTGGATGGTGAAACAAAAAACCACTCTAATAAGCAATTTGGCAATGTATAAGTTGAAGATGCTTATGCTTTATGACTCAGAAATTAATTCTACTCCTTAGTAAATGCTTCAGAGAATTTCTTGAATATGTGTACAAGAAAACCATACAAAAAATGTTCATACCACTTTTGTTTGTCATAACAAAATATTGGAAACAACTTAAATGACTAGTAATATTAGATTTCATATATAAATTTTAGGTAGATCACACAAACACTGGAGATAAATGAAGTAGAGTATATTGTATAAAAAGGGACTGATCTTATAAGTATAATACTGAATAAAAGAAACTTGCAGAAATATGCAAATAGTGAAAATAGCACTTATATGAATTTTAGAAAACCTGGAGGACAATTCTACATATATTTTAAGGATATATACAGGGTGAGGCAAAAGTAGGTTTGCAGTTACACATATGGAAAATGATACAATCTACCTATAATAATAAAAAGGTAATATGCTAATTAGACCAGATGTCATTCTGGATGTCCTTCCTGATGAAGCTAGGGCTGGAGGGAAGCAGCCCAGGTCCCAGTGCTTGCTGGTGGCCAGATGAGGGAAGCCTGGGTCTGGGTGCTGGAGGAAAGCCTGTGCTGGCAGTCTGGGTTCTGGTTGCTGGAGGGAAGCTGGTGCCAGCAGCCGGGGGAAGGAAGGCCTACTCTTGCACAAATTTTCATGCATCTGACCTCTAGTCTATATATCTAAAAGCTTAAGCCACCGTTCGACCATTTGACTGTTAGCTATGACATGTACTGACCACCAGTGGGCAGATGCTCAATGCATAGGCGTGGAAACATGGAACAGACTGATGAATCTCAGAAGGAAGCGGGGAGGGAAGGGGGTGGGAAGAGATTAACCAAAAATCTTATTTGCATACTAGAGTCCCAGTGCATGGATTTGTGCACCATTGGGGCCCCTCGGCCTGGCCTGCAGGATCAGGTGGAATCTGTGCACTGGGGTTCTGATATAACCCGAGGTGTCCTGGATTGTGAGAGGGCACAGGCCAGGCAGAGAGACCCCACCAGTGCATAATTCCATGCACTGGGACTCTAGTAATTTATAAATAATAATAGAAGAATAATCTCTGTGTTTCATGTTCCCATAACTATAAACCTACTTTTGCCCCAACCTATATTTCTATATAATAAAAATGTAATATGCAAATTGACCAAACAGTGGAATGACCGGTCAGCAGGTGGCGGGGCCAGTGAGCAGGTGGTGCCAGGACAGCCAAGGCGTGTGCCAGCAGGAAGAGAGAGAGAACAGTGATGGGGTGTGTGGGTGGTGGCAACCAGCAGTAGGGCAATGGGGGCCAGTGCCATCCCCTGATCACCCGCTCGGTTGCCTCCCACAGAGAGAGGCCACTGGCAACCACAGGGGGGTGATTTGGGATGGGGCTGGTTGCTGGCTGTCCTGAAATTGTCGCCTCCCACAGAGGAAGGCCAGACTGTAGCTTAAGCCTTCGGGGAGTAGGCCTCAGCTGGCAGTTGGATGTCCCCTGAGGGCTCCTGGACTGTGAGAGGGCACAGGCCGGGCTGAGGGGAAGGTCCTCCCCACTGGACAGAGTGCACAAGTTTTTATGCACCAGGTATAAATGTCATGTGTAAGAGTGATAAACATTGAAAAAAGTGTTGCATCTATAATAGCATAAAAAATAATACAACAATTCGAAATAAACTTAACTTAGCACGTTAAAGACTGTACACTGAAATTTATAAAACATTGCTGTAAGAAATTAAAGAATAGGTGGAAAGACATCTTTTTTATGGATTGAAAGACTTTGATAATCAGATGTCAATAATACCTAAAGCAATCTAGAAATTCAATTCAATCCCTATCAAAATCCTGAGGTTTTTTTTTTTTTTTTTTTTTTTTCCAGAAATAGGAAAGTCCATTTTAAAATTCATAGGGAATCTTAATGAACCCAGAAGAGCCAAAACAATCTTGAAAGAACAAAATTGGAAGTCTCACACTTTCTGATTTCAAAACTGACTACAAAGCAATGTCAAGGAAAAAACACACACAAAAAACAAATAAATTGAATAGATATCTCCGAAATCAACCTTATATATATGGTCAAATGATTTTTGACATGGTTGTCAAGATCATTCAGTAGGGAAAGGGCAGTCTTTGTAATAACTGATTCTGGGAAAACTGGATATCCACATGTAAAACAATGGAGTTGGATACTTACCTTGCACTATATACAAAAATTAATGCAAAGAGAACCAAGGACTGAATGTAAAAGCTAAAACTATTAAACACTTAGAAGAATACACAGGTGAAAAGCTCCATGACATTGGAATCGGCATTGATTTTAGCACAGATTAGAATCTGTGCTTCCTGTGTCATTCGATGACAACAAAAGAAAAAAGTAGATATATATCGAAGGTCATAAACATTTAAAACTTGTTCATCAAAGGACACTATCAACAGAGTGAGAAGGCAATCCATGAAATGGGAGAAAACACTTGCAAATAATATATCTGATAAAGGGTTAATATCCAGAATATATAAAGAATTCCAACAACTCAACAACAACAACAAAAACATGGGAAAGAATTTGAAGAGACATTTCTTCAAAGAAGATATGCAAATGGCGAATAAGCACATAAAAAGATATTCAACATTACTAATAATTAAGAAATGTGAATCAAAAAACCACAATGAGACACTACTTCTCACCCATTAGGATTGCTATTAAAAATTAAATAAAACAACAAGTGTAGACAAAACATATATACCATATGATTCAGCAATTCTACTTCCAGGCCTGTTGTTTAATATGAATGTCGACATAATAGCTTTTTTGCTAATATTCACAAACAATGAATGTCAACATAATGGTTTTTTTGGTAATGTTCACAAACAACTCAAATGTCCATCATTAGCAGAATATATATATATATATATATATATATATATATATATATATATATATGTATATATAGTATATATACATATATATATATATGTATATATATAGATTTGGACTATTCACATAATGGAATATTATAAACCAATAAAAATGAACCAACTAAAGCCTTTTGCAACATAGATAAATTTCATAAAATATTGAGCAAGAAGAGTTAAATATAAAAAACATCTACTTTATGATTTCATATTTACAATGTTTCAAAGCAGGCAAATTAAAGTTCAGGGTTAAATGCATAGTTAGGTGTTAACTCCATAAAGAAACGTAAGAAATCAGTATTCTAAGACTCAGTACAGTAGTTACCTTGGTGAAGAGTAGGTAGTGGTTTCGGATCAGGAGAGGCCAGTTGAGGCTACAGGGATAGCTGGCAATGTTTTATTTTTTGATTTTATGCTCATTCTGTAATAATTAGCTAAACTGCTAATTATTCATTTTATGATTTTTTTATATATGTGTAATGTCTCACAATAAAAATGTTTTTAAGAATAAATAAAAGAAAAAATACAAATGCTTTGATGAGGCTCTGTTTTAAGTGTGAAATGCAGTGATTATTTGTGGAGCCCAAAAAATACTACTAGAGTGTAAGTTAACTATGAGTCAGTATTAAGGCAGAAAAAAATAGGACTCAAATGCTGAATATGCAAAACTAAATTTAAAAAAGGATCACACTACAAAATGAAAACTTCTAATTTTGTGCAAAATCCACATGTGGAATTTAAAACTGAGAAAGTAGAGACATTGTTTCATATGATTGGGAGCTCAGTCTTTAGGGATTTTAATGCTCAGCTGCATGATTTATAAGATGGCAGTGCCTAATGATTGGCGATAATATTACAGAGTGGCTGATTAGACAGAATAAGTCAGTGTTTCAGAAAAAAATAAAGTCTTAATATATTTATCTTCCTGCTCCCTGAATTAGCTCAGTCTATTTTGAAATGGTTATGAAGTTATTGTTTTTTTCCTGACTGGGATAACTGTTGATAGATAATAAGAACTTGAGAAACTGGTAAAGTGACCAAGTCCAACATTTTAATATTTTAAGATTAGAGACTTTAGATTCATATATGAGGATTTTGTTACTTTGAGAATGATTCTCTGTTTCTAACAAAAATTCTGTGGTGCAAATATGAGATGATTTATCATCTTTATAACCAATCTGACTGTAACCCTTTCATAATAATATTGGGAATGTAGTTTTTTGAATTTCATAACCACTTCTATTTGAGAGAGCAACTTACAAAGAGGAAAATAGTCTTATCTTAAAAACTCTTGATCATGATAAAATTATAATATTTTAAAGAAGAAAGAATAAAATGAGAAAATTTAACTTCATGTTTTAGAGAGTATGAGAATGTTTATCCTTACTGGTAAATGATGAATGTACAAGCACAAGGTTATACATTTCAGTGAAAAGCAATTTTTAAAGGTCTATTTTAAAACAATATATTTCTCTGAACATACATATTTACTCTTGGGAGTTAAATTACATTGAAAAGACAAAACATAACTCCATCCATCTAAGTGTTAAAGTAATTGATATCTTATCCTGAAAACTTTTCTATTAGACATTACTAACCACAAATCCATTACTGAATATTTATTTATTTAGCAAATAAATCTTGATACTTTCATCAAGAAAAGACAGCATATGCTTATTGTATTACTTTATTATTATTAAAATACAACCACGCGAGAATAGGAATTACATAGAATTGCATCATTTCATTGGCATATATGAATAAAAATCTCAAGAAAAATCTTTATAAGTGAAACATAATAATTCTGGGGCTGGTGAATTATTATTTGTTTTATATGCCCTGACTATTCTGCATGAATCAAACTGGATTTTTCTTTAAATAAAAAAAAATGGATAGCTACACTGCTAAAAAAATGCAGTAATCTTTTCTTTATGAAACATAATAAAATACAATGCTACTATAATGTGGATTTAAGATTTTGGTAGGTCTCACCATATTGCCACAATAGCAAAGGACGCACAGGGAGTACCTGAGGATGCATAAGGCTGGTTGTCCCACAAGGCAGATTTGAATTTTAACTTTCCTTCATCACTCTTACAGAGCTTATCAGGACAATATAGTGGGTTTTCCTCACCATAAATCACTAATTTATTTGCTCTATTCAATAACAATAAATTAAAAATATTTAGGTCTACATTTTTAAAAGACTTTACTTTTATTGTTTTTCCCTTTGAATCTGTTTTTCATGTCGAAATCCCTGACAAGGGGGGCTGTGAGTTGGGAGCTGGCTAGAGAGAATACACTGCCTGGGGGATCTCTATCGTAGGTTCCCTTCCTGCTCATCACCACCACCTCTGCCAGCTATTGCTGGGCTCACGGCACTGTCACGAGATCAAGGAGTAATGAATCCAACACTCTCTAGGCTCCATGAAGGTGACCTGGAGTTGGGCAGAATTTCTGAGTTGGAGGTTTGTCTGCCAGCCCCTGCTGGGGGAATTAAATGTGTTCGTATCCAAGTTTTAATGACAATAACTACTTATCCAGGAAATCTTTGATAGGTAGAATCCTCATCCAAGATCTTTGAGGTACGGATATTATGACCTTCATTGTTGATTGTTTATTTAAATGACCTCTATAATTTAGAAATTCTTACTACGACTTTGATTTCTCTGGCTGCAATGAAAACTTTCTAATTGTGTTCTACCTCTCATGGAGGACCAGGGTCTCTTCTGAAATGGTATCTTTCTGGGTGGGTCCAAACAAATGTGCATGAGGCATCCACCTGTAGTTGTCTGCAGAAGGATGAGAGAATGTGAGGGAGAAGAGAATGTGCACAGACTCTCTATGCTCCTGAGGATGGTGTTGATTGCATCTGGAGGAGTGTTTTTAAGTTCACATGAATTCATTGTGTACATTGTAGTTGGAGTAGTAAGCTGCTCACTTATTTTGAAGTAAGGCAGGAAATTAGTTAGAATAAAGTTAATTGATTCAACAAACAACAACCCCCCAAGTCTCAGTGATCTGCAGCAAGAGAATTTTGATGTTTGCTACTGTAGTATTCAATGGATGACCTTCCACATGTTCATTTAGGGATCCAAGCCTCTTCTGTTTTGTGGCTTCTTTAGATTCATGGTCCTATCCACTTAGTCAGTGGCTAAGGAAAGAGAGCTCTGTATGGTAGGGTATTATGGGCCAGGACTGGAAGTGGCATACATTATTTCTGTCCATATTCCGTTGGCCATTATTTAGTCACAAGCCTCACATAACTGTAAGGAAGGCTGAAATATAGTCTAGTTGCATGCATGAGGGGGAAAACAGTTTGGTAAACACCTGGCCAGTCTTTGCCATTTTTGGTTGCAAGGATTCTATTCCCAAATTGCTCCCTTATCTGTTTTCTCCTCTGTCATTCATTAGAGTCAGCCTTCCATTGCACAATTAGAACTTAGGTTTTAATTGAAAATATTCTTTAGAAGAAAGGAAAGATATAACCTCAAATATAAATGAATAAAGTCATATCATTTCTTAGGAGCAGGTATATTCTAGAACTACCTAGAATAGTGTCTAGCATATATGTACTCAATAAGTTGTGAATATATGAGTAAATGAACAAACTACCCATCTTCATTGTAAATCTTCTTCTTGTCCTGAAGATCTTGGGATTCTGGTGTGTGCAGAAAGGGAGAAGAGAAGTGGAAGAATAACATAGCAAGTCGGAGAGAGGGCTAAAACTACCTCCAATCTTATCTAAGAGAGAAGAGAGGATTTCTAGAGTTAAGACTCAAAAGATGACAGTGTTCACAAACCAGCATTCTGGCAAAGAGAAGCAATCTCATGAGAGTAGCTCTAAACTGGGCCGTGTATGGTAGGGATGGTTGGTGTGTGTATATAAAGAATCATGTACACCATGAGGCAGCATGGGAAACTCATATAGGTGCCTGTGAGTCATCTAATATGCCACGCAAATGAGCCCATCACTGGCTCTGCGCAAGCCAGCAGAGTTGATTTCACGTTGCATGAGTCATGCAACCAGCAGCTGTATCCACCTGCACCAGACTTCTAAAGGGGACTCTTTCCTCACATGCCCATTGACACCTTGGACACTGGGTACATCTGAGTTCTGTGGAAGTTGAAACCAGACCAGAGGGAGAAGAAAATCCCATGTAAAATTAGAGGAAGATAACCAGTGAATTTGATTAGACAGTTAACTAAAGAGGCATTAAATAATTAGATGAGACTGAGACTCCCTATAATGAGATAAAATATATTTTTTATTCTTGGAAGACCAAAGATGAATAGGTGCAGGTAAGAGGGGAAAAAAAGAGTCTCATGTTTGAAACATCTGCAGTGTGGTTGTCTAGTCACACTCACTACATGACGATTTATTGAAATACATAACTGAATAAACTTTTTAGCAGCATAGAAGCTTCTTAAATTCATCTACAAGGTGGATAGAAAGAGAAGCCTGGTTTTTGGGCAGTGCCAGCAAAAGGTGGTAGCTACTCTTCTAGGCCCTGTCTCTCTTGTGTGACTCACTTTCTAACTTTTGCCCTTGGCTACTGAATACCTACCATTACTGCCACTCTGCACCTCCTGCATCAGATATCCAGATACTAAAGAAAACATTTCACCTGCTCTCTTCTAATGCTTTGTGCCTTCACTGACCTTAGAATTACCTGGGGGAAAGAAGCCATATTCCTAGGACTGTGCCCATACAGTAAGCTAGAGTGGTTTCACCATCATTCCAGCAATGGCTTTGGGAGGACGTTTTAATCATTTGCAACAGAGACAAATAATGTCATCAGTGCAATAGTCTCGTTAGCCCAAAGTACAGGTTCTATAGAGCAAAGGACCTAATTAGTTCCAAAGAGATGGAGAAGTCTAGACTGCCTTTTCTATCTCCCCTTCTTCCTCCAGAAGCTATGCCTTTCCTCTCTGGAATCTCACATAGTGCTGTCATGATCCAGGAATTAGTCATTATAAAGTAATAGAAACAATCATTAATAACTTATAATTATCTTCTCTTCAAAAATATAAGTTCCTTTAGCATGAGTCATCTTGCCAATGAATCATAATTCATCTTGATAACAGGTTTGATAGAGTTACATGAAACATGAATCAGGCTCATTAATGTTATTGTTTTTAAGCTATCAGTGACAACAGTGCTCCCCAAGTATTAATTAATCTTCATGACTTCTCTGTGAGGCAAGTTAAATGTACCTAAATTCATTCTACCAGTAGAGGGTTGACAAACTGGTCATGAATCTCTCTCATGACCAACAGAGTTGAGAATAAAATGGAAATAGCTGAATTTGATTAATTTCTATGATATTAGGTAGACATGACTTCTTTGTGCTATTAATGCTCCCCAATCCTCTGTAAGATACCCATGATAAAATAAAAATGATTTATAGCAATTAGCAAAGAATATAAGTCCCAAAGCATTTTTTCCTCTATTTCCTGACAAAATGTTCAAGTGAAATAAATAAGCATCAATGGTCATTACAGCACACACTGTACTTTCTTCTCTTCCCTTTCTCTGCCCTCAAATTCTCATTGTTCCTTAGGAATTCACTATTTAATCATCACTGGTTAGATTATTTCCTATGTTTCTTCTGAAGAGCTAAAGGTGTAGTAGAAAAAAAACAACAAAACAAAACAAGGACTCCATTGGATTTAAGTTAAATTCTTCCATCACATCTCTGCTCCTGTTAGATGGAAATAGTGTAACTCAATGACAAGGACATGGGTTCAAATCCAAGGCCTGCTACCACTGATTTGCTGTGCATCTTTGTAAAAGCTATTTGTTGTCTTATCTGTTGTCTCTGATTGCTGCTTTCTTGTTTCTAAATGAGAACCATTTTGCTCCATAAGTTACGGGAATAACAAGAGATATGGATGTAGAATGCCTGGCATATTAAAAGTGATCACTAATGGAATGCAGTATGAGTCCTATCAATCAGCCATGTGGCCTCAAAGCCCTGACAAAAGAAATGAAGGGGCCTTAGTAGGAGGATGTGATATTAGGTATGTGCATTTAGAGATTTTGGTTAACATGCTATTTATTATTAAGAGCTATTAATTCAATTCATGAAAATCCCTGTCTTAATTCAAAATAACCCTTGGTACATAGTCGGCAGTAAAATGTGTTTTTGGATGAATAAATAAAAGCAAGTGGCTTCCAAAGACAAAGAGAGGGAAAAGGAATTGTACCGGTGTTTTGTCCTCTGGGTACACTTGTCTGTCAACATCTCATATGGCTACCACTGATCCAAGAACATAAGGCAAGAGGGAGGTTTGGGGTGTGAGATAGATGGAGGAAGGAAAGTAGTAACAGCAGGAACTGGCAAAAAAAAAAATCTATCTTCAAGAAATACTATAATCATCTAGTTTATCAATGAAGGATATGGGGAAAGAATATTTTACTAACGGCTATTTTATTTTATTTTTTAAAAATCTTAGAGCTTCTAGGTTTTATTCCTCATCTTAAAATATAGAAACATGATGGCATTAGGAATATTGTGCTAGACCCATACTGTTAGCCCCACTTAAAATCCTAAAATGACTTTCCATTTCAACTTCTCAGCTAAAAACACCACACCCCTAAAGCCGAAACAGAAATGGTTCTCTATATTTTTGTTCAATCCTTACATGAGGATATACTTAGAGACAGGGATAGGGAGTGTGTGTGTGTGTGTGTGTGTGTGTGTGTGTGTGTGAAGAGTGAGAGAGAGAGAGAGAGAGAACAAAACATTGATGTGAGAGAGAAAAATTAATTGCCCTGACTGGGAATCGAACCGACAACCTTTCAGTGCACAGGATGATACTCAACCAACTGAGCCACACCAACAGGCCTCTACTTTATTGGAAATGAAGTATCAGCTGGTAAGTCAAAGATACTGAATTTTACCTGTGTAGATATATTCCACATACGCAGGATGAGTTTTTGTGAAAACCTCTTTTACTTTTTCCACTTTATCAGCTCTGATTTTTGTTGCAAATGGCGTGTACATAACTGAGAATGACTCTGCTCTGGTGATGGCTTCTTCAATCATGGCCTGAGGAGAAGCAAACAACCCATCAATAACAACACATGACTTTTTAAGAATGTAAAATAATATAATTACCTTTATGGATGATTTAAAAATCTATATACTGTACTGCAAAGATAACATATATTGGTCTTGAATATTCATTAGAATGAAATTTTAATTAGTTCTTGAAATACTATTTCATATTAAGAAAACCAATTAAATGAAGAAAGTTTGTAAACAGACACTTCTGAACTGAGCTTGCTTTAAGATAAAAATAAAAATTCTATTTTCTAAGGTGTCATTTTTCACTTGATTTAAAAAAATCAAATTCTTAAGTTTAACATAATTATCTTACAGACATTGATGAGCAATTTGTACTTTAAAAAAACTAATTGAAGTATCTGGATCTAAGTATTTTCTATAAATAACCTGACAAACTAGGCACATTTTTTTTTCTTCTTTCAATACCTGGGAAAGCCTTCTGGAACAAGAAAAGCTTTCTCAATGTGCAACCAGAAAAGTTTCCCTTCTAACCACATCACAGGAGCTGTTTGAGATGGATTTCGCTATTTAAGAATTTAATGATTTCTTTAATTTTTTTTGGTTCATATTACCATCCTATATAATAAAAACATGCAAATTGTCCCCTCGACCAGGAGTTCTTTTGGGAGTTCAACCAGGGGGTGGGGCCTGCTGGGGGAAGGGAGGGAGTACCAAGCTGGCCATGTCAGCCCCTTAGTGACCCTACCAGTACACGAATTTCATGCACCGAGCCTCTAGTTCTTTATAAAGCCTGCCATCACCTTGAACTTCCTGTTTTAAGTAGGTCCATTATTATTTGAAACAGACCAAAAAGAAAATTATGAGTTTTTTTGTTTTTTTTTTTAAAGGAATTTACTCCTTTTCTACAATTATTCCTTCTAATGAGGCTTGTACATTAGAATTCAAAGTAGAAGTGTCTATAGTAATCTTATTTTTCTAAAAATAGCATAAAGGCATATTATAAAAATCTATATTCATGGATAGAAATAATTTGCCCTCCCCCCGTAGAGTGCCAACAACTAATAAGGCATAGTGATAGATCTGAATTTTCGAACAAAGAAAAAGCCATTTAACAAACAGCAATTTATATTATTACAGCATAGTATTTGTAAACAAGTTTCTTGTTAATATTAAAAGCAATGAGGAGTTGGCTTTAAGCTGGGAAGCCTAACTTAACTTGTTCATTGCCTACTCCATGGGTCAGTGACTTCAAATGGCCTCTGATCATTTCTATTATGTGTAGACAAGCAGCTTTGAAGGGAATTTTCTGGGTACAAAACATCCTCCTTTCTGAGATTTGAACTAGAAAATGACATAAATTCATAAATTTGTATTTTAAATTTGTTGTGGGGCAAAGGTCTGAACGGCTGCATAAAAGAACTCAATGTTGTCCATGGCCCTGTCCTTTCCAGGTTGGAGGAACTGGAAGGAAACAAAGAATACAGTTGTGACACCAAGCCCAGAGCCAGCACTCAGGTGGAAATAGCATCGGGTTGTGAATGTGCGGCAGGGTTGGGATGCTCAAGCCTGGATGCCAACATGGGTAATAGAGGGGGCAGGTTTGGAATTCCGGGAGGTGGATTAAGAACTTAAAACAAGGTGTGTAGGCACCAGGTTCTGGTCCTCCAGCAAAAATAAATACTCTTTAGATTGTGTAGGAGAATAAATTCTCCAGATTGGTGCTTACATATGGTCACTGCTGGAACCAATCTTGGGATGGCCTATCCAGATTAAAAAAAAAAAAAAAAAAAAAAAAAAAAAAAGCAAGTAGTTGTCCCTACATGCATGTAGAGTGATGGGCTAGAGAGGGAAGGTGTTCTAGATCTCAGTTCAAAGGTCACAATCTGACCTTGCCACCTGAACACCTGTGTAAACTACTAATTCTGTATCAATTTGGTGGGGCTGCTGCAACAAAATATCATACTTATTTTTATAGTTCCAGAGGTTGGAAGTCCAAGATTAAGGTGTTTGCAAGGTCAATTTCTCAGGTGTTTCTCCTCTGCATATAGATTGGCTGTGTAGCTTCTCCCTGTGTTCTCACATGTTTTTGTTTTTTTTTTCTTCTTCTTCTGTGTATCTGTACTCTAATCTCCTCTTCTTACGGTATTAGGACATCAGTCATGTTAGCTTAAGACCCCTCCAAATATCTCAGTGTAACTGAATTATCCTATTTGAAAATACAATCCCAATCCCCCAAACAGGGTTAGGATTTAAATATATAAATTTTGGGGGACACAATTCAGCCCATACCAGTTCCTCACACCCAAATAGTTTTTCTGAATACCTCAGTGAAGGATATTTTATTTTAAATTCTGGATCAAAAATTGTAGTGAAGGGGCTTAATTCCCTAGTTTTCTCCCAGAAAGACATTAACAGTATCGCAGCAAGGCCAGGATAGAAGAAAAACAGTCGTTCCCTTTCATTTCTCTTCCAACTGTTGGCAGATTAAGTGTCTTCTGCAGAGTAGCTTTGCTAAGCCATCTCACAGCAGGGACAGCAAGACTTGTGCTGAAGAGCCTACACCAGCTTTTCTTTTGCAAGTGGCAGAAGTGTGGTTTTTGTGTGGCAGCTTGATCTGCTCCTTTAGGGCACTATAGTCTTGGCAGGATGCTCCAGGCATTGCATGGAGGTTTTCACAGGGCTTTCCATGTAGGAGGGGATGTGCTGGCGTGCAGCCTCCCTCTCTTCCACTCGGAGCCAATAGAAATGGGCTTCTTTTGTGGCTTCTGCTCTCTGTCTTGAAGATGAGTGAGGAAGTATGTGAGTGAGCAGTGTGTGTAAGTAAGGGTAAGACTTGAATTCCCCATAGAGATACTTTCTCAAAGGAAATTATTATAGCCCCAAGAAGAAGTATTGAAAAATAGAATATAAATGAGAATACAAATTACCCTTTTACCAGAACATGTATGTCCTTGTTGTGTTTTAATGTATAACATTTTTTATTCTTTTGGAGAACAACAAATCTTGAGGCTTTGAACCTGGCTCACATTGCTCTGGCAAAGGAATATATATATATTTCTGGTACATTATGGAATAACTCCTAATGAAACAACTTTGAAAAAAAATGTAGCTTTATTAAAATCATGTGAATTTTTGGTTAAGGACCAAAATATCAGGTTTTCATTTTGTGATGGTAATTTTGAGTTGGGCTTGTATTTCATGAAGTGTCTATTATATGCATATTGAAAAACTATGTCCTTCATGCTCATAAAGTCCATGCAATAGGTATTCCTAATAAATGAATAATGTGATTATTTTGTTTTATTTTCAAAGTTAACATAATTAGCTTCAAAGGAAGCAGTACTATATTTGCAAGGTTCCAAGATGGGAACCTTTAATATTTAGTGACCAATGGGTCTTTGTTATTACATTAATACTGACACAACTTTGGCCATAGTTGGTTTGGCTCAGTGGATAGAGCATTGGACTGAGGGATCCCAGGTTTGATTCCAGTCAGGAGCATAAGCCTGGGTTGCAGGCTAGATCCCCAGAAGGGGGTGTGCAGGAGGCAACCAATCAATGATTCTCTGTCATCATTGATGTTCCTTTCTCTCTTTCTTCAATCAATGATTCTTTCTCACTATTGATGTTTCTGTCCCTCTTCCCTTCCTCTCTGAAATAAATAAAAACATACTTAAAAATAAAATAAAACTGATATAATTTTGGATGATGACTAGAATTTTCTAGAAAATGGAAATAAATTTTGTGAGCAATATTTTCAAATTAATCTTTTTAAATATATGTGGGTTTAATTTGGATGACTTAATTTTTTTTTTGAAATTTAGAATTAACCCGAAGAGCAGATTATTATAAAGATTATTATAAAGGAGCAGATTATTATATCTCAAGAATATCCTATCTTGAGATTTCCTTATAAGCCTGTATCATTTATGCAATAGCTAGATTGACATTTTTATGATGATTTTATTAGTATAAGTATGCCAGAATAATATATAAAATAATTGAATGCCTCCCATACCTTATGATCAACATTTTAAGGCTGAAAGATTACCTTAAATTTACAGTTCTTTTATTAAGCTACCTTCATCATAAATTCTGTATTTTTCTAATGTAAGGGAATATTTGGCAATATGCCATTACATTTATCAGCCCAGTGACGTGAAAATTATATTTTTATGCAGTTTAAGTTATTTAAATTTTTATTTGCATTTATTAGCACTGTCCAGAAACAACCAAAGATTGTATAAACAGGTAACTTGTATATAGCAAAGTAAGCAAGTTTTTTCTATAGCTGTTTTGAATTCTCTATTTTGCAACCTGCCCTGTTTAAAAATAGTCATAACAATATTATTTTAAATTCTGAAGTATTTAATTTACTTTAGTTTTACAGTATATGTGAATGCTGTATAATTTTGGACTACATATATCTCCATGGAGAGAGAGCGAGAGAGCGAGAGAGCAAGAGAGCGAGAGAGCGAGCGAGAGAGAGAGAGAGAGAGAGAGAGAGAGAGAGTCTATACTATTGTCCAATGTTCAATCTGGTTTTAATTATACACGATGCTTCCATTAGCTGAATAACTTCATAATTTAATGCTTAAAATTTACCCTGAATTTTTAATCACTTATATTTTGTAGTAAAATTTTATTTCCAGGTTCTTTCAGCATAGAAATAAGGATATCTGAAGTATTTAAAAATCACTCAATTTTATAACCAAGGAAGCTGAGAGTGTGAATTCTGTTGACATACCTAAAGTCACAAAATTAGAGGTGAAAGCAAGACAAGAACCCAAGTCTCCTAAACCAATGCTTTCTCTTACCCCGAGCGACTTTCCATCCTCCTAATTAAATTGTAAATTCCTGGGAGCGTAAGATAAGTACTGCTTCTCTTTTTCTTTTTCTAGGACTATGTTCATCCTGTCTTTAAAGACAGCAGTTTGACTCTAACTCTAACAGAGAAACAAATGAATCACATCACATCAAACCTAAACCAGGTCAAGTTCCCCTTCACAAATTAATCCAAACACAAAACAGAATATTCGTCCTTCACAGCTACTGGTACAATAAGACTATTTAGTCCACCAGCCACTCATTAGATGTAGGATATGCTATCATTTTGCATGCCTGTCTCAAAGGGAAGCATTTATAAAAATTAAACGAGTGGCTTCTTTGATAGGGAAACTTAAATGATGTGCTTGGGCTGGTGTAGCTTAGTGGCAAAGCACATTTCATTTATAAATAGAATTCAGGGCTCTTGTTCTAAAGGCCCTGAATAATTTTCTGCTTGCGCATTAGAGAAACACCAGCTGATAGAAACTCAGAGTTATCGGTGTGGGTTTCAGCAGCCTCCAGACTCTTCAGAATGCCACAGAGCTTTTATTCTTGATGATTTAAAATGAATCACCAAAAGGTATCACAGGAATAAATAGCCACATTACTGCAATTATTTCATAAGCACAACTGGGTATTACTAACGAGTTTTAGACCCTGTGTTTAGTGGTAAGTGTTAGCAGAGTTTAGGACCCTTTTTTGTTGTTGTGCATTCCAGCTCTCTCCTTTGTTTAGTTGTTTGAAGTTAGGCATCCATTTCTCTAACTGTGTGTTGCTTTCTGACTGCATTGTTTGACTGGTGGGTTTGGATTAGGGTATGGCTTGCTGGTGTAAACAGCTGATTAATGGTAGGGTTGGGTCAAGAACCTGATGATCTGGTCTCTAGACTTGTACTGCGCTTTCCACAAAGCATCTGTTTTATCTCTTGAACTATAATGCAGATTAGTGAGTAGAAAAAGCCAAGGATGACCTTGAAAAAGTGCATATTGGAGAAGACAAAAGGATTCAAGGATGCTTTATTTGAAGACAAGATGTAGGTTGCATGAATTAATTTTCTGGCATTAGAAAACAAATCTGTCCTTGTACCCATTTAACTCATTGATTAATCTGTAAAGCTCATTTATTAATTAAATGAGTGGTCACTGTGCATTGGGTAAGTACTGTGGATAAATTATTCTGTTTAATTGTGAAGGCAATACAAGAAAACAAGCATTGTTATCCCATTTTACAGATGAGAAAAATTGAGTCTTTGTATTATACAATATGCAATATTTCACATGCTACTTTGTGTCAGAGCTTTTTTTCGGGATTCAGATCAGTTCTATCTTAGTCAGAGCCTCATGCTGTGAGCTATTTATGTTGTGGGGATGCAAAATGCAGTCCACAGCCCTGTCTGGCACTAAGAGAGGATTTCAAATATAGGAAGTGCTCCTTTATAAAGCATTACAAAGCAGAAGGAAAAATGTACTAAAGGAGCCTACCAACGAGGGAACTGTTCATCTTGGAAGCCAGTAGCTCTATGGCCCTGGTGATGCATAGACCAAGGAGGGATGACTGTCTGTGTGGAACTCAGGAAGAGGCACTGCTCTGTCATGTAGAAAAGTGTCCTTAAAGTGCTAGCATCTGGTGCTCAGAGTTTGTCTTAGGTGTATCCAAGCTCCCAAAATGACTTTTCTTCCTCAGGTTTCAGCTTTGCTTGGCAACCAGTTACCTCTTCTTTTTCTTTCTTATTTCTCTAATTTGCCTGCAATTAATCTCTTCCAGGCTGTGGCACCTCCTGGAGGACTTTATATTTTAGAAGGCAATAGATTGCAGGGGGATGCCATTAAGGGGCAAGTGTCCTCCTATATCTGACTTCCCATTGTCAAGATGTCTCAGCCCCAGCTATTTCGGCTCAGTGGATAGAGCATCAGCCTGCAGTCTGAAGGATCCCAGGTTCAATTCCAGTCAAGGGCATGTACTTGATTGCAGGCTTCTCCCTGGCCTGGGCCCTGGTTGGAGCTCGTGCAGGAGGCAACCAATCGATGAGTTGCTCTCACATCTGTATTTCTCTCTGTCTTTCTCTCTCTCTAAAAATCAATGGGAAAAATATCCTTGGGTGAGGATTAAAAACAAAAACAAAAACATGCCTCAGAATGGGGAGGAATCAAATGGGAGAGAAATGAAATGAAGTGCTATCATCAAGAGACCTGCTACTATACTTTTAATCTACCAGTTTTATATACTTCCAGTCTTTAGTTTTATCTGATTTGTATCTTGTATACAAATGTTAAAGCAGGCCAAGCCCCACCTTGTTAAGAATGGATAAAATGAAGAGTTGTCATGCTTTTTAAAAATTTATTTGTTTATTATTTATTTATTCTGTATTGATTAAGGTATTATATATGTGTCCTTATCACCCTAATGCCCTCCCCTATGTTTATATGCATGCATACTAGTTCTTTGGTTGATCTCTCCCCTGTACGCCTACCCTTCCCTACCTTCCCTCTGAGGTTTGAAAATCTGATTGATGCTTTTCTGTCTCTGAATTTGTTTTGTTCATCAGTTTATGTTGTTCATTATATTCCACAAATGACTGAGATCATGTGATGTTTGTCTTCCTCTAACTGGCTTATTTCGCTTAACATAATGCTCTCCAGCTCCATCCATGCTGTTGCAAATGGTAGGAGTTCCATCTTTTTTTTTTACCGCAGCGTAGTATTCCATTGTGTAGATGTACCACAGTTTGTTTGTTTTTTAATGACTCATCTGCTGATGGGCACTTAGGCTGTTTCTAAATCTTAGCTATTGTAAATTGTGCTGCTATGAACATAGAGGTGCATATATCCTTTCTGATTGGTGTTTCTAGTTTTTTTGGATATATTCCTAGAAGTGGGATCACTGGGTCAAATGGGAGTTCCATTTTTAATTTTTTGAGGAAACTCCATACTGTTATCCACAGTGGCTGCACCAGTCTGCATTCCCACCAGCAGTGCAAGAGGTTCCTTTTTCTCCACATCCTCGCCAGCATTTTTCATTTGTTAGTTTATTGATGATAGCCATTCTGACAGGTGTGAGATGGTACCTCGTTGTTTAGATTTGTATCTTTTGGATGACTAGTGACTTTGAGCATGTTTTCATATGCCTCTTGGCCTTCCTTCTGTCTTCTTTTGAAAAATATCTATTTAGGTCCATTGCCCATTTTTTTTTATTGGTTTATCTTTGATTGAGTTCCCTGTAACTATTGGAGATTAAACCCTTATCGGTAATAATATTGGCAAATATGTCCTTTCTTATTGTTTTGTTGATGGTTTCTTTTGCTGTACAGAAGCTTTTTATTTTGATGTCCAATTTGTTTATTTTCTCTTTATTTTCCATTGCCATAGGAGCTATATCAGTGAATATATTGCTTTGTCATATATATGAGATTTTGCTGCCTGTGGATACCTCTAATATTTTTTTATGGTTTCCCATCTTATGTTTAAGTCCTTTATTCATTTTGAGTTTATTTTTGTGTATGGTGTAAATTGGTGGTCTAGTTTCATTTTTCTGCATGTATCTATCCAATTTCCCCAACACCATTTATTGAAGAAACTGTCTTGATTCCATTGTATGTTCTTGCCTCCTTTGTCAAATATTAATTGAGCATAGTGGTTTGTGTTGATTTCTGGGTTTTCTATTCTATTCCATTGATCTATATGTCTGTCCTTGTGCCAGTACCAGGCAGTTTTGAGAATAGTGGCTTTGTAATACAGCTTGAAATCTGGTATTGAGATCCCTCCTACTCTGTCCTTCTTTCTCAGGATTGCTGCAGCTATTTGGGATTTTTTTTATTCCAGATGAATTTTTGGAGAGTTCATTCTAGGTCTGAAATATGCTGTTGGTATTCGAGTGGGGAGTGGATTGAATCTATAGATTGTTTTGGGTAGTATGGACATTTTAATGATGTTGATTCTACTAATCCATGCACACCGTATATTCTTCCATTTGTTTATGTCTTCTGAGAAGAGGTCTTCTACCTCCTTAATTAAGTTTATTCCTAGGTATCTTATCTTTTTTGGTGCGATGGTAAATGGTATTTTTTTTTTTTATCATGCTTATATCCTGTTTGCCACACCTGTATGTTTGGGCCTGAAATAGTCCTTGCAAGGTTTTCTGGATGTCATTGGCTCTCATTGGCTGATACTTCTGGTTTAGACTACACTTTATAAAATAGCACATACTTTCTTGGATGGAAATAGGCTAGCTCAATAGTTACTTAAGATCCTGAGAAAAAGTAATCATGCCATATGTTAAAGGTTGACATTTAAAATGCCAAAGTCTCATTATATGAAAGAGGGAAGGTTATGAAAAAGAAAATGATCCAACCAGGAACTGCAGCACAGGTAGAGCAGCAGGGAGTCTTTAATAATCAGTGACAAAAATATTTAAGTCCTTTATTATTTAAAGTATTACATAAGTCTCCTTCACCCCCCTCCCCATTGACCTCTCTCCAACTGCTCCCGTCCCCCAGCAGAAACTTTCACTGCCCCTTCTCATGTGTGTCCATTGGTTATGCATGGATACAAGTCCTTTGGGTGATCTCTTACTCCCTCACCCCCCGCCTTCCCTCATAGGTTGGACAGTTTGTTCAATGCTTCTATGACTCTGGTTCTATTTTTGTTAATCAGTTTATGTTGTTCATTATATCCCACAAATGAGTGAGATCATGTGATATTTATTTTGAAGAGAATTTGTTTTTAATTGGTGTGCAATAATGCCAAAAACATGGCTAAATATAAATTTAAAAAAAACATTAAAAGCTTTGAGCTTTACAGGTTATCTTGTACCTGGGTGAACACAGCTTAAAAATCCATAATTTCATGGAATAGTTATTCCATATCTCCAATTGCTAAAATAAGTGACTTCAATTTCGCTGCAAGCTTGTAAATCAATAACCCGTAAAAATGTATGGAAAATATAAAAGTTAACCAGAGAAACCTCTAAATCTGATTTGAATCACAGCACTTCTTGATTTTCATATGAAAACAAAACAAAGAAGGAACCAACATGTTCACAAATTTAAACCGAAAGGCAAATCCTCCACCCAAACAAAATAACCTCCTGGCAACCTAGCTGAATAGCCTCAGGACTCTTTGGAATCAAATATTGTAACTATACTTGAATTCGTTCAAGTAAAAAAAAAAAAATGGTCTAAATTTCCTTATATCTCTGAAATTCATATCATTCTCAAATGAGAGAAAATGAAATGAAATTTAGAGGTTACTTTTATCTTCCCTTAACAATCGTCAGAAACCCGAAAAGATTTTTAGGAGAAGCCTGGGAGGAAGAGTTGACTGTTTAAATGGGGTGGGGTTCCTCCATCACCTACTGAAAAACCAAACCAGCACCATTTAAACAAGTAAATATTTCTCAGGAGAGGTTGAGGACTAATTTTTTTGCTTGCTATGTATGATGTCAGCCTTTTAGCTGGAGCTTGAAGGATCCATTTGCAGATAGAAGGCTAATGTACAAGGGAAGTATGCTGCCCCCTGCAGGGCACATTCAGAGGCTTTGTCTTCAAAGTCATACATTATCTGGATACCTGACTGTTTCAGCAGGAGACAAAGCCCTCTATTTTTGTGACAAGTGGGGCTTCAAAGCCAGACACCCTCTGCAAAGATGGCACTCTGACTGAAATTCACATGGAGGTGAAGTAGTTAAATGTTGGGCTCATTTTTGAAAGAAGGCTTTGGCCCCTGTCATGTCCATGTGGGTTGAGGAGGAGGGACAGACAGTGTGAGGAATGGGAGGGATGGGTCAGGTAAAAAGCAACCTCACCTACTTGACTGTCTGGGAAAATTAACATCACCAAATATACTCTGATTGGCCGGATTATTATGATCTCTGAACGAATAATAATCTGGCCACTCAGTGTATATCCTATATAATAAAAGGCTAATATACAAATTGTCCCCTTGATCAGGAATTCGACCAGCAGGCAGGCCAGCCACCTGCCCATGATCCCTCCCCCTGGTCAGGCTGGCCGGACCCCACCCATGCACAAATTCATGCACCAGGTGTGTGTGTGTGTGTGTGTGTGTGTGTATATATATATATATATATATATATATATATATATATATACTGAAGGGTCAGATTATTTTGCATTCAGAGATCATAATAATCTGGCCACTCAGTGCATATAATAGTAGTAAAATGTACACATGAATTTAATATGATTAGGGTTCAGGTGCCTTCTTTCCTCCCTCCCTCCCTCCCTCCCTCCCTCCCTCCATCCCTCCCTCCCTTCTTCCCTCCCTCTCCATCTTTCTTTTACTCTCTTTCTGCCTTCCTAACACTCACAACACATCAATAGAAGAACTACACAAAACTGTACAAACAGGAAATAATGTCATGGTCACTATCTCCTTCATGGAAACACTTACCCTTGGATCAAATACACTCCTACAGCTTTCACTTAAAAGTGAACCTTCCCTACTGGCATACTACCTCAAATAGCATCAAAGCAAAATGAAACATAGGCAGCATTTAACAACGCTGGTAACCATGGAAATACATCATTAAAGAACATATAAACAGGAATGAATAATTAGATGAGGAATTTATTTCTACATTTATCTTTTTTCCAAGACCCAGGAAAAGCAGCTCTCTTTTACCTCTTATTTAAATTTGGTCTGTCTTCTAACCGAAAAGATATGAGAATTTATAGAATTTTAATATTTCCTAGCTTAATATACAAATCTCTTTGTAGGCAAGTGACTAAAAAAATCTTGCAGTGCTCCTTGCTGTCTAGATGTAACACTGAATGCAAGTAAGTCTCCTGAAGCAGCCACGGAGTTTGCCTAGGGGATGGGAGATGTGCAGGCAGACCTGACTCATAGCAAGGTGAGGAGGGGAGAACAGTTGTTAACTTTTAAAAATAGGAAGCACAGGTTGCCTGGGAAGGCTGAGGGAATAATCTGGGGCTTATGCATTATCTCACTTGTGTTGTCAGGTAGTCAGCATCACCTGTGCAGGACATCTGACACTCTACCTTTCCACCTAGGGAATGCTAAATTGATCATTAATTTTAAATTAAATTGTAATGGCCTTAGAGACCCTGTAACCCAGGACTGTGCATCAGAGTCACCTAGTCGGGGAGAAGTAGACAAATACAGTTCTCAGGACCTCACCCAACTCTGGGAATCTAATATTTTAAATATTTTCCCAAGTCACTATGGTACAGTTGATCACTAGGTAGTATTTGAGAACCACTGTCTGAGGCTGACCTCACCATCATACTGAAACAGAAACTAAAGTCTAGGGCAGTTGTAAATTGAGTTTCTGGATTCAATTCGCCCTCCCTATAGCAATGTCCTATCCACATCTTTGTCATAGCTTTGCAGTGAGTAGATGAATCTTACCCCTTACCACTGGGCTTGGTCACCTGGCTTGCTTTGGCCAATGGATTGTTAGAAAGCATAGTGTGAGGAGAGGTTGGAATGTGCTTACTAGTGTATAGTTGTGCTTTCTCTCTTAGACTCCTGTGTTTTGCCGTAAGAAGAAGAGACATCAGGTAGCCATTGGTCAAAGGAGCATGAGAGGCATGTGGATCACACTTGGGCCTCTTGGTAGCTTGGAAGTAAGCCTAGTCAAGCCCAGGCAACCAACCTGTTTATTATGAGAAGTCACTGAGTTTTAGAGAGATTTGTTACACAGCATCACTGTAGCAGTATTTGACTGATACAGAAATGAAATGACTTATTCAAAATAGAATTCTAGCATAGGAATTAGAAGTTACATTTTGTGCCGGGACCGGTTTGGCTCAATGGATAGAGTGTCGGCTTGGGGACTGAAAGGTCCCGGGTTCGATTCCGGTCAAGGGCATGTACCTTGGCTGCGGACATATCCCCAGTAGGGGGTTTGCAAGAGGCAGCTGATCGATGACTCTCTCTCTCATCGATGTTTCTTACTCTCTGTCTCTCTCCCTTCCTCTCTGTACAAAATCAATAAAATATATTAAAAAAAAAAAAAAGAAGTTACATTTTGTGACTCTCAGGCCTGACCTCTTTCTACTGCTCATATTTATTTTGCTTCCTTTCTTTCTCAGAGTTAAACACAGGTAGCCATTGCTTCCATAAGATCCTTCTGCTCAAGATACATTCTCTATATCTTCAAACATTCTGTTACTGTCTCTCATTACAGTTTGCATGAATTCTGTTACCTTCCGTCATCAGAGCTTACCTCTTCTTTGATCTTGTTCCTTCAGGATTCTGTTTTCATTTTCCAAAGAGACTAAGAAATCTTAAATGAACTTATTCCCACAATTCTGTTCAGGGTTCACTAATGAATGAGTTAAAAGTTTCCAGATAAAATTATTTTCCTAAAACCATAGAGACTCAATGCCAAATAGTGAGAATGTAAACATGACACATGGAAATTGATAGGGAGAGATTTTTAGGTGAGTGTTTTTGTTATTTCTCAAATCATATCTTATGTAAATAGATGAGGCAAACGTAGATTTACAGTTGTTTGTATAAAAATAATACTACAAAAATAAACTGTTTCCTATACTCACAACTGTAAATATACATTTGCCACACTATGTATAATACCTGCTTGCTTTCAGACACTCTGTGTCCAAATATTTTATAAACTCTCTGCCTGACAAGGACAAATAAATAAATAAATAAATAGACTTTAAATATACACCATTAAGAGAAATAGCTCATATGGTATTTCTATTATGTTCCTTTTGGTGGAAAAATTTTTCATGTGAAGAAAATCTTTAGAGAGAGCACATTTTTCTTCTCCAGAACATGTAGGTGTTTTATTAAAGCTAATAATTTTTTTTCTGTTTCCTTGACCTTACTTTGCCTGTCATTTCATGCTGAAGATTTTATTTTTATTCTGAGGTTGAGATATTATTAATTTTCACCATGTAAATGACTAATATTGGAATGATTTTGCAATATCAAGAAGAAAGAGCTGAAGCAAAAAATAATTAGAATTAACTATTAGTATAAAGAATCAACTTTTGTTCAGTGCTAAGTTATGCTACACCATTCTCTGATTAGTGCAGAGAAATCCATTAGCTTGCTGCTGCCTTGATTGCCACATTTGAAAGAAGCTAATAACTAAGACCTTTGTATTTTTCATGGAAACACTAGTGATCACAGAAACCAATGAGACAGAAACTATTGGAACTCTATACCCTTCTTCAAATAGGCTGGTGAATCCCACACAAAACTAAAGCACAAAATATGTCCACAATTATAAACTTAACATGCACGCACACAGAAATATTTGTGGGATATATATATAAGCACTGAATTTTAAAATTACAAATAAAACAACTATTCCAAATTATTCTAAACATTATTGGTTTGAGCTTTATGTCAAACCAAAATTTAATGTAGTTGATTTATTCATTTAATAAATATATATTGAGCTACTTTTTTTGCAGTTCACTTTGATGGAAAAAAGTGGAGAAAAACATGTACAGAAAAAGAGGTTAAGAAGAAATAGTGTCTAATTTAAGTACCAGTTGTTTTTCTTCATAAATATTCTGTGTCAGAAAACATATATGTTCCTTCAAGACATATATCAGCCATGCCTATTTTGTTTAGTGACGCATTCCCAACACACAGCACAGTGTCTAACATATCATCACTAATAAGCTCTCAATAAATATTTGCTGAATGGGTATGATAACAAATGCAATTTGAGAGCAAAGAAAAAAGGTGTCTACTACTTTAAGAAGCATCTGGAGACACAGGATTGGAAAGGTTTCAAGTTTGAATGACTACAGTGCAGTTTCATCACATGGCACTAACATTCTGGATGCTATTTTTTGCTTTAAGTGCTGAAAGCAGTAAATGTCTCTTGCTAGGCCCAATACCAAAGAGAATAAGGGCTGCTGCAAAGAGAATGAGTCGTGCAAGAGTCTTAACTCCTGGTTGTGAACCCCTGGAAGCCAAGTAAGGGCTTTAGGGGCCCAGAGATGGTGCCATCTTCTTCAAGGATGTGTCTGGGGAAAATCTTGTTTCTTGGTGCAGCCAACGCCTGATTTTGTCCACTGAGAATAATTACATCAAAGAAGTATTTTTTCTTGGTGAGCCCTTTTTGGAAACCATATATGTCATTGATATCTCGAAGATGGTGAACATTTCAATGCCAAGTACAACTTGGATTGGATGAGAAGTCTTGGTATTCTCTGCACAGATGGACAACCCATGAGGTTGGCACTGCCTCAGCCTTTGCTGCTTCACTAAGGAAAGATGCTCCACATGTCAGGCTTTCTACATGGGTCTATGTTGGTGTTAGCAACCCTTCCAACAATCCCCAAAGAGGTCTTTTACTACTGTGAAAGTCTTAAGCTTTCTGAGAGCCAAGAACTCAAATCAGTGCCACTTCAGTAGATCTTTGTCAAGGTACAAGAACACACCCCACAAGGTTCTTGCCTATTAAAGAAATTTGTTGGCAATCCAGAGGGGAAATTTAGAAATAATTTGGTTTGGTTAATTTTTTTCATTTTAAATATGCATTTTTATTGATTTCAAAAAAGAAGGGAGAAGAAAAGAGAGCTAGAAACATCAATGATGAGAATTCTGGATCAGTTGCCTCCTGCATGTCCCTCACTGGGAATCGAGCCTACAGTCCAAGTAGATGCCCTGAATAGGAATTCAACAGTGACCTCCTGGTTCATAGGTTAATGCTCAACCATTGAGCCATGCTGGCCAGCTGGTTAATTCTTTTAAAATGTTTAAAGGAAAAGAAAACCCATTTTAGAACAAATTCATAGTGAGTTTATTTCAGGACTAGTTTTTATTTTTTTCATGGCTGATATCTTAGATAAATTAGACAAATATTTTGATTGACACACTGAATTAGCTATTAGACATGCTGCTGAAAAAAACTATGAGCTTGTTTTTGGTCAAGCTGCTTCTTCAAATGAGGTGGCCTGAGTCAAATAACAATATGAACTTTGCAATACTAAGAGTAAGGCCGACAAAGTTTGGAGAGTTTCTAGCTACAAAAATCTATAGAAACCTAGCAAATGGCTTGTCTTATAAAGGTCTCTTTTCATTTAGATAGTGTTAACATTGAAACACATTGCTGCTGAAACCGGTTTGGCTCAGTGGTAGAGCGTTGGCTTGGGGACTGAAAGGTCCCGGGTTCGATTCCTGTGAAGGCATGTACCGGTAGGTGGTGTGCAAGAGGCAGCTGGTCGATGTTTCTCTCTCATTGATGTTTCTAGCTCTCTATCTTTCTCCTTTCCTCTCTGTAAAAAATCAATAAAAATATATTTTAAAAAATTTAAAAAAAGAAACACATTACTGACATAGACAACTTTGATGATATAGAGCAAAGAAAAAAGGTAATTTACTAAGAAAAATAAATCTCATTGACTTGAGGACAAAGGAATGATGTAATATAAATTTTGATATTTATTTATTTATTTTTATAAATTCTTTATTTAATTTTGTTATTTTTGTTAATTGAGGGCATACCCCCCCCCCCCCCATTATTTTCTAGAGAAAGAGGAGGAAAGGGAGGGAGGGAGGAAAAGAGGAAAGTGGAGTATTGAGGTGAGATAACACATAGATTGGTTGCCTCATGCATGCACCCTGATGGGCTGGGTATCAAACCTGCAACCCAGAAGCATGCCCTTGACCAGGAATCAAACCTACCACCCTTTTGTGCCAGTGCTGATGCTCTAACCACTGAGAATACCAGCCAGGCTGAATTTTGTGTTTTTTGATGCCTGCCTACCTGAGATATTGTGAACTATAGGAGTTCTGACTCCATTTGCTATTCAAAACTGTGAATCAGGGTTTTAGCTCTATAGCCATTAAAATGAAATGCTGATAGTGATGAGATGTCAAATATAATATTTCAATTTTTTTTATTCCAGAAAACGTGCACAACCCTCTCACAAAAGTGAGAAAGCCAGAGTAATCTGTAAGTGCTGCTTTGGTGTTCTATGTGTAGGAGATCAATTTTCAATGCAGTGAGATAAAGGGTAAACATATTTTTCTATGTGTATATGTTTATAAGTATTGTTTCTAGGTGGATGCCTGCAAATTGAATCAGATTCTCAGAGGGGCTTGTGATTCAAAAAAGAAAAAAAGAAAAGAAAAAATTTAACAGAACAGTTGAGGTGGGGAATGAGCTTCTCAGACAGCTTGCCTGGGTAGAGAGAGAAGGGGAGGGAGGGAAAGACAGAGGAGTGGGGCATGATGTGAGACAGACACATAGATGGGTTGCCCCACACACGCACCCTGACAGGGATGGGGCTCCTCCACACTCATTGCATGGAGTTCTGCAACAGAATTAGCTGCTATCACCTTTTCTCACTCTACTTTGTTGAGTGGTGCAGACCAGAGTTGGCTCTGTTACTCATATGGCAGGAGATAAAGCCACACAAAGATAACCCACGTGGCCGAGAGCATGGCTGAAAGTGAAGGCTGGAAAGCAGGAAAACGAGATAGGAGTGGAAGAGCAGGAAGTCTTATTTGTTTCCTGATGCCATTAAATCTAGCCCTGGACCTAAAGGGCAAAGGGCTTGGGAGGTGGATTAGAGTTTACTATGAAAATCTTGGAATAATATTATTATTTTTAGGAGCAATATGTGAATACATAAGGGACACTGCTTTAAAATAGCGAATTCTTAGCCTGCATAGGGCTTCCCATTTTGTGAATTAGTTCAGAATTGTGATACAGTCTCCAGTGTGTGAGGAAAGGGTGGCTGATAACAGGAGAAGGGAATCAGTTGCAGAGGCATGTATGCAAGTACAGTCTGCTGACAAGTTATTTCCAACCCTCTCTAGCTCTGACGAGGTGACACTATTATAGAGTAACATGTGCAAACACTTTTATTCAAAGTGATATATCCCAGTGTGAGCTGTCATATAGTGTAGATATTTATGCCCTTCTTTTCTTGCTGAGTGGATGATATGAAAATATTCTTAATACAATTTAAAGGAGTTCTTGAGCTTACCAAAGCAAAGTTCTATTCTTTTGCATATAAACTTTGTAACTCAATGGTCTGTAAGAGTGGGTATAGACTGGTTCTCAAATTTTTACATTGTGAAGTTTCCCATTTCTTGCTTTACACCTCTAAAAAGAATAACTGACCAAAATGAAAGGGTTTTATGTGGTTGAATGGAAACTGTATAGTATCTTCTCCACTTTCAAAGGTAGTGAAAACACCCCTGTCTGTATTCAGCCTTAATGAATGTCTACGAATGTACATGCACATACAATTCCCAGTCTGTGATGTTTGGGGCATTCTTAAATTCAACAGTGTAGTTGCAGTGATGTTGGGGTAGTGGGGCATTCCTACCTTTATAGGCATGGACTGGGCACTCTCGGGCAATGTCCTAACCCCCCTTTTGATTTAGAATAGACCAGGTTTATATTTATATTTGAATTAAGATCAAGGAGAGGCTAGCTAGCACAAGAGAGAATGTAACAGACAATACAATGGTGTGGTGTGGTGAGGCTGGGGCTAGAGGGGTTTAGGTTATGGAATTTACCTATAGGATGAAGTGTCCAATTATGTTACTTTTTTTCTTAAAATTTGTGATATCATGTTTGGATGTGCCTAAAAGTGTGAGATTTTAGTGCTCCCGTGGGCTTTAAGAATAGACCTCCTCAAGCACTTTATGCTAGGCATCTCTTATTTCACAGCTGAAGCCCCTCTGGAGACTACCCAGCCTCAGGTTAGGCGACTAGTGCTTGAGCTTGGACTGAATCACATGTGACTTCCAGATAAGGGCTCGTTTTTAATATGCCATGTTAGCTTCAAGTTAAAGGAGAAAAGAAGAATACAAAGAGAAATACATTTTTTTTTAAATCTTTCCTTACTACAGAATGGCAAAATAATAGTGGTTGTTTTGTTCTTTTTTAATATAGCAAACACGCATGTATTGCTAAGTGAAGATTATTTTCTTATTATAGTTTGAGGTAAATAGTGATATTGGTGCTCTCTGAAAGATAAAGGAAACAAAATGATTAGCCAATTTCAGGCTGTTGACCTATTTTAGGATGAACCAATATTGGACCTCCCCCCAGCCCACCCAGCTCAATGCAGAAAACACAATAGGTATTAAATATACCGGGTGTTTAATGAATGAATAAATTAAAACACTCATCTTGGAGCTGATATATGCCAGGCCTGCTAGCTATTGTCTCATCCTCAAGATTTAATTCCTGTCCCATCTCTCTCTAGAAGCCTTTGAAATCCTTTAATAAAGTTTCCTCTTCCTTTACTATATCTATAGCCCATATTATAATATTTGCTTGTATTTCAAATCTAGCAATTTTTTACAACTATTTACTAACATGTCTATAAGCAACTACCACTATTTTGTATATTCTAAATTTCCTTAGAAAATTCTAAAACTTATCAGCAAATTAATAATTTTTTGAGATTAAAATTTACCTACCTAAAGGTTCACTTAAAAAACAACCATTTATAGGACTCAACTATAATCATCCAAATATTTAGATGAAACAATATAAATTACTGAGAATTTTACATGGTATATTAATACTTTACTGTTTAATAAAGATAACATTCTGTATTTCCTGATAGAAATACAATAAATGAGGGGCCAAGACACAATAATGAGAATGTGGGAAACATTAGGAAGCACTAGAAGATGGAAACAATTATTTCTCACTTTCATATTAGTGTGTTAGCAGATCTTATTCTAGTTGGTTCCAAAGGTTCATATTCAATTAAATGAAACTATCTTGAAACACAAAGGAAAAAATAGCCTCACATAGTCTGGAGGGCAGAAGCTATGGAGGAGAAAGGTAGCTTTTGTAGTTGATTTTCAAATATTTGAAAAAAAATATTTGGAAATGTGTTTGCATTTGATCATTGTGGCCCCCCTGGGAACCGCTTGATCTAAGTATCAAGAGGGTTGAAATCCACTTTGAATGAAGAAAGAAGTTTATCTAATTAGCAAGTTAGATGTTGTTTCTTAAAGATAAGTGAGATCTTCATTTTGCACATATTTTAGCAGAAAGTCATTGACAATTTGTGGGGAATAGAATAGGACAAAAGTAGATTTGTGTGTCATGAAGGAGATTAATTTAGTACATTCTTAATTCTCCTATAATTCTAAGAAATTATGATTCTCTTCTTGACATCTAACTGACCTTTCCTATGACTTTTTGCTGCCACTTTGAATGACAAAAAAGAAGATCTACAGTTTGTTTGGTTATTGTTGCAAATCCTAAATGTTACTCAATAAATACAATTGATCTTTGTATTTCCATTTATTATGTAATTGGTATTACTTGCAGTATCTGATTTTACAAGTCATAGACCAAAAAGAATGTATGAAAATACAAAGTTAATATTTTAAAGGATCATGTCATAATAGCAGCATGCCTGGGAAAACAATTCTGGGGATGTCTAAAAGTTATAGTGGGTTGTAAAACTGAAGTTTGGGCCAAGGGTTAACAACCTTGAATTTAGCCCTTAAAATGAGCCTCAGAAAATCTACTTAATTACAAATACATTAAATACATTACTACTGAGTAGTGTCCCTCTGATGAATATGCTCACAGCTACCTTTTTCAGCAGTCTTGTAAGTACTAACCCTTCATTTTGGTTCTAAAAATGAGTGGGCCCCTCTTTTGTAGTTGGGGCATCAATTTTTACCTGCCAATACAGTTTGATGAGCTTGCTTATACACTGTTCACTTCCTCCAAAAAGCCAGAACATGTAGTCAGCAACCATGGCACTCCTAAGAACAAGGACAGATAAAAAACAACAACAAAAAACAAATTTATAAGACAAAAGGAAAACCATACCAGGTGGTATATATAAATACCAAGGAAAAAGATTTTGTAATGTACGAGTAAGTCTTTTTCTGATAGCTACATTGAACTTTAAGAGAAGCAACTAGCCATTTATCTTTTATATATATATTTGATTATACAGTATAGGAATAGTATTTACAGATGATGAGAGAATGCTTTGTTTTGGTTGCCTCTTACTAAGCTCCAAAGCATTTACAGAGTAACACATTTTATGGAGTCTAAAATGCCTCTAAACCTAGCATAGCATTATAGCTAACTATTATATATTGGTATTTAAGCATATCTCCTGCTTTACCTGAATTAAAGATCATTCACCTCTGATTAAATTACCCTCCTTAAAATTGAAAATAAAAAATTTCCAATTCTACAAACACTCCCCTCCCTGTAAACTTGTGTTTAATTGAATTGGTTTTAGTATCTAGTATGTACAACTACTGCATTAGTCTTATGAAGCTGAGGGGATATTAAAAAGTATTGTGCAATGGATATTAATTCATTGCTTAGCACCCTTTGGAAAAAACAGTTTACTTTTATGACTGTTTCTCTGCTAAGCTTCTCTATTTCTTTTCTCCAGAGACTCCAAATCCAATTAAATGTGACTAGAAGTAATTCCAAATTGTCACGTTAGCCAATTAAACATATAATAATCCTGTGTACCTAATCACTAGAACCAAAAGTTTATTTATTTAAGTAGAGCTATCACTGTGTACCCCTGAATGTTTTTCTTATCTTTGCCTGCAGATACGTGTTGTTTCTTGACATTATTGTAAATTGAATTAGAAATTTTACTTCCCTAAATGTGGGTTGTGTAAGACACAGCAGCTATAAACTTACTATGGTACTATGTTAAAAGTATTAAAATGTTTAGATTCTTGCGCAGAACAGAGAAAAATTAGGACTTTAAAAATTAACAATGGAAAACAATACCACCATTTGGCGGATTATTCAGCTCAATGTTTTTCTTTTCACACATGTGTTATTGAAAAGAAGCTGATCATTGACATTTCAAAATAAATGATAATAATTTAAGAATAAGTAATATTTCAAGAAGCCTTCCATATTTTCAGAGCTCTAGTTTAATAAGATAAAGGGAACTAGGAGGTTTTGATGTTGTATGAATATGTATGGAATAGCCAACAAGCCAAAGAAATCATAGACAAGTAAGTGGTAAAAGTGGATTTCAAACATTTGCATTGTGAGAGAAACACCTGAAAACATTTTTTTTTTTTTTTGCCATGACTACCTGAAAAGGCAGCCTATTGGATATAGAGGTACCTGTCCCTTAATAGGAATACATTTAATAAATTCTGAATTGAAGAAATAAATGAAAATATCAATTAAAAAATCAACCAATGGAAAATTTCACTCTCAAGGATAGCATACATTGTACAGATAGAAGCTTACGTGAGGACTGACTGCATTTTGATTCTTCCTTCCCTTGATTATATGGTTCAACTACCACTGTTTAACAGGACACCAGCCATTAGGTAAATGGGGGTGGGGGTGGGGGCAAACTTTACCTAAGTTTTGTAAAAAATCAAAATCAGATAGCAAATATTTGCGGGCCATGTGTCTCCTAACAACTGAGCTTTGTCATGCGGAAGCAGCTATAAACAATGCATAAACAAATGCCTGGGGCTGTGTTCCACTAAGACTTTATTTCCAAGAACATATGCAGGGCCAGACTTGGCACAATTTGTCTAACTCTAAGGCAGACAAATTACTAGGTTGAGCAACAGGTGGCAAGCATTGGTATAACTGCCAGTCAATCGTCAGAAACCAACGTCTATACCTTCTGGCCATAGGCCTCCTGAAATATTTCAGTCTACTGTTTTCTCTTCTGGGGCAATGTACAGGTTGTACTAAAATGACTGTGCAGAGATCAGAAAAGAAACTTTATAACTTTGAAACTTTTTAAAAAATGTAAAAGATATTCTGGCTCATAGACCTAGTGTCTTGAGTTAGGTAAAAGCTAAATTGATAGTTTCTATTATGTGAATGATTGCCACCCTTATACTGGAATAATTGTGAGAGAAGAGGAGATAGATCAATACAGTGGGTTTCTGGAGAGTGCATTTTAAAGCTTCTGGTACTTTGTTTTTGAGTTTACTAGTGTAAATTTAGAAACTTTAGTATTTTTATTATTTTTTCAAAGTTGCTTTTTTTCTGTAATGACGTGTTGTCAAATTGCTAAATTCTTAAGTGTGATTTTATTACACCTGGGGGCTCAAGTCTTTTTCCAAAGGAACATCTTCAAATTTATATTGAGACTGGGTAAAAAAGGTGAAGAGACTGAGAAGTACAGATTGGCAGTTAAAAATAGTCACAGGGGTGTAAAGTACAGCATAAGAAATATAGTCAGTAATATTGTAATAACTATACTAATATAGTAATATACAGTAATATTGCAGTAATTATTCCAGGAGGATCCTAGAATATTGAGGGGGGGGCAACACTTTGTAAAGAATATGATTATCTAATCACTATGCTCTACACCTGAAATCAGTACAAAGTGATATTGAATGTAAACTCTAATTGAAAAATAAAATTACATAAAAAAGAAATAAGTGAAGAATTAAGATTCATTGAAATTTGTTACCTGCCCTCAGTGAAGCACAATTATTTTAATAGTAAAAAGGTATAGAGGGCCTTGGTGGTGTGGCTCAGTGGTTGAGCATCAACCCAGGAACTGAGAGGTCATTGATTCTACTCCTAGTCAGGGCACATGTCCAATTTGTGGGGCCCGATCCCCTGTGGGTGGTATGCAGGAGGGAGCCAATCAATGATGTTTCTCTCTCATCGATATTTCTTTTAAAAATATTTTATTGATTTTCTCACAGAGAAGAAGGGAGAGGGATAGAGAGTTTGAAACATTGATGAGAGAGAAACATTGATCAGCTGCTTCCTGCACACCCTCTTCTGGGAATATGCCCGCAACCAACGTACGTGCCCTTGACTGGAATCAAAGTTGGGATCCTTCAGTCCATAGGCCGATCCACTGAGCCAAACCAGTTAGGACTATCCTTGATATTTCTCTCTTTATCCTTCTCTCTTCTTCTTTCTCTAAAAATCAATAAAAATGTTTAAAAAGGTATGGAGGTGCCTCAAAAAATTATGACTGGAGCTACCATATGACCCAACAACCCATCTTCTGGGTAGCCACCTGAAACGTTTGAAAACATTTATTTGCAAAGACATATGCACCCCTATGCTCATTGCAGCATTATTCGTGGTGGCCAAGACATGGAAACCACCTAAGCGTCCTTCGATAATTTTGTATAAAGAAGATGTGTCACATATATACAATGGAATACTAGTCAGCTGTAAGAAAAGATTAAATACTGCCATTTGCTATGGTCCTTGAGAATATACTAAGCCAAATAATTCAGACAGAAAAAGTTAAGAACCATATGATTTCACTTATATGTGGGGTATAAAACTGAAAGCAACAAATGAACAAACAAGATAAACAAAAACTCTTCAACGCAGAGAACAGTATGGTGGTTACCAGAGGGAAGTGAAGAGTAAAGGGGATCAAATATCAGGTGACAGAAAATGATTTCACTATGTAAACTTATGTAATCTTATTAGCCAATGTCACCTCAATAAATTTAGAAAAAAGGGTACCAGAAACAAAGTATGGTTTCATAAAGTTAACATGGGTGTGGAGATATTTTTCTTAAGTATCATGCATTTCCCTCAATACCTGACAGAGCTATGCTCATATGAAGAACAAAATTTAGCTTGTAGTTGCTCCAACAGCATTTTCTTCCCAATGGAAATGGGAGTTATTCCTTCACCACAACCTTTCTTTGTCAGGTTCCCTATCACTGCTCTGCCCTACAGCTTAGTCTTTATGAATCAGTATAAAAAGCAGTGGAAGAACATAAAAAGAGCACAAAAATAACATTGTACTATGCAATATTTATGAGGGAAGAGACTTTTTTTGTGTTTTTCAATCATGCTGAATTTATAATCAACTCAGAGCATCTACAAGGAGTCAAGTACCTGTGGGATCTGAGTTCTGGCTGACTTATGAGTCGATGTAAACAGTACCCTATCATTCTCTCTACTTTCCTTCAGGTGTCTCTGTTTACTCTAGGCTGATATCCCAGATACACATCAATGTAATTCAGTGTTGCTTCTAAGTGTCTCCGTTTCATTGTCATTATTCTAGCCAACTTACTTTCATTAATCTACTGAATTTTGTAGCTGTACTGGAACTGCATGATCATATTAGCCAGACCTTTTAAATTGACAGTTGATGTTTTAATATCTGTCAGTTTTGAGCCTTTAATAAATGCTAAGCACCATGCTAAGCTCTTTGCATAGCAGAATGTGAACCCACCCCACCCACACTGCTGCACCAGACCTCATCCTACCATGCCTACCCATGGAAACTGCTCCAGTTTCTCTTCTCTCTCTCTCTCTCTCTCTCTCTCTCTCTCTCTCTCTCTCATTTCTACTCTTTCTTTCAAAATTTCCTTGGATGTTTCCCCCCAGCACATAAAATGCTGTCTTTTTCACCTCCTTAAAACATTTCAAGACCTCTCTAAATCCACTTCCCTCCCTTAATCATTTCCTTCTCAACAAACAAACAAACAAACAAACAAACAAAACCTCTTTGAGAAAGCTGTGAGCAAATATCTAATTATCTCTAATTTCTCTCTCCTAAATTCATTCCAGCAAGGTTTTCATTCTTGCCTCTTTACTGGAATGTGACTGCTACAGCTCTGCTATTTCTGGTTTCCCTCCTACCTCACTGGTTACTCTTTTTAGTCTCCTGTGCTGGTATCTCATCTCCCTGGATTCCTGACTTTGGGGCAAACAGGGCACAATGCTCACACCTCTTTGCTTTCTTTCTGTCCTCAATCCCTTAGCAATGCCAACAGTTTCACGGTTTTAAGTATCACTGGCAGGTTGACAACTCTTACATTTATACTCTGAGTATAAACCTCTTTTTGGATCTCTAGACTCTTATAAAAGCTGCTTTTTTGATATCTCTATTTAGATATGTGAAAATCAAAAAACAGAGACCAGCCTTGAAAATCCCCTGGGCAGATAAACCAGGATAGTCATACACACAAAGCTTCTAAACTCATTTTGCAAGACTAACTTGATGGTGGGTGGTTTCTTGCTTATGCCTTTGGAAATCATAAGCAAAACTTCAACTGTTTTTCAGGTTGGTAAGGGATAACAACTGACCAATTTGCTATCATTTGAAAAATTCTAAGATTATAACCAATCACTGTGAAGAATTAACAGTCACTGCTTTCTCATTATATCGGTTGCTTTATAACAATAGACCCCTGAGCCTCATTCCATGTTTTAGTTGGACGGCTCCTACTTTATGAACTATCTTTATGACATGTGCACAATAAATTTTGCTAATTACTGTACTTCAGTGATTCATTGAATTTAATTGTGCTATTTCTGAACCTTTGGAAGATACCTAATGGACTTTTTTTTTTAGCATTCACTTTGTTATTATTTTAAAATATTTTTATTAAATTCAAAAAGGGAGAGAGGGAGGGAGAATGAGAGAGAGAGAGAGGGAGATATCACACCCCCTACTGGGAATTGAGCCCACAATCCGGACATGTGCCTTTGACCAGAATCGAACCTTGGACCCTTCAGTTCAAAGGCTGACACTCTATCCACTGAGCAAAATTGGCCAGAGCCCTAACAGGTATTTAAAACTTAACATTTCTTTATCGGAGATGCTGATCCTCCTTACTTCCCCTCCTTAGTCCCTAATCATCCATCCATTGACCCAATTTCTCAGGCAAAAAATCTTGAAGTCACCATTGACACCTCTCTTTATTTCCATGTTCTATCCAATCTAAGATAAAATTCTGGTCAGGTTATCTTTAACCTATGCCACTTGTCACCACCTCCATCATTACCATCTGGTTCATCATATCTCATCTGGATTATTGCAACAACCTAACCTTCAAACTGGATTCTCTGCTTCCCCATCTGTCTATTTTCCATGTAGCAGATGGAACAATCTCATTAAAACTGGTGAGCTGGTGCAGGTCACTGCTATGCTTAAAACTGAAAAGGCTACTTATCTCACCCATAGACTCCACCAGTCTTTAAAATGGCATTTGATATACTAAAAGCCATTGTAATAAAAACAGCCTGGTATCAGCACAAGAATAGACATATAGATCAAGAGAACAGAACAGAGACCCCAGAAACCAATCCATAATTTTGATTAATTAATATTTGGCAAAGGAGGTAAGAACATTCAGTGGAGTAAAGAGAGTCTCTTCAATAAGTGGTGTTGGAAAAATTGGACAGGTACATGCAACAAACAAACAAACAAACAAAGAAATAAAAGAAACTAAACCACCAATTAACACCATACATAGAATAAACTCAAAATGGATAAAAGACTTAATTTAAGTTGCAAAACCATAAAAATCCTGGGAAAAAACAGTAAAAGTTCAGACATCTTATGTAGCAATATTTTTGCCAATACATTTCCTAAGGCAAAAGAAACAAAAGAAAAAATATAACAAATGGGACTACATCAAAAAAAGCTTCTGCACAGCAAAAGAAACCATCAACAAAATGAAAAGGGAACTGGCTGTATGGGAGAATATATTCTTCAATGATACATCTGATAAAGGGTTATTATTGAAAATATATGAAGAACCTAATTTAACTCAACACCAGAAAGACAAACAACCCAATTGAAAAATGGGCAAAGGACCTGAACAGACACTTCTACATACAAATGGCCAACAGACATGGAAAAAGGCTCAAGGTCACTAACCATCAGAGAGATGCAAATAAAAACTACAATAGAATCACCTCACACCTGTCAGAATGTCTACTATCAATAAATCAACACACAACAAGCGCTGGTGAAGATGTGGAGAAAAGGAAACCTGGTGCATTTTTGGGAATACAGATTGGAGCAGTCACTGGGGAAAACAGTGTGGAGTTTCAAAAATAAAAAATGGGACAAGTTTATGACCCAGCAATGCCACTCTGGGAATAAAAATAAAAAATGGGACTAGCTTATGACCCAGCAATATCACTCTGGGAATTTGCCTGAAGAAACCCCAAACACTAATTAGAAAGATTATATGCACTCCTATGTTAGTGCAGCCTTATTTCTAATAGCCAAGATCTGGAAACAGACTAAGTGCTCATCAACAGATGAGTAGGTAAAAAAGTTGTGTTACATTTACTATGGAATACTATGTGGCTATAGAATAGAAGGAACTCTTAGCCTCTGCAACAACATGGATGGACCTGGAGATTATCATGCTAAGCGAAATTAGGCAGTCAGAGAAAGACAAATATCACATGATCTTACTTATATGTGGAATCTCATGAACAAAATGAACTGATGAACCAAATCCATCCAGAGGCATGGACACATGGAGCAGACTAACAGATCTCAGAGGAGAGTGTATGGAGAGGGACTATAAGAAAACGTATATGCATAAATGCATAGCCCATGGACACAGACATAATGTGGTGAAGGCCTGGGGGGTAAAGTGAGGCAATGAGGGGAAAATGGACAACATCCATAATTGGTCACATGTTGCTCCTCTGATCTCATTTCTTACTCTCTCCAGACAAACAGCAAGATCCCCCTTACTGTTCCACAAGCCAAACAAGGATGCTATTGTCGCTGGGATTTTGCACTTGTCAATTCCTGTCCTAGAATGTTCTTTCCCCAGCACCCTTAACTCTCTTGATTACCTCCTTTAGGTCTGTATTGGGTGCTATTTTCTCACGGAGAACTACCCTGACACACTGCAATACTATCCATGTTCTTGCTTTTTACTTTTCCTCCCATACTCATCACCATTATTAGATTTGGTAGCATTTATTGCTGTCTTCCTCTCTACAGCATAGGTCAGCAAACTATGACCCATAGGTCAAATCTGGTCTGCCACCTGTTTGTAAATAAAGTTTTACTGGAATATAGCAATGCGCATTCATTTGTGCATTGCTTGTGCACTGTCTATGACTAGTTCTTGTGCAGTAATGGCAGAGTTGAATGGTTATGAAACACCCTTTGGGCCCGCCAAGCCTAGAATATTTACTATCAGCTCTTTACTGGAATGTAAGCTCCTTGAAGGAAGGAATTTTTGGGCTAAGAACAGTAGTAGCTACATAGTAAACATTTGTTCATTTATTGACTAAACATTATCTTATTGATTTATTTAAACGGAAAAAATCAATTATTTTGTTACAAAGAAACCAAATCCTATAGAGTTACATAGCTCATTAGAATCCTAACATAAACAGTCTGGCCCTAGAGCCACTCCTGTACATATCTGACAGATGCTTTTGTAGTGGAGCTGGCATGGGAATGGAGTGACAGGGTGGGCTTTGTCAATTTAATTTCTGCAATAGAGAATACAATGCAATGGTAAGCCATATAAGAGCTTAATAAGTGCTAATGTATGCTGATGTATTTATCACATAAATTAAAAAGGAAAAGGACAAAGAAGCACATTGGCCTCATATGTTGTTTCTATAATTACTTCAACATGATGTCTTCAGATTTATTAATCCTCTGCAAGCAAATCTATTCTTTTGATACTATATTTGAACTCATTTTACAAAATTGTTTCTGAAAGTCACATTTAATTTTCTTAATACATCTGTTAAATATAAAAGGGTCAGAATTTGGCTTTTAAATATATATGCATCTGGAAAGATGGAGGTTAGGGAAAGGATGTGAGTGAGTGAAAGGAGAGTGTGGTGTGTGTGTGTGTGTGTGTGTGTGTGTGTGTGTGTGTGTGTGAGTGAATGAGGGACAGTTAAGTCCAGCAGGAGCAGCAGGGATTGGAAGACCAGGCTCTCTTTGACAGCGAGAACCCACGACTGCTGCGGACACTCCTCACGTTGCGGGACTCGGGAACAGAGCCCAGACCATCTTGAAGGGGAGAGTAGCCTCTTCTAGGAACTCATCAGCACTACCACTCAGACAGCCCTTAGACACTGTCCGTGACCTGGTAGCCACTCCAGCCAAGATCTTGCTACCCCACCTGCAGACCTGCAGACCTTAGAACCTCCACCTCCTGAGGTGCACCATTCTCACAGCAGTAAGTGCAACTCCCCTCTCCCCAGCTGCAGACCTTCGGACACCACAGTCACACTGTTCCAGCGTGTTGCTCTTGGATACCACTGTGAGCCTCTGCTGGGTGCAGTCTTATACATACAAGGGCACACTGCCCTAACATTAGAAATTCCGAACTCCCTCTTCTTAGATACCTGCCCACAGACACCTTGAGCGTGTGGCTTCAGCACCAGGACTCTTTAGACTGCGTCAGTGTGCCATGCTGGCAAATGCACTGTGGGTGCCCCTGTGAGCCGCCACTGGGTGTGTGTGTGTCCAATCACAGAGGCAGCAGCAAAAACTGAGTCTTCTCACCCCACAGCTACAGAACTCTGGACACTGTAGTCACGTCTTACCAGAGCTCAGGCCTCCTGAGCCCTACCACCCTAACAGACCAGCTCCTGGATGCCTCTGTGAGCACCCGTTAGACATGAGTGATTTCAACCAAGGGCACAAGGCAGCAAATATTGGGACATCCTCCCCAGCTGCTGACTTCTGGAAACTGCAGTTGAGCCATTCTGGTTTGCTGACCTATATCAAGAAAACCCAAATACCTCAAGTAGGGAGCTACACTAGATTACCAAGCCCAGGAGACTTGAGAGATTACACCAGCAGCACCCTCCCCAAAAGAACCTGGGCGGAAAGATGTTGGATCTAGGACACAGAAACAATTAAAATGTTACAGTGAAACATGGTGATACAAAAAAGCAATCCCCAAAGGAAAGAAAAAGAGGAATCACCAGAAAGGGAGTTAAATGAAATGGAGGCAAGTACAATAACATGTCAGAGAAAGAATTCAGAGTAATGGTTATAAGGATGCTCAAATGGCTGGATGACAAATACACAGAACTCAATGAGAATTATAAGGAGCTGAATGAGAATGTCACTAACTTGAAAAGAAACAAAGAGGAAATGAAAAACAACATAGCTACAATAAAGAACACAATGGAAGGCTTAAACAGTAGACTAGAAGAGGCTGAGGACTACATCAGCGAGTTAGAAGACAAGGTAGAAATAAACAAACATAGCAGCAACTGGAAAGAAAATTTAAAAAGAAAGAGGAGAGCTTAAGGAAGCTTTGGGACAATATAAAATGAAACAACATCTGCATAATAGGGGTACCCGAAGGAGAGGAAGAGAAGCAAGGGATAGAAAACCCGTTTAAAGAAATAATGGCAGAGAACATACCTGATATTGGCAAAAAAACCCCCCACAAAATCCAAGAAGCACATAGATGAACTAAAAAAAGATCAACACCAAGACATACGTAATTAAATTGACAAACATCAATGACAAAGTAAGAATCTTAAAAGCTGCCAGAGAGAGACATAAAGTTACCTACAAGGGATCTCCCATTAGAATATCAACTGATTTCTTTCTTTCTTTCTTTCTTTCTTTCTTTCTTTCTTTCTTTCTTTCTTTCTTTCTTTCTTTCTTTCTTTCTTCCTTCCTTCCTTCCTTCCTTCCTTCCTTCCTTCCTTCCTTCCTTCCTTCCTTTCTTTTTTTAAAAAAATATTTTATTATTTAAAAAAAATATATTTTATTGATTTTTTACAGAAAGGAAGATAGAGGGATAGAGAGTTAGAAACATCGACAAGAGAGAATCATCGATCAGCTGCCTCTTGCACACCCCCTACTGGGGATGTGCCTGCAGCCAAGGTATATGCCCTTGACTGGAATTGAACCCAGGACCTTTCAGTCCTCAGGCCGGCGCTCTATCCACTGAGCCAAACCAGTTTCAGCTCAACTGATTTCTTAACAGAAACACACCAAGCCAGAAGGGACTGGAATTAAATATACAAAGTGATGCAAAGCAAGGGACTGAATCCAAGAATACTATACTCAGAAAGGCTATCATTCAAAATTGAAGGTGGAATAAGGAGCTTCACAGATAAAAAAAAAGGGGGGCTAAGAGAATGTATTACCACCAGGCCAACAATGCAAGAAATGCTAAAGGTACTGCTGTAAAAAGAACTAATATAAAGGAAAGAAGAAACAAAAACATTAAGAATAAAAATGATGACAAACAAATACTTATCAATAATAACAATAAATGTAAATATAAATGGACTAAATGCTCCAATCAAAAGACATAGAGTAGCTGAATGGAAAAACAAAACAAAACAAAGCAAAAAAATAAAAACAAAAACAAACAAACAAACAAACAAAAGAACACACACCACCCATATATTTGCTCTCTACAAGAGACCCATCTCAGAACAAAGGATTCACAGACTGATAAGGAAGGGATAGAAAAAAATTTTCAGGCAAATGGAAATGAGAAAAAAAGCTGGGTTTGCAATACTTATATCTGACAAAATAGACCTCAAAGTAAAGGCCATAACAAGAGATAAGGAAGGCCACTACATAATACCATAGGGAGCAATTCAACAAGAAGATATAACTCTGGTAAACATATATGCACCCAATATAGGAGCACCCAAATACATAAAACAACTTTTGGAAGATATCAAGGGAAAGATTGATAGGAATACAGTCATAGCAAGGAGCTTTCATATCCCAAAGATATCACTGGATAAATCTTCTAAACAAAAAAATCAGCAAAGAAATAGTAATCCTAAATGGCTCATTAGATCACATGGACCTAATTGACGTTTTCAGTATTTCACCCAAAAGCCACAGAATATACATTCTTCTCCAGTGCACATGGGACATTTTCAAAGATAGGCCACATATGACACAGACAAAGTTTCTTCAAATTTAAGAAGATAAAAAGCATAAAAAACATCTTCTCAGATCACAATGGCATAAAACTATAATATAAACCAACTACAATAAAAACAATGAAAAAAAAATCAAACACCTGGAGGATTCATATCAATAGCATGCTGTTGAACAAAGATCAGATTACCAAAGAGATCAAAGAAGAAATAAAAAAAAAAAAGAAAGAAAGAAAGAAAAGGCAATAAATTATCTAACCTCACAACTTAAAGAATTAGAAAGAGAGCAATAAGAAAAGCTTACAGTATCCAGAAGGAAGGAGATAATAAAGATCAGAGCAGAAATACATGACATAGAAACAAAAAACAAACAAACAAACAAATCAACAATACAAAAGATCAATGAAACCAAGAGCTGGTTCTTTGACAGGATAAACAACATTGATGAACCTCTAGCCAGGCTCACCAAGAAACAATGAGAGAGGACCCAAATAACCAAAATCAGAAATGAAACAGGTGAAGTAACAACTGACCCCACTGATACAAAGGATTGTAAAAATATACTACGAACAACTCTATTGCAACCAACTGGACAACCTACACAAAAATGGACACATTACTAGAAAAATACAAGCTTCCAAAACTCAATCAGGAAAAATAAAAAAAACCTGAATAGGCCAATTACTACTGATGAAATTGTAACAGTAATAAAAAAGCTTCCAGCAAACAAAAGCCCTGTACCAGATAGTTTCACAGGGGAGTTTTACTGAACATTCAAAGAACTAAAACCAATCCTCCACAGACTATTCCAAAAATATTCAAGAGAAAGTCATACTTCCAAGATCTTTTTATAAAGTTAGAATTACCCTAATCCCAACACCAGATAAAGACATAACAAAGAAAGAGAATTACAGGCCAATATTCCTGATGAACATAGATGCTAAAATCCTCAGCAAAATTCTACCAAACTTGACCCAGCATTACATTAGAAAGGTCATACACTATGACTAAGTGGGATTTATTCCAGGGATGCAAGGCTGGTACAATATCCACAAATCAATAAATGTGATACATCACATCAATAAATTAAGGGGGATGAAAATCACATAATCATATCAACTGATGCATAAAAGGCATTTGACAAAGTCCAACACAATTTTCTGATAAAAACGCTCAGCAAAGTGGGAATAGAAGGATTATACCTCAACATAATAAAAGCCTTCTATGACAAACCTATAGCCAAAATCATATTCAATGGGCAAAAACTAAAATCGCTTTCCTTAAAAAAATAGGAACAAGACAGGGATGTCCACTTTCACCACTCCTGTTCAAGATAGTACTGGAAGTGCTAGCTATAGCCATTAGACAAGAAGAAGAAATAAAAGGCATCCAAATGGGAAAAGAAGTAAAATTGTTATTATTTGAAGATTACACGATACTGTACATAGAAAACTTTAAAGATTCTATAAAAAATTATTAGACTTAATAAGTGGATTCGGCAATGTAGCAGGATACAAAATTAATGCCAAGAAATCTATGGAATTTTTATAACCAATAGTGAACTTACAGAAAGAGAGATTTTAAAAAAATCTCATTTATCATTGTAACAAACAATTAAGATATCTAGAACTAAACTTAACTAAGAAGGTAAAAGACCTCTACTTAGAAAACTACAGGACACAGAAAAAAGAGATAGAGGAAAATATAAACAGATGGAAGAACATACAGTGTTCATGGATTGGTAGAATCAACATCATTAAAATGTACATACTATCGAAAGCAATCTATAGAATCAATTCACTCCCCATTAAAATACCAACATCATATTTCTAAGATCTATAACAAACTTTCCAGAAATTAATCTGGAATAAAAATAGACCCCCAAAATAGCCACAGCAATCATGAGAAAGATGATCAAAGTAGGAGGGATCACAATACCAGATATCAAGCTATATTACCAAGATATAGATCTGAAAACTGCTGCCTGGTACTGGCACAAGAACAGACAGACAGACCAATGGAGCAGTACAGAGAACCCAGAAATAGACCCAAGCCATTATTCTCAATTAATATTTGACAAAGGAGGCAAGAACATACAATGGAGTCAAGACAGTCTCTTCAATAAATGGTGCTTGGAAATTTGGTCAGATACATGCAAAAAAAAAAAAAATGAAACTAGACCACCAATTTACACCATACACAAAGGTAAAGTCAAAATGGATAAAGGACTTAAATGTAAGATGGAAAACCATAAAAATATTAGAGGAATCCAAAGGCAACAAAATCTCAGACATATGTCGAAGCAATTTCTTCACAAAGTCAGCTCCTAAGCAAAGGAAACTAAAGAAAAAACAAACAAATGGGACTACATAAAAATAAAACTCTTTTGTACAGCAAAAGAAATAATCAACAAAACAACAAGAAGGCCCACTGCATAGGAGAACATATTTGCCAGGGTATCACCAAGGGAACTCATACAATTCAACAAAAGGAAGATAAACAACCTAATAAAAAAATGGGTCAGACCTAAATAGATATTTTTTCGAAAGAAGACATAAGGAAGGCCAAGAGACATATGAAAACATGGTCAAAGTCACTAATTATCCAAGAAATGCATATCAAAATGACAATGAGGTACCATCTCACACCTGTCAGAGTGGCTATCATCAACAAATCAACAGATGACAAGGGATGGCGAGGATGAGGAGAAAAAGGAACCCTCGTGCACTTCTGGTGGGAATGTAGACTGGTGCAGCCACTGTGGAGAACAGTATGGAGTTTCCTCAAAAAACTAAAAATGGAACTTCCATATGACCCAGTGATTTCACTTCTAGAAATATACCCCAAGAAACTAGAAACACCAATCAGAAAGGATATATGCACCCCTATGTTCATAGCAGCACGATTTACCATAACTAAGATTTGGAAACAGCCTAAGTGCCCTTCAGCAGATGAGTAGATTAAAAAACTGTGATACATCTACACAATGGAATACTATGCTGCTGTAAAAAAGGAAGGGACTCATACCATTTGCAACAGCATGGATGGAGCTGGAGAGCATAATGCTACATGAAATAAGTTAGTCAGAGAAAGATAAATATCACATGGTCTTACTCATTTGTGAATTATAATGAACAATATAAATTGATGAACAAAAAAAGATCCAGAGACAGAGAAGCATCTATCAGATGTTCAAACCTCAGAGGGAAGGTAGGGGAATGTGGGGGAAAGGGGTAGAGATCAATCAAAGGACTTGTATGCATTCATATAAGCATAACCAATGGATTCAGAAAATGGGGGAGGGGTTAAGAGTGAGGATAGGATTGAGGGGTGGGGGGCAATGGAGGGATAAGCATACATTTGTAATACCTTAATCAATAAAAGGAAAAAAAGAATTTGACATGCTATCCTATATAATAAAAGCCTAATATGTAAATTGTCCCTTCTGGTGGTTGAACACCACAGGGAGTTCAACCAGGACATCAGGAGTTCCACCACTCTCCATGACAAAAGCTGACCACTAGGGAGTTCATGGAGCATGGCAGGCATTGGCGATATGCTGACAGCAGGTGGCAGTGGAGGCACTGCAAGCCCAATGGGCCCCGTGATGGGATGGTAGAACAGGTGAGAGGGACTCTAGTCCAAGATGGGTTTGAGTGGGGGCCTGATCACCCTGGTTGCCCTGCAGGTGGCTACTAGTGACACTGGGAGGGGGGTAGTTCTGCTGCTCAGCTCCCAGGTGCTGAAGGAGCCAGGCAGGAGTCCCTGCCTCCACTGATCGTCCCAGTAGAGTGCCATGCAAGGCTGAGGGGATGTGAGCTGGAGCTCGATCCCCATAGGCCCCTCCCCAAGGGACCTCACCCATGCACAAATTCATGCACCAGGCCTCTAGTCATTAATAAGAGAGGTACTAGTTTTACATTCCTAATTAATACCATAAAAGGATCACAATATATAAAAATATTCATGCCAGATGATTTCACATATTGGATATTTCTAAAGACTGAAATTCTAGGGGTATGAGAATACACTATTGACATTTCTCAAAGTCTATGTTCAGGTTCTAAAATTTATAACATTCTACTCAGCATGGCCACATGGTGGTGTAAAACAATAAGATATGGGTAAACAAAAGAAAGCTATAGCACACAATTCGCTGTGTGGTCTTATCTGGCTGCTGGCTGGGACCTTGAAAAGTCATTCCGTTCATCACCTTGCCTTTAGGCAGGATCACGCTTAAACCTTTCAGATGAGACTGATGAGAATCTATTCTGTTTTAAAGATCTCCACAGAGGACATTGCTCTGCTTTCCTCCCGATTCCAGGGTCTCACAGCCATAAATAGCATCTTCCGCAGTGTTAGTCTGCAGGCTTCAGTTCTATTGTTAATACTACCCACAAAGACCTTACTCTCTGAAGAGGAGTTCTACATATTCCCACAATAATTTATTAATCTTTTCTCTCCTAGGTTAATTAATTAACATTATTTTCTTTCATTTAGTCTTTTTCCAGGGCTCCTCTTTTCTAGACAGTCAGATTCATGGCTGTATTTTCAACTTGTTTCATCTGATTTTTTTCTACAATGGGGAGTTGATCTCTTTCAAGAGTCTAAGAATAATCGTATGTCTTTGCATTCATCGATTTCATTTATGTATCTAGTATAGGTACTTATTAAGAGTATGTGTATAGGGTAGTTGTAACTATAGAATCTTTCCTTATTATGAACATATTTAGGAGATTATTTCTATCTTTCTGTACTTAAAAAAAGCTCAATGATACCCATATATCATATAGTTAATTTTAGATGAATTAATATAATACAAAGTATATATTATTTTTTAATATGGATACATACTATTATTAAAGAAATTATTTCTGACCAAGAGAACTAAACACAAATCCATTCAAGCAAACACACACACACACACACACACACAAACACACACATACTCTCTCAGACACACACACACACACACACACACACACACACACACAGCTTTTTGAAGGCTCCTATATTTTCCACACAGCAATCAGCCGCCATGATCTTTTAAAATATTTAAATGTAAATTACCCCAAATGAAATCCAAGCTCCCACTGTGGCCCACTATTTTCAGAATAGTCTGCCTTCGTTTTCCTCATTCACATGTTTTCCATCACCCTCCAGGTGAGTGTGGCTCACTCAGTTGCTAAAGCAAATACAATTCTCCTACCTTGGGGCATCTGTGTAGGTGGTTCCTCCTGCCTGGAATTTATTCCCTCAATTTTTCATCTGGCTGCTCCTTCTCAAGATTTTGGCCTTTAGGCTTTAGCTTAAATATTGATGACCTCTTCAATGCGGCCTTCTCTGACCACTCCATCTAAATGAGTTCTGCCCTATTATCCCTCACTCGGAACTTGATCCATTTACTGCATAAGCCTCACATTCTGTAATTATTATACTTTTGGTTTATTTCTTTATTACCTTTTCCCCTAGACCTGTGTCATCCAATATGGTAATCACTAGCCATATATGGCTATTTATATTTAAATAAATTAAAATTAAAAACAGTTTCTCAGGTACATAAAGCCCATTTCAGGTGCTTGGTAGTGGCCAGTGGCTACTAAAATAAATGACACAGAATATCCCCATCAACACTGGAGTCCTACTGGTCGGCACTGCTCTTGACTCTAAGTCTCAGAAGCCTACCACTGACTGCCTCATAGAAAACCTTGCACATAGTAGGTGCTTGTGATGGTTCATTTTAAATGCCAACTTGACTGGGCTACGGTTTGCCAGGATATCTGATTAAATATTAATCTGGGTGTATCTGTGTGGGTGTTTTTAACATTTGGATTTATAGATGGAGTAAAGAAGATTGTCCTCCCCAATGTGGGTGTGACTTATCTAACCTGTTAAAGGGCTGAAGAGAACAAAAAAGCTGAGTAAGGGAGAATTTGCTTTCTGATTGTCTTTGAACTGGGACATCAGTCTTCTCCTGTCTTTGGACTCAGACTTAAACTAGAACATATACCACCAATTCTTCAGGTTCTCAGACTTTGGACTTAGACTGGAACTAGATCTCTAAATTAAAGTCTCCCGTTTCCTGCCAAAACCAGTTTAGCTCAATGATAGAGTGTCAGCTTGGGGACTGAAGGGACCCGGGTTCGATTCCAGTCAGGGGCATGTACCTTGGTTGCGGGCATATCCCCAGTAGGGGGTGTGCAAGAGGCAGCTGATCGATGACTCTCTCTCATCGATGTTTCTAACTCTCTATCTCTCTCCCTTCCTTTCTGTACAAAATCAATAAAATATATTATAAAAAAAATAAAGTCTCCCGTTTCCTAACTAAGGAGAGTTTAGGACTTCTTAGCTCCTATAGTTGCATGAGCCAATTCCATATACAATACTATATATATATATATATATATATATATATATATATATATATACCCCCTATAATTTTGTTTCTCTGGGAAACCAAGACTAATACAGTGCTCAATAACTTATATCTGCTTTTGTTTGCACTTTGTCCCAGTCATCCTCTCCCCAACTCCCTTACATCTAGTCATTTGATGTTCATTAAGAGGCTGAGCCCCTACAATGCTCTGGGCCTATCATTTTGATAGTTGATGAGCATTGAAGAAGCTCTGGTTCAGTCTCTGGACTTCTGCAACCAGTTTGTCTCTTTGCCTAATTGCCAATTCTAAGAGCTGAAAGTTGTCCCTGAGACAAGTCCCTACATTTTGCCAGCCAAGTCTAGTTAATGTGTTCTTGCCTTTATTGTATTTTCAGATTTTGACTGTTGCTGGGATGCTAACCATGCTTGCCTTCTGCAATATTGTCCAGGAATCAAGGAGAGTTTTTCTTGAAGTTCACTGCCTACCTTTGTTACTAGTCTGAAATTTCAAATATTGCCTGTCCCTATATTCTCAATTGACAACAACAAATAACAACAATAGTTTCATACTGCTATTTGTAACAGCAGCTAATATTTACTGAGTGATTACCATATATATAGTAAGTGCTTTTACATCTCATTTAATTCTTAAAACTAAGCTATAAAATAAGAGAACGTGAGTTTCTTCAAATTGAGGAGACTAATTAAAAAAAAAAAAAGCCAGTGGCAGGGTCAGGATTCAATCAAATAAGTTTGTTCCCAAATTTTGGCCTCTTAATCATGCTGCTGTACTATGTACATATTGGTATTGTCTTTCTGTGCACCTTTTAGAAGACTTCATTATATTTTGTTGGATTTCCCTGATCTAATTTCTTGCCAAACTTTGACCACAGGTGCACTATCTAAAAACTATATTCCTGTGGTTGATTAAATAGCACGGAAGGTAATTATTATTGCCTATTGATGCCTGGTCCTTTTCCCCTACCCCCATCCCATGATGTTTCACCAGCAGTCATGTCTTCTTAGTTCTGGCTTATTAAGCTGACACAGTCAACTTTTCTTTCCCTGACTACGTAAAAAAAATGTGTTATTACTTCTAGAGAAAGTATATTTGTGTTTGAAAAGGCCTAGATAAATAGGACTCATCTCAGATTATATACCAGTATAAAGCTTTCATTTTAATTTTGATTATTATTTTGTTTCTGTTTGGAGTCCAAAAACGAGGTTATCAAGTTTTACAAGTGTTTATGTTTATTACAATAAGCAAGGTTTGGAGCCACGGTATGATGAAAAAGTATGAGGACACGATGCTGACCTCAATGAACTGCCAAGTTTTGAGTATTGATATGATAGCTATATTTGAAAGGAGTAATCAAAATAAAAGGCAGTTTTATAGCCATAAAGAACAATGCAAATGTTAAGTACATACTGTTAACTAGAAGTACAGAACATATGTGCTATAGAATTTTAAAGAGGGAAATGATTACTTTTGGCTCTAAAGGACTGATTCAGGGCTGAGACCTGAAGCATGGCTAATATTACCGTATTTTTCGGACCATAAGACGCACTTTTTTCCCCCCCAGAAGTAGGGGGGGAAAAGTCCCTGCGTCTTATGGTCCAAATATAGCCTACACATATACTTAAAAAAAAAAGTTTGTTTACTTGCCCGGCTCTGTGTGGTCTCTGTGTGCTTGCCCGGCTCTAAAATGGTTCTAAATGCTGCTGTTTACTTTACAGGGTTGATTACATGTGTTTATGACTGTGATGTTGGGTTTTAATGCACATAAAATATTTTAGGACACTATTTGTTTCAGAATCTTTTTTTCTTCATTTCCCTTCTCTAAAAACTGGTGCATCTTATGGTCCGGAGCGTCTTATGGTCCGAAAAATACGGTATTTCTAAGTAATGATGAAGAAAAAGAATTTTATTTCTTTTTACCAGAGACATAGCACATGTAAATGCATTGAAGGTGGAAAGTATCAATACAGAATCTGAGGAGAGGCAGAGTGTCTGTGCCAAAGAGGGGAATTATGAAACTTTTGTTGGTGACAGATTGAGGGAGGCCCTGGATTCCAGGCAGGTGAGTTTGGACTTTGCCTTGTGGAGGCTGGGGAGCAATGATGGATTTTTGGCAGGAGGAGTAACATGGGAACTTTTAGTTTGAAGATCTCAGCTGGTCTGGATGCCATGTTGAGGAGGACCTGTCAGGGACCTCTAGGGGCAGTGACAGCCTCGAGCAGTACTTGCAATGTTCTAAGGGTATCTCCTCTTGGCTTTTTAGGCATGTTCTTCAGGATGGAGAAGAAAGTCTGGGGAACCTATATACATATAGAAAGGGGTCCGAGTACATGCTTTTTAGACTCATAGCTATGGACTTCATTAATTCATTTATTTTTAAAGATGGAATTCTAAGGTGAATAAACCATTTCTTATCTTTAGATCTAGTGGGGAGACAAACATGCCCCCCCAAAATTATATAACAACGATTAAAGTAAAATAATTAATATACTGCATGCACTAACAGCTGAGCCGGTCCTAGAGAACCTGGGTCAACCTAAAATGATGATCAGGATTTAGCCAAGCAATCTATAACAATAAAAGCATAATATGCTAATTAGACCAGACAGCCAAACAACCTTCTAGATGAAGTTGGGGCTTCGAGGACTGAGCCCCTTGCACGAATTTTGTTGGATAAAACTGAGAAGAGCATTCTAGGCATAGAGCACAGCCTGCACACAGAATACCTGGAAGACCTTAGAAGCCTGATGCTAGATTCCAACAGTACAATGCTGAGGTTAAAGGAAATCACTGTTCAGAGGTTAGGAAGAGAAGGAAGAAAGGGAACTCCCAAAAGGACTATGTTGCTGAGTTTAGAGAGGTGAGGGAGGTAGGAAGAAGTTATGAGAAGCTTGGATTTTAAGTACAGAGTAACATGAACAGTTCCTGTGGTTTAGAGAGAGAACCTTGGTTACTCTTATTTGAGGGTGAGAAGACTGGAGGTGGGAGGTCCTTGTAGGAGTTGTGAGCCACAATGGGCGAGCCTGCACTACGCAGTGAAAGTAGGCAAACAGGAAATTGAGATATTGGGACTATGCTTAAGGACAATCAAATAAAGAAAACATCGGATAAGACCTTTGACTCCTTAAATATGGAAATATTCCAGGCCCTTCAGACTTTCTGGTTATCATATCCTATTGATCCTGTGAGAAAAGAAAAACCTAAAACTGAATTCTTTCTGTTTCCAGATGAATGAACCAATTTTCAAGGAAATTACAAATAATGAGAAAACAATAAGGTATTTGACTTGACCCAACAGTATAACGTTTAGGTGAAACCTAACTGGTATCACAGAGCAACTTCAAATTAAATAATGTGCTGCCCTGACTCTGAAGAGCATTGATGGGGCTTGTTAAACCTGAGAAGCTTTCTTAGTGTTCATTCTTGAAGGATTCTTCCTGGAGCATTCTTCCAGAGAATGCCCTGCCAGTGTCCCTGCAATCTCCTGCTCCACCATATCTCTGGGTCACTCCCACATGACCAAGACTTGAGCCCCCATTCTTGGAACATTTCTTCACCAGCAGAGGGCGCCCATCCCTTTGGTATATGTAAAAATCCGGAACACATGTTTTTAATCTTCATCAGGATCCTAAAGTTTATCCAACTTCTTGTGGAATCAAAGGAAAGGAAAATATTAGAAAAAAACAAAAAGTGTCATTAGGGGGAAAAAAATGCCCCACAAAGAAGGTCATCCAGAAGAGGAACAAAAGCTAGAGGAGAGCCTGGCTGTGTAAAAACGGGCAATCCTGAATCTAATTTTGCTCTCAGTAGTTCATACCAGCAGTTTCTCTAGCCAATATGAAATGTAAAGCAGTTGGAAAGAAGAGACAGAGCAGAAAATAAACCCATTCACAGCAGAGGAACAGCTTACAGCAAATGTAGCCAAAACTAACTGTCTTGTTACCCCCTAGAAATAAGAAAAAAAATTATGATCTTACTGCTTGCCATTCCATCTCTTGATCTACCCTGTTTCCCCGAAAATAAGACAGTGTCTTATATTAATTTTTTCTCCCAAAGTTGCGCTAGGTCTTATTTTCAGGGGATGTCTTATCTTTCCATGCTCTAGGTCTTATTTTCGGAGGATGTCTTATTTTCGGGGAAACACGGTAGGATTAGATAGGAAAGGTCTTAAATTCTAAAGAGATTATACAGTCTGATAAACCATCTTGATTATTTAGCATATCATGTAATTGGACTACAGCCATAAACTCTGCTGCCTATTTCTCAAGAGTCTGAGACCTACAGGTAATGAGGAAGAATATGAAGAAAAGAATATAAGGCAGATTCCATTATTGGAAGCAATTTTCCAATAGAACCAAAGTAAGGTTTTCCAGGAAGCCTAGAGACATCCATTTAGAGCACAGTTTACTAAATATACATTTAACAGTTATGCAATGTTTTCTAATAAAATAAAACCAAATAAAAGAATAGAGTGACCTAATATGTTTGAATTTTTAACGAAATAGAAACAAGTTTCATTTTCAGTGTGTCTCGATAGTGGTCACTCTTGGCAATTTTAGGTCATTACATTTTGTGTTGTGTGGGACTATCCTGTGCATTGTGGGCAGCTCAGCATCTTGGATATACATTCTACATTCCAATAATGCCTGTCAGTTACTTTGACAACCTAAACACCCTCACTCACTTCCTATAAGGTGCAGAGGGCTGAGAACCACTCAGAGATGCTTACTGAAGTTCTGAAAGGGAATCATAGGCATTTTAAAGGTTGATGAAACAGATTTTAAATATTTTTTTAGGTTGAGTTTTGCTCCAGAACATTTTTCAGTTGAGACCACGCATCAAGAACATTTTTCTTATCAGTCTGAGCAGGAAAATTTTTGGCCCCCAAATGGAACAAAAGGGACAAGCCAGAAGAAGACTGCCTGAAGCTGAAAGAGTATGTGTATTTTGGAAAAGGTTTCCTGAGATTTAATAATTTGAATATCAAATAGGGAAAAAAAAAAAGCAAAGCAAAGGGGGAAGTATGCTTGGTCCTATGAGAAGCCTCTTTATTCTTTTATTAGAGTCCCGGTGCATGAAATCTGTGCACTGGGGGAGTGTCCTTCAGCTCAGCCGCTCTGGAACCCCTCCAATCTGGAACCCCTGTGGGATTTGGCCTAAATCAGCAGTCAGACATTCCTCTCACAATCCTAATGGTTCCTAACCGCTCGCCTGTCTGCCTAATCACCCCCTAACCCAGTGGTTTTCAACCTTTCTAATGGTGTGACCCTTTAATACAGTTCCTCATGTTTTGGTGACCCCCAACATGAAGAATGTGAAGAAAAGAATATAAGGCAACCTTACTAGTGGTTTTCAACCTGTGGGTCACAATAGGTTGCAAACTGCTGCCGTAGAGCCTAAGACCATCAGAAAACACAGATATTTACGTTATGATTCATAACAGTAGCAAAATTACAGTTATGAAGTAGCAATGAAAATAATTTTATGGTTGGGGGTCACCACAACATGAACTGTATTAAATGGTTGTGGCATTAGAAAGGTTGAGAACCACTGCCCTAACCGCTCCCCTGCCAGCCTGATTGATGCCTAAATGCCCTCTCCTGCTGGTCCAATCGCCCTCTACTCCTCTCCCCTGCCAGCCATCTTATAACAACATGGGGGTAGCCACCTTGTGATGATGTGGTGATGGCCATCTTGTGATGATGTGGGAGTAGCTATCTTGTGACAACATCACGCAATGCCACCAAGACTTTTATTATATAGTACTATTTGAAACCTATGAAATAATTTACAAACTTTAGGTTGATAGAATTATTACTAATATCATTTTTGCCAGTCTAAAAATGAAGGAAGAGATGATGAGGGTCAGAAGTTGAGTCACATGGCCTCAGCTCAAGCAAATGTGGTGTCTGTACTGGAAGAATAGGAATGGTGTGGAAGAAGGTCAGGACCAGTTGGATGCAGAGCTGGGAGAGAGATCCCTTGTACCTGGGAAATGTCTTCTTATTAACATAACCAAAATTATTACATGGGACACTTGAGACCCAAGGCGAGTGGATACTTAATATGATTTTACATGTAGCACTTTCAATTTAATCCAAATAGGAGAACCACCACAACAAAACACCATTATCACCATCATTACTTACAACAAATCTTTTTTTTATGAAAATACAACGAAGATTCTGCTCTCCAAGTGTTAACAATTCACTGATAAAGGATGGGCTGACTCTCCCAAGAGCGCACAGGGCCATGAAAGCAATATTTAATCATTTGCTAACTTGCTGACTTTTATGAGTGACATATATTCAGGGTGGACATTAGACATAGTTATAATGTGCTCTGATTTGCTTTTCTCACTTTCCCAGACTTCTATAAATAGTTCATGTCTCTATACTGTATACCTGGAACTAATACAATATAATATTGAATGTAAACTGTACTTGAAAAAGAAAATAAATAGTTCATGCCTTTTGTTCTGGCATATTTTTTCTTTCCAAAATACTTGGCTTGTGTTCTGACCATCAAGATCCTGACAGTGAAACCCACCTTCACCTGGCCTCAGGTCAGAGTTACAGGATTCAACTTCTCCCTTTCTCATTACTTCCCTTCATTCAAGCATATCCATTCTGCCTCTAAATTTTTCAATGCAACAGTACATCTAGAAATAAATAGGCAATTTGTAAGGTATAAAAAAATCCCCTGCCCTCAAAATGTTTCCCTCAATGACATGAAGTGTCATAAAAATGACACATCAGTCACTTCTTTAGGTTGAGGTATTAAATGGTATTGAAGGTAAAAGCATGATAGTTCACTAAAGGCCCTATGCACAAAATTTGTCTAAGGAGCTTAGCCCACGAAGCAGCCCTGGCTGCCACCTCAAACCTTGCATCCCTGCCTACTGGTTTTCTGGAAGGTTGTCCAGAAAGATCATTCTGCCATCTGATCTAATTAGCATATTAGCTCTTTATTATATAGGATTAATAATTTGGAATAAATTATTCTTATCAGATTAATAGAGAGGCAATACATTAATAGAGATGGAGAACTCAGACATCAGAACTAGACTACCTTTATTTGAATCCTAATTGCCATTTGATATTTGTATGTATGAATTTGGACAAGTTACTTAATCTCTCTGTGCCTCAGTTTCCTAATATTACCATGCAGATAATACCAGTTGCTAACCTAATAGGACTGTCAGAAGGATGAAATGTTTAATTGTGTGGAATACACATTGAGCCATATTTGATGCATTGGAAGCACTCAGTGAGCGTTAGCTTGCAAATTATTATCCTGCCCAGGCACTAACATAGATACTTAGGAAAATGAAATGCACATTGCTTCATTGAGAAGCTTCTATTCAAACAGGCTTATTTAGACTGCCTCAAAAGTGTACTGACTTTCTCATTTTTATTAAAGTTTTTTTTTCTTGCATTTAAAAATGTATCAAAGTTTTAACTAATATATGTAGTGTAGTTTTGTGCGCCTACAACAAGAATGCCACTTTCTTGGTACACATTCTTTAACCCTAATTATACTTAAACTAGAGGCCTGGTGAAAGAAATTCATGCATGGGTGGGGTCCCTCCACCTAGCTGGCAATTTGAGCTGATCAGGGCCATCTCACTTAGTCCCGATTGGAGTTGATCGGGGCCAGTGGCTGCAGAGGGACTGCGGGAGGGACTGAGGGAAGGCTCCTGGGTGTGTCTGGCCCTGTCTCACCCAGTCCTGATAGGCCAGATCCCAGCAGCAAGCTAACCTACTGGTCAAAGCAACTACACCCTGGTGTTCAGTGCACATCACAGTGACTTGTCAATCGACTGATGGGTCAGACACTTAGCATATTAGGCTTTTATATATATAGATTGTAACTCACAGCATGGAATGCTCAGCACATACTTTCCCTCTAGCTCCTGGTCTTGGAGACCTCGTGTTCTTCCAATGCTCTTCTCACTCTCTTCAGCTGCCACACGAAATAAATTGCATTGTGTTAAGTGGAAGCCCTTTGCAAGCTCCATGGGGGCCTTTACTTTGCTGCAGTTCTGATTACCCCAACATAAGGAGAGGCACTCTCATTATCAGGCAACACCATTGTGGCAAGACCCCTGCTCAGCCAACTGCAGTAGTTTTTAATAGGCCATGGGTCATCCTAGATGGTTTGGCTTAGTGGAGAGCCACGGCCTGTGGACTGAAGAGTCCTAGGTTCAATTCCGTTCAAGGGCACATTCCTGGGTTGTGGGCTCGGTCTCCAGTAGGGGGTGTGCAAGAGGCAGCCAATCAAAGATTCTCTCTCATTATTGATGTTTCTATCTCTCTCTCCCTCTCCTTTCCTCTCTGAAATCAATAAAAAATATATTGACAAAAATAAAAAGGCCATGAATAAAATGCCACTGCTCTTCATCCATCCAGTCCCCTCACACCTTCTTTGTCTTCACCCTTCCTCCCCCATCCCCCCCACGCACACACTCTGCTGGGGTCTGTAGAATGGGGTCATGATTTGTACTTCAACCAAAGGTGATGCTTCCACATGGCCCTCCTTCCCCATCTGTCCCTATACCCTGTCCTGTGGGGTCTCTCCCTCTCCCACTTCTAACTTGGTGTGCCTCTTCCTGTAACCTCCTGTCTGCAGCCTCCCCCTTTCTCCTCTGGGGACAGAGCTCCCCAAAGGCGGTGTGGGGTGGGGTGGGACTGTGAGGGGTGGGCGAGGCTGTGCAGGCTGTGCAGTGGTGTGGAGCTGTGCAGGCGAGCCCAGGCGAGGCCTTCGAGAACTAGGGTGACGGTTCATGGGGAGAAGTGAGGGTCATGGAGCCTGACCCATGGGAGAGGCACCAGGCTCCTTGGCTGCCCCCACCCAGCAGCTTTTCTAGGCCCCTGCACAGCTGTCTCCCTCTACCCCTCACTGCCTCCTGCTTCCTTTCAAGTTTTGGGCTTGGTTTCTCCAACTCAGCCCTGCCCCCCTCTATGCTGCATCTCCAGGAGCCCGAGGCCACCCTTTGGCCTTGGGCAGGCATGCCTGGACCGCCCCCCCCGCCCCCCCTAATAGTGCTACCCACTCTTCTGGAGTAGTTAGTGAAAACTAACAAGTAAAAAGAAGCAGCTCTGAAGATTGTTAATTGCACACCAAGAACACCACAGGCTGCGGAGGACTGCATAGTCCCTGGCTCTTGGATCACATGTAGCAGCCTCCCCCTCCACCTGGGACCTCCTGGCTCCTGTTCACCTCTGCCCGGGGCTAGGGCCAAACCCTGGGAGCTTCCTGACAGCTCTCACCTCACACCTCACTTTCCAGTCCAGCCCACCAGTGCCCACAGCAAGCTAATCTATTGGTTGGAGAATCTGCCCCTAGTGGTCAGTGCGTGTCATAGCGACTGGTCAAGTGGTCGAACTCCCAGCAGAACTCTGGTTGAGGAGACAATTTGCATATTAGGCTTTTATTATATAAGATGTTCTTATCTTCCACCCTACATTAACACGTCTCTTGTAAGCCTTCTCTGAGAGCTCTTTAACTTTCCACTGCATGCTAGCTTTGGTATTCTTTAAAGGCAATTTGATATAGGATCATTTTGTGGAGGGCAGGGATCACATTCATCGTTGTGAAATCACCAGAGACTTGCACAGTGTAAGCTCTTGTTACATTATTATCAAATGAATGAACAATAGAAAGATCCATAGGCACAGACATTTTTGAAGGTTTGCTCATCGCTTTATCCCAAGCATCTAGTGACTGGCACATAGTAGCTGTTAAATAAATATTTACTGATGATTTGGTTACATGGAGAGAGGCACAGATGTGCTGTTGAAGTTGAAATGAGATTCTATATATGAAACCAAAATTTCCATGAAATTACATTAAATATTTTGAGATTTATTCCTCCAGGAAAAAAAAAAAGTGCATTGGAGAAGCAAACTATGATGTATATACTAGGACTTCTGCACTCCTTTGAAGATATTTCTCTGTAGGTAGGACAGGGTAGTAATATTTGTTACCCATTAGCTATACTTTTCTATCTCTAGCCATAGTTACCACCTCATTCATCACTTACTCATTTAACAAAAAGCTAATAACCACTTGGTTCACGAAGGACACTGTGGTATGAGGCTGCAAGGACATGCAAAGGTATTGATCAGAGTTTATGTCCGAGGAGCTGAGATAAAGTACAATGTTGCCCATTGTGAATAAAGTGATGGAGTCCATCAGTCTACTTGTAAGAGAAACTGCCTTGCCCATGCCTCCTGATGAAGGAGCTGGTTTAGGTTATCCTGATCCTCTATTCCATTTGGACCAGGATGGGCAGTCAAGTAAGGACTGATGACATCACCCAGGACAAACATGTTGGCCAAAACATTGCACGACTAGCAATCATGTGTATGTATGTGTGTGTGTGTGTATATGCAGTGTCCCCTAAGGAGTTCCACTGGGAAGCTGGAAGTTTGATTCCTCTCTATGATGTGTGCTGACTACCAGGGGGTGTCGCAGAACAAAGGAAGGCCCTGACAGCCAACCAGGCCTAGGGAACCTAGCCATGCACAAATTTTGTGCACCAGGCCTCTAGTAGATACATAAGAATGAGAACATTAAAAGAGTAGGAGGAGAAGAAGGAAAAGGGGGAATGCAGCAATCTTCACCTCCTCTAGGTCCCCTGTCCTTCATCATTCTCTCCACTTTAGGTCTTACAAAATAAACACCTTGAGAGTATTATTTTAAAAATATGTTTTTATTTATTTTAGAGGAAGAAAGATAAAAACATAAATAATGTGAGAAAATCATTGGTCAGCTAACTCCTGCATGCCCCCTTCTGGAGATCAAGCCCAAAACCCAAGCATGTGCCCTGTCTGGGAATCAAACCCTGACTTCCTGGTTCATGGGCTGAGGCTCAAACACTCTGACACACCAGCTGGGTGAGAGTATTTTTTTTTTTTTACAAATTGTTCTGGGCGGGAGAAAACCTCAGGGACAGTGGTCAGCACTGGGATGCACTTACTCTTGACTCCATGCTAAGGGTGAGTGTACGCCTAGGCTTTTCCAAGGCAGTCCTTGTCTATGCCTCTTGTCCTAGGGTAATTAATAGGGCTCCTTTCACTATCAAATTGGTATGGTTTGGATGATAAATAATGTGGTTTCCTATTTTCCTCTTAGAGAACAAATGCATTCTGCACAGCCATCCTCCATGGTTAAATATACCTGCTTAATACTTTCTAAAGAGAATTGTTTATCTTATCTCTAGTAGCATTCTGAGCTCTTAAAGGGCAGGAATCTCATTTTCTGCTTCCCTTCCTTCTTTCTGGCAAGATCTGATTCTATAGTGGGCTGCAATAAATTCCCATTAAATAATATTTAACTTTTTCTCTGACAAAAGAGTCTATGGAAGAAAACACACATACTGTCCATGCACACTTTTTCCTCCTATAACCTATACATTTTCTTAGAGTGTTTATCCTTAATACACTTGCTGGAAGCCCTGTATATCAAATTTATCAGGAGATGGAATCCATAGAAACCCTGACTTTTATGCTGAAATGGGGCTTTCCAAATGCTCATTTTATAGATTTTAATTTATAGATTAGAATCAAAAGCCAGATTAATACACATTAAGATGTATTTTCACTACTTCACACACATACTATCAAACAGCATACAGTAACATTTCTATACACTGTTCCTTAGAGAAAATAGAGCACAAGCAATGTTGAAGAACAAAATAAAAGAGGGATTCCATATCTGGACAGCATAAAGAAAGCTACAGTGTTTGGAATGAAACAGTTACAGAGTTTTGCACCAGCTGGTGTGTCTCAGTGGTTGATGAAAAGCAAACAATTATATATTTATTGAGTGCTTAATATGTGCAAGTTACAAGTAGTATTTGTATTATTAAGCTTTGGGACAGAATAGATAAAAGACAGAAATAGCTGGCAGATTCTAACGGTACAATGTCGCATTTTATAATACAAGGCAATCACCTTTCACTCTTAAGAGAAGCTTTTGAATCCTTGGACTGGTTCCTGGTATTGATTTTAGGAAAATTTTATATTTGTTTTGGGGCACAGTATAACACCCATATGTTTATTTAGATGTTTGCTTAAAGAGGATTTAACATAGGCAGAGACAGTGCTCTCCCCCCATACCCAAACTCCATTTTGCATGTTTCTCTTATTTAGTAGTGGTTTTAATTTTGCAAGCAATAACAGCTGGCAAGTAGTTTTTCATGTGAGTTGTTATTAAGAAAAGAAATAAACAGCTCTTTAGGCATGAAGAAACAAGCCATGCCAGTTCACAGAAGAGTAGATTGTGCAGCAAGAACTGTAATATATATAGATATAGATATAGATATAGATATAGATATAGATATAGATATAGATATAGATATAGATATAGATATAGATATAGATATAGATATGTATGTATGAGGCCAGGTGCATGAAATTCATGCACAGGGGTGGGGGTGGGGTTGTCCCTCAGCCCAGCCTGCACCCTCTCCAATCTGGGACATCTCTCTCACAATCCAGGACTACTAGTTTCTAACTGCTCACCTGCCTGCCTTCCTGATTGCTCCTAACTTCCCTCCTTTGCCAGCCTGGTCTCCCCTAACTGCCCTCCCTTATAGGCCTGGTCTTTCCCAACTGCCCTCCCCTGCTGGCCATCTTGTGGTGGCCATGTTATGTCCACATGGGGGCAGCCATCTTTGACCACATGGGGGCAGCTATTGTGTGTTGGAGTGATGGTCAATCTTTTATTAGATAGGATAGAGGCCTGGTGCATGGGTAGGGAATAGCTGGTTTGCCCTTAAGGGTACCCCGGATCAGGGTGGGGGTTCCCTTGGGGCGTGGGGCGGCCTGGGTGAGAGGCCTGATGTGGTTTGCAGGACAGCCACACCCTCCGGCAACCCAAGGGGAGGCCCTGGTATCTGGAATTTATTTACCTTCTACAATTGAAACTTTGTAGCCTGGAGCGGAGCCAAGCCTCCTGCTTGCTCCATGGCTGCTGCCATTTCTGTTTGGATTTGTTTACCTTCTATAAATTTTAGCCTTCTAACTTTGTAGCCTTGAGTGGAAGTTTAGGCGGGCCAAGGCAGATGGAAAGCTTGGTTTCCTCCATTGCTGGGGAAACGCTTCCCTCCTGCTATCTGTGGCTGTAGCCATCTTAGTTGGATTTATTTGCATACTTGCTCTGATTGGATGGTGGGTGTGGCTTGTGGGCATGGCTTGTGGAGAGGAGTGATGGTTAATTTGCACATTGCACTTTTATTAGGTAGGATATATTGATATCAGAGAAGAAGGGAAAGGGGGAGAGAGAGAGACAGAAACATCAATAATGAGAATCATGGATTGGCTGCCTTCTGCATGCCCTCATTGGGAATTGAGCTGCAACCTGGGAATGTGCCCTGACTAGGAATTGAACTGTGACCTCCTGGTTCATAGGTTGGCACTCAACCACTGATCCACACCAACTGGGCTGTAGCAGGAGCTTCTTAATAAAATTATAAGTGTTTCAAAAACATGAAGGGAATAAGTGTATAGCTTGAAGGAAAATGTGAGGCTTAAGGAGTGTCGAGGGTTGGTGGGAGTGAGGTCTAAGGGGACTGGATACATTGTAAGGACAAATATTCCTGATGAGCGTAGGGGCAATTCTGCTTCTTATTGCACCCATATAATCCACTTGATTCTGGGTGGAGGAAATTTAATAGTAATCCTTAATGTGCTTTTACTACCCTGGGGATGATCAGATGTGAGACACAGGAAATCTCAAGGCCCTGTACAGACTGATCCATTTCTGCCCTCCTGACTCATCATTTCTGCCTTTCCTGACTCAGGAAACGACTCTTCCCATTGAAGGTCTGGGGCTTCATTTCTGAAGAGACAATGTGGTCATCAATGCCCCAGGGATTTAGATTTCGACTGTCATAGCCAGGACTTTACAGAACTTACTTGAAGAAACCAAGATCTTTCACACGGCAGTCAATTGATAGAGACTCATGATGTAAAGGCATTCTTTTAAGAAATTAAACTTGGAACACAACAAATCTATGAGATACCTTAGCATTCAGACTACACTAAGCGATTCCTTGCCTGACTTGGGACATGTCCCAGTTCCTTGCTGAGGAACCCAGAGACTGAAGGTTGAAACTAAAGCCCAGTAGCAATAAGGTCACCTTACACATGCATTTAATCTACTTGGATTTCAAAATATTAATGAAAATACCAGGGGAAGGTGGAAATTTAAATAGTGCCCAAGTGCCAGTTTTCCATTTTATTCAATAAGCTTAAATCCATGAAGAATGGAGTTAGTCAAATCGGCAATAATCATTGCAAGCATTAAATTTATCTTTAAAAGGGGGAGAAACTTGTTAGTCAAAGTTTCCTCTGATTAAAGGCAAAGAAACAAACATCTACCAGTCAAGTGGATGGACTTCCAGGCCTCAAAGGAAAAAAACTGAGATAATTAATTAAAGTTTAAGTAAGAGTGAGCCTGATAATGTCATCTATGGGAGATAGAATGATGATAATGAGAAGGGCCAACAGAACAGAATTGTCATTAATTTGCTGAAATTTTCAAAATATTGTGTAAAAGTTTACAAATATAAAATCTCCATGGAATCATATGCTAAACATTACAATTATATGTTTTTTTTTTAGAATATTTGTATACAGGTTGCATGCACAAAACCATGTACATTCTTTCGACGCTGATACTAAAAACTAACCTTTTCATAATATGCTTTAAAGTCTCTCCTTTTTTCGGATGTGTGAGTTTCAAGTAAGTTGGAGGAAAGGTGAGGTCTTATAATTTGCAAAATTTTGAAAAATTTGTTCTTTTGTTGTTGTTAATCTTCGCCTGACAATATTTTTCCATTGCTTTTTAGAGAGGGTGGAAGAGAGGAGAGACCCAGAGAGGTAAACATCAGTGTGAGAGAGACACATCGATTGGTTGCCTTCTGCACGTGCTCCGTCCAGGGCCTGTGATCAAGCATGCAACCAAACCCAGGCCCATGCTCTATCCATGGAGCCAAACTGGCTAGAGCAAGCATTTGTTCTTTATAATGCTGACTTAAAATATCAATGTGCCATATTATGAATTTAAATAACAATAATCTATCTTTCAAGAGTATTCTATCTGTGCTATGTCATGTGCTTTCCTGTGCATTCTAATTTCAGTTCTACAAATCATGAAGATAGGTAGTGAAGGCAAAAATGATGAATTTGTCAGTGCTCCTTCTTCAGGAAACCCTGGTCTTCTCAGATGAATTGACATTTAAGGAGATAATGATGACACAGAATATGCACTAGTATCCTGTTTCCCCGAAAATAAGACAGTGTCTTATATTAATTTTTTCTCCCAAAGTTGCGCTAGGTCTTATTTTCAGGGGATGTCTTATCTTTCCATACGCTAGGTCTTATTTTCGGAGGATATCTTATTTTCAGGGAAACACGGTAGCAGTAAAGGGAAGGCAGAGCAATAGTAGAGGAAAAAGGAGTAATTAACCCTATTGGAAGAAAATGGAGTCAGGGAGTCCTTCCTGAAGGAGGTGGGCCCAATGCTGGGCTTTAGAGATAAACAAAGAGGGAAAAGCTATTCTGAGCAGAAAAACATGGAATATGCAGATGTGCAAAAGCATAAAATAGCATCCTATGTTTGGCTTGGGTAGTATTTCAGTTTTGGAAAGCGTGGGTCTGCGGGTGAGAGAGGAGGCCAGAGAGACAAACAGGGTCCTAATTAAGAGAGACGTTTTTACTTTTTTTTTGCCAGGATTTATTTTGTAGATTATGGAGAGCCATTTACAGTAATCAGTCTGGAGACAGATGTGTTCAAATGTGCTCTATAAAGAAAGCATACTACACATATTGTTTTTTAACCTGCTTTTAAAGATGCTGGGTGTATTTTTCCCCTTTTGTAAATATTCATCTCCGTGTGGTATGTGCCATGGAGGTGCCTTCATACTCCTGGCAGCCCTATGAATGACTGATGTCTACAATGTCCTGTCCTCTCCAGCCCTGCTCAGCTCCTATAGACTCATGCCTACGGCTTATTTTATGGAGTCAATCCATCTCTTTTTGGTCTTCCTCTTTTCCTGCTGCCTTCTATTTTTCTCAGCATTATTGTCTTTTCCAAAAAACCCTATCTTCTCATGATAAGAAGTAGGCTCATCTGTAGCATTGATTACAATGGTTGCTTTGTATTCTGTGGCTATTTTCTTTTGATGTAGTCCCATCTGTTTATTTTCTCCTTAGTTTTCATTGTCTTAGGATCTTCTGTATTGGTAAAGATATTGCTTTGACAAAAGTCTTCTATTTTGCTGTGGATTTCTCTAACATTTTTTATGGTTTCCTTCTTAACTTTTTGTCTTTTATCCATTTTGAGTTTCTTTTTGTGTATGGTGTAAGATGGTGTTCTTTCTTTTTTTATGTATCTGTCCAATTTTCCCAACACCATTTATTGAAGAGACTGTCTTGCCTCCTTTGTCAAATTAAGTATAATGGCTTCAGTCAATTTCTGGTTCTCTATTCCGTTCCATTGGCCTATATGTCTGTTCTTGTGATAGTACAAGGCAGTTTTGAACACAGTGGCTTTGTAATATAGCTTGATATCTGGTATTGTAATTCTTCCAACTTTGTTCTTCTTTTTCAAGATTGCTGCAGCTATTTTTTTTTAATTCCAGATGAATTTTTTTGAGAGTTTGTTCTAGGTCTGTGAAATATGTTGTTTGTATTTTAATGGGAATTGCATTGAATCTATATATAGTTTTGGGTAGTAATGACATTTTAATGATGTTGATTATACCAATCTGTGGCTATTTTCATTATTTAATTAACCCATCCATTATGTTAGACAGTTAAATTTTAAAGAGTTAGGTTTTAGAGAGCACTGAAGAATTTAGCTTAGAACATTTGGTGATTGAGATGCTTATAATACAGTTACAATATTCAGGAGTGACTTGACTACACAAATGTGGAGATTGGAGGTAAGATCTGAGAAGTTAGGCACAAATTTGGGAGTCATTAGTATATTGATTAAAGCCAGAAAAGGGTATTTAATGACCAGGGAAAAGTAAATGCACAATTTTTATAAAAAGTAAAGGGGATAGAACTTCAGGAAATACTGGTTATTAAGCAGTGGATTAAGAAATAAAAGACTCGGAAAAAAAAAGTTAGAGAGAAGAGAAAAAATCCAGAGAGGATGATATCAGGGATCAAAGAGAAAGGAGAAAGTTGATTCTCCTATTAACTTCTGTAGAGATGGGACTAGGCTCTACCATTATTGTTATTCCCTTTCCACAGAGGCCAAAGGTCTTGCTGAAACCAACCAAACTGTAAGTGATAAAACTGGATTGCCAATCTTGATCATCTAGCCCTAATTCTAATGGAGTTAGCACCAGATTTCATGATTCAGGTAACTAAAAAGAGTATAAAAGAATAGATGAATAAGCTTCAGAGGCTAAAATTAAGATGGCTCTGTAGAAAATATAATATGTAGAAAAAGAACATGTTCTTAAATTATAGCAGGCAAAGGATATCCCAAAATAGGCTGAAAGGGAAAGATGATAAAAATGTCTTTAAAATGTTAAGACTTGGCTTTCAAATTTGGGAATATGGTAGATAAGATGATGAGAGATACCATGCCCAGAGCAGCTGATATTCTTAAACAAGAAAACCAAAAACAAACATAATAAACAGGTGTTGTTGTTTTTAAAATTATATTTGAAACAATTTTAAATTTACAGAAAAGCTGCAAAAATAGTATAGATCATTAATGTATAACCTTACATGCATCTTCCTCCAGCTTTCTCTAATTTTGACAACTTATATATAATCACAGTACAATGAATAAAACAGGAAATTATTATTTGCACATTACTATTAAGTAAACTACAGATTTTTAAAATGTTCACCATTTCCCGCCCCCCCACCCCCCACCCCATAATGCCATTTTTTGGATCCATCTGTTTCAGGATCCAATCAAGGATTCCACAATAACATTTAGTTGTGTCTCCTTTGTGACCTCCAACATTTGACATTTTCCAATTTCTTCCTTGTTTTTCATAGCCTTGACAGTTTTAATAAATACTACTTATTATGTAGAATGTCTTCCAAACTGAGTTTGTTTGATGTTTTCTCATGATCATACTGAACTTATTCATTTTGAGAAAAATACTATAGAAGCAATGTGGCATCCTCATTACATATTTTTTAAGGATGCATAGTGTTATTGGTTTATTACTGGTGAGATTAACCTTGATCACTTGATTAAAGTGGTATTTTCTGTATCTTCATTATAGAATTACTAAGTTTCCCAGTATAATTTTGATATATTTTTGAGGGAGAGATTGTGAGGTTATGCTGATATCATATTTCTCCTCAAAGTTTTGCCTACTAATGTCAGCATTCATTAGTGGATAATTTTTAAAAATTTTATTTTTAAAAGTTAAGACATTTTAAAATTGATAAAACTTTATTTTTCACAACAGTTTTAAGTGCATGCCAAAACTAAGTAGAAAGTAGGGAGATTTCCTATACCATCCTCTGACCTCATACAATCACATAGTCCACCACTAACAGCATCCCACATCACCTGGTACAGTTGTTATAATCAATTAATGACATATACTGGCATATCCTTTCCATTCAGTCTATAGTCTGCATCAGCGTTAATTCTGGGTGCTGTACATTGCATGGATTTTGACAAATATATAATGACATGTATCCATCATTACAGTATTATAAGAATAGTTTCACTGCTCTAAAAATCCTGTGCTTTGCCTGTTCATCTGGCACCCACTAATTTTCTTTCTTTTCTTTTTTTTTAAATATATTTTATTGATTTTGTACAGAGAGGAAGGGAGAGAGATAGAGAGTTAGAAACATCGATGAGAAAGAGTCATCGATCAGCTGCCTCTTGCACACCCCCTACTGGGGATATGCCAGCAACCAAGGTACATGCCCTTGACTGGAATCGAACCCGGGACCTTTCAGTCCCCAAGCCGACGCTCTATCCATTGAGCCAAACCGGTCTCGGCAACCCACTAATTTTCAAAGATCAAGTTACACTATTTTTCTTTGTTTTGTTATCCTCTATGATTTTGCCTTTTCCAGAATGTCATATAGTTGGAACATTATGTAGTCATTTCAAATTGACTTTTTCACTTAGGAATATGAATTTAGGTTCTTTTTATGGTTTGATAGCTCATTTATTTTGGTGTTGCATACTATTCCATTGCCTGGGTGTACTGCAGTTTGTTTTTGATTCATCTACTGAAGGACATCTTAGTTGTTTCCAATTTTTGGCAATTATGAATAAAGCTGCTATACACATCTGAGTACAGGTTTTTGTGTGAGCATGCAAAAATTAATTTGTGTAAATACTACATTATATGGTAAGTGTATATTTCATTTTGTAAGAAACTGTCAAATTGTCTTCTTAAGTGGTTGTACCATTTTACATTCCAATCAGCAATGGATGAAAATTCCTGTTTCTCCAGATCCTCTCCAGGCTTTGTAGTTGTTAGTGTTTTGGTCATTCTAACAGGTGTTTAGTGGTATATCATTGCTATTGTAATTTTCAGTTCCATAACAATGTTGAGTATTTTTTCATTTACTTGCTTGCCATCTGTACATCTTCTTTGTGGGGTATTTGTTCAAGTTTTATTTTTTCTCTCATTTTAAAATAAGATTGTTTATTTTCTTACTAGAGGCCCAGAGCATGAAATTCATGCACAGAAGGGGTCTCTAGGCCTGGCTGGTGATCAGGGCCAATCAGGTTCCTACCTCTCTGCCTCCCCGTCTCCTCCTTCACTCACCACCAGTGTCCACTGCCATTCACCCTTGGATCCCTGTACCAGCTGGGGTCCTAGCCCCTATCGGGCAATAGGGACCAGCAAGCTGGCGAGAGGGATTAGGAGGTTGGCTGGCAGGCCCCGATCAGGTGATTAGGGCCTGCTGGCTGGGGGAAGAGCCAGCTGCTACCACAGCCGGTGGGCAGTTGGCCTATTGGGACCTGTCAGCCAAGGGAAGGAACAGGGGGATGGGCCTGGGAGGTTGGCCACTGGCCCTAAGAAAAGAACCAGCCCGTAGACCCACTGAGAAAGGGGCCACATTCGCAGCCACCCACCCCCAGTTTTCTTTCCCAGCTGGGGCCTGGCCCCAATCAGGCAATTGGGGCCTGCCAGCCAGGGAAAGGGACTGGGAGGTTGGCCAGCAGATACCATTAGCAATCGGTGACTGCGGGGTGGGGGGCAGTTCCTGCGTTGAGCATCTGCCCCCGGTGGTCAGTGCACACCAAAGCGACTGGTAGATCCAGTCATTCTATAGTAATGGTTGCTAGGTTTTCAGTGTTTGTCATGGGGCTATAAAGTGCGGCATAGAGAGTAGAGTCAATAATAATGTAATAACTATGTATGGTGTCAGGTAGCTTCTAGGTTATTGGGGGAAATAATTTTGTAGATTAAACAGTATAATCACTATTCTATACACCTAAAACTATTATAAAACAATATTGAATGTGAACTTTAATTGAAAAATAAAAAAAAATACCCCCCCATCTCAAACACACATAAAAAGAAAAAAAATTAAAAAGTTTGAATACAATATAGAAAACTATCTTGATTTACTTGGGATAGGAGATAATTTCTTAAAACTGAAACAGTGCAAATTAAAGGAAGTTGATGATATTTAATTAAGCTAAAACTAAGTCTTTCGGCTTTTTTTTTTAATCAAAAGATAACATGAAGAGAATGACTATAAATGTCATAAGTTGGCATAAGTGACTTTCAACACATACTATACAAAAATTATCAGTACCCAGATATACAAGGAATCCTGATTCAATGATAACAAGGCAAATAATCCAATTAAGATAATGAGCAAAAGATAAATACACAAATGAATGTTTCACAGAAGAAGAAACATCTTTGGGCAATAAATATATTAAAGATGTTCTGGCTCATTAGAAATAAAAATAAAATGTAAACAACAAGACAATACATTTTTAAACAACCAAATGGGAAATATGAAGTCTGACAATGTTAGGTATAGACTTTTGTGTGTGAGTTAGGGTTTCAATGACAAAATTAATTTCAAATTCCAGATCTGCTACTTATCAGTGGTATCATTCAAACTCTGCCATAAGTTTCCTCACCTACAATATCTAGAATATAAAATCTCTGCAGGTTTGGGAGGAACAATGATAATGCACAACCAGCATCTGCTATAAAGTTTGGCTAAGAGAAGAGGGTTATAGATAATGGCTTCTAAAATTGAGATAAGTTGGGTTGGTAGTCTAGGAATATAATGTTTAATCAAATTTCACTCAACAGAATTAATTCAGAGTTAATATATTAGGTTTTAAATATAAATTTCAAAGCTAATAATAACAACAACAGTAATAATTAATTGAGGGATTACTATGTGCCAGACACTGAGTATAGTGTTTTTATTAATTATTTCATTTAACCCTTATGTTTTCTTTGTAGAGTAGTATTAATCTCCATTTTGTGGCTGAAGAAATTGAAACTGAAAGAATTTACTGAATTAGCTTGCCCAAGGTTACACAGATCTATTGTAGTTATTTATAATCTTGGGAGTAGAAGACAAGCCTTTCTGGCTTGACTGTAATTCTCTAGTGTAGATGGTTCCTCTTCAGCAGTCAGATACAGAAACAGAACTTTTGACTTATAAGCAATTTTCACAATTAGTGGGATCAAGATTAATATATATGCATAGAAATGCCAGCATTTCTTTTTTAAGGGTGAAGAATTTTAAGGACAACAAGGGGGTGGGGGCCCGCGTGGGGAGGGGTTTGGGATGTGAATGGGGGCATGAGGACAAATATGTGATACCTTAATCAATAAAGAAATTTAAAAAAATAAAATTAAAAAAAGACAATAAAAAAAAAAGAATTTCAGAGTTTCTGGCAGTGGCTGTTAGGATTTCTATTCTAATCTTTGTCATAATATTGCTATTTTTTTTGACGACAGAAATGAGGAAAAAATAAAAGCGAAAATTTGAGTTGAGACCAGGTTACCTGAACATTTGTCTTTCTCTGTTATTTGAAGTTCCACTGACCCACTCTAGAGGACCCACAATTTAACTACCTTCAGGAATAACTGGAATATCATGCAGAATAAAAGAGAATGATAAAATTCATGATGTATCCATACACAAAGTTTATTTTTAAAAAGTCAGAATTTTGCCCCTTTAGCTCCTCAAACCAACCAAAATCTTGCCCTATAACCCGTATCTTAACATGGCTTTCCAAAGACAGATAGTTGACTCTCAAAGTAGTCTTATGATGCAATGTGGCCTGTTGTACAATAGTATTTCAGCTAAATGACTGCTCAACCTGTTCTAGTTTCAATTTTGAGAAACTCATTGTTTCTTAAGGGAGCTTCATCTATCTTCAAGGAGCTCTAATTGTTAACAACAAAAACAATGATAATAGCTCATTTTTTACTGAGAGTTTATGATGTGCCAAATACTGTGTGCTAAATGTACTATATAAATTGTCTCATTTATCCTCATAATAACCTCTGTGACATAGGTGCTATTATTATCTTCAATTTACAGATCAAAAACGTGGAGGTTTCAATCCATTTATCATAATTATAGCACCTGCAGACTAAACTCTTATTCACTTGGCAATGCTTAGATATAAGAAAACAGCACAGAACATTCAGAGTTAAATTTTAGCTCCTTTGGATTACACTTTTTATGTTTAATTGTTTTCCTACATTCCATTATTGTAGAAAATGAGAAATAAGGTGGACATCGGATTGAATGGAAGAAGAAAGGGAATATAAGATATTTACTTCTTTACACTTAAAATTTGACATACAAGGACCTTTCTGTGTTCTCTTTTATGCAGTCTTCATGGCTCCACCTACTTTAAAAAAAATCACGATTGGCTCTATAGAAAAGAAAAACAAATTTTCTGTACTATGCCACGACTTTTTATAAACCAATCTTTGCAGAAAGTGGACTCAATCCAAGAATTGTGCACTTCTAAACTATTTTAGAAATGTTTGTAGATAATGCAAATGTAAAAATATTTATGATGGTAAGCATCAGCAAGATGGAGGTATTCACAAAGTTGACCAATGTTTGTTTCTTTCTAACAAATTTTTGGATGTTCTTTTCAAGAGCCTGCGTTAAAATTTCTTTCTATATTTATGTAAAATTATGTATCCTTGCAATATTTTATTTATAATTTGAATCATGTCTAAAAGGTTCAACTTTTCTTAAGGCAACAGAATTACTTTTAAGCCACTAGATATTATTGCAACCTTAAAATTAATATTTTTGTTATTAGACATTTATAAGTCTACAATTTAAAATTCTTAAGACATAAGAGATGGCTTTAGTATTTTTTAACTTTCACTCTTTTCTTTTGAAATCACAAACACTACCCCTTACATACAAAATAATCTGAGTGGCCAGATTATTATGATCTCTGAACACATAATAATCTGGCCACTCAGTGTATATCCTATATAATAAAAGGCTAATATGCAAATTGTCCCCTCTACCAGGAGTTTGAGCAGCAGACAAGTGGGCTAACAGCCCATGTCACCCTCCCTCTGGCCAGGCTGGATGGACCCCACCCATGCACGAATTCATGCACTGGGCCACTAAAATATATATATATATATACTGAGTAGCCAGATTATTATGCATTCAGAGATCATAATGATCTCATAATAATCTGGCCACTCAGTGTATATAAGAACTGGGTGAGCTATAGTCTTATAGTAAAATATTTAGTCTAAACCATGTGAAATGGGTAAATCTGTCTTTATTAGTGTCTATTTTAGAAATCGTACCCCGAGAAGCCACATTTCTACAATGCTTCCAGTTCCTACAGCTTTTTCATGTCTAGGAAAGGGAAGGTCACTTAATGGTAGAATGATCATCCCATTTTCTGCTATTCAGCCTTATGTTACATGTGATTGACTGATGCCAGCCCACACAGGCTGTGCTGGCACCCTGTATCCAAGAGAAAGAAAGCCCATCAGACAGATGGCCAGTGTAAAAATAAAAATTAGGCTACAGTCTTCATTTATTCTGTTCATAGGCACAAATGAAAACGTATGTTAACCAAAAAAACCAAAAAAAATCTGTGATGTATTTTCAGCAACTTGCATGGTGAGTGAATGGATTTTATGCTTCCATTTGAATCAGAACTAAGTTAAAATAAACTCCCAACTCTATTATCCTCTCTTCAGAACCACTTGTCTTGAGTCTGCCTGTCAGTACATTCTCCTCCCTTGCAAGATACAGAATAATCTCACTTAAAATCACAGAGTTCCCTGACACTGAAAAAGCTGACACTACTTGCTGTTCACTATTATCATATTACTCCTGAGTGATTGCTTAGCTACAGTTATACACTGTCTTATGGTACCAGATTTCTGAACAAACATTTCAATTTGTTTTTGGATCACTCTTTTTTTTTTTTTTTTTTTTTTGGCAGATTGAGATTTATATATGCATTATTTCCAATTTCCACTGATCAACTTTTACAAAAACAACAACAAAACCAAACTCCCAAATCATTCTCAGAAATACACCTAACTCCCACCTCTACCAACCTGAATTATCTTGCTTGAGGGTGGGGGTAGACATGAATTAGTATATCATGACGTATTGTTTTGACTTACCTGAACAGAAAATGTTGCTTGGCAAAACCAAGAAAACAAACACAAAAACCAAAACACAACCAAATAAACAACTCTGGGATATCTTGATGCTTATATACTCATATGGAGCACAGTCCCTAAGTGTTTGTGCTGATTTTCATTAAAAATTTGATACTCTACTGTGTAACATCTTAGGCATGTTTGATTATACATTTATAAAATAATCAGTTTCTCCAGGAATTTATCATTTGAGGTTTTCATTCTGTATTCATCTAGAGAGCAGATTTTCAAAAAATTCAAATACTCTAAGTAGTTTTAAACCGAGTATCAAAAATAAAATGAAACAATAGCTAATGTAATTACTGACCAGTGAAATCAATGGCAATCATCAAGGAGGACCAAGGGCTTACAGAGTAAATGAGATGCATTGAGAACTGCTTATTAACCAGAAGGAAGGGGATGCTCACAAGGAAGGAGATGCTCACAAGGAGGGATATATTTTTGAGAAAGAGATAGGAGACAGGAAACAAGAGAAGAGACAAGGGCAGAGAAGGAGGATGAGAGTGGCAGGTAGCCAAAATGGTAAAATAGAAATAAAAAAAGACACTGTCAGAGATCAAGAGTGAGAGAGATAAAGCTGAGGATTAGCTACGAGGGAGAAAGTTCTTAGTGCAGCCAATAAACTAATACAACGTGGTGGCATTTTAGCAACGTGTGTTAAATTTTAGCAATTTAATCCTGAAAGCTACATGTAATATAAAAAAAACCTCTGCAATCTTGTGTGTCATTTAGTTCATTACTTTAAGAAGGATGAAGAAAATAAAATTTTAGACTGCATAGTTTATTATTTAATCTATTCATGGCAACATTACATACATGATAGTAAGTAAATTTGCAAAATAAAGGGTAGAACAGACCAGATTTGCTGCAGATAATATATTAACTAAAGCCATTGTCTCCTATAAAATATCATCTTTTTCTAATAGTGGACGGCTGGTCTTGGATGAAAATGTTCCCCCAAATGACCTAGCACAAAATTGACCTGGGGAGGGAGGAATCCTTTTGCTGGTAGAAGGAAGCTCAGTTTTTACCTTGAAGGATTAAACTCTAGAATTCAATGGGAAATGAAAGAGAATTTGATCCAGGCTGCAAACCTATACTGTGGCTCACAGCCTTCTGCAAGCTCTAGGTCAATTCATAAGATATGGAGTCTGTCAATGACCAATTTATCAAATTTATAAACACACTTATTGACTAAATCTTTGTTTATTTTAGCTCTTTAGAAAAATGTTAGTTATCCTATAGATAAATTTTAAGGGAGCAGGACTCCAGGTGTCTGGGGCTTTGGTCCCTCCCTGTTCTTCACTCCCTCCCCACTTTGGAATTTACAGCCCAGACTGTGTGTGGCTTCAGTAATGAAGCAGAGAGAGCACTGTGAAAATTGACCCATTAGGTGTGAATCACTGTAAATGCTGTAAACAGTTAAAATGTATTTTATTAAACAGGCAAATTCGGTCACTCTCCAAAAACTGGGGAAAGAATCTTAAAGATGAAAAAGTGTTAAAAATAAAAATCACAAAAATATTAGCTAGTGCCAAAACCAGTTTGGCTCAATGGATAGGCCTGTGGACTGAAGGGTCCCGGGTTCGATTCCAGTCAAGGGCATGTACCTTGGTTGCAGGCACATCCCCAGTAGGAGGTGTGCAGGAGACAACTTATTGATGTTTCTCTTTCATTGATGTTTCTAGCTCTCTGTCCCTTTCTCTCTTCCTCTCTGTAAGAAATCAATAAAATATATTTAAAAAAATATTAGATAGTAATCTATGTAAACTGTTAAACTTCCAAATTAAAATTATGCTTGTATTCCTAAAAAGAAAATAGTCAGATAATAAGAGCAGTAAAATAACAATCTTACACATAAAAAGATATATTTCATAAGAATAAACCAGTGGTCAGCAAACTGTGGCTCGTGAGCCACATGTGGTTCTTTGGCCCCTTGAATGTGGCTCGTCCACAAAATACCACAGCCTGGGCAAGTCTGTTTTGAAGAAGTGGTGTTAGAAGTGGTTTAAAAAAATTTGGTTCTCAAAAGTAATTTCAATCGTTGTACTGTTGATATTTGACCTATTGACTAATGAGTTTGCCGACCACTGAAATAAGCCATTCTATTGACTGGCTTTTGAAAAATTCTCTAAAATCAAATAAAACTATTGATATTTCAGAGGAATATATACATAAAATGTACTCATATTAATTTTTCAATAAGATTATTTCTCCAAATAAGTTTTTAGTGAACTTCAAATTTGGTGAAGTCTGAAAATTGGTCATTTGGAAAATTGATTCTTCAGTGAATTCCATTTTTATGGATGGGACCCCTTTTGCTTTCTTAAGATGACAGTGTTTGAAAAACTCAAAATAATTGCCAACACTTAAAAGTCAAGAAATTTCTTGGAAAGCTCTGAATTTTTATACTATTTCTGTTAGAGTAAAAAATGTACAACACTGAACCTACATTCTTATATAGCTACATTAGCTGGACTGGAATATGGATACTCCCTTTGAAAAGGCTGATGGTAGGGTGATCATATCATCAGTGTGCTCATTACAGTCATTGGTTTCTGCCTGTTTTCCTGGTATAAATTTTAGTAGTGCCAACTTTCACTATGATAATGTTCAGTTTGACAGCCATATATACGGCCACTCTAGTTAGCGATCTCTAGTTCTCTATAGTGCATAAGATATCCTGAAGACACAGCATCTGCCTGGGCTTTGCAAGCGTTGGAGTGTGTTATTCCTGTTCTACTACATCCCTGTCTAGTTCATGTATGTAGAAACATATGGCTAATTCTTCCTCAGTGATGAACAAAAAGGCTTTGTTGTGCTATCTTCTTTAGTGTTACCTTCTGTTTGCTACCTTTTACATAGCATGGTCTTAAACTAAAGAGTCTGTGCAATATCATCTATTTTTTGCCTTATGGATCTTCATTATAGGATGTATGATATTATAGCTTTAATTTCTATGTGCACACTTTCATATTTATCTTTCAACCAGGATTGTACTAACAAGTTCATATTATATCTTCTTACCAGTAAAGTTAAATGGTATTGACTACCAACTCCAAAACTAGCTAATTTAATTTGCAAACCTCTAACTGGTGCTTGATCTGTGCCAAGCCTCATGCTAAATATTAAGCATACAAAGAAGAAAGACATTATACCATTCATGTTATTGAGTCACTAAATATAGTCAGTCTTGGCTTTTATTTGTTTCTCATCTCTGCATGCTTTTTCTTGTCTTATCTTTCTTATGAAGGTAGTGCTAAATGATGTGAGTGAGTGTGTGTGTGTGTGTGTTGGAGGAGGAGGAATAAATTTGAGCAAAGACATTCTACTTGAACATGTATATTTTGTACGCATAGAAACAAGGAGGTATTAAAGAGCTAGGCTACTTGCTATTTCAGGTAAAGCTTCAGAGGTTTCTTGTTTCTTGGGGGTTAGAGCAATCTCAATTTAGACTTCTGAAAATGCGATTTTCATCACTTTAACCAGTGCCAGTTGTCTCCTCAAGGGTGACTAGCATCCTTGCAGAACCTTAAACTGAAATAAAATATTCCTATTTTTGTTCTTTTTTCTATCATCTCTATATTTTTGCTCTTTCTTCCAGTAGGGTGTTACTGAAAAGATACTGGCCAATAAAAGGAGCTTCTCATTGTTGTGAAGCTGACTGATACCTTGCCTTCAAGCACAGGGAATACCGTTTTCTCCAATCTCTCTGGTTGAGACTCTAGGCTCTCATGAGGCTTTTTTTGGAATCTTTTCTGGTTTCACCAAAAATTCCTTATTTGGTAGAGCTGGTTAGGCTCTGCAAACCTCAGACAGCCCCATTTCTAGATATTGACTGTAAATATTCTAACTTGGAACAGATAGAACACGATCCACTTTACTGGGAACCATGGTTTTAAGACACCCTAAGTCAGATAAAAATGACACCTTTTTATATTTTGTAGGTGCTGCTCACTCTCAGAAACATGACTATTGGCATCTTTGAGGAAATGACCTTGATGTTTTGGTTTTTCAAATGAATTTCAATGTAATGTGCTTGTAAGAGTCCTGAACCAAACTACCCAAATCTCCTAAGACACTAATGATAAACATGAATGCTTTATATACTGATTTGTATTTATTGTTTTATATTATAACTCTGACAGCTAAGAGACACTAAGATATTCATGTTCACAGTTGATAGCATTCTTTCCCTTGGGAGAGAAAAGGACAAACAATACTGTATATTGAGCTATAATACTACTACTATATTTTAAGGAAACCAAGATAAAAACACTTGTATCTAAAAGTAATTATATCTGCCTCTCTGTTGGAAAAGTTTATATCAGCATAACTAATAATTTTTAGGAACTTTCTCAAGGAGCATTGTCAGGTTAGCTTCCACGTGGTATTAAAAAGTTATACTTATTTCACCACAGGGATATACATGACAAGGACAATGCATAGTCAATGCCAATTTTACATGGCAAATACTAAAATTCTTAATTTTTAGAATTTTGTTTATTTGTTTTAGGACCCATAAAATTTTTTTTGTCACCACTTTAACTGTTAGGCTTGATGCAATCTATAATAATAAAAGGGTAATATGCTAATTAGACCAAACATCCTTCCGGGTGTCATTCCGATGCCCTTTCTGACAAAGTCGGGTCCAGGGTACCTGCTGGCGGCTGGAGGGTTGCAGCCCAGGTCCCGGGAGCCGGAGGGAAGCAGGTGCCAGCAGCTGGGGGAAGGAAGGCCTACTCTTACACAAATTTCCATGCATCAGGCCTCTAAGTTAAATTATATTTAATGATGATATGCTGGTAGCCTGGCTCTACTTCATATCAAAAGAGTCTGTATTTGTAGCGATTGCCAATTTCCATAGTGTAAATTCTCCCAGGATTGCTAATTTCTATTATAGCTTTCCAGAATCTGTACAAGCTGATCCCAGCACACCACCAGCAGCTTTTTATTAGTTGCAATCTAGTTCTGAAATTGTACATAATCTTTTCCTATTGATCTTCTGAATAGACTTGAAAGATAAATTAAAAAATTGTCTCTTAAAAATTGTTTTACATATACCCATAAAATTAAAAAACTGATAGGAAGAAATTGATAAAGACTTATTTTAACTTTTAAAAGTAGACATGAACACACAGGTAAATAGATGTTGTGGCATGTTGATTGAAAAGTGAGAGCAGAGGGACTAATTCTGCCTTTCATATTCATCATTTAACTAAGTTTCGGTAACTCCTACGACCATCTTACTCAGATGGAATTCATGTCAGTCTCATGATATAACTATCATGGAACCTTTTATTATCTACTTAAATTCCTTAAACTTAACTTTCCAAGGAAGTGTTATTTGTAATTGTCCTAGAAACAATAACCACCTGTAGCCTAGGCCCCTCCCCTTCCCCATTCATATTACTGTAAATTTAAATTTTGTCTTAGGAGTTGTGTTTGGAATAGGTGTAGAAACCATCTACACTTTCTTGCTAAATTTCTGGGGTGGTAAAGTGGGTGAACAAAAAAGAGCATTGTTTTTTATTATCCATTGGGAGATGAGGAAAGTTCTTTGACAGAATTCATAAAAGAGAAAGAATCCTGATATGATGACCATGACCTCGGGCCAGGTGGTTGAGGGAAGCCTTGGTTGTCACAAGTGAGGAGAAACTCTAAATATAGCATTGAGGCTGTTGCATAATTTTTGCAATTCTTTGCCATGTGTCTAGGTTCTGAGGATGAGAGTATTAAAAGCCCTTTCACTAAATTTTTATAAAACATATTGGATGCAACTGGCAATACTTTGGGACACTTCTAACAATCGTTGGAGTTATAACTTCTGTCATTTCCTCTAGAAACAAGCTCTTGGGGTCCTTTATATGGTTGGATTTTACTTCCAGAACTGAAAAAAGAGAGCCACAGAATTGTGCCATCACAGCCAGGATCAAGAACATACCTGAGAGCAAGAGATTGAGTTCATTTTTAATCTTCCACGGAAGTTTTCCCATTGTTATTAGTGAGCTCATGGCTAGGAAATTTGAATTTTACTAAGAGCTATGAATACAAAATAGCTTTAATTAAAGAAAAAGATAGTCAATAATTGTTGGTTTGAAGTTTACAAGACAATAATTCTGGTAAAATCAGATTCCACAAGAGAAATGGGAAGTTCTATTATGCTATTACCAGTAGCCGAGAATAAAATTATCTTAATTTGAAATAAATCTTCACTGAAGTTATAACAAACATACCGGGCAGCTTCTGAATATCTCTCCAGACATCTAAACACTGTCGCCTGACGAAGATGATTTCGGAAATAGGCTGGGTTTAAAACAATGCTCCTGTAAAAAGATAAAAGCAACGCAAATGTTATTAGGTTTTTACAAGACAATTACCAGAAGTGTATAGAAATGAAATAACATGCATCCAATTTTATATACTATGTATTTTAAAAGATACTAATGAATGAAGCCCTTTACTTCCTATAATTGTCTGTGAAGACAAATAAACAAGCACTATTGAAAAGCTAATTAAGTTTGCATAATAAAAACAATTTTATTTATAACAGAAAATTTTCTTTCTTTTTTCTTTTTCTTTTTTTTTTTTTAACTGGAGGTCTTTTTACCTATGACAATGGCAAAGAAGATGAATAATCCAACTAATATTACATCTAAGACATGACACTATTTTCTTTTCTTATGTTAATAAATCAGGCAAAAATCACAGGTTATTTATTACATTTCTACGTATAACAAAGGAAAAAGTTGTCAGCTACTGAATTTCCATAGAAAGAAAGGGACTGGAATTTGGATGACATGTTCTTTTACACTCCATATTAGTTTTTGTGTCTCCCCTCAGTTGGATGGAGTAATGAAATGAAAGGAACCCTGTACTGTTTAAAGACTCTGATTTTGATTTTGACACTTTTGACAGGGCCCTTATTCACTTCCGGTTTCCATTTTCTCTTGAAATAACAAGTCTTGATGATTTTTCCATCTTTTCATAGAGTTTTGGAATTCAATCCAAGCTAGATGAGACAATGATCATTTCCCACCTGCCTTCTTCCCCTAGAGGTAAACTGGTAGACATTTTCCTTCCTTGCCAGGCATTGTCCAAAGCATCTGATAATAATGAGGTGAACTAAATGGATATAGTCCATGACTTGGTCAAAAACAATAAATTGGAGTTATTAAATACTCTTTATGGGTCACATGGATTCTCTAAATTTTGGCAATCACTACTGCTAGACTGGACTTGTTTCTTTTAACCATAACACCATCCTACACAGAGCCACAGGAATCACAGATTCACTGAATAAAGAGATAGCACTAGTGAAAGTTTGAAATGTAGCTTATATGTTGTGTTACTGATATGGGATAAAAAGTGTCACTAAACAAACAGAAGATTGTTAAGCAACTTCTTATGAGCCTTTTTTTATGAGTTGATGAGAATCATTTGGAATTAGTTCATCACTGAAGTGGTTCTTAATCTTTTTTTTTTTTTTTTGAGAGATTCACAGTGCTTTTTGAGAATCAGATGAAAGTTATAAACTTTTGTCCAGAATAATACACCTAACGATAATTGCCAAAATTTAGGGAATTCACATGACCCATTAAGGCTATTTAAGAACTCCAGATTTAAAAAAAAAAAAACCACACACATGCAGACAAAATGATTTCATTCCCAGAAATATTGCATATAGAAAAGAAACATCTATATGGCCCATGTAAAATATAGAATTATATGATGATGAGATAGATAAAGTAATTAAGCTTACTTTAAGCACCAGTGAACAAAAAAGTAGAGAGGTTAGGGGACATTTCTAAAATTGCATACAACTAGTTAGTTGAAGAGTTTCAAGTTTATTGTGTTTTCCATATTTAGCCATAGAATTTTGTATTATACCTTACTGCCTTTCCTATGATAATTTCTGAATAGATAGGACTGAGTTAATGAAGTTTTTCTGCTCTCTATAACTTAATGATTTATACAAATAAATACATTACTTGTTTTGGTAATTTCTTTGTTTGTTTTTTTAAATATCCAATATATTTTTTATTGTTGATAGTATTAAAGATATCTTCCCCTCCTTTTCTCCCTCCCTCCTGTTTTGGTAATTTCTGATTGAAGTGTTGGAAATTTAAAACTATTGTTATGAGTATATTCCAAATTAATGCCAAACTTCTAATACCATTGACGAATACTTTATATTATTTAGAAAAAGAGTATGTTTACAAATCATGCTTATATATTTTATCCCTGTAAAAATAAATTTTGTAAAAGTAGATCTGTGTAAACAAGATCATAGCTCTGCCTAGTGGCCTGGGACTTCCAACTCTAACCATAATTTTTTCTTTCACACAAAGGTAATTCTCCCTCCTTACTTTGTAATCATTTGCTCACTTATACATTTTTGGCAAGCGCCTATAAAATCCGTGCTGAATGAATGTTTTTATCTGTTATCTCTTGCCCATGATGTAGTGTCCTGGCTTTGCTAAGCTGTTTCTCAAAAGTCTTGCTCTGCCAAAGTTCTTTGGTCCAAGATGGATTTACTCTCCTAGGAAAGTGCTGCATAGTGCTTTATAAATAGTTGGTCAATCTAGAGAATGCCAGGAATATGGAATATTTTAACTTCAACAAAGCATGATATCTGTAGGAATAAGACAGTGACATTAGATAATAGCACCACTCAATAGATTATGAGTGGTTGTTGTTATTGTTAATCCTCACAGGAGGATATTTTTCCATTGAATTTTAGAGAGAGTGAAAGTGAGGGGGAGAGACACACAGAGAGAAACATTGAGGTGAGAGATACATTGATTGGCTGCCTCCCAATGCACCCCGACCAGGACCAGGATGGAGCCTGCAACCAAGGTACATGTCCTTGACCAGATTCAAATCCAGGAACCTTCAATCTGTGGGCCAACTCTCTATCCACTGAGCCAAACCAGCTAGGGTTGATCAATACTCTTTAAATTATTATGGGTTATTATGAAAGAAGGAATTTAATGGCTTCTTTAGCCCTTTTTATGGACAACATATCTATTAGTAACTAAGATTCAGAAATTAAAAGGTTGCCTATGAAATTTTCAGATGGCATACATTTTACTTAACAAAAAACTAATATCACTGATGACACTGAAATTCAAAATTATCTGGAATGGTTAAAAATAACAGCCTTATGGCATAATTTTTTTTTAATAGATATAATCACAGCTTGAGTACCGCCATGTGGAAAAAGTCTGAATATTTAAACTAATCACAGTGAAATGTGATATAACAATATGTCAGAGCTACAACAACTGTACATAAAATTTACATGAAATTGATCAAAAGTATTATGTCTAAATAATAAGATATTTTCACTAAATTGTGCCATTACCATACAGTCTCTTAAATCCAAAAGAGCATCTGTGAGAATCAGCATCATTTTGAGTGTGTCTGAATGTCCAATGGGTCTGGAGGACATTGTGTGAAGAATATGGGATGAGATTGATATGTTTAGATAGTTAAATGAGATAAGTACTTTCCAACACAAAGACCTACCATATGAAAAATAGAAAAATTATTCTCTGTAATTCCAAATGAGACCAGGCAAAAGCCTAGTATTACCAAGTTATAAGTTGCTTAGTTCAACATAAGGAGATACTTATCAACCAGTGATGCAACAGGCACCGAGGACAGTTTCTTATTCCTGGAATCATTTAAGTGATATTTAGAATGCCATCTGTCAGGTTGTGTAAGAAATTCTTGACTAAATGGAAGATTAGACTAAATGACTTTCAAATGTAATCACAAAAATCCCTTATAATACATTGCTGAGCACTGGGAAGCATCTGAGTTTTTCTTTCCTTCAGGTTAACAAGTTAGCGTGGCAGTTTCATGGATACTCATAGAAGACATGACCCTCCAAGGCCAGAGACAAAGGAGGGTTTCTTAGTCATAACAATGCCAGTAGCTAGTGTATCAGTCTTCTGTTGTACTGCCACAATTCCCAGACGGCAATGCAAAGGCCAGATGACACCTTCACATGCAGTAGGTTGCATCACATCACAGGAGAGGAATGCAAAGCTAAGGGAATGTAAATCTTTTGCAATGAGCTGTAACCATGCCTATCCTTTGCTCTAGCGGGAAACACTAACTCATCTTCCAAGGCTGAAGGCCAGAGGTCAATCAGTGTCTTTTTCAGAGGACATACAAAACAAATAATGCAAGAGACACATGGAGAATTGCCTCCCTACATAGATAATTTTTGTTCAGCTATGCAACTATTATATTTGTCCAATTCATTCCATTAACAAATAAATAAGGGTTCATAACAAAGTCCAAAAATTTAAAATATGCAAAAATGACAAAATGCCTAATGTTGAAAAGTAATTGCATTATTATCTATTTATATTCTGTTCTAGGAAAAGTTTAAAGCAGCTTATAGAAAACTCACATAAATTAAAGTAAAAATAACTCACAGGGAACAAAAGAAAAACTAGATGAATAGAATTACATCAAAATTAAAAACTTTTGTGCATCAAAAGACACTATCAACAGAATGAAAAGGCAGCCCATGGAATGGGAGAAAATATTTGCAAATCATATATCTGATAAGCAGTTAATATCCTATAACTCAACAATAAAAAAAACAATTAAAAATAGGCAAAGGACTAGAATAGACATTACTTCAAAGAAGATATCGAAATTGCCAATAAGCACATGAAAAGATGCTCAAAATCACCTATAATCAAGAAAATGTAAAGCAAAACCACACTGAGATGCCACCTCATACTCACTAGATGACTACTAAAAACACACTCACACTAAATAAAACCCAAACAAACAAACAAGTTAGAAAATAACCAGTGTTGGCAAGAATGTGGAGATATTAGAATCCTTGTGCATGGTGTGTGGGAATGTAAAATGGTGCAGAGCTGTGGAAAAAAAGTATGGCAATTCCTAAAAATATTAAGAATATAATTACAATATGATTCAGCAATTCCTCTTCCGTGCATGTACCCAAAATATTGAAGGCTAGGTTTTTAAAGATGTACTCCTATATTCATAGCAATATTATTTACAACTAGAGGCCCAGTGCATGAAACCATGCACAGGTAGGTTTCCTAGGCCTAGCCTGAGATCAGGGCCTTGTTCTGCCAGCTCGACAGTCCCCAATCCTGCCCACCGCCACCCACCTCGGTTCCCCCTGGTTCCCTGTTCACCACCCTGTGATCAGAGCCTGCGGGTCAATGCACCTCAAAGCAACTGCTCGAGCAGTTGTTCTGGTCATTACGCCATTATGGTTGCTGGGATTTTATTATTTAGGATTGTCTAAAGGTGGAAAATCACTAGGGTCTATCAACAGCTGAGTGGATAAACAATATGTGGCATATATATACATACAATGGATTATTATTAGCCTTAAAAAGGAAATTCTTATATATACTACAACATGGATGAATCTTCAGGACAGTATGCTAGGTTAAATAAACAATCACCAAAAGACAAATACTGTGTCATTTCATTTATATAAGTTACCTAGGGTAGATAACAGAGACATCAGGTAGAATGCTGGCTTCCAGGGGCTAGGGTGAGAGGGGAATGGGAATGGTATGGAGTTTTAGTTCTGCAAGATGAAAAGAGTTCTGGAAATTTGTGGTACAACAATGTGAATGTCCTTAACACTACTAAACTGCATATTTAAATTATGAGTAATATGGTAAATTCTAAGTTATGTGTGTTTTATTTTTATTTAAAAATAAAAAAAAATTTAACTGAACGTGGAAAGATTAAAAGTAGGAGAATTAAGATAAAGCCTGAATGAGGTTAGCACACAAAATAAGATCCTAAGAGTTCAGTTGAGAGGGACTATATATTTTCTTCTAGCCCATGTAAAGAGGGCATATAGTTTGTTTCAAATAAGCCAGTTTGCTCAGTTCAAATATTTCTTGTAGTATAATCAGAACGATCACCTTCTCCAAAGATGCCCTGGAATGAAACAATCTGTCCTCAGTAACAGATTTGCAGAAAACTCAGAAAGTGTTCCATACGGTTGCCTTTTAGAGCTTCTTTCAGCATGGGTTGTTGGCATAATATTAAATCTCAATCTAGTAACCAAAATTCTGGGTAGGTGGAAGAAATGGGAATATAAAGGGAACTTATGCAATACTGCCGACACTACACAAGATTTCAGTAAAATCTTACTGTTTCCGTCTTACTTGGTCACTCAGTTCACTGCAAAAGATTGATGATTGGAATTAAAAGCTAACATAAAGTATAACAGTCTTCAACTTATTGAGAATAACTGAGAAGACCATTGCTCACTTTAAATATCTTACATTGACAAGCAAGACAGAACAATAGAATGACCCGATTTAATTTACATGGGAAAAATTGAACTACTTTATAAAGTATTAGAGCATAAAATTAGAATTAAGGGCACTGGTTTTTGAAATGAGAAAATTACAGTAGATTGTTGTTGAATAAAGCATATAGCTCTGCCAAAACAGTAGCAGAGTATGTTTTTGCAAAAAGCATAAAAGTAAAACCTAGCTCTTTAGAGAAACAGCAAGAAGAAATAATTCTCACAAATTTCTTGAGATCCCAGCATGTGCATGGCACAGAAGGAAACAAGTTTAGAGAAGAAGCTACATAGGGGAGTAATTCAAATATCACCCCTGGTGTTTTGCCTCTCCCAGCTATAATTAATTTTATGTGTAAAACATTAAATGTGAAAAATATGAATTATTCAATGGAACAGCAAATAGCTTATTTCTTGACATGGCCAAGAGTCAATCAGATAAATACTTTAAAAATTGCTATATTGTCACAATACTGAAAAATACGTAGAGGGGAGATGTTATATTGTCTGTCTTCTTTAAAGAGTTAGAATAAATGCACATTAAAGAATGATTAGGGTCTATGTTTAAGTATATTTTACTTTAGATTTTGAGTTTGAGATTTCTTTGTTTAGAAAAATAAAATGAAGCTTAAAATTCAAATAATAAACTTAATGGGCCATCAATACCAAGAAATAGGAAACTTGAGAAGGAAGCCACATAGTCTTCAGTATCTTCCAAAAACACGAATATCATCAGTTCCTATACATAAAATAATCACCAAAAAAAGTATGACATGCTGCTGGATCTTTAGAAGTATGAAGTAAATACCTTTGTAAGCAATTGGGAACATTTCATTTTCTCTACATTTCTTTTACTTTTTTTTTTTTTTTTTTTTTTACTTAATTACTCTGTATCCATTGGAGACCTCTCCATAATAGAAAGTAATGCTCAGCAAAATTATCTTTATATGTGCAGCACCTAGCACATACTTAACACATAATGGGCACTAAATGAATGCTTTTGGAATAAGACAATGTTACTGAGAGATGGAACACACTCTTCAAAAGGAGCCACCAGGGACCCTAATCTTATCTAAGATTCTCCATTGAGATCTACACCTATTGTGACCCGAATCTATCAAAGGCTTCTCTCCACTGATTTCTGAACCTATATCCCAGTTGGGTGTCAGGTTTACACAATCTCCTAATCCCTAACTGTATGCAGATGTGGTCAGGAATGAAAGGCAGTTTATGCAACTAAAGGATACAGAGATAGAGATCGATAAGGAGGGTCTTCGAGAAAAATTCAAAATACAAAATTGTTTTTCATACTTTGAAAACCCCACATGTTCGTAGACTCTAATTGTGTTTTCCCATCTTTTTTCTCCATCTGTCAAATGTCTGGATAGAATAAAAATGAAATGAATCCCCACTTATTTTTCATCTACATTGTAATCCAAAGGCTGTCCAGTAAAAGCTGTTAGTAAATCACTTGGTCAGTTCTCCCAACAAAACAGTTGTTAAGTAATACAGTATATCAACCTATCTTTTGACATTTTCATTTTTCGTTCTTGACATTTTTCTCTTAAAAAAAATAATAGTGTTGTCTCTGTTATCTTTTCTTCAGGATCCATGAACCAAATACCAGCTATCAACTCTCTTGTAGAAAAGCTATCAAGATTCAGAAACCAAAGATCTGGATGTAAAGCCATTTCATCTGTCTGTGTGACACTGAGGAGGAGAAGGTGGATCAGCGATGGTTGGTGGTTCAAGAACAGCTTGACAAATATCACATTTCTTCCATTCTCTGTGTTACTTGGGTGGGATGCATTTTGGAATGATTACTTTGAAAAGCATAATTAATACATTCCCCTCTGTCCTAACCTACCAGAACTGATGATTCATTCAGCTATAATTAAGTATGACCATGTTCCAGACACTGTACAGTTTTTAAAGAGCCAGAATGGTAAATACAAAATTAGTACTTTGAGTAGCCCTATTGTGTGGAAATAAATGTCTTATTGCATTCTATTATTCTTTATGCTACCTTCAATGGGCAATTAGGTATGAACCTTTAAAGTGAATTGAAATAAATTGTAATGACTACTAGTAGATAGTTTCCTAGGACAATGAAATAAGATGCTTATTTCTTTTAGAATTAAAGGAATTTTTATAGCAAAATCAAAACTATTTGTATATTATCAAGTACTAAAATTGCTCATATTATTATTATTATTATTATTATTATTATTATTTTGGTTTGGAGACTAATAAATGACATCTAGATAACAATATTTTACCTACCATGAGCTCACTGTAGTCCCTAACCAGGGAGAAATGTTAATGTAACTTAGGATTTGTGGAACATCTGGATTTCAGATAATTATCTGTGATTTCCCTTTGTTGAATAAACATAATTGGCAGGGGTATGCCACAATGGGCATTGTATTTATGTATACAGTGTCCATTCTGGCTAAACCCCTAGATTATGGACAATAGTTTGGAACTTTAAATCAAAATTTGAATTAGATAAGGACTTTAATTATGGAGAAAGCTCTCATTATTGGATTCCATGTTTAGTTATAAACCAAATTACCATTATTCAAAGTGACTCTAATTAGGAACATCTATTAATTACAAATTGTGTAAATGAGAAGGTTAATGGTTTCCTTTTGAAACACAGGGAGTTTTTGAATGTGTTTTTTAATCCTTTCTTTACTGACAAAGTTAACTCAATCTCCCATTTTGACATTCTATCCTCTTTGGCTCAAAGTATTGAGTTGCAACCTGTTGTGACTTGTACCAAATAAAGTATCTTTGCAAAGAATACATTTCCTGAATAGCTTTAAACTTCCTGCCATTTCTGTGAACATAATGGCAATAGCACATATCATACATATTGTGTTTAAAAATCTATGTAAGACAATAAGCAGCTATCTCCCAAACAGAAGTACTAACCCAGTTGTGAAAAACCATAAAAGTCCATACATAACCAACAATAAATGCACTGAAACTGGAAACAGCTACTTTGTGAGATGCATGCAAAGGAGATGGGAAAAACAAAAGATTTGGGGAAAGGGTCTGCAATGATGGGAACATATAAAACTTGGAACCAAATCAGGAGGAAGTGAATTTTGAGCTGCACTTTGAAACGGTCACAATTAGGGAAGAGCGGTAGAAAGCCCAAAATGGAAAAGTGGCCCCCAAATGACTTGGTGACAGAGGATGGCAAAACGTATTAAAAACTGTGTGCATTTGCCTGGCTAAAGTAATAAAACTGAGTAGAGGGGAAGGCAGGAGTCTATTAAGAATCTGTTCATTAGGTAAAGGATTTTTAACATTATAGAAGAAATTACTAATGCTTCAAAGCTTACTAAGCAAGCACATGATGGAAACAATTTTTTTAAAAAAGATAGTCACTGCAACAATCTGAAGAAAGATGAGAAATACAAGCAATGGTAAGATACAAAGGACACTATGAACTACCGTGTTTCCCCGAAAATAAGACATCCTCTGAAAATAAGACCTAGCACATGGAAAGATAAGACATCCCCTGAAAATAAGACCTAGTGCAACTTTGGGAGAAAAAATTAATATAAGACACTGTCTTATTTTCGGGGAAACAGGGTAGTTGAGTGGTTCTCCAAGTGTGGCTTGCAGATTCTCAAGGGTTCCTAGACACTTGCAGGGGGCTCACAATATTATTATTATGATGATGATATTAAGATATTATTTTCCTTCTTTACTGTGTTGACATTGGCCCTGATGTTGAAAAAGCCATGGTGGGTAAAACTGCAGGTTCTTTCTCAGGAATCAAATCAGTTATAGCAAACTGTTCTGGAAATGTAGCGGTACATTCTTCACCAACTGAATACACTCCCTTCCAAAAATATATAAAAATCAACCCTTGAGTACACACATGTCTTTCTCCTATTTGGCATGACTAGATGGGACATATGTATAAGGCACTTCTCTCCGGCATAACAAAGTGTGACAGTGGTCTCAAAGAAAGCACTTGTGCCGGTGTTTGCATTTGTAAGCTGGCTTAGTCACTGTTTCCAGAGAATATCGTCATGTTTTACTGGGAAGAACAACTAACAGACTCTGCTGATCAGACTTGGAATTTGGCAGACATTTCTCGAAAATAAAATAAGTGTGCCTGTCACTTAAAGGAACACAACTGGCAGTATTTATTGCCAGCGATAAAAGGTTGAACTTTCAAGTAAAATTAGAATTTTGAATAACTTGTATCTCTCACTGTGAGTTTGACAGCCACCCAATGCTTGAAGACTTTTCTGATGAGATTGGTGAAATTAACATGCAATTTTGTAAATCTACTATTGCATAATTGAATTCTGCATAAGAGAAACCTGCAAATGATGCATTATTTTCCAAATAATAAAGATATAATGTCACTGACTCGTGCATGGATAAACAATCCATTCAAAGTGTAAGGGGACCAAAAGGCTTTTAGTGTAACGAGAGTACAAATTGGTTGATATAGTTTCAGATTCCATATTGCAATTAATCTTTAAGAAATTACCACTTGATAAATCTTGGTGTTATTTTCAAAGAAGAATATTCAGAATTATTTAAAAAGTTCATTAACATCATCTTCCTCTTTCCAATGATACATTTGTGTCAGACTAGATTTTTCTTCATATTATTCAACCATTTTGCAACAGATTGAATGCAGAATCAGATATGATAACCCAGTTTTCTTTTATAATGCCACACATGAACAAATTTACAAACATGTAAAACAATGCTTCTCCTATATATGTACTTTTTGAAAATAGTGTTATTTTTCATAAAATATATGTTTTATGTTAACATGTAATGGGCTTATTATTTTTAAATGAAAAAGTATTTTAAAATTTCTACATTTTAATTTCTAATGTGATAAATATTTACAGATATAACACACATAAAGAAAAAGCTCCTTGACATCTTCAATAATGCTTAAAAATATAATGGGGTCATAAGACCAATTTGAGGCTAAGTAAATAGTAAGACTGGTATGAAGGCACTAACTGTATAGATGAAGATAAAGAGGCACATAAGACATGCTTGTTTAATAATTTGCATTATATCACCCCATCCTTTTAATCTCTCTCCTAAAACCAAAATACCCCTTCCCTTTTTGGGCTATATATATGATTCTCACATTATTTTCTTTCCATAAAAAGCAAGACAGACTTCATCAGAGCCTATCTGTGTTGAACAGATTCTACAAAGGAAGCTTACAGAAACTAAAAGTCTAAGAAAGCAAAAAGATTGAGGTTAAACATATAGGAATGTTATAATATTAGACTTCTTTTATCTGATAATCTCTTACAGTGAAATCAACTGTTTTCTGTGTGAAAGCCACATTTGCTAACAAAAGCTTAATGCTTGGTAATATTATAAGAACATTTATATCCAACTACAAAATTATTTTGCCCCAGGTAACTGGGAAGGGCACATGGTCTGCATTTTCTCCAGTGAGGAAGACTCATAAGGAATGCATGTCACACTAACCTGTGAGCAAAGTTATAGGCAGTGCCATCAAGGAGGCTTTTATTTTCAAACTAAAGGTGTTACAACTTAACATACGGCTGCTCTTCAGACTTCTGTGAAAAATAAGGAAAAGTCACAGGCCTGAAAGAGGATAAACATGAAGAATTCTTGCCATAACAACAGAAGAGGAAATGAAGGAGAGTTTAGATAAATACAGCAGTAACAGTACAAACCCAGGATTTGCAAAAATGTTAGTGGAGGCCAGTACTATGTTGCCAATTCTTGTAGAATTTCAGGTTGGTCACCTGAGTCTTTGAAAATACACATAATATCGACCTTAAAGTTAAGATTTGCACAAATATTTCCCACTTGCAAAGCATTTCCCCATCTATACTATCATTTGACCCCGTTGCAAGTGGGTCAAATGGGAGATACTGTCATTTTCCCTTGTTCAGAAATGCAGAGCTGAAGTTAAGTGACTTGTGAAAGTAAAGGCTAATCAGTGATGTTGCAGGGATTTAAACCCAGACCTTTACTTGCTGAACCTTTATATAATCACATTACAAGGAAATTCACAGCTCCCTTTCTTTATTTGTATTTGCAGAATTAATTCTGGGAAATTTTGAACCTTACAGGAAGTAGATACAAACATATTGCCTTTCATTTTTACTTATCCCAGGCCAACCAACTGACATATTTTATAACATTTCAAGTCCATGAATGCTTTTACTGCCCCAGTGAGAATTTACAGAGGAAGAAGCTGCAGAAAGGCTAAGTCATTTGTTTAGTAGAATAATCTTACAGTGACATAGGAATAGATCCACACTGAGGAGTGTCTGTGAAGCTAACTTGCGATCTTGAGGATTGGATCAAAATGGACATTTCCTAAAGGCATGTTAGCACCCTTTGCACTGTTTTCCAAGAAACACAGGGAAATAAAAAACAGGGGAACAAACCAACAAGAACTAGTAGATTTACCTTCTAAAGACAGACAGGTGCATTGCTGCATAAGAATATCACTCTATTTCATTAATATACTGCTTTCTTATTTACTAGAGGCCCAGTGCATGAAATTTGTTTACAGTGTGTGTGTGTGTGTGTGTGTGTGTGTGTGTGTGTGTCCCTCAGCCCAGCCTGAACCCTTTCCAATCTGGGACCCCTTGGGGGATGTCTGATATCTCTCTCACAATCTGGGACTGCTGGCTCCCAACTACTTATCTGCCCGCGTGCCTGACTCCCCCTAACTGCTTCTGCCTGCCAGTCTGATCATCCCCTAACTACTCCCCTACAGCTTGATTGACATCTAACTGATCCCCTGCTGGCCTGATTGCCCCTAACTGCCTTCTCCTGCCTACCCTTTAACCCTCAATAGCCCTCCCCTGCAGGCCTGGTCACCCCCAACTGTCCTCCCCTGCCAGCCCAGTCACCCCCAACTTCCCTGCCCTGCCAGCCCAGTCACCCCTAATTGCTCTCCCTTGCCTGCCTGATCATCCTTACCTGACCTCCCCTGCCCGCCATTTTTGACCACATGGGGACGCCATCTTGTGTGAGGGCATGAGGGCCAATTTGCATATTATCTCTTTATTATATAGGATAAATCAATTTTATATTAACAAGTTAATGGGAAGGAAAGATAAAAGCCAAATGGATACTGACCTCAGAGATAAGACTAAACTAAATTGTTAGAAGAGAAAGAGTGGAAGCCAGGATGAGACATAACACAAGCAAGATGATTATAAATTAAAATGCAGTCAATTTGAATATAAATGTACAAGATGACATGTTTGGCTGAAAAGCCATGGAATGAATGGCATTGTATAATGGAGACAATATAAAAATCCTGTGAGTGGAATCATTTTAATCAATCTATTGCAAGCTCTGTATAATGAAAATATTAAAATATAATCATGAGCCGAAACTGGTTTGGCTCAGTGGATAGAGCGTCGGTCTGTGGACTGAGGGGTCCCAGATTCGATTCCGGTCAAGGGCATGTACATTGGTTGCAGGCACATCCCCAGTGGGGGGTGTGCAAGAGGCAGCTGGTCGATGTATCTCTCTCATCGATGTTTCTAGCTCTCTATCCCTCTCCCCTCTGCTCTGTGAAAGATAAATAAAATATATTTTAAAAAATATATAATCATGAAAGTTTATATCCTAGCTAATAGAGAATATGCTAATTGACTGTCTCGCTGTCACAAAGATGGTAGCACCCACAGCCAATAAGGAGGGAATATGCTAATTGACTGCCACACCCTCAAAGATGACAGCGCCCACAGCCACAAGATATTGGCGCCCAGTCCCTCAGCCCCACCAGGGTGGCAGGTGCATGCCTGACTCCAAAGTCCCCCCCAGTCTCCCTGGCTCCCCAGCCGACCAGGGCAGGCCAAGGCACAGGCAAGCCTCAGATGGTGGCTTCCCAGCTGCCCAGGACCGACTTGAGGCACAGGCAAGCCTTGGATGGTGGCTGCCCAGATGCTCAGGGCCTCCTGAGGCACAGATAACCAGAGCCAGCCAAGGCTTGTGCTGCCAGCAGTGGCAGCAGCAGAGGCGTTGCCTTCCTCTGATTGCGGGATTGCCTCCTGCCCCTGAGGTCTCCTGTACTGTGAGAGGGGCTGGGCTGGGCTGAGGGATACCCCCTCCAGTGCATGAATTTTAATGCACCAGGCCTCTAGTACTTAATATAAAGAGTATGAGCTTTTTAATCACATATTTTGCTACTTGGACAGGCAACTTAAGGAATCCAATCTAGTTTTAGGATCTCTCTCCCTTCCTCTTTCTCTTTAAAATCAATTTAAAAATTACACCCAAAAAACAAATCTCACAAATATCTGTAATGTTTGAAGTTCATATCTCCCCTAAGCATTTTAAGTGTTCTCAAAGTTGTGGAAAATAAGGTCCCAAAAGTTGTATTTTCATAGGAGTTTTCAAATTGTCTACTTAATGGAGTATCTTTTGGGGTTCTCAAAGGGTATTTTAAAAATAATAATTTCCTCTGTCCTGGCCAGGTTGTTATCATCCATGCACCAAAGGTCACCAGTTCAATTCCTGGTCAAGGCACATGTCCAAGTTGCAGGCTTGCTCCCCTGTTAGGGTGTGTGTGGGAGGCAGCCAATCAATGTTTCTCTCCCTCGTTGATGTTTCTCTTTCTTTCTCTCCATTTCCCTTCTTCTCTCTCTAAAAATCAATAAAAACATATTTAAAAAACAAGACTAGTTTCCTCTATGCATATGTTTAATTTATTGGTATTATTGCCATTGAAAAGAATCTATATTTGTTGTTGTTGAGACTGAAATAAAATACAAATCCAATATAGTTTGAGATACAGGGATAGCTTTAAGCAACTTATGTAGATTTAAAGGTGAGAAAACTGAGGCAAAAGGAAGTTACTTGTGAAATTCAAGGCTAGTAAGTGATGAAGCAAGATTCAAACCCATGCCTTTGGTTATTTTAGTTTTTTACACTTGACTCATATTTATTTTGATTCTTATCATTTAATTTCCAAGTATTTGAAAGGACTTTCTAGATATCTTATTGGGCATTATTTTACTCTCTGATAGTACCCCTTTCCTGAGGTCCACTTTGATATTTAACATAGGCAAAACTGACATAAACACAGGTTTTAATGGTTACTGTATGGTATATAATTTTCCCCCTTAAACCTATTCTTTTTTATTATATAAATAGTTGAAAATAGTTGATTCTTTTTATGTAATCTAGATTGGAAATCCACTGACTTTTAAATGCAGTGTTTAATTAATGTATGATAAATGCAATTATGAATATGGTTTGGTTCAACTCTACTATCTTGTTATTACATTCCAATGTCCTACTTGATTACTTCTTTCCTACTTATTTTGTTACTTATTCTTTTGTATATAATCTTAAACAAATTATTGCCTTTCTAGCTCTACTTTTTATATTTTTTAGCTATTCAAAAGATTATAACATGCATCCTTAATTTAACATAGGCCACTTAGAGTTAATATTGTACGACTTCCTTTAAAAAACTTAGTAATACAATTTCATTTGTGCTCCCTCCCTTGGGCCTTTGTGGTATTGAGGTCCAATATTTCCCACTGAAATAATGTAATTATATTATTGGTTGTTTTTACTTTAGATAATATGATAAAATGCTATTATTTTCCTTTAAATAGTCATTCTTCTCTAAATACATTTTGAAAAGGAAAATTGTGTTTTATATTTACTTATTTACCATTTCTAGTGCTACTCATTTCTTTTTGTAGATCCAAATTTTAATCTATTGTAATTTACTTCAGCTTGAAATGTCTTCTTTAGCTTTTCTCCAAGTGTAGATCTGCTTAAGGTTAATTAAAAAAACTTTTATTTATATAAACATATATTTATCTTACTCTCATTTTTTAAAGAATATTTTTACTGAATATAGAATTCTGGCTTGACATCACTTATTTTTCTCTCATCACTTTAAAGTTGTTCTGTTGCATTTTGGACTCCATTATTTCCAATTAAAAGTCACCTGTTATTTGTATTATTGTTCCATTGCATATAATATGTTGCTTATATTTTACTGCCTTCAATATTTTCTCTCCATCTTTGAAAAACATCTTTTTTTCAAAGTTTCATTATGATGTTCCTAGATGTTTTTTTTTTGTGTGTGTGTGTGTGTGTGTGTGTTTGTGTGTGTGTGTTTGTATTTATCCTAGTTGGAGCTAAATGTCTTTCTTTCTTTTTATTTTTTTAACCAAATTTGGAAAATTTTTAGTAACTACTTTTATGACTCCTTTTCTTTTTCTTTTCCTTTGAGATTTAAATCACATGTAGACTTGATTGCTTGTTACAGTCCTTGAGAACAGGTCACTGAATCATTGGCTAGTTTTTAAAAATCTCTTTTTACTCCTTGTTCTTCATATTGGGTAGTTTCTATTAATTTGTCTTAAGGTTCACTAAATTTATCTTTAGCAATCTCTAATCTGATTTTTAAAAATTGATTTGAGAGAGAAATATAGACTTGTAGTTCTACTTATTTATGCATTCATTGGTTGATTCTTATATATGCCCTGACTAAGGATTGAACTCACAACCTTGGCATATCAGCACGATACACCAACCAACTGAGCCACCCAGCTAAGGCTCTAAATTGATTGATGTTAAGGTCAATCAGTACATTTTTTAAAAAAAATTTTGGATATCATATTAACCTATACAAAATCTCTATTTGATTATTTTCTACAGTTTTAATTTTTCTGTTAAGAGTCTCATCCTCTATTCACTTATTATCACTATATTTGGTTAGGTCTGCTTGGGCTTTGGAGCTTGATCCTAAGGTGTAGTCCTTTCTGAGGATATGGTCATTACTCTTAAAGCTTGGCCTTTCTGGGGTCTCAAGTGAATGTCTGAGGTACTCAGTGAGGTCTCTGCATGGGTACTCCAACATCATCTAGCACTAAGGCTCCTCTAATATTTCCATTTACCACTTAGACCTTTAGTAGGTAATCTCTGCTACATGAGTCTCACTACTCACATTGGTTAAGAATGTGTAGTAAATCCTCATGTAGACTTCTAACCATAACTTCCTTACATAGCAACCTCTTCTTTGCCAATTGCCCTATAAATTACAACTTTTTTTTGGCAGTGCAGTATCCTAATCTCTATATCTTCAACTCAGCAAGACAGTAGTTTAACTTGATTTCCATCTCCCTGAATTAAAGCAGGAAATAACCCAAGTAAAAAGCTGAGAAAACTGTGGGGCTCACAATGTATATTTCCCTTCTCTCAAGGTTTAGAGGACTGCTGTGATCATTGTCCAATGTCTGGACACAGTTTTCTCATATATTATGTCTAGTTTTTTATAGTAGGAAGGTAGGTTCAATATCAGTAACTCATTTAGGGCGGGAATAAAAAAAATACATGGGTTTGGATTTAATTTTTTGAAACCCTGTGAGATAGTATTTGTGAAGTAGATACTATTATTATAACCCAATTTTGTAAAGAATTAAATTTAGACTAATATTGAGTAGAGGAGTCAGAATTTGAATCTCAACAGTCAAATTCCAGATTCGGTGCTCTGACTCCATATATGTGCTGCCTCTGTAAAATGAAATTGTGCTTATTTCCTTCATAGTATTTATCACTTTCTTTTCTCCATATATGTATTAATATTTATTTTTAAACTTTGCTATTTTTCTGCTATGTATAAATACCCTATATTTCCTGTTTAAAACTGCCTCCTCACTGCCTAGCAAGGTGCTTGGTAGCAAGTCAACAACTATTTGTTGAATGAATGAATGAATGAATGAATGAATTAATGTAGATGCTGCCATTATACATTTTTTTTGAAAATAGAATCTTTTTCACATAACTGATATTTGTATTTCATCTTGCTTGCCACATTGTGGCATCAAAATTCTGCAACAAAGAACAAACAAAAATCTAATGGTAAGAAATATTCAAAAAAGTGACATACATGATTAGCATCTTTACAATTATATACATCAAGATATAATTATGTGATGGAAAAAAGTTACAGCAGAATTTTTACTCTTGATAAAACAGCAGTAATTAGAAATCAGCCTGATATGTTCAAAATATCTACTGATAAATAATGACACTAGTTAATGAAGTCAGTACAGTGTTGATATACTTGACTGGTGAATCTAGGTGTCACTCCCCTCCTCCCTCCACCAAGTGTCACTTTTAATTAAAGTGAAAAAGAAAAAAAAAAAGATGCCCAGGTTTGCCACTTTGAATAAAAAATTAACAAAAAAAAAACCCAAAAACTATTTTTGTTAATAATTATTTCCAGAGACTTTGTATACTGTATTATATTTTAAATGTCAATACTAAACTAATTATGTTTAAAATGTATCTTTGTTGAACTTAAAACTGTAAAGTTATGGTTCTCATAGTCTTCTACATGACAAAACAACATGCATTTATTCTTATCAGAAACAAAACTACATGATAGTTTTAAGCTAATTTTGTGTTAACAAATCTCTGAAAGATATGCTGTACACTTCACATTTACATAAAATTAAGGAAAGGATATTTGAGCAAATGCAAATAAATGCACAAAGGAATATTTTGATCCATGATTAGAATCATCATCACATTATGATAATAATACAAAAGCAAAGTTTTGCATTCAGAGTATAATTGATGGTTGTAAGCTATTTATAGACTGAGTATCCTGACTAATTAATTTAGAAATACATTGATTGTATTTCAATATCTGCTTTTAAATCTGAGCTCTTTGAAAACATTTTAATATTAGAATTATATGCACTCACTTCCGCAGTTCCGCAATATGACAAGCCCAGCAAAATGATTTATTTCATTTGATGCATTATTAATTGTATGAATTGACTGTTTAACCTCTATTGATTTATATTTCTTACTTAATGTTCAAGTTATAAACAGAAGCAGAAATTATTATAAAGCAGAAAAAAATTTACAAGAGTTAATTCCAGCAAATAGGGAAGATGATTTTACTATTCAGCATTATGTATCCTCCCTTCAGTAATTTTCAAGGTCTTAGTTCTAAAATAAAAGTTTTTAAGTCTAAATAATAAACTTATTGAAGATAATCCTTGTATTCTCAAGAATAATAGGTTTTAACTGTTTATTTTTTATTTATTTTTATTTTTATTAATTTCAGAGATAAAGGGTGAGGGAGAGATAGAAACATCAATGATAAGAGAAAATCACTGATCAGCTGCTTCCTGCATTCCCCCTACTGGGGATTCCTGCAACCTGGCCATGTGCCCCTAATCAGAATCAAACCTAGGACCCTTTAATCCACAGGCCAATGCTCTATCCACTGAGCCAAAACAGCTAGGGCAATTGTTTCTTTTTTTTTTAAATTAAATTTTATTGAGGTGACATTGGTCAATTTGGATTTTAGTGGAATGTTTGTTCCATGTTCATTTCTTATAACACTGAATATGATTTTAGCCTGACCATGCCAATTGTTACCCTTTTATTATTGTAAGTATTTTGAAAATTCATCAAATCATTCTGTTATCCAGGAGATATTTTTTCTTAAAGTGTAGGCCATGTTAGTGGTCCTGTTTATGTGTAGTGAAAGACATAGAGAAGGTGATATATAATTACTTTTAGTGCATTTCAATTAATTATTGCTTACATATGTCTATAGATTTTTATGGGCTAGTCCAAATTTCAAATATTTTCCCCAAAATGTTCACAAGTCACCCAAGTAGCCCAGAAATCCTAATACTTTAACATACTAAAATACATGTTACATTTTCAATATTGGTTATTTTAAGTGGAAGTGGAATATATTATAATTCTTGGACAGGCCATATGTCTTGATACTGGGTTTGAAAACTATAGGGAACTGAATTTTCTTTCAGTGTCAAAGAAAACATGCCTTAGGTTCTGTAGTTTATTTACTCAGAAAAATATCTTTCAAGCAGGTTATCTTGTGAATTTCAAAGCGATTTTGTTGTCTGCAGGTTCTTGATGTCAATCTTAAGCCTACAAGCTTGAGGTCTCCTCAGGGCTGTGAAGAATCTTGGGTAGAACTTTCTCATCTTTGTAGATGTGGAGTTGTAAGTGACTTTTACCAGGCTGGCAGATCTCCTGCTTACACAATAGGTCATAATATGATTGATGGTTACGTTTCCTAGTGGTTATTAACAGGGCAGGCATTTTTCTTTCATGTCGGTATTAGTTTTGCTGTTTGTATCCAAAAGAATATAGGCTCTGAGATCAGAGAATGGACAAGACAAATGTTCTAGGTAAATTGCTCTAAGTCAGGCAGGGAGGGACAGAGACATCATAATTCTAAGGAAAGAGTTATTTGAAAGGCATAACAGAATCACTTTATCTTTGATGTAGATTAAACTGATTATTACCTAGGAGAAGAAGAGCAAGGCTTTTAAGAAAAAGGCCACAGAGAGGAATAATTTCATAGAAAAAAATATGCCTGGGGATTCTAAGAAGTCACAAGATAATGTAACAATACAGAGTTCCGAAGAGTAATAAAAACATATAAGAGAAGAAACTTTTAAGGACATAGTAAAAAGTGTTTCATACCTTTGGACAGCTCTCATGCTCTGAGTAGTGTCCTTAGAGTAGCTGTGTTATCACCAAAAAATAAGCAATGAACTTTCAAGCTTTTCTCAGGTTTCCCTTCCATCATTTTCCATACTTTGTGTAATTTTGGAAATCCTCTCATCCTTCAGTATCTCCTCCCTTAGTTACTTTATTGTCTCCCTCCTTTCTTTCTGCAGAAATTTGCTATCACAGTTATTTGTCTTTGTATTTTATCCTGCATTATGAAATAGTCATTTATGTCTATTTCTTTCATTAGGTTTTTTAAAGAAAATATATTTTATTGATTTTTTACAGAGAGGAAGGGAGAAGGATAGAGAGTTAGAAACATCAATCAACTGCCTCCTGCACCCCCCTACTGGGGATGTGCCTACAACCAAGGTACATGCCCTTGACCAGAATCGAACCTGGGACCCTTCAATCCTCAGGCTGATGCTCTATCCACTGAGCCAAACTGGCTACAGCTCTTTCATTAGGTTTTGAAATGTCCTTTGTGGTGTCTATGATTGTCTAGCTTAACATAACTCAAGTAATGAGGAAATGTTTTTCTGTTTTGTCTTTAACTTTAAGTGGAATGGGAATTGATAATACAAGTTGACAGAATAGCCTCTGCTTGCATAGTTAGTACTTACTTGTGGTTATTAATATTTCACTTTACCTATGCGCATGATTCAAAGCAAGGTCAGGTTTCCTCATCCGTAGATAGCATATAACAAGCTTCGTCTCAATAAAACTTGCCACACTTGCGATATCTTCAGCTGATGCTTCAAATGGTTTTCCCAGAACTGCTCCTTTGCTGCAAAGCTTAAAAAACACACACAATACTTTAAATATCCTAATAATATTGGGATATAATTTATCTTTTAAATAAGCAAAACACATATATGTACACATACTTTTACCAAACTATAAGTAAAATATTAGTGTTTTGATTATAAATTAAATAAATTGTTTCTGTTCACTATTATGTGACTATAATGGAAAATAAGTAACACATTTTATTGTAAAATGCTTCCTGTAAAATATTTTATAAGTATGATATATTTTAAAGGAGTGTCAATTGCTAGGAATGTCTGTTTTAAAAATAAAGCACACAATACGAAAAGACATTAACAGAAAACCAGGTATAAATCATATTAAATACCAGTGCTTTTATGAAAACCCAGCTGAGCAATGATCTAGCACACTATCAAGTTTGATTTAATATAATAAGAGGTATCGGAAGTAAACTCCTAGGAGCCATTAACATGATCAGTGATTAATTTGAGTCTGAATCATATTCTCTAGGATGTTATTGAAAGAAGAGAAGTAAAAATTTATTAGAATTTATTGGCAGAGGCCACAGTATCTGCAAAACATGGCCAGAATGTGGAATTCTTAATAAAAATTCCAGGAAGTCAATGGTTTCTGGACACTATGAATAAACTATAGAGAATAAATAAAAATTTTTGGAGAACCCCAAACACTAAGAAGTGTCAATAACATGACAAGGGTAGATCAGCACTTTCTACCCCACCTCATAATTTTCTACTGTTCCTTCGACTCAAGGATGATGGGGAAGAAAAAATGCCACCTTCTGTGTAGGACCTTATTCAGGATATCTGCATCTCTGCTCTTTTCTATTGTGTCTTTTCGTTTGCTATTATATCACAGTATTCACTTTCTAAAACGTCTTTTAAAAAAAACATATTTTATTGATTTTCCACCGAGAGGAAGGAAGAGGGATAGAGAGCTAGAAACATCAATGAGAGAGAAACATCGACCAGCTGCCTCATGCACACTCCCTGCCGGGAATGTGCCCACAACCAATGTACATGCCCTTGACCGGAATCGAACCTGGGACCTTTCAGTCCGAAGGCCGACGCTCTATCCACTGAGCCAAACAGGTTTCGGCTAGAACTTTTTTTATTTTTTTATTTTTTTTATTTTACTGTTTATATTACAAATAGTAGCACATACCCAAATTCTAGAACTTCTTGAATGATTTTTACCTTCTAAATAAAATCAGCATTATCTTTTTCAAGTCTTAAGTCCCCAAACTTTCTGGACTCTTGATACAAAAGTTTACAGAAACAGCAAAGAAACAAACAAGCCACACATTTTATTTATTCTTTGCCCCTTCCTGTCTGTACTCCTCTTTAATATGGTGGAGGAGACAAACTTCCGTTCCCAGTTCCCAGGCACACTTACTGTGGGATAATGTGGGCCATTTAAGGAGGAGCTGGGGAGTAGCTTCCATGAGGGTATTCAGATCCTACAGAGCAAGAGGAAGCCAACTTTCAGATTTAATAATATTGAAGGCTTTGTCTGTGACCACCAAAGCCAAGTGAAGAATAGATGCCTTATCTTCTAATGTCTGCAGTATTTTCTACTTCTATGAGACCCAATACCAGTAAAGAAATAAAAATAATCAATCTTAACACACTGAAGGGAGTACTTCATAAAACCAAACTGTAAGACAGCATTGAGAGACAAAGGTAATTTTTCAGTTCACATTAAAATGGGAAACAGGCAGGTTGCCGGGTAGATTTTTATGTATACTTGTAGTAATCTTGTTTTATCAATTAAGTATTGTAAGATAGAGGACTTCATTGATTTTATCAAAGATTACTTTATTTGTTTTTGACAAAGTGGTACATCTCTGAATTAAGCTTTGAAATAAGGCAAATATGTAGAGAATATGTTGAATTTAAAGATAGAATCATAGTTAAATATAGGCAAAATACTGATATCATGATTATAAAAAACAGTCCAGATATTATACTGAATTTTAAAATTTCTATGGAGACATTTTGTAAAGACTCAGAAGTTAATTCCCTAGAAGATGGAGGACTTTAATATGGTCTAAATTTGCTTGAATGTAGGAAAAATGATTTTGTTAAAGTTATAGTTGTCTAAAACTATATATTAAGTATTTAATGAACTACATTCTGAAGATAAGAAAATAGAAACTTTTACACCACCTGCTATGTCAGTGAGAAGACTTTGAGTTAGGAAAAATAATACTAGGTGTTAATTTTTTATTTCAAAATGAAGCCTAAAATATCTTTTAATCATGAATGGACAAATTAAAAGCATAATATTAAAGGGAAAAAGCAGTGAAAACCCTTAGGGGTGCAGTTGTTTCAATAAAGAGCTAGATATTGAGATTTCAAAAGTAAAATAAAACTACAAGCTCAAATTTTATAAGAAAATACTTATTTTACAAACTGTATTTGATATTTTTCTGAAAACTAGGTGATAATACTTTATGAAATACTTTTTTCTTAAATTTTTCTGTTATTTTAAGTAATATCAAACCTATTTTCAGAAATTGTTGCACACAGGAATTTCAAGGTTTGTTAAAAACATAGATACAAATAACATACATCCTACTAATAACATAAGTAACCAATTTAAATATTACATTGTGGGTCCTATTCTTAAAAATTCCAAACATTTAAAAAAAATTAGGATCATCATTAGTAAGACTGATATTGCTAATAGATTCTCCCTTAATTAAATATTGTGCGGTGAATGTTTGCCAACTATATTTCTTGGACATAATTTTGAGTGATCTCTAAAAATCTCAGAGAGAACAATAAATATTTAAAAATATAGCATCATCTGAGTTGTTAAATATTAAATATCATCAAATTAGGATATATTATACACCCAACTAGTAATTCTTAAGGTTTTTATATTGTTTTTGAATTAAACTATGGAAGATTTTAAAAATTGAAAAGGCAGTATTCTTTTGGTTATTTTGAAAAAGTGAGATTAAGGAATAGAGGAAATGAAATTCTAAAGAAATTTAAAATTATATATGTGTAAATTTTAAATTAGAAGCAAAAAAGCAAAGAATTAAGTGACACAGTGAACTCAGAAATGTGGAGACAATCTTTAAAAATGAAAGATATTACACCCCTTTGGAGGGAGGTCTCCTGCTCCCATGGCAGCTTTGCTTCCCACGCCCAGTTCAGATTGAGACCCAGGTAACAGACAGAGACTTAGCCCAGCTCAGATGGAGACCCAGTAACAGACGGAGACTTTGCCAACAGCAGCTGCCCTATATCAAAATCTAGCCTAGTACCAGGAATGCTCAGGACCTACTCAAGAATGCAAATAATTCTTTCCACTAATATTTACAGGGTAAACTAATATTATTGTTAGAGTATTAAATTTGACAGTAAAATAGTAATCAAGTTTTCAATTTCTATTAAATTGGTTAATAGAAAGCAGTAAACATCCAAGAAAATTTAAGTGTACTGGACAAAAAGCTGTTCCTAAAGTATTAACTAAAATCTCTATTGGTAGTGCATCTCACGGTAAAATTGCTTAACATGAAATGAACCTAAAGCAGTCTTATTTTTGTGCAAAAACTTAAAATATAAAGTTATCTAAACTGCATTACAAAACTTACAAAAGCATCCATTAAAAAAAAAAAAGGAAAGATAATAGGGTAATATCATGTAAGGAAAAATACCTGTAAGTAAATTACATTTAGAAAATTTTTACTGTAGAAAATTAATTTTCATTTGTAATGCTAACAGAAAGACACCCATGAAAATCACACATGGTGTCAAAACAACCCAAAGGAAAATTGTTTGGGCAAAAATAAAAAGGATCCCAAGTCAATTTTATAGAAAAGATTCCTTTATTAACTTTTGGTCAAGAATATGTTTATATATTTTCAGAAAACTACTCCAAGACCATGGGGATTTCTGCAACAGAGAGGAGTTGTCAGGTCTGCTCCAACCATGAAGACAAGAGGAGAAATAGCCCAGAGATGGAAGACGCTAACGATGCCTGGCCACGCTGGCAGTCAGCAGCTGTGCGTTGCTGCAGGTTGCCCAGGACCAAACCAGAGAGGGTCAGACCTACATTGCCACCATCTGTCCATCATCCAGATATCATTGCTGGCATGTACATATAAGGAACTATTTGACATTGAAACTGGGTCTCAGAACTGTTGGACTCTGAAATTGGGACTCAAACATTTTTTGTTATTATATGATTATTTCTAGTCTGTAGTTGCAAGATTTTTCAAAGAAAACAATGGGGAAAAATAGTTATAGAGATAAAGAACCATTGAACAGACTGTCAAACTATAGTGGGAAGGCAAGAGAAGTTGGGAGCAGGGGCTGTAAGAGATCAACCAAAGGACTTGTATGCATGCATATAAACATAACCAATGGATACAAGACATGAGGGGGAGGAGGGTAGGTGAAGGCATATGCGGGGGGGGGGGGGAGTAGGGAATGCTGGGGGAAATCAAGGGGGGAAAAAAGGAGACATATATACTACTATTTGTAATCCTTCAAACAATAAAAAAAATTCAAAAAAATAAAAAATAAAAAAGGATATTAAATAATTCATTACTAATGAATTTTTATAATTTCTAAAAGATTTTCATGCACATAATTAATTTAGTATCTTAGTATCTCCATGAAGCAGATAAACAATCCACTTCATTTGATAGGTATTAAAACCCATGCAAATGAAAGATTAGTGATTAGCCCCAGTTCATAGCAGAGGCTAGAACTATATTTTTAGTTTTGTTTTTAAAGAAATCTTTATTGTTGAAAGTATTACATATCTCTCCTTTCCCCCTAATGCACTCTCTAACACTCTTTCCCCCCTAAACTCTCACCATTCTATCATCTGTGTCCATGGGTTATGCACATACACACATGAGTTCATTGGTTGGTCTCTCCCCCACCCTCCTCCGCCCCCCATCACTCCCTCCTCTGCATTCCCTCTGAGATTTGACAGCCTGATGGATGTTTCCATGTCTCTGGGTCTATTTTTTTGGGGGGGGAGGGGGGCCCAAATTATATCATTTTAATTTTTTTTTAATTTTTTTTTATTTATTAAATTATTATCTGTGTACATATTTTAACATTGCCCCCCCCCCCCCCACATACCCTCCCTCCCCAGTCCATTAGTTGTACTTATATGCATGTATACAAGTCCTTCGGTTGATCTCTTATCTCCACCAGATCTCCCTACTCTCCCTGGTGTAATTTTACAGTCTGCTTGTTGCTTTACTGTCTTTATATCTATCTTTTGGTTTGTCAGTTTATAATGTTTTTTAATGTCCATAAATGAGTGAGGCCATGTGGTATTTCTCTTTTATTGACTGGCTTATTTCACTCAGCATAATGTTCTCTAGTTCTATCCAGGTTGCTGCAAATGATGAGAATTCCTTCTTTTTTATGGCAGCATAGTATTCCATTGTGTAGATGTACCATGGTTTTTTGATCCAATCATCTGCTGATGGGCACCTAGGCTGTTTCCAGATTCTAGCTATTGTAGATTGTGCTGCTATGAACATAGGGGTGCATATATCCTTTCTGATTGGTGTTTTTAGTTTCTTGGGATATATTCCTAGGAGTGGGATTACTGGGTCAAATGGGAGTTCCATTTTCAGTTTTTTGGGGAAACTCCACACTGTTCTCCACAATGGTTGCACCAGTCTGCATTCCCACCAGCAGTGCACGAGGGTTCCTTTTTCTCCGCAACCTCGCCAACACTTGTCGTTTGTTGATTTGTTGATGTTGGCCATTCTGACAGGTGTGAGATGGTACCGCATTGTTGTTTTGATTTGCATCTCTAGGATAATTAGTGACCTTGAGCATGTTTTCATGTGCCTTTTGGCTTTCCTTCTGTCTTCTTTTGAAAATATTCTATTTAGATCCATTGCCCATTTTTTAATTGGATCGTTCATCTTCCTTTTATTTAGTTGTATAAGCTGTTTGTAGATGTTGGAGATTAAACCTTTATCAGTGGTAACATTTGCAAATATGTTCTCCCACACAGTGGGCTTTATTGTTGTTTTGTTGATGGTTTCTTTTGCTGTAAAAAAGTTTTTTATTTTGATATAGTCCCATTTGTTTATTTTCTCTTTAGCTTCCATTGCCCTAGGGGCAGTATCAGTGAAGAAGTTCTTTTGGCATACGTCTGAGATTTTGTTGCCTGTGGATGCTTCTAGTATTTTTATGGTTTTCCGTCTGATGTTTAAGTCCTGTATCCATTTTGAGTTTATTTTTGTGCATGGTGTAAGTTGGTGATCTAGTTTCATTCTTTTGCATGTATCTGACCAATTTTCCCAACACCATTTATTGAAGAGACTGTCTTGATTCCATTGTATATTCGTGCCTCCTTTGTCAAATATTAATTGAGCATAGTGATTTGGATTGATATCTGGGTTCTCCATTGATCTATATGTCTGTTTTTGTGCCAGTACCAGGCTGTTTTGAGAACAGTGGCTTTGTAATACAGTTTGAAGTCTGGTATTGAGATCCCTCCTACTTTACTCTTCTTTCTCAGGATTGCTGTGGCTATTCGGGGTCTTTTATTGTTCCAAATGAACTTTTGGAGAGTTCTTTCTAGGTCAGGAAATATGCCGTTGATATTTTAATAGGGAGTGCATTAAACCTATAGATTGCTTTAGGAAGAATGGACATTTTGATGATGTTGATTCTACCAATCCATGAACATGGTATGTTCTTCCATCTGTTTACATCTTCCTCTATCTCTTTTTTCAGTGTCGTGTAGTTTTCCGTGTATAGGTCCTTTACTTCCTTAGTTAAGTTTATTCCTAGGTATCTTAATTTTTTTGGTGGGCTGGTAAATGGAATTGCTTTTTTAGTCTCTGTTTCTATAAATTCGCTGTTGGTGTATAGAAATGCCATAGATTTCTTGGCGTTAATTTTGTATCCTGCTACATTGCCAAATTCATTTATTAAGTAAATTAGTTTTTTAATGGAGTCTTTTGGTTTTTTTGTATACAATATCATGTCGTCTGCAAATAAGGATAACTTTACTTCTTCTTTTCCAATTTGGATGCCTTTTATTTCCTCCTCTTGTCTGATTGCAATGGCTAGTACTTCCAGTACTATGTCAAACAGGAGTGGTGAGAGTGGGCATCCCTGTCTTGTTCCTGTTCTTAGAGGGAATGGTTTTAGTTTTTGCCCATTGAGTATGATGTTGGCTGTGGGTTTATCATATATAGCTTTTATTATGTTGAGGTATGATCCTTGTACTCCCACCTTGTTGAGAGTTTTTATCAGGAAAGGGTGTTGGATTTTATCAAATGCTTTTTCTGCATCAATTGATATGACTATATGATTTTTATCTTTCAATTTGTTTATGTGATGTATCACGTTTATTGATTTGTGGATATTGTATTAAATAGCAACCTTGCATCCCTGGAATAAATCCTACTTGGTCATGGTGTATGATCTTTGTGATGCTCTGCTGGAGCCGATTTGCTATAATTTTGTTCAGGATTTTGGCATCTATGTTCATGAGGGATATTGGCCTGTAATTCTCTTTCATTGAGTTGTCTTTATCTGGTTTTGGTATTAGGGTGATGCTGGCTTCATAGAAGGAGTTTGGAAGTGTTCCTTCCTCTTGATTTTTTTGGAATAGTCTGAGGAGGATAGGTTTTAGTTCTTCCTTGAATGTTTGGTAAAACTCTCCTGTGAAGCCATCTGGCCCTGGGCTTTTGTTTGCTGGAAGCTTTTTGATGACTGTTTCAATTTCTTCCCAAGTCACTGCTCTATTGAGATTTTTAGATTCTTCCTGATTGAGTTTTGGAAGTTTGTATTTTTCTAGGAATATGTCCATTTCCTCCAGGTTGTTCTGTTTGTTGGAATAGAGTTGTTTGTAGTATTTTGTAACAATCCGTTGTATTTCGGTGGGGTCTGTTGTTATTTCACCTCTTTCATTTCTGATTTTGTTTATTTGGGTCCTCTCTCTTTGTTTCTTGGTTAGCCTGGCTAGAGGTCCAACTATCTTGTTTATTCTTTCAAAGAACCAGCTCTTGGTTTTGTTGATCTTATGTATTGTTTCTTTGGTCTCTATGTCATTTATCTATGCTCTGATTTTTGTTATTTCCTTCCTTCTGCTTACACTGGGCTTTTCTTGTTGCTCTTTTTCTAACTCTTTGAGTTGTAGAGTTAGATCATTTGTTACCATTTTTTCTAGTTTTTTGCAATAGGCTTGTAGGGATATGAACTTCCCTCTCAAAACTGCTTTTGCTGTGTCCCATAGATTTTGGATAGTTGTGTTTTCATTGTCATTTGTTTCCAGGATGTTTTTAATTTCTTCCTTGATTTCTTTGGTAACCCAGTCCTTGTTTACTAGCATGCTGTTTAGTCTCCATGTGTTTGATTTCTTTGGATTTTTTTCATTGTAGTTAATTTCCAGTTTTATGCCACTATGATCTGAGAAGATGCTTGATATGATTTCTATCTTCTTGAATTTGAAGAGACTTTGCCTATGTCCCAAAATGTGGTCTATCTTTGAGAATGTCCCATGTGCGCTTGAGAAGAATGTATATTCTGTGGCTTTGGGGTGGAATGTTCTGAAGATGTCGATTAATTCCATCTGGTCTAGCGAGTCATTTAGGATTGATATTTCTTTGCTGATTTTTTGTTTAGATGATTTGTCAAAGGGTGATAGTGGGGTATTAAAATCTCCTACTATAATTGTATTGCTATTAATCTCTCCCTTAATGTCCTCCAGCAGTTTTTTTTTATATATTGGGGTGCTCCTGTGTTGGGTGCATATATATTTACCAGGGTTATTTCTTCTTGTTGGATTGCTCCCTTTAGTATTATGAAGTGGCTTTCATTATCTCTTGTTATGTCCTTCACTCTGAGATCTAATTTGTCAGATATAAGTATTGCTACCCCAGCTTTTTTTTCATTTCCATTCGCCTGGAAAACCTTTTTCCATCCCTTCACCCTCAGTCTGTGTGCATCTTTCTTTCTGAGGTGGGTTTCTTGTAGACAACAGATATATGGGTCTTGTTTTCTTATCCAATCTGACACCCTATGTCTTTTGATTGGAGCATTTAATCCATTTACATTTAAAGTTATTATTGATGGATACTTATTTGACGCCATTTTTATTCTGTACCCCTGTGTTCCTTCTTTGCTTTCTATTTCTTTAATTTTACAGTAGACCCTTTAGCATTTCTTGCATTGCTGGTTTGGTGGAGATAAATTCCCTTAGTCTGTTTTTGTCTGTGAAGCTCCTGATTTCACCTTCACTTTTGATTGATAGCCTTGCTGGGTATAGTATTCTTGGATTCAGACTCTGGGTCTATTTTTAAAATATATATATATATTATTGATTTTTTACAGAGAGGAAGAGAGAGGGATAGAGAGCTAGAAACATCGATGAGAGAAAAACATCGACCAGCTGCCTCTTACACACCCCCTACCGGGGATGTGCCCGCAACCAAGGTACATGCCTTTGACCGGAATCGAACCCAGGACCTTTCAGTCCATAGACCGACACTCTACCACTGAGTCAAACTGGTTTCGGCTAGGTCTATTTTTGTTCATCAGTTTATGTTGCTCATTAGATTCCACAAATGAGTGAGATCATGTGATATTTATCTTTCTCTGACTGGCTTACTTCACTTAGCATAAAAAGTAGATCCTCGAATTACTTTGGAAATCCATTCCTACATAACGGGATTTTCGCCATAAATCGAACCCACCTACATAAGCACCTACATCACTCATGTGGAGCACATACACAGCAATAATGAAATGAAACAGTAAAAAAAAAAAAAAAAAAAAAAAAAAAAAAAAAAGTTAAAAGAAAGATAACCATTCCTGACCTTTACTTATAAATAATAAAACACTTGTAAATAATAAAGCATATATGTACATACGTCCAAATGATGGAACTTTTTTTTAAAATAATAAACAAATGGGAGATGGCGACGTAACCATGAAACGACGTACATTGAGTCCAACATAACCTGAGGACTGTCTGTGCTCTTTCAGTCCAAAGGCCGATGCTCTATCCACTGAGCCAAACTGGTTTCAGCTAACAATTCTTTTCAGTATATGTGCTGCCGAAGCGAGCACATAACAATTCTTTTTAAATACCAAATTAAATGTTCAGACTGAAAGGATCTCAGAACTAATAATTTTCAATTTTAATAAATATCTTTTTATATTCTCTTAACAGGATGGAAAGAAGCTCTACATTGTAGAATAACACCCATTGGTTTTAAGTTTTCTATCATCTTGTTGCATGAAAGAGGAATGAATCAGAGAGCCTATCACTTGCAACTTTCTGCACGGTGCCACACAGATCTACTAAAGTGTCTCCATGGGACAGACAGAGTATGTGAAGCTAAGAGATGCCGAGAATTATGTTCACACATCAGCAGACTTAAAAGTACCATCAGGGTTTCAGAAGCAAAGCTTTTCAGCCAAGTAGGCCGTGGTGTGACCTCTATTAAATTAATGGGGATTGAAGAAATGAGGTTACTCCCTGGGTGACAAGCTGTTGAATGACAGTAAAAAGTAATTAATCACTCCTACTCCTATTTGTTAAAATAGCTTGCTTCAGTATTTTTTTTTTTTTCAGGTAGTCTTCAAATAGAGGTGTGGCCATCGTGTGTTCATTCCACTGTATTTCACCTTGATATGACCAGGCAGTAATTTGTTTATACTCTGAAGCATGTAGATGACACCCATTACCTTTAGTTGTTATTGTTTTTTTTTTTTTTGTTTTGTTTTTTTTTTTTTTTTACTGGGATACCCCTAAACTCCATCTATCTAATATATAAAACAGATTAGAAATGTGGCAGAAGTGAGATAAATTAATACAATAAATCTTCCTTTCTTCTTGCCCCTGCATTTTAGATTATAAAGGTAGTGATTTTAAAATAAATATAATATTAACAATAGGGTTGTTTTGAGGTAATTATCTGTATGAGAAAATAAATATATTATCACATACAAACTTATCTCTTGTACAATAATTATACTAGCTAGCACTTACTGAGTGCTGATATGTGTTTGGCATTGTGCTAAGCCCTTTATATTGGTATCTTATTTGATATTATCCTTTATAGATGGTATCTTCTTAAATATTATTACTTCCAATTCTCAAATGTGGAAATTGGGTTTAAGAGAGGATACCAACTTATCAGACAGTAATTTCTAGAGCTAAGATTCAAAGCCAGATCTGCTATCTCATCCTCATCCAGATCCAATGTTCTTTAGATAGTATGTTACTCAGCTGGCCATTAATGTTAGTCACAATGAAATCCTGGCATGATCACTGTGAATCCCAAGAGCTATTATTAACACTACTTTCTAACTGATGACCACTATATTTAGACTCATATACTGAGTGGTCTATAGTTATATATATATATATTTCTATCACTGGATCATTGTTAAGGAAAAAATAGAATAGGCAGGAAAAGAGAGAAATAGGCAATATTTACTGAGCAACCAGGTAAGAAACTTTTACGTTCACTAACCACTTCATTTCTACAATCACTCATTTAATACAAAGAATTGACTAATTCAAGAAGCAGGGGAGGCTAGAATATATAGAAATAGAGAACTAAATAGTGCATAGGAATGAGAAAACAAACAGATGGTGGGTGTATTATAGGGGGTACGAGAGTAAATCCTTGTCAAGATCACAGGTGTCCTTGTCTGGGGTACAGTAATGAAGGCCTTGGCTGGTAGCAGTGAGCAACCTGGATGATGACTCAAGCCAGAACTACCAGTTCCCTAGACTGAGAAGTTTCTGCTGGACTCGTTCATCTCCTTTGCTGAACAGCAGTAAAATGAGAATTAATATTGTGAGGGAATTTGATAATAATTGGGAATTTGTGGGACCCTTGGTCTAAATAAATAAATAAATTGCAGATTCCTTTGTTTTTCAGTTGCTATTCATGTTACTTGAATGTTTTTCATAGCCTCATTTTGTTGAAGTGGGGAAAGCTAGGCTGTTTGAGAGGGTATGTTTTCTTTAGAAATGTTGGAGTAACAATACTAAAACATGCTGTTAACAGGCCATATTTTTTTTTAAGAACTTAAAAATGAAAGAAAATAAAAATCCAATAATCCAAAATTCATTGCCTTCTGATACATCACGAGTTCCCTCCCATTCACTTGATTTCTTTTTCAGTTATCATGGACATTAATAGCAATATTAATTATTTTGTAGTAAACTCCTATGGAGCAGTACATAAGTCAGCAATTACCATGAAAACATAGCAAAACAAACTATTCCCAAACTCACTGGCATATACTAATATGCAGTTATTTCTTATCCACATAGCTGCAGGATGTCTAAGGTTAAACAAGCCAGGTTATGTTCAGCTGAAGTTGGGCTCAAGATGATAGTTAACTCCAGCTTTACTAGGACTTGAAATAGTAGCTATCCGAGACATGTTTTTGTTATAGAAAAGGCAGTAGGGTAACAACTGGTCAAACACATTGAAAGCTTTGCTCATTTCAGGTCCATTAACATTCCACCATAGTGGATCCCTTCTGTTTGCTTCTTGAATTTGAGGATCTAGTTATTTCCATAGGTTTAGGAAAATTTCATCCACTATTTGTTTGAATAGACTCTCCGTTACTTTCCCTCTCTCTTCTTCTGGTATACCTAATATTTTGATAATGGTTTATCTGATGGAGTCAGATAGCTCTAATAAAAACACTTTAACTTTTTAAAAAATTGCTCAGGTCTCTTCTTCCCTCTGTGTCATTTCTATCTTTGATGTCATGAATTCTTTCCTCCATCTGGTTGGCTCTGTTTTCTCTTTTCAGCAGCCCACTCTTAATCTCCTTAAATCCGGAGTTGAATGCCTCATCTCCAGGATTTATGTTTGGTTCTTATTTAAAGTTTCCATTTTTTTGGTAAAGTACTTGTTTTGTTCATTAATTTGTTTTGTTCATTAAATTGTTTGTCTGAACTTTCTTGCATCTCATTGAGTATTTTAAGAACTGAAATCTTGACTTTTCTGTCATTTACATAACATATTTCCATGTGTTACAGTTTGTTTTCTGGAGATTTTTCATTTTCTTTCTGGGTTGCCTCATTAATGTGATTATTCATGGTATTTGCAGGGCTCCTTCTCTGTCTAGGCATCTATGTATTATTGGCCCTTTTCTATTGTAGTAACTGTATAAGAAGAGGTCTTTCTACTATTTTCCAGTAGGTGGCACTGAGTCACAATTTTAACTGTGAAATTCCAAAGCTGACTTCCACAGCTAAAGTCAATACAGCTGCCTTGCTTGGGGGTGTGGCTTGTTTTGGCCTCTCAGTAATGGTGCTCTTGGACCTCTAGGGGGCCCTCCCTTCATGGGGGGATCAGTCACAGAGGGAAATAGTGACACCAAAGAGACAGGAGGAAAGTTTTGAGAATCTAAGGGGTGGCAGGGCTCTGTGGCTCTGATCCTTTGTTTGGAACACCAACTGCCTGACTGAACAGCCACAGCAGAACCCAGGCACTGTGTCCTCACCTAGGTATTTCGGCTGGCTCAGCCACAGTTTGAACTACGCACTGCTGAAGGTGTGCCCACTGAGATACTCTGCTCCTCCTAGCGGAAGGAAGCACTAGCTATAGCTGACTTCCTCCCCTCCCTTGGCTGAGCTGGCCAGAAGTTCCTGGCTACAGGGCAGCATCTGTGGCCATCTGACTTCTCCTCCCTTTTCACCTGCCCTGTTTGTTCCCATTTGCCCAACTTTGATGCTTCAATGTGTGGAATTCTCAGGCATGTCTCTATATTGACCAGGGAATCCTTTGTTGAGTTATAGTGGATCAACTTGTATAAATTTTGGGGAGAGACTAAATTGTTATATCAAAAAATTTATCAGATTAAATAAGCTTGTGGATAAGCTTGTGGGGCTATTAAAACTATTGAACATACTAAAATGAATATTGCAAATACCTAAGAGGAATATGGCATTCAATATTTTACAAACTTATTTGACCATAGAATCTTGTTCCTGCAACAAATTCTTTGTAAAAAGGATATCTCGAGGGCCTAGAGTTTTGTGAAATTCAAGTTGGGAAATACTGTCCTAAGGTAAATTCCTTCTTTCTTATTTCTGAGTTCAAATGGGACCTGCATCTGTTTAATACCTCAATTTTGAGGTAAATATTTTTAAAAAGAATATGAGAAGAGAAAGAAGCAAACTTAGCACATCTGACCCCAAGGCTATCTAATTATATTGTTGATATCAGCTTGTATATCTATTTCAATTTATTTGTTACTTGTGTTACTTTGAGTTGGTCAAATCCAGGCATGTCTTACTGTCTTTTAAAATCCCCTTTTTAAACATTTCAGAGCTATTCAATGTGCATATTTAAAGTAAACAAGAAGTTAATGCTTGCAGATGCCAAGAAAATTCTATTTTTAGTCCAAGAAAGAATGGAGTTCTGGAGTCATTTACTCCACACTGTTTCATCAAGTATAAAATTATGGTTAAAAAAAAATTTTTTTTAATTGGCAATACCAATAGATACTTCCTTTCTCAAAATGTATTTTTAAATTAACATTTTGATGTTGTGCTATGGAGAAGAACACCTTTTAAAAAAGAAACACCCATGAGTCTGGGGCAGTTTTAGATTGGTAGAAAATACTTTTTTCACCTAAAATTTTGTAGAATGTTATAAATCTGAAAAAACAATTTAAAACAGCTTTTAACAAACAGACTTTATAGCCATCAGGGATAATAAAAAGTTTGAAGAATATATCACGTGACATAGATGAGAGGAATATATTATCAATATTGTGACTTGTAAAAGTTTGTACTTCAAAATAGGTAAAGGCAAATTGTTCACTCATTTGTCAGGCAAAATATCAGTATGCTTTTTCATAATCCCTCTTTTATCAGCACATTTCAGTGTCCACAGAAGACTACGTGGGGTTGGATGTTCAGGTAGCAGTGATCCCCAAGCCCGTCAACATAGCGGGCAGTGTGTGGTCCTAATTGTAAAAGGCAGCAAGCTCTTCAGGTCCTTTAAAAAGAGTTTCTGAAGAGCTGCTGAATATTTAATTCTGCACTGTTAAATTTATTTCTATGGGGTTTTGGAATTTATATAACACTTCTATGCGTTACCATATTTTCTCTTCACAAAGCTCATAGAGGCAGTTCAGGCAGGCACTCACTCCCATCTTATGGGTAATAAATCTGACACTGAAAGAGAGCTAGTGACCTGTTCAAGGTCACACAATTCATAAGAGCAGAGGTAGAAATGAAAAATAATTCTTCTGATTTCAAATTCAATGCTCTCCCCATATCTTTGTATACTTATTTCTGAAATGTTTCTTCAGAAGGTTTGATTCCAAGTATATTGTTCATATTATAAATTAGACTGAAACTCTCTAATGAGTTTAGTTGAAAAATGTAAAGAAGGCGGAGTGGGAGGTGTTTGTTTGTTTTTACCGTATTTTTCGGACCATAAGACACACTTTTTTCCCCCCAGAAGTGGGGGGAAAAAGTCCCTGTGTCTTATGGTCCAAATATAGCCTACACATATACTTTAAAAAAAAAGTTTTTTTACTTGCCCGGCTCTGTGTGGTCTCTGTGTGCTTGCCCGGCTCTAAAATGGTTCTAAATGCTGCTGTTTACTTTACAGGGTTGATTACATGTGTTTATGACTGTGATGTTGGGTTTTAATGCACATAAAATATTTTAGGACACTATTTGTTTCAGAATCTTTTTTTCTTCATTTCCCTTCTCTAAAAACTGGTGCGTCTTATGGTCCAGTGCGTCTTATGGTCCGAAAAATACGGTAAATATTTTTTTTCTGATTTAAATATTTTAGGAGAAAAGAGGTATAAAATGATCAGATGATCAGAATTCTGGAAAGGGACTTTGAAGCAATATTTCTGGACCTATGCAGAGGAAAATAAGTTTTTATAGTACATTCAAATAATTTCTTTATACAATAAAACTTTGCTTAAAGCACAATCATTGAAGTTTCAATGTAAAGGCAGGCATGCTGTTTCCAAGAACTGGTACTGAGACATAACAGAAAGGAGTATTTTTGCTAGAGAACTAATCAGGATTTTAAGGGACATGAGAACTGGTGATAACTTACTTTGATGGCTCTCTGTTCAAGTGCACAAGAAGGAAAGGATCACTTTCTCTCTCACCAGCTAATTCTTTCACATTACAGTTTCCTAAAGGCCCTGTAAAAATGTTTTTCATTTCTGAAAGAAAGGGTAAGATTCACCCAGACAAACAGAAAGTGAGTTTCTATACTGATATTGCTTAGGAAATACAGGTTTAACATGAAGCTATCACTTCCCATCTCCTGTTTGCCTACTAGTATATGCTGCTAACAGTGGCAGCCCTTAGGAAAAAACGTAGCAAGGTAAAAAAATTCTACCTTGATATTTTAGCTAGTCATTTATGAGGGGAGAAACTCAGGAGGAAATATGATGATTGTAACACTTCCATAGTGAATTACTAGTATACTACAATATAATGTAACTTAAACTTGTCAATATTTCTTACAATAATAATTATCGATTATGCATTGAATATTTTTACATATGCCATGTATTGTGCTAAGCCCTTTACTTGTATTATCATGGGAGATAGGCACTAATGTTATTTTCACTTTATAGGAGTTGGGATTTAGGCTTAGGCAGCTTAAATAACTCTCTCAAGGTCACAAAGCTATAATAAACAGCTAATTTTGCATTCAGATTCACATAACTCAGAAGGCATTCTCTTTACCATTATACTTTTAAATACTCTAGTGGTTCAGTACTGGGTACTACACTACTGGTACTACAGTACTGGCTCCCAGACAGGAAATTGTACACATTCTTCTATAGTAATCAACCCCTTATCAGTTATGGCTATTGGTTCACAGGCTAGTACCTGTACACAAAAGTCAAGGAGCGATTGAAGAAAGACACAGGCCACTCTAGACTGGTAGGTGGCAGGTTTAACAACAAGGAAACTTACATGTGAGGTTATTTGGATGACCACAAAACCTCTGTACCCACCCGCAAGAATCTTAAAAGTTTTAAAGGCTTTAACAGGGTTCAGTCACGTATTCATTTGGTCCAGATGGTTTCAACAACACTTTAATTTATCAGGGTTGCACCCTTGAAATAGTCTTGGCTGTGAGAACAGTGGATACAATGTACATTTCAAGAACAGGGGAGGGCGGGAGGATTTTGATTGCCTGGGTCTAGCTCCCAGGTCAACTGGAGATCATGTCTTCTTGATAACCTCCTCCAACATGAGAAAGTTAAATAATACATATAGAGGGGGAGAAAAAAGTTAAACACATCATGTTTTTAGGCTAGGGAATTCCTTGGATAAAAACATACCAGTTGCTTAAATATATTTGAAAACTGAATCAACTAGAAACATGCATTAATTCTGACATTAGTTGCTGCCATCTCATATTTACTGCGAGCCATACTGAAGTGATTCTGACCATATAAATTATCTCAACACTGAAAATAATATTCAAAATGGCACAGAGGCCTGTTGGCCAGAAAAGAAAGGTGATATCAAGTATCCACTTTAACTCATCAACTTCCTAATTGTCAGATTTGCATATTATCTTAGTCTCTTTTTACTGCCAAGAAGTGATATCAGAACAAGCCAAATGAATGAGAATTGCTTTTCCTTTAATTAGTATTGCAGACCTTCCTTCTGGCTCCCAGCGAGCCCTGATGCCATGTCACTTTTTATAAACACCCAATGCAGATTCTCTCCATTGTCCATCCTTTAGGACTGTCTTCCCCTGTAGTCTATGGTGAGGACGAATAGAGGGAGATGGGTCTGTGGATAAACAGAAGAAAATCTCCTGCCATTGTTTTCCACCTATTATGGTGACATTAATTACAAGAACTAGCAAAAGTTTTCAGTATAAATCCATTTTGTAATTTTGCCTGCATGTGATACCTGAAAGTGCCTATTGTTAATGTCACCCTGAAAATGTTTTAGTTTGTTAAGGAATTTCTCTAGGTGCCCAAATTTATAAAGTTACTGTCTGAAATATGATACTGTCAAAAGATTGACAGTGAGTTGATATAAATAGTTGATATAGTTCAGGTGCAATTCTCTGTATTTCTTGTGAGCTTGACACATCACAAATATCTTATATGCAGTCCTCATTATGACTTGAAATCACTTCTAGGTTCAAGGAGTGCATCATTGACAATGTTATGGTGAGCATAAATAAGGAAAACCATATCCACGATGAGGTTCTCGTTTAAAATAAGCCAAAATATTTTTTAAATTAATGAAATAAAAAAAATATGCAATCCCCTTCCCAAAAATGAAACCCCAGGGCTACTGATAAAATAATATTTTCTTTTATAGAGGGTTACAAAAATTGTATGTGTCTTTTTTTATGCACTAGGCAAAAAAAAAAAAGAAGCAATGATATTATTATACCTTTTCCACGTGAATTTACTGTATCTCCTCTTTATAAGCTTTTAGCTGGCCAACATTTTATTTAATTTTAAATAAAAATATTTCATCACTTAGTACTCAGAGTTAACTAAAATAATTGGTATACACTGATCAGCTACTTAGTACACATTAAAGCTATAACTCTCAATTAAAAACAGCAAAATACAAATTAAAATAACTAATTTTCTTCATTAACATACTACTAGTTAATAAAGGAGACAATTTTCCACTCAGTGCATGAGGTGCAAGATAGTGTCAATTTCCTGGGCAAAATTATTCCTGAATAGTTTTTTACTGGTTCTTAATTTTTTGAAAATGTGAGATTATTAGTGAGGGTATATGTAAAAGAAAACAAGCCTGTGAGGAATAACACTATTTTGGGGTTGCTAGATTTAGAAAAGAAAAATACCCGATACCCAGTTAAATTTGAATTTTACATAAACAATAAATAAATGTTTAGTATAATTATGTCCCATGTACTGTATTACTTATTCTATACCATACCACACCATACCATGCCATTCATATCCTAAGTATCAACAATGTGTTTACCATTGTCCAGTCATGGGATTATTTACAATTTTAACTTTCTTCCTTTTGATTACCACTCAGTGTGTGGAACTGTTCACGACTTGATTTTCTAGAACAGAACACAAAGTGGAAGGAGACAGAACACAAAGTCTTGCAATTTGGCAGTGCCTTAAGGTAAGAGATTCCCTAGGCCCAGACAGGACTCCTTTTACCAGAATGTACTGAAGACCTTTCAGAAGGGAGGAGTCAGAAAACAGGGAAGACATTCTTTAGAAGAGCAAGTGTAGAGGGCCTCCTGGGAAGGCACATGGACATTCTTTAAATTGTCACCTGAGCCGAGGCACTGGCAGAGTCCATGTCCCTGGTTATACTCCCCCCAAGAAGGCGGAGAGTGTTATCCAGTTTCTGACTTACCTTTGTCCAGGTGTCAGTAGGGGTGGGTCTAGATATGTAAATCCAGTAATGCTAGGGCCTACTTAAGAATGTAAATAAGCTCCTTTAACACTATAAAATAAACTTGCTTCGTGGCTCAGGTGCTCGCTGCCTCTCCATCAGAGAGAATGGCGCCCACCTAGCACCCACCTTGATGAATCTATTTCTGCCTCTTGGTCTCTTTCTTTCTTTAATTTCTTAATACCCAGCTTCTCCACTCAGGAACCTGACTGTTTCCTTGTCCGTGATGGAGATGAATGCGGAAAAGAGAGAAACATTCCCCGCAAGCAAGTAGTTAGGGACCAGCCAAAGACAGGAGAGAATCAGAAAGCAGGTAAGCAAACCACAGAGTTAAATAAAGGGTTCTCCTTTGAGGAGAGCAAACCAGGATGGTCCTTCATGTTGAAACTCCAAAATGCTAGAGGAAGCCATCTCAGTGCCCTTTGCCCGTCATTTGTTTATCCTTTCAGAGACCTAGAGCTGTGTGTGTAATGGGGATGGAGAAGAAATGAGGAACTAAGGTGCTGGAAGTAGGTCCAGTGGAGGCACAGGGGTAAACTTCTGTGGAGAATTTTGTTAGTTTACGGAAATAGTATCTTAAGAGGTCTCTTTCATTGTCAACATTATACTTGCTGAGCAAGTTTTAGGCAATTTCTGATCTTGCCTTGGCTTTAAATTTAAGTGACTAGGGCACCACTAGACAAATTCTGAATGAAATTCTTGATTTATGGACTTATAAAATGGTACTGTAGGAAGGATCATAAGCACACGTCTTTAAGTCCTGCCTGCTAGTTCATGGAGGAGAGCTCAGCATAAATATGCTTGATATCCAAAAATAATCACAGGTCCTAAATTGTGGGGGGAGAAGAGACACACCCATAAAAGCATGGAATGAAATATATATATATATATATATATATATATATATATATATATATATATATATTTTTTTTTTTTTTTTTATTTTATCAGAAAACATTCTGTGAGAACAGGTAGCATCCCAGTTCTCAAGGGTTCTATTGTAAAACTTGAGAGAACCAGAGAGCAACCTCAAAACTACTATTTCATAAAGATGTCTTACCTTTCCATTAGTCATTGTTTAATAACAGTCCTTCCTCAAATGTCAAATATCAAAACCTTATCTGGGAATTTATAGTTTAGAAATATGAGTGAGAAAGAGAGAGAGAGAGAGAGAGAGAGAGAGAGAGAGAGAGAGAGAGAGAGAGAGAGAGAGAGAATGAATCTGCAAACACAGTAGCCAGCAGATGCCTGGCAGTGACTGGGAAAACAACTTTAAAATAGACCTGTATTCTGACTCAAATTAAAAATGCCATCTGACCTGTTTATATTCGATTAACTGCTTGTTCCTCATAGCCAGCCAGGCCAGAACTTCCACCACCACTCTCCTCCTTTGCCAAGTTCCTGATTATGTGTTAAGGCTGGAGGGTGTAGGGATTGCTATTTGTCTCCAGCTGATGCAGATTAATAATCGAGACACAGGAACCATTTGGGAGAGTAATGAGCTGCTTCCTGGTCTAAATACCAGCTCCAGGCAATGGTTGACCAAACAAATAAAAAAAATCATAAAGAGGTCAAAACTGGTTTGGCTCAGTGGATAGAGTGTTGGCCTGTGGACTGAAGGGTCCCAGATTCAATTCCGGTCAAGGGCATGTATCTTGGTTGCGGGCATATCCCCAATGGGGGGTGTGCAGGAGGCAGCTGATCCATGCTTCTCTCTCATTGATGTTTCTGACTCTCTATCTCTCTTTCTTCCCCTCTGTAAAAAATCAATAAAATATATATTTAAAAAATCATAAAGAGGGAAATGGAGGCTGCCATTGGATCTTGAAAGAAACAAATTTGAGATAAAAAAGTGCATTTTAGCAAGTAGGTAGTCATTTATGGAACTAATGTCTTCAAGACAAAGACTACCACCAACAATGACAACAAACCAGAATGAGGTAAAAGACTTTGGCTCTGGTCAGATGGCTCAGTTGGTTGGAGCCTTGGCCCATATACTAAAGAGATTGTGTGTTTGATCACTAGTTGGGGCATGTGTGGGAAGCAACTGATGGCATTTTTCTTTCTCACATTGATGTTTCTCTCTCTCTGAAAATAAACTTTAAAGAACTGATAGAGTGTCCTAGCTGGTTTGGCTCAGTGGATAGAATGTCAACCAATGGGCTAAAGGGTCCCAGGTTCAATTCCAGTCTAGGGATAGAACATAACTCTATCTTGGTTGTAGGCTCAATCTTGGTGGCCATGTGTGGGTGACAATAAATAGATGTGTGTGTATCTCTCCCCCTCCTTTCCCCCTCCTTTCCGCTTTTTCTAAAAATCAATGGAAAGCAGGGACTGGTTTGGCTCAGTGGTAGAGCGTAGGTCTGCAGACTGAAAGGTCCCAGGTTCAATTCCTGTTAAAGGGCATGTACCTTGGTTGCAGGCACATCCCCAGTAGGGGGTGTGCAAGAGGCAGCTGATCAATGACTCTCTCTCATCAATGTTTCTAACTCTCTATCCCTTTCTCTTCCTCTCTGTAAAAAATCAATAAAATATATATTTTAAAAAAGTTATTTAAAAAAATAAAAAATAAAAATAAAAATCAATGGAAAAATATCATCATGTGAGGATTAACAACAACAAAAAGTGGTGGAGTAAATGAAAACACTACTAGAAAAAGAAAAAAAGAAATGAACATCTGCCAAAATGAACTGGCTGAAAAGTTAAGACCCAAGTGAAATAGTTGCCTTTTTGTCTTAGGTTAAAGTTTTAGGAATGCAGATGGGTGTAGCAACTGTGGGAAACAGTACTCACTTTCCTCAAAAAGTTAAAAATGAAACTCCCTTTTGACTCAGTAGTCCCAGTTCTAGGAATATATCCCAAGAAAACAGAAACATCAATCACAAAGGATATATGCACCCCTATGTTCATAGCAACACAATTTACAATAGCCAAGATTTGGAAACAGCCTAAGTGCCCATCAGCAGATGAGTGGATTAAAAAACAGTGATAAGTTTACACAAAGGAATATTACACTGAAGTAAAAAGGAAAGAACTCTTATTATTTGCAAAGGCATGGACGGACCTGGAGAGCATTATGCTAAGCAAAATAAGCCAGGTGGAGAAGATAAATATCACATGATCTCACTCATTTGTGGAATATAATGCACAACATAAACTGATGAACAAAAATAAATCCAGAGATAAACAATGAACAGCAGTCCAACTTCAGAGGGAAGGCAGGGGAGGGCCTGAGGTTGGGGGAGCAATAGAACAATCAAGACTTGTTTGTGAGCATATTAACATAACCAATGGACAGGAACACTAGGGTGGTGGGGGCTTGTCCTGGGGGGTGGGAGTAACCGGGGAGGGGTCAATGGGGGGAAAAGAAGACATATGTAATACTTTAAGCAAAAAAGGAAAAGAAAAAGCAGAAAAGAAAAAAAGTTAAAGGCAACACTGCTTGAACTTACCTTTCATGAAAGATGTCAGTATTTAGTTTCATACAAATACCATTTATTATGCTAAGTAGGTTGTTGTTATTAAGAATTAATGAATTTTATCAAATGCATTTCTTTGGCATCTATTAAGATGAGCATATGACTTTTTCATCTTAAGCCTACAAATACAGTGGGTAACATAAGTAGAATATCTATGGCAGAGCCTACTCTGCTAAACCTACTCTGCCAAACCACGATCTACTCTGAAGGCCTTCTACGTAACCTTGTATCAGCTGAGATCTCCCGTGAGGTGTCCCCATAGCACCTTGTACCAGGCCTGCCCCAACATTTGCAGGGCCTGGGGCAAGAATACAAATGAAGGCCTACATTCCATATGTCTAACTATTTTATAAAGCCATAAATCAAGCTAACAAACCATCAAATAAGTTCAATCCTCCTACCTTGACAAATATGTCTTCAAAACCACCTGGAAAACTAGGTCCAAATTAGAATTTCCAGGATCTTTGGAGTTCTGCCCTAGAACAATGACTTTGGAAAGAAGTGGCCCCAGCTCCTTGTTCTCAATCTGGCTACTCCTCTTTCCTCTCCTGCTCTTACCTCCATCCCGAACTGTGAGCAGCTTCTCTAAGGGTGTGGGGACAGCCCAGATGATGCATTCAAACCCTGTTCACAACCTTCCCAAGCACTGAGTTTGTGTGTCCACCAACGGAGGGTGGATCTAGAAAAGTCTGCTCTGGTCCTAGAAGTGAATTTGAACTCTTTGATCAAAGAATTCTGGCATCCCTGCTACCCTGAGGGAGTCTAATGGGGATTATGGGCTCCAAAGAGGAGTACCCAGGTTGCCCCACAAATTCCCATGATCTCTCTCCCTGGTGAGAAGGGGAACAGATAGAGAAGGGCCAGAGTGGAGTCCTTTGCAACCTTAGGCTAGGGGCAAGTAGTCTTTTATTGCCAGAGTCTAAGGGTAGTAGTGTCTTGGACCATCAAATCATAACACATAACAGTTTATTTTCTGTTCTTTATTCCTTATTAGACTTCAGATCCCCTAAGGGCAGAGTGGTTCATTTTTGCATCACCAGTTCCTAGCATAGTACCTAGTATCAATTAGGTATTTATAAATATTTTTGAAATGAAAAAAAAATACTAGGTCATTTTAAAACAAAATTATGTAATTTAAAGTATACCTATGACATTTATAAAAATTGGAATGTTTTAGGGATTGATAAATAATTCTAATTAAAAGTCAAAGTTTTATAGGCTTCAACCCTTTACTAGATATAAAACTAGAAATAAATAGCATATATATGCATAATTCATACATATGGAAACTTAGAAATCCTCTTAAATGCTAATTGAGAGAAGGAAATATGGAAAGATATTTAAAATATCTATATTTTTAATAGTTTAAATATTTTAATATTAAATCTATATGTATATAATGTTCTTAAAACATTTTGTGTAAGAAAAAATCTGGAAACATTTTAAATCAGTGCTAATTGGGAATGGTTAAGATATATCAAGTTGATGGTGTACTATTAAGCCCATGAAATTATAGTAATAAATATTAGTGATAATATGAAAACCATGCACAATATAATTTTAATTGAAAAAATATTATACAAAATGTATACCATATACTTACAATGACTTAAAATTATTTTTATATATGAACAAGATGGGGAAAAACAGAAAAATGGTAACATGAAGAAAGGTGGTAGAATTGTGGTCCAAATTTTTCTTTTTTAAAATATTTTATTGATTTTTTTACAGAGAGGAAGGGAGAGGGATAGAGAGTCAGAAACATCGATGGGAGAGAAACATCAATCAACTGCCTCCTATACCCCTCCGCACTGGGAAGGTGCCTGCAGGCTGGGACCCTTCCGTCCACAGGCCAATGCTCTATCCACTGAGAAAACTGGCCAGGACCAAATTTTTCTTTTAAAAATAGTTTAATGATATGATAACAAAGCTTCTGTCTAAAAATAAAAAATAATTTAATAGTATTAAATAAAACCACTTAATAGTGAGTAGATTTGTATACATGCATGTAAGTACAACCAATGGACACAAAACTCTGGGGAGGGAGGGTATGTATGGAGGGGGGCATTGGTATATGTACAAAAATAATAATTTAATAAAAAAATAGTGAGTAGATTTTTAGTGTCAAAGTATATTTCTTAAAAGCTAATGCCTGCCTTTAATTAGTTTGTTTACTCACGCTCTATACTTCCATGTAGCTTTATTTAGAAAAGTAGGTTAAGTGAATATATATAACTATATACATAAAATATATTTTCATATTTTTTGATGTTTTGAATTTAGACATATTGTATTGAACTTTAAACTTTTCTTTATGAGAATTAAGAACTTCTAGCCTGAAGAAAATATTCATAAATGTTTTAGATACAAGGTGCTATCCTGTAGAAGAGACTTTATTCATTCATTCATTCATTTAAAATATTTCTTAAGAGCCTACTGTGTTTCAGGAGCCTGTGCTGGATGCTGGAGAAGCAGTAAAATGGTCAGGCGAGAGCTGACCCCAGAAGCTACTGTGACATCCTGATGGGAGAGAGTATAACAAGAGGATGGGACATTCAAGAAGGCAGATTTCAGTGAACTCAGAGATGTTTAGGGATGGACAGACTACCTATAATGAAGTGAATTTCTTTTCAGGCTGCACAACCCACTGGAGGGGATGGTATTTTAAAAAGAGATTCACCAGGGAATGCACATATGAATAGACCAGGGACACAGACAGTAGTGTGGTAAAGGTCTGGGAGCGGCCCATGTGGGGTGGAGAGAGTCAATGGGAAAAAAGGGGACATCTGTAATACTTTCAACAATAAAGATAATTTTAAAAATATATTTGAAATAGTAGATGTGTAATGGGACCAGATAACTTTTAAACTTTGAGATTTCCTCTATCTCATGCCCAAATCAGAGATAAGCTTTCCAGAGTAAAAATGAGACTTAAACCAGAATGAGTTTGGACATAAGGGAAGAGCTTACTTTTGGAGCAATAATTCACTTCTGGTTGTGACTAGAAATTAGTTGAAACAGTGAAAGCGGATGTGAAAACACACAACTTGTTACCCCATCTCTCCTCCTCCAGAGACAGGAGGCCACACTGGATGGTTCCTGCACGTTTATCTCGGCTTAGCTACTGAAATGTTATCTGTGGATAGCTGAGGAAATTAGTACCTAAAAGAAGCTTTGGGACAAAACTCCAGAGGAAGCCATGGAGTTAACAGCGGAGATGAAGAGTGTGACCTTGGTGTCAAGGACAGCCACCAGTGAAGACAAGGGTGAAAACCCATTTGTTTCTGCAGGTAGCGAGCCAGTGGAAGGACTGGACAGGGGAGTCTCTGTGGCTTGAGGGGAGCTGAAGAAATGGTGGTGGCCCTGGCCAGTATTGCTAAATGGTTGGAGCATTGGTCTGCCCACCCAAGGGTCTTGGCTTCAATTCGCCATTAAGCTGGGTTGCAGGTTTTTATCCTCAGCCTGCTTGGGCGTGAATGGGAGGCAACCAGTCGATGTATCTCTTTCACATCAATGTTCCCCTCCCTCCTTCCCTCCCTCCTCTCTTCTTCCCTCCCACACTCTCTAAAAATCAATGGAAAAACATATCCTCAGGTGAGGACTAACAAGCAAACAAACAAAACAAACAAACAAACAAACAAAATAGAAATGGTTGTGGCAGTTTGTATTGGGAGTGTGAAAAGCAAGGATGAGGAGCTTTCATGGCCAGGGGTATATACAGTAAGCTTTGTGGAAATGGAGAGTGAGAAAGGCACTAAAGGGAAAATGATGAGCAAAACGGAGGGAAGAGACTGGGCAGCAGGCAGGCAGGAAGATGTGGGGACGTGCCAATAAATTGCAGAAGTGTGGCTCCTCCTGGAGTCAGCAGTGCAGCCCTCTCTGCAGAGCAGGGCCAAAGGCTTGGCTGGAAGACCCAAGCGGAGACTTCTGACCCAAGCAGGTCATAAATTGTGGCTCACACTCCTAGTTTCTCAACTGTGCTATGTACTAAAAAGCCTGCTGTTAACAAGTGCTACAGAATGCTTGCAAAGAACATTCCAGAACAAAAATAAAACGAAAAGGATGAAACCCACATTTAAAAAAACCACCACCTTACACGTAGGAGTCAAGGTTGGTTTCACAGATACGTATCATGCCACCTTGAGATGAGAGACAGAGCAACACATTTTCATTCAAGAAACTGAGGCTTACTAGTAGAGCTCACTGAGATTGGATTCGAGGAGCCAAGATTTAAAACTCCGAGTTTCTGACAGCAATTCCTAAATGCCCCCCCCTGGATTGCTGCAGCATTTACCTGTCAAGGAAAGCTGCTGTAGTTTGTCAAGCTCCTTGGAAATTTGTAAGTGCTTCTTTTGTTAATATATTTAAACTAATAAATTTAACATAGGAGCAATAATTTATTACAGCACAAGGGTATGGCAAAAGTAGGGATAGTGCATTACCACAATTTTTTGAGAACCATGAGTGGGATAACAAATTGAGTGGGAAGATTGTAATTGATAGAGTATAAACACAATCTAGTTGGCTTGTGAGCAACTCTCTTTTATGAATAAAGTCTTCCACCTTTCCCTCAGTCTGACATCATAATGTTGGTCTTAGGAGGATGGGAGGATACTGACAACTCACCTTGTGTATCACCACTAACGGGGAAAAAAGGTGCTCAAACAATATGTCTACAACTCACCATCACTTCTGCATATAGAAGATAGAATATATTTCTTTTTCTTTTTTCTTCTGACTTAGCTCATTTTTACCATTACATACTTTAATATTTTCCTTGTGGCTTTCTTTACCCTTAAAACTAAGAACATCTGTAATCAGTAGCTTTAACTTAGGAGAATGTAAGAAAAAGGGGGTGTAAATCCATTAATAAAAATTCACAAAATGTTGATACTTTTAACATAATCACTTGTTTATATAATCATTTGTTTCTTTAACTTGTTGGGCCATTGCTTGCTTCCAGAATGGGTTTAATTTAATGTGTAGAAATGGATTTGGCTGTCTTCCACTTCTTAGGGAAGGCCCTTCTCAGTCACTGTTTTTGTAGAATGTCACTTCACATCAAGGGGATATTAGCACCTGGCTTTTCCCTTCATAATTACCTGTTTGTATCAGGGTTCTAATTAGAAAATTTGCTAATATTTGTTTCCTCATTATGCACTGAGGTCAAGTTGTCATTTTGCGTTAGTAATTTATTTAATTAGCCCAAAAGTCAACATGTTTTCATATAGAATTCTCTGATAAGACAATAACTAGACAAAGAGTGGGCTCTAGAGAAATATTTAAATACAGTGTATAAATGAATGGAGGCTCAGTGGAACAAGTAAAGAAATGGAGAAAAAAATGGTATTTAAAAAGAGAAAGCCAAATCTTTTAACGTACAACAAACTGATTTTAAAATCATTTTCAAAGAACTAGTCCTACATTTGGGAAACTGCAGACCAGGCTAACTCCATGCAGATGTAGCATCAAGATATTGGAGGGCAATTTTCCAAGGATCTCAAACTTCTTTTGCATGTCTGGCCAACAAGGTAGTCTTTTCAAGGAAGTGTGTATATTGAGCAGCTTTGGAAGAGAGAGGCAGTGTCTCCCTCCGGGATAAAAAGAGAGGCGTGCTTACTGACCATCATAAACAATTCAGGTTTGGTGAGCTGGAGGTTCCTCTCCTACAACACAGTCTATGATACTTGCAGGCATCCATCAGGCTCACCATGGGACTTGGAGACAAGGGAAACTGATGCAAATGTGATGATGCTTATGCTGCTGCTGTGCCCTGAATAATGAAGCCCTTTGTTTCTGACCCAGGAGTCTCATGTCTTCCATTGCCATCCATGACCTCCAGCGGGCTGCCCTGTTAGCTTGCAAGTCAAGTAATGTCGTACTGCCTTCACAGTCCTGAGCCAGTATTCAGAAGGCAGGGATTAGCACATACTCTTTAAAAAAAAAAAATAAATAAAAAATAAAAATATATATATATATATATATATATATATATATATATATATTTAATTTTTTACTGAGAGGAAGGGAGAGGGATAGAGAGTTAGAAACATCGATGAGAGAGAATCAGCGATCAGCTGCCTCTTGTACACCTCTTACTGGGGATGTGCCCGCAACCAAGGCACATGCCCTTGACCGGAATCGAACCTGGGACCTTTTGGTCCGCAGGCCAATGCTCTATCCAATGAGTCAAACCGGTTTTAGCAAGCACATACTTTTGTCTCCATTAGGCAGAGGGTGAGGCAGGCAGAGTAATGGCTTCCCAAAGATGTCTAAATCCTACTCCCTGGAACCTGTGAGGAAGTTATGTAACATGGCAAGGAGGATTAAGGTTGCAGATAGAAACATGGTGGCTAATCAGCTGTCTTTCAAATAAAGATATTATTCTGAACTATAGGCCTGGTGCATGAAAATAGTGCATGGGGGGGTGGGGGTTCCTCAGCCAGCCTGCACCCTCTTAGGGGATGTCTGACTGCTGGTTTAGGCTTGATCCTGGGGATCGGGCCTAGGTAAACCATAATCGGACCTCTCTCTCACAATCCTGGACCACTGGCTCCTAATCACTTACCTGCCTGCCTGCCAGCCTGGTGGTCCCTAACTGCTCCCACTGCTGGACTGGTTGCCCCTAACTTCCCCCCGCTGCAGGCCAGGTCACCCCCAACTGCCGCCTCCCTGCCTGCCTGGTCACTCCTAACTGCGCTTCCCCCTCCCCACCCTAGCCAGCCTGATTACCCCTTACTACCCCCCCTGCCAGCCTGGTTGGCCCAAATGTCCCCCGCCTGCTAGACTAGTTGCCCCCAACTGCCCCTGCTGGCCTAGTTACTGCTCACTGCCCCCGGCCCCCAGCCAGCCTAATCACCCCCAACTGCCCCCCCTGCCAGCCTGGTTGCCCCAACTTCCCCTTTCTGCCAGCCTGGTTGCCCCTAATTGCCCCCCTTGCCAGCCTGGTTGCTCCACACAGCCTGCTGTTTTGTCTTCTCTCACTAACTCCCCTGCCAGCCTGGCTGCAGGCAGCCATCTTGTGAGGAGTGAGGGTTAATTTTCATATTACCTCATTATATAGGATTATTTGAGTGAACTCAATGAAATCCTATGGGTTCTTTGAATGTGGAATAGGGAGGGTAAAGAGATAATGTCACAGTCAAATTTAAAGTTGCTACACCGTGGATTTGTAGATGGAGAAAGGGGCCATGAGCTAAGCAATGCAGGCAGCTTCTGGAAGCTGGAAAAGGCAAGGAAATAGCTTCTCCCCTAGAGCCTCCAGAAGGAATACAGCCCGGCAGACACCTTGATTGTAGTACAGTACAACTCTGAGATCATAAATCATGTTGTTTAAGCCACTAAATCTGTGGTAACTTTTTTTTTTTTTTTTTTTTTAAATATATTTTATTGATTTTGTACAGAGAGGAAGGGAGAGAGATAGAGAGTTAGAAACATCGATGAGAGAGAGTCATCGATCAGCTGCCCCTTGCACACCCCCTACTGGGGATATGCCCGCAACCAAGGCACATGCCCTTGACCGGAATCGAACCTGGGACCCTTCAGTCCCCAAGCCGACGCTCTATCCATTGAGCCAAACCAGTCCCGGCTGTGGTAACTTTTTATAGCAACTACAGCCCAGTACTACAGGACAGAAAAAGTTAAAACATTTCTAACAGGGAAAGTTTTGTTTTTTCCTTATTGCACATCTGATTTACACTTCTCCCTTGGGCCTCATTATAAATATTGTACCTTTCCTAGTAGAGTTCCATGTTCACTCTGAAGTATCTCCCTCTAGTTATTACCTATCATAACACTATACTTTGTGTAGCACTTTCTACAATTGTAATAAAGATCAGGTGGTGTTGTAATTTTTCTTCAGCTATAACATTACATATATATTGGGTTAAGATTGCCAATTATCTTTGTCTATTATCTTTTTTGGTGACAATACATGTTTTATTCCAAGACTATGTTTTTCCTATATTTTTAATTTAAAATGTCTAAATGTCTTTCAAATGGAATTATGTTTGTTAGAAGGCAGTGTTTCCTCTTTTTTTTTCTCCCCTCTTTTAAAGATCCTTTCTTGGTTAATAAAATGTTGGTAACCTATGTTGATCCCCATTTCAAAATATGTACTGGTTCATTTGACAGCATCTAGAGCTGTCAAATGTCATAGCATCTTATCTTTCTTCACTGAAGCACATACCACATTTTATTTCAATTTTTGAGCTTGTATCCTCACAAAGGGAGAGAAAAACTGTTTTGGATTACATTCTCAGATCCTAACACAGTATCTGGCATAGGACAGGCATGTAATAAAAATGTGCTGCATGTCATAAATTAAGAAATAAAAATGTGTATGATGATACCATAAGCATTAATATCACATTCACTATGCAAGCACCCCAAGCTAAAAACCTGCAAAAGTTATGTATTTGAAACAAAAACAGTGCCATTGCTTTTGCATATAGTATGCTCCTAAAATTATATTTATATTCCCAAGTCAGTGACCTCAAAAGATATTGATACTCTTTATACAGGTTCTTATATAGCAAATATCTTTTAGAGCTCAACAGTAATAAAAGACTTACCTTCTCATGAATCAGTATTATTTAAAATTAGCATTGTGATCTGGGTAAATGAATTCCATTTCTCTGCTCAACTTGGCTCCTTGTAAGCACAAAATACCAGGAAGCACAGAACAAGCTTTCTGATTTACTCAATTTCTTCTCCCCCATTTTACTTTCTCGTCCTTTTTCTATTCAATTTCCTTGTTGCCTTGACTTCCTTTGCTCCCATTCTAGCTATGTTTCTTTGTATAGTAAGCTACCACAAGTACTTTCTGAAAAAAGAGAAATTGAAATGCTAACTAGATCAATTACTGTTGTATTGAGGCCCCAATACACAAGTTTTTACAATTGCCAAGCTTTCTTCTAGATTTTGTCTGATTTTCTCACAGTAAGAGAAACATCCAAAAGACATCATGCCATTGTGATATGCATCTGGTAATTATTTAAATAAGTGAATCATAGATGTGTAAAGCCAAATCATTGTTGGGACATTGTATTCTCTATTTAGCACTTTAAAAATGAAAATAATTTTGAGTCAATGGAAACTTATAAGCATACTAGAGGCCTGATGCACGAAGATTTGTACAAGAATGGGTCTTTCTTCCCCTGGCTGCCTTTTTGCTCTGGCCCAGAGCCACCTTTCTGCCTTTCCACTCTGCCCAGAGGTCCAGATTGGCTGAGGTGATGAGGAATGCATGTGTTGTCACATGGCGATGATGCAAGCATCCTACCTGGCCCCCAGCAGTTTAGTGCCTATGTATGCAAATTAACCTGCCATCTTTGTTGGGTTAATTTGTATACTCCTGTTGGGTGTTGCAAAGGTATGATCAATTTGCATCTTACTGTTTTATTAGTGTTGATTAGTGTAGATAGTTGAGACTCTCCAGTAAATGACCATAAAAAACAATATATTTCCAAGCAGGTATATGTTAAAATGTACAAGGACACACTTCCCTATGAAACAATACTAAAAAATTAGAAGTAGGCCTAGTCAAAAGACATTTGAAAGGGATTTGAATGAATCTATATCTTTATCTCCAATTACTTGTGAAGAATACAAATAAGAACACATTAGATTTTAAAATAATACAAACAGAATGAGGCTTTATGGGAGGAGGGTTTTTTTAAAAAAATATATATATATATATCAAACCCCTGTTTCTGTAAGGTAGAGACTAGAAGGATAGAATAAGTTTTTTCTAAAAGTTTGTGATGGCAAGGTCATAAGGTGAGTCATGGGTCTTTGTAGTAGCTTCAGACGGTTTCATTTTATTTTTTTAAATTAATTAATTTAATTTTTAAAAATTCTTGTTAAAAGTATGTTTTTTTAAAAATTTTTATAGAGGGAGGAGGGGAGAAGGAAACATCAATGTGAGAGAGAAACATCCATTGGCTGCTTCCTGCACTCCCCTTACTGGGGATTGCCACAACCCGGACATGTGCCCTGTCTTTTGGTGTTTTGGTGCACGGGATGAGTAGCAAACAACTGAGCCACACCACACACCAGCCAGGGCTGTCTTTCTAAACTTATTGAGCTCATATTCAAACATTGGTTGTAGGCATCTATTCAGATTAGTGTGTGCCCTTTTTATGATTGTTCAGTGATTTGGCTATGCTGATTATAAAATATTTTGACTATCACTCAATGTTCTCTGTAAGATTTTATTTGAAAAAGGGCTCCACTGGTAAGTAGGCTGTATGCATAGTGGTTATAGTTACTATGTGTTTGGAATTACATAAGCCTGAGTTCAAGCTCTAACTCTACTGCTTACTGGTAGGGTGATCCTAAGCAAATGACTTGACTTTCCAGAGCCATAGTTTCCATTTATGCAAAAGGGGTTAATAATAGTCCTACTTATTTAGGTGGTTGTGAGAATTAGAGGAGGTGCAGTAAGAAAATCGCTAGCACACACTTAATGGCATAATAAATGTTGACTGAAGTACACAAGCAACAAAGCAAACCAGAGTTAAGAGCAAGTTTCCAAGTATTTAAATGAAAGTGATCTCAGAAAAAATGATAGAAAATTTTTTTTTTGCTGTGTATAAAAGTGATTGGAGATTAACAATGAATAAAAAGAATTATAAAATCTACCTATGTATTTGTAATCTATTAATAAATTTTAGAATAAAAATACACAATACAATAAATTAATTTGGCAATGTAGCAGGATATAAAATTAACACCCAGAAATCTATGGCATTTTTATATACCAATAATGAACTCATAGAAAGAGGAACTAAAAAAAAAATCCCATTTACCATTGCAAAAAAAAAAAAAAAAAAAAAAGAAGATACCTAGGAATAAACTTAACTAGGAGGAAAAAAGACCTGTACTTGGAAAACTACAGGACATTGAAAAAAAGAGATAGAGATAGAGGAAGACATAAACAAATGGAAGAATATACCATGTTCATGGGTTGGTAGAATCAACATCATTAAAATGTCCATACTACCCAAAGCAATTTATAGATCCAATGCAATACCCATTAAAATACCAATGGCATATTTCACAGACCTAGAACAAACTTTCCAAAAATTCACATGAAATTAAAAAAGACCTTGAATAGCCACAGCAATGCTGAGAAAGAAGAACAAAGTTGGAAGGATCACAATACCAGATATCAAATTATATTACAAAGCCACATGCTCAAAACTGCCTGGTACTGACAGACATATAGATCAATAGAACAGAACAGAGAACACAGACATCGACTGAAGCCATTATGCTCAATTAATATTTGACAAAGGAGGCAAGAGCATACAATGGACTCAAGACAGTCTTTTCAATAAACGGTGCTGGGAAAATTGACAGATATATATTAAAAGAAAGAAAGAAAGAAAGAAAGAAAGAAAGAAAGAAAGAAAGAAAGAAAGAAAGAAAGAAAGAAAGAAAGAAAGAAAGAAAGAAAGAAAGGAAGGAAGGAAGGAAGGAAGGAAGGAGGGAGGGAGGGAGGGAGGGAGGGAGGGAGGGAGGGAGGGAGGGAGGGAGGGAGGGAGGGAAGGAAGGAAGGAAGGAAGGAAGGAAGGAAGGAAGGAAGGAAGGAAGGAAGGAAGGAAGGAACTAGAATACTAACTTACACCACACACAAAAATAAACTCAAAATGGATAAAGGACTTAAACGTAAGATGGGAAACCATAAAAATCTTAGAAGAATCCATAGGCAGCAAAATATCAGACATATATCCTAGCAATATCTTTACTGATACAGTTCCTAGGACAATGGAAACTAAGGAGAAAATAAACAAATGGGACTACATCAAATCAAAATCTCTGCACAGCAAAATAAATCATCAACAAAACAAGAAAGCCCACTGCATGAGAGAACATATTTGCCAATGTTATCTCCAATAGAGATTTATTCTCCAAATTTACAGGGAACTCATAAAACTTAACAAAAGGAAGATAAACAACACAATAAAAAAAAATGGGCAAGGGACCTAAATAGACACTTGTCGAAAGAGGACACAAGAAGGCCAAGAGACATATGAAAACATGCTCAAAGTCACTAATCATCCCTAGGGATGCAAATCAAAATGACAATGAGATGCCATCTCACACCTGTCAGAATGGCTATCATCAACAAATCAACAAATGGTAAGTGCTGGGGTGAGAATGCAGACTGGAGCAGCCACTGTGGAAAACAGTGTGGTTTTTGCTCAAAAAATTAAAAATGGAACACCCATTTGACCCAATGATTCCACTTCTAGGACTATATCCTGAGAAATCAGAAACACCAGTCAGAAAGGATATATGCACCCCTGTGTTCATAGCAACACAATGTACAATAGCTAAGATTTGGAAACAGCCTAAGTATCCATCAGCAGATGAGTGGGTTAAAAAACAGCGGTACATTTACACAATGGAATACTATACTGCTGTAATAAGGAACTCACCATTTGCAGCAGCATGGATGGATCTGGAGAGCATTATGCTAAGCAAAATAAACCAGTCAGAGAAAGATAAATATCACATGATCTCACTCATTTGTGGAACGTGGAATATAATAAACAACATACACTGATGAGCAAAAATAGATTTAGATACAGAGAAATACCAGAGAGTCCTACCTCAGAGGAAAGGCAGGGGAGTGTGTGTGTGGGGTAAGAGATCAACCAAAGGACTTACATGCAAGCATATTTGCATAACCAATGGACACAGACACGGAGCCAGTGGGGGCTTGTCCTGGAGGGTGGGAGTGACCAGGGAGGGGCTGATGGGGGGGGCGGCGGGAATGAGGCTTATGTAATATCTTAAACAATAAAGAATTTAAATTAAAAAAAATAATGGAACACAAACAAACAACCCCCCTTAAATACACACACACACACACACACACATACACAGACACACACACACATACACACAGTATTACTTGGAGGCAACTGATACTCTAAGTTCAGCACTGATCTCTGATGTCATGGGAGAAAAATAGCATTTCTCTCAAATCACTGCCACTCATTAGAGAGAATTCCAAGTTAGGTATCATGGGTGACTTAGCCCTTATTGACAATCTCTATATTTCTTGTTCTACAGTAAATATGTAGTAGGATAGAGCAAATAATTTTCTGACTTTAAAGTAATGGTTCATACCAGACACAATTAAAATGTAGAACTTTCAACAAAAGTTCACGAGGAAAAATTCACCCAGAGTTAACATAACTGTGCTACCATATGCTACCTATAAAACACATCATTAGAGGAACAGTCTGGTGAAATCTACCTTTAGCTAGCTATTAACCTCTACCATATTTTCCCTCTCAGGATTTCTAGGAGAAATGACAATGCTGGACTTGGCACATTAGAAGCACCACCAAAATCTAAAATGTCACAATCTCAAATAATAATTCCTAAATTACCAAAGATTTTACAGTCTCAGAATGTGTGAGAAATAATGCTCTTGTACAAGAATTTTACTGCTAATAAAGGTTTTTCTGATTTTTATAGATTAGGGATTTTTTCCCTCTAAATGTTATTGCTTAACTACTATCCCATTTTTTAAAAATATAAGCATGCACTTCACTTTACAGACATTTACCGCATAATGTAAGGGATGGCTGCCCAGGTCATCCTGGCACCACTAAAGAATGGTAATTGGGTTCTAATACAAGTTTACAACCCAACACAAATTAAAAGGAAAAGTTTTCTTTTACTCTGCAGAAATTTACCGGAATTATATAGAAAAAAAATGTATTTGTCCCAAAGGAACTTTTCAAACATGTTTTGAATTTAAAACCACTGTATTCCTAATGAAAACACCAACAACTCATTAGGAACTTGGGGTGAAATAAAATACATGGAAATATACAGAAAAAGTAAATGTTAATGGCTCTTAAAATATAGGAAAAAATGCTCAACTTACTCAATAATAAGAGAAATGAAAATCTGTCTTATGCTCTCATTTTTTTAATGTATTATCTTGGAAAGGATAAACAACTCTGATAATACACTGTTTTGGTGAGAGTGAAAGAAACACTGGGTTGGTAGCTTGGTAATATCTATTAAAGTTTGAAACGTGTAAAACTCTTAGAATTCGATTTAAGGAAAGGCCTGCATTCTTGCAAAATGACACATAAACAAGGTATTAATTACAGTACAATTCCTAAGAAGAAAATACTGGAAAAAAATACCCCTAAATGTTCAAAGGAGAATATATCTTTAATATAGTGGAATATTATGCAATTAAAAAAAAAACAGGAGAAATATGATAAACACTGCTAGAGAATAACCCTTAAGACGTATTTTGATGTAAAAAAAATCAAGTTACAGAAAGAATATTATATACTAACATATTGCTTGTATTTATCAACTTTAAGATAAGCAATGGTTGCTCATTTACAAGGAAACCAGGTGGCTCAGGATTAGGGTGGAAAGGAGACCTGACTGCATTCGATATTTTACCTCTTGAATTTTGAACTGTGTGAACATATGACCTATACAAAACTAAGCGATACATTTAAAATGTGTAAAACAAAAGCAGTGAGTGGCACGGAACAGCTCCCACTTGTGATAGTCAACGCTGTGCGTGGGTGAGCTGACAAGTGAGCTGAGGATTCCACTGTGCGTGTCACTGTCGTCAGGGCGCTCTTAAGTAGAGGTCAAACACCCATCACAGCCACCTACACCTCCCTCTAGCTTCAGCTCAGTCTCTTGGCATTCGTTTTCCTTTCTTCAGATTCCTCCCTTGACAGCCTAAATTAACAAGTGGCGGTGGCAGCAACTGTGTGATGCCTTAAATGGACATCCCCATGCGGAAGCTCTTGTTCTCTGGTCGCCCCGCCCCCTCGGAGAACTCTGCCTAAATCCATCACTTAGCAGTTGGGGCCTGCGTTAGAATGCAGCCTCAGTGTTCATGACACGACGGTGGAGGGAGATGTACAATAACTCAGTCTTAAAGTATCTGTGAAAAAAAACTCTCCGTGGGAGCCAGAAATGCTGAGCAGGCCCCGGAGTGCCAGCGCTAGCTTCCTGTGCTCTGCGATGACATATGTTCCCAGCGTTGGAGAGCATAATATTTTACTTGCTTCTTTTGCTTGAGTGGCTATTTGATTGCTGTTCCCATAACCCTTACAAATGGCAGGACATTCCTTTTATTCCTAATTTGAGATTAGTATCAGGATTGGGCTACTTTAAACTATCTCCAGCATCTTAATTTGGGTCTGCTGCTGAGTGAGCTCTTAGTGATAAAATGATTAAAATAAAAACAAAAGAATTAATTGGCATGGAGTGACTGGCTTTTGACATTTACGCTTTATTAGGGCTCTGGCAAGTGAGGATAATTATTATTTCTTTAATTTTCATTTTTTTTACCATTTCGCTTGATATATAAAAATGCTTATTTATTGTGCTTAAAACTTTGCATGGCAACAAATAATTATCACCCTTATCTAAAAGCTGGCTCTGCGAATCACCCCAAATAGAGTGTCCCAAAGGCACAGAGAACACACATACACAGGGTGGTAACAAAGCCACTGAGAATTATTATTTATCAATATTTTAAATTAATTTTTAAACACTCAAAGTAAATTAGGCTGATGTTTCTTTCATTAAAAAGATGTGATTACCACTACATGTATTGATATGTTTCCTCCTGGCTAGTCATAAACAATTACTCAGTAATATTTCAAATATTAAAAACAAGAGGAAAATCCAATAAATATAAATGAACATGCCAAAATATACAAACAACCTCACTGACTAACTTTAGAGGTGTATTCTAAAATCAATTTATCATTGTACCAGTTTACTTAATTGTAACAACCTGTGCTGGGTTTTTGATTAGTCCTGTACATACACAGGAAAAAAGGGTGCAGTGACAAAAAAAAAATTTTTTTTTTGCTGCGTATGGAAATCTCTTTCATCTTTTCCCCCTTCAGACCAAGGCTTGCTGAGCTTTCCAAGAAGCCAGAGCACAGGCGGATGACATATGACCTTGACCTGGGCTAGACTACGGACCTGTCAGGATGGAGGAGAGGGATAAGTGATAGTTGCCACTCCAAGCATGTTTCTACCCTTCTTTGAACAAGACATTCCCAAAATGTCATTGCTATTGTGCTCTGTGGTTTCCCCTCTGAAATCTGCCCTCTACAGCTTCCACTATACATGATCCCCCCCCACTGTAAACCGATCACCACATTTAGTTAATCAAGAAGTTGAATATTCTCTCCACATTCTTCAATTCTAGCTCACTCTCCAAGAAGCCCAGGTTCCTTATAGCCTCTGTCACACGGAGGTTTTTGTCCTTCCTGTCCCTTAGCACGTTATTGCAGAACACTGTGTCAGCTAGCTATTCCACCTTAACTGTGTCATTTACTAGACCTCTGAGATTTCCCCACATTCACTAAACGTTGACACCTAGACAATGGTCTTCTTTGCTCTTTGCCCCAGGATTGTCCTGAGTGACTTCAGTTATCCACCCGAGGACTCCGCAGTCATCCACTAGTATTGTGGCCTCTCACTTTTTTTAAAAAAAAAAACACCCTGTAATTCATCAATTTCTTCTGATTTAGCGAGCACATCCCATAGAACTTAACATCTCAAATCTTATACTCCAATACTACTTCTTGACCAAACCTAGCTTTTCAGCTCATTCACTTCCTTATACCCAGTCTAATAAACTTTAGTCCCTGAAGCACCATGTCCTCTCAGTCTGATGGCTCTCTTCTGTCCTTTTCTACCCAGCCCAGACCCACATTCCACTATTATAACCACTCTTTCTACATTAAAGACAGTGTAAAATGTGTCCTAAAATATATATACACACTTTAAGTATAAAGGCAGTGTTTATAAAAATACATTTCATTTTAACTTAACAGCTATCAAAGTGTCTATACATTTTTTGGGGATACCCTGTAGTTTTGCTCTCTTATCCTTCTCATTAAAACCTCAAGTTGAGTCATTCAAAACTTTTGGATTCTCAGAGAGACATTGTGGAAAATCATATAACGTTGCAGCTTGTTACTGTCATGGATTCCTGGTCCCTCTCCTTAGAGAGGTCTCAAATGCTCCGCCTTAATCCAATTTAGTCCTTGTCTTATGTGCCTCTGTTGTCTGTCTAGTCTTTGGTTTCAAGTCTCAAATTCCTAAATTGCTTCCAACTCAATTAAAAATTCTACGCTAAGGATGCTCTCAACTTACCCTCTACCCATAAAACGTCACCCTGTCTTGATTTGCATCTCTCAGATAATTAGTGACTTTGAGCATGTTTTCATATGTCTCTTGGCCTTTCCTCTGTCTTCTTTCAAAAATATCTATTTAGGTGCGTTGTCCATTTTTTTGATTGGGTTGTTTATCTTCCCTTTGTTAAGTTGTATGAGCTCCTTGTAAATATTGGAGATTAAACCTTATCGGTGATAACAATGACAAATATGTTCTCTCATGTAGTGGGCTTTTGTTGTTTTGTTGATGAGTTCTTTTGCTGTGCAAAAGCTTTTTTTTTTTTTTTTTTTTTTTTTTTTTTTTTTTTTTTTACGTAGTACCATTTGTTTAGTTTTCTTTTTATCATTTTCTTTAGTTTCCATTGCCATAGGAGGGGTATCAGTGAAGAAGTTGCTTTGGTATATGTCTGAGATTTTGCTGCCTGTGAATTCCTCTCAAAACGACAATGCAGTACCATCTCACACCTGTCAGAATGACTATCATCAACAAACCAACAAACGACAAGTGCTGGTGAGGATGCAGAGAAAAAAGGAACCCTCGTGCACTGCTTGCTGGTGGGAATGCAGACTGGTGCAGCCCCTGTGGAGAACAGTATGGAGTTTCCTCAAAAAACTAAAATGGAACTCCCATTTGATCAGTGATCCCACTTCTAAGAATATATCCTCCCAAAAAACTAGAAACACCAGTCAGAAAAGGATATATGCACCTCTATGTTCATAGCGGCACAATTCACGATAGCCAAAATTTTTTAACTTAAACTTCTTCTAACGCCATTTCTTCAAAATAGACTCACCCAGGGCCGTGGTATTTTGTGGACGAGCCATGCTCAAGGGGCCAAAGAGCCACATGTGGCTGGCGAGCCGCAGTTTGCTGACCATGACCCTAGGTGAGTTTAACTATGTCAGGAATCTATGAATTTCATAAAATGTAATTATTTCATTTGTACAGTGATACAAATTATAGTATATAGTCTTATTTCTTGAAAATTCTTCTTCTCACCCCTCTTCCACACTTGACCTCTATGGGCAACTCGGTTCTCCTTGAGATAGTCAGTGCCTGCCTTGTGACCTTCAGTTGCTCCTCTTTTCCACTCTTCCCTGACTTTTGATTCTCCCACATCCAGTCCCACAACTCCCCCCCACACACACACCCCCCATATTATGGGTGCTGAGCACACATAAGAATTGTTGCCTCTTTTCTTTCTTTCCTTTTTTTCTGTGTCAATCAATGACTGCTCCTGTGCAGGACAGGGAGAGGGCTCAATGGGAGTCAGGTGAGTCAGATCCCAGTCATTTGGATAGAAAGCTTCAATAGTAACAAGGGCCCATCAAACTGAGGAATCGTCTTAGGCATTCTTCCCATTTCTCATCTCTTTTTAATAATATTCATCCTAAAAAATATTGTTAAATAAATTTTTTTAAACAAAAAATCAGCTCTCCTTTGTATATCTTAAAAATCTTTTAGATTCCACGGGGTCAGGATGATGGTCACTGGAGTTAATGAAATTACTGTGGAATATGTAAGAAGTCCTTTTCAATGTCCACTTAAAGAACACATTTCAGAAAAAAACATTTTGAGATATAAATGATAACAACACACTAAATTAAAAAAGAAAAAATCCGTAACCTGAAAATCCAAATGAAGTCCTGGAACACGGGCAGTAACCCAATTCCTTGTTTCTAATCTCTGACTCCTTGAGGGCAGGGACCGGGTTTTATTTATATCTGGATCCGCTGCATTCAGCTCTCTATCAGGCTGAAACAGCTGGTAAATGGTAGTGGTATCAATACACTTTTTTCTTATAATGGTAAATCCTGTTTTTCTAGAGATTTGTTTTACCTAGTATTTGATTATAGAAATATATCTAATTTCAATATTTCATTTTTTGAGGTTACGAGAGACGTCCACTTTGTATTTTTCTGTTATGTAAGTTTGCCAGCATTAAAGAGACCAACTTTATCATTAAAAAGCTCACTAGTTATGGTGTCCTTGGATAGAATTAATATGGCAAAATCAAGTTAAAATCTGAAATGTTTAATCCTCAACATACCAAGCCCAACAATCAGTTTGTACCTGACAACTAAGACAAAATGAACTATTTTTAGCATAACAATTTGTGCATTAAAATCTTATATATTTTTTTTATCAAAAGTCCCTCATAGTTCAAAATAGTGCTTAATTTAGATAATTGATAGAGTAGAAAGCAATTAATTACTTTGACTCTTTGTTCTGATTGAATTTCAAGTATCATTAAAAGAAAATGATACATTTTTTAATATCAACCAAAGGGGAAAATGGGTATGGATTAAAACAATGATGATAAACAATGAATTGGGGAAAATCATTGGGAGTGCTAAAGTTTATTTTAAATAATACTGTACAGAGAAATGGGATGCTTAAGAGGTACAATGACAATTTACACACAAATTTAAAGTTCATCTTGCTTTTCAACAAGCAATCCTTGCTGTTGGGCATTATCATTATCATTCCTACTTAAATGGAGTTCTGAGGGGTTAAGAAAGTTGTTGGAAGTCGAAGCCACATGAAACACAGATAATCTAATGCAAAATTTGGTGCTCTGTCAAACAGAGTGCTGGGTCCCTGTGGCCCCCCCGGGGCTGAGTGAGCTAAGTAAAATGTGGAAGTATTTACTGCTAACTTGCTAGAGGGGCCATGATAGGCATCTTCAAACCTACCAGTGAAGTGACACAAATCTTTTCTACTCAAAGTCATCCCTGGCTGAAACCGGTTTGGCTCAGCAGTAGAGCATTGGTCTGCGGACTGAAAGGTCCCAGGTTCAATTCCGGTCAAGGGCATGTACATTGGTTGCGGGCACATCCCCAGTAGGGGGTGTGCAAGAGGCAGCTGGTAGATGTTTCTCTCTCATCGATGTTTCTAGCTCTCTATCTCTCTCCCTTCCTCTCTGTAAAAAAATCAATAAAATATATTAAAAAAAAAAAAGTCATCCCTGGACTAGTAGCATGGGCATATTTTGGGAGATTATTTGGAATGGGGTATCTGATTTCCCATCATAGACTTAACCTATCAGAATCTGCATATTTAACAATATTCCTATGCAGTTATTACACACGTTAACGTATGAAAAGCAATAGTGTAAGAATTCTAAATGTGAATGAGCACCTCAATTTAGTCTCAGCCTTGCCACAAACTAGCTGTGGCACTTTAAGTTGTATTCAAGGTGATGAATAGCAAGAACCTACAGCCAAAAATACTCTACCCAGCAAAGCTATCACTCAGAATCGAAGGCCAGATAAAGAGCTTCACAAATAAAAAAAAGCTAAAGGAGTTCATCACTGCCAAACCAAAATTATATGAATTGCTGAAGGGGGTTCTTTAGGAAGAGGAAGAAAACAAAGATAAAAATTATGAACAACAAATACATAACTATCAACAAGTGAATCTAAAAACGAAGGGAATTAAAAAACCTGATGAATAATATTAGCTGGTGAATATAATAGAATCAGAGGTATGGAAGGGGAGTGAACTGACAATTCCTGGGGAAAAGAGGAGTGGGGGGTGCGGGAAGAGACTGAACATAAACTGTGCACCTATGGATGAGGACAACAGGGGGTGGTGAAAGGGCAGAGGGTGGGGTGGGAACCTGGTGGAGGGGAGCAATGGAGGGGGAAAAATGAGGAACATTTGTAATAATATGAATAATAAAAATTTATTTAAAAAATTAAAAAATAATAAAATAAAAACAGACATTTTAGAGCATCAGTTTCTTTTTCTGTAAAAGGGGGGGGGAGGGGGAATATCTGTCTTTGAGGGTCACTCTGAATCTTATCTGAATAAAAGGGCCCGGACCCCAGCATGAGTTAAGAAGTGCATACTTGAATCCACATGCAAAGCCACAGATGTGTAAACAGACAGCTCAGGCACTCAGAAAATTTGGTGAGCTCTTGATTTCTTGATCATGTTGCACTAGGAACTACCTGTGTTAGAATCCATTTAAATTAAGCTTTCTGGGATGTCCACATTTTCATGCCCTAGAGATTTGCTACAGAATTATTCTCAGCAGAGCAATTAGAGGTGAGGCTGCCCCATAATGAGATATCTTTGCTACTTCATTAAATAAGCCCCCTTGGATGGGCTCCAAAATGGACCTGCCTCATACCAAATTCCATTACCCTGGGAAGTAATCTCATAAGAAGGCTCTGTGCAGGTTCACTCGTCCTGGATACCTAACGTTTACCATAAAGGGAATGTGTTCTAGAACAGTGATTCCCACAAGCTGGTTCTCAGACTGATGCCTTACTGATCTCCAAGGGGAAATAAAAAGTAAAGACAATTTAGTCAACTTTTCATCAAATTAAAATGTAATCTACTTTTTAAAATCCTTCTTTTGGAGAATATGCTCTATTTTCTTTTTACTTCATTGGTCTTAAATTACTCCATATTTTTATTATGAAATAATGGCATTAATAGATGGTAACTTTTGTAATATTCCTACAAATACAACAGCAGTCCTCCTCCATAACTTAAAAAAAAAAAAAGTATGGGTCCTTGAAATTCCAAAATTCTAAACCATTGTTATAGGAAACACTGCCTAAGAGGGCATTATTTCCTTAGAAATTAGTGAGAGGCGTAGAGCATTTTAAATGAGGGACCCAGCTGCAAAGTTTTAATTAGAGGGCAAATCTGTTCCATGTTGGCATATTATAGAGTGCCATGCTCCTCAAACTGCAGTGTGCACAGGGACCACATGGGATCTTGTTATAATACAGATACTGATTCTGCAGGTAGGGCCCAGTCCAAAATTCTGTTTTTCCAACAAAGTCACACTTAGAGTGGCACAGGCATAGTGGTTCAGCTGGTGAGCCCTGCTCCACATCACCCTGATTGGCTCCTGGCTCTACTGATTCTAGCTGTTGATTCTTGAGAAAGTTCCTTAACCTGTCTCTTCCTTAGTTTTCTCATTAGTAACACAAGAATAATAATCATCCCATTTCATAAGCTTGTTGTGAGAATAAAATCTCTCTATATAGAAGCCTAAGTGATCGTTTGACCAGTAGCTGTGATGTGCACTGACCATCAGGGGGCAGATGCTCAACACACAGGTATGGAAACATGGAACAGACAAATGAATCTCAGAGGGAAGGGGGCAAGGGGTTGGGCGGGAAGAGATTAACCAAATGTTTTATATGCATATTAGAGGCCCAGTACACGGATTTGTGCACTGGTGGGGTCCCTCAGCCTGGCCTGCGGGCATCAGGCCAAAACTGTAGTCTGACATCCCCCAAGGGGTCCCAAATTGTCAGAGGGTGCAGCCAGGCTGAGGGACCCCAACAGTGCATGCATCCATGCATCGGGCCCCTAGTGGAATAAGAAATGTAAACATTCCCAGAATGTAAAATATAGTGACATCTGACCTGTATAAAGAGCTCCATAAATGTGAGTTATTACTCTAACTTCACAGATCAGTGACTGAAGCACCAAAATATTATTTTAAAAGATTAATTCTTTAAGCCAACGGGTTCCTATGTGATGAAATGAAAATTGAAAGTTCCATTTGGTGAGGGACAAGCTGGCTCAAAGGGATTGTTTGAAGCTGTGGATTTTGAAGGGTGTGGATATTAGTAGCTCTAATTCTAATTCAAAAGGTGGAAGCCTCTTAATTACTAAGATCCTATGAGTAAGATTGAAATGATGATATTGTTTAGGTTACACATCACAAACTTAGAAGAACCTTTTATAATGAGTGTTTTTTCCTGTAAGAGACAAGAAAAACCTGATTAGTACATCCTCACAGCTTCAAGCTTTCTTATAAGTCTTTATTAATAACTAGAGGCCCAGCGCGCATGCTCGCTTCCTCTTCTAGTAGCTCACACTTTGCTCTGCCCAATGCTGCTGATCATTTGGTGGTGGCGGCATGACAACCACAGGCCTTTTATGATATAGATATTTTTTCTTTCTATGAAAGAGAAGTTAGATTGTTTATTAATTATTTTTTCCCCTACTTTTTAACTAACATCTAAGCAATATATTGAAAGTAGTGTGTATTGCCTATGACACAAATACAACCACACGGGGCCAGTGTCATATATATATTTCCTTATAGAAAGCCCCCTACTATTTTTATAGTGGGTGAATTTATATACTTATCCTCTAAAACCTTACAGGGAATAGCATCTAGGCATGAAAATTTACTATGAATCTGTGATTTTGCCTTCAGCTTATATCTTCTGCCCTGCTAGTATGACTCCTGATGTGACTACAAACACAAGAGCAAATGACTGATTTTAATAAAACTTAACAAAGTTTGATGAGTTGGTCATAGAGCTCAGGATTAATATTACCTACATAACTTCTTCAACTTTATATAGTAAAAAGAAAACATTGCAAAATAAGTTTCATTAAGCACATTTAATAAATGCCTCCTGTGATCTGAAATCCCAAAAGACTAAAGTTGACTGCATTTTGAAAGTTGTCTTCTCAATCTTTGCCTACCATTTTATCATAATCATTATAAAATATTATAATAAAAACGAGTTAATAGTTTAAGAGCACAGAGAAACTAACACTAAGCATAATATTCTTAAAGTGATTATTAGATGCACTGAAAATTATCATGTCAATTAATAAATCTTTACAAATGTCCAGGGCCTTTCCCACTCTTTACTTTTCTGTTTCTGGACAGTCCTACCAGCTGTCTTTATAACACCCATTTAGCAAGCATTTGTATGTTTTGCAATACCTCACAAGTAACAAGCATTGTAATGGAAACTTGCTAGCTATCTCTCAGTATTATCTGTTTTACCAATAATCTTCCTCAATAATAGGACCTGAATGTTAGGAGCATCTGGAATAAAAGCAATATTTTTCAGTTTCTCTTGTAGATTTGGGTGGCCACATGCTTCAATTTGGGTCAATGAAACAAAAAATGGAAATGGTGTGTGCAACTTGTGTGAAATGTGCTAATGGAGACACAGTGTGCCTCTGTCCTTCCTTTCCCCACTTCTGATTGGCTAGGCTGTGGATGCAATAACAACAATAGGGGCTGCCATTTTGGGTCATGAGGTCAAAGGCACATCTTAAAGAATATACCTGATACTCTGATGACCTCCCCATACCTGCCCTTCTCTACCTACATTTATGTAAAAGAAAAATAAACTTCCCTCTTGCTTTGTTATTTTGGATTTTCTGTCACTTGCAGCCAAACCTAATCCTAACTTACACACAAAAAAATAGAAATTGATGCACCTATCTTTCAGGTATGATTCTTATCATTTGCCTTTGTCTTTGTCAACCATCCTATTTTACTCAAAGCCATGCTAGGACCAAAGGAAAAGAGAGAGATGATTAATTGATACCTGAGAACACTCAGTATTGAAAAAGTTTAATTTAGGAGAAGTTAAAGTCAGGAGAAGAAAGGGTTAAAGAAGTTAAAATTGTTAAATTGTTTCTATTCCTGGTAGCTTTAGCTTATTAAGAGACATTCTAGGTAAGATTTCAAAGTTAACTCCCAAGATAATGAGACAAAAGCTAGACCAGATGTCTAAGCTAAGCTTTGGTCTCAAAATAATTACCTTTGTTAATTATCAGTAATTAGTGTCAGCATCCAATACTTTCCTAAAACTTTAAGGGGGGATATAGAGGGTGGAGACAGAGAGAGAGAGAGAGAGAGAGAGAGAGAGAGAGAGAGAGAGAGAGAGAGAGAGAGAGAGAGGGAGAGAGAGAGAGAAATGGTCGGGGTAGAGAATGATTATCATAGAGAGAGTCAGAATATAAGCATTTTCTAGTACAATTACATTTTGGGATCATTAAAATCTGGCAGCCAGATTTTAATGATTTTAATGACCAAAATTTCCTCTCAGAGGAAAGTCAGGGGAGGGTGAGTGAAAGGAGATCAACCAAAGGAATTGTATGCATGAATATAAGCCTAACCAATGGACATGAACACCAGGGGGGTGAAGACATGTGGGAGTGGGGGGTGGGCTGGGGAGTTAATGGAGGGATGAGTACACATATGTAATACCTTAATCAATAAAGAAATTTTAAAAAATCTGATTCAAATATTATAATTTTGAACACCAGGTTTTACGGAAAAACTGGATAGTTTCTTCCAGTTAATGCAGATAGCTTTTTTGTCTACCTTGGCTTAATTGGAAGTTTATCTCCTTTCTTATTTATGCCTCTCTTTTTTCATCAACAAAATGATTATTTATATCTATAAAATCACACCTTTAACTATGCCCTCTGTTCCCCTGACAAAAAAATATTTCAGCTGAAAATGGCTATAGCCATTTCAAGGGTCTTTCTGAAGTCTTTCTTTAACATCCTTTTCTTAGCTAGAGGCTACTGGTCTTTAGGTCAGAGGACAGCAGAGGGCTCTCAGTGCTGTGTGAATAGCTTGATTATTTGGGCACTTTTTACCTAGTACATCCCCCTTCCCTTCTTTGTGTAGATAACCCCTTGTGGACAGAAATATTTACAGATGCATCCATTTGTGCTCCACCTCATCCTTTCATCTCTCTTTGGGCCTCTCTTTTTGCACTTAGACTTTCTTTTTAAATATTTAGGGGCACCATTATCTGGTACTGTCCATTAATAATTCATTGTAGATGTAGTCACTTTAACCTGCAAGTACCAGTGGATATACTTTACTCTTTAAATCTCCATCACAAACATCTCACACTTGACTCCTGACCATGGCCCCTGTCCCAGGGTAGATCAGTCTCTATTCCTTCAAGCCACCTCTACTTAACTGTTTACTGGTTTGTCTCCCTCATCAGACTACGAAAGGAAAGAAACCATGTCTTACCTCATTTATAACATCTCCAGTGGCCATCAGGCATATATAAATAGTGCATTGATTTTTTTTTTTTTTTTTTGTATTTAATGAAATGTGTAGTTACCCATATTGCCAAACTAATGGGACTTCTAGTTATACACTTTGATCCTTTTATAGAATTAGTGAGTCAAGAGATGAAGAAAAATTTTCCTACCACTATTTTGTGTTTTAGTGGTGATTCTCAAGTTCATTTTAGTCCACGGGCTATTTCTTTATACCAACACTAGAGGCCCGGTGCATGAAATTCGTGCATGGTTAGGGTCCCTGGTGGCTGCTGGCTGGAGCCTCCCTTCCCCTGGCTGCCTGCCACTGCCACCTCCTGGTGGTCAGTACAAGTCTAACTCTCAGTTGGTCAAATTCCCCCCCTCCCTTCGTGGGAACACTTATAATATTAGCCTTTTATTATATAGGATACTGACCAGCTTACCTACCTGCAGAAAGAAAAATAATTATTCACAAAGCTCACTAGGCTAGGAAGGAAAGTGCATTTTGATGATAAAGTGAAATGGTGTCATTTTGTTTTTAATAAGTATCACATATAAGTTATCAGCCCATACTAAAAAATAAAGATGGCTACATTTAATCATGAAGACTACATCAAAGGGGGACAATTCATATACTTATTAACTGTCTATGTCTAGAAAATATATATTCTACTCAGCACTGTTATATTAAAACGTTATGGCTTTTATAGGTATAAATTACAAAACCAACTACATTTTTAAAATATGTTATCATTCACTTCAAGGTTTGTTATCAGAGAAAAAGCATGAGGTATGTCAAGTGCACACAGGCATTTTAATTTGTAGGCATATCTTATTTGCTTTATGTAAACTGGGAAACCACATAATCCTCATGTCATTCAATACTTTCACCCCATGATCACTATTCATTACAGTGTGATCAGAGCTGCTCCATGTAATCACACCTGTTCATTTCACAGCCTCCTCTCACCAATCTATCTTTAATCCCATACCTCCAGTGCTGTTCTGAACTGTCCTGCTGCCACGGCGTATTTCTTTTGTCTGTAGCACAAGCTGGCATCCTTTAACGCTACTTGAAGCCATTTGTCAATCTGAGGCAGAAAGTTGAAATTAGGTCCATGCACAGGGTCTACTATTTCAGCCTCCTGGCATGCTGGCTGAATCCCAGTGGATGTGAAGGACTCTACAAACTCATAGCTCACATCCTCTTCATCCACATAGACCAGCTTCACCTCCACATCCATGATGCTCTTTAAGGGGATGTGAGGCAGAGGCAGGGTGATCAATGGGCTGTCAAGTTCCATGATCTTTGCCTCCTTCCTTCCAGCTGGCTTCTCTTCTCCTTCTGCCTTCCTTTTAAAGACCAGTTTCTCTAAATCATTGCTTTGTTTTTCTTTGATGCTCTTTGCCATTTTTATTCTGTCGACTGTGGTTTCCACCTGTTTGTCGCCACAGCTTTTCTTAATTTCCTGTGGTACTTCCAGGGTGCTGGGTGGGTTTGCTAACGTGGACATTTTATTGCTTATGTTTATCTTTGGAACCAGCCGATCAGAATAGACCCTATTTAACGGTATTCTTCAAACTCACACTGCTTCCTGAATCCATTGATTCTTCCCCTGAGACTCCTATAGGGGTTAAGAGAAAAAAAAAGAATTAAAACAATATTTTGAAATGCCAATGGTTTAAGAGTATAGTCAAATTTATTTAAAATACTGTTTTACTCATTATAGATATTTATTTGCCATAAAGTAAAACTATATGTACATCATCTGCTGTTTTACTAAGAAAGTGCATGTTTTAATCTCAAAATTCACCAAGCATTTGTTGAAAACACACTTAGACAATGTCTTTAAAAATACTCACTTATAGCTGAACAACGTTGAATGAACATGTTTATGGGGTACCCAAACTCACTAAGTAGGAAAACCTTATACACAGCCTCTGAGGACAAAAAAGACACACACAAAATCTCGATATTAATTTCCTGAAAAAGGCAGGTGGTCTAGAACTCATTATAAAATATACTGCTAACCTGCATAATAGACTTGGGAGTTTAAAGAAACCACAGCTGCTTCCTCTGAAAAGCTTTCAGAAATGTTGTAAGCACAATGTTTCTTCAATTTGTTTCTTCTATTAGAAAGGAAAATCTCAAGTTTAAACCACTTTAAAGGTAACTATTATTCAGACCTCACTTGAAAGCCGAAGAACATGACCTTCAACCTCTCATTAATGTGGAGCAGCATATTCATCTTGATTCTGCTGTATTAATATTTTGTAGCAATGACTTCAATACTGTGTATTATATGAAGACAAAGCATTTTCATAAATCACTAATGTTCAGGAATATAATAACCAAAAGCCTTTTGATTCAAAGGTTTCTGCACACTATCTCTAGATTGGCTTAAAAATATAAAACTCCCAAGACCTGATTATATAGTATGGTTGGTTCCTATTTTTAAAGACTTTTTCATCTATCATATTCTGTCCTGGAAACTACTCTGTAGGAGAAACAGGAAGAAGGAACACATTTTTCGAAGAAACTAAGGGATAGAGAGGTTAAGTTGCTTATTTAAGTCATGTATTTGGTCACTGGCAGAATCTGGATTGCTATTTCCTCCCTGGAACTTGCCCTCACTACCTCCTAGCCTGGGAGTACTTCCTTTCTCTGTAGGATTGGAGAGCTAATAGCAGACTTACATCAGAAGGCAAACAGAAGAGAAAATGCAAGAAGGAAGGGTTGGGTATAAGATAACAATGAGAAGAGAGCTAATATTCTTGCTTCTTTTCACCTACCACAAGGACAGTGCCTGACATCAAAGTCTTAAGTAGCTTTTCAAGATTGATGATTATGTTAATATTGCTGATTATTTTTATTTGTTTGCTTGAAAGGCAGCAGTTTGCTTATAGAAACCATTTAAAATGCACTGAATTTTGACCCAGTAATTTTTTTGTTTCTTTTTATTTTTCAATTACATTCAGTATTATGTTTTTATTTTTCAATTGACATTCAGTATTATGTTTCAGGTGATAGTGGTTAGACATTTATGTAACTTACAAAGTGATCTACCCCAAAGAGTTTTGGCCTATCTGGCCCTATTCAGTTATTATAATATTATTGACTGTATTCCCTATGCTGTACTTTGTATTTCCATGAATATTTTATAACTAACCATTTGCTTTTCTTAATCCATTAACCTTCCACTCAGCCTCCCAACCCCCTTTCCATCTAAAATTAAATTCCATATAATCATTTTGTTTTTTGTATATATAAGTCTGTTCATTTTTTATTTGTTTTTGTTTGTTTGTAAATTCAAGCAAAATTATATGGTATTTGTCCTTTTCTGCCAGGGAAACAAGTGATAAAATAAACAAATGGGACTGCATCAAACTAAGATATGTTTGCACAACAAAAGAAACCATTAACAAAATGAAAAGACAACTTACTGAATGGGAAAAGATATTTGCTAATGTTACATCAAATAAGGGGTTAATATCTAGAATTCATACAACTTAATACCAATAAAAGCAAACAATCCAATTAAAAATGAGGAGAGGACCTAAACAGATATTTCTCTAAATGGGATATACAGATGGCCAATAGACATATGAAAAGGTGCTCAACATAACTAATCATCAGAGAAAATAAAAATTAAAGCTGCAATTATTATAGAAATCACCTCACACCTGTCAGAATTGCTATCATCATTAAGTCAACAAACAAAGTGTTGGCAAGAATGTGAAGAAAAGTGAACCCTCATGCACTGTTGGTGGGATAGTAAGTTGATGCAGACGCTATGGAAAACAGTATGGAGGTTCCTCAAAGAATTAGAAACAGAATTACCTTACCACCCAGCAATTCCAATCCATGGTATTTACTGAAGGAATCCAAAACACTAATTCAAAAATATATATGTATCCTTATGTTCACTGCTGCACTATTTACAATAGCTAAGCTATGGAAGCAATCTAAGTGTCCATCAACAGATGACTGGATAAAGGAGACGTGGTACTATATACACTGGAATATTACTGAGTTATAAAAAAGGAATAAAATCTTACCCTTTGTGACAACATAAACAGACCTAGAGGGTACTCTGCTAAGTAAAAAAAGTCATACCCAGAAATTCTTTTTTATTTATTTATTTATTTATTTATTTATTTATTTATTTATTTATTTATTTTGAGGGTGCACAGCCCCAATTCCATGCAGGGGACAGGAGAAGGGCCCCAGGAAAAATAGTTCAGTATCTAAAGTTTCATTAAAGGTTGGGGCCCAACGGTGGGTCTGCACTTGACACACAAGGGGCTGGATTTCTATCAACTCCCATCTTTCCCTGGCAGACAGAATCCCCAGTGATTTTCACAGCCAGATGTTATGTGAGCTACTTTTCCCAGCTCTGGTGCTCTGGACTAGGGAGCCTGAATGGAATTGACACTCCTTGCTCCTCAGGGGGAACTGTGTAGTTGTGATATCTCTCCAGATTCTCAACCACTGCACATGGGTTCAGGGTCAGGCTTTTCACACCTCCATCTTCCTACCAATCTCCATGTGACTTCTTCTATAAATCATTGGTTATAGGACTTCTATCCTCCTAGTTGTCCGTTCATTACTCAGGTTGATTGCTCTATAATTTAATTGTAATTCCGGTATGGTCCTGGAAGGAGGTAAGTGTAACTTCTACCTACTTTGCTGCCATCTTTGATCTTCTCCCCAGTAATTCTTAAGGAGAGTAAAGGAAGAAACAAAATAATACATATGACTCTAACCTTGGAGGTACTTTCCTCATCCCCACAATTGAACATGTGTGTCACCAGACAAGATTGAGTTCAAAAGTGGACATGTCAAAAAATCTACTGTGAGGTCAATATTACTGTATTAGAGAGATCAAATTCCCATAATTCCAATAACAGCCATCTTGGATATTAATTTGCAAAAGTTTAATAGTAGAATAATATTTCCCTAGTGATTTACTAGAGTTGTGTTTCTGTGGGGTGAAACACCTAAAAGAATAAAATTTTTGGCTGTGATGCTTAATAATTAAGGAGATCATCATGGCTGGAAATCATCGGCCCCATCCACACAAGTAAAGCTGTGTGGATGGGGCCGATGATTTCCAGCCATGGTGATTTTATTCCTCTCTTGGAATCATTGCTGGCATCCAATATATCTTTTGTACCATTAATGTGGCTAGATGGAGTGGTGAGGAAGAATCTATCTTGGCCATCACTCTTGTGCCATATATGCTTTGGGTTGAGTGAAAGTTAGCTTTAGTCCTTGAATTAAGATGTCTCATGGATGGACATGTGGGATATGCATCTACTAGTATACCAAGAAGTTCTTTCAGTAGCAGACATGCAGAAAAAAAAGTAGCACAACTCCAACACCCCATGTGTGCCTTGTATGTTTTTTTTAAGTGTCATATGCACTTTTGAGTAAACTTTATATGCCACACAGTATGACTAAGTTCCAAATAAAGCTTGGTTATGATCAATACTATAGAAATTAGTAGGTATATGTCCCCTTCTTGGTTCAATGCTATCTGCAAAGCCAAAGAAATGTGAAGCTCTTGAAAATTGTTTAAAGCTCAAAAAATAACCAGATTTTAAGGATCTTTAATTCATATTCATTCTTAAAATAGACTGCAAAAAATATAAACAGAAAATTTTGGTGGGTGAACTATTCCAAAATTTTCATAAGTCCCAGGTATGTCTTCTGAACTCTCTCTCTACTTCAAGCACCATTGGCTAAAATGTGTCAGATTATCTGTAATTGGTTATACATAGCAACATTTTTAGCATTACCTATCGCTTTTACCTTTCTTTCACATCCCTTAAACACGTACAAATGTATAAACTTATCTTTACAATCACTTCTTTTAGAAGGTTCTCTCTCTGTGTCTCTCTAAATCTCTCTCAGTGCCTCCCTACTTCCCTCCTATATTCTGCCTATTTTTCCTTCAAACTTCTCCACACCATTCTTCCTCCCAAATTTACCCCATCTTCCCTTTTTTTCTCTTTAAAAGAAGGAAAGTTTTGTTGTTTTTATGAAACAGACTTCTGAATATTTCTGCATCAGTCCTTAAACCTCTATACAGAAATGATAATTTCGGTTTTCAGTGCATATTTGTATACCAAACAATAATAGAGAAGGGCAAAATGTACATGGTACATAGAGCACTCAGAAAGAATAAATTCTCAAGAAAACATTTCATTTCAAACATCTGGAAGGTCAATTACTACAAATTTGTCCAAGAGACAATAATTCATGTAAAAACCTGACCCTCTAGAAACCTAGAAAAAATATCCTATTATCTAAAAGTGGCCTAGATGTGCAGGCTGTAAAAACATGGCCAAACCAAAACAGTATTTTTAATGTTGGTTACAAATCAAACCTCAGCTTCAGATTTAGAGTCTGTTCTTTATAAAAACTGTTTCACAGGAGAGTTTTAGATCTGCTCTCCCACAGCTCTTAAAACAAATTATAAAACTCCATTTAAATAATCTGGAATTCAAGGCCTTTCACCACCTAGCCCAATGTGTGTTTCCAGACTTATTTAGCACTCCTGTAAACTACTCTGAAGTCAATTTGAAATTCTTGTTACCTGCAAAAGATGCTCATTTTCAGTCTGTCTGCTAAGAATTCTCAATCTTCCTAATCCCACCTCATTCCACCTGTCCAGTCCTAGCCAGAAGTTATCCATTTATCCTTCCTCAGAACACCAATGGCATTTAAAGCACTTATTTTATTCATTGCAGTTATGTATGAATGACTTATTTCTTCCAATAAACTCTCTAAAAGCAAAAATATGCTTTACCTATTTTGACATTAGTTCAGCGGTTTGCATAGAGTAGGCATTCAATGGACTTGGATTGATATGGATGCTGTGAATCAAAGGCTAATTTATAATTTTTTTTTTGAGAGAAACAAAATTGGATTTTTCTTAAGGGATGGCCTGTACATTTTTAAAAGTTGTTCCTGAGGTGTTTTGCTAGATTTCTGTTTGTTTTATATTTGGTCCTGCATAAAATATATTTCCTTCTTTGACAGTTCAAATGAATAATGTACCAACTAGATTTAAACTATCAACCTCTTCATTTCTTTTAGTAGTCTAGTTGATTAACATGACATTAGTCAGTGTTCTGAGGCACTGTGTTAACCTTTAATCATGACTTCAATAAAAATACTTTTAGAGAAAACTATTAGACAGTACTCACTGATAACATTCTGTGAAAATGCCCATTCTTTAATTAAGAAGACAGCACTGTAAAATTGATTTCCTTCCAGAGAAAAAAAAAATGATCTCCAGGAAATATTGATATGAAACATTAGAACAATCTCCAGGGTTTTATAATAAATACAGGTACAAGAAACAAAGAGAGGTTAATGTTCAATCATTTCCAGCGGGTAACCATTTAAAATCTATTTGCTGGATTTTCAACACATTTATTTTGTTCTTCAAGCATTTCATCAAGCACTCTGTTCTATGTGGGAGTTTCTATTGCTTCATAGATACAATCAGTGGTCTGTGTGGCTATTAGTACCACAGATTACTTACTAGAATTTCAATTGAAATAGGCAGCTCCAACATGGGAAATTTAGAAAAAGAGAATTCTTTAAAAATGTGCTCTCTGAAACATTCAACATCACAGTTGCCATGGTTTTCTTTCCTTTTTTTTTTTTTTTTTTTAAAGGATCTAATTTTAACTTGCTGTTAAATGTAACCAGAGAGACATTATAAGGAAAAACATCTTGCTTGTTAGTCCACTAGTACACCTTGATATTTAGAAAAAATACTACCAAATATTTCTTCAATCCAATAATCATTTATTGAACGCTCACTCTGAGGAATGTATTGTGCTACATATTATAAAGGAGACTAAAAATGAATTTGAAGGGTCTTGGCACTCTAGAACTCATAGCAAGAGATGGGGTGGAGGATGAGGAGGGAGGATGTACAGATAAATAACTTCATACAGAGGAGACTCTCTCAGACTGTGAACTGCTGAGGTGGAAATGTATCACAATCCTTTTTCTACACTGATGTCAAGTTCTTTCAGGGCCTGGAATGTAAGAGGCCCTCAGCGCACATTTGTTATGGGATAAGTGCATAGCTGAGGTGAGCACTGTGGTAGCAATAATGGACATGCTTCGGTGGGAACAGGGACTGATGCAGTTTCAAGAGATTTACTTTTTACCAGAGCCCAACTGGGAGGAGTCCCTACGCAGGTAATTTTTCTTTTCTTTCTTCCAAGTACCCATAAGGCACTATTTCCAGAAGGGAGAGTGAAATTGGCTCACAATGCTCATTAAGAAAAACAAAATGAAACATACCATGCAGTGTTATAAGAATAATAATAACCAGCAGGTACCCCAAGTTTACAAAATTATCTCACTGGGTTATCCCATTTGTTTCCCGGAACACTTCATAAATACCTTTACTCTCATTTTACTGAGATTAGACTACTTGAAGGTGACCACCAACAGAGTCTACCAGGCTTAGGACTAGAACTCAGGACATTTTGGACTGTAGGGTAATACATTCCTGTTGCACCATAGCACCATTGACTAGGATTTGTATTTACCTACCTTAATATTTTTTTTTTGTTTTATTATTTTAACAACTAATTATTTAACTTTTCTGTTTGATTGGGTGGGACTCCTTTTAAAATGGCAACAAAATAAGTTGGTTATTTATGTTTAGCAAGTTTATGAGAAAAATATTAGTTTTTAGGTGTTTGCTTTTTTTTTTTTTTTAAACAAGATTTTTAGTTGCAAGTGTAAGTATGGCCCTGTTATATTCCAGCAGTCATTAAATTCAGAGAAAAATTGATGTGGACATTAAACTTCTACATGAGTGGGTTCCAGGGATTTCAAATAGAAATTACCAAACCATTTGCTGGTTATTGAGTCACCAAATGGGAATAATGGTATCAAAGCAACTGTACTTGTTTTTACTTGGTACACTGTGAACATTTGCCACGTTGCATAGAGAGAGGATGAGAAAGAGGCTCCATCATGGAATTAAGTAATGGAAAGAGCATTCCATTTGGGGTTGCAAAGAAGGTTAGAATTCTAGATTTATTATTTATTAACTGCATGTTGTAGGAGAAATTGTCCAACCTCTCTAAACTTCATTTTCCTCCCTTGGAAAATCAAATGAGAGAATTTATGTAATGGCACATAAATTAAGAGAAGAAATGAGGTAATTACAGAAGCAACTTCCTTGCACAACCCTCTACTCTTTCCAGGTAAAAGGCTAAATTCTTTTATCTGGATCCCATCCCTCCATCCTCTCAATGACTGGGCTCTTGCAATAGTCATCTTTCCACACCCCCTCTCCTGTTCTGCTTAATCCTGTTATTGCACACACACTGATCTAACAACACTTTTAAGAAAAGCAAACAACTAAACTCCCTTGCCTCTACTGCTCCTTCCCGCTGCTCTCCTATCACTGTTACTTAGGCTGCACAATGACTGAAACATTTTTTAACATTCTGTCTCCACTTTTTTCTTCACATTTTCTCTTCCCAATCCACTCTCTTGAGGCTTCAGTCCCTTCCATTCATTCTATTTAGACTGCCTAGAGGTCTGGCAGATGATAACCTGGAAATGGCAACATGAAAATCATCATGAGCAATCTTTCCAGAGGACACTCTCTTTTGTGGAACCCTCACCCACCTGCTCTGATACCATGGTCATCCGATTTTTCTGTCAATTCACTGGATACCCATTTTCAGTCTTCTGGGTTGGCTCTTCCTCTTCTGTTCTACCCAAGAGCTGGAGTCACTTCTTTTCTCCAACTACATTCTCTCCTTAGGTAGTCTCATAGCTTCAAATACTGTCTTATGCTCTTAACTCCCAGGGTTACAAACACTAGCCCTTATATACTCCCAGAACTTCAAAATTGTACACCCAGTTGTCTGTGACATATGTATTTGCAATACCTTAATGTGCATCTTAAAATTAACCAGCCCCAAATACATCTCATAATGCCCATTCCCTCAAATTGCCCCTCTCTCAGTCTTCTCCATTCTAGTACATGCCCTCACATATATGCCATTGACCAGGACAGAAATTTATAGGCTGTTTTCATTTCCTTCTTTCTTTCACTTAATCCTCATTTCCATTCTATCATTAGACATGTAGACTCTTTCTTTCAAAGGCCCACCTCTTTGCATATCTATGACAACACCTTCCTGCAGACCCCATTATCTCATGTCTAAATAATTGCAATTATTTCCTCCAACACAGCATTCTGTCATCCTTTCAAATGATAGTCAGACTCCACCAAGTTCTCCTTTAAATCTTCAAATGGCTGCCCCTAACACCTAGAATAGAATACAATTCCCTTATGCCTCTGCTTCCACTAAAATCTCATCACTTGTTTTTCTTCCCTTATCTACTGTGTTCCAGCCACCTGGTTTTCATTCTGTTCTGCCTTTTGCAATAGTTGGGCTGGAGTAGTCTCTCCACTATTTTTCATGATTATTCAGATTATAGCTTAAATGTATGTTCCCCAGGAAGCCTTCTATGAATTCAAAAATAATCACCCCTCAGTCATATATTGATTTTAAATCTCCTCATACTCCTTATCACAGCAATAATCACTATTTACTTATGTATATTTCATTCATATCTATCTTCCTCCACCATAATTTAAGCTCCATGAGAGAATGTGCCTAGTATGCCCAGTTCACTGCTAGATATTCAGAATGCGCTCAACACAGAGTAGATACACAATAAATATCTCTTTACTGGATAAATGAATTTATTGTATCTTATCTCATTATATATCTAATAGAAAATAAAAATTATCTATTTTATTTCTTGCTGTACCATATTACAAAAGCTTATTAGAAATCTAGTGGGAGTCACCTACACATAATGTAGCATTTTACAAATTGGCTTCATCATAGAAAGCTTCTTATAACTGCTGGTCCTCCCTCCCTCCCTCCCTCCCTCCCTCCCTCCCTCCCTCCCTCCCTCCCTCCCTTCCTTCCTTCCTTCCTTCCTTCCTTCCTTCCTTCCTTCCTTTCTTCTTTTCCTTCCTTTCTTCCCTCCCTTCCTCCCTTCCTCCCTCCTTCCCCCTTTCTTCCCTCTCAGTCTCTCCCTCTTTTCTTTTATTTCTTTTATTTTTTTTAATTTACTACTCTAAATTTAGAATATTTATAATATAGTTACCCTGATCTCTTTTATTTTAGTCTGTGTTGTTAGGAAGTAAATAATTTCCTCGATTCTTTCTTGACATAAAGTATGGTTCATTAAGAACCAAAAGCAAAATCAGAAAAATCAAATCTTTTGGGGGAAGTGATAATGGTACATCTTGCTATCTTTATGAGTGTGGTCCATGAGGATACAACTGTACTTCTCTAAAATCCATCATCTAATTTGATTGTAAAAACAAGAACTCATTGGTTGTAACTGGAATATGAGGGTACGAGAGTAATGTTTCAGTGTAAAGGTCAAAGACCTTTGGATATATTTCTTTTGAAACATAAATGCAATTGGCCACCAAATTCATGGGCATCCTAAGAGAAAGTTTTAAAGTTGTTCTGTTTCTTTGCAAACATTAATTTGTCTTCCTATAAAAGTGATCCAAGTTTCTATTTGCTTAACAGGCTAAGACTGTACAGATGTGTAAGGAAAAAAACACATTCTTTAACTTTGGTCTACTCTTTAATTCTGTTGATATAGGTCTTAATTTTTAGAATTTATTATTTTATTTCTTAAACTATAACTCAGAATTGTAGGAAGGTAGATACGAAGAGGCTTTCAACATACTCTAATCTATTCTCCTTAATTTGCTGATGAAGAAAGGGAGTCTTGGCAGGTGAAATGACCTGCTCATGTCACACAGCAGATCAGTGCTATTAACCACGTTTTGCGGCTCACAGAATTCTTTCTACCTCTCTTCACTGCCTACCACCATAATACACAAGGTAAATGGTTATCAAAATTGTCATATGGAGAAACACATACTTAATGACTCAGCACTTTGTTTTCAGAGTCACAAAATTAATGAACAGTAACCATGGAGAGTCCTTATCTTTTGTATTACTCTTTAAATTACTTAACTAGTCTGGACATGTGGTGCCTATGAACCAGGAGGTCAGGGTTGGATTCCCAGGGAGGGCACATGCCTGATTCTTAGTTGGGGGCATGCAAGAGGCAGCCGATCAATGATTCTCTCTCATTACTGATGTTTCTCTCTCTCACTTCCTTTCCCTTCCTCTCTGAAATCAAAAAAATTATATTAAACAAAATTACTTAACTAATTGTTATCAAACATGTTTAAAAGTTAAATCTACCCAGAGGCGGGAAATGTATCTTAAAAAAAAAAGCACAACTTTTTATTGGAAAAAGAATTAAATTTACAGAGAAGTTGTTTAAGAATAGTGTCTAAAACTCTCATTTTCCTTTTACACATATTCACTAATTTTAAATATTTTGGCCACAGTTATAATTCTCTCCCCAATATGTAAGTGTGTGTGTGTGTGTGTGTGTGTGTGTGTGTGTGTGTAGCAGGTTACACACACACACACACACACACACACACACACACACACATATATATATGCATTTGTAATATATTATTTTCTTAAGTCATGAGTAGTTTGCACACATCATGCCTTATTATCCTTTACTATTTCAAAGCATATTTCTTAAAATCAAAAATACTCCTCTTATGTAACACAATCCACTGATGTTGACATTGATATACTATTGCCTAATCTATAGTTACTAGTCCAGTTTTGTCAGCTGTCTTGATAATGTCCTCTTAGTATTTTCCCCTCCAGTATAAGATTCAGTCTATGATAATATATTGTCATATCTCTTTAGTCTCTGATTTTGAAACAGTTTCTCAGCCTTTCTTTGTCTCCCATACACTTTTTTGAACAGGATAGGCCAGCTCTTTTATAAGATCTACTTCATTTTGAGTTTGTCTGATATTTCTACATGATTAGATTCAGGGTAAACATCCCCAGTCAGAACACTATAGAATATTGTTCTGTCTTTCTCACAGTATCTCATTCAGAGGCACATCTACCCACTTGAGTTTTTTTTTTTTTTTTTTTTTTTTTTTTTTTTTTTTTTTTTTTGTGATGCCAATTTAAGCACTTGGTCAAGATCTTACCTAGTTTCTTCAGAGTATGGTTAAAGATTTCCTCACTGCAACTTATAAGCAGTCTTTGGGGAAACACTTTGAGACTGTGCAATTATTATGCTCCTCATCTAACATCTGTCTATTCCTGTCTCGATTTATCATCCACAGGAAGATTCTGTCTGAACCAAACTTAACTATGATGATTGCAAATGGTGACTTCTCCTTCCAATTCACGGTACTATTAGAATGCTTAGACAGAGGGTTGGCTACCACTAACTACACTACACTGCTTCCTCTCCCAGCATCACAAACAAAATAGGTGAAGAAAAATAAATTAATTTCTTATTTGTATACTTTCTTAAGTACTATTATTTGATGATTTCTTCTGAATCTTTTTCTAGCATAAGTACTGATACCTATTTTGCAGAAATGCGTTTGTCTATGGGAAATATTAATTTTGGAATTAAGACAGAGGAGATATCAAAATAGTTCACAAACCTTTTTTCTTTTTCAATCAGGTTTCAATGACATATAATGAAGATTTACAGGTTTTTGAAGATGAGAAATATTTGAAAACTAATTGTATATCAATCATTCACAAATACTTCCCAACTGATCTCAGAAAAAAAGAACTATGAAGTCAAACAGCTGCTTAGAAAAAAACTTTTAATATGTATCAAACTTTTAAAAACAAAGCAATACTTTTAAAATTATTATATTGGTATTTTCAATCGGCCAAAATATATTACCGTACTTGAACTATTTGATTGCATGTTAGCTTCTGCTTGTGGGTAGAGTGAAGTAGTTTGTATCAGATCAGTACTGACTTTGGGAACAAGCAGAGAGGCAGTATGCTGGATAGCTTGAGAAATGCAGAGGCTATGTCTCCTTAATTAAAATGAACCATTCTTTACAGCTATTTTTATCCTGGGGGCATTTGCGAATTCGAGGGGGAGAAGGCTGGGAATCTCAGCTTTTCACCTCTGTGTGTTGGTAAAACCAGTGCAGCTTTGGGTAGATATTTGGGGAGTCTCAACACAGATGTTTATCATAAAAAAAGATAATTTCTGGGGCCAGATATGACAACATACGAAAGACCTGACTGGAAAGCCTCTGAATAAGCAATGCAGAGTTTTGGCAGTCTCATAAGACAAGGTTCCACAGGAAGAAGGGCCTCTAAAGAAACATCAGACTTTCAGAGGAAAACTCTTGAAAACCAGAATGAACTATAGGTAGACTCTTTTCAGAGCTGCCATCAAGCCTCCACATTGAAAAAGCCCCTGATTAAGATGATCAGTGTGTTATCTGCTTAGTGAAGGGAAGAATGAATCCTTTATAGAGTAAGATACATAATCCATATCTTCTATCATCCACAGTATACCATATTAAGCACTTAATTAGAATTATTAAATACTAGAGACCTGGGACACAAAATTTGTGCACTGGGGGTGGAGAGTGGTCCCTCAGCCAGGCCTATACCCTCTCACATTCCAGTAGCCCTCAGGGGATATCCAACTGCAGGACTAAGCAATCAGTCAGACCACTTTAGTGCTGCTACGGAGGTAGGAGAGGCTCCCGCTACTGCTGCTGCACTCACCAGTCATGAGCCTGGTTTCCGGCTGAACTATGCTCCCTCTATGAGAGTGCACTGACCAACAGGGGGCAGCTCCTGCATTGAACATCTTCCCCCTGGTGGTCAGTGCACAACATAGCAAGCCGTTGAGCGGCCTTAGCATATCATTAGCATATTACACTTTGATTGGTTGAATGGCTGACCAGATGACTGAACACTTAGCATATTAGGCTTTTATTATATAGGATGCCCCCAAGTACTCCCAAGATAATATAATTAAAAATCAAAAGAAAAAAATAGACAATAGAAACACAATAATAGATGATTAACTCCTATATTTAAAATAAATCTGACATAATCAAGACAAAAAAGGGAGAAATAATAAAGATGATAAAGATAAAGAATTTTACCAGAGTATAGGAGTTTGTAATAAAGAATCAAATGAGGAGTCTAGAACTGAGGTACATGGTATCTGAAATTAACTCATTAGGTGGATTTAGCAACAGATATAGATGCAGCATAAAATAGGATTAATAAACTTAGGGAAGTTAGTAGAAAGTATCTAAATTTAAGTAGAGAAATAAAATAATAGAATAAACAGGAGAAAAAAGAATTTTAGAGACTGAGGAACACAATGAAAGGATTTAACAGAAGTATAGTTGAAGCCCCAGAGGAAGCACACTGTGAAAATGAAGCAGAAGCAAGAGAGAACTGCAGTTAGGAATGAAAAGTAATAGTAAAAGTAAAGATGTGAGACTACACATATAAAAATAAATACTGACTGACTGTCATTTGACTGCATAAGCAATAACAGAAGTGTCTCTACCAAGCTTAAAATGTTTGTAGAATTAAAAAGAATGGCAATAACAATATAAAAGATGAGAGAGGATAAATGGAGTTAAAGTATTCTAATCTTCTAAAATTATTAGTAATTTGGTAAAAATAATAATTTGTACTGGATTGTAATAAATTAAGAATTCATGTAATTTCTAGGGTAAAAATTAAAGGAGAATAAAATAATGTATAACAAACAAATTAATATAGGGGAAAATGAAGTAGTTTGAATAATTCAAGGGAAAACAAGAAATGAAAAAGGATCAAATAAAAAACCAGGTAGGTTTAGGAAGATATAAACCAAAATGATCAATACTTAACTTTAGATTTAAAAGTACAAATATTCCAATTAAGAATCTAAGATCATGGTACTAAAAATAAAATACAAACCCCAGCTATATTCTGCCTATGGGAGATACACCTTAAATATAAGGACACAGAAAGATTGAAAACAAAAGCATGTAGAAAGAAACAGCATGCAAATACCAACCATAAGAATCAGAGGGCTCTACTCTTTTCAGAGTAGTTTATGGCAAGAAGCTTTACTAGATATAAAGAATATGTGCTAGTTACGTATTGTCTCTCAGTTGGAAAGTAGTTCTCATCCTGTATTCACTGGAACCGAATCCTGCAGACCACATTTCTTTTCCTCCAGCTAGCTGGAGGACTCTGCCAGTAGAGGGCACTGGGAAAAAAAAAACTGCTAGGCTGAGAGGGCAAGAATGGACTTTTCCTTCTAATGTTCTGTTTGGGCCAGTAGCAAGTGGATGGGTTTTCAGGAGTCCAAGCAGCACTGAGCTCCAGGGATGTCGCCTCATGTTCAATGGAGGTGTCCACTGGCAAGTTTCTTTATCAATACAGGTTTGCTGCTCTCCCAGTTCTTCAGCAAATGAATACCACCTAAGTCATGATTTCCAGGGACAGCCAGGTGCTGGAAGCCAATTCCAGCATGTCATAATGCAAGAGTTTCATCGAAAGGTTGGTGGAACTTGGGGACTCAACAAGGGCTGAGTCACATATGTTGTTACCTGTTGAGAATGGTTAAAGGCATTTTCCCAAACCTGAAAAGGATGATTGTTTGCTTCCAGACAGCTCAGGTAATCTTAATCTGCATGTTATTGCCTCTTACTGGCTAAACACATGAACAGCCATAGTAGTTTGAATTATTCAAACTACTTCATTTCCCCTTATATTAATTTGTTAGTTATACATTCTTTTATTCTCATTGTTATTCCCCAATCTGAAAATGGATTCTGTAAGAAACTCTACCCTCTGAAGTGTATATCTCTGCCTTGCCTTAAGACAAACTGTATTAATAAAAAGCAAGGGGACCTGAGACGAGGAGAACTTGGTTTTGTCAGCCAAGCTCCTCTGCCTTCCCCAACATGCCTTTCAAAATTATGTTTTGTCTCTAGATTCTTATTTAATTTACACACAGCTTCCCCCCCCTCCCCCCCCGCCCAGGTTTCCTGAACTCTTCCAGATGCTGGATCAAGACCACCGGCATTAAATGACGTCCTACATCTGGCAGCCAGGTGTGAATTTTAGCTTTGTAGGACCTCTTCTAAGGTTCTGGTTCCTTCTTTGTTCACTTTCTCTCAGTCCCAATAGGACTAATTTGCTGCAGGTTCTATGTCTATAATGTTTGGAGTTCTCTTTCTACTCCTTAGTGAGCCACTTTTTAATCCAGTTAACTATTTTTGTACTAATCTATTTAATCTAGTTTCTGTTTTCTGACTGAACTGATACAAAAGAATATTTTATAACAAAGGAAGTTATACAAGGAAATGACAGCACAATTTCATCAATAAGATGGCTCAATAAGATGGTTTTAAAATGCATAAAACAAAAATTACATTTCTCAATAAAAAAGACAAATTTCTAATCCTCGTTGAAAATTCTAATTTATATCTATCAATACTATTTTTTAAAATATATTTTTTATTGATTTCAGAGAGAAAGGGAGAGGGAGATAGAGAGAGAGAGATAAATATCAATAATGAAAGAGAATCATTAATTGGTTGCCTCATGCATGTCCCACACTGAGGATCGAGCCCCCAACCTGGGCATGTGGCCCAACTGGGAATTGAACAGTGACCTCCTGGTTCATATGTTGATGTTCAACCACTATGCCATGCCAGCTGGGCTCAATAATGGATTTTTAAAAAGAAAAGGAGTAAATAAAATCCTTTTAAAGACAGAAGCTCTGCACAACACAGATAATAAAATTAACCTAATTGATATATGTAGAATCCTGTACCAAACAACATCAGTATATATTATATGTCCTTTTTCAACTATACCTGAAACTTTTACAAAAATTGACCATTGCTACATCATAAGTCAAACAACAACAAATGAGAATTTTATATAGAAATACAGAGCATTAAGAATAGCCACGCTAAACTTGAAGAACAACAAAGCTGGAGGGCTTAAACAGCCAGATTGTGAGAATTATTATAAAGCTATAATAATTAAGCCAGTGTGGTTTTAATGCAAGAATAAGTCATTAGACCACTTGAATAGGATAGACAGTCCAGAAAATAGAGAAATACATAAATTATCATTTAATTTGAGAGTGACACCTCCCTTCCCTAAAACTCCAACCACATTCCATTGTTTTTGAGAGCTTGTTGCAGATATGGAAGATCTGGAAGAGCAAAAAGGTACTGAGAATTAGAGAGATGGAGACATAAGTGGAAAACAGAGGTAGTCACCTGCCACTGGTAGAGAAGAACAAGGCCAGGTGATTGATTTAGGGTTGGTACTAGTTGAAAAGAGTCTACATAAATAGAGAAACATGAAGGCCCATAGACGGTAGGAAAATGGGAAGAAATGGCAACTGCATGAGGAGATAATGCCCTAAAGTAGAGACTAGATATGTTAGGCTGAGAGGTGACATGGAGGCCATGGTACTACTGCAATCCTTTCTTTTTCTCAGCTTTATTGATACACATATATTGCAAAATTATTAGCACAGTAGAGTTAGTTAACATCTCCATTGCCTCACATAATTATCATTTATTTATTTATTTATTTTGGTGATAAGAACATTTAAGATCTACTCTTAGCAACTTCCTAGTTTTGTTAACTGTATTAACACAGTATTTGTTAGCACAGTATTGTTAACTATAATCACCTTGCTGGACATCATCCCCAGAACTTATCTACACTAATAAAAGAGAAATATGCAAACTAACTGTCACTTCGTGACACTCATCAGCCAATCAGGAGTGAGTATGCAAATTAACCCAACAAAGATGGCAGCAGCCCCGCTCTCCAGACACTCTAGGACTCTGGGCAGCGCACATGCAGGCCAGGTGAGGAGCAGCCAGGCAGGGTGGGGGATGCCTGCTATGAGAGGGAAGGTAGGGTCAAAGGGAGCTACAGGAACGGTGCTCTGGCTGGAGCAAAGACTGAAGGCTCTAGCCAGTGCAAAGATGGAAGGCAGTGGCCAGAGCGAAGGCCTGGGTCCTGGGTATTGGAGGAAAACCAGTGCTGGCAGCCAGGGGAAGGAAGGCCTATTGCATGAATCTTTGTGTAATGGGCCTCTAGTTAATCTTATAGCATGAGGTTTGTACCCATTGAGCAACATGTCTCCACATCCCCCATTCACCCTTGAATCTCAAATATAAACAACAGAATGGTGACAACACTTTCTTTCTGTAACTTAAAACTTAGGTTTCCAAATGTCTGCCAAGAGGGATGTGAAGTAGCTATTAAGCCATAGTTTTGCTCCTTACACCTTCAAGTTAACAAAATTTATCTGAATTCTAAGAAGTTAAAAACACACTTTTTTTTTTTTTTTGAAGGGGTGACAATACAATGTCTTCTCAAGTTGTAACTTAGGTGATCTTTAAAGACAGCATTCGATTCTTCTGCTTGAATTATGCTGGCTAGCAGGAGTGTAAGTGATAACTGGTGCGAGAGCACTGAAGCATTCATGCATGTGCAATCAGATGAACAACCTGGAGAAACACAGGCCCAGGTTGAATGCCAATAGTTTTTAAGCTAAAGTAACATACGGAGCTATCATCTTATTACGGAAAAACTAACGGTGCCTGAAGAAAAGCAAGACCAATGTTTTCAAGTCTATATTTTCAAACACATTAAAAAACCCCAGCTCAAACAGAGTTATATACAATTCCCATCCTCTGTTGAAGGGGATTTAATCTTACTTTTAAATTTTGATTCTCTTTCACTCTTGAAAGACACATATGCAACTTACTTAAGTAAATCTTAATAAATCAATCAACTTTAATACATGTTATTTATTAAGATTTAACTTATTGGTAATTAAATTATTAGTTTTAACATTTATTTATTTTGACTTAATTAGCTAATTTATTTAAATAAATATCCAGATAGAACAACTAATTCATCCAAGAAAAAGAACCGAAATTAAGAGCTTTGATTTCTATGCGTTATTTCTATTTCTATTCAGTGATTATAATATTAGTCTTCCCAAAACACTTCCTTTTAAATCATTACTTAAAACCACATCAGCTTTTCACTTGTCATGCATTTCTAGATGGTAATGTGACGTCAGCTTCAGATTGAACCCATTTAGATCACAGGGACATATTCTAACACTTGTCCTGTGTCAATTCAGTTCATCTGCCTTCAAAGTTGCCTAAAATGTAGGAAATATTAGTGGTTCAAATATCCGAATCCTGAACAGTTCATAATAGAGATACATAGGTGTACACAGATGTGTATCACATCATTTAATGTAGAAGCACATTTACCCCTTAAGGCTTTCTAAAATACTATAGGGAGGTAAAGCTGAATCTTTGCCATCACCTTTACTTTACAAGTTTTCCCATCATATGGAGAATGTTGAGTTATATGGATAACACTCATGGCCACTGGGTTCTCAGTTTCCTCATTTACAAAATGTGGTTAATGATAATATCTGCCTCATGTCGTTGAGAAGAGTAATAGAAGGTGGCTTAATAACAGTAAGTGCTCGATAAATGTTAATTATTATACTATTGTTATCGTCATTTTTATTATGGCTGTTAGTGCTCAGCAATTTTTAAAAATTAGACAATTAGAAAAAAGCTCTTTCTATTGGACACTTGGCTCATGCTCATTCATCATGTATATTTTGAAATTTAGCCAGTGCTGTGATAAGTTATAGCTTCCTCTTCAGTGATCTTTAAGCTAGACTGCTACAATATTTTATTTTATTAACCTCCCTAAGAAAAATTCAACAAGGCTCTTCAAGGGTGCAAAATGTTACAACTTGAATGTTACTTTCCAGAAAAACGACTCAATATATTTTACACTAGTTGAGAGACAATATTTTGGGCTCCCTGTTGTAAAAAGATTTAAAAACCCTTGATCATATGGTGTTTGTTATGGCTTTTGTTACCGTAGCCTACCACTGTTGGGGTACCTGCTAATCTATTTTCAACTGATGTGTCACATAAAGGAAAAAATAAAAAGGAAGAAATAGCAGTCAAATAGAGAAATGTGGCTTCTAGTCATTATGTGTCTTAATTAGAAAATGTTCTCTTGTAGTAAGGAATAAACCGGTGTGCTGATGCCTGGTGATCATTTTAAGGTTCTGAAGCTCATGGTTATGATTCATGTTCATTTTTTGTTGTTTTCTTTTAAGTTGTAATCAATTTTCAATGTGCTAGTTTCACTACTGAGAGATGAATAACTTTTTGAATTTAGGGCCGTTTCTAAGTAGTTATTTTCCATTCTGCACGGTGGCAAAAATTTTTTTTAAAAAGGCTTTTAACAAGATTTTTCATTTGGTTATAATTCCTGAATGGCTTTTAAAACTATTTCTCATTTGGTTATAATAACACTGATGAGTAACAGATTGAGTAGGTGCTTCAATGAAAAGTCCACATTGGAAACAAAGAAATCTCAGCTCTCTTTTGATTATGTACTTGTGTTTCACATCATGACCACTCACCAGTTTAGATTGGTTCTGTGGACTTAAAAAAGAGGCTTAAAAATCATTTTAAGCTTCTCTGAAATACTCTACATCACAGTGTTGCCTCCAGTTGATTCCCTTTCTTCCATATCAGAATCAATATTTCATTCCTTGCTCACATTAAGGCAATGAAGAAACTACAGGCTGTATGCAGAGTTAGGCTGTTGGAAGGATTCCAGCCCATCTCTTGCTTCCAATATGTTCCTTTTATCTTCCTTTATTTACCTTTCCTTCTGCAAATATCATTGAGCACTTGTCATACATGAAGAAAAAGAACCCTGCAAAATATTATTTTTGGGTCCTAATTGAAATTATTTTTCCATCTAGAGGAAAATAGTCCATCCAGCCTGCAGTATTTAAAAGTAAGCACCTATAAACTGGGCAGCATTGCTCAGTGGTTGAGCTTTGACATATGAACCAGGAGGTCAGGGTTCAATTCCCAGTCAGGGCACTTGCCTGTGTTGTGGACTCAATTCCCAGAAGGGGAAGTACAGGAGGCAGTTGTTCAATGCTGCTCTCATCATTGATGTTTCTAAATGATTCTTTCTCTCATCATTGATGTTTCTACCCATTTCTCTCCCTTCCTCTCTGAAATCAATAAAAATATGAATTTTAAAAAAAATAAAGCACCTTTATGGCTTTCAAAGTCTTATTGGTAAAATTTGAGAGATCCAAAGAGCTTTGGTGAGAATAACATTAGCATGTTACATTTAACTGTAAGGGGTTAAAAAATATTTATCAATACAAAGCAAGTTTTCATTGATTTATTTCAAACTAGTGGCCTATTGAAACTTAAGCACTTTGCTGGTGTTCCAAAAACTGGGACTTTTACCGCTACCCATAAATATTTTATGGACAAGGAATGTGAAATTTTAAACAAGCCTGACAGCCATTTTTCAGGGCTCATGCTGAACCAGCTTTGAATGGCAGGCTCATTGTGAAAGACATTCATTCATCTGTTCACTCACTCACTCACTCTCACATCAAACATCTCAGGGAGCACATTTTCTGCCATAGTGTTTGAACACATACAGTTGAACACACACCAGGCATGGTGTTTGAACACACACAGATAGGTCTGTGTACTAGAGAAGAGCTCAGATTGTCTCTCTACCCTACTTAGTGATAATTCAATATCTGCAGTCCACAGTAACACGGGTCACGAACACAACAGCCCATTTCATGAAGATTCAACAAAAATCTGGATTCTGAAATAGTCATCATCTTTCTCTTGACCAGAGGTAGATGTCCTCAAATTATACACGGTATTAAGGAATAAACGTTAGGTTAAAGCAAAACGAAAGAAAAAAAAAATCTGTTACTTGGAAACCAAATAGAACCTTGGCCTTCCCTGTCTCCTTAAAGTGGAAACGGGGTAAGGTGGGCCCATTTGGGGAAAGGTGACCCCTTGGAATACCCTTTCTTGTAACTGCCTGCAGGAAAGGACACCTGACTGCTTGTTAGGTTTATGGATAAGCAACGTTCCTGGTCCCTCACCTGGGAAGGAAGAAAGGAGCCTTTGTTCACCCCAGTTTAGTGAGCTTTCCGAGCTTCCCCCTGAAGCTCAGTCCACTGCCCACTCAGGGAAGGTGAAAAGTTTCAACTGAATCTCCTCCTACCTGCGCAGCTGTGGCTCAGCCTGCAGGGACCCCGGAAGCTCGGGACTCCTCCCAGCTGAGCATCTGCCCACTCGAGGGTCCAAACGTCCCAATCTGCATGCTCAAGGGAGGGGGGCGCCCAAGTTCCAAAGGTCATGTTCCAAGCCCCGCCCCTTCGCGTGAGGCCCCACCCACTAGCCCCTCCTTCGCTAGCAGTCCTCTAACTATTTTCTGTCTTGGCGCCTGAATTTTTTTTTTTTTAATTGTAAAGTAAATTTTTATTTTTCCTTTCAGATTCTAAAAGTAATATTATTGTTGGCCCTGGCCGATTAGCTCAGTGGGGTAGAGCATCCTCCCAATAAGCGAAGGCTGCTGTTCAATTCAGGGTCAGGGCACAAACAAGAATCAACTAATGGATGTACAAATAAGTGCAACAACAAATTGATGTTTGCTTGTATTCTAAAGAGGAAGATTAGGCATTTAATGTATATGTTTGCAGCCTTTTTACCATGAATAGATAGACAAAAAAATAAGTAGATCTTCCCGCTTGTCTGTCTATTTCACACACATAAATAAATGCACAGGTCTGAGTTACATAAATAGACTTTCTAAAGCTTTATATATTTTTTCTTTTTTAAGGAAAGTTTTTAAAAATTTATTTTTACTCTAAAATACACAAATGTAGCAGTAAAAATCCTATTTGTGTTTATTAAAGAGAGTAGCCATGTCTCTTGCACACAATTTAAGAAGTGGAACTTTATGAATACACTTGAAGAACTCTACATACCTCTAAGGTTTGCATCTTCCTTATTATGAATTGTATGACACATTCACTTGCCTTTCTTTATAGTTTAACAAACCATCTATGTAGTAATTTTTATTGAAATATAGTAAACAAACAAAAAAATGAAGTAAGCTGCAAGTGTATTCAATGAATTATCATAAAAAGAACCCAGTAGGGTAATCACCACCCAAATGAAAGAAATAAAACATCCCAGAAGGCCTTTCTAATCACTACCCCTTTCTAGACCCCAAAGGTAATGACCATAGTTTAATTTTGTTTATTTTTGAACTTAATAAAAATAGCCCCGTTATGGTTTTACTGCTCTAAACTGTTGTAAATTATAGTTATCTTTTACAAAGTGCACTCAATAGTGACTATTTAAATTGTAAGCCTACCTCACAATACTATATAGGGTGCATTTTGCTTGCCATTGTGAAGGTAGGGTTAGGTAGGTGGGAGGGAAGAGATCAACCAAAGAACTTGTATGCATATATGCATAACCCATGGACACAGACAATAGGGTGGTGAAGGCCTGGGGGAGGAGAGAGGGAAAGTGAGAGGACAAGCTACAATAAAAGAGGTCAATGGGGGGTAAAAAGGGGACATATCTAATACTTTCAACAATAAAATTTTTTAAAATAAAGTGGAAGAGGATAATAGAAAAGGAAGTGAAGGTCAGGGAAACTTGAAGGTGTTATGCTGAGGACTTTTGAATATTGGGGGTGGGTCTATGAATCAAGGAATGCAATCAGCCTCTAGCTAAAAAGAACAAAGAAACTAAATTTCCCCTAAAGCCTCCAGAAGGAAGGCACCTTGATGATTCCATGGTTTTAGCTCAGAGTCTCAAGTCAGACTTCTTACCCCTAGAACTGAAAAATAAGAAAATTGTATTGTTTGAAGAAGATAAAAGTTCTGCTGAAAAATTATTTTATTTCTGTATATCCTATTGGGTGGATGTACCATAATTTTATTGACATATAGATTCTATTTTTTTGTTGTTGTTGTTGCCAATTTTCCTTCAAGTACTTATATTCCCATGCATATCTTTTTTCCCCTGTATATCTCTGACTTATTTCGTTAGGATTATTCTTATAAGTGCAATTTCCAAATAAAAAATCACTACCTTTTTAATAGTCCAGTGTCTTGCTGTCACATTGCTTTACTAAAAAAATGATGCCAATTTACAGTCCTGCTAGTGGTGTAGGATGGAATCTCATTTCAACTTCCTAACATCAAATTTTTTTTCATCTTTGTTAATTTGATAGGTGGGAAATATTTTTCCACTGACGTTTACATTTGCATTCCCTTGATTATAAGTGAGGTTAATTACCGGTGTCTATTATTAATTTATGTTTATCTTATTATGATTTATTTATACATATTTCCCCAAGTCTCCTGAAGTTTTAACATTGGTTTCTCCATGAGTAGACAGCTTGCTCTGAGTGGGTCTCTTAGGTAAACACAAATGAATGAATAGTGGTCCCTAAGTCAACAACTGGTCTAAATCTTCAGGGTTCTTTGTTCTCTTACTTTCACATTACAGCTGAAGAAAATAAGATTGAATCCATAAATAATTTGCTCAGGTTCTTGGATGGGGATTTGGACCTGTATCTTCCTACTTAGATCACTACTTTTCATAGTCTTGAGCTGAACGTTTTCCCTGTCATCACAGGTCAAGAAGTTGTGGTTTGTTATTCATGGAGCCTGTATAATTGAGACGCAGGAGGAGAATTTGCAAAATGGGGCAAAGAGTAAATAGTTGCTGGAGAGTGCGAAACACATGAGATTGCCTCTCATACTCCATAAATACAGGCAAATGAGCTCCCCAAGGAGATGATGCCACCATGCCACCATGTGTGGCCATGCAGACTGTACGTGATTCAATTCTAGAGGGGCCACCATCCCCATGCATTATGAAGCGCAGAGCCACACCTACCTGCATTGTTGTACACAACCTTTTCAATATTTATTTAATTTTTATAATCACAGGTGGTTTTCAAGCACAGGCCAGTGTAAACTAGAAGTAAAATACGTCATGTTATGTTGGAAGCCTTTTTCTGAATTTTGCTTTTATGTTATATCTGTAGCCTCTTTCTGAACTTTGTTTTTAGTTGTCAAAACAATTGATGCAAAAACTTGATGCATCAAGGGTCATTGTTTCAGAAAGCATAAAATAATATCAAGGGCAGGAAATGTAAAGCAAGATCATCCCTGTAGAAATACAGCTAAAACAAGCCCTCGCATGCACCAGAAGAGAGTAGGACATTTTCATACCAGCACCAGGTAAATGCAATACAGATCCTCTAACACCCGTTACCTGGTGAGTCAGTGAATAGGAAAATATTCACATGGGCAAGGAAGTGAATGCAGAGAGCAATGGGTGTTTTATTGTGGAAGCCATTTTAGAGACTATCTTGTTTTGCAATGACCAATGCTGGTTACTTGGTTAAAATAACTCAGCATGAAGTTAGGAGGAAAGAACAGATATTGCTGAGGCTATCTTCGGTTGCCGAAGATAGGAGCGGGAATAATCCAGGCATCACCGTGTTTTGCTTTTGGTTAAATTGCTTTGCCCTCAATCCCCCTGAATCGTTAAATATATCACACACTTTAATATTTTATGCACCTCAGTCAGTAGGTATTAGGTTATTTTGTTTCAAGGAAGCAGTGTGTCAGAGTCCTAGAAAAACGCTGGCTTCAGAGCCAGAAGAATGGACTTGGGAGCCTCGTTAGCAACCAGCTTAATTTTCTCATCTGTAGGATTTAAGCTTTGAATTAACTGATTACTAAGATAATATTTTTGCTTTAAAACTGCTTATATATGTTCTATTTTAAAATGGATATTTTCTTTAATTATGATTTAAATATAATTAAAAAAAGAAATATCAGAAGGCTTTCACATAAGTTCAAATTGAAATAACCAGCACCATGCCTGTGCACGCATGCACACACGCACACACACACACACACACACACACACACGCACACACACACGCACACCACATACTTATTTCTAATATTATCCTCATCATTCTTTTACAGATCCTTTGTAGAATGACTAAACAATTTTCATTAGTAAATAAAAAATTTCTATGGAGGCCAACGAGATGAATGGTCCCTTGCACATGCAGAACAATTTTATAATCAGTTGTCTTTAAAATCCTTTATCGGGAACTGGCAAAACTTTTGGTACAGAAAATACAAGAAATGCATTTCTTTCCTGTCCTTTGCAACAGGCTTGGCAATTACCTTTTGCTAAAGTGCAAAAGCAATTACCTGCTTGCCCAGGCAGACACTGATTGCTTAAAGTTTGTCCTTATCTTGAAGTTGTAGGAAAAGCAAATTAATGAACAATTTTTATATCCTTGAGCAAATTCAGGCGCTGTCCCTGTGGGTGCAGTCTGAGGCCTCCTTGTTACATTTGGGGCCTGCACTCGGGTGCAGGGGTCATGTGAAGCCTCTGAAGACAGTTTTGCAAATTCCAGGATCAGCTTTGTTTGGTCAAATAGCTATTAGTGTCCATTTGAAATTGGGCAAAGTTTAACTTTGCATCCTCCTTGGCCATTTCTTTCCTATTTCCTAGCCTAATTCCAGCAACCTCATTTGGGGTGATCAAGACTAAGATTTACACACAAAACCCTGAAACAGCAAAGACAGGATTTGAATTTTCAAAGAAAATTCAGGAAGGAAAAAAAATAAATATAAAAAATGCACATGCTTTCAGAGCATTCATTTCTAAATATTATTTAAAGTTCCTAGATTCTCTCTTTTTTCTGCATCAACATAATTTGAAATGATCTTTTTAGATTTCTATTGTGAATTATGTTTGGATGAGTAGGCCTTCTAGATCTGGGGAAATTATGCTCACTCTTATTTCCATTTCTACTTCTGGGTTTGCCTCTCTGGCAACCGGTCATTTTTTTAAAGCACCTTGGGCTTGTTGGTCCCGTACTGCCCCTGTCATGTTTCCTCTGCTGGGTTTTAGGTAGTGGGCAGTGCTGTGCTTGTAAACTGGCTCTCAGAGAAACAAACAAACAGTGATTAGAATCACATGTCAATTTCCACATATAAATTTTCCTATGGTCACTGCACACAGCTTTGGGAAGAGAGGTGTGTAATTGGCTCTTGCACATCATATGTGCCCATCTGTACAGACAGCTTCTGAGTTTCCACCTTAGATGTTTCTATGCTTTTTAACCCATAAGCCACTTCTCTCTGTCTTCTTTAATTTTGATCCATTATGTTTACTAGTGAACAGGATCTTCTTTATGCTTGGCTGGTTGATTCCAAGCTAAGTTCTCTGCACAGTCTACAGAGTCACTGGGACCTCTGATTATGCACACTGCCTTTCTCTTGTGCCTGTTTCTGTCACAGCATTGCAGCCACCAGCACAGTGCAAACCTGCTGTTTCTTCTTCTTCCAAAGCACATGGCTACTTGCTAAATTCCCACTTCCTGACTAAGGAAAGCTGCCTGTTTTCAGTCTACTTGTAGAACTGGTAGGTTCTGGGCTTTGTGCATATCTTTCTCTGCTTCAAGTGTTATTTTCATTGATTTCTTAAATGACTGCATCATTCGGGAGCCTGGGGACAAGGAAGGGTGAACTTGATAATCATCTGCTTGAGATTTATGGTAGTAGAATTACATTGCTCATTAGGAAAACATGACATGGGTGATGTAGATGGATGGTTTACCTGTGGTGGAAAAGAGTGAGAGTTCATGGGGAGAGCACCAGGCCCAGGGTTTGACCTTATAGAGGCAGTTGTCTTCAAGCATAAATAAGTTCAATGAGTTCTGATGCACATGTATCATTTCATGTTGATTGTTTTCCGATGTGCCCGTACATCTGTGCCACACAGAGCCCATTACTGGGAATAAAAAGCCTCCTGCGCAGTTCAGGAGAGAATCCATCAAGGTCTCCAGGGGCTTCTCTGTCTCCAGGGACATGTAGACACCACCGCCAGCTGCCAACTCCCTTTTCTTCTCGCTGCACCTCCATTTCCATACCTTTACTCCTAGGTTAGCCAGTGGTTTGCTTAGGATTATATTGCATGCAAATCAATTTGGAAGGCATTTACATGATTTTTCTTAGGATCTGTAACCATACCCCATCCAACCAAGCTTAGTTAACTTTTGTAAGCAGCATCCTTACAAAGAATGGCACTTTTAAAAATAAACTAAGACCTTGACCACATAAGACTTGCAGCTAACAACAACAATGACAAACTGGGACTTACCCCAGCACTGCTATCTCATTGCTGTGTGTGTCCTTGTTTAAGTCACCAAATGCTTAACTTCTGTTCCCTCAAGAGAAAATGAGGAGGCTGGGCTTAGACTTGGACTTGGATAGCCAAGTATTTCCAGCTGCATCACCGAGTGGTAACTTTTATGACAGGTGCTTTCAGGTAAGGAGATGAGATAGTGATGAGAGTGGCTGAGATGTGGCTTCCTGGGAAATGGGAAGTGATTTCTGAGGTGGTTTCTTCCTGGCTGCAACCTTCACCGCTAGCATTGTCCGTTAGCAAGTAAAAATGGAGGATAACCAGTTGAATTTGAATTTTAGATCATCAATAAGTAACTTTTAGTATAAGTACATTCCAAAAACTGCATGGGACATACTTACACTAAAATGTGTTCCTTGTTTATCTGATAGTCAAATTTAACTTGGTTTCCTGCACTTCATCTGGCAACTCTGCATAATAGTGGGTAATAACGTCTCCTGTCTCAACAAGTTGGGCTGGACAAGTAGGGCAATTCAGCAAAAAATAGAGGAAGACAGAGGCTGGCTGGTTGTTTGGTATCTCTGCAGCATGTGGTGGGGAAGGTGTCATTTTTTCTTTTTTTGCCCAAGTTGTAATAGCACTTCATGATTTAAAAAAACTAACACTAACAAACTGTGAGACACTTCCATATTGACATAAGAAGTCACCAGACTAATCTCTGAATAGACCTAAGGACTCTACAGAGAGTTGCAGATAGGAAAGGTCAATTACCAGAAGAGAAAGATGAAAAAAGAAAAAAAAGGTTGTTCAAGGCTATTAGACTTTTTACCTCAAGCAGAAAACACTAAATTATGCCTAGCTTATAAATTGACTTGAGTAACTTTGTAGTCTGTATCTTACAATGGAGAAAGAAAATGGATGATGGAAGAATTTAAAAGTTTTAGTAATTATTAAGTAAGTATAACATTTCATTAGGATGCTGTCCAGTGCATTTTTAATCTTCAACTGCCTGCAAAAGATGATGGTCATGCATTTATGCAGAAGATTATGGTAATGCTCTCTTTTATTAATCTCATGGACATTTAGTAGATAGGGTCTGCCACGCATCATAGATTGCGACCACTGGCATTTCTCTTATCAACCCTACTGGTTGGGAATTATTACTGATGGCAGTGAGAGGTGACCTAGTTCCTGACCTGCTTGACCTGCCTATAATAGTCTTAAACTATACCCAGGTTCCATACACCCTCAGTCTGTCCACATGCTGACAGATGATCACAACTTCAGGTTCTCTGTTTTAAAATGGATATATTACTTATTTTTGTCTAAGGAGGACAAAAATTTTGCCTTCTCTTTTACATTTCTTTGAAAATTAATTATGTATAAAGTACAAACATTTGTACAATAAATGCTTATCTGTGGGATGGCTTCATTATGAATTCATTCAAAACTGTTTCCTTAGCACTTACTCTGGCCTTGTCTTGATGCTAACATATATATATATATATATATATATATATATATATATATATATATATATATATATATGTAATGTGCAAATAGACCAAACAGTAGAACAACCAGAATGTCCACTCAACCAGTTGCTATGAGGTGCTGAGGTGCACTGACTACCTCTTGGTCCCTTCCCCTGGCTGGCAGGCTCCAATCCCCCCATGGCAAACAGGGAATCAGGGGTGGGTGGCCGCAGGGGATGGGGCTGTCTGCCAGCAGCAGGAGAAGATGACCCTAAACACAGGCCAGGCCTAGGGACCATACCCACACACGAATTTAGTGTGCTGGGCCTCTAGTAGGAGAAATAAAACAAGTGAACAGAAAATCATGATGCACTAATAAGTAGATAAAGCACAGGGTATTGAGGAACTGCTGTGGAGGTCAACTGCCCCATAGAAGGGAGTGTAGCAGGAAGGTTTTCTGCAGGCAATAACTTCCAAATTAAGATTGGTGAAATTGGAGTAAAAGGAAGAGAGCATGCTGAGTACGCAGACACAAGGATCCTAGACAGCGGTATCCACGTGTGCTAAGACTTGAGAAAGAGAACACGACACTTGAGGAGCATTTCAAGGAGTCAGTTTGATGGGACAGTGGATGGAGTAGCAGTGACAAGGGAGGGGATGTAGGGCTGAGCAATGGATGTGGGAGCCATAAATTGGAATTGGAATCAAGCTGAATAGTAGTATGATTTTCTCCAAGAGAGCTCAGAAGTGCCGATAAAGAGGCTAAGGAAGCAGGCAGTGAAACTTATTCAAGGTGGGAGTGTGCCAGGCAGTGTGACGAATGGCAAAGCTCCTAGACAGAGAGGCAGAACTGAGGGATATGAGGACAAGGAGCTTCACATCTTCAAATGAAGAAATGAAGACTCAAGGACATAACATGAGCAATTGAGGATGGAAGATTGAGGGACACAGAGAAGAACTTCACAACTTCAAAGAAATGTCCACATAGGAATTTAGTTTTCAAAGAGAGGTGCTGGCCAAGACTTTCTTATGAAAGTTGTAAATCTAGAAATAAATTAATTACAGATTGTAACAATTAGCCAGTCATGTTTGAAACACTACATGAGTGTCAAAACGTGGTTGGAATAGAGCACTTTCGGGGGCAAGTAGACAGTCACAATGAAATTCAACCCCTTCATGACCTCATAGTGCAGCAAAACTGCAAATGCCTTTTTTATGCACCAGATCACGTCGTCCCCTCTCTAGGGAGCTGCGGCAGAAGTACTATAACTTCCATTCCACGCCCATCCGCGAGGGTGATGAGGTCCAGGTGATTCGAGGTACTACAAAGGTTAGGAAATTGGCAAGGTAGCCCAGGTGTACAGATATGTCATCTAGTTGGGCGGGTGCAGCATGAGCAGGCTAACCACACAACTGTTCACCTGGGTAGTCAAACAAGGTGTTTATTTAGCACCAGGGTCAACTGGACAAAGATAGGAAAAAATTATTGACCACAAGGCCAAATCTCAACAAGTTGTAAAAAATTAAGACAATATAGGGAAGAGCTTATAGAGAAAATAGAAGAATAAATATAACCTCTTAGGTGACCACTGTTTAACTACTTTTTTTAGCCTGATGTGTATTCCTTTGAAATCTTTCAAGATTCTCTGGAATACTTTGTTTCCTTCCTGTTTTGTTGTTGATATGGGGCTCTGTACATCTATTTTTGCTCTTTTGATTAACTTTATGAATAAAAATTGGAAATGTTCCTTTAAATAATAGTGGGATGTTTCATGAAAATGAAAATTGCTATAATGTGAATGGCAATTTATGGTACATAAACATATTTTAGTTGGAGATAGGTGTAGCACTTTCCCAATAAAGAGACACATATTACAAGGAATAGAAAATGAATTTTTAAAAATTGCTACAAGATAACTATTGAAAGTTAGAAAACAAATTATAATTGTTCATATATAATATATAAAGTCCATTATCACTTAACAACTTAAATTATGAGCATAAATGTTTATTAGGACCAGTGGAGTTGGAGGAAAATGGGGTTATATGGCACATGAAAAATAGACATTTGACAATATTCAAGTATGTGATATTAATAACAATCCATGTATGAAGCAGTTTAATGTTAACATTTTAATATTTCAGGTTAGAAGCAAATGGTTTTGGAAATAACACATGAGGTAGGGAACATTTGTTGGATCCTCTAGAATCTATATAAATACCATTATATAGATTTCTCAGTATAAAAACAGTCTAGACATCTTAGTTGGAGTGTAGTTATTCTCATTAAAATGGATTTTAAATCAGAAAAATACTGGAGTCTAAAGTTGCTAAAATATAATAGCATCACCAGGATAAGTCACTCAGATTATAGTGGGCTGCTTTTTCACTGTTTCACTTAATTTTTCTGAATATTGCAAAAAAGTTGCTTTCCATACATTTAGACTGTCTCCAGGACAAAAAGTGAAAATATATCTGGGCAATCATTCACCATATTAATATAAATCTGACTGAACTATATTTTAATTCAAATTGCTTGAGGAGCATTTTGAATTAAACTTGGAGTTCCATGTTTAAAAATGAGTACTGTTCATATTAGGCAACTTTGTTTCATAAACATCTTAGTGATTCCAGTGTTGAACTTCATTAACATTAATGAGAGCCCTACAAATATATCCATGAGCCCAGAAATTATCTTTAAGCGGTTTGGCAAAATAAAATAAAATGTAGATGATGGGCATGTGCCAGTAGTCACTGCCTTATTCTGTGAGTAGTGCTACAAAACCTTTTACTTCCTCCAACACTCTAGTTCTTCTGTGATGCATTTTCTGTTTTACACTGCTCATAATCTGTTCATATTAGCAAATTCAAAGATATGCAAAGAGGGACACTATCTTTTGGAGCCCACCAATAAATGGCTAACAGAAGAAAGGAAGATCGTATGTCCTTCCATAAGCCTTTGTCCCTATATGGTACCCGAGGAATAAGTATACATATATTTGGACACCTTCACATTTTGGTTGAGTGTAGAAAAGGGAGGAGTTTGATAGAAGAAGAGAAGGCATTTGAATATTCACAGTAACTGCAGATATGGATGAGAAATAATGAAAAATGTAAGATATGAAATCTAGTTTGGTCTGACTTACAGTTTTGCTTAGCTCTAGTTCCTATTCTTTTCTGCATTAGAGATAGCAATATAAACTTTGAGGCCAAAGATTGCTTAATATGTATGTAGGCTTTAGAATTTACAAAGGATTTTTTACATACAATAACTCTATTGAACTGTATTATAACCTGAATTATAGATAAAGACCTTGAAACTCATTTACAATAGCCAAGACATTGGTATAACCTAAATTTTCACCAATGGATGAATGAACAATGAAAATGTGGTATCTGTAAACAATGGAATATGATTCAGCCATAAAAAAGAATTAAAAAAAGAAAATCTTGTTATTGGGAGAATATGGATGTAATTATTATGCTAAGTGAAATAAATCAGACAGAAAGACAAATACTTTATGATTTCACATATGTGGAATCTAACAAAACCTAAACAAACAACAACAAAGAATTCATAAATGTAGCATAATAATTGATAAAAACCTGAAGTCTGTGGTAGGGAGTGTGGGTAAAATGGGTAAAGGGGGTCAAAAGCTACAAATTTCAAATTATAAAATGCATAAGTCATGGGACACATGGTGACTATAGTTAATAATACTGCATCATATATTTGAAAGTGGCAGGAGAGTGAATCTTGAAAATTTTCATCATGAAAAAAATTTGTAACTATGTTTAATAATTGGACTTAAGTATTTATTCTATTGTTGATTCATTATGTTATATACCTGAAACTAATATAATGCTATATTAATTACACCTAATGTTCAAGAAGACCTTAAACCTCAAACTAAGTGACTTATTCAGCTCTCATAGAACAATCCAGTCATTTGAACTCATTTTCTGATCTTAGAACTCTTTGCATTACTTGATAATGTCCTTTAAAATAAGTGGCCTTTCGAATACCTAACTATATCAAAATTATAAATGTTAACTTTACTTAATTCTCCCTCCAAACATTCATTACTTTTCCTTTCCTTTCAGCTCTCTATATTTAAGACTTCTATATCCTGAGATCAATGCCATTTTAATTAGCACACAATTTTTGCAAATGCTTACCTTTGATTTAAAGAGAGAGAAAATAAAGAAACTTTTCAGTGAAACACTTAGAAATTTAAAAGAACACTTTTTAAATTACACATGGGTTTAAAATTTTTATTCTAAATAAAAATTTTCTAGGGTGTAAAATCCATGTTTTATTCTTAGCCTTGCCATGAGTCATTCTCTGTCCTTAGACAACTCACTTAACACATTGTAACCTAGTAAGATTTCCCTTTAAAAAATTAGATTGTGTTTGAAAGAGAAAACTTTACTTTTCCTCATTGTGCTTTTCCTCTGTTTTCCTAAAGTATTTGAGATTTTGAGCATCTTACGATGATTTCCTCAAGTACAATTTTTAACAGAAGAAAGACAGGAAGGTTTCTAGACTTTGGGAAGATCTCTTCAAAAGGAGTCTTTAAATTAAAGTTGGAGTATGGCTAACCTATTATTTTCTTTCCTATTGCCTTGCTTGGGGTCATCCCACAACAAGCTAACATGCAAACTATCCTTGCCCATGTCCTGGGGAGGCTGTAACACTGGCTTACTTTGCAACAAAGAGAACTTGACTACCAACATTTTAACCTGATCTTTGCTTCATAAGTGAGAATAGGATTATTACTTTTGTCTTTTTAAGATTAATAAATTAGAATCCCCTGTGGCTATTTTCTATTCATGTTCCATGTGTTTTATGACTAGCCCCATTCATTTTCCATCTCCTATCGTTAGGGATGTCTACACTTAGAAAATTGGGCATTTATGCCTAAACCGGTTTGGCTCTGTGGATAGAGCATCAGCATGCGGACTGAAGGGTTCTTGGTTCGATTCCAGTCAAGGGCATGTACCTTGGTTGTGGGCACATCCCCAGTAAGGGGTGTGTAAGAGGCAACCGATTGATGATTCTTCCTCATCGACATTTCTAACTCTCTATCTTTTTCTCTTCCTCTCTGTAAAAAATCAATAAAATATATTTTAAAAAAAAGAAAATTAGGCATTTACAGTTGTGTAAACTAAGATCACAAAGATTGTTCATTAAGCTTGATTTTCTTAAACCTTTTTTTAAATTCCATGTGGACTTTGCAGCATAGTCATTATTAATTTTTTTATTCATTATTAATTGTAATTGGTGTTTTGGTTTTGATACAAATTTTTCCTATATTTGAGTATTCAACAATTTATTATGTTGAAATTAAAAAAGGCTCATTAATATGTTGGGTAGGTTATAGATCAGATGGCTAGATGGCTAGGTTAAAGTAGATTTAATGGTGAAAGTTTGATTTTATTTTTGTAGAAGTCAATGTTTCAGATTTTTTTGAGTGACATCTCTAAACTATGTATACTTTGATTGATATAAATATTCTAGAAAACCAATTACTGCTTTTGAGATACTAATGATCTTGCTGACGAAATATTAAATTTATATGAAATATCAGTGGGAGGTGACAGCAATATTCATAAAAGAACTATTGCAAAATAGTATGTGATTAACTGTCAAATAAATGATATAAGTAATAAAATATCACTCTGAGCTGAGAAACAGAGAGGTCTAGATAGAAGAGATGGGTAGAAGGATTATGAGAATTTTTGTTAAGAAGCTAGAAATAGGAAAAGCCAAGCAGACATTTTAAATAACCTGAGTAAAGGCAGGAAAGTAGCAATAAATAGATTAGTTTAAGGATAAAATTCTTCCCAGGAAGAAGACAAATTAAGGTTAATTAAATAGAACAGGTCAGGAAAACAGAGGAGAGATTAGAAATCAAGAGCCAAAAAAAACCCAAAACAAAACAAAAAATAGGCTTTATGGGAGAGGAGTTGCATGATGAAAATATAACTTACAGAAGGAAAATAATCTTAAAGGCACACAGAATAAGATGGAAGAGATTCATGGAGGAAAATTCAGTTAACTTATCCTATAAAATAAAAGCTGAATATGCTATGGTACGGGTCCGTCATCCAGTTGGTTGTTCAACCAATCAAAGCGTAATTCTACCTAATAAAAGAGTAAAAGCAAATCACTCCACTATACCCACCAGTCATGCACACCAGCCACACCCACCCACCAATCAGAGTGAGTATGTAAATAAACTCAACCAAGATGGCTGTAGCCACAGAGAGCAGGAGGGAGGCTTGGGTTTCCCAGGCAATGGAAGAAGCCAAGCTTTCTACCTGCCCTAGCCAGCCTAAGCCTCCACTTAAGGCTACAAAGTTTCAATGATAGAAGATACATAAATCCAAACAGAAATGGCAGCAGCCACTGAGCTGGAAAGAGCGGGAGGCTAGTGTTTCCCCTGGCAATGGAAGAAGCAAAGTTTTCTGCACACTCTGGCCGGCCCAGGCCTCCACTCCAGGCTACAAAGTTTCAATTGTAGAAGGTAAATAAATTCTAGATACCAGAGCCTCCACTTTGGTAACCAGGGAGCATGGCTGGCCTGAAAACCAGCACAGGCCCCTCGCTCAGGCTGCCCCATGCCCCAAGGGAACCCCCACCCTGATCCAGGACACACTTCCGGGTAAAACAGCTGTCCCCCACCCATGCACCAGGCCTGTATCCTATCTAATAAAAGAGTAATATGCAGATTGACCATCACTCCAACACACAATATGGCTGCCCCCATGTAGACACAAGATGGCCAGCAGAGGAGGACAGTTGGGGGTGACCAGGCTGGGAGAGGAGGGAAGTTGGGGGCAAACAGGCTGGCAGGGGAGTGGTTAGGGGGTGATCAGGCTGGCAGGCAGAAGCTGTTAGGGGCAATCAGGGAGACAGGTAGGTGAGCAGTTATGAGAGAACAGTCCTGTATTGTGTATAATCGTAATGATGCAAGGAAAGATATGTCTATAATAGTGGCAAGTGATTTATAAAAATACAAAATTTACTCTTTTAAAATTATTTATTTTTGTCATTGCAGTAGGCAGTTTATAAGATGGTGCTCAGTGACTTCTGCCTCCTAATCCTGTGTAAACCTAGAGTATGGGCTACATTTTATGGCTTTCTTCTGAGTAGACCATGACCAAAGTGATGGGAAGCCATTTCCAAGATTAGGTTACAAAGCGATTGTGGCTTTCATCTCCCTTACTCTTTGTCTGGCTTGCTGTGAGGGAATTTATATATTGTGTGAATGTTCATGAGGCCAGGAACTGATGATTTGGGCCAACAGCCAATGAAGACCTCAATCAGTAAGTGATCGTGGAAGAATATCTTCCTCCAGTCCAGCCCTGAAATGACTGAAGCTCTAGCCAACACCTTGATTTGCAACCTTGTGAGTGACCCAGAGCTAGAGGTATCTGGAATCTATGCTGGGATTCTTGATCAATAGAAATTATGAACTAATTAATAGTTTTAGGCCACTGAGTTTGGGGATTAGTTGTTAATATAGTAACAGATAACTAATAAATCATTATAGAATTAAATATTCTTCTACTTCTACTAGTGACTTTAAATATTCCTCCATTTTTCCTCATCCCCTCCAAATCTCAATTGCCAATCACTACATCTTTTTATTTTTGCTGTCAAAGTATTATTACTTACCTTCTGTTCTATTGCTGTATATCAGTCTTCCTCTATATGCTTGTAAGTGGCATCTAAAAATAGAAACAATGGCCAATATCTATTAAATATTATGAAAATATTCACCACAAAACAAAAATGAATTTGAATCTTTTAAAAGGAAATGGTGTGCTCTTCCTTTAAAAACTTGTGCTACTCAAAAAGAAGCATGACTAACAGGAATGAGTGGATGTGGGGAGAGGGACAGTGGGAGGGCACATGTGGTATCTTATAATTACTGCATTTCATTCGTTTGAAGATGAACTTTCTGTTTCTAACATTTGAACATCTCTAAGTTTGGGATGTACCTTATAATCACTGTTGGTGAGATAATGGTAGTTATCTAGTAGTTATTGACTATTCATGTGAAAATTTGACCACAGCTGCTCATAATATCATCATTTCAGTTGAATAATTCACAGCATTGATACTACATACATTGAATTTAATTGGCTTTTAAAGCATAATCAAGAAGAATACACTATGAGTCAGCCTTAATATAAAGAATTATTAAATACAATACATAGAGAGATGGGAAATACAGCAGCAGATATGTTCTAAAATGTCTATATACATAAATCTAGAAGTTATTGCAATGAGTACAAAATAAAAATTGTAAAAAAAGAAAGCATTGTGCTGTAGTTTAATTAGGAAGATTTTTCCTTTTAAGATTATAAGATAGTATTATATCATGTAATTGATAGCTTTTTCTTTTCTTTCTTTCTTTATTATTTTATATATTTTTAATATTTGATTTTTTGTTAATAAATTAATTTGTAAAACAAATACTGGTAAAACTTGAAAAAAAGCTGCTATTATTTTCCACCTTAAAATACATAAGTACTTATAAATTGGATGTTGTAGGTATATTTTTGTTTATGTGATGCTGACAATGATGAAAGAAGGTGAGGTAAAAATTATAGGAAATAAGGCAATATCCAAGATTTTTAGAGATAAGAGGAGAAACTAATTGAAAAAGGAATTAATACTGCCTAGTTTTTCCATAATGCAAAAATATTTAGCTTAATTAAAAAGTTAAAAGTAAAAAGTACAAAGTTAAAAGTAAGAGGAAATAAATAAGATAATTGATAGCTTTTTAAAGTCAACAAAACATGAATCTAAAATGTGTATGTTATAGTATGACTTTACCTGTGCTGTAAGATCTTTCATCTTCTGTATTTTAGTATTTATCATAGAGAAGCTTTATTCTTGAATTTTAAAAAATATATTTTTATTGATTTCAGAGAGGAAGGGAGATAGAGAGAGAGATAGAAACATCAATGATGAGAATCATTGATTGGCTGCCTCCTGCACACCCCACACTTGGGGTCGAGCCCTCAACCCAGGCATGTGCCTTGACTGGGTATTGACTCATGGCCTCCTGGTCCATAGGTTGATGCTCAACCATGAGCCACACTGGCCTCGCTCTTTTGTGTCTTTTTTTCCAGACCTCTTTAATAGCCTGATCAACTTTGCTTTGCAAACCTCCATGACAGCAGCAACCTCTGTTCCAGCCCTCTCATCCCTTCCCATATCTATTATCCCCTTTAGAAGCTTTGGCTGGACATATTTCCAATCTTCCTTGCAGCTTGACAACATGACTAGGTTTTGCCCAGGTGATATGAATAGAAGTGATTTATACAATTTCTGGCTGGTGCATCTAGAATAAAAGAAACTTCCTCCACTGCTTTCTCTCCTTACCTTCTCTTGCTTTCCCTCTTCTTTTAGGTTGGAGTGTAGGTATGATGTCATCTTTGACAAAGAACCCAAGGACCAAAAAACAAGGTTTTCAAAATAAGATAAAAACAAACCAACCAACAAACAAAGCCCTAACACCACTGACACACCTAACTAGCATTGGATCACCTACACTTACTGATATATGAGGGAGAAAACAATTATTTTGTTTAAGTTAATTTATTTTAAGAGACAATAAGATTGCTATGTTAGCATGAGGTAGAGTCACAAAAGTTTGGAGGATTAACTTTAAAGAACAGATGAGATATACCAATGTCCAACTTCACCATTTAAATAATTTTTTTTCTAGAAATAGTTATTGAGGATTAATTCCCAAATTACATTCCTGGTAATGTTATTAAATTCTAATTTTGGGTATTAAGAATATTTGTACAAGAAATAATTATTCAGCATGTGAATGTAGAGACCCAGTAATTACAGAAGGAGGAAGGCACCTATAATATTTACAGTGAATGCTATATATAGGAACAGATACACCCTGAAAACTCAGAAATGTAATACATATTTACATGTTAATTTTTTGCTTATGTCAAAATATAATGTGTTCCAGTTGGATAAGGATTGTTCCCTTATAAGTCCACCCAGCCCTTGCTATTCAGCAGAAGAAGGGTGAAAGGAGTGAGGGTCTTACAGGGAAGTTCTAATGAAAATGGCTCTCATCACTTCCGTGCATATTACCTTGGTCAGAGCATGAAAATATGGTGTTACCATCAATGTACAATAAAAAAAAGGAACTATTTTAAAGACCTAAAACAAAGAATTGGTTATAAGAAATTTAATACAGGGATTTACACAGGGGATAAAAAAGCTGAGAAATCAAACAAAAGGCAATAAGGCACCTCAGGGTTTAGCGATGGCAGTAAATTCTTACATCCTGTAGTTATTGTAGAATAGGCAGTGTTACCAGAATCGAAGTTATGTTACATATTGACGCTGAAATCATGGTGGGACTGTCTGGTTGCGTCTAAAGCTCTGTAGGGTCTGCAGGACCTGGTATAAATGCCATCCTGGTCTTTCCCTCCCTTTATATTCCTCCAGTAGCACTCATTTGCAAATCCAGCGTGAAGCTACTACTTCTGCAAGCCATGGCAAGACCTGCAGGGATCAATGCCCAGCAATGCAGAGCTGATCAGAGAAAGGGGAAGGTTCTGGGAGCAAACAGGTCAGAGATAGACACCTCATCCCAAACTTAGTCTAGAGAATATAGTTTGCTTGCTCAGAGAATACTGATGCTGATGAGCTACAAAAACCCAAATTAAGGGAGAGGTTGAGGACATCTAACGTCACTTGGTGAATCCCTATTAAAATGTACCAAATCCCTATAGGTAGTTTCTATAAGCCAGCTTCTAAATATATGATTTTTGTGTGCTAAAACCAGCAAAGTTTAATATCTCCCACATTTTAAAGAAATCTGACAGATTTTTAAATGTATTTTTAGTAATCTTGTAGTAAATACTGGGATATCAAAAATAAATAAAGGTTTCCATTTGAGTTGAATTGATTGTGTTTAGATTTAAGTTGTAGTGAACAGGGCAAGATAAGTCTGAAAATATTAACTTCTCTAATCTTAGTACATTTCATATCTTAAATTTTGGATTCTATAGCTAAAATTTCATTGGTTGTTTACTTTCAGCTAACAAAAAAAGGCTTCTGTTATTGTTTGTTAGAGAATCTAAGAAGGAGAATTTATTCTCTCTCGCTGCATGTTCATTGCAACAAGTTTTAAGAGTATACAGATGGCAGATACACTCTTCCTTTCTCTGACTACTGCTTTCTCTGACTCTATTCCCTTCATTCGACTCTTCCACTTTATCTACACAGACAGCCATTGCATTTTTATTTAACAGTTATTGGCATGAATTACTGATCTGCAACAAGGGATGTTTTCTAGTTGAGAAGACCAGAGGGCAATTACTATCTACTAAATTGGTCACCTTGGAGAAAAAGAACTTAAGTTTCAAAATGCTGAGGAATTAGACTGAGATGACTAATGAACCACATTAATGATCATTTTTGTTATAAATGCTGAGTTTCTTATATTAGCAATACATGTTAACATTGTTAATCTGTGGTGGGCATATTAGAAAGTCTATTGTCAAGAAGGAATAGTGCTTAAAAAAGTAATTACTAAAAATAGAATTCTTTAATATAACAAATAAGGATATACCTTTCAATTTAATTCCAGATATTAGAAAGAATCATATAACTGAGTATCATTTGAGAAAACCTGCCTTTTTTCCCCCCATTTTTCTAGAGATGGAGAAATAAACACTTTTGAAAATAATAAAGCATCACTGCTCACATTCAGCCTATGTCACCAATTGCGCTCAAAAAGCCTAGCAAATCGTAATTTATTTTAACTCACAGGGTCTCTGTGTCATTGGAAGCTAGAAGATGCCAAGATGGTTTTAGTACTGTACTCCTGACTCCTTGATTCAAATCATAAATATTATGCTCCTCACTTTATAGCTATAGAATCTTGATCAAGCAAGGTCACACTAATGGAAATTCAGAACAAGATGGCAAATAGTTTCTCACCATGATGGTAGTGTCTGTCTCAGATGCTATGATGGAAAAGATTCTGAAGCCATACCTGGCTTGCAGATGGAATGTGGTGATTAATACAAATGTCTTCCATGAGGGTGTGTGTGTGTGTGTGTGTGTGTGTGTGTGTGTGTGTGTGTGTCTGGGTGCATGCATTTCTCTTGTTAGCTCCTTGATTTCTCCTATCTTCCTTAGATACTAAATTTCTCTCTGATTCCTTTCCCTAACACCCTTCTTCCTCTTTGCACTCCAAAGAGGCCCTGCACACTTCAACGGAGCTGCTTTAGCTCTCATTCTTTCACACCACTTCCTTGCTTTCAGTAATCACTCCCTACACTTGGTGAATCCTTATGAGTGAGAATTGGCAGGTAGATGCAGATTTATTCTGTGGGTTGGATTCTTCTAAATTATAATATGCTATTCCATCCTACACATTACTATTAACAATTCTTTAAATCTGTATCTAATTTCTACTTACTTCCACCTACTTACCCTTCACCCGCAGCTCACCTCCATGGCATATTTTCTCTCTGAGCAGCCATGGATGTCTTCTCTTGTATGAAGAACTTGGCTTCTTTGGAAATTATTTTAAGTTTATGTCCTCAACTTTTCAATAAGTTTTCCAAAGTATGATTTCTGTAGCTTATCTTACTTTTCTGGTTGTTCTTGCGAGAGTGGGATAACAGTCTCTTGTCATTTTCTTATCTGATTGGAAAAGAAACTCAATTTATTCAATTGTTTTATTATTATTTTTTATTTTGAAATGCCATTATTATGCATGGGAATCTCTGGAGTAGGTGCAAATGAGACATATAACAGAAGAATCAGACAACTACAACTCCCTAGTCTCACTAGAAAATGCTCATAGTAAATTAGGTGTTTTTGTTCTCTGAATTTAGCAAACTGGATTTTGTAGTATAGCAGGTACTCAAATAATGTTTCATTCAATCTTGTTTCACAATAATGTTGATGAGGAAAAATATGATTCCTAGTTGGGGCTACTGTCTATGTGAAATTTTCACATTTTCCCTATGCCTGTGTGGGTTTTCTCTGGGTCACTTTCCTTCACACATCCTAACGACGTGCATATGAGGTGAGTTATCATGTATATGTCGTCTCAGTCTGAGTGTGTGTGTGTGTGTGTGTGTGTGTGTGTGTGTGTGTGTGTCAGTGTGCCCTCCTGTGGAAAGGTGCCTTGACCAGGGTGGGTTCTGCCATGGGCCTTGAGCTGAGGGAAGAGGCTTCAGCCACCTGTGACCCTGAATTAGAATAAGCAGTTGAAAAATAATTATCTTAGTTGTTGTTATTAATCTTTCTTGCATGTACATATAATATTTATTGCCGTGTTTAGTGCTATTGATCTTTATTTAGGAGTTTGATGACAATTTTGTGACCAGAAGTATGCCAAAGGAACTTAACTCTAGTTTGTATCAATTAACCTCTGGTAAAATTGGCTACATTATATGTCATTTCACTTAAAGACTCAGTTTCCAAGAACTAATCATGGCATTCAATGAACACTTGTTGCTGTACTTAAAACATATGGGAATTCTGAAGTAGAGCATCTCACTACTCATACTCTCTTGGCTTCCTGAACATTACATTTGGAAACTGGTAGAGACAATATTTTGGTGTTCTGATGATGATGGTGATGGTGTTTGTAAAGCCCTAATTGTTGCTAACACATTTCAGAGGAGATTTTTCTCTCTGCCTTCTATTTCCTATTTCTCTGACAACCAATAAATAGTTTTGATAATTAAAGAAGGCCTGCAATTTTATATATTGCTCTTATTTTTTTACTTTACGAATTAAGCCTCCATATTTATGGCTACAAAATTTTCAGATATTACTCATGTAATTATGCTGTTAAGCTCTTTATTTCTAAATTTCATATATGTACATATTTAAGTCATTTCTTACAATCAGTGCCTTTATCTTTTTAATTATTTTCACTGTTATTTGAGTATAACTCAGATTGTTTGAATAAGATTTCTGGTGCAGTTACCCAAAGATAGACATATATACTTATATATTACATGCATATTTTACATGCCCACATTTTAACAGAACTTCAGTATTAACATAAAGCTTTTCATGTTACATTAATACTATGTAGACACTGAAATTGACTAGACATTTTGTGACTTGTTTCTCCCATTCAATATCCATATACTCATATATATTGATAGCCTATTTTTCTTTCTGTGGTAAAAATTGTCATATTTATAACTCCGATAGATCATCATGGCAATTTGATCAGGCACCTTGCCCTGATTGCATTCTGCCCGGACAAGGATTAAGTAGCAATTTGACACACATTTGTTTTCCTTTAGTGAATATAAATCTCCCATTCTTGGAATGGAAATGGGAGTCCTTTAAAATTTATTTTTAAAGCATTTGCTTGCAAAATCTTCTGAGTAATTTCCATTCCTAAAATCTCTTTTATTGCTTTTGTATTGATGAGTTTTCTTGGTGTAATGGAAAATAAAGTTGCCTAGAAGCGGTGATGAACAGCTTTCTTCCTTTTTTTCATATAATAAGTATATCTTAGTCTGATTGTCCAGTGTTGGATGGGACCCAATGGACATTGCTCCACAGCTGATTTACTCTTCTGGGTAAGCAAAGTACAGATGGGGCTGGAAATATCACATACCGTTGCCAAACAAATTGGACAAAAATAAATCATATATATGGAAGTCTTGATTAGATTAAACTTGAAACAGCATGGAGGGACTTCTCCAAACTTCAGGAATTGGGTGCTTTTTCAACAGAATCTCCTTTGACATTGAAAATAAACTGTGACCCCAGGCCCTCAACCTGTACAAAGGGTTCTGCAGGAGCCTGATGCGGTGAGGATTTTCCTTTTCAGTGTCCCGGATAGAAAGAGAGATGAACGATAGAAAGAGAGATGAACGAACTGTTTCTAAGTGGAGGTGGCCAGGTATTGAGAAATATTAGAGATAAAGAGAGAAGACACAGAGATAGATTTTAAGCTGGAAGCTGGGAGGGCCACCGACCTCCTCTCCTGGAGACAGACGAAGACCTCCTGAGCTACGCAGCACATCTGTTTATTTTCCAATGGAACAAGGGAATTTCACAGGAAAACAAGGAGCCTGGGAGGGCTCAGGTCCCACCCACTCCTTCCTCCTGGACGAAGACAAGCCAGGAACTAAGAGCATCTAAGCACTCCCAGGGCAGGAATGCAACTGACATGACTCCACCAATATCCCAGGCCCAGTCAACAATAAAAAGAATGTCCAGGTGTCTTCCCAGGTGGCCCTCTACAGGGTCCGCTTCATTAGGCCAGCACTTAGATGGTCCTGTAAAACACAAGCATATACAAAACACAAACAAAATCAAAGACCTGGCTTGAGATCTAAGATCTGGCACTCAGATCTGGTACCACAGGGTCCATCGTGCTAAATATCTGTTCTCGTGGCCAACTCTATTCCCACCCCACCGGAAAGCTTCTCCACATGTTTAGTCTTGTATCCTAAAATCATAGAAGACAGCCTCCAAATGTAGTAGAGCTTTGAGGATTATGCCTGCATGAACATCGGAAATTGACACTGCTTTATAGCACAGGAAGGATTTGAGAGGCAGAAGTGCTTCATGGGCAGAAAAGACACATTAATTAACTTGTCAAATGCTTCCTTCCAGATAGCATGACTGCAATAGATTTTACAATAAATGAAGAACTGTTTCTCAGCAGTGATGAGAGTCCTTTATTTTGCTTATTTTTCTGTTCTAATTCATGGTTCTGAAGGTACTAATGAAATAGTGTGAAATTTACAACAGTTGCATATGATGACAGGCATTTTTATAACAAGAAACCATTGATAGCTAGCTACTCTGAAGCTTGATATAGGTAGATCTAGAGGTAATTTGAGTGAAGTGTAACACCAATATTTTATATTGGCAACATGATAGACATTGAATGCAAAAATTGAGAATAGTTATGGTTTTATCAAAAAGTAATGAAGATTAAATTTTCAAGAAATTAACCACAAATGTCAGATTTTAACCAATGTAATTTTAATATTTGTTAATTTTACTAGATATGTTATAATTTTAATAGGTGATAGAATATTTTACAAAAAGTATCTTTTTTAGAAAACAAAAAGTTTTAATTTTAAAATCTGACAGCATTTGATAAAGTATATTCAAATTTTGTATACTTAAAAATGACATCATCTTATTTAAATAATTTTCATCAGTAGAAAACAAACTATGTTAACTCAATCAAAATGATAAAAATTAATGTTTCTGTTGAATTAAAATCAAGAAAAATAAATTTTAAGTAATAGATATCTAATATAAATTATGTATATCTGTATTTTATTATACATTCAAACATTACCAGCTAACCAGGGAACACTCAGATGTATGCAGAAATAGTTACATCTAGTAATCATTTTATATATTTTAAAACTTTCAGTCATATAAAATTCATAGCTCTACACATATTTTTCAAGTTTTGTGTTATATATAAGTATATTTTGTTGAGGTAAAAGGGTACATATAATATATCTAATAATTTATTAGCTTGATATCTAATTTAAAATAATTAATTAGTGGTAAAATATTTATCATAAAATTTTAAATATTCAATTATGGTATATGAGATTCATTTGGCCTCTGATATGCTAATTTTTGGAATAGAACTGTTCCTAACTTTAAAACAATTAAAAGTAGACCAGTTATTATATATTAAAAGCTATCATTAATTTTCTTAGACATAGTAATAGTATTATGCAATTAAAGATCTATATTTTTATTGATATACTTACAGAATTATTAAACAATTGAGGTGATATAAGGTCAGAAGCTTGCTTTAAAATATGACCAACCAAATAATTGTAATTTTTCTTGTTTTTATGACCTCTGTGAAACTCTGTTCCAAAAGAAAAAAAAATAGGTATATTCTCCATTTGAAAATGGAGTTTGGAAAAATAGAAAAAAAGTCAATTATCTCAATTGATCAAGAATTTTATTTTCATCTTTATTTCATGTTTAAAGTCTTTTAAAAAAAGTCCTGAATGTGGTACATCTACACAATGGAATACTATGCTGCTGTAAAAAGGAAGGAACTCCTACCATTTGCAACAACATGGATGGACCTGGAGAGCATTATGCTAACCAAAATAAGCCAGTCGGAGAAAGATAAATATCACATGATCTTACTCATTTGTGGAATATAATGAACAACATAAACTGATGAACTAAAACAGATCCAAGAATCACCAATGGACATAGACACGAGGGGGTGAGGACATGAACTGGAGTGGGGTGGGGGGCAATAGAGAAATAAGGACACATATGTAATACCTTAATTAATAATAACAAAATAGATCTAGAGGCAGAGAAGCATTGACTAGATCGTCAAACTTCAGAGGGAAGGCAGGAGAAGGTGGAGGGAAGGGGGAAAGACCAACCAAAGAACATATATGCATGCATATAAGCCTAACCAATGCACACAGACACCAGGGGGGTGAGGGCATGAGCAGGGAGGAGGGATAAGGTGGGGATAAGGACACATATACAATACTTAATCAATAAAGAAAATAAACAAAATTTTAAAAAGAACGGAAGATATTAAAGTATGTGGATTTAAACCATGTGTTTTAAAATGAGTCTGACCTAGGTTTTAATTCTACATCTTTACTAGCTTTTTGACTGTGGGTAAATTATTTAGCCATCCTAAATCTCAATTTCCTCATTTTAGAAATGACAGTAATACTATTAACACTGATTTCATAGCATCATAGAGAGGATTAAACAAAGTAATGCATTTTGCTTGACACAGAACAAGCACTCAGTGAGTTGATAACTACTTAACAGTGTCAGCCAACATTAGTTTTGGATCATAAGAAGATTATTTAGGTATGAACATTATTGTTTCCTTTAGTTTATGGAAATAAATATTGGTAATGTTTATAAAGCATTTATTTTTTTTCTTGGCATTCAGTTAATTGAAGGGCTAGTTAAAATGCACCTATTCTTCTTCTAATGTATGTTCCTGAAAAGAAAGTGAACATTCCTGGTTTGGAGATGGTGAAGCTCAGAAATGCTGGGATTCTCTCATTGGGTGTTTGTGGTTGAGAAGACATTACTGTCTTGTGGAACTGGGATGGCTGGTAGTAGAAGAGGGGTGAGGAAGAGAAAGAAAAGAGGAAGAGAGAAGGATAAGAGAAAGATATAAAGAAAAATTCTGGTGTCTGTCACATAAAAATGGCAGGCAATAGGAGAAACTGTTCAAGTTTTTCAAATAATAGAAGTCCTCAGACTCTATAATGTAAGCTAATGTTAGTATTAGACATAGGAATATATGAGGAAAATACATATTCATATATCCATATCTATATGGAAGTGGAAAGTCAAAGAAAATTAGAACACAGGTGTAAAAAATGAGCCATGATGATTCTGCTGCCCATCATCTGGAATCAAGGCGGCTGGGAAATTTGCTTATGGTATCACTTAGAACCAGAGATTGTAGACATTTAGATACATAGATTGTAGACATGCTGGCTGGATACATAGTTTAGCTTGCTGCTACCTGATTTTGAGATGATAGAAGTACAAACAGAAACTTACCATAAGTAAGTACTATGATACTTCCACATTCGATAGGCCAGTTAAGCAACACACCAATAGCTAAGTGATTCTTCTGTAGTATGACATGGTATTAACTGAACAAAAAAAGCACTCCAAATACTCCCAGAAAAGTTACACTGGGTTAAGCTGCTTAGTTTGGATGCTCATTGGACAAGCCTGTCCTCCTCAGCTAGTGTTAGGGGCTTCAGAGCTCTGGGAGGACTAGAATATTATTCAGAAAGCTTCAGCATACACTAAAAATCTTAATAAGATGTGGACTGTGTCTCTTAGACTTTCTGACTTAAAACCTTGGAATCACTTTCAGCATCACTCTCCCAAACTCACATTCTAATGCATATATGATCCTTGCATCGAACCCATTTCTCCTTTGCAGGTAATCAAGAACACAGGAACCAACATATTCTCATGCTGAGGTCTTTTGTTCCAAATTCCATGTATCATCGGAGAAGCAGGAAATGCTACAAAGACAAGAAAGCAAAGATGTGTTATTATGCAGACCAGCCGCCCGTGAGAGAGGTGAATTCTGTTGCAAGATTCTGTTGTATGTGCTCTGAGGGTGAGGGTACTAGATTCAGGGTCGAAATCTTGTTTAAAGCTCACATTCAACAGCAGGTTTGCAAGTTAACAAGTAGAAGGGGATGGGTCTTAAGTAAGTAATAAGTAGCAATAAGTAGTTCTTCCCTCTGGGAGCTGGAGTGACGAAGAGGCAATTCCCACACAATTTATAAGGAGAAATATATCAGGGAAGCTAACGAATTACTCCTGAGACCCCTTGCATTTGAGCATGACAGCATCTGTTCCGGTGATCTCTCGCTTAGGAGCTGTGCATGTATTTTTGCTCTGGATAATCACAGCTCTCTGTGCTGCAAATGCAAGTTCATCTCCCGTGCTGCAGGAGAAGGTGAAAGGAAACCTTTGGGACATGCTCTCTTATAAGCAGACTGTCAAATTACAGCGGGGAGGGGAGGGAGATTTGGGGGAGATAATAGATCAACCGAAGGACTTGTATACATGCATATAAGTACAACCAATGGAAATAAAACTCTGGGGAGGGAGGGTATGTATGGGAGGGAGGGGGGCAAAAAAATCAATAAAATATATTTTAAAAAGTAATAAAAAAATAAATAAAAGGGTGAACTGTTCCTGGGCAGGTGGGAAGAAGTAAGCCAGATAGGCATGGGCACGGAGAACATCAGTGACAAGAGGTTTGTGAATGGAAGTTTGTAACTCAAAGTAAAAATGGAGAAGATAGTAATAGCAATAAAAGGCACATCTAGAAAATCGGTCCAGTTAACAGGACTTTCTCACTGGAGTGCATGGGGCTGCTTGAAGAAACCGTGTCCTCTTCTCATGGATGCTCAGGAAGCCACAGGATCCACCAAATGCAAAGAATCTTGTTAACATCCCGGGAGGAAAGGATTTCACATGCCACCCTCCTATAATAAGTTCAGTGACAGCTGCAGGTGGGCTTGACATGGCTGCGAAGGTGGCTTTTCATTTCATAGCTAGAATGACAGAAACATAATTACTAACTCCTTTGCCACAGTGCTCTGTCCCCCAGTCAGTATATAAGTCTAATCAGATACTTCCTGAATTCTAGCACAGAGAATGTTTCCAGTTTCATCTTCTTTTCATAAACTTTAATTTTCCCATTAATCCTATTGTGTTTTGTCAATTTTTTGATTCATCAGCTCCTGACCTTCTTCCATTAAGATCCAGATCTCCAGCCATTTCACTTCCTTTTGTTTGCATTTGGGCAGTGGTTGGCAAACTGCGGCTTGAGAGCCACAGGCGGCTCTTGGGCCCGGTAAATGTGGCTCTTCCACAAAATACCATGTGTGGGGGCGCACGTACAGTGCAATCGAAACCTCGTGGCCCATGCACAGAAGAAATTTCAATCATTGTACTGGTGATATTTGGTTCTGTTGGCTAATGAGTTTGCCGACCACTGCATTAGACAGTGGACTGTGGACCCATGTAAGAGGCCGCTCCTGGTCACTGCTCTGTGGTTCTCTAACTGCCAGCGTGAAATTCTGGGCAGAGCCCTGTTTCCCGGATCACTACTTGCTGGGTCCATAGTTCAGCTTGCTGCTATCTGATTTTGAGATGATAGTAGTACAAACATAAACTTAACATAAGTAAGGCTATGACAGAGGTACAAACTAAGTGCTGTGGGGACCTAGTAGGTGGAATAGATATCTAGGTTCATTTGATTGATTGATTGATTATGGTATCACGTAATTGTTCTCATTCCCCATCCCTATCCCAAACCCCTCCCCACATATACCTCCATCCCACTGTTATCCATGGCCACTGGTTAGGCTTATATGCATGCACACAAGTCCTTTGGTTGATCTCTCCCCCTTATCCCACCCTCCCCTACTTTCCCTCTGAGGTGTGACAGTCGGATTGCTGCTTCTCTGTCTCTGGGTATGTTTTTGTTCATCAGTTTATGTTGTTCATTATTTCCCCTAGATGTGTGAGATCATGTGATCCAAGAAATATCCTTGTAGGAACTGAAACTGAAACAAGCCATAGTGGTTATGCTGAGAGGCAAATGAATCTGTAGTGAGTTCCTTTCTGGGCCAACAGTTCTTTTGAGTCCCAATTTCAATGTCAAACAGTTCCTTATGTGTACATGTCAGCCATGGTATTTCAGATCTGGTTGGTGGACAAATGGTAGTGATGCAGGTCCGACTGTCTCTGGTTTGGTCCTGGGCATCCTTTAGTGACACACAGCTGCTGTCTGCTAGTATGGTGAGGTGTTGTCAAAGTCTTCCATCTCTGAACTATTTCTCTTCCGTATTCATGGCTGGAGCACTCCTGTCAATTCCTCTCTGTTGCAGGAATTCAGATGATCTCAGAGTTGTTTTCTGAAAATATACAAACATATTCTCGACCAAAAATTAATAAAGGGATATTTTCTGTAAATTTTACTTGGGATACTTTTTCTTTTCTTTTCCTTCTCCCCCCAACCCCCAATGATTTTCCTCTGGCTTGTTTTGACATCATGTGTGTTTTTTCATGGGTATCTTGCTGTTAGCATTTCAAATGAAGGTTAATTTTCTAAAGTACAAATTTTCTAGATGTAATTTATTCACAGAATATTTTTCCTTACATTATATTTTTCCACTGTCACCCCCTTTTTAATTTAAATATTAGAAGGCTTTTGGAAATTTTATAATGTAGTCTTGATAGCTTTTACATTTTGATTATTATCTACGTAGGTTCATTGTTAAAACCTCTGAAAAATGCACCACTCATCCAGTGGGCAAAATGGGGGGAAAGTGGATGAAAAAGAGTTAAGTACATGTTTGTGTAGTTGGCCAGTTAGTCCCAATGTTGACCAATGAAGTGAATGATGGAGTGAAATCTTGAATCACAGCACTTAATAACAAGCAGACAAATAAAACAAGTGGTGACATTGACAAGGACTAATGTTTGGGATGTAGCAGCAGCAGCTACCATTTATCTGATAGATGAACTGTACTGGAGCTTTACATATATTATCACAGTTAATTATTTCAAGAAATTGTGAGCTATGCTGAAACCAGTTTGGCTCAGTGGATAGAGCATCAGCCTGTGAACTGAAAGGTCCTGGGTTCGATTCCTGTCAAGGGCATGTACTTTGGTTGTGGGCACATCCCCAGTAGGAGGTGTGCAAGAAGCAGCTGACTCTCTATCCCTCTCTCTTCCTCTCTGTAAAAAATCAATAAAAAGTATTTTAAAAAATAAAAATAAATAAAATAATTTGTGAGCTAGGTTGTTATTTTTATTTTGCAGATTTAAGAAGGGGACGTAACTTGCCCAGGTTTGCACAGGCAGCACAAAAGAGGCAAGATTTTAACCTAGGTTCATCCACATGGAGGGCCTTTTACTTGTGTTAACGCATTTCATTCTCTTAACAACCCAAGAAGTTATTTTCTGTCATTAGCTCCTTTTTACAACAAGAAGATTGAGGCAACTCTAGCTTCAGAGCTTGGTTCACCACTAGAATACAGTGTTAGTCGTCCGTATAAACATTTGGTCTAATGTAATAGCAAAGGCTTGGTTAGAATAGTAATTAAAGCTTGAAAACACACACATGATTTATTATTTTGTGGATCAGAAAAGAGGAGACCTGCCTTGCAGCTCTATTTTATCATTTATTAGCTATATGCCCTTGGGAAAGTGCGTTAAACTCTCTGTACCTCAGTTTCATTATCTATAAAAGTGTGGAAAATAATACTAGCTTCCATACCTCATAAAGCTTTGGAAGGAGAAAAGGAGACAGGGTATATGAAATAGATTTGAAACTATGAGTGTTATGCAAATCTATGCTTTTGTTTCTGTTATTATTTGGCAAAGGCAATTGATAGGAAAATAATAATATGAAAATGGTGTAATAAAAGGGTTATTTTTATGCCTATATGAATTAAAATTATTCAGACACATAATTTCAGAGACCCAAGGAGACAAATGTTTGCCTTTGCAATGAAAATGAAAATTAAGCACAGTTTAAAAGCCAAACCTAATAAGATAACATAAAATTCTGACATATACCTGTCTCCTTAAAATTACTAGGACTTTTTACTCATTCAATTAAAGAAAAGAAAGAAAAGAAAGCATGCAAACAAGACAACTTATGGCTAGCTAAAATACAAAGAAACTAGACAAGTACACTAGTATATACTTTAGAGTAGATTCTTTTGACTCTCTGAGGTGAGTATAAATCTAGTTATTTATGGAATTGACTATCAACATACCAATACTATATATTCCAGGCATACTATTCCTAAGAGAAAAATAATTATAATCAATAAAGTTTTGTTTTCTTCAGTGCCAGAAGCCAGATCCAGCATCTCATAACTGTAAGAGTTTCATTGAAAGGTTGATGGAACTTGGGTACTCAACAAGGGCTGAGTCACATATGGTATCCCTAGCTATAATAGAATAGCTAAAGGCATTTCCCCAAACCTGAAAAAGATGATTGTTTGCTGCCAGACAGCTCAGGATATCTTAATCTACATGTTATTGTCTCTTTTTGGCCAAACACCTGAACAGTCAAAGGCAATTCCCCAATGTGACAATGCTTCTTAGAAACCCTACCCTTTGAAGTGTATATCTCCACCTTGCCTTAGGACAAATTGTGTTAATAAAAAGCAAGGGGTCCTGAGACAAGGAGAACTTGGTTTCTTCAGCCAAACTCCTCTGCACCCCCATATCCTTTTCAAAATTATGTTTCATCTCTGGACTCTTATTTAATTTACACACAGCTCCTTCTCCAAATTCCAGATTCCTTCTAGATGCTGGATCAACCACTGGTATTAAATGACACCCAATGTCCAGCCTTACCTCAGAATCAAATAAAGTAAAATAAAAGATAAGTTCATTGAAAACTGATGTAATTCTAGCAGCAGAATATATATGGGTGTGTATGTGTGTGTGTGTGTGTGTGTGTGTGTGTGTGTGTATTAGAAAAAAATATATAGACTTCGAAGTAAGATTTGAATTTCAATTTATAGTTTCCCTTCCTTTTAAAATATGGAGACTTTCCCCTAGTTTTTTTCTTTTTATAATATTCACCTAAGGATTTTTTCCCCCATTGATTTTTAGAGAGAGTGGAAGGGAGTGGGGGGAGAGAGATAAATAGAAATTGATGTGGGAGAGACTCATTGATTGGTTGCCTTCTACACCGCTTCCTAACAGGGGCAGTGCAATCCAATTATGTACCCTTGACTGGAGATCAAACCTGAGATATTTTGGTCTGCAGGCTGAAGTTCTAACCACTGAGAAAACTGGCCAGGGCTCCCATAGGTTTAATCATTATATTCCCAAATTTTTTAAACAAACAAACAAACAAACAAACAAACAAACAATTTTTCTGTTTTCTTTTGCTTTAATCTTTGTACCCATCATGGAGAATGATCATGGCATAACTCAGAATTTACTTCAGACAATCTTCTGAATATTTTTTGTCTTTAGAGTTTTTAAAATTAGGCTTTTACTCTTATAAAGTAAAGAAATAAATGTCTACTATTGGATAGAAAAGAGGATGTATGTTGTATTCATAGAAAATACTACAGAATAAGAATTCTATACAAAATTGATTACCTGTGGTCATCTTTTGAAGTTGTGACCATATGGGTCTAAACAAGAATTTCATTTCTGTGAAAGAATATAAGGATGAAGCCATATCTCCTATTCTCTAAAACTCTGTACCTCAAAGTTACATACCTCATAAGTCTATTATGAGGAATAAGTGAGATTTATTAAACCAGCTCATTGTAAGCACCTAAAAAGCACATAAGCATTAGCTATCCTACCTAATAAAAGAGTAATATGCAAATTAACATCACTCCACTATACCACAAGCCACACCCACCAGCCATGCCCACCATCCAATCAGAGCAAGTATGCAAATAAACCCAACCATGGCTGTAGCCACAGAGAGCAGGAGGGAGGCTTGAGTTTCCCAGGCAATGGAAGAAGCCAAGCTTTCCACCTGCCCTAGCTGGCCTAGGCCTCCATCAAGGCTACAAAGTTTCATTTATAGAAGGTAAACAAATCTAAACAGAAATGGTGTTAGCCATGGAGCAAGCAGGCTTGGCTTCACTCTACAGCTGAAGAGCAGGATTCTAGGGTTATCTTTGGCAATGAAGGAATCCAAGCTTTTGGCACACCCTGGCTTGCCCAGGGTTCCACTTAAGGCTACAAAGTTTCAATTCTAGAAGATAAATAAACCCCAGATACTAGGACCTCCACTTGGGTTGCCATCCTGAAAACCATCACAGGCCCCTTGCCCAGGCTACCTCATGCCCCAAGGGAAACCTCAACCCTGATCTGGGACGTCCTTCAGGGCAAACCAGCTGGCCCCCACTTGTGCACCAGACCTCTATCCTATCTAATAAAAGAGTAATATGCAGATTGACCATCACTCCAACACACAAGATGGCTGCTCCTATGTGGTCAAAGATCCTTCCCCCATTTGGACACAAGATGGCCAGCAGGGAGGCCAGTTGGGAGGCACCAGGCCTGCAAGAGAGGGCAGTTGAGAGGGACCAGGCCTGTAAGGGAGGACAGTTGGACGTGATCAACCCTGCAGGGGAGGGCAGTTAGGGGTGACTAGGCCAGTAGAGGAGGGAAGTTGGGGGCAAACAGGCTGGCAGGGGAGCAGTTAAACATCAATCAGGCTGGCATGGGAGTGGTTAGGGGATGATCAGGCTGACAGGCAGAAGTGGTTAGGGGCAATCAAGAAGGCAGGCAGGCAAGCAGTTGGGAGCTAGTAGTCCTGGATTGTGAGAGGGCAGTTGTACATCCCTCCAAGGATCCCAGATTGGAGAGGGCGCAGGCTAGGCTGAGGGACATCCCCTTACCCCTGTGCATAAATTTCGTGCACCGGGCCTCTAGTTTTAAATATTAGCTTACAGGATTCCTTCCCTAATTCATGACTTTCTTGTCCTACCATTTCTCTTCTTTCCCACACATAAATATAGACTTCCCCTCCCAACTTAATTCCTCTTGAGCCTTCTTCTTTTACCTTTATCAACCTAGTCTACTGTAGAATATATTCATATACCGTATTTTTCGGACCATAAGATGCACTTTTTTCCCCCCAGAAGTGGGGGGAAAAAGTCCCTGCGTCTTATGGTCCAAATATAGCCTACACATATACTTAAAAAAAAAAGTTTTTTTACTTGCCTGGCTCTGTGTGGTCTCTGTGTGCTTGCCTGGCTCTAAAATGGTTCTAAATGCTGCTGTTTACTTTACAGGGTTGATTACATGTGTTTATGACTGTGATGTTGGGTTTTAATGCACAGAAAATATTTTAGGACACTATTTGTTTCAGAATCTTTTTTTCTTCATTTCCCTTCTCTAAAAACTGGTGCGTCTTATGGTCCAGAGCGTCTTATGGTCCGAAAACTATGGCATATATACCAGTAGCCCTGCACATGAATCCGTGTACCAATAGCTCTCTGTGGGGCCTGGCTATTCCCAGAGGCTCTCTGAGTCCCAGAGGCCCATCGTGCCTCAGCCAAGCCAGAGGCCCATCCATGCCCAGGGTGGAATGCTTGCCTTGTCACTGTGGCAATGAAGCAAGCATTTTTGCCAGGCCACTCACACTGCCCACTCTCAGCAGCTACCCATCTCCCCCTGGTACTGGAGGACTCTGGCAGGGCTGAGAGGACTGGGCACCACCATCTTGTGGCTATGGATGTTACCATCTTTGTGATGGAGTGACTGCTAATTTGCATATTGGCCTTTTAGTAGATGGGGGGGGGGGGATATATATATATACCATCGCCAATGATAAAAGAAACATGATCACCTAGTTATGTTGAGAACCAGTATATCTGGAAAAGAAATAAATAAAAAGGGACTAGGTGCACTGAGTTGAGCTGAGGTTTCTCAGGGTTGAGTCCTAAAGGAGGTATAGGTATGACCTGTTACTGTGAAGCATGGAATCTACGGGTATCTGAAAAATTGAAACCAAGGGAAAAATATGTAAAAATCAAAGTGGCTAGCCTAAAAAACCATGTCTGAAATAAATGGATGACTTTTAAGGAGAGCAGGATAACAGAAACAAGTTTAGAGAGCACACAATTGACTGATGTTGAAGAATTCTCCAAAATTTATTTAGACTCAGGAATGCACTTACAGACACCTGTGGCCTCACCTATGGTTGGTGATGGAACTGTGAAGGACACCATGCAGATTCCAACTGAAAGTTGTCATGCTACTTAGGTACCAAATTATTAGAAATTATGAATTAAGGCAGGCATGAATTTTATTCTGTAGACAATAATGACCTCCTGGAGGTTTGGGTACAATTACTGATGTAAGGAAATGATAAATATAGTGAGATGACTTGGGAGGCTATTTGTGTATTACAAGATAAGGGGTCATATGATATGAACCAAAAAATGAGCAATGGAAATGGAAAGAATGAAACAGATCTGAGTCATTGAAAAAAAAGAATTCAGCCGGGACCGGTTTGGCTCAGTGGATAGAGCGTCGGCCTGCGGACTGAAAGGTCCCGGGTTCGATTCCGGTCAAGGGCATGTACCTTGGTTGCGGGCACATCCCCAGTGGGGGGTGTGCAAGAGGCAGCTGGTCGATGTTTCTCTCTCATCGACGTTTCTAACTCTCTGTCCCTCTCAATTCCTCTCTGTGTAAAATCAATAAAAATATATTAAAAAAAGAAAAAGAAAAAAAAGAATTCAGATTCAGTGATTATGTGGCTTCTAAGAAAGAATGAGATCAAGAAAAAAAAAAAGAGTCAAACATAATTCTAAAGACTTGAGAATAGGTGACTGGGAGAATCTTGAAGCGGGGGGAGCAGATGGAGGAGACAGAAGGTGAAGATTACATTGCTTTCAGTTGGCAGGTATTGAAAATAAAGTTGAAAGAGAAAATATTGCACTGAATTTAATCAATGGAGAATTCATAGCCAACTACATTTCTTAGGCTTTGCTATATTAAAAAGTTAAAATGTACATATATCTATTAATAACTGTAGTTTTATAATTTTGATTTTCCTTGCAAGCTGGTGGACAATATACAGTATCTGAGTCAATATAAATTAAACTTGACTCTAATGGTCTTGGTCTAATTTCTTAGGAACAGATGTTATTTAACTTTTTACAAGTATTCTTTGAACTAGCTACTAGGATGGAAATGATATTATTGAAGTCAAAGTTCACTCCACCACTGAAATTTTTTCAGGTCATAGGTCAATTGTGGTTCAACACAACATTGAACATTTTATTGAATTGTAAGAGGAAGAGCGGCTAGGAAAGACATAGCAAGTCAGTGGCCAATGAGTGAGAGACAGGAGAAGAACCAATATAATAAGATTTGAGAACAGTGTTTCTGAAAATTTAATGCGCATACAAATCACTTGAAGGACTTTTTAAAAATGCAGACTTAGATTCAGTAGTTCTATGGAGAGGCCCAATACTCTGAATTTTTAACAGGCTCCCAGAGCTGCCAAAAATGCTCATTTCTGAACCACATTTCAAATAGCAAGGCACTAGAAACCAACACAAACAAACCAAGCAGATTTCTGTACTGCACACTTCTCAGTTTGTCTTTTCAGATTCACAGTCCACTCTTCTCTACCCAGCCCTGTGCTCCAGGAGGCTGACCCTCATGGAGTACATCAGTGGGTTTCTTTGTGCTAGTATCTTGTTGGTTTGGGTCAGTAAGAAGAATTGGCTGAACCCGGAAAGAGGTATGTGATGAGATTTGAGTATGTACAATCTTTTTAAAATATATATATTTTATTGTTTTTTTTACAGAGAGGAAGGCAGAGGGTTAGAGAACTAGAAACATTGATGAGAGAGAAACATCGACTAGCTGCCTCCTGCACACCTCCTACTGGGGATGTGCCCGCAACCAAGGTTCATGCCCTTGACCGGAATCGAACCTGGGACCCTTCAGTCTGCAGGCCAATGGTCCATCCAATGAGCCAAACTAGTTTCGGTTGTACAATCATTTTTGCTATACCCAGACATGTGATATGCTAAAAATTATCACACTATGAACCTTTATCCTATCAAAACCATAGGGCTGTGGGGAAAAGTGATTAGGAACAGAGCACTCAAAATCTGTTCACTCTTACACATTCAAAGATGGGAGTCTAATGAAGACTGTAGCACAGTTACATATTACAATTACTATGGCACTTTATCTTGAAAAGGACTTGAAGTTTGCTTGTAGAAGTGGGCATTGAAAAAGTTGCAGAATGTGAGTTATCATGAAGTGATGGAAGGAAACTTGTAACACCAGATGTGAATAAATGTGGCTCATCTCACACACCATGAACTGAGATAGCTGTTAGATATTGGAGGTGCGTGCATGGGTATGTTTTGTGTATTCCTACTCCGCTAAGCAGTTTTCTCTGTTCACTCCGTATTTCTCACTGGTGAAATTGTGCATAAGTCAACATCAAATTCACTTATGCTTAAATTGCTTCCTAATGTATCAATTGCATTGGAACAAATTTGCATCTTCAAAATAAGAGTTTTGCTGCAGGTTGCTACAGGCTGTCTGCATTTCTGTGTATCGAGATGTGGCTCTTACAGGTGTCCTCTCCTAAAGCTACAGACATTACTTCTGGGTTCTGGTAAACACCATTCACCTTTTCCCTTCAGCTCTGGCGGGTGGCGACAGCTCCCTGCTGTTACCAACCCTGTGCAATTTCACCATTGCTTGTTAGTTTCACTTAACCTTGCCCACACCTTTGTACAATAAACAGTTGCTCTACTGCAGTGTTGTTTGGATTAGCATGTGTCCTCTCAGTCCTGGACAATGTTCAAACATAATTAGTGATGTGAAGAGGTGAAGGGGAATGAGGGCTTGGCGGAGGACTTTTGATTTCATCTTTTGCCACTTCAAAAAGGAAAGTGGATCAAGCCACTCCTTTTCTCTTATCCTCACCATGACTTCCCTTTACTCCTACAGCAAGAGTGATTGTCCTTTCTGTGACTTACAAGACCCTGCATGGCCTGGTTTCCTGTCGCATCGCTGAATCCATTACTCTCCATCATCAATTCTCTTTTTTGCCTGGTTTGTTCAGAGATGTTGGCCAAATTATGGTCTTGGCACATACCAGGAGGGCTTTTCAATAATGTAGGCAGGTGTTTGTTGAGGCATCTTAACTGAAAACATTTGAAAGCTGTTTTTTTCTGGATTAGGAGTACAATTTGTATTAGGGAACACATTTTCTAAGCATGAAGGCACTTGACTTTTTTTGACTGGGTCAGAAAATCCATTCATCTACTTGAAAAGCTTAGTGATATTGTTCAAATGGAAATGTTTCAAATTATGCAAATATAATTCCAATAAAAAGGGAGGCTATCAGAGTACCAGGCTATCATCCAAGAAGTTCAATGTCTGACCACAGGTAGGAATCTTATCATTCCTGAAGCCGGACATCTGGTCATGGCCTGGAAATGTTTCATGTTTTGTTTTATATTTTATTAGAATTCAATTACAAATCATTTTTGAGTGAAAAAATGTGTGTCTTCCTGCCAAATAGCTCCAGCCAGGCACTATGGCAATAAGATACCACAATTTGTTTCATTAAAATCAAGAAGCCCTTTTCTATTTAAGGTTCAATTCCAAAAAATTCTGAAACCCAACAGTTTTCCCTCAGCCTAAAGCCTCATTCAGCTTTGCCAAAATACAACCAGAATCTTGTTCACTCTTTTTTTTTTTTAATATATATTTTATTGATTTTATACAGAGAGGAAGGGAGAGAAATAGAGAGTTAGAAACATCTATGAGAGAGAGTCATCGATCAGCTGCCTCTTGCACACCCCCTACTGGGGATATGCCCGCAACCAAGGTACATGCCCTTGACCGGAATCAAACCTGGGACCCGTCAGTCCCCAAGCCGACGCTCTATCCATCGAGCCAAACCGGTCCTGGCTTGTACACTCTTCATGGTTCATATATATGCTGGAAAATGTTTTGTTTTCCATTCTTATAACCATCACCAACATCATAAGCCCTTAAATTATTTAAGGCAGACAAATAAGAAAACTTCTTCTAAAAACACAAAAACAATATAGTTCACATTTTGAAAATTTAAAGAATGTGCCTTTTTTCTTTCCAAGATTTTAAAAAATATTTATTGTCAAATGTATTGCATATGTTCCTACCCCCATCCCCATTTACCTCTTCACTTTAGTTACAATAAATGAATTTTCCAGGTTTGTAGTTTCCGTATGTTTACACATAAGAAAACCGAGGGATCTATTTCCTCATATTTCTAACTGAGACTAATTTTTATTGAACTTTCAGGAATAGTTTAAGATTAATATTATTAAATTGAATTCACTGAGTGACCTAAAAGAGCAGGCTACATTTGATTTTGATGCATATAATTATATGAAATATTTAAATTAGGGAACTATTTCACGTTCTTAATTTAATGCTTGAAAACAAAGATGAAAGAAAAACTTTAATTCATATATTTAAAACAGTTTTTCTGCATAGAAGTTATTAAATTCTTAAAGAACATAGTAGAATAATTTTTTTTAAATCATAGCAATATTCTTTCATTCAATTAATGGTTTTAAAACATTGATTATATACAAATATTGTACTAAAATAGCAAAGGAGAGTTGCATTTAAACTCTTTTGTGTTTTACATCAGCCTTAAAATTGATAAATTAAAGACTTTTTGGGCAACTAAAGTTTTGCATCCTTTCTAATGAAAATTTCTCTTATATAGAAAATGTTACCAGATAGTTATTCTCTGGTTGTTTACACTATATTCATTTGCCTTATTGATTAGAATCAGACATTTGAAGAGCAGAAATGTTAATGTTTTTCTGTAGGTTTTTTTTTTTTTGTATTCCTCAAGGATCTTACTGATATATAAGGCAAAGAGTAGAAACTGAATAAATATGAGTAAAATTATATAAAATAATTAATATGGATGTTTAGTGATTTGACCTGATGAAACATCTGCAAAACTAAATTTATGCTTATGAAGATTTTTGTTACTATTTTATACATTATCTGAAATTGAAACAAGTCTTTATCATAATCATATAAATACTAAGGATAAAGTGAATTATAAATACTTTTACCAAGTTTTTGTAAGCATTCAATGTGAGAAAATCTCAACCAGGAATTATTTCTCTTCATATTTTATTGTTTATCTTTCAGAAAAGTCAGATGCCCAGGAAAGGCACCAGGAGAAAGCACCATCTCTAAGTGACTTACCGTACAACTGAACAACCAGAACAACCAGGACAACAGGTTGAGCAGTCACTATGATGTGCACTCACCACCAGGGGGCAGATGTTTAATGCAGGAGTTGCCCCTTGGTGGTCAGTGTTCTTTCACAGCCAACCTCCCATGACCACTCCCCCCTTGGCTTCCCAACCTCCCACTGCCCCTCCCCCAGTCCAGCCAACTTCTCACAGTCCCTCCCCCTGACTGGCCAGCCTACTGATAGGCCTTGATCACTGGCCAGCCAGGGGGACCCCACCGTGCACAAATTCATACATTGGGCTTCTAGTAGAATATAAAAAACAAACAAGCAAACAAACAAATCCCCAAAACAATGTTTAAAAAATTCAGGTACAGTATTTTTTATACCATAACACTGAAAGAAACAGAACAACCATTGTACAATTTGACAAGGTATGTGATGTGTATAAAAGTGACATGAAATGATGCTGAAACCAGTTTGGCTCAGTGGATAGAGCATCGGCCTGCAGACTGAAGGGTCCCAGGTTCGATTCTGGTCAAAGGCATGTACCTTGGTTGCGGGCACATCCTGAGGTGGGGGGAGGGTGTGTGTGTGTGTGTGTGTGTGCAGGAGGCAGCTGATTAATGTTTCTCTCTCATTGATATTTCTAGCTCTCTATCCCTCTCCCTTCCTCTCTGTAAAAAATCAATAAAAAATATATATTTTTAAAAGTGACATGAAATGAAATAATTTAGTGTCTTTATGACAACTAGCTACCAATGAGGCCCTGAACCAGAAGGTGCACTCTGAGGAAGGCATTGATGGTTCTTGCATTAAATGAAGATCAACAGAGACTCACTTTCTCAGTCAATTTTCTATTCTTGTGTAGAAACAGAAAACATACATGATGGGTGTTAACATCTGTTGAATTGTTTGGAATGTACCAAGCTAGAATGGCTTTTCAGTTTGAGAAAAAGGATTTAAAAAAGGAGAAGAAAAATGTGACACAAAATAAGAGAAGAAAATATTTACATAGAGGAATTTTCACAAGAAATACTGAAAATAAATTGATAGGCAGTTTAAAGGCATAGCTAAGGGAGAGGGACAAGATATTGCTTTATTTATTGATTTTAGAGAGAGAGAGGAAGAAAGGAAGAGAAAGAGAGAAAAAAGAGAGAGAAAAAGAGATTTAGAGAGAGAGTTGTTGTTCCACTTATTTAATGCATTGACTGGTGGATTCTTGTATGTGCCCTAACTGGGGATCAAAACTGCAACCTTGGCACATTGGGATGGCACTCTAACCAACTGAACTACCCGACCAGTCTGGGGTTCATTTTTTGATACAGTGACAATTAAATGAAATGTTAATTTGGTACAGTTGGGCTTTAGGGAAGACATAACTTTTGTCTTCCTTACTGATTTATGTGGGGACAATGACATATACATCATTGAAGAGGGGCTGGGACCAAGGTGGTTCTGATCCAGGACAGTCTGGAATGTGTAAAACATTTGCTCCTAAATGTCCTTGGTTAAGAAAGATAAAACCTTGTGATTCATTAGCTGGCTGTAAAATTACTCAAATTGTTTGACCTTATTTAATTATTTTGTCTGTTTCCTTTATTCCACTTGTCAATGAATTTCTCTAGCCTCTTACTATCCTGACAAAAAAGGAGTGGGCAAATGATTGATAAATGGCAGAATGTCCCTTCAAACCTCATCCTGAGAATGAGGTCAAGTTCATAGTTGCACAAAAGACTCAGGGAAGCAATGAACTAGTTCCAACCTGGGCTTTATGTTGATGAAAACAGTTCCCAAAATGCAAAAATTGTAAAGAATGTGATAACAATATTATATTTCTTTATACTAGGGGCCCAGTGCACAAATTCATGCACCTTGAAAGGAACTGTGGGACACAAGACTACAGTGGGCACAGGGGCGAGTCTTGGCCCATCTACCATGCCTCCACCCAGCCACTCCCGCCATGGCCCATGGGTGAGAGCAGGGCCATTGCTGGCAGCCATAGAAAAGGTGGCTACCAGCCTCAATTGCCACTTAGGAGCAGGAGGAGGTGGAAAAGCCCTGAGGGGCAATCATGTGCTGATGACACCAAGATCGCTGGTCAGTGCTGGGCGCTGGCAGCAGGTATGAACCGCTGTTCTAGGGCTGGCAATGGATGTGAGCTAGGCTGGTTTGAGTGCTATCGTATTTTCCGGCGTATAAGACGACTTTTGAAACTGAAAAAAAGCCTGCTCAGATTGGCTAGAGTCAGAGAGGTGGTCTATTAAAAGAACTGGTTGTGTTGTATGAAAGGAGAGAAGGTTAGCACTCCCCTTGACAAGGATGGAAGAGGCTCTCGGGCCTAACAACAAGCATACGGTTAAGGCATTGCCACCTACTAAAAAAAAAAACTGGTGTTGCCTCGGAAGTGGGGGGTAGTCTTATACAGCGAATATAGGCCTAAACTTAAGTTTTAACTATAAAATTAGGGTGTCATCTTATACGCCCGGTCATCTTATATGCCGGAAAATAAGGTAGGTGGGACTGTGGGGCACAGGAGCAAATAATTTTCAGTAACCACCAAAGGCTAGCCCTGATGACAGTGATGGGAACCCTACCTTGGTCTGGCACCCTCACTCACCTTCTTCACCATCCCACCTTGGCCGATGGCTGCCATGGTCTTGCGTGCACCCTCTGGTGGTCAGCACACATCATAGCAACTGGTTGTTCTGCCATTTGGTCTATTTGCATATTAGGGGTTTTTATATATAATCTTTTTTCTTTTCATTGTAAACAAGCCATGGATTCCCAAATAAAATTTTGAAGTTTCAAGAAAAATGTTGAACAATAGTCTAAATTGAAGGTGATTTTTTTTCACTGTTAGGTACTAAAAAAAACTATTTTTGAAGAAATAAGAATTCATTTTCTCCATGAAGAGAAAAACTGAAAGCAGAAGTGAGAAATAAATTGGATAACACAAGTTACATAGAAAAGATTCCATTTATGTTCCTGAGCTTTTTAAAAAGATAGGTTTTCAAAATACAAAGCAAAAAAGCAGAGTGATTTTGCATATTGTATGTAGAATCAGTCAGTTGCATCCTCCAAAGATTGATTTTGGTCTCTAATATTTCAAAGGAAATTATATTGATTAATAGATTGCTGTAAATTCTCAACTGTCATTTTGGCTTCTTGTACTTGGGTAGAGTTCTTTATCCATGGGAATGCTTTTTATGTGACTTACAGCCATGTTTTTAAGTCCTTTTTTCTCAGTTCTCTTTGAAGTCCAATTATTTATTTTATTTTCTTTCCACTACCAAGAAAATGTATTCTTTAGTTATCTGCTCTCTTTGTATCCCCACATTCCTAGGTGTACTTGGAGTTCTTTTTGGTATCTTTTAAATTTCTGCATCCCATCAGTTTCATTCTGACAGATGTAGCCTCTAAAATAAGCTGTGTGATGCACTCAAACCCAAAATAAGCAATTATTTGGGGGTTAGGTGCGTCATACCTGCAAATAACCTCATTTATCTAGAGAAATGCATTTAATGCTATTGTATAAATACCAGTGTTCCAGCATGCTCTATAATACCATCTGTCACTTCTTTTCATATAATACATAATTCAATGTATCCTTTATTCCATTTCTTTAGACATGCAGAGTTCTTGCATGCATCTCTACATACTGTGACAAGAACCCAGGTGTATTATGGAAATTATATCAGCTATTATCCGAGATAAAATTTTTAATGCATGTTGAATTAAGTCCTTTTTCTGTTGCTAAGATATACATACATCAAGGTAAGCTTATATCATTGGCATATTTCACTAATTACTTTTACAGTATATTTTAAACACAATACTCTAGAAAGTAGAAAAGTAACTGCTGTTTCTATTAGAGGAATGTCAGTTTGTCGCTGGTTATGCCAGAGACGGCTGTTCTGTGTGAGAAGAAGAAGAGAGGATAATGAAATGGAAAGTGGTAGCAGGTTGTAGGAAAATGGGCATTTTTTTCTATACCTTGCTTGAAACATTTCCCCCCAGATAAGAATAAGATCCAAATTAGATTTATACTTATATCACATATCACATATATCACAAAAAGGATAGATGTGCAATCATTTGTTGAGTAAATACTAAGTGCTATGATGGCCAAGACATGGAAACAAATAAAGTGTTGTGTGATAGAGGACTGGCTAAAGAAGATATGCTACAGATACACAATGGAATACTACTCAGCCACAAGAAAAGATGAAATCGTGGTGTTTATGACAATATGGATGGACGTTGAAAACACTATGCTAAGTGAAATAAGTCTGCCAGAAAAAGCTAAGAACCATATGATTTCACTCATATGTGGGATGTAAAACTGAAACTGCTGAACACAAACAAGAGTGTGGTTGCCTCAGGGAAGGGGTAGCAGGAGAAGGGGAGTTCTAATATATGGTGACAGGAGATTTGCCTTTGGGTTGTGGGCACACAATGCAATACACAGATCTTTTTAAAAAAATATGTATTTTTATTGATTTCAGAGAGGAAGGGAAAGGGAGATAGAGAAACATCGATGTTGAGAGATAATCACTGATCGGCTGCCTCTTGCGTGCCCACTACTGAAGATTGAGCCTGCAACCTGGTCATGTGCCCTTGACTATAATCAAACCCCAGGACCCTTCCGTCCACAGGTCAATGCTCTATCAACTCAACCAAACCAGCCAGGGCACAATATACAGACCTTGTAACATAGAAATCCACACCTGAAACCTATATGATTATAGTAACCAATGTCATCCCAATCCTATATAATAAAAGAGTAATATGCAAATCGACCAGACAGTGGAACTTCTGGTTGCTATGATGTGCACTGACCACCAGGAGGCAGGTGTTTAATGTAGGAGCTGCTCCATGATGGTCAGGGCACTCCCACAGCAGGGGCTCTGCTCAGCCAGAAGTCAGGCTCATACTAGAGCCCACGTCTGAGGCAGTGCTAAGGATGTCCAACTGATGACGTAGGTGGGGAGCAAGCGTAACTCACCAGTCGGACACCCCCCAAGGGCTCCCAGACTGCAACAGGGCACAGGCGGGGCTGAGGGCCTACTCCCTGCCCCTGAGTACATGAATCTCATGCACTGGGCCTCTAGTAAATTTAATAAAAAAGGAAAAAACAAGCAAACAAAATACTAAGTGCCAAGCATGAGGCTAGGTTGTGGACCCTGTAATAGATCAGATTGCAGGTGCTCGTGCTCTGATGGGGAGACAGACACACACAGGACTGTGATGGAGCATCCATGTTCCTAGCACAATTGAGGATGTGCCTGGGAGGTGCTGAAAGAAGTGCCAATTTGCCCTATGGAAAGAAAGTGTCACGGTTTTCAAAGGAGATTTTACTTGAGCTTCATTCTGAAGAACGAGTAGGAGTTAATTGTTTAGATTGTTTTCTATCTTGTATCATCTGAGCACATTTAGGAAATACAGTTTCTGAAATTATCTTGTCAAGCACAATTCTGTAGGTTGGATCAAAGATGACAGTTCATATATCTACCCACCCCCCCTTTTTTTCTTTGCCTTTTTTACATAGATTCTTGCAAACTTTTTTAAAATGCATGACTTTCCCATGAAATATATTGCTTTATAGTTAGAATTATATGATGTATACACAATTGTGAGCATAGATGGTAGGAATTATATATTAGATCATCACTTTAATGTAGCTACATTTATTATACATTCTAAAGCAAAATCGCATCTTTCTCCTTGTGCTGACTTTTTCTTTAAAAAAGCAAAGAACTCATGTTCTTAGAACATGACACAGAAACAGGCAATTTTACTGGCTTTGGTCTGCATTCCACTTAAATACATTATATACTATGAAAGTTTCCTTTTTATTTCAAAAGTCTTCAAAATGAAATTAAGGGAATGAATGCATGCTTGCCCCACAGAGTACCTTCTAGGGGACAAATATTCTCATATTCCAGCTTCAATGCTTTTCATCCCATTTCACAATTTTGGAGAGAGAATAATTGATATCCTAGCACACATCCTTTTGTCTGATAATGAGATACACATTTTATAAACATGCACACTGCTAGAAACCAAGTTGGTCTTACATGGAACAGGTGTTGCTTTGGCTATGAATTCAATTTTTGTCATGGTCAAAAGAAAGTATCTTAAGAGGTGATTTTGATCAATACAATACAGAAACTCAGAGAAAATACCCCTTTGATAAGCTGTTTGATTGTCTTCTTCAGAGAAGGGGCTCTGCCAGGTTAGTAAGAACAGACAAAGATTTGTGAATAGAGAATAACATTTTCCCTTATTTAGTCTTGAAAGATGTTTTTATTAGTTCTAAGAGTTACCTTTCTAAGCTAAAACAAGGCCAACAATCACTTTAGGCCATAATGTACAATACACTTTTTTTTTTTCCCTTTTCTGGCTTGATAGTTTCATGGTGTTTTGTCTTGTTTACTCATTTATATTATGATATACTTCATACTTACAAAAGATCTATACATATAAAAGGGTAGTATGCTAATTAGACCAGGTCAACTGGACATATTCCAGTTGTCCCGTCCTCCTTCCAAACAAAGTCATGGTGGCGGTTGCTGAAGCAGAGGCAGTTAGAGGTGATCAGGTTGGCAGGCAGAGGGGTTAGAAGCATTCAGGAAGGCAGGAAGCAGTTAGAAGCCAGCAGTCCCAGATAGTGAGGGAGATGTCCAACTGCTGGTGTAGGCCTGATCCCTAAACCGGCAATCAGAAATCCCCCATGGGGTCCTGGATAGGAGAAGGTGGAGGCCAGGCTGAGGAACCTCCTTCATGTACTCTAATCCTATCCTATCTAATAAAGAGGGAATATGCTAATTGACCCTCACGCCATCACAAAAGATGATAGCACCCACAGCCAATAAGGAGGGAATATGCTAATGGCTGCCATGCCCTTAAAGATGGCAGTGCCCACAGCCACAAGACGGTGGTGCCCAGTCCCCTCAGCACCTCAGCCCCCAGGCTGGCCCAGCAGCTCCCTGTACCTGCATCCAGAGTCCCCCAGTCCCCTCAGCTTCCGAGCTGCCCAGGGCCAGCCTGAGGTACAGGCAAGCCTTGCATGGTGGCTACCCAGCCTCCCAGGGCTGGACTGATGCTCAGATAACCAGGGCTGGCCAAGGCTTGCACTGATGGCAGTGGCAGCAGCAGAGGTGTTATGGGGCATAGCCTTTCCCTGATTGCCAGGTCGTCTCCCACCCCTGAGGGCTCTGGGACACTGAGAAGGGGCAGACCAGGCCGAGGGACCCCACTCTAGTGCATGAATTTTCATGCACCAGGCATCTAGTATAAATATAATACACTATTTCCCTTTGTACCTACTCTGCTGTTAGAAAAGAAATCATTACAAATACAGATAAAGCCCTTTTGTGTATGGCTTCATGATCTCATTTGTTAAGCTCAGGCCTCAGGTAACCAGTATTCTAAATGCGTTGTTTAACTTTTGTGAACCCTGAGAAAGAAAACACCTACTGAGAAGGGATTTTGGTGGCTAAATGGGCTCAGATTAAAACAACAAAACAGAGTAGCCATTAGCCATTGAAATACAGGGGCCTCTCACCCAAACTGCACTTCAGGGAGAAGCCAGCACTGAACTGCCTGCCCTGCACTGTTCAGCCACCTGAGCCAGCCCTTGTAAAGGAGATTCTAGAACCTTCTTTCAACCAATAGAACTGAGACTTTTCCCATCCAAGGGGAGCTGTGCAGCTCTGTCCAAATCAGAGTGGCTCTATACTGGTCAATCAGGACAGTGCCTTTTGGCATGAGAACAGACCAATCAGGGATCAGTTGCTGGGACATCTGTCTGTATAAGCCAGCTCCCCTCTGGCTCTGGGAGCACACTTTCCCTTTCCACATAGAATAGTAATGTGTCTCCCAGGCAGAGATGAGACATCTTAAGGTAGGAGAGTGTCTCAGACCAGTGGAGGCCAGATCAGACTGATCCAGAAAAGTAGCAGATCCAGAAACAGCAGAGCAGAACAGTGCAGTGCACAATAGACTGGCAAGGAGCAGAGCAGAGCTGTGTAGCCCGAGAAGGGCCTGGCCCCAGGGCTGCTTCACAGCTATGCCATATCACAAGTGAGCTGTTTTACACTGAAAAAAGTTACCTCACCTCAAATAGGGTGTTCCTGCTGGTGCTGAACTGGCATGAATGACCATCAGTTGACACCTTCTATATGTTTTCATACTTTTATTAATTAAATATGTATTGTAAAATAATATATGATATTATTTTGCATATTTTGGTATAATATTCTGACAACTTCTTTTACTCAACCTCATGCTGTGATTCTTTTTACCATATGTGACTCATTCATTTGTTTCCATTGCTGTATAATATTCAATTGCATGACTTCACCACAATTTGTCTTTGCAAATAGACCTGGATTTTTTTCAAGTGTTTGTTATTACAAACAACACACTATAAGCATTTTCTTACTTGTTGTGATGGGGAAATGAGAGGTTTTTTGTTTTTTTTGTGTGTGTGTTTTTTTTTTGGGGGGGGGGGGTTAGAGACCTAGCAATCTGTATTTGTGCCATTAACCTAATGCACATTCTTGTTCATCTATATTTTAGCCACTGCCCCTTTAATTATTTGGTTCTACAAGATCTGTTTACCCAAAATACTACTCCCATTTTAGAGATGCCATAAACCATCCCCAGATGGAGTTATCAGTGTTGGCACCAGGCCAGGCCTTTAGTTGTGGTCTCAAAGCCTCAGCACATGGGGCTCTTTAAGAACTTGCAAATGGGACTGGAAAACCTTTATTTGGAAGACAAAGGGATAGAAAGATATAAAAAGGAAAATACTCCTTCGTGTTTTTACTCAGATTTTTGGAGGTGACTCCACTGAGACCACTGGCAGAATAAAACAGTGTAACTCCATTTCTCTAAGCATTGCTTGTTTTTTCCCTTGGTCATCTGTAACAGTTGCACTTACCCAGAATAATTTAAAAGCATATTATTTGATATCAAAAGTATTAAAATTTTATTTTTATAAATTATACTTTGGTTTAAGAATATGCTATAAATAATGCAGTTCTTAAAATGTATTGAGTATTCCCTAAAGGCCTAATGCATTGGTAATTTTTAATAATTGTTTTCTGTATCTTTGTTATTCCAAGGTTATATATATCAAGGGCTATGGACTACATTTTTTTCCTTCAAAACTTATATGTTGAAGCCCAACCAACAATTTGACTATATTTAGAGATAAGGGTCCTTAGGAGGTAATTAGAGCTAAGTAAGGTCATACGGGTGAGGTCCTATTCTAAGGACTAGTGACCTTATAAGAAGAGAAGAAGCCCAAGATTTCTTTCTTTTTCTCTCTCTTTGTCTTCATATTTTGTATAGCAGCTTGAACAGGCTAACACATCAAGCTTATTAATTGTTCCATTCTCTCAATCTCTCTCTTCTTGAGCTTTTAGCAACAAAAATAAGTGCATCAAACTTTCTTAGGGTTGTGGATTTTTTCTCCTGTAAAATTCTTTGTTTTGTTTGAATAGTTTTGAAGAGTACTATTAAATGCATACAAATTTAGAATTGTAAGATATTCCTGGAGAAACACATCTTTTAAAATGATGAAGTAAATCTCTGTTTTCATAAAAATTATTTTGACCTCAGAATCTGCTTTGTCTAACATCTTTAAAGCCACAATAGCTTACCTTTAACTAGTAATTTCCTTGCATGTAGTTTTTAACATTTTAATTGCAGCCTATTTGCCATTAAGTTTTACACGTACATCCTATAGACAATTTTAAAAAATCTATTCTTGCAGTTTCTGCATATCCTGTCAATCCTGATATACTGTGGGTTTTCATTTATTCTTTTTCTGTGAGTTGTTTCTTTTTTCTATTCTTTGATATTTAAAGTTTGTTTTATTTTCATTACTCTTTCCTCTCTGTGCAGGTTTTGAATTTATATACTCTTGTTATAGTCTTTTAATAACTGTCATAAAATTTTAACATACACAAATATGAAATGTAAAATCCAAAGTTAATTAGCATCTCTACCTGTAAAGCCACACAAAGATTTTAGAACACTTCATTTCTGACTTTCCTCTTATGCTACTGTCATTTTTCAGTTCCATCTTTGTTCATAACTTTTAAAGTAATTATCATTATATTGTTTCATTCAATTATTGTGTTTATTTACCCTTGCAATTTTTTTTTGCTAACTTTTCCTTTTGTAATTGCAGCCTATGATTCAGTTTTCTTCTTTCTAAAATATAGTCATGTGTAGTATAATGATGTTTTAGTCAGTTACAGACTCCACATATAACTGATCCCATAAAAGAGAAATAATATGTGGGGAGTTTGACAATATATTCCTGTTCCTCATAGCACCTCAATTTTGGGTGCACAGATTACATCCCAAACAGTTGGCCACTCACTTCTTTTAGCAGAGGAGCCTATCCCATCTAGGCTACATATTTATAGCCCTCCCAAATCTAGCTCCATGGTCTTCAGAGTACACTGCTGTATATTCTTTGTTGAGGACCTAAGATCCATGGGAGGTACTTTAACAAGTCTTCAGTGATGCAGCCACTTTATTAAAAGCTTCCTATTTTATGATTACCATAAAGATATGTCCCTTTATCTCTTTATCTTGATATCTTATTCTGACTGAACCACAGGCCACTTTTCACTCCTTCCTGAGAGTCACATTATGGTATACTACCCCTAACCCAGACAGTTGTCCTTGATATTTTTCAATCAAGGACATCCCAGTTCATGGAGCTGAATCAACAGCTTCCATTTTCTGTTTTCAGCTTTGTTAGATGGAAGCCAGTGGAGGGTTGTAGGCCAGTGTTTAGTGTTCAATGATATCCTAGGTCTTCACATTCACTCACCACTCATTCATGTTCTCATCCAAAGCAACTTGCATTCCTGCAAGCTTCATTCATGGTAAATGCCCTACACAGTCGCTATATCATATTTTAACTATACCTTTTTGATGTGTAGATATGTTTAGATACACAAATACATACTATTGTGTTATAACTATTTACAGTATTCAGAACAGTAACATGCCTTATAGGTATGTAGCCTAAAAGCAATAAGCTATACTACATAGCATAGTTGTATAGTAGATTACACTATGTTTGTATAAGTACAAACTATGATATTAGCACAAAGATGAAATCACCTAATCATGTGTTTCTCAGAACATATATGTGTTGTTAAGTAATACACGACTATATTTCTATTACTACTTGACCTATTAACTATTCCATATTTACCATATATATATATTCACCTATCTTAATCTATGCTCTCAAAATGTTTATGTCTATATTTCATGTCCTCACCCTATCAATAAAGGAGACAACTAAAATCTCATCTAATGGTAAATTTAAAAACATCTGGATAGTATGTAAGTCTCCCAAGTCGATTCTAATTTTAGCTCCTCATTATTTTCTACATACAGGCAATTGAAAAATGTATCTAGTCTACAAATACTTGATATAAAATTTTAAAAAGTAAATGTGATTACAGCAATAATACTGAGAGAGGGAAACAAAACACGGAAGTGGGGGCATCTTAGATCTATAAAATAAATAACATCCTTCTAGGAAGGAATAAGGAGGAATCGCTGCTTTGGAAAAGATTTGTTATGGTCATTAGTTATTAACAAAGAAAGGGAGACAATGAATCAGACATTAAGGCTGACTAACTAGGAAGGAGCAGCTTTATAGACACTACAGGGAACAGCCACATCTTGCATCCTCCGTCAAAGGGATGCTAATCCCCAGGTAGGCAGAAAACACTGGTTTTCCATCTTCCCTGGGGAAAACCTCATTCCTGCAGATTATTAGGTGAAGGGATAAAGAGCAAGGGAGAAAGACCTCTTGGGATGCTGAGGCATCCCAAGTAGAAGCCAGTTAGCAAAGCAAAGCTATGAGGCATGTGCAGTAGGATCCAAAATAGGGTCCCTACACAAGGATTACTTAAATGATCCTACACTTGGCCAAATATATTTTTCTTACCTTTTTGAAAGCACTGATTTTGAGAAATGACATATGGAATAATTTTTATCCAAATCCTCAGCATCTGTCATGGTAGGTAGTGGCAGCCTGGAGGGTGGTCTCAACTTAGAGATATTCTAAGCACCTGTGACTACAATTGTACTGCTCATTGGATCACCTGGTACAAACATTTTTGGAACAAATGTAAAGTAAGAATGTTTTAGAATTCTCATTTTAGTACCTGAACAGTTGCATGACCTTGGATAAATTATTTTATCTTACTGTTCTTTTGTTTTGATGTGCATCTATAATAATAAAAGAGCAATATGCTAATTAGACTGAACTTCCTTCTGGATGATCTTCTGGATGAAGCTGGGGCTGCAAGGGAAGCCTGGGTTCAGGGGGCTGGAGGGGAGCTGGTGCCAGCAGCTGGGGAAAGGAAGGTCTACTCTTGCATGAATTTTGTGCATTGGGCCACTAGTACTTCAATAAAAATAGATATTTTTGAACATCCCCCCCCAAAAAAAATAATAATAATGACCATAAAGGTTAGGAGCCTGGCAGCAGCAAATGTGGGGAAAAGACCAGCTAGGATGAGGGTAGGAAAACCCAGAAGATCTAAGAAAAGTTTTGGATAAGGGGAAGCACCAGCTAAGCCAGGGAAGATCCAGGAAAGAGATTGCATAGTTTGAAAGAAAACTTACCCCTTTCCAAACTCAAAAAAATATAATCAAAGCTCAACAAAGGCCTGAGGAGCACTCTCTCTCTTCAAAGACTGCATGGGGCAAAGCACCGAGCAGATTACAAACCAGACACAACCAGGGACTGGAGCCTTGGAGGTTGGGCCAATGGCAGGGCTTTCTGGCTCTCCTCCTTGGACTGGAGGAGACAAGTGAGGGCCTGTGGCCCCAGAGGCTGGACAACTTCTGCAGCAAGATGGAGCAGAGCCTCCTGGTCTGGATGAGACATCAGGCATTGTGTACCTGGGGGCAGTCCGTTGTTTTCACTTCAATAAATCTTGCCACTATCCCTCAAATCCTCTTTTGCATGTATTTTCTGAAATACCATGAAAGAATCCTATTTCCTCCAACAACAGATTAAACTTCTGGGTCAGCTGGTTTGATCTATTTATGCAATATAATTGTCCTTACTTCATCGTGGTCTTGTTTTCTGTGGTTTCAGTTACTCGCAGTCAACTGCGGTCGGAAATTTTAAAAAATTAAGTTTTTAGTTGCATGCTATTCTTAGTATATCTTGCTATCCTGCTCCATCTGATCCACCAGGAAATGAATCATTGCTTTGTCCAGCATATCCATACTATGTACACCCCCCCCACGCCCCCACCCACTAGTCAGTTATAGATGTTGAGGTCTCTCAAGTGCTTGTGCTCAGGTAACCCTTATTTTACTGAACAATGGCCCCAAAGTGCAAGAGTAGAGATGCTGGTAATCTAGATATGCCAAATAGAAGACATGAAGCGCTTCTTTTAAGTGAAAAGGTGAAAGTTCTCAACATAATGAGGAAAGAAAAAAAATCGTATGCTGAGGTTACTAAGATCTACCAGGTGTCCTCAAACTTTTTAAAGTGGGGGCCAGATCACGGTCCCTCAGAGAGCTGGAGGGCCGGACTATATGAACTACTAATTCCTACTGTAACACCTCGGCTGCGCTCACTGCCCAAAAAACCTGGCGGGCCGGATCAGACTCCTCTGCGGGCCGCATGTGGCTCGCGGGCCGTAGTTTGAAGACGCCTGATACACTAAGAACCAATTTTCTATCCTTAAAGTTGTGAAAAAGGAAAAACAAGTCCATGAAGCTTTTGCTGTAGCAGCCAGAACTACAAAACTTCCGAACACAGTACATGATAAATGCTTAGTTTTGATGGGAGAAGTATTAAATTTGTGGGTGGGGAACATGAACAGAAAAATGTCAGAAATGTGTTGCACCAGGAAGCATTGAGCCTGTACAAAGATTTCAGCAAGGGTTTCCTTGAGAGGAATGACACATATAACTGTATAAAGGGCTGGTTGCATAGATTCAAGAATAGTTTTGGGCTGCAAAATATAAAAGTTGCTGAAGACACATGCACAGACTACTTTCATATAACTTTTTTTTTTTTTACAATGTATTGTTATAATTTTTCTATCTGATTATTAATTAACATTGTTAATTTCTTACTGTGCCTCGTTTGTAAATTAAACTTTATCATAGGTATGCATACATAGGTAAAGAAAACATTATATTTAGGGTTTGAAGCTACCCATGATTTCAGAAATCCAATGGGGTTGTTGAAATGTATTCTCTATTGTACAAAGTTTGACATGTTTTGTTTTATATAAAATTAAATTTTCCTCTGGAATAACCATGTTTTATAAATAGCAAGATCTTGCAGAGGAGGTCAAATTAGATTTGTCTTATGTAACAATCTTGAAGATTTTAAACTACCTTGAGGAAATACCTTTACTATTATTTCTAAGTCAATCAAATATCTGATATCATAAAAAAGATTAAATCATTTACACCTCCATAGGACTATTAGATTTAGTTGGTGTTTTTGAAGTTGTTTTCTTTTCCGATTATAAAAAAAAGATCTGCAAAGCAACTGCCCATTTATAAATTTTGTATATATTGCTTAATCTTTATTCTTCTCACAAAGGTCATAGAAAATTAAATAAGATTGTCATCTTCTTCATTATTTTAATAACTCCTTGTCTGAGAGAGGAAGCTGGATGTTGGCTTAAATGGACTTTGAACAATTGCCACTTTGATCTGATCCTCACCAGGCGTGTTAACAATTATAAAACCTGCTAAGATGTCAGCAATGTTCTGAAAATGTTTCCTAGTCTTTTATGTGTATAATTTCATAATTGTTATTAATTTTTGAGTTATCCCTTACCTTTCAAACAAATATTATTTAAGCAGCGTTTCCCAAATTTTAGTCATTTATGAGCTACCTTTGTGATTTTTGCAAAATCTTAGAAACCACTATCTTTTTAATATTTTTTCTTAAAAGCAACTTATAGTTTTACGTAAAGAATATATTTTAGGAATCTTTATCTTATTACTAAAATGTAAAAGCAATATCTTTTTCCATAAATAGCTTACTGTAACAACAAATTCAATAGGAGTAAGCAAAAATCTTTAAATTCTAGCGAGGTAACACTGCCTACTAACTGTGGGAAATTGAGATTTGATTTTTTTTATTATTAAAAAAATACAGGTTAGCTCATGATAGAGAGATGTTAAATAAATTTTAGCCTTAAAATTGAGAGCTCCTCTTTGACATTGCTAGGTTGAAAGAAAAAGAGAGTATTTCCTTGCTATCTGAATTAACATTATTTTTATTATGTCCTGTTATCAAATGTCATATTCAATGTTATCCAAAGCCATATCTTTACCACTGGTATATTACCTGTCCTCCCATTTTGGGAAATAGCATTCTAAAGAAATATATTCAGATATATTATATACTTTTAAAAGTAGTTATACATGAATGTGTGTGAGATGTGTGTGTGCTAGAGAGATATAAAATATCAGAAACTTATAGCTTAGATATAAGTGTAAAAATATCCTTCAGATCTAGACCAACACCAACCTCAAAAAATTTGTATAAACATTTTCTCTAACTTTGAGTTAAATTACTGTTTTTTTCAATTAAATAGCTATATATTTGCATATCAGGAAAAATGAAGATTTCCTCATTTTCATTAAGGAAAAATATTAAAGTTAATTCTGATTTTTGCTTTATCAGTTTCTGCTTTGGGGCCTGTCTTTTTCTCTCCCTCCCATCAACCCAGATGCTAATATGTTGTCTACTTAGCAGGAAGTACGATTTTTCATGAAATCAGAATAAAATGTCAGTTCTGGTTTAAAACGGCCCCTGACTTTCCATTGCAGTTTGAAGTGAAATCCCTGTGTGTGCCTCAGCCTGAAGACCTGGGATCCAGCCCCTGTGCAGCTCCTGCGTGCCTCGTTCCTTCACTCACCAAGTGGAGCCACTCTAGCTTTCTTCCTGTTTTCCTACCTGCCAGGTTTTTCCTGCTGTAGATGCCTTTCACTTGTTTTGTTTTGTCTTGTTGTTTGCTGTTATTATCTTTTATTGTTTATTTTTATTTGTTTGTTTTCCTGAAATGCTCTTTCCCTGGACTCCACTTGGCTGATGCTGATTATCCCTCCCCTTCGCGCCTTCCCCCTCCCCGCTCCACCTTAAGTCTCTAGTTAAATGTCTTCCAGACAGTGTCTGTAAACATTTTGTAAGTGGATCATCCCTTCATGTAGTATTCCCTACCTGTTTCTTTCTGGGTTTTTTGTTTTGTTTTGTTTTTGTTTTTTTTGGTTTGTTTTGCTTTGTTTTGTTTTAGAAGAGCAAGCAAAATTTAACAGGGGAACAAGGAAAGGCATAGAAAAAGCAACAGGAGAGCCTAGGCTGGGCTGCTTTGTCTCCTTGGGAAGTCAGAGAAGAGGGGACCCTGGAGACAGGTTTACGGTTTTAGCCCAGGACCAGCTGTCACTGCCCATTGCTCCTCTGGTTGTAAATCTAGTGGGATCCCTTGGAGTTTAGGAGATACTGCCTGTGGGAGGAGGAGACAGGAGAGGAAGAAGAGGAAGAAAAGAATAGTGTAGCTGTGCTCCTTGGAAGGAAGTGAGCCTTTACCTGTTTTTTTTTTTCTTTTTATGTTGTCTACTTTGAATATATATATATATATATATATATATATATATTTGTCTCTTTACTTATTTTTATATTATTTATTGATTTCAGAGAGGAAGGGAGAGGAGAGAGATAGAAACATCAATGATGAGAGAGAATCATTGATCAGCTATCTCCTGCACACACCATATTGGGGATCGAGCCTGCAACCTGGGCATGTGCCCTCACCGGGAATCAAATAGTGATCACCTGGTTTATAGGTTGACACTCAACCGCTGACCCGCACCAACAGGGCATCTTTACTTGTTTATTTCCTACTTCCTTACTAAACTCTAAGCTTTGTGAGGGCTTATGTTTATCAGTCGCCATGGCCTGCACTGTCCCAATAGCATTCTTGGTACATAGAAGCACTAAATATATATTGAGTGAATTCATCCTCTTCAAGTAATTCTTTGGAGGCTGCCCTGATGATAATCTCACTTTTAAATAATCTCTTGGTGGACGAGGTGGACGAGTGGTTAAGGCGATGGACTGTTAAATAATCTCTTGGTTAAGAAAGCCGTGTGGGCCGTGTTCAGTATTGAGAAAGAATAAGCAGTTGAATAAACAGCTTTCCTTTGTTTGTAACAGCACTTAAAACTAATTGTGGTGGCTGAGCATAAGGGGCAGCATAAGCATCACAGATACTTGGGTTTGTAGCATCAAAGGCAAGGCAGCAATACTGTGTTAAATCTTCTTCTAATGATCTCCTTATAATTATGAATCCCTCAGAAGAAATTCAACCACTTTCTATGTTTGAAAATCTGCTTAACTGTGCTAATTCTTTTGCTTTGGCTCATTTCCAGCACTGAAACATTCTTTGCCTAACTAGATTGTATTTGGACTTTGACAGAAAACAGTTATTGTTATATATCGAATATTTGTAGGTGCACCAGCTGCTTGTGGAAATTTGAATTCATTCTTCATGTAAATTCATAAAAACACATACTCGCGACAGAACACTTTGAATCTATGGCTTTAGCCCAAAGACTTGAACCTGTCTACAAAGATTTCATATTTCTCTACCGAAATGTTTCTCAACATTTTTACACATTATCACTTGGGACATGTGGCCCATGTCTGCATTGATAAGGTGGATTGTTAGCACTGTTCAGTTCTCAGGTTGCATATATGTAATACCATCATTTTCTTTCACCATTCACAGACATACATCAGAATGAACAAAGAGGGCCTTTAGTTTATGTCTAACCTTAAATTTAATATAATTTATTTTTAAAATTTTATAGAAACATTGATCATTAAACTGCCATTAATAAAAACATTTGCTTATTACTCATAGCTGCATCAGCCGGAAACTGATAGACACTCTATTCTACTGCCAAGTAAATAGGGACAAAATTGTAAGGAAAACTTCCTATTCCACTACAGTAAACATAAAATGTACTCTGGACATTTCTTGAAAAATTAGTAACTGTAGTTTCCAGAGAATTGTTATAATGTAATTTGTTTTATAATTATAGTATATTATTGGCTATATTTATCCAATTGACCTGAGGATATATAACCATGGAAATCATTGTGAGTCTGACAAAATGCATTCCAATGGCCACCTACCAAATGTGTTTTAGAACACCACTCAATGACACAGTAGAGATTGCCTGTACATTTGGCTTTCATATTGAAAATTTGGTTTACAGAGTGGCTAAGACTGGATGCCATCAAAGTTGGATTTATTTAGTGATATAATGACAACTAATGTAACTAAGTATCTTAATAGGTAGTTTAATCTGTAAATTCAGCTCTGTGGTATAACATAACTTATGGCATAAGTGAGGAAGTCAATCTGTTTTATTAATTTTGATATAAATAAGAAAATTTAGAGCCACATGTACATCAAGACAAAAGCTCACAATTGTAAAGCTAGTTGCTTTTGCAATACCTTTTTTTCTACTTTATTTTCAAACTATTCTTTTAGGTCTATCAAGGATATTAAAATATGTGCTATGTATTATATAATATTGACGTTAAATCATTCTTTACTCAATTTTTTATTTTAGTTCTGACAACTAGTTTTAAATGTTGGCCTGTTGATGACTTTTGCAATTAAAGTGAAGCAATCACACTAAGCTTATTTCATTTAATAAGGTCATGCATATAATGTGAGTAGTTTTTTCAGATAATACAAAGTAAACAAATTTAATGTTATCATTTAAAAATCCATATGTGAGTAGTGACACAAGAGGGCAATTTTTGAGATCTTTATAATGTGATGTGATGACAGTAAAATAACATTTTGTTTATTTCTGGAGCAGCTAATATGTATCATTTTTATAAGTACTAAATTCATAATTTAAAAAAATACAAACTCTGGTTAAATAATGCCCTTGCCCTTGATGCATACTTACATTTCCTTAATAAAATAAAACAGTTTGATGGAATACATGGTAAATAAAATCAAAGAATTTTTGCATTAATACAAAAATTCTCTATTTTTTTTTAAGATATCCTTGTTTTTACTGTCTGTTAAGGCTCATCTTCTCTCTTTTACTTATGTATTTGCTAATGTACCCTTCCTGTTTCATAGGAATAAATGTTCCTTCAGTTTTTCAAAACCATTCTCATATTTGCCTTTATAAAAGCAAATATATAACTTTAAACTTTATTATAACAACATTTGAGTAAGCAGTTTTTCTGATAATGGAAAACTAATTTTGCTGCATTAGGGTATTATGGTCATTTCTAAAATAAAACTTAGCCTTTAATATAAATATTTAGTCAGACTTACTTCTTGTCATTTGGGAAAGAATATTTGCCCTGTGTTACTTCTCAGTTGACGTGGGTTGATGATTAACTTACGGTTTGTTTTCTTGATCTTTCCTTACTAACTTTGTCCCCCTGTCCCAATATGAGGCAGTTTATCATGAGGCTAATAAAATTTAAGCATCCAAGCCTCTCAAGTCTCAAGGCCCATCTAAGGTTCTTGAGGAGTCCTAGTAATATAGCCAGTGGTCAAACCTGTTCATAAAATTTAGAAGAATTAGACAGTTTGATTGCAATCATGTAAGGTTACCGCTTCTTTTCATACTGGTTTTTCCTACGTCATATTATCCCAGTGTTCAGAGTAGCCACTGGCATGTTAGAATTAGTTAACGGGGAGTTGGATTGGGGATGGATTTAGTTGGTTTAATTTATGTGTTTGCTGTCTTTTGGGGTATTTTTAAATTATTTCTAGCACCAACCAATTGCTTTGGGTGGTGCTACCACATTGTAACAATGAGGTACAGAGCTAGAAGTGGTATCAGGACCTGAATGTGTCCTACATCACCAGAAATATATAGGAAAAAGAAGAGTAAAAATGTGAGCAATTTGATTATGATGCATCTTGGTATGTTTTCCTTTGTATTTATCCTGCTTGTGCTTCATTCAATCTTAATTTGTCATTTCTCATCAAACATAGAAATGTTTCATTCATTATTTCTTTAAACATAGTTTCTGCCTTGTCCTCTTTACTCTGTTGCATGTATGTTAGATCACTTGATTTGATCCCACAGGCTACTGAGGCTCTGTCTAATTTTTTAAGGCTTTCCCCCCATTCTCTTTCTACTTAAATCTGAATAATTTTATTCCCCAACCATCAAATTTTTTTACTTCACATTATCCAATATGTTGTTATATCTATCCAATACACTTTTTATTTGAGATATTGTATTTTTACTTCTAAACATGTCATTTGTTTCTCTTTTATTGTCTGTTTCCCTAATAATGATGTCTGCTTCTTTTTAATCCTTGACCGTATTTATAATAACTGTTTTTTAAAAGCCTCATCTATTAATTGTACTGTCTTTGTCATTTCTGGGTTTATGTCGATTTATTTTTTCTCCTGATGCTGGACCACATGTCTAGTAATTTTGTATTGAATACTGGGTGTTATGAATGTTAGATTATTGGGTGTTAGGACATTGTGGGGGTTTTTTTGGTATTTTTTTAAGAGTTGAAAAGATTACGAAAAATTGAAATATTTGTAAGTGGAAGGATGAAATGAAAAACATATTATAAAATGTTTACCTAGGTATAGATGAGAGATGGGAGGCAGGGAGCCTCTAGCTCTGTAGAGAAGCTATTGTAATACAATAGTTAAATAGAGTGTTCTGATATTTCATAAAGGCTGTAGTAGTGGGGATGGAGAGAAGAAACAGAATTGAGAGATATTAAGAGATAAACTGATATGTCTATTTGCTTTTCCATGACCTACCTATTTTCCAATCAATTTGAACTTATTGATATTTCTCAGACATAACCTGGGTATTCTTACCTCTGTGCTTGGCAATTGTTCTTTCTCTCAGTTTAGAATCTTACTCATCTTTTGGACCCAGTTCAGATGCTAGACCCTTTCTGAAATTTCTCCTTACTCTTTAAACTTTCCTAAATGGTATCTATTGCCAAATATATAGTAATCTCTCAGGGTATAGTGTTGATGGTAACAGGTAAAGTAATCTTAGACATTGTCTCATAGAGAATTCTCTGTGAGTCTAACAATTTGACTTTGTCTTCCTTTTCTTTTCTTGGAGTGGGGATGAGAATGTGACCTTAGTAATAAACTTTCTTAAGAAAAAAAGGCACTGCCTAGAAGAGTCCCCACACCATCCCCTTATTATTATAGAGTCCAATTACTTCTGTTCCTGTCCTTGGTCCCATTCATTGTTTTGGTACCAAAACAAGTTTAGGTATGGTTGTTGGTGGAAGTCAAACAAATTCAGCTATAATTATGCATAGAGGATGAAGTACTCTCATAGTGTTTGGTCTCTGCCAAATAGAGATATAGAAAGAATTAGAGCTCAACACAGAAAGACTAGCTTCAAATAAACTTTAATAAAGAAGGAACTGGCTCAAGTCCTGTTTTGGGGTGTTTTTTTTTCACCTACTCTCTGTTTACCATGGGAAAAATATTTTACTTTACTGGTTTCAGTTTTGTCATTTGTAAAATAATTATAGCATATTCCAGCCTACTAGTTTTTTTGAAACTGCAAATTAGGAATATATATCTAAATACCTAGATTCATGTCATGCTTGGTAAAAATTCAGCAAAAGTTAATTTTCTTCTTTTTGATTTTTTTCACTTTATGCCTTTAGCATCCTTCTCAATCAATATGTGGTTCAAGCAAAAATGTCATCCTGATAGATTTTAAATATTAAATTTATACTTTTTAGATTGTTTTGTATGTTCCCAAACAATGACCTAATTAATCTTCCTATCAACGTAACTGAGGCGGTGGAGATGATACCAAACACTTTATACAAATACACATGTGGGGGGGTGCGCACACGCACACACACACACACACACACACACACACAATACACACACACACAGGTTTACTCATATTGGTATACTCTGGCTGAATATTATCCAATTTTTATGGATAAAGAAATAGGGTTCCCAAGATTCAAATTATTTATTAAAGGTACACATGCTGGAGGCTAATTCTAGCAGGTCATAAAAGCAAGAAGTTCATCAAAAGGTTGGTAGACATTGAATCTTTAGCAAGGGCTGAAGATACATATTATTACCTCCTGGATGGCCAAAAGCATTTCCCCAAACCTGAAAATCTGCATATATTATTGTCTACTGCCAGACTGCTAGACAGCTGAGGACATTTCAATCTACATGTTATTGCCTCCTACTGGCCAAACAGCTGAACAGCTGAAGGCATTTCCTCCAACCTGACAATGCCTATTCTATACCAAACTTACCTTTGATATGTATATCTACTTTGCTATAGGGAAAAATGTGGGAATAAAAAAAGCCCTGGGTCTAAAGATAGGGAAAATTTAGCTACTACAGCTAAACTTCTTCTGGCTCCCATGGGTTTCAAATTTATATTATATTTCTAGTGTCTTTATTAATTTACATGCAGCCCTTCTTGATGCTTGAGAAAGGCCCTGGCATTATACATGTATCGCCTCTTTGATACCCTTTTCTCTCTGCCAAATGCCCATTTGTCCTTCAGGCTCAATTACATTTCATTTTCCTCTCCTTTCCTGTCACCTCCACCACTGCCAGCCTGAGTTAAGTGTCCCTCTCCTGTGCTCCCATTGCTTCCTTTAAATCTCTTTCATAACTCTTATCACATTTACAATTATCTTTATACGAGAAGCCCTGTGCACGAAATTCATGCACTAGGGGGAAGTCCCCTCAGCCTGGCCTGCGCCCTCTCGCAGTCAAGTGGACCTAAGCTGGCAGGTGTACATCCCCATCACAGTCTGGGAGCCCTCGCCCCTTACCACCCGCCTGCTCATAGCTCCTTACCACTCTGCTTGCTGCTCCTTTCAGCTCAGCTTGCTGCTCCTTAGCACTGCCACAGAGGTGGGTGAGGCTCCTGCCACTGTTGCCGTGCTCACCAGCTGTGAACCTGGCTTCTGGCTGAGTGATGCCCCCCCTGTGGGAGTGCACTGACCACCAGGGAAAAGTTCCTGCATTGAGCATCTGCCCCTGGTGGTCAGTGCTCATTATAGCAACCAGTTGTTCTGATCATTATGCCATAATGGTTGCTTAGGCGTTTATTATATAGATTTGTCCTCCACTACACTATATACTCCTTGAGGACAAAGTACATTACATTACTTATTCATGGTGATATTGCACACTGTTTTCATGTAATATGTTAAAAATTTTCTATTGAATAAAAGAGCAAAAGTTAATAGACACCAGGAAATTGAGAAGATTTTTCTGGAACATATGTAAGAAAATCTAAGGAATACTTAAATTAAATGAAAAGAACCAGAATCTACTCTTTTTTGTTTGTGGGGAAAGGAGGATAAAGAAAAAGACTAATTTTGCTTGGGGTGATGGGTTCATAATACAGTATGCAGATGATGTTTTATTGAGTTGTACACTTAAAACCTGTGCCCCAATAAATTTAATAAAAATAAGATAAAAGGACTACTGTTTTATTATTGATGCCAGGGACTATATTAATTTTTTTTTTTTGCCCCTTAGGATGATCTGATTGTTTATTTGTTTGCTTATTTGCTGATTGATTTATTGTACCACAAGGCTGTTATACCCAAGACATACATACATAATACATCATGCTGAAAGCGACATTGTGAGCCTTGGAGAAGTGAAAGTTATGTCTGAAAGAGGGAAGTGTCAAACTTATTCCTTTTCTCTGCTGATGTTGTTTGATTCACTTATATGTAAAATCTAATGAACAAAGTAAACTCATGAATAAAATAGAAACAAAGGCACGCAAACATGGAGCAGACTGATATGTCTCAGAGGGAAGGAGAGGGGGAGAGGGGGAAGGAAAAAAGTGAGATGGGGGAAGAGATTAACCAAAGAATTTATATGCATATACATGTTGCCCACAGGCAGAGACAATCGTTGGTGAAGGACTGTGGCAAAGCAGGAGCCAGATAGAGAGGAACATTGGGGGCAAACGTGGGGGGACTTCTGTTTTACTCTCAACAATAAAGATAATTTTTAAAAAAAGACTGAATTATAATTATAAAAATATTGATTCTATACTTGTATAAGGGTTATGTTGACAAAAATTACTGCAGCACCAGATGAGTAGCTTTTTTCCTCTTCTCCAAGAAACTCTGCTTCAGAGAGAATAAGAAGGAAGGAGGTTTTATAAGTGTTATAGAAACAAAATTCAACTGAGCAAATTTGAAGATCTAATTGGTTTTATTAAGTGATTCATGAATCCAGCAGTATCCCGTCTAGCAACCAGAAGGGCACTCCCAGGGATTGTACAAAATGGAAGCTTTTATAGGAAGAAGAATTGGGCAAGAGAGCTATTAACAAACAAACAATAAATAAACGATTATTTTTAGGCCTGGACAGCTTCCTTTGTGGGGGAGGGGAGAACTGCAAGGATTTTTATTTTTATCTGAAAGATTGCCTCTTTTTGGGGAAGGCAGCAGAGAAGGCCCACATAACAGATTACCTCATTAGTATTGACCAGAAAATTCTAGGCTGGTTGATTAAGTTTATGTTTCTGGGAGAGTTTGGACCAATAGTTAGGGCATGTATTAAACCTTAATTTAGTGTTCTCACCTTTAGCACAAGTGATATCCTTTGGTGCCTGTAAGAATACAGGCAATTTTGATAATATAATCTCAATCTTCAAATGGGAAGAAAGGGGAAAGTTTAAATTCAAATCCAAAGAGGCTTTTTATTTTCTTGATTCTCCATCGGCCAATCTACAGAGAGAGCTGTGCACTCCATGGAGGGCTTTCTTGCCTATATAATTAGTCCCTGCACTTGTGTAAGGGTTATGTTGGCAAAATCACTATAGACTACATTTGCATCCCTCTGGGAGACTACCCTCAGCACCCACCCTGGAGAGAGCTCTGAATTCACCCATACTTTATGATAAATAGAACATTTGCACACAGATTTTACTTTGCTCTAGTGTCTTAATGATCTTCCCCCAGTGCCTCTGATAGGCTTAAGCATAATGGAAACCAATTTTGACTGTAATTCAATGTTCTCTGTAGGAGAGGATGACTGAAGTTTAATTACAACTCTTTTATACCAAATGTGCTTGCATTCTTTAGCTTTTGATGTGATTCCTCCAAAACTTCCATCTCAAAATCAGCCTCTCAGTAGAATAGTCACATGCCACCCAGTTAATTATAATGGGATGTGGTGGTTTGGGGCTGTATTCCAAACAGAACACCATGGCATCTACAAAAACAAGCTTCTAAAACACTAATAAGCCAAGAGCCTTTGTGATATTTCAAATGTTTTTGCTTTTTTTTTTTTTTTTTTTCTTTCTTTTTTTTTTCTTTTTTTTTTCTCTTTGTCCTTCCTTAATGTAAGTAAATTGAAGAGGGACTAATCAAAACGTTGGTTATATAATTTTTTTCATCTATTCAGGCCATTTCATTGCCCCCAATCTCTTCTCTCTCATATGTATAGCAATGACTAAAACTCATAGTTCCTCTAAAAGTCAAATGTCCAAAATAATGTATTCTGAACATGTAGTTTTAAAGCATGTTCACTGTTACTTTAAAAGACTAAATTTCCTTGATATAATTTATTTTTGGAACAGCACATATGATTAACTATATATCTAAGACAATAACCAGGTGTTGCGTGTGTGTGTGTGTGTGTGTGTGTGTGTGTGTGTGTGTGTTTCTTAAATTACAGACCCGAATGAGAGATGCTAAACAGTAAATTATGTTTTGTAGATTAAATTGGGTTTTTTTTTAATCACTATTGTCAAAAAATCAAGTTCAATCAAGTATAAAGATCTAATTGGCTTTATTAATCCACTCATGAATGGGCAGCCTCCCATCTAGCAACTAGAAGGGTGCCCAGTGATCCGGAGATTGTGCAAATTGGGAAGTTTTTACCGGAAGAAAGGTAGAGCAAGGAAGCTATTAACAAAAGGATTATCTTTTTTATGAGGGGAAGAGAACTAAAAGGATTTTATCATGCAAATTGCCTTTTTTATCTATGGGGGTCCACAGGACAGATTGTCTCATTGGTGTTAATAAGATAATTCCAGACTGACTGGTTGATTAAGATTATGTTTCTAGAAGAGGTTGAAAGAACAATTGAGTCAAATATTAAATCTTGGTTTGGTATTCTGGACTTTAGCACAAGTGAGGCCATTTTGGACCTGTGATTTTCTTTTTAATACTACATATGTTTCACATGGAACACATGTAATGCAAAATGTTGAGGTTGCATTGCCCCAAACAACACAACATAGAGAAGTTAACAGAGAATACAGAGGAAGTTCAGATAGGTATAAACATTACAAAAAATGTTCCTGGGCAACTTCCAGAATTGTTATGTCACTGATGGAAGTCTTATGAAATTGAGAAAATTCTATTTACTGGAAATGGTCTGGTACAAGGAGAATACAAACATACAAAAGTATTTTGATTATCCACTTGCAGCTGAAGCTGAGATCCCAAACAGCGTGCTTGAGTGACAATAGGTAATCAACAGACTGCCTCTGAGGAAGATAGATCTGGTTAACCAAAAAGCTTTTATTTTGCTGAATGATGGCATAATAATTTTTCACCAAAGCTGATTTTTTTTCAGAAAAAAATATAAAGGAGGCTAAACACTAAAAAGGCACTCTTTCTTCTTTATCCTTTTCTCTCATTGTGCTGTCTTATCCTCTACTAGAGGCCCAGTGCATGAAATTCATGCACTGGTAGGGTCCCTAGCAGCTGATGGCGACCAGCTGGGTTCTCCCTTCCTTCCCCCAGCTGGCCCCAGTCAAGGGGACAATTTGCAACTATGCTTGGACATAGAAGCAAATTCTTCTTCCTTTAAGTGAGTGTGCTCATACAAAGAGATGAAAAATCAGAAGTGTGATTATATATAAAGTAAGCATTTAATGCCCTCTTCTTCTTAAGATATGATTTTTAAAAAAGGGCAAAGTCATAATTCTAAATTTAACTCCATAAAAGTAGTCCTATGGGGGTAGGACATGGAGATGGGAATGAGAATAATGAAATGAAATCTAATTACACGTGAGTGAGGATTATTGATAATGATTAAATGCTGGAGAGGTTAGTTCATGCCATTGTAGGTAAGTAGGTTCAGGACAGAGTACAGAAAAGAAGAACGTCTGGAAAGTAGAGCAGAGATCATGCAGTGGGAGATGCTTGAGAAAGTGACCCCATAAATTTGCTTATGATCTCCTGGGTACATTTCTGGAGTGTACATGGGTGAACTTCGTTCTAATAAGCATACTGAAAACAATAGACTCATGCCCTTGTTTTGATACAGTAAAGCCTAAAATTTGAACTAAGGTTAAATTTTTTCCTAGGTTTTGTTTTTCATAGGAGATTTTTTATATATTTTATATATTATGTTATATGATATATATATAACATAATACCCAATTTTATTTAAAGCCAACCATCTTGTTTTGATAGTTCTAGATTTTTCGAATATATGTAAATTACAAACTATGAAGGCTAATAAAAATTTTCATGGGAAAATTTTTGTAGCCCAAATCTTTCATATGTCTTTGTATCCTGGCTCAAGATTTCTCCAGCCTAAAAAATAATTTCCTGTTTCTCTCCTTTTTCACCACAGCCCAAACCTACCCTACACTGCAGAACCTCCCTCAGTCTTTACAGCTCCAATGGATTGTTCCATTCTCTTTGCTTTCACATAGGCTCCCTCTCTACTTAAGGTTGTACTTTTTAAAAGTCGGACTTTTAATGTATTTAACTTGTTTTTTCTAATTTGATTGTCAGGAGGATTATCTTCTTAGTAATAATTCCTTTATCATTGTTAAAATGCTATATATTTATTATAGAAAACTTAATTTTAGATGAAAAGAAAACAATAAAGGCAACCTATAAATCTGTGGTGAAAATGGAGCCTGAGGGAGTAAAACTTTGAGAAAGAAGAACCTTTCCCTATGCTTGGTGAAGCTTTGGTTCCACGTGGTAGGGCACAATTTGGTTGCTCTTTTTTTCTCCCTTGGTTCCCTTGCTACTTGGCCCCAGTTATACCACAGTAACTAAACATCCAGCTGTGAGGACAGAGTACAGAAAAGAAGAACTTCTGGAAAGTAGAGCAGAGATCATGCAGTGGGAGATGCTTGAGAAAGTGACTCAATAAATTTGCTTATAATCTCTTGGGTACATTTCTGGAGTATACATGGTTGAACCCGGTCCTAATAAGCATACTGAAAACTTTAAGAACTGATCTACTGGATAGAATATTGCCCGGGTCTCAGACTGGTTACTGGGTGGTATGCACATGGTATAAATCTGAATAGCACTAGAATGGTTTTAAAACTTAAACTGATACCGAAAATGCAGTCCACAGAAGGGCCTGAACATATTCTGTTAGTTGCCTATTGAAAAAAATATATTGCCTTAGCCATATTTAACAAGATTTAAACTAGACACAGAGTTGAACTAAATATTCAAAATATCCAGATTAGAATAAAAAAAAATTATACTTTTAAGTATCAGGAATAGCTTGGCTCACCTTATAAAAGAAAATTAATAGATGCCAACTAATAAGATGACACAAATGTTAAAAGTAGTTAATATGTTAGTGTGCCTACTATCAAAATGCTGCAACAAACTATTGTGAACACCCTTGAAATAAGTAAAAAGGTACTCTATCTCACTAATAAATAGAAAGGGCAAGGAAGAACTTAATGAAAACTTTAGATCAAAGAAATACGATAACTAAAATGAAAAGCTCAATAGCAAAATGGAGATAAGAGGAGTCAGTGAATTTCAGGCACATAAGTAAAAATTATCCAAATATCTAAATAATTAATGAATTAAAGAAAAAGTATCAGGCGTTTCACTTAATTTTGAATTAAGTGAAAATGAAAGTACAATATACTAAATTCTTGTTAGATATTGCTAAATTACTGTTTAGAGGGAAATGTATAGTATTAAGTACTTATATAAAAGCGGTCAATGGAGGAAAAAATTATATTGTAATAGCTATGTACAAGCCAGGAGGTGGATACTTAAAATATCATGAGGACCAATCTTTAAAGTATATGATTGTCTAACCACTTTGTTGTGCACCTGGAACTGATGCAGGATAATATTGAATGTGAATTATAATGAAAAAAAACACACACACACCCTCAAGTCAATAATGTACATTTCCATATTATAAAACTAAACAATATTTTTAAATAATAAAAAATAGAAGTCAATGACATTTAAATCAGAAAACATATAGAAAATCAGTTAAATGGCAGTCCTTTTAAAGGCCAATAAAATTGATAAAGCTTCATTAAGACTGCCAAAGGAAGTAAAAAGAGATGATACAACTAATTAATAGTAGAAAGAAAAGGGGAATATCACTACTTGCCTCCAACACATCGATAGTGAGGTGCTATTACAAATAATTTTATGCACATAAGTTTTATCACTTAGATAAAATGGATCAATTCCTCATAAATCAGAACCACTAATATTACCAAAGATCAAGTAGAGAACACAAAATGTCCTATGATTGTTAAAACAGTTGTATTAGTTAAAAATCTTCCAAAAAAAGAACTATTCAGGCCCAGGTGGCTTTGATGATTAATTCTATTTGTGTCCGGATTGTAGTGGTAGTTTCACAAATCTATACATGTGTTAAAATTCTTAAAGCTATAGAATTATTAAAATTCACAGGAGCCCAGCAAGTGTGGCTCAGTGGTTGAGTGTCAACACATGAACCAAGAGGTTCCCAGTTTGATTCCTAGTCAGGACACATGCCCAGGTTTCAGGCTCGATCCCCAGGATAGGACATGTAGGAGGCAACTATAATCTCTCTCTCTCTCTCTCTCTCTCTCTCTCTCTCTCTCTCTCTCTCACACACACACACACACACACACACACACACACACATGTTTCTATCCCTCTCCTTTTCCCTCTCTCTCTCAAATTAATGAAAACAATTTAAAAATTTCACAGAAATAAAAACAGTGATTCGCACTCAAGTTAGAAATATTTCTTTTATTTCTCGGCAAGGCATGTAAGTATTTTGTCTCTATACATATCATTCTTGGACCCAGATTCTCTCTTTCTTGTTGTTCTATGATTCTGTAGGATTTTGAAATGTATTGTCACTAGTAGCCCAATGCTATGTATGTTAAGGTTTAATTATAACAGCAACCTGATTCTAGCCACAGATTTCCATATTAGTTAGTCTGCAAGCTAAGCTGCTAGAAGAGCCGAATGAATATACAAGATAAAAGTCATTTCCCTAAATCCAGAGGAAGACCAGTAGTCCAGAGAAGATGGCTATCTGCTTATGAGATCATTTAAGAACCTAGGTTTCTTCTTGCTCGATCTTCCTTTAATTCCGTGGTGTATTGCTTTTGCATTATTAAAGGTGGATCACCATCATCACATCCACGTACTACAACAGGGAAAGTAAAAGGATAAACAATTCCTATTTTGAGGATAATGCCTAAAAGTTGCAAAAATAGATTGTGACTTCTCAATGAACAAAGCGTAACATAATCGAATCCTAATTCTAACATGCACACAAGTTAGCTAAATGTGGAGAGTGCTAGCATTAGAAGAAAGAGGAGACAATTTATATTGGTAAACAGAAGTCTCTGCCACAGTCCTCTTCTGATTCCTGCATTTTTTTCCACATTTTTTCAGGAGGAAGCGGGGAGGGTACAATCTCAGAAAGAAATGGCTGTGCCTATACAGACCGAATACCAGGTTCAATGGTTCTCAGATAGAGGGTTTCTGTACCCCAATCATGGCAAGGAAGCAGCAGAGCCAAAGTACATCAATGCACTATTTTGGCTTGGATCATGAACACTTGACAAGAGTATGGAGTAAAGTAGAGAAGGCTGTGAGTATGAGATGCCAGAACCCTAACGTGACTGAGATGGAAATAAATGCCATAGAATCACTGATGCTGAAACCCAGCTGGGTTGATAAAATCTCATTTAGGTTGAAATAAAAAAAAGAAACAATTACAAGTTTTCTTTCAACCCAGACTTTTCCTTGCAACCCATTTGCAAATGAATACCCATTACAATGGTCAATATCTTCTCTGGGAGGTTGATTATATTGAGCACACACTTGCCTTGGAACACAATGTTTTTGTTGGGTATCTTTTGCAGTGTCATCTGCAGGTGAGTGTGCCTGAAAAGTTAACTTATTGCCTAACTTTTCTTTGAATGTTAAAAGAAGAAAGAAGGTATGTAAAAAGAAATGGCTTCCTTTCAACTGGTAAGAGTTCTACTCTCAAAGAACGGCCAGAAGTTCTGCTAAAAGTTCTACTCAATCATCAACTATCCATACATTGAATATCATCTATATGAACTTATCACTCTATTATTCTACTAGAGGCTTGCAAGGCTCAGGCCAAAACCAGCTCTCTGACATCCCCTGAGGGGTCTCAGATTGTGAGAGGGCACAGGCCAGGCTGAGGAACCCCACTGGTATGTGAATCTGTGCATTGGGCTTTTAGTATGTATATAAGATCTTTAGTTAATATCTTCCCACGCTCCCCCCTCTTCATTTCCTCTGAAATTCATCAGTCTGTTCCTTCATTCCATGCCTGTGCATTAAGAGTCTGCCCCCTGGTGGTCAGTATGCATCATAGCTACTGGTGGAATGGTTGAACAGTCACTTAGGCTTTTATATATAGAGATATCCTGCTTCATTTATTTTACCAAGATTTTTACTATCTCTCCCTCTCTTTAAAAAAAAAAAATCCCTCTTACATTCTCTGAAAAATATTTTCTAGTCCTAAGAATTGTGAACTCACAGTCAGGTTTAGGATAAACCCTGCTTTTTCTCAGACCATTTTAGCCCTGCTCCTGGACCTCTTAGTGTTGTGTCATGACTGATAATGCTGCCTAGTACCAGATATGGGAGGCCTGGAAAAACCTGGGAGGTATTAGAGAGTTCCCTATATTTTTATCAACCTAATAGAGAGATTTGTTTTATAATAAATGCTGCTAATATTTTACTGCCTAGAATATACTGTGTTTCCCCAAAAATAAGACATCCTCTGAAAATAAGACCTACTTACAGGTTTCCTTCTGAGTGAAATATAAGGCATCCCCCAGAAAATAAGGCCCCCCCTAGGCTAAATATGACAGATTTGGTCCACTGATTCTGAAAGAAATGGAGTCACAAGAAATTCAGGAATTGGATTGTTATGATGATGTTCCAGAAGATGATGACATGATTGTCAATGAATAAATGAGTAAATTCTTGATACTGTAGGATTCACAGTTTGTCTGGTTTGTGTTGACAACTACTGTACTACTGTACCGTATGCAGGTAATAAATTTCCTTTATTTTCATTTAACAATAAATGTGTACCGTATTCTTCTTCGTGGAAAAATAAGACATCCCCTGAAAATAAGACCTAGCATATCTTTGGGAGCAAAAATTAATATAAGACACTGTCTTATTTTCGGGGAAACAAGGTAGTAGATTCTAACAAATATTTGCTGACTACACAATGGGAGCTACATAGGTATATATAAAATTGATTGACAGTTATTTTATACTAGAGGTCCAGCACATGAAATTGTGCACAGGTACAATCCCTAGGCCTAGCTTGTGATTAGGGCCATCTCCCCCCCGCCCCCCCCCCCCCCCACACACACACACACACATTCCAGTTCCTCATTCCCCATCTAATGATGGGAGCCTGACGGCCTGGGGAGGGACCAAGATGCTGGCTGTTCCCACCTACTTGCCAGCCCCACCCCTCCGACAGTCACCCTCTGTGTGTGGGAGGCTGGTGGGGTGGGGGCCTTGGATTGGGGCCACCCACATCCTCCACCACCCACCTTGGTCCTTGTTTGCCATTGGCGATCAGAGCCTGCTTGCCAGAGAAAGGGATCAAGAGGTGGTCAGAATAACTCATAGTGACTGGTCTGTGGTTGTTCTGGTTGTTCTGCCATTATGGTTGCTGGGCTTTTATTATATAGGATTCTTGACTTTAATAATAATAGCTTACAGAGGCTTACTGGTATAAGACCTCATTCTACCAATAAACATTTTACATGCTTTAACTTATTTAACCTTCAAAACAATCAAATGATGTAGGTGTTATCATTTTCTCCATTTCCCTGATGATTCAGAGAGATTATGTTATTAACCTCAGGTCACAAGTGGCAGAGCTGGAAATCAATCCAGGCAGACTGGCTCCAGAGCCCATACACTTAGCCATGACATGAGCCCAAGGAACATAAAATCTATACCCTTTTCTGTTATAATATGATTGTCTGTTATAATATGATTGTCTCCCATGTTAGTTAGATATTCCAAGTTATATTCTACAGTGTGGCATTTGTTAAATAATTAAATGTATGCATTTGTATACAGGACATTTGAGGAACTGACCTCTGTAGGGAATCTTTAATCCTTTTGGCAAATCCTTTGTTAAGATGTCTATTTAGTGATTGATTTTTGCAATTTGGGTAATACAGATTTGCAAAACAAATTGGTTTCATTTTCAGGTGTGAAAACTCCCTGGGAATTGGTAGCTTTCCCTTGATGTAGAAAATATCTTGATCGCAAAACCAAAGATTTCAAATAGCTTCTCTGCTTTCACAATTAGGGGCTTTATTTTATAAATCCAATAAGATATAATTACATCAGAGGTGTTATTAAAAAAATTAATTTATGTTGCACAAGGCTGTGGAGAATTTTACACTGGAGTATCAATACACAGGACTTTAAGCAGAAATATGACACAATCCCAAAAGTTGGATACCATAAAACCTTATGGTATGATGACGAGTAATAGTTTCATCACATATCTTAAGAAATCAACAAAGAAAGCATTCCACCTTTGGCTTTATCTTGCAGCCATTGTAATTTTCTAGATACAACATAGGCCCCTAGAGAATGCATTCAAAATCCTACATTGATGCCCTATTGGTGCTGTAATAAATTACCACAAACTTAGTGCAAATTTATTATCTTACGGTTCTGGAGGTTAAAGTCCAAAATCTGTCTCACTAGTCTAAAGTCAAGATGTCAGCAGGGCTGGTTCTAATAGAGGTTCTGGGGGAATCCATTCTTTGCTTCTTCCAGCATCTAGAAGCTATTGGCATTATCTTATGACTGCATCATCCCAATTTCTGCTTTGATCATGTTGACATCTTTCTTTTTTTTTTTTCTTTTTTCCCCCTTAAATTATTATCTGTGTACATATTTTAACATTGGCCCCCCCATACATACCCTCCCTCCCCAGAGTTTTGTGTCCATTGGTTGTACTTATATGCATGTATACAAGTCCTTCAGTTGATCTCTTATCTCCCCCAGATCTCCCTACCCTCCCCGCTGTAATTTGACAGTCTGCTTGTTGCTTTACTGTCTTTATATCTGTCTTTTGGTTCATCAGTTTATAATGTTCTTTAATATCCATAAATGAGTGAGGTGGCTTATTGACTGGCTTATTTCACTCAGCATGATGTTCTTCAATTCTATCCAGGTTGCTGCAAATGATGAGAATTCCTTCTTTTTTATGGCAGCATAGTATTTCATTGTTAGATATACCATAGTTTTTTGATCCAATCATCTGCTGATGGGCACCTAGGCTGTTTTCAAATTCTAGCTATTGTAGATTGTGCTGCTATGAACATAGGGGTGCATATATCCTTTCTGATTGGTGTTTCTAGTTTCTTGAGATATATTCCTAGGAGTGGGATTACTGGGCATGTTGACATCTTTCACTTTGAAACTGTTGCCTTCCTCTAAAAAAGACCTGTGATGATATTGGACAGATGATAATAATCCAGATGAAATCGTCATGTCAAAGTCTTTAGTTTAATCACATTTGCAAAATCTGTTCTGCCATATATATATATATATATATATATATATATATATATATATATATATATAAAGCCATCGACCAGAATGCTGTAATGACCAGAACAACCTGTCACTATCACACCCACTGCAACCAGCCAACCTCCCGCAACTCCTCCTCCTAGCCGTCCCACCCCTGATTGGCCTCTTAGACTCCGATGGAGGGTGGGATGAATGGCCAACTTCCCTCACGGCCCTTCCACTGGGCTGGCCCCACCCTAATTGGCCTGAAGTCCCTCTCCCCAGGTGGCACCACCCATGATTGCCCTCCACCCCAATAGGGGTGGGGCCAGCCAGCCAACCTCCTGCAACCCCTCCCCCAGGCCAGCTCCAACCCAGATGGGCCTCCACCACCTAGATCAGAGGCAGGCCCAGCTGGCCAACTCCCTGTGGCCTCTCCCCACATCCTGCCCCACTCCCACCCAGCCCCCCTACCCCAACTGGGGGCAGGGCTCACCGGCCAATCACCCACAGCCCCTCCTCCCAGCCTGCCTGGCCCTGATCAGGCCCTGATCAGGGGCAGGCCCCAGCTGGCCAACCTCCTGCCATCTCCTCCTCCTGACAGGCATGACCCTGATCCACCGATTGGGGCTGAGCTAGCCAGACCCCATCTATGCACATATTCATGCACTGGGCCTCTAGTATAAGATAACCTATTCACAGATTCAGGGATTAGAATGTTGATGTCATTTTCAGGTCATTATTCAGCCTACCACAAACCCTACCCTGTTACTTGTATTTTATTTCACTCCATCTTATTTTATTAAATCCTTCATTTCACCAATTGAATAATTTTATTGTAAAAAATATAAAAAATATTTTTAAAATTTAAATTAATTAATCAGTTAAATCAATTCATCCAACTTGTACAAATTAGTATGGCCCAGGGAGTTAATAGGCTTTTTCAATGCTTTATTGCATTTTTTTCCTTGCAACTATTTTCTATAGCAAGAATTGGATGAACAGACTTATTTTTAAGCTTAAAAAGTAGTATAAAATACTTATCTCTAATTATCTGGCATCCGTCTCTCCTTTTCTAGAGGCTGCATGTTTATACATTTATTTAACTTTAACAAGAGTCCCTAGTTAATAGATTTTTGAATGTATATAAGTAAGTAATAACTTTAAAAGGTGCCAGAACAAAAGCATAAAGGAATTTAAGAACTAAATAGAAAGAAAAATTTAAAAAAACACACCCCACAATTTAGCTAATATATTGCCCAAATGAAAGAAAAGTGGCAGTGAGGAGAGGACTGTGGGATGATCACCACCCTGATGAGCTGGTCAAGGAAGAACAGCTGGCAGAGGCATTATGAGCTGATGTGTCAGGAATGAGTGCGAGTCTAGGCTCATGCCATCTGAATGCCCATTAATAAAAACTAAGATCAACTTCTTCTTTTTGCCACAATATTACAGAGGAAAAGAATGAGTAATTTTGTTTATTTACAATGGAACAACCCATGACAATGAGTGATGCTCTACAAAGGGACACTGGTACAGAGGGGGCAGAATACCTGCTTGTTTTTTTTTTGTTTTTGTTTTTCAGGAAAAAATCTTGACAAAAATAAATGGGTTGGCTGTTGTTACATAATCTTCAGGTACTAAAGGTTTTATTTGTTTTGGAGGTGGTGATAGTGTTGTGAACACTAAGGGATCTTTCTGGGAATTATAAAAGAATGTGCCTATAATTACCAACAAAGTAGGAGGAAAAGGGTCCTTGGTGAATTAGTGATTCCAATGAGTCCTACTTTCTATCCATTGTCCTTAAAAATAAGCAGTTAAGAAGAGAGGATAGTGAGTAAATGTTGAGAAGGGGTCAAAAATAATTAAATTAATTCATACAATTATGTATTGTGTGCTTGATGTTCAAACAACAACTAACTGGCAAATTGAATGAAGAGTTTGAGTTTGGATCAAATAAATAACATTTTGGACATATATTTAAATTCACTAAGAAATCATTTATTGCGTACTTATGTGACGTGCACTCTGCAAATCCTAAGTCAACTAAAATTAAGACCTGCCTTTCTGGAGTTTATAATACATTAGAAAAAGACAGACATAGCCTATATAATATGCAAATCGACCAAACAGCGAAAAAACCATCAATATGATGTGCACTGACCAGCAGGGGGCAGATGTTCAATACAGGAACTGCCCCCTGGTGGTCAGTACCCTCCCACAGGGGGAGTGTCACTTAGCCAGAAGATGAGCTCATGGTTTGCAGCTGGCGAGTGCAGTGGTGGTGGTAGTGGTGGGAGCTTCTCTCAGCTTGCCTCTGCTACAGGCAGGTGATAAGGAAGAAGGGGTCCCAGATTATAAGAGCCCTGGACTGTGAGAGGGATATCTGGCTGCTGGATTAGGCTCGATATCTCTGGGGATCCGGCCCAATCCAGCAGGCAGACATCCTCCAACAGGTCCCAGACTGTGAGAGGGTGCAGGGGCTGGGCTGAGGGACCCCCCCCCCCTCCCCGCCACACCCAGTGCACAGATTCTTACACTGGGCCTCTATGAAAGAAATGAGTGCTGTTCTGTGTTAAAAGAATGGGTTGAAATTTCATCATAGAATTTCTCCCCTTCTTTAACACCTCACAATATGGGAAAATGTACACTGTAACAGGAAGAAAATAATTAACAACAAAGAAATAAGGAAAAGTGTATAAACTAAAACAAGTTCAAAAATTGGCATCCGCCGAAACCAGTTTGGCTCAGTGGTAGAGCGTCGGTCTGCAGACTGAAGGGTCCTGGGTTCGATTCCGGTCAAGGGCATGTACATTGGTTGTGGGCACATCCCCGGTAGGGGGTGTGCAAGAGGCAGCTGGTCGATGTTTCTCTCTCATCGATGTTTCTAGCTCTCTATTTCTCTCCCTTCCTCTCTGTAAAAAATCAATAAAATATATATATTAAAAAAATTGTCATCCATGGAAATAAATAAGGTCTGGAATGAGATAAAAAGATTTACTAAGGTCCTGAAAAATATAGGTAGTGTTGAATTATGGATATTTCATCAATACCCCCAAAGTTGGGGAGAAGCACATAAATGAGTGCCTATATATTTTTATTTTTATTTTTATTATTAAAGCATAATAAAAACAACATATGGGGAGAAATAAGTAGAAATGAGATATTGTTTGCTTTGCATATTTCTTAAGTAAATAAAAGCTCCACGAGTACACACACAGTTAAAGAAATAATTCGAAACACTGGATGCTCTCTGAAGCAAGTAGGTGGAGTGAGCTGTAAAATGATACACATAACAGACTTTAGGAAGGATGTAATCCAGCAGAGTACAAATCTATTTCAGCTGAGCTTTATTCCCTTCTTCTGTGAAATTACACAATTGCTGATGGTACCAGAACTTCCCAGCCCTGAAAGCTTCCTAATTGACAGCAATGTGCACCTGGGATGGAGAACCATTGGTTCAAGGGAAAGAAAATGTTAACCAGACCCATCCAAGGTGTTATCTCAGCAGATGAGAGAACTCAGGGAAATTTAGCCACCCCTGAATCCAAAGAGCCACAAGGTGAAGCTTTGGAAAATCTGTGTGTACTCATTGACATAGATGATTACTGAGGCATTGCAAAATAAATGACCTGCAAGCTTCAAAAAGGTGATGATTACAAAAGACAAAGACTGAGGATCTGTGAAAAATTAAAGAAGAGTAAGATGGCATAGCAACCAAATGCAATGAATGATCTTGAATAATTCCTGAGTCAGAAGAAACAGTAGCGGGACAATTGGTAATATCTGAATGAAGTATGGAGATATTGCACCCACCTTAATATCCTGATTTTGATAATTGCAGTGTTTACATACAAGAATATCCTTGCTTTTAGGAAATGCACACTGAAGAATTTAGAGGTCAAGCAGGATTAGGTCTGTAATACTCCCCAAAAAGTTTCAGAAAAAACATACAACTAAATAGATAAAGTAATTGAGGAAACATAAGATAAAACAATATTTAAGGAGTCTAGATACAAAGTAAAAGGATACTCCTTGTAATGCTTTTGCTATTTTTTATAGATTGGAAATTACATTAAATTTTTTTTGAAAAAAAAAGTGAATAGTAAAATCACAACATTATAAAATTAATAATGTAATTAAAAATAGAAAAGCTATTGGCCTCTTTGACTCAGTTGGTTGGAGCATTGTCCTGTACATCAAGAGGTGGCAGTTTCCATTCCCAAGCAGGGCACATGCCCAGATTGCCAGTTGGATCCCTGATCAGCACATGTTAGGAAAGCAGCAATCAGTGTGACCAGTGTTTTTTGCTCTCAGTGGTTGTACCAATTTGAATTTCCACCAACAGTATACTGTGGTTACTTTTTTCCACATCCTTACCAGCACTTGTTTTTTGATTTATTGATGACAGCCATTCTGGCAGATGTGGGGAGGTACCTCATTGTAGTTTTACTTTTCATTTTTCTGATGATTGGTGACATTGAACATTTCTTTTTCATGTCTCTTGGCCACTTGTATGTCTTCTTTGGAGAAGAGTCTATTCAGGTCTTCTGCCCATTTTTTAATTGGGCTTTTTGCCTTCCTTTTGTTGAACATCAGTAGATGAATGGATTAAAAAATTGCGGTACAAAGGAAAATAAAATAAAATAAAAAATAAGAAAACAAAAAAAGGAAAAGAAATAAAAATTAAAAAAAACAAAAAAAATATTTACACTGTACAGATGTAGAAGAGAAGGATCTCTTACCCTTTGAGGAAGCATGGAAGGTTTTGGAAAGTATTATGCTTAGTGAAATAAGCCAGTCATAGGAAGACAAATCTCACATGATCCCACTCATATGTGGAATCTAATGAACAAAAGAAACTGATGAACAAAAAAGATTCAGATCACTGAAGCATGCAACAGACACTGAAGCATGCAACATGTATTTCAGAGGAAAGGGGTGGAGTGGAAAGAGATTAACCACTGAATTATATGCATGAATGCATAGCTCAAGCACAGACAATAGTGAGAGGAAGGCCTGGGGAGGGAAAGGGAGTGGGATGAGGTAGAGGGGACCAATAGAGTGATGGGTGGGGGGAGGGAGACATCTGTAATATTTTCAACAATAAAGATAAATTTAAAAAATAAATATATATACCAAATACAAGAAAACATGTCCTTCATCTTCTCTCAAATGGTGGGGAGGAAAGGGAAAGCTATTCTTAGTATAGGGCTCTAGTAGGGGTGGAAGAAGGGAAGCAGCTTTGACATTTTCTGCTTTCTGTCTGTCCTACTTGAGGATTAGATGCTGAAAAGATTATGAGTATTTTGACAAGTTCTTGACACTTCTTTCCCCAAACCTCAACATGCGAAAACCATATCTTAGGACCATGAAAAGCTGAGGGAAACATTTCAGTGGAGAAGTGTCAAGGCCAGATCGGCAGTTTAGAATCATTACTCTGGCAGAAATGAGAAAGCCTTTATGTTTTACAGAAATAATATTGAGGGCACAAAACAGAAGATTATTGCAACAAGAAGATGGGGGCATGAAATGGAGAAATCACTCCAGAAATATTTGCTAAGTGAATGAATGAATCCATGGATGAATGAGAGCCTGGACTGAGGGAATGGGAAGGAGCATATTCAGATACAAGGCTGAGGTATATAGAAGGGGCAGGCAACAGGTGTGTACAGCCTGGATGATGAGAAGAAAAAAAAACAAAGGAGAGCATCTGGGTAATGCCTAGGTCTCTGGCCAGGGTCACAGAGCATCATAAGGATGTCTTCTTTCTCTCTTCCCTCCCTCCCTCCCTCCCTCCCTCCCTCCCTCCCTCCCTCCCTCCCTCCCTCCCTCCCTCCCTCCCTTTCTCCCTCCCTCCCTCCTTCCTTCCATCCTTCCTCTCTTTTCTCTCTCTCTCTCTCTCTCTCTCTCTCTCTAGATAGGTAAATAGAGAAGGAAAAGTGATACATTTTGTTCTGGATAAATTGTTTTTGAAGTGAGTATGTGATATTTGGATAGAGATGTTGAGTAGAATCTATAGAGAGAAAGGAGGGAGCCATCTAGACTGAAAAGAAAAGCATAGGACTCACCAGCATTGAGGGGTAATTGAAACCAATACAAGGGGGAAATTGCTCTGAGATAATATGTAGTGAGAAGAGGAGGAAAGTGCTGCAGAACACCAATTTTTAGGGAGAAATCTAGGATGAGAAGCCAACAAAAGAGAGAGCAGTGATTGCTGAGGTAGCATATCCTACTCTGCTCTTATTCTGTGTTTTTGTGTATCCTTTCCTTTGTAAGGGGAAGCATTTCATGCTTTACCCAAAAACCTAAAATAGGGCAAATAGTAGATGATAAGCAAATTTTGCCTCAGTGGATACATATGTTTTCCTTACATTATGTATTTTTGATGACTTTATACAACTTATTTCCCTATGTATTTGGTGGCTATCCACGATTATAATTTAGTGAAGTTATCCATATTTGTGTAGCACTTTTATTAACAGTAATTATTACTCCTACATAATTGTAGCCAGAGAAACATTAGCCTACCATGGTTGAATTTTAGGAACATTGGCCCCAAACAGTAGGGGCAAATAACTTGAGACAGCATGCACACAATAATAATAATGCTCACAGATTTTTTTCCTGCTTTTATAAATCTACAGGAAACCAAGGTATCTCAGCAACAACGACTTGACTACAGATGTAAAATACAGAGCCGAGAATAGGAAAAAAGTACTTTCCTTCTGTCAAGTTATTTAACATGCTGCACCACTCTTATAAATTAATTTGTAGTTGGAGGTAATTGCATTTCTACATATGTATTTTACATTTATGCGAATCCAGGTCTAATATTCAGGAAAACCATTGTACATTGTGAATATTATTTCTAGTTATAGACTGTCTGGCTGGCATGAAGTGCCTCCAGGGGTGATTTCAGAAGAACTTAAGAGCCCTCTGCCCCCTCGCATATAGTCCTCATCTGCTCTCTGACTCTTCTGATTTCCTTATCCTGTGACATGGTTATTAGATTTAAGGATTGCAATCCCAATACCCATTATAGAGGGCATAGCAACTTGATTTTTAAATCACGAACAAATCTGAAATTTGGAAAATAGAACAACCATACACTTGAGTATTGTTTTTGGAGGACATGGTTAGTTCTCATAACATAATTAACCCCTGTCAATTATAGCAAAATATAGTCATTTGATCAATTGTTACAGCCTCTTGCTATTGATTCTCAAAATCTCTAAAAAAAAATAAATAAATAAACAGTCCTGGTCATTACATTGTAAGCTTTTTGAGGGTATCATAGAAACTGCTTCTAAGTCATCTTTGTCACTAGCAGCTAACAAGGACATGCATAGTGAGAAGAAAGGGAGGCTGATAAATATGTCACTATCATGAAGATATGTCCCATGAGTAGGCAATGGGTAAAGAAAAAGCAATCAGAGAACACCAAAAATAATTGGCCAATAAAAATATGTTATAACATGAAACAATATATGGTGAAATTTTAAAACAGAGGTTTTCTTCCTTTGGGAGACTGTGTCTAGGTACTCTTCAGGAAGGAGGCTTTGTTACAGACAGGATGTTTTCCCCATTAGGCACAGGAGAGCAGCAGACAATGGAAGGAGAAGCCCTAAGGAGACTTAAACCTGATGTTAGGTTTATGCATGTTGTTTGTAAGCCAAAATAACATCATTTTGCACTCCCAGCTTTGGGAAAAATTTATAGAACTAAAAGTATATTTAACACATTAATTATTCAAGGAAATTAATCCTGGAGTTACTGTACTCTGGAGTTACTTGCAAGCTAAAGTCTTAATACCAAGTGAAGGAAGTTTTTGTTTTTGTTTTTGATAAATGATTTCAGGGAGAATTGAGAGGCTGTCTTTTTGCAAATAAAATTGAGTACATTGCATCTAACTGAAACAAATATTTTAAAAGTGTTTTTATTTTAAGTAAAAATAAATACTTAAAAATAAATAGAAACAAAATGTTTGAACAAGGCCAGAGTTTGATCCCCATCAAAAAGTGATCGCATACAACCAGTTCTACCAGTGTTTTTAAAAAGGTGTCATTTTTAACACACTAGACATGGATAACACAAGAGTGTACTTCCCAAGTGAGGACTAAGGCATCTCAGTAAATATTAAGACATATATAAATCCTTATTTCAAATGTGTAAGGTAGACATAAGTATCTAAATTAGCGTTTTATTTAAAGGAAAAAGTTAAAGTGCTAATATTAAATGTGAGTATCATTTTATATTCCAAGGTATATGAGTTGTAAAATAATGCATGTTATAGTATTTGTCTTCTTGAAATTTCACAAATGTCCTGCGGTTGGATTCATCAGTAGGTGGCAATATATTTTTTTATCTCCCAAAATGAGTTGAATATTGCACAATATTGAATATAAATGTGCAATGGACATATAAAATATTTTTCTTATATGAACTCAATTTTATAAGCAAAATATTAGAATATAGTTATGAAAACTTTAAATTTGCATATTGGAAACAAATATTAGCAAATAGAGCATTTTTCCCCAGCATAAGGTAGTGCTCTGAACATTAACATTTAAATTGCATGAATTTTAATGTCTCCAAGCAACGTGTCTTTAGGCATTTATTCAAGAACTGAGTAGCGTACACTAATGCTCATATTGGTCAAAAGTTTTCTGGGAACTTTTCTTGCCCTGTGTGCTTACTAGTAAGCCTTCTGAAAGCTCAAATAATACGCTGAAATCAAGCACTGAGTATTAGCCCACCCTAAATTGTTATCTTTTTACTTAATATAGTATATGTACATAAATGTGAATATAAATATAGAGCTTGATGAATTTTCAGAAACTTAAACCTATGTATTAAATAACTACACAGACTCAGCATAGCACCCTTAAAACCTCCCATACTTTTGTCGAGTCACTGCACCGCCCCCCATCACCACCTCCCAAGGATAACCACTATCCTGATTTCTAAAAGTGTAGTTTAGTTTGGTTTATTTTTATATTTTATATAAATAGAGCCACACAATATGCATTGTTTTCTGTTCATCTTCTTTTGCTTAACATGGTTTGGGAGTCCATATTATAACTTCTAATTGCATGCTATTCATTCTTATTGTTAAATAATATTCTTTTTCATAAATATATCACATTTTAGTCAACTGTTAACAATTTTTTGTAGTTTCTTATTTAAAGCTGTTATGAATAGTGCTGCTATGAACATTCTAATACATATCTTTTGGTGAACATATGTATGCATTTGTTCAGTATATACATAGGACTGGAATTGCTGGGTCACAAGCTATGTCTTTAGCTTTAGTACAATAGATACTGCCAAATCACTTTCCAAAGTGGTTGCACCAAACCTTGACTTGTAGTCAAAAGCTAAAGTATGTTATCTATTGTACATGGGCTCTCTCTATTTACTACATTCCTGACTCAACCTGAAATCATAAGCAAACCCCCAATTATTTCATACCAAATTCTTTGAGACCATTTCATTCAGACCAAAATAAATTCCTACAGAATAAATAAATTAAATAACTACTTCATTCCAGCATGCTTCCTGCCTCCTTATCTTGGTGTGTGTCTTATCGACATAAATGGAATGAAATAGTATGTCTAAGGAAATGATGATCACACACAACTACTACTATACTGAGTATATGTTACATTTTTCTCAGTACTTTTAAAAATTATCTTTATTGTTTAAAGTATTATAGATATCCCCTTTATTGAGTCCCTCCTTCCTTTCACAGAGAGGAAGGGAGAGAGATAGAGAACTAGAAACATCGATGAAAGAGAGACATCGACCAGCTGCCTCCTGCACACCCCTTACTGGCGATATGCCCGCAGCCAAGGCACATGCCCTCAATGGGAATCAAATCCGGGACCTTTTAGTCTGCAGGCCGACGCTCTATCCACTGAGTCAAACCAGTTTCGGCTCTCAATACTCTTTACAGGAGTCTCAGGTATTATTATCCTCATGGTGCATGTGAGAAAATTGAGTCTCAGAGAGCTTAAGGCACTGCCCAAGATGGAAGAGTTAGTGAAGGATGGTGCTGGGATCCAATCCAATTCTTTTCTGATTCCAAGATCCATACATTCCACTCTGTGAAGTGCTTCTCACAACTATTCTACCTGATGATGCCTTTTCATGCTGCCTGAGCCCAATACCAGCCCCTCCTGCACATAGAGAGAGTTAAATGTGAAACTCATTGTGGATTGATTCTGCTACATTAATTAATTCAGAGTATTGCTTTCTGATAGATTGTTTCCTATTGACTTCCACAATTAAACCATATGCTATATGAAAAATCATTTGAAATGTTTCACCATCTTTTCTCCATATTAATACAGATATAGTGATGTGATAGTCCAGAAACAGACACAAAAACAAGGCTGTTTTGATCTTTGTCTTTCTAGTAATGGTCATAGTTTCATATTTTCAAGTATCACAAGTAGAAATGCTAATCCTGTGTCTTCAAGATCCCTCCCTCTTTTTGGAGGATATAAGCAAAAGACACCTGCTATATGACACAAAAGGCTGTTTTTTCTTCTCTAAGGCATTGAAGCTGCATATTAGTTTACAACTGGAGTCACTAGTCACAGACACCTTTACAAAAGGCCATTTTATTTCTCCACATAATTTTATCATTTTTCTCAAATACCATTTCCCTGTACTTGCCATATGCCAAGTTGCCTATACATTTTAAGTGTTTCTATTGTATGCCAGCTCTTCATTTCGCCATATAGCTATGGCCTGATTGCCCATCCTTTGCCCCACAAAACTTCTAGATTTGTTGAAGTAAATAACATTAGTAGAATCCAATGTCAATACTCTGGTTTCATCCCATGACCTCTGAGTTGGTGATCCTCTCTTGCTATTTAGTGCTAATTATGACTTTAAGTGATGCTGGTGAGATGGTCAAATAATTAGATGTGATTAATATAATATGAAAGATCCCAATCTCTCATGAACACAAAGTAGATTATACAGTATCTTCATTCCATATGCCTTTACTTTGGTCTGAAATAATTTCCTCTACATTTTCAATTTTATCATAATTAAGAAATTATGCTGAATGGCTACATTTGCTTTAAGAATGAATAGAATTTAATCACTGTGCTGTCATTCTCCCCAAAGAACAAATCTTTGCTTGAAAAGGTATCCATCACAGCATTCTGTCCTTAGCCCTGTGCTAGTCAGTACTGTCTGCAAGGTTGGATGAAAGAATGGGAGGAATGCTTATTAAATTTTCATGACACTAGAAAGTATAGTAAAATCAGTAATTCAGGATTCAGACTTAAACTTATTCCAGAAGGCTAGAATACTTCACCAAAAACAAATGGAATAAAATAAATAGAAATAGGGACAGCTATTATTTTAAACATAAAGAATTAACTGTATATGTAGAAGACATGGATTCCTGCCTGAAGGAGATTTTTATAAAAACTTGGAGGATTTAAGCATAAAAATCTGGAGTTAAGTATTAGTCAACAACCTATATCTGGCATTTTACTATCCAATTTTACATGTTAGCTTCTGAAGAAAATAAAAACACTTTATATCTTGCTTAAAACTAAGAGCACACCACATAGAAGTGATTAAGTGAGGCATTTCATTAGCGAGTTATACTAATGTATTCTAGAGATATTTTTTTCTGGACATTGAATAAATATAGGAATAGAATACAGAACTATGAGTGTTCATTAATTATAATATTTCTTTAACTATGCCCTCTTAGATTCCATTTGTTCCAGTCATGGTTTTAGCAATCTTCGTTTATTTTAGCATTTCCTGACACATCTGAAATGCCAATGACTTATATTTTTAAAGAAACGTTTCTAATTTCAACTGTATTTATTGTAGAAACATTTCTATATATTTGTACAGATATATTCAGGGAATATGTTTTTTTCCTGCAAAAAGAGTTTTGCTTTTGTTTAAGCACATAAGTTCTTTGTCAAGTGTTTGTTGAAAACTCTGGGGTTATGAACCAAAAAAAATAAAAATAAAATACATGATTCTAATTTGGATATGTTGTTAATAGCTATTACTTATCTGCTCCCTCATCTGTAAAAAGAGTTGATTATTGTCTCTGTCAAACTTTAAAATATGAATAGAAGTGCACCTGGTGAATATGTCATTATGAGTTTTCTTCAAAATATACCTCCAAGGTAATGAATAAAGTTATCCATGGCACATTGGAGAGACTCTTTCAACTGTGGCTGGGATCACCCTTGATCAGTGATGCTATGGAAGTGATTCTTATCTTGGACCCCAAATGATACAGAGTGAGGTCTTCAGTCTCAGAAAGGACACAATTCAATGTATCTGAGCCATTTCTAAACATGATGAAATGTTAATTACTTAAGGTCAACATAAAGATAGCTTAATAATATACTGATTTCTATGCACACATGTTGATCCAACAAAACATAAATTGAATATATTACTACAACCAGTAACATATTTGAGCACTTCAGTGAAATTGTGTTTTGATGATTGGCAAATGTGAAAAAGAATGAATTCTTAGAATGAGAAACTTCATGTTCAATAAATATTCTAAGGCGTGTCTTGTTCTTTTATCCAAGGAAATGGGATTTTTGTATGCATCTTACAAACCGTCTGAGGTTGGCCCTTAGGGTTGAGTAAATTCAAACCATCTTTGGACAGTTTCTTAGGTGGATTCACAAAGCCACCAAAATTATTCAAAATTGATTTTCTGCACGGTTACATGGACATTTATGAAGAGTGATACCAGAAATACATTTTTATTGAATTATATCCCTCTTGAATATTTTTTAAGTTGCATGCAGCAACTGTATCTTCCTTCTGGAATATATAGATAAGAAGGGTTGCCATTCTCATCTCTTTGGAATCTAAAATGTGTTTCCATAAAGGAATATTGAGTGAAAGTTAGAGACTTTCATGTACCTTAAGAGGCTGCAGGTGAGAGATTAAATTCACCTTTAGTTCAGGAGACCAGGGCAAGCAATGGTCAGATACTGAAGGTGCTGTATGTGAAAACACACTGAGGCAAGACCTTTCGAATTGAGGACCCATGAGAACAGAAGCAGTTTAAGAGTTTGTAGCCACATACAGGTATCAGTATTTTTTAAAAATATATCTTTATTGTTGAAAGTAATGCAGATGTACCTGTTTTACTCTATTGACCCCTTTTAGAAGGTCTCCTCCTCCTGCCCCAGGCTTTACCACACTATTATCTGTGTCTATGGGTTATGCATATATGCATACAAGTTCTTTGTTAATTTCTTTCCATCCACCCACTCACTCCTACCTTCCCTCTGATTCATCAGTCTATTTCATGTTTCTATGTTTCTGGATCTGTATTCTTCATCAGTTTATTCTTTAGATTCTGCATATGAGTGAGATCATGTGATGCTTGTCTTTCATTGGCTTATTTCGCTTAGCACAATAATAATTTACAGGTCTCTACATGCTATCTCAAAGGGTAAGAGATCCTTTTTTTTTTTTTTTTTTTTTTTTTTTTTTTTTTTTTTTTACAACAACCATGATGTGGATGTATCACAGATTTTTTTATCTACTCATCTACTGATGGGCACTTGGGCTATTTCCAGATCTTAGCTATTTTGTAAATTGTGCTGCTATGAACATAGGAGTGCATACGTTCTTTCTGATTAGTGTTTTGGGTTTCTTAGGATATATTTCTAGAAGTGGGATCACTGGGTCAAATGGCAGTTCCATTTTTAACTTTTTGAGGAAACACTATACTGTTTTTCACAGTGGCTGCACCAGTCTGCATTCTCAACAGAAGTACACTAGAGTCCCCTTAACTCCACATCCTCGTCAGCATTGGTCATTTATTGATTTTTTGATGACAGCCATTCTTACAGGTGTGAGATGATACCTCTTTGTAGTTTTCATTTGCATCTCTCTGATGATTATTGACTTTGAACATTTTCTTTCATATGTCTTTTGGACATCTGTATGTCTACTTTGGAGAAGTGTCTATATAGGTATTTTGCTCATTTTTTAATTGGATTGCTTATTTTCCCTTAAAGGCCCCCAAATAGCCTCAGCAACCTTGATAAAGAAAAAAAAAAATACTAGAAGGGATCACAATACCAGATACCAAGTTATATGACAAAGTCACTGTAATCAAAACAGCTGCTACTCAACAAGAACAGGAATATTGGTCAATGGGACATAACAGAGATCCAAGAAATTGAATCATACCGTTATGCTCTACTAATATTTGACAAAAAAGGCAAGAGCATTGAATGGAGTCAAGAAAGTCTCTTTAATAAATAGTGTTGGGAAAATTGGACAAGAAAATGCAAAAAAAAAAAAATGAAACCAGACCAACAACTTACACCATACACAAGAATAGACTCAAAATGGATAAAACACTTACATTGTAAGTCATGAAATCATAAAAATTCTAGAAGAAAACAGAGGCAGCAAAATCTCAGATATCTCTCATAGCAATATGTTTGCTGATACATCCCCAAGGGCAAGGGAAAAAAAGGAGAAAATAAACCCGTGTGACTACATAAAAATAAAAAGCTTATGTACAGCAAAAAAAACCACCAACAAAATGAAAAGGGAGCCCACTGAATAGGCGAACATATTTGCCAGTGATACACCTGATAAGAGGTTAATATCCAAAATATATAAGGTATTAGTGTTTTTGGAAGACTGAGAGCAGAGTATTTTTTCTATGGGCATTCTGCTTTCCCTTACAAAACAGCCATACATTTCTTTTTTCTCCTTTGATATGAGTTGCTCATTAAAAACATTTTTTAATATTTCTTGTAAATACCATCTCACGCCCACTTTAAATTTTGTTTGCTATTATTTTTTTTCTTACTTCAAATTTAAAACTTTGAGTTCCATTGTAAATAAATTTCAGAAAAGAAAACAATGACATTTTTGTCAGATAAATTTATACCTTCCTTTAGACCGCTTTCACTTTGGAAAAATATTGTCTACAAAATTTATGATATGGAAGTATTTGAAGTTATGTGTTGAATAGATTCTTTTTCATGTGTTGTCACACTCGTTATAAAAATAAATAGTTTTTACTTTTTCTTAGCTAATTATATATTCCAGCATCCTGGAATCAAGGGCCCTTAGGCTTGGAAGGAACATTAAACATTATATAGCTCATTTACTCTCATATTACTGAATCTACAGTATTTCTGCCAACTATCAGTGTGGTCTGAATCAATACTTTAGTGAGTGGGAATATAAAACTTTTGGAGGTGGTCTATCTTTCTTTGGAGAGTCTGATCTATTAGAAAATTTTTGTTATTAAAATCTCTCTCTGACAAAATTGGGAGCTTATTATAAGACAAGTGTAGTCTCTTCTTTTCTCTTCACATATTTACAAGTTGAAAACATGATCTCTACCTTTGATCTGTTGAGTTTTTTTCTTCTTCACGTCTTTCTGGCATCTATAGATTTTTCAAATGAATATTATTTTGATTTTTTTCACTATTTTTATTATTCTCCTCTGGTCACTCTTTTTAAAATTTATTTTATTTTATTGATTTTTTTTACAGAAATGGAGAGGGATAGAGAGTTAGGAACATCAATGAGAGAGAAACATCAATCAGCTGAGAGAGAAACATCAATCAACTACCTCCTGTACACCCCCTACTGGGAATGTGCTGGCAACCAAGGTACATGCCCTTGACCAGAATTGAACCTGGGACTCTTCAGTCCACAGGCCAATACTCTATCCACTGAGCCAAACCAGGTAGGGCTCCTCTGGTCACTCTTGTTTATATATATTCTGTTTTAAATGTGACAGTTATACTTGATTATGATTGTCCAAAATAAAATAGAAAGAAACTGTCAATTCATTGATTCTATTAGAATAGCCTAAAATATTATTAGACTCTTTAGTGGCCATATTTACTGCTCCCTTTAATTGTGTTGTTTATTAAAATCCTTCAACTTTTATATAACTTCCAGTTTCTAAGGCACAGCTATTATCCTCTACTTTGGTGCTCAAGCAAAAATCTGCCACAAATTGCTATTCAGCAGGCAATTTGTGACTATTAAATAATCTTTCCTCCTTTCATACAGTTACTCTTACAGGTTATTATAACCATATTGAAGGTTGGAGGCACAGAAAAAATAATTCACTTCATTTGTTATTTTTTGAAATTTTATCTCTTAGCTTTTGATTCTCTGTGATGAGTTAGAAAATTTTAAAGAAAAGCTAAAATGAGGTCACTGAAATACAAATAAAATGTGCTATGCATTTGAAAAAGTACCTTTAGGTAGATATATATGCCTAATTTGAACTAAAATTATAGCTTTTTTGGCATTTCTATGAAGTGAAAATTTTGAGGAACCTTCATATCTTTTACTTTTTGAGCTTTCCTTTACGACTCATATAAAGACAAGCCTAAAAATAGTGACTATTATAGGATAAATGTAACTTGAAAGTTTGAGTTCTAGCTCTCTCTCATTCTGGCTCCTAACTGGAAAAAAATATGTAATATATTTTATTTGCTCTTTTCATAATAAAAAGCTCTTATTTGAATCCTATATGCTTTCTCTTTTATTTGGGGTATTAATTTTGTAAGCCCCAGCCCAAGGATAATTCTAACATATTCATGTATGCTAATTCAGTCTATACATACAATCAAAATAAAGTTAATAGTTTTAAAGCCAATGGAATAATCAAGTAAAAGGAATCACTCTTGGTGATTGTGATTTTTCCAAGATTTGTCAGGTAGTTTAGAAACTTAAATTATCTAAAATATTTCCCATTTTGGCTCAGAAACATAAGAACTATTAAACATGAAACTCAATTCATATCATGTTCTTGCTCTGGCCCACTGGAATCAATAGCAACGGCAAAAATATAGTACATATCAGTCATCAGTGTGAAAGCCAGATATACGGAAAAACTTATTTTTAAGAATATGTATTGATGAAGAAAATATTAAGCATCTATATATATAAAAGCCTAAGTGACTGTCAGACCATTTAGCCATCTGACCGGTAGCCATGATGCCCAATAACCACCAGGGGGCAGACGCTCTGACCAGTAGCTATTACATGCACTGATCATCAGGGGGCAGACGTTCAATGCAGGAGCTGCCGAGCTGCAGTGATTTGGCAGCTGTGGTTCTTGGGTGACATACCTGTAACCAGAGAGGAAGGAGCCCAATTCTGGGGTGCATCATCTGAGAACTGCCATCTCGCAATCCAGGATCCCTCAGGGGATGTTGGAGAGTTTATTTCAGCCTGATCCCTACAGGCCAGACTGAGGGACCCCACTGGTGCATGAATCCATGCACCAGGTTTCTAGTTACAAATGATAGCCAAATGCAAGAGATGTTTTCTATTATATGTAACATACACATATTATTCCTCAGAGCCACACATAAGTAATAATATTATTCTAGTAAAGTAGTAGCAACTAATAACAGCATTTATCATTTGACTAAACAAAATATTGCTTTGTTTTGACAGCACGGGTAAAAATATTACATCACACATGTATTAAATTTAGACAAAATCAACTATATAGTAAGTTAAAAGAAGGAAAGACTTTAAAAATTGGGTGACATTGTTTAATAAGGTTATATAGGTTTCAAATATAACTGCTATTGATTCCAGTTTCAAAGCTATATAGGTTATACAGCTTTCTCTTCTTATAAAAATACTTCTGTGATACATAATCTGTATATTGCATTGTATGCATACCACCTAAAGTCAAATCATCTTCTATTGCCATGTATTTGGCCCCCTTTACCATTCACTACCCGCTGTCCTTATTTCAGGAGAATGAGAAGGCCCTGTAGAGTAAAAGTTGTCAGGGGTACACAGAGGTATAGTGAGGGAGAGATAGTCCCCAAAGATGCTCCAATGGGACTGGTAGATCTGGAAGATGGTGATCTAGGTGTGGAGTACAGTCACCCAGAAAAGAAAGTCCACAGCTAAGAGTCAGACATAGCGTTTGGTTTGGCTCTGCTCTGTGAATGCTGGGACAAGAAAAGCTTCTTGGAAAAACCAGAAGATGTTGACCAGCTAGGGAAAAAGCAGGAAAGAAACCCATCCAGGCAGTACTTCTGACATAGGTTCCACTTCTACTGTTGGATACCCACTCCAAGTTCATAGCTGCTTTGGAGCTGGATAGTCAGGAAGGTCTCTCTGCTTTCTTTTCTTATAAAAATACTAATCCAATTATGAAGGCCCTACCCTTATGACCTTATATAAATGTATTTATTTCCCAAAGAGGCTTCAGCACAGGGATTTTGATAGAACACACTTTCAACCATAGCAATGGTAGATTACCAACTTTGAGGTCATGGACCATGTTTTCAACCTTTGTATCTTCAAAACTTCTACAGCAGGGCTTTGAATATTCAAGTTAAGACTGCATGTCTAAAACTAATCATAATAATCAGCATTAATCATATTCATTTTATTGCTTTCTTGACAATATTGTAAAATTCTTTTAGTTGGGGGTGCCATAACAAAATACCACAAATTTGGTGGCTTTGACATCAGAAGTTAGTTTTCTCACAATCCAGGAAGCTAGATGTCCAAGATTAAGATGGAAATTGGCAGATTTGCTTTCTCTGGAGATCTCTCTCCTTGGATTTCTTCTCTCTGTGCCTTCTCACTGTGTCCTGAACATGGCCTTTCCTCTGTGCACACACACTCTGTGTTTCCTCTTCTTATACTCCTATGGAATTAGAGTTTCATCCTTAAGACATCATTTAACCTCCATTAACTCCTTAGATGTCTTATCTCTAAACATAATCAAATTGGGAATTAGAGTCTCACCTTATGAATTGCATGGAGGAGTGTGTGTGTGTGTGTGTGTGTGTGTGTGTGTGTGTGTGTGTGTGTGTGTGGGGGTGGGGGGTAGGGTGGTGATGTATTTTAGTCCAAAAGCTCTCACAAGCTAACTCTCTTTACATTCTTATCTCATGACATTAACTTAATATAGTCACCGTGCCATAACTAATTTAAAAAATAGTCAGGGAATTGTAGTCTTTATTCAGAGTGGCCACATGCCCTGCTAAAAATTCTATTAATATGGATGAAGGAATGAAGTAGATATTTGTAGGAAAATAAGAAATTTAGAGGCACATACGGCTCCTGTGATTTATACATAAGGTCGAATATAAGAAAATTACATGTTTATATACACAGTGTAAATGACAAAAAATAATTTTTCTTGAATATTGCAAAGCATCTCATATTTGTAAAAGAGGCTAGTTGAAATTCACTAAGTATTTTAATGTAACAGTTGAAAACTAAGTCATATTTAGAAAAAATAACTCTTCCATTTATTTAATTTAAGAAAATGGTTTCAATATCATGTGTTTTTGTGTTTTTTTTTTTAATGTTTCAAGAATTCAAGGTAGCATTTGTATGGCAGTGGTTAAAACCATTTTTTTTATTTTATATTTTAACATCATTTAGTCTCCCAGTGTTCCATGCATGTTATGAATGTCAAGTGGAGAGACGGGGCGGGGGGAGGGGGAGGAGAGAGAGAGAGAGAGAAAGAGGGAGAGAGAGAGAGAGAGAAAGAGAGAGAGAGAGAGAGAGAGAGAGAGAGAGAGAGAGAGAGAGAGAGAGATATTTTCTTCAAGTTAGTAAAAAATAAAAACCAGATAATTTAATTCATGTATTCATCTAAGGTCATTTTAGTAAAAGAATGACACTCTCTTGTTCTCTTGTTTAAAACCATTTATATCTGTGGTGTAGGTCACATAGGCAACATAAAAAATCTAAGATGAGTCACTGCAAAATTTTAATACTGAGTTTTACAGAAACTGGTAACACTTTGACAGTATGTATTTTTAAAAGCATCTTTTTACAAAAGTCTCAAAGCACTTTACATTTGAAACACTGAAGTCTCAAAAGAAAGAAAATAGAAATCTGAAGCAGTGGGAAGCATAGATCAATTTGGGAATAATTACTTCAATTATTTCTAATAAAGTCATTTTGTATTAAGTGAAAATAGACTTAAGTTTTAAACATTTTTTTAGGATTAAGAATGGCAGGCTCTAGCCTTTATCCTCTTATAAAAAATATGAGCCCAATTATTCTATGTTGTTAATGGACCTTTGTGGGTTATTTTTTAGATAAATGAAAGTATATAATTGCTTAGAATAATCAAGAGGGCCAGCCAAATCTATTTTTTTTAAGTTCAGTCACATGTCAATAATAGAAAACTAAAAAATATGGATGAAGAATTTCTTTCAATGGTCATAAATTTTGCATGTGATTCAACCCAAAATTTTTATTCCCATTGTAATACTGTCTATGCCAACTTACTTGGGAATGATCCATAGACTTCTAGTGATTAAGAACACAGACTCTGGAGTTGGTTTTAAATCCCAATTCAAAAATTATTAAGCTATGTGACCTTGAATAACTCAAACTTTCTGTGCCTTAAATTCCATCTCTATATAATTAATAGGAATGATAATAGTACCTATCCTATTGTGTTGTCAGTATCAAAGAAATCAATATATTGAAAGTCTATATTACAGCATCTGTCCAATAATTAGTGTTGAAGTACCTGTCGTTTTTGGTTCTTTCCAACTCTAATGTTTTATGATTCTGTGATCTCTATAGATACTTTTTAAAAATTAATTATGTTTAAAGTATTACATATATCTCCTTTTTGACACTTTCTGTTTTAATGCATTTTTTATAAGCATTGACAACATGATGCGAATAATGTACGTTTATAATTTGTAATATGTTGTACATGCAGTAAGAAATTTGTCTTAATAGAGAACCTTCTGGAAAGGGTATTGCTTAACTGAAAATCTGCTTTTGGGCTCGCAATAGTCAGGTAGGGTCCATAAGTCTGCACATGTTTCTGTGACAAATGGATTCTTTCCCTCCAACTTTTCATGTATATATTTTATATACATGCCCACATACATATACACTATTCAATGATGTGTTGATAGAATTTTCTAGCTCCTCCTCAATGAGAAACTGGTGAAGATCTTTAACCAGGGGAGGAAGACAGAACTATCTCTCTCTTCTGAAATAGCCTAAGTGTCTCAATCTGTTGGAGACTTCTATTTGTGGGAAGTCCTGGTTTTAGTAATAACTTTGTATTGTTTCCTCTTGTGCATGTGTAAGCTGAGTATCTTGGTACTTGCAAAGCAAGACATTTTCCTAAATACTAGAAAAACTTTTTAAGCATTCAATATGACATTGTTCAATGTTAAACATTTAATACAGAAATTTTATTAATTTTGTTTCTGTTATTCTGGATATTTCTATATTTGAGAAGGTTCCATTGCCCCTAATGTACTCCCTAAAGAATTGGGATAATCTTTTTCCCTCCCTAGTTAAAATAACAGAATACAGAACAGGATAATTTTATTTTTATTTTGAAGCATGCAAATATATCATATATTCAAACATATGTAATCAATAATTTAAAAATACAAAAAGAAATAAATATTAAATACAGTATCAACAAAAACCCTGTCCACTCAGAGTTTTATATTTAACTATTTCATCCTCACTGTCCTGTAATTCAAACTACCATCAGTATATTCCCAAATTAAAAACTTTTAAATTTCTTTGTGCAATGTGAACCTTTCTTAACTTCCACAGGATATGATATTATAAATCAACTGAGTACTTACTCTACAGTATAAAAGCACAATGTGATCTTCCATTCAGTGGTAGTAAAATTTGAAGAATGCCACATTCCCTCACAATGAAAAATAGATCCCCATGAGGCTGACACAATGTCTGAAAATCTCACCGTTAACATTGCCCCTTGAGGGCTTTGTGGAGACAAGCAATTTAATTAGGTTTAGGCATTATATTTCCTGGGTAAATCATTTGCTACCCAAACACAATAGCATGCATTTTTCCATCTTATTAAAAGTCATTAACACACAGCAGAACCCCAAGGAAATGACATGAGATATGTTTCAGAGAAAAGAAGAGGTAGAGAAAGGTCAGATTCATGAGTTTGTTAGGTTCCAGTAAGCATTTCTAGACCGAAATAGAGTATCATGAATTTGCAGAAATCTTTAATAGTTTTTTCTAAATTCTTTACCATATTATTTGGGTGAGAACTTTTTGTTGTTGTTGTTATTCTCCACTTTTGTTTTGTTGCTTTTAATAACCAACAAACCAATCTTTAAGACAAGCACTGCTCACATTTGATGTGAGCTTGTATTGCCTCTCAGTTGATTAGCCATGATTCCAAATTGTCATTTTATTCTTGTACTGCAATAAGATATGTGTTTCTCAGACATGTCTGCAAGTTTCCAGGGACTGTTTATTTTAAAAAACAAACCAAAACAAATAAACATTGGCAAGCTGGTAATGGCACAGCCATGCATGGTACCCTGAGCATCAAAGATAAACAAATAACTTTTATTATTATTTTTTATGAATGTGAAAGTGACATAGAATCCAATTTTTAGTCATTAACTATCCTAAAAATCCCCCAATTTAAAACAAATAAAATAAATACTATAAAAAATAAAAGACCTCAAGAAATTAAAGATCAAATAAAATAAATAAAAACACACACCCAGACATGTGGACAAAAAGGGACCACATACTAACCTGACTAACTCAGGAAAGGCCTGCGTGGTGGCCTTGTAAGCTCAAGAGACCTAAAATAACCTTAAAGGATGGTCTGAAATTAAAACTTTTAATTAAAAAGAAGTTCATAACCCTAACCAGTTTGGCTCAGTGGATAGAGCGTCTGCCTGTGGACTAAAAGGTCCTAGGTTTGATTCTGGTCAAGGGCATGTACCTTGGTTGCAGGCACATCCCCAGTAGGAGGTGTATAGGAGGCAACTGATCAATGTTTCTCTCTCATCAATGTTTCTAACTCTCTATCCCTCTCCCTTCCTCTCTGTAAAAAATCAAGAAAATACATTAAAAAAAAAGAAGTTTATAATGAGTAGTCATGTCCTAGGCCAGTATCTTCCCTGACAAAGATTAACTTCAATCTTTACTGAGCCTATTGTCTTTTTGCATTTAAAATAATATACCCCTGGAGTGTCAGGATAACTTATAACTTCTCTTTTTCCAGACCCTCTCAAAGCACAGCCCTGGTGCCCTGGCAGAGACCACAAATTCCCTCATTGTTATGCTTATCCTATTATGTGTTGACAGTTAACTATCCTCTACCTACCTGTGTAAAAGAAGCATGTGTCTATCATTTTACTTTTTATCCAATACCAGAGGCCCCCACCCACCCCTGCCCACTTTGCTTTCTCTCTCCTCCCTGTTCTATCACCAATGAATTTCACTTACCTTTCCTCCTTTGATTGTAATATATATATATTTAAAAAAAAAAAAAAAAGGTGAAAAAATGCCATTCTCCAGAGCACTATCGCAATATATTGAGATTCTGCTTACTGGCAATTGTCAACAGTTTGGCTCAAGTAAACGCACAGAAATTCTTTACAGGTTTGAAAGTTTTTTACTTTAACAACATCCTATATAAATGCCTAATATGCTAAGTGTCTGTTCACCTATTTGTTCGTTCAACCAATAAAGAGCAATATGCCAATGATATGCTAAGGCCACTCAACCACTTGATATGACATGCACTGGCCACTAGGGGGCGGACAGTTCACTGGTTGACCTGTCATTATTACATGTCTTGATCACCAGGGGGCAGACACTTTGATCAGTAGATTAGCTTGCTGCTGGAGTCCGGTCAATGGGGACTGAACAAGAGCGGCTAGACACAACCTGAAGCCCTCCTGCAGTCCCTCCCCAGCTGGCCAACCTCCTGTATCCCTCCCTGTGCACCAATGGGGTCCCTCAGTCTGGCCTGTGCCCTCTAGCAATCTGGATTGAAGGACCTCTCCCCCTCTGCCTGATTGCATGGATTTTGTGTACGAGGCCTCCAGTAAATAATAAAAATGGCTAAAATCTAGAGGGATAAATTAATTCTAGAACTGCAAAACTCTTGAGGGAACTTTGTAACTTCTAAAATAAGAAAGTTGCATTGTAATAACAATACAATATGAGACAAGTCCTTGGTTCCATGTAATATGAGAATTGGAAGTGAGTTCTTTGTTTGAAGTGAAAATTTTAATGAGTTTTAAATTTAGTAAAAGAATAGACTAGTCAAAAAGGTAAGAAGACAATGAAAATTCTCTATCTTGGTTTGGAATCAAAATGAAAAAAAAATTATCTTGTAAAATGTTAACTGAAGGCCAACTCTCATTCAGGTTTGGACTTCAACATTATGCTATTTATATAATTCTTGGTTTCCTGGGTCTAGGAATTAGAGTGGTGAGGGATTTAATTGGAAAAGTGACAGGAAGTTTTTATAAGGTGATGTAATATACTATATCTTTTTAAAAATATATTTTATTGATTTTTTACAAAGAGGAAGGGAGAGGGATAGAGAGTTAGAAACATTGATCAGCTGCCTCCTGCACACCCCGTACTGGGCATGTACCCGCAACCAAGGTACATGCTCTTGACCCAAATCGAACCTGGGACCCTTCAGTCTGCAGGCCAATGCTCTATCCACTGAGCCAAACTGGTTTTGGCATCTATATCTTGATTTTGGCGGTATTTACATGAGTACATAAACTTCCCACATATATACTTAAAATAGGTTCATTTTATTGACTGTAAACCACATGGCCATAAATTTATTTAAAATAAATAAATTAATGAATAAAGGAATAAATTAAAAAATCTGATGGCTTGTCATAGTTTAGGTTCTTACAAGGGTATTTCTTAGATCACATAATCTCACACATATAGAGGAAATAATGCACAACATAATTGATGAACAAAAACAGACCCAGAGAAAGAGAAGCAGCAATCAGACTCTCAAACCTCAGAGGGAAAGTAGGTAAGGGGAGAGATCAACCAAAGGACTTGTGTGCATGGAAGTGGTCATGGACAACAGGGGGGTGGGGGCATATGTAGGGAGGAGTTTGGGATGGGAATAGGGGGATAAGGAAAATTATGTGATACCATAATCAATAAAAAAATAAATTAATTTTAAAAATCTGAAGCAATACAATTCCTGAAGATGTATAATTGAAAACAATTTCCAAAGTAATAATGGACCAAAGCAAATTCATAATGTATCCAATAACATATTCAAAAATTAAATTTAAAGAATTAAATAAAAATCCAAGTGGGATACATTTTTGGGAGACATAGAGTTAATAATTCTATACAAAAAATCAAGCACTGATGGCCATGAAAGTCAGAATCTTGGTTAGAGTGTATGGAAGATGTAGACAGGGCAGGTAGAAAAAGTTACTGGGTTTTATATTTCTCATAGTAAACATAAAAGATAATATTAATTGAGTGTTTACAATATACAATGAGACATGTATTATCTTATTGCATTATTAAAAAGCAAACAAATAAACAAACAAAAAACATGATCTCTTTTTACAAATGAGAAAACAAAGCTTAAAGAGTTAAATTTTTCAAATTTTCCCAGTCAGAAAAAAGTTTAGACTAACCATGCCTCAAATCCAAGTCTGACTCCAAAGCCATCATCTTAAGTACCATGCTATACTGCTTTTTTCTGATAATAGAAAACATAAAAGTTTATCTAGTGAGACAAATACTTTCCTGTCCCTAAATTCCAGAAGAAATTTATCATGTGGATATTGTGTAACAATGATGGATAATGTCTTCAACCCATGTTTTACAGAAAATACAGTAACGTTTTTTAAATGGCCATTTCTTATATCAGCCTTTGATAACAGCTCAGTTCATAACATTGAAGCATTACTTAGCATAGGTATTTCTATGGACAACAAGCTGAGACAGCTCAGATATGTTGTTATCTATGATCAACTTGTTTTGGGGATGTATCATATGTCCATCATAGGGAGGGCCATAGAGAGTCAGAAGGAAGGGCTTAATTTTAAGGAATACCAGGGAAATGGCAGATTCTATTATAGAGGAAAAGATGTCATGCAGAAAAGTCACTGTGAGTAAGCGGTTATTTGTCCTCAAAATAACCAAGATGGTTCCCTAAAGGAAGGCCAAAGCTGAGAACTGAAGCTGGTTGATTACTTGTTCTCTGCATGTGAGCCTTAGAGTCATGTGGAGACAAACTTAGTGCCAAGTCAAAAAACGTCCGAAGGATTGAAGGGCTTCAGAACCCTAATTCACTATGTAATCCAGAACTTAGAAAGTGCTGGCATAACACACGTGTTAGATACATATTTATCAATAAAAAATACATGATTGCATGGAAGGAAAAAATGAATGATTTCCCAAGAACACAATTTTTTTTAAAAAACTAAAACTATGTCTGTATTTTTTGGAATCATATTAAAAATGTTTGACCACATGTGAAAATTTAATTTTGTTTTAATTTTTGTTAATAACTTTAATTTATAGAAGTTTTTACTTCAATTAATAATGTAATAATTATATACAAGTACTGTACTAAATTGTTCCTTGTGATAATTTCAAAAAGTATGAATCAAAGCCATATGTTAGATACTATTTGTTCTTTTTGCAGATGAATAAAATAAAGGCTCAGAGAGGTTAAGCATCTTATCCAAGATTGTTCAGCTGTGAGATTCTAGGATTTTTGCCTTAACATTCCCAGCCCATGCCCTTTATGATCCCCTATACCAACATGAAGCCACATTTTCTCTATTTTACCCTTTTGAGAAATGCTTGTTAGAAAAGCTTCAAATTATCCTATCTGAGGGCTATAGAGGATTGGGTTTCTCCTGAGGTGCCTCTGGGATTGGAACAGGAAAGGAGGGTAGGCTATGTAGTTCAGGTCCAAGGTACTCTTCCTTTTCCTCAATTTGGGAAACATCATTTTTATGTTTTTATGTAGTAGATTTTTGAGGGGGGGGAAAAACTTGAAAACAACTGTAATGGATCAATTAGAGAATATTTCAAAATTATCAGGCCTATGAAGATGACTCATTTGAACAAAGAGAAATGTATGTGCAATGAGCAGAAGAGATTTTTTCTTAGAATAAATACTACTTGTCAGTTTTATGGGAATGAGCAATAAGACCATTTTTTTAAAAAGAGGATACCATGATGACCCAAGATGTATTAATTATTGTGGCAAACCTCTGAATTTTATAGTGACTCATCAATTTTCTGAGTCAATAGACAAAAATTACTGTCAGATCACCTCTCATGTTCTTAGAATTTTGAAGTTCAAGGAACTTTAAAGTATATCAATTCTGATTTCACAAAGTAACTCAATTTTAAAATAACCTAGAGAATTTGATGTCCCAAAAGGAGAAGCTTTTTTTCCCAGACACAAACCACTGAAACTCATTTGCCAGCTCAAGTAGGAGTCTCAGAACCTTTTTGTAATGCTGAGATTAAAAACCAGATGCCTTCAATCAAGATCAATTCCAGGAAATGCTGGCCCAGTTTACATTTTAAAAAATGCTCAGAACTTTTGTACTAAACTCCTTTATTCATGGTGACTTAAAATTAGAAGGAAAGGGGTCTTAGAAATGATTTAGAATTCATTTTGTGTTATTCAAAAATCTTCTTGTGACATCACTTGCTTATTTACCCAGGAAGTAGGAATAATTAAAGATGGATTTATAGAGATGGTGATTTTACAGGGTCTCTAATTTCTGCTGGAAGCCTTGTGAGTGGCAAGTGCTTTATCAATGAAGGCTAATGGGCATGTTACAGAAGCAGTGTGTTTTCTCCCTTATATCCAAGTACTTTTCTGATGATACAGCCTGGAAGCGTCCAATCAGAATAATGGGATTTTCTACGTGGCAGATAAAGAGCCCTTCCTATCTTTCAAATAATCAATGCAAAAGCAAATCATAGAGAAAAAGTCTCAGATGAAAGTTTTAGGACCTAGGCATAGAGACAGGCCAATAGCAATATGGGCAAACAATGACATTAAAGGAAACAACAGAGAACAAAAAGTTCAGGGAAATTAACAAGAGTGGAACAATTTCACAGGACAGAAATACTATAAGAGATGGACTATTTAGTTAGCAAGTTCAGTGTCGATGTTAGGCTTAGGGTGAGAGTGTTGGCCCAAAAAGTGAAGGATAGACTGAGACAAAGACCTGGTCTCCAGACCAAAAAACTATTTCCATTTCTCTAGGGTAGAAGAAAGGATGGTCAAAATGGTCTTAAAACTGTTTAATTATCTTATCTATATTTGTAACGAGATTGAGTATATTTGATTTAATTGCTTCATTTCATTATAATTTATCAATAATTCAGTGACTGAAGAATTCTTAAATCATTCACTTTTATCTAAGCCATATTGAAGAATACTAAAATATGTATTTGTTTTTAAGGATGTCACCATGCTGCTGTTAATAACTTTTCTGTTTATAATAGAAACTAGAGGCCCAGTGAACAAAATTCATGCACTGGTTGGGGGTGAGGGGGGAAGGGGTCCCTCAGCCCAGCCTGCACCCTCTCCAATCTGGGACCCCTTGGGGGATATCCCACATCCCCCTCATAATCCAGGACTGCTGGCTCCCAATTGCTTGCCTGCCTATCACTCCCATGATAACTCTTCCTCTAATAACCCCCTAACCCCTCCCAGCCTGATAACCCCATAATCACTCCCCTGCGAGTCTGATCAATGCCTAACTGCTCCCCTGCTGGCCTGATTGCCCCTAACTTCCCTCCCCTGCTGGTCCAACTGCCATCCCCTGCTGGTCTTGTTGCCCCCAACTGCCCTTTCCTGCTGGCCTAGTTGCCCCTAACTGCCTTCCCCTGCTGGCCATCTTGTGGTAGCCATCTTTGACTCCATGGGGGTGGCCATCTTGTGTGATGGTGTGAGGGTCAATTTGCATATTACCTCTTTAATATGTAGGATGAATGGATACAGTTCAGTCCAAGTTTTTTCTAGGCTCTACACTAGGGGTGTCGAACTCAATCAGAGAAGGGGCCAAAATCTAAAATCCAGCCTAAATTGCGGGCTGAATGGTTTACTGAACAGTCATAAACTGTCATTGTGATGGAAACGCAGCGGAGTGCAGTGATGACAGCGCGGTGCGGGCCACATTGCAAGGCCTGGCGGGACGGGTTTGGCCCACGGGCCTTGTGTTTGACACATGTGCTCTAGAGTATTGACTTTTTATAGAGGTGAATTTTGCCTCAGTCTATCAAAGAAATTAGGCTATTTTATGTAGTGATTTTCTTTATTGGTTCTTAGAATCTACTGAACACTCAATAAATGTTTGTTGATTGAATGAAAGTGATTCATTTCTTAACTATCTTCAACTTTTCCATACTATAAATTAAAAATTGATACTTAAGGTATCACCAAAAGATTACTAAACTTAAATAAATATAGTGCTTTTCTTCCTGAGATGGTTTTCTAGTCTAGAAACTGAACTGGTTCACTTTTGTGTGAATTAAATAAGCTAAAAAAAAGTTCTTTTTGCATTTTTATAATTTTTACTATTTCCAATATTTATTTTTTATTCTGTTCTTCCTTTTTTATCTTTATTATTGATATTATTATAGATGTCCCTCTTTTTCCCCCCATAGCTCCTCTCCACCCAGTTCCCACCACACCCCAGGCCCTTGCCACCCTATTGTCTGTGTCCATAGGTACTGCATACATGCATATAAGATCTTTGTCTAATCTCTTCCTTTATCCCCCGAATCCCCCTTCCTTCTGAGAATCATCAGTCTGTTCCATTTCCATGTCCCTGATTCTATTCCATTCACCAGTTTATTCTGTTCATCAGATTTTTTTATTCATTTTATTTTTAGATTCACTTGTTCATAGATATGTATTTGTTGTCACTTCGTTGTTCATAATTTTATATCTTTACATTTTTCATCAAAAATACCCTTTAGCATTTCATATAATACTGGTTTGGAGGTGATGAACTCCTTTAGCTTTTTCTTGTCTGTGAAGCTTTTTATCTGGCCTGCAATTCTAAATGATAGCTTTGCTGGGTAGAACATTCTTGGTTGTAGGTTCTTGCTATTCATCTATTCATCACACTGAATATTTCTTGCCACTCCTTTCTGGCCTGCCTAGTTTCTGTTGAGAAATCAGCTAGTAATCATATGGATACTCCCTTGTAGGCAACTACCTGTTTTTTTCTTGCTGCTTTTAAGATTCCAATATTTATTTTAATTGAATTGACTAGTCAAAAACAAAATGATGTTTGGCTTAAGTTAACATGATATTCTTGATTAAAAAAATAAATGTAGTCAAAATAGCACAATTGATTATAACTATAGGCATAGCTGATAACTGCAGAGTTTAAGGTCTAAATTCCAATTTGCAAATGGTTTAGAACAAAAGTGGAAAAAAAGTAGTTATCTTTTAAAAGTAATGCAATTTCTCAAATGTTGCTTCACCTATTCATTTAGACAATTAAGAAGTAGTAATTCTCTTATTGAGTTAGGTGTTCAGGTAAATATAGTTTTCTGTGGTCTAGGGACAGTGTAATAAGTTGACATAATCTTTGCAGAATGTCAATAAAATTGTGTTCCATAAAGGTAAACTTAAACAAGGCACTAGTAAGCAAGACAGTGTCTTCAGTCTGGCCAACCTCAAAGTAGCAATCTCGCACATCAGTCAGTTCTAACCACAGAAGACAATCTGCAATGAAGGACCTACCACTTCTTCACCACCAGCACAGTGCTCTTACATTGGCTTCAAATATTATTCCACTCTGAAATACCCATATTTGTTGGCTTTTCTACCTGTGGTCAAGAACTTTCCTCAGCATGCATAAGAGTGGGTGTCAGTCAGGAGACATATTATCAAACTTTCCCCCAGTTTTCTGTTAGGACCCTATTACAATACACCCTCTTCAAATATCATTATCATAAGGTTGGAAATATCTCTACTTTGAACAAAGCCAGAGCCTGGCACAGGTGCCTTTGTTGATGCTTTACCCAGCTTTCAGCCCTCATGACTATTTTCATTAGAGGCATAAATTTAGGTGCAAAAACCTTAATGCAAAATCTAAACTACCTGGCAGCGTGGAAGCTCCTCTTACCCAGTGCACTCTCTGCACAGCTCTAAACTGATCTTGAGCTCTCTGTATAATAAATTAATATTTTTTCATTACCTAACATATTGGTGTTTTATGATGGTGCTAATTCTAAGATAATTAAAATCACATTGTTGTGTTAAATTATGACCTGAGGCTTATGAACAGACTCATTATTTGGCATTAAATAATGAATTAATTAATTAGTACCAATTTTCTGTCGTTTTTATCAATCAATCATTTGTGAATCACTCCACTAATAGGTCTTATTTTTACATAAGGGATCATTATGGGAAATAAAAAAGATGTTTACTATATGCACTCTATCCTCAAGGAATTTACAATATAATGGGTAGATGGATAAAATAAACTAACAAAATATAAGCACTGAATGGAGAGACCAAAAATGTGAAAGAGAAGAAATTATACCTGTTTCAAGGTTTCAAGTGTCAATGTCTCAAAAAATGAAGCTTTAACAAAAACAGACATATCAATAGAAGGAACTGATTTAGTGGGAAAGGATAAGAGGATGAGTTTGGTATTGAATATGTTAAACTCTGAGTGTGAGTGACACATCAAGATGAAGATATCCAGTTGAAAAATCAGTAATGTTTTCATGAATCAAAGTGGCTATGTTTGAATTGCTCTGAAGGAATGGTTATCAAGTTTTTTGGTTTTAGTACTCCTTTGCATGCTTTTAAATTTTTGAAGTCTCCAAAGAGGACATTTCTTTTTAAAAATTAAATTTATTGGGATGACTTTGGTTAATAAAATTTATTGGTCTCAAGTGTACAATTCTTTGATACATGATTATATTGCACTGTGTGCCCAGCACTCAAAGACAAATCATCTACTGTTACCATATATTTGGCCCCCTTTACCCTTTACTACCCCCACCCTTCTTCCCTCTGGTAACCACCATACTATTGTCAGTGCCCGTGTTTTTTTTTTTTTGTTTGTTTGTTTGTTTGTCTTTTTAATATATTTTTATTGTTTCAGAGAGGGAGGGAGAAGGAGAGAGAGACAGAAACAGCAATGATGAGAGAGAATCATTGATGGGCCTCCTACGCACCCCACACTGGGGATGGAGCCCTACAACCCAAAAATGTGCCCTGACCAAGAATCAGGAACTGTGACCTCCTGGTTCATAGGGCAAAACTCAACCACTGAGCCATGCTGGCTGGGCTGGGTTTTGTTTGTTTTTCTTGTTTGTTCTTTTGTTGCTTCCAGTTTTATATCCCACACAAAGAGAGCCTTTTTATCTTATATGAGTTATATCTATCAATATTTACAATGTTAGAAATTAAAACTGAGACATTTTAGAATCTGTGTTAAACAATTAAAAACAATTTAAGCCTTTTATATCAATATATTTTGTGAAAAAGTAACCATATTTCAAAAAATATTAGTGAGCAGAGTGGTATAGTTTTAAATTTTGAAAATACAGGAAATGTATGACAAGAAAAAAGCAGTTGGATTTTCATAACTGCTTCTGAATTCAATCTGTTGTGATATCACACATCATGTAGATTTGGGAAAACTCCACCATAAACACATGAGAGAATGAGAGTGAAGAAAACCAAATAATACCTAACTGTAATTACAGAAATAGTCTGATTTTAGTCAGAGAACATGTTTTTTATGACTTGAGTACTTCAAATGCTTTGATGACCTCTCTCATTGCTCAGGATATGATATATATTTTATAAAACTTCCATATGCATTTTAAAAGAATGTGTACTCCGCTGTATTTGTGTGAAATTTTCTATCCATGCCAACTAGGTCAAAATGGTTGATAGCATTGCTTTTCTATAATTATTCCCTTAATTATAGTGATAGGGTTATTAAAATATCTGACTATAATTGTAGATATATTTTTTCTGTAATTCTATACATTTTTGCCTTATATATTTTAAAGCTCTGTGACTGTGTATGCATTCAGGACTGTTAAATTCTCTCAATAAATTGAAAGCTTTATTATTATGAAATGACTTTTTTGTATCTGCTATTCTTTGGTTTAAATATTATTTCATGTTACTATAACCACTCCAGCACTCCAGGCCTTTTTTTTTTTTTTTTTTTTAGTGTTAGCATGGTATCATTTTCCCCCACCTTTTAAATTTTAACCCATTTTTTCTTAGATTTAAAGTATGTTTCCTTATAAGTGGAGTTGCTTTATATTGAATCTGATAGTCTCTCTTTTTTATTTGGAGTATTTAGATAACTGGCCTTAAATGCTTAGATTTGATTCATACTGTTAGGTTTAAATCTATCATTTGCAATTGTTTATTTGTCTAATGTGTCCTTTGTCCTCTTTGTATTCATTTTTCTCCTTTTATAGTTTACCAGGGGCACAGTGTACAAATTTGTGCATCTTGAAAAAAACTTTGGGATGCAAGACTGTGGTGGGCACAGAGCTGGGTTTCAGCTCATCCTCTGTGCCCCCGCCCAGCCCCTCCCACCAAGGCCCTTAGTCCCCTGTCTGCCAGCAGCCATGTTCCCATTCCTGCAGCTGAAAGTGCCAGTCCAGCTCACACCCACTGACAACGTGGAGCAATTGAGCCAGTGCCAGCAGCAGATGAGAGTGACAGCTACTTCCCCAATGACCACTCAGGAACAGGGGGAAGTGGAGACCCCCTAAGGGGTGATCAGGGCTGGCAATGGGTATGAGCAGCAGCTCTGGCACCAGTTGTGGGTGTGAGTGGGGCCGACACTGGCAGTGGGTGCAAAAGGGGCCATTGCCAACAGCAGGTGTGAGTGGGGCCAGTACTGGTAGCAGGTGTGAGGACAGGGGTGCATGGGAGCAAAGAATTTTCAATAACTATCAGAGGCTCACCCCGATGACAGTGACCGGCACCCTGCCTTGATCTGGCACCCTCGCTCACCTGATCCACCATCCCACTGCGACCAATGCCCACCATGTTCCACACACCCTCTGGTGGTCAGTGCATGCAATAGCAACTGGTTGTTCAATTGTTCGGTTGTTCTGCTGTTTGATCGATTTGCATATTATGGTGTTATTTATATATATATATATATATATATATATATATATATATATATATATATATATATATGTGTGTGTGTGTGTGTGTGTGTGTGTGTGTGTGTGTGTGTGTGTGTGTGTATATAGCTTAGAGGCCCAGTGCATGAAAATTCTTACACTGGCAGGGGTCCCTTATCCTGACCTGCCCCCTCTCACAGTCCGGGAGCCCTCATGGGATCTCCTCCTAAACCGCAGTCTGGCCTCCCTCTGTGGGAGGCCACCAGACTGATCAGGAAAAGGCACTGTCCCATCACCCTGCTGCTGCTGCCACTGGGCCTTGCAGTTGCTAGAGCTCATGGCTGCCTGAGCCCTGAGCCTCACAGCTGCCTGAGCCTACAGCTGCCATGCTTCCCGGGCCTTGAAGCTGCTATGGCTTTGTTCAGATGGATGTCATGAAGAAGTCTGCCCTTATTAGCATATTACCTTTATATTAGTATAGACTGTATACTCTCATGATCATATTTTAACTTCTTTTGTGTATTATTATCTATAATTCTTTATGTGTGTTTTTTTTTTAATGCTAGTGGTTGTTTTAAATTTTGACAGTGTACAGCTTTAGTTTATCACAATCTAACTGTTAAGGGACATTATATCACTTATAATACTTCCATTTCTTCCCTTCTAACCTTTATGTTGTTAGCATAATTTTAGTTTTACATATGGGGTGTGACAAAAGTTTATAGTTGTTGAGTATGAGAAACAGAGTTTATTCTTCATTATTATTTATTGTTATATTACTAGAGGCCTGGTGCATGAAATTTGTGCACTGGGGTGGGGAGAGTGTTCCTCAGCCCAGCCTCTCAGATCTGGGACCCCTCTAGGGTGTCCAACTGCCAGTTTAGGCCTGATCCCTAAAGGATCTTCTCACAATCAGAACTTCTGTCTCCTAACCACTTGCCTGCCTGGCTGTCTGATTGACCCTAACCACTCTGATAGCCCCCAAATTGCTTCCCTACCAGCCTGATTGACATCTAACTGCTCCCCTGCCAGCCCAATCACCCCAACTAGTCTCTCCTGCAGGCCTTATCACCCTCAACTGCCCTCCCCTGCCTGCTATGTTGTGACAATGTTGGAGTGGCCATCTTGTGGCGGCCATCTTGTGATGACATGTGAGGGCCATGTAGTGACATGAGAGAGTGAGGGTCAATTTGCATATTATCTCTTTATTATATAGGATTTTCCCTATGAACAACTGTAAACCTACTTTGCTCCACCCTATCTGTTATAAACTACTCACTACATTATCTTTGTTTAAACAATTTCATTTTAAAGAGATTTACACAAAACAAAAATATTTTATAGGTTTATTCATATAGTTATCACTTAGTGCTTCTCATTCCTGTGTATAGATCCAGATTGCCACACAGTATTCTTTTCTTTTATAGAAAGACTGCCCTTTGCATTCCTTGTAGTATGAATTTGCAGATGATAAAAACCTTTAGTTTTTGTACATCAGAAAAAGTTATTATTCCTCCTTAATTTTAATTATTTACTTATTTATTTAAACATATTTTTATTGATTTCAGAGAGGAAGTGGGGAAAGAGATAGAGAGAGAGGGAGAGAAACATCAATGATGAGAGAGAAACATTGCTCGGCTGCCTTCAGCACGCCCCACACTGGGGATTGAGCCTGTAACCCAGGCATATGCCCATGTCCAGAATCAAACCTGGGACCCTTCAGTCCACAGGCTGACACTTTATCCACTGAGCCACACCGGTTAGGGCAGCCTCCTTCAATTTTAAAAGGTATTTTCATTGATTATAGAAATCTAGGTTAATGGTTTATTTCTTTCAGTAATTTAAATATATTCCTCTTTTGTTTTCTTGCTTGAATTGTTTTAAACAAAAAAATCACTGCCTTACTTATCTTTGTTCCTCTATACATAATGTGTTCTTTTTCTCAGTGACATGGTGACTGGCAAGGTGAAGTATAAATAATTAAAAAAAAGAAAAAAAAAACCAAAACAGTAAATACAGTTGTTGTGAAGAAAACCTTTTTTTCAGATGGATTTTTTATACCTGTTGATTGACCCTTGCATGCATTATAACAATAACATAAAACTGTCCTCCTTACCATCTGAAAAGGTCTTCTCTGCTCTCCAAGAGGTCAGGGTCAACAGACCTGCTAGAAAATAATACTAAGATGAGAAATAAGCTTAACAGTTGCTCGTAAGTCACACAAGATGTGTTTACTCAAATGTAAAAATACTTTTCTCTTTTGGGAGAGTATCCTAACTGATTCAACTGAGTAAATTAACATATCAGTTCAAACATAATAACCATATAGTGACATTGTGTTCAGGGAAAAAAAAGGAAGAATATATTTTCCTTAAAATAATTATGAACACTAAAAATATATTTGGGGATTCACAACATGAAAAAAGGTAAAAGTGAGGAAGTTTTTCTCTCTCACTATCTTTTTCTTTTCTTTGTGTCAGAATCGAACTATTCTTCTCTCAACTAGTATGGAATTTCAAAGCAAGGGCAATGATAAAATTGGAGCTAGAATTGGTCAGGGAAGGGACTATTGGGAAAATTACCTCTGTTTGCCATGAACTTTCTCACAATATCCCTGTTATATATTTCTAAGTTTCCAAGTTTGATCCTACTCATTATCTGCCTATTACCATTTTTTCTTATTTATTGTACATAATAACAAAATTTTATTGTCTTTCAAGTTTTTTTTTTTTTTATAACCTGGGGATTTTTTGAGCTTTTAAAGCAAAATTTATTGGGGCTACTCTACACTAATAAAAGGGTAATATGCTAATTAGACTGGACATCTTCCAGATGTCCTTCTAGACAAAGTCACCAGGGCTGCGATGGCCAAGGACTGGTAGAGTGGGAGAGCTGGCGGCTGCGAGAGGCTGAGGCCAGGAAGAGCCTGTACTGTGTAAGAGGCTGAGGCTGTGGGAGAGCCAGTGCCACACCACATGAGAGGCTAAGGCCTAGGCCCCTTTTGCAGAGGAGGCACAGTCCAGCACCGCTGGTGGCAGTGGCTACACCAGTGGGGTGATGGGGGCAGTGCTTTCCCCTATTGGCCTGATTGCCTTTCCCAAAGAGAGGCCAGACTACAGCTTAGTCAATAGGATATCCCCTGAGCGCTCCTGGACTGTGAGAGGGGGCAGGCTGGGCTGAGGGCCCCCCTCCAATGAATGAATTTTCATGCACCAGACCTCTAGATGGTTAGTAAAAATATATAGGTATAAGGTGTTATTGATGAGTAAACTATGTTCACTGTCCTTTCTTTCTCCATGTGCCTTCCTTCCCTCTTACACAAACATTAGACTTTGTCCATGGTTTCATGCTCTCAAATCTCTTCTATCTCCATAATTTCTAGCATCATTTTACTTTTCTCAAATTTACCTAAGTCTTGAACAAGTTATTATTTCTGAGGCATGATGTATGTGAAACATTATATACATATACCTATGGGGAAAAAAGCACTGTTGCAAAGAGATAGTTGTACTCTAATTCATTGCAGTCAATATTTGGAAACAACCTAAGTTGTGTGTGTGTGTGTGTGTGTGTGTGTGTGTGTGTGTGTGTGTATGTCTGTGTATTTAGGCCATATCAAGAAAGGAAATTCTGCCGAAGCTGGTTTGGCTCAGTGGTAGAGCGTTGGTCTGCAGACTGAAAGGTCCCAGGTTCAATTCCGGTCAAGGGCATGTACCTTGGTTGCGGGCACATCCCCGGTAGGGGATGTGCAAGAGGCAGCTGGTCGATGTTTCTCTCTCATCGACGTTTCTAACTCTCTATCTCTCTCCCTTTCTCTCTGTTAAAAATCAATAAAATATATTTAAAAAAAAAAAAAAAAAAAAAAGGAAATTCTGTTGAAACCGGTTTGGCTCAATGGATAGAGCATCAGCTTGGGGACTGAAAGGTCCCGAGTTTGATTCCGGTTAAGGGCATGTACCTTGGTTGCGGGCATATCCCTGGAGGCAGCTGATCGATGACTCTCTCTCATTGATGTTTCCAACTCTCTATCTCTCTCCCTTCCTCTCTGTACAAAATCAATAAAATATATATATTTTTTTTTTAAAAAGGAAATTCTGTCACTTATAATCATATGGACTGAACCTAGAATATATTAAGTAAAATAAATTATATACAGAAAGATAAATACTGGATGCACTCATAAGTGGAATCTAAACAAATCAAACTCATGGGATCAGAGAGTAGTATAATAGTTGCCAGAAGCTGGAGGTTAGGATATAGGAATTGGGGAGATACTGGTCAAAGGGTACAGACTTTCAATATAAATTTTGAGAATCTGATATAGAGCATGGTGACTATAATTAATAATGCTGTATAGTATATTTGAAATATCCTAAAAGGGTAAATCCTAACTGCACTTACCACACAAATAATGTACCTATATGAGCTGATAGATATATTAATTAGCTTGATTGTGGTAATTATGTCACAAAGTATATGTATATCAAATCACCACATCAACACATTGTACACAATGGCATACCATTTTTGCTTGTCAGTTATACTTCAATAAAGCTGGAGAAAAGAAAATATGTAAGAATCCTAGTATTTATGAGCACAAACCTTAAGCAGTATTACAAATATCTGGTACTTCAGTGTGACAAGTTGTGTGTTTTATACCTTTTCACAAAAATATTGACTCAAATCATGCATTTTATACATCGCTAAAAATATGACTTGAATAAAGATCACATAAAATTCTTACATGTGCCCATAATGGATCTTTGACAACAAAATGGTTAATGTATATCATTTCAAAGAATATTTAAGATTAGTTGTAGCACAAGAAAATTTTTAATGTTCTCAATTCTTATAGCTCTTAAATAAAAATAAAAAAACTGAGTGAGACTTTCCCAATTTAAAAACAATCCTAAAAATTTATATGACATTACTCATAATAAATTGTGAAACTGAAAAAGATTTTGTAAAAGGTCAATAAGTGAAACTTTTACATCAATAATTTTAAAGGAAAGATTGAATTATCTTTAAAGTTTCTCTATAAAAAATATTGCATAATTGTCATTTAAGAAGGCAATCAAAGTGTTTTCAGCTAGAAAATATTCATACAGAAATATTCCAAGCAGATAATTAATTGATGATGAGTCAATTTAATATTATTTTCTTGAATTTCATGATAACTTGGAGTAATTGTTGGCATTTTAAAAATTATAATTTATTTTTATTTCTATTTTCATTCTAAATAAATATACCAATTTATACTTTTAGAAAAGGAAATCTTTGCCAACCCCAAATTCATGATGTTATTTTCCTATAATTTCTAGTACAAATTTTATGATCCTAGCTTTTCATTAGATCTATGATTTACCTCAAAATATTTTATGCATGCAGACTAAAATAGAGATTGAAGTTCATGTTGTATTTCATATAAATATCCAATTGTTCAAGCACCCCTAGTTAAAACAAAACATTTTTTTTCTAACTGAAGTAATGGTATATTTTCACAAAATTTAGGTTACCAAATGTGTGTGAATTTTATTATTTTTCTCTATTCCAATAAGGTGATCTTTATCTTTACACTAATTCTACATTGTTATGATTACTATACCTCCATAAACTGTTTTTAATTTCATGATTTGTATACCTTCCCATTGTTTAATTCTTTATGTAATCTTTTGTGCTTCCGTATAACTTTGAGTTTGCTTGTCAACTTATGCAAAAATTAATGCTGAAATTTTGACTGGGATAGCATTGGATTTGTAGACCAATTGGAGAGAATTATCATCTTCATAAAACCAAGAATTCCAACACAGTCACATGTTGCTTAATGATAGGAACGTGTTTGGAGAAATGAATCATTAGGCAATTTTGTTTTGCACAAACATTATGTATAGAGTGCACTTACCGTATTTTTCGGACCATAATACGCTCCGGACCATAAGACGCACCAGTTTTTAGAGAAGGGAAATGAAGAAAAAAAGATTCTGAAACAAATAGTGTCCTAAAATATTTTATGTGCATTAAAACCCAACATCACAGTCATAAACACATGAAATCAACCCTGTAAAGTAAAAAGCAGCATTTAGAACCATTTTAGAGCCGGGCAAGCACACAGAGACCACACAGAGCCGGGCAAGTAAAAAAACTTTTTTTTTAAAGTATATGTGTAGGCTATATTTGGACCATAAGACGCAGGGACTTTTTCCCCCCACTTCTGGGGGAAAAAAAGTTCCTCTTATGGTCCGAAAAATACGGTAAGCCTAAATGGTATAGCCTACTATAGACATAGCCTATTGCTCCTACGCTACAAACCTGTACAATATGATACTGTGCTGAATGCTCTAGGCAATTATAACATAATGCAGCCTTTTGTATATCAAAACATAAGAAGCTACGGTAAAAATATGATATAAATGTTTAAAAATAGTACACCTGTATAGGGCACGTACGATGAATGGAGTTTGCAGGACAGGAAGTTGCTCTGGGGAGTCAGTGAGTGGGAGTGAATACGAAGGCCTCTGATATTATTGTAGTCTAATGTAGCCTTAATAAATGCTGTACATGTAGGCTTCATATACATATTATATTCTATATCTTCATTGCATATTGCATTCTATATCTCTACATCTATACCTAGCATGCTCACTCTTTCCTACCTTCTTAAAAATATTTAATTATATTATTTTAATATCCTTTTCTATGAATTTTATTATCAGGATAGTTTCATAGTCTGTTTCTATTGTGTGATTACTGTTTTCATTGTAGGTTGTATTTTCCTGGCTTGGCAGACATTGCAGATTTTATTTTTTTGTTTATTTGATATTTTGCATTCCCATAAATATTCCTGAGTTTTTGTCTTGTTTTTCCTTTGGAGAACAGTTAAATGATCAGGACGCGGTTTGATCCTTCTTTTTAAGTTTTGTCAGACGGGACCAAAAGAACCTTTAGTTAGAGTTCACTTTGTCCCACAACTGAATAAACACCATTTTGAGTACTTTACTTAATGCCCCATTAATTCTGAGGCTTTTTACTGTCTGATGGGAACATAACCTATTCCTGACTTGTGTTAGTGCCAAAGATTGTTTTGCTTATTCCTCGATTTTGCTTTATTTCATCAGGCCTTAGATCATTTTCTCATAACACACATGCTCATTAGTACTCAGCCGAAGACTGTAGTTATTGGAGCTCTCTCTGTGCAGCTCTCTGCTCTAGCTGCCTTGGTCTACATCGCAACCTGGGAACTTTCTCCTGGAAGCAATCTGAGAAACTGTTTTCTCTCTCTCTCAGTGGTTACAGTGCTGCACTGCCTGCAGCCCAGCAGCTAACATTTACTGTTTTATATTTGTATAATTCATTAATCTTTTTGGGGGGGAATGAAATGCTGGAAACCTATTACTGTTCCACTAATAGAGAGATGTAGACAGGAAGCCAGGAAGGCTATCAACAACATTAATTGCTCTAACCACTCACCCTTTAGTTGAGACATTGTTAGCTGAAGCAGCCTCCACCTCTGTTTGTTTTATGTAAATTTCTGTTATTTCCTGCCTAAGGGCTGTGGGTGTTTTCCCCATAGCCTCAACAAAAGGGATCACTAGAGTTGGACTACCGCCTGGCCCCCCATATCACCAAATTAAATTTCTTCTAGTCTCTTTTCAATTGTGTGGGGCCCTTCTCCAGAACCCAAACCCTGAACTGGGACCCTGAATCACACAGGAACATGAATGGGGATCCCACATTGAAATATGATTTATGTTACTTCATCTTGGACAGAAGAGAGGAATTTTTTGCTGTCTTATTTTTATGTCCTGCTGGTGCTTCCCATTGGCTGAACTCAAGCAAAAGGTACCAGACAGGAGAAATGGCTGATGTAGACAATTGACGTCGGTTTTATGGGATATAGAGCATGGTGGAGAAGATCAGAGAGAGTATCTGAGAGGGAAAATAGCGGATGTCCAACATAATTTATCAATATGATTTTTATTTTAGCAACTTAAGAAAAGTTATTCTGATGAGTAAAATGGACTCAGTTCTTTGGCTTCATTCTCCGTTCTAAACATCTAAAGACTCTACAACATAAGGTAAATTCAACCATCTGCAACATAGGATAGACTAAACCATCCTCGAGCTCCATACTTTTGAAAATACAGAAGTGTCTTGATTTACACATGTTTTTATTCCAGTATATATTTTTTAATATATAGTCATTTTGACTATTTGTTTATATATATATATATATATATATATATATATATATATATATATATATATCTTTTTAAATAGAGGAAAACATTTTATAAATTCAGAAGTTAAGAGTTTAGTCTTTTATTTTTTTTTAGTGGTTCCTCAATATATACAATCAAGTTCAATGTATGTATTCAATATATTCAAATAATAATAATAGGTATGATTTATTGAGGAATATGTTTGTATAGATACATAGTATTCCACTTACAGGTAATTTTCTTTTTTAACCTTTGTAATGTTATTATATATAGTCATTGTTTTTGTAACTAATTTCTAGATGAGAAAAATGAAATTAAATGGTTAAGAATATTCATAAGGATCATATAAAAAGTCAGTGAAGTAGGGCTCTGGGCTTTCTAACTTGAAAGCTTGCTTTGTTGTTGCCTCTTTCTGCCTCAATAAAAGAACAAGAAACAAGTAACACAAGTTCAAAGACTGTCTTCATTGTCAAAATTCAGGGAAAAAAATGATGAAAAATTATTCACATTTTTAATTCCAATATGAAGGTTAACCCAAGTGTCCCTTTCGGCAACTTGTGCAGCCTTTACTGTTTCTCCCTGTAACTGGTTCTTTCATTCTTTGGGCACCGCTCTCATATTGAATGACGAGTCCACTTTCAACATTTCTCTTTTAATGAAAGAGAGAATATTGAGCTCTAAGGCTTTTATTTAGTTACAATTATTGAAATATTTTAAGAAATAAAGGCTGTAAAAATGTACTCAAAAAAGGATTGCTAAACATTTCAAAATGGTACAATCTATCTAAAGCTAAGAACATGCTATTTACAAATCTTCCTTAAGATAAATGCATATGATATTTCAAGGATTCTTTTTCATCTCTAAAATAGAAATGGTTATACGTGTTATCTGTCTATATGCCTGGGTTGTGGGCTCTATCCTTTGTAGGGGGCATGCTGGGGCAGCCCATCAATAATTCTCTCTCTTCATTAATAGCTGGTTAATACCTGTTAATATAACATCTCTGTGATATATCAGCTGCAGTGGTTTTCAACTGGTGTGCCACAAGAATTTTTTTAAAAAATATGCAATACTTGACTATTTAGTCAGGGGCCCTGAGCACTTTTCCCTTAGATTGTTAAAAAAAAAAATCACAACAGCCAACACAACAGTGGCCATCCAATATGAATGAATCAAAAGTATACCTTTTTTTTGTCAGATTGGCAAAAAATATAAGATATTATTTTGGTGTGCCACAGAATTTAAGTAATTAGTTTATGTGTGCTATGAAAGGGAGAAAGTTGAAAATTTCTGTACTACTCTATAAGGAGTGACAAAAAATAAAATAAGGGTGAATCCAGCTCTGTCTGGTCATGCATTGCTATGCACTGTTGGATAGAAGCCAGTGGTTTTCATATTAGCAATATATGACCTTACTGACCTATTCACTGGTGCACAACAGTTTCTATCTGTCTGCTGCAAAGAATCTTTGTGTGTGTTGGAAAATAAAAAATAAAAGGAAAATAACAGTGTAGATGATAAATTAGAGGAAAAACAACAACACTCTTTTGTAGGGGATCTATAATTAAAGGGCAAGGAGAAGAAGAGAGGCATTCCATTGTCTTTCAGAAAAGTACTTAACAGTTATCATTATCTGCAACTGACATCAAAATAAATGTCTTGAATAAGTCATATGATCTCATGCCAGCAAACAAGCACATAGATGTCATGTATTAATGAATTCTTTTAATGAGAGATGTTCTAGAGAAAGATCACTTTGGAGAGGTATTGATTATATTGTACCAAAGTAGAGGCTTGCTGGTACTTACAGAGCCATTACAACTCTGATATTTTATGATACTACTAGTTACATGGGTTAATAAGTAATCCTATCTACATTACCATAAATTTGTGATGCTGAGAGAAATTTAACTGTCACTGAGAAAACAGCATGAGTACATGGTATATTTCTAGCCTTTCTATTGCAATTCATTAGAACTGTGATATTCAAGTAAAAAAATATATTCAACAATTCATCTTACAGATGAGAAAACAAGAGACTCAGAGCTGTGACTTGATACAGTAAAGTTCCTAGAGCTATCTAGTGTTAGACCTGGTATTCAACCATGGGGATTTAATCCAGTGCTCTGTCTTATACATTCTAAAAGATATAGTGCACAAGAAAGGGCTGAAGTTTACTACTCTTAGAACATCTCTGTGATATGTCAGCTGTTAATATTGTACACATTTCATTGCTCCATCAATATAGTGGCTAAACTAATATCTTTTTCCTAGAAGGAATATAAATGCTGTTCCATATTTGTAATTTTGAAATGTTCATGTGAAATGTACTGCATACATTTCTACTATTTTACATTTTCATACATCAAGAAAAAGAGAAAACAGATAATTTTCAAAAACAAGACATGGGCTTACAGAAAACTTTGTTTACTTGTACATCTGATAGGTTATACTACTAATCTTATCTAATAAAAGAGTAATATGCAAATTGGCCATCACTCCAACACATAAGATGGCTGCCCCCATGTGGTGAAAGATGTCTGCCACAAGATAGCCAGCAGGGGAGGGAAGTTGGGAGGGACCAGGCCTGCAGGGGAGAGCAGTTGGGGGGACCAGGCCTGTAGGGGAGGGCAGTTAGGGGTAATCAGGCTGGCAGGGGAGTGGTTAGGGGGTGATCAGGCTGGCAGGCAGAAGTGGTTAAAGATAATCAGGAAGGCAGGCAGGCGAGCAGTTGGGAGCCAGCAGTCCTGGATTGTGAGAGGTATGTCTGACTGCCCATTTAGGCCCAATCTTACCAGGATCTGCACTAAGTGGGCAGTCAGATATTCTTTAAGGGGTCCCAGGTTAGAGAGGGTGCAGACTGGGCTGTGGGACACTCCCCCCACCCATGCGTGAATTTCATGCACCGGGCCTCTAGTAATGAATAAAGTATGAAAAATGTACATTATCTGGTTATCTCTAAATACCCTGCATTGATATGTTTCAAACCTTCCTAGCTATAGACTTGGTTACCTAAAGTAAGGCTTGCTTTCTGAGCCATCCTGATAATGCATGATAATCCTGCACTGACATGTCAGCTGGAGGCAGGCCTTCTGCTCCTTGGAGTTCTATGTAGAATCCAAAAGACCTCAAAGGGCTCAAGCTGGTTTTTCTCAGTGGATAGAGCATCAGCCTACGGACTGAAGGGTCCTAGGTTCAATTCCAATGAAGGGCATATGCCTGAGTTGTGGGCTCTATCCTCAGTATGGAGCATTCAGGGGACAGCCCATCAGTGATTCTCTCTCTTCGTTGATGTTTCTATTGCTCTCTGCCTCTTCCTTTCTCTCTGAAATCAATAAAAATATATTAAAAAAAAGAAATATATTAAAAATAAAGAGGACCTCAAAGGTTCACATTCTCATAACCACTTCATCAGTCAATCTCCTGCTTCCACATGGTACTGTCTTACAAAATGCGAAGCACGGATATGAGGGTGATCTGGCTGTGACATCTGTCCGCCCATGAATGCACATCTGTCATCCCATTGATCACCAGGGTTGATTTGACTGATCTGGCTAGCTAGGTGTGTCCCTCCTGAAGCTGCGGCTAGATCAAAGAGGAGTACCTTCCCCCAGAGAAGACCAGTCTTCAATCAAGGGTATATGAGTAGATGTGCTCCCCTGCTAGAATCTTCAAACAAGCTCTTCTCAAAATGCAATTCACTTGCCAATTTTCAGTTACAACCATTACAATTGCCTGCAACATCTAGTCCTCACAAAATATCCATCACTATGGCATGACTAAAATAGTAATTTTCTGAAGTGCTGAAGGACCCCCTGAGGAATAGAAAATGAGAAGTGGTCTCTATCTAACATATGGCGACACTTTTAGGATTGAAACTAGAAGTCTCCTTTCTGTACTCCTGTGGGTTCTACCCTTGTCTCCCTCCCCATTGTTACTTCCTTCTCAGGTTTCTCTCTTCACTGCCTCCCATTTCTTCCTTGCCTTCTTTTTCCCTTATTTCCTTGAAGGGAAATAATACAATCTTTCCTGTCTCCAAACAAAGAAGTTCCATCATTTCCTTTGAAGTGTTTGAAATACCTTTGATATCATGTAGATCAAACATTTATGGTAATTTTTTGTAACCTAAACAAGGGCAAAAATTACCTAAATAAAGGTACTTTTTTTGTGTGACCTAAATTTCTAAAAATTCTGGGATAAATTTTAAGATGAATATTTATTTGCCACTTCTCCAGTTCTAAAGTAAATATAGAGAGAGGCAACAAGGAGGCTAGATATCTAGAAACAGTTTATAAAAACAACAACACAACAAATTACTGGGAGGCTATATTGGAGCAAATTATGAGCCTCCTGATCTAGATAGAAAAGATAAAGTAAGGTGAGCAAATGTCCAGTTCTCTCCTTGAATGGCATTAATAGTACAATTTTATTGAGACTATTGTGTTTAATAATTTTAACTTAATGATTATAATAATGAACATTGATATTCTCATAAGTGTGTAGCATTTCATAGTTGCTAAATTATTTTATATCCATTATTCCACTTGAGCTTCACAGACAAGTCAGTGAGGAAATATAATTTGTTAGGTTTTGTAGATGCCAAGAGAGTAAGTGATTTTTAGAAATGGGATTTCAACTTACGTAAATCCTTCGATATTTAGCTACTCAAACTGAGCTAATTTCTGTATATTAACTGCCACTACTTCCTAAATGGTGACCTCACTCCTACCTTGAGTTTCTCCAATTCAATCTCCCTTTGCAACCAAAGGGATATTTTAAGAATCCAAATTTGCTCACTTCGTATCCTTTATTAAATTGCTTTAGTGCCTCCTCATTGCTTATAAGATTAAACATTTTAACATGGTATATAAGGTCTTACATGTTCTGTTTCTGAGTCTCTCTTCTCAGTATTATAAGCCGTGTAAAATTTTTCTGATTCCTTAATTAAACCAAACTCTAGGGCCTTTATACAGGTTGTTCTCTCTCTCTAGAAAGTCTTCACCTCTAACCCCCATCTCCTTCTATTAATAATTTTGTCACAAATTGGTTCTCTTTTGAAGTTTAAGTATAGCAAACTGTACTACATCATAGCACTAAACACACTAACTGCTTTTTTATTCATCTGTTTCTGCTAGTAGATTGTAAAGTGTACAAGAGCAGAGGCCATATTGCCTAAAATTACTTGTTGAACTAATTAATTCAGGTGTCAGCAAGTGATTCCTGTGGGCCAGATCCAGTCCACTAGCTAAGAGTTTTTTAAATTTTAAAAGATGAGAAAGAGAAGGAAAAACAAGGAGGAGGAGGAGGAGGAGGAGGAGGAGGAGGAGGAGGAGGAGGAGGAGGAGGAGGAAGACATTCATGGACCTCAATCGTTAAAAAAAATACACACAACACAGTTGTTATGTTCCTTTACAGGAAAAGTTTTTTGACCTCTGAATTAAAAATTGAAACAAAGAAGAGATTTTTATTTCAAATACCATTAGAATATTTTGATTATAAGAAGAAAGTCACCAGGCCTATTATATGCACATTCTAAATGTCAGTTCACCTCATTGATTAATCCTATATAATAAGTAAAAGGCTAATATGCAAATTGTCCCCTCAATGGGGAGTTCAACCAGGGAGCTGGACCAGCCCACCAACTGCCCTTGGTCACTCTCCCTAGCCCTCCCTGCCCAATTAGCCCTGATTGCTCTGAATAGGGTGGGCCAGCTAGACTTCACCTGTGATGAATTCATGCACTAGGCCTCCAGTACAGTAATAAAAGCCTCTGATGTGTATTGGCAGGTAACAGTAGCTGCTAGTGGCATGAACCAACTTCAAATGAGGAGCCTTATATCTGCTAAAATATGATCAGCTTTTCTACACAAAAAAATCATAGAAAAAATGATTTTTAAGAACAAAATCAACCTAGTAATTTTCTTATGCTTTGCTTCCCCAAATATTTTTTCCATCAATTGAGAGCCCTATGTGAAAGATAAGAAACAAAGCTTTCATTTTAGGTGGTGGCACATCCTCTACTGTTTTTACAAGAAAAGTGTGATCTAGGTAGTTTTCAAAGGAGGAAAGCAGGTTTTTATTTTTTTACTTCTGCTTTTTAATGTTTTCAAAGTTGTTACTTAAATAGCTTGCATTGTTAAAGTTTATTATGCATTCAACCACATGCAATTTTATGCATTTTTTCCTTGGCAACCATAGTTTCATTCTTGTCTGCATCAAAATAAAGATATTTAAGTAAAGATTTTCACTTTTCCATTTTTCTCTCCACTTAACAAGTTTGCTGCATGCTTGCTAATGTTTAAAATATCAATTGACAGGTATGTTGATTAAATAAAATAGGCTTTTATTGGTAATTGATGACCCATTTTTAAATTGAACTTATTGGGGTGACATTGGTTAATAAAAGTATGCAGGCTATAGATTTACAATTTTATAATACATCATCTATATATTATATTATGTGTTTACTACCCAAAGTCAAATCTCCTTCCCTCATCATTAATCTCCTCTTTCCCTTCTTCTACCTCCCTTACCTTCCTTCCTTCTGGCAATTATCATACTACTGTGTCCATGAGTCCTTTTTTTTCTTTCTTTGCTTAGTTCCTTCACTGTTCTCACCCAGCCCCTAGTTCCCTCCCCTCTGACAGCTGTTGATCTATTTTGAAAAAGATTGGCCCTGGTGTTTTTTAGAAAATCCCATAGAGATAAATTAGTGTACATGGCCTTTTCATGACAAAGCGTTTTAATAATATTGGTCAATAAACTATGTAAGTTTTCTTGTTTACTTTTTATGATATTTATAAGTTTATTTACATAATTAATGTCATTGGAAAACTATGGCTTGACAATTTTAGAGTGCAATTATTGTATATGTATTATTTTTATCACTGGGTTGTTTATTGAAAATCTGTTAGTTTTCAGGTAGAATTTATTCTCTGTCAAGAAAGCATATGACTGTTTAAATTAATGGACAGCAACCCAGTCAAATCTGGGCTGTCAAGATTAGTAGGGGCAGCGGGGACTAAGGTCTTTGAAAACAAGGATGAAGTAGACTATGTTGAAAACCAACAGTGGGATAATTAAAATATTGGCTGCCCATAGTCTTAACACATAGAGTCCACTAATAAGAGAAACATTCGTTTAAATTTTATTTATTTAAATTGCCATTTAATTTATAAACATTACTTGCAATAAGTGGTATGTTAGTCTAGCCCCATGCCATGGTCAGACTTTACTAGGAAAGTCACAGAATATGGTTTAGTTCTGAGAACACAAATTATAGATTCACCAATCAGGTATTCTGTACAGATAGGGCTCAAACACAGTATTTTTTAAAATGATTATCACTCCTTTACTTAAGCATATAGCATTTTGGAACACTTAATACATATAGAATATTTTGATATAATTAAGACTAATATCTTCTCTAAAGGAAAAGTTTAATTGGGGGTAGCAACCTACAAATATTATTATTATAAAATGTTAAAATAAAAATATAAACATTGGACCATAAAAACGAAGACCAGGCAGGAAATAAGCATATCTAGTGGATTTTTTATAAAGTTCATATTGTCAAGCTTTATGTTAAACTCTGCTATTTTATATATATTTTCATTAAAACAATATGATGAGCAAGATATTATTATCACTACTTTATTGATGATGACACCAGAGCATACAGATGTAAAGTAACTTCAGGGGGCAGATAAACAAGGTTTTGGTAGATGGGAGAGCTGGGATGTAAACTCAAATTCAGCTGACGCAAAGGTATATTTTGATCACTGTATTTTACATAAGGAAAGGTAAAATAAAGCTCAGCATGCTTATATCAGAAAAGTTAATAGCAAAGGGCATTGGCCCAGGTTAATCTATTGTATATATATAAAACTATATATATAAAAGCTCCAGCGACCAAATGACCAAACGACGGAACGACCAGTCGACTGCTTGCTATGATGTGCACTGACAACCAGGGGGCAGACACTCAATACAGGAGCTACCTCTCTGGTGGTCAGTGCAATCCCACAGCCAACCTCCTGTGGCTGGCCAACCTCTTGTGGCCTCTCCCCACAGCCAGAATCACTGGCCAGGCTAAGGGACCCCACCCATGCCCAGATTTATGCACTGGGCCTCTAGTATACAAAGTGTACTAGTTAATAATGAGGATTTTTTTTCAATAGATGAATTACGCATATGTTGATATATATGCAATGTGATATGTATGCTATTTTGTTGTATTGACAACAAGTTTCAAAACTTCATAAGTCAAATTTGCTGAAGGTGTTAACATCACACATATTTTTACACTTAAAAATGTTTGCAGGAAGTTATAATTCATTATTTTAAAGAAAAGTGCTGCTGAATACTTTGGGAAGCTTATGGTAAACATGCTCTATCTCAAGATACTGTGAACGCTGGTTTAAATGCTTTAAAAGTGATGATCTCTATGTGAAATCAAAGAATGTCCAGGTCAACCAAAAAAGTTTGAAGACCAACAATTACAGCAAGCATTATTGGATGAAGATGCATGTCAAACTCGAAAACAACTTGCAAAAAGATTAAACATTGCTCAGCAAACAATTTCCGATTGTTTATAAGCAATGGGAAAGATTTTAAAGGAAGGAAAAAGGGTGCTACATCAACTGAACAAAAGACAAATGGAAAACTGAAAAGTCATCAGTAAAATGTTGCTTCAATGGCATGGTGATGAAAAGTGGATTTATTTTTTTATTTTTTTTTTAGAATCCCAAATGCACAAATCATGGGTTGATCCAGGTCAACCATCAACATTGACTGCAAGGCCAAATCACTTCGAAAAAAATACAATGCTCTGCGTTTGGTGGGATCAGGAAGGTGTGGTGTGTTATGAGCTTCTAAAACCAAGTGACACTGTTAATACTGATAGCTACCGACAACAAATAATCAATTTGAACCAGGCTTTGATTGTGAAGGGACCAGAATATTCCAGAAGACATGGCAAAGTAATTTTGCTTCATGATGACATATCATCACACACTTCAAAACCAGTTAGTTAAAAACATGTTAAAAGATTTTGCCTGGAAAGTATTAACTCACCGGCTGTATTCACCAGACCTTGCTCCTTCAGATTACCACTTGTTCTGATGGATGGCACATGCACTTTCTGAGCAGCACTTCAAAATGTATGAAGAAGTGGAAAATTGGGTCTCTGAATGGTTTGCCTCAAAACAAGAAAAGTTCTATTGGGACAGTATCCATAAATTACCTGAAAGATGGGAGAAATGTGTAGCTAGCAATGGACATTACTTTGAATAAAGCACTTTTGATGTTTCTCTTGAAATTATTGTGTTTTCTTTGATTACAAAATCTGACATTATTAACCGGTATACCTAGTACTACAATTTGCGCATAGTCATTCATGTATGTTTATGATAAAAAAAATATTCAAGATCTTTTGTGTTTACCCTGATGTGTTGACCTGCTGAATTCCAGTTGTACAGTTTTGCTCTTTATGTACTCATTTTGAACTTGTGTCAAACCAGGAAATAGTAATTTCAGGATAAAGTGAGAATGTAGGAGGTGAGACAAACCAAGATGAAGATTGATGAACAATAATTAAATGGTAGATATAAAATACTTGTTGGTTAGATGATACACTTATAAAGTCAAAGATGGTAGATAATAGTCATTCTTTCTCAGTTTCTCAGAAAATTTTGCATATGAATTATTGTAAAGTGTTACAAACTTAGGTGAATTTGAAACTTTAACTTTCCTTTTTCTCATACATGTCCCTTGAACTATTTTTAGGGGACCGTGTGCTCTTAGCACCCTCCCTTGTTCTACCATGAACTTTGATTGTACCACTGCCCCCATGTGACCCATTATATCAGTGTGATCACTTCAGTATTCCTGTTTTGCCTGAACAACCTCGCAGGACTCAGAAACCTAGTTTTACATTTTCACCAAAATCTAAATTTTAATTATAGTATCTGTGTTAGTTTTCTATTGCTGCCATAACAATTGCCACACATTTGTTTGATTCAAATAACACAAATGTATTATTATACACTTCTGGAGGTCACAAATCTAAAATATGGCTAAAATCAAGGTGTCAGAAGAGTTGTATTCCTTCTGGCTGCACTAGAGGAGTGTGTGTCATTGTCTTTTCCAGCTTCGGTGGGCCACCTGCATTCCTTGGCTCCTGGTGACATCACTCAGACCCCAGGTTTGGTTGTCACACTTGCTTCCTGTCTCTGCCTCTCCTGCCCCTCTTTGTCCTATATAAGGACCATTGTAATTACACTGGACCTGTGGGATCCCTTAACATGACCCGGGTTGTTCAAGGCCCACTCAGGGTCCGGTTTCTGGAGATGTTTCGGTTCCCGGCATGGACCCACTTGGTTATTGCAGGAGAAACTATCTCAAGATCTTTAACTTAATTACATCTGCAGTCTCTTTTCCATGTAAGATATCAGGTTTCAGGAGTGAAGATGTGGACATTCCTTGGGGGACCATTATTCTATCACGGTATCTTTTGTTTGGGATCACATGGCCCTAAGAACTATGTGGTAAAATTTACAAGAAAAGTAATGTCTGCAATTTGCAAAATAAGAGCAACGTTCTTTTTCAGTTATAATTGACTCAAAGCAATCATTCAACTCCTGTGATTCTTTCTATTCTCTTCTTTCTTTGTTTCAAATGTTTGGAATAAAATAACTGGACATGAGAATACAAGCCAAGTAATTTTACATAGTAAAATTTTGTGTGTGTTTTATTTCCTTCCTTCTGTTTAAGTGCTTTTTTATTCACCAATGAAAACTGCTTCAGAGCCATCATGACTAAAAGAGGATGTACTGTGGGATGGATACTAATTATATGTCTATATTACATGTGTCTCAGGAATTACTCTGACATCATGGTCCAGAGAATGGCACCCAGCAAGTTAGGTCTTGCTTTCTATCTGCCTTTCAAAACTCTAATCAACTCTGAAGAAAGAAATCCCTCTGTTCTTGAGTGTAGCTCTTGAATGGTTGTTTTGGTCTTCCCAAGTATCCCTCCCAGTTGTTTGTCAGTTGTTTGTATTAAAGCTGGTGTTCACTGAGATTTTAAGATCTGTTCAGTACTTGACCAGAGATGACTTCGGTCCTTTAACAGACAGTGCATAAAAGCAGATGAATGGATTTATACTCTCGATGATGTTCCTAAATTCTGATTATGAAGCAGAACTTGAGCTGGAAGATTTTGAGGTGGGAGTTATCAGCATAATAAAATCTATGGTGCGGAACAGTGTGCAACTTAAGAAATGACCTGTCCCCTCTGTAAACACCTATTTCTGCGCAGAAAACACAAAACAAGGAAAGCTTGTTTCAGGTTGCTTGGTGGTTTAATATTTGCTTCACTGAAAGTTTGTGAAATGTAACCTCATAAATCCCTATTTTTATTTTCACAAGGAATAATTGACATGTAAACATGGGAAATAGTGAGGAACTTTTTATTCTTAAAAATATCACAAAAACAAAAAAAATCACAAAAACATATTTTACTTTCATATTTTTAAATTTTTAAATGAAATGATGACATCTGTGAACAATGTTATTTATTTCATTTAAAAAGGAAAAAGTTAATCTAGTTTTTTTCCGTGAGCTGTTGTGCTAATGAGTCCTTATCAACTGAACACTATGAAACCTGATACTTATGTTGTCTAGATTTATCATAAAAAAACCTTCAACATTTATTTAGTCAGGTTTGACCAACAGACATTCAGTGCTTACTGTGCATTAGGCATTGCATTATAATCTAGTACTTCAAATATAAATAAGTTATAGGCATTGCCTGTAAGATTTTTCTATTCCAGCACAGCATTCAAATTCTATTCAAATATAAGAATAGCACTCTTGCCCAATGGTGACACCAATATAAATAAGTTTGGTCCTTGTCCTGGGGAGCCCAGAAACTAATGTGGAAGGCAGACAGGTGAATAAGGAATGCAGCATAATGTGAAGGAGTGTGTGTTAAGTGGAAGAACTTCTGCATGCATGGGGTCATCAGCCGAGGGGTCTACAGGGTTGATGGTATGATCTCACTTACTCTACTCCAGAGTGTATTGGTCACCCTTATAGGTCTAGAAACTGGACACTATCCGTGCAGTCAAGGGAGATGATCAACCTCTCAATCAAGGAAATAATGACCAAGTCCTGGATACTGATAAATAAATCACTGAAGATGTTCTTTTGCTATGATCAGAATATTCACATTAACTTTCTAAGTCACTCCCCTTTTGAATTATCTGTAATAATAATAGAGTAATATACTAATTAGATCAGATATCCTCCCAGACATCCTTCCGGATGACCTTCCAGACAAAGCGGGGGCTGTGAGGGAAGCCCAGGTCCTGGGTGCCAGAGAGAAGCTGGTGCCAGCAACCAGGGGAAGGAAGGCCTACTCTTGCACGAATTTCATGCATTGGGCTTCTAGTCATAATAATATTGAAGACTTACATTGAGCTTAGTATGGGTTATATGTTTAATCCTTAACACAAGTTTGTGAGGCAGGCAATATTCTCAGTTTATATAGTTAGAGAAAATGAAACATAGAAAGGTTAAGTAACCAGGATTTGATTCTAAAGTTGACACGTTTGTAATTTCTATGTACACTGCTTAAAGAGTCTTCAGAAAAAAAAACAGATTTAAAAAATTCTCTTCTTGTACAGGTTATTTTTACTGATTAAACTGCAACTAACTTTTTTAGGGAGACGTAACTCCTCAAAGTATATGTTTTTTAAATAGCCTAAATGTTCAGAGGGAAACGCTATTTCTCTGGGTCTAATTTCTTGTACCTCCAGATAGGCCTTGAGTAAAAAGCAGAATAATAAAGGTGTAAACCAGCTTTAGATACAAAGAAATGTAAACATTGTTTTAAGGTCATATCAATAGATATGTGAGTTAATGAATATCTTATCTTTATTATTTCAGTATAGCTTGTAGTAAATGCCTCCAAGGGATGGAGGTGATAACATATATTGACAAAAACATATTTAATTTTTCTCATCTCAGGATTTATCTGAAAGATCTCTCAGTGTCATCCAGCTTAAAAAAAAAAGATTATGATTTCATAAAGAATCTTCCCATTTCCTTATCTATATAAAGTTTTTGTCTTAATTGCAGAGTTAATGTTATTTCCCATTGTAGCTATTAGTGTTAATCTCTATGTACAATTTGCTTATTGCAGTAAAGCTTGCTATCTGGAGACCAGGCATCCTTAAACCTCAGGCTTTGGTCCAAATTAGAAGACAACTGGAGAAAACATGCACGCATAGTATCAGCTCTGTCCATTTCCTTCCATTTATCATGGGGAATTGTTCCCTGCAAATACTTGAAATAAACAAATGAACAAGCCTGAATAAAATGAAGATCCCAAAGTCACAGCCCCATGATATAACTGATTACTTCTACAAGAGGAAAAGAGGAAGAATAAAGTATAGAGAAATAGAATTATTTTGTGTGAGAAAGAGTGACATGTGTTATATTAAGGGAAACAAATGGACAAGAAAGGAGGAAAGAGAAATAGAAACCGAGAGCATCTTTTCTCTCTGTGATTTTGGGGAAAATGAGGTTGAGGAGAGGCATGGTCAGTAATTGATTCCTGAAATTCTAATTAAAACTATAATAAGGCCAGAGGAGCAAGCTAACCCAGAAAATCTTCAGTACAAAAGATCTAGATGCTGGAGATGTGTGGTGAAGTAGGAAAAATGCTGTTTCCAAGAATCAGAGGCCAAGATCAAAATCCGTATGAATACCAGTAATGGAACCAGAGAGCAAGGTGGAGTACAAACTGAGACCTAAGGAAACAGAGGGGAGAGTTCTGGGTGATAGTCTGTAACTTGGGCTTTTGGGGTTTTCTCTTGAGTCTTCAGGAAGTTTTTGTAGTGGAGGGTAAGTAAGTTTTAAAGAGTCAGTGATGGGTTTGCTTATAACCACAGTAGTGATTACATATTAATGAAGTAATTAAAAGCTGTGAACAGCAGATAGTCAAACAGTGGTGAGCAGAGCTACAATAAAAAGACAATACAATGGGATACTTCCTAAATCTCAGATTTCCATTTCCAAACAATATAGCATGTTACTGTGTGTGTGTGCATATGTGTGTGTGTGTGTGTGTGTGTGTTAACAGCATCCATACATCAATAACAAACTTCCTGACATCATTGACATCAATGCAAGTTGCTCTGAAATTACTCTCTCTCCATTATACTATTGAAACTACCACTGACCCAAAGAGGTGTGAGATCACATATTTCATAACTGAGGCTTAAGTCCACTGCTTTGCTAGCTGTGAAGAGCCACAAGTCCTCTTTGATTTGTCAGCCACATCATTACCCATATTCATTCCATGGTCAATCATTATACTACTCCTGTGTACATGTTTCATTCCATTAGATTCTCTCTCTTCATTATGGCAAAACTACCACCCTGATAAATCCAACTCTTACCAATTCCATGCCTGTCTCTATATAGTTGAATGTGGTTAAAGAAAACACATAGCCACACTGTGTTAAGCTCATGACCAGAAACCTCAGGTGAATCCTTAATATTGTACCATGACACAACAATATTATACTTCCATAATTTAATTACTTTCTCACTCTTCCAAAGTGAGAGTCATTTAAATTCTTGCTATTTAAAGCATGGCAACGGGACTGCAGCATCTTTGTTACCTGGCTAGAAAAACAGAATTTCAGCTGTCATGCCACATTTACTAAAGCTGACACTGCATTTTTTCATTTTTCTTTTTAGAGAGAGTGGAAGGGAGGGGGAGAGACATAGAAAGACAAAAATCAATGTGAGAGAGGCACAGCAATTGGTTGCCTCCCACATGTGCCCAGACAAGGGCCAGGGATCGAGCCTGCACCCTAGGTCTATACCCTTGATTGGAATCAAACCCAGAACCCTTCAGTCCATAGTCTGACACTCTATCCACTGAGCCAAACTGCCTAGGGCTGATACTGCATTTTAATAAGATCTCCAGGTAATGTGTATGCACATTAAAGTTAGAGAAGTTCTGATTTTCCGATGTCTCATTTCCTCATTCTACTTAACCACATGGCTTCTGGCTCTTCCTAAAATAGAACCAGGCACATGCCTGTTTAGTGACTGCAATGGTTGTTCCCTCTGCCTGGAATGATCCTCTCTCAAGTATCCACGTGGCTAATCCTATCATTTCCTTTAAACTTTGCTCAAATATTACTATCTCATTGAGTCCTAACCTGACCCTGCGCCATTCTAACCCATTCTTCTTGTCACACAGGACCACTACTTTTATTCTCTGTGTTTTTTATTTCCATTGCACCTGTCACTTTGTAACACACTATGCTATGCTCTTATTTATGTATAGCTGCTTGTTTATTTTCTGCCTTACCTCTCTTAAACATAAACACCCTAAGAGTAGGGCTCTTTGTTGGTTTAGTTCAGTGATGTATTTCAATCACTTATAACAAGTCCAGGGTTATAGCAGACACTCAATACATATTTGTCAAATAAGTAAGGGGCGAAATGAAAAGAAAATGTCTGGACCTAAGCCCCAAACTTGAGGCCTTCGATTGGGCTGCAGTTGAATTTGGTCACTTGTAGGTTAAAGTATCCTCCATTGTCCAAGACAGCAATAGGGTGAAATCTCCATTCCCAACTTTGCTGTTTTGTCTAGTACAAGTATCTTTCACCTACTTTTTTTCACACATAAACTATGTAAAAGTGTGTAATTCTTCCCTGACCTAATTTTTCTTTAATTCCCTCTCTTTCCTGAGCCCCTAGGACTCCATGATCAAAATATCCCTTTATGTTCTGCACCTTTTTAGAATAATATCTCGACTTTCTTTTCCTAACTTAAAATTGGCTACCCCCCAAGGACAACACACGCTCCACAGAACTCTCACTTGGGAGAAGTTTATACTTTCATAACCTACTAAACTCAGGTGGTGCTAGTGTCTTCTTTGCTCCTATTAGCTGCCTCCAGGCCATTCTGCCGAACTCCTTGTTCCTATGAGATCTCATTTTCTCCCCGCTGCGTAGTTGTTATTAACCTCCTGATTATTCCTTCTCACTATGCAGTGGTAATGGCCGGGATCACTGAGCAAGTCCAGGCAGACTTCAGTACTCTACTCTCCAAGCCTCTAGGAACTCAGTAATGGTCTCCATCTCTCCACCTCAGGCACCCAATTTCCATGGTCACAGTCTTGATTGGTATTCCCCCAGACTGGTCCATCTGTGAATTACCTAATTCAAGCATTGCACTTTCGAATGACAACTTCCTAAATTCAAATTATCTGCTCATCTGCTTCCATTATAAGCTTTCTGGTCTCATCAGGACTTTCAGACAATGCCTCTCTCAGCATTCCTGTCAGTCATCTATTGTTGTTCATTTCATCTGTATCTAACCAGGAGTACATGGTCCATAATTTTAATCACCCTTTTCTCAATATACTGAACCCCTTTGCCACTGTCTTGGACAATCTGCAAACCTGAATGAACACAATAAAAAACTTCACTTTTTCTAGTTTCTTGAATCCTTGAGAAAACCATGCAATTAAGTTTTTTTGTTTTTTTTTTTCTCTCTCACTGTGAATTCATGTTCATCAGTACTATCTGGGAGTTCTATTATCATTTATAGTCAGATCTCCTTCCATTACCTTCCATAATTATTTCAATTCTCTGACTCTTCCCTGTTCTCAACCTGGAGCTTAATACTGCCTCCCAATTTGTTAAGAAAAAGAGAAATCAAGTTTGGCTTTCTCAGGAGGGCTTCTGTGACTCTCTGCTCTGCCTCAGATGAAGTTATCTACTGTTATTATATGCTTTCAAATCACCCTTTCTTCTGTTCCTATTTTTTTATTCATATAATTTATTAAAAATCATGTAGTTTTTCTTATCTCAATGCCCCATACTGTCTTATGACCTTTATATTGCTCATTGTTGCTATATCAATATAATCTATTAGTCTTTGGCATAAATGATAGGCACTCAGTGAAGAGTGGATGAATGGCCATTTTATTGTATACTATATTACAATAATAGCCACTCTATTTGTTGTAATAGCATCACACGATTTGTGCCCATTACTTCCCTGCCAGCCCAACAGATACATATTATTGTTCCTGTGTTATAGACAAATGAGTAAAGACTGAGAAGTTTAGTGTCAGGTGTACATATAAATATGGTGGACGTGTGGTGGAGGTGGTACACCAAGCCATCTGCTTCTCAACACACTGTCCTGAAAGCCTTCAGTCTGTCAGCCTTGGGCCCAAGGAACTAAGCAACACCACCTCCTGTCTTCAGAAGCTCATAACCTGCTAGAACAATCCAACTATATAATTACAATAACATGGGATAACAGAGAAGACACACTTAGAGAAAGCTTGCTAAAGGATCACACATAGGGAGCACCCTGCCTGATTCACTGGACGAGGGGTAATTAATAATCAAAGAAGGAATCCCCTTGTGGGTGAAGACTCTTTGGTGACATCATCTATTAGAGTAAGCCTCTTCCTCTCATGAAATGCTCTGTGCACAAGTGGCATGTCAGTCAGGTGTCTCAGAGAATTAATTCTACCTCAACAATCGCAAAGAAAAAAAAAATAACTGAAATGTAAGAAGATTGTGCTGATTTTGAAACCAAACAGGAGAAAAGCAAAATAAGTGAAGAAAACCTGTGCACACATTTAAAATGGTGGCTGTAAACACCCAATGGCAGGGAGGCAATGGCCATGTGTGACCGTGAGGAAGGGCAGGTCAGCTCGGAGAGCCAGACAGAACTAGTTCTAATCTCAGCCCTACAGTGTGTGACTTCTTTTGGATCTCTAAGTTACCTATTGAAAAATGGCAACAATAGTAAATGCTTAATAATATTTCCAATCTCATATGATCACTGTGAGAATTAAAATGATATGCTAGCATGTACTTTGCTTATCAAGTGTTTAATAAGTGGTGTCTATTATTTTTAATCTCTTGTAGATGTTTAGGACTGTGGTTCTCTATCAGAAGCACTTGATAAGCATGAGCTCTGAGTCAATGTAGATCTGGGATGGAGAGCAGGCATTTGTATTTTTTAAAAAGCTCTGCAGAGGATGCTGATGCATAGCCACAGTAGAGCTATTAATGGAGCCTTCATGTGCATGATGATTTTCAACTTTGTGCATAAGGATGACCTGGTTAGCACAATGAAAATGCAGGTTTTCAGGCCCCATTCCACAAAGCTTGTGATCCGTGGATCTGAAGAGGAATCTGGACCACACTTTGAAATACTCTGGCACCAGTCATACTGCATATTAATGGTTCTCTGTGAGCAATGTGAAGGTCTGGCCCAAACTCACTGGAAAGGTGAAATATTTTTATGGATACATGTTGAACCCATTGACGCATAGTCGATTTCTGTTAACTATGTGAATGTCAAAATAATACTTGAATGATTCATACCCATTGCTCAGAAGTCAGATTTTGTTCTTCCTAATCACCCAGGAAAGTATGACACTAAGACTGTGACATTCTCTTTCTCACAGGAATCTCTGCCTACTGTCCGCAGAAAGTGAGCACAGAAAGCTGAGCAGCACCACCCTGGTAACTGAGGCCGGACGCAGTATCAGGTGTTGTGGGCAAGTAATTTGGATTCCGGTTTTCTGTTCAGACAGGGAGCCTTTGTGGGGTGGGCTCAAAGGAGAAGCTTTTGTTGAACAGAGATGGACCAGACTGCCATCTTTCTGCCAGAGAGCTAATAAGCTGGCCTCTTACAGCTGTGGCACAGTACAGAAGGGGCCAGAAGGAGTCAGAAGGCACAGAATGCAGAGAACATGTCACACAGAAAGACCATTCCCAGGCACTAAGTGGCTGAGATGGGCATATTTCAGAGCTTTTGGAAGAAGAGTGCATTATAAATCCCAGAATTATGCAGACAATGGAATAGCTACAGGTTATAGAAAGACCACAGATAAAACCTCCAAAGTGTCCGAATGTAAGGCAGCTCCATCCAGGGAGTTTTGAGAGCTTCTATGAAAATTAATAACCTTGGCTCTGATTTAATACAGGACATAGAGTGTGGGATGCAGAAGAGGTCAGCAGATGGCAGCACTGGACGATGAGGAGGAGAATGCCAAAGAACTGAGACAGAGTTATTTCTTTTAACTGGCCTCCCCCTCCTCTTCGCAAAGGGTTTCAAGATGAGGGCACATGTACAATGCAACTATTTGTGGTTTTTATAAACATTCATACATCGATCGCTTTTTAAAAGGAAATGGATCCTCTTGGTATGTAATAATTGCTTTAAAATACCAAAAGCTCATGGATAATTGTTATAAGACAGTATTGCTCTAGAACTTTCAATCCTGGAAGCATTTTTGAGAATCTTGGTGGTGGTTCAAGCAAAAGCTGAAAGTCCCTATGATGAGGGCAGGGTTGTGATGAAAAGAAAAATCATGCGTCATTTTATCAAATGTTCAACAGAGGGAAATGACCAGAGGTCCATGGGTGACAGCAGCAAAGAAGAGTGGTACCAAATATTACCTACCCATCAAATCAGGAAAGAGTTTGCACTCAAGAGAAAAAGTAAAATATCTGGAGTTAGCAATGTTGAGCTAAGAGATTGCCAAAGTGCCTGTTGCTCTCTTAGGTCATGGAACCAGGGCATATGAGTATAAACAGGCAGTACTTGACAGGTCCTTAGGGGATGTTATGCCCCTACTTGGTTTTGTTAGTGTAGGAAGTTTAAGAAAGCATTAAAAGATAAGTATATTTGCCACAGAACTAGAGTTCTTGAGAGCATTGGGATAGATGGACAGGAAAATCAACTTAAGAACAAAAGCCAAAAGGAAGAAATCACAAAGTTGTGTGTGGATTGACACAGTAGTTCCCAATAGAGGCTTGCATTTACCACTTTCAAGGATGAAAGTGGTAAGTGACATAGTTGTAATAGTAGTGTTTGACGCTGTCATCTCAGAAAGAGATAAGTCTGTTAGATTCAGCATACAAATAGGATGTTCCTCAACTTGTCTGTTGTTTTTGTTTGGTGTGGTTGGTTTAAGATTTTGGGGGTTTTTTTGAGGGTATGTTTTTTATGGTGAATTCTTTATAGGTGATAGCAGGAAAATATTTGGCTCTTGAGATTTTAACCTCCAGGTGTAATTCTAGTTACTCAATACTCTGCACAAGCTCTTGAGGGCATTGAACTTGGATAAAAATAGTCTTTAATTACAGTTCATTAGAGGTCGTTGTAGACATTCATTTGCTCCTGAATTCTTATCTCACTATTTAACTTAATTCCTAAACAATGCAGCATTGTTAGAGATAATAATGCATTTGAATGATGATGTTACAATAACCATTTCAGCAGGAGACAAGTGCGGTATGCCTAACCTCTTGTTATCAGGAGGAAGGGTGGGGAGGAGTCACTGGGCCTGGAGTTCTGTTCAGGGTCAGGCTGAGGGGACAGTCTGAGAAATGTGTGGCCTGTGGTCGGTCATATCAGCAGTAGCACAGCATCCTCTTCTGGCAGTGATCAGGCTTCAATGACCCAAGAACATACTTTTCTCAAAATGCTCTAATACATTTTATAAATGATGAAGGATATTTTATTGTCACATTCATCATAGTACACATAAACTCGGATAAGTCTGCAGGCTGATAAGAAGGTAGATGATCATTGCATCATTGATATTAAAATTATTGATCATTAAAAAAAATAATGATAGTAAAAGCCTAAAGGTTTATTCTACAACAACTGTGAAGAAGGTGATTGCCTGGAGAGTGAGAACAACATTATTTGGCAAAACTTGCATGGCTTTTGATCTGATAGATAAATTTAAGTTATTCTGCCCAGCTTTATGTACTATTAAATCTTTATTTAAAAAACAAACAAAAAGAAAACCAAACAGAGCCCAGCTAGCATGGCTCAGTGGTTGAACATCGACCTATGAACCAGAAAGTTGGTTTAATTCCTGGTCAGGGCACTTGCTCAGGTTACAGGATAAACCACCAGTAAGAGGCATGTAGGAGGCAGCTGATCAATGATTTTGTGTTATCATTGATGTTTCTCTCTTTCTCTTTCCCTCTCCTTTCCCCTCTGAAATCAATAAAAATATATTTAAAAAAAAAAAGAGAGCAAAAGATATAAACCACGTTGTTGCAGGGGGAAGTTGCCAGTAAGCTGGAGACATATCTCTGGCAGCGTCTATAGTGTGAAGTAGAGGGGTAATATTTTTCTATACATCTCCCAGCTGCAATGGGTCTTCAGCTGTCCTCTGGGGGTGACAGTTTGCTGCCCTTCCTCCAGTGATGGGGGCTTCCTGCCTTCCCCACAGAAAGGACATTTTCTTCCTTCAGGCCCGCACCACTGAGAGAAGCTTCCTCTAGCCACCAGCCCTGCCAGCTGTCTTTCTCATTAGCATCCTCCGGAAGCCTGTAGAGAGGGGCCTGTAAGTGGGTGAGGATTCCCATTGTGTCTGTGGCTCTCAGGGAGTCTTTTCTCTCACAATTTGCCTGAACATTTTAGCTGAATTCTTTCTGCCTGTGTGCATCTGGCATCCATCTCTCCCTCTCCTCACACTATCAAACACGGGTGGAGTGTGTTCATGCCCTGTCTCTGCTTGGAAGGACCCTTTTCCATGGGATTCATCCCACTAATTACTCTGTGAACTTAGCTCTCTGGTAGATTAAAGAGAGGTTCTAATTTTGCAATTTCTCAGGCTTTTTCTTGTTCTCAAGGTAGACGCAATGCTCCATATGTTGAAGCTCAGGCAGAAGCACCTGGTGCTGTAACTTTTTAAAAATATTTATTATCTTGCTCTTTTCCTGCTATGTTTGGGGTGAGATCCTCAATATGATCTCTGAATTTACAGTCTGGAAGTTTTTTTTAAAAAATTGTTAATTTTTAGTATTTATAATTGTTTGCAGGACTACTTATTTTCATATTTTTCTATTCTTGATTTATAGCTGTTGATTTTTAATTCCTATTTTTTATTTTTTAAGAGTATCATTTCTTATTCTATCTCTGATGATGTTAAGTATACTTATGGTAAGATATTTTTAGACTGCTGTGTTATTTTTAACTCATTGGGAGTGAATTTGTCTTTGGATTGTAATTTTTGTTAATTGATTTCCTCAACAATTCAACAATATTTATTGATTATACTTTAGGAGGCTAACTTGCAGCCTTTTTTTGTTAGAAGTTGATTTCTGAGTGTGTGTGCCCATCACCTTTCTCTGGCAATTTTATTGGTTTCTTTATCCTGGGTCCCAAGTTCAGAACAAGATCTTATTTTTGTAACTTGGAGTTCTTAATACACATATAACAATATTGCACAACTCATCTCCAACCCAGTGATGGCTTTGCCCATGTTCAGATTGCACAGCTGCCCCTTGCCCTGCTCATAAGAGAAGACCTAGGTAGGTAGGGGTCACTATTTTTATTAGTTCTAATCCCTGATGGTACAAAAGAACCAGTCTCTTGTCCTTGGCTGTATAGTAATGTTTTAGTCCCTCTTATTTGCAGGACCTGACTTCCTGATGTCTGCTTAAGTTCTTCCTGATCTAGAAGGCAACAGGCCTGTGACCTTAACTCTCCTTACCACTGTATTTTTCTTTTCTATTTCGGGCCAGTGGAGATGTGTTATCAGGCTTTGTTTTGGGATTTCCGAGAAACATAACCAATAGTGTGTGTGTGTGTGTGTGTGTGTGTGTGTGTGTGTGTGTGTGTATTTTCTATGCATATAAATATATATTCTGTTGGCTGTTTCTGTATATACTTACAGTATATATGTATTATTATTATGTATAGTTATTATAAGAAATTGACTCATGATTATGAAAACCGACAAGCCCTAAAATCTGTAGTTTGTGAATGGGAGACTGAGGAGGTTTGGTGGAAGAGTTTCAATCTGAGCTTGAAGGCCTGCAAAGCAGAGAAGCTGATGGTGTAAGTTCTAGTCCAAGTCAGAGTCTGAAAAAAGGAGAAGACTAATGTTTCAGCTCAAAGAGTGTTAGGCAAAGAGATAATTCTCTCTTACTCTTCTTTTTTGTTCTATCCAGGCCTTCAGTAGATTGAAACCCATGTACATTTGGGAGGGTTATCTGCTTTACTCAGTCTACTGATACAAATGTTTATTGTATGTGGAAACATCTACATAGACATATCCAGAATTATGTTTAGACAAATATTTAAGCATTCTATGGCCCAGTCAAGTTGACACAAAATTAACTGCTCTGCTTCATTTTATTTAAAATATGGATTTTGCTGTTGATCTAAGTTTGGTGTGTGAAGAGCACTTAAACGTAAACCTATGTTTATTGACCAGAAATCTAGATGAGATCAATTTTACACTTCCATTTAGTAACAAAACTTGGACAAATGTACATAGTATTCAGCATATGGTTAATGACACAAATAAATACTTTAGCCAGTACTATAAGTTGGATAATCATACATAGTAAGTAGTGCATGAAATTGTACCACAGAGTTAATAAGAATAGATGATAGATAGATGATAGATAGAAAGATAGATAGATAGATAAGATAGATAGATAGATATGGATATAGATATAGATCCTAGTCCTAACAATTCTCCCTCAGTGGGAATTCATGATTCCTCAAATTCTTTCAAGTTCTTTAAGCTCAGTGTCTAAATCTCCTTGGCTATATTGTGGAGATAGTAAATAGCACTTTTTCATAGGATTGTAAAGGTCATATAAAGAAAATGGTGTCTGACTCATAGAAAGCTCTTAATAGATGTTGTCTATTGTTGTTGCTATTATTTTTATTTATGTGTATATGAAAAATTAAATAGCATGTGTGTCTTTGCTTGCATTCAGTTATTTATTCCTGGAGGAAAGTAGTCATAGACTTGTATTTTTTTGTCCTGTACCTTTACTTCTTTATACAGTGTACATTAGGCTCTTCCCATTAACCTTATCATCCTAAATCCATAAAATGGTCAAGTCTGTTCTCACACACATAAAGAGAACTTTACATGTGGCTGTTAATGACATTATATTTAGTTTTTAGTTTTATTGACTATTAAACATATGTATTTATGCTGTTTAAAATACTGTTTCGGCACTTCTAATTTTCAACATCCCTCTACACTGAATTTTATGTCAATACACAAACGAAAGCCATCCGGTGGAAGCTCCTTTAATTTTCCACCAAATTTACAAGTTTACCTGGATCTGTACTTGTCTCCCCTCTCTTAGCTTTAGTTTCATGGCCATTCTACCTCTTCAAGAACCTTATCAATCTTCTCTCTGTTACCATTAACCTGACCTTCTCTACTTGTTGTTGTCCCATCAACATTTCAAGATCAATCTCTCCAATAATAAAAACAAAAAAGTAAAACAAAAACACCTTCTTTGACCCAGTTTCACTCTTCGGCCACAAATTTATCTCTATCCTCCTCTTTACAATCAAATTTCTTGAATGAATTTTCCATGGTTGCTGTTTTTATTTTCTCTCTTCTGACCATTAAGCCCACTTCAGTGTGGTGTTGCTATATTTTTTGTAAAGGAAACAAGAAATGACTTAAATATATTAATATTCAAGTTAGAGGTAATTGTCCTCTCATATTTCTTTCTCGTTTTCTCTGTTTCAGAGAAATGAAAGGACTTATTTGATACCTAAAATAGTAATTTCAATTTTTAACTTCATAAACCAGATTGCAAGCCTAAAGTAGCAGGTTCACATTTATTCTAGCGTCCTCACAATGGAAAATAGATCAGAACTCTAAATTTGTGATGTAAATATGAAAAGGAATCTTTTAGATTTTACCTTAAATCTATATGCTTCTATGCTGAGATCTCTATGTATGTTACAGCCACTTAGAGCAAACTATAGCATTTTGATCACTAGAAGTATTAACTATTTGTTCCTACAGGTACAGGGAGGTAATGTGAAGCTTAGAAGGCTTCCCTAAGAGAAATTTCCTCTTGTAAACATTGCATGGGGAGGGAAGAACCAGGTAAACTGTAACTCTAAAGTTGTTACACTTGATGGGTAATGTACCCTGAAGGGCCATTTCGTCATTCTGAGTCAAAGCTAATTTTTGTAGAGTCCAGAGAGATCTCCTTTTCTTTTCTTTTTCTCCCCCGTCCCTCCCCCACCCCCCCAATTTGGTAAGAATTTCAAATATGGCCCTACTTCGGTATGTTCCTAATAAACTGCAGTGTACAGAGGGGAGGGGACTTGGAAACTATTCACTCCCATGAATTTTGCGAAGCATTTATTTCTCAGCTTATCTTCTCCTGAACACTTCCTAGCACCCTGCCTGATGCGCAGGTTCAATGATTTGCATACTGGCACCCTACAAGTCTTACTTCATCTTTTCTCTTCCCAGAGCATTCCCTTTCCATGCACTTCCTCCCCTTTATATTTCCCAACCAGGCATTCTCAAACACATGTAGAGTTCAGCTCAAACATCCCCTCTTCCATGAAACTTCCTCCCTCCCTTGTCTCCTTCGCTCCCTCTAAGATGGAAGTAATATTTTTTCTACTGAACTGCTCCGGCATTTCATGTTATACTCTTGTAGCAGACATTACTATTTGATTCATAATGATTTTATGCATTACTCATCTACCTATTTGTAAAATGATATATAGTTTTATTTATTTATTTATTTTTAATTTGTTAGAGTCCCTCGCACCTGGGTTATCTTGCACATGCAAATTCTTCATAAACATTTTTTAGTAGATGAATAAATGAAAAATAAAAACAGGCATGCCTCAGAGATATTGCAGGTTCAGTTCCGGATCATTGCAATAAAGTGAGTTAATCTTTTTGCTGATGGAGGGGTCTTGACTTCCATTTGTAACAAATGCAACATCTGTGGAGCACAATAAAGTGCAATAAAACAAGGTCTGCCTGTACATTAGAAAGAAGAGTGGTTAAGAGGGCATTGCTGTCATTCAGAGCTGCTCACACCCTCATACCAGGATGAGTACATACCAGGATGAGGGTAGTACAGACTAGGGTTGTGACAGTGGAAATGGATGTAAGTGGAAAATTGTGAAAGCTATTCAGGTAATAGAATTGATAGGGCATGGTGAGAAAGGTGAGAAAGAGGGAGCATTCAAGATCATCTCCAGATTTCTAGCTTGAGAAAATGAGTAGTAGGTGATTGTACCTATCACTGAATTCTAAAGATAGAGCAGTTTAGGGGAAAAATAATTCATTTTATTTGGATATGTTGAATTTTAAGTACCTGTGAAGTTCAAGTGGATAAAACCAACTAGGCGGATGATTATGGGTTGGAAGTCCAGGGAAGCAGTGTGGATATATATTTTGGAATTGTCAGCACATGCATGGTAACTGAAGTTGTACAAGTGACTGGGAGAGATCGTTAGGGACAGTTTGTAAATAGGGAAGAGAACAGGCCTGGAACCAGAAGAAGAATAGCATTTCTGAGTTTGTTTATTTATTTATTTATTTATTATTTTTTTAAATTTATTTTTTTAATATTATATTTTATTGATTTTTTCATTTCTGAGTTTAGATAAAAAAGGAATCTATAGAGAATGATACTGGCTGGGGGAAGGACTGATGAAAACATCAAACACTGGTGAGAGGGAGCAGAACGAAAACTGGACAGTGTCCAAGGAGGACATTGGTGGCCTCCCTCCGTGAAAAGATTCACTAAGGCATATCCTATAACATTTTATTATTATTATTTTTAATCTATTTAAGATTTTTCCCCCTTAAAATATTTGGCATTAAGACTTCATTTATTTTCTGGATCTTGTTCTCCTCACCTTTTCTGAACCTAAAAATTAGCTCTAGCAGGATTCTTCTTAATGAATTTAATATATCCCACTTCATGTTTCTCTTCTTCAAACATCGAAGTTCTCCTCTAAATAAAAACAAAACAAAACAAATAAACAAACAAAAAACATATTGCTTTTTACTACACTGCCTTATTGAATTAAAAACCTAACCTTCCTTCCATTATGGGTGATTTAAATTTTATGTGCTTTATGGATTTGTTCACTTACATCAATTTACTCAGTTATTCATCTATTCATTCAAAACAAATAAGCACTGAATTTCAATTACTTAAGAGCCATTTCCTTCTTAGCAAAGACTTTACTAATGTCAATTTCCCCCTCTCCTCAGCCCTTGATCCTTTCCTTCTCTGAATTCCCATTACTCTTTTTTTAAAAATATATTTTATTTTTATTTTTTACAGAGAGGAAGAGACTAGGATAGAGAGTTAGAAACATCTATGAGAGAGAATCATCTATCAGCTGCCTTTTGCACACCCCCTACTGGGAATGTGCCAGCAACCAAGGTACATGCCCTTGACCGGAATTGAACCCAGGACCTTTCAGTCTCCAGGCCTAAGCTCTATCCATTGAGCCAAATCGGTTTCGGCCCATTACTCTTTATTCACTGTTTTATTTCATACTTTGGTCATCTGTGTATTGTTCCGTTTAACTTTCTAAGTAAAAGCTCTATGAGGGTAGTAACTCTGTCTGTGCATCTTCTTGTCTCCTGAATGTGTAATGAATTACCTAAGCTGTACCCCTTTTGATGACCATTCATTAAGCATCTAATATGTGCAATGAGGTCATTTCTAGAATTTATATTTCATCAGGCAGGTTGAGAGAAGGAACTCAAAATAGCTTAAACAAACTGAACAAAGAAAGACTCAGAGGTGAAAAAGCACAAGATGTGGTTTCGCAACCTATAATTTCCTTTTGCTAGATAGAAGGAACTGGGAAGGAGTGAATGGGACAAACACTGGAAGCAGCATGTGGCAAACCGAATTATGGCTGGAAGTTAAGTCTGCCCAGGAAGTTTTTCACCTCTCTTTTTCTGATAACTATCCTCCGCTTTTACTACATCAGCCTCCACTGTTTTTATAAATCTTGATGGGCCCCCTTATCTAGTGCAGAGGTATATCATGTGCCCTGGGCCTGGGAAACGGAGTGAACTCTGTCTCTAGTCACAGTGATTCAAGCGAAATAATTTCAAGTCCTCCATAGGATTTCTTTTTCTGGAGTTCACAAAGTAATTTTCCCTGGGGATGTTAGTAGAAGGGCTGTTGGAGTTGCTGACAGTCATTATGTTCCAGACCTGAAGAGAGACTGCCTGAAAAAGCTGAGACACGCTGAGGAAGGAAGACAAGGAAAGAGGAAAAAATGACCTCCATTAGGCCTCTGAATATAGTCATGATGAGTGCTCAGTGCCTCCTAAACTTCTTAGTTCCACAACCCGCTACATTATATTTTTGCTTTTTTAAGAGTTTGCTTGTTTCATTTTATGGGGCTTGAGCTTGTTTTAGTCAGTTACATTATAAACAGAGTGACGATGTTGAAAGGTAGTCTTTGTTTTTACTGAAAAGATGGAAGACTATTGATGATTTTGAGAAAAGCATTATGTAATAAAAATTATATCACCTTGAAACAGGAATCTTAGGGGAATATAGGCAGGTTTAGGGAATTTTTAGAATTGGAGTCCTTGGAAAAAAACATAGGGCTGATAAGGAAAATAAGACATATTTTGGGGGGAGGAGACCAGCAGCCTGACTCTGTACCTAGTTAATCAGTATCCCTAATACACATTCTTGTCACTCGATAGTCTAGTCACTGCCCCTTCCTTAATTAACTGGTCTTGCAAGACCTGTTTACCTAAATACTCATATTTTACAGAGGCCATAAACCATGAACAATACACAACCCCTGGAGGGGGTTATCGGCCAGGGCAGGCCTTTAGGTGTGGTCTCATGGCCCCCTATCCCAAGACATGGGGCTTTTACAAAGTCAGAGAAAGGTCCAGAAGTCTGATCCATATATGGGGGACAAAGAAACCAAAGGGTATAAAGAGAAAGCTTCCTCCATATTGATTTGCTCAGGATTTGGAAACAGGCTCCCCTGAGTCACAATACTAGCACATCTGGAAATAAATGGTTTTTCCTGTATCTCCAGGTACTCCTGTGTTTTTTTTGTGTGTGTTTTTTTTTTGGTTGCCTGGTAAATTCTGAAACAGGGCTACGGATTGGGAGAAGGTACATCTCCATAACACAAGGAAGCCAGGTGCAGGGAGCAGCAACAGTTGCATTTACATAAGACAAGGGAGCTGGAGGTAGCCAAAAAAGTCTCTATCCTAATATGCAATTTGTCCCCTCCAGAGTTCAGAGTTTGACTGAGAAAGTTAGACTGCTTGATATGATGTGCACTGACTAGGACTAAAATTAACTTTGTAGCATATTTTAGTTTGAATCCAGCTTTACTATGTTAGGTGTGTGATCTTAATTTACTTAAATGTGGGACTTCAGTTTCTTTATCTATAAAATGGGGTTAGTAAATCTATCTCCTACTCTTGTTGTAAAAATTAAGAAAGATAATGAATAGGGAGTGACTGAAATAAATTGCTCAGTGTGGGGTAGGTCTATGGCATAAAAAGTGTACTTTCTCACTCTCTTCTACTGTGTTAAAGTTATCATCATAATTAGCTAATTATTAGTATCAATAATAGAAAAGAGAGCAAAGGGGAGGCCAGACATTGCAAGCATGGACAACTGGGCAGCTTCACCAGGAAGCAATAGCTTCATGCTCCCCAGGGAACCACTGCTCCATTCCCTGCAGGTCACTGGGGGAAGGGAGCAGACAAAGGGGTAGATGGGCGCATGTGCAGTGAAGTCAGGGTGACTTAGGGAAGGGAGTTTGCCTTGAAAAAAAATAATTTCTGATGGGTGGATCCCATCAGAAACTCATGAAATCTTGGAAGGTAAAATCCCCAGACAAAGGATTCTCTTACTCTCTTTCCTTTTGGTTCTCTTTAAGCCATCCTGCTCCATGACTCCCTCCCCTTTCATGAGACCTTAAGCAGCCACAGGGCCCATGGCAATGCAGACAACATGACCAAAGGGCTGCAGTTGGGAACACAAGGTAAGCTATCCAGATGCTGAACTACACTGGACTTTAATATGGAACAGAAATTCTGTGCAATGGCCTTAATTCTGGCCCTACTGAAGACAAGATTGTACTTCTTCCCTGGTGAGCAGAGATGGGACCTTGGAGAGGAGCCCCCTTAATTTTACATCACCAGTAAAACTCTTCTCCCATGGGGGCCTCAGGAAATTATCTTCCCCATGACACCCCAAGAGCTCCACTTCCACTGATAGCATTAACACTGATAAAGTATTTTGGGTGAATGTTTTCCTATCATAAGTTTACATTCATGTGTAGTACTTTTAATTTTTTCTTTTACTAGTGAATAATATTATAAAAAATAGTTTCTTCCTTTGAAATCTTTCAGAGGAAATCTTCTCTTTCCATGCCAGTTGGTAACATAAGGTTTGACCTTATGACCTGAACAGATTTCATAGTACATATGTTTCCTTTTCTAGTCTTTCTGAAGCATTGCTTTATTTAGTTATTTTTAATTTACATTCTTTATTATATAAGATATTAAAATGAGTCTCCTTTTCCCCCCATTGACCTTTCCCAGCCACCCTAAACCCCTCGTACATGCCCTCACACCCCTACTGTCTGTGTCCATTGGTTATACTCATATGCATGCATACAAGTCCTTTGTTTGATCTCTCATCCCCCTCACCCTCTTCTTTCCCTCATAGATTGGACAGTCTGTTCTATACTTCTATGTCTCTATTTCTATTTTTCTTCATCAGTTTATATTGTTCATTATATTCCACAAATGAGTGAGATCATGCATTATTTATCTTTCTCTGACTGCCTTATTTCACTTAGCATAATGCTCTCCAGTTCCATCCATGCTATTGCAAATGGAAAGAGTTCTTTCTTTCTTACAGCATAGTATTCCATTGTGTAGACCACATGTGTCAAACACAAGGCCTGCGGGCCAAATCCGTCCCGCCAGGCCTTGCAATGTGGCCCGCACCGCGCTGTCATCACTGCACTCCGCTGCGTTTCCATCACAATGACAGTTTATGACTGTTCAGTAAACCATTCGGCCCGCAATTTAGGCTGGATTTTAGATTTTGGCCCCTTCTCTGATTGAGTTCGACACCCCTAGTGTAGACGTATCACAGCTTTCTAATCCATTCATCTGCTGATGGGCACTTACGGTGTTTCTAAATCTTAGCTATTCCAAATCTTAGCTATGTGCTGCTATAAACAGAGGGGTGCATATATTCTTTCTAACTGGTGTTTCTAGTTTCTCTGGATATATTCCTAGAAGTGGGATTACTGGGTCAAATGGAAATTCCATTTTTAATTTTTTGAGGAAACACCATACTGCTTTTCACAGTGGTTGTACCTATCTGCATTCCCAACAGCAATGCAATTAGAGTTCCTTTTTCTCTGCAACCTCACCAGCACTTGTTGTTGTTGATTTGTTGATGATAGCCATTCCGACTGGCAAGGCATTGCTTTTTCCCCCATAAATAAGAACTTACATATTTTTTCCACTATATGTCACACTATTAGTAAGTACAAGTTCATTTGCCTCATTTGCAAATTCTTCCAAAAGAACAACACTAGCTTTTCAGCTATAGACCATCTCTTTATTTTTATTTAGCTCTATTAGGTATAATTTTCATATAATGAATTTCAGCCATATTAAGTGTACAGTGTGATGAATTTTGGCAATTGCAGGTTTAGAACCACCACAAAAACTAAGACATAGAAATCTCCACTACTCTCAAAAGCTCCTTCCTGACCTTTGGCCATTATAGGCTACACAATCAGGCCCTAGGCACCCACTGATCTTCATTCTATTTTTTTAATTTTGCATTTTCTAGAATTTTATATCAATGGAATCATGAAGCAAGAAGTCTTTTGTGTTGGACTTCTTTCACATAGCATATATTTTTGTGATTTGTTTTTATAGTGTGCCTTTCAATATTAAATGTTCTTTTTTGGTTGCTGATTAGTATCCCAAAGTATATATATGATACAATTTGTTCATCCATTCATCAATGAAGGAACATTCAGTTTGGGGCCATTAAGAGAAACAGTTTGCACACTTTGTGCAAATCCTATCATTCATTTCTTGTGATAAATGTTTATGAGTGAAATTGCTAGGTTCTCTGACAAATATGTTTATTGTGATAAGAACCCCCTGAACAATTTTCCAAACAGGATGCATCATTTTGCATATCATTAGCAATATATGATAGTTCAAGCTATAATTTATTCTTCAAACATTCCTTGGCCATTTTGTTATTCTCCTTTTGGAAATATTTTTATATTATCTCTTTATTTTCTTTAGATTTTTCTTTGTTCTTTACACTGGATAATATTTATTGTTCTATCTACAAATTTCATGACTCACTTCTCAGTCATTTCCATTGTTTCAATTTTAAGCTCAGCAAGTGAATTTTTCTTATTTCATATATATTATTTTTCAGTTCTAGAATGTCCTTTGGTTCTTTTTATTATTTATTGACCTGTTTAATTATTTTTAACTCACAGTCTTTGACTTCAGTGAGGATAGTTAAAATGGCTGTTTTAAAATCCTGGTTGGCTCATTCCAACATACAGATAGTCTAGGTTTTGGTCTCAGTTGATTTTCCCTTTTTTAATTGAGAACATACCCTATTTTCCTGAATTTTTGCATCTCAGGTAATTTTGGATTACATCTTGAATGTTATATTATTAGGTTATGGAGACTATGAATTATATTGTTTTAAGAGTAATATTTCTTTTATTTTTGCAAAAAGTTATCTTGGTTACATTACATTTCAGGTGCAAACTACTTGAACAATAATTCCAATGCTAACTGAGATCTGTTTTCTTTTTAGCTGATTAATTACTTTTTTATTGTTTAAAGTCATATATATATATATATATATATATATATATATATATATATATATATATATCTGTGTGTGGATTCCCTATGAGAACCTGCATGTCTCTGTTTACTATAATTTATTTAGCTGGTTTTTTTTTTTGTGTGTTATGTCCAGAGCTTACAGTTGTAGTCTTTATGAAGGTTAGCCTAATAGGATCTTATTCAGCCATTATCAGAAGCCAGTTCTTAATATTTCTTAAAAAAATGTTTATCTAGAAGACAAGTTTATTCAGAACATGAGCTCTTTATCTTTCCTCCATATATTTAAGTATAATTAATCCTGTAAGTCTAACTAAAAATTCAATCTTCCATTGAGTTTTTCTCCAGCTGCCTTGGATTGGTTCTCTCTCTCCTGATCTCTCTTTTTTATACTTATTGAAGTTATAGACAGTTGGACTTATTTTTTTTAAGCAATGTAGAATAATTAAACTTCAGACATTTACTACTAATCTTCAACTCAAATAGTTTTCTCTTAAACTCCTATTAAGTACAAACTTGTAACAACTAATATTTGAAAGTCATATTCTCATATTTGCTCATACTTTTAGCTCAAGAGGATAATGTCTAATAGTGGTAAGTTAATTGAATTTGGAGTCACAGGACATAGTTTGAAGTTTACACTGTTATGCTTAGATCTAGTAATTTTACCCCTGAGTCTCAATTTCTCCATCTGTAAAATAGGTATCCTAAAAATCCCTACTTCATAAAGAAGATATGATTGACAATACCATTAATCCAGTTGCTCCAGCTCAAAAACAAGATAAAAATCTTTCAAATTTGCTTCTCCTATTCCATAGCCAATCAATTACCAATTGTTGTGTTAATTCACCCATCTTAATTTCTTTTTCTTGTTGTCACTATGTAGGTCAAACATTTGCATCTCTTTTGTATTCTACAGCAACAATTTCTAACTGGCTTCCTGCCTTTGGGTTTACCTCTCCTCCTAATGGACTTCCCATGGACAGGTTTTTTCAAAAAGGCAAGTATATTGCTCCACTTCCTTGCTGAAAGCCCTTCACTGGCCCTGCCAAGGAGCCAAGTCCAAATTTCATTGCCTGACACTATGTCCCCTCATTATCTAACCCATTTTACTCATTTCTTATTAGTCCCCTATGTTCTTCCCTGGCTCCAGCTGAACTGAGCTACTTGCTTTTAATAACATTTTGCATGCTATCGAGCTCATTCCTTTACATATGTTGCTTCTTTGCTTGGAATGTCCTTTGTTGGAAATTCTTTTTCTACTGTGCACGAAGGCATCTCATTGTCTAGGTATGATCTTACCCGAAGGATACTGTACACATGGCAAAAGGACCATGCCTCATGGTTGTTTTGATCCTTCAATAATGAGGTAACAGGAATAGACATTCAATGGATTGGTGAGTGAGAGGTCATTCATTGAATAATATAAAGCAATCTTGACTCAAGAACTAAATTTATAGTATATTATACATGTGATTTCAGGCTTTTATAACTGCTCCTATAAATTTCATATTTTAAAATAGTAATGAAAAAAATAATTTCAGAACGTAAGAAAAGAACATTACTTAGATACACTACTTAAAATAGTAAAACTCTGGGAAATGAGCAAATGCAGAATCTAAGTCATATGTAATAAAGTGCCATTGGCTCTTAAATGAATAAAATGTCTTAGGAAGTATGGTATCGTTGCTTTATGAACACATTTAGGGCTAATTTATGTCCATTCCAAACATTATCTCAAAAAAGTGGGACCTATGTCCTGTAATTATGGCTTTAATGCATTTTAAGTAAGACATACATTTTTAAGAAATGTCTTCAAGAACATCTCAGCAAATTTCTAGGCCTTTATGTTCAATCATTGGCTGAAGTTAAAGGAAGTCTATAATCATGCCACCAATATTGCTATTAGTGAGTCAAATTGACTTCATTCATTCATTCATTCATTCAACTATGTATAGAGAACCACAATGAGTCAGGCATATTTCTAGGAGTCTAGGTGCTTGGCCTTCAGCAGTACCCACAACAGACTAAGTCTCTCATTTCCTGGCACTTACCTTCTGGGGAGAAGCATATAATAAAAATTAATATAATCAGGTTATAATAAGTACTCTGGAGCAAATATAAGAGTTAAGGAGACAGAGTAGAGGGGAGGAGAATGCTACTTCTGAGAGTAGTCAGTGAAGACATTTTTTGGAGGAGAAACATCTAAGCAGAAACTTATGTGAAAGCAAGAGGGAGTCAGTCCTACCTCCATGGGGAAGTAGAGATGAATAGGCAGAGGGAATGGTGAGTGCAAAGATCCTGGAAAAATGTGGTACTGAATTCTTTCTAAGAAGAAGGAATGTTATCTCATATTTAAGATTGTTTGAAAAATCAGATCACCTATATTGGAACCTGGGCTTCTTATGTATCATTAACTGCAATCTAAGTGTTATTTCAAAATTCCTTCTTTTCCTGGAATTATGAAAAAAATAATTTCAGAACGTAAGAAAAGAACATTACTTAGATACACTACTTAAAATAGAGTGTGTTAAGAAAGAAAAAAAAAAGAAGAAAAAGAACACTTATCTAGACCAACTGTCACCGAAATACCCTAACCTAATGATTTCCTACTGGTGGATATTTTTCGTAGTTGTTTTGATGATTACACATTGCCATCCATTAATTTAACGGCCCTGTCCCCCAACTCACTTATTTAAACACTCACACAGAGAAGCTTAGCTTGTAGGAAGTGGATAGGTGAAACAATGTGGTCTAGTGAGTCACACCCGTCATAAAAGCCAGCGCCTCCGATTAGCTGTGATGAATTTTTAACAATCGCCCATCCAGCAGCAGAAGATGTGGGCGCAGCCAGAGGGAAGAGGCCAGAGGCAGTGGCCTTGCCTTTATACTACTCCTACCAAAGGGACTAAAACAGGCGCTACAATTCGGAGCTGCTTCTGCCTCTAGCTGGTGGAAACCGAGAAGGTGGTGGTGGAGGGAGTTTGGTGGAAAGGCTCAGTTGAAGGCTGCTGCCTCCAACTCCACTTAGCCTCCCAAGACGAGGACGCCTGGAAAGAGCACAAAGACGCCGAGAACCGAGAAACCCATCGCGGCGCGGCGGCGGTGCGGGCTCACTCCCGCGCCCCTCGGAGCGGCTCGGTGTGAACGTCACAAGTGACGCCCCGGGGCCTTCACCCCTCCGGCCGCCCCGGGCGCTGCGGGCGCTGTGGGCGGAGGGTGCAGGATCGCTGTGGGAGGGGGAGAGGGAGGAGGGCGAAACTTGTCAAAGCAGAGACCACCACCAGCATCAAGCACCCCGGACCCGCGTCCCTGCAACCTATGCCGCCCACCCCCACTGCGATCGCAGCTCCTGCCCGGGGCGGGGTGGGTTGGATAGTGGGGAGGAGGGTGCTGTGCCCTAAACCCGGCCAGGAGGGGCGGCGGGGGAGGAAACCGTGGCTCTGACGGGGTCTGAAGTGTGGGGTCTAGCTGGATTCAGACTCCTGCACCCGGCAGCGCCGCGGAGGGGGGCGGGGGAGAGGAGGTTGTGCTGTGTGTGTGCGCGCGTGTGTGCGCGTGTGTGCGCGTGTCTACAGGTAGCAGCAGCGGCGGTGGCGGCGGGGACCGGAGCCGGGGACGCGTCTGCAGCCACCTCCCTCCCCGCCTGCTATGTTCCGAGGCGATTGCTCACTTGGCTGACGGATCTGTACCCTCGGGAAGGGCGATCATCTCATCCTCTCCGTATCCACGCGTTTCAGCCTTCTTCCAGTTCCAAGTGTGTGTGTGCGCCTGTGTGTGTTTTGGGGTATTTTATTTTTAATTTTTATTTCCCCCTTCTCCCTCTCCATCTCGGGGATTCTGCACATGGAAGCAGGTGGCTCCTGAAAAGAAATCTTTGGATACATTGGGTTTGCCAAGTTTTTTGTTTTTTTTTTCCCTCTCTCTCTTTCTGCCCGTCCCCTCCGTCTTTCAGAGGCATCTGTGGTGCTTTTTTGCTTTTTTGGATTTCTGTGCAGAAAACGTCTCTATGTTTATATACCGACCGCATCCCATCTAAATACATAGATACGCGTGCCCGGGCACTTGGTTTTTCTCGTCTCTCTCTTCCCGACAAAGCGGAATGCGTTGGCGCCGATGGATAACGCGAGCAGCCTGGACATTCTGTTGAGCCCATTTTCTCCAAAAAGGAGGGAGCGTGAAGGATGGTTTAACGTTCGGCCATCGCTCGGCTGCACACTGAGCATCTCCAAGTATTTATGGTTGCAGATCAGGTGCAAACGGGACTTAGCGATAAAGGTAAGGAGCTTCCCTGCTGTCTGGCGCCTAGCTCCGGCGTTTGTCTTCATTCCGGAATCGCTAGAACTTCCGACTCCCTGCCTCTCCCTCTCCCTCTCCCGCCTCTCCCTCTCCCTCTCCCACCTTCCACCGCCCCTGCCCAACTCGGTCTCCGGCGTTCGCTGAACCCTTTTCCAGTTCCAGTGGGAGGCAGGGGGGTGGGGGTGCTGGAGCTTCATCGTCTGGTGGAGTTTAAATACTTCTCTCTCCCCCCCCTCCCCCACCCCCAAGCCCAGGAGCTGAGTTTCCCAGTCCCCTTTTAGCTGTTTTAGGAAACCCATTTGTCTTTTTAAAAAAAAAATGCTACCTAAATAGCTGTTTTAAACATCTCTTGGTGCCCACCCCTCAGCTCTATCCTCTGACAAAAATAAAAATCATTAAAAAAAGAAAAACTTGAATGAACTGGGTGGTTTCTTTAGCACTGGGGTTCATGGAACTCCCCCAAACGCTTATTTTCCTTTTCCTGTAACACCAAAGCGGTACCCCGGGAGGAGTCCACCGCGGAGGACACTCAGCGTCGGTGTCTGCAGGAAGCCGATCCCCTTCCCTCGGAGGAGGGTCATTTGCCCGAGTTCAGCGCCATGGAGTGAGCCTGGCGCAGGGACCGCTGCTGCCACTTCGTTTCTTGTTAAAACCTCCTCCCTTTACGGTGTGCACGGCGTGGCCAGCTCCCGTGTCCCTCCCCAGTCCAGGGGACGCGTTTTCAGGCTCGACCTTTCGGGGAGAGGGGGGGGGGGGGACTTGCCTTATGTTTCTCTTCTGTCTCTCCACCCTCCTTCCTCCTCCTCCGATCACCACCTCTAGCCCTCGGCAGTTTGCAAATTGTCCGTTTTGCCCACCACCCCTCCTGGTGGGTGCTATCCGCTCGTCCCCGCTCCTGCCCTCTCTTGTCCTCTCTCTCTCTCTTCTCTCTCTCTCTCTCTCTCTCTCTCTCTCTCTCTCTCTCTCTCTCTCGGGCGCTTTCCGAGTAGATGCATCTTCTCTTCTTGGTCTTGGGCTTCCCCTCCCCACCGCGTCCCCACGCCCGCGCCCCTGCACCCCCACCTGCCCCCGACTCTCCGCGCCCCTCCTCCCGCCTCCCCGCGGCGCCCTGACCCTTCAGGCTCGCGCGCATCGGTCTCCGGGCGCTCGGGGAGCATCTGTCCCGGGGCCGATGAGGTCCGGGCGGCCGGCGCCTGGCCGGCAGAGCTGGGGAGCGGAGGGATCGCGGGGAAGGCGTGCGGGAGTCGTGGCCCGGAGGCCGGGAGAGCCCGTCTGAGCCGGGGGAGACCCGAGAGCTGGGAGCAAGGGAGCGAGCGGGTGGGAGGCGCGCGCGGATGAGTGCCTTCGCCTCCAGCGCCTTCCAGCGGCGCCCCAGCCCCTGCAGCCGGTCACCCTAGAGCTGTGTCCGGGGACCGCCGAGACCGCGAGCCCAGCTTCGGCAGAGAGAGGTACCAAAGAAACCTGGAGAGGAGAGAGCGGGAGGGTTTCCCGGGAGATGCGGAGGCTGAGCCGATGGAGGAACAATGCCGCCTCCAGGAGAAAAACCCTCGCCCCCAGCCCGGGCGGAGCGCGGGCGGGCCGCCTCCAGCCGCCTGCTCTCTCCCGCGGCCCACGGGGTGGTTCCTGGGGGTGGCTCTGATTCCCAGTTTGGATGGGATAAGAAAGTTGTTCTTCCCCACATTTGCTGCCTAGTGGTTTTCAGATCTGCACGGGTTCGAGCCCAGATGTCACTCCCTTAAGATCCCCCTCTGTGAGCAGCGACTAGATGACGCCTTATTGGGCAATAAACCCCTTGGGGGAGAGAAGGTAGTCTGAACATTTAAAACGCTTTCCACTGGCTTCTGACTGTGCAGCCAGGTGCTTTGTGAGCAGACAGGAAAAACCGCCTGCAGGGAATTTAAAATTGGGAATAATCTATTCCAGGGGAGGTTGTTAGTGCCTTAGATGAGGGAAGTTGTGTGTCTAAAATTTGATTCATTTGTGATTATTCTAAGTCACGAACAGTTGGCCTTCACAAAGGTATTTATACTATTCTTTTTTTTTTTTTCATTTCCAGGGCCACATAGGACTTAAGGACTGTAAATTTAGAAAGCTAGCTAACCTGGTGTCTAGTCTCTGCATTTTTTACTTAATATACTAATTTTTGTTCTTTCTATACTGACACTTACAGTAGTCTATTTTTCTCTATATAAGTTCTCATACTGTACATAAAATATACTGGGTCATAATATATTTCTCAAAAACCTATTGTGCTTGATTACAAATAGGATCACATATAGAGATATATCACTAGGGAAAGGCAGGGAGGGGTACATGTGTTTGAGTGTAAAAACCTATAGAATGTCTTGGCATTTCAATCAGCCATGACAACTAGCAGAACACTAGCTTTCTGAAATGAGCTCAGCAGCAAGGGCCAAGCACGGATTTTAAATATTAAATATTAAGTACGAAAACATTGTTTACTGTGCCCTTGGCAGAGAATGAATCTAAGTCTATCCGCACTGCTGAGTGATTGAGTGATTCACAGAGAAAGTGGAAGTTAATCATTACGCAGGCCCTCTGATTACATGGTTTGATTAAAAGAAGTAACTGTTTTCTGTAAGCCTGCTATTCTACAGTTAGCCTTTCCAATCCTCTTAACACAAGCAGAAATTGAGGGAGTCAGTCTTGCAACAGCAGACTGACTACACACTCCAGTTCCTGCAGTGAGGGGCAGAGAGAGTCCTCTTTAGCTCCTCCTCCTTTTCTCAGCCTCCCTCCTTCCACCCCCAAGGTACTCTCTGTCAGTCTTACCTTTATTTCCTTGGCAGTGGCAGTGTTTTAGTTTGTGAACATTTTCCTTTAATACTTAGATGTAAAGTATTTTCAAATATAAATGTCTGGGTCGATTTGAAGTTGAAGATGGAATATAAACTCCCAGAAGGCAGGCTGAGAACTTCATGAGCTGCAGGTGGAGTGTTAGAGGCTTGATGACTTTGAATGCCCTGGTGACTTCCCTTTCTCAAGTCTCTTCCCACCTGGAACTTCTCATATGATACTCCCCTTCTATTACTTCCACATTATTATTATTCCCTTAAATTAGTTCTTTAGGGTTGTTTTTTTTTTTTAAACAGGATAATTAACTATAACTAGAGAATACATATATAAATCTTAGCTCTGAGATGAAAAAGAACATTTTTTAAGCAAAGCTTCCTTTCAGAATTCTGTTTAAAATTTTTATACAAAGGGATTATTTTATGAATTACCTAACAAACACTAATTTGTAGTTTTTGTAAGCAAAGCATAATTGGAATTGACAGTGAGATCTGAAACCACAACAATTCAACAATACGCTTTTGTACATGTGAAGATTGTTTATTTTCATCTTATTATATTGTAAATGGGAAGATTCCTATTTGAATTCCTGTGATTCCTAAGTTATATTTCAGTTATTTTGTAAAAGGAGTCCAGTTCAGCAAACTTATTTTTTGTTTTCTTAAAACATGGATCTGGCCTTGCAGATCTCTTATTAATGATGGCCAGGGGTTCCTTATATCTGGGATGCTAAAGTCCAGAATACTGATGGCATTCAACTACTTTCAGTACTTACTCCCCAATTTTACTTTTTAGATTTAAACGCATTGCACTTGGAACTCCTCCATAGTATACTCATTATTTCATTCACAAGACTCTTATTTACTACTTTCCTGAATAGTACATGCTTTGCTTATGCTAACATTTCTTTATGAATTATTTCCCACTGCCCCTTCCAGTCCCCCCTAAAAACACTCAGCAACTGTAGGACTAGAGTACATTTTGTTTTCTTAGAATAGTCTTTCTCCATCACCCCGCTTCCTTCCTGTATGCTTACTCTGAGCTTTCAAAAGACATGATTCATACCAGGAGTAGCCTACTTTTCATACTTCTTGATGGTTGGCACCCTCCCTGGATAGCAAGTTCCCAGAGGCCAAAAACCATACCTGATTTATCATTTCATTCAGAATGCTTAGCCCCATGTCTGAACATAAAGTAGGCCACAAATGAATATTAAATGCATTATTTAAAAATGCATTTGGTTATGAGGCAATAGAACATGACTAACAGTGGATTAAGCACATAAGGGTTTACCTTACATCATAAAAACTCAGGAGACAGTTGCTTAATCATTTAGGAATCAGCTTGTTTTTATCATTTCAGAACTTCTCTTCTCATGGTCATGAAATTGCTGTTGTGCCTTTAGCATCATGTCTGCTTTCTAGGTCCCCCAAGGATAACAAAGACTACTCTGGGACAAGATTGCCCAATCTTGGCACTATTGTCATTTGGGGCCAGATAAGGTTGTTCCATGGGGGAGTATCCTATACGTTGTAGGATGTTTAATAACACCTGTGGTCTCGACTGACTAGATACCAGTAGCATGTCCCATTCATTCCTCTGCTTACGACAACAGGGAATATTCTAGACATTGCCAAATGTCTTTTAAAGGTAAATCATCCTGAGTTGACAAAATCTACTCTTTCTTCAAAGGAAGGCAATTCCCTGTTTCCTTCTCTCTCTCTCTCTCTCTCTCTCTCTCTCTCTCTCTCTCTCTCTCTCTCTCTCTCTCTCTCTCTCTCTCTCTTTCTCTCTCTCTCTTTTTTGCATTGGAGTGATGGTGGGATCTCTTTCTTTGTTATTGTTGTTTGTTTAACAAATGGAAAAGAACTCTATGAAATTGTTTAAAAAAATTAAAAAAGGACAGGAAAGGGACAAACAAGCTTTTTCTTTCTTTGAGCATTTGGTCCTTTTTTTGTGATGTGGACATTCTCCCCATAGACTTCCATTCTCATATTCTTTCCAGAGCTGTGTCAGAGGGCCACCTCCAACTACAAGAGAAATTGGGAAATATAGTTTTAGTGTGGTATACCACTACCTTGGAGAAAATCAGAATCTGAAAAAAGAATGAGAAATGAATTTGTATTTGAAAACTAGAAGTGTTTGCCACTATTATAGGATAAATTATTATGTAAACTTCACTAAATATTTTTAGAAAGAGAAAAAATAAAGAGAGTAGATATACTTTTCACATACTAAATATTTATAAGACAACTAGGATAATACTGATATTTTTCCCCCTGATGATATTTTACTTGGAAAATAACTGTGCAGAATGGCGGCATTTTGCTCTCTATATATGTTAGATGCCACCTCATTTCCTATAGTCCAGTGAATAAAGCAGTAGTTTGCTATTTATGCCTATGAATTAAATAGTGGCCAATCACGAGAAATGTTGTCAAAGGAGATAAAAAAATGCAGATCTGTTGTTTTTATAGTCCTTTCTAAAGCTTGTATTTAGAAAGATAGCACTCCCTAGTGATGGCATTAGGTTAAATAATGGTTTCTTGTACAGATGTGTTATCATGGGCTATAGTAATTTTAAATTGGGTTGCTCAATTATTTATCTAAGTGTGGTAAAAAAAAAAAAGAATTCTACTTTACAAAGATTCGCATGACTGTGATGGTAAATGATCTTGTCTGGTTGAGTACAAAGTTGTTTTTTAATTTCTTACCCTTGTCTTTCATTCTTTATGAATTTGTTGAATGCCAATTGTGCTCATTTATGAGTAGAATATAGAAATACAAGATATGCTATCTATTAGGAAACTTTGGCTGAAACCAGTTTGGCTCAGTGGATAGAGGTCAGCCTCCGGTCAAGGCCATGTACCTTAGGTGTGGGAACATCCCCAATAGAGGGTTGCAGGAGGTAGCTGGTCAGTGTTTTTAACTCTCTATCTCTCTCCCTTCTTCTCTGTAAAAAAAAAAAATCAATAAAATATATTTTAAAAAAAGAAAGAAACTTTGGCTTGCAGGTAACAGAATGCCCAATTACAGTCCTATACAGCAAACACTTCTGTTATCTTGCAGAACAAGGATTCTGGAGGTATGCTGGTCCAGGGTTAGCTACCTCAGCAATTCCAGGATGCAGGGCTCTGAGACAATCTTACTGGAATTCTGTGGGCTCTCCATCTTGGGAAGAAGGTAATATGTTTACCACAGAGTCAAATGTCACCTCTTCAAATAGTCCCACTCGAAGCAAAAAGATAAGAGGCAGGCTTCTCATGGCAATGAGAGGAAAATGTTCCAAAGCTATCAGCAGATTTCCTTTATTCTTGATTAACGCTATGACCCTTTCCACTTCTAATCACAGGCAAAGAAAAAATGCCTCCCATGACTGGTTTTGACCAATGATGGTTCCTCCCCTGGGCTGGAGGGCAGGTCTGCTTTCTCTGGACACAATGATGTCACACAAACAAAATCAGGACTCTTGCTCACTGGAGAAAGGAGGCAATAGCTGTAATTAGGGTATCTACAATATAAGGTGTGCCATAAATATTATGTCCTCATCAAATTTCCTAGAATATGGAATGCCTATATTATAATTACACTAGAGGGTGGGGTCTCTTGGTGTGGCCTGTGGGGATCAGACCAAAACTGGGAGTCCAAAGTCGCCTGATGCTCCTGCTCATCCAGCCCCCACTATACCTGCCCCCTCCTGTTGGTAGGCTCGCTGCTGCTCCACTGTGATATCCGGGATGCAGTGGCCAGCCTTAAGCCCTGTGTCTGAGCAGTGCTCCAGCTGTGGAAGTGCACTGACCACCAGGGGCAGCTTCTGCATTGAGGGTCTGTCCCCTGGTGCAGTGCACATCATAGTGACCGGTCAAATGGTTGAATGGTTGCTTAGGCTTTTATATATAGAGATGTTTGAGCATGCACACGCATTGAATGGTCTTTGAATCCATGGACCTAAACTGTATACATGTCAGGCTGCATGCTTCTGGTATAGACTGGTTGCTTTCATGATGTCCCATAGATAATTTAAAATATAATATTACCTAGAGAATCATAAAATCTATAAATCATCCTTAGAAAGAATCATTATGGACACAATTATGTTACATTACATGTCTAAATCCAAAGTCCTACAATTTTAACTTATAACTACATCATGGAACAACCATAGGTAAACCAGAATATGTCCTCCTTACTAACTTAGTAGATCATCTGTGTTTGCCATGTGCTCTTACAATAATGATTGAGGAATAACATGAAAAATGACTGAACTGTTTTGCCAATTACTGTCATGAAGAAGTACTTAATCTCCTTTATGCCCAAATTAAGATGGTCACCCTGCTTTTGTCCCTTAGATCTTCCAACTGCTTACTTGGTGGATCTAAGGGACAGATCTAGTTTTTAGCTCACATGGCAGTGACTATCTCTCATAGAAAATTATAAGTCTTTATTTTCAGTACTTTGAAAATATAAATTCACAGAAGCACAGTCAATTTTGTATTCAATTGAAAACCCTCTCCTTTTACCCTGCTTCATTATTTGAATCCATTTTTAACTTAAACTTTGCTTCAAGATTTGATTATATTTAGGATTTTTATCATAAGCAGCTTCAAATTATTTTTGGAAGGAGAAAGAATTCACACATTCATATATATATGCATGTGCAAACAAATGAAGGCTGTCATATATCACTCAGTAAATGTCATTTTCCTGAATGAATATATGTTCAGAAATTAGACAATATTGTGTGCAATAAACTGCTGAATTATGTTCTCATCAGCATGTACAATGGTATTTCAGGGGGAAAAGGTACCAATGGTCCTTGAATCATTTTGATGGAGATCCATATTGTAATTTGCAGGCAGATGGAATCTAAGGGAAAGAAGGTGTAGAAAAAGTTTAAATAAGATCGTATAATAATAAGAATTCAATTTACATATTTTGCACTATGATCAGAGAGCAATATTTTTAAAAATATATTTTATTGATTTTGTACAGAGAGGAAGAGAGAAGGATAGAGAGTTAGAAACATCGATGAGAGAGAGTCGTCGATCAGCTGCCTCTTGCACACCCCCTACTGGGGATATGCTCACAACCAAGGTACATGCCCTTGACCAGAATCGAACCCGGGACCTTTCAGTCCCCAAGCAGCCGCTCTATCCATTGAGCCAAACCGGTTTCAGCCAATTGTTTTTTTTTTTAACCTTTTTCCTCTCTAGCATTTCAGTAACTTCATTTTTATGCTTTAATTATTATTTTTAATTTATTGATTTTAGAGAATAAGTAAAGGAGAGAGAGAGAGAGAGAGAGAGAGAGAGAGAGAGAGAGAGAGAGAGAGAGAGAGAAAGAGAGAGAGAAAGGGAAACATCAATTTGTTGTTTCACTTATTTATTCATTCATTGGTTGATTCTTATATGTGCCCTGACCTGGGATCAAATTGACAACCTTGACTTATCTGGATGATGCTATAACAAGTCAAGCTACCTGGTACCTGGCCTGGACTGTAACCTCATTTCTACTCAACAACTTTCTACCCAGTATAAAGGGGCAAATAAGCTTTAACAACGAAGCATATTGTGACCCAGGACTAGAAAGAATGAATTTGATATCTTATTTTCTCAATGCAAAATTTTTGTCTCAAAACAAATGCTTACTATCAGCATTTTATTTTTTTTTAAATTTTATCTTATTGTTGAAAGTATTGGTGATGTCCCCTTTTCCCCCTCCCATTGATGCCCTCCTCTCCACTCCTTCCCCTCTCCTCCTCCCCCTTCCCCCTCAGCCCAGACCTTCACCACAGTGATGTCTGTATCCATGGGTTATACATATATGAATGTACATTTTTTGGTTAATCTTTTCCTGACCCACCCCATCTCCATCCTTCCCTCTGAGATTCATCATTTTGTTGAATACTTCCATGGCTCTGGATCTATTTTGCTTATCAGTTTCATTTGTTTATTTGATTCCGCATATGAGTGAGATCATGTGATACTTGTCTTTCTCTGACTTATTTCACTTAGCACGATACTCTCCAGGTCAAAGGGTAAGAGACTCTTCTTTTTTACTGCTGTATAGTATTCCACAGTGTAATAGTACCACTCATCTACTGATGGGCACTTGGGCTGTTTCCAGATTTTAGCTATTGTAAATAGTGCTGCTATGAGCAAATGGGTGCATATTTTCTTTCTTTCTGATTGGTGCTTCTTAGAATATACTTCTAAAAGTGAGATCACTGTATCAAATGGCAGCACCATATTTAATATTTTAAGAAAACTCTACACTGTTTTCCAGAGAATGCCTTTTCAGAGTATCTCATCTTCCCATCTACTATCCTGTTCCCCTTTTTCAGGCTCCACGCCTGAAGCTGTATGCATCTCAGAAACCACTTTGACCTGAACTCCTTACCTCCAGTGTGTGTGTGTGTGTGTGTGTGCGCGCGCACGACTGATTTCTGAATCAAACTTAAAATCTTAAAATTATAATTAGTAACTCTATCTGTGTGTACGGTCAGAAACAGATGCCTCCCCTTTTTGTTTTAATGGGTGTATTTGAAAGTGGAAATGGGGAAGGTGGGTTTGAAATAGATTCACAGTTTAGGGGGCAGTCTTGTATGAAGTGAAGAACACCAGGGGAGAAGGTTTACTAAGCACTTTTCAGAATTTCTTTCTTCTGGCCCTATCCAGTAGCTTGTATTCAGCAATGCACTGTGAAATGATTAAGGTTCGCAGCATTCACACTAGGAGTTGCAAGTTCCCAAAGCCCCTCTCAGGGAATAGAATATTTAATTATATATTCAATATATCATATTTACCCCCAAACTAAGGGACCACTGGATTACAGGATGCATCATTATTTTATAAATACTTTAGAAAGAAGACACACCCCAACTAAATCATTTAGAATTTGCATTTTTTCATATAATAAAAAACTGCTTAGACTTAAGCAGATGTAGATTTTATAAAATATCAATATTTTATAGGTATAAAAAATATAATAGCAACAAGTACATTACTTTAAGAATTCTAAAAACTGTGCTCACCTCACCACATAAATATTGTATTTGCTCTATAAGCAATGCAGAAAGTTCAACAGAACTGTTAGGATTAAGGCCCCTTCTCCTGGATGAGAAAGAGCACTGAAGAAATCAAAGGCCAACAAAGGATGCAAAAGTGAGAAGAGGCAAGGAGAGAATGCATTTTTCCATCTCACACAAGGAATTAAGTATCATTATATATCAGCGTTCTGCTTAAAAAGAGGATCTTCAGCAAGAGACAATTGGCAGATAGAAATGAAGGTTTTGTTGTGTTTTGTTTTAACATTACCCAACCACATACTACTGATTTAAAAAAAAATATGAATAAAAGGAAGAGGGGTCTGGGGTTGGATCAGTCAGAGGCTAGTATTTGTGGATATAGCTTGACAGTTCTTACTGTGCCGTTCCACAGACAACAGTGTTTCTTCCCTGTATTGTATTTGAAAATTGCCACTGCTCTTAAGTGGCCAGAAAGCTGGGTACTTACTTTCTGATGAATAACAAGCTCTCCAGAGGTATGCCACTCGCCTTTCCCTTATTGTAGCTGCAGTCGCCACAAAGAAAACACTGTGTTTCCTCTCACCTACCTATTTTCCCAAAAAGCAAGGTGATTTATAGAGCATGAAAAATACCTTTCCTAGTTCGACTATATATTCTTGAAGCTCTCTTTTAATACAACTAAAGTGTAGAAATGCACATATAATATTGCTGCAAGTAAGTAGAGTTTCACTGAATGATTGATTAAATTATTTTAATCCTATACTTAGGTCACTTTCTCCATAAATAGAAAACTATTCAAGATATTAGAATTTAAAATAGAAAAGATAATTTAATGGCTTAGAGTCTTAGACCATTAATTAGGTTGTTGAGGTTATATTCACATTGCAATCACATTTTTTTTTTATGAATGACTAAACATGGAAATCACAATTTTTGATTCCAGATGATCTGTAAAACATGTTGCAAAAAGAAATAATTCACTTAAATTTCCCCCCAAAAAATATCCAATGGCGTTTCAAGCTGGGAAGTTGAAAGGGTCATAAATGGCTTTTTAGGCAACAATAGGTCAACCTTCTCAGTTTGCAGGGGACAGAACTGAGGCTGAGATAAAACATCACTTGCTTGGTATACAATGATAAGACTTGGACCAGACTATCCTGATCTTCCTGTAACGCCTTCATGTAATGCCTTAATTTTACATTCAGGGCAGTAATACATATATCAGCACCCTATGTGATGTATATCTGTGACTATAGAATTATTAGTTTAGAAGTGCAGGCAAGAATTGCCAGGATTCATAGAGAATGAAGTTTTATTTTTGGCAGATTTAGTGAAAAAAGTGTCTCTTTTAAAAAAAAAATTAAATTCTTTATTGTTGAAAGTATTACATATGCCTACCCCCTCCATTGGCCTCTCCCTGGCCACCCCCCCCCCCAGCACAGGCCCTCACACTCCTACTGTCCACTAGTTATATTTATATGCATGCATATAAGTCTTTTGATTGATCTCTTACTGCCCCCCACCACCCTCCCTTGAAGAAGACTGGGTTATGTCTAAATGGAGAAGTGAAAGCAAAGCATTGCTTGAACTAAATAAAATTTAAGACTAGGACATGTAGCAGAGGCAATTGGTCATTCTAGACTTTTTTGAAAGTAAAAATAAATAAAAAAAACCCCTCACATTGAGAAATACTACTATAGAAAAAAATGGTGTTTATTAAAACATAGATATCTTTCTGGGCTGAATAGTTTGGCTTACGACCTCTGCAGATCATAAATATTAATTGTATATTCACTCTGAGATAAACAAGTCCTTGGAAAAACTGGTTTATATCACTCATATCAGAAAAAACTCATTTCTAACAGAAAACAAATTAATTTATTCCGAATGAAAAATAGAACTTTCTGAGCATATGTCTATTAATGTCACTGGCTGGTACCAAATCAATTTGAGATTGCTCGGTTGTTTGTCATCCAATGAGGAGATTCTCCTTATCATAGCCTGGGCAAATACTGCTTTCTAACATGGGTGCCTTCTCCCCAGGAAGTACCAGAAACACTGCCGCTCCAAACATATCTTCTTGCCCATCCTCCCTTTCACAGGACATTTGTGATCACAATGTCTCGTTTGCTTAAGGGAGACAGGCCCTGGTTGGTGCTAATCTGTCTTTTAACATCCAGCGACCATCCTCATCACTTAAGAAACAACAACCGTGTAACATTTTTCTAAGGCCTAAGAGGTGCAGTTTCAAGTGAGATATATCCCTCTGTTTCTACTAAATTGCACATGAAATCAATATGTCCCTCCTGACTCTCCATGAATCCACTCTCTGTAAAAAACAGCAGCTCATTTGGGGAGTCAGTGGCTAGAATAACCAGCAACCTGGGAATAAGGAAGGAATCTGAGCATGTTTTCTATGGAACTCCATAAACATGGTCATAATTTCTCACGAATCGGATCATGATGGCTCAGCCAGTCAGAAATACACTGGGAATAGTCCTGGTATTCAGTTTATTGTAGAATGCCGTTACCTCACCAAAGAAGCATGAGACTTCACAGAACCAGCTCTCTGTTTGGGACCTTCTATCTACCACGCGACCCTGAAAGTAAAGGAGAGTGAGGTGATGATGGTGCTTTAGGACAGAAAGAAGGCACAGTCCCTGGAGTGGAATAATCTATCGGGAAGATACAGAGAGCATAAAGAGTATCTTTAAGTTTGCAATATCCCTTAAATTTCTTACTATACTTAAACTTGCACAGCCATAATGTGTGTGTGTGTGTGTGTGTGTGTGTGTGTGTGTGTGTGTGTCTACTCTATCCATCTATCTGTGTGATTTAATTGAAAGTTGTGGGTAAAAGGCACATATGAGAAAACATGGGAAGAAACAACTACTTTTCTTTGGAAGGTTATTCATATTTTATAGACTGTTTAGATGAGAAACGGGAAAGACGCTAGGAAATGTGTTCTTGGTTACCAGGAAAATCAGTCCAGCATAAGTTTTTCTTACTCTCATGAATATGATTTATTTCCCTTCATAACCATGCCTCCTGATCCCTGCAGTCTCTTCCATGGCTCCCTTTCTGTATTAAAAATGTCTGTGGGATTATTGCAAAAGCCTCCTAACTTTGAGTGTCAGGAGCCAACACTCCAGTTACCCATACATTTGTATGAATTTTGCCTCATTCCATGTGATACTCGGCTAAAATGAATGAAAGGCCAGTAAGATCAGTTTAAACCAGGTCTATTACCAGTGAAAGGAAGCTTTGTTTCCCTCCAGAAGGATGCTTTAGGGCGGGCCCTACAGGCAGGCCAAGAGCCAACCCCTGGGCGATTAGAGGATTGAGAAACTGGAATGTGGGAAAGGGGCTAACAAAAATTGACAAGACCCAGCAAACAAACTTCTTCTGCCTCATTCTTTAGCCCAAACTTTGATCCTGTTGCTATGTTAGTATTAAAATGTGTGATTCTGTGTAGTCCTCATCCTTTCTTTGATTTAGCTTATGTATATGTCTAATAGGGTTGATAATGTCAACCTCATAGGGCTGTTGTGGGATTAAATTAATGTATTGTAGCACATTGGCCTGGCACACAAAGAATGCCCAAAAGTGTTCTTATTGCTATGCTAACCCTTCACATGGATACACAAACACACTCTGCTCACTCAATCTCAGCCATTTATCACACCCCCTTTAGGTACTAGGTCAAAGATGGCGCTAGATACAGTGGAGAAGAAAGGGATAAATGCAACCATGTCTGAGATTCTGGGAATTCTTTGGAGCCTTTGAAATGAGAGTATTCTGCATCCCAGTTCTGGGTAATGCAAGAAAGATAGGGGTAGCTGAAACCAGTTTGGCTCCATGGATACAGCGTCTGGCCTGTGGACTGAAAGGTCCCGGGTTCGATTCCGGTCAAGGGCATGTACCTTGGTTGCAGGCACATCCCCAGTAGGGGGTGTACAAGAGGCAGCTGATCGATGATTCTCTCTCATCGATGTCTCTAACTCTTTATCCCTCTCTCTTCCTCTCTGTAAAAAATCAATAAAAAATATATTAAAAAAAAAGAAAGATAGGGGTAGTTTACTCACACATGAAGGAAGTATAAAGCATTTAGAAATGGTGAAATTGACAGCTTTAAGAAATTGAAGGGCTCTGTCAGCATTAGGATGTGAAAACATCTGAGTCATGGGCTTGCTGGGGAGGGAGTGTTTAATAGATGCCTTTGTAAAATCTCCAAACTACGCTGTATCGTTTTCTATACATGCTTAAATCTCTTAATTACAAAAACAGCTTTAATTATACCTAAAGTATGTGCCTCTTCAATCATGTTTTAATCACACTTGAAAAAAATTAAATTTATTCCAAAGTTATTTTCTGCATTTCAATTCTGGCATATTTCGAACCAAAAAAAAAAAAAATTGCATTAAGTTAATGTTTATGCTTGCACATAATCCCACACTTTCAAGGCAACACTTAAAATATTCAGAAGAGCTTCACAAGAGGGAGTAGTTTAATTCTGTTGTTGACTCAGAGCCATTGTTCTTCACAGTTACAGCTCCACTGGCATCGGCTACATATGGTCACTTGTTTTCTCAGTGTACAGAGTGATAATGCATTAACATTCTGGCTGCTGGTGGAGGCGATGCTGTGCTTTAGAGAAATGTACCAGGGAGGACATGCTGCCTCTTGGGCGGGAAGGAGGACAACATCAACACGGGAGGACCTGGAGACTGCCTTAGACTAATCACTGGAGTGACCTTCCCAGAAGCCTACGTTTCAAACTTTGGCTGTTGGTGGGTGGAACCGATATTGAAAAGAGTGGTCATCAGCGTCAATTATGAATCACTGCCATGCAGATTTTGTCAAAGTGGAGTCCTGGGTTGCTGACTGATGGCCATGTGGAGGTCCATTAGAAGTACTTAAATAGTTTTGGGGGGCATCAGTCTTTTCAGCAACAAGAATGTGAGACTCTGACCAAGGTTCGGCGAGCATGACCTTTCTGTTACCTTCTGCAGTTCCTTCCCACTGGTGTATATGAAACAAAGGGAAAAAAGCCAAGGAAGAACTCACGTCTGTTCTCATATCACAACAGATGTTACCCTCATGTATTTTTATTCCAAGTGGAATTCTATCCCAGGAGACACTTCTAGTAATACAGGCCCTGAGGGCTTCTACTTACCTTTCCAAGACAATCTGGTTCACATCTATGTTTGTGAATAAAAAAAACTAATACTAGTGGCAGCACCAGAGGGAGCCACTTACACAGTTTTGTCTCCAGCATCAGCAGAGTCGACAATAAGGTCTGAAATGCAGAACTATTAAGATTTTATTGTATGTTCTTAAAAAAAAAAAAAGGTGGAAAAGTTGATACGGAAAATCTGCTAGCAGCAGTTCCATATTATGGAACTAATAACAACCATTTCATCTCTCCTACTTGAAATATTTGTGAATGGCAGTTGCCTGCCTGAAATCCAAAAAGTAAATCATATTTCAAAATGTAAAATTCTATTTGGAGCAAGGGGTATTCCCTCTGATCCTGCTATTGTCCCTTTTTAGAATACTATTGGCAAGTTTTGATGTTTGAAACTTGTGCCAGTGTACTGTTTTTTGTAATGTAAGTGATGCTACAAGAAATAATAAAACTATTTAGATGATCATGCTGGTGCTCTCTCTCCTCTCTCTCTCTCTCTCTCTCTCTCTCTCTCTCTCTCTCTCTCTCTCTCTCTCTCTCTCTCTTTGTCTCTCTATTATACACACACATATGCATACACGTCTTTTCTTTGCACTCGTGATTTTGTTGTAAAACAGTAGAACTAAGGTTGCTATAAGGACATCAGGTAAGCTAGTCTTTGAGTTCCATGGTGGGAAGAGATAATCAGTACACCACAGGAGAAATAGAAGTCGCATATCTTTATTAGCACAGTGACCTTTTCAATGAAGAAACAGCCAAAGGCCTATGGTTTTTAGGATACTCTCAGTACCACACTGACAAAAATATTTCAAGAAAATGTATTGATTCTATCTGACTGGTGTTGGAGGGGAAGTTTCACTGGCCTAGATTTAGTGAACATGAGTAGGTTTTCTGTTGTTTTATCTTCACACATTCTTACATAAATCATAAGGACATTGGAAAGGCAGAATAGCTATAGATCCTCTTGAAAAAAAAAGAGAGAAAGAAAAAAAAAGGACCTCATTCTTCCTTTTTAGAAATCCTCATGTGAGAATATGTTTTTATTGATTTTTTTTTTTTTTTTTTTTTTTTTTTTTTTAGAGAGAGAGATTGAGACACCAGTGTGAGAGAGAAGCATCAATTAGTTGCCTCCCGGTGTACTCACTAACCTCAGATCAAACTTGCAATTTACTGATGTACAGGATAACATTCCAACCAACTGGGCCACCCAGGCAGTATAGATTTGACAACATCAGGTAAATCTCATTACACACAATCACAAGAAAGAATGATTCTATAAGATCAAATAATATCCACTGGTTAATAATAGTGGCACTTTGTTGACCTGATTATAATAAATAAAATAAAACAATAAAGTTTGCAGTGTATGATGTTGGTGACAAGTGGTTTCTTAGGTTTCTTTCCATGTAATAATCATTCTCCTCAAGAAAGTACTTTTATATTCATGGTCTGTGCTAAAGGATAAAATGAGAAGGAAGACTAGTTGTACTTGACTTCTTGACAGTATTTATCTTCTTTCTTTATAAATAGTCTTTCATTTTTTTCTTGCATTGCCACTCTAGCCAAGCTGCTTCCTTGACAAACTGCCCATATCTAATCCATGGGGAAATGCAATGGGACTCTCATCAAATGTCTTTCTGTTCATGGGACTTTAGGAAATACAGATTTGACTCTGAGGCAAAGAGCACAAAGTATTTATTTTTTTTGGTTCATATCTATCTATCTATCTATCTATCTATCTATCTATCTATCATCTATTCAATTATCCACCCATGCTACTATTTCATTCGAATTTTTCAAATACCGTATTTTCCGGCGTATAAGACGATCTCTTAATTTTACAGTTAAAACATAGGTTTAGGCCTATATTCGCTGTATAAGACTATCCGCCCCCCCCCCCCCCACTTCCGAGACAACACCAGTTCTTTTTTTAATAGACCGCCTCTCTGACTCTGGCCAATCTGAGCAGGCTTTTTTTTATTTCAAAAGTCGTCTTATACGCCGGAAAACACGGTAGTACTTATTAGTCTAGTAAAAGAGACCACTGCAGAGGAAAAGATCCACAGTAATTTTACCCAACTTCAGGAGTCTGGCAGACATTGATGGATTAGTACTTCCTCAGGAACCCTTAGGCCTCAAGATGTCTAGGGAAGTTCTGGGCTGAGGTGGTGGGTCAAGAGGGAAGCTCTGGATCTAAAGACAGGTGATCTGCCCACCTCATGGGCAAGAAGATAGAATGGAACTTTTTCTTCCTGGGAAGAGGATGAGGGAGAAGCAGCAGTGATGGCAGAGGAGTTGGCATGAGTTTTGCACAGACAGGTTGCATGAGTGGCATCTCCTTGCTTAGACTGAATTGTATTATGGGAGCTGTGTCACTGGCTGAAGAGAAAGAAAAGGAATGCCCAAATATTCATCTGAATATGACAAAGGAGGTATTTATATATAGTAGTACTTGTCAGTTCATTCAGGCTATTACAATATATCTAAAATAGCACATATTTTTTATATGACAAAAATCAACTTAAACAAGATAATTTTTTTCTCATACTTCTAGAGGCTGGAAAGCCCAAGTTCAAGTCAATTTTGGGGTCTGATGAGACCCAACTTCCTGCTTCATAGACAGCTCTCTTTCTTCTCACCATGTAAGGACACAGCAAAATGGGGAGGGAACCTCCGTGGGGTCTCTTTTATAAAGGCACTAATCTCATACATGAGGGCTCCATCCTCATGACCCACTCAACTCCCAAGAGTTCCACTTACAAGTATCATCACACTGAGGATTAGGCTTCAACATATGAATTGTGGAGGTGGGGGGGGGGGGCACAAGTATTCAGTTTATAACAGTATTCTTAGTGGTAGTATACAAAATGCTGGGCAAGGGCAGGGAGCAGGTGAGTTGGATACCCAATTCCCTGTCCAGGAATGATTAAATGACTGCATATTATTTAGGAGAGACATATGGAGGTTCAGTTTGCTACCTCAGATGGAAATCAGGAGCTTTAGATATGAAGTGAGAAGGACACTCTGGTTGTGCAACTGCTCTAAGGTGAGTTCTGTCCTCCCACTTCTGATGTCTCTCTTGTGGTTAGCAGTGAAACCCTTGAAAGGAAAAGGACCAGCACAATGATGCCTTTGGAGGGAGCAAGGAAGGAGGATTTAGGGAGCAACTTCTCACTTTGAAGTCAGGCTTGCTGGAGCCGAACCACAAGAGGATGGAGTGAGTGGCGTGGAGAAGCCTGAGGATGTAGGATCTAAACAAATAACCAACAGGAAACAGGAAGTCTGACATGGGTTTCAGGTGGACTAGACGTGCTTGGAGAGGCAGATATGAGAAGCTCCATCAAAGAAGTCCACCTGAAACCCTAAGCAAATAAATTGAAATAAAAACTCACGATGACACATAGAAGGAAACTGGGTGCTGAAGAAGGAAACTGGTCTCTCTGGTTTTTGGTTCAGTGTTTATTAGGCAAAATCAGAACATTTGGAGTATCTTGAAAACCACATTTCTTTTTCAAGCTAATTGTGATTAAAGGGTGATTTCAAATACTTAGGTTTAACATTCGTCCAATTAATTATAGTAGCTCAATGGTATGGGTTAAATTCTGGATCTTCAAGCAATCTTTAAGCAAAAATCTCCTTTGCCAAGTGCAAAATAGGCAAATTTACAGCTCCCTATTATAGGAGGATTGCTGTTTAAATCTAATGAGATGGCAGGGGGTAGGTGGGGGTGATAATTTAAGGCAATTGACAAGCATTATATATCTTTCTCTGATACTTATTGTTTTTACTTCTCAAGTCATTTAGCAGTATGAAGACAAATCCTGCTTGTTCTAAGGAGAAGTAGGATGGAAAGAGTTTGATGCAGTAGATAGTGCACTGGACTTGAAGTTGGATGATATGCATATAGGTTCTAACTTTGTCATGTATTAATTGATTGGTGGAAGCTACTTAATCTGGTTGACTCTCAACGATTTTACCTATAAAGTACCATAGGAAAGGACATATCTTTGCCTGTTTCATAGAGTAGTTCCAAGGATCAAATGAGCCACAGGCTGAAAAGGGAATTTATATATTATTAAGCTCTACAGAATAGAGGATACTGTTGCGTATACCAGAGCAGAAGCACGATTCTATAGTGGAGTCATTCAGAGCATAGGCCTCATGGTCAGATGGGCCTATATATGAATTCCAGCTCTACATCAGGCTATTTGGCATCACTGTCTCAATTTCTTCATTCATGAAGGAATATAAGAACCACTTTACTTTTGGAGCATTTCAAGGAGTAAAGAAAAATGTATATGAAGTGCTTGGCTCAGAGCCTGATATGAAAGATGTGTAAATGAAATAAATATTCACCATTAGTAGGTGTGATAATTATAGTTGACTCAACTGAGTTTATCTCAGAAACAACAAACCCATGGCATTCACAGAAAGGGATCTCAAAGCCCAAGTATGTAGTTTGTGTTGAAGGACTGAAATCTTTATATTTTACTGCTAACAATGTATAAAAAGTAAGTTAGTTTTTTGTTTTGATTTTTTTTCATTTGGGAAACTTGGTGACTCAAATTTTGGCATTGTATTATTGTAACATCTCTCCTATCTATCTATCTATCTATCTATCTATCTATCTATCATCTATCTATCATCTATTTACCTATCATCTATCTATCATCTATCAGTCATCTATTTCTGTGGATTGCTCTATCTGTCAACAGTCATCTGTTGTGTCACCTTGTCCATACAGTGATTGAACATCATTTTGAATATACAGACCTGTCTGGCAAAAATGAAGAATCCTGAGTGAGAATCCCTATTCTATCGCCTCACCCATGTTCACTACAGAGGTAGTAAAATTCAGTGATTCACTGATAGTTATAAAAGAAAGGGCAGAGGTGTTTCCTTTTTTCTCTTTGTCTCTCTTTTTTTTTTTACTTTTTGCTTTTATCCTCTTTATTGTTCTCTTATTATTATTATTATTATTTTTTTGTTCCTCTATCCTTTGATTGGACCTGTTCACATTTTTCCTAGTCTTTCTCCTTTTTTCTTTATCATTAGCATATCACTGAGTGGCCAGATTATTATGCTCTCTGAATGCATAATAATCTGGCCACTCAGTGTATATATATATATATTTTTTCAAGACCCACTATGACAATTATATATACTATATTTTGGAAGGCAGCTATGCTCACCACTATACCACCAATGCGGACTATATACTATATTTTGAATACTTACAATCTTTTACCGATTAGTCAATTTTTCTCCCTTACACTTACTTATGGCTTGTCAGGTTTGCAAACAAATACTTAGAAGTATAATTAATGCAAAAACTATTTTTTTTACCCTTATCTTTGTTGGCCCCTCCTAATTCCCAGCCTCTGCAGTTCTTTCTCAAAGATAATATCAATGGAGCAATAGTGTCAGCTATAGCTAGAGTAAGATCCCACCTTACTTCCTAAGAGCACCAGGGTATAACATAGGTTCTTGTGGAGTGTGGAATTTGGAGATGCAATAAGTTGGTGATAATTTGACTTCTGCTTGGCTTCTGAGGCCTTGCCCATTCGTTTCCTGTTGTTCTCCATTTGGTAAATGGGTATTTGCTGGGTTCCTTTCAAATAGACCCGGAAGAGGGCCCTCACCTAATCAACCTTGGCATCCTGATCTCGGACTTCCAGCCCTCAGACTGTGAGAAATTTTCATTGTTTATAAACCACCCAGCCTGTATTTTGTTACAGCTGTCTGGATGGACTGGGATGGGAGTACTTGTGGATTTTATCTCAGTATTCCTAATATCAAGCAGATTGAGAGTTTAACCCTACTGAGTTCTCAGTGAGTGTTTGGAGGACTGGTGACCACACTGCTGGCCTCCCTCAGTGGTTTGTTGCCATGTTTCTGGAAGACTTCCTCCTTAACTCTGCTGGTAAATTTACATAGACAGGGTAGTTAATGCTATCTGGTGATGATCAGTGATACTGTGACAGTTCTAAATTCTAAAGAGGAGTAGGATTATACCACTTACTGGCATCTTGGAATGGTCTATTCAAATAAAGGCATAGCTTTTGCTGAGCCTGGAGGTAGTATGGTATGATAATCCTCACCCCCACCACTCCAAGTTATCTTTGTTATTCGGCTCCAAAATCTTCTGCTTTGACCTATAGCAGAGAAAAGCTATTACTTTCTGAAATCATGAGTGAGCCTTAGAATCAAGTAGGAATATTCTAATCCATTCTCTGTTTCTGGCCATTTCATGAACTCAATTAAGTTAACTAACCTCTATGAGCATCAATATGTTGCTAAGTGCCCAATATGTTGATGTAGGATGAGCTCAATAAAGGTTCATTGCTTTTCATTCTCAACTCAGCTTTTCCTGAACAAATATTGACTTGCTTTCTCAGAGGGTTTGTTATCCTTTCACTAGCAGCTTGATAGGTTAAATATTTCAGGTGACTTCTACTTTGCACCTTTTATTCTTATGTTCTATCCTTTTGTTGAGATTTTCTTCATGCCCCAAATTTTGAAACATTAATTTCATGGACATACATTTTTGTTGAGCATTTGTAAATTTTTCTTTCTGGTCATTCTTTGCATTTATCCTTCACTCCACAATTGTTTCACCAGATTTTTTTTTTTTTCATACGTTACCATGTTGTTTTGCTGATTTTGTTCCTCTTGTATTATTATTTCTAAGAGTTATATAACAAATTTAGATATAAAGATATTTCTGTCTGGAAAGACTGTGATGCAAATTCAGTGGAGGATAAACATATTTTCATGTTATGATTCCAGATTAGTTAAGACCTGGCATGATTTTATGGAGATTCCATTGCAACTGAACAATTATAGATGTTTATAGAATTTCTAATGAATCCAGGGGTATTTAATCTAACTGTAAAATGCTCCTTAATGAGAAACAAACAAAGAGGTAGGGAAAGTTTGGTGAGATAGGATTAATAGTCAAAGTTGACTAGAATATAATGTTATATTAAGTCATTCATTTTGTCAAAGATATCCTATATAATAAAAGGCTAATATGCAAATAGACCAAATGGCAAAACGACTAGCCACTATGACATGCACTGACCACAGGGGCAGACACTCAATGCAGGAGCTACCCCCTGGTAGTCAGTGTGCTCCCACAGGGGGAGGGCTACTCAGCCAGAAGGTAGGCTCATAGCTGGTGAGGATAGCGGTGGTGGGAGCCTCTCTCACCTCTGCAGCAGCACTAAGGATGTTCAGCTGTCAGCTTAGGCCCACTCCGTATGGGCCTAAATTGATTGTATCAATTTCACTTACCATGCCTCTAGTTTGTAATGCTAGGCTCAATTTTAGGCTCTTAGGTTATAATAGTGAATGAAATAGACATAAATTACCATGTTCATAGAGCTCACATCCTACTTTAAGGGTCATTGACTATAAAAGATAAATAAATAAAAAAAATTGTATAATGCATTTAAAGATGTTAAGTGCCATGAAAAAAAAAAACAAACAAAAAAACCCCACACAAAACAATAAATCAGAGAGGATGTGTGAGGGATTTTGGGGAAGGGAAGGTATCATTTAAATTAAAAATTCAATGGTCAAAATAAATTCCGCTAAGAAGGCAATAGTTGGAAAAAACTTGAAGCAAGTAAGGGAGAAAGTTGTATATCAGGGGGAAAAAGCTCTTCAGGAGGGGGGAATAGTCTGTGTATAATTCCTACAGTGAGTGCATACCTGGTGGGAACATCCAGGAAGCAACCAAGGCTAGAGTTTGGGGAGTGAGTGGGAGGGTATAAGGAGATGAGATCATGGAGGTAAGGGATATGGTGCAGATCATGTAGGGTCTTCCAGACCCTGGTAAAGACTGTTTTTTACTTTGATTAAGATGACTCCATTGAAGGGTTGTGATCAGAAGAATTATATAGTCTTGCATTTTAAAAAGATAATTCTGGATTTTGGATCAACTTTTTAAGTGAAGAAGCTAGTTACAACACTATTGAAATAATTTAATGTCTTTTACCAAGATGATGATACAGAGGTGGTAAAAATGTGGTTCCAGTTTGGAAATATTTTGACAATAGAACCTGTAGGATTTCTTACAGATTTGAAGTAAATCATGAGACTTGAGTCCAGGATGGACTGTAAGGTTTTTGGCATGAGAAAATAGAAAGATGAAGTTGCCATCAACTGTGATGGAAAAGGCCTAGGGTGGAGCAGGCTTTGAGAGATTAATATCAATCGTTCAGTTTTGGACATGTTGAGTTTGAGTAGTCTTTTAGGAATCTAAGTAGAGATATCTTATGGAAAAATGAGTCCAGAGTCAGGGAAAGGTCCAAGCTTGATAGATATAGATTTTGGAGTGTTGACATACAAATGGTATTTAAACCACAAGACTGCATTAGATCACCAAAGGAGTAAGCAAAGGTAAATGCCCACGGTATGCATTCTGTTCTCCAAACTTATGAATTACATAACCTTATCCCTCTGAGTCTTATTTTTGCATTTGTAAAAAGGAAACAATATTTTCTTCAGATTAAGTGAGATAGTGTGTATAGATTACATGACACCTCATTGGATTGATTCCATTCTGTTCTTTCAGTGATTACCCCACCTCCAAAAATGGTATTGAAAGGCCAAAGGTAAATCAGGGCATAAAGAAACAACTTCTTCCTCTGCATGAACTCTTTTTCTTAACTCACATTTCTTCAGCTTTTCCAATTTCTAAGGAACTGCTTTAATTAGGAAATAATGCCTTTGAGCATAAAGTAGACCCATGTCAAGTTTACTCCTGAGACTTTGCCTAGTAAAAGCAATGTAAAAAGTTGCATGCAAACTGTGTTCATTCCTCATTTGGATATCAATTCAAAATATGTAGGCATTAAGCTTGGAAATGAGGGGTGATGAGATACATGGTTGCAAATAATCTTGTATTCTCTAGAACTTAATATGACCAAATGGAGGTGGCATAGTTCAAGCACAACAATTATATCACTTTAAAATGCCTAGTTGAAGTGAATCTAATGCAGAGTAATAGACATAAGAAAACTCAAGTAGTTTATTTTGAAATCTATAGTGTTTATGAAATTTGTTATAAACCAAGTCCTTTTGTTATCATGGAATGAATTGTAGCATTTTACCTATCTATTTTAATTCAACATTAATGTTCAATAATATCAGCATATGCTCTTATAATTGTAAAATCAAAATTTCTTATGAGTACAAGCTGATGACCTTGGGAATCCATTATTTGGAATTAGTAATTTGTGTTTGCTTGTACATAAAAAGTGATCTACCTTTTTTGTATTAGGTATTACATTTGGGCGTGTTCTTCCATGTTACAAGGTATTTCCTGTGCCTACACAAATTATATTTGTTTTAGTTATTCATGTCATCTATATATATATAAAAGCCTAAGCACTGAAAGACTGAATGACCGAATGACCAGTCAACTGGTAGCAATGATGCATACTGACCACCAGGGGACAGATGCTCAACACACAGGATTGGGCTCCCTTCTGTCTGCATTGGGCCTGCGGGGATCAGGCATGTGGGGCTTGGGCTCCCTCTAGTCTGGATCAGGCCTGTGGGGATTGGGTCAAAACCAGCTATCTGACATCCCCTGAGGAGTCCCAAATTGCCAGAGGGTGCAGGCCAGGCCAAGGGACCCCACTGGTGCACAAACCCATGCACTGGGCCTCTAGTTAAATTTAAATGTCCATGAGAATTTATGTCAGTGAAAATAACTTAAAAATTTTTTTTCTGATGACTTAAAAAAAATTGTCTTTTCTAATTTTAAGACTACAAAATCAGATAATCATTTAAAAGTTCACTAATTAATATTATTTAAAGTAGTTCTTGAATTGCTACTTCAATTCTCTAAGTAATCTATTTTCATTTAAAATGAATGTTTTCCTATCTTGCTTAATTATTGGAATAATATAAGCATTTCTAATTCATGGAAACAATTGTGACTTTACATTCTCTCAGAAAATAGGTATCAAATACCAATGTTAATTTTTTTGGGTTGCTTAGTTTTATATCACACACCACAAAGAAATATGAAAATCAATAACAGATTGCTTGCAACAATGACTTGCAATTTTAAAGATGTGATGTTGGCTATGAGTTATACAATTGTTCTATAACTTAATACTTCTGCTACATGTAAATCAGATAGCAAATACTGCAATACAGAATAAAGGGAATGCACAATATAAAAATTAAATTAATAGCATTCTTTAAATGTTTTATTTCTTCTATAACTAAACTTATTCTGTACATTTTCCTCATCTTTATCATTTTTCAGATTGTTTTTCTCACAACTTTTTATAGCTTTTATTATTGCTTTAAATATTAAATACATGTTTATTTTTTAATAATTAGAAAAGGAATAGTTGTGCATATAGACAAATACTAAAATCTTATCCTAAGACTAAAGGCCTGGTGCACAAAATTCATAGATGGGGGTGTGTGTCTCTCAGCCCAGCCTGCACCCTCTCCAATCTTGGATCCCTTTCACAATCCAGGACTGCTGGCTCCCAACTGCATGCCTGCCTGCTTTCCCAATTGCCCCTAACTATTTCTGGCTGCCAGCCTGATCACCCCCTAACCACTCCCCTGCCAGTCTGATTGCTGTCTAACTGCTCCCCTGCAAGCCTGTTTGCCCCTAACTTCCCTCCCCTGCAGGTCTGGTCATCCCTAACTGCCCTCCCCTGCAGGCTTGATCACTCCCAACTGCCCTCCCTTGAAGACCTGGTTCCTCCCAACTTCCCTCCCCTGCTGGCTCGATTACTCACAACTGCCCTCCCTTGCAGGCCTGGTGCCTCCCAACTGCCCTCCCCTGCTGGCCATCTTGTGGCGGCCATCTTATATCCACATGGGGGCAGCCATCTTGTGTGTTGGAGTGATGGTCAATTTGCATATTACTCTTATTAGATAGGATAGAGGCCTGGTGCATGGGTGGGGGCCAGCTGGTTTGCCCTGAAGAGTGTCTCTGATCAGGATGGGGTTCTTTTGGGATGTGAGGTGGCCTGGGCAAGGGGCCTGTTGTGGTTGGAAGGCCATCCATGCTCTGTGGTGACCCAAGCAGAGGCCCTGGTATCTAGTATTTGTTTATCTTCTATAATTGAAACTTTGTAGCCTTGAATGGAGGCCTGGGCCCAACAGCATCTGAGAAAAGCTTGGCTTCCTCCATTGCTGGGGAAACCCAAGCCTCTTACGCTCTCTGTGGCCGCAACAATCTTGGTTGGGTTAATTTGCATACTCACTCTTGATTGGCTGATGGGCACGGCTTGTGGGTATAGCAGAGTGATGGTTAATTTGCATATTACTCTTTTATTAGATAGGATAATTTATCATCTACTTTTTTTAAAAAAATTCTTTTAGTCTTTAATTTTCTCCCTCTGATACTGCATGCACACTATTTTTGAAAGTGTGTGTGTAAATACACACTCACATACCTTTAAATAAAAAAATGATTCCTGACCAGTCTGATTCAGTTGGTTGGGTGTCATCCTATGCACAGAAGGGTTGCTGATTCCATTCCTGGACAGGGCACATGCCCAGGGTGAAGGCTGGTTCCCCAGTAGATGATGGCACATGCAGTGCAGCAGGCAGCCAATCAATGCTTCACTTTCACATCAATGTTTCTCTTCCTCTTCTCTCTTCCTCTTTCTCTAAAAATCTATCATCATCTATCTGTCATCTATCACCTATGTATCTAGTTATCTAAAGCTAAAAGGAAGAAATAAATAAGTACAAAAATGCTCTGTTAAAGCTGTCATGCATTTATTTATTATATTTAGAAGTGAAGTTATTAGTTCATTGCTTCAATGATATTATTAAAACCTATTATGGATTTTTAAAAATAATTTCTTTTTTTTCTTATTATCAACAGGCATTAAATATACATTGCAGAGTTATTTGATTATGTTCTTAGGGTAAATTCTTGATGGAAATTTTTTTTGGATGAGGGATATGTACATTTTTGATCCTCTTAATATGTATTCTCTTCTTAATGTGCCCTTCCTAATGGTGGTGGCCATATTTAATCACTCTTTCAAAAGTTCACTATCTTCAACCCTGCACATTGCATTCCTTTTAATACTTGACACTCCAGTAGGAGTGATCTTTCTCATTGCCTAAATTATCAAACTTTGGTTACTAATAATTTTAACATTTTAAAATATACTTAATGCTAATTTAATTCCATCTGTGAGATTTACCCAATTTCCTAACATATTGTCTCTTTATTCTGTTTATGGGAATGTAGATCTCCTTTATGGTTTCTTTGACATCAAGTTTAGATTTAGTGACACCAAATAATATATATATATATATTAATCTATATATGTTTTGAGTTTTTTACAATTACATTTTTGTTTTATTCAGAACTTGTTTTGTTGTGAAATACAAGGATCTAAATAGCAATATTGAAGAGCCCATCTTTCCATACTAATTTTACATGTGCTCATTATCATGCACAAAATATTTACACGTGCCTGCATTCTTTGAACTTTTTCTTAATTTTTAAAAATCCCTTTAATAGGAAAAATGATACATTGTTTTAAATATTATATATTAGAGGCTTGGTGCACAAAATCAGTGCACTGGTGTGGTCCCTAGGCCTGGCCGGCAATCAAAACACAAGTGTTTGGCGTGTAAGGTGGAAGGGCAGGCCCCAGCAGACCTCTGGGCCCTAGGCAGCACCTGGGCCTCCATGCCCTGTGTGCCCCCCTCCGCCTGAGTTACAATGCCTGAGTTCCCACGTGGAGATGTGGTGAGTGTGGCCAGACACCATGGGTCAGTGCACAGCATGGGCCTCTGGGCCACTCAGCAGCACTACGCAGAAGCCGGGTTGGCAGCGCACTCTCTCCCAAATGGCCTTACAGACTGGTTACTGCGTGAACCCGACTGGCCCCTGTGGTACTGGTGGCTGTGGCCCTGCTCACCTAGAAGAGGTCATGAGGGTGCAGGGTGGGCTCCTCATGGGTGCCTGACACCTGAGCACAGGGGCTTCCCTGCTGCACAAGCCCTGGCGTAATGGAGGAGGGTAGCAGGAGGAGTGAGAGCGAGCTTGGTGGACACCCCGCATTTGTCACTGCATCTCCATTCCCATCATCCCTGCTCCCAGGTGGCCAGTGAGAGTTTACAGCCCCCCTTCCACCTCCTCCCAGGTGCTGCGGGAATTTGATCGCTGCCACCCACTCTCAGTTCCCTGTCCCAGCCTGGTGTCAGTTCTAATTGGGCAGGCGATCAGGGCCTGCCAGCCACTAGTTGCACCTTGGCTTGGTCATGCCTGCTCACCTGCTCCACCATCCTGTTGTTGCTCCACTCTCCTTGGGGCCCAGTGGAGCCTGCAATGCCTCCACTGTCACCCACTGCCAGCACTGTGTTGCAGATGCCCACCATGTTCCATGTCGCCCCCTGGTGGTCAGCTCATGTCATAGCGAGCATTTGAACTCCAGGTCAAACTCCTGGATGGGAAGAAAATTTGTATATTAGGCTTTTATTAATTATCATAGGATTTCTAATAATTTTATAGTATTAAGTAATATAAGTTGGTTGTATTACTATTCTTTTTCAAATATTTTTTTACTATCTTGTCCACTCTTCCAGGTGGATTGTGAGATATTTGTTAAGTTAAAAATATTATTAGAGTTTTATTAACTTAAACAAGTACACTTTAAGTTATCTTTATACTATTGAAATTTCAGAAGCAGGATCCCAGTCTATCAATTTTTCAAAGCATTTAAACTTTAAAAAAATATATTTTTTATTGATTTCAGAAAGGAAGGGAAAGGGAGAGAGATAGAAACATCAATGATGAGAGAGAACCATTGACTGGCTGCCTCCTGCATGTCCATGCACTGGGGACTGAGCCTGCAAACCAGGCATATGCCCTTGACTGGAATTGAACCTGCGATCCTTCAGTCCGCAGGCTGATGCTCTATCCAGTGAACCAAGCCAGATAGGGTAGCATTTTAAAATTTATATTATTTTTTATTTTGAAACAACCTTACAAAAATTTCAAGCAGAGTACAAATACCTATTTTTCTCCTAAGCAATATGAAAGTAAGTTGTCCATCTCCCCTTCAGATACTTTAGTGTGCAAGTCCTAAACATATATTTATTACTCCATCTAGTTCTCACATCCTGTTAGTTTTGTCAGGTGTTTTAATAATATTCTTTGTAACAAAATAATCCAGTTTACAGTCATGTTTTGTATTTAGTTGTCACATCTCTTTAGCCTTTCTCATTCAATCTGATACAGTTTCTCAATCTTTCTTTGACTTTACAACCTTGACAATTAGTTTGGTTTCAATGTTGGTTATTTTTTTTAATATTTATTTATTTATTTATTTATTTTTATGATTAGCTCTAGAGCTTGCATCTTTGGGAGGAATATTACTGAAGTGATGCTATGTACTTCTCACTGCATCCTCTCAGGTGGGGCTTAAAGTGATGCTTGCTGGTCCTCTTCCCTGTAAAGTCATTCTTTTCCCCCTTTTAATTAATACTTTGAAGGAGATACCTGATCATTGTGTAAATATCCCATTTCCAGCTAACTCAATGAACTATTTTTAATCAGGATGTACTCCTTATATTTACATTTACTTACTGGGTTATAACAAGTTGCTCCATTTTTCTTTCTATGCTCCCATTTCCCATGTTTGACCAGTCAGAGCAATGCAGGGCGGATCTTGCGCCCCTTTGACATGTCCCTGTCATGTTGGAGTAGTGCATTGCTTTTGGCACAGTAAGATGCTTCCAGCTCATCTTGTGCTTTCCCTTCCCAGGCCTGGAAGCAGGCATTTCTCCAGGGTGCCCTCTTTCTTTTCCTTCCTTCCTTCCTTCCTTCCTTCCTTCCTTCCTTCCTTCCTTCCTTCCTTCCTCCCTCCCTCCCTCCCTCCCCCCCTCCCCCCCCCCCCCCCCCCCCCCCCCCCCCCCCCCCCCGCTTTGTTTTTATTTATCATTTACACTTCATCTTGTTCCTCCCTGGAGAAGAGCAGTTAGGAAGAATAAGTAGGAAGTCAATTCCTCTTTTCAGACATGCTAATTATCTTATAAAATTAATACAATATACAAAATATTTATTTCTTACATATGCATAGAAATGTTTTTACTTGTATGGTATATTTAGTGACAAATCTAATTAAGTCAATATCTTTAAGTATTTTTCTATTTTGGTAATTAATGTTTTTTGCATGATATATTTTTGGATAGGAAACAGACTTTCATTTTGAGAGCAATTTTTAGATTCAACACAAAATTAAGGAGAAGGTACAGAGATTTCTCATATGCATTCCCACTCCACTCCCCCCGGCCCCACATTTGTATCCTCTCCCATTATAAACATTCCCTCAACAGAGTGGAACATTTGTTAAAAATGAATGAACCTTTGTGAACACATTATCCCCCCAAATCTATAGTTTACATTATGGTTAATGCTGGGTGTTGTACATTCCACGGACCTTGACAAATGTATAATGTTTTCTATTCACCATTGTACAGTAGTATCATACCCAATATAGTTTTAAGGCCCTAAAAATTCTCTGTGCTCTATTTATCCCTCTCTCCCCTGCCAAACTTTGACAATAACTAATCTTTTGCAATTTCTATAGTTATGTCCTTTCCAGAATGTCATATTTTTGGAATCATACGGTATGCAGCATTTTCAGATTTTCACTCAGTAATACGCATTTAAATTTCCTCCATGTTTCGATAGCTCATTTCTTTTTAGTGCTGAATAATATTTAATTGTCTGAATGTAGCACAGTTTATGTATCCATCCTTCTACTGGTTGTTGCTTGCTACCAAGTCTTGGCAAGTATGACCAAAGCTGCTATAAACATCCACATGCAGGTTTATGTGTAGACATAAGTTTTCAGGTCCTTTGGTTAAATATCAAGGGGCGTGATTGCTGGATCGTATACTAGGAGTATGGTTAGTTTGGCCAGAAACTGCTAAACTATCTTCCAAAATGGCTGTACCATTTTGCATTCTATCCAGCGATGAAAGAGAGTTCCTGCTGCTGCCCGTCCTCTCCAGCAGGTGGTGCTGTCAGTGCTGTGCTTTCGGCCATTGTCGTGGGTGTCTAGTGGTACCTCATTGTCTTAGTTTGTGTTTTCCTGATGACATAAGAGCATCTTTTTATGTGTTTATTTTCCTGGTAGAGTGCCTGTCAAGGCTTTTTGGCCCATTTATTTTTTTTCAATCTGGTTGTTTTCTTATTGTTGAGTTTTAAGAGTCCTTTGTATATTTTAGATAACAGCCTTTTATCAGAAGTGTCTTTTGTAACCATTTTCTCCCAGTCTGTAGCTTGTCTTCTCAGTCTCTTGACAGGGTCTTTCACAGAGCAGAAGTTTTTAATTTTAATGAAGTCCTACTTATCAATTATTTCTTCTGTGGGTCATGCCTTCGGTATTGTATCTAAAAAGTCATTGCCATTCTGAAGGTCATCTAGATTCTTCTCTTAGATTATCTTCTAGGAGTGACTGTTTCCTTTCAGAGGAAAATAATATTTAAAAGCCGAGATGTGGGTACCGGGTGCTACTACTGGAGTGTCACTCTTTCTAGGCTCTCAGTGAGCAGAGCTGGGGAATGTAAGTTCACACCAATATGTCTGTAACTTCCTACCCATCTATTTAAAACAATGAGTTTACATTAATGCTTCAAGTTCAAATCAGACACCACAGGATTCATTTTGGGTTTCTCCCTTTTCAGATTTGCAAATCGCTTACCTGTTAGTGAGGAACATGGCTTCCAGTGTTGTTAATATTTCATCAATTCCTTTGAATAAAATTCATTGCTGCTAGTGCCATGTCCTCTGCAAAGATGCCCTCCTCAGTTTGCCTGGGCCCTGACAGCACCTTCCTCATCCCATTTGGGCTCCAACAACCTATGTCTGCACTTGCCCTTCTATTGAGGCCCTCCTCACCTTGCTAGTGCTCTGACTCCCCACACTGGCTGCTTCCCTGTGTGAATCCCCAGTCCCTGCCAGGGTCTTACTCTGGACCATTATGCTCTACTCTATGAGGATGCTGTCCATACTCTGCCTGACTCAATTACTTAGTCTTAATTATGTAGTAAAGAAAAAATAAGGGGGAGGAAAGAAAGCCTGATCTCTTACTAGTATGTCCCTCAGTAAAATTTAGATTTCTTGTTAGATTTCTAGGTATCTTTTTTTTAATTGTTTAAAACATTACTTACCTCTTCCCCCCCCCCCCCCGCCCTAATTAATCCCCCCTCCTCTCCCACCCCCAAAGGCAAGTCCCCACTGCCCCAGTGTCTATTAATGGTCACGCTAATTAACATACATGCATACAAGTCCTTTGGTTAATCTCTAACCCCCCCCCTCCCCCTCCCATGCCTTCTCTCTGAGGTTGGACAGTCTGCTCAGTGCCACCTTGTCTCTGGATCCATATTAGTTCATCAGTTTATGATGATAAAATTATATCCCACAAATGAGTGAGATCATGTGATATTTATCTTTCTCCAACTGGCTTATATTGCTTAGCATAATGCTCTCCAGTTCCATCCATTCTATTGCAAATGGTAAAATTTCCTTCTTTTTAATAGCAGCGTAGTATTCCACTGTGTAGATGTACCACATTCTTTTCTTTTTTTTTTTAATCGACTCATCAGCTGATGGGCGCTTTGGCTGTTTCCAAATCTTAGCTATTGTAAATTGTGCTGCTATGAACATAGGGATGCATGTATCCTTTCTGATTGGTGTGTCTGTTTTCTTGGGATATATTCCTAGACATGGGATCACTGGACCAAATGGGAGTTCCATTTTTAGTTTTTTGAGGAAACTCCATACTGTTCTCCACAGTGGCTGCCCCCGTTTGCATTCTGACCAGTAGTGCACGAGGGTTCCTTTTTCTCCATATCCTCTCCAGCACTTGTCATTTGTTGATTTGTTAATGACAGCCATTCTGACAGGTGTGGGATGGTACCTCATTGTTGTTTTGATTTGAATCTCTCAGATGATTAATGACTTTGAGCAATTTCTAGCTATCTTATATTTTTATTTGTGTTATCAACTTTAAAAAATATTTTCTCCATGTTTTTGTTATATTGAAAAGTTGTATTTATATGTTGAGTGTTAAATTTATAACTAGCCAAGTTCTTGAGCTATTAGGAATTATAATTTCATCTCCAAAAAATGTTCATTTTGTTTCATTTTCATATGTATTTAATCAGACTTTTCCTATAATATTAGTTTTCATATCATTGTGTGCATAATGGATGCTTTATTAAATAGGTAAAAAGTTCTTAGTAGTTGGGAAACTCTTAGCTTAGGTTGTATAATTTGTGTTTGTAGGAAAAAATTATAGAAATAAAAATGTAAAATTTATTGCTTAGCATTAGCATTTATTTCTGATTTACATTCTTTTAATATATAATAGTCAGATATACAAAACTATGAAATTTAAAGGAGTGAGAGACTTTTAAATATATTTAAGAATCAGGTAATCAGGTAACATACTGGTTGATCTTTTTTTTAAAATATATTTTATTGATTTTGTATAGAGAGGAAGAGAGAGGGATAGAGAGTTAGAAACATCGATGAGAGAGAGTCATCGATCAGCTGCCTCTTACACACCCTCTACTGAGGATATACCCGCAACCAAGGTACATGCCCTTGGCCAGAATCGAACCTGGGACCTTTCAGTCCCCAAGCCGACGCTCTATCCATTGAGCCAAACCGGTTTTGGCCTGGTTGATCTTTTACCTTACTTTGTTTTTTTCCTTACCAGGCTATAGTAGTAGAATTGATTACATGATTACACAGAATCCTAAAATCCACTTTAACTAGAAAGTGGGGGTCAGGTGGGATGGGGAATTATGAAATGAAAATAATTTATCATGGTTGACTTATCTTAGGCACTTTTAGTTCTTCTTGAATTATTCAAAAGATTCTTTCCTCAGGTGTCCACTTATTTCCTAAAATCTTCTAACGGTATCTAGTTTTAGTATTCTTGCTCCTGAAATAATACAGGAGCTCTTTAAAACAGTGGTTTTCATGTGTAACATGCATGTGAATTACTACCTATGTAAGGGGGTTGGGAATCTGCATTTTAAACAGACACTCCAGGTCAAGCACGTCAAGCTCAGACCCCACAGGCCACATGCCTCGTTTATTTGGCCCCTGTTAGCCTTTGAGTTTGACATGCTTGCTCCAGGTGATTGCAGACCCATGGGCTCACCTGAGAAACATCGAGTTACGTGAGACAGTGGTTAGACACTATTTCAACTAGTATACTTACGTTTCAAGTGGAGACAAGTATTTTTTCTGGTGAGGATATTAGAGTTTGAGGAACAGAGGGCATCATGTAGCTGGAGTCAACTGCTTTCTGTGTAACTACAAAACGGGCTGTTGGTGTTCACCGTCTCTCTGGGACCAAGAGTTAAGTTTCTCGAATGTTCCTATACGTACTTTCTTAGGTTTTTAGTAAAACGACAACATAAATATAGTCTAAAAGGAGCTGCAAATACACTGTAGTTTTTCTTTATTTATCCCATTTAAGAAGCTTTCTTCCAGATAAAAGTTCAACATTCTCTGTGAATAGCCACAACATAATGGTTGTTGCTTGAAAACTCGTAAGCATAGCACATATTTGGAAGGACAGTATTTGGTCATGTGGCCTAATGTGAAAACAGAAAAAGTGGCCTGAAGTTCGCCGAGCAATTCAAACTATGATGTTCGGTTCCGTGTAACTAATGCTCAGCTTCTCTGTTGGTCCCTTTGCTTTCTGTCACTTCTGAGGATCAGAGCTGTGAAGCTTGAGGCCACTCAGGTTCCAATTTTGTGACAAATCCCCCAGGCTCGCTGGAGTGGCAGTAAGTTCTCACAGTTTGATTTCCTTTCAACCACTGAAGTGTTAGAAAAGTCTCAACAAAGGCTCCCAGGGAAAACAGCAACTCTGACTATCCTCCATAGTAATGACTTACCTCTTTTGTTCCACTGATTTTTTTTTTTGTTGTTGAATAATTTTAATGCTTTTCTCCATAGAATATATGGTATGGTTTTCACAAATTGGCATAATCCTTAACCATGTTTTGAATGTGGCCACTATGTCTCACTTTCATCCTCACTCTATTCCCATCATTTGCCATACAACAGTTAATTTTATTTTAAAAAATTTCTTTAGCCTTTTAAGCTGTTATTTTCACTTGAAATATATGCTGTCTTTATGTTATAAAGTTAGAGTCTCTTTTAATAGTATAGATATTTATAAACACCTCATGTTCACTAAAACATTATTTTGTGATATTTGGCATCAGTTCAATAAGAGAAATTAATTTTAAGGGGGAAAATGTAGTGTAGTTTATGCCACGCATTTAGTCAAGAGAAGAAGACTAATGTTTTTATTGAAGAAGGGATATTATGAGGAGGAAATAATGGATTCTGATTCTGACAGAAATACCCATACCAAACGGACTCTGCTTTTTGTATCTATATCCAGAAACTAACTCACTCACCTTTATTTTATTTTTTACTTTTATTTTTTTTATTTTTCCCCCTGTGCAACCTGCTTCAGTGCCTGCAGCCTACAGGCAGAGGCATGGGGCATATAAGAGACCCAGGGGGACGGGCCTGCCATCCATCCGAACCTGTGCTGTAACTCACTCATCTTTAAAGTCAGGGTAAAATCAAACAACACGTGATCCACATGAATAGCAGTTTTGTTCCGACTTTCCAGCATGTCTGAAACTCTCTTTTAAATTAATTCACCAAACACTAAATGAACCTAGCACTTGCTGAAAAACAAAACAAACAAAACAAAAAAACCCACAAAAACCACAACAGAAACAATTGCTCTACAGCTTTGCTAAGATATTAAGAAATCAGTTTTAAATGACATACATTAGAATAAAAATATTTTAAGTGCTACTATTCAAATATGTTCATAAGAAATATTATAGATATTTTTTCCTAATAACAAAATTATTTAAGAGTATTTAGAAATAAAAATATTGCTGCTTCTCACACACTAGAGGCCTGGTACATGAAATTTGTGGACTCAGGGGTGGGGGATTTCTCAGCCCAGTCTGTGCCCTCTCTCAAGTCCGGGATCCCATGGGAAGGGGGCCTAAGCCATCAGTAGGACATCCTTTGTGCTGCTTCGGAGGTGGGAGAGGCTCCCCCCAATGTGACTGTGCTTGTCAGCTGTAAGCTGGGCTTCTGGTTGAGTGGTGCTGCCTTTGTGGGAGAGCATTGCCCACCAGGGGGCAGCTCCTGCATTGAGCAGGATCAGGCCAAAACAGGCTCTCCGACATTCCCCAGATTGCCAGAGGGCACAGGCCATACAGAGGGATCCCACTGGGGCACAGTCAGGGTTGGGGAGCAATGCAGGAAGTTGGCCAGCCAGGGAAGAACTGCCAGAGGGCTTCAGGGCATGTGTGGCTTATCTCACTAAGTTCCAATCAGCCAGACCCCAGAAGCAAGCTAACCTACTAGCTGGAGCATCTGCCCCCTGGTGGTTAGTGCATGTCATAATGGTTGAGTGGCCTTAGCATATCATTAGCACATTACACTTTGATTGGTTGACCGGTCGACCGGACACTCAGCATATTAGGCATTTATTATATAGGATTTTCTGTTTGCTCCAGTTAGTGGCTCCCATTCTTTGTCAGATAATGCATAGAACACACAGATGTTCTGGAATATATTTTAATAACTCTGTTTTATCACTAATGACCCATCTCATAATTTGGGCACCCTTTGCTATACACAAGTCAAATGGGGATGATTCTATACTTGTGTCCAAGAGAGTTGATTTCCAGGTATGGTTTAATTATGCATCCCATTGATATTATAAGATATCTACTGGTTATTATCTCTTTATGACCCCATCTCACCCGGATCCATGTTCTGTTCTTTTCTGCTTTGTTTGATGCCCTAGGAGGCTGATCTTGACCTCTATGAATTGCATTTACCTAGGTTTCTTTAATAGCTGCTTCTGTTTAAATCCCATAGATGCCAGTCAATGGCAGAATGGGATTTAGTTTGAGAGAGAGTTTGGGTTATTATCCATTTCCCCATTTTTCCCCTTCATGGGTCATGGTTTCTAGCAGTGACTGCATCCTTCCATGACCATCACCCTTGCTGTGTGTTCCCTTGTCCATGGCCCAGCTCTAATGTATTCCAGTAACACTGCTAGCTCTGTTTTTCTTGTCCCAGGCCAAGAATACCTTCCTTCAGCTGGTATTCTCTGGGTGATGTAATATCTTCATTGGTTCCCTTCACATCTCTGTTAATTATCTTTTATTAAAATCCCCCGAGTTGCACTCTGATTCTTGCATGATTGAGACACAGTATGACACACTACATAACGTATTTGATTGTCAAAATTCCATTCTTGGATATAGAAATAAGATAGGAAAGCTAAAGCCGATATTTAAGACATGATCTGCTTGGAAAGTATTTACATTCAAAATAGTTTGACTACTGTTCCTTCTGCTTCTCTGCTTTCTCTGTTACTGCAATCAGCTCCTCAGCGACTAGCCTTACCCTACACCCCAATGCCACTGTGCCTACTGTGCCAATAGCTACTGCCTTTACCTTCACTCCTACTGCCCAGACCCATCACTTACATTGACCAGAGCCATTTCAGGTGGGATGAGGGAAGATGAGGCTTTTATAGGAACATTAGTAAGAGACAGTTAAAGCTTAAATAAAACATATATTGGAAGGTATCCAGCATTCCTCGATATGAACTTAAAAGGAATTAGAATTATTCAGTGGAGAGAGAAAAAAAAAATGAAGGTGCTTTTGTCTTCTGGATGGGGGCAATTAATAGATCTTGAATGTTCCTTTTCTTCCTTGAATGTAAGAAGCAGGATCAGTTGTACATGTTAGTCAGGGATGTAAAAAACATAAATGTTATGTGAATATTTTTAGAATTCTCTCTTCTGAAGTTCTTCAAAAATAGACTTGGAAAATTTTTTCAACATTTACAAATTATATTCAGTAGAAACATAGATATTATTTTTTTAAATTTTCTTGGTCAAAGATACTTGGGAAAATGTTGCATATTATGTTCCCTTCTTAGTTACTAGAAATATACATTAGCATGTTGCAGGCTCTAAGAATTGGACAGAAAAGAACTTGCTGAAGTAGGTTTAATGCCTAGCCAACAACGCGTATTTGCACAAGGGGAGAATTATTTCTCTCATAGCACACATCACATTCTTTAGTTTCCTCTTGACAATTGTTTAGGAAACAGTGGTTTAAAGCCTGGAGGATGAATTCCTACACCTGTTGAGGCTCATTGCTGACTTCTAAGATTACATTAAGAAATAGTTAATGTTGTGGGGTCGAACCCTGGGTTCCAAATAAGACCACCGGAGGCTGATGATTAATTAAAAAGCAGGCAAAGATGTATTGAAATAACTAGCCAGGACAGACGCAAGAGCACCACACGCAGGTGGTCTCCACATGACTGCACCGTTTCAGGGGTAGGAAGTCCCTTTTAAAGGTTCAAACCACAGGAATTTTCCTTTGTTCTAAATTTTAAATCCTAAAGACTACATTCTAAAGACTGGGGTCAGCCCAGCAGGGTTGTCGCTAGTCACATCCTGCTGGAGATTGGAATGTGGCCCTATCTTGCGATAGCCTATAACATAGAAGCAGAGCTCAGAGGTTATCTATAGTTTCTATCTCTGAAGGTCACTGAGTTACTACTCTCCTGTGCTCCTGGTCCCAGGCAAGGGAAAATTGCCTTAGCCTCCAAGTCTCCACCTGAAAGCTAAGGTAAATAGCTTTTCCCCCCTTGTTTAATCAGGTGCAAGAGCCAAACTAGAAGGGTTAAAATTCAAACAGCAGTTTTTACCAAAGTATGGTTGCCACTATATTTCAGTTGTGGGTCTGTGGAATTTAATCCCAAGGGTGAATGGGAGTTAAATAAGAAATATGTAGAAAAAATATACAAAGGAGTTACCTTGAGATTGAGTAAAATGCTTCATGCTTCTATCCGCATGAACTCTGTGCACCAGGATGGAGAACACAAGGGGAAAATATGTTAGGTTCACATATTTAGAGGAGCCCACATTTATTTTATGCTATTAAGAGCATTATTGTTGCACCTCCAAAATAATATGTGTGAAGTCCATACTAAATCTATTAACCCCCAGGCCATAATATAAATGTCTGGATAGCTTTTGCATTACATATTCTAATTTCAGTATATTGTTTTTATTGTTGTTGTTGTTAATCCTTACCTGAGGATATATATTTTTTTTCATTGATTTTTAGGGAGAGTAGAAGAAAAAAGGAAAGACAGAGAGGAATATCCATGTGAGAGAAACACATCAATTGGTTGCCTCCTGCAGGAGCCCTGACCAGGGCCCAGGCTGGGGAGGAGCCTGCAACCAAAGTACACGCCCTTGACCAAAATCAAACCCAGGATCTTTCGGTCTGCAGGCCAATGCTCTATCCAGTGAGCCAAACTGGCTAGGGCTAATTTCAATATTTTGAAATAAACCTCAAGAAGTATTTATTATAAAAAAGTTGAGGTGCAATATAAGCCCTTTTAACTTCAAAATTATGACACTTACATTCAAATTATGTAAAAATATGTGAAAACAGCAATTAAATGTAGAGGAATGAATGTGTCCTGGTAGGTTGGAAAATGCCAACAATATTTGGGAGCTTAATTCTGTTACCTAATTTCCTCCATGCAGTGATTTATGTTGAATATATTATCAATTTACTCTTGGTTTTAAAATCATTAAACATTGAAAATTGTAATGAACTAGAAATGATTTTGAATGAATGAATGAGTGAGTGAATGAAGACTATTGAGTTGTATTTAAAATGTGTTGAATGGTTATTTTTTTCCCCTTGAAATACTAATCCTATTTCCCATCTAATTCTTTCTAATTATTTTCATTTTAGGGTTAACTTGGTTTAGTCCCTCTTTTGAAAAAAAAAGTAGATAATATTTTTCCTGTATTCAATGAAGATACTGTATAACATTCAAAGTATCTAATATATCCCCCAAGGAAGGAGAGACTAATTTTTGTAATTTTACTTTGTTACCACATAAATAACTGTACAGATATCTTTGTTAAAGGATGTATATTTTACTTGTTTTCTTATATTTTCAGTAATTAATAAATCTTAACATTAGACTAGAAACAACTATAAAAGATTATTTTCATGACTATATTAAAACTTTAAAAAAGTACAAACAGTATGGAGCTCCCTCAAAAAATTAAATATGGAACTGCCATTTGACCTAGTGATTGTACTTCTAGGAATATATTATAAGAACCCCAAACACTAATCATAAAGAATATATGCACCCCTATGTTCATAGCAGCACAATTTACAATAACTATGATCTGGAAATGGCTTAAATGCCCATCAGTAGATGAGTGGATAAAAAGGTTGTGGCACATTTATACCATGGGATACTATTCAGGAGTTAAAAAGAATGATCCTTGCCCTTTGAGATAGCATGGAGGAACATGAAAAGTAATATGCTAAGCAAATAAACCAGTTAGAGAAAGGCAAATATCATATGATCTGACTCATATGTGTATTCTAAAGAACAAAATGCACTGATGAACAAAATAGATCCAGAGACATAGAAGCATGGAACACGCTGCCAAATCTCAGAGGGAAGGTGGGGGTGGATAGGTGCGTGGGAAGAGATTAACCAAAGAACCTGTATGCATATATGCATAACCCATGGACATAGACCCTAATGTGGTGAAGGCCTGGGATGGGGGGATGGGTGCAGGATGGAGGAAATCAATAGGGGAGAAATGGGATCATCTGTAATACTCTCAACAATAAAGATTTAATAAAAAAGAACCTGAAAAAAAATTACATTCTTTTTGAAAGGTGCTTAACTCATTGTATTAAAGTTTTGTAAGATTTCATGATAAACACTGGGAGACAATATTTCCTATGGTTTCTGAATTAAAGATATTAATAACCTGTCTACTATTAGTAGTAGTTAGCTATAAATCTTTTAAAACTGACACTTTGCCTGATTAAAATAGTATGACTTTGTCTAACAACTATACATATATATTTTCCTTATCTATTAACAAAATATAATACAACTTTATTACCACTGCATAAGGAATGGCAGAGAGGTTTGAAGCCAATTGGTGTAATAAAGCATTTGTACTACTACTAATCTTCCTCAGGGAGGCAATTAACTGTATATTTTAAAGTGGAAATACAAGACTTAAAATTGAATGCCAAATTTTTATTTTTTCCTTTGATAACATATATATTCATAAAAGGATAACTTAAAGACTTTGTGACTAAATTATTATTATTTTTTTTGGAAATGTATTTTACTCCTGATACTGTTTTACACAATGTCATCAGTTATTTTTATGTTGACTTGATATCATCTAAAAAAATGCTTCCTAAATATGAAAACATTTAATGAGAAGGAAGAAAGGGGTAAACAACATATAGTTGTGTTTGCATTATAGATAAGATTTGGTCACAGATCTGTATAGATCATATGATTGTCTGTGTAGAACCGCTATATAATTGATGGCCCACAGCTGATCTGTTAAATTGCCTTTCAGACTTCATATTTGGATATTTAATTCCCAACTTCCAGTAATACTACTTTTCTGGCAACTTATGAATTCTCATCCCTTTAGATTCTAAAGTTTAGAAGGAAAAAAAAAAGTGTAAATAATACTGTGAAGCTGGAATTTTTTCTAGAGAATGATTTCATTGTATTTTCTCAGTAGAAAGACTATTATGCAAGTTAAACCCATAAACATTAAGTACTGAATATTGTAATGCTATAAAGAACTAGAAGGGATCAAGTTCTTTCAAGGTAATGCAATTTTGAAATAGATCATTTATACCCAGTTACAGTTATTTATTGACAGCAATCCACTCTGTAAATCATCACTTACTTAACTGAACAGTGAACACACTTTTTTTGGGGGGGTTTAATAAGCTATATATGGTCATATTGACACTATGGATTTATTTGCTCATAATTTATGTTCCACTCTATTTTTGGTGATATCTAGATATAATTTTAGCATGAAAAAATCTGCAAAAAATACAGTTTAGAAGTACAGTATAGCACACCACCACCGGTATGGCTGAGTGGTTGAGCATTGACCCATGAACTAGAAGGCCAGGGTTCAATTACCAGTCAGGGCACAAGCGCAGATTATAGGCTCAGTGGGGTGTGGGGGGCTGAAGGTGGGTGTGCAGGAGGCAGCTGATCAATGATTTTCTCTCATCATTGATATTTCTTTCCCTCTCTCCTCCCTTCCTCTCTGTAACAAATAAAAACATTTAAAAAATATATTTTATTGATTTTTTACAGAGAGGAAGGGAAAGAGATAGAGAGCCAGAAACGTCCATGAGAGAGAAACATCGACCAGCTGCCTCCTGCACACCCACTACCGGGGATGTGCCCGCAACCAAGGTACATGCCCTTGACCGGAATCAAACCTGGGACCTTTCAGTCCGCAGACCGACGCCCTACCACTGAGCCAAACTGGTTTCGGCAAAAACATTTTTTTTTTTAAAGTACAGTACATACTGAGCACTTTTTAAAAATTTTGACAGTGTTACTAAGTAAATTCTTAGGTTATGGAAATTCAGAATTATAGCCTTATTCATAAAACTCTGATTTCCAACATCTTTTCCAAAAGTTCAATGTCTGCTTTTTTAAGGTTATAATAAAATCTATTTCATATTTGATACTATGCTGTATGCCTAGATAAAGTGATTGATAGATCTCTGTGGCTACCTGTCTGTGTAGCAGGAGAGCAGGTAATGCTGCTCATCATAATGGATAGGCTCTAATATCCATAAAGTGGAAGATAAAACTTAGGCTTCTGCCTGGATTAAATGAGCCTCTCCTGTAATTTCATGCAAGTTTGGTATACATTTATTCCACATTTACTTCCGCCATTCTCTTCTTTCACATTGACAAGGTAACTTTTTCAACAAGGTAACAGTTGATTGATTACCTAGGTATTACCACTGTTACTTTTAAGTACAAATGTGTAGAATTTGGCCTTTAAAAACTGCCTGCCCTGATTCTTCTCATTTTGTAAAAGTAAAATCAAAAGCCCAAAATATTGGCTGCCTTGAAGAAAATGGGTAATAATAAAAAAGGTTAACATTTGATAACGTTTTTATCATGTTAATTTCTATACTTTCTGGTTTCATAGGCTAGATGTTCACAATTATGCACTGCAGGATAATCCTGAATAATTAATCCATTTTTCATGTGTATACGTATATACAGGGTGTCCCAAAAATGTATGTACACTTTAATAAGAGCTGATAGCTCAATTTTGAAAATGTGTTTTAATAATCGCTTTTATAATTACTCGAAGTGTGTGTATACACTTTTTGTACCACCTACATTATATTTTATGGCTCTTTAAAATGATAACAATATTCTCTTTGTTGTTTTGCTCTGCTTCAGAAAACAAAACTACAAACAAACACATAACAAACCGACTCATGTGAAGGACTATCATGTTTTCCTGTCTATCAATGCTATTCTTTACCTGATCTTATGATAGAATGAAGTCATTCCATAGGTATGACATTCCCAGGTTAAGGAAGGCTGAATTCCCAGTCTCAAAACAACTCTTCAAGGAAGGCATGCATGTTTCATATAACAGAAGCAAAACCGGAGACATGGAGAGATTAGGTAATTGGCCAATGATCACACAGCTAGTAAATGGCTGAACTGACACCAGTTGTGAGCTTGTTGCCTTCTCCATGAGGTGAGCTCAGTTGTTGCCTTCCACACCAATACACTAAAGCTTTTAGTACCTGCTGAGGTATGTTGGACAGTTTTCTTCCACACTTAATGGCTTCAGGTTGCTAAACCTTTGGAGCCATTGTCCTTTTAATAGATCAACGGCCTTCTTCCCCATTCTGGGTTGACTCCACTAGGGTTTATTTTCTTTGTGCTTGCACCAGCACCACTGAGCACTGCTGGAAGAAATCAGAAAACAGGAAAGTTTGGGAACCCTTTTAAATTCCCACTGACCAACTATAGCTGAGCCCTCAGCATAGCTTAGCAATTCTATTTGCCTTCTCTGGTCTCCTTTTGTGTAATGCGGATTTCAGAACTTCTCTGCCTTCAGCAGACATTTGATTACCCACCTGGCAACTGACTGTGAGCAGATGACTCCTCGGTCTGCTTTTCAGAGAAAGAAAAAGCTATCAGAAATTATGTCAACTTTCTTTGCAGTATTCGTTCTACATATTGCTGCATTAAAATGCAGTCAATTGTGTTAAGATCTTAAGATATGTACATTTTATGCTGCACATTGTATGTATAGATATGGACCAGAGTAACTTACTTCCTGGTCTGATGGAGTTATCATTCTGTGGTAGAGACAGACAGTAAAGTGTTATAAAATTTGATATAAATGATAATTTAAAAATAAGTTCCTGAAAAAGAATAAAGCAGGTGGTATGAAATAGTGACTGGGGTGGGAGAAGGCAGCATTTACAAGGGTGGCAAGGAAAGATGCTCTTTGAGAAGCAATATGGCACAAACTGAGATCCAGCTACACCATGTATTGGCTGGGTAACCTTGAGCAAGGTGCTTAAATTATCTGTTTCTGAGTTTCCTCATTTGTAAAGTCAGAGCCTTCGCAGGAGTTTTCTAATGTGAAGATTAAATATATGTAATGTTTTCGAATAGTGCCTGGATTATAGGTAACTATTGAATCTATCAAAGATCAATTGTCATACTTAAAAGAGTTCATCTGAAGAGAGTTTAAGCAAGGGGCCATTTACAGAGCTGTAGGCTTAGCTAAGGAAACCAGCAGGAGATGGAAAACCATCCAGGTAATAACAATACTGGGAAGACAAAACTACCTTTAAGCCTAGAAGAGAATAAATGGTGTTATTTACTAGAACCAGGTGGGAGGGAGCAGTAGCCAAGAGCTGGGGTCATGGAGAAACTTGGCCACTGTCAAGTCACCATTCAGTCTTCTGGTTCTACTTATTGTCAGGCCACAGCCAGAATTCAGGGATCAGGGAGTTTAGGGCGGGGCAGTCAGTGGAGGTCATCCTTCCTAGGCACAGAGCAAGAAAGCAAAGGTGGGAAATAAATTGAGGAACACAGTAGGCAATCAACTCTCATCATTATCACCACCACCATCATCCTTGCCATTAATATGGATATTTGAGTTGAGAAATCAGCCATTCAGGGGTCAGGGGGACAATACTAGGAAGAGAAGTGTCAGGGCTGAAGCAGGGCTGGTGCCTGTGATTGTGAAGATTCTGTAGTACACAGCTCTAGGGGCTAGTATTCATGGAGGCTGTGTTCCCAAAGCAGATGGATGGGAGTGAGCGGTGCAACTGGAGAGACAGGCAGGCAGGGCCAGGTTCTCAAGGCTCTTATAGGTCAATGGTCGGCAAACTATGGCTTGCCAGCCACATGTGGCTCACCAGCTGAGGTGTAGCTCACGAGCCTAGGTTTGCCGCTCGGTTGACTAATGAGTTTGCGGACCACTGGGATAGGGGCTTAATCACAAGGAACAACAACAACCTGTAATTATTGGAATCTGGAGTCTGTAGGTCAAACTAAGGAGTCTGAATTGTATTTTACACAATAGAAAGGCCCTTGAGGATTTAAATGAGACAGAGGCTTGATCAGATCTCTACTTATAAAAGACAACTTTGGGTGCTACCTGGAGATTGAAAACTAGTCTCAGAGCTGATGGTGGCTCAGTCTAGAGTGGAGGCGATGGACACAGAAGTGGACTGAATCTGTAAATATGGGAAGTATAGCCAATAATGCTTTTTGATTGGTTGAATATGAGGGTAGTTACGGATGATATAAAAAGAGGAATCAAAGATGATTCTAGGTCTTTGGTGTAAGCAACTAATTGGTTGAGATTGGCATTTACCAAGAGTTAAAGCCTAAAAATAGAAAAAATAAAGTATTTTGCATGTGTGTTGGGGGTGAGGGCAGTGGGTGGCAAGTAGTAATTGTATAATCAAGAATTCTGAAGTATGAGGCAAACCAGTAGACATATTAAGGACATACTCTAGCAGTCAGTGGTGAATTATGGCTTAAAATATACATTTAGGAGTCATCAACATGTTGATGGAGTTTAGAGCTATGGAAAGTATATCTAAAGAAGAGGATTGGTCATTCTCAATATTGAGAGATCCAACCAAGGCATATATAGTGTTACAGAAGACCAGAGAAGAACCAAGCGACGCTTAGAGAGATGGAATTATACTTTAATATTAATCATGAGAGAAACTGTATTTCAAATTCTGATCCCAAAATGGAGAAACTTTCCCTATTTATATGTTTTTACCTTCTTTGTTTCCCAAATATGGGGTGTTTCCAGCCCCCTTTGCAAGTTCTTAAAGATCCTTATGTGCTGGGGCTTTGAGACCTCAGCCAAAGGCTTGGCCTGGTGCCAGCACTGATAACTTCGTCTGGAGAAGGTTTATGACCTCTCTGGAGTGGTCTTATTTTCCTTATTATTTAAGCAAGCAAGCATTTACAGAAGTCAAAATAGCAGGGTTAAAATTTCAAACAGAAGTTTTTATATTATATAATATAAGATGGATTCTTCAGTAGAACAGGAGAATAAGAAGAAACTAACAGTGAGATAGGAGGGAAACAAGGAATTTTTATGACATGAAAGTAAAGAAAAAGCATATGTACTAAGAAGGATGGAGTGATTTCCTGTGTCCCTGGAAGTTAGACATCCTACTTCCTTTCAGTCTCAGGTAGTATAACCTAAAGATGTTTTTTTTTCTCTTTTATATCATTTATCTTCCTCTCTGTATTGTATCCTTTGTATAGTCACCTGAATACACTGAAATATTTTCTCTCAAAAATTAAAAACCAAACCAAACCAAAAGAAAAAACATACAAATCTCTCCCTAAACTCCTGTTCCAGCAATTTCCCCATCCCTCAATGTTTCACTCACTCTGAAGAGCAGTCTTTAAATCACCCAAGCAATAATATATATATATTTATTTTTTTATTAATATATATATATATATATATATATATATATATATATATATATATATTTTTTTTTTTTGATGTCAGAGAAGAAGGGAGAGGGAGAGAAAGATAGAAACATAAATGATGAGAATCATTGATTGGATGCCTCCTGCATACCCCCTACTGGGGATTGAGCCCATAACCTGGCCATGTGCCCTGACCATGAACCACTGAGCCATGCCACTTAGGCCACCCAAGCAATTTTTAATCTACTTATTGAGTTGTGATTATTTTTATAGCAACTTGCTAAATGCCCACCTAAAAGTAACGTTAAAATGAGTATTTCTCTATGTAAGAAAGATGCTGCATGTTTAACAATTCAGAGATGTTGAAGCTTTGTGATTTTCTGACTTTCTCTCATAGTTAAAAAGTACCTGTAGCAGTTCTAAGGATACTTCCTCACACAGAACATGATTTTATCTCTCACTCTTTTACATTTTATTGAGGAAGAAAAACCTTTCAAGAAACAAACAGCAGTGGTCACTCAGGTTGCACTGGCCAACATAGAAACATTCTGTAGCTGCAAGAGAGGCTAGTAAAGCAAAGCTCTAGCATATTTAGCCTCAGTTGTGAGAGATTGGCTCTGTCAAGAAGCAAAAAACAAAAAATGACAATGGCTGTTGGACAGTCTATAGAATGCTGCCTGCCACACTACTTTGTTATTGCTTCTGCCAGATCTTGCCACCAAATAGCTCTCTTATAATTTTGTGAATAATAGTTATATTGTAGTTTTTAGTTTTATTTCACTTGACTTTCTTATTGAAAAAAAAAGGCTTTTTGCTTGAATTCAGGGACACTATACTCTTCTGGAGTCCTTCCTTATATGTCTATTTTTTTTCTAATGGCTTCCTATTGTTCTTCGGATAGATCCAAATCACTATCTTAACCTACTAACCTATCCATTTTTCATGGCTAGATCCCCTGCCATACCAACTCTGCCAAACACCACATTATCCTGTGGTCTCTGCCCTCCAGCCACAAGTATTTGCTTTCAGACAGCTGAACTGTGCCCTGTGCCTTAGTGACTTCCTATATGATATTTGGTTTTTCCCCCTTGAAGTTCTTCCCTTCCCTTTACCTAGTTTATGCCTGTCTATCTTCCAATTTTAATTCAAAAGTCATTTCAGCCGAAACCGGTTTGGCTCAGTGGTAGAGCATCGGACTGCAGACTGAAAGGTCCCAGGTTCGATTCCGTCAAGGGCGTGTATAATACATTGGTTGTGAGCACATCCCCGGTAGGGGGTGTGCAGAGGCAGCTGGTCGATGTTTCTCTCTCATCGATGTTTCTCTATCCCCCTCTCCTCCTCTCTGTAAAAAAATCAATTTTATATATCTATATCTATATCTATATCTATATCATCTATATCTATATCTATATCTATATCTATATCTATATCTATATCTATATCTATATCTATATCTATATCTATATCTATCTAATCTATATCTATATCTATCTATATATAAAGTCATTTCATTACTAGGGAAGTATTTTATAGTTTCCTCCACCTGACTTGCCTGTCTCTTTCAATCGTATAGTTTCCCTGTACTTTTCCTTTTGTTGCATTCATTAATTAAAAAACAACAACAACACACCACAAAACTATTAATTTCAGAGAGAGGAAGGACTGAACCTGCAACTCAGACATGTGCTCTGACCAGGAATTGAACTGTGATCTCCTGGTTCATTGATTGATGCTCAACCACTGAGCCACACAAGCTGGGCACGTTCATTCATTTGTATATTTATTAGATTACCAATGTATGCCTGTCTCCTTCACTAAACTACTTGATCCCTTAATACTCAGATCATTGTTTAACTCAGTTCATTAAAATGTAATTTTTTAATAAGTGAATGAATTTCAATGTCTTCAATTAGTCACACCCATAATTATAATTTTCTATTACTGCTTTGCTGGGAATTAAACAAATCCCCAAATCCTTCAGATGTGTGTATTTGTGTGTGTGCATGCACACATGTGCATGTGTGGAAGTCATAGCAAATAGTCTTGGAAAGAATCTCTGAAAACCCTCTTAAAACTAATACACAAATGCTGTGACATTATTTGCTTAATCAGAGGCCTCACATGCTAATCTTCTGGTTCTTTAATTTGTTATGGTAAGTAGAGATTGACAAATGGGTGGCTTCTTAATGAATGGGTCAATACTTAATTTCTTATTGAAAATAAGATCATGGGAAATTATGGCAGATTTTTTCTTGTGCTCACTTTTTTTTCTAATAACAAATAATCTGAAGAAATTAATGTCTTATTGCACTTAAAGAAGAAAAATAAAGCTATTACTGAAACTGTACTTATGATAATTTTATGCTCTAAGTAGAAACCATAAACAGACCCTTCTCAAGAGAGTCCTTGCATTAGGTTTGACTGAGAGGCAAGTCCTAAATAATTTGGATTTAAACACTATAACAGCACTTTTTATAAGCAGGTCACATACATTTTTTTAGTTTATTTAAAAAGAAAATATAATCATGGACTTTATTTATAAACCTGTTATTCAGGGTTATTGGGGATTTTTGAGCTTTAATTTAAAATTAAAATAATAATGAGAAGCAATTATTTTTCTAGGAAATGTGAATGAAAGTGGGCAGTGCAGAATTATTTTTTGTTGCAATGAGAATTCTTAGTACATATCCTAAACAATAATTTTAAAAATTAATATTTATTAACTAACTTGTTAACACATATTTAGAGAGCTACTAATGTAGGTTAGGCACTGTGGTAAATGAGAGTTGATTAAAATTTCAGAGTTAGAATATATATTTTTAAAAATCCATGTAGGAATTTTTATGTGCTGTAATTGCTCTTTGGACTGTATATTTTAGGTTTTCTTATTTGTGAAATCCTCTTAAACTAGCTAAAAGCAGTCCACAAGAACAAAAGAAACTTTTAAATTAAATGATGCAACATTTTCATAACTAAGACAACCAACCAACATGGCCTCCGCAGCATTATACACCTCAAGGGGGCTTAGCGTTTAGTTTAGTTGTGGAGATTAGAAATATATAAGATGATAAATAACTGGAATCGTGAAATGAAGCTATTTTCTGTCTCTATGGTTTTTCAAACACTTACATCCCTTCTTCCTGAAATAGTTCAACCAGCTATGATTGAACTATTCAAATGTTGGATGTTATGACCCAAATATTACCTCAGAGCAAAAGAACTCAAGGCATGTTTTATTGGCTTTTCCTAGGAACCAGCAAGGGTAGAAGTGCCATTCAGTAGGGTCAGCCATTGATTATTTGAATTATTTATATATTTGCCAAAAGTTATATGTGGTCTATGTGCAGAATTTCTGTTTCCCTGGCATGGACAGAAGTTGGATCTACAAAGAGTAAAGAAATTTTAATTTGGCTATAATCATTTCTTGGTAGCTACATGACAATAAAAAGAGGTTTTTTAGAAATAAATCTATCTTTATGGTTAGACATTGGTCCAGGTGACTCTGATATACCCACAGTGTCAAGAACTGACTGAGAATTCTCTCTCTCCAGCCTTAAAGCCCAGTTCTGTCCATTCTGCAACCTTTTTAGAGTCAGGTTTGACAGGAACTTAGGCTGTTTCCTCAGAGACATCTAGACAGCACCTCACAGAAGAATGAATCAGAGAGAAAGACAGGAGTATGGAGAGACAGCAGTTTACTCTGGAAATTATTGAGTGCCAGGGAGGTCCATTACAAGAAAGTTAGATACATCTCTCAGTCAACTCCAAGCAATTAGCACCTATATAAGCTTTGATGTAAGGAAATCAATCAAACAGATTGAACTGTCTATGCGTGGCTGAAATCCATGATTCTGAATTAAAAGGGTGGTAAAGTACCAAATTCAGTTAGAGCTTTTAGCGAGCACTTGGGGAATTTTACACTCTAGCTAACCATATGGTTATACAGTCCTCTTGGGAATATATAGACTCCTGAGTACACTTGTTCCTCCCACCTCATTTATTTCTATTTCTATTTTCATTTTTTTTTTTTTTTTTTTTTAGCTCTTGCCTTAGTCAGACATTGTGCTGAGTTTTACGAGTACCACATCATTAATTCTCAAATGGGGAAGATTCTGTGGTCATGACCATTATACAGTGATGTGGAAACTGAGGCTTAGAAAAGTGCCTGTCTTTCAGCATAGCACTATGTTATGTAGGTGGTAGGCCTACATTGCATATTTGAGAAAGAGAACATTATCTCAAAAGTCAACATTGAGATAATTTTTAAATTTTCAAATTGGTTTTAGTGTTGTTTTATAAAAATGTGTGATTTAGTCCAGAAAAGAAACTAGAAAGATTCTCTTCCTATGGGATACTTTCTTTACACCTTGAGAATAAACTGTAATATCCTATGGAAAATCTCCTTTGCTTGCTGTTCCTTTTTTCTCTTCACCCATTGTTTTAGGCTGATTTTCACACCACTTACTAGTTGTGTGAGTTTGCTCACTGCCTCAGTTCTTCACCTCTAAAATCAGTGTAGGAATAGTTTTCAGAAATAGAGCAGATAAAGCATGCAAAGTTATGCTCTCAGACTGTCAGTGGTGACAGGCCATTTTTGGAAGGACCATTTTCCTTAAGGAAAAGTTAAATGAAAAATCAAATGAAGTTTTGAAGATTAGAATCCAAAGATGATATAACTATGTTAAATTTTTATAAATATTTCTCAAGGCTATTCATATTTCTCTACTTGTTTCATTGCAAACTGATAGGGAATAGTTCGCCAAATGGCAGTAGTCCACTGGTTCTGTTTTGACTGACCCTGATTTCAAGCCCCTATCAGAGTAGTATCTCATTTATATTAAACTAGAAGCCCAATGCATGAAGATTTGTACAGAATGGGCCTTCCTTTCACTGACTGCTGGCATCGCTTTTCTGCTCTACTCTGGAGCCACCTCTTTGCCCTCTGGCCCCGTCTTCCCATGCTGCTCAGAGGCCCTGCCCCAGCCACTAGGCACCCATCTTTGTTGGGTTAATTTGCATACTCACTCCTGATTGGCTGGTGGGGGGCATCACGAAGGTATGGTCAATTTGCATCTTTCTCTTTTATTAGTATAGATGCTTAATAATTATTTGCTTTTCAAGTGAAAACAAGCAAGGTACTGGTGATACAGTTAGAACTGTTCTTGCCCTTTTAACTGTCCTTCAAGCTACTCTATTTTTGCTTAATTTTTTCTCTTAGGGTTTTGTCACTTTCTGTTTTCCTCAACACCTTTATTGCTCTTTCTAATTTGTATTAAATGTTCTTTAAATTTTAACCCTTGGACTCCAGGCTGTCTCTCTCTCTCTCTTTCTCTCTCTCTCATATGCATTTCACTAGAAGATCACTTCTAAATCTAAGTCACCAAGGCTCTTCTCTCTGCTACCACCACATCTTCCCATGGTTTTGTGTCTTCCCATAACCACTCTCTAGTTCAGGTAATTCTGCCTCCAAGGTTACTTTAACCTTCCTATTGCACTCCCAGATTAAGACAAAAGCCTTTTACTGCTCTCTCTACCATAAGATTTATTTCTATTTCAAATTATTTTATATCCAGTGATTAGTATTCACCATTTTATTATCCCCTTTCTACTTCAAATGATTGCTACTCATTTGTCTTCTTTTTAAATTTTCACCAGGAGTTGCTAACTTAGTATTTCCAAGCAAACTCAAAACAGATGTTTATTTTCTCTTGATGTTTTTATTTTTAACTCCAATGATAAGTCTTCTTCCTATCTATTCAGAATTCAAACTTAGTCCTTACTTAGCTTCCTTTATCCATCTATCCATCATTCATCCCCCACATCTTCTGTGAAGATTTTTTTTTATAATTCAGAGAGGCATGACCTCCATCTTGTCCTAATCCCTCTGAGACACTCTTTGCTCAAATCTAGCTCTGTGAAAAGCTTTTGTTCCCTAACCATGGTCTGAAGATCCTTGGAGAATGATTGAATTTTTGCATGTGATCTATGACTCTATGATTACCCACAAACATCAGTATTATTGACTATTCTGAATAATTAAAACTCCACTTTCATTAGTAAGGATCGTCTTGCTTAAAAAGCATCAGTAGAACATCATTCATTCTAAATAATTCGAAAACAATCAATACAAAATATAAATCCAAGTGTGCTTATTCCCAATTGCATTGAGGAGTTTTTACATACCATCTGTTCTCTTCCCTTGAAACACTCAATTTATCTCCACTTTTTTCTCAGTTCTCTTCAGTACTAAATCTATTACTTTTGCTCACCTACTTTTCTCATGGTATTTTATATTGGGTACATTCATTTCCATATTCCAACCTTAATCAGAGATGTTAACATCGCCTAGGATATTGTCTTGTAGCTTTTCTGCCAGTTTAGAATGAACTTATTATTGTTACCCCACGCATCTTCATCATCATTTAATTGACGTGACTCATTTCCTTTGAGAAACTATCTTGACTAACTTTAGACAAAGGATATCAATGCTTGATACCCTTTCATCTATGTATCTGTGTGGGCCCAAGATTTCTTCTAATATGTCAAGCAAAAGTACATATCACAACAAATTAAATGCAGAAGCAGATATGGCAATCCATATGTATTAATTGAGGACAGCATTAAAGATATTTGCAAAAGTGTAAACCAGCACTACTCTTCCAACTGATTTATTTTGTTTTTGAAAATATCATTACTTTGTATAAAAGATATTGCTAATATTAATATGTAATGGATCCATTATTGTTATTTGCAGATTAAACAATGAATATTTTAAATATTCCTTTATGGTAAATATTTGTAGATATGTCTCAAATATAGGAAAACAATCTTTGAAATACTCCATGGTTTTTAAGATTCTAAAAACCAAAAAGTTTAGAGACAAAATTTTTGAAAACTATTGCTTTAGGCATTAATCTAGGGTGCATTTTGTTACTATATATCTGCTCAGTCTCTCAGGCTTCATAATCAATAATATCATCTATTGATCATCTACTATAAAGAGGCATGTTGTATACTGTATATTATATCTAATTCACACAAGAACCCTATAAATTAGCTTTCTTATTCTAATTTTATAACTATGGAAAATGGGATTTAGGAAAACTAAAGAATCCCCCAAATTTTCCAAAAAACTAAATGATAGAGTCAGATAATGCTTGATTCCAAATCTCTAATGTCTTTTTCTATTTAACACTATTTACCATAAATGCATATTATGCCTAAAACAAGTTCTTATTGTATCATTACAATTCTATACACAAGTAATTAATGAACAAAGTGATTACTGAATAGATATGAACAGCCATTTTTCAGAAGCCTTTAATGGCAAAAGTTAATCTTAAAATGACCTATTTGGATTTAGAACTGTTTTTTTTTCTAAATTATCTTCAGTTCTGAATTGCCTGCTATAGGCAGCAAGATGTTGGTTTTGAAATCATTAGGCTTCAAAGAATGAACAGTTTCATTCTTCTACTTAAGGTAAGCTTTCAAAGCTTAATTTTATATTAATTCACCCGTAGATGCTTCACTTGATGTGGAAATATTTCATAATTCCATTTCCTGATAATATGCTTAGTCATTTCTCTGCAGAGAAATTAAGGGTTTTCAAAGTTATCAGGCCATGATTAAGCTTTGTTCACTTTACAGACCTGCTGGCATGCTTGCAGGGTGCTGTGTCCTGTAACTCAGAACACAGCATCTCACAAGATGCTGGCTCCAGTAAAGACCAAAGAATGCTTTTTTCTCCCCTCCTCCCAAATGAATAATTGATTTTATTTGTTCCTGAGAACTGGAGGAAGGAGCTGTATAGGACAACTGAATCATCTTGTAGCAACCTTAACCAAACTTTGTGCTGGGAGAGGTCCTGGTAGGTGACCCTACTTGGACAGCAGGGAGAAGAGGAAGACTTCAACCTAGCATGAAAACATACAGGAGCTATCTGAGGAAAACGTTTGTTTTAGCAAATTTGATGAAAAGCTTAGACTTTCAATGGAAATGTCAAGTAGGCAGTTATAAATCTCTGACTGAAGTTAAGGACAGAATAAGATGAAAATTTTTTTTATTGTTATTTCAAGTTACATACATCTCCTTTTTCCTTATTTGACCTTCCCAACCATTCCCCACCCCTGGCAAGCCCCCACTGCCCCAGTGTCTTTGTCCATTGGTTATGTGCAGGGTGAAATTTATAGAAGTAAATGTTTTGGATTAGAGGTGAAGCCACCTTTTTTTTGTTGTTGAAATCACAGAGGCATAAGGTTAAAGGGATGATAGCTAAACCTTGTATAAATCCCAGGTAAGACTGAAAGATAAAGAAATTAAGAAGGTAAAAATGGCAACAACAACAAAAAATGTGGTAGAATATGGAAATGCCGTCAAGGTCTAGTGATAAAGAAGTTTTAGGAAAGAAAATTTTGTCAATCATATAAAATGTTCTAGAGAAAGGGGAATAAAGAGAGGAAAAGACTATTGTGTTTGTGAATAAGGAGGTCATTGGTGACTCATGAATTGTTGATGTAGGAGCTAGACCTGCCAGTAAACATGAGCATGGAAGTAAGATGATTGCTTAAGGGACTATTATAAAGACAACAATTATAAGTCAACCAACAAATATAAACATACAAGGTTTTAGAGAAGATGGGTAGATAAAGTAAGGGTGATGTTAGATAACTTGAGAGAAAAGTTTCACCATTTTTAGCTTGTCTGGTAAATATGTATACTCATTGAGCTGCTTAGTCTATACCACTGAACACTTGAACCCAACATCTCTACACTCTGGCCCAAATATTTTTTTGAATTTTCAAAAAGCTCCTGACCTTGAGCTAATTAAGCATCATGAGAAGAATCATGTTGTATACATGCAGTGGTGTACTAGTAACTGAAAAAATATATAAAAAATAAAAAAGCCCTAATGTAGTATTTGAGGATTTGCTAGGTGAAAATATTTGCATGATGGCCAATTTCTAGGTAAGGAAAGATACCATTGATATAGAGGTGGGGAAGAAATACAGAATGGCTGCCATGAGCCAGTATGAGCCAGTCCCAGCACCCCACTGGCCTAGTTTGTCTTGCTCTGTGTTCTAGGTGTATTACCATATATCTGCCTTTTCTTGATTTATCTGTAAGTTGGGAAAATATTTCTCAGTTATTATGAGAAGGGAGTTTATTGTTGAAAAGTTTTGATGGAACTAAAAACAGTAGAAATTCAAACTATAAAAAAAAATCACCATAAGTCACATATATTTATATTTGAAAACATTTTTAAATTTAGATGTGAAAAACAACAGATAATTGAAAAATAAATTCACAGATGGTAGACAACTTTTAGAAATACTGTAATAACACCTCACTTATCTAGCATCATCAGGGAATGAGCTGTTTCACATAAGTGAATTTTTCAATTAAATAGAACTTATAGATTTAAGCACCAGCAGTTTTCAATTTTAATCAACTTTATGTAGAAACTTTTCAAAAATGGGTTAGACAACTTCCTGTCTTCTTTATTTTTATAATGTATCTTTTGATTTTAAAAATAATGCAAATTCAATATATAGCATTTTAAAATAGAGATTATATATAAAGGAGAAAAGTCCTAATTCATGATCTATAAATAATTAATATTAGTATGTTACTTTATTTCCTTTTCATCTTATTTGTATTCATACTTTTTAAAGTTGAAATATTTTGTATTTAGTATATGTCATGAATTGAGGACATTTTCGCACATCATAAACTATTATTGGAACATGTAATTTTTAATGGTTGTATAATATTTCATCAAATGGAAATTAGAACTATTTTATTGTAGATATGTACATACTGTTAATCATATAGATTGTTTCAAATTTTTCACAATTATAATCTCATAAAACTAAATCTATGACAATTTCATATAGTGGGTCAAAAGATAAATTGGTTATGGCTTCAGACTTTTATTGGAATTAGTACAAATTTAGCACAATTTAATCGAACTTTGACTTCAGAAAGAGTATCAGAGTTAATACTTTTACAAGAAATATATGAAAATACCCATCTCCCTGTGTTCTTGCCATTAACAAGTATTAATATGTTTGCCATTGTTTTCAAACCATGTTCTCTACATCATGATGACTCAGAGTCTTCACCATGTATATGAATGAGATAATGTAAAGAAAGCACCTAAAACACCTCCTGGCATATAGTTACTATTTAGTAAATAGCTACATAGCTCTTAGTTGGGGGTTATTAACATAATGCTTATTTTTCATTCACATTTCAGTATGTGTCAATGAGGCTTATGCTCCATGAGGTCTTTCAGAGATCCAGGCTTCTTCCATCTATTGGCTGTATCATCACTTAGGATAAGGTCAGTTCAGTCAGGATGGCAGAAACACAATGCAGGCAGGAAGTTTAGTGCAGAGGCAGGCTGTTTAGTGGCACAGAGGTAGAGGCAGGCAGTCTAGCGCAGTCTGCAAAGTGCACTTTGCATGAGAGGCCCTTGTGCAGAAATGACTGCTAGGTTCTTCCCCCAGACCCACTGCAGTTAGCCACTATGAGCCAATTTTTTCCTCTTAGGGTTCATACTCTTATATGTCAAGATCCAATGAAGACCCTCCCCCTTCCCCCTTCCTCTTTTTTCTTTCTACAGAGTAATCTGCAAACTGCTTTGCTGGGCATTTAGTGAGCTCACACTTTGTCTTCTATCTCCTGCCCCACTTCAGCCACCACTATTCCCTAATCTGTCATCAGCTTCATCCATACCAGACTGCTTCTGATCGCCTGTGCCTTGCATCATTTTCCTGGGGAATTCTTTCTCCAGAAATAGTCACTTCTTAATCTCCTTGTCAAATTCGTCCATGCCTTAGCTTAAATATATACTTTTGTTTTGGCTTCTCTGACCTTTTCCCCTACCCCTAACATGACAGCATTTGTGACACAGAGACTAAGGGCGTGGATTTGTCTAGTTGAATCCTGGCGCTGTCACTATTCAGTGTACACATTTGATTAGTTTTCTTCTCTTCTTCTGCTGCTCACTGGTAAGGTAAGAGGAACAGTGGTACTTGCCTCTTGAAGCTGTTTTAGAATCAAATGAGATAACAGTTCTCAGTGCCTACAATCTATGGGAAAATAGTATGCTCTCCATAACATGTTAACTACAGTTTTTGTAGGACAGATCAGTTTATTTCAATTACTTGTCAGTTTCCCATATCAGAATATGATCATTTTTTTGTGGTTAAAACCCTTTTTTATTATCTATCTTCATATCTACAGCACAGTCTTCAGTAGAGTTTACTCTTAAATAATAATGATGGTAATTCTGCAGGTAATGCCTTTTTTAGAAGGAATAGATTATAAGAAGTATGTAAAAATGATACAACATTAACCAAAGGTGAAATCTGTATTGAAGAGTCTTCAGCTCATAACTGCTTGTGTAATCTGCAATGAACAAACAAGAATTCTATTTTTTTTTCCCTAAGAAGAAATGAAAGAATATGTTGATCTCCAAAATAAAATACAATAAAAGCCCTTGCCATTTCAGAAATTTATTGAAGGAAGACATTGCACTTTGGTATGCTTCTGTAGGTTCAGAAATGTGAATGAGACAGACTACAAAGGAACACAACCATTAGAATACAAACTCACAAGAAGCCAAGAGTATTTCAGAATCAGATCAGTGCCAGGGTCAAAATTTATTATAGATGTATCTAGTTTTTTTCTTGGGTTGCTATCACAGGCATGATGAATGAGGTGACTTAAATAACAGACATTTACTAGTATTGTCCCAGTTCTGGAGGTTGGAAGTCTGGGACCAATGTGTCAGCAGGGTTGATTCCTTCTGAAGGTTGTGAGAAAAAAAAAATCTCCCATTTTCTCTAGCTTCTGGTGGTTTGCTGGCAGTCTTCAGTGTTCCTTACTTTTGAGTTGCACCACCTCGATCTCTGCCTTTATGTTCTCATGATATTCTTCCTTTAGGCCAGTGTTTCCCAAACTTTTGACATATGTGTACCCCCTCTATAATTTTCGTAACGCTGAGTACCCCTTGTACTCATGAGAACGTAGAATTAGGCGCAACTAAGCACGGTGCAGTGCATATCCCCACCAAACTCCGGTGTAACGTGTACCCCCGCCAAACTCTGGGGGGACGCGTACCACACTTTGGGAAACACTGCTGTAGGCAAATCTGTACCTATAATTCCCGCTTATAAGGACACAAATCATCAAATCATACTGGATTAGGCGCCAAATCTATTCTAGTATGACTTCATCTTAATTACATCTGCAAAGCTCCTTTTTTCAAATAAGCTCACATTCTGGGATACTTGGGATGAGGACTTCAACATACAAATTTGGAGGGACATCATCAACTCATAACAACAGATGTTAAAAGTTTGTTAAAAGCACAATTGCAATGTATGTGATCTTGTTCTTTTACTGGTTCTCAGGAGACACTGTTTTTGAGTTTACTTTTCAGAATTTAAGTGGTAAGAGTAAACAGACTTAATGTTTCTAAAACCATGTCTATGAGACCTAGTATTTTTGTGCAACAGAGAAATTTTCTTTCCTAATAGATAGGTTTATGGTTACTTAGAGATTATGAAACCATTCTTTGCTGAAGCAGGCAGATTTGCAAATTTTAGCAGTGTTGACATTCCAAGAAAAAAGGTAATGAATTCCAGCTTCCAGAAATTCAAATCTGATGATAACTTTAGAATTGTTTTGGGGTAATATAAAACTCACCAGAAGTAAAATGTTTAGAGAGACTGTGGAGATACCACAGAATTTTGGGACTTGGGGAACAGGCCGTTTTTCTCTTAAGAAAAGATAATTATATTCAAAATCAAAAATACAGTATTCTCAGTCCCTAAACACAGAAACAGGATGTTGGTTATTTTACAGTATAAGATAAAATTGAAAATACTTAGCTTTTTATTGCACCCAGTGGTAACATCTCTTAAAATTTGACCATAAAGTTAAAATTGTCTTTCTTCTTCCTTTTTCCTACAGAAAAATCTCATGTATCATTTCTATATTTCATCTTTATTTATGTCATTATTGATAATTTCATTGTTTTTCCCCCTTAAATCTTGCATTATATAGAAAGCTTATGTGAGCAATACAGAAAATTATATTCCTTGCCCAAAAAGATATTTCAAGAGTAAAATTTACAGTCAGGAATTATATTAAAATAGAGGCCCAGTGCACAAAATTTGTGCATGGGTAGGGCCCCTAGCAGCTTCTGGCTAGTGCTGGGGTACCTCCCACCCCACAACAGCCTACTGCCATGGCTGCCACTGGCCCTGACCCCTGGTGGAACTCCTGTTAGAGGGGACAATTTGCATATTAGGCTTTCATTATATAGAACAGGATAGTTAAAATGAAGAATAGCTTCAGTTAGCAAATTGTCTTTGAGTTAACTTTGAGACATTCCCAGTATGTAAATATTGCACCTTGAGTAGAAGGAACTTATTATTAATAGTATCGCCAATCCTCTTGGACATATTAAAATTATATTCTAGTTAATAATTTAGGTTAAAAATTAATATTTTGCTCTTTTATTATCTATACTAATAAATGAGTAAGATGCAAATTGACTGTATCTTTGTGACACCCACCAGCCAATAAGGAATGAGTATGTAAATTAACCCATCTAAGATGGCAGGTTAATTTGCATGCACAGGTGCCAAGAGGCTGGGGGTGGGACGAGAGCTTGTGTTGTCGTCATGGTGATGATGCAGGCACTCCACACTGCCCTAGCCACTCTGGGCCTCCGGGCAGCTTGGAAAGGTGGAAAGATGGTTTTGGCTGGAGCAAAGGCAGTGCTGGCAGCCAGGGGCAGGAAGGCCCATTCTTGCATGAATCTTCATGCATCAGGCCTCTAGTTACTAATAAAAGAAATAGTCTTACCTGGAATATGAACATATAAAAAATGTCAGAAGGATACAGTTCTTGGAAAATTTCATTCCTGTAGCTATAGTATCTTGTTCTTAGCATTTTTTAGTTGTTACCTTAAGATCTATTGTTTTTACAGTGTTAAGGCATTTTTGTTCAACTCTGAGTATTTGACCCAAATAGCATAGCATGTTTATTTTACCTGTCTTCTCAGGAAGGTTTTGTCTTGATGGATCTCTTATCATGAATAATTAAACAATGTTAAATTATAAATTCCATTGAAAACACAGTATCTCAGAGTTACATATTTATTTCACAAAAGATAGATATACTGAGGCAGCAAATCTGTCAATTCTAAATAAAGCTTATTTTCAAATGTTTAATGTGAGAAATTTCCCATGTAATGAGAAATCAAGATTGTTTATAGCCATGGAGTTAGTAAGCATACAACAGATATCCCTGGGAGGTCCATTGTCTTTTCTCATATTAAGATTTTCTATGAACAATTTAAATATTTTCTCTAAGTTTGCAAATTTAAACTGTTATAAAATAAAAGAAATATTAAAAGTTGTCTTGGTAAATTGAGAATCAGTACTATCCCAGTAAGAGTACCTGGCATTTCAAGAATAATGAAACAAACTTCAAAGAAGACATTATTTTTTCTGTTCATTTTGAATGTTGGCGATTGAGTTAAAAGTGGAATTAATTCCCCATTGTGGAAAATGAGCCTTGGATTCTGCAAATGCTGATTTGCAGAAAATATGTTCAGAATGCATTCAACTTTATCTGCTTTAACCTTTCAATGTGGACTTGTATTCTAGAGAGAGAGAAAAAAATTATAAACATGGAACTTTAGTGAAATAATTGCCACTTCGGAAATTTGAACCTAGAGTACTATTTCTCTCAGATAATGATGCAACATGTTCTCTTCCTGAAAACTGTCACTCCTCCTCTTCAGTTTCCCCCACTTCCAATTGTTTGTTTGTAAGCAGAAATGTTATATAATAAAACAGTGGCTTTCTTTCTGCATTGGGCATTAATTTCTACTTTAACATGTGTGTTTCCTATTCAGTTTCCAAAGAAACATTCTGAAGTTATCTTCTAAGCATCTTTAAACTGGTCAGGATGATAAGGACTGCTCTGTACTCTACAACTGCCTACCTGCCAGTGGACTAATAACACAAAACCCCCTTTAAGGAGGTGGCAGGTTTCCTACCTGTGAAAGTCAAGAGTGTTGGTCTTTGGTCATTTGGCACAGGATTGCCTTTACCTTGAAAAACTCTTTTGGTAGCAGCAGCAGAAGTGTCACTGTTAGCTTCAAATTTAGAACAAATTGGAGGTAAAATGTGTTGTTAACCTAGGCCAGGTTAATAGTGAAGTTTATAGTCCTGTGTGTTATTTATCTTCTTTTCTTTCTTTCTTACTTCTCCTTCTTCACCTTCCTTTGAAATTTAGTCTGTCTTTGGAAATCTGAAAATTACCCTCATCTATCATGAGGTAGGATATTTAGTACTTTATAAAAAAACAAAACAAAACAAAACTAGAGGCCTGCTGCATGAAATTCGTGAACTTGGGGGTGGGTCCCTCAGCCCAGCCTGTGCCCTCTTGCAGTCCAGAAGCCCCTGGAGATCCTTAGCACTGCCACAGAAGCGGGAGAGGCTCCCACCATCACCACTGTCACCCCACTGCACTCGCCAGCGGTGAGCCTGGCTTCTGGCTGAGTGGTGCTCCCCCTGTTGGAGCACAGTGACCACCAGGGGATAGCTCCTTCTTTGAGCGTCTTCATTGAGCTCCTTCCTTGAGCTCCTTTGTTGACTGCCAGGGGTGGGGCCCAAACTGGCAGTCAGACATCTCCTGAGGGGTCCCTGGCTGAGGGACCCACCCCCTGTGCTGAATTTCGTGTACTGGGCTCCTAGTACATACTATAAGTGACATGTATATACCGTATTTTTCGGACCATAAGACGCACTTTTTCCCCCCCCAGAAGTGGGGGAAAAAGTCCCTGCGTCTTATGGTCCAAATATAGCCTGTACATATACTTTTAAAAAAAAGTTTTTTTACTTGCCCGGCTCTGTGTGGTCTCTGTGTGCTTGCCCGGCTCTAAAATGGTTCTAAATGCTGCTGTTTACTTTACAGGGTTGATTACATGTGTTTATGACTGTGATGTTGGGTTTTAATGCACATAAAATATTTTAGGACACTATTTGTTTCAGAATCTTTTTTTCTTCATTTCCCTTCTCTAAAAACTGGTGCATCTTATGGTCCGGAGCATCTTATGGTCTGAAAAATACAGTAATGCTGTAAACTTTTTCCTAAATTAATCATTCTATTGTTTTCTGATTAATTAATATAATGCCTTATATTAGGTAACTCTAATCTCTGCACATATACATGTATACATGCTTACATATATACACATACGTACTTACATATATTCATTACATAGCATCTGATTACTCAGCTCTCTTACATGACAGTTAAATATGCAGAGCTATTTGCTATTTATGCTAGTGGCCCAGTGCAAAAAATTCATGCACATTAAAAGGGAATTAATTAGACAAAATATTTTAATATTGCTATTTGCCCTTTCTTTATAATAGAAGTGTCAGAGATGAAAGAAAATTAGTAAAATTTATATGAAAATCTTCCTCCTGTCAGAGTCTGGGGTGCGCCATGGAATCAGTCAAGTTTTTGCCCACCCATGTGTGCCTCAAAATTGCGTGAGATCCCAACCCACCGGCCCTACCCCATGGGGTTACATCCTATCTTGGCCAGTCCCACCCCTGTCAAGCTCTGCAGGGAAGTAGATGTAGCCACCTGTGAAGCCTTGCTGAGCATGGGGCATGGCCTGAGGTTCCCCAGCTTGGTGCCTGGGCAGGGGGCATGGACTGAGGTCGCTTGTCAAGCCCCACCAGATGTGGGGCACAGTTTCAGATCCTCTGTCCTGGCCCAGAGCCATGCAGCCTCAGGTCCCTGCTGATTGCTTGTTAAGGCTCATTACAGGAACTAGGCCTCTGCTGTGGGTGCAGCCATCTTGTATTATGGGATCCCTGCCTCTGCTATGGATGCATCATCTTGTTACAGCATGATGGTCAATTTTCATATTCCCTCTTTATTAGATATGATTTTCTAATCTCCAACAAAATGTAGGAATTAGAAGCAGTGAACCAAAAAACATTACATATGGTATGCTAATTCATGCTTACAAGTTTTACTGCATATGAAAACCAACTTTTTTTTTTGGAACAAATACTACATCTTACCTACCATTGAATCCTCAGGTTTTTATAAGATGACTGAAAGATATAGGGCAGGAATTTGACAAATATTTGTAGCATTCATAAATGAATGATTGATTTACTTAATGAACAGCAATTATTACTAATCATTCTTGAAGTGTATGTTTCATTTTGAATAAGCACTTCACTTTTAGCAAGATTTATAAAATTTGGAAATGATGTAAATACTTTAATCTTTGCATCTGAAACAGTTTCTGAAAAAGACCAACAGCAGAATGCCTTTAGAAATTAGTTAATTTGAGTCCATTTATTAACTGAACAAGCATTGTGCTTTAAAAGAATTGGTGTTCAGTGCAGCTAATGGGACAAAAGGAAGGAAGGGAGTCATTTTCTCCTCTGAGAAATTAGTGAAGCCAATATGGTGTTATGATATTTTATGACTGTAGTACTCTTCCTCCAGTGTCTCATAAAATATTGATCACTTGATAGTAGAGTGAGATAAGCTGGAGAATTAGCTGAGAAGAAGGCCAAGAAGAGAATAAAAACCCTATGTTGCCAGAAGACATAAGTCAACGTAGAAGCAAGCTGATCTCTTCCTTTGAACAGCAGAGTACGGACCGAGCAGGAACTTTGTCCTCTGGTGATGGCAGTCATGGTATAAGTTGAAGATAGATTTTAGGGAGGTATTAGAAAAAGTCAAAACTTTATATAAAATGTATAACAATGATTTTTCTTTGTTTAATTTGTATGTGGAAGAAGGGTTTGGATAAGCTTAATATTGTAGTTTATAATAGTTAAAACATTAGGCAAAATAACTACATTTATAATTATAAATCTATTATCTGTTTTAAAAATGGCTCTAAAAATTTCTGGGATTTTTTCTTTCTTTCTATATACTAGCCTGTTTGACATTGGAGTGGGAGTTCAAGGAAGAACAAACAGGACATTAGAGGCTTAGAGGCACAAGATAATATGGAGTGTTTAAGAAACTGTTGTAAGACGTTATAGATGATGGAAGTAAAACTGAAGGAGTAAAAAGGGCCAGATAATGAAAGGTCCTTAGGTGCTAAGGTAAAGAATCTGTGCCTTGTCAACCATTTTAGTGGTGTAAAAGATTAAAGTTGCATTTGAAGAGTCACTCTGGCATTTCTATGGAGGGTAAGTGGAATGGGCTTTGCCAGCAATAGGAAAAGTAATAAAATATTTCAGTATGGAGAAGAGGTAGAATATTCATTTACATGTAGAAGGTAGAGTAAATAAGTATTAATTATGGATTGATTTTGAGTTGAAGAAAGAGGGAGGAATCTAAGATGTTATCTGAGCCATCGTGGGAGCTATAAATGGTGGTGACTTTGACCAAAATAAGGAAGTGGGTAGGGAGAACTAAGTGGTTGTGACAAATTCATGTTTTGATTTGTTAAGATGTCTATGTATCATCTAGTGCACATGTGTCAAACACAAGGCCCTCGGGCCAAATCCGTCCCGCACCGCGCTGTCATCACTGCACTCCGCTGCATTTCCATCACAATGACAGTTTATGACTGTTCAGTAAACCATTCGGCCCGCGATTTAGGCTGGATTTTAGATTTTGGCCCCTTCTCTGATTGAGTTCGACACCCCTAAAGTGGAATGAGCATTGACAGCCAGTTGGATTTATTGCTCAGAATCCAGGAGAGAGATCTGGACTAGAAATGTGGACATGGATATTAATTACCAGGTGGTCAGTGAAAGCAAGGAAAGTGAGATGAGGCCAAGAATGATAACAATTTGAGGGATGAGCATGGAAAGGGATCTCCAGAAGGAACCTGTGATTGAATAATGAAAGAAGAAAAGCAAAGAGAATAGAAGCATGGAAGTCAAAGGTGTTGTAAATTTTAAGGAATTAATAATCAACGATGTCATGTGTTGCAGATAGGCCAAGTAAAACATGGACAGAAAAGTGCAAATTGAATTTGGAAATAGTATGTCAACACAGTAAACAGGATTGAAACCAGCTGATGAAGTGAAAGAAACAAGTGTAGACTATCCTTTCAAAAAGATGTCTGTTGTTTGTTATGCGAAAAAGACTGCAATGGCATGCAGTAGGAAAAAAAATGCTAAATAGAAAGGCATCATTTGAAGACAGAGAAAATAAAGGCTAAGATGAAATGATTTGGAGAATGTGAGTTTCTGAGTATATCAAAGGATTCATAACACAGATGGTGATGTATTTGCCATTGGGCAAGAGTGAAGATGAAGGAAGAAAATGAAGGAAGGAGGAAGAGGAGGAGATGGGGCTGATACATACTATAAAATCACAACCCAAAGTTTTACAAGAAGAAGTATTTATTAGCCCTCATACTTGTGTTGTTCTGGGCTGGAACTGTCTTCCATAGAGGTAGGTACTAGATTTGGTTCAGAGGGATTGGATTATATTCCAGGGCGGCCACATCTTATTTGTGTCAGTTTAGGCAGTTCCTCTTCTCTGACCCTCCATTATTTTCTTTTTTTATTTGTACAAATTAAATATGCAAAGCATGTAAACATCAGAGCTGGCCACAAACTAGACATTGCATTATGAATTTGCTGACTCAGAATCAGATGAATGACATTAAACTGATATAGGAAACAAGTACATGACTTCTAGGAAAAGAAATGAAGAATGGGTTTTCATTTGAAATTAATATATAATGTTCACTGAACAGAAAATGTAAAATAAACTAAAGCCCACTTTCCTCTCTCCAGCTTTGAAATATTTTAAAGATGAACCTGCCATATTGCTGATGTTTTGCACACATGCAATGCAGATTTGAATAAACTGATGAAGAATATAAGAAAAGAATCGATCCAAGATGTTAACCAATGGGCATGGATAGATACTAAGACAGATTTATAGCAGTTACTTTCTGTATCTCATTACTTAATTACCTAGTCAAGGACACTAACAAGATTTAACTTGATTAAATTGGTAGTAAATTTTTAATTTATCAATAGAAAATCTAGATAATTTAGCTAGTGATAGTTCTTGCTTTTTAATTATTCTATTTAAGTAGATACTTATCTAAGCTCTTTCAATAAATGTTACTTGAGTTTAGTAACAGTAGAGTCTTTGAAACTACCTAAACTGTGGCCAGATTGCAAACATTGAGTTCATTTGTTTATCACAAGAGAAGTAAAATAAGATTAATTGAGTATTAAGTAATTAGTGTTGCATGAACACAGTGAGCTCCTATGTGTATTCCCAACTCCTTATACTATATCTATTACATGCCATGCACTCTTCTAGATGCTTCACATATATTAACTCATTTGAATATTCACGAACATACCTTGAGATGGATATAATATTGCTATTATTATTAGTCTAATGATAATATTTCAATTTTTCAGATGAGGAAATTGACATAGATAGCTCACATTCAAACCAAGTCACCCTGGCTCCAGAATAATTATGCCCTCAATATATGCCATTTTTTAAAGAGGTTTTACTTTAAGAACTTTTATTTTTTTCTAGAAGTTGATAAGATTTGGTAGTGATTTGTAACAACTAAAGAAATATTTTTAGTGGCAGGTCCTCCAATTTAAAAATGATGTTCATCATTATCTATCTCTATATCTCTATCTCTCTCTCTATCTCTCTATCTCTCTATCTATCTATCTATCTATCTATCTATCTATCTATCTATCTATAAGGCTAAGTGACTGACTGTACATCTTCCAACTGACCTACCAGCCAGTACATATGACACGCACTGGCAATTTAAAAATAAATGTTGACTCGCGCATGCGTGATATATATAAAGTATCAGTGCCAATCACACATGATGCCAGAATGTATCTGAAGACCAACTTTTGGCACTATGTACCTCTGAAGCTGAAAGAAAAGAGCATCATTGACAGAATATTTTTATTTATTAATCAATTTATATATTATTTTCATATACATTTTACTAATTTTTTTCATCTTTGAAACTTCTATTATAGAGAAAGGTAAAATAGTGATATTAAAATATTTTGTATCACTCTCTTTTCCTCTCTTAAAATTAATAAAAATATATTTTAAAAAAATAAATGCATACATAGGCTATACCATGAGATTTTAATATATTCTGATTATCGCATTCTACCCTTTACTTTATAATGCTGTATTTTATTTAATGTACTGTATCCTATACAATAAAAGCTCAGTGACCAAATGGCGAAATGACCAGAACAACCAGTTTACCAGTCACTATGACGCACATTGACCACCAGAGGCCGGCCGCTCAATGCAGGAGCTGCCCATTGGTGATCAGTGTGCTCCCACAGTGGGAGCACTACTTGGCTGACCAGGATGAGAAGTTCTCCCACAGTGGGCCAGTTCCAACAGACCATACCCCCACTAGTGCATGAATCCCGTGCGCTGGGCCTCTAGTTTATAAATATTTGAAGTGAGATTTATAGGTGTCATCAGACTGTCAACGAGGTTCATGGCACACACAAAAAAAGCTTTAGATTTTTAGAACTTTAGATTGTAATTATTGGTTTAGGGACTTGGAACAAAAGTTGTGGATAAAAGACTTGATGAAGCTTGTTAGTTTCCCTTCTACTTTTTATCCCTCTCCTTGCATGTGGCTCTATACCACCCTTATGTACTCCTTGGGCACATGAAGGAGAACTCTGAGTCACCACAGCTCTTAAAACAGGCATTATTTAGCTCAAGGCAATGGCAGGAGAGAAGCAAGAGTCTAATTCTAATTATTCTTTACTGATTGTTCTAATATTTCCATCCCACACTCATGGCTGACCTTCTTTTATTCAAGGTGCATACCTAAGCAAAACAGTCCTCTTCAGTTTCAGACATTCTGCTTTCTGTTTCTTTTGAAATAATCAGCTTTTCCATTACTTAGTCTTTCTATTGTAACTAATTTGTTACTATATTACATTTTAATGATTTTAAAATTGTCAAATTCAATGTTTGTTTTTGTCAATTCTCCTAAAATTCCTCAAGGTTTTAAAATATATTCTGTAACAATGCTGTTGGGAACAGCTGAAATATTATTAGATCTTCCCAGTGAATTGTTCTCTTTTTTATCACTATGTAATTATACTGGTTTTACCTGCAATTCTACTTTTTGTCATGTAGGGCATTTTCTCTGAAATCAATAAAACTATACCAATTTTTCTGAGTATTTGCCTAATTTCTCCCTTTTTATGTCTTTATTTTATACTTACTCTACTATTATGTTTCAGTTTTTTTTAAACAACATACAGATGTCATTTTTAATGTGTTCTAAGAGTTTCTGTCTCTGAACTGAGTTTAGTGTATATTCATTGTTTTTTACTAATCAACTTGAATTTCATTTTTATCTTATTATGTGCATCATATAATTACTATTATTTGTTTTATTGTTTTTCCTGTTTTCGTAAGAATTTATTTTAATTTTTTTTCTGTTCTGTTTTTCTATTTTTATTATTTTAGGATCATATTTAAATATTTATACATTCTTATTTGCAAAAAAAATCTAACATTAAACAGTAATTATTTATTTTCCTTCTACAATATTGGAATTAAGTACTATTTAACTTTACTAATTTTATACATTACTATTTTATACATTTTATGATTATTATTTTAATTTGTAGTAGAATTTCAACTTATTTTGCTACATGTATACATCTTATGAGTCAATGGAGCAATATTTGAATGCAGTTATAAATAACTAGAGGCCTAGTGCATGAATTCATGCATGGGTGGGGGCCAGCTGGCCTGCCCTGATTGAGGTTGATCAAGCCAGGCAGGCTGGGGGAAGGGGCCGAAGGTGGTTGGTGGGCTGGCCCCGACCCTGATCGGGGTAAGGGCCCATGGGTGGTTGGCCAGGCAGTTCAGCCCCTTGATGGAACTCATGGTTGAACTCCGGGTCAAAGGGGACAATTTGCATATTAACGTTTTATTATATAGAATAGTATTTTTAACCTTAGGGTTTCTTGTAGATGTGGATATTTTCTAGACAAGGTTAAAATTAGTGTACATATATATTGTTCATGTGTTTATTATAAGTATAAAATTATAAAGAGATTAGACTATAGTAATGAATAAGTAAAAATTACATAATATAATCGGCAATGGAAGATAGTTTAAAACATATTAAATAAGAATCCATTGCAAATACAATAATTCATTGCATCAGAGGACCACAGAAAAGGGTGGTAGGACATCAAAGAAGAATAAAGGGACCTTCAATCTATGATTTAATTATTTGCATTGAATTATTAAAGAAAATGATAAAGTGAATATGTTGGTTTTCAGATAATGAGCAACTAGACAATAAAAATGGTATCTTTTGGAATTTGCTATTACCCTGTTTCCCCAAAAATAAGACAGTGTCTTATATTAATTTTTTCTACCAAAGTTATGATAGGTCTTATTTTCAGGGGATGTCTTATCTTTCCATGCGCTAGGTCTTATTTTCAGAGGATGTCTTATTTTTGGGGAAACACGGTAGTAGTAAAATACATGAACCTTTAAAAATATGCTCATGACTCTCAAGATATATATACTTCATTTTTTAATTTTAGAGAGGAAAATAAATTACCTAAGAAGATGATATCATTCAAAGTAATAAAATATTCAAATAATATATACATATAAACTATAGAATGTAACCATAATACCTTCATATGCTCAGAATTTTTTTCAATCATTCCATATTTCTCTCTGTGGATTACTTATAGCCTTTAAAAAAATATTTTTTTTTATTCTTTAATGTATTTTGTAAGTCTCCTTTTTTCCCCATTGACTTCTCTTCAGCCACCCTCCAACCCCCAGAACATTTCCTCTCCCCACTCCGCCACCCCAATCTGTGTCCATTGGTTCTACTTATATGCATGCATACAAGTCCTTTGGTTGATCCCTCATCCTTCCTGTCTTCCCTCTGAGGATTGGTAGTTTGTTTGATGCTTTATGTTTCTGGACAATTTTGTTCATAAGTTTATGTTGTTCATTATATTCCACAAATGAGTGAGATCATATGACATTTATCTTTCTCCAACTGGCTTATTTTGCTTAGCATAATGCTTTCCAGGACCATCCATGATGTTGTGAATGCTAACGTTCTGTCTTTTTTAAAGCAGCATAGAATTCCATTGTGTAGATGTACCACTGCTTTTTAACCCACTCATCTGCTGAGGCTGTTTCCAAATCTTAGCTATGGTAAATTGTGCTGCTATGAACATAGAGGTGCATATATTCTTTCTGATTGGTGTTTCTGTTTTATTGTGATATATTCTTAGGAGTGGGATTACTGGGTCAAATGGGAGTTCCATTTTTAGTTTTTTAAGGAAACTCCATACTCTTCTCCACAGTGGCTACACCAGTCTGCATTCCCATCAGTAATGTACAAGGGTTCCTTTTTCTCCGCATCCTTGCCAGCACTTGTTGTTTGTTGATGACAGCCATTCTAACGGTGTGAGATGGTACCTCATTGTTGTTTTGATTTGCATCTCTCGAATGTTTAGTGACTTTGAGCATGTTTCATATGTCTCCTGGCCTTCCGTATGTCCTCTTTTGAAAGGTGTCTATTTAGGTCCTTTGCCCATTTTTTGATTGGGTTGTTTATCTTCCTTTGTTAAGTTGTATGAGTTCCCTGTTAATGTTGGGAGATTCAACCCTTATTGGAGATAACATTGGCAAATGTGTACTCCCATGCTGTGGCCTTTCTTGTTATTTTGTTGATGATTTCTTTTGCTGTGCAGAAGCTTTTTATTGTGATGTAGTCCCATTTGTTTATTTTCCCCTTAGTTCCCATTGTCCTAGGAACTATATTAGTAAAGATATTGCTACCACAAATGTCTGCTATTTTGCTGCCAATGTCTTCTTCTAAGATTTTTATGGTTTCCCGCCTTACATTTAAGTCCTTTATCCATTTTGAGTTATTTTTGTGTATGATGTAAGTTGGTGGTCTAGTTTCATTTTTTTGCATGTATCCATCCAATTTTCCCAACATCATTTATTGAAGAGATTGTCTTGACTCAATTGTATGTTCTATTGTAGCAGGATACAATATTAATATGTTTTTTTTTTTTATATACCAATAATAAACTCACAGAAAGAGAAACTAAAAAAATAACAACGGCAAAAAAAACCCACACACACCAACAATCTCATTTACCATTGTAACACAAAAATTAAGTTACTTATAGCCTTTTGATTTGTTTTATAAAAATAACATAGTAAAAGTACAAATAATATTCTCCATATTTGGAATCTAAATTGTGACAGTGCAACCCTTTGGTTTGGGTTTAAAATTTGGAATACTGATGTTCTAACATGGCAAATATGAGTATCTTACAAAGAATAATGATAGAAGGGATTTTCTGGATCTTTTAGCCTACCCTCCAGTAACAAGTCCCTGAGACATAGAATTATTAGATTTTCATAAATATTTTTCAAGCAGTAAAAAGCATGAGAGCTCCATTTATTGAGTTTATATTATATGCCATACTCTGTACTAAAAGTTTTACATATGGTAAATTTTATTTATCCCCCAATATATGCCTATGGGGTATAATTAACTTAATTTTACAAATGAAAAAAAAAATTAAAGGTCATCAACCTTAAATATCATTCCCCAGGTCACACAGCTATTGAGTCACTTGTCTCAGAATTCAATCCAGGCATGTGTATGAGGCATGAACCACAGTATCTGCTTTCTGGTTATGTACCATATTTTGCCTCAATAGTCAAGGGATTTATTTTTACCTGCTCCTGTTCCAAAGAATATGTAATGGCATCATTTCAGCATCTAGTAACAATCTATAATTTGTGATAATCAGTTGAACTTGCTAAAAAAAAAAATGGGATCATTTACTCAACAACTTCAGTGTATACTCTTTTCTGTTGCAAATGTATATGGAGTGGATCATGCACATGAGTTAATGCATATTTAATAATATTATAATGACTAACATTTTTAAGTATTTACCTTGTGCTAGGCAAAGTTACAAGTGTTTTACAGGCATACATTCTTTCAATCCTTACAACTACACCAACATGCTACACTTATTACTTGTAATTTACAGATTAAGAAATTGAGGCATGCTGAAGTTAATTATCTTGTCCAGATCCACACAACCAGTAACTGAAAAACTAAAATTAGTACTCAGGCAGTGAAGCACAAGTATTTAGATACTCAACCATACTCTATAAAATAATTCCACATAGAAAAATATTTAACGTATACATAGTGAGTGATTTAATTCAAATATATAAAAATATTATTTTCTCAGGACTTACATTTTTATTTTTAAAGATTTTTTGAAATTTATAAACATTTATAAAAGTTGAAAGAAAACTATCATAAACTTCCATATGGTTATTAAATAGATAAATCTTTTTATTCAAACATGGGAAAATCTGAGATACATTGACTATATGAGCAGTGCAGAGACTAAGGATGGATTCTGCAATCAGGGAACATTCATATCCAGTCTCTCTGATGTTAACTCACCACAACTGACAGATGCTTGGTTATGAGTATGGAATATTAATGCACGTAGCTGATGGAGAAAAAATAGAGGATCTTTCTTACAGAGACTATACTTAGATGGTTATAGCTGATTAATATTGCTTATATTTAAACAGAACTCTAAATTAGAGTGAGTTTAAAGAAATATGACTTACTACTTTAACTAGATTTCTTACCAAGTCTTTATTAATTACTTAATCCCTTCTTAATCCATCTCTGAGGTTTGGAAGCTGTGGGGCTTCTTTACCAGCAGTTTTTTTCAGTCTTTCTCACTCTATTCTTTAATCCCTTTAATAATGAGTACCAATTACCTCTAAAATGGCAAGAAAATAAATGTATGCAGCAGTGCGAGGACATCATTTTTAATGTATCATCATGAATACATTTTCTCTAGGCAAAAGATTTTTGTTTTCTGACTTTGTTGTTTTTGTCTTCAGAAAGCCATATTCATGTCCTCTTCTAAACTTGTATAGATATCCAGTAGTATCAACTCACAAGATAACTGAGACACTTCTTTCTATGAAAATCTTGTGATTAAAGTTATACAAATAGTTAAACAAAACAAAAAAGTTATTAAACACTTAAAAAGTCATAAAGGGCTTTGTAAGCTACAGAAACTGCCTACAAGTTCTTCCTGACCTTGAAAACCAGATGAAAACCTGGTAAAAAAATTTCGACAATTTATAAATTGATATATCTTAAAACTCAATCATAAAATGAACATTTATATTAGAAAAAATAAATGTATATTCATAAAGCCCAAGTAAGCCTAGGCTCTGTTTAATGTTTGCCTTAAAATAATGATTCTTATTGATTATGGCACCAGTTTTATTTTTGATGTCTAAAAAAATAACCTACATAAATAATTCTGCAATAAATATCTTTATACATATATCATAATATATTTGATCATTTTAATAATGAAAACCTCTTTGTTGATCAGAAGATAAACCTTAGTTATGATTAACAATTTTCTTACTTCAAATTTGCACTCATTTACATTCCTACCTGCAGGCTGGTAAATTTCACTTCTCCTATATCCTATCCCAAAACTGATTAGGGTCATTCTTTTATTTTTCTTTTCTTTTCAAATTTTTTCTTTATTGTTGAAAGTGTTATAGATGTCTTTTCCCTCCTCACTAAACTCCTCCTATCCACTCCTGTCCCCTTCCCAGGCCTTCACCCCATTGTCTGTGTCCATGGGTTATGCATATATGTGTGAAAGTTCTTTGTTAATCTCTTCTCTCCATTCCACCACTTCCTTTAAAAAAAACACAAACATATATATATATATATATATATATATATATATATATATATATATATTGTTGATTTTTTACAGAGAAGAAAGGAGGCTAGAATTAGAAACATCGATGAGAAACATATATCAACTGTCTCCTGTACACCCCCTACTGGGTATGTGCCTGCAGCCAAAGTACATTCCCTTGATCAGAATCGAACCTGGGACCCTTCGGTTCACAGGCCGACATTCTATCCACTGAGCCAAACCGGTTAGGGCCACCCCTTCCCTTTGAGATTAGTCAGTCTGCTGAACGCTTCCATGTCTGTGGATCTATTTTGTGTATAAATTTATTTTGTTCACTAGATTCCACATATAAGTGAGATCATGTGATATATGTCTTTCTCTGACTGGTTTATATCACTTAACACAATGCTCTCCAAGTCCTTCCATGTTATCTCAAAGAGTAAGAGATCCTTCTTTCCTTATAGGTGCATAGTATTCCATTTTGTAAATGTACTATAGTTTTTTTTTGTTTTGTTTTGTTTTTGTTTTTGTTTTGTTTTGTTTTAATCTACTCGGCTACTACTCCTTTAAATAGTTCCAGGAGAACCTTTTCTAACTGCCCAGCCTGTGGTGTCACTCCTCTTGCTACTAGCTCCCAGGATATGCTTGGCTTTTACTTTCCTAATCATAGCATCCAGCACACGGAAGAGTATCACTTGACCAATTGTCTCTATTTCTTGCTATCTTTTGAGTCTTGAGAAAGCCTGAATCAGGTGCTACACATCAATACCAAAGCCTAGTGAAGGGGTATTGAAACTACGGCCCGCGGGCCGCGTCTGATCCGGCCCGCCAGGTTTTTTGGGCAGTGAGCGCAGCTGAGGTGTTACAGTTCGGCCGCCAGGACCTGCATATACACTGTCACTGCCCGGCCGCTCTGACCCCTCTGCCTCTTTAAGAGCACAGTGCCTGCTGGCTCAGAGCGTGCGATGTGCCGCCGCACAGGCACGTCTGTGCTGTGCTGCTCGGCGATGATGTAAAAAGGCGCCCGCTTCACCCCCAGGCAACGTGGTGTCTGTGTGCTGTGCCTGCCTGTCAGTGAGGTTCTCCTCCTCTCCCTCCACTGCCTTCACCAAAGGTCGGTCGAAAGTGCCATAGAAAGAAATAAGATATGTGCAGTGTGGGTAGGAATTAGTAGTTCATATAGTCCGGCCCTCCAGCTCTCTGAGGGACCGTGATCTGGCCCCCACTTTAAAAAGTTTGAGGACCCCTGGCCTAGTGCATAGTTGACACTAAAGGAAATGCTGCTGGTTTTCAAAGAAAATGTAATGACTTTGCATCTGTACCTTCCAAGCTGACAGCCACCAAGATTGTTTATCTCTACCAATAAGATACTTAGGGTTGTAAACAGAAAGTCAGATGACCTCTGAAGGCTCAGCCCTCAAACTTTCACAGGTTCTAGTAGCAATTCTTTTGTAAAAACCTAGAAAATATTTTTAAAAGAGGCAAAAGATAAACAAAACAAAACCTAAAGTTCAGAATTGGAGAGGACTTTCCCTACCTAGTTCTCACTTAGAAATTCTCCTTGACCATACATATACTACAATAATCCAGTTATCTATGTACCATTTATGTTATCACTGTTACTAGTGATTTTGGGATGACATATTTTGTCCAATTTTGAGAAACAGGAAATTATGGAATCGAAGATCATTCCAAATATACTAAAACTAGAGGCCTGGTGCATGAATTCGTGTACCAGTGGGATACCTCAGTCTGGCCTGCGGAATGGGGCCAAAAACAACTCTCTGACATCCTTAGAGGGGTCCCAGATTGTGAAAGGACACAGGCCAGCCAAGGGATCCCACTGTTGCACAATCAGGACTAGTGAGGAATACAGAAGGTTGGCCAACTGGGGAGGGACCATGGGAAAACTCCAGGGTGTATCTGCCCTGTCTTGCTCAGTCCCAATCAGCCAACCCCCCAACAGCAAGCTAACCTACCAGTCAGAACATCTGCCCCCTGGTGGTCAGTACACACCATAGTGAGCAGTTGAATGGCCTTAGCATATGATTAGCATGTTACTCTGATTAGTTGAATGGACAACCGGATGACAAGACACTTAGCATATTAGGCTTTTATTATATAGGACCTGTGTCCTAGTACACAAAATTTGTGCACGGGGTTTGGGCGTCTCTCAGCCCAGCCTGCACACACTCTAATCTGGGACACCTCAGACACCCCTCTCGCAATCCAGGACAATTGGCTTCTAAACACTCACCTGTCTGATCACTCCTAGCCATTCTGCCTGCTGGCCTGATTGCCCCCAACTGCACACCACCCCACCCGCCGGCCTGCTAATGCCCAGCTGCCTCCCCCTGCCGGCTTGATCACCCCCAACTGCCCTCCCCTCCTGGCCTGATTGCCTCTAACCACCTCTGCCTCAGCCCTGCCACCATAGCTTTGTCTGGAAGGATGTATGGAAAGTCTCCTGGTCTAATTAGGATATTACTCTTTTATTAGTATAAAGGATTTTATTTTTATATTCAGTACATCTCACAAAATACTTCATACTGTAAAGAATAAATATTGATAAAATATTTCATCAAAAGAAAATGGTTTTCTTCATGGTTTGTTAAATAAATAATGAACAATGATTTAATGTTGGATGTACATCCAGGGCATCCACATACCTTAGTGCAGTCATGGCCCTGTGGTAATAGATAGTGTCTGAGTACACACAGATCACAAGTCAATAGCAGATCCTAACATTATATCCTCTCACTTGTACTTGATTTAGTAGTACCTGTCATGACCTAGACTTTCAGGTGGCTAGACACAATTTTATATCTTAACTCATATTGTAGTAATATTTCCTACAAATATTTTTGCAAGTTTAAACGTTTTAAATGGTAAGTAGTTCATTTTCTAAAGCAATCAAACTCTATTATCACAAGTGGATTTCTTTTCCTCAGGGTTAGAAGTGATTATTAATTTTTTTGGACATAAACATTAAACTCTAGTTCTTGGCAGTTTTCCTGGACACTTGGGAAGTGAGGATCTTATGTTTCAAAATCTCTAAAGTATATAAATGAATCTCCGGATCTAAAGGAGCCATATCATGAGATATCTTTATTCATGCGTGAACTCTTAGATGACACAAATTAAGTTGATTTGAGATTTGTGCCATGTAAAGTCATGTCTTTAACAAATGCTTCCTGAGAATGTGAACTCCTGGTCTGATGTTGCTACAATTCCCACTTTCTCATAAGAGGACTCTATGCTTTTCTAGCTAATGTTTTCCTCATATGCACACATGTGTTCATTTGTATGTGTGTACTTGTGGATTTTGCGCAAAATTTCAGTATATTTTTCATATATGTATGGTTTTTTAACATATAAAATCAGTTTCCTGCAGAAAGGGTATTAATAATTTGGTGCAGCATATCTAAACTAAGTGTAGAAGAACTGGGGAAGAGAAGTAGCAAATGGCACACATCACTGAATTTTAATTGACACCTTCTCCCTGGCAGTACTTATAACTTTCTCTATGACCTTCACAAAGGGGTTTCATGTTAAAACATTTAGATGAAGTAATAATCAAGCGAGCAGCAAGCCAAAAGGCATTTTTTAAGTCTTGGAGCCTACTTATACTTGAATTTCTCTTTGTTGTAATTATATAAACTAAAGCTAAATTATATATGAATTACATTACATTAATGAATTATATACAACTTTATAGATTTTTTACAACTTTTGAAGATTTATCATGGAGAGCTCACCTTTTCCTCTACAATTAACATGGGAGATGATGTGTGTGTGTATATATATTTACATATATGATGTGTGTATACACAAACACACACACACACACACACACACACACACACACACACACACAAAATACTAGAGGTCCAATGCATGGATTCATGCACTGGTGGGGTCCCTCGGCCTGGCCTGTGAGGATCGGGCTGAAACCAGCTCTCCGACATCCCTCAAGGAATTTTGGGTTGTAAGAGGGCACAGGCCAGACTGAGGGATCCCACTAGTGAACAATTGGGGAGAGACCATGGGAGGGATTGTAGGAGGGTTCCAGGGTGTGTCTGGCCTGCCTTGTCCAGTCACAACTGGTCAGACCCCAGCAGCAAGCTACCCTACAGGTTGGAGTGCCCACCCCCTGGTGGCCAGTGTGCATCATAGCGACTGGTTGAACTGTCAAATGGACAGTTGGTCACTTAGCATATTGGGCTTTTATTGTATAGGATATGCATATGTATGTGTACATAGGTGTCCCCTAATGTGTACACACACTTTAAATAGTTATAAAGGCTGTATTAAAATACATTTCATTTTCAAAATTCAGCTATCAGCTGTTAAAGGGTATATACATTTTGGGGGGACACTCTGTACATAATTAACCCTATTTTACAAATGAGGAAAAATCAAATGACTATGCTGAGGCCTCACAGATATTAGTTTCTATGCACAACAACTTGGGTACTTAGATTATTCATTAACTTCTACTAAGTAACTATATAAAAATTAAGCAATATGACAACAAATACAGAACACATGTATTAGCAGATATTTTCTGAGTTCCTTCTGTGTGCATGCAAAGCATCACAGACACCTCATTTTCTTATTCCTCAGTGATACTTTCTGTACCCCTTGGCTGTTGTATAGTTGCAGCTTCCATCATTATAAAGGCATGACCCTCTCCTGGGCTTCAAGCCAAATACTGAACAGCATGAGATAATGTGCAAAGCTGTATTCTTGTCATCTGATAATTTGTAAAAGCAAAATTGTCCACAAGGAAGATTTCTATAAATATGTTTTATACAAAATTATTTACAAAAAATTATAGTTTTTGAATTAAATTATTTGTTTTCATTTATATTTTAAGATTGTTGATCAATTCGGCCAACAAGTTGTTACAGAACCAACTATTCCTGGTGCCTGCTGTTTTCCCTGAGAATGCTGTCACTTTGTAGGAGCCCCATTATCTTTTTGAGGCCACCTGGGGATAGTTTATTAATTTGTTGGTTTACCAGTCTCTAATTATCCTGAAAGACTTAATGTCACTTCCAAAGGTGGTACAGAGAGCAGCACTGTAAATCTGATACTTGGTAATTTTCACTTTATGATACCTTTCATGGGAAATTCTGAATGTGTATCTGAAGAGAGCCCTGACTGGGTTCTTTCTCCTTCACTTATTATTCCCCACCGATGGCACTTTGTTTCCTTTGCTCACTGAAGAGAAGAAATAACACACGAGTTATTAGCAACAAAATAGGAAAACAGAAACATCAGAAATGTGGTAATTAGGAGGTCTATAATGGCACATATGTGTCATAAACTGCCAATTAATCTTGATGATATGAAAGGTAGTCAGCTTTAGTTACCAGTAATTCTTCCTCCCAGAGGATATTGACAACCATGAATGATCTGTGCAGGTTCTAACTTTGCTTCTGTTTCATTAGACCACTTTGAACACATCTTTTTACTTCAGAGTTTAAATCTGTGGACTATAGGGAATATTGTTCAAGTTATTGATTTGCTTATTTATAAATTATACACAACATATGTACAAAGCATTTGGTGAATTTATATAAAAAAAGACGCAAAAACAGACAGCTGGAATACACTTTGAGATTCTTACACTGATAGTTCATATGTGTTCTAGCATTTCCAGAAACAGGTAATGTTTTTATTTTCTTTACATCCAATTTATTTTAAATTTACTTTTCACCAACATCAATAATTCAGAATATATCTGGAAATAAGGAAAAAGAGTTTGCAAATCTTACATATCTTATAGTTCAAATGTCCTGATAGTATGATGATCCTAGAACTCTATTTCACATTTGATTTCCAAACTAGTCTACTGACATTCACAGCATGAGGTTAGCAAAGACCTGTTTACACCCAAGATTTCTATGTTCCCAACTGCCCTTCACACTTCAAACCATTGGCTTCACATCAACTCCACCAAAAAAGATATGACCAGACTTAAGGTCACCAAACACCATCTCTCAGTTTTGGACCCCATTGGCCACATTTCCTCTTTGTATTGTTGTTTCTTTCTATCATTTTCATTTCTTCTTTCAGAAATCCTTTCAGGAATATCCTCTTAAATATGACTTTTTAGTGTAAGAGTTCCTCAAGATCATGACTCCTACCTAGATATATGGGCAAGACTCCAATTCTGAGCAGCCGGTCCAGAGACTCAAGAGCCTGCTTTACATCTCCAGTTGGATATTTCTTAGATACCTCAAGTTCAACAAGTCTACAGCTAAACAAATTGTACCCCCTTCCTCATATTCCTCCATACCCAGACTTTTTTTGCTATGTGTCTCAGTAAATGGTATCCCTCTTTAAACATTGCTCACCTCAGAAAACAGGGAATCATGATGGGCATTTGTCTTTTTTTCATCCCCTTTACCTAGTTATCACTTAATTTCTGAGTCCTCCTTAAACTGTGTTTCCAGTTTCCACTGTCATAGCCAGAGCTTGAGTTTCCTTCATCTCTTGCCTGGCTTAGGATCTGTACTGGCAGGTCCTCACGGAGCTCCAGAAATCTCATCTAGTCACCACATTGCAATCAAAGTGAAGCTATAAGGACGTAGATCTGATCTCACTCATTTGTGGATTATAATGAACATAAACCAATTAACAAAAATAGATACAAAGACAGAGAAACGTAGATCAGATGCTCAAATCTCAGAGGGAAGGCAGGGTAGAGTGTGGGTAAGGGGAGGAGATCAACCAAAGGACTTGTATGCATGCATGTAAGCATAACCAATGGACGGTGGGGTGAGGGCATGAATGGGAGAAGGGTGTGTGTGTGTGGGGGTAGGAGGATAAGGACACATATAGAATACCTTAATAAAGAAAAAAAAAGAGATTGTAGATCTATAATGTCACTGCATTACTTGAAATGCTGCATTGGCTACCTATAGATTTTGGGATAATGATCAAGTGTTTAATATAGTCAATAATGCTACCTCTTCAGCTGTACTCTGCCATTCTCTTCCTTGGTGTCTTTCAATATACCAAGCTCTTTTCTGTCTCAGGACTTTGGCACATTCCATTCCTTCCATCTTGAAAGCTCTGCCACCATTGAATCCTATTTAACCCACCTACCCTCAGTGAATAACTACATATTTATTCTTCAAAGCCCAGTGAATATGTCAGTTCCTCAAAAGCCTTTCCTGACCATTTTTGATCCCCTTATTATAGAGTCTTATTGGCAGTCTCTTCCTCTCTGCTGTTTGAAATTATTAAATAATGGTATAAACAACTACTTGTTTGAAGTCTTTTTGGCCTGCTATAATATAAATTTTATGGAATAAACAACTTTATTTATATTGCTCACTGCTGCACAACACTCAACAAATAGCTTGCTCATAAAGGCAGTTTTATGTATGATCAAACAAAGTGTGATCTAACAAAGAATAATTTAAATAGGTAATATAATGTATTTCTAAAACAACTGGGACACACATGCACACGCACACACATATAATTTATAAATGTTTATAAATAAATCCATGAATATAATAAAAAAACACGTTTTGCTTAAATAAAGTTGCTCCTGGTAAACATTGAATCCTAACCAGCTGAACTATATACCTTTTATTATCCAAATTATATTTATTATCTTTTGATTTGATAAAGAGATTTTTTTTGATGCTCTTGAAAGAGAAGATAACTTGGAATGCTTGGACATCAACCTATTAAAGGGGATAGTTATTGTCTTGCTTGGAAATTTCTTCCTTCTGGGAAAAGGACTTCAGATTTTGCCAGATTGCCAAGGATTTCATCTCACAAAAATGTAAATAACTCCTGAATTATGCTATTTATTAGTTGTGCCATGCATTGTGTTTAGTGTTCATTAAAAAAAAAACTCTTTAGAAGATTCTAACCTTGTAAAGAAGAGTGAAATTGAAAAAGAATGCCACTGGTCTTACTTTCTACTCAGTTGTTGAGTCTTTGGTTTTTCAAACTGTTTTGTAAGTTTCTTGCTTTAACATGCAGTTTTATTTTCTATCCCTATCCTGCTTTGTACCCAAACTCTACACTCACCTCAGGCTGAAAGTGAGGCTTTGAATTAGAGTTGGGTCCTTGAACACATGCTGCTTCACACTTCTCTGCAGGGAAGTAATTCCTTTTACTTAACATTTTTACTCCCACTATAGGGAGTGAATACATGTTTTCTGCTGATGAAAAAGAATTAACCTCAGGCTCTATTTCTGGGCCACCCAAATATGTGCTTCTGAATGAAAGGAGATTGCAAGAGCATCCTTATCATTTTGTCACACTGAGATTGGAGGAGTTGGTTGAGAAACCCTTTCAGGGTTGGCAAGGGACAATAAAATTCACCCAATTAAGATGGAAAAAATGAAAGCACATAGCTTTTCATTTTGAAAAACTAGTCTTTGTTGTTGTTTGAATGGTATTTTTTATTTCAGATGGTCATTACTATTCTCCAATAAGAGAATATTAATGTATTTGAATTCTATGATTGTCCTGAAAATATAGTTCTATTCAATATTTCCACCATGGGATAATGCTCTTAAGCAAACTAACATTTAACCATTTATTTTAATGAATTTCCCAGGTAATTGATTATTTTTGCAAATGTAGAAATTTTATTGCATGTTTTATTGATGAAAGTATTTCTAAATGTATTACACCTTTCCTTGCTTTTATAAACAGTGTGTATGCAGAGTGGCCCGATTATTATAATCTCTGAAAGCATAATAATCTCGCCGCTCAGTCTGTGTGTGTGTGTGTGTGTGTGTGTGTGTGTGTGCATATTAGAAGCCCAGTGCATGAATTCGTGCATGGGTAGGGTCTAGCCAGCATGCCTAGGGAAGGGGACATGGCTGGTTGGCTGGCCTGCCTTATGGTTGAACTCCTGGTTGAGAGGACAATTTGCATATTAGCCTTTTATTATGTAAGGTATACACTGAGTAGCCAGATTATTATGGGTTCTGTTTCTATAAATTCTAAAATGATTTAAATGTTACCATAAATAGGGCATTCTTTTCATTATGATCCACGTTTCCTGATATTTTCATATTACTAATAATGAGAGCAAGTGTTGTTATAGTGAAGGGTATCGGCTTAGGAGCAAGACATGTGTGCTTGATTTCTGTCTTTTTTGTTTAACCTGCAGTTTTGTTACCACATGCAATTGATTTAGTCACAGCTCAGTTTACTCAACTGTAAAAAGAGGGTATAAATACTACCTCATTAATTGAATGAAATAGTGGATGCTCATTGAGAGGTACATATGTGCTACCTCATAAATGGCAGTCACATAATTAGTGTGCTGTAAAATTCTGCCTTCAGGACAATGGAATAGGTTGTGTATTTTTCCTGTATGAAAGACCTATTCTAGTGTTCTTTTGTCTATTTTTAGTGGCTAACTTATCAATGCTGAAAGATTATTTGTACCTTGGCATTCTTTCTTTTTTCTTTTCTTTTGCTTTGGCTTTTTCTTCCTCTCTGTAATTTTGGTTAATGATTTTTAGTGTCATGATTATAAGTTATTTCCTTTTATATAAACAGGGTTAATCAATGCATATGCTATCTCTATTTGATCAATAAACCAATGAGTCTTATTATGATGCATGCGATTATTTTTTTCCTCACAGATCTTATTATCTCTTGGGTGATTTTATGTTGTTCGGAGGCTTTTCTTTTTCTTTTCTATGTGGTCTGTTTTGAGATGATGGGAATTAACGAGAATAAGCAAATGCAACCCAGGGCTGTTTCCTATGTTATCTTCAATGTCCCCTAGGTTTTTCAGGTCATACATTGAAGGGGACATCACTTACCTTTAGAAATGCCAGAGATTGGACAGAGGTATATTAATTTTTCCTGTAGAGATGCCTTTAGTTGTACAGTTCTATGGAGAACACTACTCTCCTACTTCCCCCCTGCTCCTCTATGAGTTGGAACATGGGGCATTTGTCAGTCCTCTGAGTTATATATCCCACTGCTCTTGTCCTGCTCATTAAGAGAGAAGTCTCTGCTCTTCAGTTTGCTCCCCGAGGAATACAGTTCTCCAATCATACCAAACTCTCCTCTCCAGGGCAGAAAAACCAGGCAAGGTTGGCAGAGGCAGGTTGGGTCCTGGTGGGGCTGAGCCCAGCCTAAGCTCCAGGTTTGTTTGAATGACTGCACATTCTGATGCCCTGACATTGCTGCTCCAGCTCAACCAGCCCATCCCCACCAGATGTCTTTTCACTCATTTTCTCAGTTTTTCCTGAGAGCCTTGCAGTCTTCCTGACATTCTCAAATTGCAGAAAGATGGTGATTCTTTCAAGTCCTTTTCCACCGGGCTCATATTTAAGACTATTTGGGGACAGAAAGTCAATTAAATATTTTCTACTAGTTAGAAGGTGTCCTTCCTTCCTTCTGGCCTCCACACCGAACAAGGCACAAAGTAAAATATTAATATAACTGAGCCAAAACATGTTGTTACAAAAGTAAGTTCTCAAAATTTACATATTTTAAGAGATTTTAAAAACATTTTATTTCATTTGAAACAATTTCTACACATTGTTCCTATTAACCTGTCTTTATTTATTTGCTTTTATTTTTTTTAGTCCAAATTTTGCTATCAAAGCTATTCAAATTATAAATAGTATTTCTGTATTCATGGATTTTTCAGATTTTTCTCTTCACTAGAAATCAACATCAGAATGTCTAATTAAACATCACAGCTGTGTATCCGGTTCTAAAAATGTTAGGTAAATTTATAGAAATTAGAAATTATACTTCACATGAAAATATAAGGTTCGCATAATACATTTTTTTGTCTTTATACTATTGTATAACTCCGTTCTTTCTGAACTCATGAACTGATTGTGTTGATGTATTTTTCATTAATTTTAGCTCTTTGCTTATTGAATAATGTGATGATTGGTATCACTCACATGTCATTTAAGTTGATACACTACTCTTGGCAAGAGCTTATTCTCCCTCAGGTTCAGTGGGTGATATCATCACTGTCCACATGATTAAATGACACTTAATAATATGGATTTGCCAAACTGTGTAATATCTTCCTACTATGTCCTCACTATCTCCATTTTATAGCCAGAACACTGGCAAATTTGGCTCTCCAGTGAAGGTTTCAGATAGGTAAATACAAAAGGGGAGGTTTTAATTTGGCTCTGACATTGTTTAACATTCATGAAATATTGTTTTATTGTTGGAAATTTATTAATTATTATATTGGCTCTTGAGCCTGGTTCTTGCAAGAACTATAGTAGATGCCAGAAGCTAAATAACCCTTTGTCATTCTTCTGAATAAAGGATTGTTTGTGCTCTCCAGTTGATGAATTATCTCTGTGCCTTGTCGTTATAAAAAGAAACTCATCTTGTTCACTGGCCTGGCAGGAGATGAGAAGGCCCTAGAGAGAGCACAGAGAGTTTTCCTTCCACAAATCACATGCATGATGGATGCTGTGGGTCTTCTCTGGAAATTAATGTGTAAAGAACCCAGGACAAAGCATAAAAGTTTCATTGTCACCACCACTTGAAATATGATAGATTATTACAATTTTATAGGAGTTTTGCTTTTATCCATACTAAATTATTTTAAATCTAGGATGGACAAATATACTTTTGTGTATTCTATGGAAATAAAGGTAAATCTTATAGATTTAAATGAAGCTAAGATAATATTAATACTTTTATGATTATTCTATTAGTTTATGTCAAATTTATGGAAAGTTTTGAAAGCAAAACATATGATGGTACATCTAAGAGAAAAGCTAAGTTACTCCTTAAAACCACTGTGTTTCTACTAAATAAAAGGCATCGCACTTGGTATTGGATTATCTTGCTATTTTCTTTTATTTTAAATTAATGAGTAAGACTTTATGTTCTTAGAGCAGTTTTAGATTTGTAGTTAAGTTGACCACAAAATACAGAGAGGTCCAATTTAACTCCTGTTTCTGCAAATGCATAGCTTTACCTACTGTTGGTATCCTACACCCCAGTGGTACCTTTGTTATAATCAATGCACCTACACTAACACACTATTATTGGCCAAAGTCCACTTTTTACATTTGAATTCACTTTGCATTGTGCATTCTATGTGTTTGAACAAATGTATAATGACATGGATGCATTATTATAATCCTATCTAATAAAAGAGTAATATGCAAATTGTCTGTACCTCCACTACAAACACTAGCCACGACCACCAGCCAATCAGGAGCGAGTATGCAAATTAAATCAACTAAGATGGCTGCGGCCATGGAGCTGCAGCAAGTGGGAGGCTTGGATTTCTCCAGCAATGGAGGAAGCCAAGCTTCCCTGCTGCCCAGGCTGGCCCAGGCCTACACTCAAGGCTACAAAGTTTCAATTATAGAAGATAAACAAATACAACAACAACAAAATGGAGGCAGCATGGAACTGGAGATTTGAGTTGCCCCAGCAATGGAGGAAGCCAAGTTCCTTCAGCCTTGGCCTGCCTTGGCTTCCATTACAAAGTTTTAATTATAGAACATAAATGAATACCAACAAAAATGGCTGTGGCCAGGGAGTGAGCAAGAGGGTTGGCTCTGCTCAAGGCTACAATTTTCAATTATAAAAGATAAATAAACCAGATACCAGGGTCTTCACTTGGATTGTGGGGTAGCACGGCTGGCCTGCAAACCACCACAGGCCTCTTGCCCAGGCATCTCCAACACCCCAAGGGAACCCCCACCCTGATCTGGGACACCCTTCAAGGCAAACCGGTAGCCCCCACCTGTGCACCAGGCCTCTATTCTATATAATAAAAGAGTAATATGCAGATTGACCATCACTCCAACACACAAGATGGCTGCCCGCATGTGGACATAAGATGGCTGTGACAAGGTGGCTAGCAGGAGAGGGAAGTTGGGAGGGACCAGAACCTGTAAGGGAGGGCTGTTGGGTGCGATCAAGCCTGCAGAGGAGAGCACTTAGGGATGACCATGCTGGCAGAGGAGGGAAGTTGGAGGTAACTGAGCCTTCAGGGAAGGGTATTGGGAGTGGGGGACCCAGGCCCATAGTGGAAAGCAGTTAGGTGGGACTAGGCCTGCAGAGGAGGGCAGTTAGGGGTGACCAGACCTATTGGGGATAGCAGTTGGGGCAAATAGGCTGGCAGGGGAGCAGTTAGGTATCAATCAGGTTGGCAGGGCAGTGATTAGGGGTGATCAGGCTGGCAGGCAGAAGCAGTTAAGGGAAATCAGGAAGGCAAGCAGTTGGGAACCAGCAATCCTGGATTGTGAGAGGGATGTCCAATTGTCCATTTAGGCCCAATCCAGGTAGTCGGACATCCCTTGAGGGATCTCAGATTGGAGAGGGTGCAGGCTGGGCTGAGGGACACACACCCCCATGCACGAATTTCATGAACTGGGCCTTTAGTATCATATAAAATAGTTTTATTGCTCTATACCCACTGTGCTCTGATTTTCATGCCTCCCTCCCTATTCCCAACCACTGGCAACCACTAATCTTTTTATTGTCTTCATGGTTTCTCCTTTTTCAGTGTCATGTAGTTGGAATCATGCAGTGTATAACCTTTCCAATTTTGCTTCTTTCACTTAGTAATATGAATTTACATTTCCTCCATGTCTTTTTAAGACTTGGCAGCTCATTTCTCACTGTCTGGGTATACCACAATTTACTTTTTCATTCACGTACTGAAGGACATTTTGGTTGCTTTCAAATTTTAGCAAGTATGAATAAAGCTGCTATAAATATTCATGTGCAAGTTTTTGTGTGGACATAAATTTTCAGTTCCTTTGGGTAAATACCAAGGGGCACAATTGTGGATCATATGGTAAGAGTATGTTTAATCCTATCTAATAAAAGAGTAATATGCAGATTGATCATCACTCGAACACACAAGATGGCTGCCCACGTGTGGTCAAAGATCCTGCCCCCATGTGGACTTAAGATGGCTAAGACAAGATGGCCAGCAGGGGAAGGCAGTTGGGAGGGACCAGGCCTGCAAGGAAGCGCAGTTGCAGGTAATCAAGCCTGCAGGAGAGGACAGTTAGGGGTGACCAGTCTGGCAGAGGAGGGAAGTTGGAGGTGACTGGGCTTGCAGGGAAGGGCAGTTGGGGGGAACTTAAGCCTGCAGGGGAGGGAAGTTAGGGGTGATCAGGCCTACAGGGGACGGCAGTTAGGGCCAAACAGGTTGACAGGGAAGCAGTTAGGCATCAATTCGGTTGGCAGAGGAGTGGTAAGGGGGTGATCAGACTGGCAGGCAGAAGCGGTTAGGGTCAATCAGGAAGGCAGGCAGGCAAGCAGTTGGGAGCCAGCAATCCTGGATTGTGAGAGGGATGTCCAACTGCCCGTTTAGGTCCGATCCCACCTAAATGGTAAGTCAGACATCCCTCTAGGGGTCCCAGATTGGAGAGTGTGTAGGCTGGGGTGGGGGATATCCCCATTCCATGAATGATTTTTGTGTACTGGGCCTCTAGTTTTATAATAAATTGTCAGCTGTCTTGAAAAGTAGCTATACCATTTTGTATTTTCACCAACAATAAATGAGAGTTCCTGTTAGTCCACATTCTTTTTAACATTTGTTGTCATTGTTCTTCTTTTAGCCTTTTTTAGAAGTTTATTAATTTTTATCCTATCAAAGTACCAATTTGTGGTTTTCTTGATTTTCTTTATAGTTAAAAAATGATCTGTTTTTTTTATGAATATTTCCAATTTATTGTACTTTTTCTAGTTCTTAAGAGAGATTTTAGATTTTACATCTTTCTTCTTTTAAATATATGTATTCACTGCTATAAATTTTCCTGTAAGCACTGCTTTTGTTGCATTCCACAAACTTTGATAAATTATATTATCATTTTCATTTAGTTCAAAATTTTAAAATATTTTCTTGAGATTGATTTCTTTGGGTCATGTGTTATCTAGAAATGTATTGCTTACTCTCCAAGTATGTAGGGTTTTCCAGCTATCATTCTCTTATTGAGTTTCAGTTTAATTCCATTGTGGCCTGGCAGCAAACATCATGTGATTTCTAATTTTTTCAGGTTTTAAAGTATGTTTTATGGCACAGTATGAGGTCTGTCTTCATAAACGTTCCATGTGATCTTAAGAAAATGTGTAACTTGCTCTTATTGGGTGAACTAGTCTAAATATGTCAATTAATTGATGGTATTGTTGAGTACAACTATACTATTCTTACTGATTATCTGCGTGCTGGATCTGTTCATTTCTGATAGAGCGGTGTTTGAGTCTCCAATTATAAATAGGTGATTCATGTATTTCTGGTTGCAGTTTTATCCGTGTGTGTGTTGAATATTTTGAAGCAGTACTGTTAGGCATATATATGTGTACACACTAAAATTGTATGTCTTTTTGAAGTATTGACCTCTTTATTATGTATGAGACTGTTTTATCCCCTGTAATTTTCATTGCTCTTCAACTGTGAGCTCATGATGCTTAAATGAAATGGCAAGGAAGGAATGTAGGAGTTAGAGTAGGAGAATTATGGAGGCTTTAGTTGGAGAATTACGGGACAAACTCTTCTCACTACGCTCATTTATTCTCTAAGCAAATGCAATTATAAATTTTGCACACATATCTCAGTGATGAAATTGCTTGTTTCAAATCCAGTGAACTAAATTTGTCTTTATCTTATTTGTTTCCTAAACTATATTTAACACATTCAGGGTAATTCTCCCCTCACCCTTTAAAAATATTCTCTTTTTGGTCTCTTGATACTACAGTCTCCTTATTCTGTAACTTGTCTTTCTACTTTTCTCTGTTTCTGATATTTCTCTCTTACCCCATAAGCCATGGTTCTCTTTATGACATTACTTTAAAGTCTCTTCTTTTCTCCCTTTGTGCACTGTCCTGGAGCAGCCATGTCTACTTCCATAGTTTAAATTTCAACTTTTGTTGTTATGACGCCCACATCCATACCTCCAGCTTAGGTCAATCTCCATAAAGCTTCAGACCAACATTCAAGTGCTTACTGGACAGCTCCACTGAGAAATCTTTCAGACATCCTGCAGTTTATGTATAAAAACTGGATTCAAAGATTTTATCCATAACTCTAGTCTTTTTAAAAAAAATATATTTCTTATCCTAATGAATGACATTAATCACTGTACCATATTGCTCTAGCAGAAAAAATTTTTTGGAATAATTTTAACTCTCTTTCATCTCAAGTGCCCAGTGAATCATCAAATCTTGTGTATTTGAACTCTAAAAAAAATATCTTCAATATACTCAAATTTCCCTACCTTTTCCAATTCAGAGAATGTGTTAGGACCATTATCTCCTAATTGGCCTTTCTCTCCTCAGTTTTTCTACTTTCGAATAGTTACCCTTTATCAAACTCTGTATATGCCCTTGATGACGTTTCAACCTCTAGACTTCTCTTAAACAGGGCTTTGGGTTCACTCTTTCGTCTATTCACTCAGGTTGTTTTTCTTGAATGGAACTCGTTCTCATAACCAATTCCCTCCTACTCATCTTTCTTGTGTAGCTTAAATGTTACTTTCTCTGGAAATCACTATATGGACATCCAAAGTGTGTATGAGGCCCATCTTCCATAAGCTCTCATTTCCTCCTGTGTATTACGTAGTATAAGACTTATCACTCTGATCCATTACCACCTGATTAACTGTCTCCTCCATTAGACTGTCAGCTCCAGGAAAGCACAGACATTGGTGCTTCTCACTGTTGTGTCTCTGGAAACCAACACAGTGTCTGACATGGTATAGGTTGTTAAAAAATATTTTCCTAATGGAGGAATAAAAACTAAGACAGCAGACAGAAACAATATAAATAATTACAGGGATAATTTTTTTGCACTTTTGCAGTTCTTTCCTAAAATGATTAATGATATTTAAATAGAGAAAAAGAGAAGTGACATTTGAAGATTCTTGGAAGAAAAAGAAGAAAGGGGAGCAGCAAATGCTTCTTAGAAAGAAGTAGAGAGAAGGGATGTTTTAAAAAATATTTAAAATATTTTTTGTCCATTTGCAGTAGCCAAAATATATCTATGGTACAAAATTCAAATGTACACTAGGAACTACAGTGAAAATTTAATGTCCTGTGTCTTCTGACACCCAGACATCCTTTTTTCCATCCTGGGACAATCACTGTGATCAGCTTTTCTTTTATCCTTCCATGCACAGCCTATATGCTTCTAAGCTTGATTATATGTACATGATTTTAAATGTACATGATTTTAAAATGCATTTCATAGAGTCAACAGTTTAACACACACTTTCCTCTTCTGTAATTTTCTTCTGCAGTTATCTATCTATCTATCATCTATCTATCTATCTATCTATTATATATCTATCATCAATATATGTTCTCATCAGTAATAGAGTCACATTATATAGATCGGCCATATTTTATTTAATCTGATGCACAGAGATGGATTATTAGACTGTGCTTTGTCTTCTACATGTAACAATAGACCTCTGTACAAGCATTACTTTGCTCATATGAGAGTAAATAGTTAAAATTGGGAATGTTATCAAAGAGTACATATATCTTTTTATGTTTAAATATCTTATTAAACTGTCTTCATCGGGAGCTGCACTGGTTAGAGTCTCACCTGCTGCATCGTTACCTGTCTTTACAGGCACTGCCCTCAGTGTTGCCAGGCAAATTTATTTTTTCCAAACTAACGGGTTTAAAAAAAATCTCATTTTAGTTTTAATTAATTTTTGGCAAATGTGACTGAGATACACTGTCTTCATATATGTTTAAGAGTCCTCTGTAGTTGATTTTTTCTTTTGAGTTAAATAACTCTGCTCATTTTCTAAGCAGACTGTGGAATTTGATGATTTATTTCAAATAAATTTGATGTTTTATTTCAAATTTGTACTGTGATAAATATTTATATATAACATATAATTAACTTCATTTAATAAGTATTTTCATTGTTATATGTAACATATATGTATGTGTGTGTGTGTTTATACTTACATAGCACAAAAGTGTGGATATATATGTGTGTGATATATACATGTGTACGTGTGTATGATATGAGTTGAAAATATTATCCCCATATAAATGTTGTCTCTGACTTTGGCCATGGAGTATTTTTCTCCCTTTGGAGACTTTCAACTTTATGAAATCAGATTTATCAGTTTTTTTAATTGCTTCTGAGTATTGTGTAAATCAGAAAGTCATTTCTTATCCTAAATTATGTTTTAAATTTTATCTGAGTTATTTATTTATTTTTTATACATCTAAATCTTTAATTCACCAGAACTTATTTTATTGTAAATAAGTGTTTTTTTTCCAGATACTTTCTCAGATTGTCACAAAAGTGCTGTTCACTGTACAATACATCTTTTCTTCCCTGACATGAAATATCATTTGTTTAATATAGGCCACTGATCATTTGCTAAGTTTTCATATGTGATTTATTTATAGATTTTCATTTTTATTTTGTTTTATTTCTCTCTCTTTCTACTTGTCCACCAGGAAAAGTTTTAATTATTATAGTCTTTTACAGGTAATATATTTTTATATCTAATAAAAATAGTTCTTTCTCATTACTCTTTATTTTTTTCTAGCTATTGCTTTTATTGCTTTTTTATTCTATGTGGTATTTAGAATAGTCTGTAGTTTTAAAACATCTGTTTAATTTTTTTATTAAAGCATATTACTTATAAGCATTAAGTTATTCCTAGATCTTTGGTATTTTATTGCTGTTTAAGTAGAGTATTTTATTTCATTTATTAGCATAACTGGTTTTTGTGTGCATGTATGTAAGTTATTGATTTTTGTCTATTAATTTTTCAGTCATTGATTTCTTTGGTTTCCAGATAAAATAATTATATCAATATCTAATGATATGTTCACAATCTTCCTTCTAATATGTGTTTCTTTTCCTTATCTAATTGTGTTACTTTCCTACCTATGACAAAAATAATCTGTCCAGAGGATATTGAGATCTTCTTTCTGACATTAATTGGGGTGTTCCTGGTATAAACTCACTAATCTCATGTTGTAGGCTTATAATTTCAGGTAACTATACTTTAGTATATTAATACTGTAATTCCTTATTATTAAGAACTATAATTATTATTCAGAAAGGATTTTGATTTACATAAAATTTAGAATGCTATAAACAATTTTTAGACATAATAATCATGATTTTTCACTTCTTTATTATGGCAAATTATACTAATATATTTCTTAATGTTTAAGTTTCCTCACTTATCTGGAAAAATTATTACTTGGTCTTTTAATATGTACTGAATTATCTTGTACTCAGATCAATAAGATAGAAAAATGCAAAATTATGTTGAGATGATAAGAGCAAATGTGGAAGCTTATTATTAATAGCACTGGTCATTTCGCTGAAGAAAAGTAATAGTCTTATTTACTAGTCATTTTTAAAGCCCATGCTATAAGCAAAACACTGTGCTTAATCCTGGGGTTAAGAAGATGGGTAGGACATTATTTCTACCATCATAGCCCAACACGTAGCCAGGTGGGTCAGAAAAACATTCAACAAATTGTAATGTAGTGTTGCTAATGCTAATACAGTGATAACAACCCTGGACATTCAGGGCCAGATAATCTGGGATGTTTGGTGGAGCTGGGAAGGGCATCATAGATAGTGACATATTATCTGCTTTGGAAAGCCAAGTTTAAGTTTGCCATGGGAGGTAGAGGGAAAGAAATGCAAAGCAGCACATGGCACATGGGCTGTCCAGGAGTCCCGATGATGGGCTGGAGACTGAAAGTTTGATGCGACATACAGTAGGAGCAGCAACTGGGCATGGTTTGGTAGGATATAAAACAGAGATGGTTTCAGGTAACACATATATAGAAAGAAGTGCCAACTTGAGTTTAGAACATATGCTTTCATGAAGTGAAATTTGCACCTAAACTATTGAATAGAAAAGCTGAGAGAAAACTTAGAACTCATTTTATTTATATAGCCACATTGGTTGATCACACCTGCCTCTGGCCTCAGAGGAGGAATAGAGAGATGGTACTAGAAGCAACCAGGTGTAACAAGGCATGATAAAAATCAATGTGTACAAGAGCTGAATGAGGTCCTAGGCCATCATGGGCATTTATCCGGGAGATGGGTATGACTTACTCATGTAAAGAGAGAGGTATCGAGAATAAGCATATTATGATGGTGTAAGACATAGAAAAAAAAATTAGTGAAGGCGACTATGTAGCTAGTATATAGCCACCACATGCTGAATGTGTGCCAGACACTGTATATATTCTATCCCCAAAGCTCAAAGCAATCCTGAGAGTTAGGAATTTCAAAAGTAAAAAGTCAGATACGTTATAGAATGTGTTCAAGTCACGAAGTTAGTAAATGACAGAGCCAGGATCAGAACCCATATCTGTCTGTTTCTGGAGTAAGTGAGAAAACAGAAGCATCCGACACAACACTACAGACCTGAGTGATGATGTAATGTCACAGTCCTGTGTATGACCAGGCCAGAGAGCAGCATGGAGAAGCAGTGAGATCTCCTTGGGACTCACTTTCCATCCCTATACCTTATATCTGAAAACCCCCAGTCCCCTTCTTGTGGCCACCCAGTGCCTACAAGTATTGAACACCCCCACATGTGACAATGACTCCAAAACAGGGTGGAAATTCCTAGAGTCAGCACTGTTCTTCTGGTCTGGTCTCTTGTTCTTCACCACAGTTTAAGGTTATGCATTCTTGGCTCCCTTTTTGATCCTCCTGGTTGTATCCTCTCTCATAGAAAATTTGACTTATAACATTATATGCAAAGTCCTACACATTAGATCTTTGTTATTTCCAGAACTCCCTAGCTCACTTAGGAATGCTGAGCCTAATAATAAGAATAATGATGACAGTAATGATAATAATATTTACATAACATTTATTTTTACTTGACAGTATTCAAAGCACTTTACCTATTTTAACTGATTTAATCATCTCAACATTGCTATGCAGTAAGTACTGACTGTATCATCAGGAATTGAGTCACAGAGCTTCTAATGGCAGAGCAGGATTTGGACTCAGATCTTAACAATAAAATTAATGTATTGAGTAGTAGGTGTCTAGATGCATAGTTGCTTTAACTGCACTACTCGCTCTAATTCTCCTGATAACTCTGTGAGGCAGGTACTATTATCCCCATTTGGTAAATGAGGGAAGTCAGCATTCTAGCAGTTAAATGGCTTGCTGATAAGTGGTGGATCTGAGATCATTTAAGCCCAGGCTCTTTGACTTCAAAGTCCAGACTATCTCACACCATGTCTGCCTGCAGCCTACCCCTTACTCCGAACTAGCTCTGCTCATCCACTGTGTGTCATGAGAGAGGGGAAGGGATAAAGGATACTGATGGGTTCAATGTGCTGTCATCCTGGATAATAAAAAGAGACAGTGGGGAGATGAATGGAACAGAAGCTAAACTCACCTATGGAAGAAATATTCTCTGCTGGGCAGTAGCAGATACTACCCTTACAAACGAAAGCCATTCGTGAGAGTATTCCAAAGGTGTGTTTAGTTGGATTAGTTCTAGACATTTAGCAATCAGAATTAATCACGAATTTCCATCATCTTTGCTTAATATAGCACTTATGCTGGTGTTGGTCACTTTTATCAGCAGAGAAAACTTTATTGAGTTAATTGTCACTTAACGTGTTAATCTGCTGGGTCTTTATTTTCTTACCTTTCTACTCATAAATTTGATTTGATGCTAAGCAAATGCCTGCTCTTTTGTATTAATTCTGATGATAGAGTCTAAACAATTACTTCATAGACTATTTCTTTTTATGTCATCACATTACTTTTGTCAGTTGCTTAGTGTAGAATTATATTTAAACTATTCTTTAGTTTCAGTTAAAATTCTATTCAATGCTTGATGCACTTTGGCAATAATCAGTTTTTTAAGTATTTTTATTGTCTTGGACTTTGCTCTAATTGACATAGCTTTCCAGTTCTCCAAACCTTTCGAAGTGTTTTTCTTCCCAAATCCTTGCTTATTTTTGGTATTATGTGGCCTATACTTTTTTTCACTTTAAACATACACAATTGTTCTGTGAGAAAAGACATGCTAATCTATTGTGACTCTTAATTTTCTTAAAACTAATATACATTTCATAAATTTATATTTAAACATATAAATCTAAAATATTATTAGACTTTTTTGCCTTTATTACTTTTTTAGTGATATTGTTATTTTTCCAAATATATTGATGTCAAGATATATGTGGAAAAACAGGTGAGAATATATAGTTCTTGGAGAACTTGATTTTTTTAAATGTTGAAGTTTGATATAAACTTAGGAAAATATCTTATAAGCAAAATAACATGGCATGATGATAATTATTGGAAAAACTTTTTCTGGAATTTTATATTATTGCTTATTCTCTAGGATGTTTAAACATACAAGTCTTGTCCTAACTGGTTTGGCTCAGTGGATAGAACCTCGGCCTGCGGACTGAAGGGTTCCAGGTTCGATTCTGGTCAAGGGCATGTACCTTGGTTGCCGGCATATCTCCAGTAGGGGGTGTGCAGGAAACAAGTGATCAATTTTTTTTTCTCTCATTGATGTTTCTAACTCTCTATCCCTCTCTCTTCCTCTCTATAAAAAAAATCAATAAAATATTTTTTTAAAAAATAAAATAAATGTACAAGTCTTTTTTGTTTGTTTGTTTAACCCTCACCTGAGGATATTTTTTTTCCAGTGATTTTTAGAGAGTGGAAGGGAGAGGGGCAAAGAGAAAGAAAAAGAAACATAAATATGTGAGAGAAACATGGGTTGGTTGCCTCCTGCGTATGCCATGACCAGGGTTAGGGAATCAAACCCGCAACCCTTAGGGTATGGGATGACGCTCTGATCACTAAGCAATACTGGCCAGGGCCATAAGTCTTTACAGTGCTCCATTTTAAGAAAAAACTCAAATTTTTAAAAACTTCCTTTCAATTCATGTGATGGACTTGATTTTGATTTTTCTAAAAATTATTCATTTTGAGCTGTATGAAAAAAATACATACACATTCTATAGAAATCATGTTATTAGTCAGTCAAGTTCTCATTTTCTTTATACCAGCTAAACTGCCAACTACCTATAAATCCCATCTTCCTTTCATTCAAAGTCAAGGTAACCAATTATTTAAACTTGTAATTCTCAATAGATCAAATATCTCACCTTTGATTGGTAGCCAGTTTAAAGCTCTACCTTACATTTTATTCCTTTAAGCCTCCACATAGGGCATTTGATCCTTATCTAAATCCTCTGCTCTTTTTTGCCCTCATGTCACTCATCTCCTTGTAAAATCCTGCATTTCATTATTAGCTTCGCACAGAACCACAAATGGCTGTTTTTCTCTTCTAAGCTTCCTTGGGCTTTTGAGTCAAAATGGAGCTCTATTAATTTGGTCCCTTAACTCATGAATTCACCAAAGCTATACTTTCAAATGTCACTAATAATCATTTCTTGTTAAAAACCCAAAGCTTTCGCTCTGTTCTTGCATTTCTTTTACTCTTGATTACTTTAGACATATTTAAAACTTTTTGTTACATTTTTTTTCTCACCCCAAGACCCTATGAGTAGTAGGTGTTTGATGTTATCTCTTTCAAATGTGTCTTTCAAACTTAAAAAAAAATTATTTATATATTTAGTCTCTTGAGGACCAACTGTGAATATTTCAAGGTAGCTAAGCATTCTACTCTTCTATTTTCAGAAACTGGCAAAGAGAAGGATAATTGGAACTACATATATATTCCTAATATTCTGTGCTTCTTTTGTTCTGTATTTTCACACTGCCCAGAGGCTATCTCTACTGTGATAATCCATTGACTTCTTAAACCAGCTCACTCCTATTTCTAAGCCACTTGTCCCACTGTGTGTTTCTTGAGAAAACCTTAGCAATTAATTAAATAGTATATATTGTCCCCATCACTATAATAAGCAGTTTGCTGTGTTCAGTACAGTAGTTGCTTAGCTACATGTGGCTATTAAGCACTGGTGATTAATTTCACACGTTTCTTTTTCATTTTCAAATGCAAATGAGTTTATTTTTGTGTATGGAGTATGTTGGCATACTTTCTATCTATTGTAGGGGTGTCGAACTCAATCAGAGAAGGGGCCAAAATCTAAAATCCAGCCTAAATCGCGGGCCGAATGGTTTACTGAACAGTCATAAACTGTCATTGTGATGGAAACGCAGCGGAGTGCAGTGATGACAGCGCGGTGCGGGCCACATTGTAAGGCCTGGCAGGACAGATTTGGCCCGTGGGCCTTGTGTTTGACACATGTGATCTATTGGGTTAAATAAAACATTAGTAAAACTAATTTCACCTGTGCCTTTTTGCATTTTTAAATGTGGCTACTAGAAAACTTAAAATTACAAATGTGACTTACATTTTATTTTATTGGACAGCTGGGCTAGGTTATGCTACAGTTATAACCATAAATTCTTAGTGATCTATAACTGCAATGGTTTAATTCCCCTTCATGCTACATGTCTGTTGCATGTTGACTAAAACTTATGCTCTCTATCCCATCAGTTCATATCCCAAGTTGACGTAACAGCCACTATTTCAAGTCTGCCAGTCAGTGGCATAGAGCGAAAGAGAGCTCTAGGGAACTTGAACAAATAATGAGATGCTCTGGCCTGGAAGTGACTTACGTCATAACTCTGTTCTTGATTCATTGACCAGCATAAGTCACATGGTCCAACAAAGCAACAGGAGTGAAGAAAGTACAGCACTCTAAGGTGTCTAGAGGATGGAGAGTCAAAAGCACATGACAAATGACAGGAATACTATAAGACCTTTTGGAAAGTTCTTTCTATTATTTTTCTGTCCATTGATTATAGCCCCTTTTATGCAAAATGGCTTCAATTGCCAGTTTTCCTATAGTTGACCATTTGAAAATGCTATTTGTCAATCATACCATTTTTAATAGTTTAATGATTAGAGCACAGTCATTGTTGGGCAAATCACATATACCTGTTGTAGTTCAAATTAAATAGGTATTAGAAAATTTGGAAAAACAAACATTGGACGGTTATCACTTATTATGGTTACTTTTTGCTTATATAATATTTTATTTATATTTTTACCCAATTGAAGGACTTTTTGCATGCATTCTTCAGAGTGATACAGAGATGTGTTTCTAGTGTAGCAGAGACTTTAGAGCAGTTAACACTAGAAGTACAGAAAATAATGAGCTACTTGTTATCTCATGAGTAGGGGGTGGGGGGCAACCAATCTTTTTTTTGAGATACTGCTGGTGTTGGTGTCACCTGATTCTTCTGGAAAATAAGACCCACAATCGTATTTATTCAAGTTGACCTAATGCCTCTTTCAGAGAATTCATGTAAATTTCTACATGGGGAGCCCCAAGTGAAAATTACGCAACCACGTTTTTGGCATCATCATCAAACAGATCCTATGAGACATGATTATGCAGAGAGGTGAAGGCTGATGGTGAAGATCACAGGCTTTGGATCTTGGACTTTGTAGCCAGGAAGCAGCTCCATTCCACCATTTACTAAGTGACTTTCATCGAAGTATTTAAGCTTATTAAGCCTCATTTGCTCTAGAAAATAGGGATAGTTTTTACCTTGTAGAATTGTTTTGTGCATAATAGACTCCTGGCATTAATTCTACAGTAAATGCCAATTGTTATGAGAAGAGTTATAATGTAGCTTTATATCCTAATTGGTGGCAACATAAAGAACATATTACTTTTCATAGGTGGATTCCTCTTGCAAAAGAAGTATTCTTGTGATTAGTTTCTTCTTGATAGCCTTTTCCCCCATTTTACTTCTAAGTCATGCAGTCTGTTCCAACTTGGCCTTCAACCCTGAGACTTGATGTACCTTGACTCTGTGTCCTCAAATATCTTAGGTAGCTCTTTGATCTTCAAGTAGCCCCACTGTGGTTTCTCTGACTTTGATCATTTCTTTCTCTGCTGCCCTCTCTTATACCACTTTACTTATGCCACTTGCAGGGCATTTTCTGCATTCATCTTTCAACTATAGTCTTTCATATATTACTTATTGCTGTATAAATTTTAGGCTTATTAGGGAAGGAGCTACAATAGTCAGTGTCAACTAAAAGTGAATGGAAAACATTCTGTACTCAATTCTCTAATACCTTTATCTCTGTTTAAATATATAAAGGACACAAACTGGTAGATGCTACGTTATTCCTATTTTATAGATGAAAGGAAATTAACGTTAAGTACCCAAGGTGATGCCAATTGGAAGCTTTCAAATCTAAGTTGGCTTCTATCTGAAACTGGAGTTCCCAATCACTGCCCATATTCCCTGCCCACACTTCTGTTCAACTCCTCTGGAACTCTCCATCCTCTGTCAACATAGTGCCTTGATTCATGCTTTCACTTGATTAATAAATTCAATTTTTAAAACATCATTACTTTTATTAGTGCACAATTCACATTCACAAACATAGAAGATATCTAAAGCATTAATAACTTAACACTGAAAATAATACATGTATCTTCAATGATTTCATTCATTCATTCATTCATTCATTTGTTAATCCTGGAGGATATTTTTCCATTGATTTTTTTTTTTTTTTAGAGAGTGGAAGGGAGAGGAAGGGACACACAGAGAGAAACATCGATGTGAGAGAGACACATTGATTGGTTGCCTCTCACACGCACCCCAACCAGGGCTGTGATGGAGCCTGCAATCAAGGTATGTGCCATTGATTAGAATCAAACTGGGGACCCTTCAGTCCACAGATCAATGCTCTATCCACTGAGCAAAACTGGCTAGGGCTCTATCTTTCATAATTTTAGTGAAAGATGACTAATCACAGACCATGCTGAGAGGGTCTGTTTCAAGGGGGCTGGAGCTAACTTCCCAGCATTAGTGCCACAATTTTGAGCTGTCTTCACAGTGTACTGCTCATCTATAGAGCAGTTTTATCTCTCTCTTTCACTTCATTCATACTTATTACTTAAAATATTTTAGCCTGGCTATGCTGTGAGGCAGCTTGCAAAAAGAAATGTAATTCTTACTCATTGTTATGGTTGATATACATTTAATGCTTTACTATGGTGCAACAAAGTTGAAGAATGGCTAACTATCTCTCCTTGAGTCACCATAGTAACTCCTTATGGGGACTATGGCCCAAGCATCCTTTCGAACTGGGGATCTGCAAATAATTAATCCCTAATGACTTAGGACATCTATTACATTAATGAATTACCTTTCTTCTTATGTCACTCTTATGAAATTAGTTATGTACCAACATCTGGATAATGGAGAAAAATAATCACTCAGTTTTCTCTCTTCTGAGCTTCAGAGGAACAACCTCATTAAGAAGAATTAGAATCATTTCATTGAGCTTATCAATTTGGCATTCTCATCCATTAACAAAGACATGATGTTTATATTATTTAAGACAAATTAGAGGTTTGCTATGTCTTTGGATGCTTGGTAAAATGTCTTATTATTAAAGAAAATCTTGCATGTGCTAGAAAAAAATAAAATATCATTCTTCAACTAACTTCTGTTGCTGTGAAAAGCCACTCTAAAATTGCAGTGACTCATAATAGTGAAGGCTTATTGCTTGCTCCCGCTGTATGTCTACTCTGAATTGTGTGGAAGCCAGTTCTGAAGCATGTATACTTATTCTGGGCCTCAGGCTGATGATCAGCCACCAAAGTTTCTGATTAATGTTACAGAGAAAAAGAGGGAAGGTGGTGAATTGTACACTGGCCTTTAAGTGTGACACATGTCATGGGCTATGACTAGTAATACAGTTCCATGCAGTCCCTACCAGATTAAGAAGTGCAGTCCTGCCATGTTCTCAGAGGGCAAAGGACTGAGAATAGTTGATGAATTGCACTGATAATTACTAGTTATATTGAAAAGTAAGTGCTTATTGCTAAAGTCCCTCTCCCAGGCCCTGTGCCCAAATGAAGCCACTTCTGTTTCTGTGTTTAGCTCTTCTGTGCATATTTTAAAACTATATGTGGATATTTCTTATTAAAATATATTTATGTATTACTTATTGACTTTCTGCTATGAAAGAAAAGGTTAGTTCATTTATCCCATCAACCTTCCCTCTACCTCCTACCCATGCCCCTTCCCTCACTATCTTGCCTTCTTAGGAAGTCAACTGAAGAGATGTTATAGTAAGAAGCAGGTATACCAAGATAAATGAATACTTGATATCAGGAAAGGGTGGTTCTAGCTGAGAAGTATAGTGGCATGTTGTCTCATCATGGCATCTGTACTTCTGGCTTATAGAGCAGAAAAACAACAAAAGACTTTGGATGGAAGACTTGGAAAATAGTACTCTAAAATATAAAGAATGATTAGCAATCTGTACAAAATTGAGGATATGGTAATGATACTTGGTTTAGGATTTAAAAAGAAGAATTCACTCTAAATGACTTAGAAAGGTATTTTCCTTATGGAAAAATAAGAGACATTAGATTTATAGGGGATGAAATATAATCTTAGTATATGACTTAAGGTTGTACAGACTATATTTAGGGCATTATTATCATAGTAATAATACTTTTTAGGCTTGACATTTTGAACTAATCTTACTATATAAATATAAAAGTAAGTTTAAAGTTTGTCAGAGCTTGGGTAGAAGAATAAAAGAGGACAAGGAGAGGGGGGTATCATTAATATCCTTCTTGATACCACAGAATGGGGAGTCAGTCCATACTGCCTGATTTCTGACTTTTGATAAGATTTAGCTACACTGCTGGAATTGCAAATGGGGGAACTGGTGGCAGTGATTTACTAATTAAATGTGCATTGGAAGATTAACTTCCTGAGACAGGAAGGAGGAAAGTAAACATTCTGGCTGTTTGCATCCCTAAAAATGTTTTTATTACGCTCTCATACTCAGTTGGTAGTTTCACTTTACATAGGAATCTTTGTTTATATTCCATTATATTGAAGGTTTTGTTTTTATTTATTTCCCTACTTCCTCTATTAGTATAATCTAGTCTGATTCTTGTTTCTTCATCCATAACCTATTTTATTCTCTTTAAAAGAATCTGTGATCTCATTCTAGAACTTGATATTGTTAATTTTTCTAAACATGTATCTAGATGTGTTTTTGTTTTGTTTTGTTTTGTCATTGTTAGTCTTTTCACAGGGCACTTGATGGGCCCTTTCAATTGAAAAGTTGTGTCCTGCTGCCCTGGGAAAGTCTCCTAATATTTCTCTATTTCTCTGATAATTTTTTCTTTTATCCTCCCCCCCCTATTTTCTCATTGTTCTACTCTGGTTAATTAGGCAATGGACTTCCTTTCTTGATCACTGGCATTATACTTTTTTCTCTTATTTATTTCATCTTTTAAATATTATATATTTTTACTCTTTTCAGAATATTTTTTATATGTGACTTGATTTCTTTTATAGACTTCTATTTTGAAAATTTTATTTTCCATTTCTAAGAGTTCTTTTCTTGTCCTTTAATTGCTTCATTTGTGTTTTATTCACTTTTTATTTTCTATGCATGCCATGTTTTCCTATATTTTCTCCAATAGTAATGAAAGCGTTTTTAAAAGTTTTATTTTGTTCACTTTTTCGTTCCTGTCTCTTTTTGAGTTGATTTTTATGGTCACTTAGTTTGTCCTTTTAATCATTGTTTACTTTTAATGATTAGAAATAAGGTAAGTAAATATTTCCTATAAGCTTTTTAGCTGTGGAAAAATTGATCATTGCCCTAACCAGTCTGGCTCAGTGCATAGAGCATTGGCCTGTGGACTTAAGGGTCCCAGGTTTGATTCAGGTCAAGGGCATGTACCTGGGTTGCAACACATACCCAGTGGGGAGTGTGCAGGAGGCAGCTGACCAATGTTTCTCTTTCATCAATGTTTCTAACTCTCTATCCCTCTCTCTTCCTCTCTGTGAAAAATCAATTAATATATATATTATTAATAATATGTATATCTCATTAGCTTTTTTTTATGGTGAATTGGCAATAAGCCAACCTTTATATGGGGACTGGTTATATGAGATGCTGAGTTTTCTTCTTATATTTTCTTTAGAGAAGAAGCGTTTGTTTTGTTTTAGTTATTTAGGTATTTTTTTGTTTCTTTGTTTGTTGACCTGGAATAAGTGATGGACTACTAGAAATTTTGCTTCTATTTAAAGAATGCTATTTATTTCCTTTTTTTTTCTTCCAGTTTCATGTCTTATCCCTTACTCTAGTATTATTGTGTACAGTTTTCCTTCATATTTAAAGATGCTGTTGTTACAGATGCCAGTTATTACTATAAGAGTTATTAGAACATAAGCCACATCTTTATTGTTTGTTCAATTCCAATAGCTATGGATTACATCCCTTTGTCTAAATAGATACAGTTGGTGATATTTTTCTCTAGTATTCTGAGCATTTCCTTTAACTTTACTACACTACCATGTTCACATGACCTGTCATCAACTTTTAATTTTTAGAGGTGATTTAGCAGAATGTATTGAGGAAAACTCACTGTTTATTTACAGCATTCTATCTAGTCCCCTTGCTTCCCTGGCTTTACCCAACTCAAATAAGCATACTACCTAGCTTAATTTTGTTCAATTTTTAAATTATGCTTGAGACATCCATTACTGATTATGTTTTTTTTAACATTAAAATGACAGGAATGATGTCTTTGAATCAGAACTATTCATTCAGAACAAAAATATTCTTGTTTATATAGCTTTCAACTAATTTCATAGTGTATATTCTGATTTTCTACTTCTGTTTATTAGCATAACTCCTAACAATGTTCTACAAGATAGCAAAAATGATATACTACAAATGAAATCTGTCACTTGAATGTAGGGCTTCCCTGGCACAATTTAGTAAAGAACTTTGAGCCTCTTCAAGATAATGATTCATTCCCAGCACTATTCTGCCTTTCCAAAGCAGTACATCAACTCCTGATATATATTTATGAGCATAACGGATAAGATAAAACCAGTTCTTGAATAATTGTGTTGAAGATTTTTGGTGACTTTGGCAATATCCATTGAGTGGAAAGTTTATCAGAAGATAGCAAATATAGTCTAATATTAATTTGTGTTCTGAAACATCACTAAAATAGATTATAGAAAGTAAGATATCATAAGTGAAATTCTTATAAGTGTAACCAAAGACCCTTGGATTTATGATAATAAGGTATTAATAAGACTGATTATCATGATTCAAGCAATTACATGTGCAATTAAATATGTTTACTGAGCTCAAAGTTTGTTTCAACCACTATGTTAGAAGCTAGAAATAAAATGGTAAAACCAAAACAACAAATGCAGTCCTTGCCTTCATGAAGCTCAGACAGAGACAAGTAAAGAAAGAATTGTGACACAATGTGGTAAATGCAATAAAATATTATTTGTCCTGAGGACATAGCTGAGTGGCAGTAAACAAAGACATGAATAGTGGTCATGGAAATCTTCCCAGAATAATAGCTTAGCTGAAATATAAATGATGTATAGAAGTTAACCATAAAGAAGAGGCCCAAAATAGGTGTTTTAGAGAAAATGCATGTGGGTAAATCTGAAATATGGTGTGATTGAGTAACAGAATAACGTTTTGAGTGACTGAACTATTATTTTAAATTGGATGTGAGAATGGGATAAGGTTGTCATTACTCTGGCTTTTATGAAGAATAGTTTAGAAAGAAGCAGCACGGGAAGGTAGAGAGTCTCAGAACTCTGCATTTATTTGTATGAGAGATAAAGAAGTGGCAATCAGAGCAGAAAGAAGCTATATGCTACAGAATTTGTATGTTGCAGTATTGTATTGGATGTAATGAATGAAGAAAAAAGACATAGGGAGCATTATAACTTTTGCTTGGTAGCTAAGTGGTTATTAGTATCATTCTCTGAAAAAGACAAGATACATAGGAAGGAATGGGTTTGTAGAAATCTCTTGAGACAAGATATATTGACTATGAAGTTCATGGGGAATATCCAAATAGAGGTATGCAGTAAGTGGTTCAAAAAAACAGGTTTAAAAAATATTTTATCTAGTATATACATTTGGAAATTTTCATGACATAGATGACAAATGAAGCCATAGAATTCACAAACAATTCAGAGAGTAGCACGAACAGGCAAAGGGTCCATAAGATAAAACTGAGAAACCTCAACATTGAAGAGATCAAAGAACATGAAGACCCTAGAATTTCTAGAAAGAACAGGAAATAGTAATATCACAGAGCAGAGGAAAGAAAGTGAAACAAGAGGGAGGGAAAGAATAATCAAGAAAGTGAAATGACACTACATATCCTGTGAGATGTGAAATTAAGAGTGTGCATGATCTCTTAGATTTAGCTAAAAGAAGGCCACTGGTGACTTCACAAAGTTTTTTTTTTTTTTTTTTTTTTTTTTTTTTTTTTTTTTGTCAAAGATGAACAGAAGCCTCAGCGGCAGTGTAAAGGCAGAGTTAGAAACAGATGTACATTCTAGAAGACTTATAGCTGTAAGAATGTGTGTGAAAATTGGTGCTCTTTGAAGCCCTGCCAGGGAAGAAGAGATAGATTAAGCTAGGCTGATAAATAGATCTGTTCTCAGTAAAATTTGAGACTTTCTCACTAGAGTAAGCATAAAAGAAAAATGCACGTGAATTAGATTTCCCTGCATCTCTAAGGTCCCTTGATTCCATTATCTTTCTTCTCTGTCATTATGTATGTGCTTGATAAACCTTGGCAGTTGGGGGTTGTGCTTTCCTATCTCTGCATTCCTTGTTGATTTTTCCTCAGGTTGCTACTAAACATTATTGTTGAGCTGACAACGAAATGATAGAAAATGACCAATATCATTCATTTACATATGCTTTTAGTTGAACATGTACATTGACCAGTATACACAAATCTGCAAACAAAAATTTGTTCTGCATCTTGAATAAAGAAGAAAATAATTAAATATCTTACCTCTGTTAACATAATGAACAATACTCTCTCTTTTTCAATACTATTTTAAAATTAATTTATGCATATGCTTAAAAAATAAAACAGTGCAAAATTAAAAAGGTATAAAGTAAAAAAAAATGTAATCCCTTACCATAAACCCCTGGCTTACTTCCTGGAGAGAAAGATCTTTTCAGATTATTTCCTAGAACCTATAGGTAAGATACCTTTCAGGGGAGGCTTATCCATTTGGGGGCACCTGCTAATTGAATTTGGGGCAAGAGTGACTTGTATTATTTAAATCGTTCTTGGGCACAATTACTAGTTTCTCTTGCCACTGTCTCAGTGAATGTCAGTCTGAATTTCCCCAAATCCCTCCTTATTTTCATACCAGAGGCCCACCATTAGCTGCCATTTGATTTCTCTCTTTCATTCTGAACTACACAGTCTTGTAAATCTTTTATTCACTCAACAGAATTATAGCTCCATACTTTGAAAGAAGTACTTCATTCTAATTAGTTCCACAGGTGCCTTTCTTTCATAAAGGAAATAGTTTCCACACTGTCTCCAGAAGAATATTTTTGGGTCATTATCCCTGTGATAGATGAACTCATTGCTGAGCCAAAGTTTTCCTGAAGGGTCTCTGTGATGCACAGAAATGCTGCGTTGTAACTTTTGATCCATGATTGCCCCAATTTTGGCAATTTATCCAATATTATATCCAGATATGCAGTCCCAGATCTCCAATGAACCACCCTGGTGCTTCCTTGTTGATTTTATGTCCTTATTTTTTCTCAGGTTGCTACTAAACATAAGTTCTTCTCTTCATAGTAGGTATTATGTGTCAGCTTTTACAGAATTGAGTTGTTTATGGAATTGGTATGAGAATAAAGTACAGAAAATGGATTAGTGGCTTGAATTCTTCCCAGACTATGAGTAATCAAAAGTTTTTAATACTCTCTTGGGGGTATATAAAATGAAGGTGGTCTGTAATAAATACAATTCCAGGCCAGCACGGAGGAGCATGATGTCTATTACAGAGAGCAGAATAGAAGTCTTTGTAAGGAGGCCAGATGATTCTTTGAATGACTTATAAGACAAAACCTGTACATGCTTTAATTTTCCCTCCAAAGCTCTATCCCTGATTAAAAAAAAATAAAAATAAAAAATTCCATTCTCTCCTACCAATCATTTCCTCACCCTTAGTAATTAATAAATTTATTTACTGATACATTTAATGTTTTCTCCAAGACACAAACACTCAAAAAGTTTTGAGATTTTAAAATAAAATTTCTGTTTCCCTTGATTCAAACTGATACCCACCAAACATATCTTTGGCCCCTCATTTAACATCAGCAGCCACCGTGTTACTGAAATTTTTCGGGACATCAGAGCTTATCATCTTGTTAGATGGGGGCTGTGAATCTCTCTTGCTTCTCTAAAATCAATTGGTGGGTCTGACTGCCTGCTTAGGCCCGATCCTTGTGGGCATCCGTGTGGACATCCCTCTCACAATCTGGGACTGCTGGCTCCCATTCACTCGCCTGCCTGCCTGCCCAGTTGCCCCCAACTGCCCTTCCCTGCCAGCCTTGTCCCCCCCCAAATGCCATCCCCTGGAGGCCCAGTCCCTCCCAATTGCCCTCTCCTCCTGGTCCAGTCACCACTAACTGCCCTCCCCTGCCAATCTGGTATCCCCTAACTGCCTTCCCCTGCTAGCCATCTTGTGGTGGCCATCTTATAACAACATGGGGATGGCCATCTTGCTTGAGGGAGTGATGGTCAATTTGCATATTACCTGTAGTATAATATAATATCCTAGAGACCCAGTGCATAAAATTATTGCATGGGGGTGGGGAGAGGGTGGTGTCCCTCAGCTCAGCCTGCACCCTTTCTAATCTGGGATCCCTTGAGGGCAGTCAGACATCCCTCTCATAATTCAGGCCTGCTGGCTCCCAACTGCTCACCTGCCTGCCTTCTTGATTGCCCCTAACCTCTTCTGCCTGCCAGCCTGATCACCCACTAACCACTCCCCTTCCCACCTGATTGATGCCTAACTGCTGCCCTGCCAGCCTGTTTGCCTCTAACTGCCCTCCTCTGCAGGCCTAGTCCCATCCATCTGCTCTTCCCTGCAGGCATGGTTTCCTCCCCCCCCCCCCCCCCCAATCTGCCCTTCCCTGCAGGACTGGTCATCCCAACTTCCCTCTTCTGCCAGCCTGGCCATCCCTAATTGCCCTCCCCTGCAAGTTTGACTACCCCCAACTGCCTTCCCTTGCAGGCCTGGTCCTTCCCAATTGCCCTCCCTGTTGGCCATCTTGTGGTGGCCATCTTGTGTTCACATGAGGGCAGCCATCTTTGACCAAGTGGGGGCAACAATCTTGTGTGTTGGAGTGATGGTCAATCTGTATATTACTCTTTTATTAGATAGGATAGAGGCCTGATGCATGGGTGGGGGCCAGCGGGTTTGCCCTTAAGGGTGTCCCGGATCAGGGTGGGGGTTCCCTTGGGGCATAGGGCAACCTGGGTGAGGGACCTATGGTGGTTTGCAGGCTGGCCATGCCCCCCTGGCAACCCAAGTGGAGGCCCTGGTATCTGGGGTTTATTTATCTTCTACAATTGAAACTTTGTAGCCTGGAGGGGAGCCTTCTGCTTGCTTCCTGATGGCAGCCATTTCTGTTGGAATTTATGTACCTTCTATAATTGAAACTTTGTACCTTAAGCAGAGGTCTGGGCTGGCCAGGGTGTGCAGAAAGCTTGGCTTCCTCCATTGCCAGGGGAAACCTTAGCCTCCTGCTCTTTCCAGCTCTGTGGCTGCCACCATTTCTGTTTGGGTTTATGTATTTTCTATAATATAATTGAAACTTTGTAGCTTTGAGTGGAGGCCGAGGCTGGCAAGGGCAGGCAGAAAGCTTGGCTTTCTCTATTGCCAGGGAAACCCAAGCCTCTCTCCTGCTCTCTGTGGCTGTAGCCATCTTGGTTGGGTTTATTTGCATATTTTCTCCTTATTGGCTGGTGGGTGTGGCTTGTGGGCATGGTTTGTGGGTGTAGTGGAGTGATGGTTAATTTTAATATTGCTATTTTATTAGATAGGAAGGTGTGTAATGACCTGCAGTGTATTCTACCTTGTTTCCCCCAAAATAAGACATCCTCCGAAAATAAGACTTAGCGCATGGAAAGATAAGACATCCCCTGAAAATAAGACCTAGCACAACTTTGGGAGAAAAAATTAATATAAGACATTGTCTTATTTTCGGGGAAACAGGGTATTCTCTTCCATTCTACTGTGTACCATTAAAAATACCTGGTCATATGTTATTAGACTTATTTTATGCCCAATGAAATGATCATAAATTGCATTTTAAAGAACACTGATCTATTATGACTCCTTGAAAATTGTGAATATATATTCCTATATTATACCCTTCCTAGCACAATTGCTTTTACCTCAGAAAAAGATTTGTGATATGACATGTTTATGCACTGGGGATTTTTTAAAACTACTAACTCTGAATTTTTGTTAGATTAAAGGTACCATACTTTATGAGTTAAGACAATAAATATATGTATTCACCATCATTATGGATCAAAATAATCTGTGACTTTCCCCCTTTCACCTAACTAGATAGTAAATCCAGATAAACCGTGTGTTTAAAAGGAGCATCAATATTTTTTCTTTTAACTCATACTTATCTGCTTCCTGAGTAAATGAAAGACTGCTTCCTAGAGTATTACTCCCTCCTATTTATAAGCTCTAAATATTATTTAGCAGAAGACAAGAAAACATTTCAAAATTTGGTTAAGCAAACAAAGTGATTGTATATAATACCTTTTATATTGTTTATCTATTTTAATATAGTTACAAGGTTTCAGTGAGCATACAGTTCCCCCCCCCCCCCCTTGTTTGCTGGTACATACTTTTGTGTCAATAAAAATGTTGCCTCTCATTTTATACTAAAATTTACTTTCTCCCTGAATGAAAACAACGCTTTCTCTTTTTTTATTAGATTAAATTATTTACAGGAGGTATGCTAAATCATGCAATGCTTGTTATAAAAATTGTTTGAGCCAGTTCTTTATGATGCTAGATTATTGGTGGAAGATGACTGTGCATGTTTCTGGAACAAATTTAGCCAGCAGACAATGTTAACCCTTAGGACTTAGAGGACAAACCAAACCTTTGTAAATTATGTTCATATTTCCAGTGCTTCCAAGTAATCCAACTTCATTGAGTCTATTCTAAAAGTCTTTGCATATAGTTTCTCCTAAAAGCTAAACTTACCAATGGGCTGTTTTTGGTGACATAACCTTATCTTCTGCCTCAATGGTGAATTACATAGGTCACTTGGAAGATGATGGTTTTCAAATGCAGAAGGTGATAAAGGAATGATGAGGCACTTGAGTTAGACTCTGAAAGCTGGGAAGGAATCATGAATCCTGTTGTTGGCTCAGGCAAGATTTGTCTTTTAATCTCTCAGTTGAATTTATCATCCATTTTGCCTATCTTGCACAGTGTTGAAGTTTGTTGTAAATTATTTTAGCAATCTTGCAGATTTTTTTCCCAAGTGAATGAGAATTATGTTCAGTCAATTAAGAAATTTTTATTTTTAATAAATATATAGAGAGGTTTAGAACAAATAGCCATAATATCTTCTGCCCTTGATTGGGTATGGGATCAAATGCATGTGTTGTTTTGATAAATAGCATGCTTAAGCACACATGCATGGTTTCATGGTATCCTCCACAAGTCTTCACAAAGGGTTAAAGTTCAGGGAAAGCAGGAAAATAAAGAAAAGGACCTAAATGAGTTCATCAATAAGAATTATGATAGGTAATTACCTGATATTTTCAACACACTCATCACACAAAATTTGCAAGTGACCAGAGAGTCATCATATGGCCACATGTTATTACATATATTCTCTAAAACTATTGGAGAAGATATTGAAAGTATTTGCTAAATACTCAAAGTCTACAAACCACATTTGTAACCTGCAATATCTTTGTGAGATCATTTTGCTCTTGCTTAGTGAAGCTAATTTTATTAACATAAACTTTATGTTACGTTATGACAGACCAGTGACTTTAACAATAGAACAAACACTAGGATCCTACCATGAAACATCTAATACATTGAGTTCACTAAAACATACCCCTTGATTTAGATACTTGCAGCTATATCCTATACAGGAATACACTTTTTTTAAAATTTAAATTCCCTGACAGTCTTATATATAGATTTCTTTACCCTACAAATATGACATCTTGTTTTTTCTCATCTCAAACATTTCTATAGATAGAAGCAGCTTACTTTATCTGAAAAAGTTATTCTGGTTCTTCTAATCACCTCCATTCTATCTCACCCTCTTCTGTGACGTTTACTGCAGAGAAGTCACAGGCTGAGTTGGGCTGGAATTGTGGACTTGAAGTGAGGTGATAACTACAGAAAGTAAAAGAATGGCAGTGACAGGCAGTTCAATTTTCAGGTTCTTACCAAAAGTTTTTACAAAAAATAAGAAGTAAAAATGGAAGGAATTGAAATGAAGGATCCTCATATTTGGAAAACAAAGCACAAAGCTCAGCAGCCAACTCAGGGCTAACTTTAAATATGAGCTGTTGGTTCTGCTCATGTCTATTTTATCAATTCATTTAAATTGGTTGGATATTCCTTGCCACTTAGCTAATATGTGAGATTTAAATAGCTTAAATGCTGTAGTAATTGTTTTGCATTTTTAAAAGCATTGCTTTTGACATAAATTCTTTTTAATGATCTTTGATCCGAAGAAGACTTATATTTATGCCCTGAGGATACTCCACATTTAAAAAGATCCTTTTGTCTTTTACATGTTCTTTGGACCCAGTTTGGTGTAATCTCTCATTTTAAAGATGATTTTAATTACCTTCTTAAACAGAAAACCTTTTTTGCATTAATTTGAAACTTCTTCGAAAGGCAGGCAGGATTGCACTGTGATCTTGGTTCCAAAGTCTTCTGGCTCCAAACCCAGCTTAGCCATTTACTACTCAAGTGACCCCAACCAAGCTATTTCACACCCTTGACTTCCGTTTCTTCATCAATATAATGGTACCAATTATACTTACTTACTCATAATTCTGGAAGTGTGAACAATAACAGGATTGTGCATAAGATAGGCACTCAATAAATAATAGTAATAGTTGTTATTAATAAGAGCTATTATATAGTTTTCAGTCATTATAGTAAGTTAGCAATAATTATAATTTATATAGTCATAAATTGTAGTAATCCCTTTTAGTAAATTAGTACAAAACTAAGTAAAAGAAACATATCCAAAATGATAGAGAATCCTCTTTGTAAGGCAGCCCTGAGATGATACACTCTTCAGCAATGGGTGATTCTTTCTTTAGAGAAGAGAAAATAACCTATTCCATGTTCAAATAGACTCACTGTGGAGAATTCATGCTGCAACACATGAGAAAATTTCTGTACCTAATCCCCTGGATAATAAATTCATTTTCACCTTTGTGAAAATGTGGGAAAGTCTTTTTGATGGCAAAAGTGAGAACTGGTCACCAGGGAGGAAAAAAAGTCAGCCTCTGGAAACACACTCTTAATTAACTAGTACAGGGTCAGAGAAGTTATGCTGGTTTTAATTACAGCACAATTTTAGAGTGATTACTGGCCTCTAAATAATCGGAGATAATTTGAGATTATATTTTTTCCCTAGATCAAAGCATCCACATATCAGATAATAATTGTTATCAGTGGTAATGAGTGTGATTCGTCTAATTTTTCTACAAATCTGAGGTCATTGAATAAAACAGCATTACTTGTTTATATATATATGCTAGTGTTAATGTTTTGCCTTAACTATATGTTTCTATAAAATACAATGGTGTAGAAAAGCATGCCATATGTTTGAAATTTAATGAAATCTAAGAGATTCTATTGAGACCTAGATCATCAATGTGATCTGTGGAGCAGCAGCAAGAAAGATGGTTATAAACTCATACTCTCAGGCTCTACCTCAGAACTACTGAATCAGATGTTGTGTTTTAATAAGATTGCAGGTAATTCAATGCATATTAAAATCTGAGAGGCATTGGGTTAGCTGACAAAGCTATTCCTGATTTTGGAGTTCCTTATACATCCAAATTCTAAATACTTAGAGGATTAGCCTTACAAATTCAAATTTCCAAAGTAATGGGGATCACCACAGCTAACTAGTTCATTGAGAAATAAATCTAAATATAAAAAGAAATAATTGCATGTAAATATGTGTGAAAAGAAACTTATATTGTTTACCATAACCATCGAAGTCCAAAGAAATGACAAAAGGCTCTAACTATATGAATGGTTGACCTCCTAGAATAGGAATTGAAATTACTCCATGTAGGTGCAAAGAGAATTACTGGGAGCAATGAATAGAAATTATGGGAAAAGTGATTTTTTTTTGTGTGCCAGATAATTGTCTTGTGCATATGTGCAGTGCATTTCCTCATAAAGGATGCCTATTTATCTCTCTTGCATAAGCAGGTGTTACCAGATTATCTGTCAAGATCACTGTTAAAAGAGTCCCTTAGGCAAAATGTTTAAATGAAAGACCTCAGAGGAATGGCCTTGAAAGTGACTTTCAACTCTAAAATTCTAGGATTTGTCCACTAAAGTACTAAAATTGCCTGTGAATAACTGGATGCATGTGACAAGTGAAAAGAGAACTGTTTGAATGAACATAAGTAGTAGTTAGGTTTAACAACTAATAAGAATAATCAGCTACACTGCCTGTGCAGATTTAAGAGGCAAATTACATGTTTAACAAAGCCTACTAACAGAGGTGCTCTTAGCTATTTTGTGAGGACTTAGAAATATTCCCATTAAGCCCTCTGCTGGCTGATAAGCAGGGCCGAAATAGTTTTTAACTATGGAAGGAGACTAAACATCCCCATACCTGAGCAGAATGTTAGTATTTTTGCATGAAGGAGAGGTAGTGGGAAAGAGCAGTATTAGTTGATTAGGATGATTCATGTTAGTTGCAACTTGTTTGACTTGGAAATTTACAGTTATCTTTGTAATAACATTTGACTCAGTTGCTGTTGGACATGTACATGCATAAGAAACCAATCTTTATTTTTATCAACAACAGGATTTTAAACACATTACTATAATATTCCAGCTTACCCTTTTTTGTATGAAATACTATTGTTTCACATCTATCATCATGTTTACCAGTCTAATCTCTCATGAAAAAGTTATAAAGCTGACAGGAATTCATAAGGAAAATCAGGTTTTGTTTTTTTTTTTTTTCATTCAATTAATATGTATTAACCCCCTCTATTTTTCTGGATTTTAGGACTATAGTGATAAGCAAAATTTTCCTGTCTTCATGGAGCTTACAGTCTAGGAGAAGTTGGAGACAAGTGTTGGGCAGAAGGGCTTATGGAACCACCAACCTGTCCAAAGGGGAACCCATCCCAGGATGATGAGGATGAGGGCCACAAGAAGTGCAGGGCAAAGTTGGGGGGAATGTGAAGGTGGGTGACAACCAACGTAAGGCTGGGAAGGCAGTGGAGAACCAGGAGAACTCAGACCTGGAAAGTGGCCCCGAGAGGGCAGAAAGCCATTGAAGAATACAGAGGGCAGCCACCTCCGGGTCCCTTGGGTAGACTGAATAGGGTAAAATGGACAGATGGATACTAAAGTGGTTGTGGAGGTGAAAGCAAGTATTTTTCCAGTGGGGAAACTTGGAAATGGGAAAAGGGAATTTGCCTGCAAGTGACTAGAATCTCTTGGGCAGCAGAGTAGCAAAATAATACTTTTCAAACTCTACTAAATCTCAGTACTCAGGCTGCTGAATTTCCATCTGTTCCCTCTTGCTGAAACCAGGAAAAGAGCTAGAGTACATTTTGAAATCTTGCATCTACTTCTAACAATCATGACATGTCTAGGGAAGGGTAAGTACTAAAAGAGGGTGGAAGAAAGACACTTCTCCAGAGAGATAGGAATTTTCCCCTAGGGAAAAACAGGGAAGTTGTAAGATAGTACCTGCCACCACAGAGAAAGAAGGAGTAGTTCCAGAAGCGTGGTTTTGAGAAATGGCCCTTCAGTTTTTGGGTGATATGAATTACCACATAAAGATAAACTGATTTATACTACCACCAAAGGTGCTTTGACAGAAATATTCTGACAAACCTGACAATTTAAAATTCAGCAGAATTAATTGGAGTGAAGATGAAACAGATGTTACAATGTAAATTTTATTAAGATTATAACTGTATGTATTGAGCAACACTTTCTTTGAATGAAAGAAAATATCATTTAAAGCTGTTTTAGGCATATAAGAGTTCAGTGAATTAAATTTATTTTCCCATTAAATACTTCCATTAATCCCTCACTATGTTCATCCTCTTCAAAATCAAAGCAAAGAGAGACTGATTCATAGAGAAAGAATAATTGCTGAGCATAGTGGGTTTATGTAAAGAATGACCTATAAGGTGTGAAGTATGAAGCTTATAATTAATGACACTTAGAATGGCTGATGTCTGGGAGTTATTACACAATAATACTTTATTATTTCAAATTAACCTAAAGAGAGCTTAAAAATACCCACCAGCATTTCTGGTTGGCAAATGGATTAATTGATCCTCAAATTTCACGCATCATGATTCCAATGGGAAATAGCTTCAGGATGGAAATTGAAGCTACAGATCTCAGCTTCTTCCCTCAGCTTTTAATTGTTAGGCATTGTTCTTGACTTTTCCTAACCTCAACTTCAACAGCATTTAGACAAATTGGTTAATGATATGGGTTAGTAGGTCAACAAAATATGCATAACTGAACAAACTATATGCAAATCAAGGCTAAATTATTTGGGAATTAAATGATGCTTTCAAAATTGGATTATTTAGTGACATCCATTAATAAAGTTCTATGAAATCCTTAAATTTGGAAAAATAATTTAGTTTCTAAAATATTATCACTCTCTGCCCAATCTTATATCTCATTAACTGCTCATTTCCCATACTTAGACTTTATCAACTTTCTCCAACTTCCAGTTTACCCTTATCCCAGGGATGATTAAACATTTTCTTATCTGTGTGCTATTGATATCTCTGCTTGTTATCACAATGACTCATACCTCTTCATTTATTTGTGTGTCTCCTTTCACAGACTGCAGATCTTTTAAGGATGGACTGTATCTTAGGCATTCCCAATACTTGGTAGACTGCCAGATACATAATATGTCTTCAAATTTTATTGTGTTGAAAAAAGGAATGAATAAATGAAATGTAAAGAATTAAAACTTTCCTGCATTTTGAAAACTAAAGCTTCCCCCTTGTAAGTTAAATATATAATGAAATATTCTAATATCAAATGGCATCATGAATTGTCACTAATGTAGAAGAAAGGGTTGGAAATTATTTTGATTCTATGCCCCTGTGGGACATTAGGAAATTCATTTATCTCATTTATTCTTATCTATTTAGAAAGGCTGATAATACCTATACTACCTATTTATCTTATCTACTATAACCTTGCTTTATGGTTAAGATAACTGAATAATTGTGTGCGTATGTGTGCATGTGTATGTGTATGTGTGTGTATGTGTATACTCTGGAAATTGTAAAGTGATATACATATAAATTTCTATTGCTACATTAATATGGCCACCATCTAAAAAATAAGGTCAGTTAGAGAAGACATTCATCAATTTCACAGCCTGTTCCCCATTTGATGTTAGGTTTGAGTATATGAATCATACATACATTTTTCTAACAATTTGAAACTGAATAATTTTTTTATGAGTATCTCAATCTCAATAAGTTTGAGATATTGATGGCCAAGATAGAAAATACTGATGTTTTTCTTCCTATTGTTTTTTTCCTAAAATTTTATTAAGGAAAATAAATTATTTCATTTAAATAAATAGAAATAAGGGAGGTACATACTTATTCAAGTAAATCAATATTTTTATGTTCTACTTCAAAATTCTTCAAATTCAAATATTTATGTTTTAATATAATTAAAATCAGAGCACAATTTTAATTTTGAAAAAAAATTTTTTTTACTAATTTTGCTCTTGAGTATTTTTCCATGTTATTACACAACTCCTAATGATGTTTATCAAGCATATTACTATGTTTTACTTAAATATTTACCTAAGAATTAGTTAAATATACTTACATAGAACTAATTTTGGAGGATTTTATTGTTCCTAATTCTGCTATTATAGCAGTCAATTACATTGCAAGGAGCGTCTTTCTAGGTTTTCTGTCTTTGTGTGTTAAAAATGTGGGTGTCCTAGCTTAGGCTCCAGAGATTCTGATTTAATTGGTTTGTGGGGACAGAGAGGCAGGCCCATGCACTGCCATTTTTAATCTGCCCTCTGAAGGGATTCTAGTGGGCAACCATGGGGAAAATCACCAATTCTGGTAATAACCAGAAATGTGATTTTAAAAAGATTTATTTCATAAAAATATTATTTTGATGTCAGTGTGAGGAATGGAGGACAATTAGATGAGAAGAGGGGAGTGAAGAGGTTGGCTGGCACAGCCAGGCAGCAGCCAAGAACTGATGTGGGTTCCTGTCAGGAATTCGGGAATTTCTGTACCTCCTGCAATTCCTGAATAAAGACTCTTATTGCTACCAGGTCCTCTGTAATCTCAGTCTCTGACAATAGTTGGCTCTTCTGCTGTCACGTTTGCTCTGATCATACTTTACTGTACACCAGGCTACAGCTTTCAGTGTTGGTTCGATGATTTCTAGCTAGTACTATTTCCCAGATAATCAGGGAAACCAACTCTTTTACTAGCAACCCAGAGTGTCTGCTGAATGTTTTCTTTCATCTGAGTAGTAAAGAGGATTTTGCTAACTGCTTCCAAGTTGAATGCTTGTCATTACCTTCTGGATGTAGTTCCTCACTTCAGTACATAGTTCAGATTTCCTAAAGGATGAAATCAGCATACCTCAAGCCAGGGGCACCCTCACCCTCTATTGATCTACAAAACAGCAGCATTGGTTCTACCTGACACAGGTGGATAGAGGCTAACCAAATCCTGGCATTATCCCTGTCTCTTGAGAAATGCATGGGACATTCCTTTACCCAAAAGTGATCCCCTTTGTTTTGGGGGGAGATATCCCAACTGACAATTTAATTTTAATTTAAATATATATATATTTTATTGATTTTTTACAGAGAGGAAGGGAGAGAGATAGAGAGTTAGAAACATCGATGAGAGAGAATTATCTATCAGCTGCCTCCGACACACTCTCCACTGGGGACGTGCTCACAACCAAGATACATGCCCTTGACCGGAATCGAACCTGGAACCTTTCAGTTCTTAGGCTGACGCTTATCCACTGAGCCAAACTGGTTTTGGCTGACCATTTAATTTTCATTAACTTCTGAGCACTATGTCTTTCCTTCAGTATCCATACTCTACAGCTCTGAGTTCACCACCCTTCACAATGAACAAGGACAAGAAGAGGCTTGGATTTACACTAGGTTACAATCTCTGTTTAATTGGGTAGTGGCAGCAAGTTATTTGGGGTTTTAGTTGACTGAGCTGTAAAAATAGGAAAAATTAAATGTACTCTTCAAATAGGAAAAATACATATAAGAACTGAGTACAGAGGATGCACTCAACAAATGAGAGTTAATATTATTTTTGTTATTGTGACTATTAAATATTTGAAACTCCAAGAAAGCTGACAGAGCAAAGGAGTAGGTAAAAATGTTAGACTAACATTCTTTGGAACAGCCATATGGGAATACATATATATACATATATGGATTCATATTTTAGGTATATTGAGTTATACATATATTAAATAAATACATATGTTAAATAGTACATGTAATTATACATTATATATCTTGTATTACATATTTAAAAAAGGGAGGTGGAAGAGGAAATGAGCAGAGAGAGCATGAAAAAATGAGAGAGACAGTTTGTAGTGAGACTTTTCTGTTGTTATTGTTGTTATTATTATTTTGTCTATTATATTACTTCCTAATCTACTTTTTGATATGTTTGGGAAGAGAGGGGATAGAGAAAGATTGGGCCCAGATTAGAAGTTAAAAAAATGAAAAAACATAACCATTACATTAAAAAAGTTCATTTAAAATATAGGTAGCCAAACTTAAGATTGATATTGAGTTGTATTTTAATTTATTTGTTTTAAATTTGGATTATTTTTAAAGCTGTTATGAAAATCTAAAGTTCTTTCTAATTCAATTAAGTACTGTAAATAAGAAATATCTTTCAATAAAATATGGTTGATTAATTAAATAGTAATAATCACATTATATCAATGAATAAATCAAAAATAGGATCTTGATTTCCATTTTGCCATAGAGGACACAGAAATAAATTAGATTTCAATTTTGGTTAAATTTAATTAAAATTGAATTTAAAATCTAATCTAAAAATAATTTATTATAAAACTCCTTAACGGTTTTAAAAAGCATGATTGAAAAACATAATTCCCAAAACAGTTTATGATTTTAAATAATCTATTTAAAAGTCTATGATGTAAGGCAACCTCCTACTTAAATTTCTCATTCATACCCACCATTAGATTAATTTGCTTAATGACAGACCTAGTTACAAAACAAATTCCTTTAAATATTTTAATTCTCAAGAAAAGGAAAAGAGAAGAGCACATTAAAGAACATTCATTGAATGCTATAGAAGGATGATTGTTCAACTTTCAAAGGATCTGCTAAACTACAGCATCATTCAGCCCCATACTTCATAATTTTGTCCAGGAGAAAATTATGAGTGTTTTTTATAAAAAGGCTTTGGATGAAGGAAACATAAACATTTCAAACCACATGTTTGATCTTCCACTCTAGTAATGCTAATAAAAAAAATTGTATTCTGATTTGACATAAACATAATGAACACATGCGAGTGGGCATGAGTTTTAGAATTCCTGTTGTCAAGAATAGTAAACTTCTGGAATCCTGTTTGAAAAACAGTACTGTTACAGTTTTTATGGCACTTCTCCAAGATAACTCAAAGACAGTAGGTACTAGTTCCAAGAACACATCTGCAAGTATTTTTATTACCATTTAGGTAATGGACTTGGACCTGGGATCCTAAAGCAAATTTAAATTACTTTCAGGGTTTCTTACCATTTCCTCACTATCATATTCTTTTCCAGTTGAAATACCATTCTTCTCTCTGAAGAAATTGGAAGCCAGGGTTTTAATAGTTGTGCTTTTCTCTTGGTCATATTACATAGTTGGCCCCAAACAATGATATTCTTTTCCTGTTCTTGGCTGTATTTTTTTTGTTGTTGTTCTGAAAATACAAAAAAAACAAAAACAAAAATAAAAACCACAATTTTTTTCTATTATTATTAGCATTTTTCTCCATTTTGTCTCATTAGGTAATCAGACTGTCCTTTCATGTTATTTTTTTTGTTGTTGTTCCCTTTCTGATGCTTTTAAATGAAGTTAGCAGAAAATTGGCCAGACAATCATCCTGCTTTATTTTTTTTTTAGGTGCTTTTTGTGGTTTTTAAATCTAGATTGTTACAGATAAAAGAATATTAGAATCATTTATACAAAACATATGAATTTTTCTTTTTAATTTGTTTCTTAAACTTTCCAGCTGCATTATACAATGTGGCAATCAATAGCCATCTGTGGCTGTTGAGCTGTTGAAAAGGAATTATCCAAATTGAGATGTGCTTTAGACACCAGATATCCAATATGCACTCTAGATTTTTGAAACATTTGTATGGAAAAAAAATTACAAAATATCTTGTTATTAATTTTGATAGTAATTATATGCCAAAATGATAATATTTTTATACATTGGACTAAATAAAATATAGTATTAAGTTTAATTTCACCCGACTCTTCTTAAAGTATATGCCAGAAAATTTTAAATTGCTTAGATAGCATACATTATGTTTCTATTGGGAATCATTGATAATTCCCAGAATACTTTAAATATTTTTAATTAAGTACATTAGCCTATTGCTGTAATAATCACAAATTTAGTGGCTTAAAACAATACAAATTTGCAGTTCTGAGAATCAGAAGCCTAATATGAGTTAGCAAGGGCAGCATTCTTTTTGGAGGCTCTGTGGCAGAACCCATTATCTTGCCATATCCAACTCCTAGAGGCCACTTGCAGTCCTTGGCTTATGGCCATGTCTTCCACCTTTTAAACCACCTGGGTCGCACCTTCAAATCTCTCTCTTCATCTATCTCTGCTTCTGTTATCACATTTCTTACTCTGATTCTGTCTCTTACAAGGATCCTTGTGATTAGTCCCATCTCAAGATTTTTAACGTAAGCACATCAGCAAAGTCTCTGTGTCATGTAAGATAACATATCTACAGATTCCAGGGACATTTTTTATTCTGCTCACTGGATTAAGGATATTTAATGTTGTCAATTTTTAATATGTTAATTTTAATTTTTAAAATTTGGCTTTGGTCAAATACTTTAAGAACAATGACACTTTTATACCAACAACCAAACCTAAAAGGATCAAGTTTAAAGTGAAATGGTGCAATACCTTCTCATGTAGTGATGGACTGAACTCTGTGTGATCTTATTAAATCAGTCACTTGCTTTATTGTTTTTTGGTGGTTTTTTAATTTTATTGTTTCTGTTTAGCAAAAGGAAATCTTTGGAATTCATACAAGAACTATAAAAGTGCAATTCTTTGAGCCTCAGTTCAAATATACTCTATTTGTTTTAACTATTAGTTTGAACCTACTAAAAACTAATTTCAGCTTTAAGGTATTTCTCATATTTTTATCAAACTTGTTAATGGTGAAAGTATAACTTGTGAAGTGATTTAATTTATTGGATATAGCAAAAATTATACTCCCTTTCCATCATATAATAGGTAAACTTTCTGTTATCAATGTTGTGACATAAATCTTGCTTTGAACTTCTGTGATATTACTTTTTCTGTGTAATCTACTTAAGCAACTGCTTTTAAAAATTACTATTTTTTTCTCTCCTAATATAACTTAGAAATAAAGGGTCACATTTTCATTTTTGAAAAAATAACAAAATACTATTTATTAGCTTGTTTATCTCTAGGGATATTTTAGAAATATTTAGAGCCAAAACCGTTTTGGCTCAGTGGATAGAACATCGGTCTGCAGACTGAAGGGTCCCAGGTTCGATTCTGGACAAGGGCATGTACATTGGTTGTGGGCACATCCCCGGTGGGAGGTGTGCAGGAGGCAGCTGATCGATGTTTCTCTCTCATTGATGTTCCTAGCTCTCTATCCCTCTCCCTCCCTCTCTGTAAAAAATCAATAAAATATATTTTTAAAAAAAGAAATATTTAGAAAAAAAGCCACAATACTTAGACTGAGGCTTATGATTTTTATAATGGATGTTGGGAGGTTGAACAACTTCCTATGCATTAAATATAACATAGTCTTATCATTCTATAGTTTATGTTTAGATAAACAGAAATGGTTTTATTTACACGATGAAAAAGCAAGCTCTAAAACCAAATACAAGCGATTTTAGGGAAATTTATTTTATCTAAACATTTGTGACATAGTTCTCAATTTGATGCAAATAATCAAAATTTAAAGAGGTGATCAGAGGTCCTGAAAGAAAAATAAAAGACAGACACACCACAAACATTCATACACACACACACACACACACACACACACACACACACGCACACGCACACACACATATATAGATCCACATAGATGCACATAGATCCATTCCTTTTGGGTATGTCATTTAAAGATCTCCTTTATTTTATGTTTAGGAAATATGGAAGTAAATATTTTGGGAAATGTAAATGTTTATTAAGTCATTAGTTGAACAATAATGAAAATTCACACTAGTGTTTATTATTATAATAGTTGTACAATCAGCATGGAATCTTATCTAGAGGAGTAGCAAACTTGTGTCTGAGTCAGTAAGATGGTAATGACATTGGGATAGCACTAAAAATTTCCTTTTCCAGATTTAACTACAGAACATTAATTTTCATGTGTTTTTTCCATAACTGGGTGAAATTTTACAATATATTTTGCTAATACTAGAAACAGACTAAAACGAATATAGAATGAATTTTAGTGAATGGTATACAAGAGGATGGTTTTTTGTTTGTATTTATTCAGTACTAAAGGAATACTTAAGATTGTTTTTTCATTATTTACCTCATTCTAGACTAAGTGAAATGAACTAAAATTAATCATGGTAGGGTGGAGTCAAAAGTAACTAACATGTCAACAGAATTTTCTATGAAATTACAGCCTTAAAAGTTCAGTAAAATACTGTTAAATCTCACAAATATATAAAAACCTATATTTCAAAATAAGCAAAATATTCCATAAAATAATAATGTGGTAAGCTATTAATAGCTAAAATATTTGGGGTTGAATATTTATATATTTTAAGTAAATAAATATTTAGCAATTAAGTATAATTGTAAATTATAGATGTAAAAAAAAAGAAAAAAAACCCTACTCAGACAGAAACAAAAGAACTATTAGCACAATGGCACCAGTATTTGAAATTTTTTTAACAGTTCAGAATGATTTGAGTTTATTTTTGAAATCTGGATTTATTTCTGACTTAAGTTCCTAACTTAAAAAAAAAAAAAAATGTTTCAGTATCTCAAACCAACCTTATTGCAAAAGCCCCATTTCTCTCTGACAGTTTAATCCTAAAATATCTAGTTTTAATCATTACTCCCTTGGTTTCCATTACAAGTCTTCAAAACATGAAATATAAAGACGTATCTGGTAAATTTAGCATTCAGGCAGGTGCTTTCTCCCCGCACATCCTGAAATACTCAGTATCGGTCAGGTGTCTTAAGCAGTCTTTTCTAATTAAGGAGGATTGTGTGAGCAGATTCTTCTCTGTAGAAAGAACCTCTTTGTAAACAGACACCTTTGCAGCAGGTAGGCCTTGCAACACTTTTTATTTTCATAATTCCCAATTGTCATTCATTTAGATTCAAGTCTGAGCACTTAAACTGAGGTTATATCAGGGGAGGTCTGGAGATGGTAGAGGAATATATTTCTCTAGGACTTGTTTTAGAAATCTGCTTTACAATATTTGTTTTTAACTTGTTTTTTTCAGACATAGAACACCAGTCTTTCATGACATCCCAAAGATATTTACTACCAGATAACAGTTAATTGATTTGAACTGGTCCTTAAAGATGTGCTTTTGTGTCAATTATCCTACCCCCCAAAAAAAATCATAACTTTCTTTTCATAAGACTTTTTTTGCACTAAAGACAGCAATTAAATATTTTTCTCGTCTAGGTTTCAGTAGGTCCATGCCATTTCTTTACAATGATCCATTGGTATTAATTAATCTTTATTTTTGTTTGTTCAAAGCGTATATATATATATATACATACACACACACACACACACACACACACACACACACACACAAAATGGGGTGTGTAATCCTGCTTTCAGGTTTCACACAGCTAAGATTTTAGTGAAATAATCAAATTGGAATCTCATATCTCAAGTTTGCCAATCTTGGTCTTTTATTTCTCATTATTGTTAGTCATAACATTTTTTTTACTTACATCCTCTATTAATTTCATTCTCTGAAAAGAGATTAGCAAGGCCATCAAAAAAAGATAATTTTTTTTTCATGTGCCAACTAGTTTCACTCTTTGATTGTCATTCATTTATTAATCATTTACACTTTGAGGGACACAAAGATTAAGAAACTTACTATCCTCTATGTAAAGTAAATCACCAAGGGAATACATGAGCTTGATTCATATTTCATATTTATTCTCCTACTTCTCCTTCTTTTACTCTTATTCCTTCATTGACTACCTTAACCTTCAAACCAATTTGTACTTAAATACACTGAAAATGAATCTTCAGTTCTATTTTAGGATCAATCTTTTAAAAATATATATTTTATTGATTTTTTTTTACAGAGATGAAGGGAGAGGGATAGAGAGTTAGAAACATTGATGAGAGAGAAACATCAATCAGCTGTCTCTTGCACACCCTCTACTGGATCCCCAAGGTACCCTTAACCAAGGTACATGCCCTTGACCTGAATGGAACCTGGGACCCTTGAGTCCACAGGCTGATGCACTATCCACTGAGTCAAACCGGTTAGGGCTCTAATATCCAATCTTTAGTATGGATAGTAAAATGCCAATTCAAAGTAACTACTAACTATTTATAATCAACAAATTAACTTATTAATAGCAAAGTAAAGGTTTAAGGTGGTTGTTTGTTTTAAAGCCAGCTCTCCTAGGAATTACTTTGTGCTTTGCCCAGGAGGTAGTTTTCAATAGTAGTTGTTGAAAGAACATCAACTTCTCCAAAATTTTGGAAGTATTACATCTACTTCTTCCCCTTTGTCTACTCTATCATCAAAGGAAATTAAATTGTCCTCTGACTCTTTATCACAAAACTGCTTTGGTTATTGCTCAGGAACACTGTTCTGAATTGATTGAAAATGGGTTGTTTGACAATTTGTCCAGGCATCTTGCCTGAGTTCAGCATGAGTTGGGTGTTACTACCTACTAATCTATTTTATTTCTGAGATTGGACTCTAAGACAGAATTATACTTAAATATTTGGTATGTATTCCTAGTTTTCTTTAATTATAAAACATAGTATTTAGTGAATTTAGAGATTCTCAGTTTTCATATTTTATATAAACAAAGCCTCCCCATTTGCATTTTAAATATTCTGGAAGAGTTATCTTTTGTGTTGTAGTTTGGCTTAGGGCTATTCTGGCTTTTGGTAGTCTCTATTCTGGCAGGGAAGTCTCAGAACTGAGCATAATCAATTGATTGCTATTTTACAAATTCAGAGGCCCTGCTGTCACTATACATGAGTTATTATATGTGAGATCAAAGGATAAATACAAGATGGAGCAAATTGAGGGTTACATTTTACCCCCTATTTCGATCACATTTTTCTCAATTTGGTGGTGATTTTTGCTTGCTAGCTGAATATTTTTATATCCATTTTAGAAATAAAAAAGCATCTACCCATTTCTACTTCAGATTTTTAAAATCTCTGTATTGAAGTCACATCATGATATTCCAAATTCCTTACTGTTTTCTTCACTTCTTCATATACTTATTCTAATTAAGAAAAAATTCTAATAGGTTAAGGGCTCACAGAAATAATTTGGCTTAAATATTTCATTTCAATGAAATAATTCAGGCATACAAACAATTTATATATAATATTATAAACCTCTGTGTACTCAAGAAACAGCCTGAAAAATAAAGCACTGAAAATTTGGCTGAGAAATCACTGTGATGCCTTCTCAATTTCATTAGACTCTATTCTTCCCAGACATAACTTCTACCCTGAACTTCATGTTATTATTATGATGCATGTGCATACACTTTAGCCACATGTACAAATGCTCAAAATAATACATATAATTATTTTGTATGTTTTTAAAACACGATTTACCTTTTCTGCAACCTGCTTTTGTTGTTGCTGCTTCACATTACCTTTTCGAGATGAATCTGCTTTCACTCAAGTAGCTTTAGTGTGTTCCTTTTTCTTATTATTGCATTTACTGCATTGTTACAGTGTGTGAATAGTCTATAAATTACTTACTTTTTTAACCAAAGGCATTTCAATTATTTCCTTTTTTTTTGTTTGCTTGCTTGTTTTCCCAATAATTCTGTAATGGGTATTTTCTTTTCTTTTAAAAAAATATATTTTATTGATTTTTTACAGAGAGGAAGGAAGAGGGAAAGAGAGTTAGAAACATCAATGAGAGAGAAACATCCATCAGCTGCCTCATGCACACCCCCTACAGGGGATGTAATAGATACCAAGGTACATGTTTTTGACTGGAATTGTACCTTGAACCTTTCAGTCAGCAGGCCAATGTGTTACCCACTGATAAATCGGTTAGGACTGTAATGGATATTTTCTATACATGGCTGGAGATGTATATAAGTGTAGAGAGACTGGACTTTAGGGTATGCAAATCTTCAAATATCACTAAATTGTTTTCTGAAGTTGTTGCCCTATTATATACTCTCCCTGGATACTCCACATCCTCATCAATATTTTGTATTATTGGACTTATCAAACTTTTGCCAATTTCATAGTTGTGACATGATATCCCATCATTTTAAATAGCATTTCTCTAATAACTAGGGAAATTAAATACCTTTTTCGTATGTCTACTGGACATTGCGAATTTTCTTCTATCAATTGACTGTTCTTCTTTTCGGCTCATTTTTTCTTCCTATTATTTTTCTTTGTAGATTTATAAGAAAGCTTTACGTACTGACCATTCTTTGGTTGCACGTATAACAAATATCCTCTCTCAATCTATGCATTGATTTCTTTGATGTAAATGAATTTTTCATCTTTTAAAAAAATTTATACTAACACTGTAGCACCTATTTCAAAAGATTTCAGTATATCTCCACATCAGAGATTTTGCAATAGGGATTTGCTGTAACTGATGAATATATTACTTCCCTCGGGTTCCAGTGAGAGAAAAGAGCTGTAGATTACTGATTTAGAAAGAAATTACCACATTAGGTAAATTCTAAGATTTTTTTGTTTTGTTTTTTTTTACATTTTAACATCACTAAAATTGGGATGCACCTTAATATTAATAGTGTCAGATTTTATGAAAGACAGTAATGCTCAAGAAAAATAACAATTGGTTCTCTCTCTCTCTCTCTCTCTTTTTCTCTCTCTCTCTATATAGTAATATTATATATATATTACTCTTTGACTTTAATATATATAAAGTTTGGGATCCTGCTTTAATTACTTAATTTTATTATATTAATGTTGTTTAGCCCTGAACTTATACTTACTCTCCTCTTTGAAATACTCACTCTCCTCTTTGGAATAGTCTGAAATTGGGATATTTACTTTACAGAGACTATCAAAGTGGTGTACCACTTTCATCTTAATATATCACATTTAATATTTTTTTTTCTTTATGGACTCCACTTTTTATGTCTTAATGTTTAATAGACCCTTCTCTTCCAATCTGCCCCCAATCATTAGTTATCTTTTTAAAAATGTTTTTAAACTTTTCTCTGCATCTTTGAGTCTTTATTCTACCTCAAATACATATTAAGTGTGAAGTGGGGAGAGCTAGTATTATAGATAGTATTTTATATATCTAACTTATTGTGTGAATAATTATTTTATTTGCACTGTATCCTAATGCCACCTATTTATCAAGTTTCTATAAATTCATCAATATATTGCTGAGCCCATTATTGTAATAAGCTGTTTTATATTTCTGAAGCAAGGCTACATTTCTTGAATTGCTATCATTTTATATTAAGCCTTAATAGTTCATATGGAAATTCCCTATAACATGTTCTTTAAAATTGTATTGACAAGTTTTGACCCTTTGCTTTTGCAAACACATTTTAGAATTAACTTCCAAGTTCTATGAAAAATTATAGTGGTATTTTTATATTATTACATTCATTTTATAGATCAATTTACAGTATTGGGTCTCCCATCTAGAAACAGGTATGTTTGTTCATTTATTTGGGTTTACTCTTTTGATTTCAATGATTAAATATGGACTCAAAACTGCTATCACATAGCTAGTTAATAACAAAACTGGTAGAAAAAGGAAGATCTTTTGACTCCTTAACAGCTCCCACACTCAAAAGGCTTAATTATTTAGTCAGTTAAGTAAAAGACCTTGGAATCCTTGCAGTTTCTGCACCCACTAGTGTGAAAAAGGATCCAACTTGCTGAGTTTACTAGGCCCTTGATGATCAGAGTGTGGTCAGAGGACTTGTTAGAAATGAAGAATCTCTTTCCTTCCTTGGTCCTATACAACCATAATCCTCATTATTAAAAGATTCATGGGTTATCGGTAGGTACAGTAAGTCTGGGAAGTATAACTTACCAAAAAAAAAGAGGCCTAAAATGTATTGTATAGGCTCATTTTATCTAAAACCTGTCAAAATGGTAGTACCCTGTTTCCCTGAAAATAAGACTGTCATATTAATTTTTTCTCCCAAAGTTGCACTAGGTCTTATTTTCAGGGGATGTCTTATCTTTCCATGCGCTAGGTCTTATTTTCGGATGATGTCTTTTTTTTTTCTTTTTTTTTTTTTTCGGGGAAACATGGTAGTAAGCTTGAGGTCCTTGATTTGCAAAGGATTCAGGCAAGAAACACTGAGGCCCATATAATGACCCTTGCCCAATGCTCTTCCATCACAGGCTCACAGCAGCCATAATCTGTTTTGCTGAATGAACATCTAAAGTCCAAAATGAGAAGCGTTGGTGTTACACACACACACACACACACACACTTCTTTGTTTCCTTTAAAGAAAGATACATATGTCTTTTTTATTGTTTGAAGAATTACAAATAGTAGTACATATGTCTCCTTCCCCCCCCCATTGACCTACCCCCAGCTTCCCCCCCCCCACCCCCGCATATGCCTTCACCTGCCCCCCTCTTGTATCCATTGTTGTATCCATTGATTTTGTTTATATGCATGCATACAGGTCCTACCCTTGATCTCTTTTCAGCAGCCCCCCAACCTCCCTTGCCTTTCCGCTATAGTTTGACAGTCTGTTCAATGGTTCTTTATAACTATTTTCTCCCCATTACTTTGTGAAAAAAATCTTGCAAGATACATATTTCTTTAAAGGAAACAAAATGTTGAGTTTTTCTAGAAGTAGTATATTCAGGAAAACTGAAGCTTCTTTGGATATCTAGTTATTCAAGAAACAAATGCACTTGCTTTTAAATCAGTGGCTGTCCCATTGAGGAATATTATGTAGAAAAAAAGATACTGGGGAGGAAACAAGCACAGAAAATTCAGTCTTTAAAGTAAAACAAAAAAGATCAGACGATTTTTTTTCAAGTAATCATATACTATTCATGTTAATCTTCATTCAGCCTTCTTGTTTAACTACTATAGCAGTCAGTTATATACAAGGCGGGGTGGGGTGAGGGGGATGGTGAAAAAAAAAAAAAGGTGAGGAGAGGGGATTGGGAAAGTGAGAGATCCCTGCAATATCCCATCGAGCCACTAGGGGTATCTTTGTACCATTTTTCATCGGCACTGATTTGAAGTAGAAACCTATATTAGGGGAAAACCAGGGTCCTCGGCATTTTTTGCGAGCAGTGCACCCAGAATCCAAAAAAGATTTTTTAAAAAGAAGAAAGAACGAAAGAAAGAAACCACAGTTCTTTCGGTCACCCGCACAGGGCTACGAATCTCTCTCTGTTGGACATCAGACCCGGGGATTCATTTTTTTGAGGTCAATTTCCAATCGAGATAAATCTATTGGATTTAGTAGGATTATCTGATTGCAGCTGAAAGAAGAAGTAACGCTGTTTGATCATTTGTGTTTCTTGCCTGATGGTCGGATTTCCATGGAGGCGGCTTTGGATCCCCAGGATTCCGGATCCCCGTTGCAGCTGGAGAGAAAAAAGGATCAATTGGCACGTTTTGGAAGTGTCCGTGGGTGAATAAAAAAAAAGAAAAGAAAAAAGAAAAAAAGAAAGAAAAAGAAAAAAAAGGAGGGGAGAGGGGCGCGATCCTGGGGTTGCGGCTGCTTAAAGAAGAAAAAAATATATAAAGGAAGCATCTTGAATTCTGAAACAATATTTCTGAATATTTCGGAGTGGGGTGTGTGTGTGGGGGGGTGCGTTTGCTTCAAGATTCCAAAACAAAAAGGGGGACTGGAAACTGGTAAATACTTTGACCAATTCCAGCTTGGATTGGAAGGCGAAGTGCTGTAGAAACTGCCTCCTTGAAGGATCGGAAGGGGACTGGGGGAGAGGAGGGTCCCCCTCTGTGGATGTATCTGGCTGAGGGTAAGTCTGGGGCTCTTTTCCTAGGAGGGGGCTGCCGGGTGGTGAGCTCGCTCTGCGCGGAGGGAGGAAGGTGCAGCGGACGCGGCGCCTGTGACATGGGGAAGGGATGGGGGTGGGAGGGGGGGGGGATGCAAAGCCGCCTCCCGCATCTCAGGATGGATGGAGCTCAAACACCCCGTTTTGTGGAGCCCGTGGGGAAGCCGAGCCGCCCTCCAAGCTCTCAACTTTTCATGGAAAACCTTTCCGCTGGGAGATCCCTTTTGGATGCTGCGCGTTCTCCTAGTGATACTTTCAGGAGGAGAGGAGGCTGGGGAGCCTTGGAAAACCTGCATGTGGGGGGGGGGGGGGCCGGTAAGCCCCAGTGACAGTCGCGGCTGGCTCCCGGGTTTCCACGGTTGTTTGTGGCTTCTCCGGGAATGTTGCAGATGGAATTGGCCTTTTTTCGCATTGTGTCTCCCCCCCCCCCCCCCTTCCCCTTTCTTCCTCCCCCATCACTCAGCATACCACCACCAAAGGGTTACAGGGTTGCTGCTTGGGATAGAGACAGAAGTGAGTGGCTGGCCACACAGGCTGTCTTGTAATTCACTGGCACGACTTTGCAGATGAGGGTCCGGGGTAACTTTCTGGAGTCGGAGGAGCCCTGGAAGGCGCTGCAGCCTGCCTGCCTGGGGCCCCGGCTGGGGAGTGCGCCAGGAGGCAGCTGCATTTCTGATGCATCCCTCCCTGCGCTGCCGGCCTGGCCGCTGCCTGGCTCTCCTTCCTCACGGAGCGCAGCGCAGCGCTCCATCCCATTTTCTTGCAGCAGAATCCAGGGCAGTTTCTCTTTTTAAAGCATTATTTTGCACCTCGAGAAGTAGCTCGTTTTTATTTGCAGAAGGAAAATGCGTTTTAGCAGATATCATTCAAACTCATAACTCAAGGCAGTGAATATTAATTGAGTTAGGAAACTAAAAGTTGGCTTTGGAATCAAGGAAAGCAATATTATTCTAAACCAGTTTTGGAAGCTACATAGGTTTGGAACAATAACATAAAAAAAAAAAAAAAAAAAACAAACAAAAAAAAAAAAACAAACAAACAAAAAAACAAACAAAAAAAAAAACACCCACCCAGATCCATTTAAAATACATACCTGGCTATATAGAGATGCAAATAGGTTAATGGATATGTTAAGGAACACCCCCATCCTTCTGACAGGACAGCAATATAATTTTAGTTGGCTTTTTTTTAATGGAAGGGCAATTCTTCACATTTTAAATCTTCAGACTTTCACATGCATTAGAATAAAATGGAGAGAGATACTCCTTAAACTATAAAATAATGTGCTATGTATATTTTCATCTTTTGAAGAAAAGCATCAGATATCTTTTTCAGCGGTTTCTGTTTACAGATTATGAAATGTACGTAGATACATTTATGGCTTTAGCATGGAAGCCTCTCCATTATTTGTGAACTCATTAGAAGGCAACTCCTCAATGTCATCTGAAGCACTCATCCTGCCAGTACTTACCTCAGGCATTCCAGGTGCACCCTGACCCTGCATTCTGGCATTAAGAGGGAAGCCTCCCAAACTTTCTTCCTGGATGTATGTGTGTGTGTGTGTGTGTGTGTGTGTGTGTGTGTGTGTGTTTCTTAAATCTAAATCTTGAGACAAGAACATGTTATATCTTTTTCTTTTTTTTAAGACGAAACAGCAAAATATATAACTTGCCTCCCAAGGATTTGGCTGGGGAAGTTAGTTTTTATTTCTGCAGACTTTGTGTAAGCTTGTCTCCAAATGATAGAAATAGCAAGAAATCGTTTCTGCAAGCCCAGTGGTTAGTTTGAAGGAGGTATCTGAGTGGCTAGGTTTGCCTTTTATTTTGCACAGCTGAGTCACATGGTTTCTTGTGCAGTGTGAGCCAGAAGAATGGATGTTCTGTGTATTGGTACATTTCTAGCTGCTGATTCTAGCTACACAGTCCATTAAAATTTAACACCTTTCAGAAAAATTAAATCAATAAAACAAGGCAGCTAGTAAATAACATATTGAATGATAATGTTAAATAAATAGTGAAGGTGAATAGGAGGGAGTCTGGGATTTCTCTTTTTAGGCCAAAAGATAATGTAATGTTGATATGAAAGTAGATGAAGAATGTGGAACATGAAAAAGGAGGTCCTTTTCAAAGTTAATTTGCATACTTTGCAATCTTTGAGCCAGGGATCATGGCATGTCCTAAAGTGCTAAAGAAGAAAATTCAGCTTCATGTGCCTTTTCTTGTTCGAACAATATTTTTCTCTCTCAAGAACAGTCAGTACTTCCTACTCCCTCATTCTATTCTCTTTTGGCAGAGGAAATGAAAAGGGGGAAACTTTGGCCCACGCTTTGATTCCTGCAAACAGTTTCTATGCAAAACTTTGGTGAACTTTGTAGGTGGTAAATTCACTTTGGAAGGTCAATAGCAATGGAAATAAACAAAACTACACGCCATAAAAGTTTTTTAAAATGCAGCCAGTAAGCAAAGAGCAAGGTGCCCCTTTACATAAATGTTCTCCATGAATAGAGGAGAGAACATTTGCATTGAAAACCTTGCAGTTTTCAGTGCGGAGAACTACTGAGAAACCCGAAGAGTTCACTTAGAAAATTATGCTTTGCTCTACTATATGCATATTTTTGTTCCTGATTATTAAAAAACACACACAAACAAACATGTTGGCTATTAGCTGATCCAATTTTGTTACACCTAGCACAGAATGTGGTAGTTTGGAGTAAAGGCATGGAAGCTCTCAATGAGCCCTAAAAACTGCAAGCACAGTTTCTAATGTACAATATGTGACAAGAAATGGCATTGGATTCCCCAAAACTGGAGAAATGAGTGTTTGATTTACTGGAGCTTCACTTGACAGCTGCACCTGTCCCTCGAAAGCCTCCCATGTGTTCCAAGTGGCCTAACATTCAGGGGGAGATAACACATTTGCTATAGCTTCCTTTGATTTTGAGATGATTACGTACAGTTACATGTTATTCTACATGAACTAATTTTTTAAAAATTAAATTACTGCACAATCCACTGAAAGCAAAATGAAAAGGGCAGTCCTTTTTTTTTAAATTTATTTATTTATTTTTAACGATTTGTAGATGTTTAACAAATGGCATCCTCCATGCAAACCTCTCATCTCTTTTGCTCTGTTGAGAATACAAAAAAGTTGAGGTTTCAGTTCATTTAAAATTTTAACTTTGAATATCTCAAATTTGCAAAGCCCATAAAAACGGAAAACAACAAAATAGTGAGCATTCATGATGAATCCTGGAGTGTCATTGTTAATGCACTTTTCAAAGATAATTTGAAATATTCTGAGGGAGCTAACCGCTCAATCTTATGGGATGGCAACATTCTCCAGTATTTCTAAGAATGATTCCTTAACAGTAACAGGTTTGGTTACTTTTGCTTTGTTGTTAAAGAAATCACATTGCCAATGTCAACTACTGCTCTGATGCTATGAATTAACCCTGCCTTTAAGATTCCCCTTGCCCCCCTAGCCCCAAACCTATACCTTTTGGTAGCAAACCTCTGTGAAAGGAAGATTGCCCACTCTACGCTTCACTGAAGTCAGAAAAACTAGTAAATCACTGCAGACATTTGAAATGATTAAACATTAAATTTTTGGAGGGGGGTTTACACGAATTCTTTTTATGACAGTCAATATAATCTCTTCTGTGCCTATTTCCATTGCATGTAAGAGAAATTCTAGTCAATGGCAAAACGCTTTACTGCTGCCATTACTGCAGACTTTATGGATCAGAGATATGTCAGCATGTTAGCTTTCTCAGTAATGCCTCTTTTGTGTGAAACCTTATGGGCCTTGCAGGCACTCTCATTCTGACTCTCATAAAACACTCAAGTCCCCGTATTTATTATTTAATTTTCTTCCTATAGATAGCAACAGAGCACTTCAGTCAGTTTATGAATGTGTAGCCAAAAATTGACAGGCGAGCGTGAATGGGACTAACGAGTTTCAATAATACACATATTAGGAACCTCTAAAGGAAGTTTAATTAAGAAAAACAAGTTGAGCATGAAATTCATTTTGGAACAAATAGAATCTAAGTTACCCGCTACAGATGTAAAATAAAAAAAACAAAACAAAACAAAACAAAAAAACACAGTGATGCATCCCAGGAAATAAAGTTCCAGGCTGAGACTCAGATCTACTCAACACAGTTGACATCTTAGGACCCGACTTTAACTTGAGGAGCTTGGGTTAGACTTATGAAATAGAAGGACATATTTTTTTATAGTGTTTTCACTTTTATTTGCTTCTGTAGCAATTTTTGTTTAGTATTTTAACTATATATCTAGTCACACTTTTTGTACATAAACTTGTTCCCTTGAGACAAGCCAGACAGGAATCTCTTCTTTCTCTATAGTCTGCCTTTCTAATACCACCTGTGTCTGCAGGTAGAGCTACCTGCTGAAGCCCATGTCATCGCTTTGAGTGTGCTGTAAAGGGTGTTTCAATAAGAAACAGGTTTATCTATCTTTTACCTGCATCTATAATTCTGTTTAATTTTTGGCATAATCTATAACATAAGTCGGTTTATTTATTCGTTTGCTTGCTTATTTATTTGGTAGTGGCAATGTGTTTAGAGGGGCAAAGGTAGGGAGGGGATAGAATATCAAGAAAATAGTTTCCTAGAATGTGTTTTGTTTTGTTTTTGTTGTTGTTGTTTTTTTTTTTTAACATTTTTGTCTGTATCTAAATAACATAGTAAATTCCAAAAAAGAATGAAAAAGTCATAATAATATGGAGGTCTTTAGTATATGTTTTCAAACTCTGCCTTTTCAGAAACATCCAAGTGATGTACAACTTATTTCTGATGCAGATGTTTGGCATTACTTATGTGTACCAGTAGTTTTACACTGAATGTTGAGTCTTCAGACAAAACAACAACACAGGTTAATTTTAATATTTCAGCATGAATTGAAAACTCTTGTGGCCTTAAAAATGTTTTAATGAATATCTTTTTATTGTCATAGGAGATACTTACTATTCTTAGAAATTCAACAAGGTCATGTATGAAATCAATGGGCATTGATTTGATAAAAATTAACTTGGGCTTGCTGGGACCGGTTTGGCTCAATGGATAGAGCGTCGGCTTGGGGACTGAAGGGTCCCGGGTTCGATTCCGGCCAAGGTCATGTACCTTGGTTGCGGGCATATCCCCAGTAGGGGGTGTGCAAGAGGCAGCTGATCGATGACTCTCTCTCATCGATGTTTCTAACTCTCTATCTCTCTCCTTTCCTCTCTGTATAAAATCAATAAAATATGTTTAAAAAAAAATTAACTTGGGCTTGTAACTATAATTTCCCGCATAGGACAATCACTTCTCTTATGACAGAACTGACAGTGATTAGTACATATGACATTGACCAACAGTTTTCACAAAATGTGTACCTGAAAGTGATATTTGAGTCGTTTAATAGTTAACCATAACACTGGAAGGAATAAAGATTCACTTCAGTAACCATTATGTTTCAAGTAACTGCATCTGCCATTTTTAATTTACATCTATATTACTTAGCTGTCCAAAACTTTACATACAGGTGACAATGTTATCTATCCTTTTTCTTGGGTAAAGAAAGTCACCAGTTTCATTACCTCTTTAACTGTGCCAAGTATTCGAATGTATATGCTATAATACTATGATACTGATAACGAAAGTGCCTATTATTTAAAGCTGTGGTCTTTAAATAACATCTGAATATTAAATGAATATACAAAGGTAAAATATTGTATGTAATGAAACAATATTGTAGTAGCAATGATGGCAGGGATTTCTGTCGGGTTTCTCAGACAGATCCGTGTGTTTCTCACCAGCAGGTAGAACAGTGACTGGCACATTCCTGGTGACCAATAAATACTTGTTAAATGAATCAAGAGACCTGGCTCTAGCCTTGCTGCTTGTTACCCTTTTGCTTAATAATTGGTTTCTTCATTTCTGCTCTTAACTTTTTTTCTTAAATAAATGATTTCTTATTTGAATTGATAAACATTTTGAAGTTTTGTGCAAAACCCCCAAAGTAGAAAGGAATATATTTAAAAGATTGCATTTTAATCAGACAAATAATAATTAACATTTTTAGTGAGTTTTGTACAAAGTTTATTTACCTTATTTAGATAGATTATTTTATCAGGACTTACAAGTGTAATATAATTATTTCTGGTCATAATTTACCATTAGAATTATTTTCTGTCATGAAAAAATGTGATATTTCAAGGGATTTGGAAACACTAAAAATTATTTCAAATACTTAGAACTTGGACAGTAAGATCTAAAATATAATGAAAGTTGCTATTTTGGTCATTATTTGTGACTTAAAAATATTTTTGAAACACTTTATGATTCCTAACTCTCTATTAGTTAATTTTATTTAAATGGTGAATTCATCTAGCAATTCATATCCCATGTGTATATTAAATCCTTGTGAATAACTATTCATTGGTGTTCCATTACACAAATGGCCCGTGAATAGAACATTGTTTTGAATCTTGCCAGTATTAGCACTGGTAGAACTGTAATATGAACGGCAATAAGAACGTGGATATCTGAGGAAGATTACTAGTGTAATATTCTTTAGCCTTTGGGGCACTGGTTGCGCTCTAAGCCATGTCAGGAATGCCAGGAAGCCATTATTGTTGTTTGGTGCCTTATGTGAAAGGAGTTGGTGGTTTTAGTCCAATTCCTAGTAGACACTTACTTCTTAAACAATAGCCACTATAGTATTTGCCAATTCCAGCAGAAGCCTGGGAGTGAATGGACACAAAAGTGTAACTACCGTGTCTCTGCTAATCATCCTCCAAGGGGTCAAGATTGACACACCCTGGCATAGGGCCATACTGAGAAACTTAGCACTGCTTCTGCCAAAGCTGTAGCTATTCTCTGGCAATAAGGGATTTTTTTTAAAAGAGGACTTTAATTAAACAGGGCACCAGGATCAGCGATTCTCCACTATTCCCAGGCACAGCAACTCACTAGAAACAAAAATAAACTTAAATAGTAGACACTTACTTCTTAAACAAAATTGAGAATATAGAACTGCTGTTAGGTTGTGCTTTCTTCTCTATAAAGACACTGGCAGACATATTTAAGTTGCCTCTGCAACTTGTGACCCAAAGATTGCCCCTTTCAGACCAAAAGCATCAATTTAACATCAAGGGAAATAATCAACTCTACCTGGCTGTCTCTCCTAAGCTCTTGAGTGATTCTTCATTTTCTTCTGGGGGATCACAAGGATGCTGATTGGTTTTCAAAATGCTTCCTGCAGTAGTTTACACATACAGTAAAACTGTTGCCCAAGCTTTTTAAAAAATAACATAAAAATTCAACTTTCTGTTTTCTTGATTCCTGCCCCTCACCCGGTTTCACCTTCTTAATCCTTGGCAGTCAAGACTTCTAAGTACAGTCTAGATTGAACAATTCATATCTGGAGATTCTATCTGAGAGTAGGTTCACAGTCAATGAAAAGTAAACCTTATTGTATAATTAGATGTTAAATGACTTTTCAGCTGCTCCCTGAGAACAAAACAAATTAGACACTCTGATTTTTAGCCTGTTACAGAATTTACCAGGTGACTGAAAAATACACAGAAGTACCGGAAGATACAGGAAAATCCCATTTATTTCCAGATATGCTAGTACTGTGACTCAGGGGAGCCTGTTTCCAAATCCTGAGCCAACCAATATGGAGGAAGCTTTCTCTTTATAGCCTTTGGTTTCTTTGTCCATAAAATATGGGTCAGACTTCCAGACCTTTCTCTGGCTTTGCAAAAAGCCCTGTGTGTTGGGATGGGGGATATGAGACCACACCTAAAGGCCTGGCCTGGCATCAGAGCTAATAACCCCCTCCAGGGATTGTGTATTATTCAGGTTTATGGCCTCCATAAAATGTGAGTAGGTAAATTGGTAACACAAGACCAGACAATTAAGGAAGGGGCAGTGACTAGACTATAGGCTAATAGGAATGTGCATTAGGGATACTGATTAACTAGGTGCAGAGTCAGGCTGTTGGTCTCCCCCCAAAAAAATGTCTTGTTTTCCTCATCAAGCTTGCCATTAGTTGTAATGATGGTCATAGTAGAAATTCACTTGTGGAATGTAAAAGGAAAGGCTATCACTTTGGTATGTTTTCCTTGTATTGTGTAAAAAGCTGTCATGGTATATTAGAATCTTGTGGGGGTTTTTTTGTTTTGTTTTTTTTTTGCCAAACAATAATGGCATTAGCTGCCAATCTATATGGATACCCACTCACACCCCTGTGTGAAGAGTTTTCAGTGTACTTTAATTTGTTTCCCCTCTTTCAGTTCCTCTTGCTCCGACTCAAATTAAGATAATGACATTGTCACAGAGGTCAGTCATCACAAGTATATTTTTAAAAATCTGAGGGTAGGTTTATTTCATGAAAATAAATGAAATGTTTCCACTTATTTGTATCAAGAGATATTTCCTGATGATCTACAATGTAATGATTTATTCTGGGGAAGGTTACTCAAAATCAACAGTTCAAAAGTGATAGCCTCTTTTTTTGAAGAGTGAGGCTAATTTGATCATGTTATCTTTATGATTATAATTCTTTTCAGACTTGGGATGTGATCTCACATTTCTCCTAAAATGGCATAGAAATTATTGACTTGTCCTCTCCTCTCCAACCTGTTGTCCACTCTTCTTTCAAGTCACACTGGTCTCTTTGTTGTTGGAAAGTCTCTGGTTTCACAGTATCTGGGTCTTCCCCTGCCTCTGTCTGGCACACTCCATCTTCTGGTCCTTACCTGCCAATTCCTACTCAACTTTCAGAACCCAGTTTATAGATCACTTCTTCAAGATCACATTCTCACTACAGATCCATCAAATCTTCCCTCAGAGCACCCTGCATTATCCTTTTTGGCAAAGCATTTATGACCAGATAGCTATTTGTGTAATTGACTTACATAAAGTTTGTCTTCCCCATTGAACTCCAGTCTCCATGCAAATTAGCACTATTCCTTTGTTATTATTATGTTGCTTCCCACTAAATAGTGTAAGGATGAAGAGGGAAGCTGAGTGTATATGTTGCGATTAAAAACTAATATAGGGTTCAGTTACAAGAACAGTAACACATGCTTTAGGATCTTGGAGAATCTGGAAAGCATGTACTGATCTTTGAGTCAGGCCTTGAGGAATCCTCGCTGGCAAAAACTGGGCCTGGAAAGCATGTTTTCCAGGAAGGAAGATCTTGGTAAACAAGTTGGACCCAATTCACTGACCACTGCTCCCAATGTTCTGTGCTGCCTTCCATTAGTATTCTTTTTGCTTGTTTTTCCCCACGAAGATAGATTGCCACCAGCGAGAACCTCTGCATATACTCAGGATTTTCCCCCTAGATATTTAAAATATTTAGTTGGTTTTTTTTTTTTCTCCTCTATTGCTGTCAAATTTTAGTGTGCTGTTTTTCCTTAGCATTCTACTTTTTCTTATTTTCTCACATGTTTGGAGAGGTTCATTTAGAGTAGAAGTAACCCAAGGAGAAAGAGAACAAGTAGAATTGTTTTTTGTTGTTGTTTGTTTGTTTTTTTGCACAGGAAGAGGGAACAGGATGTAACTGGAAAACTATTGAGGCTTGCCTACCTTTTATCCTAGAAGGAGGCTATAGATAAAAATGAGAATGAGGCAGGGTTATCTGTAGAGTCTATTGATTCTTCCGCCTTATCTCTTTCTACTTGTTGGAATTCAATACATTCACAAAACTGTGTTGTTTTATTGAAAATTGTTTCAGTGGATTTGTATTTCAGATCTTCAATGTAATGATCAATTACACTGAGACAATAATGATCTCTACTTTATGGTATTTAGAGACATTAAATGAGATTATGCACTTAGCTCACTGGATCTACTTCATGCTTATTTGGTGCTAGCCATTAATCAGTTAATAATGGTCATGGCAGGATATATTTGATGAGAATTGAGAGTTAATGTAGTGACATTAGTTCTCAATAGCTACATATTGATATGGCCACAACATGGGCCATGGTACCCCTTGAACTTCTATGTAATCAAGGTCTTTAATTTGGATATTCCCATCGCAGAGTAGACCCTTTGTAATCATTGATTCTAAGGGTTTATTTCTGGGCTCCCTATTCCGTTGCATTGAGCTATATGTTTTTATGCCAGTGTCAGATATTTTGATCATTATGGCCTTGTAATATCGTTTGATATTAAATAGCAATTCCTCCAACTTTATCCTTTTTTTTTTTTTTTTATCAAGATTGCTGTGGCAATGTGGGGCCTTTTTCAGTTCCATATATTGTACATTTGTAGAATATTTACTCTAGTTCTGTGAACCAGACATTGAAATCTTGGTAAGAATTGCATTAAATCTATAGATTGCTTTGAGGAGTATTAGCATTTTAATTATATTAATTCTTCCTATCCATGAATATGGAATATGCTTCTTCTTATTTGTATCTTCTTCGATTTCTTTGTTCAGTGTCTTATAAATTTCCTACTACAGGTCTTTTACATCCTTGGTTAAATTTATTACCAGATACTTTTTAAAAAGCAATTGTAAACAGGGTTGTTTTCTTAGTTTCCCTTTCTGATAGTTCATTATTACTGTATAAAATGCAACTGGTTTCTGGATATTTATTTTGTATCCTACTACTTTATTAAATTCATTTATCATTTCTAGTCATTTTTTTGGTATCTATTGACTCTATCTATATAGTATCATGTTATCTACAAATAATGACATTTTACTTCTTCCTTTACAATTTGGATGCCTTTTATTTATTTTTTCCCCCTTGGTTTGTTGCTGTAGCTAAAACTTCCAGTACTATATTGAATAAGCATGGTGAAAGCAGACTGCCTTGCCTTGTTCCTGATCTTAAGGAAAATGTTTTTAGTTTTTGCCCATTGAGTATTATGTTGGCTGTGGGTTTATCATACATGCCTTTTATTACATTTTGGTATGTTCCCTCCATTCCCACCTTGCTGAGTTTTGCTTTTTTTGCTTTTTTTTCTTAATAAATGGGTGCTCTATTCTATCAAATGCCTTTTCTATAACTAGTTATATGATTATATAATTTTATCCTTTTTTTGTTATTTGATGTATCATATTTATTGATTTCTGATTATTTTACTACCCTTGCATCCCTTAGATAAATCCCACTAATCATGGTATATGATCTTTCTAAAGTATTACTGATAATTTTAGCATGAATTGTTAAGAATTTTAGCATATAGGTTTATCATGGATATAGGCCTATAATTTCTTTATTGCTTTGTGGTATCTTTATCTAGTTTTATAATTAGGCTAATGTTGGCCATATAGAATGAACTTGAATTTCCTCCTCCTGAATTTTTTCTGAATGGTTTCAGAAGAACAGATATTCATTCTTCTTTGAATATTTGGTAAAATAACCTCTGAATCCATGTAGTCTAGAACTTTTGTTTGTTGTCTAGTGTTCTCCAGATCTATAGATTCAAACTTGGTGCTAGTGCTGGGTTTGAGGTCACTCAGCATATGTCCCAGTGCATACAAAGGTTAGCTGCCCTCCCTCTGGTTGCTCACACACCTTTGTGGTTGGGCAGGGTCTCAGGCAATCAGCAGGGTGAGGCCAGCAGAGTTTATCCTACCCAAGCAGAGCAGTATTTGACTGTGTGAAGGGAAGGCTCTGCACCTGTGTGGCATTTGAGGGGAAAATGTTCCCTGTCCTGGAGCCACACAACTCAGTCTGTATAGATTTTGCCTGAGCTCGATCACAATAGGATGGGGCCACCAGGAGTTGGGTGGATGGACTAGCATACCTCCCTTGAGGGGAAGGTATAGGTCAGTCTTGAGGGAAGGTTGAGAGAGTTGCCCTTGCCACTGAGCCTCCAAGATAGTCTGTCCCATATTCTGGCCAGACCTGAGCAAGGCAGAGCCACCAAAAATTGGGAGGTTGGGGCCACTAGGAGTGTGGAGAATGGGGTGAGGAGTCTCTGGTGAGGGGAGAGACCAGTCAAGTTTGGTCTAGGGAGTCTCTGGTGAGGGGAGAGACCAGTCAAGTCCATGGGGAAGAAGGGGGATTGGTCCCCACCCCAAAGTCATATAACTCAGTCACTGATACAACCTGAGTCTGCCCAGATCTTTACACCTTGGGCCAGGCAGCTGACTCCTCAGCAGAGCACAAGCTCCACAAGATGGGGTGACTGGGTGTCCAAAGGGTGGGGTGATTGCTTTTCCCCAGCCTGATGCCATTTTAGGCAAGTGCACCACACATGAAAGATGGCATCTGTAGTGTGGGAGAGGAACTTAGCTCAGGGATCCTGGAGGCTGTTCCTTCAGCTCTCTCCAGAGCCACACATCCCCATCTCTCCTCATGCTTTTCAATATTTTTGTCTGAAGTTATTATAGAGGATTAAACAGACCTTGTTTTGAGTTTTGCAATGTAGCTGAAGAAGAGCTTGTACTAGAAGTAGGAGTTTCATTTTTTCTTGTTTATTTTTCTTATGATTGTATTGCTAGTATTTCCCTTAATCCACATTTATCTTGTGGGAAAAACAATCCAGTAGTCTGTTCTGTGAAGATCACTTCAATTAAAACATGATGAAATGTATAAATCCACCTGTCCAATGATGTAAACTCCAATACATCACTAAACCTTGAAAAAGAACCATAACAATGAAAAAATGCCACTGCTGGCAAGCCTACCACTTTATAGAACTTCACACCTTCCCAAGTATATCTCTAGTGCCTTATGTATCACACAACAAACCGTGTGAAGGCACTGGCATTGCACCATATATTCATATTATCAAAGCACAATATCTTACTCTTTTTGTTTTATGCTTTATGTAAAATATTATGATACACAGAAGTTCAACAATTTGCTTCTTTTTGGTCTTCTGGTGGCATATGAGCACACTGCTTTGGAGTTCTCTTCTCCACAGTATTGCTAGTTTAACTTTTTTGTGAGTTGATTTAATGATACTCTTCCCCTGCTAGGAATATGTAATGGCTTTTCAACATCCAGTGAAGAAAATCCAAATTATTTAGTCTTTTAATGAAGTGCTTGCTTGATTTGGCTGTAACCTGACTTTCCTGTCGCATTCAGTGCTGAACCTCATTTATTCTGTATTCTGGCCAAACTAAACTAAACCATCCTCAAAAGTCGCTGCTCTTGTCCTTTCTGTCATAGGTTACATTTCTCAGGGAAAATATAAAGGCTCTGGGATGGAAGTGTGCCAGCATGAAGTCTATTGGGGCATGCCCTGGGACAAAACATCTGCCAAGTAGGGAGAGACTCAGAGGCAACTCCTCGCTCTGCTCCTTCCCACAGTGGGCCTTGGGGCAGGGATGGCCCTGTAAAGTTGAAATGCATTGAGGCAAGGAGGACAGGTCTTTCTACACTGGTGTGGACCAGTCATTGGCATGTGAGTTAGGTCCAAGCATTCTGAGCACCACAGTAAACACTACACATCCTTTCTACTGTTTCTGGAATGTGCCTGAGGTCTCTTCCATGACCTTCAATGTTTTTTCCAACCTTATTCATTCTTTGAGGCCCCACTTAAATTCCCCCTGATTCATGAACTCTTTCCGATTCTATTACCTCAAGGTAGACCCTTCTCTTCTTTTATTTTATTATTTTAAAAAATAATTTCTTTTTTATATAATATATTTTATTGAGTTTTTACAGAGAGGAAGAGAGAGGGATAGAAAGTTAGAAACATCGATGAGAGAGAAACATTGATCAGCTGCCTCTTGTATACCCCCTACTGAGGATGTGCCCACAACCAAGGTACATGCCTTTTGACTGGAATCGAACCTGGGACCCCTCAGTCCACAGGCCAACACTTTATCCACTGAGCTAAACCAGTTTTGGCTTCATCTCTTCTTTTAAAGATTAACAATATTTTGTGTAATTGCATTCATTTGCTTATTCCCATTTTAAAGTACTTACTAAGTGAATGAATTACACATTAGTTACTTCCATGTTCAGTCACTGAAAGGACTCACAGGACTTAAAATAGTTTATACTCACTGGACAGCTTTGTTACAGGCAAAGGCTATAATATAGCAACAGCAGGAGAAGGGTAGGTATTGAATGAGGTCTGGAAACTTCAGACTCAGGCTTTGTTCTCCCATTGCTGGGTCTCACAGGATGATCCTTGTCTCCAGGTCATGAACCACCACCAGTGTGCATGTGAAACATACTGGTAGAGTAAGCCCCAAATCTGTTGGGGGTCATGATTTCTTATAATGGGGGGCTGGTCACAAAGGTTCATTTTAGTTACATAGCTAGATTGGGCCATTGAATATCACCACGCTCCACTGAAGCCAGCTATTATTAAATGCAAGTATTATTAAATTATCATTATTAAGCCCAATTCTTAAATCAAATATTATTACTAAGCACCATTGACAGGCTGATGTATTCTGAACTCAAAACAACTCATAAACTCATAGGTATAAAACATTATTTAGCTTTAGTTAATACAGTCAGTCTTTATTATTCCTAGATCTGTATTTTCAAATTTTCCTGTTCACGAAAATGTATTTGTAACTCCTAAATCAATACTCATGGTGCTTTCACAGTTATTCACGGACATGAGCAAAACAATACATAATTTCAGTTATCCCATGAGCACATTTCCAGCTGAAGTTGAATAAGGTGATACTTTGCCTGCTTGTTTCAGCTCTCAGACAAAGCTGAACAGAGGACAGGGATGGTAGTGAGATAGTGCAAGATAGTCCTACAAACTCTTGGCAAGTTGTAGAGGAGTTTGAGTCCCAACTCTGGCCTATTAGTGGTCTCAGACAAGTCACTTAACACATCAGAACTTCATTATCTCTTTTATAAGATAAATAAAATAAAATCTACTAAGATAAATTGTTTTTAGGATTTAAGATTATAAGTTATAACTGTGTGTGTGTGTGTATGTGTATGTGTGTGTGTGTATTTACCTAGGGGAAATGGATCTATGTTCCCTAATTCAGTGTTTAAAATGACTCAGTAGAACATTACTACAGTGAATAATGCATCAACAGAATTGGCCAGACTCTACATTGCTAAGTGATAAGCATGCATTCAACACAGATCAGCTGAAATTTACCGAGGCCTATACTATGTAAAGGATTTTCATATAGATTTTATGATGAATATAAAGATATTAAAAAAAAATAACAACAACAACAACACAAACTCCTTACCCTTGAATAAGAAATTCAGTGGAGTGGGGATAGGGGATAAGTTCAACAATAAAACAAAAGCAAAGCAAGGTAGGAGAAAACAGACATAAAAAAGATACACAAAAAGTTATGTAATTGTTAGCAGTCAGAGGCTTCCTGCTGGATCCTACCTTCCACTCATCATGTATTAATTGAACATGTCACCTTCTAACCTGCATTAGAGCCATTTTTTATGTTATTTATTTATTTATGTGACTTATTTTTATGTGTCTATCTATCTATCTATCTATCTATCTATCTATCTATCTATGTAGCTATCTATCTAAAAAACAAACAGAAATATGCTAATTAACTGGCACGTTGTAACGGGTTGACTGGACAGGAGGAGATTGCGCACTCAGCATCAGGGACAGTGCGGCAGGGGTCTCCCTGTGCCTGCGCTGGAGGAGGGCCTGATTAGCAGCAGCCACAGCTGCTTCAATGGCCGGAGAATTGTGTGCTGGGCTCCTAGTTTCTTTACAATATTATAGCTGTTTGGGAGCAATGACTGGATTGTTCTTCTCTCTGCTCTCTCTGTAATCATCCCTTTGGTCTGGGTCACTCAGGCACAAACTAGTGGATAAACCAGTTATTTTGATAAATCAGTGAAGATGACATAGTATATTCCCATTTATGTCTCTTTAAGTTTTATTCACTTTTAATATTATTTCTCTCAGTACAATAACACAAGCTTTACCCCCAGGGGAGAAACAATGGAGGAATTTGTGAGCTAGTATCTCCACTAACTTCAAAGCCAGATGAAGTGAGTCCTGTATGGATTGATAAGCTCAACTACTTGCCTTCTCTGCTGAATAAAGCTTTCCTGATCTCATTATTTTAATATATTTATTATAAAATATTTCAAACATACAGGAAAATACAGAAAATTCCCTAACAAAGGTGTGTGTATATGTGTGTGTGTATGTGTGTGTGTGTATGTGAGTGTATTATCACCCACCACTATCAAATGCTAAGATATGTAAAACTTAATTAATTGCTGTTTTTTTAAGGTCTCACCACAGGTTATCCATCTTAGGTGCCAATTAATTAATTATGTGAATTAATTAATTAATAACTAGAAGTAATTTAATTCTCTTTTCTTTTTACCCCGGGATGACGCATGTTTTGTTAATACGTATTTATGTATACATAAGTAATATATGGCATTATTTTACTTATTTTAAGCTTTATTTATTTAATAGCATTTTACTCTCCTAATCTTCTGCAACTTACATAATTAAAATTCTTGATATTTATTTATGTTGATATATTTAGTTAAAGTCCTTTACTTTCCCTGAAGTATAGAATTTCAATTTGTGAGTCTATCATAATTCATTTATGAATATCTATTAGTGGACACTTAGGCTATTTGAATTTGGGATTTTTTTTTTGGTTACCCATTATTTTAACATGAACAACCTATCGTGGTTTTCAATGTAAAAGTAAAAAGGTAAAAAAATGTAACAATAAAATATAAACTTTCAATAAGAACAGGGCATAGTATTTACATTTCTCTGTTTCTATAGCATTGTCAGAGTTTTTACCTAGACTATCTTCTGAAGGAACATAAATACTCTTACAATTTAATTTTAAATGTACTAGGATCAATTTTTTAAAGTGCTAATTGTGGAATGAAAGACTATATCATGTACAATGATCAAGAGAATGGCCTTTCAATCAGAATGGGCTCCTGAATCTGCTATTGATCAGGAAATCAGTTGAGAAACGTTGGCCAAGATATTTAATCTCTTTAACTCTGTTTCTCATGAGTAAAAAGAGGATGATTGTTGAGCCATATTATAGGATTGTTGTAAATGAGATGTAAACACATAAAAGTTAAGGGTTTGGCATATACTAAAGGAGAACCAATAAATAGGGAAATATCTATATCTATATCTATCTATCTATATTTTAATTTTAGTTATTCAAACCAGCCATATTTTCACATTACACTTGGGTGACTGCTAATTTAATAGCAACTTTTAAAAAATTTTGGAGTCAACACTCCAGTTCTCCATACATTGAACCCATGAGAAATGCAATAATTTTGTAACCTTGGAAGCTAAGCATTATTAGAATTTGAAAATTTACTATCATGTGCAGAATTTGAATCCTTCACAGTTTAGGTTAAGTAGAACATCAGTGGGAAACAGGAGCCCCTTTATTTGAACACATTTAAGGATTTATAAATACTAAAAGAAGTGTTATTTTTTAAATAATATTTCAGAATATAGTTTATTGATTTCAGAGAGGAACGGAGAGGGAGAGATAGAAACATCAATGATGATCGGCTGCCTCCTGCATGCCCCCAATAGGAGGCTGAGCCTGAAATCCAAGTGGCATGTTTCTGACTGGGAATGGAACCGTGACCTCTTGGTTCATAGGTCAATGCTAAACTACTGAGCTACACCAGCTGGGCCAGTTATTTTGTTAATAACCAAACAGATACTTTGTATTGTTAATGAAATACCAAGTGTGCAAAGAAGAACTCTTGAAATGGTTGGACTTGAAAATTAGACTGAACAGAAAATAGTGGCAGTGACTTTTAAAGCCTAACCTCAGGTTCTTTATTTTAGGGATAAAAGGTTGCTTTTTAACACCGACATGTTACTAGGAAAGACAGCCATGCTGTGGCCCACCCGGATTCTGCACAAGAAAAAGCATAATATACTCCAAACAGAAATGAGTTTGTTTAGCTAAGTCTTCAATACATGTTAAAGTACTGGGACGGAAATGGGTTGGGTCTAAGCCCGTCTTTTGTATGTTAATGCGCTTTCACAGCAGAGGTATGTGAATTAACACGGACTGGAGTATTTTTGAAGAAAGACATTTATCTCCTTATTGCCTTCTGTGATGCGCTAAAGGAACACGAGGCCTGAACCAAATCTCTTGCTGACCTCTATGGTTTTTGCAATCTCCTTTTCCATAGCAGCCAGGGCAGCCTCCCTGCCAGAGCAGCACTTCTTCATGAATCCTCTCATAACGTGACAGAAGCCTCTGTCATACGTATCAACACTATTATTTTCAAAGTAAGCTCTTTAAAAGGTGGCTTGAATAAGAAAAGACAGATTTGCCAAGTTGTATGCTCTTTTGCAGTGAATGTGAGATTACAGGGTGAATGGCACTGCACGGAATGCTACCTTTTATTCGGATGCATTTTAAGTTGAACTGGGGTAGACAGTGTTAGATCTTTGATTAGTGTTCGTATGCAAGATGCAATGATTAGAGATGATTGTTCTTTTAAACTCCGAAGCAGTCTTTTCTTTTTTAATTCTTTCTTTGATTTCTAACAGATAATGATAACAAAATTTGTAATTTAAAATAGATCGGCTTTGACTCAGAAATTAATTTTCACCTTGCAAGTTTACGGATATTTACACTGTATAGCTAGATGGTAAGAAAACTGTAAAAAAAAAAAAATGATGCCAACTTTGTTTCTCTTTGTAATGATTTTATGCAGGCTTTTGCTAAACAGCCAAGAGGTTCACGTTCTTAGGTAGTTGTACTTAAATGATTATACTTCAACTCATAGTAATTTTCTTTTTATAACTTTAAGCTTTCTGTGTTTCTTCCATAATATAGATTGGAGACCACTTTTTGTTTGTTTTTTAATATATACAATTATTCTAGCAGATCCTGTTTATATCCTACTTATTCTCTATCAATATTTATGTTTTTCAATAAGGTTTTCTGTTACTGAGTTCTAATTTTGAGCATGTTTGCTGATTAATTGTGTTGTTTCTTGAAGTGACTGAAAACTATCAATAAAGGGGAAATTTCACACATCATTTTTATTTGAAAAATACTACACTGTGAAATGCTCTTGAAACTGTATGTTTTGACAAGGCCTGCTTCTAGTTAAAAGTGTCTAAAGTTGGCAGGCTAGTCTCTCAATCTAATAGGTATTTCACTTGTCATGTCATGTCAAACCGAAATTTTCCTATGGTAATATTTGACTTACTTGGCTCTAGCCACTATTAATGCTTCCTGGAGCTTGTAAAACATCTAGTTGTCACTCTGCCCATTTTAGCTTGTTTGTGCTAATGATTTATTTTCATTTTCTCTAGGATAGAGACCTGCAGCTAAGTGGATTTGATTTATAAGAGGGAATCTACAGTCAATGGCCTCTCTCCCCACGTAGCTACGATGGAAAACAGAGTGGTCAATAGGATTTGGCCTGAAAAATAGTGATGACTGAAGATGCCACTTCAGTGCATGTGAAGTCGATGGGAGACGCTAGCTGCAGGAAGAGCTTTCTGAACTGTTCTCAACAAGTTCACCTTTAAGAAATAGGAGGTGTATTCTACCCTTATAAGGTATTTCTCAAGTGGATACAGATACTTTGGCCTCACTGTAAGCGGACAACTAGACAACCGATGTGGGACCATGGCACTGCCCAGATGTATGTGGCCAAACTATGTTTGGAGAGCAGTAATGGCATGCCTGTTACACAGGGGGCTGGGTGCCTCGTTGACTCTCTGTGTGTTGGCATGTTTGCTTCAGGCTGCCCATGTACTCTCCCAAAAATTGGATGATGCAGATCCACTGGTGACTACCAACTTCGGCAAGATAAGAGGGGTTAAGAAAGAACTCAATAATGAAATCTTGGGGCCTGTTATTCAGTTTCTTGGGGTTCCATATGCAGCACCGCCAACAGGGGAGCATCGTTTTCAGCCTCCAGAGCCACCATCTCCCTGGTCAGATACCAGGAATGCCACTCAGTTTGCTCCTGTGTGTCCCCAGAATATCATCGATGGCCGATTGCCAGAAGTCATGCTTCCTGTGTGGTTTACGAATAACTTGGATGTGGTTTCATCGTATGTACAAGACCAGAGTGAAGACTGCCTGTATTTAAACATATATGTCCCAACTGAGGATGGTGAGTTTACTGCAGGAAAAACAGGGAGATTTCTATTTATATATTTTCTTTTCTACTCTAAGTTTTAACAATATGAATTCACGTGTACTGGTAGCATGCATGGCTTTTCCTGTGGGCATGTAGACATATTTTACATGCGTGCATGCTGCTCTTTTTGTTTATGTGTGTTGGTGTACCTGCTGTTTTTTTTCCCCTATGCCTATTCATTTTCTTTCCTCCACAGCACGTATCTTTAGGTAGAAATGGGTTTCTAATTTCCATTTTCTACCGAATGACTTCTGAGAAGATGCATCAACCTTTCTCCATTGCATGTGCAGGCTCAACGAATTGGGGATTTTTCGCACTCAGTAAAAAACAGGATTATATCAAGTTAGATAGTGGTGTTGCATGTTACGGCGGTCTGTGATGGAGCGCCATGTTATTTTCTAGTCTTCTATTCATTTTTCAGTAAAAAGAATATCCAAGGAATGTGCCAGAAAACCCGGCAAGAAAATATGTAGAAAAGGAGGTATGTATAAAAGTGGAAATAAAACATGGGGAAAAAGCTTGCAGAGGAAGAACAAGACATGCTCCCTAAGGATGATTTGCTGATGTTGGAAAGTGAACTGTTAGGCGATATGTGGAATTTAATGAAGCCTGTCAAAGAATAGAAAGATGGTTAAGGAACGTTCTAGCTGAGTGGATAACATTTACAAAGCTCATTGGTGGTGTGTTCTGGTGCTGGTAGCATCCACAGGTGCTGGTGGCATGTACAGGAGTTGAATCTCTGCTTTGAGTTGGTGTGTTGAGGAAAGAATACTTAGGCTATTACATTGCCTGCAAGAAGCCCGAGCAATGCTTCCTTCCTAACTGGTCATCTTTTGTTCTCTGAACCCTGTCTTACAGATAGAGATTTCTGTTCCTCGTAACATTGATACATTCAGTCACAGACGTAGTGTTTTGTTCATTTATTCTCAGCTCCTTCCGAACACCATATGAACTTTCTCATGTAAGGGTAAATTTGATATAAGCACTGGGAAATTACTATTATTAGGTAATGCATTTTTCCCCAAGACAGTCTTTTCATTTTCAGTTACTCTTCCAAAAGAAAATGAGATTTTGCAGATTTTTATACTAAATATTTACAGTCTCAAAATTACTTTAACATTTTAATATTTATGTTAAACATTTTAAAACATAGGGAAGAACATGATTCAGAAGCTACAATTAAATCAACCTTCAAATCATCCTCTAGCCAGATTGAGCAAATGTAGACACTGACAGCTGCAAGCTTGCATCTGAATGTATCTTGTCCACACTTTATTTTTATATAACATCCAGTAAATCACTCATAGGAGAGTATGATTCTCTATGGCAGTAAATCATCTAAGTTGTGTTTTTTTACCCGATTCATAACTTTGTAGAATTTCAATCTTCATACAGAAGTCATATTAATATTCAAGTTCTGTACATTCTATCTCTCTATGCACTTCTAGTCTCCTGGCTGGGCCAAGTCAGATTTTATTACAAAACCCCTGTGGGGTGGGGAATGACTACAGGTTCTATTTTACTGGGATTACTTAAATGGAAGAAGCTTTATGTAACAAAATTCTTGACTTCAGATCAGAAGTATTTGCATTGAATTGCATTTGGTTTGGTTTTCTTCTTGCTCATATATCTTTGATCATACTAGTAGAATGGGACTCAACCTTTATTTTATTATGGATACGATGGTTTGGGAGAAAATTGGAGTATACTTAAGAAGGAGGATATGGGGGCAACAAAGAAGGGTGTTTCAAAACAACTGAAACAAAGTCTGTTTTTTTCTCTCAAATGATAAACACTGCAATAATTTACATCTCTTCAACTAATGTATAATACTGCAGTGGTTATGATTATGCTGCTTATTAATTAGCTAAATGACTTTCACTTCTTATCACATAGATGTTGATTTACAGAGTCATAAATAAAGATGTTATTGATGATTGCATAAATAGAGCATAATACAAAATATTAACAATATAAATGATAAGGGGTACCAAAAGATAAGCTAGTAAATGAGAAAGTGACCTTTCTCCTCATACAATTTCAGAGGGGAATGGATTCATTAGAAAATTCTTTTTTTATTGTTCCTTGGATTGCTCGATCTATCTACTTTATGAGAGAGTTGGCAAAGAAGTTGTGCTAATTACTTTGGCAAATTTTGAACTAACTTATGATTAGCCTCAGGGCAAAAATCTATAGATCACTACTTTAATCTGTGTGGTTTATAGTCCACATTTTTTGTGTTTATGTAGTAAGCATTCTAAAAATTATTTTACTTTGGCATTTATTATATCCTATTACTATTAAATAAATTATCCTCATAGCTGACTGCATGTCATATCAACATATGAATTTAATTTTAATTTTTACAGTCTTTTTAAAATAAACAAAGCTAAAGTTTAGGGCTTTGACTTTTAAGCAGAGGAATAGATACTTTCCCCAAAAGATGACTTTTAACTATTTTTTCTTCTTTATCATGAAGGGTATATATTCTGCTAATTTTAAGAATTTATATTATCCTGAATCAAGAAAATATTAGACACTTTGTCTTTGTACATATACAAATACATATTACATATGGACTACACAATTCTTCCACAGAAGTCTAGGAGTTTATAAATGATGGTTTAGAAACTATAGTAATGGCCAAAGTGCATTTTATCTAGATGCTAATGAAATTGGGGCTTTATTATTTTTAATTGTATATGGTCACCTGCAGAGGCAGATGGAACCCACCCCTGTGCCAAGTGCACCACAATCTGTGCATACTGTACTCATTAAAAACTATTTCTTAATTGCCTATTAAAAGTAATGTGCTATTTAAGGGAGTTAGTAATGAATGAAACAAAGATCTGCCTTCCCATATTGCTTACATTCAACTATGTTTACAAAGGACAAAGCATTGTTTTTCACTTTAGTCTATACAGAAGGAAGAAAATCTTTCTTCTCCAAGAGATGTCTTGCGATGGTTTTTAATTAGGGGTTTTATAATATTTTTCTGTGCAATTGAAGGAAAACATATTTTTACCAATAAGCTGGCTTTGGTTTAAAACAAACTCCAGTTGCATTTTAATCTATCTTTTTATAGATAGTTTTAGCCATATATTAATTACTCTAGATATTTTTTGAGGGCTTTATCTTTGTAAAATTGAAAGAAAAGATGAGGCTTTAAATGAGATGACTGTCGACCCTTGTCCAGATAGGCTGATCACATGTGATAGAAACTGAAATTTGAAGGACATACATAATTTATTATAAAAACTTTATTAGAAAGTTGATTTATATTATTATTGTACAAATGAGAAAGTAGATTATGAGTTTCATGTTTTGACCCAGTTTCCACTACTAGTGTGTGGTAGAATCTGATTTGGCCCTAATTCTTGCTTATATTAGATACACTTCCATAATGTTAAATTTCTTCCAGTAGATAATTTCTGTAGCAGAGACTTGTATCTCTCCACCCTCCTACTCTCCCATTTGTTCTTCTTCTTTTGCATATTTAGATATATTGTGAATTCTTTTTATTCTATGAGTTGACTCTAAGATAGTTTTCATTCTCAACTCAATTACATTGAGTTAACCAATGTTAGCAACTGGTTTCCAAGTACTCCATTTAGTGAATACTTTTAAATGCTAAGCATATATATTTTTTTGATGTCCAAACCAAGATCCCAACATAGTCTCCTGGCTGCTTTAATTTTGTGTTTCATTTTGTTACTCTGGTTTGATCTCTTGTGAGAGTTGCCAATAGATGGTTCAATGATCAAATTATCAGCATTAAATGTGAGAAGGAACAAGAGAGCCAGAGAATCCACAGACAAATTGATTGGCTCATGGATACCCTAGAACTGTGTAACTTTGAATTTCTCTAAACTTTATTATTTTCATAGTTCATTTAAAATATTTTTATTGGTTGCAGAGAGGAAAGGAGAAAGAGAGATAGAAACATCAATGATGAGAGAGAATCATTGGTTGGCTACCTCCTGTAAGCTCCCATTGGGTTTGAGTTTATAGCCTGGGCATGTGCCCTGACCCTTGTCCTCCTGGTTCATAGGGTAATACTCAAGCACTGAGCCACACAGGCTGGGCTTCATAATTCTTTTGATATGAATACAGGATAATTTTTATTTCTGCAGTGGCAATAAATTGCTTTTTTTAATTTTTCCCAATTTTTATTGTACAGAAAATAATAATCTCAATAGATGGCTCTGGTACCATTCTTAACTCATTGAGCATTTTATTCCTGATTTTCATACTATTTTATTTTTATATGCTATGTTTAGTAGTCTTTACCTGAGATAATTTTGAATTCATTCAAAAGCCTTTCTACAGTTTTAGGGTTTTTTGGTTGTTTGTTGAACAGAGACTGCTTTTCCCATAATTAAATATGTATGTCTCCTATCTCTGTCTGTGTGTCTAGGATTTTAAAAGGAGATTATATTCTAAAATGTCCTTCCTTCTTGCTTATATATTTAAAGTAACTTATTTATTTATTTATTTATTTAACAAATATTTATTAAGTTCTTTCTCTGTGCTAGATCCCAGAGATACATCGCAGAAACAAACAAATGAAAAACAAAACAAAAAATGTTTATATCTCTGTGTAGAGTTTATAAGATTATATCTCTGTGTAGAGACACATGTAGACAATAAATGACTAAATTTAAAAGGTGTAAGAAGATAAGAAACAAACAAACTATGGAGGTTCAAGAGTACTGGTGTGGAGGGTGAAGGCAATTTTAAATACACTAATCAGTATAGTCCTCATTAGGAAGGAGATGAAGTGGGTATCTGGGGGAAAAGCTAGTGCAAAGGCATTAAGATGAGTGTCTATCTTATGTATTTAAGGAACATCTAGTAGTATAGCATTTCTGAAAAAATAGAAGTAATAAGATTAAAAGGATCTGAGTTTATATTAAAGAGATAATTCTGGATCATGTATTAAAAGTAGATTGAACAAATTTGACTAAAACCGATTTGTCATCAATTAAGATAGAATAAATAGGTGGTAGAATGGCTTAGGGGGAGACATAATAGAGAGATGATGTTTACTTTTATACATGTTAAAATTCAGGTAACTCTTAGACATCTAACTGTAGACATCAAAGAACCAGTTTGAAGTTCAGGAGTCAGTTCTAGGTTGAGATATCAATTTGGGAATCCCTGTGATCTAGAAGGTAAAGATTTAAAGTCTTGAGGCTAAATGAGAACAAAAGGAATTCAATAAAATTAGAGAAAAAGACACCAAAGACTTAAGCTCTGAGACATTCCAACATGAAGAGGTCTGGGAGCAGAAAAGAAAAGGCAATGGAGACTCAGAAAGTGTTTTACATTGAAGTGGAAGGTAAACCAATATATATATATATATATATATATATATATATATATATATATATATATATATTTTTTTTAGGGACATGACCATGGAAGCATCTATGTGTGTATATTTTTTTAAATGGATTTTTTTTTTAAAGAGAGATAGAGGGAGAGAGAGATCATTGTTCTACATCTTTATGCGTTTATTGGTTGATTCTTGTGTGTGCCCTGACCAGGTATCGAACCTATAACCTAGATGTATTGGGATGACGCTCTAACCAACTGAGCTACCTGGCCAGGGCCTATAATTCTTTTTTTTTATTTAATTTAATTTAATTTAATTTTATTTTAAAATATATTTTATTGATTTTTTTTGCCCCACTCCCTCCCTCCCATACATACCCTCCCTTCCCAGAGTTTTATGCCCATTGGTTGTACTTATATGCATGTATACAAGTCCTTCAGTTGATCTATTATCTCCCCCAGATCTCATAAACCAATATTTTTTGTTGTTGTCTTGAAGCTAAGTCTCATCAAAATAAAGAGTGATCAATTCTGACAAATGAACTTTAGTGGGGTACTATGGGAGTGGGTCTAAGAATGGGAGAAGACTTATAGTTGCTGAGCATAAATATAATGGTTTTAAGGAGTTTTGATATAAAAAGGAGCAGAAAAAATGGGAACACAAGAACAATAGAGATTGCTTTTTTTGATGGAGTTTAAGACAGAAGAAATAAATAAATGCTTGTATGTAGTAGGAAGGGAGCAATTAAAAATAGAGGAGAACTATCTTAGACTGTAGAATAATATCCTTAGATACAGATGGGATGTGGTAAACAATTGGAAGTTTGGGATTGAACCCTAACCCCTAACCCCTAACCCTAGCTCTAACCCTAACCCGAGAGCATAGGTAGATATTTTAAATTAACACATAGTTAGGCAAAGTCTATAAGTACATAGGTAGAATGCTAGTGGGGTTCTAATCTCTTCTATTGCTTCTATTTTATTTGTTTGATGTGTAATATTAAGGGACATGGAGTTAGAATTAGAACTGGTGAGCTCTTAATGTATCTAGGCCTTATTAATTTATCTAATATCACAACAATCCTGTGATGTTCTTATTCCCACTTGACAAATGCAGAAATAGAGGATTAGAGAAGTTACTAGTAAGTATCTCGCCCAAAGATACATAATTTGTTGATGACCAACTACATTTTCTTTGAGAGATTATTTTAGAACAGAGGGGACAAAACAAAACAAAATGACAACTGTGTATATGGGATTTTTGATCACATAGAAAAATTTGCTAATAGAAAAATCATATCTGGTTTATTTGGGGTTTGAAGATAAATGGGAAACCAGAGATTTTGCTTCAGATCTATAGTAGTAGCCCTGGTCATATGTGGTCAAGTCATCTAAAAGCTAAGCGGTTTTAGTTGTAATTCTGAAATGAAATAGATCTAAAATGCTGTAAGTTTTGAAAGAGCAACATCAATCGTTCCATTGTTTACTGACAAGCAGAGGGAGTCTCCTGAAGCGGATGATTAAAAGACCATTGTAGTTGTCCAACTCAATTTTTCTGGAGAATAAATACTTTTAGAAACTTACAGAAATTGGGGTTCAGTTGAAAACATTTAAGAAATAAGCCATCAGCAAATAGTTATGCCACAAAATAAATCCTTTGTAGCAATGGCTTTCCTTTCTACTATCCAGTATAATGACACTTTTAAAAAATGTATTGTTTTCACATATAGAACATACCATTAGCTTAATCATTTTAATGCAGTTTTTGGTCTAATTCACTTCTATCTTACTTACCATTACAGATTTTGTTGATAATCTTTTTCTCTTTAATATTTCTCCTATAAATACCCGTTTTCTTCCTCCCTCCGTCATGGTACATGCTAATGTAGTTTAGAAAATGACAACTCTAGTGTGGGAGGAGGATTGGAGTGCTGGGTGCAAAAGGTGAGAGGATTAAGAAGTACAATTTAGCAATTAAAATTAGTCACTGGATGTAAAGTACAGCATAGGGAATACAGTCAGTAATATTCTAATAACTATGTATAGTGCCAGATGGGTACTAGACTGATCAGGGAGACCACTTAGTAAGTTATATAAGTGTCTAACCACTCTGCTGTATACCTAAAATAGACAGAATGTGAATGTCAACTGTAACTAAAAGATCACTCCTGGATTTGATAATCTTTAACTCTGGACTAGATGGGGAAGCATAATTTTTAATCATAAATCTTTATGTAGCTCTTTATCATTAGGCAGAGAACTTTAGGAAATGCTTCCTATATTGTTTTTCTAGGGCTGCTGTAATGAATTGACACCAACTGTGTGGCTTAAAAAGGCAGAGATTTATTCTCTCACAGTTCTGGGGTGGAGATGTCCAAAATCAAGGAGCTGGCAGGGATGGTTCTTTCTGGAGCCTCTGAAGGAGGAGGAAGTCCCTGCCTCTCTCCTAGCTTCTGGTGGTTGCCAACTGTCCTTGGCTGCCCTTGCCTTGTAGTCACACTGCTTCAGTCTCTACCTCTGTTGTCATAGGGCTTTCTTCCCTGCGTGTCTCCCTGTGCCTCTGTGTCTTCACATGACTTTCTTCTAAGGACACCAGTCATAGGATTTATAGCCCACCCAATCCAGTATGATGTCATCTCAAATACATTTGCAAAGCCCCTATTTCTAAACAAGGTCATCGTATTATATTGCCAGAGATGCTCTGGCAAAGTACCAGGAACTGCATGAACCAATAGAAGAAAACTTTTGTCTCATAGTTTTGTTGGCTTGGAAGTGTGAGATGGAAGTGTCAGCAGGGCTGGTTCCTTCTGAGGGCTGCGGGGAAGAATCTGTGCTGGCTGCTCTCTCTCCTTGGCTGTCTTCTCCCTGTGGCTCTTCACATGGATTCTCTTCACATGTGTGTATGTGCTGTGTTCAGATTATCCCTTGTTATAAGGACACCAATCATATTAGATTAGGTCCACTCTAATGACCTCATTTAACTAATTAGATCTATCAAGTCCCTAATTCTAAATAAGATCACATTCTGAGGTACTCAGGATTAGGAAGTAAAGATATGATTTGGGATTAACATAATTTAGTCAAATTCGGAGGTTCTAGTTGGACATGAACTATTGAGGGACACCATGCACTCTTCCACTTTTTGCAAATTGAATGCCCCCAAACATCTCAAAATGGTGTTATCATTATGCCCATTTTATAGGTTGAAAATTCATTGCTTATTGGGCTTAAGTAACTTACTCAAGAACAGGTGGCTGCTAGCTAGGAGAGGTAGGGTTTCTTTCCAAATCAAAAGTAAAATTTCATGTTATATTCCATCCCTCCCACAGATAGAGGCTCTCCCTGCTCTCTTGAGAAGTTTTTTAAATTTATATTTAAATACTTTTTCCCTGTGGAGATAGAGTACTATGCATTAGTCTAGCTACTTTGAAATATCCAAGTGTTTACCTCTGTGTAGACAAAATGATTTTGATTTTTTTTTTCATCTTCCCCAGAATTTTAAGTGTTTTATCCAGCTGGTTACTTCCTTGAAAACATAGTTTTAGTTAAAATTAAGATCCTATCAGTTTAAAACTGTAGTAGCATTGATTTTCAGTTTTGTTTCATTCATCATATTTAGGCAATTAGATGAAGTTCTTTTTTAAATTATTTTTAACTTAAGACCTCTTTCTTTGTTTACTGTAATCCATTTCATGTAGTATCTAGGTAATGATAGCATTTAGAGCAATTTAATTATAGCCCATGATTTCCATTAAAGCATGCAAAATGTTGCAAAATTCAGTTTTAGACAATGCCAAAAGGAAGTCATAATAAAATAAGCTGTAACCATAATGATCATCTTCAAAAGTAGAAAACCTGACTAATCAACAATGGTCTTAATTTTCTGCTTCTCCTTTTAGGTGGGAAGGAAGAAGTTTCCATTCTCCCCTCCATCCTTTTCCTATGAGGCAATATCTTTGAAGCAGTTATGCCAAAAATAAATGACATATTATCTTCTAGTCTTAGGAGGTAAATACAAGAACTCCTTAGCTCTCACCTCTTCCTCTCACAAGAGTTCCTCTTCTGTTTCCTCAAAAAGCTTGGGCTCCTCTCTTAGAAGCTTCTTTCAAAGTTCCTCAGAGTGGAGGGGTATAGAAGGATAAGTGTACAGAACAGATATGACAGGAGGGCAAATGTGACCCTAACAAGTAGATAAGATGCATTTGTAAATATAGCTGCTCCCAGAAAATTCTACCAAGGATAGCAATATTAAGGATGTGTACACCGCCAAAACCGATTTGGCTCAGTGGATAGAGCGTCGGCCTGCGAACTGAAAGGTCCCAGGTTCGATTCTGGTCAAGGGCATGTACATTGGATGCGGGCACATTCCCGGTAGGGGGTGTGCAAGAGGCAGCTGGTCAATGTTTTTCTCTCATTGACGTTTCTAGCTCTCTATCTCTCTCCCTTCCTCTCTGTAAAAAATCAATAAAATATAAAAAAAAAAAAAAAAAAGAACGTGTACACCCCTTCTGATTGGATTCTTAGGTCTCTTAGGAATATATATGTCCTTATGAAGGGGTCTTTGGAAAGAGGAATGCCCATAGGTAGTGCTAAATCTTCATTCCTGCAATGTTCCCACGCCCCATCTCCATCTTTCCAGATAGTGATCAGGTGGCTTGTATGCAGCTCTGAGCTTCATCAGAAAGATGTGCTATATCCTTTCGGCTCAGGAATACACAAGCCAGACACATCCTGATGTTTTGGAACCAGGCAGCTGCGTAGCCAGCCAGTGCTCCTCTTGACCTACCCCAATCCCCACCATCACACACCTCCATGCTCCCACACACCTGGTCCACCTAGCAGCTGGGCTTGCATTTCTTACACATATAGAGAGAACACCGCAAAGGTTTGTTTGCAACAAAAGAAACAATGAGGGAGCAAGGAGCTTTCTGTTATTTTAAAAAACATTGGAAGCCATTTATTTAGGGGATTAACTGCAATTCAATGAAAACTGAAATTTCTCTAAATCTGGATTCTGAAGAGAAAAATTTTATATGATGACCATTTAAAATATTTTGTATTCCAACTCACTCTGAAAGGCCAAGATTGAGACTTTTTGTTTTGTTTTTATGTTATGAATAAAAATCGGCACAGTTTAACAAAGGACATTTTGAGGAAAGAAAAAAACAAAACAAACCACAAATAACACCATAAATCCTTCTAGAATATTTACTGGGGCCTCAGATTATCATTAATGGAATCTTTGAATATCACACTAATGCTCTTCCTTCCTCCTTGTCTTCTCCCCTCTATCTTTCCCTTCCCCTCTTCCTTCCTATTTAAAAAAAAAAAAAAAAAAAAAAAATATATATATATATATATATATATATATATATATATATATTGATTTCAGAGAGGAAGGAAGAAGGATAGAGAGATAGAAACAACCATGATGAGCTCTATCCACTGAGCTAACCCAGCTAGGGTTCTAGCTTTGTGTGTGTGTGTGTGTGTGTGTGTGTGTGTGTGTGTGACACTTTGCTCTGCTTGTGTTCTGTTGATGTTGCTTTGCTCTGTTTTATGTTCTATGTGCAAAAGCACAGCATCAGATTTCCCCCCATGGCTGTTCCTTCTCTCTCAGCTAGAAGTCTGCTGTGGACAAAGTACCCACGTCCAGCACTAAAGACGTTCCGTTGGGCAGATATACTGGCATTCTTTGCCCTCACGGGGTTTACATTGCAATGACATCCTGCTTGTAACACAAAACAGGACATTTTCATTGGTGGCCATGTCAATATTACCAAATAAATATCAGCCTGGTTTGTATCGATATTAAACTTTCAAAACAAAATGAGGGAATGGCTGTTTCTATGGGGGGGGGGGAGGGGAATAAAAGGTAATGATGCTGATATTTGGCACTGCGTTTCCTATAATAAAACATTTAATTAAATCTTTAAGTATGTCTGGAGCACAGAATATGCTCATCAGAATACAACACATCAGGCATAACCAAAACTGTAATTAGTTCAGCCCTGTTGCACAGGCCTCCTTAGTTGCTCTAACAGGAAGCAGTGGTTGAAAACTTTTTTATCCACCTGCTTAAAACAAAAACAAAAACAGCCTGTGCTGTACCTGTACGATCTCGGTAAAGCTGGGGAATGCTTTAGTCACTGATGCAGCAGCTGCTGAATTACTGGGCCACACAGGCTGTCTCTTCTAGAGGTAAATGAGCTACCATCGGAGGGTCTTCCCACGCTTTTGTTCAGCGTCTACTCTGTGTTTGGCCCCAGAGACACTGAGATAAAGAGGGATTAACGTGCTCCCCTCCAAGTGTTCACTGTCTCGGGGGGGTGGCAGCGACAGAAAGAGAAAATAACAAGGCAGTAAGCGCCCCGAGGAAGGGAAGCAAAGGGGTAGTATAGGAACACGCAAGGAGAGGTGTCTGTGGTGCAGAGATGCTTTGCTACAGAAAGCTGCCCCCGATGGAGCACTCAGGAATGAATGTAGAAGCCCCTTGCTAGTGTGGTCTGTGGGACCATTTTACTGAGCATTTCAGACTGAAATCTTTCTGAGTGCTTATTTTAAAAGCTTGTTTGCTTATTTGTGTGTTTGTGGGTAGGTAGGTATGTATGTATAGCTGTATTTCTCCTTCTCTGTTGCCTGGATACCAGTGGTCTCCTTTTATTACTCTCATTTTACCAGACTTTGGAAACACTATCTGTCACTTCTGAGGTGCTCAAGCTGATCTCTCTGGGGTGGGACAAGGGAGCAACCATGCCCGAAACAAAATGCAAAGAAACAGATTTGTTCCTGAAATACAAACAAACAGCATCTCCACTAGGAGTAAGCCATAGCAATTTAAATATGTAGACTTTGTTCAAAGATAATTATTCCATTTTATTTACTAAATAACCAAGGCTTTTGAAGAAGTAACTTCCAGATAAGAGAGGTATTTAAATGTGAAGTTATTGGAGCCAACCCTCTCCCCCTGGGGTGGCGGCTCAGGGAAGTGTGTAGGCAGTGCTGAACCCTGAACTCGGACGATGCAAGCATCATCCTACCACCACTGTGCACACTTTTCCTCTGTCCTTCTCTATGCTCTCACCTTAATTTAGAATCTCCACCATTTCTTGCCTGAACCCTTTCAATAGCCTCATAACAGGTCTTCCTTTATCTGCCCCTGCTCCAATTCATTCTATACATAGCAGCCAGGGTGATCTTTAAAGTCTGAAATCAGATTATATCACTTCTTTGTAATCCCCTCAGGAATTTCCTGTTGCTTTTATTTTTTAATTTATTGATTGATTTAGGTATCAAATATTTGTCCTAATCTCCCCATTCCCATCTCAAACCCCTTCCCAGACATGCCCTCACCCCCCTGTTGTTTGTGACCACTGGTTAGGCTTATATGCATGCACACATGGTTGGTCTTTCCCCTTACCCCCTCCCCTTCCTTTCCTCTGAGGTTTGACAGTATGTTCGATGCTTCTCTGTCTCCGGGTCTGTCTTTGTTCATCAGTTTATGCTGTTCTTTATTTCCCCTAGATGAGTGAGATTATGTGATACTAGGAATACACTTACAAAACCGAAAATGAGGCAAGCAATAATGGTTATGCTGAGAGGCAAATGCATCAGTCTGTAGTGAGTTTCTTTCTGGACCAACAGTTCTTTAGAGTCCTAATTTCAATGTCAAACAGTTCCTTATGTGTACATGTCAGCCATGATATTTCAGTTCTGGATGGTTAGAATAAAAGTAGGACTCCAGACCATGGACTCCAGATCCCATAGAGTGGCTCCTGCCCACTTCCGAAATCTCCTTCCATGAAAAGCACCCCCCTTGATCTCCACCATTTAGTCTTGTTGATCTTCTTTTGGCTATTGGAATAACCAGTATCTATCCTTCCTCAGGACCTTTGCACTTGCTGTTCCTTCTACCTTGAATGTACAGAGTTTACCTCTTTTCCTAAGTCTTATAATTCCAGTCTCGGCAGCATGCCGCCTTGTGGAAGCAACCTCCACTGAGCTCTCTGGGAAGCTAACCTCCCCTCACCTTCTTCCTCCAGTTATTCTTTGATGTCCCCTTGGTTATTTCCTGCGCTGAGCTTTAATCTTTATATGAAGCTATCTTGTTCATTTATGTGCTTACATATTTACTCTCTGTCTGCCCCAGAAGAACATTTCTCCCCTTCACTGCTATACCCACAGTGCTCACAGGGACTTAATACATATTCATTGAAAACATAAACATCCTTAAGAAACAACGCACTTTGTTGGAGAGAGCCTTCATCTCCCACTGTCTGCATTTGTTTGAGTAATACTGCACCTGGAATCATTCCTCACCAGGCATAGCAAGTAGGAATGCATTCCCTTCCTCGCTGCTCTGCAATCACTATTTGTGGATGGCTCCCCAAATGAAGAAAACTCCAAAGCCAACATCAGAGTCCTTAACTAAGAAATAACAGTATTCAGTGGCTCAGTGTCTGACAGATATCACCTGGACTCCATTGCAGGGCCCTGGGGGACAGTGGCTGCCAACCGCTCAGGCTCTTGGCTCTCTGCCTGCGCACGTTACTTCCAGCCTTATTGCCTCTGCACTGAATTTATATTTTAATACAGGACGCCAACAGTGCATTTGTGTAATAGGAGCACGGAGGATGATTTTTCTTTTCCGGACCAAAAGCTTCATTTATCCTCCCCACCTTCTAATTGAATTTCCTTTTCCTCTTACCCAACTCCCATTTCCCTCCCTTGACAAATATATCTTCTCTTGTAATTATTTTGATTTCTTTGTCCTTGTTCTATCATCTACCTCTGTGACAGGACTTCTTGCCACAGTTTCTGCTAAGGCATGTCAGTTGGGGTTCATGAGGAGGTACAGCCCGAGTACAAGATGATCTAAAAAGAAGTCTAACAGGATTTAAGGGATTCTCTACATACCATCAAAGAGCCCCTGGTGATCTGTGCTGGGGATCTCCTTCCTTATGGTTTAGCTTTTAGTTGATTCATATCATTATTAATATGTACATACATCCAGATGTGTATTTTTTAATATTAGCAATTATCAGCTTTTCCAGAAAAAGTCAGAAGTCACTTTATAAAATGGGGCAAACCAGAGATCTTACTGTATGGACGGTACCATAGGCAGAGTTCTGGAATGCGCAATAAGTGGTGGGCAATTGCAGGAACATTTGCAGAATGACAGGTACCACACAGCTTAGATTATTGAGGTAAATGGAGAGGCCAGTGGCTTTTCTAGTGGATGGTGGAGGCTGGATCTGGACAGTTCAGGGTGGAGAGGCATAGTAAGAGCATTACAGACCTAGAGTCTCTCTGTCTTGGTGGAGGGAGACTAGCTCAGTGTCTTAGAACACAGGTTGGAGCTGAGGGAGAAGAGGATGTTAGATTCCTGGCAGAGTGGTCTTCATAAAAAGGTGATCTGTGCTGTCAGACAGATCCTGTGCTCAGAACAGCTCCAAACTTAGTTAAATGCTCTACTCACTATCTTGAAATGTATAATAATATTTTTACATGGGATCCTGCATTTCTGTTTGGCATCTATCCCCCCAAAATATGTATTTTCCCCAATGCTGCATACCCATAGATGCTCGTATAATTAAAAAAAGGTAGTAAAATATAAACCCTCTGTGTATGTTCAAAAGTTAATTAAAGCCCTGGTCAGTTTGGCTCAGTGGATAGAGCATTGGCCTGCAAACTGAAAGGTCCCAGGTTCAATCCTGGTCAAGGACACATGCCCAGGTTGTTGGCTGGATTCCCCTGTGGGGACTTGGAGGAAGTAGCTGATCCATGATTCTCTCTTATCATGGATTTTTCTATCTCTCTTTCCCTCTTCCTTCCTCTCTGAAATCAATTTTACAAAAAAGTTCAGGTTCAGTTAAAATTCTCAACTAAAACACTATGAACATTTGTGTTGGTAACCTTACAGTTCCCTTCAGATCTAAGGGGAACAATGAAATAGGACATGTTGTAACTTGGGGAAATTGAGGTCTGTTTTGTATGCCTATTATTATGCATTTGTTCATTGTCTCATGAAAGAGTTATTAAGAGTCTCATATTACCTAGGGATTATTATGATAGACAAGATAAAAAGATCTAGATGTGGTATTTGCCCTTAAAAGGCAATCAAGCAAAGGATGAAAAAAATCCTAAATAACAAAAGCCTTATATGCTAATTGTCCAGTCGACTGGTTGGCCATTCAACCAATCAAAGCATAATATGCTAATGATATGCTAAGGCCACTCAACCACTCACTATGACATGCATTGCCCACCAGAGGGCAGACACTCTGACTAGTAGGTTAGCTTTCTTCTGGGGTCCAGTCAATCGGGACTGAGTGAGACAGGCTGGGCATGTTCTGGAGCCCCTCCTGCAGTCCCTTCTTTTCTGGCCAACCTCCTGCATTCCTCCCGGGCCACATTCGTGCACCAGTGGGTCCCTTGGGTTGGCCGGCACCCTCTTACAATCTGGGATTACTCGAGGAATGTCAGAGAGCTGGTTTCAGCCCAATCCCATAGGCCAGTTTGAGGGAGCCCACTGGTGCAGGAATTCATTATAATTGTAGTAATTATTATAATAGCCACCACTGTATAGTGCCTATCATAGAACAGCCATGTGTCACTTAGTGAGGGGGATATATTCTGAGAAATGCATTGCTAGGTGATTTTGTCATTGTGCAAATTTGTAAGGGTCATGATGAACAAAACGCGATTAAATCAAGTACAAGAGAAAATGATGCAATCAAGAGCTGTGATAGACATGAGATGTATGCGGCTGCTGTCAGTATATCACTGCATGCTGTTATATAACAAACTTTTTTTATAAGTAGGCAGAGTACATGCTACAGTAATGATAAAAAGTATAGTATAGTATATAGTAAATACATCAATCAGTAACATGTTCATTTATTATCATTATCAAGTATTATGCCCTGTATAATTGTATGTACTGTACTTTCATATTATGCTCTGTGTAATTGTATGTACTGTACTTGCAGCAGGTTGTTTACACCCGGCATCACCACAAACAGGTGTGCAGTATATTGTGCTGCAACTTTATGATAGCTATGATGTCACTAGGCAGTAGAATGTTTTCAGCTCTATTATAATCTTACTAGAAGCCCGATACATAAAATTTGTGCAAGGGTAGGCCTTCCTTCCCCAGGCTGCCAGCACCCACTTCCCTCTGGCACCTGGGACCTGGGCTTCCCTCTCAGCCCCACTTTGTCCAGAAGGTCATCCAGAAGGACACCTGGTCTAATTAGTGTATTATGCTTTTGTTATTATAGACACCTACGTAGGCGTGGTCCATTATTGACTAAAACATAATTACGTGGCTCATGGACGTATTAAGTTACTTAATTCTCACAAAAGCCCCATGAAATTGTTATTATTAGTATTCTCACTTTACTGATTAGAAACATGAGAAACAGATTGGTTGCATATACTGTTTAAGGTTGCATATACTGTTTAAGGTTCCACAGCGAGAAAGCGGCAGTCAGGATTCAAACCCAAATACCTAACTCTATTGACTGTGCCCTTATCTACAAAGTGAGAGAAGTGTTAGAGGTGCTCGGAGAAAACTAATTAAAGTTTATATAGGGTAGGAGGATGCCGGGAGGGACTGTTCTGGGGTGGGACGTGGTGATAAAAGGTTTTAATCTTGCTTGAAAAGGACTGTGAAGAATGAGGAAGTAGCCCTCTATGGAGGAAGAGGGTTTCCTGGGGTGGGGTGGGGTGAGTTGGGGTGGGAGGATGGGCTAGGCAGAGAGTAGCATAGGAGCAGAGAGTGGCCTGAGTGATAAGCCTGGGCTAGGCAGCTCTCAGAGCTTTGTGTCTGAGGAGCTTGGAGGTTTTCTCCAGGTGATGGCAACCTGTTAAACATTTCAAGCAAAGGCTTGACTTGATCAAGTGAGCACTTTAGAATACTTTAACCACAGTGTAAATGACAGAATCCAAGTATAAAAAAAGACAAAATCCAAAAATGAAAAAGCACGGTAGAGACAAGAAGAAGAGTATTGCAATGACCATGAAGGGCATACCAAAGGCGATGGCTGGGGGGTATAGAGGAGGAAATGAAGGGTAAGAAGTGATATTGGGCCAAAATCGGTTTGGCTCAGTGGATAGAGTGTAGGCCTGCAGACTGAAGGGTCCCAGGTTTGATTCCGGTCAAGGGCATGTACATTGGTTGCAAGCACATCCCTGGTAGGGGTGTGCAGGGGGCAGCTGGTTGATGTTTCTCTCTCATCGATGTTTCTGGCTCTCTATCCCTCTCCCTTCCTCTCTGTGAAATATCAATAAAATATATTAGAAAAAAAAAAAAAAAAAGAGGTGATATTGGCAGTTCCATAAGACTGGGGGTTGACTGGTTGTTGAGAGGTCAGAGAAAGGGATGGAGTCTATTATCTCACTGGCCAGGGCCTTTCTTCTTGATCTGCTGTCCTTACTAGCCTTGACCAGATGTCTTCAGCAGGGCGTCTTCACCAGGACTGAAGGAGGAAGTATAGGATAGAGAGTCAGGTACAATGACGAAATGAAGTTTGAGAAAATTGGAAGTGCCAGTGGCAGAGGAGAAAGGTAAAGGAGGGGTGGGAGGAGAATGGGTGCCAGAAAACAAACAGAAGGACAGAATGGAATACTGAACACATTTTTATCTCTTATCTGCTACATGTAAGGTTAACTCTTGAAAATAATGGCTCCTACCTGTCAAATATAAGGGAAACTCTTGAAAATCATGCCACAAATGTTTATTTATTTATTTTACTGAGCCATCTTTTAAAAATAGAACTTGAAGGGGAGATAAGTGTGCCAGACAAGACAGAGACAGATGACGGGGAAGTTTGGCAATGAGGAGAGGAGTCAGAACTCTATAACCAAGCCTGGTCAAGGAAAGCTGGAAAATGAGAAAAAAGACATGCATAGGCAGGAAATAATAAACTGTCAACTGGAAAGAAAGCAAAATTATTCAGTTAAATGTAAATTGCTAAGAAGAACAGACAGGTACATAATTTATGTATATTTGTATTAATGACACAATAACAGAACATAATTTTTCAGAACACTGGTAACTCAGAAAATACATGTTTATTGAATTCAACATGTATTTTTGGAGTACTATTTGGCATGTGTAATGCTAGGTACTAGAATACAAATCTAGTCTGAACAAATTAGTAACACACACAGACATATATACATGTGCTACACTCAAGTACTTGGAATCTAGTAATGAAGGCAAATTATAAATAATCAGTTACATATCTATATTATAAAAAGCCAGTGGCTATAATGTCATAATACCAGAATGACCAAATAACCGGTCACCAGGTTATTGGTGGGTCCTATGGTAGCAGTGGGAAGGACTCTGAGTCTTGTGCAATTTTGAGCACTGGGCCTCTAGTACTACAAGAATAGCGAGGTCATTGGGGGAATGAAATGTTATAGATCTTCATTTGAATTCAAGAACTCATTAAGTTGGATGAATCAGAAAAGTTTCTTAAAGGAGGTAATATTTGGATTAGCCTCAAAGAATGAGGAGGCTCTCAGAAGGCAGAGATATATAGAGACCTATCGCTTTTTTCCAGTAAATAACAAAATTGACAACAAAAAACACATAGCAGTTAGCAATGTCAGAGGAATGAATATTTGGTTGCTTATATAACACAAGATATTGAATTGTGACAAAATATTGGTTGTAATGAAATATCAGAATACTTAGAAGGCCAACATGAGTGGTTTTACTATCAACTAGCATGTATTAATGATATTTTGGGCAAGGGATTGTGATAAAAAGGAGTGTGGTTTCAGAGGAGGTCCTGAAAGGAATAGGAAGGTTAGACGATAAATTAGATTATAGGATAAGAAACTAGATAAGAGGCAATAGCTCTATTGTTTACATAAAAAAGTGACTGTAATATAAATAAAACAATGATGGGTTTGAGAAACAGTTCATAACAGAATCGGAAATTGATTAGAAAAATATGGAGGTGGACAGTGAGCCAGGAGATAATGGCAAGATTGTCAGCAGATTGGAGACTGTGTAACCCAGAGGAAGGTGAGGCACTATTAATAGATTGCATTTCTATATCTACTGCAGGAATAGATGAACCTGTGAAATTTTCAGCAAAATTGATCATGTGGATGCATTTACCATTCTTTTATTTATTCTTATTAACACAAAAGTATAAGAAAAACCACTTATGCCTTTGTAGTGTGTTCATATAAAATATGAACCTTATCAACACAAAACAATGTTCTGAAAAAAGATCTTGCATTTATTATTTTACAAAACAGGGGATAAAAAAGATGATTCATATTCTGCACTAAAAATTCTCTATTACTGTCATTTCTGAGCTGTGTATTGAGCTAGGTTTCTCAAAGAGAAATGAATAGGGTACATAATACTTCTCTCAGAAAAAAAGGCCACCCACTGCCATAGGCTGTGTGACTATAATTCTCGTTGACAAGCCAAGATTGAAGAATGTATACAAGACCAATTGCTCAGACTCGGTCTGTTTGCACCTATTTAACTGTTCATGCCAAGTGCTGTGTTTATTTGCATGGAAGTGAAATGGACCCCAAGAACTTGAAATAACTTGCATGTTTTAGTGTCAGAAATACAGATGGGACTGGTAAGGTTTTTCTCCTGAGACTTGTACACCTAGATCATTAAAACTACATCAACCTCAGAGAAAGCCTGGGAATACCGAATGGGGGACATGAAGTAGAAAATTATCTAAAGCAATGGCAGGAACAGCTGGCGAGATCAGAGCATGAGGGAATGCCCAGATTTCTTTTTGATACTGACTTGCTGGAAGAAGAAGAGAAAAAGTCCCAGGAAAAAGCAAGTGGGGGGAGAATCAAACTCCTTTTAAGATTTTGGGAAAATGAAAGTTCACATTTGTCAAGTGATCATACTGATCACTTTGCATAATATGATTTAATTGGGAAATTTTATTTGACATCTCTGAAAAATAAAACAGCAAAGTTATTGGCTGACCTAATTAATAAACACAGCCAATTGCCATCTTTCCTACCCAATAACAGATGCAAGTTTTAGGGGAGCTGCACAGCACCTTCCAAATCATTGGACAAATGACTTCTTCAGTGCACTCATTATGCTGAGAGTGTTAAAGGTGCTTCTGAATGTGTTGAATCCCAAGGGAGTGTTGAATGCTGGAGAAGCACAGCTGAATGAAGAACCAGAGTAGGGCTATTCCTGAAACCCCAAATGCAGGCAGCCTGTCCCATTCTACATCAACATAGATTTACACTGAGTGGCCAGGTTATTATGATCTCTGAATGCATAATAACCTGGCCACTCAGTGTATTTGTATCTCAAATGGGTACCAAAAGTGTTCTAGACTGTTGTTGGATATCAACCACCTATTTGCCCTGAGCTTTCTATCAGCCGGTGCAAAGCTCTGATCAGTGAAAAACTGATCAGGCACACAATTTATACTATCTTTGATATCAAATAAATGAGGTACCCAAGAGAAGTACACTGAGTGGCCAGATTATTATGCGTTCAGAGATCATCATAATCTGGCCACTTAGTGTGTTTCTCTTGGCTCACCTTTTTCCTTCTCTGACCATGTTGGTAACCTGCCTTTAACATGGCTTCCACATAAGCTTCAGTGAAACTTAACCTTAGTGAAGGTTAAATGAGTCTTGTGTCCTTTAAATGCTGGGGCATGAAAGTCCACAATATGGATTGATTGTTGACAGCAGGGGAGCCTATTGACTATGTTGTCAAGGAGCTCAGTCTGATGGGAAAGGAAGTGAGGACAGGTACATATGCTTTGTAAATGCTAATGTTTGCTAAAGAAGAAGAAGAAAAAAACAAAACTAGTCGTTGGAGGCTTAAAAGAAAGGAGGAAAGATGTATAATTGGGAATGTGTTTTGGATGTGGTTAGAGAGTGGACAATCAGAAACCCATAGGATTTAAGGTGACCTAAAATAATACAGGCTTTTGACAGGTAGGCATGGAAGGAGAGAACGTGTGCCAAGAAAAGAGGGTAGCATGAGCAAAGGGAGGTGTGAAGGTGGGAAAGGACAAGGATTGTGACTATAGTGCAGCGGGAGTTGGGCTTGGAAACAGGTAGTAAGCTTGAACAGGAAGGAAAGATTTATTGGGACTTTGTGAAGGACTTTGAATGCCAGTGCAAGGATTTTACATTTAATTTGGGAGGCAAAGGGGAGCCACCAGATGTTTGTATATAAGAGAGTGACATGATTAAAACTGGTGTAGGACTATTAATTAGGCAGTTGTCTTTGGTTAGATTGATGTTACAAGAGGCTGGGACTTGGAAAATAGTCAATTGTTTTATTGAGTCTCTGACAAGTGGTTGATCAGTAATTTTTAACAATTACAAGTTGAAATTTTCCTGTAGTCCCATTGATATATGTTTAAAAGGCTCCAAAGGATTGGCAATAAAGAACATTATTAGCCTATTTTTTTTTTCTCCCTCCGTGTTTTTTTTTTTTTTTTTTTTTTTTTTTCAAAGGAAGGTATTTTGGAAGAACCAGTTTACAAAGTTGAAAGGTCATATTCTGGGGAAGGGGCTGGGCCCTCTGGCCTCTTGCCAAGGTATTAGTGGTGGGAAGAATTATGGCTAGGCTCATGGCTTCTTGTCCTGGCTCTGTCATTGTGTTGCTGTGTGACTCTGAAAAAGTCATGTCACCTCTTTGGGCTCCAGTTTTCACTTGTGTTACATGAGGATTTGGGCCCCGTGACCTCTAGAGTCATTTCGGTATTTCACATTTTTAGGTTTTTGTGAGAAAAGGCAATTGCGGTGGATAAAAGAGTTACTATCTGTCTGCATTTTCCTCTGCCTGTTTCACTGACTCACCAAGAATTCTAGAGAGAAGGATGAGTTCAATTCATGCATGGATTTAATGGAGCATGAGCTTGTTTCATTTCTTGCAACAGTTTAAATACCATCTTTAATGTTTTCTTGTCATGCTACTACTATTGCTTTTCCCCCCTGTTTCCAAGAAACTAAACTGTTGCAGATGTCTGCTCCCATGTCCTACGATGAATTAAGGCTACATTAAGAGTACGTTTTCTTTTTTTATATTTAAGTAGATTTAGAATACTCATTTAAATAAATTAGCTGTGGTATAACATTGTGTATTTTAGTTATAACTGCCATGGAATCACTTATAGATCACCAGTTATCTAATTTTTCTTAACTAGGAAGAGCTTATGGCTAACAACAATCTTTTATATTTATTTATATTTTTCCCTTGGGGGCATTCACATGGTTTTGTAAAAAGGCATATGAGGATAAACTCTACAGTAATTATCAGAGATTAAATTCGTATCAGTTTGATCAGACGGGTGTAGAGAATAATTGAGTCAAATATTCTCAACTCCACCCACTTGTCATTTCCTTGAGTCTAATGAGAGAGTCGTCAACTTCTTTTGGATTTACTCTATTATGTTTAAACGGTATTTAGCAGATTGACTTTGAGTTGTCGCAGGGCTGGGACTATCACTGTTAGAAGTGTCATTCCCCTTTCATTTCCCTCCTTCTCATTTTACAGAAGCAAAAATGGACAGGTGAATTAAAATGGTGAAGAATTTGGGTAAAGGAATGAGCTTACATAAATTAGAAAAAATACCCTTGATATGGATTTTAGAAATAATCTAATATGAACTGGTTCGAGACATGAACAGCAATTTTGTGATTGCAGATTTTGGAAAGGTTATGCCTCTCTCCTATAGGTATATTCCATCTATAATAGATCTGCCCCTCAAAAACCCTGAGACACCTTGCTTGGCCACGCTGCTGAATTCAGCAGAGACTTGGGGTTCCTAGAAGCCTAGGACAAGGAGCTTTTCTTAAGTTAAAGAATTAATGACTCAGTCACTCACTTACAGATTTTGGTAAGTTCCTACCAAGTCTCAGGCATGTCCTATTCAAAAGTAAAGCAGTAAACAAGGCAGGTGCCCACACACTAGAGACACACATAACAGCATAACCACCACCCTGGAACTTTTGCACAGATTGCAGTTGAATAAAACAAAATTTGGATTGGCTTATTAGTTTTAGTATATTTGTTTAAATGGATAAATGTGTCTATTTACTCATCTTCTCCCAGTTAATATGTCAATGAGTGTGTGGTATGATTGTGAGGGTCTCTGTCTTACTCTTCTCTCTTGGAGAAGGCAGAAAATTTATAGCTGTTTCAGCTATAAATTATGAACTATTTAATAAGTAACCTGTTATGAAATATTTATGGCTTAATTCATTAATCCTTATTTTAGTTAGTAATATTAAGAGAGTATGTTAATTAATAAAACAATAAGGTAGCTAAGGAGTATTCACTCAACCTGCCTGACCTATTTTCACTTGAATGTGCCTAGAAAGTCTCAGACTATTTAATGAACTACAAGAAGTCTGTAAGAAGTCTAAAACACAAATTAATGGACTTGTAACAGAGTTACCAGCTTGAGAAAAACAGTAAAAAATGGAAATAAACTCACTGGAGGAACTGTGGACTTTGTTATAATATAAAAGATAAACAGAAACATATTTGAAATTTAGTGTGATTTTTTTTGGTAGCTAGAAATACTTTAGTAATTGAATTGAATTTAGCATCTATATTACAATATATTTAATTGTACCAAGTTCCTTCTCATTTTACAGCCTGAAGACCAGAGCTCAGAGAACTTTATGCACTCAAAGAAATGTTCTGTATCTGTGCTGATGGGTATGGCAGCGACTAACTACACATGGTTGTCAAGCACTCAAGACATGGCTAATGGGACTGAGAAACTATTTAATTTTTATTAATGTAAATTAAAATTTAAATAGCTATCAATGATTAATAGCTACCATTTTGGGCAGAGCAGCTGGAGGATGAATATAAGTATCAACAGAAGAAAGATAAAAATTATCCAGCATTTTCAAATTTGAGCAAAAACTCAGTGCCTGTATGTATATTGAAAAAATTTAAATTTAGAAGAAAATAACCAGAAATTATTATAAGAAATGTACTTATTCAAATAGAAAATAGCAAGTACGATCATTTTTAATTACAGATGTTTTTAGAATAACACACTATAGAATTTATCTTAGCTAACTACAGATTTTTTTTTTTTTTTTGCAGAAAATATATCATCTATGCTTTAAAAGTAAAACAAAAGGCATTCAAAACCATGTGTTACATAAAATGCTATTTTATTTAGGGGGCTCTTGCTATTATATTTTTTCAAGAAATATGTAGTTAAGAACTTGTTTTGTTTCTGGAACTAATGTTTACCATATTTTCTCCCAAGAATATATGCTAGATTGGCCATATTCCGCCAACTATTCTAGAATCGGTCCTGAAAAATGACTTAATCATTTGGAAATATTTTTATTAGTTGTTTTTATGACTCTCAGCTTACAAACTTGTCACAAGGTTTGCTTTTAGAGATTTTAAATTGACCATTATAACTGTTGACATTTCAAATCATTTTCCAAGACTGTGCTGATGATTCATAATCTATTCTGTGTTTTCAAAAACTAGCTGTTGGCAAAAATGGCAAAACTATCCCAGTGGGAGAGAAAGGTAGATTTCCCTTGAGATCTCTTGAAAGTCATTGACTGGAAAACAAAAACATTTTCATAAGACTGGGTCATGAGGAAACAAATATCAATAGTGATATCTTCTTTCTTGTTTTTCTCACTTTATTCTCATTTGCCATGCCTTTAAGTTGAACACATTCTATGGCAACATTTGAAATTTGTGATTTTTCTAGCATATTAACCTAGCATCAAATTACTTACTGTTTGAATCCTGACATCATCTCAATGAGTATTGGTTTCTTTGTAGCAAATTAATTTCTTCCAGACCTTGACATAGGTTTAAAATTGTTATTTTTTTTAATGCATGGATTTCTTTTTATTATTATTATTATTATTTATTTCAGAGAGAGGAAGGGAGAGAGAGGGAGGGAGAGAAGCAACAAAGATGAGAGAGAATCATTGATCGGGCTGACTCCTGCATGCTCCCTACTGAGGATTGAGCCTGCAACCTGGGCATATGCCCTGATCTGGGATCAAACTATGACCTCCTGGTTTATGGGTCCATGCTCAATCATTGAGCAGCACTGGCCAGGCTATTCATGGTTTTCTTAATAGCAGCTTGAATTTTTTTTCTTTTCTTTCTAATTTTAGGAAAATACATGCCATTTACTTTGCATACTTTTTTTCCCCCCCTCACAAGGACTCATGCTTTAGATCACATGTGTCAAACACAAGGCCCTCGGGCCAAATCCGTCCCGCCAGGCCTTGCAATGTGGCCCGCACCGCGCTGTCATCACTGCACTCCGCTGCTTTTCCATCACAATGACAGTTTATGACTGTTCAGTAAACCATTCGGCCCGTGATTTAGGCTGGATTTTAGATTTTGGCCCCTTCTCTAATTGAGTTCGACACCCCTACTTTAGATTATTCAAGCAACTTGCCATACATTTCATCCAAGTAAGACTTTGTTCTTTTTAACATGTTGCCTGTTCAGAAAGAGAAACCATTCCATCAGAAATTATTCAGTGTTGTCTGAATTATTCTGCTGTCCCCCATGAGGCTTTGGTTGATGTCGAACATGATTCCAGTATTTGTTCATTGAATGTATCTCTTTTATATCTCTGTATCTTTCTCTCTTATGTGAATGCTCACTCCTCTTTGTCAGATATTGCTCTCATCTTCCATCTTCTATCATTTGCATAGTTGGAGCTTTAGACAGTAAAAATAGTTCTTACTAACTTGAGGCTGGCCTGCCTGGTAGACAAGCTTTTCATGGTTTTTGGAAAGGTCTTGGGTTCCTCACTTCCTAGATAACCTTGCTCCATAACAAGCTCTTCTTAGTGGAGAATGTTTTCTGTTCTTGTTTACAGATGTGGGAATGTCTCATGGCATTAGGTTTAGAGTTGAACCACCCAGTTGGGGGGAAGACTCAAAAACATCTGTTACTGTTTTATGATGAATACGTTTTTATGTTAGAAATTCATGAGAAAATGCCTTTAAGTGGTTTCTCAACCTTTCTAATGCCACAACCCTTTAATACAGTTCCTCATGTTGTGGTGACCCCCAACCATACAATTATTTCTCTTGCTACTTCATAACTGTAATTTTGCTACTGTTATGAATTGTAATGTAAATATCTGTGTTTTCCAATGGTCTTGGGCTCTACAGTAGCGGTTCTCAACTAGAGCCCAAGAGCATAGGAAAACACAGATATTTACATCAGAAAGGTTGAGAACCACTGCCTTATATTTTGCCTTTTAACAATAGTTACTGAGCATTCATGCTGTGTAGAACAACTTATTGGCTTGTGGTTGTAATGTTAGATATGAAAGAAATGTTTGTAAATATGCCCATAAACAATGAATGACATGCCCGAGCCAGTTTGGTTCAATATATGGAGTGTCAGCCTATGACTGAAGGGTCCCAGGTTCGATTCCAGTCAAGGGCACATGCCCAGGATGCAGGTTTGATCAGTGTGGGGCATGCAGGAGGCAGCCGATCAATGATTCCCTCTCATTACTGATGTTTCTATCTTTCTCTCCCTCTCTCTTCCTTTCTGAAATCAATAAATATATTTAAAAAATGAATGACAGGATATTGCAAATAATAGTTTTAAATATATATTCAATTAATATGTGTAGTTATGGTCTAATAAATTGGGAAGAATCTTAGAGATATTTTAGTCGACACCTTTATCTTTTCAAGAAGTTAACTTGTTTGGGGCATGAAGTGACTAAAATTTTATGTGCAAAATGGAATTTAATTATTTAATGACTTAAAGAGGTCAAAGCACTTTGCAGAGCATTATATAAATAACTATTATTATTGAATAAGCAATTTTGGGATTCCTATAGTTCTCTTTGTTTACTTTTGGATTTTCTACAATGATGAGAAACATAGCTGAGTTGCTGAATATCTTGGTTGCTCTTTACTTGTTTTGTTTGATAAAGTCTTCTAAATAGGAGAATCTAATTATTTCCTTATTCATAGACTATGTTCCCACACTGGAGTTGATCTAATGTAATTAGTTGGCAAACACCATCTCTATGTTCCTAAAAATTAGATTTCAAGAAGAGCAAAATGACCACTGGAAAATTATCTCTTTAATTAATAAATACTTCTCAGATTTAAATAAATATTCTTTATTCAGAGACTTAGATTTAGTTATCGTTACACGAAGAAAATAATAATTTAGATTTAAAGGAAGAGCTTTTAACATCAGGTTTTAAAATGTCTAGTGAAAGGTTATTGAAGGCTAGGAACCCTTAGATAAAGGGATCAGCAAAGTTGTATATCAAGTGTCTAATATACGGAAACTTGAATCACATATGCATAACAAATCCATTTATCTCCAACTCCATCACATCCTGTTTAATATTGCTGGCTTAAATATCTGTAACTTCATTGCTTTTAAAAAGGTTTGATTCTGTTAAAACACTGAAGAATCTATCTCCATTTCAAACTTAATCAGACTTTTATAATTATAGTTGAAAAAGGCTTCAAAATTCAATGTTTTTTTTCTTTTCCTTTCTAGAACAGTTTTTTCCCCCTTCTTTAATATTGTATACCAAAGATTCAGGAGAACTTGAAAAATGCTGAAGGTCAAAGAAGGCAAAAGTTGTTCTGTTCGAGAGGATTTTCTGTTTTAAAGATAAAGGAAAAGAAAAAAAAATGCATGTCTTTAGAATAAATTCTACTTCTTAGTTGCTATGTATGAACTATGCCTGGGAAAATGAACAAAGGCAGAGCCAAGTCAATGTAATAGGGAGGCTAAGCTATTTTGGAAGGCATTACCGAGTCTCCAAGACAAGAAAGAAACTATTCTCAGGGAAGCACTTAAATGGCTGGTATTCTCTCCAAACTCTGAGCAAGATTTTCAAGGCATGTAGCTAATGTTGTCCCATGTTGGCATCATGAACAGTGAATAATAATCTTTTAAAGAAATAAATTTGAACTTTTAGAATCCTTAACTGTAATTATTCACACTTAACTACTTTTTTTTTTAAGAGTAAGTATGCTATATTTAAGGAAATAAAACCAATGACAATTTCAAAATAAAGCTTAATATAATCTAAAAGAAAGAAAGAAAGAAACTAAAACTATATTAAGCTTGTGTGGATGGCAGTCCTGCATTTCCTCCAAAATCAAGTAGTTCCAGTAGAGTTCTTTCAGGTGGATACTACAGGCCTTTTACTAGTATAAGTAGATTCTCACCCCCCATCTTCTCTTTGGATGCAGTAGTTCGTTTTAACATCATCCTTTTTTAATATCATCTTTCAGAATTTCTTCTCTTTCATAGACTTTCATTCCTTTGGAAATCTATTTATCATCTATTCAAGGACATGTCTTATTAGGCATTTCTGTTCTTTAAAAGTTCTTTTCACACAGGTTTCTCTATTGTAGAGCAGGATTCTTCTGACTTGCCTTGCTTAAAATTTCTTTCAAGGGCCATAAACCTCTTGACTTCCTTACTTCAGTTACCATTGTATGCAAATATTAGAGTTACTGGAGGTTGAGGAAGGAGACCATTGGGAGAGATGAGACTTGAATGGTGTAGAAAGGAAATGAAGGCGGAGAAGAGGGGTAGTTTGGTGGAAGTTGTCCAGATAGGGGGCTTGAGAGAAAACTCAAGGTGAGAACCAGAAGGTAAGTTGCCTTCTCAGGACTTGAATGTGTGGCATAGCAACTTGTCCTTCTCCATGATTCCAATGGGTAACTGTATTAGTTGTTTTAGATTTAAATAATTCTGTATTAGTTGTTTTAGATTTAAATAATTTGGGAGACACAAGTCCATTCAGAAAGTGGTAATTTTAAACAAATGTGTTGTTCGAATTATTGTTATTAGCAACTCTCTATTAAGTGATCACCGAGCGAGGAATATTATGTTCAGTGGATTTGCACATGTAGAGAAGACAGAATCCTTGTTTTAAAGGAAGATTGTTTATGAAGTTATTTGTTCATCTTTTCTAAGTCTAGATTTTTTTTAATCATCAGGGCTTAACTTTCCTTTTTTCCTCTATTTATTTTGAGACTTAACTTTTCATTTATTGCGGAAAAACCCAGAACAACAACAAAAAAAGGCATTGTGCTTGGCCCTTAGGTATCTATTGTGTTTGTGTATGTGTGTTGCAGGTGTGGGGCGAGAGTGTTTTTGTGAATTTATGCATTTATGTGAGTAAGAAAGAACTGCTACCAGAAGCAAGGATTTCACTTCTATCTTTGTACTTCACAATGTTGGTTTTTATCCCAGAGTTGTTTTTCAAGTATAATTTCTTTTGACATCTCAGTAAGTATAGATATTTGTAGTTACATATATCCATGGTTACAAGAGTAAATCCAATCTAAGTAGGAGTAAAATCTACTCTGGGATGACAGCTATTTACTTGAAGTTATTTTTCAATATGCATTCTGAGTACATGAAAATGGGTTTCCATCCCATAAATTTCTCATCATTATTTTTCTTGCGTTATATATTAAGATTAGGTTGTGGCACAAAACTCTGGGAAATAATGCTTTTATAATTTGCAATTTCAAGATGTCGTTTAAAATGTGTTTTATTTTTAATTTCATAATGAACTTTAATATTTTTTTCTACTTCCTTAAGCCTACAAATATGATCTGGGAGCAGATTCTTTACAGCTGGCTTATAAACCCTTGGAAAATGTTGTTTATAATAGAAATGCTGCCATAAACTTTAAATCTACCAGTGCTAAGAGGCAGCCTTCAATCTTCATGATATGCTGACAACATAGAAGTTTGTTTTCAGATGCATCTGCAATGTCTATCTTGAGCGTTCCAGATTGTAGGAAATGAAGTTTCTTTCTCTTAGAGGAAAAAAAAAACAAAACACAACAACTCATCATTTTGCTGAGGGCAGCATCAGTGGAAATGAGTTTAGTATTCTGTATATAACACTTAGTACTTCTTGAATTTTGCTCAATATGGGGCTTCCCAAATGGTGGTTGTTCTGCTTCATTTCCTCCCCTCCTCCCTGGAATGTGTGAGAAACATACCATATTGTTCCATGTATAAGATGCTATTTTTTTTCTAAAATTGTTAAACTGAAAGTTGAGGGGTGTCTTATACACAAAAGTCAGCTGAAGAGGGAGCCCCCAGTGTATAGTTGCCCATACCTTGGCAAACAGGCTTCCTCCAATCAGGAGCCTTATTGTCACTGATGTCAGCTGATGCTGTACTTGGAGGAAGAGGTTGAGCATACGCAGATGCAACAGGGACCTGAGCGTTCTGAGACCATAAAGATATCAAAAAACAAAAAGATAAATACTGTTAAGTGATTGATTTACTCTGCACAATTCAAACTGAATGTAATCAGCTATGGAAAAAAACATGGAAATAGAGCTGTAGAGAGACAATTTGGACCTCCTCCCACTGAGTGTATGGTCCGGCAGTGGAGAAAACAGGACAAACAACTCCTTAAGATGTCAAAAAAGAAGGCTGTAGGAGGAAAACCACAAAAATGTTTAAGATATTGATTTCTTAATTTGGGCTTGGACAAGTGGGGGATGTCTTACACATGGGGCATCTTATACATGGAAAAATATGGTAACTATTAAATTTCTAGGAATAAGGTAAATAATTTTGTCTTGCTTCTCTTTAAAAAAATTCTGGTGCATTCTAGTTTTATGAAAAATGCCTGAAGTCACTATGAGTTTATTTTATATGAAGGAGTGCTTTTGTTGTTGGTAGATATATCCACATTCAAAGAATGACCATAAAGTAAGATTATCAGAAGAAAATGGCCTCAGTTTACTTTTAATTCTGTCATTTTATGCTTTACTAGGAGCCCTGCTCATGAATCCATGCGTCAGTAGCTTGCTGCTGCCCTTCAGTAACTCCCCTTGTTTCCTTCCCCTCACCATTATAGCTTGCTCCCCTCCCCCTCCTATAGCTTTCTGCCTCCCACTTCCTTTCTGCCCTGCCCCCTCCTGTACCTCTCTGCCTCCTGCTTGTGCCAGTAGCTCACTGCCACCCTCCAGTAGATCTCTGCCCACTGCCCCACCCTCCTGTAGCCTCCCCCTTTGGAAAATATTATCAAATAAGAGAGTAATATGCAAATTGACCATCACTCCAACACATAAGATGGCTGCCCCATGTGGTCAAAGATGGCTGCCCCCATGTGAACATAAAAATGGCTGCCACCACAAGATGGCTGGCAAGGGAGGTCAATTGTGGGCAATCAGGCCAGAAAGGGAGAGCAGTTGGGAGGGACCAGGCCTTCAGGGGAAGGCAGTTGAGGAAGATCAGCTTGTAGGGGAGGGCAGTTAGGGAGACCAGGCCTGCAGGGGAGGGCAGTTAGGTGTGACCAGGCCTATAGGGGAGAACAGTTGGGGGGAACCAGGCCTACAGGGAGGGCAATTAGGGGGGATTAGACCTACGGGGAGAGCGATTAGGGGCGACCAGGCTGTCAAGGGAGGGCATTTAGGGGTTACCAGGCCAGCAGGGGAGGGCAGTTGTGGACAACCAGGCCTGCAGGGGAGGGCTGTTAGGGGCAATCAGGCCAGCAACGGAGCAGTTAGGCATCTATCAGGATAACTGGGGAGTGGTTAGGGAGTGATCAGGCAGGCAGGCAAAAGATGTTAGGATCAATTAGGCAGGCAGGCAAGTGAGCAGTTGGGAGCCAGCAGTCCTGTATTGTGAGAGGGATGTCTGACTGCCCATTTAGGCCCTATCCTACCAGGCCTCTAGTGTTGTTTATAAAATAGAAATGCTGCCCTGCCGCCTCTTGTAGCTCTCTGCCGCCCACATGTAACTCACGGCCCTACCCTCCTGCTGATCCATGGTCCAGTCGTTATGTGGTCAGTCATTACGCTTTATGGTGTAACATAGGGGTGTCGAACTCAATCAGAGAAGGGGCCAAAATCTAAAATCCAGCCTAAATCGCGGGCCGAATGGTTTACTGAACAGTCATAAACTGTCATTGTGATGGAAACGCAGCGGAGTGCAATGATGACAGCGCGGTGCGGGCCACATTGCAAGGCCTGGCGGGACGGATTTGGCCCGCGGGCCTTGTGTTTGACACATGTGGTGTAACAGATAATTAGCGTAATCCTCTTTTATTATATAGGATGTTCAGGTGAAGGTCAGAGAATTCAATCCCTCAACCATTACATATTTGAATAACTGTTGGGCCTGTGAATATTTACATGTCCTAAGAAGCTCAATGGGGCAGGATTTTTCTACAGCTGACTAGGTTCCTACTGTCTTTCTCTCTTGAGATTACAAGCCAAGAAAAACAGGCTCAGACTTTTGTGCTTCTATAGCATTGTGGTTCACTAGGCACACAGATAGGAGGATTTTTCATAAATACCCAGGGTTCCCCTACAGGGGTGGTTTTTGTAATTGCCATCTAAAGAAGAGATGGAATAAGATTACTTTTAATACTTGCTCTCAGATTAATTTTTAGTACCTGCTCTAATTGCTTCAAGAAATATTTTCCAGTGACCTAAAGTTTGCATGCTTCTTTTAAAATATATTGTACTTTTATGTAGTAGAAAAATTGATATGTAGCCCTAGCCAGTTTGGCTCAGTGAATAGAGTGTCATCCTGTGGACCAAAGGGTCCTGGGTTCAATTCAAGTCAAGGGCACATGCCTGGGTTGTGGGCTTGATCTTTAGTAGGGGCATGCCGGAGGCAGCCAACCTATAATTCTCTCTCATCATGGATGCTTCTCTCTCTCTCTCCTCCTCCATCTTCCTTCCTCTCTGAAACTACCGTATTTTTCGGACCATAAGACGCTCCGGACCATAAGACGCACCAGTTTTTAGAGAAGGGAAATGAAGAAAAAAAGATTCTGAAACAAATAGTGTCCTAAAATATTTTATGTGCATTAATACCCAACATCACAGTCATAAACACATGTAATCAACCCTGTAAAGTAAACAGCAGCATTTAGAACCATTTTAGAGCCGGGCAAGCACACAGAGACCACACAGAGCCGGGCAAGTAAAAAAACTTTTTTTTTTAAAGTATATGTGTAGGCTATATTTGGACCATAAGACGCAGGGACTTTTCCCCCCCACTTCTGGGGGAAAAAAAAGTGCGTCTTATGGTCCAAAAAATACGGTAATATATAAATTGTTATGTAGAAAAGATTCATGGGAGCTAGAATCTGAGAATAGGGGCCAGATCATAGAAAGCTTGTAGAATATACTTTAAAGACTTTATCATTTATTGTTTAAGATGAGCAGCCTTTGAAGGGCTCTGAATGAAGGATTGGCATGAGCTGATTTGTTGGCCCCTTTCAATCTGTTCATAATTCTACAGCCAGAAAGGGTATCTTTCTAACTGACTCAGATTATTTTATTGTCCTTCTGTAGCGCCAATTAAAAACTCTTCTATGGTGTTCATTGCTCTTCATATTATATCCTCCAGGGTTTGATCTCTGCCAACTTTACTGGCTTTATCTGGTTCTATACTTATCCTGCAGTCACTTTGTCCTTCTTTAGCATTTGTAATATACTCACTAGCCTAGTTTTTCTAATGGTGTGTTCTTAGCCACATATATATGACCTTCATAGGTATTATTAAATGACAAGTTGGGTATTTACAATTTATCTAATAGGAATGGGGAAATTTGTAAATTCCTGGAAAGAGAAGTTTTGTAGTTCAGGGGCTCACACATGGTCTCAGGAGTTCTATGTGGACATCTCCAGGGACAGGCAAGGAAATTGCCAACTATGAAGGAAGCCCAGTCTTTTGGGTGTTTAGGAACAGTACTTCTGAGTAATGGATTTCTAGTGAAGTGTTTCTGGTGGAGAAAATTAGACTTCTGGTCCCACAACAAAAAGAAACTCCCAATTTTCCCTAGAAATGCTCATTTAGCAGCACAGTGTTTATAGGAAAAGAGAATATATTGGGCTGAATTTTTTATTTATTTATTTTATTATTATTATTATTATTTTTACCTAAGTCTTGCTGATTTCCCATAGCTTGTTCAACTTCTTACATATAATCCACTTATATTAGCTTATACTTTCAACAACACTGCAGGGCATTGTTCTATTGCTCATTTTAATAGAATTCTGAGATGGTGTAACTGTCATAAATAACAACCTGCCTAAGGAATTTCCTACTACAGTAAAGATAGACTACTCAAGGCTACATCTGCCAGTAAAGTTAATCTTGCCTAAATTAATATTTTTATTTAAAACCTTATGGGATTTAAAATTTTTAAATTACTTAAGAAATACATGTTCTATGTTTTTCAAAAATGTAGACAATATGAAGATAAAATAGTAATTGAAAATCCTTGTTGACTATCTCATTAGATAATTTGTTGATAACATATATCAAAGACAAGGTTTAAAAAAGTTAAAGAAAATGTCCATATCCCCTATAAAAGAAATGAATAATATAATCTCCTTTTCTATGCTTCTCAACACCATTCCAAAGATATGATCATTATGTAGAAATTCATAATCCTCTATATTTATATGTATTACTGTTTCATATAATATGTTTCTTCATATGTATTTCAAATATCAATATGTATATGTTTTACACTTTTACACAATGGAGCGACATATACCGTATTTTTCGGACCATAAGACGCTCCGGATCATAAGACGCACCAGTTTTTAGAGAAGGGAAATGAAGAAAAAAAGATTCTGAAACAAATAGTGTCCTAAAATATTTTATGTGCATTAAAACCCAACATCACAGTCATAAACACATGTAATCAACCCTGTAAAGTAAACAGCAGCATTTAGAACCATTTTAGAGCCGGGCAAGCACACAGAGACCACACAGAGCCGGGCAAGTAAAAAAACTTTTTTTTTTAAAGTATATGTGTAGGCTATATTTGGACCATAAGACGCAGGGACTTTTTCCCCCCACTTCTGGGGGAAAAAAAGTGCGTCTTATGGTTTGAAAAATACGGTATCTTATTCAACAATTTGCTTTTTTCTCAATTAACAATAACTTATATACCTCTTCGCACATTAATAATGAATCTTTTTTTTTTTTACTAATTCTTTAATGCATATGTAGTAAGAGGAATATAACATGATTCACTTAACAATTACTGTCTTGAATATATTTGCAAGTGCATATTAAGCATTATTTTATTTTTTTGTTTATAATTTTGCTGATTTACTATTGTTAATGACTACTACTATGCTTTAGAAAGATCATTTTGTCATCAGTGTGCATTGAGTTGGAACTGGGAAAGAAGGTACACACAGGGCTGTAAGATAATTGTTTCTCACTCAGAGGAGCCTATGAACCAAGGAGGTTTGATTCCCAGTCAGAGCGTATGCTGGGATTGTATCTCTGATCCCCAGTAGGGGACATGCAGGAGGCAGTCTATACATGATGTTTCCCTCTCATAGATATTTTCATTTATCTCTCTCACCTTTTTTTCTACAGATCAATAACAACATATTAAACATATTGTTTCTCTCTGTGATGATCTGTCTTGTAGATTGAATACTGAGGCAGAGGAGTGGGCTAACACTGACAGATGGAGGAAGCACAGTCAGGGAGGAACACTTGAGATGACAATAGAACATGAAGGTGAATGTAGAGAGCATGAGGAAAAAGTGCTTTGCTATACAATGCAGAAATGTTTCCACTGTGACTCATGAATAGGTGAATTAAAGTTTGGATCTTTTCTAAAATATGCACTTTAAAAAATAAGGTTTTCAGTAGTAGAATGCTGCTTTCAATCACCTTTTACAGAGTCTATAAACATGTATTTTGCCTAAAAACACTAATAGTTTACATAATACTATGAATCAGACAAATGTCTACTGGTTATTGTATGTATTCATTTGTCACTTGCTTGTTATACATATTCCATCCACTATCCACAACCCCTGTTTGAGAGACATTGTCATCCCCATTTTTATTTAAATTATGTGGTTCAGAGATATTCAGTAATTTAAGTTTATAGGGAGTTATTACCTTTAGAGATATTCTGCTTCTGCAGATAAGGGCAAGGGAGCTCCTGTTTGCTATATTAATTCTCATTATTTCTCTGATAAAGGCATAAGGGTAATAGTAGTAGAGTTCTCTCTATTTTTGAAATAATGTCATTCCACTATTCTGTTTTCAATGGAACATTTGGGTTCATATATATATATTTTTTATTTGTGAGAAGAGAAAAACAATCACAAATATCCATAGTATCTTCACTGTATTTCACATAGGAATATACAAGAAAAGATTTTTCTGAAGAAAATTATTTCAGAAGACGTTTTTCTGGAAATGAATACTCACTAGGCTATTTGAGGAACTGACTAAAATTTAAACTCTTTTTCTTTGTTTGGGTGCTTTCTATACCCAAAATGGTTTAATTTTATTATTTTGGTTTTCTCATTAATGTTATTAATTAGCAGATATTTTATATCAACAAAAGCTTGAAATGACATTCATTCTTCAAAATTATGAAAGACTCTATCTATGGGGGGTTAAGTTAATTGGGTAAAATATTTTTGAAAGGACAAAGCTTTATGTTCAGTAAATGAAACACACATTTCTACTGAATTCTATTCCTATCTGTTAACGACTAGCTATGGAGGAAGATCACAATCAAGAACACGAAGCAGACTCTTGATATGCAATTCTAAGAAAGAGACCTTTAGTTTATTTATTAGCCATGAAAAGACATCAAGGGTAGCAGTGTTTTATCCCAGCTCCTAAATTACTTCAGCTTGTTACTTGCTAACCTATCCTAGTTTTCTATATTTCTACTAAAAAGTAAGAAAATAACATTTAAAAAAAATCAACTTGTTGTTCAGTAGAATGTAATTAGTCAGTATAAGGGGAAAATGCCATAGGTAAATTATATCTGTGATACCCCCTAACTCACTGCTACATTGTTGCACAATAACAGGTTTTGTCATTTCCTTTTGGCACTTCCTTGTGTTGCTAAAGGAGAAGAAAAGGAAGAAAATGCTTTGTATCAACCACCTTTTCCATTGCATACCTAATATGACAGGGAAGTGGTTCTATTGCTTTTATGGATAAAATAGAGCCATTATATTATTTATACAAGATGTTTCTCTCTTATAGATGTACAGCCATTTAAATCTAAAAATCTCAGGTGTACTAGTTGAAGGGGTTGGATAAATCCCTCCAGAAAATTATAACCATTGTATAGATTATAAAATTGAGATTTAGATATTGAGTGTCTTTCCTATGGTCATAGTTTGTCCATCACATTTCCCTCTTTCTTCTTTCTTTCCTCCTTCCCACCTTTCTTCCCTCCCTCCCTTCCTTCATAATGTTATGTTATGTTATGTTATGTTATGTTATGTTATGTTATGTTATGTTGTATGTTATGTTATGTTATGTTAATTAGTTCTATTTTATATTGTTAATCAGAACACCCCTTATTCTTTATTTTTTGTTGCTAATCCTCACCGTAGGATATTTATTTTTCCATTGATCTTTTAGAGAGATTGGAAGAGAGAGGGAAAGATAGAGAGAAACATTGATGTGAGAGAAACACATTGATTGGTTGTCTCCTGCATGTCCCCCAATTAGGGCTCAGGCCAAGGAGGAGCCTGCAACCAAGGTACATGCCCTTGATTGGAATGGAATTGAACCCGGGACCCTTGGGTCCACAGGTTGATGCTCTATCCATTGAGCCAAACCAGCCAGGGTCTCATTCTTATTTTATAATATGTTTTCATTGATTTTATTTATTTATTTATTTATTTATTTATTTTTATTTTTTTAAAACATATTTTATTGATTTTTTACAGAGAGGAAGAGAGAGATATATAAAGCCAGAAACGTCGACGAGAGGGACCAGCTGCCTCTTGCACACACCCCACTGGGGATGTGCCCGCAACCAATGTACATACCCTTGACCGGAATCGAACTCGGGACCTTTCAGTCCGCAGACCAACGCTCTACCACTGAGCCAAACCGGTTTCGGCTGTTTTCATTGATTTTAGGGAGAGAAATAGAGAGGGAAATAGAGATAGAAACATCAATGATGAGAGACAATCATTGGCTACTTCCTGCATGACCCTATGGGGGATAGAGCCCACAACCCGTGCTTGTGCCCTGATCTGGAATCGAACTATGACCTCCTGGTTCATTGGTCCATTCTCACCACTGGGCCATACTAGCCTTACCATCCTTTATTCTTCCTTAGAGTATTTGTTTTTTTGGGGGTGTTTTAATTTTTAACTCTTTAGACTAGGACATTCTTTGGTATCCCTAAAAATGTGTAAGCCAAAATAACTGAGTTCCTGGTCTGGAATTTTAGAATATGATTATTGTCAACTTTTGATCATTCTTGGGACTAATTGAAAAATAGTTCAGTGGATATTTAATGTTAACTTGATACAACTTCCAGAGGAAAAGGAGTTTTCTTCTAGATAACACAATGTCTTTTTTCTTTTTCATTCATACACTATTGAGGCCAATAGTAATTGTAAACAATTATAACAACAAAAAAATTGGAAATCTAAAACAAAGAATTAGGATGAAAATGATTGACTTCTAGTGAAAAGAGGAATAAAAAATAAATACATTCTCAGTTGTTAACTTTATGATTCAAAGTGCAATTAGAAATAAGATAAATTTGGGGAAAACGTTTTGTCTTCTTGTGTTAGTCTAATCCAGGTTACTTTGTGATAAATTCAGAAAGAAAAAAAAAAGTTACCTTTGCTGAAAAGCACACACTGGGTGATATGAAAGAGTCTTTATTCCCAAGAAAAGAACTTGGCTGTGTAAGGACTCACCTATCTCCAAATTCTGAAAGTAAAAAACAAAAACAAACAAACAAAAAAACCCCAAACAAACCACAAAAAAAACCCCTAAAAAAACTAAAGAGGCCTATTAGACATTTTAGTGTATTATATGTGTAGTTATTAGAATACTATATCTCAGTGACAATTTATTATAAAACTAGAGGCCCAGCGCACAAAATTTATGCAAGAGTAGGTCTTCCTTTCCCTGGTTGCAGCCACCAGCTGCCCTCTGGCACTTGGGACCTGGTCGGTCTTACCTTGCAGCCCTGGCTTCTTCTGGAAGGTCATCTGGAAGGATATTTGATCTAATTATCATGTTACAATATTTGTATTATAGATATCTTTGGAAATATATCCATTTAAAATATTGAGAAACATTTTTGTTTCCTTCTGTATTTTATAATTGTTCTGCTATCCTTGTGCATCATAGACTGTTTAGAATGGTCCATAATTGGCCTCTAATGAATAATACTCACATTCAATGACCTACATGTGGTATGAGCCATAGGATATTGTTCTTACCATTAGTCCTTCATATATAACTTTTTAATATTTTTTTATTTTAGTTACTTTAAATAATGAAAGTAACATTTAAAAACTAGCCATATTACAGATATTTATTTAAGGCTCTCAATATAATCAGAATTTGATTTTTATGACCCATATTGCTTTCATAGGCATTATTTTATGGTTAAGAGGCTATGATGTTATGAGGCATGTCTACATTGCAAAGGTGTTTGATCTTTGGAACTGAGCTCAGAGAAGTTTCTATGATTCTTTAAAGTATGGAAGTAAGTAATGGGTGAGAAGACCATGGAAAAATTACATTGATGAGTCATTAAAATGTGTGTGTTTTTTTTCCTTTTTGGGGGGAGGGGAGCGTGGTAAGTCACTATAGTATGCACATAGGATATAGATTTTGATGAGTGCTCATGGTTCTCTGTACCTGTGTTTTGGATTTAGCTCTCTGGGTTCAGATACAATTCACCAGAGATGCTGTTTTATTCCTTACCTTTCAACATTTGGACGTGAAGAGTTGTGAAACTTTGATATTAAACCACTCAAGGCAGTTCAAGATATATACCTACTATTAGATAGATTTTAGTAGAGATGTTTGCCTTCCTTGCATCCTTCAGAGAGCTAAAACTTGAGATATTTTCCCCCAACCTGGATAAAACTCTGGATTTATGCTGCTTCACATTCATCAATAGAGTTCTTTTAAAAACACACACTAATGAATAGATGGGTAAATGTATTTGTTAGAGTATTGCTTTTATGTAGTCACAGAGGTGAAAAAGCCTGGTGTGCCTCTGTTTTGATGTTTCAGGGTGAGAAAGTGTAATTGTAGCTGTGAAATGAAGTGGGAGTAAAATGAGTTTGATGGTTCAGTCAACTTCAGTAGACAGATGCTGATTTTATATTTTAATAGGAAAGGTTATACAAAAATTGTTATAAAATTGAAAGGACAATAAGTTGTCAGTTTGAGAGCATTATTAAAGGAAATATAGATGTGAAATTTTAAAATAAAATGTGAGATCATATTCTTATAAACATGCTGCTTATATATTTTAACAGTTCCCTCCTATTACCCTGAATATGTGATGTTAGGTCCTTCTTAATCTCTGATATTTTTACTGTTCTTTAGTAAAATGAAGATGATGCTTATTATAAAGAATTCATAGCCAATTAGCTGAGAAACATAATGAATACTTTTGTCAAAGATGGAATATTCATTAATTCCTCTTTATACAAATATTTTAAAGTATGATTTAAATAAGATGATGGTTATATAATAATAGAGGCCTGGTGCACAAAATTCGCGCACAGTGGGGGAGGCCCCTCAGCCTAGCCTGCACCCTCTCCAATAAGGCACCCTTTAGGGGATGTCTGATTGGGATTGGGCCTAAACTGGCAGTCAGATATCCCTTTCACAATCCAGGACCACTGGCTCCTAACTACTCACCTGCTTGCCTTCCTTCCTGATCACCCCTAACTGCCCACCTGCCAGCCTGGCTGCCTGCAACTGCCCCCCTGCCCCCTATCATCCCCCCCCTCAGCCGGCCTGGTTGCCCCTAGTTGCCCCCCTTGCCAGCTTGGTTGCCCCTAACTGCTCCCACCATCCTGGTCACCCTTTACTGCCTCCCTGCTATCCTGGTTGTCCCCAATTGCCCCCTGCCATCCTGGTTGCTCCATTCTGTTTGCTGTTTGGTCATCCACCCAGTAGTTTCAGTTGTGACAACCCCTTGCTTCTTATAAATTAGAATTTCTTTTGTAAAACATTGTGAAAGTATCCAGAGTAACTTTGGAGGGAAGGATTCTTTTCAGGTATTAATTTGCATTACTAATTATAGGCATTAATTGCTTTCTGAGTTGATAGAATATACACGAGTAGTGTAGGATATATTGCCACATACTGAACAAAATGTTACATAAATTGGAGAAGTATATTAATAATATTAAAAACCCAATGAAGTAAAACTTAAGGAAAAGTTCAAATATAGCTCCCCATATTTTTAATTTTAGCTCATTCATATTTATTGTTAACTCTGGTGAATTATTTATGTAAAATAGGAGTTATGGTATTTTTAAATAGTTTTGAATGAAGAAAGAAGAGGTGCCTATACAAAAGGAAAAAAATAATAATTCAGACTTAAAAATGCTTGATTGTAATATCTTTGTATTATTTCTAGGTGTTTCGTGTGCTAAACAGGAATATTAAAGTGATTAGCAGTGCTGTAGGAATGGTGGAAACAATATTATTGTACTGGAATCTTTGATTTAAGATACTTCACCCACTTAAATTTTTATTTCACTGTTTGCTTTCTAGCTCTAAATATGAATGGGACTGGTCACTAAGAAAAGACTATCTAATTAATATATTGTTTCCTTGGCCAGCATGGCTTTTCTGGCTCCCTTAGGACGACTCCCTAGGGAAATGCTGCCAAGCAGCAATCTTCTCATACCTATCCACCCAATGGACTGAAGTAGTTATTTAGGGTATTGCAGTCCTGCAAGTTCAACCAGGCAGGTAGCTAGCTAACTTGATTCAAGAAGTAGAGTAAAGATTATAGAACTTGGTCTGGCAGCCAGCAACATGACAGACAGGCAGGCTGTTGAGGCATCTTTGAGAGCTGGCACACCGGGATGCTTTCAGCCCTATGGTGTTGTGAAAATTTAGGGGGGCCAAGGTGGTTGCCCAGTCATGCAAATGGTTCTAGGCAACTTCTCAAGGTTTGGTTAGACATGGACAATTGAAGTAGGGAGCTAGTTAATGAAAATAGGAACGAAGTGCAGAAATGTAGTTACTAGGCTATTTTTAAGGTGATCAGAGCAGACGAAGCAATTGTTTTGATCTAACAATGAGTCTCTCAAGCTACTACATTTGAGTTCTGAAAATCAATTGAGAGAAAGGCCCAGACCAGTGCTAGAATATGGGACTGGTAGAGTACACAATTGGAACTGTAGTTCCTGGCTAGGAAAGAGGTTTACCTCAGAGAACAATGCACATTTTATAATGTTCACTCTGCAACTATCTGCCTGCTTCCTCCTTCTCTCATTTGTATCACTAGAGGCCCGATGCATGAAATTTGTGCAAGGGGCTCGGCCCTCACAGCCCTGGCTTCATCCAGAAGATTGTCCAGAAGGACATCTGGAGGGTCGTTCGGCTGTCCGGTCTAATTAGTATATTACGCTTTTATTATTATAAATGTTCTTCCTTTCTTTCATTTTCCTCCTATTTTATTTTCTTCCATCTCTTCATCCCCTTTTCTTCTCTCTCTTAACCTCTCTTTTGTCCTACCCTTCCTCTTTTTTATGTGTGGTTTTTAGTAATGGTTTAAACTCCAATATTCTAATAGAATGCTGAAAGGAAAACCTTTGTAATCACCTATCTGCATGTTGACTGATACCTCATCTTTCAAGAACAGTAGAGTGCATAATATGGAGGATGTACCAACTATATTACATATAAAGGGTTAATGCCAAATTATTTACAAAACCATTTCTCAATAAAATTAATGGAATTAAATAATCTAGTGATCAGATAACCTCTAAAGTCAGTCTATGTTTAAATTTACTCAGTTACCCAAATAACACTTTTTGTAACTTCAGTGTTTTAATTTTCACCAAGGATTCAGGTGAAATTCATGAAAAGTGTATCTTAATCTATTATAGTTTCCTCACAGTCTGATCTTTTTTTTTTCATCTTTTCTGATGCTTTTCACTGGCTTACTTCAAGTGTTGTTCATAATAACCCATATTTAGTATTTGATTATTTTCTCAGAGTTAAATCAGTTTAAAAATTTATGACAGGAATATTACCTAGGTGACGCTGCTTACTTTTATAGTGAGGGGAATAGTGTCAGGGTATCCTGCTATTGATAATGCTATATATTTGAAGACTTGATTAAGACAATGCCTATTATAACTCACCATTGAAATACTGGAATAACATTGATTTAGCTCAGAATTGGATAAACTAGGGTCCGTGGGCCATATCTAGTTTTTTTTCTTCCTGTTTCTATAGTAACAGTTTATTGAAACTCTTATGCTTTGTTGTTTACCTATTCTTTTTCTTATTTTCACACTACAATGGCAGAGTTGAGCAGTTGCCACAGAGACCATATGACTTTCAAAACCTAAAATATGTACTATTTGACCCCTTTATAGAAGAACGATGTGTGTCAACCTCTGATTTAGATACTGTCAATACCCTGATGGAAATACATTTCTTTAAATATGATTTCTCTTCTGTCCAAATGGAGTAATAAAGACTGAATTTACCTCTTATCTGAAACAACAACAAACCTTACATTAAAACTAGACAAAGTTTATGAAGCAAGGCATTTTAAACAGTGGATGTCAGGCTATGAAAATGAAGGAGAGCAATCCCTGAGGAACAGGAAACCAACAAAGTGAGTCCTGAAATTGTCCCAACTTATTGCCTTGTAAGCATTTCTGGACCACAGCAAAGGGAAGGAGAATCCAGGTGGAATCCAGCCAACTCCCAGAGTTGGAAATACATAATCCAAGAGATCAAGATGGCCGTGGTGTACAGAGGTACGAGAGCTGTGCACAGAGAGAAGCTCAGAGGTCTTCAGAAGACCTTCCTCAAGTATTCAGCTAAGTGACTAGAGCATGCATGTGAGTAAAAGGTCAGAGGTCAGGGGAAGGATCATCTGAAAGTATTAAAGTGAACCGTGTACAATGCACACACAAAACCAGAATCAATGCATGTTCCTACCAGCCAGAATGGGAAAACTTGTAATTCATGAGGCATAGGCTAGAGGACTTAGAAAAGTCCTTCCTCAGGAGATTTGGTAAATAATTAACTCTAGATTAAGCACTGCTCTGTACCTACTTAATACTTATTAAAGCAAGACTTGAAAGACCAAACTGTTTTCATGTAACCTAACAGAGAACTAGAACAAAACTCAAGAATATTTATAATGCTACAAACATATCCAGTATCCAACCAAGGGGAAGTTAAAATGTTTGGCATCCAATCCATGGTTACCAGGCATGCAAAGAAGGAACATATAACCTTAATGAGGAAAATTAGACAATTGACAATGACCTAGAATGGCAGATGTTAGAATTAGTAGGTAAGGACATTGAAAAAGTTATTATTATAATTGCATTCCAGATGTTTAAGCAAAGTTAAATAGATATATGGAAATTATAGTGTGTAAGATAAAACATACATTCATGAGGTAATGGAAAAATTAGCATTGCAGAAACAGCTGTGAACTTGAAGACATGAAAATAGACACTATTCAACATGAAGCAGGGGGAGCAGATGTTAGAAAAAAAAATGAACAGAATATCAGTGACCAGTATTATAACTTCAGGAAGCCTAATGTACACACACAACACTTGCCAAGACAAACTATATTCTGGGCCACAACTCAGTGAATTAAAAAAAAAATTCACATCATGCAAACAGCATTTTCTAACCTTACAGGAATTAAATTGGAAATCAGTAAGAGAAAGTCTCTGGAAAATTCCCAAGTATTTAGAAACTAAGTAGTATAATGTTAAGTAACATGAATCAAGACAATTCAAAGTGAGATTCAGAAAGTGTTTTAAACTGAATGAAAATGAAAATACAATATATCAGAATTTCTGAGCTTTTCCTTCAGACAAATATAAATAGGGCAACATTTGTAACATTAAACTACAGTATTAGAAAAGAAGAAAAATTTTAAATTCATGGCATCATCTTCCACTTTATAAAACTGAAAAAATAGAAGCAAATTTAACATAAAAATGTATGAAATGCATAGGGATAAGTCTGCCGGAAAATATTCAAGACTTGTATTCTGAAACTGGAAATTTTTTTTGAGATAAAGAAGACTGAAATAAGTGGAGATATACCTTAATCTTTGATTAAAAGAGTTGCTGTTGTTAAGAGATCAATTCTGTCTCTAATAATCTATGGATTCAATGTAATGGCAATAAAAATACCAGCAGATTAAAAAAAAGAAAAAAGAAATTGATGCTTGATTCTCAAGTTCATAGGGGTATGCAAAGAATCTAGAATAGTCAAAACAGCTTTGTAAAAGGAAACCATAGTAGAATAATTAATACTATGTGATTTCAATGAAAAATTAATAATTTGGGCTTCACCAAAATTTAAAACTTCTCACCAAAAGGACACTATTAGGACAATAAACAGACAGGGTAAACACTGGGAGAACATATTTGCAAATCATATCTCTGTAAAGAACTTATATACTGGATATATAACAAAAATGTCAAAAGTTAATAATAAGAAACAAAACACAAAATAAAAACTGGCCACAAAGTTTGAACACTTAAAAAGAAGATTTAGGGATAGGAAGCAAGTACATAAGATGATATTCAACATAATTACTCTCTGGATAATTACCAATTAAAACAGTGAGATATAACTACATATGTGTTAGATAAGTTTAAAAGAATGTCCAGGCCACTCTTCCAAGGAGGTTGAGGAATGGAAACTTTTGTATATTGCTGGTAGAAATGTAAAATGGTACAACCACTTTGGAAAACAGTTTGGCAGACTCAAAAATCTTAAGAGGCACCCACTATCTGAGTAATTCATCCCACACCTAAGTCATTAAACAAGAGAAAAGAAAACGTGTCCATGAAGAGATTTGAGTATGAGTGTTTATAGAATCTTTGTTTGTATTACCAAAAATTCTGAAACAGTCCAAATATTCATCAATAGCTTAACAGATAAACAAATTGTGGAATACTACTCAGTACAAAAAGTGAATAAACTTAATACTAGCAACAAAATATGTGAATCTCAAAATAATTGTGCTAAATGGAAGCCAGGCTCTCTTCTTGACCAAACAAGCTTGTATTGAATATTTCCATTTATGCAAAATGATCGATAGTTACAGAAAGAAAGTGGATGCAAAAAGGGGAAACTAGAGAGGACGGACAAAACAGGGTTTACAAAGGAATATGAGAAAACTGTGGGAGGTGATACATATAAATGCAATCTTTATTGTAACAGTAGTTAACAGGTATATACATATGTCAAAACTTTTCAAATTATACATTTTAAATATGTGCACTTTATTATATGCCAATTATACCTCAACAAAGCAATTTTTAAAATGTTGAATTCATATCAGTATTCCAAGTTTGAATGCACTGCCATAGGATTCCTTTTCAACTTCCCCCATTCTATATTTATACTAGAGGCCGAGTTCATGAAATTTGTGCTCCCTGAAGGGATCGGGCCTAAGCCAGCAGTCAGATATCCGTCTCACAGTCCAGGATCCCCTGCTTCTTAATGCCTCCCTGCTCTCTGCTCCTTAGCACTGCTGTGGAGGCAGAAGAGGCTACTGTTACCACCACTGTGCTTGCCAGCTGTGAGCCTGGCTTCTGGCTGAGCGGTGCTCCCCCTGTGGGTTTGCACTGACCACTAGGGGGCAGCTTCTGCATTGAACATGTATACCCTGGTGGTCAATGCTCATCATAGCAACCAGTCATTCTGGTCATTCTGCCTTAATGGTTACTAAGGCTTTTATTATATAGATTTTTCTCTCTCTCAGTGCAAACTGGTTCCTAACAAGATCAAAGTAAGCACTCATTGTTCTATTTACAACACCCAGGAAGAGTTTGATAGGAGAGTGTGATAGGAGAGTGTTTTAAGATCACCTCTGTACCACTATTATCAAAAGGAAACCAAAGAAGTCAAGTCCAGTCCTTATATTTCTGGTGTCTGTCAGTAAATATTTGTTTATTTCTGAGTTGAATTTCATGATTTGCCTTTTTCATTCTGATTAATTTAATTTTTGAATATGTACAACATTTACATGATCCAAAAGATAAAAGTATATAAAGCATATAGTCGAATTTTTTTTCTCCCATTCACTCTCTATATCCCTTTCCTGTACAGAAAATCATTTTCTTATATTTTTTGCCAAAAGAAACAAATTTGTGTTTTTTCATATATATGTATGTGTATGTGCGTATACACATTTCTTCTTATTTCTTATTTTTGATTCAAAATGTGACATACTGCACAATATCTATTTATCACTCTTTTACAGTTTGTTTGTATGACTTAATAACACACCTCAGATATAACACACTCAGTTCATTGCCACCTTTCATTTTTCAGTTACACACTTCTTTTTCATTATTCTTTAGTCAGATCAGTTTCCTATGGATGGCATTTACATGGTTTGCCTATTTTGCTTTGGCAAACAATGACACAATGAGTAACCTGTTGTATATGTAGTTTTAATTTTTGGAGGATTATCTTTAGGATGGATTTATAGAAAAGGGATTGCTTTTGTCGTGGAAGGTACTGCCCAATTTTAACTCCTACCAGCAATTTATAAAATGTGGTTGTACATTTTATACTCCTACCAGCATTTTATAGACTATTGATTTCCCCACAGCCTTGCCTCTGTGTGTGTTGCCAAACTTTTAAAGTTTTACCAATTTGACAGTGTAGAAATAGTATTTCATTTAGGTTAAACTTGTATATTTCTGGTAATGATGTTCAATACCTTTTAATATTTTTAAAAACAATAGCTATTTCTTTTTCTCTATATTGTCCTTTCATCTCTCTGTTTCTGTCTCTGATCTTAATTTTTAGGATCTCTTTATTAGGGAGATAGCCTTTTTTGTGATATAAATTGCAAACATTTTATTCCAATGAGCAATTTGTCTTCTTGCCTTTGCTTACGGTGCTTTAGAATATGAGTTTTTAAAAAGTGTTATTGAACTTATCAAACTTTTTATTATTTATGGATATTTAATTATAATTAAGAAAGATCTTTACAAAAACAGTTTATAAAGATCTTTCCACACTCAGTTTACACAAGCTACTTACATTTCCTGCTAGTGTCTATATAGTTTACTTTTTTTTATTTTACTTTAATGTCTGTATCATTTGGAAGGGTTATTTTGGTGAATAATGTTAGGTCAGAACCAATCTGATTGTTTTAAAAATGGCTATCCACTTATCTCAACATACTCTATATGAAACATTTTTCACAGTAATTTAGAACACTATTTTTTGCCATACATTAAATTTTCATAGACCTTTTTAGTGTATTTCTGGTCCTCTATTTTGTTCTATTGAAGAAGTATCATACTGTTTTAATTGTAGGGGCTGTAGAACATGTTTACATATTTGGCAGTGCTGGTACCTAATTATTATACAAATCTAGGATTTCTTAGCTATTCTTGCATGTTGAATTTCTCATGTTAACTTTAGCAACAACTTATTTAGCTTACAAAAATGAGAACCTAGCATTTCATAGACATCATGTTCAAGTTATATATTGATATGATTGGTTGAAGATAGCTGCAAATTCTTTGCTACTCACATACTCTTTACTACCCATACGTGAAGATGTAGTCTAATACTCTTTCCCTTGAATTTTGGCTGACCATAGTGACTAGCCTGTCTAGTTTAACAGAATGTAGCAGAAATGATATTCTGGGACCTAGTGTCTAGGGCAGAGAACGTGTCACAAATACATGCTAGGTCCCTTGGGACTTCTTGGGACAGAGGCTCTCTACCATATGAAAATCCAAGCTGCTCCATGGAGAGAGAGCACATGGACAGGAACCAAAGATTCTGGCAAATCATGTGAGTGAGTCTCCTTAGGTGTGGATTCTCCAGCCTAACTGTGTTACTCCAGTTGATGCTGCAGGAGCACAGATGAATAATCACTGCCAAGTTCTACTCAAATTTCAGATTTTTAAAGAAAGTAAATAATTACTAAAGGTTATTGCTGTTTTAAGCCACTGATATTTGGTGTAGTTTATTGTTTAGCAATTGATTGCCAGAAAAGTTACTTTAGGGAGAATTAAAACTAGAGGGATAATATTTTAACTTTTTTTTGTGAACTAAGATGCCATTGTAAACTTAAAAAAACACACCTATTTTTATTGTTAATACTAATACTTCTGTTTTTCCTACCCTATTCAGTGAGTGGTGGGATGAGTATAGTATACTGTATTTAAGTAAAAATGACCCTGAATAGCATAAAATTTATTTTAAAAGAAATAAAATATCTAAACATTGAAAACAATTTGTTTATTACTTTTATTCCATCTATTTTAATAAGTATTTAAGGCAGTTAAAAATATATATCTATATCAGTTTCTTGTTATAACAAAATAGGAGGAGAAATCTATAAAAATAGGGATTAAATTATTATATTATTTTCTTGGTTCTAAGTTTCATATTTTTAACATCTTAGTATTTATCAATTAGATTTTATATTATGATTGGCATATATGTTTAATATAGTATTTCTTCCCCCCAATATCTATTATTAAATCAAAGAAGTATCTCACAATTGAGGAACTTGGAATAATACATCATGAATCTTTTTTTAAATATATTTTATTGATTTTACATAGAGAGGAATTGAGAAGGACAGAGAGTTAGAAACGTCGATGAGAGAGAAACATCGACCAGCTGCCTCTTGCACATCCCCCATTGGGGATGTGCCCTCAACCAAGGTACATGCCCTTGACCAGAATCAAACTTGGGACCTCTCAGTCCGCAGGCCAATGCTCTATCCACTGAGCCAAACCAGTCCCGGCAGGATGCCATCATGAATCTTTAAATTTTTCCAAAATAAAATAAGCACCTATGGATACATACAAATATCTGTCAGAAAATTCTTCAGGCATTTCATTTGAAATAGCAAGAGCAGATAGACTTTTATTCTAATTTGCAAAGAAGGTGAGAAACTAATGCACAATTTGTTTTTTATTTTTTATCAATATATTTTAAATTGATTTCAGAGAAAAAGAGAGTGAGAGAGTGGTAGAAACATCAATGATGAGAGAATCATTGATCCACAGCCTCCTGCATACCCGCTACTGAGGACTGAGCCTGGAACCCAGGCATGTGCCTTTTCCCAGAATGGAACTTTTTATGACCTCCTGGTTCATAGGTCAATGCTCAATGACTGAGCCACACTAGCCAGGCTGGTGTTTTGTTTTTTTTCTCTCTCTTAAGGCATTGCCTTTTGAGCAAAATATGTTATATTGAGTCAGTAGAGCATGCAATGGTCATAGGTGCTGAAATCAGATTTCTTGGGTTCATTCAGATCTCAACTTTTTCACAATAGCTATGTGAATATGGGGAAGTTTTGTCTATATTATAGTTTTCTGTGAAGATTAAATGCTAATATTTATAAAGCACACAGGGAATTATTTGCACATAGTTAGTATCATGCACATGTTTGTTAAATAAAAGGCATGTAAGGGACGAAATAGCTAAGTGTTAATATGGGGAAAAATAAACAGAAAGAGAAATAGCCTGATGTCATTGTAACAGGTTTTATTTAAGCAGATGCTGTTCATTTACATCAACTACTGTTCTCTTATATTTAGCATTCCTATAGCAAATAAAAAAGGTGCTTTTGAAAAGTTTTCAAGACCTTAGAAAGTTCGAAGTTCTAAATGTATACAAACCTTTCTGTATTGCAGCAAGTCATTCTCTTATGTACACATTTTGGTGCAGATGGCTATTTTGAGAGAGTGTAAGCAAAACTGGTTGTAACAAATGAATTTTGTATTCCCAAGATTTGTGTTTTTCTCAGTATGTTATCCTTTTGAGCTTCATTTTTGGAAGCATATATGACAGCTGTACTTACCAATTGCACCTGAAAGAATTTTGTTTAAAAAAAAATAAATCTACCACTGCATATATCTAGCTCCCTATTCTTTCTTCAGGTGAAAATTATTTCTACATGAATTTGTTTACTTATATCTTAGATGTATTTCTTAATGATTTAAACCCTGTCTACTTACCAATAATTTCAAGAAAACTTTACAATTCATGAATAATATGACAATTAAAATAAAAATAGCGCAGGGACCATGACAAGGGATGTTTCTATTTCTCTCTCCTTCTCCCTTCCTCTCTGAGATCAGTAAAAAAATATAGTAAAAATATAAAAATAGCTTCTCACTCATATGAATGCATGTGAATTTAAGATTCTCAGTGTAAAAAGTACATATGTAAAAACTCTTGGTAATTTATATTAAATTTAGGTTTGCACTTCCTAGTAGCTCGATAAAGAGGAAAATAGAAACTACTCCAAGTTGATTACAACTGATAGCTATTTATTTTTTCTTGTCCTGAATTTGGAAAAGAATTTCTTACATGGTTTCTTATCTAACTAGGAAAATTATCTCTACAGAGATTCTGCAAAAGCTTCTGATATGTTCTCCATATCCCAACCACTCTTGATAATACTCAGAGTTATACTTTGATAGTCATTCAGTGAAAGTATTATTGGTTTTAATTTGGGGGCTATTTTGTTTGTTTTTGGTGAAACTTAGCTAATGCAGTTCAGATTTATTGTGTCTACTTTGGTGACAATTAGAATCCTATATAATCTTATATAATAAAAGGCTAATATGCAAATAGACTGAATAGCTGAATAACCAAACAATGGAATAACCGCTTGCTATGATATGCACTGACCAACTGGGGGTGTGCGCAGAACATGGCTGGCATTAGCCATGGCAAGATGGTGGAGCAGGTGAGTGGAGGTGCCAGACCCAGGTGAGGTGCTGTTTGCTGTCATCAGGGTGAGCCTCTGGTGGTTACTGAAAATTATCTGCTCCCACACACTGTGGTCCCACATGGCGCTTGCACCTGCTGCTTATAGCCAGTGCTGGCCCTGATCACTTAGCATTGTGAGCGGATGCAAGCAGCGGCTGCTGGCCCCAATCACCCCTCAGGACCTCTCCACCTCCCTCTACTCCTGAGGGGCCATGGGGCTGGCATCCATCTCTTGCACCCACTAACCAGAGCCGCTGCTTGCACCTGCTGTCAGTGCCTGGGGCCATTCCTGGTAGGTTGGTGCCATGAGCTGGTGCAAGCGGCAGCTGTTGGCCCTGATAATCCCTCAGCGCTTCTCCACCTCCCCCTGCTCCTAAGGGAAAACCAGGGCAGCCACTGCTCACACCCACTGATGGCTCTGGCCCTGCTCACACCTGCTGCTGGTGCTGGCCCCAATTGCTCCATGCTGTCAGTGCATGCGAGTGGGGCCAGTGCCATCAGCGCATGGGAGCAGCAGTGGGTGGTGGGAACAAAGCTGCAGGCAGACAGAGGACTTGGGGCCATGGTGAGAGGGGCCAAGCTGAAGCCTGGAGGATGCCCCTATGCCTACCGCAGCTTCAGGGCCCACAGTTCCTTTCAAGGTTCACAAATTCATGCACTGGGCCCCTAGTATTTAATAAAGTATTTCCCCCACCATCTTTATTAGAATCACCTGAAATGAATTGTTAATTATTCAGGATGTCAGCAAGGTCTTACTATAATACAATAAATAAAAATCTTTGGGCTGGGTTATTTTAACCAGGTTCCTCAAGGGATGTTATAAATATTAATGACAGTAAATCACTTTTTTTTGGAGAAGTAACCTACAGGAAGAGATCAAAGGCAGTCTAAGCTACAACAAAGTTGAGATTTGAAGATTTTCTATGCCAATATCCAAGGTTTCACAACTGGTAAGTTGGTTAATTTACCCGAGTTTTTACTAAGCTTAAATTACTTTGTCTTACCTACTGGATATGGTAGTACTGATTACTTTAGACAGTAAATGTAAAATGTTCTGGAAACCATCAAGTTTAACAAAAATATGTGTCTTAAATAGTATGATGGAAGACATGTGGACAATAATCTTACTGTACCAAGGAAGTTGCATAGCCTGGGAGGTTTGGGATCGCCTGGTGTACTTGACTCCTGCATGCTACTTACGGTACTATGGTATCACAGGTGAGAGCCTTTTATTCTGGGGATGCGATAATATAGAAATCCTGCTTCTTAAATAGACTCTCAAACAACCCTGCCGTTTTTAACCTTGGATTCACTACCCTGTAACTGCTTGTGCTGCCAAGTCCTGGGACATTAGTTCTGCAGTGCAAATTGGGCTGGTTTTTTACTTTCTCTCCTGCCAGTTTAGGAATCAACTTTCTTAGCTAAGTACTTGTTTTCTGCATCCTGGCTTCTAAAATAGTACTATTGTCTGCTCTCTCTTCTTTTGTTAGTGAAATTTTGCCTCTTTACAAAGGCTTTGAGCTGCCATTTTAAGGTGAGCTGAGGAGTAGGGAGATCTTATACAAAGTGTTTCCTTTGAGTCTATTCTTTTAAAGTATAAATGCTTTTGCTTCAAAATCATTAGTTTGAAACCTGATTCACACTCTTGTTTTAGAATGTTGTAAAATATGGGAAATATGATATATGTGTTCTTCCTTCAGCCAAAACATTTAGAATTATTCCAGATCATTTACTTCATTCTTAGTAGCATTAAATACATACATACGTAAATACACACACACATACGTACATACACACCAAGGCATCCTGAGAGATGGAGCCATGAGTAATAAATGTTACTTTTGAAAAGTGCTGGAGGGAGATCCTTGTTGGAAATGTGCTTTCCTAAAGTTTCTTACTGCTTCATTTTTTTTCTCATAAGAGCTGGTAAGTCTGACAGCAGATGTACGCTTGTATCTACTGTGGGGGTGATAAAACTAAGTTGAGAGTACATAGATATTTTCACCAAAATACAGTAAAGGGGATAGAAAGAAATTAGGTTTTATTAAGACTACCAATTGAACAGACAATTAAGGAAAGAAATGGAATAATTTGTATATCTGAATTAAAGTAACTTATTGAACACAGTGACAGTGTACATCTTACACACACCCGTGAGCAGTTAGGAAGATCTTGGGTTTTTACAAACACAGACTCCACAGCATCTCGTTGTTAGGTCTGTTGCTGTCAGGTGTGTGATAACAAGCACTAATATCCTAAATTACTCTTCTATTGACTCTCAATTGGGTGTAATTCCATTAATTACTTTATACAAAAGAGAAGTAGCTTGGGAAAGACAAGTTTTGATGAGAAATAAGAAAAGCAACCTGGATTTTTAAGATGGAATATAAGAAAGTGACCTATAAGAATAATAATCTGAATTTTTTACATACTAGGACAGTGGTCGACAAACTCATTAGTCAACAGAACCAAATATCAACAGTACAATGATTGAAATTTCTTTTGAGAGCCAAATTTTTTAAACTTAAACTTCTTCTAATGCCATTTCTTTAAAATAAACACGCCCAGGCCTTGGTATTTTTGGAAGTGCCACACTCAAGGGGCCAAAGAGCCACATGTGGCTCGAAAGCCACAGTTTACCGACTACGGTGCTAGGATAGTACTACTTCTACTCCCTATATTGAAGCATTTTGACTAAATTTAATTTGGAAATAGCAAAGAACCTCCTGTTCCATCAGATGACTTCTAATGTGTCCATTCTCAGTTGTGCATGCTCTTGCAAAAAAACATCAGGGCGTAGAAGGTATCAAAGCCATCTTATTCATTTGCTCTGGTTCAAAGCTAAAGGTGCTATTAAACTAAGACTTTCTTGTGGTTTAATCTTGCTAGTCCTTCCCCAGGGCCCTGTTTCAGGGTTATGAAGACATTATGTTGATCCCAGTGCCACTGAAACAGTGGTCTCTCAGTGGAGGCTCCAAATGATCCATTAGACCATAACACCTGTGAGTGTGGTGTATAATGTACACTCTTCATAAAGGGCTACATATATATGATTTACACACACACATAGGATGGAAGTGTATTATCAAAACATTTGTAAAACTGTCCTATAACAAAAGGGAAGTTATTCGAAGAAGATAAATCTCCCTGGTAGTCTCATTTGATGCTTCTTTGAAGACAGGCACGCACTTATTGTAGTCCTCTCTTCTATAGACAAATGTAACACCGGGAACTAGCAGCCCAGGGCTGTTTCATTAAGCTAATGAGCCTCTTAATTTCTATAACCTCGATTTTTATATTTTAACTAAAGAATCTGCGCTTTCTATGCCAATATCCAACATGTTGAGCAGTAAATAAGGGCATGTAGTCATGAAATATCCAGTGATAATAAAACACAAATATAGAAGAATTTTAGAATTCGTAATGGTGACAAATTAAGATATATGCATTCTCATATTATATTTAATAGTGCTATACATAAGGTCTTAAAAAAGTGGATTAAAGAAAAGTCATTCATAATTTTTTTCAAATAAGCAAGTGGTGATTTCGAAGTCTGTTCTGTTTGCTGACTCCTCTTTTTGCTGAATTGTCAACTGTGAGAGCTGAAATGACAGTCACTGCATGACATAAGCATTTACCTGGTGTATAGGAGGGTATGTCAGAAATATTAGCCATGTGGGAGTCATTTAAAAAGCAAGTGAGTATGACCAGAATCATTTAGCACTTAGAACCTCCAGAGCAGCAGTTTAAAAAATAGCCTTGGGCCAGAGGGTCTTCCTTGCCAGCTAGCATATTGGGTTTATTACATAAAAGGGACATTGTGATGCCTTGATCCCTGATTCAGAAAATCTATAGCATTGCTGGCTTCAAATCTTGATATAAGTATTGTTGTTTCTTATTTGTTACTCTTTGTATGCCTGTTTCATTTTTAGTTTTTGAGAGGGGGGGGTTGCTTTATCATTTGCATGCCTGTGTGTTTTCCTTTAATTTATCTTTATTATTTAAAGTATTATAGATATCTCCCCTTATCCCCAGCCCCAGGCCCTCACCAGACTATCATCTATTGTTTTTTTAAAAATATATGTTTACTGATTTCAGAGAGGAAGGGAGTGGGAGAGAGAGATAGAAACATCAGTGATGAGAGAAAATCATTGATTGGCTGCCTCTTGCATGCTCCCTACTGGGGATTAAGCCTGAAACTTGGGCAATTGAACTGTGGCCTCCTGGTTTATAGTCAACACTCAATCACTGAGCAATACTGGCTGGGCTCTGTGCTTGTTTTTAAGTAGAAGTTATATTTGTGTGGTTCTATATTTTGTCAAAATTATTTATCCAAGCTTTCCTCCACCTCTAATATTGATATTGAATGCTGTTTGATGCCTGAAAATTTTATGTGTGTTGTTCTGAATTTACCTACTTCTTGTGTTTAATTGACAGATAAGTATGTTTACTCCTCTGTTATTGTTTTTCTCTGTTAGTTTACGTAGTTCTCATGTTCTAAGTACATAGCAAGAGAAAACAGGGCACATACTCTAGTAAAATGAGTGTTTATCCCTGCCATTCTATAGAAATCTCTATGAAATAGAGGCAGAAGAGGCAGGTGAAGTGTTTCACTATCTCAGCCCCAACCTAAGTGGAGCTTTACCTTTTCCACACAGTGAAAGCATCTAGAGGGAATGCAAAGACATTTCCATTGTACAACTAATCACTTATTAAAGTCAGTTGACATCCGTGGAACACTTGTTTCAGATATTGCAGTTATTGGGACAAAAGCTGGTTACCGAAGAAAGGCAGAATGCCACACTGGCCCTGTCATTCCTTTGGTTTCTTTTTAAATGAAAAGAAAATAGTCCATTGAAAAAATTTTCTGCATGTGTGCATGGATATTTATCTCCCACAACTTTTGAATGTCCTGCTACAAGTTTCTGAACATATTTTCCCTTTTATAATCTCTGGAAAGTTATAGAAACTATTAAATTGTCCAAAAGATTGAAGATCAGAACCACTACAGGCAATTAATATGAGAATTCCATTTGAGTAAAGACATTTAGAACATGATGCTTTATATACTAATTCAGCTTTACAACTTAGATAAAACCAAACAATTTACATGGGACAAAAATTGCTTTAATGCATTGTTTCTTGTCTAAGACACTATTAAAGTGCTGAAACCTTACTATTAATTTATAATGAGGAATCAGGACCAAAATATATGATATTCTCTACCCTAAACTCTCTTTGGTGAGAAAAATATTGGTTATATTTTATCTAAGTCTTCCCAATCTAGCCGCTCTTCACATTACACTTGGTGATATCATTAGTGCTAGAAGAAACTTTGGCTCAACTTCAGACTTAACTATTTATTCTGTGTGTGGTCTCAAATCCATGAACTTCTTAGGGCTTGAGTTTCCTCAACCATAAACCAAGAGAGTATGAGAGTGCTCATGAAATGTTTCAAAAGATGGAGAGCAAACATGAGTGAGTCGTGTCCAGTTAAAGGTCTGTTATAATAGTTCACTTGAGAATTATTATGCCTTTCACAGGTGTTGTAGCAGCAGAAATGGAGAGGAATGAACTGATTAAAGAAGTATTTAGATGAATAGGATCAAAATAATTAAAAGTAGAATAGTGAACTAAAAATTATGGGGAGTTTCTATTGGATTGCAGGTGAATAAATTTGGTTGATAACTCTATAATTATTATAATGATACTTAATGCTTATTAAAGGCTTGCTATGTGTCTTAATAAAAGACGAGTGGTAATATTCACATTGTTTAGATTAGAAAATTAAAATCAGAGAAGTTAAACACTTTACCTAGAATTACATGGCTGATAAGTGGGAACATCTGGATTTGCCTCTATGACTAATTTCAAAGTCCAATTCCCATTATTAGGTACCATGCCAAACTATGTCATAAGAGTACATGGTCATTATTATATCATATGGTGATAATGGCAGTGTAGAGCACCAATGACGTCCTACAGAATGCTGATTTTACCTTCCACATTAGAAAAAAAGAATTTCATCTTTAATTAGATATGTCATATTCATGTTCTTAGAACTGTTTCATCAGACATGTCTTTGTTGTGGTTGGAGAAATGTATACCATTCCTTGTCTTTAACTATCTTTTAATGTGGCTGCCATTCAAGATTATAAATTACTTAAAATCATTAAGTAAATTGCATAATCCTGCATTTTGGCCATTTAGTGAAGGTCATTAGAATAACCATTTTATTAATTAAAATGCTTACCAGTATAGTTAATGTAAATGGTGCAGTAGCATTGGGATCCTGGCTGATCAGAGGACAACAGCTTTTTGCTAATTAAGTTCCTGTGTGTTGACTGCTGAAGGCTTTGCTCTGTCAGAACTCAAATGCAAGAACTCATACACATACATGTGTGTCCATAGTACTTTCCTTAATTATGTTTTCCTTTCTTCAATCTATGGATTATAGGTCTGTTTCAATGAAAGACAAGCTATCTTTCTCTGATTGCTAAAGACTTCTTTTAGCTCATGTGCACTCATAACAGAGGACATTATGGGATATTAAGAAGAAAAATATTAAGGCTATCCAATTCCATTGTCAGTTAGGCCCTTGCAGGTCCTAAACATAATACATGAGAAAGGAATATGAACTGAGACCCTGCTAATATAATTTAACTTACTTAAAAAAAAAAAAAATGTCAGCCTTGACCAAATCCCTTACTCTCGTTTTCCTCACATATGAATTGAGGAGATTGTACAATTTAAGCTGTCTTTCATCTCTGATATCCTATGTTTCATCTCATAAAGTCTATTTAAATTTATTGGTATAATCTGTGCAGTTTAAGGTGGATTCCAAATTTATCCATTTGAGGTATCTATTTCAAGACAGTTGCATGCCTGACTTACGTCTTATAAAATATTACATATTTAATTCTCTATAAAACATAGGAATCTCTTTTAGCCATCATAAAAGGCTAATGTGCAAATAGACTGAAGGGTGGAACAAATAGAACAACTAAACATGGCAGGCATCGGCTGCTGCAGGATGGTAGAGCAGGTGAGCAGGGCTGCCAGACAAAGGCCAGGCACAGGTCACTGATATTGGGATGAGCCTCTGGTAGTTACTGAAAATTCTTTGCTTTCACTCTCCACGGTCCTGCCTGACACTTGCACCTGTTGCTGGCGCTGGAGCCATTGCTCGAATCCACTGCCAGTGCTGACCCTGCTCACACCTGCAGCCAGTGCCGGAGCTGCCACTCGTACCCACTGCAGGTGCCCAGCACTGCAGGTCCCGATCACTCAGTGCCATCATCAGGTGTGAGCAGCAGTTTCCAGCCCTAATCACCCCTGAGGGCTTCTCTACCCTGCTCCTAAGGGGTGATCAAGCAGCAGCCACAATCACTCTACGCTAGGGGTGTCGAACTCAATCAGAGAAGGGGCCAAAATCTAAAATCCAGCCTAAATCGCGGGCCGAATGGTTTACTGAACAGTCATAAACTGTCATTGTGATGGAAACGCAGCGGAGTGCAGTGATGACAGTGCGGTGCGGGCCACATTGCAAGGCCTGGAGGGACGGATTTGGCCCGCGGGCCTTGTGTTTGACACATGTGCCTACGCCATCAGTAGGTGTGAGTGGGGTCAGCACTGTCAGTGTGTGGGAGCAGTGGTGAAGTGAGTGGGGTTCCAGGCAGACAGGGGACTAGGGGTCGCAGTGAGGGGGAAGCCTGGGCAGGAGGCCGTCCCCTGTGCCTACCACAGCTTTGCGGCCCACAGTTCCTTTCAAGGTGCACAAATTCGTACACTGGACCCCTAGTTAGAATATAATTTCATTAACTTCTTTTATCTTAATCTCTTAACTGGAGATGTTTGGCAATGTCTGGAGACATTTTTTATTGTCATAAATTGGGGAATGCAACTGGTATCTAATAGAAGAAAAGATCTTCTTTTACATCCTACAATGCATTGTAGAGACCCCTCCCCCCAATAAAGAATTATCCTCTCAAAATGTCAACAGTGCCAAGGTTTTAAATCCTAATTAAATATGTATTTTAGAGTGAAGAGGAATTTAGTCTGCAAGCCTTATTTTTGTATCAAATATTATAAGCACATTACAGAGAAAAAATATATATTGATTTATTAAGTATATTAAAAGTACCAAGCAACATCTATTCATAATTATTATTTTAAATTTTTATAAAGAAATATTTAAAACAATGAGCTAGATGTTAAGAGATAGATTCTAGAGTAGGCAGACAGAAGTTTATATCTTGACTTTATCATTTGATAGTTATATGACCTTTGAAAACTTATTTTACTTTTTTAAGCCTCTATTCTCTTATCTGAAAAGGTGTTTAATTATGTCTTCCTCTCATTGTTATAAGACTTAAAATAGAACATTAAGTGCTTATAACTAAAAGCTGTTTAAAACTGACACATGCCATGATTATATTAACAATGGTTTTAATGAATAGTCTGGTTTTATTCATTGATTTACCAAAAAAAAAATATGAATCTAATTTATCTTTGCACCAGTTGTTTGACTTCTTTACTAAGGGTTTTCAGCAGAAAATGAATATTGAGTTATACTCGTTGCTTATTGAAACTAGAAGACAAAATAAGACAAAAAATATCCCACATTGAACAAGTTTTTCCTCCATTTAAAAATATATAGACAAATCTCAGAGGAAGGCAAGGGATGGCTGGGTGCTTAGGGAGAGATTAACCAAAGAATTTATATGCATATATGCATAACCCATAGACAGAGACCATAGTGTGGTGAAGGCATGGGCAGCGGGGAGGGGTTGTTGGGATAGAGGAGGTCAATGGGGGAAAAAGGGGCATCTCTAATACTTTCAACAATAAAGATATAATGAATATATATATGTGTATATGTATATGTATAATACATATACATATATATGTGGAAAATAACTTTAAAATGCTGTAAAAAAGAAAGTACTTGATATATAGAAACTGATGCCAACATAATAAATAGCACTGGAAAGACACTGTAAAGAATTATGCTAAACAAGAGAAGCTCCTAAAGATATTAAAACCGCCCACAAATGAATCAGAAAAAAAGCAGCCACAGAAGGATGACTACCGTAGCAATGTATTTATCAGCACTTGAGCTGGGAAACCTGGTTCATTTCTAAATATTTTATCTTTACTGCACGGACATGTCCTATAAGGGACAGTAACCTTGACCAGAAAATGGTCACCTTAGAGCAGTGAATTCACAGGCACCTGACAGCCAAGCTCCCTGAATATCCTCAGTTTAAAATCTTATATCAGTGCTACTTTTTTCCCCCATTATGAGCAGTCTTTTTCCCAGAGGAGCCCTGTCTAATGAGTAGGAGTGTATTGTTTGAAAGAACTGCAGAAATTCTTCTTAGGTGTTTTTTCCCTTTAGCAAACTGTTGGTAAGATGGAGGAGTATTCAGCATGAGGTATGCTGTCATTATATTTATTCTGGGCCTTTTTAGCACTGTAATTTATTTCTGTGCCAAAACAATATGAATTGTTAAAAAATGTACTTCTCTGTAAAATGAAATAATTGAACTGGATCCCTATTGAATTATGCACATATATTAGCTAAGAAAATGCCATTTTTTGAATTAAAAAAACAATCACATTTTATTTTTTTGCAGAAGCAAAATACTTAAAGTCTTTATCAGTGCATTGTAAGGGATACTCTCCCAGGTGCACAAAAAATGAACTGTTATAAAATTTCAATAATTCCCTAAGAGTTCCCGCATTTTTAATTTAGATGAGATTATACCACCATCTCTTATCTTTTTATTAAGATGCTTTTCCCCCCCCTGAAAATGAACACCTAAATGGAATTAGTGTCTAATTTTTATAAATAAACATTTTGTACATAGAACCCCTTCTACAGTGTAAGTATGACCAGATCATCTCCTTTATGGAAAAGAGAGGGCAGCTATAACAAGGGAACAGTTAGAAGTCTAAAAATTGAACTCTAGACAGAATTAGCAGCAGCCACCTCTTCTGTGATCCTAAGGCTAAGATAAGGAAAATTCTAGTCATTGAGCACACACTATAGGTAAAGTACTCTTCTGACACGTTCACATGTTTCATGGAATTCCCAGAGCAACCATGTAGGGTGAGTGGAACTGGATTGTGTCTATTTCATAATTGAAGATACCGAGTCACTGAGAGGTTAAGCTCATTTGATTAGTGAGTTGTTCTGAGTTGGAGTCCACATTTGAAGGTCTCTAAAGTTTAATGCCCTTCCCTCTACATCGCACTGCTTGCATTATTTATTGTGGTTTTGTGGGTATGTTTCTATTTGAACCCTTCGGACCACTTTACATTCCCACTTCTAGATGAGTTCCTCAATGTCAGGAGCCACGCCTTGTGCATCTGAGTGACTCATCAAGTATTCTGTATAATTACTGGCATATGGTTGACTCGTGTAAATATTTGTTACTTAGACACCAAGATGGAAAATATTCATGAAGCACATCTACCTTCATTTGTCAAACAAAGGTGGTAGAATGGCACACCTGTCAAAGCATTTAAATATTCTGGAAATCAATGTTAAGTAAATGTGTGGTTATATTTTGACTGAAGTGACAAGGTTTACATAATTGAAACTGAAGACTCCCAACATGTGTACACAGTGCTTAACTTTTGTCTACTTGAATCACCTTACCAGAAAGGAAAATGAATCCTTTGGGTATGTGTTCAGAAAAAAAAAAAAAAAAGGGTTTGTCTAGAATAACATGAGAAAAAGAAAAATATACCTATTTAAAAGGAAGCCACTTATATTTACCCAAGTGATGTGTGCATTTCTTAATGTGCAATGGGGAAAAATAAACTGTAATTAGTTGAACATAGTTGTGACCAAATCCTTTGGTTAATTTTTTCCCATAATATTGGGTTTATTATCATCATTCATTTTTTTTAGAGTTGTAATTGCTATTAGTTTCTAGCCCCCATTGATATTATGCTCAAACATTTTGTTTGGATGCCTGACCTCTTCTCACTGACACCTGGAGGGCAGAGACTGGCTATTCATCTTCGTATCCTTGCAGGTGGTTAATGGGTAAATTTCCCATAGCGTTGCATGTGGCTGAGGAGGCAAATTGTGGTATAATTGGAAAAAGCATCCTCATGAACTGGAAACTTTAGCCTCGACTCTTCTGTTAATGTGTCTTGTCTTTGAGTTTCTGATAAGTAAAATCATAAAGCCCTTTCTCTCCTCTGACAATCATATTCTATTGATATAGATAAACACAAGCTAAGGATTCCTTAAAAAAATGTTTCCTATTAATAGGATATATTGATACAATTCTGGACCAATCCCTAATCTCTGAACAAAATGTGTATAATTTTACATGAGCTATATGTAGTAAAAGTTAATTCCATTATAAGGGTAGTTGATGCATGTCTGATATATTGGGAGTTGAAAGCATGTCTGATATATTCATGTTAAAACAATTTATTGTTTTTGAAGGAAAATTCTGTTAAATTAGAAACAACACAGTTTCATTTTAATTAAAAGATATCAGAGATTAAGGATTTTTTTTCTTCTGAACAGAGATGTGATTAACAGATCAATCATTCTCTATCAGGCACTCTCTTGATGATGCTGTCTTCCTTTGAAAACGATCCCAGTTCTTGTTGGATGTGTCATAGATTCATTGCTATCTTGAGGGTGAAAACTGCTCCAGTGACAATTTTTTTTTAAAAGCCTACATTTGCATGAAAACTACTAAAATGATAATAAAGATGAGCAGCTTTATTTATAATATCGGTTTGTTTTTTCATGCTATACATCACTAAACATCTTGAATTCTACAAACAACATAGTTTTTAATAGCACTATTAGGATATTACAACTATTGAAAATACACATCTATGAACAAAGCGCTCATTATCCCAATTCACATAAAAAGAAATGCTTATATTTATTGTATATTACTTAATATCAATTCCTTTGCACATATTCAGAAATAGAAACTTAAAAAAAAACATGCACATAAAATAAGTTAGATTGTGTTTAGTATGTATCTTTTTATTTGATAATAGATTACAAACATCTCTATTTGGCAATAAATCTAAGAAACTGTTGTAAATTTCAAGGCTGCCTATAGTGCTATAACAATTATTTGTTGGACATTTATGTTATTTCCATTTTAATTTTTAAACCATACAATAATACACACATATATGCACGTGCACACACACACATGTGCGCACACACACACAGGCATGTATGCCTACATAAAGCCTTGTGGGGTTATATCCTTAATATAAATTTCTATAGGTAAATTGATGGGGTTCAGAATCATACATACTTTTTTACATTTTTAAAAAAATATATAATTTTAGACATACAGAGATATGTCTAAAATAATACAGAGATTTCCTCACTTCCCTTCCTTCCTTTAATTATGACATCAAGCGTAACCATAGCACAATGATCAAAACCAGAAAACTACATTGGTGTGACCCAGACCTTCAGTGAATCTCACCAGTTTTCTCTGCAATATCTTTTTTTTCTGTATCATTTTCCCACATTGCATTTAGTTGTTATTCCTCTTTAGTCTCTTCCAGTCTGTGACAGACCTGCAGTCTTTTCTTGTCTTTTATGATTTTTGACACTTTTGAAGAATACCAGACAGTTGTTTTCTAGAATTATCCCCAATTTAGGTTTGTATGATGTTTTCTCATGATTCAAATGAAGTTATGCATTTTTGTGGAGAATGTGAGGGAAGTCACATCACATTCTTTGCAGTGCACAGCACTGAGAGTTTGGCAATGCTATGTCCCTTGGATGGTCACATTTCTACCTTGAATACATGGATAAGGTGATGTCTGCTGGGTTTCTCCACTGTAAAGTTGCTGTATTTCCCTTTGTAATGAATAAGCACCGTGGGAGAGATACTTTGAGACTATACAAATGTCCTGTTTGTCCTCACTTTTGCCCACTAATTTTAGTACCCATGAATAAGTCTTGTTTGCAGCAATTATTACTGTGGCATTAGCCTGATGGTATTATTTTTATTTCCTTTCCCTCTTTATTGACACTACACGTTTTAAAAAAATATCTTATTGTTGAAAGTATGCACATTTTAAATTATTTGTTTTTATTTTTAATTATGGAATATTTAAAAATGTGAAATTTCAGAGAATAATCAAATGACATATATCATCTCTTATAAGTACTATGGAATGGGGAAACAATGTGCTTTTCTTAAGGAACTTACAGTAGAAGGAAGATATAGACTTATGAATAGTAATATCATTGTCTAAATGCTATAATTGGCATCTTCCAATTATCATCAAATCAGAAAGTAGACAGTGATCATCACATTTTTTTAAAGGGGAACATAACTAGACTTTGTAAAAAATTGGTAATTGTCAGGTTAAATACAAGAATTCTCATTTTGGTTGGGCTTTCAAAGGTGAAAGGGGAAGGTGTTAGCAGAAGTAATGAGCAGAGAAACACCAGCACATAATTTAAAGTGGGTTCTTGTAGTTCTGGCGGTCAGAAGTCTGAAATCAAGGTGTCAGCAAGGCCATGCTCCCTCTGACAGTGCTAAGAACGGATCTAGCTTCTGGTAGGTCTTTGGTTTGTGGCAGCGTAATTCCAATTTTCTAATGGTTTGTTCCTATGTGAATGTGTATCTCTTTGTGTAACTTTCTTTTTATAAGAACACCCGTCATCTTGGTTTAGCAGCCCATCCCACTCCAATAAAACCTACTGGACAAGTGTTGAATGATGTCTATAATTTTGTTTACAACAACATAATTAGAACTATGAAAAGTATATTCATGTGTGGAATTTAACAGACTAAAGTTAAGTATTAGTTTTATTATAATGGTAAGAATATTATTTCCCCCCTTGAAATTGTCTCTAACTTGATTTCTCCTATACATAAAGAGAAAGCAGATTCATTCAAAATTGATAGCTCTTACTTCTACATCTTGTTTTCCAGGCAGTTTGAAAACAATCATTATATTCTCAGCACAAGGCAAAGCTTAACAAATGCTCAGTGTTTTAATGTCATTATTAATACCACATTGCAGAAGTAACATGACTAGACCACTGGATTGCTTTACTACATCTATTCTATTCCATTTTTAGTTTAACTATTGGCCTATTTGTTAATGCTAAGGGAAGTAACTTTAAAGTCATTTGGTCTCTTTTTACCTTAGAGTAAGAATGAAAAGAGATATTCATCTCATTTATTCACAGGAGGATTATAAAGTGTCATAGCAGGATTTTTTTTCTGAAAAAAATAATTTTGGAATTTGAATAAAAATGCAGTGCTTTTGAGCATACGAAGATGAGAAATATGAATGTGCCATTTATTCATTATAAATTGCTGGTGATATATTTTAGAAATTCTGTTAAGTAGCTCCATTTAAAAAAATAAATAAATGGACAAAGTATATGAATTTATTTTGGGGAACAAAATGTCATTACTGAAGGTGTACTTTTTCATATATTTCGTATAAGTAGTTTGGAAAGTCCTTTGCAAATTTATCAAAATGTCATCTTCAGGTATTGGTTTGGAAAATTAGTAACTGCTGGAGTGTGTGACTGTTGAAAGGAGTCACTATATGCAGGGGCCTATCAGTTTTTAACTTCTGGCCTAAACAGAGATGTTAATCATTAGTGTTGAGATAGAAAATGTCAGAAGTTTTTAGCATACAAATAAAGGCTAAGAATTGTACTATGAACTCCAATATACAAAGAGAAAACACAGTACTCCCAAAGTAGTCAAATAAATTACAAGAGTGAAAACTGACACAGACAGCAAACAGCTTTATAGTATACTAGTAGCCCATCATGTGATATCACACACAGTAAGCTGCCCATGCTTCTGCGGGAGCTGTGTGGCTACCATGGGTGGCCGAAGCGAGTGTGGGCTCTGGGAGGGAGCAGCATTGCTTCTGTGGGAGGCAGGCCCACAGTCTCCTCTCTGGGCCTGTGCTTGGCTGTGGAAGCTGTGGGCCGGCCCCCACAACTTGTCCAGGGTGTTGCCATGGCGACCAAGCAAGCACCCCACCTTGGCTTCTCTGTGCCTGCTGCCCAGAGGCCCTCTGTCGCCATGGCGATGAAGCAAGCATTCTGCCAGGCTGCTCATGCTGCCCACTCTCAGTGGCAGGCCCCCCAGGACTGCGGCACTCCGGCACTCCGGTGAGGCTGAGGGGACTGAGTGCTGCCATCTTGTGGCTATGGGCACCACCATCTTTGTGATGGAGTGATGGTTAATTTGCATATCACCTTTTTTATTAGATAGGATAATGGCTGACTTAATTTTACCTTATAGACAATTTGCTTTGGCTTTTAATGACTATAGAGTGTCTGAAGGATGGTGTATTTTTAGTCCACACTTCACACCTCTACCATTCATTCTTAAATGCATATGTGGCCATTAATATGTTTGCATCAGTACAATTTTCCTCCCCTGACAAAATTCTGAGTAAGTGGAAGAAGTAGCATAAAATAGCTCATGAAATGCTACAGGATTAGATCATTAACCTTAATATGGTTAACTACATTGGAGGAGAGAGACCTAGAAACAAAATGACTCCATGCTTCACTATGTAACAATATTTCTTCTGCCATCTTGGATTTAGCTCTTTGTTCAGTTTCCCAACACTTTCACATATAGTTTACTCATTCACTCCTCTCCATGATGCAGATGAAGTAGGTAAGAAATCTCATTTGAGACATGAGGAAACTGAGTCTCTGACATTTTTAGTTCCTGACGAAGGGCAAATACAGGCTAAAGCTTGAAAAACCTGTATTTGGGTCTTCTAAAGGTCAGCCCTACACTAAAAAGCATTGTAGACAAAATGTCAATGCAAACATATTTTGCCCTAGTCGGTTTTGCTTAATGGATAGAGCATTGGCCTGTGGACTGAAAAGTCCCAGGTTTGATTCTGGTCAAGGGCATATGCCTGAGTTGTGGGCTTGACCCCCAATAGGGGCAGGAAGCAGTCAATCAGTGATTCTCCACCATCATTGATGTTTCTATCTCCCTCTCCTTTCCTCTCTGAAATCAATAAAAAACATGTAAAAATAAAAATTAAAAATAATTTGATGTGACTTGTGCAAGGTTACATTGCTTGGGACTAAACCCAAGCTTGCCCTTTGATCCCTTCTGTTATGCTATTTTTAAATGGACTATACTAAAATATATAGAAATGATACCATGGCATACTACTTAGCAACAAAAAAATAACTCATTGATGATACACTCAAGTTGAATGATATTTAAGGGTATTATATTGAATGAGAAAAAAAGGCCCATCCTAAATGATTACAACTATATGATTCCATTTATATAACATCCTTGAAATGAAAAATTATAGAAATGGGGAATAAGTTAATGGTTTCTAGGTTTAGGGAAGGAGTATATGTGTGAGGGGATAAGAAGGAAATGGATGTGGTTACAAAAGAACAACACAAAGGCTTTTTGTGGTGATGGAATTGTTTCTCAAATTTGCTGGTGAATACATGAACCTACACATATGATAAAAGTATATAGAAATATACACACTAGCCCATCCACTTGTGCACATATGCACACACACATACATGCTTGCACATGCAGAGATATAAGTAAATTGAGGAAATCTGCATAAGGTCAGTGAATTGTATTGAATATCATTGCAAATATCTATCACAATATAGTTTTTCAAGATGTTACCATTGGGGGAAAGTAGGTAAAGAACACAGGGAATCTCTGCAATAGTTCTTTCAATTGCCTGTGCATTTGCAATTATCTGAAAGAAGTTTAATTTTTCAAACTGTAATAGTGGGGACATTGAAAGGGAAACCTTCAGTGAGCTTTGAAGCCTGCCAATCTTTCTTGCTTTCTGCTCAGCCAGAGAGCTGGGGTAGGGATGCCTTTGACAGATTGTAGAATCTGAGGAGGCTAACAGGCACATCAACAGGACTGGATGTTAACCAGGTCCAGATGGAAACTGGAACAAACAACAGGCCTGGCAATGAGGACAGAATCATATCTGTTCTAAGTCAGTACAGCTTCCATGTGAAGAACTTCAGCCAGCCCACCTTTCTTGGGCCCTGACAGTGGCCATTAAGCCCAATAATTACTAAAGTATAGAAAATACACCTGCTATCTTTTCCAGATAATATAAATTTTATATGTTTTTAATAATAAAGGTAGTATGTTAAACATACAACTGATTTCATGTATAGATGTTTAGTGTGCTTCTTACAAAGTTACATACTGGAAAATGTATGTACTTCCAGTAAAATTTTTATTGGGAAGATGTAGTCACTGAATACTGGAAATATTAAGTAAATGTCCATTCTTAGACTCAAGAATGCCTAAATGTTCACTGCATTGCTCAACATACTCAAAACAAACCAATTGTCATGCTTTCTTATAATCATTTTCATGTTTATTGCCTGTCTCAACATTGAGTCCTAGGATTGTGGAACAATTCTTCTTTGTTTGTCTGTATTTCTCTTCTCCCTTTTACCCTAGACTCCAATGTATAACATGATACTGTGCATACAGTGTTGCTCAATTGATGTGGGTTGAAATAATTTAAAAGTGAATGGTAGGGAGAAAAAGTTTGGTGACATACATATATAATTCTACTGAGTAGTATTAAATTTTCAGGGAAAGTGAAGGCTACAGAATCAGGACCAAAAGACCTGTTACTCATAGAAATTATAGTTCCTTGGAGCTAGATGCTGGAATATATTTCTGACATTCAGCCTTGTCCAGAAACACACAAAATTTAAGCCTATTTTTTTTTGCATGTAATTCCCTGCATTTCATATTTCTTTTGTATGCTTTTATTGTTTCATTTTTATTTGCCTTGATTTATTAATAAATTTATCATTTTTATTCAAGTTGCCTATACATTATTGAGGAGAGTTGTTTTGACTTATTTAGTAATATTTTTTTAAACCAGGACAGTTTCTTCACAGATGGACAGAAATATTGCCCAGAGACCACCATATACATTTAAAAACTATATAACCAACATATATATCTTATACATTCTGAACATCTATGCTTCAAAAACATATTTTAATTTAGATAAAAATGTAGATATACAAATATTTTAGATCCATGGCAAAAAGGGCTACTATAATAGAATATCCCATCCTATATAATAAAAGGCTAACATGCAAATCAACCGAACAGTGGAATGAATGGTCACTATGATACACACTGACCATCAGGAAGCAGATGCTCAATGCAGGAGCTGCCCGTTGTGGTCAGTGCATTCTTACAGCGGGAGCGCCCCTCAGCCATAAACCAGGCTCACAGCTGGCGAGCACAGAGGAGGTTGTGGGAACATTTCTGGCTTCTGTGGCAGTGCTAAGGATGTCCAACTGCTAGCTTAGGGGAGCAGGCCTAAGCCATCTGTCGAACATCACCTAAGGTCTCCCAGACTGAAGAGGGCACAGGTTGGGTTGAGGGTCCCCTCTCTCCTGAGAGCACAAATTTGTGCACTGGGCCTCTATTTATTAATAAGATAGACAGTGTATGTTAACCATTCACATCAGTTCCTAACAATTGTATCTTTATTATATATTAATGTCCACATTTGCTAAGTATAGAAATCAAACTTTGGGAAAATTAAGTATTTGATTGAAAGTCACACAAAAAGTACTTGCTTAATATGGGGTTTCTATCTGATGGCTTACTCGAATGCCTGCTCATTTTGTGACATCACATTGCCATTTTCAGACACACACACACACACACACACACACACACACACACACAAAGAAAAAAGATCTAGTGTGATATAATTTTATTTTCAGTTATCAACGGTTGTTCCTGGTGCATTTAAAAAGTTTTTTCAATTTTGTAAGTAGGGTTATATATGTAATGTCCTTAATTTGTCCCATATCTTATGATATGTAGACCAATTATGATACCAGCTGTTGAAACAGTTCTGCATTGAAAACCATAGATCTAGTCAACATGAGAGCCACATGCCTCTAATATGACAAGAAGAGTTCATTCTCACAAGATCTCTGATATAATTATCCAACAAACATATGCTAAATGCCTACTGCTTATCAGTAATTGTTCTATATCCTGGGGAACTAAGATGTGTATGGTAATGGTTTCTGCTCTTAAGGTACTCACAGATTAGTAGGAGGCATGCATGAGAAATAATAACTACACAGAGCAGTTAGCAGTAGAGGTAATAGAAAAGGCCATTGGTGGTATGAAGATGGGTGAGTTAATATTTGCCTTGTTATTATGAAGTTATGGAAAAACTAGGGCAGGCTTCACAAAGGAGGTGATGGATGCTTGGCCTGTGAATTGAAGGAGTAGTAGGAATCCTCAGGTGTACAAAGGCTAGGGTTCTTTCCAAACAGAAAGATCCATGCCAGGGGATTACAATAGTTCATTGTTGCTTTAGAGATTATGGAATAAAGAAGTTTAGAAAATGTTGAAAGATGAGGCTTAGGAAGGTATGTTGGGGCCAGATATTAAATGAACTTGTATAATAGTCAAGGGGACTTGTTTTCATTCTCCTGATGATTAATTTTTTTTTTCTTGCCAGGAGAGTGATGTGGTCAGATACAGATTTCAAAATGATTTGTGTTAGCAACAACATTTTTAGAAAAGTTTGGAAAACCTGGAAACAAAGTGCTAGTTAGGATGCCACAGAGCTACTCTAGGTGAGAAATGTTGGGTGGGGCCTTCAGATCCATAGTCGAGAAATTTAGGAGGATGTGTTGCTTTGTAACATGTTGAAGTTGAAGAGTCTATAATAACTGGGTGGTCCCATTAACTAAGATACAGACTATACTCAGTGGAGCAGGATTCATTTGAGAATTGAATAAGTTTGGCTTAAGTATGTTGTTGAGTTTGAGAATACTCTGGAAACTCATTTTGTCAGGAGATAGATTTCGATTCTGCTGTGTTATGCAGCCTAAATGCAAAAAGAGTGCAATTAGATTTTAGAAGCTATCCAGGAATGATGAAAAACCAGTAGATGGGTTGATTGAGGTTTTTGGTGAGAGAAAAATGCAATTCACCTGGTGTAGTAAAAAAGGAGAGCCAGAAGAAACTGATCAGCAGAAAATACACAGATCAAAAAATTAGAGTTTTCAAAAGGAACAAGGGGATGAAAATAGTTTAAGACATTATAGGTAGAAAAAAATGCTGAGTCATATGGGAATCTATAGGTTAGGGTTATAAGACTGGGTTGCTGAAATGATTTGGGGATAAATATTACTAAAGGAGAAAAGAGAGAGAAAACAACAAATGAGAAATCAGGATATTAGATAGGTTATCTCCATGTATTGAAATCTATCAAAATTATCACAGAGGTTAAGTTGAAGAGGGAGTCTGCAAGATGATTATTTTTTCTTGAATATAGAGGAATGATATGAAGAAATTGTGAGGAGGAACAGTAAAGGATAGTATAATAAAATATGTTGGTCTTTAGGAGAAAAAGTTTTTCAAGAATGGGTTTAGTATATTGTTCAAATTGAAGCCAGAAGCCAGGAAAATTCCTGAGCTAGTACCAGTGTCTGATTTTGTAATTGCTACAACATAAGAAAACAACTTTATGAATACCTTAGACACTGAACATTGATGAATGACATATGGAATCCTGCTCTATGTCCTAAACATTATAGTGTGTTTTATGATGGACATTCTTTGGAAAGTTCATGGTGAGGGAACAAATTTAATTGGGAGAAGTGAGGGAATGTTCTGCAAAAGAGAAAATATTGGATTAGTGCTTAAAAGGAGTATTGGGTTTTGGCTGGAGGAAAAAGGAAGGAGTTGCAAATATTTTGGAATAGCAAATATTTTGAGGCTTGAGTGAAAGATGAGATGAAAATCATGTTTCCTTTTTATTTTTTTTTCTTAGGGAATGATGTTTGTGCTGATTTATTTTAGGTTTCTTAGTAATATATTGCTTATTGGTAATTTGTATAATGGTAACAGTGTTATTTGAAAAAGAAGATGTCATTTTAAAGGTGATCAGAAAAATACTTTTAATATAAATCGTCACTGTCATAGTTTAGAAAATCCCAAATGTAAAAGCAAAGGAGAAAAAGGTATTATTAGGGTAATCTTTGAATTAATTCAATCATCCAAATTTCTAATTGCAATAATCAGTTTTAAAAATAATATGCTCTGTATTTTGAAGGTGGTAAATTTTAAAAAGTATAAATTACTAAATTCATTTAAAATTTTAATTCTCAGGATGTCAAGTTAGATCAAGGTCATGATTCTTGTGTTTTCTCAGTAAAAGCATTTTATGATAATGATGAAATTCCAGACTACATTTGGGATGTGTTAATGGCAATTAATTGAAGGAGAGAGAGTTTGTTGACAAGCCAGTCAGACCTCTGTCATTGGTCTATGTAAAGAAACTGTGAAGTAACTTTGAGAATTAAAAATATGACATTATTTGTTTCAATTCGTGGTTTGGAATGTTCTTTGACCTGTTATATATAGATACATATGTATACAAATGTATCAAATGTATGTGTATATATATTTATATAAACATATTTATATGTACTTATAAATGTGTGTAAACAATATATAATACATATTAAATATATATTTTATAGATCTGATATATATATATATATATATATATATATACACACACACACACACACACACACACACACACACACACACACACACAATAGAAGGTCAAACAATGTTTTGGACCAAAAACTGAAACAAATGCACATTTCTGGTTCCAGCTTAAGCAGTTTCAAGGCTTGGAATTAGAATTTGAGACTTGGAAAACTGGGTCACATTTTCTTTCTGCTGTAGGCTGCATTTAAAACAACAACCCCCTAGAACAATTCATCTTTAAGATTGCCCATTTGCTTCATGTTAAAGCAGTATTTTTCAAGGAAATAATGTTTACCAGTAGGGATTTTAGCTACATATTTTTATTTGAAATTTACTCGGCTATCAACTATGTGATGACAGAATTGACTGTTAACTTTGTGTATGTTCAGACTCCCCTGTCTTCAGAATATATGAAGCATTTTCTCTTCTTTGCGATGAGATAAAGAGAGGTTGGTTTACATGCTGAGCACTATATTTCCAATATCATAAGGAAATAGAGGCATGAAATGTTTGCTTCAAGCCAAGGTAACTGAATGACTTTATGGTCAGTGTTTGGATCTGAGAGAAGAATAGACGGAGATTGCTAGTTTGATGGGAAATAATTGACTCTTAGCTGTTCTCACTCTTCTAAAGGCATGGATAAAATTTGCACTGATGCTTCCTTGCTGTCATTCTAAATAATATATTTCTGTGGCTCAAGCTGTTATCAGTAATGGTAAGTAGGTATTTTTGTGACAGTCAGTCCTCTGGAGCCCTCATGATGAATCTGTCCTTGGCCTCTCTAGGCCTCTCTGGCTGATGTACTTGAGGTTTGCATCTTTGCTTTCCCTGCCTCTTAGGGCACAATCTTTCTGGAACTGTTTTTATGAGAAACTCCCTGGATGAGAAGCATTTGAATACTCTGATTAAGTTGCTTGGGCTCTGGACTCAGACTGCCAGTAACGACCTACTTGATATATGATCAGGGCAAGTTATTTAAGCTCTCTGCACCAGTTTCCTAAATTGAAAATGGAAATATTAACAGACAGGAACTAACCTCCCAGGGACATTGTCAATTTGAATGAGCAGGCATGAAATAACCTCAGTATAAAGCTAATAAGTGCTCTACAAATGCTTAATATTGTACTTACTATGATGTTTGGAAATTCATTTAACTAACTTAATCAACCTCTTTATTTCTAAAACAAAACAAACAACAAACAAACTAACAAACAAAGACTATTTGCAAAGTATACTGAGATCTGCAAAATGAATTTACTAAGAACTGAAAGATGGTTGGGACATGAACTGTAAAGTTTGAGAACTGATTTGAACCTTATCGTGTCATGTACTCGGTTTGTCTGTGGGAAGTTAACCTCTCTTTGCTCTGTTTTTCAGTTTCAAAATGGTGATAACAATAGTAATGTTCACCTCACAGGGTTTTGACAAGGTTAGATGGGAGAGTGCACATACACCATTTACACAGTTAATTCAATAATTGGTAACCATTGTCATTATTAATATTATTTTGAAATATTTAATTAAATAATTCCATTTTTGAAGTCATCTCTGCCAACCTAATAAAACAGTACCTACTAATATGTATGTTATGATTTTCCATACCTAAGAACTCAAGTCTTTTAAATTGATGCCTGAGGTATCAATGAAATATATACTAGAATGTCATAGATGTTGAAACCTGAGTTTCATATCAAATTTAGATAGCTTTCTAGTTGAAGAAAGTCACTGAAACTATTGTGATTTAAGTAGTTTTCTCCAGCATGAGAGAATATTTAGAAACATTTATTAAATTGTCATCTTGTATAAGTTGCTACCTTTGCAACCGTTGACAGAGATTAAAGCTGTGTGTTTTATTGTAGGACATTCTGTATACAGCGTGCATTTTTATGGTTACTTTTAAAAAATAAATTTAAATATTCCTTCTATTTGGAATTAATATGTAGCTGGTATGTAGTTATAAATGATGTATAAGTAGCTATTTTTTCTCCTTTAAAAATACAGAGATTTCATTTTATTTCCTTGTTTTTCATTTATCAATTTGTAGTCTCTCAGGAGTAGAAATGATCTTTCCTACACATTCCAAGCACACACCCGCCCTCTATTTCCCCTCTGCATGAATTTAATACTGATGAATGCACTGGGTGTTTGAAAACACCACGTTTAGTGAGTGCTGGTGTGATCTTTCACAAAATAGAGCTGAAATTTCCCCAGACCCCACTGAGCGAGCTTTCCTTAGCCTATCACCATCTTCACCCTGAGGATGTGGACTTGACTTTAAGTGGGGCTGGCAGTAACCACTGCTGAGACATATAACAGATAAAGAAAAAAAAAAAAAAAAAAAAGGCTAGATTTGGTAACTTAGAGTTAGTAACTCAAAATATGATTTTCCTCCCCATTTTCATGGTAATAGAAATATTACTGACAATTTCAAGTTAATCACCTCCTTGGAGCAAATAATTTATTTCCATTCAACCTCAGATTCTTTTCAGACAATTAATACACAAGTAATTCCCTTGACGCAATTAATAGGATCAAATAAAATAATGTGTAGGAAGGCACCTGGTAAACTGGAAAGTTGAGAAGGGTATGTAGAGGAGTATGCTTTGTATTTTGCAAATGTTTTCTAACTTAACAATCTTTTACAACCCTACGCGATGCATATGATCACCATTTTGCAGTTGAAGAAACATAGGCTAAGAATACATGCTAATAAATGGTGGCAGTGTTTGATTTCTACCAAGCTCCAGCTGATTCCAAAGCCAGTAGTTTTTTTTTTATATATATAACATCACAATGTGCAAATATAAGATATTACTTAATTATAGATATTAAGAGTACTTCATTTTAGTCAGTGTATTAAAATTCAAACCTACTAAATGAAAAAATAATTCAGAGTAATTATTAATTTTTTAAAAAAGATTGCTTTTGAAGACACAATAGTGTCTTTTTAAATAGAGCATTTTTCTAGTGCCATTAAGTTGTAATTTGATTTTCAGAGACTTAATTTATATACAAATTTCCAGAAACGTGTTTTAGCCAGACTGATGTGTCCCTGTAGTGCCTTTTCACTTTGAGCTCAGGTAATAGATGAAGCACATTTAATAAAAATGAATGTGAAGGTTAAAAGTAAGAATTTACATAGTGTAGTTTCCATGTCTTCATGATAGAGTAAATCTGAAGTGGACCTGGTTAATATGATATAAAAGATATTTCATGGTGTAATTTACTTACAGGCCATTAGATTTCCACATGTCTGAGCTTTGAAGAACTTAGACAAAACAAAAAGATGTTTATGATGTCCAAGAACTAAAATTTTAAAATGTGCTACTTGAGCTCATGTGATACCCAATTTAGAGCATATTGGAAGTAATGGTCACTGAATCAGGTTAATTTTTGTTTCTTTGTTTTAAAACTATATTTTGAGAATTTATATGAAGTAAGTATTCACGGAGTAGATATTTGAAATTTTGAGATTTGTATGTAGTTTAATTGTATATGTTCATTTTAAGTTAGTATGTTAGTATGATCTTAGTTAAGGTCATAACTAAGCTATTGTAAAACTTAATCAAATGAACAATGGAATGTTATTCCAAACGCCTTTAGAAGTAAGTAATTCTTATCTCACATTTGATGATTCAGAAGATAATGTTTTTAATAAAGTTCTTTTGCATTGCAGATACTATAGTATTTCATATTGATAAAACTTAATTTGCATTGACATTTTAATCCCCAAGGATGGTGCCTGCTGAGTCATACCATGATGTTAGCCTTCATTATTAGACCATCGAAGGGCCCTTCTCTTTAATAATGAAAACTCATTTAATACTGCATAGTTTGCATTACATAAAAGATACCTGATAGTAGCTCTGGTTGAAAATCAATTTACATAAGTTGCTCCCAATATTACAATAGACACAAAATGAGGCTTATTGGTAATTACTAATTATGAGACAAAAATCATTAAAAATTCTGAGAACAAGAAGAGAGCAGATTTGAATCATTTTTTATGTATGGTTAAGACATATTCCCAAGTTTTATGAGCTATGTGGGTTGAGGTTACTAATAACTTGGGAAAATTAAGTGCTAAACATGTTTTAAATGCATCAATAATTTGAAGTGTCCTAAACACTATAGTAAAATTATTCCCATGGTTCTTACCCAAATAATATTGCTGAGTGGTTTTTTATGCTTTATGTTAATAGGATCATTGTCATCCCTCAACCCCTGCATAGAACCTAGGACTGCAGGGTAGAAATCAAATCTAAAGAAAAGGGCATATTAGGATTCACTATCAGAGATAGGTTGGAAGTCATTGATAAGACAGGAAGACTGCTGTGTCTGGTAAAACCCAAACCCAGAAAAGTTAGTAAATCAATCTAAAAGTATAATCAAGATTAGGTAATTTTGGGTAACTTAGAAGCAGGGACTAGGACTTTTTTGTAGATACTATTAGGTCTAGTAATAATTAATGTCGTTTTCTAATACCTTTTTAAAATCGAATTTATTTAAACAATACAACAAAATTTAATCAACAATATAGTTGCCATTGTTTTCTACTACTTGTGCCCAACGCTCAGGAAGCATTTTAATCCCTCTGTTGTAAAATTCTTGTGATTTTGATGCAAAAAATTCGGTCAATGCATTTTTGAGGCATTCTTCATTATTAAATTTTTTTCCAAGAAGAAAGTTTTGCAAAGAACAAAACAAATGGTAATCGGAAGGGGAAATATCAGGAGAATATGCAGGTTGAGGGAGAACTTCCCGTTCCAACTGGCGCAGTTTTTCAGCAGTGATTCTTGCAGTATGCGGTCGTGCGTTATCGTGGTAAAGAATTACGCCCTTCCGATTAATCAGCGCGGGTTCTTTTTCTCTTAAAGCTTGGGCTAACCTTTCCAATTGGGCACTCTACACTGCACTTGTAATGGTTTGGGTAGATGGTAAAAGTTCATAATGAAGAATTCCTTTAAAATTCCACCAAACACACAACATCACTTTTTTCGCATGCAAGTCAGGTTTTGGCATGGGCTGCGGAGCCTCATTTTTGTCCAACCATTGAGGCTGCCTTTTCAAATTAACATACAGCACCCATTGTTCATCTCCAGTAACAATTTGCTCTAAAAATGGCAAGCGGTTTTGACGAGAGAGGAGCGAACTGCAAATTGTGACTTTTTGATTATGGTTGTTGTCGGTCAACTCATGAGGAACCCATTTTCCAAACTTTTGGACTTTGCCAAGTGCATGCAATTGATTGGAAATTGTTTTTTTGTGAACAATTTAAAGTTGTCGCAAGCTTTTATTGGGTAATTTGAGGATTTTGCACCAAAAGAGCTTGAAGAGCTTCTTGATCAAAATTGGACACACGGCCTCGACTACTCTTGTCATCTAACGAAAAAATTTCCTCGCAAAATTTCTCAAACCAACGCTGGCATTTTCTGGCGCTAACTGCATCTTGACCAAGAGCACTACAGATGTTTTTTGCAGCCTCACTTGCTTTTCTTCCTAATTGGAACTCGTAAAGCATGCAGTGCCGAATATGCTCTTCATCCGCCATCTTCTTAGCCCTAGTTTTGCAACAAAAACCAAACCAAACACAAACTTTTTCAAGCAAAACTTGTTAATTGCACTTCACACGTTCTGTAGATACCACGTGTTTGAAGGTTATGTCAATACAAGTCAACGCCAAGCAAGATTTTAAATGAATGTTTAAAAACGACATTAATTATTACTAGACCCGATATGTTCAAAAGATTAGCATGATGGGAGTGTTTAATGTGAGCATGGACTCATTGTTTAATTTTCGTCAACCTTAGATGTCATTATATATTAAAATCAAATTACTATTCTTCTCGCTTGATTGAGAGGATTAGAGTTTAAACTTTTGCAGTGTATTTTTATGGAAGGGGTGGGGAGTGGACATAAGTGCCACAAGCAGCTTTGATGTGCATCAACTGATTTTCCTAAATGATAACTCACTCTTGATAATGTTCTAGAGAATAAAATGCAAACTTCCATTTATTTATAAAATTATTTTATTTGGAAGAATTCATATTTACATTAAATTCTAACAAAAGTAAAATACTTAAATATTAATGTGTAAAGAGGGAGTTAAATCACGGGCTCATATAACTGTACATACATACTTTTTCACTTGCATATGTTCAGGAACATATTTTGAAATGTGTGTGACATGTAAGATAAGTCTTCACTTGGCAGGATTGTTCTTGAATGCAAAACATGTAGCAATTAAATTTCAGTAAATCAATTAGTTCTGTAAGAAAGGTCTAAAATCAAATATAATAGCAGGGAAAGTAATAATAAGACATGCTGGTGTCCAAAATACCTGATATTATGGATGTTCTGAAGTTTATAAGTAAAAATGTATGTGTTTGAGTTGTAGACCCAGACCAAGTCTTAGTGAGATACTGGTGGCCTTGTATCTTGACTTCAAAGCCCTTTTCTTTAAATATTTAATTGATGCTATATGACATGGCACATGTGTACATGCTTTATAAACTGTTTAAGGCAACTACAAATGTTAGCAATTTTATTATAGAAGTACTGACACAATCATTTGTTATGGCTCCTGAGAAGGCAGTGGAATCCTCTTAATCCATTTGTTCTCCAGGGTTAGTACGTTTAAGTAAGCTTAGACAAGGCTAATGATTCATTAGGCTTTGAATTTTGGCCTCTGAAAACAGTACTAGTTTCTGAGCACTTTGTATTCCTCTGAGAGCTATCTGCCTGGGCAGCAGATAGTGACTTAAAGGTCATTTACATTTTTTTTAATCTTAACAATGCACTGGAATCAAAGAATTACAGTGATTTAGAGAAAATTTTAATTATTTTAGTCATTAAAATAATACGATTGATTGAACACTAAACATATGCCAGATACTATGTTATTAAAGGTATTTAGGCAAGTCACATGGTCTGCTTCTTACTCTAACTGGATATGTAGGAAGACTAATTGCCTTTCTCTATTAGTTAAAAATTAAGCATCCAGTCTGTTTTAAACATTCCTACTATCAGTGCTCAAAATTAGTCTTCAAAAATCTCATGCAAAAAAAAAAAAAAATCACTGATTTCTGAAGTAAACTTTTATTGCTGCCCTTTCTCTCTCTACAATGATGTCAGATAGAGTATTTGGGAAGATGTCATGAATGAGATGGGCAAAGTTGAAATACTCCATTTCAGCATCCTGTTGTCTCATTTAATCCCTATACCTTCTACTTGGGTATGCCAATTATTTATGATTGACATCTGTAGCTGGTGCAATTTATATCCTGCTCTGACTTACTGTCTTGGCCCCATTTGGCTCCAAGAAAGCCAGATTCTGGTGTCTGCCCTGATTCACTTTCAACTTTGGGTTTTCTATATTATTCTGGTGGACCAGATAGCAGGCCTGCTGGTTCTCTCCTCACTAACTTGGTCATGTGGGATTGAGCTTGCAACACAGAAAAAGCTAAGTCAAGAAAGAGCCTCTCTGACTATTTTTGTCTCCAAAGTTATGAGATTAACTGTGTTTTGGTACAGTATGGGATAGTCCATGAAATAGCTTCCATATAGCTAGCAGCGAACTGGTGAAGTTTGTAGTTGTACACACCCTAATCTGCTCATAATGTTACTCTCACTTACCTGATACTCCACCCTATTTGTCGGATAAATATCTGAGAAAGTTGAGAAATTCATCTGCTGGGATGATTCTCCTACTTTTCTTCTTTTCTAATAACCTCTGGGGCAGAAAAAAAGAGAGCAGGATTTGGTTCTATTACCTTTTTCCATTGGCCCTGACAAGTCTAACCCTCCTTGGGCTAAAGGAGGAGTCAACGTAATTTTGACAGTTATTTCTCAAGAGAATGGCCTGGTTTGCAAGGTCCAGAGTGTGCTGAAAAATCCTAATTTCAAAAGATTAATTTTATCTTGTTTCCTTTTTTCAGTCCATCTGTTACCTAATCCTCTCCTATTCTAACTTGCCCCATTCAACTAGGAACCTCAGGAGATCTATAATAAACAGACAAACAACAACAAAAAAAACCTTGTTCTTAAGTCTATACACTAGAAAAGAAGTGTAATAATTTTAAAATTAAATTCTTAGTAAACCAGGCATTTTTAATACAGTGATGGAGAGAATAGACATGATTTCCACCCTCATTCTATTTGTAGAAAATGTGCACAAAATCTATCATCTATCTATCATCTATCTATCTATCTATCTATCTATCTATCTATCTATCTACCTACCTATCATCTATCTGTAAAAGCCTAAGCTACTGAACGACCAAATGACTGGTCAACCAGTTGACCGGTCACTATGATGCTCACTGACCACCAGGGGGCAGATGCTCAATGCAAGAGGTTCCCCCTGGTGGTTAGTGTGCTCCCACAGCCAACCACCCATAGTCCCTTCTCTGTCCTTGTCCCCCCCCCCCCCCCCCCCCCCCCCCCCCGCCCGCCACAATGTCACTGGCTGTCTGGCCTGATCCCTTGCCAGGCTGAGGGACCGCCACCATGCATGAATTGGTGCACTGGGTCTCTCTCTAGTAAATAAATATGTACAAATAAAGTGGAATTTATTTTCATGCTTAAAAAATAAGGAATCTTCCTGCAACAGGCCTCTAATTATCGTATAAAATATTCACAAGTCCTCTGCTCCAATTAATCTGGGCTTCTCACAATCTCCATCATGATTTACATATACCATACCTTTGTGCTTTTGGTTTGTCATTCCTGAAATTTCATCTGCTCTCACTTTCAGCCTTTATAATATTTTTTTCCAATTCAGTTGCATCATAATTCATAAGTCCAGCTCTGATTACTATACCTAGAAAAAAGCTCTCAGCTCTTGATATTACCTTATGTGGCATTGTTCCCATATTGCCTGAATTATTGTTTGGTTTCCCCTTGAATTGAAACCTAATTGTGGTCTGAAAATTACATACTGTAAATTTATATAGTGCTTTGCTTATAGTTATCAGTAATAGTTGGTGAATGAATACATGATGTAATGAGGCCCATGATCCTTTATTCTATAGTAATTCCTAGTACATAAATGGCTAAATGACTTTATAATCTAATTTAATTAATGAAGGGCATAATTTCTGCTTGTTTACAGCAACATTGAATGCATGAAAGAATAAAAGCACAGTGAAGCACAAACATAGGTATGTGACTAATTTTGTATATAAGCAGATCAGAGCCAAGTGTGGTTAGTGAAGAGAGCCAAAGGCAGAAAGGCTTGAGTTTAAACCATTTTGAAGTATGGGCTGAACAGATTTGGTGCCTTAGGGAAAGTGCCTTAGGAGAAGCTGTAGAAATTACAGAAGTTGTAGAAGGGGGACACAGTTCTGTGTGGAGTATATTAAGTTAATATGCTTGACTGAAGTATTAGCTGGGGAATGTAGGGGATGGGTGTGTGTAAGCTTTGAAGCATGCAATTAGAAATCTTAATTATATTCAAGGGATAATTGGGAGCCATTGTTGGCTTCTGAGAAGGGGAACTTGAAATAACAGTTAGGGAATACTCCTACTCCTGTCCTTTGCTCATGCTGTTTTCCCATCTGGAAGATTTATTTTCCTTTCTTCCCACCTCTTTTTAGCCCATTTTCCTCCAAGGATTAGTTCAAGTTCCTTCATCTCTGAAGCTTTTCTGATTATTCTAGTCAATGATATCTCTCTCTCTCTCTCTCTCTCTCTCTCTCTCTCTCTCTCTCTCTCTCTCTCTCTCTTCTTCTTCTTCTTCTTCTTCTTCTTCTTCCCTCCCTCCCTCCTTCTTTCTACACCATATACATTTATTGCATTCAGAACAAAATTAGCATCATTCTTAATTCTTCATTTTTAATTTCTAATTGATTCCTTAAAATAGTTTTTGTCTTATTATTATGGCCTTATTCAGTAGTTTAGAGGTCCTTGTGTCCATCATATAGAAAAGAATATCTCTACAGCCAGGGATCACATATTATTTTCTGATGTATTCCCCTTAGCATTGATTTCGATTTGTGGGTGTTTAATTCATATCTTTAACTTGAAGTGGGAGACCCTATTACTCAAGGATCAACTTAAAAATAAAGTTTAGGGTTAGAAGAGACCTTCAAGTTCTCTCAAAAGCTTATGTTGGAATGAAATATGAAATCAGTGACCATGTTTGTTATGATTTTTGACCCTCAGTGGTGCTTTCAAGCTTGATCAGATGCTAGTTTCACTGTACCTGGTTCTGAGGTATTGTTCTTCCCCCCAAATTGAGATAAAATGAAGTAATAACAATCATTTCATCTAGGCCAAATTTTGCAATATTGAACATTTTTGAGTGAGAGTTACTGTTTTCTAGTTGGTAATTGAAATATGAGTTAAATTCCCATTTGTTGATGGACTTTCATGTAAAAGTCAAGATTGTGAAGCACAATGTGATATTTCTTAACTGAATAAAAATTGATTTTATTGCAAACTGTGGATTTACTATATTAGAAATTAGTAGAATATTTAGTTTTCTGGTAGAAATAATAAATAAAATTCAACGTATCACTTATGATGTAGTAGTATGGCAGCATAGGATTTATTGGTAGGAAGAAGAAATTTTCATTTGAAATCAATATTTTGTTAATACTATTAGTATTTAAAGAAAGAAATTGTTGCTGTCTTTTCAGGTACACAGAAGTAAGTTGTACATCTTGTTTAGCAGCTACCACTTCTCTGTATATGGTAGAAATCCAGTTTTACTTAAATTGTTTTTAAAAAGCAATGATATTTGTCCCTCAGCCCAGCTTGCACCCTCTCCAATCTGGGACCTCTCCAGGGATATCTGACTGCATGTTTAGGTCTGAGCCTGGTAAGATCGGGCCTAAATGGGCAGTCGGACATCCTTCTCACAATCCAGGACTGCTTGCTCCCAACTGCTCGCCTGCCTGCCTTCCTGATTGCCTCTAACCGCTTCTGCCTGCCAGCCCGATCACCCCCTAACCACTCCCCTGCCAGCCTGATTGATGCCTAACTGCTCCCCTGCCAGTCTATTTGCCTCTAACTCCCCTCCCCTCTAGGCCTGGTCACTACTAACTTCCCTCTCCTGCAGGCCTGGTACCCACCTACTTCTCTCCCCTGCAGGCCAGCCTCCTCCCTCCCTCCAACTATTCTTCCCTGAAGGCCTGGTCATCTCCAATTTCCCTCCTCTGCTGGCCTGGACCCTCCCAACTGCCCTCCACTGCTGGCCATCTTGTGGTGGCCATCTTATGTCCACATGGAAGCAGCCATCTTGTGTGTTGGAGTGATGGTCAATTTGCATATTACTCTTTTATCAAATAGAATAGAGGCCTGGTACATAGGTGAAGGCCAGCTGGTTTGACCTGAAGAGTATACTGGATCAGGGTGGGGGTTTCCTTAGAGCATGGGGCGGCCTGAGCAAGGGGCCTGTGGTGGTTTGCAGGCTGGCCACATCCCCCAGCGACCCAAGTGGAGGCCCTGGCATCTGGGATTTATTTATCTTCTGTAATTGAAACTTTGTAGCCTTGAGTGGTGCCAAGCCTCCTGCTTGCTCTGCAGCCCCAGCCATTTCAGTTGGTATTTATTTATCTTTTATAATTAAATCTTTGTATTCTTGAGTGGAGGCCTGGGCCTGCCAGGGTGTGTGGAAATCTTGGCTTCCTCCATCTCTGGGGGCAATCCAAACCTGCTGCTCACTAGGTGACCGTAGCCATTTTGGTTGAGTTAATCTGCATATTATCTCCTGATTGGCTCATGAGCATGGTTTGTGGGTATAGCAGAGTGTTGGTTAATTTGCATATTACTCTTTTATTAGATAGGATGACTATTTTGATCATTCTCAAATACCATGTGACTGATTTATAATAAAACAAGTGATAAATTATATCTTTGAAAATGTCAAATGCAATATAAATGAAAATATGGTTTTTCCAAACCACATTGTTTTGCAGTAGAGCAGTAAAATTGGACTTTTCAAATATCTGCAGTTGGTGTCAAAAACCCTTCGTAACATACTAGTTTAACGTTTATATTGAATATCTTAGAAATGTGTTTGATAGCTGAGATTTGGAAATGCACAGAAAGTTACAGTGCCCTGAAGGCAAAGATGAGCTGCTTGAATTTAATATGAACTAAAATGATAATACCTTATTCTTAAAAACTAACTTTTTTTTGCAAGAACTCAGAAATCTTCAGCTGCATTACCTCTAACCAGTGAAAAAGGTCTCTGTGAACAGGATTAAATACACTGGAAATAATGCTGATAGAAATAAGGAGAGGCCACTTCCCTGTTAACAGCTACAGTATAGTAAAAAGGTATGTGCCTGATTTCAGAAAGAGCCACTTACACAAGTGTCTTTCCATTAGTTCTACATTCAATGAATCAAGTATACTTGTTGTTTTATGTGGTACCAGTTTGTGGCCTAGAGAGTTTTGTAAAATGTTTTCCTTGAAATTAACTGCAAGTTAAAGTAGGAACTTGGGTTATGAGAAGTTTTCTAAGGAATCTTTTTAAAAAAAAATAATTAAAAGGAAGGAAGAGGGATAGAGAGCTAGAGACATTGATGAGCGAGAAACATCGATCAATTGCCCCCTTCCTTCCCCCCTACTAGAGATGTGCCTGCAACCAAGTGTACATGCCCTTGACTGGAATTGAACCTGGGACCCTCAGTCTGCAGGCTGATGCTCTATCCACTGAGCCACACTGGACAGGGCTAAGAAATCTTTGTAAGGTGACTTTATAATAAATTAACAGAAGCAGTCATTTCCATATCTTGAAGTAGAATGAGATGAAAGGTTGCAGATCTTGCTCTAAGGGAGGCAGTTTTTGGATGGCCAGTGGACCACCAGTGGGTCAGTCTATCCAGGACTGGGGATAGGTTTTAATTGTAAAATTCAAGGTAGAGCTGACCACTCTTCCCTGCCGGCCTGATCGTCCCTGACTGCTCTCCCCTGCCAGCTTAATCGCTCCTAACTGCCTCTGCTTAGGCCTCTGCCACCATGGCTTTGTCAGGAAGATATCCAATCTAATTAGCATATTACCCTTTTATTAGTATAGATATTTATTCTTCTGTATATTTAAGTTGGTGATCCATTGTGGACAGGAACTGATTAAATATGACAAGATGAACCACCAAATAAAACATTACTTAGTGAAAATGGTTTCAATACTTTAGGACTAAATGAAGTGCTGAGGGCTTGTGAACAATAATGATAAGGTCCCACTTAAAGTGTGTAGGGTTTATTGAACACACTGATGGGTACATCACAGAAGGCTTCAATTAAATTGAGATATGAATGAATTCAATAGGACACATTTTGCTATTATATTATCTTACGTTACAGAAAGAAGCATAACAATTGCACACATTTCTTTCTGTTTGTCTGTTAGAATGAATGGTTGGGTCAATAAGAAATAGGTTTGTGCATAGTTTCTGGTATCCAGAGTCAAAACCTGCCATTGTTGCATAGACACCATTGAAAATTTTGCTTATCTGATAGATTCCATTCTTTGCTGTAAGTTGAAAGTAAGTTTATTAACCTGAGGCCCACAGCATAGCTATGCAATGCTCCTGATTAGAAGATTACTCACATGTGAACTTTGTGTTGACTTTTTTTTTACTATGACACAACACCCATAGCAGTATTCATGCAACCAATTGCTCCAAAAATATGAATCATAAATTAATCCCTAAGTTGAAGATTCAAAACATATCTCACTGCCGGCACTCCATTGAAGTGTTGACAGATAATTGATGTATTAAAACTTACAGATTAATCAGAATGTACCAATAAATTCTACACTTACCTTTATTTGTCTTTGATTTTTTAGTAAGGGTATTGAGACTTTTGGCTTTGCTAGTTGAGATTCCCGAGAGACTTTTTGCTTATATGTCAAGCTTTCATATAGACAAATACTTCTGAGTATTTAATTAGTCACTTTTAAAAAAAGTCATACACTGTACAGATTAAATAAAGTTGCCAAAGAACGGTATTTCAAAGAAAATTACTTTTCCAAGAGAAAAAGGGAATATCTACCTTCATTACCTAAAGGCTTTTGAAAATATGTCTCTGTAATTTTTAATATTCTATCAAGCTGAACTTTATTAATATGGCCAGTTCGCAAGTTTCAAAGGAGTTGTGTTCTGACATTCACTTGCTAGTCAATACCTGGAAATGAAAAAAATACATTATTATGTAGGAAATGGTGGTTAGGTTCCCAGGCCCACAAAATCCTCCTCAATACAGTTCCACCCACAGGGATACATTCATACTTGGGATTTTATTACCACCTACTTACTGTTCTGAGTTACTGATGAAAGTTTTAGTTGCAAAATGGAGCCTCATATTTGAAGCTTTTGATCCTATTATTTTCCAGCTCCATTTCTGCTATTATGCTACATCTAAAAGATTTTGATTTTGTGTTTTTTTTTTAAATCTGATACTTATTAATAGTCCATAGGTTTTCTCCAAACTAATTCAACCTTGTCTTCATCACTTCTTGCAATTTAATCTCTCTCACTCAGTGTCTGTATGTGTAAAATGCAAAGAGCAATACCTTGATCTTAGCATATCTGTGACTCTTAGAAATTTTGGGAAGTGCCTGGAACAGTGCCCAACACATATTGAGATACTCAACAAGAAGTGCATCTTCATGCTGTTTGTGAGAAACTAGCTCTGGATAACTTGACCAAAAAGTGGAAATATATTAGATTAAATATTTCAAGAAAAGTTTGAACCATAGAACAGTGGCACCCGACCCTCAGAAATGACCATGACTGAAAGTTTAAATGCTGACAACATCCTCTCCTAATCTTTTGTTTCTGCTTGTCTTTGCATCTTGAATTCTGACTTTTCCCATGACACAGTGAGAAAAATGGATATTTTATCTCGCAAGACTTTCTCACCTTCTGGTTTTGAAACCCGAGGAAGGGATGTTGAGTGACCCTGTTAATTCAGGTGGTCCACCCCCTGCAGAACCAGTCACCTGTGACCCAAGAAAGGAGTTATTCTGTACTAAGCTGGACATTCATATGACATCTATCTGAGAGGAGGAAGTACACTGGCATTTCTGGAATTTGGAAGAGAGGGTGGGGGAAAAACCCTGTTTATTCCACTTGTTAGTTCTTTTCTTTCCTTCACTTTCCTTTCCTTTACCTAAGATGATTGTTTGCTATGACTTTTAGCCACAAAGAAATGTTGCTCTACATACAAAATAAATATGAATTTCTATCAATTAAAAACAATTCCATGATTATGTTATAATCATTATTCACCGTAAAGGAGTTCTGTAGATATTATGGGATAAACATCTGAACAGAGTTGTGAATTTTATAGAAACTTTTTTTCCAGATAAGAGTAGTTATTTTGTGAAAAGAAAAGATTAGTCTCTCCTGAAAATGGGTAGTGTGCTAAAGCTGTAGAATTAGCCTAAATGAGTACCTGACTATAATAACCAATGCAACTCTTTTCATATAATTTAAAAATATGATCAGAAATATTACCATGTTAGTTTGATCCTGGAAAAGGTTAAAAGCTTCTCTGCAGTTTTTTTTGTTTGCTTTATCCTATTTACTAACATATAGACACATATTTTAATTACACTAACATTTCATAGATATCCATAGAAAAACCTGACGAGAGTTAACATGGCACTGTGTTAGAAGCACAGGGGAGTGGGCCATAGCAGGGCTCACTCAGTATTTGGGATTTTGGAGGAAGTATTTTTCTTATTTTTGGGTCTGTTTGCCTTCAAGCAAGTTTTTTTTACCTTTCTAAGCCTTAATTTCTGCATCTGTTTAAAAGGGAAATAGATATGATAAATAGTGCTCACCTTATGAGATCTTTTGTGAGAAATAAATAAAGCATGCAAAATGTTTAAAGTATAATGTTTTGATATAGGTTGATGATGAAAGAGACAATTATAAATGAATTAATGGCCATTTTTATCTTCTGTTTGATTTAAAAAAATTTAAATAAGATTTAGAGCAACATGCACACATTTATATTGTTTATTAGAGAGGTATGGAGAGGAAGAAAAATGTTCAATCACATTTTCATGGCCATTCTCTTTTGTAGGTTGGACCTTCACTGTGATTAGAGAGTAAATTACTTACCTTTTAGTGCTACATTAAGTTTTTGTGTGTATTTTCCCCCCCACAATACAGGGGCCATTTTGTAAATAGTGTTATAGTGCATTGAATGGTAACCAGTGGCCTAAAAGCATTAAAATAAGGCTTTAAAAGTGAGGACATTTTTCCCCCCCTATATACTTTACAGTATTTTCAAGATAAAAACTATCTGCATTCTCAAGTTTTAGTTTATCAGGCCCATAAGTCTTTAGGAGAATCATTGCTTTGTTGCAAAAGATTGCTTATTTGTGGAGCTTTGTAGTGTATTCTGAACTACTAGACACTGAATAAACGCTGCTTGATGATAATGATGTTTTATTTTTTTCTAAGAAAAGGAAATCCAGGAAAGGAAATCATCACATTGCATTACTGAATTATCAAAAGGAAGATTATTTTTCCTGTTTGCAAGTAAAAACAAAATCAGGGTTCTGGTGTTCTTTCAAATGCTTATTCTTCCACTGATGAGAAATAAGAGACCTCCCAAACTTCACAATTAAATAGATATTGCTCACCTAATGGATTAGTGCGCTGTACTATGGAAGAACAGCCATATTTCTTGTTAATGTTTAAGATTTTAGCCACAGATGGCAAAATGCTTAAAACTGGTCATTGCTTCTCAGATTCATTGGCCACCAAATTTATTCCGTTTTCAGTATATACAGTGCTCTATGTCATGACCTGTGGAACACAGAAAATAAATATGTCCTCAAAAAAAAACAAAACAAAACAAAAACAAGCTTTATGCCAGATATATATTTTTCTGTATTAAGGGAGAAAATCTGAAATTCTGGCTCTATTGTCCACATATACACAAAGTAAGCTTTCCTAAATAAGTGATTAGTTTAAAAAAGAGTTAACATTCTTCTTGCTTTGCATTATTTACCTCTGTGTAATTAGGAGAATGACAGCAATGAAATGGGGATAAGTACTGGACATTGTGTAATTAGAAAACAATGCATTGTTAAAAACTAGGACCCTTTACCACCTAAATCATGGCACAACCAATTAATAGATTACTAATGTATTCAGCCATATCCTTAAATCATAAACAAATTCTTGGCATAGCCAATCATAGGACCATCGATTCTTCATCCTATTGGATAAAAATGACAAAATTAAGGCAATTGTCTCTTTAATCTAGTGATAAATAATGATTTTTGGTGAATTAATTATACAGTGAGTCCAACAACTAAATGTTTGACTTGAATGGTAAAATTATTGCAGCTGTCTTATGTATACTTAATTTAATAATAATGGAAATGATATCAGGTCACAATGCTTATAATCAGTGGAAAGGGATTCATCTAAAATTAACTAATAAAATCCTCTTGTATTTGTATTGACAACATCAGGTTAATTTGTAAACACTTGCAACCTCAATTTTATAATCTGTAATAGATTTGTTTTTATTTTTTGTTTTATATGCACCGTTCTAGAAATTCTACTTATATTTGTATTGTAATAAAAACTTATAATCATTTGGATACTAAAATACATTTTCTCCCCCAAACAGAATTTGTCTTAATAGTATGTGCTATCTTGAACAAGCAAAACAAACAAACAAAAAAACCCTACAAAGGCTTATCTCAGCACAGACATTTTTATAACTGTAATTTGAAACTTTATGGTAATTCATGCATGATATAGGTTTACATGTGAAGCTATTTGCATGTACAGCTATATTTGCAGTAACTTGATTATTATTTTTTATTTTTGTAAAAATATACAAATATTTATCTAAAAGAAAGGAGTGCTTTAAAAGTAGGTATCTTCCATCTTCATTTTATTCTGTATTCTATCCACCTTACCTATTTTTCCATTTCAAAACCCAAATTTCATGGTGATTTACCAAGCATGAACATAAGATAAACGAATCCAAACTAAATGTCACCGATTCAGTGGAAAAATGTACATCCATAAATTTTAGAGCAAATCCAAAATCAACCTGACATTAAATATGTTAGCTTACTCTTGTCAAGCTCTTTTCTCTTGGTTTGCTTTGACCTAAATTTCTAACCTGATATTCTTATTCAAATGTGTCATGAGGGCAGCCAGATGGCCTGATTTTTTTTTTTTTTCCAGAGCAGCAGTAAAAACTGTTCTGTTTTCTCATGGATTATTTGAAATATGTTGCTCTTGCAGTGAATGTAAATATAAATTCCTATCTCTGTGAGCTAAGCAACAGAATGGGAGGTTTAAAGTCAAAGATCCAACTCCTTATCTCTAAGTCTGAGTTACCAGGCAGCCTCCGTGGCCTCGACTTCCTGGTCTTCATTCTCAAAAATGAGAATTTATAATATGATAGAGTGTGTTTTATTTCCTAAGGTTTTGGGAGAAGAGTAATGCAGAAAGATATCAGAGTAGCAGCAGGTGATTTTTTGAGGACTGGTTAATAGAGACACTGCAAAGTGCCTCACCAATAATAATGAGTTCTCCTCTCCAGCAGTGGGGAGAAAATTGCCCACCTTCGGAAGGTTAGAGGATGATAAGGAAAGAAAAAGAAAAAGGAATTTTGCAGGTCACAGAGGTACTATTTAGTGCACTGGAGCATAATTTATTAAGTGGGCTTTTTTGGTAAAAAGAGCTAATTCGCCTACCAAACTGAGCAAATTTACATTTTTCCATCCAGAGGATGAAATTCTGCATAGCTAGTTATTCATCTTTTGGGAAATAACTGGATAAGATACGGGCAATGGAGTAAATCAGCAAAATGGAATGTATTCCCTAACTGCCAAAAAACCACAGGCTCCTGGGAAATATACTAAAATATTATTGTTAATTGTATATCTACAAAAATTCTTGTAAATGTACTCATGCTAATCACTACTGCAGAAGTGCTGTATTTCCTTACTTTTTATAATGTCCCATTTCTTGGAAAAATACAAGATAATTTTAAAAGCAATCAAAAGAGCCGGATTAGTTCATTTTAATTAAATGTTACAGAAAATTGCCTTGTTACAGATGTGAACCCTGGTTAGTGACTTTCCAAGGTGAGGAAAGACATACCCAGACCTCTGTATTACTGTAATTTACTTTGTACTCTACAGAAACAAATAAATTCCACCATCATTAAGACTTTTTGAGGGAAGTTGAACAGTAGTAATTTCTATTTTCATAATGAGTTTCTTATACTGAAGGCAGAACTTCTGTTCCATTTTCAGAGAGTTTTCATAGCATCTGTATGTAATGAAATGCCTGTCTTCTCCTCTTTAATGCATAATCTGTAGGCAGCTACCTGCATTTGTGTATTTGGTGCCTGAGTCTAACCTAGTCTCCAAAGATTTCTCTGACATTTATATTTTGCATGCAAAAGATTTTTCTGTAAAAGCTATAACTGACATATGGCAAGGCAAGCCAATTATGGAGGAGCCAGAGTAGAATGCTAACATTTGTACTTGGGAATGGCTAATAGCAGTCTTAAAATCCAGACCTCAAAAAGGTGCCAGAAAAATCTCATTAAAGGTTATCTAACATTTTTTTTCTGAAGCATATAGACAGAATAATGGTCCTCCTGAAATACGTGAATATGTTGCTTTATATGGCAAAAAATCCTTTGCAGATGTGAGATAAGTGTCTTGAGGTGGGGAGATCATGCTGGATCATCTGGTGGACCTGCGAAATCACAGGGTTCTCCAAGAGGGAGACAGGAGAGCTAGGGTCTGGAGGCAATGTGACAAGGGAGCAGATGGCAGGATGCAGCCTTGAGCCAGGAGACTAGATAGCCTCTAAGAGCTGGGAAGGTCAAGGAAGCCTTATTTTCCTAGAGTCTCCAGAAAAAAAACAACAACACACAGCCCTGCTGCTACTTAATTCAGCCCAGGGAAACTGATTTTAGACTTCTGACCTCCACCACTGTCAATTATTACGTTTCTGGCATTTTTAGCCCCTAAAATGTGTGGTCATTTCTTAACAGGAAACTCATACACAGTTGTTAATCTGTCTTTTTAACTACAGAATTCTGAGCTTTAAATAAGAGCAAAGTGATTCAGACACAACCATGAGCCATTTCATCCCTTTCAAATCGTAGAACTAGAATATATCCTTAGTGAGTTAGGCCTATAATGAAATAATGAAAGCCAGAGGAGGTAAGTAACCTACCCAAGGTAACACTGCTAGTTAGTGACAGAGATGAGACTAACTTTGGGGCTGCATACAGCTCGTAGTCCCTGGTCCATAATTTTTACCACACTGCTTCTGTTTGATGGTATGAAAACATTTACAAAAGGTCAGAGTTTAAGAAGTATTTTCAAATGTTGTGATAAGTGGGAGGGAGGAGATGAGGTTGGGAAGAAGTCACTTGTAAGAATTCCTATATGTCCTGCTAAGTTCCAGAGGAGGCAAATAGTCAGAAATGGATTAGCCAAGGCCCCTGCCTTCTTGGTGTCAGTTAGGAAGGCAAACATAAACATATATATATTATGATATATAATTGGTTATAAACGTGTTAGGAGCAAGATTCTACAAAGAAGTCTTATATTCCAACATGCAAGATTTCCTGTTGGCCTTTGGCCATCTTATGGCCTTGGAATCAGGTGGCCTTATGGCGTGGCTTTTGATGACCAAAAAAAAAAGAAATTTAGTTTCATCAAGAGACCGTCATGTGATTTTGAGCTGCTATTCTTGTTCCGCAAATGTTTAATGATCACTCTTTGGCAAGGATGTACACATGTGTTTTTCTATGTCTTTGGAAACACACTTGCATATATTTTGAAGCCCAGGTTTGTTGATGACACTTCACTGCGATGCCATCGGTTTCTATGGCGACACTAACTATTGTGCAGTTAAGAGGAAAAAGACTCCTCTGCTTCCCCGCGGCTTTAAAACTGTTTTCACTTGTTTTCCTATTCCACACATTCAGAAATAAAATTAAAGTGGTTTTCTTTTCAAGCAATATCATTTGAATGCCAATAGGATTCTCTTTTATTTCACAAAGACTATAAAAAAAATTAAATACAGTCCAGCAGAAAATGAGATCTCCCCTAGCCATCCCATTCTAATGGCAATGATAGCATTTCTTCTGTGTGATTTATAAATTATATAAATTTTTTTTGGCATTATATTACTTAAGATTTTTAAAATAACTTATACATGAAACTCTACCGATGACTTCAACTTTGGTCTTTTGCACAGCTGTGGTGCATAGATAACTTCCATTTTTATTAACTGGAGTCACATTTGCATGCTAGTAGGAAAGTACCCTTTTTAGAACCAAATTAGTACAAAGTTATATGAAAGAACAAATCTTTTTTACTATGAAGAGGCATGGCAATTCTGTTTAGTAGAGAAATGCTACATTAGTGTTTGCTTCCTGCATTCTGGTGGTTCCATTCTGCCTTCTTTTGCATCATTCGTGTTCAATATATTTTTTAATATTTAGTAAACCACAGCTAAGACACCCTGGTATGAATTCCCTTTTTTACATGGATTGATTTACCAGTTGGACCTTTTAATTGATTTTTAATTCCTCCTTCATATAAGATTCTTTACCTCACAACTGAGGTGGTTGGTTTTTTTTTTGTTTGTTTGTTTGTTTGTTTTTAAGTTCTATAAAATGCTGAATTACATACATACCAGGAAATAGTACACTTTGCAAAAACCTAAAATCATTTCTAAAAATGGTTGTAAGAAGGCAAAAAAAAAGTCACTCCTAAATTCATATGTTTGAGTGTAGTTCATCAAAGTTAAATGTTGTGTTAACAGTGAATCCGTGGACATTGTGTTATACTTTGCAGTCTGAGTACTTTTAAGAAGCACCGGCCCTTTCAACATAATTAGCACAGAATATTGAATCCCACCAGAAATATGGGACTCGTCATTAAGTTTAGAGGCCCCTTTATCTCTCTGAGTCCAATCCTGTGTGCAGAAGACTAATTGGTAATGGCATGGTCTTTATTGCTCATAGCTTTCTTTTATTTTAAATGGAACGGTCTGCTTTGTGAGAAATAATTAGGCTTTATAGGCCTACCTGCATAGAGCCTTTTGTTGGATGTCTTATGGTTTTGCCAATTCAGATCCTGAGAGCAATTAGAGGCTCTGGCGGAACTGTTCCTTAAGTCACACACATATTGTGCTATTGCCTGCTTTTATTTTTTACCTGCAGTAGCAGATGCAGAAGCTTCAGTTACTTACGAGTACACAGAGTAATTGTTAGCCAATGCAAAACTTGGTATGGGAGTCCTAAGCTGGGGAGAAAAACATGTTATATAAGTCTGACACATGGCAGTGTGTCCTGATGTCTGACATTGTCCCCAAAATAATTATGTTCTCAAGTGTAGGGGAACAACTCTTTATTTGTTCTCTAAAATGGCATAGTGATTTAATTGTTTAAAAGGGTGGTCAGACCTGGCCAAGCTGTAGTCTTTTAGTACGTATGGATTTGGTAAGCCAGGATAATTATTTGCTGTGCACAGTCAATTGGAAATTATTTTTGTCAGTGAGGTAAATAATAGGGACATTTTTCACCAAAAGTGCTTATACGAGTTGTAACAATCATTTTCTTTGGGGGAGACTTCAGTTTATATTGTATGATGAGTCAGAGACTCCACCGGTGAGATCTGATAGTATTATATAATATAATGCAGGTTTTAATAGTTTTCAAGAGAAGTTCATAATATGGTAAAATAAAAAATAAAAAATGTCGCTCTATTACTTGGGTCATTTTGCCTACTTTTCCATGACACAGAAGGACTCAGTGAGATTACTATTAATGATTGAGTGAAGGTGGATATAATTTTTATTTGTATTTTAAAAGGCCCCTTTAAAGTGCAGAATACTGTGGAGTTATTTGTTCAATAGTATTGATGGCTTGGTGTTCACTTTTCCAAAACTCTTTTGTCAAGTGGCAATAAACTCTGCGTATATACTATTGCATTTGACTTGAACTTAACACTGTCTTCTCTGTATCTTCAACAGGTTAGGCAGTTACCATTTTCTCAGGCAACTCTACTTCTACCTTCATATAATCAATAACAGCCTGTGGACTTTCAATCTTGATAATTATCTTTAGTGGAAATTTACTTTGCTTGGGCTTTTACCATTCCACTTGATAAGCTATCTTCACTCAAATCTAAGATGTCAGGAATTTCAACCCTCAAAAGGACTTAGACTTGTGTGTGCATAAATCAATACTATTTTTCAACTAATATCATTTGAAAATATATATTTTTTTACTGAAATAATAAAGCAAATGAATGTGTGACCTAAATCTAGTGGCAAACCTGAATCTAAATTTGCAAAATGTTACATGAAGTTGCAGGATCCACAGTGGTGGGAAGTGGAGTGAGCCTGCCATTTTTTGATATGAAGAAATATGTCATTGTGAAAGTGTTTTCATAGGAACCAGTGATACTAAGATTTTTCTTTTGTTTTTTAAAAAAATAAGTTTTTATTGATTTTCAAAGGGAGAAGAATGGAGAGGGAGAGAGATGATGAGAGATAAACATCACTGATTGGCTGCCTGCTACACAGCCCCTAGTGGGGATTGAGCAAGCAACTCAGGAATGTTCCCTGACCTGGAATAGAACCAGTGACACTTGATTCATGGATTAATGCTTGACTCACTGAGCCACACTATCTGGGCAAGATATTTATTTTCTAAATCTCTCTCTTTTTAAAATTCTTCCATTGGATTAAGGAAGTAATAGAAAAATACCTTTATATTATCAATACTTGGTAGATTCCGTTTGGGGTAATAGATTTTAGATAGGCAAAATGCACATTGTTGTTTTGTAGTGTCCCTGAGATTTTTGAAATCCTAACATGGGCTTACAGTTGTATAAGAAATGGGTAATTAAAATATTGTTGAAAGATTATTTGAGGGAGTATTTCTTTTTATTGAAATGGAATGAAGAAAGTAGAAAATTCTAGAATAATCTTATCAGGTAGAAAGTTTTAATTGAAATAATCTGCTTTTTTTTTTAAGTGATAAAAATGAGTGGAATGATTATTCTGTCATGTAGAAAACCTAGCCTGCATGTCCTTTTCCCCCTTATAGGTGAGAGTATTTTTCATTGAGAGTGTGATACTTTAAGCCTGTTCATGCTGTTTAAACATTTTGGCCAGAAAAATATGTCCTTTGAATTCAAGGTATTAGGCCTTATGAAAATCGGTTGTAGTGCTCTTTTGTGTTATCCTGAAGATAAAACTAACCAAGGAAACATTCTAAATAAGATCGGGATTACTTGAGTAATTTACCCCTTCTATGCAATAGGGTTTGAGCTGAATTTTGTGTTATGCGTTATGATCACTTATGGTAATTAAACTTAAAATAATTAAACTAGAAGTAATTTGCATATACATAGCAAATATTCAAACAGTTTTAGTGTTAACTAGAACATGAAAGTTCTTTGGAATCCAATTTTCAGAAATAAATATTATCATTACTGCATGTTTATGATTTGATTTATGATTTACTTAACATCCATACTCTTTATGCATATATTTTACCAACTTAGATGCAGGCATACTGTATTTACTGTCCATCCTTTGCTCTCTTCATTCAACAATGTAATGAGGATTTGTTATTACATATAAATCTACCACATTTTAGAAATAGATCTACTCTAATTTATTTTAACAATTCCATATGGTTAAGATTTGGACTGTTTTCATATTTTCTTTATCAGAAACACTACTACCTTAAATGTTCTTAGTCACATATCTTTGTATACTTGCTCATTACATTTGCTGGCTCAAATGTATTCAATCAGCTGATACTATCTACACTCCCAACATCAATGCATGCACATGTGGATTTTCGCATTCCTTAGAAACATTGTCCTTAACTATCTTTGATAGACCTGTGTTACTGTGATAGATTAAAATATATCTGATTGGTTCTTAAATATGCTGCCCTTTGTTACTAGTAGGTTGGCCTGCTTTTCACTTGTCAGATTTAGCAGCTATTAGCAAATCTGTAAATATAGATATCTGCCTATAGATACAATTATTGATCGTATGGCTATAGATGTAGATGCAGACACACTTATAGATATAAGTACATATATAGGTATAAACATAGATGTACACATATACAAAGCATGTCATGTGCACACACCATATATGCATATACACTCCCCCGCTACCCCACCTCACCCCGCATCACTGCAAGCTTTTCTTATGAGGTTTCATCTATATGGAAACTCTGATATCTCTCTATTTACCTTGATTTATCGTGGGAAGCTGAGCTCCTCTTCTGCAATCCCTACTGCACATTAGTTGTTTTTTATTGTTCCTGTCAAAAATCTTATTTACTTCCTTAGAACATCTAAGGTGACTATAATCCTCTGGGACAGTTATCATATTCTCTTTAATTTGACTTATGCATATCTCAACTTCTGAATTAGTAGATAAGCTCCCTGGTTGCAGGGACTATGACTTACTCATCTTTTATCCTTCACAGATATCTTTTGGATGTGGCAATATTTCTTGATTCGGGGAAGGTAATAAGCAATGTTCTGCATTTTCGTTGTCTGCCACAGAAGACATGATTTTTGGGAAGTATAATGTTCTGGAAAAGAACATGGGATTTGGAGTAGAGAATTTGCCACTTAATTGAAAGTGCATAACTTTGGGATGTTCCTTATGTTCTACTAGAGGCCTGGTGCATGAATTCATACAGAGGTGGGGACCATAGGCCTGTCTGGTGATGGGGGCTGATTGGGACCATGGGACGTTGACCAAGAAGAGGGTCCACAGGAAGGATGGCCGGCCAGGGGGGAGATGTTGCAGAAGGTTGGCTGGCTGGTTGGGAGGCAGGGCTATGGGAAGTTGGCTGGATGGGAGGAGGGGCCATGTGAGACTGACTGGATGGGAGGAGGGGCCATGAGAGGTTGGCTGTGGGAGTGCACTGACCACCAGGTAACAGCTCCTGCTTTGAATGTCTGCCCCTTGGTGGTCAGTAAGCATCATAGCAATTAGTCATTCAGTCATTCGGCCCTTTGGTTGCTTATGCTTTCATATATATAGATGATCCTCAGTTTAATTCATCTGTGAAGTAAAGGTTATAACAATATACACACAAAGCAGGAATGAAGAATAAGCAAGACAATTTGACAAATGTCTTTTACATGTTTTTCTGTAAACATAAATATTATTACAGCAAAGATGTGAATTTTTATGTGAGTAGAAAGTAAATAAAAAGACCTATTCTCCCTTTCCTAATGTCTAACCAATGGTCTGCATGTTAAGTACATGAAGGGATAACAGTATTCCAGATGTAAATGTTATGACCATATGCATCCATCAGAAGTTGTTTAGTAAAAGCAGAAAGAAAAATAAACTCACCAATAGGGTTATACTCACTTTCCTGTATGATAGAATAGTTAAATGAGTGGCTAAATCTAATGAAGAAACTGAAAAATTAGAGCATGCCTGCTGCCAACACTAAACCCAGTGGACTGCGAGATTGGGATGTGGTGACACTGAGGAATCACCTCACTGTTGTTGAGTATTAAGGCGATTTTGCTACCTATCCTTAGAAATAAAACAGCCCTGGCAATTACTTGTAATTTGTTACTGGTCCAAAAATTAACTCCTTTTACTGCAATAAATGGATCATCACAGGTGATAAAGCACAGTATTAATTAACAGTGACAGGTGAAGCTCCTTACAGTCAGATTGAATTTATATTAGCAATTATATAAGAAATTATATTTTGATCGTCACAGTTTTATACTGAGGTTAAGAGTACTAACCATATACACACAACCCTCTCCCTAAGGTTGTGTGGGGTGTTGGCAAATATATAATCTATAATAATAAAAGCATAATATGCTAATTAGATTGGGCATCCTTCTGGATGACCTTCAGGGTTAAGCTGGGGCTGCGAGGAAAACCTGGGTCCCGGGTGCCTGCCAGCAGCCAGAGGGAAGCCGGTGCCGGCAAACAGGGGAAGGAAGGCCTACTCTTGAACAAATTTCATCCATCAGGCTCCTAGTAAACATTACAAAATTGGAAAGTTAAACCCTTCAATGTGTTCTTTTCTCCTACCTTGATAAATAGACTTTTATAATGGCCTAGAAGCCCAGGTTTGAGTAGAGAATTCTTCAACTCTTAGACTTTCACATCCGAGTTTGGCTGACCAGCAGGCCCTTCATTTATTACCTGATCCATTGCCTTTCTATTCCTGCTCAGACCTGCAGCACAAAGGATTTTGTACTTTGCCTCTAGTGAGTCATTCTTCCAAGTCCCTCAATACCACTTCCCATCCCCCAAAAAACTATATCTTGCCAACTTTCTGGTCTCAGTTTAAGGATAAACAGTATTCTTCTTTCAGGGAGATGGACCAGGAAGAAGGCCTGCACAGACCCTGGATTGGGCTCAGAACCATAGGGCAGGAAATGTCAGAGTCTTATATACCTGGAGAATGATCTAGAAAAGTTACTGTAAACTGCACGTGGACCCATCCATTTGGCTCTGCAGATTCCTTGCTCCCCGCCCTTCCCCCCACCCCTCATGGAGTGCAGGAAGGCAGCAAGCCATACTAAGACCACGTAAAGTACAGGACCCAGAGGTCCTCCTCACCTGGGTCCTGGGCTGTTAATTATCATATATGAGCATTGAACATATTTCAGAGATGTCAATTAGGTAAGGGCATACATATCTAAATAATAATAATGTCTAATACACTGACTTTAAATTAGTTTCCATGTATCAGAGATACAAAGCATACCAAATAATTTAAACCCAAGCAAATCTACATTCATCAGAACATCAAACCTCAGAGGGGAAGTTGGGGAGGATGGGGGGGAAAGGGGAGAGAACAATCAAAGGTCTTATATGCATACATATAAGCCTAACCAATGGACACTAACAACAGGGGGGTGAGGGGATGAGTTGGGAGGTTGGGAGGGTAATGGGGGAATAAGGACACATATGTAATACCTTAATCAATAAATAATTTTTTTTTAAAAAACTACAGCCATAGTGTATGCACAAGTCTAGGTATTTGTCTATAAAAACCAATACTAGCCATGTATAATGTGCACATGTGCATATGTAGAAGGTTATAAGAAACATTAGAGGCACATGCACTAAATTGGTTTCTTTGGGGTAGAAACTTTGTGTATTTTCACTACTTTTGTAATATTTTTAAAACTCAGACCAAAAGGTATAAATACTAAATGTTATACTTATGTGGTAATTTTAAAATATTTGTCCATCTTACATTAATTTTGCTTTCGTGCCATGCCAAACTCGTGATGGACATATCTCTAGCTATGAACTTCATAGACACAACCATACATTTTTAAATATTTAGTGAATGAATATATATTTAAACTGAATCTGTAAGAAAATTAAAATAAACATACCAAAAGATATAGGAGAAAATATTAGCCTTACATAAAATAGGAAAGAATAAATAAGTTTCCCAGTTTTCCTTTCTTGATGTCTTTGAAACTGTAGACTCTGGAATCTCTCACTACCAAGATTGTTTCATTTAACAATCTATTGTTAGCTGTATTTCTACTCATTAAAAAAACAAACAAACAAAAATAACCTTGCATGGAATTTTCAAGATTCATGCATTTGTTTCTTAATTGTCTAGGAATTCCAATTTTTCAGCATTTAAATAACTAAACTAAGTTTTAAATGCAATGTTTCTGGGTGTTTTTTGTTTGTTTGTTTGTTTTTGTTTTTAAAGTTTTACCTAATAAAATGTCATATTGCTCGAAAATAATTTCATTTCCTATAACTTGGTTTATGAAGATTGCCTAAGTCTATGCCTGCAATAATTTAGAATGCCCTACTGCACACAAATGCAATGTTTGTGTTAAATTAAAGAAACATTAATAATTAAAATTTTAATTGCATCTATACATTTTTTGTAAGCCTATGATATTTTACCAATCAGGTTTTACCTGACATACTTTGGAGTCAGACTCTTGGACTCTTCTAGATAATAGAGGCTTAGCAAACTCAAAAGCATAATAAGAACCAGTCAAGTACAGCGCGAGAGTAAATTGTTTGGTCTGTAAGAAAATAAAGACTGGTTCCTGCAGAGGCCTGGTAATGCATTGCATGAGTCTCTTAAAGTGCTTCAAGTTAGAACTATTTTTTTAAAGTACTGTGCCAGTGAAATAGAACCCTTTCATGGGCAAGATTTGAGTATCTGGTATGCATTTGAGCCTCTTGAACCCTGATTATAATTTATATTTCACTATTTACTCAAACAGACAAAGAGATCCATTGATTGCCATATTTTAAATTAGGGAAACAAGAAAAACATAAAATGGAGAGATACAAACATTCTTAGGAGGGATAATAGTACTAATTTTACGATAGGTACCTAGGTTTCTTGACTTCATCATGGCCATGTGTTTAGATTTAAATGATTTGGGATACTATTTCACAAGTATCATCATGTAGATGTTTTCTGGCTAAGAGCCAGCAGTAAACTAGCTAGTTTGTTTCCAGTGAGAAAAATCAGAGTGTGACTTCCTTTCCAGGTCAGGGATGCAAAGGGCAGTCTCCCACATTGAAACCTGGAGCATGAAGAAAGGAAGTCCCCCAGTGACAGATAAGTTGCTAAGCTGCCCCTCACGGCAGGTTACCTCTATCTCCTTTACTAATGCATCATGACAGCAAAGCTCTTCTTTTCATATTTCTAGGTTCAGGTCCGCCAAAGGCGAAAAGAAATAGGAAGGCTTAAGGACTTGTTTTTTCTGGCAGCAGGGGAGAAGGTTATCCCAATCTCTCTTAACCTTTACCTGCTCTTAGGGCCACCCACTAGTATGACGGCTGTGTATACTTGTTATTGTTACTAGAAATGATCTACTGGGGTGACGTTGGATTCCATGCAATGGCAGCCTGGCTCGGCAAGAGGTAAGGCTAGAGCCTAGAACCTGACTGGCAATGAGGCTCTCTGGATGTTACCCAACATACTGAGCAATAGTCCGTTACATTTCCCCAGAGGAGGGGCAGTACTTATTCCGGGTTTAGAGTGTCACAGAGACCAAGGCTAATCTCTGAACAAGTCAGAGAGTGAGCGATAGAAACCTGAAGGTACAGAGAAATACAGATCATACTACGTTCAAATCTTGTATCTGGCCAGAACCACAGTGTGTTTTCTGGTTCCTGCTTTCAGGAAGCTTTGAAAAGCAAACCAAATATGGATCAGGGAGTGTATACTTCTATGGCTGTGCTTAATAGTAATGCAGAAGGTATGCTAGCCACTGTGTTGAGTGATTTTTGTTTGTTAGTTCACTTCTTCCAGTGATGTAGGTATTATATTTGGATTTCCAGATGAAGAAACTGACATTTAGAGGTGATATGCTTGGCAGTAAGTAGAAAGAGGTATTCAAACCCATGTCTGTTGAATTTCAAAGCCTAAGCTAGACACACTACTACTTATGTGACCTTGAACAAGTTATTTTACTCTTTTGAACCTTAGGTTCTCACTGTAAAATAAGAATAATGATTAAATTTAATTCCTAGGAGTGTGTAACATTAATATTAAATAAGTTAATGCATGGTAAGTACTTACATCAAATTGTATCTAGCCCAATTCAATAATAATAGCCATTAGTGCTGTTATTATTATGACTATTACTAATTATTGAATAACACCAATCCTACATATAAGGATGAAACAATAGCTTTTTAAATAAATGAATGAATTGTGTATTTTTTTTAAACATGAGGTAGTAAAATTCAAAATTTTAAAGTTAAGATGAGGAATATACTGTATGTTAAATAATTAATTTTAACAATTTAGAATAGGCTGGAAAGGGTGGAGAGGCCTCCTATCTAATAAAAACAATATGCAAATTGATTGTCACACCAACACATAAGATGGCTTCCCCCATGTAGACACAAGATGGCCACCACAAGATGGCCAGCAGGGGAGGGCAGTTGAGAGGGATCAGGCCTGCAGGGGAGGGCAGTTTTGGGCAATCAGGCCAGCATAGGGGGCAGTTGGGAGGGACTATACCTGCAAGAGAGAGCAGTTGGGGGCAGGAACAGGCCTTTAGGGGAGGGCAGTTAGCGGTGACCAGGCCTGCAGAGTAGGGCAGTTACAGGCAATCAGGCTGGCAGGGGAGCAGTTAGGCATCAATGGGGTTGCCCAGGAGTGGTTAGGGGGTAATTAATCTGGCAGGCGAAAGTGGTTAGGGGCAATTAGGAAGGCAGGCAGGCAAGCAGTTGGGAGCCAGCAGTCCTAGATTGTGAAAGGGATGTCCAACTGCCCGTTTAGGCCCGGTCCCACTAGGATCGGGCCTAAACGGGCAGTTGGACATCCCTTGAGGGGTCTCAGATTAGAGAGGGTGCAGACTGGGCTGATGGTCACCCCCCCCTTGCACGAATTTTGTGCACTGGACCTCTAGTATAAAATAGTAAGAAAAAAATCATATGGAAAGAAACAGTCTGATTTGGAGGTAGAGACAGCAAGATACCTAGTAACAGCCAAGTTTAAGATAGATAAACTCAATGACAAAGAGGCAAATAAAATTCCAAGAGACCATCATGTAATACAATTAGTGTTTTATTTCAAGTGAACTATTACTTTAAACAAGGTTGCATTTTCATAATTCTAGACTGACACCAAAATATCTTTCTTTTTATTACTCAGAGGCTGAAATGAAGCTTTCTAAAAAATAGTTGTCCCAACATCATTGAGCACTCTGTGATAATGTGGAAGCAGAATAGAGAATAGGGATAGGACCCCAAGAAGCAAAAAAAAAAAAAAAAAAAAAGATACATTATCAGTGTTCTCTTAACTCAATAAAATGTTCCATCTGGTTGGATTTTACAAATAATAGAGACAAATGACTTTATAACTTAGTTTTCATTTGTTTTAAAATCAAATTTATATTTTATCTGAGGGGAGCAAAGTGCTAATGAGTTACTGCAATTGAAGTGGAGAACAGTTAAGGAAAAGGATGGGATGAATGTTAGCTTTATGTCTGCAGATTTGGGGCTTGCCCTCCTTTAATTTTGAAAAAAATTGTGACTTACTTTCATTTTTAAAGTTATAATAATCCTGTAGACTGCATTGAATCTCAAATTCATCACACAGCTATTTCAATATATGGCTGACTTTGAACAGTTACTTGACCTTTCTGTATTTGACATCTTTAAGTTGGGATTATTGATGAAACATAATTCTACTGGGAATTAAGGGGGATAATATATGTAAAGTATTTAGATTAGTGTTTTATTCCTATCTGTACTCAATGGATGTTAACTACCAGCAGTAGCTTTTATGTACATTATTTTATTATTTAGCTTACTTTCCATAAAACATATTTACCTGTTAGCTATTATAAAAATGAATTAGTTATGCTTTACTTTATATATGGCTTTATTCCTAAAGAGTTATGCTTTTTATAGTTTGTTCTCTTCTACCAAATTCAAAATGGTCAAGATGACAAAGTTAAAGATGAAAGATGAAGGAACAGCTAAACTAAGGAAAGGAGGGCTGCATGTTTGAATGCAAAGATAATGGAAATAGAGTTATTCAACGTTATTAGATAATAATGTCTTTTGAGTATTGACGTTAAGATTCAAATTATAGCATTGCATTAGTTATAATGATTGGTTGTAACAATATCTTTTGAAAATATTTGTGTTTTTTGAGTTATATTGACAGCTCAACTGAGACTTGACTTAGAAGTGGAAGTGAAAGATTTATAATTCTAAGTATATAAACTTTCATTCACTCATTTATAAAATCTTTAAGAAATTTGAAAACAAGGCGTTTAAGAAAATAGGCTCTGTATACTGTACATCTGAAACTAATATCAAATAATATTACATGTAAACTAGAATTGAAAAATAAAATAAAAAAAACAAAGAAAGAAAATGGCTCTGGAGTCATATTACTTAGTATTCAGGATTTATTTTTATCTCTGAGATCTACAACACTAGAACACCGTAGGATCACGCCCCTTTGGAGCTCATCAGAGCCCCTAGGTTTATCATTTCTTGATTTTCTGGTCTGACAAAAAAAGGCCAATCATAGTATCTAAAAGATAGTCATGAGATTCTTTGGACTAATACAGATAAAGGGCTTAGAATTGTGCTTGACATAATGTTTGCATGTCATTATTATAACTCTTAGTAGAGGCCCAGTGCATGAAATTTGTGCATGGGTAGGGTTCATAGGCCTGGCTGGTGATCAGGGCCAAGTGGAGCCTTCTGGGTGCCCCTGGGGCCTTCCTTCATTCCGCACCACCACCCCCTGGTTGTCAGTGCATGTCATAATGAATAGTCGAACTCCTGGTCCCCTGGTTGAACTCCCAAGGGTACACTGCATATTAGCCTTTATATATATATATATTATATTATGTTCATACTTAGGTTCAGAGAGATGGTAAGAAAGATGCTGTTCTTGGACTCCAGCAGATGGCAAGTCATTTGGAAGAGACTAAAGAGTAAACAGTTTCTCACAGTACAATATGATACTAGTTTTGCAGTGGATAGTAGCATTAATATATCCTACTAATATCCCTGCTAGACAAAAAGTAATGAACCCATTCATTTCAGGGAATGATGGATGTACTTCTGGAGAAAGAGATCTGTGAACAGCATCCTGAGAAAATGAGATTTAAGTGAGAAGAAAGTGGAGAAGATTATCAAAAGTTGAGGGAACTGCATGTACCCAGAATACTTTTGGGAAGGTTCAAATAGTCTAATATTGCGGGCGAAAAATGTGGGAGTCGGCTGAGGGGAGTGGAACAATTGATAGAAAATGAGGAGTAGGTGAGTAGGGGTAAGATAGAAGGATGTTTTCCCTGATATTAGGGAGGTTAGACTGCCAGAGATTACTTAAGAGTATTCACCTGATGGGACTTAATGCTTTTAAAAAATTACTCTTTTCTACCTTTTGGTATAACAGAGTGAACAGATGAAAGAAAGCTAGTTTCTGGAAAGCTGGCCACTTTGGAGGCCCTGCCTAAAATTCAGCCAGGAGTTCACTGTAGCCCCACCACTCCCAAAGGCCATGGCAGCAGGGGTAGAAAGAAATGGATGGATTCTATTCAGGTGGAATCAAGAGGACTTGATGTTTCCTCACATTTTTAAATGATTATTTCATACCCATTTTAACTTGACTTCCTGAGTATAAATCTGGACACTGTGAAGTATTTTTCCCTAATCAGAACTTATGCTACTCATGTTATATAATATTTTTTTAAAAATATATTTCATTGATTTTTTTACAGAGAAGAAGAGAGAGGGATAGAGAGTTAGAAACATCGATGAGAGAGGATCATCGATCAGCTGCCTCTTGCACACCCCCTACTGGGGATGTGCCGGCAACCAAGGTACATGCCCTTGACCAGAATCGAACCTGGGACCTCTCAGTCCACAGGCCAATGCTCTATCCACTGAGCCAAACCTGTTTCGGCCTATATTTGATAATCTTGATGTAAGCATTGTTCCTATCCAGTTCCACAATTATCAAAGAGAATATTTCCACTTGAAATTTGTTGTTAAGTCCATGATTCCAAAATTAAGAGAAAAAACAAAAACATGCCTCTTCTTTTTCTTTTTCTTTTTCTTTTTTCCTTTTCCTTGTCCCTTAAGTGGAATGATATAAGCAACGAATTGTTTTCTTAGTGATTCATCTCATTTATTAAAGAGCTTTATCATGTAAGGGTCTTGTTTAGCCCGATTTCAGAATAAAGGCAGCAGAAAGGGACTAGTGAGCTATTCCTCTGTGTCAGGAAAAAAAGCTTTTCTTTTAGTACAAATTTGACTTCAGTTTTCTCTGCATTTTCTGCCCATTGAACAGAAAGAGAAATTCAATTATACTTCCTGGTATTACATTGCTGAGAAAAATTAAATTGCTTACATAGAAACTTTATTAGTTAAGAATATATAAATTATTCAACATATTGCTTTGGTTGGTAGTTTAAATGAAAAACAAATTTTTTGTTCTGTTCACAATTTTATGTCACATACTAAAAAACAAGGTTTCAGATTTATTTTTAAAAATTTATTCATTTATTTAGATTTTGATGAATATTTTTTTACTCTTGCTGAACAACAAAACAAATCACACATTTAAATAAAAGAGTAGTAAGTTGTTTTTAAAAAGTATTTGGACTATTTTAATAGTGTCTAATGGGCATATTTGCAATAGCCAAAGATATTCATAAAGCAATTCTATCATTAATTTAAAATGCTTTGAGTTATTTCACAATACAAATTGAGTGAGCCGACAACTTTATTGGTTTTCTGTCAAAATTGGCTATAAATAAGAGCTGGTGGAGACAATAAGGGATTTAAAGAAATTAATCTTTATAGACATTTCTAATTTCTGAATTTAACTAGAACATTTTTCATTTTATGGAAATCTTGCTCACAAATTCTGTAGATATATTCATTTTACCTAGATACATGAGTGCTTGTCAATAGGTTGATTTTTTATTTATGTGTTATTTATACCATATATACATAATGTCAGCATTTCAATTTGAAGCACCGTCCTATAAAATAAAAGCCTAATGTGTTAAGTGTCTGGTCATCCATTCATCTGTTCAACCAATCAAAGTGTATTATGCTAATAATATGCTAAAGCCACTTGCACTGACCACTAGGGGGCAGGCATTATGACCAGTAGGTTAGGTTGTTGCTGGGGTCCAGCTGATCAAGACTAAGCTAGACAGGCCAGACAGGCCTCGGGGCCCTCCCATAATCCCTCCCCTGGCCCCTCCCCTGACCCCAGTCGTGCATCAGTGGGGTCCCTTGGCCTGGCTTGCACCCTTTCACAATCCAAGACCTCTAAGGGAATGTCGGAGAGCCAATTTCACCTGGATCCTGTAGGCCAGGTCAAGGAACCCCACTGGTGCAACAATTCATGCACCAGGCCTTTAATTATATATATATAAAATCTGGAAGAAAATGGCTATTAAAACTTCAATTTCTCTTATGGCAGCCTTAGTGCTGTTAATATAAAGCAAGAAAGAGGCAGCAGTGGCTTTGCCTCCAGAACACTCAGGGATCATACCCCTTTGGAGCTCATCAGAGCCCATCAGGTTTATACCAAAGGGTCACTTGACTCACTGCCTGATACTCCTACGGCAGCTGAATGCACAGCTTCAACAAGACATCCAACTGCTGCTGGCTTGAGAAAAGTGCTATTTTAATGATGATTGTAATGAGCTTTACTGTTGCTGGGAGCCAAATGTATCCTTAAATCCAAGTGAGAACGCTGCAATCAGGGTGAATTGAAGTTCAATGTAGCTTAGATTATTATTTGATAAGTTGCCCTTTTAATTAGGATTTTTCCATTCTTCTGTACTCATTTATTGCCTATTGTCCAAGGTGAATGATTTTCATGTATCTTTATGAAGATATCATAGCAACACATTGAATGCACGGAAAGTGGGGGACTGCCTCAGACTCTCTATTCTGACACATTAATCTGTGCCTTTGATCCCAGCACCTGAATTCATTTCTACTATTTGATTTTGCCTACAGCAACCATTATAAGTTACATTTAAGTGACTCCAGCTTTAGTATATGGCTTTTTACTGCAGTTTCATAAGAAGTTCATTAAAGAAACATCTAAAAAGAGAAATTTTAGCCACACAATTCGGTATGATGATCCAAACCTTAGATTTAGTGGCTTTGGAGAGTGAACTTTGCTCTTTAATAGAATTTAATATAATCTGGTCTACAGTAAAATTGTAATTATTATTTTTGCCTTCTGCCGGACTTGAAAATGTTATGAAAAAAGAATAAAGATAGTTTTTGTTTTTTTTGAGATAGTATGGTCTCTTAAAGGAATTTCATTCACTTAATAGTTCCTCATTTCCATTTTTACAACAATAACAAAAAAGGTATATAAAGCCAGATTTTATGGGTAGGACATGAGAGGTAGGAACTAGAGGTCTTGGTCTGAGCTTGCTGTAACAACTTTTGACCAGTGGGTTCCAAACTATTTAAGACTATGATCCCTAGTATGTAACTCATTTTACATGGTGACACGTATACACAATGTATGTTACAAAACTGGGAAAAATGTTTCACAGAATAATGCTCAGTGGACTCTATTTTCCATTCTTTACTAATTCATGAAAAAAGAGATGCTGATATAAATAATTAAGTGGATTTCACAATCCATAAGTGGGTCTCAGTTTATAAAACACTAATTTAGACTGCACGATGCATAAATTCCTAAAAGTTCTCAACTGTAGGAAAGTTCTCTGACTGGAAGTTGCATGTAGATATGATCCTTGCATGTTAGATTTAAGTCAATGACGATCCTGAATAACAGAGTCATTGCCTGCCTATATGGTCCCACCCAGTTATAATTCTGTAATGCAAAATTGTTTCTAAACTAGGAGGTAAGATGTAAAAAAAATTAAGTAAAATGTTTAATAATCACCAAAATATGCTGAGAAGTATACTTGAAACCTCTAAATTTATTGGAATAGCAGTGCTAGATCAAAATCATATGGGTTTCAAATGTACATTTCCATGATAAATCATCTGTATATTGCATTCTGAGCCTATCACCCAAAGTCAAGTAATCTTCATCTTATTTTAATCCCCTTTACCTTTTACTACCCCTTCTTTTTCTTTGGTAACCACTATACTATTGTCTGTGTCTAGGAGTCTCAGTTTTATATCCCATATATGAGTGAAATCATATGGTTCTGTCTAACTTATTTTGCTTAGCATAATATTATCAAGGTCCATTTAAGTTGTTGGCAAATAGCAGTATTTCCTATTTTCTTATGGCTGAACAGTATTTCATAGTATGTATGTATTTCGTCTTCTTTATCCATTCTCTATTGAAGAATACTGATTATCTCCATGTCTTGGCTCCCATGAATAATGAACATAGGGGGGTGTATATATCTTTGCAAATAAATGTTTTAAGTTTTTTGGGTAGGTACCCAGAAGAGTGATTACTGGGCTACATGGTAACTCTATTCTTAATTTGTTGAGGAAGCATCAGGTAGTTTTCCATAGTGTCTGTACCAGTTTATATTCCCACCAGTAGTGAAGGTTCCTTTTCTCTATATCCTCTCCTACACTTGTTATTACCTGTCTTATTAATAATAGCCTTTATAATAGGGGTGTGGTGGTATCTCATTGCAGTTTTAATTTGCATTTTCCTAACAGCTAGTGGAGCTGAGCATCTTCTCATATATCTGTTGATCATTTGTATGTATTCTTGGGAGATGTGTTTGTTCAGAACCTCTACCTATTTTTTAATTGATTTGTTGGTTTGGTCTTGAGTTGTATGGACTCTATATATTTTGGATATTAACTCCTTGTTGGAGCTGTATGCAAATATCATCTCCCATTGGGTTGGTTGCCTTTCTGTTTTGTTGTTTGCTTCTGTTGCTCTGCAGAAGTGTTTTAGTGTGATGTCATCCCATTCATTTATTGTTACCTTTGCTTCCCTTGCCTTTGGAGTCAAATTCATAAAATGTCCTGTTTGGCCAAGATCCATAAGTTTAGTACTTAATGTTTTCTTCTATGTAATTTATCACTTCAGACCTTATATTTAGGTCTTTGATTTATTTTTAATTAATTTTTGTGGGAAAACTATAATCTATATTCATTCTTTTGCATGTAGCTTTTCAATTTCCCCAGCACCATTTATTAAGGAGGCTTTCTTTTCTTGAGTGTGTGTTTTTGGCTCTTTTGTTAAATTTTCCCATATACGTGTAGTTCTGAGAAATGGTACAGTCTAGAGATAGAGAATTGACCTAAAATGACTCTATCCTAGTATAGATACTTTTTAATACTATGAAACAAGATAACATCACCTAGGGCTCTTTTTCTCAATGTTTTGGACACTATCCACACTTAAAATAACATTTTACATCACAAATATACACAACCTACATGCTGGGAAGGATGTAGTATTTCATGTAATTTTATCTTGCTACATTTTTTTTGTCTCTACTTTTCTTTTGGTTGTTGTTCAAAAACCCAAAGTTACTACATGTTCCTCAGATTAAAAAATACTGGCTAGAGTGAGAATGAGAAAAGGAAAGACAGGGCCAAGGATTGAAGCCCGAGGCTCTCCAATGTTTGGAAGTCTAATTACTGTAATACATACAAAGGTCTTCAACATGAATAGCTAAAAAATGTTAGTTTCTATTATTAAAAGTAGGCTCCCGCCCCCAAATATTCCTTAATTTATTTGCTCAGTTTAGAGGCTGCTGGCTAGAATACACAGACAATAAATCGGTACTGTGTTAGTTTCCTATGGCTCATAGTTAATCATGTGAAACTCAGCAACATAAAACAGCACACATTCCCGCCAAAACTGGTTTGGCTCAATGGATAGAGCATCGGCCTGCGAACTCAAGGATCCTGGGTTCGATTCAGGGGAAGGACTTGTACCTTGGTTGCGGGCGCATCCTCAGTGGGGGGTGTGCAGCAGGCAGCTGATCAATGTTCTTCTTTCATCGATGTTTCTAACTTTCTATCCTTTTCCCTTCCTCTCTGTAAAAAAATCAATAAAATATGTTAAAAAAGAATATATCTGAATTATAAACAAACAAACAAACAAAACAAACAAACAAACAAACAAACAAAAAAACAGCACACATTCCTGATTCAATGGTGTAAAAGTCTAGGTTGAGTTGAGCTAAGCTCTCTTTTTCTCTTTTAAGGCAGAAATGTAAGTTCCACTTTGGAAAGAACCAATTTGGAGCTCCTCTGATTATGGGCAGCATTTAGTTGTGAGACTGAGGTCCCCACTTATTTTCTGGCTTTTAGATAAGGCTCACTTTCATTTCCTAGAAGCTGCCTCCTGTTCCTTGCCATGTGACCTTATCCATAGACAGTTCAGAATATGTCCTTTAATTTCTTCAAGGACAGCAAGAGAATCTTTTACCCTCCCTTCTGCTAAGATGGAGTCTTATATAATACTAGAGGCCCAGTGCATGAATTTGTGCATGGTTGGTATCCCTTGGCCTGGTGGGCAATCAGGGTGATAGGGGTCATCTCACCCAGTCCTGATGGGGGTTATCAGGGGCCAGCTGGCCTGGGGGAGGGATCATGGGAGGTTGGCTGTAGAAGCTCACTGACCACCAGAGGGAAGCTCCTATGTTGAATGTCTACCCCTGGTGGTCAGCACACATCACAGCAAGTGATCAAACTCCCGGTCTCCTGGTAGAACACTCAAGGGGACACTGCATATTCTGAGCTTCATTTGCAGTTTGTGAGGATACAGCAATGGTATGAATGGCTTGTGGCTTTCATCTTGCTCTATACCTTGTTCATAGCAAACTCTCAAATGTTTATTGAATAAATAATGTTTTTCTCCATTTTGGTTTATATCTAATTTATATCTAATTTTAGTTTATATCTAATTTAGTTTATCTTGGGAGCTATAGATAGTTTTACCTTCCTTTATAAAGTATGTTTGATTTTTAAAGCAAACCACAAGTGTTGTACAGTTTGTACTAAAGGACTACTTTATTGCTTTTTTTATTACCTAAAAAATGCAACAAAAGTTTAAAATTAATAACAGTCAGTAACAGGGAATAGGGATAATAAAAGTTATGTTCCTTGCCTCAGAAGCAGCTCACTTTCTATTTTCTTATTAAAAAAAAAAAAAGAACAAGAAGATCAAAAGTTTCTGGTGGTTTATCAAGGGAGTAAAAGAAGGTGAGAAAGAGAGGGAGAGAAATACAAAGAAACTTTAAGCATAACTTTTCTACTCAATATCTCTTTGTTGAAAACAGAATTAGGATTTGTTTGATTTTTTAATATTTTATATTAATTTTTAGAGAGAGAAAAGGAAACAGAGAGAAAGAGAGAGAGAGAAACAGCAATGTGAGAGAGAACATCAGTTTGTTTCCTCCTGTACACACCCTATGGGGGATCAAACCCAGAACCGGGTTATGCACCCTGATCAGGAATTGTATCTGCCACCTCCCAGTGTACAGCATGAGGTCCAAACAACCAAGCTACAATGGTCTTGGCTGTTTGATATTTATGGTTCCTTAACTCCCAGAAACCCATATCTATCCCTGAAAAGAGAAAGCAACAGTGAAAACAGCAGGACTGATGATTAGGGCATAGAAAGATCTGAGTATCATAAGTGCATCATGGGATCATGTCAGTGGTCAAATGGCAAGCTTAAATGCCCATTCCCAGAAATCTTATGTATTGCACAGAGCTGACTTCCCAGGACAGACATGTTTTTCTTTGCAGACCAAAACCTTTCCCCCAAATATAAAAAAAGAAAAAAGAAAAACTTTCATCTTCTAATACTACTCATTAAAATAATCAAGTCCTACCCATATCTTCAATGTGTGCTTGTGATCGATCTATTTAAATGCTAGAGTATTTTGCCCTTTTAGCATCTTAACTGATCTCCTAGAAATGATATTGCACAGTCTAGGCTTTCCTCTCACCATCCGCTGGATATTGCCAAATGAATATTCTTCTTTTAATTGAAATTCACTTTGGCAAAAGCTAATTTCTAACCTTTCATCTGAGAGATTTTGCCTGACTCACTTTCACTTCTTTGTCTCCACAAGAGGATTAATACCTTGCATGTGCTGTGGTGCCCCATCACAACGCATATGTGTATTCAACATCTTTATCTTTCACTCAGAGAATGCATTCTGGTACATTTATAAATCCTTTCAACCTTGGAATATTAGTTAAAAGTTCCTTTGGAGATGAAGGCAGAATATATATGGTTATTTTTTTTATGTGGCCTAGAAAGGATTTCTGTAATTACTTTCTCTTACAATCAAGAAGCGAAGGAGGACATCAGACACAATAAACTCAGACTTCCTGGAGATGGATTTTTCCATTTAGTCATAAAAGAAAGTATATTTGGGTGAGTCAGGCCAGATCATAAAAGTGTTGTGGAGTTTAGATTCTACCTCAAAAAAATGGAGAGCTTAGATTCTACCTCAAAGAAATGGGGAGCCATCATTGATGGTCAAGGGATTATATGAAAAGGTGAATAAAAAATTAGAAAATTAACCTCTAGTGGTTTATACAATGATTTGGAAGTCTTGAGGCAGATGTTGCTTTGACAATAATTATATCCGTGTTGGTGTGAGGTGTTAAAGTTTGGTAGAATTAGATGAAAGAAAGAAAAATGGATATGAGTGAGGTAGAGAAAAAAAGCTAGACTTAGTGATAGGGGGTAAGTGACAGATGGATGAGATATGGCTAGTCTATGTAAAACCTAAAAAACACACAAGCCAACTTTAGTAGAAAAATCCCTTAAAAGTCTAATTTTGGAAAATTAAAAATGAATATTTTTGCCCTGCAGTTCAAATTAGACATTGCATGTATGTACAAGAAGACAGTATATAAAAGTGGCTATCTCTTTTATACTCTATTGTTTTTTGTTTGTTTGTTTGTTTTACCTTTTTCTTGTTTTACTTAAAGTCACACGAACCTTAGAATTAGTTATATATATAGTGGATTGAATAATGTCCATCCAAAATTTATGTCCACCAAAAACCTCAAAATATGGCCTTGTTTGAAAATAGGCTCTTAGTAGATGTATTTAGAAAAGACGAGTTAGGCTGCATTAGGGTGGGCTGTCTATCCAGTGACTGGTGTCCTTGAAGGACAGATATAACATGTGGGGGAGAATGCCATGTGAAGGCAGAGACAGACTTTGAAGTGAGGCAGCTACAAGTGAAGCAACACTGTGTGTTGTGAGAGTCACAGGGAGCCTGGGAGAGGATTCTTTGCTAGACCCTTAACATTGAGCATGGCCCTGCAGCAGGGCCTTGAAGCAGCTGGATTTCAGACCTTAGGTTTCCAGCACTAACTGCTCTTGAGGTAAGGCACCACGTTTGTGGTATTTGTTACAGACACCTTACTTAGAGCTTCATTCAAATGAGTTAAAACATATGCTAGAGGGCAATTACAATATATTTTTAAGGTAAAATCCAGGCTTTGAAAGGTTTTTGCCAATAACCTGGCTCCACCATCCTGCTGTGGCCAATGACTGTCACGCCCCCTGGTGGTCAGTGCATGTCATAGCAACCAGTTATTCCGTTGTTCGGTTGTTCTTCCATTTGGTCTATTTGTGTGTGTGTGTGTGTGTGTGTGTGTGTGTGTGTGTGTGTGTGTGTTTCTATCTATCCTTTCCTCTCTCTATATAAAAAGGAGTGGAGTTCCAGACCCACTGAGCAAATTAAGTCTTTTCCTCTATGTGCTTCTCATAAACTCTTAGCAAATGCATCTTAAGCTTTAAGGGCCTCTGAAAAACATTTTTTGTTGTTGCTGACAATTAGATTCAGCAGTGGGTGAGGGTTCCTGCCTCAGACAGGACCTCTGACTTCTGCGTTTAGACTTCTGGGGCCTTCTGTGGACCTCTGAGCTGGTGGGGCTTGCAAGAACTTCATTTTATTTCCATTTCTCCCAGTTCTTTAAGCTTTGCCTCTAAAGATTTTTATAACCTTTAAAATTTTATTTTACCCATGACATAAACTGTGTGGGTGGTTTTAAATACATACACCCCATAAACTTGAAGTCACCCTGAAGCAATATGTAAAATATTTAAGCTTTTCTAATGATTCTCTTAATTTATCATAATGCTTTTGGTGGAAGCAAATCTGAGTTATTGTTTAGAGAAGATGCTCACTGGCAAGTTAACTTTTTTTTTTTTTTTTTTTTAAGGAGAGGTATCACCAACAGTGAATAGAAAGCTTCAAAAACATTTTATAACTATGTTTGCTTATATTAAAGGTTGGATGCATTTTAAAATTTCAAGATTGATCACCTTATAAGTTAATACACTGTTGAACTCATAGATTTGCAAATTTTCATATTATTATAAAAGCTTCATAATTTCTATTTTTTATTTACATGCCACTTTGTTCCAAATGTTTCATTTATGGGACTTAGAATTTCTGAAAGGGCTGGGAAGCAGATTCTCCTACTCTGAATTGTGTTTAGTGCTGGAAAAACACATTGTTTCAAAATATAGTCAAGGGTTATAGACTGAGCACCTGTTATTAGCAAGATGCTATTCTAGATATTAATAATATAACATTGATAGGAGAGTAAAATATGTTTATTTACTTATGTATGCATAGGAGATAACTTTGTTAGTTCTATGTGAACTATCTATATATATAGAAAACCAGTTTCCGTGACAACCGTGATGACCAAACGACCTATCACCAAAAGGTGCATTGAGAACTACTCTGTCTGTTCTCCCACCCCCACCTGTCCCCCCACTCCCAGCCCTCAGGTTCTGATTGATCAGGGGATGGCTAATGGGGGAACTACGATGAGTGTCACAGTGGAGACTGCTGAGCAGGTGGAAGGCGGACCTCTTGGTCTCTCCCTCTGGTCCTCAGGCTCCAATCAATAGGTGACAGTGGCGACTGGTGAGCAGGTGGAAGGCAGACCTCTTGATACATCCCTCCTGGCCTGCAGGCTCCTATTGACCAGGGGAGGCTAACGGGGGAACTAAAGTGAGTAGAAAGGCAGGGACTGGCGAGTGGGTGGAAGGTAGACCTCTTGTTCCCTCCTCCTGGCCATCAGGCTCCAATGATTGCTGGCGGCAGTAGGGCAGAATGGGGACTGGCAAATGGGCAGGACTTGGTCCTGATGACAGGCTGAGTGGTCAGTCTGGAGTAAGTTTGGATTGTGTTGGGAAAGGAAGAGGAAGATCCAGTTAGAAAACAGCCTCACCACTGGCCTCGACCACGAAATGGCTCTGCTGGCCAAGCACCTGCTGAAGCGGCTGCCCACAGATAAGCAGATGGAGACTGGGCCCTTCCTGGAGGCAGGTCCCATCTGCTGCCCTTCTTCAATTGCCTTGGGTCCCCAGTGTTTACACCCGTCAAGGCAGACATAAGTGGTAACATCACGAAAATCAAAGCTGTGTACAACACCGACCCGGCCAGGTTCCAGACCCTGCAGAACATCCTGGAGGTGGAGAAGGAAATATATGGAGGAGAGTGGCCCAATGTGGGGGCCACGCTAGTGCTAATATGGCTGAAAAGGGGCTTCTGCTTCATCTAGGACTTTCTATAGAGCATCTGTGACAGGGAGTGAGATGAGAGCCACCCCAACCTCATCTGTGTCAATGCCACCAAGGCCTACAAGTTGGCACTCAAGAAGTACCATGGCTGGACTGTGCAGAAGATCTTCCAGGCAATGCTGTATGCCACGCCTTACAAGTCCGACTTCCTGAAAGCGCTCTCCAAGGGCCATGACTGAGGAGGAGTGCCTGGAGAAGGTCTACCTGTTCCTGTTCACCAATGGCCACCATTGTCATAATCTACGAGATGTACACCACTATGAATGTGGAGCTCAACAATAAGGTGTAGGCATGCCCGGTGGCCAGCACTCCCAGAAACAGGCAAGCCAGCATCACTGTGAAGCAAGCTGGCAGGCCACCTTGGCCTGTGTCCCCCAGAGCAGCCCAGAGTCTGGCTGGGGTTGCAGGGGACAGCTCTAGTTTCTGAAAAGTCATTTTTGAGGTCTACCCTCACAGAGCAATACATAACCACCCTACTTCTGAATCACCTTTAATTTCACAGCAGCACAGACTGACTGCCTTCATTTTTAGTGTGATAAAAGTCTAATATTGCTAATAAATCAAGTCCTAGGGTTTTCTGGCCCCACGGTGCATACACCTAATTTTATAAATGAAGATCTGGTGCAGTGATGCTTTGAGTCATGTAAGGACCATAAGGCGTCTGATTTGAAATTATACAGGTTTTTTTATTTTTTTTTATTTTTTTTAGCAGACTGCTTTGTGCTCTTCTGTGGTTGCACAGCCCAATGTCACAGTGCTGTTAGTATAGACCCCTCTCTTTCCTACTGTCTTTTTCCAGACAGTTTTTTTTTTAAATATATTTTATTGATTTTTGTACAGAGAGAAAGGGAGAGAGATAGAGAGTCAGAAACATCGATGAGAGAGAGTCATCGATCAGCTGCCTCTTGCACACCCCCTACTGGGGATATGCCCGCAACCAAGGTACATGCCCTTGACCGGAATCGAACCCGGGACCTTTCAGTCCCCAAGCCAACGCTCTATCCATTGAGCCAAACCAGTCCCGGCCAGACAGTTTTTTTTTTTATAGTTGAAAACAACCAGCAAGACTTTGATGACCTTGACCAAGGGGACTTTATTTTAAAGCTATTAGGTAAGAGTGGCCACAGATGACTGGATTTGCATTCTTCTGCATAAGTATTTTCTCCAGAGATAGCCTATACCACCTAAGAAACTTTGATCATGTGTGTTCTCTCAGAGTCGAGGCCACGAGCCCTCCCAATGCTGAGACCCAAGGAAACACCTCACCGCCTAAACTGTCCCTCCTGTATTTTGAAAGTGTTGAGATGAATAGAGGGACCCCCAAAGAAGTCAAGTGTGTTAAAAACCCAATGAGGAGCAATTGATAATTTTTATGCAAACACTAAATAAGTCTTAATAAATAAACCTCTATTTCGGAATCACAAAAACAAACAAACAAAGAAAAACCTTTGGAGATAGTGAAGAGCACTTTGTCCAGACTGATGAGAACTCAGAATTAGAGTATAATTGGAATAGAAATTCTTCAGATAGCACCTGATTCCTGAAATCTGAGCACTCTACTTTTAGGTTTTCCAGTTCAAGTTTTTGGAGACTGCCTATTAAAACATTACTGGTTGGAAAGTGTTTGTATAGAAGCCCGTAAGTATTATTTTCTGTTTACCATGCTTAGCTCTCTGTAAGGAATATAAAATAATATGAAATGCATCATGTTCCTAAGAAGCTTGAATTTTAAAATAAAAAAGAAGAAATATAAATATTAAAAATTAAAAAAAAGAAGCTTGATTTTTAGGGCAAAATCAGGCAGGCAGGCAAGCAGTTAGGAGCGAGTGGTCCCAGATTATGAGAGGGATGTCCATTGGATTGGGCCTAAACTAGCAGTTGGACATCCCCCGAAGGGTCCCAGATTGCGAGAGGATTGAGGCTGGGCTGAGGGATCCACCCCCTCCCATGCATGAATTTGGTGCACTGGGCCTCTAGTTTATCTTACTTAACAATAGACAAAATGTAAATTGACTATACCTCTGCTATGCATTATTTTAATTGTGTTAATATTAGACAACTTTAAGAAAAAATGTGTTTATTTTTTTGGTTCTTAGTTTCACTTTATTCTTGATGAGTTTATCATTCTGATGAGTTTTATACATTTGTTAATTATGATAATGAAAGTTGGCAGTGAACGATGGAGAATCAAAAGAAAAATAGAGTTACTTTCTAAGTTGTTTCTAATGTTTTAAAATCATTTGTGCTCGCTTTGGCAGCACATATACTAAAATCATTTAAATGTAGGCTGGACTATGTTTGATATAACATTTTTATTTCTAAGATGCACAAGAGGAATAGAAAAATTCATGGACTTTGTATTCTGGGTCCTATTAGAATTATGCATTTTTCACAGTGAAATGGGAGCAATAATATCTCCACTTATTTTGAGATAATTAAAAGAAGTAAATATGTTATATATAGCATTGTGTAAGTATTACAACAGGCTCTTAGTAAAGATTAGCCTACCCTTTCTCTCTTATTCCTATTAAGGCTATTTCTCTGTTAAAAAAAAAAAATCAAGTTCTTCAATCTGAAAAACAGCAGATGAAAAACAAGTTTTCCTACTTAAGGATACTAATAGGAGAACAACATAAACTTGTTTTTAAAAATACATCAAGAACAAAATATTGCTTTAATAATTTATGTGGGCATATAAATATGAATGTGACATGTATTTAGATTTCGGCTTCATCACATTACTTGAAATAATCAAAAAGTGAAAAATAATTTTTTAAAATGAACATGCTGCTCTTTGCCAAGACTCACCCAAAGACAAAATCATGGAGGAATTAGCTTAATAAAAATCATGAAGAATAATCATTATAGTTTTAGAATAGCTGATGTGTATTGTTATTAAAATAAGTATAGACTAAATTTATGTTTACATTTATTCTTATGTACATCTTCAATTTATCAGTGCTTGGGATGGTATTTTACTCTTTTTAAGGTAGCATATTTTCTATCATTTAAATTGCTTAATCCATTTCTTTTGACCCTGAAAGCCCCAGTAGGACATCTTAGCTTAACTAGATGTTTTCCATTTTTAATTACTATGACTAATTTTTTACAGCTCAGTCACAAATCCTTGAGAATAATAAATATGGTGACACAGTCTTAATTATAATGGTGCCAATAGCACCACTCTAATACAGTGTGAGGCTTACATTGAAAAGGAATTTGCCCGGAATTGAAGCTCCTCTGATTGCTTTCCACATCACGTTTTAAACAAACACTGTGGTGCTTTAGCCATTACTTGGTTGCCTAGGATACACAGTTAATGTAGCCCTAAGATGCTGCTACCAGTTAGGCTTTGAGGCCATGCCTGGAAGTGCTGCTTTTTAACAAATTAGAAAAAATTTAACAGAGACACTCTGGGGAGGTGCATTTTGATTGATGAAGTAATCAACTGTGTTTTTGAGTAGTTATGTGAAAATGATTATTTTTATTTTACTTTAGTTTTCTGTGAAATTGAAAGAGGCTAAGAGTTCCTGTTTTTAAAAACAAATGCAAAATTGATTCCAGTGACCTAATTCTAAGACACATTCTCCAAGAATATAATATTCTGATTCTTGATGTACTATCAATATAAAAGGTGACCAGCTAAATCAAATTTTAGTAAGTCTCTTCATTTAATAGAATCTTTTGTTGTTAGGTTTTTGTCTGTGTAGTAAAAACATATCACAGTTTATTTGTATTAAGATGCTATAAGGTCTATATATTATCATAAAAGTAGTTTTATAATAAAATAATTAGCAAAGTAATGTGTGAGATCTAGTAAATAATGAGAGTACCACAGAAACATACACCAATTTCAACATTTTATGTCTAGGCTATATCCATCGTATGAACAAATTACCTTTCAATTCCTATAATAGTACACTTCAATATTACACCAAAAGTTGGTTGTGCAGCACTTTGTTTTAAATATCAGCACAATTTTAGGTTATCTGTTATTTGTAAGTGAATAGATAAGCCTGCCTTTTGTCTCTGAAATATTGAATTGTCTTCTTGGCTGATTTGAAAGCAAATCAAATCAGAATTGTTGTTGAGTGAATAGGAAGATCCAGTGCTGAACCAGTAGGTGGTGCTTGAGTTATAAGTGCCTTTAGAACAGAGATTAAAGAAAGAAAAAAAATCTTGCACAATCTTTAGGAATGGTCGCTCTTGTTTCTATTTTGAAGGAGTCATTAGAGAGGAAATTCTTAATTAGGGTTTTGACTCTTCGCTGGAACTGATGGTCTTACCTCCTCTCCATTCTCTCCCTCCCTTCCTCCTTCCTCTAATCATTGTTTCCTGTTCACTGTGGCTTTCGGCAGGTGAACTGTCGGGGAGGACGGATGAAATCTTTTCTCCAAAGCAGAACATCTGGGTGGTAGGAGTGGTAATATATTGGCTCTAAGTCAGGCGTACAGGGACATGTATCACCCGGGAGAGATTCAAGGAAGATCCTACCTCACCTTGAAATCTCGGTGTTTGTTTATGCCTCCACTTTTGAAGTTTACCCTCCTGTGCTTGATCTCACTTTTTGCCTGTGGTTGTTAGCATGTGGAGCTCTTCTCCATGACTTCACTTCTTAAGTTCTTAAAATACATGCAGTCTGAAAGGTAACAAAGTTATGTCTTTTGGCATTTGTCACATGGAGGGATGGTGTTTATGTACTGAATTCCCCAGAAAAGAGTTGCCATTCAGCCAAATTTGACAGAATTAAAAAAAAAAAAATCATTGGGTTTGGTCATTGGGTTTGGATAGATTGTGTATTCATTTAGGTGTGCTAACTAGTGAATGAACATAGAACCCAAGTAACAACGAGCCCTATATGGCTGATTGCCTAGTATTACTTCTTTCTGTGAGTATATCATTTGTTTTTTACTATTGCATTTAAAATATTAAATTATAAATCTAAAAAATCAGTTTTAGAAGTTTACTCTTTCTAAATAATCCACAACAGTTCATAATGCATTTCTTAGAATATTAATTATTATTTTTATTAAACAATATTTTGCTTTGTATTATTGATAATTTTAAGGTACTTTGGTTTAATTAATTTGAACTAACACATTTTCAGATGTTTTAGTTCAGGATGATAATTACACTATATTTCTAAAATAATAGATGTGCTGTTTCTCCATTAATTGTGAAATACATGGATAATTAAATTATGTGAATAGCAAGTTCATTTTAGTAAGCAATCTAAATAAATCACCTCCCCTACCTCCTGTAAAAAAAAAAATACAAAACACCCTTTCTCCTGTTTTTTATCAGAAGGAATTTTCCCCGATGGAGTTATTATCTTCAACCAATTATTGTAATGGTTTCCTGCTGAACTCTGATTTAAAACGGTGAGAGCAATTGATACCATCAATGGTAGAGGAAAGTGAAAAAAACAAAACAAGACACAGAACAGTGGACTTTCCCTTAGATTATGTCCAGACCTTCTTAGGTACAATTAACATGGCATCACATCCTTTTCTGACACTATATATAAATTGTAAATCAGACCAGACAGATAAGGGTATGATAGGTCTCTGATGAAGGGTATGAATTTCACTTTGCCTGAGTGAGCTCCATTGGTTTGCATCTCATAATACTATTTCAGTTTTTATGTTTTTAATGATTATAAGGGAACATAAAATTAAAAATATAAAGATGATTCATTTGAACTCTAACTGCTTTGAAAAAATTAAATAAATGAAAGCCAACATTCTAACACTCTTGAGTCCAGAGAGTGAATATTTTATTATTATTTTTATACATGGGGTCTTATTTTTATGTCCTTTCTCTCTATGGCTCTTGCACACCAGAAGTAGTGAGACAAATTTCTCCTTTTCCAGTTCCTCAATGGCTACTTGAACTTATTGCAGAACTGCAGACAAGGGAGGTAAAATGCTAAGGAAGCCAATCCATCTCACACCGTAGATGGCAGCAAATCAAGCTGAAAGGATTAAGAAAAAAGGCCACTTATCGATATATCAGTTTATAAGAAGGACTAAAGTTTTTTTTTTGTTTGTTTTTTACCAGTTCATAAATTACATTTCACTTTTCATTCTTCAGCAGGATAGAAAGGTTGTCAGCTAGTTGATTCCTTGCACACCAGGCCAACTCTTTTTGTCTCCAATTTGCATAGAGATCAGTTTTGAGAGAAGCAGAGTCCCTTTGGAGATGAAATTTGCTTTTGCTATTTTTGTTATTCTTTTTACACAGGAGGCTGTAAAATAATTTTCTGCTCTAGGGTCTTGAAATAACATTAAAGATTGACAATTCAGTTAGGCTTGTCACTCTCAGGGCCAAAGTTGACTCATGCTGCACATGGGATGGGTGATGTCCACATGATTTAAAAAAAAAAAAACCTTTTAAATATAAATATTATTTTTCCAATTGCAGGTGGCATTTCAAAATTCTTTCCTATATTGTGTGTCATTCAAACACATTATAAAAATATATTTTATTTTTCTAGACTCATATCTCCCTTAGGGTGATTTTGGTCTTTGAAGTAGCTCTTAGAAACTTCTTCCCCAGGCAAACACAAGCAAATGGTAGCACAGAAAAGGTAGAAGATTTCATGTTTGGAAGATAAGCACAGGCTGAAGGAAGTGGATGCTCTACATTAGAGACAATGGGATTGTGGAAATGGAATAAAAACAAATTCAGCTTAGTTCATTTGTAGGCTTTATATTGGCCACTTACCATAATTCATAAAAATGGGAATGCTTTCTACCTATGTTCAATTATTATTATTGGAATATTTTCTGCTTTTTTTTCCTCCTCATCTGAAGAGGTGAAATTGCTCATTGATATCTATAGTTTAAGGAGGAAATTTGTCCTGTAGCTCACCCTCCTTCCCTGCAAAGCCTTGCAACTGGGATCTTTGAGCTTGGACAAAGCCTATATTTATATATGATGTGCTGGGAAGTGTAATGTCCAGAGAACATGATTTACATATAAATATGCAGATCCAACATCAAAGGAATGGAGAAGAAATGCAAACACAGAAAGGGACAAGAACATGATTACAAGATGTGATGAAGCCTTTTCACTTTTGTTTTTATTTCTTTACAAAAAATGTTTCCTTGGTCACATCTCATGGAGACTTCTCCTTTGGAGGAAAGAGGCTTGGGAGCTTGAGGAGGATTACAATGTGAGAAAGAAACTAATAGAGTTACCAAAATAAATCTTCACATGGAAATCCATATACCTATAAAATATTTAAAGAGGCTAGTGCACTATTTATTAAACTATAAAATAATTTTACAATCTCAACCTAATTCATCTACAATAAAATTGTGAATTCAAAATAGAAATACACTTTTGTATATTCCATATTCATCAAGCATATTAAACGTAAAGGCTATCACAGGCCAAATAAATAAGTTTTAAGTTTATGTGAGCCACAAAAAAAAAAGCTTTCTATTTTCATAGAAACATAGGTTTATTTTGATAGAGACATGCTGAGTACAAAGGGCTGAAATAAATGAGTATCATTAACATAAAATAATAAAACACTTTAATAAAAATTAATATTTTTTCTTGAATATTCACTTACCAGACACCAAATAACAGCACAAATTAATAAGCATAAAGCAAATAAACCTATTTTTTCTTGTTCTCTGAAAGCAAAATATTTTCTGTTATGTACACCAAACAAGTTAGTTTAAGACTAATGATGTGACAATCAGCTGCTAAAATATTTGCTGCTAGTATTAGTGGAGAGAAATGGTATGTCTGCACATAAGGTGTGTAAAGGAAATGAATGCAGAACAATTATAGTAATCACTTATTAGCAAATGTTGTAGTTTGTTATTATTAACTAGAGGCCTGGTTAATGGATTCATGCACTGGTGGGGACTCTCAGCATGGCCTGTGCACTCTTACAATCTGGGAACCCTTGGAGGACATTGGAGGCCTGGTGCACTGATTCAGCCTGGTGCAAGCCAGCCGGGGGACCCCATTGGTGAACGGATTTGATTCCTGCAGGCCAGGCCAAGAGAGCCCATGAATCTATGCACCAGGCCTGTAGTATGCATATAAGATCTTTGGTTAATCTCTTCCCGACATCCCCTCTCCCCATTTCCTTCTGAGATTCATTAGTCTGTGCCATGTTTCCATGCATTGAGTTTCTGCCCCCTGGTGGTTAGTGCACATCATAGCTACTGATGGAACAGTTGAATGGTTGAACAAAATGTCAAATGGTTGCTTAGGCTTTTGTATGTATAGACTAGAGGCCTGATGCACAAAAATTTGTGCAAGAGGAGCCCTTCTTTCTCCCATCTGCCAGCCCCAGCTTCCCTTCAGCACAAGACCTGAGCTTTCCTCCTCTGGCCGCCAGCAGGCACCTGGGACCTGAGCTGGCTTCCCTTGGGCTGCCCACAGGCACTTGGGACCTGGGCTGGCTTCCCTCTGGCCCTAGCTTTGTCAGGAAAGACATCTGGAATACATCCGGTCTAATTAGCATATTGCCCTTTTATTATTATAGATTATGTATAACAGAATATTATAAAAATTGTTACAAAATTTTTATTGAAATATTTCTTACATGCCAATCTATTGGCTGGGCCGCAAAAATAATCGTTGTAGGCCGCATGTGGCCCGTGGGCCGCAAGTTTGACATACTTTATGTACATGTCTGGAAATGCTCATTATCGGTATATTAACACTATGAACATTTGTATAAGAATTGTTTAATGATGCACAATTTTGTTGCAAACAGTTCATTTTAAAGCTTATGTGAAATTTTAATGTTTAGCAGTAAATCCGAGAACCTATATAGGATTTTATTTTACCTACTCTAAAATGTCTGTTACTTTTTACAAAGTCTTTCAAATCAAAGCTGTATTACTAACCCAAAACTGTTTGCATTACTAGATCATATGATAAGTATAAAAGCTAAATTTACTGTGAATATGTTTGGAATTCAAGTTTTGTTTGCTTGGAATAATTGTGTGGAACCATGTGAGCTGAGTTTACACACTAGCAAAAAAAAAAATAATGATAATAATTTCCTGTGTAATAATTACACACTAGCCAAAAATAATAATAATAATAATAATAATGAGTGCTGATATAGAATAGCTTCACTCAAAAAATATAACAGATTGCCAAAACTGGTTTGGCTCAGTGGATAGAGCATCGGCCTGTGGACTGAAAGATCCCAGGTTCGATTCCGGCCAAGGGCACGTACTTTGGTTGCAGGCACATCCCTAGAGGGGGGTGTGCAAGAGGCAACTGGTTGATATTTCTCTCTCATCAATGCTTTTAACTCTCTATCCTTCTCAATTCCTCTCTGTGTAAAATCAATAAAAATATCTTTTAAAAAAATATAACAGATTTATAGACATATTAAAGGTCCCGTACACAAATTCGTGCACCACTGGGGTCTCTCAGCCTGGCCTGCGGGATCGGGCTGAAACTGGTTCTCCAACATTCCCCGAGGGGTCCAGGATTGTGATAGGGCACAAGCCAGGTTGAGGGACCCCACCAGTGCATGATTGGGGCTGGGAAGGAACATTGGAGGCTGGCAAGCCAGGGAAGGACCATAGGAAGGCTCCAGGGCATATCCAGCACATCTCAGCCCCAACTGGCTGGACCCCAACAGTAAACTAACCTACCAGTCAGAGCATCTGCCCCCTGGTGGTCAGTGCATGTCATAGTGACTGGTCAACCAGTCAAATTTCTGCCTCTTGGTGGTCAGTGCACCTCATAGCGAACAGTTGAGTTGCCTTAGCTAATATCATTAGCATATTGTGCTTTGATTGGTTGAATGGATGACTGGATGACTGGACACTTAGCATATTAGGCTTTTATCATATAAGATAATTCATGTAGCACACAATTTATCTACTTAAAATATATGAATCAGTGATTTTTAATATGTTCACAGAATTGTACAATCACCATTATCACATATTAGAACTCTTTTATTGCTCCAGAAAGAAAACTAACCCATTTTCTTCCCAATCTTCCCATCCTTAGGCAACCACTAATCTCCTTTTTGTCTATCAATTTGCCTATTCTGAACATTTCACTTAAATGAGAAGAAACAATATGTAATCTCTTGCTTTCATTTAGTATAATCTTTGTAGAATTCATCCATATTGTAGCATATATTAGTGTTTATTATTTTTTATTGACAGAGAATATTACATTGTATAGATATACTGAGTTTTATTTTTCTGTGCATTGATGGATATTTGGGCTTTTCTACATTTTGGCTATTGCATATAATGCTGCCTTGAATATTTGTGTGCAATATTTTGCATGAAATACGTTTTTTATTTCTTTTAGGTATATACCTAGGAGTGAACTTGTTCAGTTATATGAAAACTCTGCATTATAACCTTTTCAGATACTGACAGATTGTTTTTCATTTTTACTTTCCTAATAAGCAGTGTATAGGGTTTGCAATTACTCTTCATCCTAACAACCTTTATAGTTTAATCTGTCATTTTGATTATACCAATTTTAATAGATGTGAAGTAGTATCTCATTGTGTTTTTGATCTGCCGTTCATTAATTGAACAACCTTTGGCCATTTGTACATATACTACAAAATACTTGGATTGAACTATATTTCTATTTTTATGCCAATACCACATAATCTTGCTTGGCAGTTACTTTGAAACTGTGATTTGTGAGTCCTCCAATTTTGTTATTGTGTATTTTTGTTTTTCTCTCTCAATATTATTTTGGTCTTTCTGGATCAGTTTAATTCCCATATGAATTTTGAAACCAGTTTGTCAATTTGTACTAAACCTTCACCTGGAAATTTGAGAGAAATTATATTTGAATCTTATAGATAAATTTAGAGATTACTGCCAACCTACCAATATTAAGTATTTTGACCCATGGATGTGGGAAGCCTTTTATTTTACTTAAGTCTTCTTTAAGTTATTTCAATATTGCTTTGTATTTCTTAGATTGTTCATTTTACACTTATTTTTTTAATTTATTCTAAATATTTTATAATTATTTTGATGCTATTACTAAGGAATTGTTTTCTTAATCATTTTGTGATTATTCACTGTTAATATATAGAAATACAATTTATTTTTATATTTATTTTTTAAACGTCAATATTTCAAAACTCATTATTATTACTAATAGTTTTTTTAAAATGTATTTCTTAGAATTTCAGAGAAATTTATAGCATCTGTATTTATATGTAGTTTTATTTCTTTTCTAAAATGGTATCTTTCATTTTAATATCTTGCCTAATTGCCATGGCCAAAACCTCTATTCCAGTGTTGGATAGAAGTATCAAGAGTAGACATGCTCGGTCTCATGAGGAAAGCATTAGTATTTAACAATTAAAATGGTAACATTAGCTTTGGGTGTTTTGTAGATGCCTTGTGTTAGGTTAAGGAAGCTCCTCTCTGTTTCTAGTTTATTTAGTATTTTGTTTGTTTGTTTTTTTAATCATGAAGAAGTGTAGAAGGATTTTTCAAATATTTTTCCTACATATATTAAAGTAATCATGTGATTTTTGTCTTTTATGCTATTGGTGTGGTTTAGTTCATTAATTGACTATAAAACCAAGCTCAAATTCTTGGGATAAATCCAACTTGGCCATGGTAAATGATCCTATTTATATGTTCCTAGATATAGTTTTATGATATTTTGTTTAGGAGTATCGTCACTTTTACAGTGCAAAACATTGATAAAACCAGGCTGAATGACAAAGACAAATAGGAAACATGAGGAAAAATGAGGAGTTACAAATTAAAAATATTTGGTATTTTTAACATGCCTGTGCATTAGTGGCATGGCTAAAGAAATACATAAAATACCAAAAATCATGCCAATCCTACCATGTTATAATTAGAAGAAAACATTTTTAGTCTGGGTCTAGGTGACCCAGAAAGAAGGTCTGTCTGCCCCCATTTTGAGGTAAGAAAACATTTTTATAGATTTAGATGCACCTATCATCTACCATTATGTATCATCTATCTTTTTATCAGCTATCATTTATCATCTATCATCTATTTATCTATCTATTATTATTTTATCATCTATCTATCTATCTATCTATCTATCTATCTATCACCTACCTACCCATCATCTATCTATCTATCTATCATCTATCTATCTATCTATCATCCATCTATCATCTATATCTGTCTATATCTATCTGTCTATATCATCATCTGTCTATATCTATCTAGTCTCAAATCCTCTTCCCACAAAATGAAATCACATTTGATGAACAAGGCCATTTTCTAGGGTTTAGCCTGTACTTGGTAGGCAATGAAGAGACACTGCAAACTTTGAGGATGTGCTGTAATTGAGGCTGTACAGTCTGGTCAGATGGAAAGCACATGTATCTGTGAAGATTTTAACCCACACAAAAGGCTACCTACTAAAGGTCCCCACTCTGACAACCAGCCTAGTAGATCTTCTGGAAAACAAAGGGAAACATTGTTTATCTTGTCAATGGAAGGAGTTTGCTTATATTAACTCAGGATTTAATAGCAAGCTAGGCCACAGGGAGCTGCTGTCATGATGAAAAACACCCCTGGAGTCCTCCCAGAAAAGGTACTTCTGATGTAAAAGACCTCAGGGAAAGGTTTCTGGGGAATCCATAATTAAATGTCACATCATGGCAAGGGCAGAGAGAAAAAATGACTCTACTTGGAAAATGGTAAAATATGACTGCCTGGTCAAAATATTTTTACACCTTATAAAAAAGGCTGACTCTAACTTGTAGCTCAGGACTTCCAGTCAAGCAGCTTCAGTGAATAAACTATTTGTCCACAGAGCATAGGTAGCAAATAGTTTTCAGTACTGCTTGTCCTGATCATGGTGGGGGAAATTCCGGAATCCTGGGTGTGTTTCTTGCATTCTGGATGGATGGTCAGGAGAATATTGAACAGAGTGATGCAACAGCCATTTGTTTCCTAACAGGCTGTTTAAATGATACTGGGGATGAAATGATGATAGCTGCTTGTATACTTGAAACCTGTACAATTTTAGTAATCAATGTCACCCCAATACATTTCATGAAAAAGAAAAAAAAGAAAAAGGAAAACATACCCTAGTTTGGCTTTTGGTTGTATAGTCTGATGGGAGAGATTTGTGATGCAAAAGCAGTACAATCCTCTAGCTGGGTCCAGCTCACTGTGATAAATATACAATATGTAGGTAGGTAAATTAACATTCAGTACTCCCCTGGGGCTGCCACAGAAGCCAAACAATTGGCAGTGCTGGGCATCCACGGAACTGGGAGTGGGAAAGAGTTCAGTGCTTTTGTATTCTACAGCAGAGGTAATTGAAAAATTATGACTGTTATTTTACACTGGATTCCCACTTTCACTACCTCACTACCTTCTTGGGTGAGTTTAACGGCTAATGAATGGACGGTCTTTTGTACAGAAATGAATATGCTTTTGTTGATAAAGTCAGGACCTATTTATAAAAAACCAGCATCCTGGTCTAGATTCTCCTGTCCGCAGCTTCTCCCTAAAGTTCAAGAAGGGCTGATTGAAAAGAGAAGAAAGTGGGTATAAACAAAAAGAAACATCTCAGGGTTAGAAGTAAGGGGGAAAATACAGTGAGGTTTATGAAGTTGAGACTATGGAAAACAAAAGTTATCTGATAGGCAATGACATCTAAAATAAAAGTGTGCTTGTCTTTCCTTATATCACACAGTTCATAGGTGAGGGAGCACCCATATGTTAAATTCTTGAATAATGACAGATTTTAGAATTGAAGTAGAAAAGGAAAGAATAAATTGTTCTCAAAAACTAGAAAAGCTGTGCATAAGGTGGAAGAGGTAAGGGCTAAGGTTCAGCACTGACAAAGAAGAACTAAATTAAAGTAGATGAAATGTGAAAGCAAGAAGGAGTTACATTATCTTCTGTGGCATTTCCAAGGCATGCAGAAAAACAGTTTGACCTTACAAACTACACAGTGTATTATTAGCATCCGAAAGCAAGCTAGTCGATTTATGAAAACTCTTAGCATATAGATATGCAGTCAGTTACAAGAAAGACTAAATGCACAGAAATTTTATTGAGTCAATATTTTACAAATGAATAGAGTCTAATTAAGATTGTTATTAGAATCTTAAATGTCATATGAATCAATGCATTGATAATTCATTCACTTTCTGCTTGAGTTTCATTAAGTGGTGCCAATTGCATTCTTGTTCTCAGTACAATGTCTGGCACATAGCATACAATCAGCAGCTATTTCTTAAGTTAACATATAAATAAGTTCCAGCCTATGCCTTTACAGCGTAGATGATATTATTGGCCTTCATCCAGCAAATATTTCTTACATGGCTACCCTGATGTTCCCAGGGGTTGGTAGTCTTTGAAATGGCATAAATGGACTCATTAGTAGCTACTCTATTTACTGTGGTCTTTTATAATAACTTCCAACCCTTGGACACATAGTCACAATCTGCTAGCTAAGTCCAAGCTAGAAAGACTGAGAAAAGTAAGAAAGCTTCTATCCCTGAGGAAGTTGAGTATGCATGTATATATTGCATCCCTCTAATTCATACTCTCTCATGGAAACCAGCTTTCTCACTCCTTCTAAGCCCTCCGGTGAGCAAGCAGGCAGGCCGAGCAGGTCTCACTTCACTTCCTACATCAACCAAGTCACAGAGATATCTTCATTCCTTCTATGATGCTTTGCATCCTTTCTGTTATATTTGTTTCATATTTTTCCCTTCTTTTCCAAAACTCCATTCCACTTACTTCTCTTCAAGAGAAGAAAGGAACTATGTTATCTGTTCCTAGGGATGCACAGTATATCTATTTTCCATTTAAAGAGTGCAGACCATTAACAGAAACTAAACACTCAAGCAGTTATAAACATGGACTGGGGAAGACCAAGGAGGGCATAGAAGAACTGAGATTATTTTTTCATATTAGGATTGATAGAACTGTGCCAGGTAATAAATGTAGAATTTTTTTATTTGTCCCAATTAATTAAATTTAATTAGTATATTTTCCAAAGTACTTTATTTTCCGTCATAAAAAATGGTAAGAAAGATATTTTTTTCATGATATATATGTACTAGTACATGCTATATACATTATTTTAATTAAGTTTATTGGGTCACATTGCTTAATAAAATAATATGGGTCTCAAATGTATGATTCTATAACACATCATCTGGACCTTACATTGTTTGTTCATTACCCAAAGTCAAATCTTCTTTCAGCACCTTGTATTTGACACCCTTTACCCTTTACATCTTCCCTCCCATCCTCTTTTATAATACCTCTGGTAGCCACCATACTGCTGTCTGTGTCTGAGTTTTGTTTGTTTGTCATGTTTGGTTCATTTATTTCTTTTCATTTTATATCCCACATATGAAGTAAATTTCCTTTTGATTATTTAGCTTAACATGATACTATCAAGGTTTATCCATGTTGTCACAACTGGAAATATTTCAACTTTTTTATGGCTAAGTAATATTCTGTTGTATATATGTACCACATCTCCTTTATTCAATCATATATCAAAGGGCACTTCAGTTCTTTTCATGTCTTGGCCACTGTGGTAATTCTGCAATAAACACTGGGGACATGCATTGTCACAAATAATATTTTTTTAAAAGTTTTGATGGCTACCCAGAGGAGGGGTTACTGAGTCATATGATAGTTCTATTCTTCATTTTATAAAAACATCCATACCATTTTCAGTAGTGGTTGTACCAGTTTACATTTTCACTAGCAGTGAATGAATGTTCCTTTTCTCCAGAACCTCTTCAACACTTGTTATCCTTTGTCTTGTTGATAATAGCCATTCTAATATGTATGAGGTGGTATCTGCGATGTCATTTTTACCTTCACAATTATGTTTTTAGGGAGCTATTGCATTACTATTTTATAGGTGAGAAAACTAGATTTATTATGGATATAGCTCTAAACCTTTCTTTATATTTTCTTTTATTAAAACACTAGAGGCCCAATGCACAAAATGTGTGGAAGGAGCTTGGCCTTTGTAGCCCCAGCTTCGTTCAGAAGGTTGTTTGGGTGCCTGGTCTAAATAGCATCTTATGCTTTTATTATTATAGACTAACCATGTGAGCAATCAAAACTTCATTTTTTATATAAAATTAACTCCTTCTGCATTCAGGCATATATTTCTTCTTCATGCTTAATTTGTGGTAGATTCTTCTGAAAGAGTGAGGAAACTAAGACTTTGTTCACGTGAAAGCAGCTTCTGGTTTTCTCATTTTAGTTGAGGTTTTAGGAATCTGTTCTCACTGGTCCTCCCTGATGTAAAATATATATATATATATATATATATATATATATATATATATATATATATATATATATTTTTTTTTTTTTTTTTTTGGGGGGGGGTTGGGTTGTTTGATTATACCAATAAAATTATTTGTTTAAAAACATTTTCCCAAAAAACTTCAATGAAAATATTGCCTATTTAGGTCTATGTGTTAATAATACAGCTTTGCTACAGTAAATTAATTCAGGGCATCCTTTGGTTTTATTAATATACTATGTTTACCAAAACTTATTTGGAAGGATTATTGTGACATCTTTCTAGATACAAATGTTCTTAAGTTAACCCATAAAGACTCATAATAAACTCATACTTCAGCAATATATGGGAACAGTGGAGTTCTGCAGTGTAAATTTAATTTATTTTTATCATTAATATTTGATAATGGCTTTAATATTTAAAACCACACAAAATCTAACAAGGAGTGGTGAGATCTATAGAATCTTAACTAGCTTGTCCTGGAGTGTAGTCTAAATTATGTTCTCTGTGCGAATAATTTCATAGTGACTAAGAACTCAACAGCTCGAGGGACTAATACACCATTTATTCTATCATGTTATATTTCCTTTTTGGAACAGCTGCTACTTATTACTCATATTGCTTCATGTCAGTGCTTTGTACTATCAAATATATCAGGGCAGGTATTCCCATCTTTGCCTCCTTCACATAGAATTTGAGGAGAATAACAGGACTTATTTTTTCTTCAGTTTTTCTTCTTCACTTATTTTTCAGCTCTGTAACAGTACTACCAACATTCACTTTTCTGTCATAGGAGGGAATATTTTATCCATTCTGGGGCCACGAGCATGAAATAACAGATGCAGAAAGCTGCTGGCCACTCATTTGGGCAGTTTGGCTGGAGATAGTGGGGATTGCACAGGAGCTGACTCATTATCTGGGCAGGTTCTCTGTGTGTCCTTCAGGGTTAACTTCAGCTCTATAATTCCTTTGCCTGCAGAATCCAATGCTCAGAGATAGATGCTCAGATTTCATTCGTCATAAGTTTAATGTTTAGCATAGTAAAACCTGTCAGAGGAGACAATTGCCAACTATTTCCAATTTCTGAGTACTGGACCATCGCCACTAAAAAATAAATAAGCTAGTTGGGAAGTCAAATTTCTATAACATAAAAAGACAGCATGATATAGTAAGACAGGTGGAAATGCATGGGCTTGGGGTCAAACTGATCAAGCTTTATAGCTGAGGTTATCAATTTTAGATGTGGAAGCTAATACCATTGACTTCATTCTCTGAGGCTCGGTGAAATAGAAATAATAGGGCTTGCCTTGAAGGGTTGTCATGAGACATATGTAGCACATCAGGACAATGGATGCTATTTAATAGAGGTACAAAAGTGGTTTTTCCCATCCTTCCTTTTTCTTCTTCCTTTAAGCAGATATTTATTGAACCCCAGACACTATGCTTAGGTCCAAGGAGATACTGATAAGCAAAGGCAGATACGCTACCTGCTCACAGGGACAAGATAACTGACTGGAGAGAACACAGCAAAGGAACAGTTACACAAATAGAGGCACAATCTCACTGTAACAGGTGCTGCAGGAGGAAAAGGCAGGTGAGAGCATATTTTAGGAGGATTGAACCTGTCACAAAGGTCTGGGAATACTACTGTGAAAAGGTAAAAATTGAACTAAGATCTGAAAGATAAGTGGGAGTTAACTAGGCAAAATGGGGAGTGAAGAGACATCATCAGCATCAGCAGCAGCAGCGCCATCATCACTATTATAAAACGTTAATCTCTTTTAATTATTTGTCTAGAGAAGTAAAAGCCACACCCAAAATTAATTAATTGAATGTTGCTGTGCATCACATCCTTGGCTCCTTCTACCTTTCCCATTGTGCAGTCCTGCCTTCAGCAACTTCCTAAGCCATTGATCAGCACTGGTACTGAAGAGGCTGTTACTCATCTTTGGCTTCTTCATTACTCTGTTGGAATGAAGTTGATGGATGTTCATTCACTATTGCGCACACTGTCCAACCAATTAAAAATCTTTCTATCCTTCAGCAGAGACACATATATCACTCTTTGTCCACATCACCAGCTCCAGATGTTCCTAGCATTGTTATCGGGCCACCTGTCTTTCCTTGCACTACACTGAAACTGGGAGGCATGGTTGGATCAGCGGTGTGTATTCTTAATGGCTCCTTCTAACCAGGGCAGAAATGCCCTGCAGATGGGCGAATTGTGGCATATACAATGGCAGTTGTTCATTTGCCATGAAATGTCTGTAGAATTTAGGAACTTGATAATTCAGCCCTTACCATATTTTCTGTGCTCAGAGATACTTGGCTTGTGACTAATGTCCTTATTACAGTTTGAATGAAGTAAAAAGGGAACCTGGGAGCAGATGACAGCTTTCTCCATGCACTGAAAAAAATATTCTTTCTCATTTTTTATCTCCTTGTAATCATCTAAATCTGTGCCCAAATATCCTTTTTTGAGACCCTACCTAGTTTATGCTTAATTGGATTAGCATTTAGTGATTTGCTAATTTAGTTACATAAGTCGATTATCTTATTTTCTATGTAATTATATCTAATGCTTTTTCACCAGAAAATTGATTATTTTACACAGATATAAGTTCAAAGGAACCTAGAATTGCCTAAGTTGCATCAGTGATGAGAATAGAATGTGTTTAGGACAAAAATAATTTTAAAGACCATCAAGTCTATATCTCTTGTCTAAGAGAAGAGAGTATATCAGTGTTTTTCAACCTTTTTTGGGCAAAGGCACACTTGTTTCATGAAAAAAATCACGAGGCACACCACCATTAGAAAATGTTAAAAAATTTAACTCTGGGCCTATATTGACTATATATAAAGTAATTCTCTTGAATAGGAATCAAATAAACACAAAGAAAGTATTTTATAATTACTTTATTATGAAATATTAAGTAAACAAAATAGTGAAAAATTATAAAATTCTTGTCTTGTCTGCACCTACGGCACACCAGGCAACATCTAGTGTGCCGCGGAACAGCGGTTGAAAAACGCTGGAGTATATGACTTGCCACAGATCACATAGCAGGCATTTATAGAAATATCCAAGCATCAGGTTAGATGTTTGGATGTAATGTGACATGGGTATTGGTAGCCTATTACCTAGTGCCAAGAAACAGCTACTCCAAAAAAGAAAACAAACAAACAAACAACAACAAAAAGCCCCAACAGGTCAGATTTCTGTTTCTTCATTTACTTTTGCCAAAGGAACTTTTGACAGAGCAATTGTAGACACATTCACTTCATAGATGGGGAAATTGAGACCCAAGAGTATATACTTGATCTGCAACCAGGGCACTGAATTTAATCAAAGTGCACCAGGTATTTACCAATGCTCCTCTAAGAGAGGCATTGTGTTAGGCAGTAGGTTATGAAGATAATTATAAAGATTTGCTTTTTGGTGATTGACATCTTGTTTTTCTAATCCCCAGCCAGCAGCAGGAATGAAGGAAGGTTTTATACCCATCCATTCATTACAAGCTGATCTCAGAATAAGGGGACCCTCTTAAATTCCTTCAATTTTTTCCCTCATTTTTCTCAAGATCAACTTTAAAGTCCTCAATCTAGATTCTACCTAGACTTCTACAGCTGGTGCTCCCTTCCTGGCAAATCTTACCTCTCTCTCTAGCTCCAGTCAGAACTCTCACACGCTGTTGCCTCTGCACTAATGTATCTATTGTAATAAAAATACTCTACATTAAGTCTGATTTATCACATGCTTGTATAGCATCTTTTTTTTTAATTGATTTTAAAAAAATATATTTTATTGATTTTGTGCAGGGAGGAAGAGAGAGGGATAGAGAGTTAGAAACATCGATGAGAGAGAATCATCGATCAGCTGACTCTTGCACACCCCCTACCGGGGATGTGCCCGCAACCAAGGTACATGCCCTTGACCGGAATTGAACCCAGGACCCTTCAGTCTGCAAGCCAACGCTCTATCCACCGAGCCAAACCGGTCTCAGCTTGTATAGCATCTTTTAATGAGTTATTTATAGTCGGAGATATAAGAATATATCAGGGACAAGTCATTCTTAGAAAAATTCATTCACTTATTCATATATTACTCAAAATCTGTCTTCATCTCTTGATCGGCAGTGGTACGGATCATGTTATATTTCCTGCAGAACTCCACTGTTCCCATAATTAATTTCCATGAAACAGGGACCATTTCTTTTTATTCAATATATCACTTGAGCACATAGAACAAAGCCTGGTATACATAGTAGACCCTCAACAGTTAGTTGGTAAATGTCTGAATAAGGGAATGAATTTTTCTAAGAATGACTTGTCCCTGCTCTGCTTGGTTGGCAAAAGAGAGTCCCAATCTAATCCCAAAAGAAGGTTTTCTTATAACCCCTTCCAAATCCTTTCAGATATATTTTTATGCACTTATTCATTGATACACATGTACTTGTTACCTGCTGCATAAAGCTGGGCATCCAGAAAACAATTCATACGCCATTTGTATGATTCAGTCTTGTTATTTAAGGAATATTCTTAGGATATGAGCAAGCATTATGGTATGATATAGAGTCTATACAACAAAACAAAATCTTTCTTGAAAACATATATTTAAGAGCCTAAAAACATATTATTTGTTGATATATCACTGATCTGGAAATAACTTCATTGTTTTCCTTTGTTTTAAGAATCAGGAAACATTTCACCTAGAAGGGAGCAAGTAATAGGAAATTTCAAGCACAGAAGAAAACTGGTTATGCCTTAGATTTACCATTGCTGCTGACTTCTCTATTTTCGTAGGCAAACATTCTGTCTGGTCACATAAGAAAAGTAGAAATACTAATGGAAAAAATGGTATCTAGCTAGTATGTACAGATCAATTTTTGACTCTTGATGACTATTGTTGGGGCAAAAAGACAAGTTTTCTTCATGTGAGAAGAAATGGGTTGGATATTTCATTTTTATATAAACATTGGCTATTTGTCTTCTCATATCTAAATGAGGGAGGAGAATGAGAAAAGGATAAATGTGAGGAATTGGTCTCATGGTGACTGACTACATACTAACAAAATATCCAGATATAATATTTTAAAAAATCACCTTTTCCATTAAATCACCCATTAACTGAAAACAGTTTAACAATGGCCTTTATGCTTTTTACTTTTAATTTAGTTATATAAACATCGACTTTTTTTGTAATTACACCCATAATATCATAACTCTAGAAAGCGTGTTTAAAACAGTAGTAATAGGACATTGGAATATCAACATAGACTCTGAGAAGTAATTCAAATTCTCAGTGCAGGTCTTAAAGACTTTTTCTGTTTTAATGTATCATATCTAGATTAATTTTTATTATTTACTAATAGCAATGTTATCCAATATTTGAATTACCTTTGAAAGTTTACTAAATATGTTTTTAAATAAGTTTTAAATTATGTTTTCCTCAATGAATTCTCACAATAATTCTCTAAAGAATATAAAAAGAAATAGCAAAATGCTATCTTGATGATGTGACAAAAATTAATACACATTAAAGTAGGAACTCATTCAGATTTACAGATGTAAAGTTTTATTCTTCACATTTAATAAATTTAAGTCATGTCTATTAAATATATATTCAGGTAGAGACTAGTTTCAGAAACATAATATATAAACGCTTACAGTACACTTGTATTCAAATCCTGCTGTTGCTAACATTGCCCCTAATTCTATTTGTCCAGCTGAAAATACTGTACTAATAATGAAGGCTTCAGAACATGGCTAATACATATTTATTTTGTGTATACAATTTAATTTGGTGCCATTCTTCTTAGTATCCAAGGCACTCATCTATCTATCTATCTATCTATCTATCTATCTACCTACCTACCTACCTATCTATCACCTATCTATCTTTCTATCTATCTATCTATCTATCTATCTATCTATCATCTATCTATCCATCCATCTTATATAATAAAGAGCTAATATGCTAACTAGACCAAACAGCAGAATGACCAGAAGACCTTCTAGACAAAGCTGTGGCTGCGAGGGGCTGTGTGGGCCAACTGAGGCTAAGAAGGCCAAGCCCCTTGCAGAATTTTGTGCACTGGGCCTCTAGTGTAAACTTAAATATAAATATACCGTGCCCACTAGGAATTAACATTATTGGTATCAATTAGTATCTGCTGGTCTTTAGAAATACTTTGAAAGTTACAGGTGAAGTGATAATCTAGTGTTTTTCTATGTAGATAATATTTTTAATTTAATTGAAAATAATTTTATTAGCATTTAATGCTCAACTTTTTATTACATATAAGTTGAAACCTACTCTTGAAATAAATTTTACATGGCTATACATGGGTTACTTATTTCTACGTTATTATATGTGAATGTCTAGGAGGGGAGAGTTAATTTGAAACACACTCCTTTCACATAGATTTAAAAAAATGTGGTAATTTACCTATATATAGGGGGGAAAAGTTTTTGAAACAAAGAACAGTTAGTTGACAATTAATTAGATAGATAATGATAGATAGATAGATGACAGATCATACCCTGTTTCCCGAAAATAAGACAGTGTCTTGTATTAATTTTGGCTCCCAAAGATGCGCTAGGTCTTATTTTCAGGGGATATCTTATTTTTCCATGAAGAAGAATATGGTACACATTTATTGTTAAATGAAAATAAAGGAAATTTATTACATGTATACGGTACGGTAGTATGGTAGTTGTCAACACAAACCAGACAAGCTGTGAATCCTACAGTATCAAAAATTTACTCATTTATTCAATGACAATCATGTAATCATCTTCTGGAACATCATCATAACAATCCAATTCCTGAATTTCCTGATGAATTTCTTGTGACTCCATTTCTTTCAGAATCAGTGGACCAAATCTCTCATGTTTAACCTAGGGGTGCCTTATTTTCAGGGAGATGCCTTATATTTCACTCAGAAGGAAACCTGTAAGTAGGTCTTATTTTCGGAGGATGTCTTATTTTTGGGGAAACAATGTAGATAGACAGACAGACAGATAGGTAGATAGATAGATAGATAGATAGATAGATAGATAGATAGATACCAATGCATGCAAAGTAGTAGTGGCAGTTGCAAAAGTATCGGAATTCCAGCTATTCACATGCTTTGATATTTTCCACAAAGTACTATAGATACACGTGTAGTACATTTAATCATCTTCTGAGGGAGTGACACAGCCATTGAAAAAATGACAAACTTCGGCCTTAGACCTGTCTCTGATCTCCAGCTCCTCGTTCATTATCTGTGAGAGAGTTTAAGGAGCTTCTCACCCCTTCTGTAAAATAAGTCTAATTGGCTTCCTGGAATAATGGAGGAGGTGACATTATTATTTACATATGTTCACACATTGTGCTGTGGTGCCCAGTAAAGTGGATGTCCAATACCCAGTACTTAAAATGTATAAAAATGCAGTCATTTGTTTTTAATTAAAAGGCAAGGAAGAAGCTAGCATTCTTGTAGCAGTAGCAAATTGGAGGATCTCTTCACATTATAAGATATGAACTATAAAACTTGAAGCTATAAAAATTATTTATAATACTATCCCTCACATATTCGCTAATTTATCTATTGTTACTCAAGTTACCTAGGAGCAGAGCGTAAGGTGTACTGAGAAATTTCTCATGCAAGAAATGGCACTAAGGAAGCAGGATAAGGGAGGAGATAAATCTCATAAGCAAAGTGGTCCTAGTAGGAGCTTCAACTAGATCCCTTAGATAGCCCTGGAACACTAATTACCCCAAGGAGCTGGTCCCACCTCGAGGTGGGGTTGGTTGTCCTTTTGTCCAATATGTTCTTTATGGGGGAGGGGCAGGCCAACAGTGTAATTTATAATCTCCTGGGTAAGGTGGCACCTGATTGCCAAAGGCAATTCTCCAAAGAAAGGTGAAGTTGTGACCATTAGCAGCCAACACTCATTGCAAATTAGAGAAGCTCTCTCAACTGATAAGGGAATTTTGGCAAAGCTACCACAGCAGGCACAGTAGTACATCATCTCATTATACTATACTATATCACATATACCAGCCAAAGGAAGAGACACATAAGGTGAATTCTGGGAGAGTTCCAAATGAAAAACTTCCATCATTCTAACAGATGAGCTACTCAACCAGGAAACTCAGATGAGCTGTTTGTGTTAAGCATTTTATTGGGCTTTACCTAGTCACTATTGATTTAATTATCACCAACAACATTGAACTCATTCTTCAACTTCCCTCTTCTTCTTGCAGATAGTTAGATATATGTGGCTCAAAAGCACGGGTTTGGTCTTTCTAGTATGGTCAGTCTCCAAGGCTAAATCTCCTTGTTAACATGAGTCACCTCATTAGGAAAAACTCTAATGTCTGTGGGAAGAGGGAACACAAATACAAATACATTTCTATTACTCAGGGAATTCCAAAGGTTTAAAGGAGCCAGGGAAAAGACCAGACCCCTCCTAAAGTGTGGCCACATTATTTAATACACATATGTGATAATTCCATTCTTTAAAAACAGTCTGCATTTTATTAGGATACACTAGAGGCCCAGTGCATGAGATTCATGCACTCAGAGGGGGTCCCTCAGCCCAGCCCACGCCCTCTCCTCAGCAGTCTGGGACTCTCACAGTTCAGGACCTATTGCTCCTTACTGACCACCTACAGTGGAGGTGGGAGAGGCTTCCACCACCACTGCCCTCGCCTCTGCACTTGCCAGCTGTGAGCTGGCTTCTGGCTGAGCTGCGCTCCCCCTGTGGAAGCACACTGAACACCAGGGGCAGCTCCTGCATTGAGCATCTGCCCCCTGGTGGCCAGTGCACATCATAACGACTGGTTGTACTGCCGTTTGGCAGGTTTGCATATTACACTTTTATTATATAGGATGAATTGCTCAATTACTCAATGGTTTATCTCATATAGACTCTAAATTAAATTTAGTCTATTAGAAATTAGCCTAAAAACCTAAATACTTTCTCTAAATATTACTCTTTATGAATGTGATCCAAACTAACTCTACAATTCTCATAAATAAAGGGTCAGAGAAACTCCAAAGTTTCTACACAGGAAAGGCTTTGGTAGCAATACAATTGGGAAAGTGGTAGACTTGTGTTTACCTCTGAATACTACATTTGTGTATCAAGGCTACTGTTGAGTAAGATTGCTTATTTATTTGGAGAAGTATGGACAGGATCAAAGCGAGGCTACTTGGGACAATACAGGGGTTATTTCTTGGTGCTGTCCCTGAGTATAGAGAATCTAGGTTGTTTATGGCCTGTGTTTGCAAAACTTGAGAATTCATGATATGCATCTAGCATGATCAGTTGTTATGAATGAAAAAAGAAAAAAGAAAAAAAGCAGATCTGTTCAAATGCACACGTATGTCTTGTTTGCATATCTGTGACATCTTCTCTGTGCTTGATACCATCATAGATATGTCGTTAGATACTTGGTCATCTCTCTGGCACACTCAAAAGTTCTGGTATGCAACTTGATTTCCTCTGGTTGCATTCCCTGTTTTAACACCTAATTGGATGTATGGTCATCTTTTCTTGGTCATACTCTAGGGTATGCTTTCTTTACTTTTTTCTTATTTATCTATTTTATTTCTTTTTATTTCTTTCTCTAGGGAACTAAAAATGCTATACCATAGAAAGAAATCCCTTAGGTAGACTATTTTTATTTTATGCCTACTTTGCTCTAGTTAATCAATGACTAAAAACTGAAAATATGAGGTGAAGAACCCTCTATTGACTTAAATATGGCAATTATCTTAAAAATGGTTCTCTCACTTTGTTGTTAACCTTTGCTTTTTATTTTTTGCTATAATTTAAAAAACAAATTTGGCATAAAGTCACAGGGCAAAATAAGAAGGTGGTTTATGGTCTGCTTGACTTATAAAGTATTTTTTCCTCATGATCTAATAGTTTATTTACAATATTATTAAAAATCTAAGTGTTAGGAGGCCTATTGGCCCTTGATGGGTCAGTTTGCCCTCAGTTTCTTCATCTGTAAAGTGAGTAGATTGACCCAGCTGATGATCTCTAAGGATCCCTTCTAATTGTAACATACTGTTTATATTGAGTTACATTACTTGATAATTTGGCATGTGTGGACAAATTTAATTAATGTTGACATAACTTGAATGCCAATAATCAAGCCATAACTTCTTATTTAATTAGACAGCTAGAAAGACGCTGTCTCCAAAATATAATAGAAGCTCAACTTCCCAGTTTGAAACAATACCAGTGATCCTTATTCCACAAGTAAGACACCATTCCCTTAAGTAGTATGTCTACTCTAAAAATTAATTGATAGTAACATGTACACTGAAAACATTTATAACCACACTGAAAACATTAAATAACCATTGCACCACTGTGCCATGATGGCAAGTGCATATTAACTAGCAACAGAATGAAGTATTCCTTCATTATTTGATTTTCTGGAAATAACTCCCCTTGTAACAGGGTAACTATATCACAACAAAATTTTCATAATCTATATACAATAGTTGTATACAAAGAAGTGTTTCTGGTAAATTTCGTATATCTTTGTTGCAGGTAGCAGTGCTTGAACCAAGTAAATTTAATAAAGTCTGTCCCCTGTCTACTGCCCTATGCTTTTTCTTTCATTCTGGGCCTCTGTCTAGCTGGATCTCTGGAGTGGACTCTATCATTCTGTCAGAGGCTCCTTCCAGAATGTGGAACCTGCCCTGCCCTTGTTTGCTCAGCACCAAAGCAGCCCTCCTTACCCATTGTCCTTCACATGAGCACATCTCTCCTTACCCTCCACCCCTTGTAATCCTGCTCATTATTTTGAATCACCTGATCAAGTCTATTTCACAGTGTCCAGGCCTTGCTACTTTATTTCACTCCATATTTAATGATTTTTTTTTTTATCACCACAACATCACTTTTTTTCATACCTTTAGACCATGCCCCGATGCTTTCTGTATTTGTTTTAAATTCAGGTAATGACGTTTCTGGTGAGTGTATCACTGGATTGTGTTGCCTCTGCAAATTGGAGGTTACTGAACTAAGATAGAAAACTCATTTCCTTCGCATAGTCAGAGTATTATATTTTGTACTTGACAAAACCTAATAAAACATTAGCTTACAGATTGAGTGGGATTTGTCAATTTTCTAGAACTAGAACACGGTTTGGCACAAGTAGCAGTGGATATGTATCAAATTAATTTTATATCTATTGAGAATTTGAAATGCACTTTTGTGCCTCAAAGGAATCATTAAACACACTAATTATTGTTGTACACTGCAGAAATAGAAGTTAGTAGAGGTGTCTTTAGGTAGAAGGGCAGATAAATCAACTTCCCTGTAGTTAGTTCTTTAGATTGTGCATAATCCTTTATGCAAATGCAGCTCTTCCTACAATTTACATTAAGGTCTAAACTCCAACAGAGTCATGATGCCAGGGAAAAAATGCAAAGACAAAAATTTTTTTTTTGTAATGTACTTGACCCTAGGATCATTAGAATGAGAACAACTTGGCTGACTGGAGAAAGAGCAGTGCTTTAGAATTATTTTAGCTATTGTCCTTGGAGCAAATATGACATTAAACATAATAGTTTCAAAAGAACATGTTTCATAAAACAAGTAGGAGCCCAGGTGTTTGACCACGTGACAAGGATGTTTCTTGAAACTGTGAATTCTGGTTACAAACTATAGCAGGTATGGATTTGAATTTCACAATATGATTCTAGGGTGAACAGATTAGGGCCATAACTGTATTAGTACAACACTAGTTATAATGATGTTTTGTGCAAGGACAGACCATTTGCTTTTTGAAAAAGAAAAAACTTCCTATGATTCAGTTTCAAATGGCCATAATATTCTGCATTTCCCTTTTCTGCTTGCTAAGAAGGATCATAAAAGCAGAAAGTCTGTTTACCACTTATTCAATATAAATAATTTAAGACATGGTGGTCATAATTTGATTTAATCTAACATTTATTCATGTTCTAGTTCTTAACAAGGTAGCTTTACTGTAATTCTTTATTTGCTATATGTTTTTTTTTTTAAAGTATACGCATGTAAGCCTAGCTACACACTTTCCCACAAATTCAGCCTTGTTGTATTCATTTATCAGATTCAGTTGAACAGGCCTTAAGTTTCCTTTGTGAGAGTCTGATGTAGTAAGAATTAGACACTGATAAGACAAAGCCTTCTGCCAAAGCATAGACAGTCTGGATAACAATCCAACAGTTTTGTTGTAATCAGGAAAGGAAGAGCATATCATTTATAGGGAACAACAGAAGGAAAGTCATGGGGGTGTAAAAGATTAATGAGATTTGGGAATAAAATATAGTAGTTACTAAGTACCATTCAGGGCACTATGTAAGAGCATTACATATCTATATCACAAACAGCCTGTGGCCGTGATGCCATAACGATGTAATGACCAAATGAGCAGCAGCTCTCCTGGCAGGCAGGGTGAGGCGCTGGCAGCATTCGAGGTGTCATGGGGCGGGGACCGGCAGCTGCATCAGTAGTGTCAGTGGAGCACGCGAGGTGTCATAAGAGCAGCAGACATGGCCCTGATGACAGGCTAGGCCTACGGGATCCTACATGAGCATGATTTAATCGTGCACTGGGCCTTTAGTATTATAACATGAGTCGCAAAACCACCCTTCAAGACAATTTTACTCTCCCTATTTTGCAGACAAGAAGCTGTGGATTCAGAAGTTAAATATCTAGTAAATCATGGAGCCGAGATATGTGTCCTATTGTGACTCCAAGTCCTGTGCTGTTAGAACACTGTATTTTAGAGTGAGTGGTTTGGCACAGCTGGAGAAAAGGGTTCTGGGAAAAGTTGCAGAATCACAATCTCTTCCATGCTGGGGAAGGCCTTGGTGATGATAAACACTATACTCGTATTTTTCTGAGACTCAAAATTTCATTCATGAATGTACATTATTTATAGGATTATGGTGTTATCAAATATCTCTCCTGAGGAACAAATTAACTAATGATCCTAATGTCTTAAATATTTATATTCTTCTTTTTTTTGTAAATCCTCACCCAAAGATATGTTTTTTTAAAATTGATTTTGAGAGAGAGAGGAATGGAAGGAGAGAAAGAAAAACCTCAATGTGAGAGAGAAACATCGATTGATTGCCTTCCATGTGTACCTTGAGCAGGTATAGAACCTGCAACCTAGGTACATACCCTTTACTGGGAATCGAACCTGCAACCCTTTGGTCCACAGGCTGATGCTCTACCCATTGAGCAAAACTGGCCAGGGCTAGATTTGTATTCTTGACTTGGGCTTATTTTAACATGGAACACTTACCCAATATTTCATATATATACTGTTGACCTTACAAATGCTTCTCCTTTCTTCTTGCCCTCCATCCTTTTAAACCATTCATTCCCACAGGCACATTCTATACCTTGTCATAAGCAGAAGTCTCCACAATCTTACTTCCTAGCATTCCACTCTCCAACCAAGTACATTTTCTTCTCAATATGCTAAATATTATACATTTTTCAATCTACCAGCAATGCACTTGATTCAACCAGCTCTTCTTTGTTCCTCACTCCATTGATATCTTCTTTCTGTTTAGACAGCTTGCAGCCCATTTTTATCATTTCTTATCTACCACTATACTTAATCCCCTTACACCTCTGTCTTCCTTAATCTTGATTGTCTACTCCTCCACTCATTCTGCTAAGCATGACTTAGCAGAAAAAGCCACAACGACATTAAGTGGCCCTCCACTTAAATATATGGTCAACATCAAGTGGCTCTCAGACTGTCCAGTAACTACATTATAATTCTCCTGTTCATTCTCCTTCCTCCTTCCCTAATTGATTTCTCCCTTAAAATTTTTTTTTAACACTTCCTCTCATCTTCACTTTCAGTTGATTACTTTGCTTCTGATTTCAGCAAACACATAGAAACAATGAGTAAATAATGTCTAATTTGTTTCATCAATCAACTGCCTATTCCCATCTCTAGTCTCATACTCCAAAATAGGCCAAAACCTCAACCTGTATTCCTAGACACCTTCACCTTTGCCAAGCCCTGTCCATTAATCCAGAAAATCTCACCCCTTTGTAGTACCATCTACTTTTCTCTATCACGTCATTTCCATCAGCATATATACATATTGCAGGGCTCAGTTCTTGAATGTCTTCTCTTTAAAGTTATACTTACTCCCTTATTCATTTCATCTTGACTCCTGGTGTTAAATACTATCTATAATCTTATATGCTCATATTTAAATTACTGTTTCAGGACTCTCTCTCAATTCAGTATTGAATATTTCAGCATCTATTCTTCATCTCTATTTGAGTATCCAATATTCATCTCGAACTTTGCATGTCCAAATATTTTTTATTTCCTTACTTGCTTAATGGTCTTCCCTATTTTAGTGAAAAGCAACTTTAAACTTCCAGTGGTTCAGTTTGAAAATCTTGAAATTATCTTTAACTTTCAATTTTCTCTCATTCCCATATCTAATATGCTAGCAAATTGTATTGAAAGTTTAGATATGGGGCATATCTATCTTCAAAATACAGGTGGGGCAAAAGTATGATTACAGTTGTGAGATAGCCATAGTTTTTTTTCTTATATTATTTATTAAATACTATATTATATTTCATATGGACTACTGTAAGCCTACTTTTGACACATTCTGTATATCTGAAACCTAATATTTTCTTTCTGTATGCATCCTGGACCAATCTGGATTATGGTTTCCTTTCTACTATCCTTGCCCCTCTAAGCTTATTCTCAACAAAACTGCCACAGTATTTATATCCTGATATAAGGGGTAGCATATTATCCTTTGCCTCAAAATCCTTCAGTGGCTCCTTTTCCATTCAGAATAGAAACCACAGTCCACTAAGGGGCCTAGATGACTTTACAAAGTGTAGCTCCTGTTACTTTTCTGAGTCAACTACTTTCTATTCTCTCACTGTGTTCAAGCTACACTAGCCTCCAGATTCTTCCTCAAAGGCAGGCATGCTGTGTGCTCTAATTCCAAGATCTTTACTTAATATGTTCTCTGCAAAAAATGCTTCCCCTCCAATATCTGCATTAGGTAGTCCTCAATAATTTTTTTAAAATATATTTTATTGATTTTTTTACAGAGAGGAAAGGAGAGGGATAGAGTTAGAAACATTGATGAGAGAGAATCATCGATCAGCTGCCTCTTGCACACCTCCCACTGGAGATGTGCCCACAACCCAGGTACATGCCCTTGACCGGAATCGTACCCGGGACCTTTCAGTCCGCAGGCCAATGCTCTATCCACTGAGCCAATCCGGTTTTGGCTAGTCCTCAAGAATTTTAAGTCTTCATTAAAATGTCAGCATATTTAAGGCTTTTTATAACTATGAAATATGAAATTGCAATGACTCCTTCTAACACTTCCTATTGTCATTTTTATGTCATGTTCTTTTCTCCAGAGAACTCATGACCATCTAAAATATTATATAATTTACTCATTTAGATTTTTTATTACCAGTGTCCTCATTAATGATTTTATTGTGTCCTCACATTAATGATTTTATTAGTGTAGGAATTTTTTACTATTTATTCATTCATGCATTCCTTTGACTCAGTAGAATGCCTAGCATACAGCAGGCATGCAAAAATATTTGATGAATGAATGAACAAATTTGCAGGAAAATGAGTAATAGTTCTGTCATTAATGCAGGAAAATAAATATTCAAACACATTACATTGTTCAACTCAGCCCAAGACACTACTGAATTTTCTTAAAATATTTAAGATTTTAGGAGAAAAAGTTCTTCTTTACAAAGAATTATGTAAATAAATTGTGTAACACAATATAACTAATGAAAACCAACATTTTTGCAATACTCACTGACTGATTTGGGTAAAAATAACAATTGAGAAAACCATTAGATAAAAGGTCAGTGGGAAATCAGATGTCATCACTTGACCAACTTTCAATCTTAAAATCACTAAAGGCATGACAATATTATGTTACATTTTCATCATGATATTTTGGGAAATTAAATACATAGACTCACTTATGAAATATTCTTAGAAAATACGTTATCCATAAATATAATGGATTCTTTAGAGTTAACTGATAGTTTATAAGAAATATAGATGATTGTGGGAAAAAATTAAAACACATCATAAGAAAACATTCATTTATAATATAGGACATCCTACCAAAAAAATTCTGACTGTTTCTTAATTAAGCTAATGATTGGGAAAAGTAGGTGAGAGAAGATAAATATATTAAAATATATTTAAGATTTATAACACCCAGTGACAATGTGTGAATATCATGACAGAAGGAGGCTGTCTGCAAGCCAAGCATACTCCTTACCAGGAACAATCATCATAATTTAAAAATGGTATGATTGTTAGATTATACCAAGGAATCATACTTAATTTTATTCAATATGGAATAACCAAATGTTTGTGTAAATAAAAGCTCATATATTTCAAAATTCTGTACTAAAGTTTATAGGTATGAAATGAAATCTGAAACTTGCTTTAAAATACTTTCAACAATAAAAATTAAAAATAAAATATTTAAGAAATAAAAGATTTTATAGCAAATAAGTAAGATATAACATAGAAGAGTGGCAAAATTTAGATATTTATCAAATTTGAAGATGGGTGCTCTGGACTAAATTGTGTCTTCCTCAAATCTATATTTAAAGCCCTAACGCCCATTAAGATTACATGTGGAAATGGTGTTTTTAGGAGGTAAGGAAAGTTGAATGAGTTCCTAAGGATGAGATCTCAATCTGATATGACTGGTGGCCTTACAAAAAACGAAAGAGATCTTTGGGCCTTTCTCCACATGCTAGCAGGCACCAAGGAAAGGCCATACAAGGACACAGTAAGAAGGAGGCTGTCTGCAAGCCAGGCATACTCCTTACCAGGAACTAAGTCAGCTGACACCTTGATCTTAGATTACCAGCCTCCAGAACTAGGAGAAACACTTTTTCGTTTTTGAAGATATCCGGTCTATGGTATTTTGTTATAATAGCCCAAGCTAACTAACACAATGGATATATGGAAATGTATGATATTAGGGTCTCTAATTTTATGTATTTTGAAAAGAAAAAAATTGTTTTTTGAAAGTTTTGACTCATGTTAATAGAGATAATATGTTATTTGAAATTAAATTGTTCACTTTGCTACTTAGCTTCCTAACGCCAATTCATCTGACCTTGTAGCTTTCCTGCTAATATATTATCTACAGTACTTTGCAGTCTGAGAGAAAGTCTAAGCTCTTAATCTGTTGTGTTTCTCCCCTCTCCCCCATAATTATGGTCTAAATGAATCTTTCCAGAAATGTCTCCCTCTGCTCTCTATAACATATCCTTCAACTAAAAGAAACTAACTTTACATCTTCAAAAATACCCTCTTTCCATTTATATTTGTAATGATTCTTCAAGTTCAGCTCAATTTCTACATTAAAATAAAAAAGATAACTAAGCAGTTACTATACCCAGTTATATGCCACTAATAAATGAAGGCTGTGTAGTTTCTGATGCCAGCCATCAATTTTTTCTTCCCAGGGAACTGGTAATAAGCTTTAATCAGCTTGCCTATAGGGTTACTTCTAGTAGAATTGTAGATCCTCTCCTATTTTTCCCATTCAGGAAGCCCCTTTAGTGCATGGTTGTCTCCTATTTTCAATACCTTTATTGACGCATTTTTAGTTTTGTACTTATGTACTTTCAGAATGTTCAACCCTTGCATATTAAGTGTTATTTTTCTTTAAATTTCTACATTTTCTCCCCTTCTCTCCCATTTTCATATGCATACCAAAATTTCAATTGTAACTTGCTTCTATGCATTCTGCCATATTCTTTCAATTCATATAATTATGCACAGGTACATATAGTACACAAGTTTCAAGTCTTTGGTTGATAAAATAATATGATTTTATCTATCCTGCTTATATATTTTTCTTCTAACAGAAATGCCTCCATATCAGCTGAGGAAGATTTAGCTTATTAAAAAAATAATAATTACATAATATTTCACAGCAGAGATAAATTTATTTAATCATTCCCTACAGATAAGTATTTAATTTTTATTTTCTGGTTTTGCCACCAATATCGATGAATAGACTTATATATAATAGTAGTAGTTTTACTTCTATGAGAGTAGAATCAGTATATTCCAACACACAGTCTCACATTGCTTTCCAAAAAGTATGTGAGAAGTTACATTTCCTTAAGAAATGTATAAAAGTACCCTATTGCATATAGGAACTTTAGGCATTACCATGCTTTTGAGCCATCGACAGGGAAAGTAGTCAGATCTCAGGATTATTTTCATTTGTACATCTCTTTCTCAATAGCATAGTTTCTCACACTTTCACACATCTATTGGTCAACTTGCTCTGTAAGTTGTCTATTCTTATTCTTTGGCTCATTTTTCTACTGAGATGTCAATATTTGTATTATCAGTTACTAAAGCTTTTACTATATTAAATATAACAACCCTTTTTTACTAACTGTATTACAAGTATCTATTTCCCAATCTATTACTTATCTACTGCTTAAAATATATTTTTTAGTATACACAATTTAAATATTTATATAGTAAATACTTTCATATTTTGTTTCATAGTTTTTAAGCTTTCTATTTTGCTTTTAATAAACTCTCAAATATATAGTCTGTATATATAACCTCTTAAATTATCTTCTAAGATTTTTTATTGTTTTATAATTACATCTTTAATCAATAGGAATTGGATGAGACAAGATAGTCACTTATAACATCTGTTTACTAAACTAGACCATCCTTTTTAAATGAATTGAAATACCTCCTTAGTGATCCATTATATGCCAAAATATATTGTGATCTCTTTGTGAGCATGTGTGCTTCTCTGCTGGTGGCTTTAAAATTCTAATTCATATAAAATCTTTTCTCCCACTAGTTGCAAGTTCTGCTTCTTGCTCTGGGTTCTCATAGCACTTTATTTTTTACTGAAGGCAATTACCATGTCCTCCCTCAAGTTATCTTTGTTTATATACATTTTTCCTTGATCTCACTGTATAATCTTTGAAGGGAAAATTCCCCATGCAATTTATTTTTGCACTCTCCACAGTTTCTTGAGTAATTTAGAAACTTCTCATTTAGTATTGAATGGGTATAATATTGATTAAACCTAAATTGTGAAAACCATAATAGTTTTAGAAACTTAAAGTGATTGTGGTGATCCTAGTCAAGGTAAGGAAAATTCTTGTTCTTATTTTCCTTCCAAAGTTCTTGCTACAGTGAAGAGTTAAATCAATAAATTTTATTTATGTAATCTTTTAGTGTTTATTCATTGGTACATAACTCCAGACCTCCCCCTCATGCAAATTTTACTGCAGTCTAGTAACATTTATTGTTTCAATTTAACTTAATTTAATTTAGTACTTTTTTCCCATCTTATTAAAGCCATAAATGACATGAGTTCATAGGCCCACAAAACTGAAGAAACTTTGTTAATATAAACCAAATCAGAGAAAAGCATATAAAAAAGTGATTTATTTCCTTTAAAATATATATATATATATATATATATATATATATATATATATATATATATATATAATTTTAAAAAAGAGTAATATGCAAATTGACTGTCACTCCAACATACAAGATGGCTGCCTCATGTGGTCAAAGATTGCTGCCCCATGTGAACATAAGATGGCTGCCACAAGATAGCCAGCAGGGAAGGGCAGTTTTGGGGGACCAGGCCTGCAGGGGAAAGCATTTGGGGAGGACCAGGCCTGCAGGGGAGGGCAGTTAGGGGTGACCAGACTGGCAGGGGAGGGAAGTTAGGGGTGACCAGGCTGTCAGGGGAGGGCAGTTAGGGGCAATCAGGAAGGCAGGCAGGTTAGCCCTTGGGAGCCAGCAGTCCTGGATTGTGAGAGGGATGTCTGACTGCTAGTTTAGGCCCGATATATAGATATATACTAGTGTATATCTATATGTCTATATCTATATCTATATCTATATCTACCAATATATACATAATTTCAGAGAGGAAGAGATTGAAAGAGACAGAAACATCAATGGTGAGAGATAGTTATTGATTGGCTGCCTCCTGCACACCCCCTACTGGGGATGGAGCTGAAACCAGGCATGGGCCCTGACCAGGAATCATACTGTGGCCTCCTAATTCATAGGTCAGGTTGTTGATCAAATACTAAGCCACAGTGGTTGGGCATCATTTTTCTTAACCATAGTTTTTGAGATACAAAATTTGCTTATAACAGTTAGAAAAATCACAGCAACCAAGACTGTGAACTCATTATGTTGGCATTACACAGATCATGATATTCAAGTCAGCAAAACGGAGCAACTAACAGGCATTTACCTAGTGCTACCTAAAATCATGCAGCTTTAACTCTGGGCCTATAACAATTTTAGAGAAACTGTTTGTGGTGGCCTCTGGGTAAAATAAAATAAGAAATTCTGCTTCAATCCCAGCTGCTGGGTATTAAGTAATACTGAAAGTTGGCTCAATCTTGCCCTTTTGACATAATGTTTTTTTTCTCTTTATATTCAGCATTTTAAATGAATATAAGCCAGTGTGCAATAGCAGACCTTGTGTTAAAAAACAATCTGATTTGCTTTTTCTGTTGGGGTGCTCAAAGCTCAGTGGGGTGACCCATTGTTTTCTCTTCTATTGAAGAGAAGGCAGCTGGCTCCTAGCGGCTGGGAGAGCTTCCAAACAAGGAAGAAGGTTGGTCAGATAAGGTGCACTCAGGGGCCCTAACAGAGGGACAGGGGGTATTGGGTGAGTTGTCTGGGAGCCAGTGTCAACAATCAAATGTGAATCAAAAGAGCAGTAGCAGCGGGTAAAAGCTGAGGGGTTGTGACAAGACAGGTTAATTGGTACATTTTGTGGAACATGGCCACCTTTTAAATATGGTTATTTAGTTCATTTGAGGCAGCTCTTTCTGAAATTACTTATTAAATGGATTGTAATGTATATGAGATCAGGAGCCCTTCATTAATGTTTAATAGACTTCGTTTTAGTTATGCCCTTCATTTCCTACAGAAATATTTCTTCTCTTGCTGTGCCTCCAAAATCAGCAAAATGAGCAAGCAATGCATCCTTGGCCACCACTGGATGTATTGGATACTGTTTTGTCACTGTTATTATTATTTTTTATTTTTTGGTCTCTGATTTAAGCTTATTAATTGAGATGGAAAATGTAGACTTTTCAACAGGAACAAATCAGGGAAACCTAAAAAAAATGAGCCAAGACTTACCAGTCTAATATCAAAGACTTCAATTAAATTCTTGGAATAGGCCAAGAGAAACACCTAATTCTCAGAGTTCAACGCAAAATAACACTTTAAGAAAGCACTTATAAAGGGTTAGAAGATGTTGCATTGGCAAGAATCTTAGCATGGATTTGCTAATGATTGAAGCACTATTGACTAATGTAGTTGTTCTTCAGTATCCCTGAAGGATCAGTTCCAGGAACCTCTTCCCGCACATCCCAAAATCTATAGATGATCAAATCCTTTTTATAAAATAGTGTATTTGCATATAACCTATGCATGTTTCTCCATACACTTTTAAGTACTTATAACACCTGATTACTTTAGATTATTTATAATACCTAACACCATTAATTGCTGTGTAAATAGTTGTTATACTATTGATATATTATTTAAGGAATAATGACTGTATACTACACATCAGCAACAGTGTAACATATTTTAAAAATATTTTTGACCTGAGCTTAGAGTAGAGAGTTAAGAAGGGAAAAACCATAAGACAGTGTTCAAGTAGACCCCAGGAATCATATTCTCTGATTGGCACACATACATGCTAGATCTAACTTGCCGTCCCTGGTAATGAAGCACTATTCTGTTTTTTAATAAAAAGAAAAACAGTTTATTATAACAGTGGGTGGCTAAACATGGGATCCATCATAAAACTCATAAGGCAAACAAATATTTGTACCTTTTAAAAATGAGAAGACAACAAAAGTGAATGAGAAAGTATTTGAGTGATTAAAACCTAAATGAGATAAATTATACTAGAGCTACATAAAATATGCAAATTATGTGGTATTTTTCTTCATTCACTATGTCTTAATGGTGGGGGAATTAATGTACTTCCAATTGATTCTAAAAAGAAGCTGTTTTATTATGTTTACTACACAATGAGCCTGCCTAAGGCATGCTCTAGTTATGTTATACATTATTAACTGCTATAAACCATTACTCTGAATAGTACCCAAGTGGCCTGAAAGTTAATGTATCTCTTTAAGTGCCTAGTTCACTAGAGAGAGTAACTTAGACATTGGAAAGTGACTGCTTGTTCATTGACTTTGATTCTGCCAAGATTAGGATAAAGTTTGGGGTGAGGTTGGAGCATGTCAGAAAATATGAGAGAAAGAAGATGAGCCCTGCCAGTGTGGCTCAGTGGTTGAGTGTGGACCTATGCACCAAGAAGTGGTCTGGTTCCTGATTAGGGCACATGCATGGGATGTGGGCTTCAACCCAGGAGAGACGAAGAGGCAGTCAATTGTTATTCTCTTATCAATGTTTCTTTCTCTCTATTCCTTTCCCTTCCTCACTCTCTAAAAAAAAAAAAAAATCAATAAAAATATTCTTAAAAAAATAAAGATAAGAAGAGTTAAACTCATTGAAACATAAAGTGTAAATACTGATTTTTATGATACTCTAGGGCAACTAGGTTATACATTTTAATAATTATCCTGAAGTTGTCCAAACAATAGGGCATATGTCTCTGATATAGCACACACACATACACACACACACATGCACACACACCTTTGACAGGCATACAGCATAAGGTTTCAGGTTTTTCCAGACCGCCACCTTTTCCCTGCTACAACTGCTAATACCCTGTTTCTCCGAAAATAAGATAGTGTCTTATATTAATTTTTTCTCCCAAAGTTGCGCTAGGTCTTATTTTCAGGGGATGTCTTATCTTTCCATACACTAGGTCTTATTTTCAGGGAATGTCTTATTTTCGGGGAAACACGGTAAGTGATTAAAGAAATGGATAAGGTTTGAGGAACTTACTTATTCTCCCCCAACATCTACATCTTAGTCAGAAAAGTTGTCTTTATCCCTCATATAATGCTAAAGATAGAAATAATTAACTTGATTATTTAAGATACATTTTATCGATACATGATGTATGGAAAGCTCCTCCCATATTTGTTCCAAATTCCACTAGAATCTTTGAATGTATGCTACCTATTTCATTGTCTGATTGAATTTATTTTTTCCTCAACAGATATTTATTCATGTGCCTACTATGTGCCAGATAACATACAAAGAATAGGGGGAAAATAAAATAAACACCCCTATTATTTTTACAAAAATGGAAAACACAAGTGAATTTCATGGTTTTGGTTTATTTTTTGTATTACAAATATAATTGTTGTTGGGTAGAACTTTTACAGATTTTTAGTTTACCTTACTTTTTTCCTCATCCATTATGAATTTTCCCTTAAACCAGTGAATCTTTTTTTTTTATATAATGATGTTCATTACTCAGTTTGCATAAATGGTAACAGCTAAAAATATTTAAAGCTGGTAATAGAGACTAGGACTTCCTCAGGCCTTCAACTCTATTCTTCCTAACCTTCCTCCTGGTGGATGTCTCATATCCTTCAGAAGCAAGAAAAAGAAGAGATATGAGAGGGAAGAAATTTAAATAGGGAACACAAAAGTGGAAATGAGATAGAGAGAAGAAAGGTATGTAAGGGAAGACAAAGGCATTCAGAAGTGAGGAAGTAATAAATAATGCTAAAGACAAAGGCAAACTCACAAACAATCATCCTTTCACACCTCAAGCACAGCAACTCACTCTTTCCTGTGAAGTAAATCACCATTTATATCCAAACATCTATCACAATTTTTATAGCATTCAATAATCTAATAAATATCTGAGAAACTTTGGAATTTAAGAAATTCCAAAGCACTATTCATCTATTGTTTTTAAATAATTTTTCCTTGGACATGGTCATCTTTGAAATTGCCTGTGAAATTTTTGTGTTCTCACAGGTGAGTTTCAAACAAATAGCACAAAACAAACAAACAACAATAAGACCCTTTACAGTTTCGGATGGAGGGAGTTTAACAAGGGCTCATGATGGAATGCCCTCTGGACTGCAGTAGAGAGGGGTCTTAAAAATGGGTTCACGGTGGCATGTGGTCATGAAAAAAGGTATTATGATCTGAAGCATCATTATGAAAGAATAATGTGCAGAAAGGAGGTGATAACTACACTCTACCTGATCAGACCTACCATAGGTTAGACATTCACCACAGAGGGCTGTGGACAAACTGTATTCTCTTTAGGGGGGTTGGCGAGGAGAGGAACTGCCTTCTGTGAGATTTGATTGCTGATTAAACAAGATGAGAGCAGAAACAGAGGAGAGTCCTTGGCTAACTTCACTTATCAGAAGGTATGTTTGTTCCTGTGGATCCAAGGAGTTAAGTGGGAAGACTGTAAGAAGTATCTTCTGTATCACTTTTCAGAACCTATTATTATACTTACAGATGCCAGAAATAGATTGGGCTACTCTAAATTACTATTAGTCATAATTAATGCAATCTAGATAACTTGGTAAGAATGTTGTTGAATGATTCAGTCATGAGGTGGTAGTTGAATGAAAGAATTTCTTTGTCTCGTTGTACCTGAAAACACAATTTTCTGAATAGGAATAGAACACAAAAATATAGAGTTCTTTTAGTCTATGAAATATATTTTTATTAATAAATATATTTTGACAGCTTTTCTGGAATAAATCATTTTTGTTACCTATGTTAACAAATCCATCACTCATTTGTATTATTTTTATAACAAAACATGATGTCACCTGAAAATTTTTGTTGAGTAATTTTTGCCTTATTCATTAAAAAATTATTTATGTTTACCAATTAAGACTTGAGGATGAATAATTAAAGTGAAGATGTGTGCCAGAAATTGCATGTGCAGATGTGTGTATACTCATACATTTGTATGGGAGAGGTTGTTTATTTAGGAATAGAATTCTTCTGGCTCACAGAATCCCTTCTGGTTTATGGGAACCAAAAAGAAAAAAAACCACACCAAGAAATCTGGGGCAGCAGAGAAAGTTTAATTTAGTGAAGGAAGATATACAGAACAGTGTTAAAATCTTACCCCATGTGAAGGAGAAGCTCCATTGGCTTGAAAATAAAAGGTAATTGATCAGATAGACAAGAGCTTTTCCTGCATTGTGGCCTTGGCAGATGGCACACCACCAGCAATGCTATCTCCAGAGAGCTGGTAAAGTGATATACAGAGACACAGAGATGAATTTTACCTGTAAGACCAGGGGAAAAAAGGAAGTGAAATATATTTTCTTCCTGTTTTGAAGTTGGAATATTTTATTTTACAACTCTTTCCTTTTTTTCTAAAACCCAAATAATCAGCAAGCATCTTGGAAAGAATGGCACCTTTTTTTTTTTTTTTTTTTTAGAGAATTTTGAAATGCTATTTCCAAATCACACATTCCACTGGTCCAATCTATATCTACAACTTTGTATAGTTGTGTTTTTTTTTAATGTCTGGGGTTTTAGAATGACTACTGATATGCAGAGCCATAAGCTTACATTATTATGCAGTAAGAATATCAAGAACAGTTATTGAACATACTTTCAATATTTGCTTCAATGAGAAAAGAAATATGAAATTATTTCAATTTACTTCCAGCACACTTTATCTCAGTATAAACTTATTTGATTAGAGGCCTTCATTTGCCATCTGTGTGCTTCATCTCTTTTGCTCTTTGGCAGTTTTTGTGGCATGGTGGAGGAGGAAATTTCCTATTGTCTAAAGTACTATATGCATATGACGTATTGCATATAATATTTTATCATAAGACATTGTATTCACACTATCTTTACTTCCTCTTTTTATCATACTTTTTCATTTGCCTTATTTTTCTTCTCCTGTTTTCATTAGTAACAATAGTATTAGAAATGGTACCAGTAGCAGTAGCAACAGTGGTGCATTCTACTTACTGAATGATGACTACATGTTAGGTGGTATGTACTTCCCACATTCCATACATTAGGTATGATTCTAAAAATGATCTCTACAATGTTATTCTTCCTATTATAGGGTGTGAACAGAGGAAAGAATGGTTGTCACAAAATTAAAATCGGAAGTCTCCCTGCATTGAATTATTCTAGGAGACAGGGTAGAATCAAAGCTAAAATTCTCAATTTGTAAAGTTACAAGAACTGGCCTCAGTGTATCTGAAGAGAAACAAAAGAAACTTTTGTTTGTTTTATATTAAATTGGAAGAATGAACCCAGAATATTTTACATATGCAAATAATAATAAACATTTCCCATTTGTGTAACTTAGGGATAAGTATATTAAATCAAGTCAGAGTATGAGCTATGAGTTTATGGCTATCATCTTATATAGACAATATCATTAATTCGTTAGTTAATTTAAAAATTATTATTACCAAATTTTTGCCTTGATAAATAATGATTTAAAAATTTTTATTAGAAGTTATCTGCTGCATCTCTTCCTCAAATTATCTTCTTCATTGTTGTTCTATTCTCTAGATCAAAAATGATAATTAGTAATTACAGACTGTCTTGAGGGTGTACTTTAAAACTTCAAGTGTAAGTGGTTGTAAATGTTTAATGTGTAATTATAATGTGAGAATAAATTAATAACCCAGAAAAATAAAAGTGGTGATTGGCATGTTTTCCTTCAATATTTATTATTTGTCTTCTAATAGACACTGAAGCAGAAATGTGAAATTGGTACTTAAAGCAATGCATTGAGCCTAAAGGGATTTCTTATACTTGATGACAAAATTATATTTATAGCTTCTTCCAATAAGAAGAATATAGGACATACTTGACACATAATTGATATCCAACATATATTGGTGAATTAGTGATGATCAACATAGACTATTGGTTGGCTTGTACTTAACATACAAAGCATTTTCTTGTATGTAGGGAATGATGCTCAGAATCTTGAAGGATACAAAGACATTTACAAGTGAGAGGCATTTTCACTTTCTAAAAGAAAAATATTAGTACTAGAGAATTACATGGACAGTTTGAGAGAATTGACTCTAAGATCTCTCAATGAGAAATATATTATTTGCTTGAAATATTCAGTTAATTTATTAAGTCATGTAATTTGTTTTGTACATATAGCTACACTGTTTACTAAATTGGAAGAATGAACCCAGAATAAACAATGGTGATCCATTCAATTTGATTGAGTGTTAGTAAGGTACATATTACATGATATTCTAATTTTATATACTTTAAAGTTTCTTTTTTTTAAATTAATTGACAGTTTCAAGATTTGGGAACTTGTCTAGACAAACCTAGTCATTTGTCAAAATTCAACAATCAAAAAGCTTATTTGCTGCAATTGCATTCATAATCATTTTCTACTTTTGAATAAATAAATTTTTGTAACTTCAGTTGACATTTTTAACAGTTTCTTTAAATATTTAAAAAATAATTTTATTTAAATTTCTTGGTTCAATATTAGCTAAATACAGAAATAAGTTCCTGACATTGACTTGTATCTTTTATCTTACATGAAATTCTTTCTCAAATTCATACCTATTCATAAAATATTTATAAAATTTGTTTGCATTAGAAATTAGAAATTAGGTAGCCAAATATATAATAAAATAATTTTATATTTTCAATTCCTGAGTTTAGCAAAAATAAATAAATAAATAAATAAATAAATAAATAAATAAATAAGTTAGGATTGTTGTTCAGAGAACTATACTTCACTGAGTTTTTAGAAAATATTCAATTCCTGCCTTGTGAGAGCAGAGACACTCATTGTGAATCTCTTCTCTGATCCAGAATTAATTTGCTCACCAGTGGTCAATTACTTTACATGGTTTAAAAGGAAGTGAAAGAAAAATTGCTGAGACAATTTATACACTATGTAGTTTATTAATGAATGAGTTTCCCTCCCCCTACCCCCTGCCAGTCCCAATAAATAACCCTGTCTAGATTTACTTTTTAGGATCTTAACACATTTTAATCTGAAGCATATTCCTTTAAAAAATGATCAAACCATGAATGATCATCATTCATCAGCTTATACCTTACATATTAAGGATGCAAATATTTTCTCAAGGTCACCTTTTAATTATCTCCCTGTAGGACCTTGCATTTTAAAAAAGGTATTCCATCAAACTACTTTTGTGTTTTAATTAATTTCCATCCTTTTACTTATCAAACACATATGGCCAATCAAAATTAGTAAATTATTATTCCAGTCAAAAGCAAAACAAAAACAAAAATAAAAACAAAAAAAAACAAGAAGCCGAAACCAATATTTTAATTGACTTAGATAGGTCTCCATTAGAGTATCTGAGACTCTTTAAGACAGAGAACATACTAATTAGTATAATTTTGGAGACATTACTAGTGAACTTTTCTTCCCTTTGATCTACCTTCTCCATTACTGCCAGAATATCATATTTACCACAAAACTTCTCTGTGAAAATTTTTCAGTGGGTCTCTATTTCTTCCAGGAGAAAGAACACACTAATTAACATGATTTTAAGAACAGCCATATCCTGGCCCATCCCTCATCTTCCACCATTGCTTGAGTTATAACATACTAGAGACCCAGTGCATGAAAATTTAGTCCCTCAGCCTGGCCTGCCCACTTTCAGTGGGAGCCCTCAGGGGTGTGAGGCAACCCAGCGATTAGGGAAAAATGATGCCCCCATCACATCTCTGCTGCTGCCACTGCCAACAGCATGAGCCTTGGCCAGCCCTGGTTACCTGAGCCTCGGGTGGCCCTGGGCAGCTAGGCAGCCACTATCCAAGGCTTGCCTGTGCCTTGGGCCAGCCCTGGGAGGCTGTGGGGCTGAGGGCAGGTCCGACCACACCACGTGCCTGCCACCTCCCCACGCTCCGAGGGGCCAAAAGGATTGAGCGCTGCCATCTTGTGGCTATGAGCATTGCTATATTTGTGACTGTGTGATGGTCAGTTTGCATATTCCTTCTTTATTAGGATGTTCCAGTGAATCTAAATATTTGGTTTCCCAATCCATACTCACTTTCCAACATTCTCTGCAAACACACATACCAGTGATATATGTGTTTCCTGACTGTCAGTCAAATTCTTTCTTATAACCCAACATTCAGCTTAGAAACCTCTTTTGAACTTTTCAACAAGTCTTTGGCAACTCACAGGTCTGTGTTAATATATTCCATCCATGTCTGCCTTTTTAGGTGTTTACCTCTTTGAGCAGTGGGTCTATAGATTCAAAGAACCTTCCATCTATTGAGATCCATCCACTGGCTATGCACAGATAATAAAGGGCAGGATTGGAGTTGAACTCTAGGCTAGCAGGAAAGGCACTGTTAGGATAAAAGAGTTGAAAGTAGAGTTCATCTACTTAGCTTTCTTTATTCATATGCCAGTGAATAAATGCACAGGAGGGCCTTCCAGGTTATGATTTGAGCTACATAAAAAGAGTTCAGTCAATTGGCTTCTGCTACACTCTTACCTTATCCATTGGGAAAAGGTGAAATTTTTCCCCACAAAATACCAAAAAATATCCAGTATCCTTGCTGTTTGCATTTTTCACATACAAAATTTACAAGTTTCAAAGCTCAAGGCAGTTAATGGAGGCCCCTGGTTTTTACTGTGTTCCAGACATGCAATGATGTTTGGAAGTTAATGCTCTCTTCCCGAAATACTGGAATATGGATACCCTAAACCAGAGAATTCTCAAGCTGGTGGAACCTTAAGAAATCTAGAGCAATTCTTTATTTTACAGATAAAGAAATGCTTACTTATCTACCATCCATTTCATGTTTGAATATGCCAGGAAAATGCCTGGTGCTGTGACAAAACTCAGTACACATGCTCTTCATTATGGGGTGGACAGTTCAGTTAGAAATAATGATGTTAATATGATGATTACATAAATAAAATGAAATTTGGGCCCAAAGAGGTATGGTAAGTTAAAGTTGATGCACAGATAATTTGTGGTTGACCTACAATTAAGGGTAGAAATGAGCTATCCTAGCTTCTGTCCTTTGCTCTTTCTAAAATTAATAGTTTAAAAATCTTATAAACTTTAGAATGATGTATGAATATTTTAATTATATCATTGTTACCCTCTGATTTTTGCTTTTCTGTTGGTAGGATATTAAATCAATATTTACTACAATATCTCTAAAATTTTATTTCAGTTTATTTTTCATGAACTCATAATTCCTTTGACAGAAAGGATGGTACAATGGTAAAGAAAACAGGTTTTCAAGAGAAAAACAACTTGAATCACAACTGCAGTCCACCACTTACAAGAAATACAACTTCAGATAAAGTAACTGACTTATCTGAGGCTCAGTTTCCTTAACTGTGAGATGAGCATGGCAGGTTCTCCTATGTGAGGCTTTTGAAGGGATTAAATGTGATACAACTAACATTATAAAAATTTTACATGTCTATTTTCCCATGAAGAGCCCTCTACCTTTGTAGTATAGCTTGTGATCCAGAGAGCATTGCCAGTGACTTAGCTCTTCACAAAAGACACTGGAGTTCATTCAGCTTATAAATAAAAATCCTTTACTCTATGTTCCAGTTGTTTCCTCAACTTGCAGTTGTTTCCTCAACTATCATGTCTTTCACCTGTCATTTTCCTCTCAGAATCCTTATGATTTTCAGTTTTCATCTCAAATTCACTTTCATTAAGAAGCTTTCACTGAGACTTCATTGACAAACCTAATCTCCCCTTTCTTTCACTTTCCATAGTAGTTTGCTCTTATCAATTTTAAATCACTTATTCAATCATCTTGATTTTCAAGTGAATACTTACTTTTCTGTCTTCCCATAATATGATGAGATCATATGGGGAATGGTTAGCACAATTTTGTACATAGTAGGTTCTTAACAAAAGGTCTGTTGAAGTAAGCTTAATAGAAAATGAGGAGCTTCGCTATCATTAGAGCTTACCTTAATTTTGAAATCATATGCCATCAAGCAAAGTCAGATCTATAAACTGAAATCAGCAGATGTGGTGATTAAGGTATTTGAGCACATTGAGGAATATCATAATTCAAGAAAACTGTGGAGGAAGTAATTTTCTTGACTGGAGAGCAATGATAAATTCACTCAGATTTAATTGGTAGGGCTAAAGAAATACTCCTTGAATGAGTAAGTACTCAAGGGGGAAAAGAAGAACTTGAATTATACAACATTTGTATGTGACACTATAATTAAAAAATAATAGCTAGTACTTACTAAGTACCGAAAATTGGAGCTCCTTTCATTTGTCCATTATTTTCAAATAGTTATTGAACCTTTAGCAAGACTCTAGAATTTGAAATATGATTAATACTATATCCTCCAATGTTTCAAAATTGTTAAAATGTGGTAAAACATTAGGTTTGCTGATTATAATGTTTGATCTTGATTTTAATTAAAAATAAATTTTGTTATTTATAAAAGAAACATTTTAATTCTAAGTCTTCTGTGAAAGTGTGCATATTTTCTACAGATTTTAAAATTGTTGTTTCTTATTTTTCTATACACTGAGTGGGCAGATTATTATGATCTCTGAACGCATAATAATTTGGCCACTCTCTCTCTCTCTATATATATAGATATTTGGCCACTCTCTCTCTCTCTATATATGTATATATATATATATATAGATAGATAGATAGATAGATAGATAGATAGATATTAGAGGTCCGGTGCATAAATTCATGCACAGGTGGGGTCTGCCAGCCTGGCTATGGGGAGGATACATGGGCATTTGGACAGCCTGCCTACTGGTCAAACTCCTGGTTGAGGGAACAATTTGCATATTAGCATTTTATTATATAGGATATATACTGAGTGGCAAGACTATTATGCGTTGAGAGGTCATAATAATCTGGCCACTCTGTGTTTATATACTTCCTGTGCTTCTTTTTAAAGGAGGTTGTATTTTATGAGGCCTATATTCAGGAGGGCTGGAGCATAAAATTCCACTGTACTTTGAGATGAACCAATGATGGAGAAATGGCTATCACGTTACAATCATAAAGCCACTTTTTTTTTTCTACCTGTGCCTTTTAACCCATTTAGTGGAGTATTTTCTGCTCCTTGGATAAAATCTATGGCAGGTTACACTCAGTTTACAAATAAGTATGTAAATTAAAATTTAAAAAAATATATATATATGCCTAAGACATAGTATTTATAAAAACCCCACATTTTATTCTGAGTTAAGAGTCTCTGTTGCCTCCACTTGCTGCTGCTTTAGGTCAGAAGCCTGAACCAGAGAATGGGGTGTGTCTTCCTCTCTATTCCTGCTCCTTGATGACTCTGATCCTCCTTCCCCACTTGCTAGATGTGTTCTTCTCTTCTTTGTGGGCTGCCGGACTCCTCTAACTGCAGCTTCATCTCCTTCAGTCAGCAGGCTATCCTTCTCACTTTTGCATACAAGGGTTTCATTTTGGCCTCCTTTTAAAGAAGTTATCTTACTCTGGCACAAGCCTGCTTGGGTAAACTTTCTTTTCAACTGACCCAGATCAACATCCCTACCATAAATTCCATATCCACTCTCCTGGGACTCCTCACCTCTGCTCCTCTATCAGTAGAAGTGCAGTTACTGTCCAAGACAACATCATGCCACTCTGCTAGCATTGGTTGATGGGTGCCTGCGCCTTTTTCCTACAGTCCAGAGGGAGCTTTAAGGAAGGCATATCAAGCTCTTCAAGTTCACTCTTTGAAGCTCCTCAGATGGACTGGCAGTGAGGCAAAGCATCCAACTTCTCTCCTCTATGGGGACAGGAGGAAAAATGCATCAACTAATAACCTTTTCCACAGAAATTCTCCTCAAAGTACATTTTCCATAAATGAATTTTCTTCTGCTTGGTCAGTATATGGATAAGAATCACAAACCAACTTGTTGGTTGTCTTCTTGGCAGGTTGTAGAAGCTCCTCTTGGGATTGTTTTGTTCTTGGTCTTATGTACAAAAGACAAATTCATATAAATATCTTGTTTTAAAAAGTCCTATACCATTTTTTTTTTTTTTTACATTTTAACTCATTTGTTGTAGTATGTTAACAAATGTGATGTTTGTTAGATATTTTGGATAGGTGACTTTCATACTTAATTAAAATTTGTTGAATTAAATTAAGTACTAGTATCTATCTGTGCTATGCACTCTTTTTGATGCTGGAGGTATAACAGAAAAAGTAAAGGATTCTGTCTGACATTGCAGTTGGGAGTGGTCATAATTTTAAAATATATATAGTTGGTAAGTTCTATGATTTCAAAAGTTGCTAAGTTCCATGGAATAATAACATATGGTGACTGGAATTTGAAATTATATGAGTTGAGATACAAAAGGCTTCTCTATAGAAATGGTATTTAAGGTGGATTATAAAACAGAGCTGGGCTCTCATCAATATTTCTCTCTCTCCCTCTCGCTTACTCACTCTCTGTAAATCAATGAAACACTTATTTATTAATTTCAACATATTCTTATTGATTTCAGAGAGGAAGGGAGAGGGAGAAAGAGATAGAAACATCAATGGTGACAGAGAATCATTGACTGGCTGCTTCCTGCTGGGGATTGAGCCCACAACCCGGGTATGTACTCTGACCTGGAATCAAACCATGACCTCCTGCCTCACAGGATGATGCTCAAACACTGAGACACACTGGGCAATAAAACATATTTTAAAAAAATACAGCTATTGAGATATTTAAAGTAAGAGATGTTAGTGGCTCAAATAGAGCTAATGGTAGTGGAGATGGAGAAAAAAATTAATATGTAATTTGGGGGGTGGGAGAAGAAGTCCTGCCAAATAGGATGCTTCAATAACAAATAGCAAATCTTTAACATGTGGGCACAACCTAGTCTTGCTCTGAATTTTGACTACCTAATCATTCTATATTTCAATACAAACATGTTATTCAAAAATTTCTTAAAAGATAGTGACCTTTGTTTCTGGAATGGCACAAGAGGAAGGTAGGAGGATATGTATAGGTTTGCATAACTGTTCCAACTTTGATACCTCATGTATCTATACTGTGGATTCTCTGGACTCCCTTCTGCTTCTGATCCTCTCTTGGACCTCTCTGGTTTTCTTTCTACTCTTTGACTTCTTGCTCTCTCCTGAAACCACCTACAGTGGTAGTTTTTTTGGGAGCATTTTGATGGTGGTTTATCTGTCCAATTAAATCTCATTTGTTCTCCACCTTTCTGAGATTCCTTGATGTTACTTAGTACTTCAGGAGTCTTATTTATATTTTTACCTGGAACTTTTAGATAGAAAGACTAGTTTTTTTCAGAATAACTCTCTATCATGGACTCCTCTGACACTAACTTCCAACTCACACACACACACACACACACACACACACAGTGAAAATAGCTTATATTACCCTAATATATAGTGTTTGTCCTATAGTGCTTGTCCTTATTGCTATAATATTTACACACATTCAAGTCAATTAGCTGTTCTTTTAATGTGTTAATTTTGAATTTTTTTCAGATATTAACATATTTTTCATACTTCTGATAACATTTGGTCCTCAACATTTAGTTGAGTCTTCCTCAGGTATGGAAAATGTTTAAACTTTCATTAGTGTATCAAATTAATGTAGACATTCTTAAGCCAATAAAATAGTTTTTCCTTCCTAAATTTCCCATTTTCTTTCATTAAAATTAAAATTAATATAACTTAATATGCTTGTATTTTCTATTATAAAAATACTGTGTTTACTATATCTGTATTGAACCAGTAACACCTAAAAAGTAAAATTGCAAGGACATAACTCTTTAAAATATGATTCAATATTATATGTATTCAAATTAAATAATATAGGTTATTTTATGATAACATTCTTCATTACTCTGATATTATCAGTTTTAAAATACCTACCTTTTTTCTTGTGTGCTTTTAATCTATCAATGGGATGTCCTTGTATTCCTTAAAATTTTGGTCTTTGGATTTTAACAGAACTGGATTTTAATTCTAGCTCTGCCACTCTATGATGTGGGGTAAAGTACTAATTTCTCTGATACTTATTTTTTTTTTAATCATGTAATTGGGATTATGCCTTCAACATGGAGTTGTGTAATTTTCAATGGAACATATTTAAAGCTCCTTTCAGAGTTCCTGTTTTCAATAAATATCCATTACCATTGTTCCCCTTACTGATTCTATGTTGGGTTTCCATTTAGGCATCAGCACTTATTAGGAGTGTAATGTCAGATGAGCAACTTAATACTTCTGACAGCATAGAATTTTGGTGTTAATTACATATAAGAGTGCACACTAAAGTGCCATGCAAACAATAAAGCATTTTATAATTGCAAAGTGTAAAAAACAGAACTGGAATGATACTTTTTATTAATTAGGACATGAAAAAATACACCACCATGCCATACAAAACAAAGGGAAAGATAAAAAAGATAAGCAACAATCATGAAGCAAGACTACACAGCACTGACGATAAAAGTGGACAATAATTATAGATACTATCCAGATATGAAAATATCAACCCTTGTCTATCTACTTCAGATTTGTTTTGATGGAGTTTTTTCTTGTGCATTATAGTCACTTTCTAGCAGTATTAGCTTGTCTCTTCAACCAATATTATTTCCATGGGTTCTCTTTTCTTCACTTTCTTACAAAAATGCCCACATGAAAAGGCCTCATTTGTATCTTTAAGTTCTTCCTTGACCATATATGCCAAATGAGTACAATCCTATCTAATAAAAGAGAAACATGCAAATTGACTATACCTCTGCTATGCCATCAAGCCACACCCACCAGCCAATCAGGAGCAAGTGTGCAAATTAACCCAGCAAATATGGTGGCAGCCATGGAGCTGGAGCAAGCAGGAGGTTTGGGTTGCTTCCAGTGATGCAGGAAACCAAGCTTCCCCCATGCCCTGGCCAGCCCTGGCCTCTGCTCAAGGCTACAAAGTTTCAATTATAGAAGATAAATAAATTCTAGATAGCAGGGCATTAGATTGCCAGGGGGTGTAGCCAGCCTGTAAACTACCATAGGCCCCTCACCAAGGCTGCCTTATGCCCTAAAGAAACTCCCACCCTGATCCTAGACACCCTTCAGGGAAAACTAGCTGGCCCCCACCCATGAACCAGGCCTGTGTCCTATCTAATAAAATAGTAATATGCAAATTGACTGTCATTCCAACACACAAGATGGCTGCCCCCATATGGTCAATAAGGCTGTCCCCATGTGGACACAAGATGGCCTGCAGGGGAGGGCAGTTAGGAGAGACAAGGCCTGCAAGGGAGGACAGTTGTGGGTGATCAAGCCTGCAGGGGATGGCAGTTAGGGGTGACCAGAATGGCAGAGGAGGAAAGTTGGGGGCAACTGGGCCTGCAGAAAAGGGCAGTTGGGGGAAGACCAGGTCTGTAGGGGAAGGCAGTTAGGGGAAATCAGACTATCAGGGGAGCAGTTAGGCATCAATAAGCTGGCAGGGGAGTGGTTAAGGGGTGAACAGGCTGGCTGGCAGAAGTGGTTGGGGGCAATCAGGAAGGCAGGCGAGCAGGTGGGAGCCAGCAGTCCTGGACTGTGACAGGGATATCAGACTGCCCATTTAGACCCAATCTTACCAGAATCAGGCCTAAAAAGGCAGTCAGACATCTCTTGATGGGTCCCAGATTAGAGAGGGTACAGGCTGGGCTGAGGGACACACACGCCCATGCATGAATTTCGTGCACCGGGCCACTAGTTCTAAATAATTACAAATTCTTGCAATATTTAGATATCAGCCAATGCTTAGAAATTGTCATGTTTTACTGCACTCTGTGGTTTGAAAACTATATCAACTGGTTTTAAGGAATCCCTAAGCTAAATATAAATAATATCACAATAAATGAAATTTAATTAATATGGATTATATGAAGAGCGGTAAGATACAGTTACCATAGCTTGTTGAAATGATAATTATGGCTTTGTTCTTCTTTTAGTTTTAATATTTAACATTACTAGTTATTTGAAAAGATTTAGTCTTCTTACTATTAATAAATATAATCAATTGAAATTGATTTTCAGTCTTCTCTAGTGTTGATAACCTAATAAAGCTGTGATTACTCCAGCAAAGTGAAGGAATCTACTTAGTTGACTGCCCCTCATCAATTGCCTTTGAGTATCACATTATCAGTATTTTAAATGTGAGATATGGTAAACAATTAAATTATTAAAAGGCATTTCCTTATATTTTATCACTCCTGATGGGAAGTCACATTCCTATGGAAGCCATTGTTATATGTTTATTTTCCTCTATGCACAAAAATAATAAGGGTGGCTCTAGAGCAGTGGATCTCAACCTTCCTAATGCTGCGACCCTTTAATACAGTTCCTCATGTTATAGTGACCTCCATCCATAAAATTATTTTTGTTGCTACTTCATAACTGTAATTTTGCTACTGTTAACAGCGGTTTTCAACCTTTCTAATGTTACAACCCACGGGTTGAGAACCACTAGCAGGGTTGCTTAAGACCATCGGAAAACACAGATATTTACATTACAATTCATTAACAGTAGCAACATTACAGTTACGAAGTAGCAGCAATAATAATTTTATTGTTTTGGGTCACTCCAACATGAGGAACTGTATTAAAGGGTCACAGCATTAGGAAGGTTAGAACCACTGCTCTAGAGCCATTTGTAAAAAAGAGTGACTGCTTTTGCCAAGTTAGATGCAGACACCTCTGTGATCCTTTTGTTTTTATTATTCATTGAAAAATAACTCTTGTGCAGAGGATGGATAAATGAATATTTATATTAGTGGAATAGGTATTTATAGGACAATATCAAGTGAATACAATGTAAATTTTGGCCCTAACTTCATTACTGCCATTTTTATCTTCCAAGCAACAAAATTGTGTAGACTATGTAGGTGCTGATTAATCTAATTTAAAAAATTAAACTTGGTCAAAATGGAATATTTATATAACTTGGAAAACAATAGTAGTGATTAAAACAGTAATCTCTGTAACACTGCTTTAAGTTCTCCACTTATTGTCTGGGGCAAATTACTTAATCTTTCTTTGGGTAACAGATTACTCATCTATGACATAGAAGTGATGATAATACCTACTTCATAGACTTATTGAATAGAATAAGTGAGTCTATTCACCCAAGGTTGTTTTCCCAGTACCCAGAGTATAGTAGATAATAAATTTTTTCTTTATTAGATTTCATTACAACCGGACAGGACTTTGAATATCTGAAGTAGTGGTCTTGTGGATTCTGTGAGTGAATCTTCATAAATAAGTGATGGGCTCTCCCCCTAAATACTGAAATGACAGCTTTGGAAGAGCATTTACTACTCTTTTCCAAATTCCATGCCGGTCTGAAATGGTTCATCTATCATACACAAAAATCTAGCACATTTGTGATTGATAATGAGAATAATTATTTTATAAACAACCAATGGGTATAATATTCCTAAGGAGTATAATCCAATGGAGTATTAGTAAAATTTACTTTTTTATCCAGGGGTTAAATTTTATCCTTGTTTTTTGAAAGGGCATTCTTGATATAGAGGCTGGGGTTGTTAACATGTATTTTAAAATAGCATGACATTTGTTTAGTGTCCATTATTTATCTCTTTTTGATCTGTGATTATATATTTATATTTACATTTTTTAATCCCTTGACCATTTGGGTCCTTTATTTCTTCTAGTTTTAGGAATCTCTTATTTAGTTTAAATTAGACTAAGTTGCACTGCACACACACACACACACACACACACACACACCCCACAAAAGTACCTCTGTATCCCTATAATTATTGAAAAAATAAGAAAAATGGAAAAGACACAGTCTTGGAAAATATGCAGTAGACTTTATTAGGCATGGTTTTAGGAAACAGAAGTAAATTTTTGTGTGTGCCAGAGAATCTATCTAAGTATGGATGGCTCTTGCTGGCAGAAGATAAGGGTAGAAGAAAGCCTACCTTCTCTCTTTCCCATAAAAGTATGTGAATAGTATAGCATGTTGCTCTTGCAAATGAACTTTTGCCATAATTCTCCACTAATATGTGTTTCCTTTTGTTTATATGCCTTGAGGTTGTTCTATAAAGACAGTATTTGACCTCTGTGTTTCTTGTAGAAAAAAATAATGCATTGTTATTGAGTGGATTTTGTTTTTGTCTTTATTTTTTTAACAATAAAGCAAAAGTTCCAAAAATGGATGACAGAAATCAATTTTAACTAGCATTTGATGTTCTTATCAATAAGCAACTAAAATCACTTCATGTCGATTCAGTATAGAAGCAACAGTAGAATTTAGGATTATACATGACAAAGAATAATATGACTAAGTAATTGATGTGATCAAAGATTGTGATATAATTTAATAATTTACAATGCTAAAAATTATTCTTAAAGAGTGGAAGTAAACATGAGATTATGCAATTTAATTTGCATTTCTAATATACCTCTAGTATAATAAACAATTAAGATGAGTGGGTTAGCATCATATTTAATGTTTTATTCATTAAAATATCAAATATTTTTTTATAATAATATTTCTTAAATAAGAGTTAATCATACTTGATGAATTCTACATCAATATTTTGTGGAAATAAGTAGTAGAATTGTAGAAATAGGATTTTGATAAAGTGGAAAACTTTGAGTGTAGCTTTTCCAGTTAAATAGTTTGCCACTCAGTTGACTAATGAGTTTGCCAACCACTGTCCTAGACTATATTACTTGATGTTTTTCTTTCATAGTGAATATACTGTATTGAACACAAATTATATATTTTTGGTCTTATATTTTTACTTGATATATGATTTCTAAAAAGCCTCAGGATTAACATTCTGAATATCAATTATTAATATGCTATATGGTACCTGTAACTATATAGCTAGAAGATTTAGGTGAATCTTTAGAAGGCATCCAGTTTTGGTAAAATATAAATTTTTGATTCAAGTAAATTCTCTTAATATTTGTTACTCCATTCTCATTTATTTAACAAACATTTACTGAGTTCTAAAATGTGCCAAACCCTGGACAGTAACTACAGGTATAAAGATTAATTGTGCATGGTATTTCTCCTTCAGATGCTCAAAATCTATTGGAGAAAATAGAGGAGCACCAAGATGACCGAAAGCCCTGTGACAGATATGATTAATGTGGTTTGAACTAACTGTTATGGAGCATAAGATAAATCTGCATATTGCAAAAATGATAAAATTAAGCTGATTGCATTTCCATTAAGTAGATTTTGAAAAGAGTTGTCAGCTGTATAGATCCTATGTAGTGGGTAAGAAGACTTAAAGTTGAATTGCAGAATGTGGACTGAAATAATAAAAAAAATTTTTTTTTACTACTTTTCCTTCATCAGCTTTTATTTTTGTAAGGTTTATATAAAATGTCCATAAATTGACTTAATTTTACAACTTCCTTTAACCATTTTCCCCCCATTTCTGTCAGCTCTTTATTTATTTATTTTTTTTTGCCCAAAATTTCTATCCATTGACCTATAAGATCTGTGAGTCAGGGAATTAAAATACATGAATAGAATTTCAAAATTACGTGCATAAAAATGCAACACATTTTCTAGACAGCTGCCCATGGAATATATCATTTGTTCTTTGAAAAGTCCATATTTAAACTTAAAGTTGACACTTTGTCCTTAATTCATGCTACAATGCTTCTAACTTTCCTACATCATAATGTGAGTTAAAGAATGTATTAATCTACACTTGCTATTGCTGTCACTTGGTTCATATATTCAAGGATGACTCTTACATGTGTATGCATATATTTATTGGAATCATAAATGGGTTAAATATCATACTTATGTCTAAAATATGAATTTAAAAACAGACACAATCTTTTTCCAACTGAAATAATTACTATAGTAAATTCAAATAGCTAGAAGTTTTCAATGGTTCAGAGAACATTTCATGAACTATACACACTTTGGAATTGCCCATAGGCATCTTCAATGTCAAGTGCACTGGTAATCAAGACAATAGCTTGTGTCTTTCTAATCCAACCAGAATGTCATTCTAAATGGCTATTTTATTAATGAGGTAACATTTAATACATTTATCCTTGTACAATTTAAGCTCCCCAATAGCATTATAGTTGATTGGAATAATCAAACATTTATTCAAAGGGTCAATAGAGGTTTTGGCCCATGTAAGCTCAAAGCACCATAGAGCAAGAAGCCACCTAAGAGAAGCAGATATTTAAAGGTGCATCTAGAATATTTACTTGATTTGTCCCATGTTTAACAGCAAGTTAAAATTTCTGACCATATGATATTTTAAATGATAAAAATAATATGCTTTCATGATTTAAAAAAAAAAATTAAACCACTGAGTAGAATGTAAGTGAAAAAGTAAAAATTCAAGCCTATTTCTAATATCACATACTATATACTCCCTAGAGAAAACGATTTAAAATATTTTATTGGATAACCATTTAGGAAATGTCTATGTAGTAGTATATTTAAACATGTGTGTTTAATTCTTTTATGTACATACTAGAGGCCTGGTACACAACATTCCTGTCCTGGAAGGGGGAGTTCATCAGCCAGGCCTGCACCTTCTTTCAGTCTGGGACCTCTAGAGGGATGCCCATTGCTGGCAAAAGCCTGCTCCCCAGTTGGCCAAAGCCCACAGTTGGACATCCCCGAGGGGTCCTTAGCATTGCTGCAGAGGTGAGAGAGGCTCCCGCCACTGCTGCTGCTCTTGCCAGCCATGAGCCCAGTTTCTGGCTGAGCAGTGCTACCATGGGGAGTGTGTGGGGGAGTGCTGCTCAGCCAGAAGCCAGGCTTATTGCTCCTTAGTGCTGCCTTAGAGATGGGAGAGGTTTCCGCCACCACCACTGTGCTATCCAACCATGAGCCTGGCTTCTGGGAGTGCACTGTGGGAGTGTACTCACCACCAGAGGTCAGCTCCTGTGTTGAGCATCTGCCCTCTGGTGATCAGTGCACATCATAGTTACCAGTTGTTTCAACATTTGGTCAATTTACATATTAGCCTTTAATTATATAGGATGGGGTGATGCTTTTTAGATTGTTCTGAAATTTGCCTTTTTTATTTAATAATATACAGTATTAGATAACTTTAATCTCATAACATAAGGATCTATCTAATTCATGTTAACAAATGCAAGAAGTTGAATTGGTTCAATGTTATGGATGGGGATAAACTTTGATGAATATTTTAGTTACCATTTTGTTTTGTTTTTTATCATTCCCAGTTTTGGGATTGACTTAATGACTACTTTGTTATCAAAGACACTGGTTTATTCCTGGGTCTAAGGGGAGATTATGTTGTTCTCCATGAAGAATCAAACATGAAAAATAAAGTTGCCACAACTAGTTAGAGATGTATTTTGGGCAGGAGGGGTTACCTTTCAATGTTTTTGTGATTATATTTACAACATGGATTTTATTCATAAAACAGAAATATCAGGCCTTGACTTACATAGTGGTTGGGAGAATCTAGTGAAGCATTATAAGTTGAAGTATTTTGAAATATTATTTTAGACTAGAGGCCTGATGCATGGATTTGTGAACTGGTGGGGTCCAGCCAGCCCAGCCTGATGGGGGCCATGGGGAATGGGCCCACTGGGGCAAGAGGTCATGTGTGGTTTGCTGGGGGACTCCATTCCTGATCATGGTGAGGGAGCCCACTCAGGGGTGGGGCAGGCCTGGGGGTGGGGTTGTAGACATTCTGGTCATTCTGCAGTTCAGTCTATTTGCATATTACTCTTTTATTATACAGGATGTGAAATAGTTTCAGCACCCATGCTCTTTGTAGAATCATGAACCATTAGCTCAAACCTGGACAATGTTAAATGAAAAAAGAACGTGGTAACTTTATTTTATTAGACTTTACTTCGTCTGAGATTTAAGGACAGTTTTAGATCTCACTGGGAACCTGGCAAGACAGAGTAGATAAATCTGCCTTCTTGCTCCTTTAGTTACTGTTATTACAACTGGCCTTGTGAGCCTCACAGAACAAGTCCCATGGGTGGAGAGGCTTCTGAGGTTTTAAGTTACTTTTGTCTGCTCTGCTGTGTCTTGTGCATAGGGAGGAGTAAGGCAAATCGGACACAGAATCAAGTTGTGTTGTCATGGGGCAATTAGGGAAGACAGGGTGTGAAAGACCTAAATATGATCAACTATATACAGCAACATCATTCCTCCTAGGCACTCACATGTTAATTACCTAGAATCATAGAGATAAGTAAATTAATTACAATGTAGTCAAGGCACCGGGTAATGCAATTATGGTAAAAACAAGTTGCCAGCATGGTACTTTGTTTTACTACAAAACTACAAATATGTATTGAAAGAAAAAAATTGAGTCTGTGCATGTGCACTTATGTATGTGTATGCATGTGTTTGTGTTGGTAAACTGAAAAGATAGTAGATCTGAACACTTCATATTTTCAGAAAGTTCACTTTCTCTTAAGAGTTCCAACTTTATGAACATTTTAATTTCATGGACTTTTGTTTCTTCGTGTAAATAATACATAAATTGTAGGTACTTTATCTATTTATTTCATCCCTCAGCTAGCCCTTAGGGGAAGTGAAGAGGGAACAGGAGTGGCCAGGTAGTTTTTATTGTATGCTCCAAGCTTTCCTAATCCCGCTTCTTTGCACTGTCCCTCATACCCAGGAGTTAAAATTGCTATGTGAATTAAAAAAAAAAATAGCCTTTTGTTTTGTTACTACATTTCAATTTTCCACACTCTTTTTAAGTATTCAAAATGAACTGCATTTCTATCTTTTTAATTTGATATTACTGTGCAGCTATAAAAATGATAAGGAAAATTTTCATATATTTATATAGAAAGATTTCCCAGATATATGGTTAGGCAGAAATAAACAAAGGGAAATAACAGTGAATTTACAGTGCTATATTTCATGTGAAAAAAAATAGAAAAAATAAAAATACATATAATTTATAATGGAATGTGTCTATATAAATAATTTTCATGTATTTAATAGATAATATGTAAAGGACACATAGACAATCAAAGAGTTGTTACCTATATGGGATTGTGGGGAAGAGGCAGGAACCAGGAAGCCAAGGGTGAATGGGATAGAATGGTGACTTTTCAGTGAATCTGAATATTTATTGATTTGATTTTTCAACTTTTTGAATAAATTCAAAACATTTGCTGAAACCGGTTTGGCCCAGTGGATAAAGCATCAGCCTGTGGACTGAAGGGCCCCAGGTTCGATTCCAGTCAAGGGCATGTACCTTGGTTGAGGGCACATCCCTGGTTGCAGGGGGTGGGGAGGGCGGTGTAGGAGGCAGCTGATCAATGGTTCTCTCTCATCGATGTTTCTAACTCTCTATCCCTCTCCCTTGCTCTCTGTAAAAAAATCAATGATATATATCTAAAAAAAATTCAAAACATTTGGTTAAGTTAATAATGGTTTAAAATCCATAATTGAGGTAGCAAAATGCATTGGAAACAACATAGACTAGAAGCTTGAGGGATGTGGGTTTCTGTTGTACATTTGCCACCATTGCCTGTAACTTAGGACAATGATCAGACTCAGCCTTCCTGGACTCAGTGTCCTCACCTGTAGGTAAATACTTATTTAGCCTACAATTGTTTTACTATTTACTACCAGATGAAGAGGTCACAGTAGATCTGATCATTCCCCATATGCCATTTTGAACTATATTTCATTGATCTAAGGTTGTATTTAATATAGAACTATTGCATTAGTTCCACAGACCACTGAAAATATGGGAACATATGTTCTAATATGTTTTCCACCCAAGAAGTTGTCATAATACTTCTTTGAAGAGGTCTGTTTTATAATGTTCCTGTAGCATTATTTTTTAAAGGTAAGGACAGTGTATGAAATAATCGCTCTTAAAAAATGTTCGACTATTTAGCAGGACTTTAACTTCTCAACAAAATGTTAAGCCTAGAAATAGGCCCTCGTAAGAGTAATGCATGTAATTTATGGAGCACCAACTATATGCTTTGGAAATGTACTAGGGACATTATGTCTGTAATTTTCTCACCAATTCAACAAAAGGTGATTTTATCCTCATTTTCACTTAGAGACATTTAGATCATGGAAGATATATTTTAAGTGTAAAACTTGAGTGTCAACAGAATGCATTAGGAAAGGTAGGGAAAATGCATATTAATGTCTCTCCATGGGATATGTTAGCTGTAGCCCTGTTTGGAGGCAATAAAGGGCTAGATCATTTCCTTGAGACTTTTCACTGACATACTGGGTCTGAGAGAGAGTGTTTATCATGGAAGCTCCTCTTGTCTGTCTACTCTCCCACAGGCATGCTTATCAGAGAGACATAAAGAGAAAGGTAGACACGCTCAAACATGTACATTTAATGGTACTTACATAAATGGGAGCAAACAAGAAAGAAAGGCACAGACACAGGTCATACCCAGAGGCAGAAAACTAGAGTGAAGGAGGCCCTGACCAGTTTGGCTCAGTGGATAGAGCATCGGCCTGTGGACTGAAGGGTCCCAGGTTCGATTCTGGTCAAGGGCATGTGCCTTGGTTGCGAGCACATCCCCAGTACGGGGTGTACAGGAGGCAGCTGATGGATGTTTCTCTCTCATTGATGTTTATGGCTCTCTATCCCTCTGCCTTCCTCTCTGTAAAAAATCAATAAAATATGTATTTTTTTAAAAAGAGTGAAGGAGGGTGATGCACACAAGGATATATGCTGAAATAGAAACACATGACTTCAGAAACATAAACCCAGAGATATCCATTGTGAGGACTCTGCTACAGCAATGACCAGGGAGGCACACAGAGGGAAATACACAAAGATACAGACAGAACGGACACAGAGTGTCAAAGACACTCAGAGGCAGAAAAAGAGAGGCTCATGAATGGAGACACAGAAATATATACACACCTGGTCAGAGACGCACAAGGCAGAGGCATGCAAACAAGCAGCGAGGCATAATTGGGTAGAGTCTTGTACATTCATAGCCACTTACACACAAAACAAAACTAATGTCATGTAACTCCACAAGAATAAAGCATACGCTTAACTAGATAGAAAAATTCACACACAAAGAACCACACACTCAAAGGCAGATTTGACAGCCACACACACACAAACAAGGACAGAGACATAGATTCCCCATAGCCTCAAGACAAAAAGAATGACTTCAGTTCTTACTAAGAGTTCAAAGCTTCCTTGCTTTCTTGGCTCCCGCACTAGGCAGGGGACCAAGAATTCCTGTTTCCTAAGCCACAGATGGTGCCACTACCCTTGGATCAATGTTCTGTGTTCTTATTGCGTTTTATACGTCTGTTTATTTCATTGTATTCTAGGGGAAATATTTCTCTCTTTTTGGACATTTATCCCCCTTGGATATATTTTGATAAATTGTGAATCTTTCTTACATTATATTTCTTAATTTTCTTAGAAGTATGGGCTGAAATGCATCAGGTTGGGCTCATTGCTTTGTCTAAACATGATTTATTCCTGCCAGTCTTAGTTTGACTAAAGCCTGGTATGACAAATATATAAAGCTAGTAAGGTAAATATTCTTGGTAATATATGAACCTTGAAGAATCTAAAATGTATTTTAAGTATTAAATACATATTAAACCAATATGGTGTGAAGTATTTTGAGATAGAAATGATTTCTTGACTATATTTCTGAAAACTCCAGCCAAGTAATACTTTCAATGGCATATATGTGTTTGTTATAGAAGTATGCAGGAATTTTATATATGATATATGTTTGTACATATGTGTATTTCCTTATCTATCTATCTATCATCTATTTAAGGTACTCTCACAAAATAAGTATTATTTGAGAATAAGGTGCTCAGCATTGTCAGTGAGAAAAATCAATCAAGTTGAACATGCAGGCACATAAACATTTCTAGCTGATGTGTCATAGCCAAGCCTGTACTCAATGTGGTCAATTTTATGTATTTATGTATAACTTTGAGTTTTACTGCCCAGTGAGAGTTAAAGTAGGAAAAGAGTCAAGAGCACCCAAGTAGGAAAATAGTCTAAATTCCAAGTTTTTCTGCTAGTGTGCTCAAAAGACCTTATTCATCATTAAATTACTGAATTCTGGGCTGACCTTGAGCAATCTCAGAAGAAAAGGAGATAGAAATTGCCATTTTTAATAGGCTCTCTAGGTATTTTTATATGCACAGTCATGTTGAAGAAGCCCTGTCTAGAGAACAAAATTGTATTGATTTTCTCACAGGGATTAATTCTGAAAATATGTTCAAACACAGAGGCAGGAAGGTGTCAAGAAATTATTCTAGCTATGGATTTTGTACATTGAAATTGCCCTGAATATTCCTATCTATTCAGCTTTCTTTCTTCCTTGTTTTTTTTTAAAATGCTGAACCATTTTAGTCTTTATGTTCCTGTTCTAGTTTGAATTTTCTTCCTGCCCTTCTTAATAATCAATATCTAGAATAATTAAGCTGCATGCAGAAACAAATTTATATTCTACTTAAATGAAAAATGTTGAAAATCATTCATTCTCAGCGAAAAGTTATCTTTATGTGAATTTCAGAAGATAAAATCATTCTAATTTAATGCAATTAAAACATTAGATTAGATACTATTTTAAGACATGTATTAGAAAAAGTTAATTTTAATACTGAATAAATACAGATGCATTCATATTCAAAAAATCCATATGAATAGTAACTTATAATAGAAAACACATATTGGGGTATTTATTCTCTTATAAGAGGAATTTATCCAAGTAACTCATCACAGGATGCCAACATTTCAGCCCCTTTTAGTGTATTTAAAATGTACAAACATTGATTCAGGAGCAAATTTTTGAAACACATATTTTGCCTAAAGTCAATTGCATATTTTTATTGCCTTACATTTTAATATAGCTGTTTCTAGCTTGCTGTATTGAAATAAAAATTCTGTAATATTCAGGACATGGCTGTTTATCTAAATGTGAAATATTTCACAAAATCAACTGTGATTACCATCTATTTTGAAAACAAACTGCTTTTGTAAAAGATACAGGAGACTAAAAGTTAAAGCATTTTGGTTTATATTGATAAAGATGTTTTTATCCTCAAAGCCAACAGCAAAATGTTAGCATTGAATATGTTATCTTTGATAAATATTATTATTCTGGACTATGTTACAAAAAGTAGCTTGATTCGGGGCATTTTAATAGCTTAAAGGGAAGAATGGAAATGCAGGGAAGGAGAAAATCAATAAAGCATGGGGACTTTTATCTCATATTGATTCTTGTAATCCAGCAACCATTAAATACTTGAGAGATAAGCCTCTTTAAGATGCCATGTTTCTATTTTGAAGATCAAATCCCTTAATTTTGCTCATGGGTTTCCCAAAACACATCCATGCACAAGATAGAATGTAAGCTTTCCATGGCCATGTTTCCCATTGCAGATGTTTTTAAACTGAGCATCTGAAAAGCACATTATGAGTGGGGTTGCTTCCTGCAGTGCTGGGGAACATAGACACCTGTTAAACAGCACCAAATTTGTGAACATCAAAGTTGGTAGTCATGGAAATAGCAAAAATTCTTTAAGATTCAAATATTTTAAAAGTGTAACTTTAGCCGAAACCGGTTTGGCTCAGTGGATAGAGTGTCGGTCTGCAGACTGAGGGATCCCAGATTGGATTCCAGTCAAGGGCATGTACATTGGTTGAGGACACATTCCCAGTAGGGGGTGTGCAAGAGGCAGCTGGTCGATGTTGCTCTCTCATCAGTGTTTCTAGCTCTCTATCCTTCTCCCTTCCTCTCTGTAAAAGATCAATATAATATATTAAAAAATAAAAATAAAAGTGTAACTTTAGCCCTAGCCAGTTTGACTCAATGGATAGAGTGTTAGACTGAAGACTAAAAGGTCTAGGGTTAGATTTTGGTCAATGGCATGCGCCTGGTACATTCCTGGTTTGCATGCATGATCCCCAGTGGGGTGTATGCAGGAGGCAGCTGATCAATGATTCTCTCTCATCATTGATATTTCTCTTTCTCTCTCTTTCACTATCCCTTTCTTCCTCTCTGAAATATATATATTGACCATCTTAAAAAGTATAATTTTAATCCAGAGTATCATTTTTACCTTTCCATAAAAAGTTTGTCATTTTAACTGGATAAAATATTATATTAGAAGTGAATGCTACTTTGTCCCAAACCTGTCAACTCTCTCTTTAATGAGTTATTGTAATGGAAGCAAAGAATTGCTGTGACATTTTGCTTTTGAATTTTCTGCATTTTTTTCTAATGCAAAAAACTCAGACTTGACATTTTGTCAAAGAATAAAAAGTGATTTAAATATCATTTGCTTGTAATCCATTTCAATTGTATAATGAATAAATATTAAATAAGCAAAGATTTTATTAAATACATTCAAAACCTGCTCTTTGTAAAAGATGCTATAAAATCTTTTATCTTCTGCACTTGGTCTCATATAAATTAGTATAGTTTTTATTAATATGTCATTTACTATTTCAGTAATAATTAATATTTGTTCTGTTCTTATTTTTTTATATATATTTTATTGATTTTTTACAGAGAGAAAGAGAGAGGGATAGAGAGTGAGAAACATCGATGAGAGAGAATCATCAATCAGCTGCCTCTTGTAAACCCCCTATTGGGGATGTGCCCGCAACCAAGGTATATGCCCTTGCCCGGAATCGAACCCGGGACCCTTCAGTCCGCAGGCTGATGCTCTATCCACTGAACCAAACCAGTTTCGGCTGTTCTTACTTATTTATTAAGTTAGTTGGGGTGGCATTGATTAATAGGATCATACAGGTTTTAATGTACATTTCTATGATCAATGATCTGTATCATTTTCTTAAAATATGCCAGACACTGTTTAAGAGCTCTGCATATATAACTGAAACCCGTTTGGCTCAGTGAATAGAGCGTTGGTCTGTGGACTGAAAGGTCCCAGGTTTGATTCCGGTCAAGGGCATGTACCTTGGTTGTGGGCACATCCCTGGTGGGGAGTGTGCAGGAGGCAGCTGTCGATGTATCTCTTTCACTGATGTTTCTAGCTCTCTATCTCTCTCCCTTCCTCTCTATGAAAAATCAATAAAATATATTATATAAAAAAGAAAAGAGCTCTGCATATATAATCCATCACATTTAATCCCATAAATAGTGCTATGAGCTTGATATTATTTCTCTTCCCAATTTAGAGATGGATGAATTGAGGGTCAGGAGTGTTAAGTAATTTGCAAAAAAGCTTACAGCAGGTAGGATAGTAGATCCAGACTAGAATATCAGATATCTGATTCCAGAATCGGTATTCTTGATTGGCACATGAGGAAGTAAGAAGATTTTAATTTACATATGTGGATTTTTCTGTTTAAGATAATACAAATACTCTTATTTATGTCATAACCATGACCTTTGCAATTAGTAGTCCTCACTATCTCTACCTCACTTATTAATACTTTAATAAGATAAAGATTCCACATTCCATGTGAAAAACCTTTTACAGTGTGCTTGCACTCAATTATTTGATACTACAACAATTTTCCAAGGTCACTAGAAGACATTGTCTCTTCCTTTTGGAGCTCAGGTTCCCGCTCCCAAAGGAGCCCACGTCCCCATGAAGGCTTCAGAGTAGAGGCCTCTGAATGCCAACGTGAGGACGCAAGGACTGGTGGGAATCCCTGCGCTCCAGGGCTGTGCTGTCTGCAGGGCACTGGTGTCCTCCTGTGTTATTTGTACAAATAAACCTGTAGCAGGATCTGTCTGTCAAAAATGAGAGAGCGAGAGCGAGAGCGAGAGCGAGAGCGAGAGCGAGAGCGAGAGCGAGAGCGAGAGCGAGAGCGAGAGCGAGAGCGAGAGCGAGAGCGAGAGCGAGAGCGAGAGCGAGAGCGAGAGCGAGAGCGAGAGCGAGAATAAAGATTTAGAGAATGAAGTGTCTGGAGCAATGCCATACAGATTATCACCTAGTTAAATGGAAAAGTTCAAAAGTTCAAGCTAGAACCCAGGCCTTTAGAACTTGACAGCTGTCATTTGGAGATGAGTCATCTCACCCCACTGAGGCTTCTTGTGGGAGCAACTGCAGCACACCTTCACCATCCGGGCCCTACCATGGCTTATACCCCTGAGGATAAGTAACCATCTCAGGTTCAAATCTGGCTATCTCCATTTGAGTAGAATATGTTTTCTGCCTTCTTCCAGACTGCCTCATCCCCAGAAGCTAGGAGTCTTTCCTTTTACAGAGCACAATTCTCACAACGTGAACCCCCTCCACTTTTTTTTCTTTTTCACATCTTGTGTACACAAAACTGTTTCTCTTTCTTCATACCACAGAAGTTACCAGCACATCCTATCTCTAATTCCCTACATTAATAATTGTTACATTTATTTATTTTTTATCATTTCAATGCACCTAAGGTCATGTAATAAATGAACAACAGTTTGCTTTGAGTAGTTATGGAACCCAATATATATATATTTGTATATATCCAATTTAGACCCTCTTGGATTGTTACTGCTATTCTATTGATCTTCATGAAAGCAATTTTGTGATATATTTTATTTCTGTGGGCACACATAATAGTATTTTTTAAAAATATCTTCATTTTCTTGATTTCTGAGAGAAAAGGAGAGAGATAGAGAGATAGGAACATCAATGATGACAGAGACTCATACTGAGGGGTATCGAGCCCTCAACCCAGGCATGTGCCCTTGGCTAGAATCGAACCTGGGACCCTTTAGTCCGCAGGTCAATGCTCTATCTGCTGAGCCAAACTGGCCAGGTCCAGAATAGTCTTGATGGTATGAATTTTAGAATAATACAGTACTGGATTCACTCCCTGGCCTCCCTTCTTATTAGAAAGAAGATATTACAAAAAATCATCAGTTTTCTAAGGCCCAGACTCTCCTCCCAACTCACCTTGTGTGCAATAATAATAATTCTTGGATTTGGAACAGTTGTGAGGCGTCAATGAGGTAATCCATGTGGAGTGGTTAGCATAGTATCAGGTTGTTGTTTTTTAACAAGTTTATTTGCCTCTATTCTCAAACTATTAAGTGAAGATAATACAACCTACATCAGAACGATACTTTGCTTGAACATTTACATTGTATTAAATATACTATAAGATAAGCGAACTAGTTTAGTTCTTACAATGACTTTATAAGTGGGTGCCATTATTAATATCTTTATTTTACAAACAATAAAATGGGAGCTAAGAGAAATTAATATCATAGAGCTTCTAAGTAGCAGGGCATGATTTGAAAGCAGGTAGCATAGTTTTAAAACCTATACTTTTAATCACTATGCCGTATTGTTTGGCTTAGCCTAACAGTTAAAAAATACATGAAAATCTATTAGGTGTTAGTTAGACACATAAAACAGATGCTCAATTAATGATACATTTAAAAAAGCTCTTTCTGCCTGGCTAACATGGTTCAGTGGTTGAGCATCGACCTATAAACCAGGAGGTCATGATTCGATTCCTGGTTGGGGCATATGCCTGGGTTGCTGGCTCAATCTCCAGTGTGGGGGGCATGAAGGAGGTAGCCAATCAATGATTCTCTATCATCATTGATGTTTCTCTCTCTCCCTTTCCCTCCCTCTCTGAAATCAATAAAAATATATATTTTAAAACTAAATAAATAGAAAAGCTCTTTCTGCCATATTGTCAAAATATGGAGCTATGTGTAGCTAGCAGGAAAAGTTTTCTTGGGTGATGAAGTATTTTAACATAATCTTCCTGAAAATCATTGGTGGAAAATAATGTTTATCTAGTGTACTACTACTGCATGCCTCTGGGTTTGGGTTGCTTGGGTCTTGGTAGAAGTCATAAAGCTTGCATACTCATTCCTTCTGAAGATGCTCTGGTAAATCCACCTTAACACTTTTCAAGGTGAGTGCGAGATACCATAATTACCTTTTGCCAGTACATTTTGGTGATAGGCTATTCGGCAAGAATGTGGACTAATATATTAGGGTCTAATTATTGTAAATGGTCCTACTAATTAAGCAATGGGGCCTAGATCAAATATATAAACTTAGTGGACACAATGATAATATCTATGTGTTAGGCCTTAGTATATATTAAGGGACTCAAACTCAATGATAATGATCATCATTGTTCTTTTACACTCTTTATGTAATGGGCACTGTACTAGAGATTTTACATCCATGATCTTGTATCCTTCTGTTAAGTGAACATTGTCCAAATGTACATTTCAAACAATTGAGTAATTCTGAGAGTCACATACGGTAGCTAGTAGATGGCTGAGTGGGGTTGACCTAATTCTAAAGTTCTTTTTCTTTTATTATATACTAGAGGCCCAATGCACACATTCATGCACAAGTGGGGTCCTTCAGCATAGCCTGTTGGAATTGAGCCAAAACCGGCAGTCCAATGATGCCTACCACTCCTGCCTGCCACTCCTGCTCATCCTGGCCTCACTGTGCCTACTGCCGCATCTCAGTAGGCTTGCTACCACTGCTTCACTGTGGTCTCTGGGCTGTGGCAGCCAGCCGTGAGCCCTGCGTGTGGCATTCATGGGTCAGCTGAGTGGTGCTCCTGACATGGGAGTGCACTGACCACCAGGGGTCAGCTCCTGCTTAGGCTTTTATATATAGAGAGACTATATTAGATAGGACGGTATTAAGATTTGATTGGAAACAGTGCTTAGAGGAGAGGTTAAACATAAAAGATTAACTCAGCTTCTCCCTATGTTAAGTAAGCCCTTTATTAGACATTTTTAATTATTATAGCAATATTTATTTTTTGGGAGGTGGCATTGTGCTCCTGAGATTCTATGGAGTTAAAAAGCTTGTTGAAGAGTATACAAATAGCACATAAAAGAGCCAATATCAAAACCTATATATTCTATTTTCAAACTCATTATAACACAATCACAATATTAAGTAGGAGAAATATATGCTTTTGAAAATACATTTTAGAGCCTTATAGATTTTGAAATGTCTTTGAGATTAATCGAGAGATAATATTAAAAATATAAATTGTCTAGTTAGAAAGGATACTTGCCTATAACATTGTTGCTGGGTGTTGAGAACCTCCCACTGAGCCAATCATTAACCCTTCATTTTTTAATTATGCCGTAGTTAAGGGCATCCTGGGGAAGAGCCAAAGCATCTTAGGTCTTAAAGTAGAGAGATTCTAATGGGTCTGGACAATAGTAACTTACTAAGCTGTACAGAGCATTTCACTATTCCATATATGCTGTACATTAGCCCTAGCTATTCTTGTTCTTCTTTTAAATCAGGTTGATTATTTCTTTCTTCACTACTTAAATATTTCACATACCATTCAGTTTGAGGCTGTGCACTACTGCCAAAGTGTTTCTCTTATCTGATATTGCTTATTTATTTTAAACTGTCAGATTTTAGTTCTCCCAGATCTGTTGGCTTGTTTGTAAAATTGTGTTTTTTTTCTTTTAAAATATATTTCTATAAATATTTGTTTTTTTTTCATTTAAATTTTAACCTCAATGACATCTAAGTGAAATGTTGGTTAGGGGAGTATGAAAGGCCTTATAGTTATAACTAGAGGCCTGGTGCATAAAATTCTTGCTCAGGGGCGTGTCCATCACCCCAGCCTGCACATTCTCCAATCTGGGACCTTTCAAGGGATGTCTGACTGCCCGTTTAAGGCCGATTCCAGTAGGATCGGGCCAAAACGGGCAGTCAGACATCCCTCACACAATCCAGGACTGCTAGCTTCCACATACTCACCTGCCTGTATTCCTGATTGCCCTTAATTGCTTCTGCCTGTCAGCCTTATCACCCCATAACCACTCCAATGCCAGCCTGATTGATGCCTAACTGCTCCCCTACCAGACTGTTTGCCCCTAACTGCCTTTCCTTGCAGGCCTGGTCAACCCTAACTGCCCTCTCCTGCAGGCCTGGTTCTCACCAACTGCCCTTCACTGCAGGCTTGGGTCCCCACTAACTGCCCTCCCCTGCAGGCTTGATCACCCCCAACTGTCCTCCCTTGCAGGCCTGGTCCCTCCCATCTGCCCTCCCCTCCTGGCCATCTTGTGGTGGCCATTTGTGTCTACATGTGGGCAGCCATCTTGTGTGTTGGAGTGATGGTCAATCTGCATATTACTCTTTTATTAGATAGGATAGAGGCCTGGTGCACAGGTAAGGGCTGGCTGTTTGCCCTGAAGGATGTCCCAGATCAGGGTGAGGGTTCCCTTGGTTGCATGGGACAGCCTGGGCAAGTGGCCTGTGGTGGTTTGTAGGCCAGCCATTCCCCCAGGCGACCCAAGTGGAAGCACTGGTATCTGGGGTTTATTTATCTTCTATAATTGAAACTTTGTAGCCTGAAGTGGAGCCAAGCCTTCTGCTCGCTCCTTGGTGGCATCCATTTTTGTTGGGATTTATGTATTTTCTATTATTGAAACTTTGTAGCCTTAAGTGGAGGCCTGGGCTGCCCAGGGTGTGTGGAAATCTTGGCTTCTTCCATCAATGGGGGCAACCCTAGCCTCCTGCTCTTTCTAACTCTGTGGCCACTGCCATTTCTGTGTTTGGATTTATGTATCTTCTATCATTAAAACTTTGTAGCCTTGAGTGGAGGACTAGGCCAGCAAGGGCAGGCAGAAAGTTTGGCTTCCTCAATTTCCTGGGAAACCCAAGCCTCTCTCCTGCACTCTGTGGCTGTATTTGCATATTTGCTCCTAATTGGCTGGTGGGCATGACTTATTTGTGTAGTGGAGTGATGGTTAATTTGCATATTACTTTTTTATTGGGTAGCATGTACTTAAGCTAGATTTATTAGTTTGTAGTTTATTTAATTTTTTTCCTTTTCTCTGCTTGTCTTTTATTGCCATGTGACTTATTAAAAGGGAACTAAATATACTGAGTGATAAAAAAACTTGAGATCTAGACCTAGGTATGAATTTAACTAGCTTTGGGGCCTGGGCAAAATTAGTTAACTTTCTACTTTTGTTTTGAGGACCTATCCAATGGCAAGGTTTGGTAGTCATTCCTTAGGGTCATTTCCAAATCTAGTTCCCTATGAATCAGGTCACAAAATAATTGACTTCACACTTCTGTCTAGTATAACCTTAATATTGCATCAGGTGAGAGCTAATTTGTCCCCAACAGATTCCAGCCTGTATGGTAAGAGAATCAGCCCAGGTGGAGTAGCTCATGTAGTGGAAAGAAAAGTGAAACTGCTTCTCTGAGGACAAGTGCCATTTAGCAAGGAAGGGCACATGTGAGACTAGGAACTGTCAAAAAATCATCTCAGAGGAGCACTCACTCACCACTGAACTAGCAGCTCTATGACTTTAGCATCAGAGGGTCCTTCACTGGCTTATTTCCCAGTGAGACACACTCAAAAAATAAGATATTAATTATTGGTTCAATTCACTTATCTCGTTGAGGTAAAATATAGTAATAGCTAAGATTTAAGATATTTTCACTCTTAGTTTTGTTTTTCTGAACAATGTAGAACTACTGTATTTTTCGGACCATAAGACGCACTTTTTTCCCCCCAGAAGTGGGGGGGAAAAGTCCCTGCGTCTTATGGTCCAAATATAGCCTACACATATACTTTTAAAAAAAAGTTTTTTTACTTGCCCGGCTCTGTGTGGTCTGTGTGTGCTTGCCCGGCTCTAAAATGGTTCTAAATGCTGCTGTTTACTTTACAGGGTTGATTACATGTGTTTATGACTGTGATATTGGGTTTTAATGCACATAAAATATTTTAGGACACTATTTGTTTCAGAATCTTTTTTTCTTCATTTCCCTTCTCTAAAAACTGGTGCATCTTATGGTCCGGAGCGTCTTATGGTCCGAAAAATACGGTACCTCTCATTCATATATTTAAGACAGCAGTTTATTCCAAAACACACACTGGTTCTTCTTTCTTTCACTGTGAAAAAATTTACACATTATTGTAGAGGAGATTCCCTATGCTCATTCACCTTATTTCCTCCCCTCCAAAGTGAGTGATTATAAGTAGAAGTTTAAGTAATAAGCTCTATGGGATAAAACATACAAAGAATGACTGTAAGGTCACTTTTTTGTGTGCAACAATGACAAGGCTCACATGCAAAAAGTTGTATATTGCTTATTAGGTGTTTTTTTCCCCTCACACATTTTTGTTGGTTTTGGTTAGAACATTTACACTTTACTCTAGAAGCAACCATGAAGCTACTGTAATAATGTAGGCATGTGGTAAAAGTGGCCACAGATAACAGGCTAATAAGAATTGAAGTGTGTGACAGCAACACACTTTTCGTACAAATTGATGAAATCTGGTTGAGGCTAGAGGTTAGGAAGAGGAAATGGTTAAAGATTATTTCCAGATTTGGAGTTTGGAAACAGAGGGAGGGATTAAACCTCTGAGAGCAAAGCCTGTTTGGAAAATAAAATTTGCTTTGAGGTAGACATGACAGACATTTTGTTGTACTAAAATAGGGGTAAGATATCCTATATAATAAAGAGGTAATATGCAAATTGACCCTCACATCCTCACAAGATGGCTACTGATGACCAGACCAACAGTGTGGTTAATAAGGAAGGACCAAATGGCTGAACAAGCAGGCTATGTGGGTCAACCAGGCTGGCAGGGGTGTCAGTGAGGGACTTATCAAATGACTGAACAGCAGGATGCATGGGGTGACCAGGCTGGCAGGGGGGGGGGGCAGTTGGGGGTGACTAGGCCAGTAGGGGTATCAGTAAAAGGCAAGCAGACTGGCAGAGAGGGACAGCTGGGGGCAACCAGGTCAGTGGGAGGGGGGGCAGTGTGAGGCAACTAGGCTGGCAGGAGATCAGTGGAGGTGACCTGGCCAGCAGGTGAGGGCAGTTGGGGGCAACCAGGTTGGCAGAGGGTGGCAGTTTTGGGTGACCAGGCTGGCAGGGGGGCCAGTAAGTGGTGATCAGGATGGTAGAGGAGGGGCAGTTAGGGGAGACCAGGCTGGCAGGGAAGGCAGTTGGGGGTGATTAGGCTGGAAGGGGGGAGCAGTGTGGGGCAACTAGGCTGGCAGGGGGTCAGTTGGGGTGATCAGGAAAGTGGGGGGGGGGGTGCAGTTAGGGGCAACTAGGATGGCAGGGAGAGGACAATTGGGGACAACCTGGCTGGCAACGGGTGGCAGTTAGGGGCAATCAGGCCAGCACACAGAGGCAGTAAGAGGTGATCAGGCCAGCCAGAGGATGCAATTAGGGGTGACCAGGCAGGCAGGTGAGCAATTAGGAACCAGCAGTCCAGAATTATGAGAAGGACCAAGGAGTCCCAGGGAGAGGGTGCAGGCTGGGGTGATGGAACCCCTCCCCTTTATCCATTAATTTCATACACTGGGCCTCTATTTCAACTATAAATGGCTTGCAGAATTTCTATATTTGTATGAATATAAGAATAGTTAGGATATGTTAAATATAACTATGTTAATTCTTAGGCAAAGTTAATTTAACTTTAAATACAAAATTAATAGAAAACTTTAAAAATATTTATTAAACTTTTGATGTACTGAAGTCTTAGATTTTACTTTATGGTGTTATTAAATTTATTTGTAAACAAATAGAATGAGACATTATTGACTTTTACATCATTTAATTTCTTCTAAGAAGGCTATTTTCCTCTGCTGAGAATATAATTTAGGCCTCTGTACAAAATATTCTCAGCTATACTTGTTAATGACTTCGCCTTTTTCTGTTTTTCTATTTAAGATTCAAATAAGGTAGTTTGCCAATGTGTGCTTAAACCTTTTAAATGGCTTCTGATTGCTTTTAAGATTAAAACAAAAATCTCCAGGCTAGAGGATCTGCAGGGTCTCATGGATACCTGTCTAGCTCTCTATCCGCATTTCCCAAAGGTCTTTATTTTGCTCCCTGTATGGCAGCACACTCACTTCCAGCTCATTCTCATTTTAGAACCTTTCTACATGCTATTATTTTCAGGGTAGAATCTTCTCACTCAACTTACCACCCTCAGCCTCTTTGCCTGCTTGGTATTGACTTACTTTTCAGTCTTCAGGCCACATTGCACTTACTCCATGAAGACTCCAAAGTCTCCTTGTATAGTCTCTCAGAAAACCAAGACTCTTTTCCTTAACAGAATTTGTAAGCCTGTGTTTATGTGTGTGATTATTTATTTAACTAGAGGCCTGGTGCACAAAATTTGTTCATGGGGAGGGGGATTGTCCCTCAGTCCAGCCTGCACCTTCTCTAATCTGGGATCCCTTGAGGGATGTTCAACTGCCCATTCAGGCCTGATCTACACGGGGATCGGGCTAACAGGTGGTTGGACACCCCTTTCACAATCCCAGACTGCTGGCTCCAAACTGCCCTCCCCTGCAGGCCTGGGCCCCCCCCCCCCCAACTGCCTTCTCTTGCTGGCCTGGTCCCCCCAACTGCCCTACTCTGCTGGCCTGGTCACCCCTAACTTCCCACAACTGCTCTCCCCTGCAGGCCATCTGTGGCAGCCATATAGTTTCCACACAGGGGCAGCCATCTTTGATCACATGGGGGTGGCCATCTTCTGTCTTTATGAGACAGTCAACTTTCATATTACTCTTTTGCTAGATAGGATGTCACTTTCTCTGATAAGATTAATTTACATGTGGACAAGAATCTTGCTTGTTTTGCTTATCATATATCCTGAGCACCTTGCTATATATATATATATATATATATATATATATATATATATATCCTATATAATAAAGAGGTAGTATGGAAATTGACCTTTTTGCCTTTGCACAAGATGGCCACCTCCATGTGGTCAAAGATGACTGCCACAAGATGGCCGGCAGGGAAGGGTAGTTGTGGACAATTAGGCCACCAGGGGAGGGCAGTTGGGGGTGACAAGGCCTACAGGTGAGGGAGGGCAGTTAGCGGTGATCGGGCTGGCAGGGAAGACAGTTGGGGTTTACCAGGCTGGCAGGGGAGCGCAGTTGGGGGCAATCTGGCCATCAGGGGAGCAGTTAGGCATCGATTAGGCTGGCAGGGGGCTGGTTAGGGGGTGATCAGGCTGGCAGGCAGGTGAGCAGTTGGGAGCCAGCAGTCCTGGATTGTGAGATGAAGGTCTGACTACCGGCAAACAGACATCCCCTGAGGGATCCCAGGCTGTGTTATGGTTGGATGACTGAATCCTGCAGCCATGCCAAAGAGGTTGGGCTATTCAATCTTGCTGAGGTATCTCTGAGGATCTGGTGGTACTTGTGTCCTCACCACATTGTAGGTGCATCTCTGGGTAATGTGTGCAGAGCAGTGGATGGTATGCCTTATACCATCTGCTGCTTTAAGTTTGTTCAACACACAGAACATTGCTCCAGATGAAAAGGGATGATATTCTGACAATCTTCATGCTAAAAAAACAATACTACATTATCATTAACTACATCTGCATTAAAAATCAAACATAGTGTTAAAAAAGTAATAAGCTTGTGCAAATTTGGTGATGCTCAGATTAGGGTTTAGCCTTTTAGACTTACTTTTCATCTACCTAATTTTTCTCTCTCTAGATATTATCACTTTATTCTAGCAGGATTGCTTTTGAATTCAAAGTTTTGTTAATCAAGGTAAGTTAATGAAGAAAAAAATGTGCCTTTCTCATAGGTATAAATGAGCTCTTTTCCATGTACTTTGCCCCAAAAGATTTCTTTATGTTTTTTCTCTTTTCATATCAGATTCTCTTTTTCACAAAAGTCATGTTTTAAGCTGTGCTCTGCTTCTGAGGGAATATAGTTTGTGTTTATGTAGTCAGTTTCTTTCAACACACACACAAAAAACATAGACCATGCCTGTTACATTCATATCTTGTTGCCTGGTTTCTTCACAGAATGTATACAACTGAAGCATGAGCCTAAACATGCAGATCACCACAAGATACTAAAATATCATGAACAACATAGCAGTGCCAGTAATAACTGCACAGATATGGGCTCTTTTGAAAACTATCAACTGTTCCAAACTTTACTTTCAATATATCATCCACAGCAGTTTGAGACAGAATATCTTTATTCTATTATAATGTAGATTTATGACATTACTACAAAATGTTTTCTTTTTAATTGAAAACATTTTAAGAAAAAATATTTCTGAGCTTTGATTTAATTTCTGTATGCTTATAAAATTCATATTGTAAGAATTGTGATTACTTTTAGGTAAATCAATACAGTAATATAAAAAGTAATGAGTGTTATTCCAAATCAGTTCATTCACTTATTTCTGTTTTCTCAGAAATTTCAGTGGATAAAATTCAATAGTGTTTCAATAATACCAACTGCTGTGATATCTAATTTCTTAAAGTCATTTTTTAATATTTGTCAATTTGGAAAAAAATAAAATATGATAATATACTGCAATTTTAATTAAAAAATGTATTGAATTGTGGCATTGTCCACCATATGGAACAGACATAATTAGGTGTTTTTTTTTGTTTGTTTTTTTTCTTGTTTGTTTTTGTATCCATGGCCCTAATTTTATAAACTAAATTTGTACTAAGAACATCCATGAAAATATTTCACCTGGTAGGGGAGGGTGGGGGTAAGAGAGAGAGAGATCAACCAAAGGACTTGTATGCATGCAGATAAGCCTAACCACAGACATAGACACCAGGGAGGTGAGGGCATGAGTGGGGGGTTGGAGGACTATGGGGGAATAAGGACACATGTAATATCTTAATCAACATAAAGAAAAAAATAAAAATAAAAGGTGAAATTAAAAAAAAAAGATTTTGCCTGCTTTCAATTGTTCCAGAATAACAATGGGAAAATCCTTAAGTTCTTCCATTCTGTGGAAGTGGCCTTAGGAATTCTTTAGTGTCAGTTTATCTCAAAGGCTGCTGGGTAAAGACAGTGGTGTAAAAAGGAAAGCAAGGTCATTAACCAGGGCTCTCCATCTATCAAGATGGGGCTCACTGGAGCCCGGAGCTCTAAATAATCCCCAACATTTCAAAGACTTCTTCTCTTAAGAAGGACACATTTCTCATGGCCAGCTTTCTAAGTCAAGATCTAACAATATCCCCACCTCCCTGCCTCTTACAGATTTGTGTGGCACAAAGTACAGATGATTTCTGCTGAATTGAACCCATAATGAAGGGGCTTATAATCAGTTCTAATGTATTTGAGATCTAAAGTACATTAGCCCTTCATTAAAAGGAATGATAAAAAGCAGCATTAATATGGGTGGATAGTAATTATTTTGGAGCTCATAATTATTTTGCAGTTAACTACAGAGAAATGCTGATATTTTTATTCTTTTTTTTTTTTTAATAAAAGGTGCATGGTCAGATTCTGAAATATAAGAATGTCCATTAGAATGGCCGATACTTTGAATCCTGCTTATGTTAGTGGGAAAATAACTTTTTGTTTGGATTTAAATGAGTTCAAAGTTCACAGTTAAGAGTTCCCTTTACTTTCTTTGGCCCTGTTGTTTCACCATGGATTCTATTTATTGCCTGGCGAAGAGATACAATATAGTAATTACTCTCACTCCTTTTTAAACTGACGTGAGGTCTGCTTTCCCATTGGCTCTAATGAGAGTTATGTGTGCATTCCTCAAGGAGCACAGACCCTACGGAGTTTCAAGGCAGAATAAATCACTTCTACACGTGGGCTTTAGAGGACTCGCTTGCTTTGTACCTTGGTGCTTTGAGTTACTCATTTACTCAGCTGGTATTGAAAATGCGCTATTTGTAGTTTAAAGGAGACATTTGCTGTGGTTGGAGTGTTATTAACGATTGTTATTTCTGTGGGAGGATAAATGTTTTACCCTTTGGGAAAATCAGACTGATCGACTTGCAGGAATGAGTGGTCCCTAAAACGCAGTTGCCTAAGTATTCTTAAGAAAATGAATGACAGTTACCTCTTTCAATATTTTCTTCCTATTTAAACATTTTTAACATAAGTAATTATGTCACTCGTGGCCATTTAGAATAAAGGAAAAATGAGCTAGAGAGAAGGGCATTTAAAGCAATGGGTTGTTTTCTTTCCACCCTGGGAATGAGGAATCGAGACCATGTTGGGATATGTTTCTATAATTCACTGGTGCCTCTATTAAGGCTTCTTCAGAGAAACCAATGTTGTTTCTCAACTTGCAACATGGCCCCTCTAGGATATGGATGCTCAGTGCCTTTACGTATAGAAGATAAATGATGTTTTCTCTCTTTTTATAATTAGTCCTTTTTTTTAAAGGAAACTTTAACAATTCAAATGTGTAAAAAATTATTGATATTAAGAAAAGCCAATTATATTGAAATAAAAAAGAAATCGCTAGGACGCGTAGTATGGGAACTACTTAATATCACCTCATAATAAGGCTTTATTTAATACTCAGTAAATGAAATTCTTTAGTTGAGAGAACTTAATTCATTTCTAAGGTAATCATGCCCCATCTCTTTGTGATGCTGAAGCAATATCTGCACCTGTTTCTAGCTCTTCAGGTTTCTTACAGTAAAAGGCATCCTATGCATCTTTCCCATGTGATGATGGTCCCAGAATAATTAAGAAGCATGCAGCTTCCTGAGTAGGGAAGGTGGTGATAAACATATAGCAAAAAGCTGGGTTGACCATTCCAGCCACGGAAAAGTCCTCTTTGTATATACACTATCATTTCCTTGGCTTCTCTGCTTAGGCAGACCAAGAGTCAGAAAGCAACTGAGAACTAGCCCCTATTCAGACAAGTGGAAGGTCATCTATAAAATAAAGGCCTAAGAGACCTTAAAGGGAGCACTGCTCAGACAGAAGCCAGGCTCACAGCTGGAGAGCGCATTGGTGGTGGTGGGAGCCACTCCAGCCCTGGCTGCAGCGCTAAGGAGCAGAGAGCTGAGTGGTAAGGAGCAGAGAGCTGAGTGGTAAGAAGCAGTGAGCAGGCAGGCAGTAAGGAGCAAGGGATCCTGCACTGTGAGAGGGCGCAGGACAGGCTAAGGAACCTCCTTCCCCTTACCCCGGGGCATGACTTTCATGCTCTGGGCCTCTAATGGTTTAATAAAAATTATCTTACTATCACATTTTATTTAGACAATGAACTAGTAATTCTATATCTGGGTTACTCGTTCATGGCTATGAACCTAAAGGATTTAGTAAAGAAATCATGTAAATTATCTTGGGTACCCTAGAAAGGAAAGAAAGATCTTTCCAAAAAAATATCTTATAAAACCACATACAAAATGAAGAAAACAACTTAATTTAATTGTGATAGTTTTTACATGAGATTCAGAGAAAACAAAATCCAACTCACATTAGTAGTTTCTTAATATAGCCAAGGATTAAGCAAATGAAGTGATTTAAATGAATAAAGTAGATAGTGGTTTTTAAAGGTAAATAATTACCACTATACTTAATCTGTGTTGTTAATCAATGAATAAAATAACTCTTAGATAGAATACTTGAAATTAGAAATGCAATAAAATTGTTTGTTGAAGTCTGTTCATTCACTGCTTTATGTAATGATAAAAAAGTAAAAAAAAAAACACTTGAGAATATAACTCATTAAGTTTGATATTTTGCATGTTGTAAAATTGGAAAAATTTCAAATATAGTTCTGATAACAGCAAATTTAAAATTTAAAATATTTGTTTTTCAGAAATGTAGCAACAGTGTTATATGAACATCAAATAATACTGAGGGCTCTTTTTGCATTTAAACAGGATTAGATTAAAATGTGAATTTGCAACTGTCTGGTAAAATAAACTTTTGCTTTCATCTTGGTTTTCTCTTAATGGAACAATTGCTTGCAGGAGTGACTATAGAAGTATATCGCATAAATTATTGTGTACGGCTACTCTTAGTGTAGTTGGAATGATCTTGAAACCATGACCTTACAATTGAGGTTATTTCAATTACATTATCAATTTCTCCATTTCCAATCTTTTGATCTTTGCCAATTATTAATATTTTTCAAGGCTCCCTGGCTGAGCTGATGGAACATAACTGAATTAGATCTCATTTTCTTTCTCTGTTTTCTGTGATGGTGTTTTTTATTTTTTGAAGGTTGTGATATTAGATGTAGTTTTAAATTATAAGCTTAATATGTAGTAATCACTGTATAGACTAGAAATCTTTCTCAAAATATTTAATAATCCTTTCTTATGAAATATGCTTAGAATTAATGCCTGCTTCTTTACTGTTTACATTATTGAAACCAACATATGCCTATCAATCTTTTCCCCTCCCTTTTCTATGACTTATCTTATGCATGACAAAATTCTCTTGCTTACTGCTATGTGGGTTGGCTGTCTTTAACTTGATTGTCTTGTGTTTGTAATGATTGCTTTTTGCATGAGGATTATGAAATGTCATACAAATTAAATGGTTGCAGAAACAAAAAGAAATATGGGGCTTCACTTGCTTTTTTTGTGCTGAATATGTCAATTCTGTGACATTTAAAATTACTTTTATATGGCCTTCAACTTCCCCTTTGGTGTGCTCCTTCATTCTAGCAAATTAGTATTGTTAAGTACAATAAAACATTTATTAAACATTCACAGTGTTTTAATACAATTATTGTCTTAAGACATGATCTCATTATAAATGAGTATGCTGGGCATGGAATTGCACTAGGGCATAATTCCATTATATTCCCGAATTGATTATGAAATGTACCTAAGTCCTGACTTTGAAAGTTACCTTAGTAGCTAACCATTGACTTCCATTGATGGCACCTTTGCCCTACTGAGTGATGAGATTATCTGTTTCTACATTTGTGCAGTTTGCAAATGTCTTAAATCCATATCTAATATTTAATTAAAACACATGGGGAAATATTTGTTTAATGAAAAGTAATTTTAAAAAGTCACAGTTTTGAATAATGTTTGATATAAAAATATATAAAACCCAAGTGTTAATGCTCTTACAAAAAAAAAAGAAGAAAAAGGAAAAAACATTCTAAAAATGTTCCTATCTTTGATTTTCCTAATGTTATTATATATTCATAAATTAAAGAATGAATTTAGCCTACTTTTTTATTGTTGTCACCATTTTTATTTAGAAAAGACACTGGATAAATTAAGTTCTTTCAGCTAATAAAACTGTTTACTTTTTTATATGCAATGGGTATTAAAAAATCATTTTCTTTGCTTATGATTTGAGTTTCAAACCATACTGTATTTTTAAAAGCTGGATATATTCACAAATCAAATCTTCTACAAGATATTTTGGGGAAAACATTTTTTTAAATTTTTTTTTCTTAAACAAAATAGATAACTTTAATGTAACCACTTCCCAACTTTTTTTGGAAATATCCTTGAGAATTTTAGTATTTACATTTATTTTTTTCCCCCTCAGTCTTGTTTATTCTTGAATTGTCTTTTTTTTTCCTTCCATTTCTCCATTCTCAATCCTAGGTCCCCTTACAAAGAAACAGACAGATGATTTAGGTGATAATGACGGTGCTGAAGATGAAGGTATTTTTTCCCCACCAAATTTACTTGCATGACAAGGGCCTCAATCACTTTTTCCACCCCTTCCTATTTTTTTACTTCTTGTCTTTTTTTGAAGAGTTGTTTTTAATTCTCGTTTTTGATGTGTTTTGTCTTCTTGCTTGTTGTTGCATATAAATATACATTTTTAATTTTTTTTTAAAGATGAATGTTGTTTTACATTTTGATACCAACCATTACAATGTTTTAAAAGAGAAGCTTTTTATTTTTGTTTTCTTGAACTGACTTTTGATATGTTTCATTCCGCGTTTTGGCAAATTTGTCCATATTCTTTGAACTAACAATCTTCCCCCCTGTAGTCTTTCTGTGCCCATTTTGCATGTTTTCTAATATATGTCAATATCTTACCCAATTTCAAAATGTGTTTCATTTTTACATTTGATATTTGTTTAAAAAGAACCCCACACCCTGTAAAAGGAAGGACAAAACTAAAAGCTGATGTAAAGTGTTTCTTGAGCAATATAATTTAGATTTTTAAAATAATATTTTCTGTTGATTTGCTTAAATATCACATAAATAAGTGACATTTTATAGATAAGGAATTACACCTATTCAGATAACTGTAGTAAACATTGTAGAATAACTGAAGTACTTTGGTCTCATCAGAGTGAATATTTTTTTGGTAGAAATTATAGAGGTTTTTGTTTGAAATGTATTTTTACTGATTTCAGAGAGCAAGGTAGAGGATAAAGGAGAGAAACATGGACTAGAGAGAATCATTGATTGGCTATCTCCTGCAGGCCCCCTATTGGATATTGAGCCTGTAAGCCGGTTATGTGCCCTGACTGGGAATCAAACCACGACCTCCTGGTTCTTAGGTCAGTGCTCGACCATTGAGCAACACTGGTCCAGGATATGGAGTTTACTTAAACAAGATTATATGGATATCCTTTATTTTCAAAGGATAAATGAAAATATTCTGCTTTTCAAAGTATTGCCACCTATAACCAATAAAACACTTCTTATTTTATTAATATCTTTTCCCCGTCTTTCCAACTTTCTTATGACACAGAATTTTGATTTACTCCATAAGTCTAACTATATACCATGTTGACTTGACATTTCTCATCCCATCGTGGACTTTACATGGTATTAAGAGGAGCATCTAGAAAGGCCCATTGATTCTGTCAGTTCATCTTGGTTCTAATTAGGGCTTATGTGTTTTTGTTTGTTTGTTTTTTAATGCAGTCCTAGCTGTGACTTATATAGAAGTAACTAGAGTAATCCTAGGATTTAAAATAATTCCCAGAATGCTAGTAATTAAATCTCATAGAAAAAATAATAATATGGTAAGAAAGTTTTTCCGAAATAAAAACCCACAAGCAGGCCAGCAGAAGTGCCAATTCCATGAATTACAACTATGATTAAATGAATCCTTGCTAAACAATTTTGTTTTCATGGAGATATATATTTGATAAGCTATCCACAGTAGTAAATTAAATTATCGAGGTGAAGTTTTGGAAGCATAAAAATTAAATTGGGTATTGATGTTTTTATAATATTTAATACTTATTTTGTCATAGAATTTATGGCATTTAAAAAAATTGATTTGGTACAAACCCCAACAGTGAATCAAACATGAAATACAAAGCAATCATTAATATTTAAAATAAATCATTGTGGCTGACCAAGCATTATCATTTTGAATGCTACATAGCTAAAAATAAACTTATCAAAATTCAAATTGTGATTTTTTTTTAACATGCCCTTAGAAATTAGAAGTATTCAAACACTCAGGAATTTTATTGACTTTCAGGATATGTATTGTTGTTGCCAGTACTCTAAAGATGACTGCTTTCACTTGAGGGCTTTGGAACTTGCTGGATCCTATAAAAATCCTTAACTCTTAGACATTTGTTATCTAAATAATACCTCTGTATAAGGGACTTTAAGTGTGTAGCTTTGTACCAAATTTTCACAAAGTACTCACAAAGTTAGTATACATTATTTTCCTATTAAAAATATTTTTGACTGCTGATTTAATGTGTTTTTTTTTCTTTTGATACAAATCAGCATCAAGTAAGACATTTACCTGTCTATAAAAGATACTGTGAATGGCTATAATTGAGCTAAGCCCTCTAAATGTGAGTCTATTTTATAGACTTATTTTGAAGCACATTCAACATTTTAAAAATAGTCATTAAAAATATCTTAAGCCCCATTTAATTTTGCTGGTAGTATTCATGTTGAGCACTAAACCAGTCAGTCACAAGAGTTATCAAATCAATAAATATTTTAAATGCTCAGAAGTGTAGAATGTGGAAGCAATCAATTCAAGTTCAGTCTATTCTTCTTGGTTGTTGTTTTGGATAATTGTTTAGAAGACAAGAAAACAAATTAAAATGTCCTTTAGGATACCGATATTTGTTTAAAATATGAGCATCTTCTATTTAGTTTCTTTTATAATTATTTTGTCGACATGAGTGTTAACAAGGCCAATTTTTACCTTTATTTGTTCTAAATATCGAATCAGTATTACTGGACAAAAAGCAATAAATATAAATTGTTTGATAAACTACTCCTTTCACTTTAGTGAGAAGTTTATTTACCTAGTCATTTATATGGAATTCTCAATCATTTCATGACAACTTGACTCCTTTACCTGATTTCCAGGTCTCTATCTCAGCCACTGCATTCAGAGGCTATCTATGACATAGTGAGTGGGCCTGCCCCTCATTCATTTAAAATAACCCAACGCCTCCTTGGAGCACTATTCTTTATTTCAAAGTTTCCTTTACATATTTGCCATTATTAGTTTTCCATTGCTAGGCCAAACAATTGTGTTTTATAGTAACTAAGAGAACTGTATAATTTATAGTCTATTTCTATGGTTTCAAAAAGACAAATCTGAAATGATAAAAATGGGTCAAAGCAACACTCTATATGTCTATCAATTTACTTTTGGAATTTAATAGTGTTTTTAAATTGTGCTAATACCTTAATATTAATATTTTAATATTCAAATATGCTTTTTCAAAATATATTTTACTGATTTTTTACAGAGAGGAAGAGAGGGATAGAGAGTTAGAAACATCGATGAGAGAGAATCATCCATCAGCTGCCTCTTGCACAACCCCTACTGGAGATGTGCCCAAAACCAAGATACATGCCCTTCACCAGAATTGATCAGTTCGTAGGCCGACGCTTTATCCACTGAGCCAAATCGGTTTCAGCCAAAGAGACTTTTATATCCTACAATAGAGCTTTTTAAAAATTGCTGTTGTCACTTTTCAGTATTTTTAAATGAAAATATATATCTTTGACTAAGCACAATTATACAAGCACACATTCTGCCAACATTTCTATATTATTTTGCTAGTTCTAAGTGATAACTGAGATACACAAAATAAGAAGGGGGCACAAAATATCTTAAAATATCTTGAAATATATCAGAGAAAGAATTTTTTTTTTTTTTTTTGAGAAAGAAAGAGAGGGAGGGAGAGAGAGAGAAACATCGATGTGAGAGAGAGACATCAATTGGTTGCCAGGGATCAAACCTGCAACCCAGGTACATGCCCTTGACCAGGACTCAAACCCTTTGGTGCTTGGGCTGATACTCTAACCACCTAGAAGTACTGGCCAGGGCCAGGCAAAGACTTAATTGAGGCAATACCCCAATATGTAAAACTGGTAAATGCCAAAAATTCTAAAACATGGGCAATTAAAAACTTTATGAGTTCATTAACCAGTAAAGCATACTGAAGAAGTTGTATGACTAATAATTATTCATTAGGATCATTAAAAAGAATTGTGATTGCAAACACTGGTTATCAGGCACAAAAATATCCTCATTGTCTTTTAGATCTATTGATAACTTATTAAATTGTCTTTAAATTTTTGATTAATTGGAAAGGTAAAATACTCAAATTTACAGCCAAAGTGTTACTGAAATTCCAAAATAATTATCAGTGTAGTATTTTCCTCTTAATATCTAACTATTTTCAGGGACCTAGATGCCTAGCAAAGCTGTAAAAAATTAAACATTAAATATGAACATGCTTTCAGAATGTCTGTAGCTTTAGTGGACCTGAGCTAGTGTTTTCATGCCTAAGTGTGCTCATTTGATTTTAGTGAAGTCAGGAGCAGCTTTTTAGGTACAGTTAGAAATCTTAGGTGAAATCTACCTTATTTCTAGGGAAAAATATGAAACAAGGTTTAGAAGGACAAATTGACTTTAATAAAGTATAAATACCTGAAGTATATCTAGTATATTTGCTGTGACATAGTAAAATATCAAAATTTTATTATTAAAATGATGGCATTGCCTGGCCAGCATGGCTCAGTGTTTGAGCATAGATCTATGAACAAGGAGGTCACAGTTCGATTCCCTGTCAGGGCACATGCCCTGGCTGTGGACTCAATCCCCAGTGTGGATTGTGCAGGAGGCAACCAATCAATGATTCTCTATATTTGATGTTTCTATCTCTCTCTCTCCTTTTCTTTCCTATGAAATCAATAAAAATATATATTTTAAAATAAATAAATAAAATGATGGCATTAGCAGATAGTACTTAATATTATAGTAGGCTATCTGATATATCAGTTTCATTTATAAAGATTCTGATTCTTTTCAAAATTAAATACAGATGTCATTTAGACTATTCATATTTATTATTTATTATTATTATTACAATAAAAAACACATGTAAACTATAGAGAAAAGTAAAATTTAAGATAGGCCTCTGATAACTTCTATTGATGCAAATCTAAGACCACTCTGATTAAATATTATCATAGAATTCTAATTGTCAGCATTTCCCCAAAATTTATTGGCAATATTAAGAGTTTTTTATGCACAATAATTTTACCTACTTTGGTCATTAATACGCTCTACAACATTAATTTCATGGTTACTTTAAGCAAAAAGAGATATTGTTCAGAACACTGCATTCAAATATTATCGCACTTCGTAAAAAAGAATTGTTCAATATATTCTTAGGCAAGGCTGAAATCTTTGAGAAATTTGAAAACACTTAGAATTAGTCCAAACTTTCACTAACATTTTCAGATCTAATTAAAAAGTGAGAGAGAAATACCACTCAAAATAGTTCCTGGAATCTATAGTCATATTTTCAGTCTTCCTTGGCTGAAGGATGTCCATTCCATCCTGTTCTTAGGTATAACATGTGGCAGGTATTTGAAAGTGTGCCTGTATTGTTTTCCAGGTGAACAGAATGGATCTACCAAGGTCTCATTACTGTTCACAGTTGGTGTTTTGTAAGTCTATGTAATTTTAATTAAAGAAGAATTCTGAAACAGCCACCTTCTGTGCTACCTCCCAGCACACAATTAGCAGAGTACAGTGTCTGCTGTGAGCAGTCAGTTAATGATTTCAGTTTAATAATTTATTATTGCTTCTTCAGCGCCAGCCATAGTAGAAAAACAAGCTAAAACAATATGCGGCAACTGGGCATTTAAGGAGGGTAGTTTAAAATTTTCAAAAGGGTTATTTTCTCTGTGTAAACTTAGCAACTCCATATGCCCCCAAATTTTTGCAAATGAGTGAATATTAATTTCCTTCCCAAGGACTTAAGAAGAAAGTAAGTTAGTTTTTCTTCCTAAATGCAGCTGTGTCTAGTGGACGGTTTTTATGTCAAAGAATCCTCCTCTCACCACTTAAAAATAAGACATTCTTCTCAAGTGCACCCTTGGTGCAAGTTTACACACTGGTATTCAGTCAAATTGATAACAGCCCTTTTAAAAAGTTTCTAAATTCTGCAATGAGCTAGTTCCCTCACTTGAGATTGTGAACAAACAAACTGAGCTGCAATTCCTGATCCTAGTATGGTTTTTCATGAGAAGATTGTTCCAATAGACAAGGCAGGCTTTATACATAGTTTAAATAATTTTACAGGAAATATAAAGCAGCTTCTAAATAATCACTAGTTTTTCAATGAGCTTGTATCATATCCCATTCTAGAAGCTGAAACCTCAATCATAAATATGTAGGAGATTTAAGTTTGATAAAAAGTGTCAAAAATAAAGGAATAAAACCATACTTTTCAATGACACTTTTAATATTGAAATTAAAAAAAATAGCACATTTGGTACAATTTTGTTTCAATTGTGGGTAAAAGAGATCATGAGCTATTATGTAATAATGATATTTTATATCTGTAGGTGTTCATATTCATATATACATATGTTATGTTTCAATCTATACAATAGTTAAAACCATATTGGCTAATATACAATTTAGCATGTTTTCTATAGAAATTAGTCTATTTTTTATAATAGTTAGATTTTCTTAGGTTTTTCTTTTGTAGAATATGGCAAAAGTAGGTTTACAGTAGGTTGTAAATATTATAATATTTAATAAATGATAACACGAATAATCTCTGTGTTTTATGTATTTGCTACAGTGAACCTACTTTTGCCCTACCCTGTTTATTATTTCTTGGTCCTTGTTGAAAATTACATAATTAAGAAAGTATCTTAGAAAAGAAAATACACTTGATTAAATTTCAGAGATGCAGAAATCACTTCATCACCTTAAATATTGGCACTGTACATTTAGACTAAGCTGTATCCTCCTCATGTCTGCATGACAAAATCATAGAGCCAAAGTAGAGATAAGAATAGTATAATAGCTAACGAGGTGAAAAATATATTTTATTATTATTTTTTTTAATTTTTAAAAAATATATTTTATTGATTTTGTACAGAGAGGAAGGGAGAGAGATAGAAAGCCAGAAACATCGATGAGAGAGAGTCATCGGTCAGCTGTCTCTTGCACACCCCCTACTTGGGATATGCCTGCAACCAAGGTACATGCCCTTGACCGGAATCGAACCCGGGTCCCTTCAGTCCCCAAGCCGATGCTCTATCCATTGAGCCAAACTGGTCTTGGCAACGAGGTGAAAATATATTTTAATCTGTTTCCTTTTTACAAAGAGTAAGGATAGGTATAAAGAGCAGATAACCTGCAGTTAACTGAAATATATTATTTAAATGATAGTCCTATAAATGCAACAACAGAAGTATAGAAATACATGCTTTTATTGCCTACACATGCATCTGATAGTCCTTGAGAAGCGAAATGAAACTTTTTACCACATATAATACAGTGTTGTAATTATCTTCACAAATGGAGCATAAATTATTCAGTGTAATTATGATGCATCCAATATAAATATTTACAGTTATCAAAAATGGAAACAGTGTTTTAGTCACAATAGAAGTGATACTTTTGGCCTTAGTTTATGGTTTACACATTTTATTTGAGGTCTATAATTATTTTTAAAAAGTAGTTCTTCTTATATATATTTTTTGGTTCTGTTGTCATGTTAGAAATTCATCACACAACAGTAAAACTCACGCCTATTTTCCTTTGGTTTAAGTTCTGTAATTCAGTTTATAGCTTTAAACAAAATTTTAGATAGAAAAAAAATGGATATTGTTCTTTTCTGCAACAGCTCTTCAGAAGAGTTGCTTAAGAAACACTTTAACAAAAACAGCAATTTAAATAACTAAATAAACACCATGACCTCTTGTCCCTAAAGTGGAAAATGTGTTCTCTGCTTTATTATATTTTTTTTGTGGTTTTTTTTTGAGGATAAGAACAATTGCCAAACATTTGTTCTTTCAGATATTCGGGACAGTGGGGGTCCTAAACCAGTGATGGTGTATATCCATGGTGGCTCCTATATGGAAGGTACTGGAAATTTATATGATGGGAGTGTCTTGGCAAGTTATGGCAATGTGATCGTCATCACAGTCAACTACCGACTTGGGGTACTTGGTAAGAAATCTCTTTTTTTTTTTTTAATACCTTTAATCCATGAAATATGTGATAGTTTTGTTTTGGCTTTTGTTATGCTTTGCTTTGTTGCATTCATTATTCTATGCTTATTGACTTGTTTGAACCAAAATTTCTGATATTTTTAAGACAGTCTAAAGTGTTCATGAGTTACTAGGTGAAAGACAGGTAGGGTTGAGTCTAAGATTTAAAGGTAAAAGGTAATGGAAGTCTTTGCCTTGTTGAGGAATGTTCTTGGCATTGTAGGTTTGGCTTTGTAGATCTCTGTAAGTAACAATGGCAGGACCTTTCTGAAGAAGAATTAGTTTCTTTGCAATTTTTTCTTTCCTTTTCTCTTTTACAATGCTAAAAAATCCCCTGAAGTTTTCTGTGAGCTTAGAAACACGTTTTTATCATCTTCAAGAATATATGTGTAGACTGGCTTTGTGACAAAATTATTTGCCAATGTGGTATAGATTTGTTTTGTTTATAGTATGTCATAATAATTAGAAATATTTTGTCTAAATGTATTTGTTTAAATTACTTTATTTGAAAAACATGCATTGAGTTTATCAAGTGACAAAGTGTTCAATTAAATAATTGTGTATATATAGAGCAAAATCAGAGTGGACATTATTGGTTTGAAGATATCTGTAGAGAAATATTATTTGCAAAATAACTAAGTATTCTGAAGCAAGTCTGTTGTTTTATGAAATAACCAACTTAAAAATGTAAACTTGCTATGCTATTCTACCTGTATAAATTTAATATATTTTAGTATTATCACAATCTGACAAGTAAAATTATTATATAATTCAATAAATCTGTAGTATTTTAGTATTTGCTGAAATGGTACAAGTTATCAAAAATGATTTTATTTTTTAATATTTTCATTGTTCTCAGAGTCTTATTCCATACTGTACAGTTAAGTAGGTATAATTTATAATGTTATTTGACACAAAGAGGCACCTTTCTTTTTTATTCTTTATTCTAAAATATTTAAAAAATGAATTTCAATTATATTGCCTTTTATAATAATTGTTAATATTATATATTTAAGCCATTGAGAAACCAATTGTTTTCCTCATTGGCATTATTAATATTCTAACTCTTGTGTAATAATAATCTTACATTTATACTACTCTCAAAACATAAAAAGAGAATAATTTTTGTAAATCATTTGTATGTTTTGAAGAACAAGATATTTTAGCCATGCAAAGTTGAAATCTTGATCCTTTTCTAGTTTTCTATTTTAAATTTGGAGCATCAAGGATGATATAATAGATGCATTGAATCAATGTAGATATAAATTATTTCCATAGCTTTGTTCGGTATGCATTACTTCCTCCATAGTATCTAATTATGGTTGCTTCAGATGTTCTTATAATTTTAGTGGACAGGGTTAAATGTCTTCCTCTCTGTGAAAACTCTGTATATTAGAAGATTTATAGAGATGGTCATAATGATTCTTAAATAGTTTGGTGGTGTCATTTGTTTCTTATGGAACATTTCAATGTGTGAATCATGAATATTTGAATTCATTTAATTTTAGTGCTATTTATTTTCAGTTATTTTTATTATTTCATATTTTTTTAGGATTTCTCGATTTCTAAATTTTGATGCAGTGATAAGGTTGCTAATTTGAAATTTGAAGTTACAAAGAGTATTCTTAAGGACTTGAACATCCACTTAGCTGTGTTTGTGTGTGCCTGTGTGTATGATGATGTTTAAAAAATATTTTGACCAAATCTTATATTGCCTTATTATGATATCATTTAAACATGAAGTAAGATTTCATCAAATGAACTATGTTATCATGTACATTGTGCCATAGTTTTATATATTAGAACTAATGAGGACTTGATTTTGATTGGATTTGAATCTTATATTCACGCTGATATCCTGTCTTTAAATGCCACACTTAGAATGATTGTGTGGAAGGACAGCAGATTATCCAGCTAAACCATGAAGTACTTAATCACTTGTTTGGTCTGAAAAATGGCAAGTGGTTGTTGGTGTTGATGATGGATAATTTCCCCAGAGTTGAGTATTTGTTTAGAGTTTAATATCAGTTGGCTCCTAACAATCACTACTACAAATCAGTTGTCCTTTATAGATCTCCTCTCACCATGAAAGCATATAAGACTCTTACTCAAACACGTTTAGAGGCATCTGGAAACACTTGTTTTAGAATTGATACATTCTGGTCACTTTCTTCCTAAAATATGTGTTGATCTTTATGAAAATATATTTAAGTGAATCGATTCATGAGAAAGAAATTTTCAGAACATTTATTTCAGCACAATTCGCCTGGGTGGCTTACCACAGCCAGATCAACAGCTCAGCTGGCAGAGTACAATAAAGGCTGTAGGGTTTTAGTTGTTGTCGTTCACAATGTGTCTAACAGTAACAAGGTAAGCCAAGGGTTCTCGAACCCAAAAGCATCGCTCTTTGTTTGCACTAGGAATCAAGTAAAAATAAGAATCAAGTAAAAATAAGAATTGATCTCACATCTGAGAAGATCCTGGGCTCTGTTTTGATTTGAATGTTTTGGTGTGAAAGAAATGAGTTTTGGGGTCCAATGTACAAATTGGCTAATTATGGTACCATTGCTCTGAGATGATTGACAGAAAAAACTCAAGCTGTCTGAAAAAGGCAATGTAATTAGTAGTGATTTGAATCTTTCAAGAGGAGATGCATTTACAGGGTTGTTTTGTTATTTGTTAGTGTTAGCAATAAGTAAAAATGTGATAATGCTTTAGTCATAAAATTCAGACAGCTATCCAGCAGCCTAGTTTCAGTTTAAAACATGTTGTGTTAAGACAAAATATTTTGTTTATTACAAAGTAGAAATAGTTTGCAAATAAAAATAGCTCCTGTGACATCATTGCTCTGAAGAAGCTGGGAATAGTTTGGAATCAGTTCCTCAACCAAAAGCATTTTGGGCTTTCCTTTGAAGTGGAAACATGAACTGTCACTGTTAATGCATGGGAAATGCTGTTGGTAGTGATTAGAGCAATTATTAAAAATTGCTCATAAGATTAAGTAAGAAGTTAAGGGGCTACAGGGCTTGGCCTGCTAGCTTCACTGTCTCAGGTTTATCTTAGAGCTTCATTCAGTCTCATAGTTCTAATGAACATTTAGTCTTTTTTTTCCACATTTGATTATATATGTTCTTCGCCAGTATTAACTCTTCATCCTTTGTCATCTATTGTTATATGGTGCTTTAAAACATATTCAGAATAATTATTAATAGTTATTTTTACTATTATAATACATAATTAATGAAAAGTATAGTATTAGAAAGTTAGGGAGAAATGGTTTCATTATGTGTTTTTAAAAGAGAAGCGTAATAATAAATGTTAGGATTGTAAATAGGAAAAATGTGTACTTATAGATAAGAATTGGGAGATAATATGTTTTTTTCACTTTAGGATGAGATATTGTGCAATAAACATATATTTGCAAATCCCAAAAATGAAAAGAATACATGGACTAATTGAATGTTAAAATGTGTTTCAAACATGTCTCTTAAGTTAGAATAAATTGATATGTTATTTTTAGAGAAAAAAATGAAAGTTGTATACCACTGCTGGAATCTAATTTAGGAAAACATAAGATTTTTGTCTGATGGAAATTTGCTGTTACTTTTATCTTGATATGTAAATTTTAGAGGCAATTATGTGTTCATAATTCAAGCCTATGATTTATTTTAGGAAAAATTGTTTTAAAGATTTTGTAAGTACTGCTGATAACTATTTGAAAATTTGGGAAATTCATAAGAGTCTAATTAAATGTTTGACTTAGTCTTCTAATATCTGTCTGTACCATCCATCTAGGTAAAAATCATTTTAAGTGCTAGCCCATCTATTTTTATTTAAAGAATAAGACTAAACTTACTATGTAATGTCATGTATGACAAATTCATTTAAAACAAGCTTTTGTTAACTTTACCGCATATCAGTTTCAATGAACACCTACATTTATTTTTAGTTTATTAGAAATGGTTAATGAGACTTGTTAATTCTTATAATGGTATTATCTATGCAATAAAAATGCATCCAGTATTACCAGATGAGACAAAAATGTAACTTTGGTGTGATAAATCATAGTATATATAACACTTGTTTCCAGCAATATCTCCTATGAAGGATAAAAATTAAGAACAATATAATCCTTCTCTTTAGAGAGATTTTAAACTAATTGAGGAAGAAATAAACACCCAGTAAAGAATAATAATTGCTATTCTTCTTCATATGGTAATATGAATTTATTAATTGATTTGTATTATACATATATAGTCACTTGACATAGTAAAAGAAAAACCAAAAAACGAAAGTGGAGGTATGGAATATCAGATGGATCAATATGGAGGAGGAATTGTGATCCATACTTGAATCCCCGCAGCATAGAGATTCAGTAAAGTCTCAGAATGTCATGACTTAAAAGGAGAAGCGTATTAATTCCTGAAATGGAGCAACATTTTGTCATTATTATCCTTGGTTTTGGGTCTTTCTTGACATTATTTTTATTTCTGTCTGTCTCTAAATCCTTAAACAAATAAATACATTTAAAAATTCTCAATGTTACTTCATATGTGAGACTAATATATACTTAAATTCTATAAGATGATTCAACTGTGTTCTTGGAATATAGGAAAGGGAGTCAGTTTGTGTTTGAAAAGTAAAAAATGTCTCCATAGAAATGGTTTTATTTGAGCAAGACCAAGAGAGTGGATTATCTCTGCTATTAACAAAAGGGAAGAAAGAAGGACATTTTTCCCCCCATTTATTTATTCATGTTCTTTGTATTTTAAAAAAGTGAAGATAGTTAGTGACAACTATATGTATATAGATTGCTAAAATCATATTTAAATAGAATAATATATTGTAGAGAAAAGATACAGAAACAGGCAATGACTGTCTACTGAATTAAAGAGAAATGTACAACCCAATTTCCTAGAAGCAAGGTCAAAAGGACAAATTTTGATTTTCATAATTGTTATTTTCAGATAAAGTAAAAATACATATTAATCAGAAATAATATACAAATGAAGTTTTTTCACACACTATATTGCACTACAAAGAAATTTACCATGTAAATTATTTTGAACGCGAAGTAAGAAATGTCTGATTGTCTTCATTGGAAGATTCAGAAATATTCTCAGTATATGATTTTTTATTAATCCTCTGTAAAGGTCAAAGACATAATAATAGATGCCCACTACTTCTATAATGTAATTTCAGCAAATGCAATTCAAATAAGATATTTGGTCATTTCACTTATAACAGAATAAAGCTAAAAATCAATTTAGAGCAATGGACATTTAACTTGATTCATGGATTTCTTTTCTCAAATATCAGTGGTATCTACTGGGTTTTAATAAGGACTGGATGGTAATCAAATTTATATTGAGTGCTAAAATGACCTTCTGGAGTAGAGATATTGTTTATTATTTTGAAAAATGAACTGTTTACTAATTTTATTCTACCTACTTCTTCCAAAATGATTTTAGGTGGCCTATAATAAAAGTAATTATTATTCATGCCAAAAACTTAAAAAATAACTTGCTTTCAAGTAATTGACATGTACTGTGGGTCTTAGTTAAAATAAGTCAGTTTTTTTAATGTGTTTTAAATATAGTAATATTGGGTCATTCATTGATTTATTTATACAGCCATTAATTCAATACAAATTGAGCAGTATTATGTATTAGGCATTCTGCTAATTACTGAGGACATTGTGAAAAATAAGATAAATGTGGTCTCTACTATTCAGTAATTACTGGCAATTAGGATACAGAAAATAAATGAATAATTACACAAATTAGATCTTTTACATAGATAACAATTTAGTTCAAAGTTGACTTTCTTTAGAGTCATCTGTATGATAAGAGCTAGAGAAATGGGAAGTACAATGAGAAAAGAGCTCATTTATTCTAGAAACTGAGAAAAAGCTTCCCAAAGGAATGACATTCAAATTTCCATTTCTTATACTTTACTGAGAAAGCCCTAATCAAGATTCCCAAGGACCTCCAGATTGTAGATTCCTTTGTTATTTTTTTTTAATATTTTAAATTTAAAAAAAAATCTTGATTGTTGAAAACATTATATATGTCCCCTTTTCCCCCACTGACCTCTTCTAGCCTTTCCTTGCCCCCCACCCAGGCCTCACCACCCTATTGTCTATGTCCATGGGTTATGTGTATATGCATACATGCTCTTTGGCTGATCTTTTCCTACCCACCCACCTTCCCCCATCTTCCCTCCGAGGTTCAGTAGGCTGTTCTATGCTTCTGTGTCTCTGGGACTTTTACCATTTGCAACATCATGGGTGGACTTGGAAAGTATTATAAGAAGGAAAATAAGCCAGTCCAAGAAAGCTAAGTATCATGTGATCTCAAGCATATATGGAATCTAATGAACTAAATAAACTAATCGACAAAATAGATCCAGAGACATAGAAGCATGGTACTTCTCTGTTCTTATCTTACACGATCTCTCCACAGCACAGGACACAGATAACTGGTCTAGTCTTATAATGTTTGTTTCTTAGCATCATCCAGCATTTTCTCTTACCTCACTGTCTGCTCCTTCTCAGCCTCCTTTGCTGGCTCCCTGTCTCACCCTGATCTTTGAGCACTGAAGTGACATCCTCACAATTTTTTCTTCACTTCCCTTCTTTCTCTACAATGTCTCTTTGTGGGTCTTCATGCATGGCTCTATATACCAGCTCTATGAAAGTGACTTCCAAAACTGTATCATCCAAACTGACTATTCCTCAGACTGCCAGACTCCTGGGCCTACCTCCTGACATCCCCATGGAGATGTCTAATGAATATCTCAAACTTCATTGCTAAAATACATAGATTTTCTTGGTCTGCATGTTTCATTGCCTTCCACATCTAGATTACTATAATAATTGCTACAATAGCAATAATAATAGCCATATACATTGAGGACTTCAATGCCAAAAGCTATTGTAAGCAGTTTATAATAATTACACTATTAAATTCTCACCATAACCCTTTCAGGTAGGGTTGTTATTTTCCTATTTCATAAATGCAGAAACAAATGAGAAGCTAAGTAACATATTCCTAGTCACACAGCCCAAGCAACAGTAAGTGGTAGAACCAGGATTTAACCCAGGTGGTCTTCCCTTCAACAGAACACTGTCCTCATGGCATTGGCCCTGCCGTTCCTCTGGTGATCAAGCAAAAACCACAGATTCTCCCTGGCTTATCTCTCTTTTATGCTCAACATCCAATTGATCAGCTTCACCCACATCTAGCAAATATCCTGGCTCTGTCTCTTTCTTTCCACTTCCCCCTTTACCAACCCAAGCCAAGTCTCCTTGAGCCTCTTGCATTATTTTCCCATTTTATATTTGCTCCCTACATATACATGATTCATTCCCCACACAGCAAAATCAGATTACCTTTTAAAAGATGAATTATAACTGCTAACTTTTCTGCCTAATGTCCTCCAGTTTCTTCCCATTACTCACTTAGAACAAGATCCAAACTCCTTCCCTGCCTTATCTGACAAAACCCTGCATCAATCTGTACCTATACCTCTTACATCTGTGTCTCTCAGTTCATCTTAAAATGTTCTCTGTTCCAGCCATCTTTGGTTCTCCATGGATACCAAACTCATTCCTACTTTAGATACTTTATATTTTCTGTTACCTCTACCCCAAATCTTTGTAGGCCTAGTTCTTATTTTTCTTACCTTGGCTTAAGTGTTCTCTTTCTAGAGAGACCATGGGTGTTTATTAAATCTAAAAAGAGGCACCATGTCATAAGTCATCTACTTTAAAAATATTATTTGTATTACATTGAATATTTCCTATTTATATTTGGTTTATTTTTGTCTAGCATCTCCAGAGCTATTTGCTTAGAAAATATATGTTGCATTAATTTAAAGTGAAAGCGAAAAGTCAATAGCTTATGATCAGATGTCATCATGGAGAGAAAAGCAAGGCTGAATTTGAAAGTCTGGGTGAAACCCTGTGGAAGAGCAAAGCTTGACATGTTACAGGAACTGAGCAAACCCAGTTGGACATTTTGAATAAGAGTGAGCAGTGTCAAATTAGGATGAAACAGGCAGCGGGCCATGTAGCATCTTGTTAAATATTTAGGACTTATAAGAACAATGATAGGACATTAGGCAGATAAGTGACATGATTAGATTTGCATTTTGAAAGGTTTGTTGAGTAGGCCTTGGATAATGTCAACATTAACTTTTTTTTTTAGACAAAAAGTGTGGCTATTCTGCTATGAATAAAAACAAACACAAAAATTAAAAACAAAGCATAACTTGTGCCTCATTAAAGTGAAATGCCTGGTAAGTTTGTGAATGAGACTGATATTTTGCTCATAGAGGACTGTGGGACTAGCTAAGCCCTGACTGACTCATCTATCTCCCTTTTAAACAAAGAGCACCAGAGATTTTGCCAAATTGTCCTGCTTTTTAGTTTTTATAATGAAAGGAATAAAACTAGAATTATAAAGAGATCTTTTGAATTTCTGTCTTTAAGGAGAGTAAGTCAATATTACTTTAGTTTATCCTTACAAGAGATTATAACAAATTACTGTATTATATCACCACTTATCTTACTAGGTTATTAATTTGACTTCACTTAATTTCTTAGTTTTTCTTAAAAGGAGATATTGTTATTTTGTATTAGTTCTGGGAGAAAGTTGGGAGTATGTGGTTTATTTTCTTGAGACATTAAAATCAATGATTTGGAATAATGCCTCAGAACACAGAGCCTAAATTTTACTTACTGCTTAGTCAAGGTTTTCTGGTTCCAGAACTAACTAATTATTTCCAGGTACTCAAAAGCTCACAACTAAATAAACCCTGCAGAAGATATTTAGTTTTCTTTTCAGAGCAGAAGTTAGCATCTTAGTTTAGGAATTCAGTTATTCATTTATTAATTGCACAAGCAGTTGCTAATTGCCCACTAGAGGCTCCTGGTAGATTGGAGTCTGTGTTCACACTCTTGCAAAAATCAACCTCATTCCTTTCTTTCTGGACCTCACAGTAAGTGAGGAAGATGGCCATTAAACAAAGAAACAAAACTATAGCACAGTGTTTGCTAAATGTGTTTTCAAAGAAACCAGGCTGTTAAGAAGAAGAATATCTGTGGAAGTGATACCTAAATTGAGCATAGCTGTCATTTTTGGGGGGGGACGGGTTGTTTTTCCCCCCCATGCAATTTACAAAGTTTAATGATGATTAAAATATTTTGAAATAATTGCAGAATATGTCAAGTAATTAGACACAAAATAAGTCATTTAAATGAGCAGCTGTGGTAAAAATGCAAAAATCTAAACAAACAAACAGACCACCCACAAACAACCAGGCAGTGTTCTCTTTTTTAATTAAAATGATTAAAACTGGTTTAGGAAATACAAACACACAAGGAAAGGATCCCAAGGGAATGCCTACCCTTTACCTATTGGGTCTATGGGGTGAGAGTATTACCTTAGGGCTTTTCAGAGACAATAGAAGGTTTTCTCTCTCACCTGTCCTGTATCTCTGAGAATAGCCATGCTGCATAGTCACATTAGTGATTTTCTTTTTAATGGGGGTCTTTTTTTCACTTGGGCCAATTTCCTTTTTGGTTCTAAACCAACAATGGGGACTTGGCTGAAACTGGTTTGGCTCACCGAAACCGGTTTGGCTCAGTGGTAGAGCATTGGTCTGTGGACTGAAAGGTCCCAGGTTTGATTCCAGTCAGGGGCATGTACTTTGGTTGCGGGCACATTCCCAGTAGGGGGTGTGCAAGAGGCAGCTGGTCGATGTTTCTCTCTCATTGACGTTTCTAGCTCTCTATCTCTCTCCCTTCCTCTCTGTAAAAAATCAATAAAATATATTTTAAAAAAAACAAAAAAAACAATGGGGACTTTGATTTTGCTTTGTAGGTTGGTTTACTTTCAATGACCCTTGCTCCTTCTGCTGATTCTCAATAAGGAAACAAGGCAGTACTCCCACACTTTCCCATGACCTCATGCCATGTTCCACCCACTCTCCCTACTTCACCTTAGAAATGTATTGCAATTTCCCCTACTAGGACATCTTGTAACATCTTTCTCTTTCTAATGTCCTTCCTTGAACTACTTACCCCATAAATATTTGTGAAGTGTTCCTTTCCTTTTCTATTGTTAAGTGGAACAGTTCGATTTTTTTTTTTTTTTTAATGTCTTATATGTGTCTCCTTTCTATTCCTATGGCCCTTACCTACTCACTTCGGGTTGCCAGATGTTTTGACCCCTGACCTTCCAGACCTAGATTACCTTAAACATACCTTAAAAATACAACAGAACACCATTTTCTTTTCTTTCCCCCCCCTCTACATCCTAAATGTTCTTAAGCATCTCTGGGGTCCATTCCACATGTTTTCTGCCATTTCAGGCCTGCTGAAGTATGCTGCTTCTCTTCTTAGCAAAAGCCCTTTCCACTCAATCCAGGCTAACCTCCTCACTTCCTACCAGGATCATTTCTAACTGCTTACTTGCCACATGCAATCATCTTCCCATTCTACATTACCCAGCTGTCACCCAACTTGTCTATAAAATTCCCTCAAGCCAGCTCCATCTATCTCTTCCCTAGGCTTCCATAGCTGAGGCAGCCCAGCCTTCACTTTGGCATAAAACCAACTCCATTTGTTATTGTTGAATGCATTGACTGCGCAATTTAGCTGATGCCTTGCTACCCACACCAGAATATAAACACTGTCTTATCTGGTTTTTCAATTTCCTCAAGACAGGCAGAATGCTCTACATACAAAATTCAAAAGTCATCACTAAGCATGCAAATGTTTCTCCTTCTCAGGATACAATATAGATGTTTTAGGATACAGAGAAAGTAGACAGAGTGGCTGGTAGTGAAGGATGTGCTTACTAAAGAGTAGTACCCAGCTGAGACTGGTTTGGCTCAGTGGATAGAGCATCGGCCCGCCTGCGGACTGAGAGGTCCCAGGTTCGATTCCGGTCAAGGGCATGTACCTTGGTTGCGGGCACGTCCTTAGTAGGGGGTATGCAAGAGGCAGCTGATTGGTGACTCTTTCTCACTGATGTCTCTAACTCTCTATCCATCTCTCTTCCTCTGTAAAAAATCAATAAAATATATATATTTTTTTAAAAAGAGTAATACCCATATGCATGCCAGGCCTCATGTCTACACCCACAAGCATGGCTCTACGTCTTTTGGCTGGTAGCAACACTGACCCCCGCAGCAGTTAGGACAAGCCCCCGGATCCTCTGGAGAACTGCCCCATTTACTGAAACTGTCAAGCATGAAAGCTGTAATTTATTTGAAACTCATTAGGGATTTCTGCATTTACCATGCATTTAATATTTGCTTTATTCTGTTTCCTGCTTAGCATGAGGTGAGTGAAAATATTGGTGTTCATGAGCATAAGGTAAACATGAAAATATGCTTGAAATACCACTCTTTGAATTGAAATATATACAGAATTGAAGAATGGATAACAGTGCCTTTATATATGTAACAGGTTATGAAATCTGTAAATTTTTCAAGCTCAGCTTAAAACTGTGTGTTTTTTCTTTGTAAAGACAAGGAGGATAACTTCTTTAACTTTGCCTTTTTATGCCTTATCTACCTTGGATTCAATCACAAACCCTTAACTATTGCCACAAATAGACAGGTTGAGGTGAGAGATCTTAACTTGATTATTGATTATCCATATGCCTATTTATTTTCTTAACAGTACAGGTAGGACCATAGATTTAACTATTATCCTTACAAACATTTTCCAAATATGAGACAAGTTGTATTTCTCAACTGATTTATATATTGATAAACTCCCCATTTAGAAACATTTCTAAAGAGCCGAGAGAAATCCCTGTGATGCAACACACCCAAGAGAAATATTAACCTCTGTTCTGGTATTTGCTAGTTGCTTGCTTGCATTTGAGCTCTGAAAAGCAAGACCTTTTCTAGAAAATTCAATTATCTTAGAGATTTGTAACATACTCAAACAGAAATAAATTATTTAAAAGGATTCTTATGGTAATAGCATGAGAATTAGCACCAACTCTCTGGAAAAAGAAAAGAACATGTAATGATTTTAATGTAATTTGATTAAGTTTTCTTGACTTTGTATGAAAATAAAGAATAGGAAATATCCATTCCTCCTTTGTAACCTAAACAGAAATATTGCTTTACTACAATAGATGATGTTTTTTCCTTGAACTATACTCAATTCCATATGTGTAAAGTCAACAAGAAATTTGTTTTTCCGAGTGTATATTTGATATTTTCTTTTAGAGCCAACTGTACCCTATATTAGAGCAGATAATTTATATCTATCATTAATATTTTGTTTTATTTTCTAGAAGAATGTGTTTAAGAGAGACCACAGTGGGTATATGTAACTTTTTCCTAAACTTACATACACACACACAAACACCCGCCACACCTACACACTTTTGCTGTTGTTGTTGTTAATCCTCTCTCAAGGATATTTTTCCATTGATTTTTAGGGAGAGTAGAAGAGAAAGGGAAAGACAGAGAAAAATATTGATGTGAGAGAAACACATCAATTGGTTGCCTTCTGCACAATCCCAGAACCAGGGCCTGGCCCAGGGAAGAGCCTACAATCAAAGAACATGATCTTGACCAGAATTGAACCCAGGATCTTTTGATCCACAGTCTGGCACTCTACCCACTGAGCCAAACAGGCCAGGAGCACACAAACAGTTTTAAAACATTTCCATAATTGCTGACTTGGGTTCTGAGCTGGAAATTCAACTAAATTTTGTTTATTTTTAATATCAGAAGGGCTGTGAAACATGTCAGTTTTTTTCAGAGAAATCAAAGGTACAGTAGGCACTAATTTTTTCAAAAGAAGTTTCCTGTGGGATTGCATGTTCCGGGGACAGTTATAAAAATAGAATTCTAAGTTGAAATGCTGAAAAAAGAAACAGGCCAAGCCCTGTTGTTCAAACTTACTCGTGCACAGTACTTTGCTGTGCCCTGTTGACCTGCAGTCCTCTACCCCTTGGGTGACCTTTCTCTGTTACTGGAATCCAGTCAGAGGGATCTTCCTGACACAGAGCAGGTGGGCAGGGGAGATTGAAAATAAATCAATGGAGATAGAGAGATTTTTATACTGTGTAAATATTCTATATTTAAATTTTCTAATGGGATCAGTTTTGTATGAGAAAACTTCCATTAATTTTACTTTGCTGACCACTAGTCCAGGTAGACTGAGTCAGTGGGTTTGAATAAAGAGCGTCTCTTTGGCTAGCACAGTTCATCTGCTGTCCTGAAGAGGAAGGAAAAATTAAGTTTTGTTTTTAATAATGGTATCCTATGATAAAGAACCCAAGTTTGTTGTTTTCCATTATTCTCTTAAAAAAGATCAATGTGATATTATCCTTTCTTGTTTTCTTGTCCTTTGCTTTTGGTCTAGTCTTTACATAGAATTTTAAAAATAGGCTGCTATTTTCTCTGAAATAGAATTAAACTTACGTAATTTCAAAATTTCAATTTAATGTCATGTTAGTTTACACTATATGAGTTTTCTAATTTTTTATTGATTAAGGTATTACATGTTCATATCCCCCCATTGTTCCCCAACCCCTTCCATAGATGCCCTTACCCCCCAGTGTCTTGCACCCATTGGTTATGCTTATATGCATGCCATACAAGTCCTTTGGTTAATTTCTTACCTCCCTCTATATGCTTTCTTATAACTCAAGTGATATACAGATTTCAGTGGAAATTCTCAGGGGTATTTAAGTTCAGTAAATCCCAATACAATGTATTCACATTATTTTAAAGTTGTATGCTTAAGTGCACATTTCATATGTTGGAATAATTGATCTATTTCTCTAGTCTTGAATCTCGAAGAAGTTATGGACCTTTTCTCCTAAATGTTCCTTTGAGAGATCTCCCTATCTGCCACATACTCCTTCTCGGCCAGATGTCTAATAGAACGATAATGAAATCCACATATATAATTTTAAATTTTATCACAGACACATTAAAGAAAAGTAAAAAGAAATAGCCACAATTATTCTAAAATTTTTATTTTATTCAACCTAAAATTTTATTTAACCAAAATATTATCATCTCTAGAAAAAAAAACACCAACATTAACTTATTATTGGGCCATCTTAAATCTTTTACACACTGAAACATGGTGTTATATTTTATACTCTTATAGCATCCCAATTCAGATGCTATATTTTCAACAGCTAAAGTAAAATAAAGCCTTATCCCCAAAAATGCAGTTGTGCTTAACAGAAAACAATATTTGACACTGCTGCATGTTTAAAATTTGTTAACTAAAATTACATAAAATAAAAAATGGAGATCTTAGGTAATACAAGTTTTAAGTGCTTAAAATATAGAAGCGCCACATTTTATTGCTCAATAATCCCAGGTGATAGGGCAGTGCAGCTCTAACTCTTGTTACTTTACTTTTATTATTTTATTTTGTTACGCTCATTTGTTAAGATAAAATTTTAAAGCAAGAATCTTCAACTCATGGATGTTTTTGTAAATTATATACATATACCATGGTATTAATCTATTTTATAAAAATACATAGGAGAGGAATTTTGAAGATGAAATAGCATTTAAAAATAATATTTTATCTTAGTCATTTTTAAGCACATCTCTATTTCTCTTTTTAAAAGCCATATGTTTAGATAAGCATCATTCTTAAGATATTAGTGTTACATTTTGTCATCCAGAGATTTGGACGACTGTTTTTAAGATCAGTTTAATGTTTAGTTTTAATAGTTATTAGATATGAAAAAAGATGGTTTGCAAAGACGCAAAAGCCACATTTAAGAAGCATTTCATTGTTAATCATAGTATATTTAAATTCACATACTAATCTTTATGGTAATTCTGATGGCTGAATTTTTGTCAGGTAGGTTAAATTGTCGTGGTTTCTTGGAATCTAGTTGGCTACAAGCTTCCTTTTAAGAGCAATATGAAGTATCAGCTTTGCCATTATTGGTGCCGGTAACATCTTCAATCTGTGATTTGCTTGCAGGAATCCTTTGAGCCACTTGTTCCGTATGAATGTCAGTTTTACTAAAATTAGATGACATAAATGATAAATCTACCTAACTGGGACCATGTAATCTGCAGTATGCCTTACAACAATGCGATTAACAAGGGCATGACAGGTTTCTAGGCAACGTCCTTCCTGCCCTCAGGAGTCCACATGCACTGCATATGACATGTGAATATGACACGTGTATTTAAATGACATGATTGATTTACATATCCAGGGAGAGCTTCAGTCTCATTCTGTATATTGCAAAAGTTAAATTTCTTTTTTTCTTTTATAATGATAAATATATGGTTTGCTATTTTCTTCCCATACTCTTTTCACTCATATTATGATTTCCTTGGGTGAGCACGTGCTATTATGAAGACTGTTGATCCAAATTAAAATATTCATTTTCATCAAGAGTATGCTTTGCTGACATTATATACTGACATTACGGCTTGAGGATTATTGGTGTATTGACCATTCGTAGCAGTTTCAATATTTCAAATATAAGTAACTAGAAATAGATTTTATTAACTAACACAGAGTACCATGATATTCATAAAGTAGACTAGAGACTTGATATGGGTTCTATAATCTTTGTGAGTATATATAAACTCCATCCAACAATCTGGCAGCCTCAAAGTGGGCCAAATTGCTACTTAGACCTCAAACTGTGCCCAAGAGAGGAACGCAGAAAATGGTGCCAGCCAAACAGCCAATGCAAATGAGGAGAGGAATAAATATCTCCATTTTAAAAATATTCCTCATTTTCATTCACTTCATAAGAATTCACTTTATGTTTTATTACATTTCAGACTAATGTATTCTATTGAAAGTGGTTGAGAACTTCTTTTTTGCAAAAGCATTTTTAAATGCTGACAGTAGGATTAATTATTATTTATTTTTAAAAATACATTGGAAGTCTAACCATGTACTTGTCAATACCATGATGATAATGAGCAACTGAAAATATGTTTTCATATTTTATGGTGTGGAAAAAAACCTCATGATGTCATTTTTTCCCCTATTTCAACTTGATTGTAGTTCCTTTTTTTTAAATATATTTTTTTATTGATTTTTCACAGAGAGGAAGAGAGAGGAATAGAGAATTAGAAACATCGATGAGAAAGAATTATCAATCAGCTGCCTCTTGCACACCCCCTACTGGGGATGTGCCCGCAACCACGGTACGTGCTCTTGACTGGAATCGAACCTGGGACCTTTCAGTCCACGGGCCAATGCTCTATCCACTGAGCCAAACCGGTCCTGGCTGATTGTAGTTCTTATATCCTTTGCTCAGCCTTGTTATATGTAGTAGTTAATATCAGTAAAACACATTTTGTTATTTAAAGTTTTTCTTTTTGTTCTATTTTCCCCTAAAATATAAGACCTTTTATCAATAAAAAAAAAAAAAATAATTGATGCTGATACTCTGTACTCCGAAGCTCAAGCACTTCCCAGCCTAATTAGTTGTATGCTCTCCTCTGCTTACCACAAACTTTATTTACACATTGCTTGATGTGCACTATTCCACTAATGAGAAGAAGAACTAAGAACATTAGATCTAAAGCATGGTAAAATTGAAATCACCACCCTCCTCGTTTTCAGCTTTTATTTCAGAGTCTAAAATGATTTAGATTTCTCAGATGAAAGATTAGAAATCTACTCTATTTTCTCTGTAATAGCTAATAGAACCTACCCTAAACTGAAATTTTGGTTTTTAAATAGGTCTTACAGTAGAATACAATACAATGAATTTGAGCAAAGGCTCTGATAGTAATCACATTGCTAGAGTGAGTATGCCTGAGACATAGAAAGATCACAGGCTTGCACACAGCCCTTCTGTATCTTCAGTTCAAAGTAACTGATGGCATTGGCCAACACTAGTGATATGTCTCCACAGAAATGGGTCAAGGCTGGCAAATGTAAGAGGCATGAGAATATATCATGAGCATTACTGCTCCAGCCATGATGCCTTAGTCATTTAAAACAACACTTAAACTTCCTGTGTCTGATTCCTCAGAGATTCATTCTGAGGTTCCATCTACATTTTTTTTCCTTGAGATTTTTAGTTGCAGTATTTTTTAAATAGGGGCTTCTACTGAGGTATTAATGATGACTCATTCATTTCAAAAACAGTTACCAGTTTATGTATCCTATATTAGATATTAGGGATATGAAGAGGAGTGAAACATGTTTTTTCTGTTTTCCAAAAGCTGACTGATTTCTGTAAAAGTTATGTAAACTTATAAATTATGCTGGCATATGGATTATGTCATCAATTCAACAAATTTCATCACCGATTAGGTGCCAGGTCCTGTACTAGAAAGGAGAATCAAGTTTCTGGTTCATAGTGATTATAGCCTGAAGTAAGAAAAGGTGTACAGAAAATAAACAAATCAAACAGAGTCACACCAGAGAGTAATAAGTACTTTGGGGTAAATAAAACATTATGATGCTCAGCAATCCATAAGTGGAAAAGTGACTTTAGGGGATCAGAAAAGACTGTTCTAAATGGGGGCCTTTCATGTTAACATTCAAAGATCCATGGATGCAGCATCCTAGGGGGAAAAGAGCAGACAGGACCAAGTTTCTTAAATTATTATTAGGTAGAAGGCAGACCAAGGACATTGGAGCCCAGTATATTAGGTTAGCATGATCAGGGATATATTGGGGGATGGAGTAAAAATCCAGGTTCTAGCCCCGTGGCTCAGTGGTTGAGCATGGACCTATAAACCAAAGGTCATGGTTCTATTCCTGGTCAGGACACATGCCCGAGTTGTGAGCCTGATTCCCGGTAGGGGTGGTAAAGGAAGCAGCTGATCAATGATTCTCATCATAGACATTTCTCTTTCTCTCTCTTTCCTCGTTTTTGAAGTCAATTACACACACATATATATCTATATATCTATATCTATATATCTATATATCTATCTATATCTATATCTATATCTATATCTATATCTATATCTATATCTATATCTATATCTATCTATATCATCTATATATCCCCAGATAATATAGGGTTTTTAGGCTGAAATAAGAATTAGTAAAGTGATGTATTATAAATGAGCATATGCTATTTATGAGCACCAAATTAGTTCTTTTATTTTAGAACCGAGCAGAGAGTCAGTGAGGAAAACAACTTGGGAGAAAGAGTGCCTGAGCAACACGTTAAAAAATGGATATGAGTCAGCTGGCCCAGAGCATTGAGGGTCAGCACGAGCAAGGAACATTAAGCTGTACATTATTATTAGAGCTGAAATGTGAGGAAGAGACTAGTAAACTAATATCTCAGTGGGCCAAGAACTTGGAAGCATAAATAGCAAAGGGATAGCACCTTAAAAGAGCCCCAGTCTTACTTTTAGGAGCCCCACAAAAAAACACACACACAAAAAAAACACAAGAGTCAATTTCCTCATTAATAACGGACTTGCCTAAAGAAATTAAAAAGACGTTTTCATAATTTTCATAATCTTGAGTTTGGTAAAATTATATACTTTATTCTTCTGATTGGAGGTTCATTATATGTATATACAATGCTGTAAGTTTTGAGTTACTGTCATATCATATAGACACACTTAAATACATTAATTTGACATTGCAGATTTCTTCTTATAGTGTGAATACTGTAATATAATTTTTATTATAGAATTAGGCTTTCTAAAAGCTTATGAAATTTAAAAAACTTTGCCGAGCCTGGCCTGTGTAGCTCAGTGGTTGACTATTGACCTATGAAGCAGAGGAGGTCATTGTTTGATTTCCGGTCAGGGCACATGCCCAGGTTACTAGCTCAATCCCCAGTGTGGAGTGTGCAAGACGCAGTTGATCAATGATTCTCTCTCATCATTGATGTACCTATCTCTCTCTCTCCTCCTTTCATCTCTGAAATTAACAAAATATATTAAAATTTTAAATTAAAAAAAAAAACTAGACTGAGAGTATATATCCAGATGACAGAGAATCTCTTCTGCATGATCAAGGCAGGGGATTCCCAAGTAGTATGAACCCTTCAACATTCATCCACCTAATATTCATGGAATACCATGCTAGATACTGTTTAAGGTACTGGGGACACAGCAGCCAACAAAAGAGATACAATTCTCTTCCCCATTTCACCTCATATTCTAATAAGAAGAGAAAAACAATAAACAAGATAAATAGGTAAGATATAGAGTATGTTAAATAGTGATAGGCACTGAGGAGAAAATACAAGGTGTCCCCAAAAAGGTATATACACTTTAACAGCTAATAGCTCAACTGATGTTTCTTTCTGTCCAGATTTGACCCATTGGAATTACTAATGGTATTCAAAGTCTGTATACATCTCTTTGGAACACCCTGTACATCATAGAAGGTGGGTGGGACATTTGAAAAAGCAGTGAATTTTGATACAGTGGCCAGAGAAGCCTTTGGATAAAGACCCGATTGAGACCACACCAATAGATATCAGGGAGAATGGTGTTCTAGGCAGAAGGAAAAACAAAAGCAAAAGAATTCAGCTGAGAGAGGGACTCGTGAGTTCAAGAAACAGCAACTTGGCCTGCAGAGGAGTCAGGTATTTCCTGAAGAGTGGGATAGGGTCAATAATGTTGCCATTGGAAGAATATAGGCTTTTTAAAAAAAATTCTGAGTAATTTGGAAAAGCATTGACTAATTTTTAATAATAAAGCTATTCTTTGGCATTTGTGTTGAGAGTAAAATGGAGGGGGATGGAGAGTAAACAGAAAGGCCAGCTGGGAGGCAACTTCAATCATCCAGGCAAAAATACAATGGTGGCTTAGACCAGCATGGTAAGTGTAGAGGTGATGAGAAGTTGCTGGATTCTGTGTTTTGGAGGTAGAGCTGATAGGTCTAGAGGGATGAATTAGAAGAATTAAGGATGGTTACAAGGTTTTTGTTCTCAGCCACCCCAATGGGGACCTTCCATATTCTGAGAAGAGGGTAACAAAGGAACAGTTTTGTAGTATTGAGTTTAAAATGCCTATTAGGTATCAAAATGGAGGTTTCCACTTGGTCATTGGATATCCATGTCTAAAGTTCAGGGAAGAAGTCCAGGCTACAGATAACATTTAGGGAAATTGTTGGGCTTCTCTAATCCAGGTAAGAATGACTTTCAGGGTTAAGATTCATTGGTAGAGTTGATTTGTTTTCTCAGATCTTTTGCATTTAGATTTTCCATTTATTCTTTTGCCCTCTGGTTTTCTAAAAGTCAACATTCTGCCCATTTTATTTAATTCTTGGCCTTGAGCATAGATATTGAGGGCACTATAATGGTTTTAAAAACTGTCTGGCCTGCATGGCTTGGTGTTTTAGCATCCACCTATGAACCAGAGGTCACGGTTTGATTCCTGGTAGGGGCACATGCCTGCATTGTGGGCTTGATCCTCAGTGTGCATGCAGGAGGCAGCCAACCAATGATTCTCTCTCATCATTGCTGTTCCTATTTCTCTCTCTTCCTACTTCTCTGAAATCAATAAAAATTATATTTTAAAAAACAAAAAATATGCCTGATGTTTTCTTACCTACAGTAGATTACTAATTAATCCCAAGATGCCCCACAGAATAGATTTAATGCTTTCCAAATGAGTTTTAGCACATTATATATTATTGGAGATGGAATATACAGGGGAAGGGTTTACAGTGATTCATAAAGAAAATAATACAATAATTAATAAATAATACAAGAACTGAAAACCTACTTTTGCTCATTTCTGTATATATACATGCTAAAAAAAAGGGCTTTATTTTCAATCAATGTATCATTGTTTTCATGTCTTTAAATTGCTCACTTGGACTTACTAGTATAGGCATGTTAAAGAGATATCTATTTAATATCAGTAATGAATGCATACAGCTCAACCTGTGCTAACTCACTGAGTTTCTAATTCTCTAATTTCATAGGTCAGTTAGTAGGATTCCATTCAGCTCCCAGGCTGCCATAATTTATGACATTCAAGTGTATGTTTCAGTATGGTTTTATCCAAAGGAAGCCATGTAGCCAGGGAAGCAGAGAAAGGAAAGAAGATCACCATACTTAAACCCATGCCATCAATATAACAAATGGGGTCAATAATAACAGGATCGTGCTTGATGTGCCTACAATGTCAATTGCCATATGCAACAGGCATGTTATTTATGAAATGAGCCTCTTGAAAATGTATAGCTCTCATAATATGAATCTCATTTCTATGTCCTTTCCAACAAAAGAAATTGTTATCTGTCTATTCAGAACATATGGTTGCTTTATTATTTTTTTAAAATATGATGACACCACATAGCTAGTAAATATTGAAAAAAAATCTAACCCATACAACAAATGAACAAATAACTAATTCTTTTAAATCTCTGTGTGGTATTTTGCATTTTTATTATTTATGAAAAAGTATTATTCTCCAGAATACAAAATTATCTATGCCACTATTACTCTTATATTATTTACATCATAGATGGATATAATACTGATGATGAATTAATTACCATATGCATATATTGGCTACAAACATTGGTCAGTGTAGTGAATACCATTTTGTATCGGTTAAAAATATACCTGCACATTTGTTAAACCTTTTCATTGAGAACGCTCACTCTAGAACTATTGGGGACTCATGGGAGAGCACTTTTTGGATGTCACAGCCATATGTTATTTATTGTAATTAAAGAGTGATGCATACATGATCTAGACAGAAATATTTGGATTCTCTTTTCTCTTTGTTGTTTTTCTCATTTCCCTCAGAAGTCGAATGATCAAACCATCATTGACTATTAATATTTTCATATAGCTTGGTCTATATTTTATGTTATTCTTAAAAGAGAGTGATTTCTGCTGAGCCTTGAGATTAAAGTTCACATGTCTCTTCCAACACATAGTATTCTATTAACATTAGAAAGCTTTCTCACATTTGCCTATTTTGTTTCTTTCACATTTCACTACATCATTACTCCTCAATTTTCTACCACATAATAGGGTTATTATTTTTTATTATATACTTTTCTTTAGTTATACCAAGCCTTATATTTTTATTCCTGCAAAAATAAATCTATGTTTGCTATAAAAGTTTATATAAACATTAAGGATGTATGAAATAGCTCCCTTTAAAGAACAGAAAGATTATTAATATATAAAGACTATTGTTAAGCTATCAAAGCTAATATTTTCTTTAGTTATTAAATTTTAAGTTGTGCAGGTATTAAAAATCCACATAAAAACATATTATAACTAGTTTTTACTTTAAAAATAATACATGTGCATATAAAATTAAGTAAATAAAGATTAGAAAAAGAAAGCAAAGTGTTTTCTTTTATCTTAGATTTATAACCCTCAGAGTCTTTAAAATCTCATATAAGGCTTTAAACGTTCTTATATAGTCAAGTTTATGTACTTTTACCTAGTCAAATTTACATATTTTTCCTTCATGGCTTTAATTTATATGTATTGCTTCATAAACCAAGATTATATGAGCTTTTCAAGTTAGTCTAAGATTTTTAAAAATAATTTTATTACTTTTATGGCTTATTTTCAATTAAACATAATTGTTCTAGTAGTTATTTTAGTATGTAGGAAAAAAGTTTGCTTTTGTATATAGAAAATAAAGATCAAACTTTTATCCTCAAAACCATGTATTCTTTAAATGGGGGACCCAATGTCATTTTTATTAATATATATTTTTCAATCAATTTAAAATGCTAATTATTCATATTCCAGATCTGTATTATACTTACATTCATATTATGGACTTTCTGTTCTATCTTTTAGGTTAGCTGCCTGTATTCATATGCACCTATCAAACTTACTGTAGCTTTATAATATATTTTGTAGTTGGGGCTGGCTAATTTCTGCCCCTGTTACTCTTTACTTTTAGAAAACTTCTGACCTTATTCATGTATCATTTTTATTACATGCAGTTTTTAATTAGCTCATATAAATTAAGTTTTATTATATTGTTTAGAATTTTGTTAATAATCCTTTAGGAAGAACACATTGTTGAGTTAGTCTATAGAAAACATGTCATTTTTTATTTATTCAAGAAAAGTTTGTTTAGTTAAATTTCATATTTACAAATGATCTAAAATTTATAAATTCAATAATAATAATAATAATAATAATGCCACTTCCATTTAGAGAGCTCTGTCTTTTCCAAACACTATGTTACAAACTTCAGACATGCTATCTCATTTAATTCTTACACCATGGGATTAAATAAGGGAGGATATTGAGCATCAGAGAAGTTAAGCAGCTTACATTTGTTCAGTTACTCAGAAGCAGTAGTGGTTATCAAACCCAGATCCACATGAATTTAAAGTCATGCTCTCTCTTACCTTGGTAAGTTACATTTACCTCTATTTAGTCATTCTCACTTATCATGGAGAAAATGGTAAATAAAATATACCTAGAAACTGAGCACAGAAGTTAACAAAGAAAAATCCTATGAACTTCACATTAGCAAAGGTGTATATCTATGCTCTCCATTTTACCAGAGCAATGTTTACTCATGGTTCTATAGTCTGAATATATGTGGACTGCCTAATTCGGCCAGTGGATGTTAGTCATACAAGATAGCATAAGTATTGATAGTGTGTAGACAAACTAAAAGAGTAGAAACTTCTCAATTAAATATCTGTCTAATTTGCAATTGTATCTTAGTCATACAAGATAGCATAAGTATTGATAGTGTGTAGACAAACTAAAAGAGTAGAAACTTCTCAATTAAATATCTGTCTAATTTGCAATTGATGGTCAGTAAAGTTTACTTTGTTAAAATTCTCCTGGAATGATCATTTAAATTGGGAACAGACTTTAGGGTCCAAATATTTTTTTGGGGGAATACATTTTATTGTCATAACATAAGTCAATGGGTTATTTATTTTAATATAATACATACATATGTTATTATTGTATGTAATAGGTAGATGATCATAGATTATGTGTTTTACAGAGACACATATTATTTTATTTATGACCTTATCTATCTCCAAGAAGATGTAAAGAAACATTTGGATGCAACATATTCATAAAACTTGAAGTTTTAAATATTGAACTAAAGTCATGAATCACAATCCAAGAATATTAGGTGTTTCCTTTTGAGAGAAAAAGGAGAGGTGGTTACCTGTTGAATCTTAAAAATGAGAAACAGGAGAACAAATATAGCTTAATAGATTTAAAGAAGTAAGAAAAGTAATAATTTGCATCTCACATTGGCATTTATGAATTGTTTTCACAGTTCTTATCTCTTTTCATCCTCACAGTATCCCTGAGAAGTTGGCCAGGTAAACATTAATTCTATTTTGCATGTGAGTCAGATTCTTTGATCTTAGCAAGGACATCTGCATTAATAGCTGTTGCATGCCAGAATTGACATGCAACATGGTATCCTCACTGGGGATAAAAATGTAATAAAATAAACAAAATAAACTGATGAACAAAATAGAACCAGAAGCATGGATACATGAGACAGACTGATAGGGGTCAAAGGAAAGGGGTATAAGAGGGACTGGATAAAAGAAGGTGAAGATATTAACCAAAGAACATATATGCATAGCCCATGACACAACAGCAGTTTGGGGAGGGGTCAAAGGGAGAAGGGTGAAGACTGGGTAGAAGTGGGCAAACTGTGGTGAGAGGTTGGGGGCATCTGTAATAGTGTCAACAATAAAAATGGTTAAGAAAAACCTATAACACAAATCTATGCCTTTAAAACTATAGCAGATATTGAGGACACTATATGATTTGTAGCATAGCCCTAACTTTATGATGCCTAATATATCATCTCAACCATTGCAATTCTATAATGACTTAAGAGTCGTATTATAAGGAAAACTTATATTGTCATTTGAAAGTGTTATTCATACTGTGAAGTTGATTATTTTTTGTGGTTAGCATCGCAATACTATTTCTATATCTATTATTACAGCATAGTATGGTAGTAAAAATTATAAAACTAATGACAATAATAATAATGGTTTATTGATTTATAGACTTTACATGCAAGTCAGAGGAGTTTATAAATTTAATTTTAAAGAAAAATGTATAAAGTCTTGACATTGTGTTCTTAGAAATAAAATAATATAAACTTGGGGAAAATTATGGTGGGTGGAATTTTTTGGCAACTTCTTCCAGGCAATTTAAATTCAATTGACCTTGTTAATTTTACACTTTATAGTGGAATTATTATTTATGAAAGAATTTCCTAGACTTTTGAGACTCAACTTCCATCCCCTCCATTACTGAAAAAGAAAATTTTAGACTCCTATCGCTATCTCCTTAACATAATTTTTCTACATTCAGACAGTGTGGTGCAATCTCATTGGTGTCATCAAAAGTAGAACAGTACAGCATTTCATATCACTTCAAGTTAAAATGAGTACTTCTGGTTTGGATATTTTCCAAAGCTGTCAACAAATTGATAATGTTCACATGTGTAAAGGGATTTTGAATATATAATTACTTGCTGAATTGATCTGAAGGCTCTGTATTGATCTACTGGGTAACATGATTTTCATTTTTGAAAAAAAAAGCATAATATACGTTATGAAAATAATCTAAAATATATTTGCATAATAGATGTTAGTATACCCCTTGGAACTTTTGAATCCTTTCCATGTATTAACATAATGGGCTAAATAAATTTAAAATTGCATGTTGAGAAAATAATTTTCTTCTGTTTTCCCAAACTATACATAAAAATAAGAAATAGGAAATTAAGAGTACTCCATTTTCATTCTTAATTCACTTCCTTGCTGCCTCATATTATAACTACTTTATTTTAAAGACAAAAAAAGAGGTTTTTAAAAGTTCTAAATGCATATAAGATTAAATAAAATTATACATATACCTTAGAAAAACATTTTTATTAATTTAGAAAGTGTTTGTGCCTAAATATATTCATCAAAAAAATTATAGGATAATGTTTAGGACAGTAAATATAGGCAAGTCTGTATTCTTGATGAAGCAGTCTGAACGGTGAGTAAGAGAAATGGCAATGAGCTTAGGTAGACTGTCTGAGTTTTAACATGGAAAAAGAAGTTCAGTGACTTTTTGAACAGTAATTCAAATTTCATTGTATATTTGGCATTTGTATCCACATATTAAAGTGCTAATAATTTTTTCTACTGCAGAGAGTTTTCCCATCATACTTTTGTATATATTTAATTTTTTGACTGTGGCAAATCAGAAAAATGAAACAATAACTAACCAAAACTGTGACTATGGTGAGTTTCTGTATAGAGGAGGGAGGTGGGAAAGGGGCTAAAGATTGATTATATACAATTCTGGCCAATACGTTGTAGTCCTAATTTGAGTTTTTTATATCACTTCAAAATTTTTAAGTCAACTTGTATTTTTAAAATATTGTTATTGAGGTATATTAGTTATACTAAAATATATACATATTTAATGTATACAATTTGATGAGTTAGGAAATATGCATATATCCATGAAATTATCAACACAATTTTTAATATATTTTATTGATTTTGTACAGAGAGGAAGGGAGAGAGATAGAGAGTTAGAAACATCGATGAGAGAGAGTCATCGATCAGCTGCCTCTTGCACACCCCCTACTGGGGATATGCCCGCAACCAAGGTACATGCCCTTGACCGGAATCTAACCCGGGACCTTTCAGTCCCCAAGCTGTTGCTCTATCCATTGAGCCAAACCGGTTTTGGCTATCAACACAGTTTAATAGGCATATTCATCAGCTCCAAAAGTTTCTTCCTGTACTAGTATCTTTGTTTTAATTTTGTTCTGTTTTGCTTTGTTTTGTTTTGGGTAATACCATTTAATATGAGATCTAACTTCTTAACAAATGTATAAGTGCATAAAATAACATCAATATTGAAATTAGGCTTTATGTTGTACCATAAATATCTAGAACTAATTCATCTTACATAACTAATACTTTATAGCAGTTGAAAACTACCCATCCCCCTCTTCTACTAGCCTCTGCTAACCACCATTCTGTTTTTTGCTTCTATGAATTTGACTATATTAGGTACTGGGTAGGAGGGGAATCATACAGTATTTGTTTTTCTGTGCTTGGCTTATTTCACTGAGCATAATGTCTTCCAAGTTCCTATATGTTGTCAGAAATGGTCAGATTTTCTTCTTTTTTAAAGCTGAACAATATTCCATGTATTCCATGATATGTATTTTTCATGTCAATTTGTCTGTTGATTGACATTTAAGTTGTTTCCATAACTTGGCTCTGGTGACTAGTGCTTTAACAATCCGCATATATTTGAAATTTTACAAATGGCACATACATAGCTGGGAAAAATTAACTAGTCTGATTTTGATTTGCAGAATAGAAAACAGGGCTACTCAGGTAAATGATGGAGAACAATGACAGAATTGACTCTGGAACCAGATTTCTTGGGTTTCCAAATCAAGGCTTGTTCCTTCACACAGTGCCTGATTAACCTGAGCATTTTCCTTAGTGTCAACAGGTGAAATTGCATACTACCTGGTTAACTTCATATTTTAACCAGCAAAAATGGAAAGACATGCTTTGATAATCAATTGTATAAATATAAAATTTTACTTTTTATCAGTTGAACATCAGATTTGGCCAAGGATACAGCCCTGTAAAAGATGAATGCCAAAGAAATTTGGAGTATTTCACACTTATCATATTTTGGATAATTTATCATTTTTATTTGATCAACTGCAGATTCAAGAATTTTTTTTTTCTTGAAAGTTAACTTTTAGACTTTTTATAGTGTTTTGTTCACTTACTGATTTGAGTTATCATATTATCAAATGAAAATTGGCCTAGTAATTTTATACCCTTGAAAATGTAAATTCCTTTTTAGTACAATAAATAACTTTGACCAACGTTAATCTTAAAGTCAATTGCACTACAATGAATGTTTAATATGAACCGAGATTTGTTTGTCTGATTTAAGGTTAGATTTCTAGCAATTTCCTGCCTGTCATACATGAAACTTTCAAGAAATATTTGTTGAATGAATGAATGACTCTGATGCTTTTATATAAAATCTGTAAGAAAAAAAAATGTGGATAATGATGTTGACAGAGTTTCAGAATATTTCTAAGAACTTCTGAATTGCTTAGAGAGAGCGAAAAAAAAAATTAGGACTTATGACTGCTGATGCAATGAATTTTATCTCATAGTGTGAAATTGTCTCTAAGTTTGGAATCCTGAGAGTGTGTGAATAAAAATATGATGTGCAAGCAGTCTAGTTTGACTGATGCTTAACACAAAAAGCTTGTTGTTATTGAACTATACTTTTCTTCAGTATATATTCATCCAGTTCAAGATGTTAGAGCATATGAACTATTTTTTATTAAGCAAACTACTTTTATTAGTTTAATTTTACATTAGACTAAACTTTGAGGAGGAAAATGGAAACATCACAAAATTCTTTTCCTCCTTGAATTCAATGATTTAAATAAAAATACATTTTAGGATACAAACCAGTAAGTAAGTATATGATCTCTGGTTAATGTGAATAGAAAAATATCCATCAATATTTTCTGAACTCAATAACTTAAGTCATGTAAGTCAATAACTGATGCATTGTCAGTTATTTAGTTACCTTTTTTTAAAGTTAATTTAGAATGTTTTCATGTAGATAAATTGGTCATGTTCTTGAACAATGAGTTTTCACCAGTGATGAGCTAGGTCAAGTTATCAGCATGATGAGACCCCTCTGATATGCTTTAAAAATTAGTGTGTGCTTTTTTTTTTTTTTTTTTTTTTTTTTAAGAATATGAGGTCAACTCTCTTTACAAGTGTCTAAGGTCCGTGGATAATGATGAAATCACTCCAAAATTAGCAACAATCAGGGAGGAGAAAATGCATGTGAACGACTAAAACCACTGCTGGAAAAGAGTTATTATGGCTATCGCTAATAACCCTACTATTATTTTCCCCACTCTACTGGAAAAGCAACTGAGGCACAGAAAAAATTCGCTACTTGACATACCACACACTACTACAAATGGTAGATGTGACATTTGAACCCAGAGACAACTTGAGGCAGAGATTTCAGCTTATCTACTGTGCTGTTTTACAAATTACAACTTGGGATAGGGTATGTCTTATAGATAACTTAAGATCACAAATCTAGTGACAATTTTTGAGGCAAAAGGTAGGCCTGAATTGTGATTAAGAAAATAGGACAGAAAATAATTAGGTACATAGTGGTGGGAGATTATAAAGAGGATGCACATTATGTACACAGGAAGGAAGGAAGGAAGGAAGGAAGGAAGGAAGGAAGGAAGGAAGGAAGGAAGGAAGGAAGGAAGGAAGGAAGGAAGGAAGGAAGGAAGGAAGGAAGGAAGGGTTGCACTGATCATGTGAGCATTAAGAGGGGCTTGGGTATTGTTGTTTGTGAGAGCTATTATAGGACACCTCATAAATGGATGAAAGAAGGAGGAATCAAAGATAAAACTAAGTATTTTAGTTACCCAACCCAGGTTTTAATACTTGCATAACCTAACTTCACTTTATCTGTACAACTTCATTTCGTCTAGCAGCTGTTAAAATGTAGATGTCACCCCATTTGAAGAATTATAAACAGATGATTTTACATGGTAGAATAGAGCCTAAGACCATTGGAAAACATAGATATTTATATTATGATTCATTAACAGTAGCAAAATTACAGTTATGAAATAGCAACAAAAATAATTTTATGGTTGGGGGTCACCACAACATGAGGAATTGTAATTAAAGGGTTGTGGCATTGGAAAGGTTGAGAACCACTGCTCTAGTATAATTGACCCACTTTTCAAAAAAAAAAAGGTACACAATTGCTGAATTAAGTAGATAACGGTCTAGTAGTATAAAATGATCAATGGTTATAATAGTTTAAAATGACCAATGGCAGAGAAGATTGTGACATAGTAATAAATATATATTTTATAATCTTTGGAAATTCTTTGTATTGGCAAACCATGCATTTAAGATGGTATTTCTAGGAAGAAAACGTGTTTTTATTATGTGAAAAGGAGTTCTCAGTGATCATATAAAACAGTGATTTTCATAAAATGGCATCCCACTCTTCATTTTACTAGTTGCATGTTTCCACTATTCCTACTGATATTAGTGGAACAAACTCTAATCCAGAAGCAGGCTTATATAGCTCTTTATGTTGAAACAAATACATTTCTGAGGTCATCGCATAATGTGTCAAGTGAGCCTGTGCCTCAATGATCTAACTCTGCAATATTATTACAGCATCAATACATAATGTAGAGTGCTTAATTGGAACTTCTATGTCTGACTGCTGTGCACTATAAGGCAGGTAGATAAGCAATTTTCAACTGTTCTGTGTAGCCACAGGACTTTTTAAACATGCAGTAACTCACTATTTACTTGGGGGCACTGACCTCTTTCTCCTTAGATTGTTAAAATGTGACAGCAGCCAAAACAACAATAGCCATCCAGTGGATGAATCAAAATTATACCTATTATTTTTGTCAGGTCTACAAAAAATATAATTTTTGGTGTGCTGCAGAATTTTAGTTTAGGTGCACCATACTGAAAAATGTTAAACAGTTCTGAGGTAAAATAGAGATAAATGATAGACAAATGAATTATTCCAGCAGCAACATAATAGGAAACATAAACTATTAGAGTTGGTAGGGACTTAAATATAAATTATCTAGTCCAGATCCTTCTTTAAAGGTGAAACATTGAGGACAATTGCTAAGAAAAAATAGGACAAAACTTCAGTTCTATTTTTTCTCTATTTTTTTCATTAATATTTTGTTCTTAGTTTTTAAAAAGGAGCTTTGTAGTTTAAACTTTAATTTAAAATTTCTTGGTGCCATGTACTCAATATTTGGGCCTGTATCCATCTCAGTTGTCTATTTGTCACTCACTTATAGGATAATAATTTCCTTGATGGGTTATGTTGTGTTTATTTATGTTCCTAGTACAACTCACAGAACATAATAAATAATTTGAAAAAAATAATGTGAATGAATGAATGAGCCATCTTTCCTAAATTCTTCAATGAAAGCTCCACTTACTGTGGCCAAATGAAGCTTCATTGAACTGAAAAACCTCTCCCCACTCTCTTTTTGATTCTCTGGGTGCTCTCTCAGCAGACACCAGATCACCCAGTGCTCTGTGATTTAATGTAAGGTGAATTGGTCCTGGTATTTCAGGGACATTTCTGAGGGGGCACATTCTTAAGTATTTAGAATGGAAGTTATTAATAGACCTGAAGACTACCTGGAGTGCTTGGGAACAGGGAAGATGAAAAAATGATAAGATGGGCCTGAGCCTAAGAATACTCATTAAAGATCCCACCCAAATGGCAAGTTTTAAATTCTCTCAGTGCTGCAACCAGGACTCTGGCCTGGAGAGATCAGATTTCACTGTGTGCCATCACCTCCTATTTCTGTAAGTGTCTTGAATTGAACCATAGAGCATCCTGAGATGATATTTTAGTTTGCTGAGGAGGACATTGGAAATAGGAAAATGAATCATTTGGTCAAGAGTGAAATGAATTGTGCAATCACAGTACTACACCAATCTGAAACACTGCCTTCCACATATCAGTATCATTGATCTACTCCTCTGTGATCTATGAGTTAGTAAATTAAATGGAAGCTTTCCTTTAACAGCCATGTGAATAGTGGATATTTTCCTTATGTCTAAATGAATCAAGGACCCACTCTAGTAAATATCTCTGTGAAGTATCAATAGTTTAAAAAAAATTTAAAGTCTTCCATAGTTAATATTTTTCTACTGTTCTGTGAGTGCATAAGAAAGTACAATGTTAAATTGCCTATTGTGTTTAATAATATTGCAATGTAGTTGTCTTAAAAAGTATAGTAAAGGAATCTATCTTACATTCTTTATTTGATTAAATGTTTAAAGAACAACTGCTTCCTATGATGAACTTGCAAATGACATTTAAATGTGTTCTTGCTTTAAAAAACACTGCTCTGAGAGGTTGTTTAAAGGATATCTTGGGGTTGCATTCTGAGATGACAACTGATGAATAGCTTTGTTTTTGCTCGATCTCTCTCTTTTTTTTTTTTTTTTTTTTTTTTTTTTTTGGCCAAAGGAACTGTTTAGACATTACTTAGATCTCTAAAAGCATTTTTCTTACATCTTAAGGATAGCAGAGTTTTTATATTACTTACCAAATGCAAATTAAACACAAAAGGGAAATAGACATTTTGATTAAGTCCTCAATTTTTCAAATAAATGTTTTTCACAATGACCTCTATCGATTATATCAGAAATGTCAGCTTTTAAAGAGATTGGTTTATTTCAATGAGAATTTTTAAAAAGTTGTATTATTATATTATTGTATTATTTTAGGCACTCAAAAATTATGTTTTTATTAAAAAATCTAGACTTATAAAAGAGAAACATGCAAATTTACCATCAAACTTCTACACTCACCATCCAATCAGGAGTGATTATGCAAATTAACCCAACAAAGATGGCGGAGGCCACAGAGATGGAGTGAGCTGGAGGCTTGGGTTGGCCCTGACATCTGCTCAAGGTTACAAAGTTTTATTTTTTTTATTTTTTATTTTTTAAAATATATTTTATTTATTTTTTTACAGAGAGGAAAAGAGAGGGATAGGGAGTTAGAAACATCGATGAGAGAGAATCATCCATCAGCTGCCTCTTGCACACGCCCTACTGGGGATGTGCCCGCAACCAAGGTATATGCCCTTGACCGGAATCGAACCTGGGACCTTTCAGTCCGCAGAACGACGCTCTACCACAGAGCCAAACCGGTTTCGGCAAGGCTACAAAGTTTTAATTATAGAAGATAAATAAATTCCAGATACCTGCTTCCAGTCGGCCCTGGCCTCTGCTCAAGGAGGCGCTGAAAAAAAAAAAAAAAGAATAAAAGGAGGGGGTGGACGCTGGGGTCACCAGGGGGTGTGTCCAGCCTGCAAACAGCCATCAGCCCTTCACTCAGGCCGGATTGAAGGTCACACCCTGACCCTGTGCACGAATTTCATGGTCCGGAACTCTAGCTGTATTATAAGTATGTAGAAAAAATATAAAACGTTATTATATTATGAAATTCATTTACAGTTCACTTTTTTTTCTATTTATATCCCTCTATAATTCAACCTTGGCTACATAAACACATTTTTTAAAATAACAATAAATTTAACCAAATCAATTACTCTGCTTAAGAATAAATGTTATTTTTATTCAACCAATGAGTCAATAGGAGAGAAACTTACAATTAATGCTATTTACTTGTATAATTCAAACATTTATAGAGGATTTGAAACTGGCTAGGTGAATATAATGTCAAAGCAATGATTAAAAGTCATTAGATAAATAAGTCTTCTGCTAAAAAGAAAGTCTAATGAGAGAGTTAGTAACAAACAAGCACAATTCTTTCCCAACTCTGAGCCTTTGTTCTGTGCCAGCTTCAGCTCAATGGAGACAGCATGTGATTTCTCAGGCCATATTACCTGGATTTAGATGATAGATTCTTCATCGACCAGCTGTAAGACCTTGAGCAAGTTATGTAACCCCTCTATCTTTTTCTGTAAAATAATAATCGTGGTATCTAATGTAGTTATGATAATTTAGTAAGTTAATAAAGGTAAATATTCTAGAAGTATGTTTGGCACACTGTAAACATGCCATCAGTATTGACTATTAACAACTCAAGTTCTCATTCCACAGCGCTGAAGTACATATCATAATCTCCAACAGACAGAGAATCAGGGAAGTCAAGTCACTCTCCTGAGGGTACAGGTGCAATGCAGTACCCACAACTGTACTCCCAGCTCCAGTGGCCTTCACACTGGTTTTCAAATTAATTTTAATATTTAGAAATCTTCAAGTTCTTTATCTTACAAGGTATAATAATAAGAAACTGTAATTATTTTTTTTTTACTGCAAATGCCATCTTTGATGTTAACATGTCTTATTCTTACTTTGATTTTAACATTTAAACAACAACAATATAATTCCATTTTCCTTTTGACTGCTAAAAAAAAGAGAGGCTTAAAATAAGCAATGGGTTTTCTAGAATATTGGCCTGCATTTATTAAAGCATACACCTTACAATTCAAAAACTTTGTTGATTTTTCTCAACCAATATTTATATGTATTGTTAATAAATATTTCATTTATCCTTTATGTAAATCGTTTTTACTTACTTTTGTGTTTCAATGAGATGTAAACTATTTTATTTTCTAGCTGTTATAAAATTAAAATAGTATCTAACAGCATTAAAAATTAGCCATGAATATCTGCAAGAGATTTCTTTTAAACAAAAGTCATAAAGAATTAAAGAAACATTTTCTAAGCATAAGGTGTGTGTAGGATCACAGGTAGTAAAGAGTTGCACATGAGATGAGAAACCATTTTACTAGTAAATAAACTAAAATGTATCAGAGATGTAGGATATATATAAATGACTTTATGACTACCATATAAGAAAGAGAAAACTTTTTGTATGTGGAGAATTTTTCTCCACAATTTGAAATATTTTAAAAATTACTCAATATCTGGTGCCAGGTGTGTGTGTGTGTGTGTATATATATATATATATGTGTATATATATATGTGTGTATATATATATATATATATATATATTTCATTTTAACTCATATTATTTAGTCACTCTAAGTCTCTACTAACCTTTATAAACATACAATGTTTGACAAATTAAATTTTTTTGCCTTATTTTTTTAAATATTTTAAATATTTAAACTATTACATATATATATATTTTTCTCCTTTTTCCCCCCTTGACCTTCCTCTAGACTCTCCTACTCCCTGTCACATGTCCCTCCCAACACCACCAGTGTCTTGTGTCCATTTGTTGTGCTTATATGCATGCATACAAGTCCTTTGGTTGATCTCTTTCCAGGCCTCCCCAACACTCCCCTGCTTTTCCACTGTAATTTGAGAGTCTGTGAAGTGCTTTACTGCCTCTGTATCTATCTTTTTGTTTATCATCTTATAATGTTTTTTATTTTCCATAAATGAGTGAGATTATGTGGTATTTTTCTTTCATTGCCTGGCTTATTTCACTAACATAATGCTCTCCAGGTACATCCATGCTGCTGCAAATGGTAAGAGTTTCTTCTTGTTTTATAGCAACATAATATTCCATTGTGTAGATGTAACATGAGTTTCTGATCCAGTCATCTGCTAATGGACACTTAGGCTGCTCCCAAATCTTAGCTATTGTAAATTGTGCTGTTCTGAACATAGGGGTGCACATATCCTTTCTGATTGGTGTTTCTAGTTTTGGGGATGTATTCCTAGAAGTGGGATAACTGAGTCAAAAGGGAGTTCCATTTTTAGGTTTTTGAGAAAACTCCATACTGTTCTCCACAGTGGCTGCAGCAGTCTGCATTCCCACCAGCAGTGCACGAGGGTTCCTTTTTCTCTGCATCCTCACCAGCACTTTTCGTTTGTTAATTTGTTGATGATAGCCATTCTGACAGGTGTGAGATGGTATCGCATTGTCATTTTTATTTGCATCTCTTGGGTGAATTAGAGATTTTGAGCATGTTTTCATATGTCTATTTGCCTTCCTTCTGTCTTCTGTCAAAAAGATTCTATTTAGGTTAGTTGCCCACCTATTCTTTTATTGAATCATTTATCTTCCTTTTATTAAGTTGTATAAGCTGTCTGTAGATGTTGGAACTTTATCAGTGATAACATTTGCAAGTATGTTCTCCATTCAGTGAGCTTTCTTGTTGTTTTGTTGATGGTGCCTTTTGCTGTACAAGAGTGTTTTTTTTTTTATGTAGTCCCATTTGTTTATTTTCTCTTTAGCTTCCATTGCCCTAGGAGTAGTATCGGTGAAGAAATTTCTTCGGAATATGTCTGAGATTTCTCTACCTGTGGATTCATCCAGTGTTTTTGTGGTTTCTCATCTTATATTTAAGTCCTGTATCCATTTTGAGTTTATTTTTTTGTATAAGTTGGTCTAGTTTAAGTTGGTCTAATTTCATTTTTTTGGATATATCTGTCCAATTTTCTCAACACCATTTATTGAAGAGATTGTCTTGACTCCATTGTATGTTCATGTCTCCTTTGCCAAATATTAATTGAGCATAGTGGTTTGGGTCGATATCTGGGTTCTCCATTCTATTCCCTTGGTCTATGTGTCTGTTCTTGTGCCAATACCAGGTTGTTTTGAGAACAGTGGCTTTGTGGTACAGCTTGAAATCTGGTATTGAGATCCCACCTTCTTTCTCAGGATTGCTAAGGCTGTTAGGGGTCTTTTTTTTATTCCAGATGAATTTTTGGAGAGTTCTTTCTAGGTCTGTGAAATATGTTGTTGGTATTTTAATGGAGAGTGCATAAAATACATAGATTGCTTTGGGTAGTATGGACATTTCAATGATGCTGATTCTACAAATTCATGAACACAGTATGTTCTTCCATCTGCTTATTTCTTAAATTTCTATTATTCAACATACATGATTTGAAAGTCAAGCAATACTGTAACCAATTTTAACATGATGTTCTAAATAATTCTAAATATTGCCAATTAATGCCAGTAGAGGCATGACAATATTCCCATTCAACTCTGTAAACAAATGTACCAAACCTTTAATAATTTATATCATTATGGTGCCCTGGTTATTGATCAGTGACTATACACTGCCACATCACTATCATCGTTTTAAAAAATTTCTCAATTTCAGATGTCTCCATCAAATTAGGCACTTGTGTTAAAAGAATAATACTATTCAGAATACTTTTTCTCCCTGAAGGCTCATTACCAAGTCTTATTTTTCCACCAAGTACTAAAAGCAAAGATGTTATTTCTGTTCTTTTTTTCTCAGTTGTATCCAGTATCAGGATCTTGAGGCACTTCTCTTGTGGCATGAGGCCAAGTGTACACCTTTTATTTGAGTCCACATATAATACAAAAGCTACATGTTCAGGTTTTTGTAGTAGTAGTAATAGTAACATTACTAATAAGGAATTAGTAGCGTTTTAAAATCTCTTTTACTACACATTACCTACTGTGCTATCCACTTTGCTGAAGCTATTTCACTTAATCCTTTAAAAAATCTGTAATATAGATGGTGTTATTACTATTTTTCAACTGAGAATAACTGAACTAAAACTTTATGTAAATCTCCAGCCAGTGTTGCTCAGTGGTTGAACATCAACCTATGAATCAAGATGTCACAGTTCAATGCCTGGGTTGTGGGCTTGATCCCCAATGTGGAGAGTGCAGGAGGCTGCCAATCAATGATTCTTTCTCTTCACTGATATATAAATAAAATCTTTCCCTTCCTCTCTGAAATCAATAAAAATATATTTAAAAAAACTTTCTGTAAATCACATAGTCAAAATAGGAATATAAAGCAGATCTCTCTCAGTTAGAAACTACCTGACTATATACAGATCAGAAACTTGATGTTTAATAACCTTGTTTGCCAGCAAGAATTTCCTTCCTCATAGGAGCTATTGTCCAGCAAAAGCAAAAGTGATATTATATACTGCTGTTATGACAACTGGACCCAAACTGGGTGTCGAAATCAACTCTGCAAAACTGGAGTGGTTGGTGATCCTTCCTGGAGTCCATTTGCATAAATCCATATACATACCTTGTTTCCCCGAAAATAAGACATCCTCCAAAAATAAGACCTAGTGCATGGAAAGATAAGACATCCCTGAAAATAAGACCTAGCGTAACTTTGGGAGAAAAAATTAATATAAGACACTGTCTTATTTTCGGGGAAACAGGGTAGAAACTGTTTCACAAGGAGTCTGAAGAAAATAAGAGTTTTTTTGTGCATGGAGGTCTGGGAAATAATAGAAGATTGCAGGGTAGAGAGAATAGCATGAGGTCCAAACTATCACCTGAAAGCCACAAGTTGACAGATGCAATTTCATGATAGGCTTTGTGAGACTCAGGATAGGATGCACATCAGGGCCCAGGGTCACAGGGAAATACCGATTTCAAGAATTGCATCATCCTTCTATACAGAACCCAACAGTGTCCTAAGTCCTGAACCATGGGGAACTTGGGAACCTAGAAAGGTTCTTTGGGCATTTTAGGGGGGGGGGAATCTTGAGAAATAAGATTCCTTATTAGCTCAGGGTCTGATTTAGAACTCATATTTAACTATAGGAGGAAATTCATATGAGAATTACTGGCAAACATTCTAGAAATATGTAAGAATGACTGTCAACAGCTTTGAAGGGTGTGGGCTTTGGGTAGAGGGTCCTTAAGTCAAGAAGCTGAAAGTTGAGACCCCTGACAATTTGGGCACATATTTTACTGTTAAGCCATTTTGAACCCAAGAACTGCTGATGCCTGGCATGTTGAAACTCTTGCACTGTTTGTGATCAAAATCCTAAAAGACTAGATGCCCCTGTTTGCTCTAAACATCTGCAGTTTTATGAAATGTACACAGCTTTACACCTGAAACTCACTCTCATGTCAGTCTTTTAAATTTGAGAATCTGTTTTTCTTTTCTGTTTTTATTTACTGATTTGAGAGAGAGAGGAAAGTATGGAAGGAGACAGAGATAGGAAGAGAAGAGAAGAGAAGAGAAGAGAAGAGAAGAGAAGAGAAGAGAAGAGAAGAGAAGAGAAGAGAAGAGAAGAGGAGAGAAGAGAGAAGAGAAGAGAAGAGAAGAGAAGAGAAGAGAAGAGAAGAGAAGAGAAGAGAAGAGAAGAGAAGAGAAGAGAAGAGAAGAGAAGAGGAGAGATTTGTTGTTTGACATCTTTATGAATCAATTGGTTGATTCCTGTATGTGCTCTGACCTGGGATTGAACCAGGAAATTTGGCATACCAGGATGATGGTCTAACCAACTGAGCTACCTCGCCAAGACCTAGAATCTATTTTTCAAAACCCAAGTCAATTTATAATTTTAAACCTGACTGACCTAACTGATTTGCTATCTCTTTCACCTCCCAATGTTACAAAGTGACACAAAATAAATAATTTTGGATTTAGCAATGGCATTGTTTTACTAGCTTTGAAAATCAAACCACAAATATATATAAAAAGACAGAAAATTATGTTGACACTTTGGAAGTAAAAAAAAGGGTAAAATATTAAAGTTCTCCATTTGCTGGACTCTATTGGGCATCTGCAGGATGTTACTATTTTCTATTTTACTATCTGAAAACAAGTATCTCTTTATTCTCTATATCCAGCATATTAACAAAGTTTCAATTCAAAATGACCAAGAGCTAAAAGTAGAAAGAATAGTGTATTTAAAAAAGAAATGTTTAAATCTTAGTACTGCCCAATGGGTAAAATCATTTCCCTTTGTAAAAAGCAGTATTGTGGGTGTTTTTGTTTTGTTTTGTTTTGTTTTTTTGTTTTGTTTTTTTGTTTTTTTTTTGCTGTATCACTGGCATCATTTTGCAATTACCAGTTTGTTACCATCTTCACATGCACAGTGAGCCTGGAAAGAGATTTCCAGCCTCTTGTCTTCCATTCCGAATTCTCAGAGGACCATATTGTGCTGGATTATAGAAGATGCATGAGTGAAGAAAAATGAACTCTGTCAGATTTTTCTGCTTTGAACTGAGTCATATATTTTCCCTGTAGCCACACACCAGGTAAAACAGAAGGATAGAATGATTTGTCATTTTCTGCTCTTGTATGTTTAATTTCAGACACCTTTTTACTGTCTGAAGAAACAATTACGTTTTGTTTTAAAATTATAATGTAGTAATCAAGCCTTTGTAGGGCATGAATAAAATGCGATGCTCCTTGTTTTATTTCAAGGAGCATTGCCATTTGGCTAGGTTTTCAAGTTATGAATTCTCTTATTCATCACAGTTGTTGATTAAAATAGGTCATGGTTTTTATCATTGGTTATCCCATTGTAAACACACAACTTTATTATAAAAAGGGAATCAGCACCATGGTTCCCACAATAATTCCTAACTCATACATCATTGATGTCATTTGGAATGTTGGATTTAAACCTTTAAGTACTGAGCTCAAATGAAAATTTTATATGAGACTTCTTATTCATCTTTAGAACTAAATTGCAAGCATAGTTCATGCAGGTAGGACTGGAGTTTTCATTACTGAAATATTTCTGCAAAATTCAGAATGGTCTAAAAATGATCTTCAAATTATTTATTAATATATTCACAACCTTAGAAACCAACTCTTAATGCCAGTGGTTATTTGAACTCATGTATTATGTCTTAATTTGAAAATATCTTTTGTCTATAATGAAACAAGCTTCTGGATTGGAGAAAAATAATGATTAAATTAAAGTTTCTGTTTATTACAAAGATGTATATTTAATAACCTATTTCAGTATGGTTTAATTTCACTTTGTTTTTTATTGTTGTTGTTGTAGCCTTGCTTTGCGCAGAAATTAGTCTTATAGAAAAGAAAGAAGGCAAAGAAAGGACATTTTCCTAATTCAAGGGATTTGGTATTTTATCTGGTTTGACAGTAAAGTAATAAAGTATTTTGATCCACTTCCCAATAACAAACACTATGAAAACTATACCATGCTCTCAAAGAGCTTTTAATAGAGTTAGACTTTTCAAAAGTACTGTTTTAATTCTAAAAGTTTGCCTGTTTCTTTCTTTTTTTCTCTCTCTCTCTATAACTGTGACCCAGAAAAGTTTGTTAATCTATATCTTTGAACAAATATTGAATAGCAAGTCACACCTGTTCAGAGAGACCCCCATGCAGGAGTCTTGGAAAGGGTTCTTATTTTACTCTTCAACATGTTACACATTTATGCAATATGAAGGAAGGAGTCAACAGTGAAAGAGGCATTTGATAATATTCTTTGAATCCATTGATAGGATAAATATAATCACTTAACTAAAACAGATTTATCCCCCATTGAAAAGTTGCATTTTCTTCTCTCTGCCTGTTTTCACATCTGTATATTTAAAGACTTGATCCCAATAATATATAGATATGGTTTCCTATTTTACATATTTGAAATTTTTGTTCAACTTGAAATAACGTCAAGTTGTTCACGTTATTCTACTGATATGTCTAAATCTCAATTGCATCAATAGTTATATTATTCCCTACACCTTGCTTCCTGCTTACTTTTCTAATCAATTCTTCCAGAGGTATGTTTACTTGATAAATCATTCAAAGAGTCAGTGTTTGGTATTATTAACCCATACTCTTTGTTTCTTTGATTTCTTTATTATTAATTATATTTTATGCTTATTTTTTCTTCTTTTTTGTTTGAGGTTTAGTTTGTTATATTTTGTAATTTTTTAAAAATATATGTTATTGATTTTTCACAGAGAGGAAGGGAGAGAGATAGAGAGCTAGAAACGTCAATGAGAGAGATTCATCAACCAGCTGCCTCTTGCACACCCCCTACCGGGGATGTGCCCGCAACTAATGCACATGCCCTCGACCAGAATCGAAGCCTGGACCTTTCAGTCCGCAGACCAACGCTCTACCACTGAGCCAAACCGGTTTCGGCATATTTTGTAATTTTTTTTACTAGAACTGTCAACTCATTAATTTTAATTTTACATTTTATTAAGTATGTAACATTAATAAATATTTTATTGATTTTTAACATTAACATTTAAATGTATCCTAAATATTTTAGATGTAATATTTATTGTTGTTCACTCTAAATATTTAAAAATCTCTATTACAATATATTCTTTGACCCATGCATTTTTTTAAATTAATTAATTAATTAATTAATTAATTTATTTACATATTTTATTGATTTTTTTGCCCCCCTCCCCTCCTTCCACACATCCCCTCCCTCCCCAGAGTTTTATGTCCATTGGTTGTACTTATATGCATGTATACAAGTCCTTCTGTTGATCTATTATCTCCCCCAGATCCTCCTCCCCTCCCCGCTGTAATTTGACAAACTGCTTGTTGCTTTACTGTCTCTATATCTATCTTTTGGTTCATCAGTTTATAATGATCTTTATTATCCACAAATGAGTGAGGTCATGTGGTGTTTCTCTTTCATTGATTGGCTTATTTCACTCAGCATGATGTTCTCCAATTCCATCCAGGTTGCTGCAAATGATGAGAGTTCCTTCTTTTTTATGGCAACATAGTATTCCATTGTGTAGATGTACCATAGTTTTTGGATCAGTGGTGAGCATAGCTGCCTTCCAGGCATTATTTAGATGTGTGATTTTTATTTTGAGTTTCTGAATTTCTGTGAATTTTTGGCTTTTAAAAAATTTTTAATTATATTAATTTAACTGTGTGATTGAAGTTTGTAGGCTAATAAATATTTTTAATTTATTCAAAATTCTTTTTAAGCCCATTTTAATTGTATAAAGGTTGTCAATTTTATTCTAGAGCATCAAAAATACTTTCAAAGTTAATAGATTAAGATATAGACATAAAAATTTTAGCAGGAGGAAAAATTGAGTGTCATCAGTAGATTAATTCATATACAATAAAAAGAATAACAAAATTGCCCAGGAAATTTATATCTGTTCTCTACTGTTTACAGAGATTTTATATATATATAATTAAATTTATTATAACCTTGTGCTTAAAGAACAATATTCCACAAGCAGATTCTCTGTATTAAATAATTTGGGACAGGTTACCTGTTGACATGATCTGAATGTACACATACTTCAGAAGGGAAGCACATTCAATGGATAGGCCTATAGAGTACAGGCTTAAACGTCTGTCAAAGAACTCCAGGCTGTAGCCTGTACTAGTCAGTATAAACATAAAAGGGTAGCCAAGGAGTATTAGACATCTCCTTTGAGGGAACAAAGTTTGCATAATCTAAGTTTATATTTCCTTTCTTATAGTTCAATCAGAGTACATGATTAATATTCAATGACATTTATCTCCTTTTAGTTTGTTTTTTAACTAGCCCATTGTAAAGTTAGATAAGGCTTCATAATTTAAATGCCATAAACATTGACAACATAAAATTATAATATTATAAAGTAGCATAAAGTACATGGTGGAAAAATATGAGGCTTTAAAGGAAAAGTGAGTATTTTCCTCTCATTTTTCATACTGTAAAGTCACTCAGTAATATATTATTTTAGCGAATGAAGAAAAATAAAGACCTTAAATTTTTATTGCAACCACTAGACATTTTTTTTAAATTATAAAACAAACAAACAACAACAACAAAAACACATAATTTCAAATAGAGTTGGGAAATGTGAGGAGAAAAGACAATGTGTTGACTCTCCTAAATTTCTTATTTTGTATACTGGTAACTTAATAAATATTGTTAAAAGTTGGTAATCCAGTAATTGGCATGTATGTGTGTTTGTAGATGTCCATATCTATAATAATAAAAGCGTAATTTACATTAGACTCGACAGCCGAATGACTTTCTGGACATCATTCCGGACAAAACTACCACAGCTGGGGTCGAGGCAGAGTTAGTTAGGGGTGTTTGGGCAGGCGGGCAAGTACTTAAGGGCTACCAGGCAGGCAGTTGGAGTGATCAGGCAGGCAGGCAGAATGGTTAGGAATGATCAGGCAGTCAGACAGGCGAGCAGTTAGGATCCAGCAGTCCTGGGTTGGTGAGAGGGATGTCTGACTGCTGGTTTATGCTTGATCCCATAATAAACCATCAATCAGACATCCCCTGAGGGTTCTCAGATTGTGAGAGGATGCAGGCCAGGCTGAGAGACCTTCCCCCTCCCCATGCATGAATTTTGTGAACTGGGCCTTTATAATAATTTAATAAGACAACTTTAATAATGATAATATTTAGCTATTAGTAATAAAAATAAAAATGATTGCCAATAGAACAATTAAAAGTAAAAACTTCTGAATAGTGCAGATGCGGTACTGTGGTATGTATGTGTCTGTTTCTGAACTTTTAATTTTATACCTCTCTGTATAATTAAAATATTTCATCAGAGGCATGAATTATAATGATTTATTTAATATTCTGTATTTAAGCAAAGAAACCCTGTTAAGATAATTAAATAAAAACATAATATATATTACATATTCTGAGTATTTAAAAATGGTTAAGGTGTATATATGTATTTATTCCTCTATTTGTGAAAAATATCCAGAAAGAAACACACGAAACTAATAGTGACTATTTGGGCAGAGTTTTATTTCATATTTCATTTTATTGTTTATATACAATTTTTACTAGTACAATGCAGATTATACAATACAAACTTTTATAGAAGAAAAATGAGATCCTAGATAACGAATGAAGTTGGTAATATAGATTACCAACTAATTTACTTTGAGTCTCCAATGTTTAGGTTTTCAACTCTGTGGGTATAAGAATACTCTGTCCCTTGCCCACTGTTCTAATCCTGGGTGATCCCTAAACCAATAATAAAATGTTTTAAATATTTCTGAAATGAATTACTAAATGTAAGCAGAATATTTAATATAATATGTAACATATAGTAATACACAATTGTTTGAAAGCACTTCTTTTACAAAATAATCTATATAAACCATAAAGAATTAATAGCTTTTAGTAATTAAAATTCAAAATTACTTCAATAGCAATGTGAGTGATGGCTGATGGAAAACTTTTTTTTCTATTATTTTCTTATATGTAGCTTCAAAATTATCCATTTGTACACAAATCCCAAGTGTAAATAAAAAAAATATTTAACAGTTAACTTCAAATTACTTTGGTTCAAGATTAATAAGGTTAACAGCAGAATATTTTTATCTGTGGCCTTTATATTTTTTCAGTGGCATATATATGCATTTGTTGTGGTTTATGTTTAATCTAGATTGCTCTAAAATTGATAATATATTTTCTAAAGATTCTTTATTGTCATTCTTCATATCAGCAAACCAACAGCAGGAATCTTGTCTTACTTTTAGTTTTTAGTATTCTATTAAAAAGAGCGATGGTTTCTGTTGTAGGTCCTATCTACATTGAAATTATATTGAGTACAAGAGTATATTATCACATGTACTTCCTCAATTAATTTCATTGTGAATGTGCTAGAACTCATGCAATGAAGTCATCCTGAATATCATCCATAGACAATAACTTCAGTCATGACTAAAGTGAGGGAAAGAAAGCATATGAACATGAAGCATATGAACATAGGTGACTAACTTGATGGCTATGATTTCTGATGGTTGTCCATTTCCCTTTAGGGTTTGAACTAAAGTTGAAAAGAAAAGTAATATTTAAGATGCTGGAGCTATTTCCCTGTTTTGTACAAATCAGTGTGCTACTGGCAGTGTTGGCACTCCACAGAATGATGGTGATCATAATGCAGAAACTTAGAAGATGAGGTCTGGAAATCTTCAGGCAGAAGGGATCTTGGTCAGCTGTCACTGAGCATCTGTTGTATATGAATGAATGGAAGTGATCAGTCCATTGCAACACACATAGTTAATTCTTCTTTCAAATATGATATGATTATGAAATGGATGATGGAGGTGAGAGGAAAGTTAGAAGAGTAATGATTGTTTCAAATGGAAATATTAAGATCAGAAGAAAAAATTCAATCATTTTGTTTTGGTATAAATAAACTTATCAATCCACTAATAGATTGTTGAATGACTTGTTTAAATGCAAGGATTAAATATAATATTCATGAAATATGATATTACATGTCTTAGTTTCACATGCATTATATGCTAGGAAAAATAACTCCTTGTCTTCATCGTAGAAATGAGATATAAGTAACATATTATAAATGTATCCTAGTTCGTGGAAGTGACAGCTAATAGATGTACATATTGGCAGTTTGCTTAGCAGATTATCATTTACTGTCATATTTTTAATTATAATGTAATAGTTCTTTGTCTTTAATCTATTTACATCATAGACAACAAATTTATTTCCATTAAGCAAAATCTTTATTTATCATAAAGCAATTTTACCAAAAGTGTTACATGAAAGAAGAAACCAAACTAGGAATCATTTAACTTTTGAATTTTCAGACTACTTGACATCTTGAACAAAATAATGAAAATATTTTATTTTCACTGATATTTGCAACATTTGGCTTCCCCAAAACATTTATATTTTGTCTGTTTACTTAAACATGTCATTATTTTACCATTAATTTTGTAACCGTGCCATGAAAATTTGAGTAGACGTAAGACATATATGTCATATGTATAAGTAAAACTTAAGTACAAAGGATGGTAAATATTTCTAGTCAGCTTTGAATGCAGGAATCACTTCTATGGTTTTAACTCTGATATATACATCTCTAACTCATAAAGGGACTGTTAAAGTAAACAGTCCTACTGACAAAAAGAGGTTATTTGTAGAATTAATTCTGCAAATGTGGGTTGTGGAGGAGGAGGGTGGAAAAAGTAGAGTATGAGCCGAAACTGGTTTGGCTCAGTGGAAAGAGCGTTATTCTGCGTTCTGAAAGGTCCCGGGTTTGATTACAGTCAAGGGCATGTACATTGGTTGCAGGCACATCCCTGGTGGGGGGTGTGCAGGAAGCAGCTGGTCGATGTATCTCTCTCATCGATGTTTCTAGCTCTCTATCCCTCTCCCTTCCTCTCTGTGAAAAATCAATAAAATATATATTTTTTTTTAAAAGAAAAAAGAAAAAGTAGAGTATGATATTCTGACTGACTTTTAGGGAGAAACTGGATATGTGATACTTTTCTATCAGCTTCTATTGGAAGAATAAACATATAGATAATGTTTACTAATGAAATTTAGTTTTAAATATTTGGACTGGATTGTCAAGTGGATGGTATAATTAGCTGTTATTAATGACAGAGTAAGATTTTGAATTTAGCATAATACAGTATTTGTCCAAAGTAAATGCCAGTCCCTATTAAGTGACACATTCAGCTTTATTTTAGAGACTTAGTATGAAGTAAATATAACCTCAGTAGTGTTACTTTTTTACTTTCTCAAATTTGATCTCACCATCACACCTTTAATCTCCTGAGACCCTAAAATCACATAAAGACTATTATTTCCGTGTCTTTAACAAAGACATCTCCTCACCTACAAAATGCTTTAATCTACATGACTGCTTAGTTCTTGTACTTCATCAAAATATCCAACATTTATTGGACATATTACATGGTAATGTAAATAACTAAAGTAATTTACATGTACTAAGCCATTTACTCCTGAGTACATCTCTATGAGAAAGGTCCTGCTATATCTGCAAGCTTACAGATAAAAACCTGAGGCACAGAAAGAGGTAGAAACGTGATCAAGGTAACTCAACTGGGAAGTGGAAAGGCTATGTTTAAATTTAGTTAGTTTGACTCCGGAGACTTTGCCTTGAATCTTAAACATGATGATTTGGTATTTTGAAATGCAGATGCTTCTTGGAAGGATTATCCTAAATGTGGTTATTAGACATTATTTATCCTTCACAATGAATGACACGCAAAGAAAAGACTGATGGGCATACATTTGACATTGGAAGAGAGATGGCTCTTTGGGGAGGAAAGAATTTGAAAACAGTGATTACAGTTATTAGACAGCAATTCTTTTTCTACATTATATTACTGATAGGAGATAGTGTATATTTCTCTGTGAATGAATGGATGAAAAGATTGAGGAAGGGGATAGAATAATGATGTTTGCCAAGGAATTGGTCATGTGCTTACTATTATCTATTATGAGTGAAACTATTTTAGAAATTGAATTTTTGACAATTGACTTACATAGAGTTGATTTTATATTCTCAATTAAGTTTTAGTCAATATCAAATTTGAAACCTCAGCAGCATACAATTGATTTGTTGGTTTAGATAGAAAGAAATCTCACTGAAGATGTTCTGTCTGTGATAACACATACACACTGAAGAGATCATTTTTTAAATAAAGCCATATTTTCTGACTTAAGAATTAATAAGTTGGCAGTAGAGATTTATATTAGTTATATAGCAACATTTGGGAATAGTCATTCTCCTGCACTTAAATGTAATAAAGCTTAAATTATTCCAGGAATATATGCAACATTTTAAATGTCTCTATGGGGAGAGTGGTAAAAATGAAGAAAACTTGGAAAATTATAATACTTATAACTAAGTTTCCAACTATAAGTTTTGAATGTTTATGGCCATTTAAGGCACTGCACTATCTTCCAATAGTACAGTAAATTTACCAGGAAGATGTGAGAAGCACATTAAAAACCATTTTTTGAACAATTAAGAACCCTTAAAACTGGCTTTTACACAAACTGTCAAGTAAAATTTTAAATGCAATTTTCTCCTGATGCAAATCTACAGGTATGATATCAAATCTCCAAAACAGCAATCAAATGGTTGTCTCTACTAAATTTTGTTTCAAACCAGGAACGCATGTGATCCCTGTATTAAAACAGAAAGTAAAAGTAATCTTGTCCAAAAGCTCGAGTTCATATATCTAGTGAACAGTCTGTGTTAGATGAAAAAAAAGTGTTTTTAATTTAGAATTCTCTGCACAAGGTTGCTGACATTATCAATTTTTGTCACTTATAGGATATTTTTTATTTTGTCTATCTTTGATAGGCAAATTGATTTTTATTATAATTTATGAATGATTCTTTTTCAAATATAAATGATATACATCTAGTTTCCAGAAACTAATACCTAAACTATAATAATTTTTAAGGAAGCATGCAACCTAGGTATATTATTTTGCCTCAGGCTTGTTAATGAATTAAAATATTCATTAATATTAATTATCAGACAACTACTGGTAATGAACATTGTAAACAAAGGTGGTTTATCATTATTACATGATGATAGTTGGGAGGATACTTCAATTAATCTCTCAGTTGTAATCATGTAGGCACATTTGACACAGAAATCATCTGAAGGAGCTGAGAGATGAGAATGTGATAGGTTATGTTTCAAATTCAGTTACTAATAATGTACACACTGTATATATTTTTGAAGTAAGGGAACACTGATTCATTTGTTTGAACTGGAAAGGCAAAGTTATTAGATTCTCAAAGAGGCCAAGATACTGTCTCTTCTTTATTTAAATACTAGAGGCCCGATGCACAAAATTCATGCACTTGAGTGGGGGAATCCCTCACTCTAGCCTGCACCCTCTCACAGTCCAGGAGCCCTTGGGGGATGTCCAACTGATGGCTTAGGCCCACTCCCCTGCTGCTGTAGAGGCAGAAGAGGCTTCCGCCACTGCCCTTGCACTCAACAACCGTGAGCCTGGCTTCAGACTAAGCAGTGCCCCCTTGTGGGAGCACAGTGACCACCAGGAGGCAGCTCTTGCATTGAGTGTCTACCCCTGGTGGTCAGTGCATATTATAGTGACCAATTGTTCAGGCATTTGGTCAATTTGCATATTAGCCATTTATTATATGGAATTTTTTTTATATTTCTGCAAATATTTTTACTGGGTGTATTCCAAACTTTTAAAGAAAAAATTAATTCCAACTTCATAGGATATCATTTGGCTACACTGTTATTTTTTTTTTAAGTGTTGGTAAATGGTGAATAAAGTTAAATCTAGACTTCATAGTTTAAGTGGCAGAATCATGCACTGCTATTGTAGTTTCTATCAGATTCAGAAAAAAAGTAATTTATTTTGAATAGTAAATGCTCATAGGTGACAGAAATGTGCTATTTTCTCAACATAGAAATTAATATGTTGAGAAAAGGCTTAAAATTAGCTCTTCATATAAAAATGCTATTAAAGAAAAGCTGTAAATTTAATAAACATGACAAATAATCTTTCACTTCATGAGATGATCATGTTTAGGACTGCAAATGTATACTAACTAATGTCATCTAATATTGTAGGGAAAAATGAAGGTTCTCTTTATGTCTCTTCCAGAATCTCTCTTAAGAGGACACTCTACTTTTCAAATAGGAAATGGATGAAAATATCTGTCATAGAAAGCCACCTTCACTGCTGGCCAGTGACCTAACCTGACCTCAATGGAAACAGACTCTGGTTGTGTGTAAAGGAACCCTCTCATCAGGACAAAAGAGCATTTCCTTTCCACTTCCCCCCCACTTCCCGTTTTTTATTAGCCTCTCCATAAATATATATAGTGCAAACTAGGCTTTAATTCATTGTCTTTGGTATTTTTGTTGCTCTTTGCACCTGATGCTTAACAGAGGACAAATTGCAATTTGAGTCTGTATCGAGAATTCCAGCAGGGCGAAGCGTCTGATTCAGATAAATTGAGCACACATTTGAAAGAAAGCCTTTCTTTCTAGACATGGCTGATTTCACTGCTGGCTGTGATGTTCAGCAATAGATCCGGAGGCTGGGAGAGAGGAAGTGCTGACCAGTACAAATGCATTTCAGGGTGTGAAGCATGAAGATGATCAGAAAGTCTGTCTAGAACATGTCTGCCTCGATTTTAGTGGAGATCCTTACTTTTGTATCAAATAAAGTAACTGTAGTATTTAATAAACTAATATACACATTAGCAGGTGCCTCTTCAGGGATATTATGAAGTTGCATAATTATATTCTGCCACTATTTTTATCTTCTTTAAATTCCATGCTTTTAAATACACATACTTATGCATATCTGCTTCTGATTTCAAAAATCCCAAACTATAAATTCCATGAAACTAGGAACTGCATATTTACAAAAACATAATGAAGTGCATCTCACCTAATTAGTGACCTTTTATTGGAGGACTGAATACTTCTCAGTTTGAGAAGCATGGGAAGTTAAATACAACTAGAAAAACAAATGAGTTCTGAAAGCTGGTTTGAGATAAAATTTGGTGCTTATTTGAGCTTGAGGTTTTCATTTTTTTAAGTTTATATTTTTATTGAGGTATGAATGACATTTTATGAGTTTATATTTTTAATATATATTATTGATAGTATTACAGATGTACCTTTTTTGTTGAGGTGTATTAGTTTCAAGTATATACCATTATGTCCAATATCTGTGTGTATTGCAAGGGTAATGTATGGTTAACTAGAAGTTTGTACCTTTTGACTCCCTTCACAATGCTGGCCCACCTCCAACTCCCTGCCTCTGGCAGCTTCCAATCTATTCTCTCTATCTATGAGCTTGAGTTGTTTATTTATTGTTTGTTTGTTTGTTTTTAGACTCCACATATAAGTGATGTAATAGGTATTTGTCTTTGTCTTAGCTAGGAGGTTTCAGATAGTTCCAACAACAACAAAAAATGAGAACTGGTTTGGTTTTGCTCTGATTATCCAATAAAAGCAGTAATTGAGATGAGAGATTTAACGGGTTCTGAATTTTAAAAATGTATCAAGCTGGAATGTAATTAATAATATATATAGTTTTTTTGTATGGGTATTTTGTATTCTTTATGTTTCCTCTATAAGCCTCCAATTAAAAGGGAGAGTGTGGAATTAAAAGTTTACTCAGTGAGGACTTGGCATTGAGACACCATCAGCTGCAGAAAGATCTCCATCTTTGTTTCCCTAGGATTTAGCAAAACACCTGGCATGTCAGAGAATCTCAGTAAATGTTGCTTGCATTGCAAGATCTCAATCCCAATTAAAAGGCAAGTTAGAGATAGAGCACTGCTTTTATTTTTCCAAAAGATTGTGTAGCCCCACTACACACACACACACACACACACACACACACACACACACACACACACATCATGAGATAAAAGCCATATATATGGCTTTTATCTCATGATATATATATATATATATATATATATATATATATATATATATATATATATTATCTGAAATTAAAAAAAAAAATGCTACCTTAGAACCGTGTTTGGACTACAGTCTTGTTAGTGTATCAGGACAAGCTCCCAAATGGGTCAAGCCTATGTTGCTTTTCATCTGGTAAAAGAGTGGTCTAGATAGAGGCCCTGGGACATGTATGCCTTGCTGTTTTAGGTAATGAGTGATATGCCTAGCCGTGGTCTTTATTCAGCCAGGAACCCTGGACACATTGTTTAGGATATAAACATTTTAAAACTTGGGTGACATTCAAATAAAATGTGAAATATGTATGATTCACAGGACCTTTCATTTTCAAACACTCGTGGTAGTTAACTGGAATTTGTGAGAAATAAATCACTGAATGGCTCCTTTGGTTTATAAAGTAAATAAATGAGGACCAGTTGGAGGAGCCACCACGAGGCAGTGAGGCAGTGCTTGCTGCCCTGAGAGCCACTGGGTAATGGGATTGGAGAGTGTGATCTCGTAGGCTATGGCATTAGAAATTGCCTCCCTCTCATGGACTGAGAGAGGCTGGGGTAGTCCCTGGTCTATGCTAAAGAGGCAGGAGGACAATTTGGTTTGACTGATTGACTGACTAGCCATTTAGTCTAAATTGAGCATGTGGACAATGGAAGCGTCTTTAATGTGCCACTGTGTGGGCCTGTGCAAGTGATTGAGTAACTGCAATTTGGCCGCTATGTAGTCTGAACTGAAACAAACCCCCCCCCCCCCCCCCCAAAAAAAAAAAAAAAAAAAAAAAAAAAAAAAAAAAAGCTAGATTTACAATGGCTTCTGTACTGCCTCTGCCATCTTCCCTTTATTTCTGTGGGCAGACAGGGGCCCAGGAACATGACTAAATGACCACTGGATTTGTCCAGTGATGTCTTGGCAAAACAAAGGATTCTTTTAGTTTGAGAATATTTTTTTCTGCTACTATTACTGTAGAAAAATCTTTCCAGATGGTGTGTGTGTGTTGTGTGTGTGTGTGTGTGTGTGTGTTTGTGTGTGTTTGTCCTTGTCCCCTGGGGCTCCTTGGTGCCCTGAGGCTCAGCAGAGGCCCCACCACATAGGATTCATTAGCATTTGACCCAAGTGGCTTCAGGGTCATCAGAATGATGCTTTCCTCTCCCACTGAGGCCCTGCAGCTTGCTTCAAGCATTTTAGTGGGTGGTTTCTATTTGATGTTTCTCAATGTAAAGTTTTGATCTTGGTTTTAAACCTTCTCATCTCGCTAAGTGTCTGTAGTTTACTTCTCTGCCTACAGGCTTTTATTTGAATAATGTCTCTTATTCTTTGGCAGATTTGTCTTTTGCTCTTTATTACACAATGAGACAGAGAGAACACAGGAAAAGTAGATGAGAGCAAAAGTGAGCCAGAACTCAGAGTCTGATGGCATGATGTCACCCATTCCATATTACTACAACTGACAACCAAAGGTCCGGGCTGCCTGTCACTACTTGAGCCATTTCAACAGAGACAGGGTTATGAATCATATATGAGCATTCATTCCAATACTGCCAGTGGTATGGAAGAGCAGTAGGTCATCCATAAAAAATCTGCTTTGCACTTCACCATAAGCTAGCTGCTTATATTGAGTAGGACCAAGATTATATGGGAAGTAGGCGAAAGGGTATGCCAAAAGAGCAGTTTACAGGTAATGCTAGAGATCTGCAAAGGCACATGAGTATGCAAAGGGTTAGGGGTCTTCAGAGGACTGGCTACTCTGGTTTCTGCAGCAACGTTGTTAATCATTCCATGAATGTCGTTCTTTCTCTATTAGAAGCCAATCTTAACTCTTTTTATGCCATCGACCCCTTTGGCAAACTGATGAATCCTGTGAATCCCTTCTCAGAATAATGTTCTAAATGCATAAAATAAGCTGTATAAAATTGTAAAGAAAACTAGTTATATGGAAATACAAAACATTTTAAATATAAGGTTTATGATCATATGAGCATCCTTATTGACACAGTAAAAACAATAGCCAATGGGTCTGACAGCAGCCACCATTTCCAAGTAGTAATGAGCATAAATAATATTTTGGCATATGTGTAACAGTTAGAATGTGATATGAAAGTATCTGTGCTTTCTATTCATGGTAAAGTCATAGTACTGCTAACACTATTGTGGTTTAATGATTGCATTCAAAGTGGAACACATGTACAGTTTTAGTTAAAGGATACTGATGATAGGCATGTAATATTTTTCCATATCCAAGTTCAAAGATTGAAGTTATGAACTGCATTCATGGAGCAGCAATAATAACACCTCTACTGTAAGAAAAGGTAAAGATTTGAGACTAACAGAATGTGCATTTTGAGTAATAAATTTACACAAATCTGTCCCATCTTTTGCTCATTCCCTTTTGTGAGTAGTGGTGTGTTTTCAAAAGATAAGGGAAAGGAGGGACAATCTGATTACAGCTAGAGAAAACTTAGCCCAAGGCCTAAGCCAGTTGCCCTTTTTAATTAATGGATTTTTTAGTGTTTAGAGGGTATGTACACTAAGGCAATGCAGCTAGTCATGTTTAGTAACTTTAGCGGATCAGTTAGCTTTGTTTTTCAAAGGAAATGCAGTATTTGGGTTCTAAACCATGTCCCATTGGTTACTCCACAAGCTCCCTCACTTCCTATTAGACTTTGCCATCTAGTACATGTGCAAGGAATAGCACAGAAGGCGCTCAGTAACTGCTGACATAAATATGTGCTTTGATGGGGCAGTGTTCTGATCTCAATGTTTGTATCGCACTCAAAACTAATAGGTTGAAATCCTAATCCCCAAAGTCGATGCTATTAGTAGGTGGGGCTTTTGGGAAGTTATTAGGTGAGGTGAGGCCCTTATGAGTGGGATTGGTGCTTTCATAAAAGAGACCCCCCCACACACACTAACTGATTAGGCTCAGTGGATAGAGCCTTGGCCTGTGGACTAAAGGGCCCAGGTTCAATTCTGGTCAAGGGTGTATGCCTGGGTTGTGAGCTTGATTCCCAGTGCAGGGAGTGCAGGGGAGTGCAGGAGGTAACCAATCTATGGTTCGCTCTCATCATTGATTTTTTTTATCTCTCTCTCTCCCTATTTCTTCCTCTCTGAAATCGAGAGAGGGAGAGAGAGCGAGAGACCCAACGGAACTCCCTAACCACTTCCCACGTGAGGATAAGAATGTTTCTGTCCTGGAAGAGGATCATCACCTGACGATGCTGCCATCCTCAAACTTCCAGCTTCCAGAACTATGAGAAATAAATTTCTGTCATGTTATAAGCTACCCAGTCTATAGTATTATGTTATAGAAGACCAAAAAGACTAAGGCAGGAAGTACATAAGTACCCAAACCCACAGCAATTGTTAGTTCTATACAGGATAGGAACTTTCAGCTCCCACTTCTGTCTAAGCTTGGCAGTAGAATCTGTGTCTGGAGCTGTAATTCATAAAATCCATACTCAAGTTCTGCCTCAGGACTCTAAGCATGAATTTCCTTCATGCTTAGTCTAATCACTTCTAAAATATATATAACAAAAATGCCTTCTAAAAACGTTTGTTTGAAGCATTAGATGAAATAATACACCCAAAAACCATTTATTGGAAGTTGTGAAATGCAATGCATATGTAGATAATAATATGGTATTAAAAATATGCATACTGAATGTTGTACAACCAAATAAAATTAATGTGGCAAGAATTTTTATTTATTCAAAATTTTTAAAAGGCACAGTTTTGTTTTGTTTTTTAAGTGAGAGCACATTTTGATTTTAAACCTTTCGTCCAGGAATATTCCTAATAATGTCATGCATTTTTATATAGTAATGCTTTCAGTATGTTTTATTATATTAAAAGGTTAGAGTCCTTAGATGTAAGAAAACCTCTGACTCTAAAATTGTATCAAGATGTCAGCATTTCAATTGAACATCTTATCTAATCTAATGACACATTTTTATTTGCATATGATTAGCAGAAACACAGATATGACTTTGTAAATAAAATCTAACTATATAGTAGGAACTTAGGAGATGCTTACAAAGAGTTTAGTGCAGCCAGGCTGTGGTAGATAAGAGTCTTTAAAGCTAATACATGCCTTAAAACCTCTCCAAAAAAAATCCCTGAGAAAAATTTTGAAGATAGTGATTGATGAAGGTGATAACATTCTAAGTATAGTAACAGTGATAAAGAGCTGAAAAATCAAATTGATTCCCCTGGAAGGTAGTAACATATTAAGAAATGTCAAGTTGGTAGGGGTTCTTCAAGGAAGCAGGATGTATAATTTTTGAGCAGTAGGTTTTAATGGCCATGGAAGGAGATAATTTTGACAGTGCATTTGTGGTGGCTGTTCATCAAAACAACTTAAATCACTTTTTCCAAATACTTTTTCCCTTTTCTCTCAACCACCGGGTATTTATATCCCATAGTTTAAAACATTTGGGGACTTTCATTTTGTTTTTAAATGAATTAGTTGATTCTAAGTAATTAAAATAATGTTCAAGGGCTTGTTTGTTTGCGTGTATCAAATGGAAGCAACACCTTTAATTTAGAATAATTAACAAATAGACTAATGTTAAACAACAGTTGGGGATTTTTTTTAAGGGATATTGTTGGTTTACATTGCTGTGAAGGAAATACGGAGTGCGATTTTTGCTAAAAATAGTGTAATTTTTAAAGCTATTATATGATTCCAGAGCTGAGATAGGAAAACAGAATATAAGCCTGGGGCAACTTGTGTTGCCAGGAAATATAAAAAGTGCTAAAAAAGTAATAATATAGCATATCCAGGAGGCACAGTAGTTAACCCGAAAGAGCTTCTAAACAACACAATCTTAAAAACTTAAGCAACAAAATATATAGCAAAAATAAATGCATAAAATAAATAAATTTTTAGATTATACACCAAATTTAAATATTTATGAACCCATACTGACACAAATACATAAGTGGATAAATACGTGAATCTGATTGAAGTCACAGCTCTTCTTACAAAAAAATTCTAGTCTATAAATGTGGAATGAATGAGGGAAATAAGAAAGCACCATTGGAAAACCAAAGTAAGAATTACTTTAGTCATCCACTGGTGGATGCTAAAATTGGTGAGTTTAAACAGAAATTTTGCATAGTTCCACAGTATCCACCTCCCCAAATGTGTAATTACAAAAAGAAAAATGATGACATTACAATGGAGAATCCTGACAGAGACTACATTAACCATGTAATCAAGGTTAACATCACCAGCCAGCCATCTGATATACCCCAGTGTGATACACAGAGAAGGGCTCATCATCTCTCTGGCATCTTCCCCAATAACATATAAACTCATGGATCATGAGAAAACATTACACAGACCCAAATCATTGGATAGTGCATGCAATAAAGCTTTCTTTTTCAAAACTGTCAAGTCATAAATGATATGGAGAGATAGGAAGAGTCAGAGATTGTAGGCGACCAAAGCTCTGTGACAGCTAAATTCAATAAAGGTTTCTGGACTGGATATTGAGGCAGGAAAAAAAAAAGGAGAACTGTAGGTGTTGCACTTTAGGTAATAGTATGACACTGAGGTTGATTTCTTCGTTTTGAAAAATAGTCTATGGTTATTATGTAAGATGTTAACATAAAGAGAACCTGGGTGAAGGATATGTGGGAACTTTTCTATTAAGTCTAAAATTATCTTAATGTAATTTTTTTAAAAGCTATTATAATAAAACTTACATATACATTAAGGTAATGTCAGACACTTACATAACAGTATGTACCAGGCACTGTTTCAATGCTTTAGACATATTAACTCATATGATGTTTATAGCATTACACAGATGCTGTTAGCATCACCACATTAAAAATTAGAAAACTGAAGCAAAGAACGGAAAGTGTTTTTCCTGAGGTCACACTTCTTGTTAATGGTGAAGATAGGATTTTTACCCAGAATATTAATTCTAAAATATGTTCTTTTAACCCCTGTGCAATGGTCTCCAAGATAAGTGATTTACCTGTGAGATACAGTATTCCCATAATGATATTACCTTTGCTTTAAACACCTTGGGAATTACTTGAGAGTTTGTAGCACATCCTTTTGAACCTCCTGAATGTTAGCAAACATTTGACCTTTGAGAATATGCTTGGTCTTTAAAAATTATTTAGGGCCAAGCAAGATAGGTAGCTTGAAGTAAAACATAAGGTTTAAAGAAAGAAATAGGTGTGGTCATATAGTAATGACTCCTGTTTTAGGGTGCATTTTATTTTTAAATTTCAAAGAAAAGCTTTTCATTACCTTACTCTATTAAAATACATGACATGTGTACACAGTTTTGATTATTAAACTTTCTATCATGAATATTTTCCTTAGCTGTAATTACTCATCTGCATTACTTTTAATATTTAACTCTATGAATATATTAGACTTCATGTAATCAGGTATCTGTATTTAGATATTTGGTTTTACATTTTTAGAAACAATTCTTTTATGAAGATCCTTGTATATGCATTTTACATCATGTTTTTCATGTGTTCATTTAGGCCTTCACCCATCCTTTTTCTCATTCATTCACCCATTCAAATATATTTATTTATTTTTGCCTATCAGGTACATGTACTATTCAAGGTGCTAGAGATACAGCAGAAGGCAAAACAAGTTATCCCTTGCCCCTAAGGCTCTTATATTCTTTCGGATAAATTGTTGGAAGTAGAATTGCTAAGTCAGTAATTATATGATGTTTATATGTTTTGACTGACTGGCCATATTGTTGCCTAAACAATTTGTGGCAGTTTACATTTACATGACCATCAGTAATGTTTCACAAAAAGTCCTGGTTAACTGATTGTTAATTTTTTCTCTGATCTTTATATTGGATAATTTCTATTGATCTATCTTTAAGTTCACCGAGTCTTCTGCTAGTTCTAGTCAATTATTAACCTTATCTAGTAAAAATTTTATTTCAGACATTGTAAAGCTGATCATAGTTTCTGTACATTCTCGAGCATACTGGTAGCTATAATAACTTTTTAAAATCCTTATCTACTCATTCCAGCACCTGGGTCACTTCAGAATCAGTCTTCATTAGTTATCTCTTTATTGACTATGGATCATGTTTTCTTATTGTTAATGTTATTTGGACTAGATAATGGATATCATGAATGATAATGTAAAGACTCTGGATTCTGTTATATTCTTCCAAAGGAGATATATATATATATATTTATATTCTCCCTCTGAAATCTGCCTGTTTGTGGTTGTTGTCCAGTGACTTTAAATATTTTGTATATTTTCCAGACCTTATAGTTGTCATTTTGGAATAGTTGTTCAAATAGGAGCCACTTGGCCATGATTAGAAACCTAATTCTTTGTAAACTGATTCTTGAAAGGATTTCTCAAGTGTATTTTATTTTGAAGTGCTTTCAATGTCAGAGTATATTTTGAAGACAAACCATTGCTGTGCATACAAATTCTTTGGTTTTTGTTTAAAATAATTACTTATATCAATATAGATATAAATAGGTATACTATCTCTTTCTTATTTTAAGTCCAAATAATATGTTTGATAATCCAAGATGGTTTCCTTTCTCATGAAATTAGATCAACATTTTTAAAAATTATAAATTTACATTGCTTTTGCAAGGAATTCTCTGCTATGTATTTGACAAGCATTCTCAGGAAGAGAGAGGACTAACTATAAATAGATACTTAAAAAAAATAAGGCATTAAAAAAAAAACCGTTAAGAGGGATCACCTACAATTTATAATTTTGTTTTTAGAGCCTAATTCCTATTTCTGGACAGGCTCAAACCACCTATCCTAGCCTTAAAATTTTGTCCTTGTATGCTATTTTAATGAGGCACAGTAGAATATAGATGGTTTTAGATTTATAGCGTGCCCTACATCTGTTCATAGTGATCTTCAAATAAGAAGAATAAATATAACTCTTTCTGTGCTATCTTCTCATACATTGTTAACAGAGAGTGATGAGAAGTACTGATTTAGGTTACTTTCCAAAGGACATACATACTTCGGAATGAGTTGAAAATTTATACCACACATACCCATAGTACAGAGAGGAAACTAAGAGGAAGTCTCTCTCCTACATATGTGCATACATAGGAACCTAGACTCTATTTATATACTTATTTTTATCTCAACTAGAGGCCCAAAGCATGAAATTCATGCATGGGTACATAAGGTCCCTAGGCCCTGGCCCGCAATCATGGCCTTTTGGGGCCTTCCAGCTGCTGGCCAGGGCTTCCCTTCCCTGGCTGCTGGCTGCTGGCTGCAGGCCATCCTTCATTCCACACACCACCCCCCCCCCCCCCCCCCCCCCCCCCCCCCCCCCCCGGTGGTTAGCACACATCATAGCAAGCAATCGAACTCCCAGGTCTCCCTGTAGAACTCCCAAGAGGACACTTTGTATATTAGCCTTTTATATATATATAGATGTATTAAAGCAGATGAACACATATATAATTTACCAATACAATAAGTTTCAGATAAACTATAACAATGTTTATGGATTTTGAAGATCTTCCCTGTAGGATCTACCAGATATCAATGTTTTACTGTGAAATCACATAATATATTTTCTATTTCCCTCAATTTTATTATTTAATGATGTTCTTACAAACAATTCCACATACAATTTAGAACAATACTACTCAGATACAATACTCTGTTATTTTTCACAAATACATTATATCTATCTCATCTGAAACACTTTAAATAAGTGAAATTGAAAGTGTTTATACTAGATACAGTAGATGACTGAGAAATGAAAAGAATGGCTAAGTCATTAATTGTCTCTATTAGAATTTAAAGACAAGGGGAACATGTTAAGACATATTATTATAAAACATTATAGTGGTATTTGCTTTAATGTTATTCAAGACATAAATATTCTATGCTACATAAATGTCAACCAGTAAAGAAGAAACCAGGCAAATTTTTATAAACTAGAGGCCTGATGCATGAATAAATGCACCAGTAGGGTCCCTCAGCATGGCCTTCGGGGATCAGTGGATCTCCATGCCGCCACAGCCCAGCCTTTCCTGCCAGCTCATCGGGCTGCAGCTCACTGTCCATGTTGATCCCGCACAGGGGAGGAGCTGAACCCAGCCTGGGTGCTGTGCCTCTCCCTCTCATCTGGCCCTACTGCGCCTGCCGCGAGGTAGCGTCCATGGGAGAGACTCACACCACAGCTGTGCTCACCAGCTGTGAGCCCAGCATTTGACTCCCATCTGTACACTGAGCAGTGCTCCTGCTGTGAGAGTGCACTGACCACCAAGGGTCAGCGCCTGCATTGAGCATCTTCCCCCTGGTGGTCGGTGTATGTCATAGCTACCAGCCGGAAGGTCATCCAGTTGTCGTTATCCAGTTGTCCGATCACTTAGGCTTTTATATATATATATATATATAAGATCATTGTACACCCATAGACTGTTATGAAGCCTTTATAAATAATGGTCACTTGGACCTTGTAAGGTCATGGTAACATGTTTATTGTATTCATCTAAGTGAAACATCAGCATATAAAATGGTACAAACAGTATGATTATAGTTATGTAAAAGAAGGACATTTACAAAAAGAATATGAAATTGTAAGATTTTATACATTATGCAAGAGAAACCATGAGAAATTTTTGTCCTCCTTTTCTACTTGTTAAATGGACTGCTGGAAAAATATTGCTTTTACATGCAAATATACATGTTAAGGTTAAAAATTAAAAATGCAAATGAAATTGTATCTTTAAGCCTAGAAATGCTCTGATATGTATTCTAAATTTTTAATTTTCTTGTCAATTTTACCAAATTTTTTTAAAAATATATTTTATTGATTTTGTACAGAGAGGAAGAGAGAGAGATAGAGAGTTAGAAACATCGATGAGAGAGAGTCATCGATCAGCTGCCTCTTGCACACCCCCTACTGGGGATCTGCCCGCAACCAAGGTACATGCCCTTGACCGGAATCGAATCCGGGACCCTTCAGTCCCCAAGCTGACGCTCTATCCATTGAGCCAAACCAGTCCCAGCAATTTTACCAATTATTATTTTAAATTTTTATGAAGACAGAGAATATTTAGCAGGGGGCAAATTTCCAAGCATCTGTCTGGTTCTCAGAATTATTATAGCTCTTAAATTATAAACTGAGCCTTTATCTATATATATAAAAGCCTAAGCGACCATCACAATCGAATGGACGACTGAATAGGCTGGGTGGGGTGACTAGGTTGGCAGGGGTTTAGTGAGGGATTACCAAAGGACTGAGCAGCAGGCTGCGTGGGGCACCCAGGCTGGTGAGCATAGCTGTGGCATGAGCCAGCAGTCAGACATCCCCCAAGGGGTCCCGGATTGGAGAAGGAGCAGACTGGGCTGAGGGGAACCAACCAATATGCACGAGTTTCGTGCACTGGCCTTCTAGTTCTGTATATTAGGCAAAATGTGTTAAAAGCAAAAAATAAATTTAATAATGCTTTTTACCAATACAGTTGAAAATATGATGAGTATAAAAATCAAAATGATTGATGAAATTCTTTAGTTATATAAATATCACCCTCATAGGAAATTCTTGGATAAAGAGTAGCCTTACAACTTCCCTGGAAGTATGTGTTCATAACCGGAGACCACTAAAAGCAGTAGAAATAGTCATCAATTCACAAGCTTTTCAATCACCACACCACGATTCCCCTCAGACCATAAAATAGGCTAACTAGGAAAGTTTTGTCACCAGAATTCGTCTTGATGTGTTCAGCTTCCAGCATGTAAATCAAAATTGGAAGTCAAAATTCATCACTGACATTTTTCCCCCCCAAAAATTTTACTTATTGATTTTAGAGAGAAAGAGGAAGAGAGAGACAGATTTGTTGCTCCATTTATGTACATTCATTGGTTGATTCTTATATGTGCCCTGACCAGGATCAAAACCCCAACCTTGGCTGCCATTATTTTTAAGGCATAGCTTATTTATCTCATCTGAGACAAAGTGTGTTTCATTATAATCTTGGAACACTGTTTCTTTTGAAAACTAAGTGACTTGCTGAAGGGCAGCAGCTAGTCAGAGACTGTGTCTGACAGAAAACCCGAGTCTCTGGACTCCTGCTCAGTACTCTATCCCATGCCTTATGACACTACTTAGGATCATTTTAATTCTAATTTTCCATGGTTTGTTTTAAAAGACAATCATTTTTCTATATATATATGCTAGTGAAATGTATATTTTTGCTTTCTAAATATATGCAGCTATGAAAGGGATCTTTTCAGGCTTTATCATTATTTTAATAACTTGTTTTTAAATTTACCAATCTGTCTTTATAAAAATTTCACACAGATTTAAAATAAAAGCAACATTTAAAAAACTACTTTCACCCCTACCACCATCAATAAAATACAGGTTCTTTTCAAGGACATTACTTATGGGCTTTAATTAAAACTTTCAAAGTGGCCTTTAACTAGTATGCTAACTGTACTTTTTATTTCCTTAAAATAATGCAGATATTTAGCAACAGTAGGAAATGCTTATTGCAAGTGACAGAGAACATGTTGGTGTATTGTATTATATGTTATCCATACATATGAGTCAGGGAATAAAGTCTTTGTAAGTGCAATACCCTTTTTATTCTATTCCAAGAACTCTTAATTATAAGCATATCTGAGCCTCCTATCACAAGAATAATTGATTTAATAACAAATACCCTAAAGCAAAATAAGATATTGGACTATTTGTAAATGTAGCAGATAAACTAAATAGCACTGGATTTATTTTGTGTTATGCTTATTTCATATGTGCTTGCTTTTAAACATATAATGAGTGCATACTATATGATGAAATTGTATTAATATGAATATTTGATTCCCCCAAATTCCTACCTAAAATAATAGATCAGAGAAAAGTTTATTATAATGTATGTTTTCTTCCTGCATTATGTACATACATGAGTTGTTGTTTCTAGGTGTTCAGAAGGTATTAGAATTTTAGGAGTATTTCAACTCTTCAGTGTCCCAATTAAAACCAAAACTGAGCCAGTTTGGCTCATTGGATAGAGTGTTTGCCTGCGGACTGAAAGGTCCCGGGTTCGATTCTGGTCAGTCAAGGGCATGTACCTTGGTTGCGGGCACATCCCCAGTGGGGAGGTGTGCAAGAGGCAGCTGATCGATGTTTCTCTCTTATCGACGTTTCTAACTCTCTATCCCTCTCAATTCCTCTCTGTGTAAAATCAATAAAAAAAAATATATATATATATATATATATATATATATATATATATATATATATATTTTAAAAACTGAGAGGTCTTCATTTGTTACCCTTTTTGTCATTTACATATGGAAGGCTCACCATGTACAAGACATGCACAAAGACAGGGTTCTCATGATTTCGTTGGCAATTAACTGCTTTAGCAGGAAACTTTCTGTTGTCAGGGGTAGAATACCATATTTCAAACTAGCTCTAGAAAATTTTTGTGTGTATTCACTATTTGCATGCAGACTGATTTTGAAACTAAAATTGAAGGTTTCCAATTTTATACAGAATGACAGCTACGTATTTCCATAAATGTATGAGCATTTTGATATGAAGCTGTTATTTCTCATCTGAAGTCATAATTGTTCAGTGTGAAAGTAGGCCAGGGGAATGCATAATAATAATAATTTGCCTTTTTGAGATCATAGCAATAATAAGCATATTTTTTCAGAGCTGCATATAAGCAAAAAGGAGATTTGCATTTAGGCAGCATGGCAAGACAGTTACTGGAAGAAGGTGGACTGTGAATTCCTGGCAGGTGAGTTACCCATTTTTGCAGCCATTTTACCTCTCTGCCCTTCCTGCATAACTGTAGCCTTTAGCCAGCTACCTGCCACTGCTTTACAGGAGACTGTGACAAAGAGAGTAAAATAGAGGTCGGTGTAGGAATCCCAAGGGGTTAATGCCTTTTATTATAAAGCTCAGTGGCATAACCATTTAGTTGTGACATGTCCTTTTTAAAGCAATTTGTTTCCTTTTAGAAGAATCCATTTCTCTGGGTTGTCAAGAAGTAAAAAGGTTTTTTGTTGTTGTTAAATGATGTTTTAAAATTCTGTCCAATATATGTTAAAGAAGGTAGCTAGGATGGTTGAGAGTGAAAGACAGTGATACATGAAAAGGGATAAAAGAACATGGCAAACATAAGGTCTGGCAACAGCTGTGATAGTTGTTTGGCTGCCAACAGCAGTAATAAGGACTAGTTGTGCTGGTTGAGAAAGCTGTTTAATTCAGATGCATCCAATAAAATGCACACCCTTCAAAAGAGATATGGTGAATACATTTTTATTTTGAGTAGCACCATCTCTAACTCCAGTCTTGAGTGACTTAAAAATCATTTAAATTCTTCAGGCTTATAGGCATAGAAAAGAATATGTCAAATTGTGAAAATCAGTAGAGATTTTTTTTCCAAAAATAAAGGGCTTACTGGTTATGCATATGCATGTGTGGGTGATGTATGTGCTTGATTCGGTAAAATTACATGAGTTCATTTGGGCTCTGTGGCATTTTCTGGTGACCCACAGATTATTTTCAGATACCCTCCTTAGGGAACGGAGTAGGAATCTGCAGTCAAAGCCATTCTGGTTAAGATTCTATATGTATTAACCTGGACTGTGAGAGGAAATCCCTTTATAAGAGTGATAGTATCATTTACACGGGGGTGGGGGGCACTTGTCATGTATTCAGACTATCATAATGACCCTCATTCCTGGGACCTACCTCTGCCCTCAGTTGTTTTTCAGACAATAGTGAGAGGTTTTGCCAGAACTACCCGCACCTGCTAGTCTGATTCTTGGGTGATCAACAGAATGCATTTGTAAAAAGGCTGCCTGCATTGGCGATGCAGCCTGTGCCTTTGGTACAGAGATTCTCTCTAATGCAACACCTAAGTGGCCTTTATGGATATTGCATTAGCAATGTTCCCACACTGTTCAACTGCTTTACTCTAGAATTCTTTTCCCTGACCCCAAGCAAATGCCTTCCGGATATAAAAATGTCTGATAGGCCGTTATTTATATAAGCCTGAGAAATACAAGGAGATAGTATTGGAACCAAATTGTTATTGCACTCTGATCTTGAAGGAAAATTGATTTATCATTATGAAATAACAAAGTACTCTTAAGGCTAAAACCTTTTTTGCCCCTACTTCAACCTGGTGGATAAGGTTTACTTCCAAGTGATAAACCCATCCAAAGCTTGGCCTCTAATGGAAAAATCTGAGAAGTTCTTCACACAGGACAATAGAAGCCACTGCGCTAAAAAGAGACTTCATTAAGATATGGTCGGAATCTGTGTGCGGTGGCAATTTTCAGCTACAGGTTGAGAAAGAATTGGTTGCACCTGTAATGAGAGTTCAATTAAATGATCTTGGGGAAATGAGAAGATATTAAATATTGAATCCTTCATTTTTGAGTCTTTATCTTGAAGGCATGATGTATGGACTGGGGAAGAGTGGAGATCAGCAGACCTGGCCTCTCCCCTGTTTATTCTTTAGTGATAAGTAGCTGTTTTCCAATCAAAACATTTCTCCTTGTTTAGTTCTGTGGTGAAATAGGATGATACAAGACCACTTGTTCCACACAGCACAGGCTGAGAACTAATGCCAGCAAAGAATTAGGAACTCTATGGATACAATGCTAATGGTGTACACAGTTTATTCTTTGAATGACTGACCAAGTGCAATGTCCTAAATAATAGAAAATAGCAAGTACATATCCCCATGTCTCAGTTCCCAGCTGGGATCATTGTGTTCCAATAATACCTCCCCAGATTCTCTTTAACTTTATGTACTATTTTGTTGTATTCTCATTATTTGAATAATCAGAAAATAATTTAAGATATTTATAGAGCAAAGCCCTAGCTGGTTAGGCTCAGTGAATAAAGCCTCAGCCTGCAGATGGGTCCTGGGTTCGCTTCTGGTCAAGGGCACATGACTGGGTTGTGGGCTCGATCCCCAGTAGGGGGCATGCAGGAAGCAGCCAATCAATGATTCTATCTCATCGTTGATGTTTCTATCTCTCTAACCCTCTCCCTTCCTCTCTGAAATAAATAAATATATTTTTAAAAAGATATTTATAGGGCAAAGAGTTTTCAAATAAGCATTTCATTTGGTCAACCTTAGTTTTTCTTTTTCATGTGCATTATGGTCTTTGCCCAATACATCTCTCTACCCTTTATTTTTGCCCTTAAAATGCTCACATCCAGTATTTCCTACCTGAAACATCTACAGACCTTGAAGAGTGGGAATGGTTTGCTTACGGCCAGTGTCCAGGGCCATTCGCCAACCTTCCCATCACAATTCCAAAACTTGCCAGGACAGTGGGTGTGAGTGGACCCCGTGAAGGGATCTTAGGGACTCTTCTCAAATCCAACGTATTCAAATTTAGAAAGCTTGGGCCTTTCTAATAGCCAGTGCCCAGATGATATCTAATTATAGTGTTTCTAAATACACCCTTCAGCTCTGTGCTAATCAAGTCACAATAATGCCCATCATGCAGAAAAGACAAAATTGCTTCTAGCACACTGCCTCACACCTTGCAGTGAGTAATAAATACTTGATGAATGAATATAAAGCAAAGTGCACTAAATGGCAGAAGGCATATTCTACAGCCAAGGTCAGAGCAATTACATTTTTTTGGAAGCAGGCTTCATGGGGGACGTATAGTCACCTGAGTCACTGTTCTACTTAAGCACAATAATGAAATAGTTTTGTTTAATAGAAGCTTGATACGTGAGATAAAGTATATTTAGGTAAGGATATTTTATACCATTAAGGCATTAGAGTTTGTTGCACATGTTAAAGTGCATTTTATGTCATTTACTTATTTTTATGTATTTTCAAGTTAGTTCTCTTTTTCTGTTTGGGTCTATGTTGATCCTGCCATTTCTGTTCTGTTTTTATTTTTTTAAAGTTATGCTGTTTATGCTGTATCCTTTCTAAGTGGAGATTGATAAGATGAAGGGTGGGAGGAACAGAGCATTATTAAGATTTTCCTATACATGTTTGTTATACATCATTTTTGTTTTCTTTTAGCCTGTAGAATAGCACTATTAGGTAAATAGTAGTAGCCCTAGTTTACAGATGAGAAAACTGAGTATGAAAAGGTATAAAACTCCCTACAGGCTGACAAGTGTCATCACCAGGAAAAGGCAGAGCAAGCAAAGAAAATGACAGCTAAGAAATGAGAAAGAAAAGGTTCTATTATAACATTTGTAGTTTGACACACTTGCTATGATTTCAAATTGCTAGACACTTGTGGGGCTCCTTCCCAGATCTGTACCCTAATTATGGTTCAAGAGCCACAGAGCAGGAACATATGAGGAAAGAGAGGAAGGTGAGGCCAGCAGGTAGAGGGGAGGAGCAAGTGAGGAGTAACTAAGAGGTGCTGCCACAACCTAGCAGTTATGGTTTAAGCTGATGTATTAAATAGATTGTCCTTGACAGCCATTGCAGTAGATGGCGATGTTGTACTAGCTTGGAAATTTGGGGAATCATTTTTTTTTTCCTCTCTCTTTCTTTTTAAAAAAATCTCTGACATTAATCTGGACTCAGTTATATAATCCCTGGGTTCCTGTCTCTTGTATGTCTGATAGTTACATTAAATTTTGAGGCAGCCTGAGAAACATACAAGAAATACGTATCTCATGTCCACACCTCTCTGAAAGGTCGGACACATAGTCCAAAAGCCCTGTGTGTGGGTCTTCAGCTAGATGTCTCTCAGCGTCTCAAACCCATGTCCTAAAGTGAATATATTTCCAACCTCATTCTAGTCTCTCTTCTAACTTTCTTCCCCCCCCCAAAATATATATATATATATATATATATATATATATATATATATATATATATATATTATTGATTTTAGAGAGGAGAAGAGAGGGAGAGAGAAACATCAAGCCCACAACCCAGGCTTGTGCCCTTGACCAGAAACCACACCATGACGTCCTGGTTCATAGTCAATGCTCAACCACTGAGCCACACCTGTCCGGCTCTTCTTCCTTTCTTGATTAAAGAACCCCATCCACCCAGTTCTTCAGGCTGGTCACCAGTGTAAGCCATATGTTTAAGAACATATCTTTTGTGGTAAGTGGATTTTGAAGCCAATTGTCAAGATTTAGAAACTGGCTCCGGCACTGACAGTGTGACATTGAAGATGTTACTTATTTTACATCTTTAAGTCTCAATTCTTCGGTCAATAAAATGGATGTAATAATCATATCTTTCTCTTAGTGTTATTGTACAGATCACATCATATAATACAAATAAAGGGCTTATCATAGTGACAGGCATTTATCAAGACCCAGCAAAATTGACTGTGGTGATGACCATCATGATTAATGATGATCTTTCACTTTTTCCTCAATCATCCTTCACAAAAGGTCACCAAACTCTGCATATCCCAAGTACTTCCAGATCGTTACCTTATGTCTATCACTTTGCCTTAGGCCCTAATTATTTCTTGTATAATCATGATTGAATGGGCTCAAAACCCGTTTCTTTACGTCTTGCTGCGCCCACCTCTATTTGTCCTTTATGCTAACTCAGAAGCTTAAACACAGTTTTGTTTTCCTCTGCTTAAAATGCTATAGTAGTCGAACTAATGTTTATACGTCATAAATTCTTTTTATATTATATCTTGCATGATATTCACCCTGACTATTTATATAACCACATCCTTGGCCAACTAACACTCACACCATTTATTCCCATCCATGCAGGATCTGGAAGAAGCCAAGGTCATTTCACCACCTCATACCTTTACCTGTGCCCTTACTTCTGCCTGAAATGTCCTACCAATTTATCCAACTTTCAAATTATAAGCTATTTAAAATATTTTATACAAACTGTTTAGAACCTTGTGAAGCAATTCTACCTCTTCTTTCCTACCTTTTCCAATCCCTTGGAGTAAGCTGGTTGCTTTCTCCTTTATGACATGCTGTTTTGATATAGACTTCCATTACAGCACAATCACATGATGTAATAATAACAAAATAATAATGCAACAATAATAATCATGATGATTATGATAATTAAATAACTAGTCTAATCCTACTGGATATTAAGATCAAGCAAAAACCTGAGTGGAAGCTGTGGAAAACCAATGGTGAGTAGTGGCTAACCAAGCAGTAAAAGAAAGGCATTCAAGCTAGTTACCAAAATAAGTCATCCCCAGAGTCTCAAGTTTATAGGAATGGAATAGTCCTTGGTAACTGGTGAGTTTTTTAACCACCTGAATTGGGGGAAGGATTCTCCAAGTCATTCATTCTGGGAAATTATATTATTTGTCTTTTATTCTTTTTTGAAGTTCATTAAAGATACACTCTCATAGATACTTCAGTGATATGCTATATTAGTTTTTTACTGATGCTATTCAAATTACTACAACCTTGGTGGCTTAAAATAGCACACATTTTTTTTATCTTACATTTAATACATGAGAGGCCCAGTGCACAAAATTCGTACACCGTTAGGGTCCCTAGTGGCTGCCTGCCAGCTGCTATCTGGGTACTCCCTCCCTTTCCCTAGCCACCTGCCAGTGCCAGGGCCTCCCTCCCTCCCTTCCCCTGTCCAGCCCACCCCCTGGTCAAATTCCTAGAAGAACTCCAGTTGAGGGGACAATTTGCATACTAAGCTTTTATTACATAGGGTTAGAAATTCTGACTCTGGTCTAACAGGGCTGAAATTATGTTTCGGCGGGATTGCATTTCTTACTGCAGGCTCTAGGGTAAAATCTATTTTCTTGTTTTTTTTGTTTTGTTTTTTCTTAATTGTTGACAGTTGTTTCTTGCAGTTGAAGGTCTTGGGCCCAATTTTCCAATGAACTATCATCAGAGGGCCATTCCCAGCTCCTAGAGGCCTATTGAATTTACCATGAATCACCCCTGCCTATGCTTTCATCTTGTACCTCACTGACCACAGCCCTTTTATAAACTAAAGTGATTAGGTTAAGCCTATATGGTTAGTACATCTGCATAGTTCCTTTTAGCATGGAAGGGAACATATTCACAAATTCTTGGGACTAGGGCATGGTCATCTTTGGAGAGTAGCATTCTGCCTACCATATATTAAAACCAATAGTAACTGTCAGCTTGGTCCTCCTGAGAGCTAGAAGATAAAATGTATATAGAATTAAAGCCTCCTTGATTCTGGGAAATAAGGTTTGTTTGTTTTTTCCCCCATTAAATTGAGCCTTCTAAATTCCCTGTTTTGAAGTATCTGAAAGAACTAGCAGTAGGCTTGCATCTCTAGCATGACAAGGAATTGAGACTTTGTGGGTGAATTTTCCGAGATTTTTTTACTTCCCTAGTATTAGGATCTAATTTGGAATGTGTTAGGTTTGATTTATAAAATATAGGCATCTGGACAAAGTTAGGATATGCCATCCTAGGAATTCTCTGACACAACGTTTGCTTTCTCATCCTCTTTTCATTCCAACCTCTTATTACAGTTCCCATTCATTGGCCTTCTTCATCATCATGTGCTGTGCAGCCTTGAGACTCCAACTATTTCAATGGAGCCTTTTAAAATAACATCACTCCCAACCTGTCTTCCCATGTAGTCATTTTCCCCCTCAACCAAGAACCTTTACTCTCAATTCTTATTTCACTCAAACAAATATTTCCTTTCTTGTTACACTCTTTCTTCCCTTTCCTTGAACTGGACCGTCAGTTGGTACACTCAAACTGCTCTGATTCCCAAACCTACTACTAAATATATTCCATCGTGCTTTCTTTAGTTCCTTCAAATCTATCACTCAATAAATGCACAGGCTTATACCCATGGTAGAGTTTTTGAACCTAGAAATTTGGATCCATATATGAACAGCTAAGATTGGATGAATTCTTGAGCTACTAATTATAGTCTTTGTCACCAACAAGCATGGCTTGTATTAATAAAAAAGCTTTTACTTAGAGTGTGCCCTCGAAATCCTGTCGCTGCTTACATTTGTATCTCATCATGTCTAGGTTAGGTATAATGTCATACTGATACCCTCATTTGAATGTCAAACAAGTAAACATTCTTGTTCTAACTAGTGAAAGCAAGCTAAACAATAGATATCTTACAAGAGGGAAGTCTTGTTCACTAAACTGGATCAGCTTTTTAGGGACTCAATATACATGGATTTTTTCTCTCCTTGCCATGAACATCTACCACTCATGTTACAAATCAATAATAATAGAATAGCATGTTGTTCTTTCCCCCATGAGTCATTGCAATCAATCAGATTTGCATCTGGAAAAGCCATGGTGTACTGTAAATGTTAATAGTGAGGAAAGAAAAAGATTTTAAAATTCAAATATTAAAGAAATGCATTTTGAGATTATGTTTGAATTACTACAATTTTAGAAAGAAAAAAAAACTAATAAAAGGTTATGTCTTATAATTAGCTTCCACTGACATTTATAAATGATATTTTTCTCCCCACTAGATCTGTTCTTTATTGTATATAACAGTTTTAAGTTTTAGTAAAAGATGTAAAGTGTAACAAATGTAACATATTAAGGCCTTTATGTGTAAATTTTTCTGAAGATGTGTTTTAACTTCAATATTTTGACATCTTTTCATCACTTAGAGGATTTTTATTTTTATTGTACATTTTGTATTATATGTCCTTGTGCATTTTTCTTTACATTTTTTTCTTAAGTAAACATAAGGAGGAATTTTGCTTTTTATTTTTTCTTTCAGTCATGGAGAGAAAAATGTCTATGATTTCTCAGTACAATACAGGGCAATGATGTGCTGAAGCTAGCTCATACTGGCTTTAAGAACCAATAGCATCCATCTCTTCCCAATTCTACCCTCAGAGATGTCACATTAGAAGCTTACAATGGGCCATAGTGGGAATATTCACACCATAAAAATCAGAAAATACAACAGAGCAAAGCTTCCCCCCCACAGAAAGCTGGTTTTAAGCATTAATAGTCAGACCATTGATATTAGCGTGCGCGCGCGCGCACACACACACACACACACACACACACACACAGACACATATATATATATATCCATCTTCTATAATAATATACTTAGTTGTGAGATCTGGGGAACCAAGTGGACTGGTTAATTGTTTTGTTGTTGTTGACCTATGTATAGTTATTGTTTTAGGTTTTGGTTTGGTTTGGGGTGGTTTTTTTGTTTTTTGTTTTTACAGTTAACTAGGAACTTAGCCTTTTCTGTATTTAACTGTGAACTCTTTTTTAGTAGCAGGGTTGTACAACAACCCCAAATAGTCACTGTAATAGTATCAGCCACAGAATCAACACAGTTTCCTAGAGATCCTAGGATAGGGATGTCGAACTCAATCAGAGAAGGGGCCAAAATCTAAAATCCAGCCTAAATCGCGGGCCGAATGGTTTACTGAACAGTTATAAACTGTCATTGTGATGGAAACGCAGCGGAGTGCAGTGATGACACTGCGGTGCGGGCCACATTGCAAGGCCTGGCGGGACGGATTTGGCCCGCGGGCCTTGTGTTTGACACATGTGTCCTAGGACTTTAAGAATCTGAAATTTAAAGGAAACTGAAATTGTCCTGGGGGCCTTTCAGATAGAGCTTGAAGAGAACTTTGAACATGATAGTCGCAATAAAAAGTCACATTTAATTAGTGGGGTAAGAAGTAAGTTGTTTCCAAAAAGAATAGAATTATTTGAAAATATTAAATGTGGATAATTCAGTTTACAGAGAGAATGACAGAGAATATATATCTCTGGCCTGCCGGTGTGCCCAGTGGTTGACCTATGAACCAAGAGGTCCCTGGTTCAATTCCTGGCTCAGGCACATACCTGGGTCTCAGGCTCCATCCCCAGTAAGGATGGAGGAGTTAGCTGATGGATGTTTATTTCATCAATGTTTTTTATCTCTCCCTATCCATCTCCCTATCTCTCTAAAATTAATAAAAAGAGTCCGACTGGTGTGGCTCAGTGATTGAGCATCAACTTGTGAATCAGGAGGTTATGGTTGGATTCCCAGTCAGGGCACATGCCTGGCTTGTGGGCTCAATCCCCAGTGTGGGGCATGCAGGAGGCAGGCAATCAATGATTCTCTCTCATCATTGATGTTTCTATCTCTCTCTCTCCCTCTCCCTTCCTCTCTGAAATCAATAAAAATGTATTTTAAAAAATAAAATCTATAAAAAATATTTTTGAAAGAATATACATCTCTGAATTTTCTAGCAAAATAATATAGACGGAAAGCTAATTTTATTTCTTCTATTAACCTCCAGGACCCCATTTCAATCTCCATTAAACCATGAGTTTTAATTAGTTAAGAAGAAGCAAAAAGCTTAGAGATTTAGGGACATATATTAATAAAACTGAATAACCTAAAGGATGGCGTCAGATAACAAAATTTTTCTTGAACTTGAGTAGAGTCAGAATAAACTCTGTACTAACGAGTTTTGCCATTGAACTTAACACATTGACAAATTTTTAAACTAACTGCTAAAAAATTTAGATTGACTTGCCTTAGTACATGACATTGATTTAATGTTTGTTTGTTTTTTCAAAAACATTTTGAATGCCCAAAGGGGTCACTTCCATGAAGCTCTTTAGTTAAAAATATTACTAAACTTTGGCCACTGCTCTACAACTCCTGGTTAAAGGAAACTAACTGATTAAACCAGGGCTTGGTCAAATATAACTGCTAGGCCAAATGTAACCTATGACCTGATTTTTATAGCCATTGAACTAAATATGATTTTTATATTTTTAAATGCTTGAGAAAAATCAAAAGAAGAATATTTTAATGTAAAAAGTATAAGACAATTGAAATTTCCATAAATAAATTTGCATTGGGATACAGTCATGCCTCTTCTTTTATATGTTCTTATAGATGCTTTCAGACCATAATGACAGATTTGAGTAGCTGCAACAAAGATTATGTAGCTTGCAAAGCTAAAAATCTTACAATATGTTCCTTCACACACACAAAAAATGTTTTAGCATGGACTTTTTTTCATATTTTTTTAATCAATCCCTTTGATTAGAATCAAATTAGCAAGACCAACATTTTAAGAACATCAAAGCTACATTAAGTTAATTATGAACCATGTAAACAATAAAACAACTAAGTTAATAATAGAGTGTGAGTTAGTATTTTCCCTTTCCCATCAATCATCTCCAGCCAAAAACTCTTGAGCAGCTGGTGGGTCTTCTACTCCTCATGTTTTCTCCTCACCAAAACACAGAGGATAAAAGGGCAATGATTTTTAAAAGTATTAAAAAGAAGTCAGTAAAAATAATGCTTAAGATAAAATAGGTGCTCTCTTAATTATATTTTATTTTATTGAATGCTAAAAGCATTAATTTGTTAAACATTCTTTTTAGATGAGCCCAAGTTTTATAAACTTTCTGGCATTACTTCGACTTTTAATAGGAAGAGCCTCTAATGATTGGAATAATCTGATCCTTCTCGGAGTTTGACCATAGCTTGGATGCATATGTTACATTGTAAATATAAATACTATACTCTAATGTCAATTGCCTTTCTTATATGCAAAGCAGGTAACCAGCCAGAGGAAAAAAATGTATTTAAATTAAGGGTGGCCAAATACAGACAAAAATAGATTTTATAAAATCATAGATTTCTCCCCCCGAATTCCTATGCATTACTTTCTTTATGTCACTAACTGTGGTTTTGAGCAAATCTGTCTCCTTCCTTGTACTAATGGTTTTCATACCTATGGGGGAGGAGTAGACAGAATCTCACTTCCCATTTTTGGGAGGCAAGGTTTACTATTACTTTGGATTATCTAAACAAATTCCAAACCATCCTGAGGACTTCAGAGTTTTAGATGTAGGCGGCGAATATGCAAAGTACAATGATTAAGAGATTGAACTGACATCTAGATAGGACAACATTCATTTTAACCAATAAAGTAATCCTAGTATATTGATGAAACAATTCAGGCTTACTTATCATTTGCTTAGCATTTTACCCTGATAATGGAGCATGTGACATAGTCAGTCCCCTTATTGCAGCAGAGAAAACTAAGTAATTGTGAAGTGACCATTTCAAGGTCACGAAGGCAATAGCTGACATAGCCCCATTTTGAAGTTAAGTCTTCTGACTTCAAACCCATATCTTTTGCAACTATTCTTCAAGAAAAACAGTGTACAGTTCAAGAAAAGCAACTTAAAAAAAAGCAAAAAAAAAACAAACAAAAAAACTCTGTTAGTAGTTTTGGGACCATCTAATTAAAAAAAAAAAAAAAAAAAAAAATATATATATATATATATATATATATATATATATATATATGTGTGTGTGTGTGTGTGTGTGTGTGTGTTCAATTAATGTCATTTGAGTAATCAAAATTTAGCATATAAATTTATTTTCTTTAACCTTCTAAGAAAACGTTTTCCAATGTTTAACATGGAGTTGTTATTGAGACTGAATTCACATGTCTACACTCTCTTTAAGGTGTTTGTGTAGTGTGAAAAGCCCACTGTGGTGTGGGGTGGGGGAAAAGAAGATGTAAATCTTAATTACAGGTTTCCAAAGAAAACATCTTTGGAAACCAATAACTAAAAGCATAGAAACAGAATATTTGGAAGATAGTATGATTTTGTTGTTGTTGTTGTTTGTTTTCTTTCAGCAGGTTGGCATTTCTCTCTGTTGCCTGTTAGATCTGATAAATGCAAAATTGCACTTAAATTGGTTTGCAATCTCATTTGGAGCTTATTCCATTTGTTAGCTGCTCCCTAAAGAATATTCCTTATTTTGCTCATTGAAGAGTTGCATATTCAGTATATAAAACTTAGGTAAATGAGATTATTTCATTGCTAAAATTCCCTACAAAGTGAGAAAGGACTCTATTTTGCAAAACCGCAGTGTGAGATAGTGGTATCCCCCTTCATGGCACTCAAGATATTTTGGAAACTTTATTGAGAAATTTACACGAGGGGGCTTACTTTCTTTTGTAAGAAGAGGCCCTAAAATGCCATGAATTACAATTGATTTCCTTTGTGAATCACTGCACTGCCCTTCAAGAGATCTGAGCTGAACTGAAAGGACACATTGCGGTTATTGTGTCAGAGACGGAGCCATTTGTCTCACAACATTACACAGGATGTATGGAAACTTCAGGTACATTCCACTTGCCTAAACTTTTATATTTAAGTCATCTTAATGACAAGCTGGTATAAGATCTAACAGCCAGATCTTCTCACATAGATTTTTATTATGGCAGGTTTGCATTTTGCTTGGCATACAAAGTTTGGTTCCTCATAAAGATAGATTGGATTATCCTAATCAGGGTCCATACTTTTTCAAGAAACCTTCTGATTTTCCTCATTCTATCATATCCCATGTGCCAGCTTATCTTAGCTTGGATAAGTTTTCTGTAACTTTTTCAAACATCACAGTTTTCCTTTTCCTTGCGGATAGGACTCATGAATGGTCTACTTAGGGATTTCAGCTTCTGTCTGGGGTATTGGCTTTTCCAGTGGGATGGATTCATAACTGGCCCATGACTTCACTTCTTCTATTTTTTAAAAAGAGGTTCTTATTGATTTTAAAGAGAGAAGGAGAGAAAGATAGAAACATTGATGAGAGAGAAACATTGATGTGCTGCCTCCTGCATGCCCCCTTCTGGGAATCAAGCCTACAACCTCAACATATGCTGTGACCAGGAATAAAACTTGTGACCTCCTGGTACATGGGGCAAAGCTGAAACAACTGAGTCAGACCTGCCAGGTTTCAACTCTCTTCTTGACTGGTGAGAGTTTTAGAACTGACATAGAAATATCTAGCTCTTGGCACTAAAAATGTTATCTTTAAGAGAGTTTGTGTAAGGATAAAGGAAAGTGTGATATCCTGAAACTTACAGGACAGCTTGATTTCATATAGCAATGTTTCCTACTAGTTAATCTTATCTAGAATTGCTTTCCACAAGATGACATACTTTGATTGCATTTATTCTTACAAGAACCAGTGGCTACTTAACTACATTTTTAAGTTGGCAAGCCTCTGGAAGCTATATTTTAATATCTGATCATTGGTTCTTTCAGCAGACTAGCTAATCTCTGCCCTCACCCCCTCTCTCCATAGAGTAGAGATGGAATTGTGGATTTTGACTTATATCAGGGGCACCTCAGAACACTATTGTAATTGTATTAGTCCATAACTATTTTAAACTCACAATATCAAGTCTAAAAATGATATTTTGTGACTGTTGTGTACCTGACACTGTTCAGGTATTGGAAACAAAACAGAACTGAGACTCAATACTTGTATTAAAGGGCTTTTATAGGTTAAGATGACCAGCAGACCCTGAATGACAGATGAATGATTACTGTGACACATGTTTCTGTGAAAGAGAGGGCTAAGGGACTCTGTGGCTATTTCCACCAAGTAGCCCTGTCCACCTGCCTCCTTTGGCTTTTATCATAACAACAACTTGAACTAAAATGAGTTAATTTAACTATTAGATACCATCAGCAGGGTAATAAGCATCCTTGAGAAAATACATGCATTCTTTAAGCAAGGAAGCTTTAAAGTCTAAACACAAAGATTCTAGTAAAACGCCTGGGGGGGTCAGACTTGTTTGAAAAAGTCAAGGCAGGGGCTGCCACCTTGGCAAGGTCCCCTGGAGCAGCAGTTACCAACCTTTCGGGCCTCATGGACCACCAGTAGTCCACGGGTCACTAGTTGGCGACTACTGCCCTAGAGGCCTCTGACCTTTCAAGATTCCTCCTTACAGACTTTCCAAACAAGTTCTATGCTTCCCTACAAAGATAAATAAACACAGATACAGTACTATGTAATTAGTACTGTAATAAACATGCTGTAAGAATGCTTAGGTTTGTACCTAACTTAGCTTTAGTGAATCGGGTCATTCTCTGTATCTCAAATGACACTGTAAAGGTCTAGAAAAGTTTAGCACAAACCTTAGCACAGAAGAGACTTGTGAAGCAACCAGAGCTCACATCAGAAAGGGAGTTACCTGTTCTATTAAAGAGTGTCCCAGGGACAAAGAGACACCACTGATGGGATATTCCCTTATTATATCATATCTGCAACAAACCAAAGAGAGCATAGTGATTTGATCTAAGGAAAAGAGATTTGAATGGGGAGAAGAGGATGGTTTGGGGAGAAAAGGGACTAAATCAGATGTGGCTTCTGACAGAACGACAGTGAGAAATGGAGTAATGAAGGTTAATCATGGCCTCAAGCGATGGGGAATCTTTTATCTTAGGACATGGCTGTGCTTATGTTACCATAAACACACACACACACACACACACACACACACAATGTTTGCATGATAAAGGTGATTTCATCTTTGTGTTTTGATTATTTGAATATATATATAAATATGAAATATTAGCATATCTACAATATTAAAGCAAAATATGCTAATTAGACCAGACTGCTGAATGAGTGTCTGGATGTCCTTCCAGATGAAGTTGCTGCAGCAGGGGCCAAAGCAGAGGTGGTTAGGGGTGATCAGGTAGGCAGGCAGGAGAGTGGTTAGGAGCCAGTGGTCCTGGATTGTGAGAGGGATGTCTGACTGCAGATTTAGGCCCAATCCCATCTAAACCTGCAGTCAGACATCCCCCGAGGTGTCGCCGGATTATGAGAGAGTGCAGGCCGGGCTACTACTATATTTTCATTTTCCTCACTAGAAGGCACAAGTGGCAGCTGCAGATTGGGAAAAAGGTGATTAAAAAGTGAGAATTATCTATTGGTGATACCAGGCCTACATCATCAAGGCAGCTGTATGCAAGGCACAGGATAAAGAAGAGAAGGTAGGAACTGTACCGGAGGATATATACCTTCTGAAACAATTAAGCAATTGCTGAAAGCTGGGATGGTTTGTCTTCTATTTTAAAGTCTCAAGTGCGGAGTCGGTGTCAGTCTCAGCCAAATTCCTTGAAATACTGTCACATATTTCAGGGAGCTGCAAGGGGATCTTTTATTACATCCTTTCAAATCCCGATGTGCCCTCTGGAAGTTGGTTTTAAAATACTTGTAGTCTTTGTAGTCTTTTTCTCCCGCACAGGCACTGAGGCTCTTTTCTTTCCATTTTCAAGTCATTACAAAGTTTACTTTTGAAGTAGAGATATATATTTTCCAAGAAATTTTGAAGGTCTTGTATATGACAGAACAATTGGAACTTTAAGAACTTTGTAATATATTCAACTTAGGTGACTTGAGGTTGGAAATTTTTTTTTTTTTTTGAGAAGTCAAAAGAACTAAAGGCTTCTATTATAGTTCCCATACAAATGCTTGTGAGCTTCTGTAGGCACCACGTGCTATTTCATGATTGCATGACCTTTTTTTTTCTTTAAATAAAAGAGGTTCGATATAAAAATCACTCCCCTTTTTTTTCTGTTTGCTTTTCTTATTTCTCTTATCTCATTCCTGTATTTTTCTTCCATCCAACAAATGTTTATTCATGGAATAATATATTTTAGGCATTGCACTAGCCCCGGAAACACAAAAAAGAATAAGAGGCTATCTCTGCTGTCGCATGGTTAGAATTTTTTCTTACCTACTTCTGTCTTGATAACCTTTACCACCACCACCCCACTTTTTGTATCTTGTTTAATTTTTTTCTCATAAATGGATCATACTTTTTCCATATAGGTGAGAATATAGCATTTATTTCTCCCATTTTGATTTCAAGGAGGGCAAGCACAAATATGTGACATATAGGCCTACTGAATATTTTGATCCTCACCATTGTGCCTGGTGGGGAATATGGATGGCACATGTTTTCATGCTTTCTTCTGGATCACATCTACCCCTGGGAGGGAAAGCACTGTACTGGATATGACCATATAAAGCATATTTGCACTGACGGCTCTGCTTGACAGTCAACAAAGCGATGCTGATGGGATATGACAGAAAAATGCCAACAGATGCAGAATATGAGTATTCACCACCAGTAGATGAAGGGTAGGCTGCCTAACAAAGGCACTTCGGTGGTCCCAATGGAAGGCCAAGCTGCCCTGGCTTCCAGGCCCCATAAAGGCCCTGCTACAGCTGCTTCAGCATCTTCCTGAGATGAGGATTCTATAAAAATTCTGGGAAACAACATTTATTAGTCTCTTGGAATTTTGAGCCCCATAGACTCCTTCTGAGAATAAAGGCACATTGTGGCAACCTGCCTGATGCAAGTAATTGGTAACGATTCCAGTACCTCCTTCTGCACTTGCCCAAACTTGCTTTCCCCAGAGGAGCATCTCCACAGCAGGATCAGACCTCAGTCTCCTGAGGTCTGTTCTTCTAGGTTTGATTTTCTCTTCATTTTTTACAGATGAATGACAAGGTACATTTCTTTATTCTTGCTTTCTTCAGTTTGAATTTGCAATATCAGCTCAGTGGTTATGATGATTCTAGAGCAGTGGTTCTCAACCTTTCTAATGCCATGTCCCTTTAACACAGTTCCTCATGTTGTGGTGACCCCCAACCATAAAATTATTTTTGTTGCTAGTTCATAACTGTAATTTTGCTACTGTTAATGATTCATAATGTAAATGTCTGTGATTTCCCATGCTCTTAGGCTCTATAGCAGCAGTTCTCAATGTGTGGATTGCGACCCACAGGTTGAGAACCACTAGCAGGGTCGCCTTAAGAGCATCGGAAAACACAGATGTTTACATTACTATTCATAACAGTAGCAAAATTATAGTTATGAAGTAACAACAAAAATAATTTTATGGTTGGGGGTTACCACAACATTAGGAATAGTATTAAAGGGTCGAGGCATTACAAGGGTTGAGAACCACTGCTCTAGAGTGAGGCGTTCTGGTTATTTTATATTAACTTCCAACTCTAATTTGTGCTGCAGACTTAGAGCAATATTTTAAGGATGACTCCCTGGTTCAGTGAGAGGAAATTCTAGAACATCAGGAATATATTCAATAGGCCAGGGTGAGGGATAACAGCGTGCATTCCTGACATTTCTCACTCCTGGTCTAGCAATATGCTAAATATTTTAGGAGAGGGGAAGATAGACCCAACTGGCCTATCTCCACCCAAGGGCATAGATAGGCCAGTTGGGTGCTAGCTGTGAGTTATATTACCAGGTCTGCCAGTGAAGATGTGATAAGAAATACATCACAGAGACATTTGGAGCAAGCAAAGAAATCTTTGCTAAACATAACAGAGAGCATGGATCCAGCAATACATTCCCTAGCAGATTTGCCTCAATGATTGCAGGGAAGTCTCAGTGCATAATCTTTCCTTGAGGCAAAATGGATGTCACTGACCTGATAGAATTTGTGAGGTTCTAAAAACTCTTGTCCTAACAGAAGTAAAAAGTCTCTGGATCATCTATTTGTTGGGTGGTCCTGGAATTTAATCACAGGGACTCTATCTACGTGGAAGACTATGGAAATTGAACTTTGTTATGTAAATAGATTGTAGAATTAAAAAGCTCACGGAGTGAAAAGGGACATTAGGTTCATGATTCCCATACTATTGTTTTCTGGTTGAGGAAATGGAGGTTTCTTAATTGATTAGATCTCTAATTTTGAGGGGGAAAGAAAACTGGGATTTATTCAGTAGTTACTAACAACTGTGTGGTAGATTAGGGTACTTGAGAGTAGAGAGTTTAAGCAATGAACTGTTTCAGATCATACAAGAAAGTTGGTAGCACAGCAAGAATTTGAATCCTACTTTGCCACTAAGCCTATATGCTCTTTGCAGGAGATCATCTTGCTCTCCATTTTATTACTGTACTTACCAACTATTCTCCCTATCCAGTTTACCTACTGTATATATTACTCTACTGAAGTCCTATCTCTGGAGCTTTCCACTTAGTAAGCATTTGATAAACAAATTTGTGACTTGTGTTAATAGATGATAAGACTTCAATGCCTCTACCACTTATGATATACCTATTTTGTGAGAGTATCCAGGGATATAAAAGTGATACCACCACTGCCCTGAAAAATTCCAGTGTATTGCCATACTGCCATCTATCTAAACAACCTATCACTTTTTGTAAGCAAATTTGTGATAAAATTATAACAACACTAGAGGCCCAGTGCACAAATTCATGCACAGGTGGGGTCCTGCTGGCCTCCCGCTATGGGGGCTGATCGGGCTGGGCCAGCATGAGGGAGGGGACATGGGAGGTTGGCTGCCGGCTCCTCACCCAAACAGGGACGGGGGTGGATTGAGGGTGGGCTGGACAGGGGAAGGGTCCATAAGAGATTGGGGGGGGGGGGGGACAATTGGGGCCCTGATTGGGCTGGTTGGCTACTGCAGTGTATGTCATAGTGACCAGTCATTCCTGTCATTCCAATCATTCCATTGTTCTAGATGCTTGGCTTTTATAGATAGATGATAGCTAGATATATGATAAATAGAGAGATAGTTAGATGGATAGATAGATAGATAGATAGATAGATGATAGATAGATAGATTTTACATCATTCCCAACACAGAGAAAACAGTGGCTGATTTCTTGAACCATTTCAAATCTGTTTCTTCTGTAGCACTGCATTTTTCCTTTTTTTTCTCTTTCTTTTTATGAAATATTAAGAATGCCTTTCTTACTAAGGTTATCTTTGATTAATTAATAACAACTTGAAAAGGTCTTTGGAAACTTCAAATACTAAGCAAATTGTAAACTATTTTCTCCTATAGTTTTTGGTATTTCTCTCCCTAGGAACAGTTGAAGGTCTTTTGTATCATCTGCGTCTAGTCATCATTAAAACCTAAAGAAGTAGAATTGGTGGCATGAAATATCTACTTATAACTAGTCAGAATCAGCAGGCAGGCCTCTGGCTCTGCTTCATTATTTAAAAAAAATGCCGCCACCAGCATTTCTCATAGCCCTTTCTGAAAGGATATTTAAGTGTTAGAGTTTTTTCCCCCAGCAAGTTCTTGTTATTCAGATGAAAATATTATATCAGGTGATACCCTGTGACTGTGAGGCACTATTTAAAATGCTTATGGTTCCTTCCCATTGGTGGAGAATGGCCCATTCGCCAAATTTTCAGAGTTCAGAATTCCACAGAGGTTTTCTTTAAAGTCAAGGACAAACATTCTTCTTCCCCATGTCCCTATATTTCTATCCTCAAGGTGAGTAATTTTTTCTCTTTTTATCCCATAAAAAGAGCTGAGATGACTCTGAAAGTGAAGAGAATCCTAGAAAAGATGTAATTTATAGTTACCTCCCTTGCATTTCATCTTTCACCCTATAGCTGACGGGAGAAAACAAGGCAACCATCTATAGAAATATTGATAAATATATGTCAGTTAAAGCTATAAATATCAGGGAATAAAAACATTTATATCTACTAAATTGAAAAAAAAAAGTATTTAATTGAAAATACTTAGGCTGATTTGAGTGTGGGGAAAATACCACAGTCATCTCCTGGTTTTTTGTTTTTTTTTGTTCTTGTTTGTTTGTTTTTTAACTCAGGGCTGTGCATTAGAACCCAGTAGGGACCTTTTGCAACTTACTAAGGTCAACTCGCCACATGCTTTTTGAAAGTAATTTTTATAATGTTTAAAGAACTAGAAAAATAGTGTACATTTCCAAACCTTACTATCTCACTTATCTTAAAAAAATAATTCAAAATAAGAAAAAAAAAATCACAAGAGAAGAGTTGAGCTATTTATTACAGATAAAATTTAAATAACCTAATATTTAACGGAGATATTGATTTCTCTTTTTATCACCACACACCCAACAACACAACACCACATGCTTGGGCTGAATTGGAAACCTTTCTAGTGCAGAGCTAGCTTGGGAACCAGGGAGGACTCAGCCTACTGGTGGCAGTTATCTGTGGACTCAGTAAGGCTGGCAGAGACAGGCTCAATTAATATCGATACCACTGCTGAAATTATATGTTTTTAAGAATATGCACTGCTTGTAAATGACCACAAGGAAATAGAGAAAAATGAAAATGATTTGGCTTGTTGAAATGTGGAATTGTACAATTATTATTCTTTCATTTTGAATTCTATTAACATGATTTTAATGTCTATAAAAACATTTTAATGGGAAATATTGGCAAGCTAAAGGTACTTTTTAGCTTTATTAATTTATCTAAAGATTAAAATGTAATAATCTGAACTGGCCAGATTCGAGTAGCTTAAACACAGTGCCTTGAATCACCAGTTGTCTCAACTTTCAAAGAGTGTATTTTTCTACCAATGGGACACAGTTCACTACTGGCACACATTTGGACTGGGACATTTTCTCCCAATATTAATACGATTCATTTGTAGGAAATGATCTGCATATGTATTTTATTATGTAAGCTGGTCACTAAGTCAGGAAGTCCTGGTAGGTTTATTTCAGGCAAGAAAGATTTGACTGTGGGGAGTGGGAAGACTTAGTTAAGAGCACAGACCTACCGTGTTTCCCTGAAAATAAGACAGTGTTTTATATTGATTTTTTCTCCCAAAGTTGCACTAGGTCTTATTTTTGGAGGATGTCTTATTTTCGGGGAAACACAGTAGTATTTGGCACCTGGAAAAGAAAAGCAATCCAAGCTTCACATTAACTTTGGGCTTCACTAGTCAAATAAGCTGTTGGTCTTCTTTTTTTGACTGCCCTTACTGAAAAATTGCTTGGGGCGGGGGGGCGGGAGGGGGTTTGAGTTATACTTCAGAGCTTCCTTTATTATAAGACTTTCCCCAACATAAGCATTGCATGGCTTGGGCCTTTTCCTGAAGTTTAATTCAAAAGGTGTGTGTGTGTGTGTGTGTGTGTGTGTGTGTGTGTGTGTGTTCTGTGCCTTTGTGCCAGGTGAAGGCCCTGGCATCCTAAACTTTAAAGACCTCATCTCAAGACTCACTTGTTCAGCCGAGACCGGTTTGGCTCAGTGGTGGAGCATCGGTCTGCAGACTGAAAGGTCCCAGGTTCGATTCAGGTCAGGGGAATGTACATTGGTTGCGGGCACATCCCAGGTGGGGGCTGTGCAAGAGGCAGCTGGTCGATGTTTCTCTCTCATCGACGTTTCTAGCTTTCTATCTCTCTCCCTTACTCTCTGTAAAAAAATCAATAAAATATTTAAAAAAAAAAAGACTCACTTGTTCAGTCTGCACTATTGAGCAATCAATTCATCTGAATTAATCAATTCACCTGAATTATTGCTGGTGGTTTATGTTTTTGTCTCACTTGCTAGTATTTACATTTAAACCTGGACTCCTCTGGTAGAGCATCCATGTCCCCACCCATTTCCCCACCCATTATAGCATCTTATAGTGAAGGCATGTTAGGTCAATGGGTGAGTGGTGATTTATTAACCCATCGGCTTCCTAGTTCTAAAACCTAAAGTCATTGCAGTCTTGACCCAGGCACTTGAGACTGAGACTACTGGGGTTGAGGTTCAGTTTCTTTCTTCTCCTTACTAATCATTAGTAGTTCCAGTGGATGCGGTACTTCTCAGACATCAGTGCCAATGAATCCCCTGGATTCTGCTAAACTGCTGGTTCAGGTTCAGTAAAACTGGGAGCACCTCTGATTCTGCAGTTCTAACATGCCACAGGGGTACAGGTTGTGTTGCTTAAGACCATAGACTGTACTTTGAGTACCTGGGGCTTGGGAATGAGCCAAATCCTGAGGACAGAAGTGGAAAATGAGCAATCTTTTCCTACAACAAACTGAATATCAGCCTTCATCTCCTTGCCAGGAATTCAAGTTATCATTTTTAGTCTAAAATTTGAAATTTGCTACCAATTTATTCTGCTGTATAGAGATGCTCTTTTTCTTTCTTCTTTCCTTATTCCACACAGGGGAAACGTGGAAATACTATATGCTCAGCTAATGTGTATATTATGTAAATAAATACTTAAGTGTTTCCTTGGGGAAAAGAGAAACAATTATTTTGGTAGTGCTATAGCATTAAGAATTATATACTTGGAGTCAGATACTTGATTTTAAGCATGGCCTGCTTTAACTTCACTGTAACTTTGGCAATTTTCTTATCTTCTCCAATTGTTCTGTAAATGTGTGTATGTGTGTGTGTGTGTGTGTGTGTGTGTGTGTGTGTGTTTTCTATGCCAGGTGTAGTTCCTGGCATCTTAGACTTTAAAACTTCATCTGTAACATGTATCTATTATTAATTGTTTTCATATACCTTGTTTGAAATCACAATATGTTTTGTCACCACTATCTATGAATTTCATTAAAATACAAGAGATAGGATGAATTTAAAAAAATGAAAAATACCTCCTGAACTTACTTTACCTAAAGAAAAGAGCTTTTTATAAACCTATACTGAATTTATTAAGAAAATAATCTCCCAAGCAATAAAAACGTGCTAACTTTTGAGAAATCATTATTTAAGCAATTACAAGCTCTGGTGCTTTTATAGCTAACATATTTTTTCTTTAGCTTTGTTAAATCTAGTATTTCATCTCAATTAAGTGACACTAATATGTAAGTATCTATGAGGTGAAATAAATCCCCATTAATCTTGCATAGAATGGCTTGTAAAACAATGATCAAACTTCAAGAGAATGCAAAAGTATTCCTTAAATTGTGATTATCATTCAAAAACACTGATGTGTGTATGTAATAAGTGAAAAATGCAAGCTTCCTTTTCCTCTCCCCAAATGTATGTAAATGTTAGCAAGCCTGCTGAAAAGGTTGAGTCAGAGATTAGCTCCAAACTGTCCAGGAGAATATCAAAACGGCACCTTCCAGGGCATGTAGGCAAACCAAATCCTTAGTGGAGACAGGCTAATTTATCACAGTGCAGTTGCGATGGCAACAACAGTTCTTGGTGCCATGTGACCCAAAGCAGTTTCTGTTGACTAGCTCTAACTGACTGTCAGTTCAGCAAAGGTTCCACTGTTTCCAGTGAAAGGGAAGAGAGAGCATTGATACTTGTTGAAAGGGCCTTGTAATAATAGTGTATCTCAATCCATGAAAGCCTCCCTTTGTCTCCTTGACAGTTATTTTTATTCTGGCTCAAGGGACCCTTCTAATTTTTGTTACACAAAGGCCCCTTTTTTATTCACAGATTAAATATGTGTTTCTCTGTTTACTAAGAGTTCCGTCTGTGCCAATGGAGTTGCAAACAAGCATTTTAATCTTTTATGATAATAATATTTTGTTTTTAACGTGCTAAATTTTGAACAGCATTTTTCCTAATAGTTTTATAAACCCACAGGAAATCTAGCTGTGTGACAGGAGCAAATAGCTAAACTTATCTGCGTGTTTTCATGCATAAAAAATAAAAAAATAAAAAAATGGAGGCTGACTTTGCTTTCCTGAAAGAGCCTGTGATTTTTAGGGAAGGTAGACAACAGGTTTGTACATGGTTTTTCTTGTCTACTTTTCACTGTTATTTTCATTGATGGGTAGGTAACAGGAGCTGTAGAGATAGATACACTCTTTGATTCAATAATTACACTCTTAGGATATTTATCTTGGGGAAATTCCACTAAAGAAAGAGTTCTGTGACATAGGGGAGAAGGAATGAGATTGGGAATCAGATAGACATACATTTCAAATCCAGATGCTGCCCTAACCAGTTTGGCTCAGTGGATAGAGCTTCGACCTATCAAGGGCATGTACCTTGGTTGCCCACCCATCCCAGGTGGGGAGTGTGCAGGAGGCAGCTGATTGATTTTTCTCTTTCATTGATGTTTCTAACTCTCTATCCCTATCCCTTCCTCTCTGAAAAAATCAATAAAAATATATTTAAAAAACAAAAACAAATCCAGATGCTGCCACTTGTTCACAGAGTGCCCATGAGACTCAAGTTCCTTCATCTGCAAAACAGACTTGAGATTACCCCCCTTCCCCCAATGGGAATTGAGAGCCTTATAAATCACATGTAAGTGCCTGGTCTATGCCCATGTACCTATCAGAGCTCTCAGTATGCTATACTTCTCGATGCAGCAGCATCTATAAAGCAAAAGCTTGGAAACAATCCATGTGCCCCACATCAGAAGTATGAGTTAGTAAATTCTATATGACTAAATTAGGTATATTAACATAATTAAATATGATGTAATCATTTAAAATAATTCTTTCTGTTAAATATGACTTTGGAGAAACTTTTATGATATGATATAAAATAATAGTACTTATAAAAACCAGAAGTAGTATTATGGGCTTTATATTACACTGTCATTTTATAAATTATATATGTATGTATATGTATATGTATATGACATATAGATTATATGTCATTATATAAATTATATGTATATGAAGTAGGTAAGTAGCCACATGAAAATAGCACAGGTAGTATGATTATAAGTGATTACTGTATTAATGTAGGACAGCTACTTGAAGGCACTTTATTACCTTTCAATTTAAAAAAAAAATATTGTGAAACAAAAATGTGGAGGGTTGGAGTGGAGAGGAGAGCATCTTCAGTGACCTACAGCAACTAGCAAGCAGTCCTACATCCCTCTTTCTCTTTCACGTAAGAACACCCATTCACCCAAACTCCATGACAGGCACGGAAATGTGGTCCTGCCAACACATTTGAACATTTCCCGTATGTCCCCAGAGCAATGCTGCTTCAAGTGAGAACCAGAAAAGAATTTACAGGGAAAGCTCCAAGTGTGAAAGCATTTCAGCTTGTGCACCAATGAGACAGTGTAAGTGGAAGAGAAGAGAAAGAGTGAAAGCTATTTGCAAGGTTGATGAAAAGGTGTGGTTTGCATTTGGAATGCATTTTCTTCCAAATGTAGCATTTGGATCTTAGATACATAGGCACGTAGGAAGTGGCAGTAAGGCCACACTCTCGTGCTTTCCATAGGGCTAGACGTTCATTATAACCTCAAACTAATAATCACAGGAACTGAGAGACAAGTGATTTTTCTAGCTTTTTTTTTTAAGTGGCAGCGGGGCGGTTCATTGAATGCCAGGTTTGGTGCTGACAGCTCAGGAAGGAGTGAGGGAGCCAGATAAGAAGGCATTGACAGAGGCAGCTGGGTAAGTCTCACAGTGAATGCTGACATGCTCTCCACTCTCAACATTCTAGCTACACTGGCTGGTGTCCAGGTACCATTATCTGCTCTGGCAAGGATAGGCCACATTTTACTTCATGCAAAAAGTATGTCAAGCAGAAGAACTCAGTAATAGGGGGGGGGGAAAAAGTCCTTGATGTTTCTGTACAGTATTCCTATCTAGACTGTGCTGCTTTTAACCAGGAGGTAATACTTAATTTACCTGAGGAGTCTCTGTTAACTTTTATGGTTGCTCTTTTAAAACAGAATATATACTGGAAAAGATTAAAAATATACTCTGAAACTACATCCTGCTGATTTAGTGAAAGTTCTGTCTCATTCATCATTAGGGTCCCCTCCCTAGACCAGAATCACACAGTAGGCATACAAGGTATAAAAACCAGGAAAGGATATTAAATGCCAATCAAGTACTAGCATTCTCATTGGCAAGCCAATATGGCCTCTTGACATTTGGTGGCCCTGTCCTTGCTTATGATGCCTGGGTCATATCTAATCACTCCCAGAGCCATCTCTCTCTGCAATCTCATCACTCTCTGGCATGTGGCAAAGTTCCCATTGATAGGTTAGCTATAGACATCTCCCTTCCAATATCCCTGGAAAAAACACTTTTTAATCAGAGGGCAATATCTGTTCCACATTAACCTCCCTTTACCTTTCATCCCATTGGCCTCTTCCAAAGTTTTAGGCTTTTGTTAGACAAAAGCCAACAAGACTTAGAGACTCTGCCTGATTTGGGGTCAGCCTTATTTATCTCCCTAATCAATAAAGAAGCATAGAGGCTACTTGAATGCAGAAAAGGAAATGAGAAAATAGAGGGAGAGAAAAAAACAATTGTCTGTTAAGATGTATACCCTCATGGTGCTGAACAAAGAACCTGGTAGAGAAGGTGTATGGGTGTGTATGTGTGTGTGTGTGCTATTCTTGTTATGCAAAGGTGAAAGCAGAGGAGTGAGGACATTAAGATAGAAAAACTAAAGCAAGCATAAATCAATATGGCAAGATGAGCAGGTTGAGTGGTGTAAGGATTTGAATTCCTTGAGATGGGCCCTTTACACTAATGCTAGATCAGCTCTAGGTCAGTTTCACAAATCAATAACTGTTTCAAGTTTATTGTTTTGACTTTGATTTAAGCTAAAAGAGTGTCATACTTTGTGGGTATGTACATTAGAAGATATGTCTATATTTGAATGTGGAATGAAATTTTATTTTGAATGACATGATTTTTATTGTGCATTTTAAAATAACAGATCAAATTATTAGCATTATTTGTGACTTTTAAAAAATCATTTGTTCCTTCAGTTTGACTTCAGCCCTTTTGATTAGCTAGTTTGGGTAGCATACTAATAGGGTCGAAAACACAGGCATGTATTTCTTAGAGGCTGGCTAACCTGACTCCATTCCATAATTATAGATTATACTTCTAACCCCTGCCTGCCAGTTTTAAATGTATTCCTCCAGTCTCAGGGGGTATTCTGTAAGAGCATGTGAGCAAATCGATGAAAATCGATTTCCTATTGGAAAAAACTCAAATTTTATGACCTACATCTCAAGAGTAACTAGCATCTTTGCATATGGCAGACATAATTAATTCATTCATTTTCAAGTGTAGCTGTCTACATGATGTCAGGATAAAATAAATTTACATTAAAAACATTGTTTACACTTGACAGATCAGAAGAGTTACATCTGTATCTGAGGGCTGAAAATTTATTGCTCTTGAATAATATCCAAATCAGCTTTTCAACATTTTCTAAGATCTTTCAAGAAGGGGGGAAAAAATTATACTCCCCTAATGGTGCTTTACCTTAGAAATAACCAGGAAACTTCTTGAATCATTTTTACCATTAATAATGCAGTCTATTAAAATAATAAAGCCATTCTAGAAAATGTGTCAGAAATAGTAATAAGGGCCGAGACCGGTTTGGCTCAATGGATAGAGCGTCGGCTTGGGGACTGAAGGGTCCCGGGTTCGATTCCGGTCAAGGGCATGTACCTTGGTTGCGGGCATATCTCCAGTAGGGGGTGTGCAAGAGACAGCTGATCGATGACTCTCTCTCATCGATGTTTCTAACTCTCTATCTCTCTTCCTTCTCCTCTGTACAAAATCAAGAAAATATATTTAAAAAAGAAAAAGAAAGAAATAGTAATAAGGAACTGCAGTTAGAGGCTCAAGTCATGTAACTGCTATCTCCTATTTAGGCCTTGGCTAGCCTTTTAATTTTTTTCAAGAACCATAATGGTACATTTTTGTTTTGTATTTACAATATTCATCTAGCATTTTTTAAGACTAATGCTCATATTTGAAGCATATCTTAGTATTTCTTATTCTTTTCTATATCTTTCTGAGTTATAACATTATTTTTGGCTGAATCCAGATCATCCGAGAAAGGCAACGGAGTTTAGGACCTGGATGTCATGAGCACATTTTGACTCCTCTGAGTCTGTTTTCATATCCATAAAATGTAGGTCCTGATTCCCCCTATCTTAGGTTTCTTGTGTAAATGAGATCAGATAAGCACACTAAATAAACTAGCACAGTGTAAACATGTAGCATATAGTGTGATTATGATTGCTTAAATCATCAGACATTGAAAACCTGAGTCTAATTTCCTTTCAGCTACCTCACTCTTTCTGAGTTTAATGAGTAAGCAATAGAGACCTGTGATCACACCTGATAACTAGGCCATTCCATGTTGCAACACATCATGAAGCATTAAACAAATTCATTTATCAATAAGATTCCATGTAAAATATATTAAAATATATAAATGCCATGCTTTGGAAGATATGAATACTATAGTGAAGGCATTATATATATTGTAGTATAGAACTCCAACCACAATTGGTAAAAATTGTCATGCTAGAAATATTAATATTTTGTTCAATCATTGACTCATTTGTTTATTGATCACCTTAAGTGGAGAGACATTGGGAACAAGGAAATAATAACTTTTACCTAAAGGAAATGCTATATAAGAAAGCATATAATTACATTACAGTCTAATTATAATATTTAGTATCAAGTAATTGGATACATGTAAAAATTCTTTGTAAATGTTGTCATAATCCTATATAATAAAAGCCTATTTTGCAAATTGATCCCTCAACCAGGAGTTCAACCAGTTCGATTGCTCACTATGACATGTGCTGACCACCAGGGTGTGGAATGGAATATGGCAGGCATTGGCGAGGCTCTGTGACCTCTGGCCAGTGCCAGCTATCTGGAGACAGAAGAGATAGGAATGGAGGTGGAGTGAGAATGCAGGGTGTCTGTCAAGCTTGTTCTCACTCCCCTTGCTTCCCCACTGAGGACTCCAGGGCTCATATGTCAGGGAAGCCTCCTGCACTCAGGTGCTGGGCACTTGCATGGAGCCTGCCCTGCACCGGCACGGTGTCTTCCAAATGGGTTGGACTGTAACCACTGGGATCACAGTAGCTGGTCGTGCTCTCCGTGGGTTTGTGCAGTGGCTGGTCGGTGAGGCCAGTCAGGAGAGAGAGCGATGCCCACCGGCTTCCATGCAGCCCAGAGATCCACACTGTGCCCTGATCTGCGGTGTCCAGCTGTGCTCACCACATCTCCACAAGGGGACTCAGGAGCCATGATTCAGGCAGAGGGATGTGTGGTGGGAGGGCCCAGGGGTGCAGGTGCTGTCCAGGACCCCAACGTCAGCTGGGACCTTCCCTTCCATGCCAGATGTTCATACTTTGATGGCTGGCCAGGCCTGGGCACTGCACCCATGCACAAATTTCGTGCAATGGGCCTCTAGTAGTGACATTACGGATTACACAAAAACCATTAGATATGGTGACTAGTTCATTACTGGTGACCGTTAAGACAGCATCTTCAGCAGAATGGCTCATTTAATGCTATTTTTAATCACTGCAAAGACTAAAGAGATACGTATTTTAGTGATGATTATACTATATGTATGGAGAATGGATATGAGCCTATCTTTTCACAAAAGGGTTTGAATTGGATCAGACTGGAAAATTGGATGGATGCTCTAGTTTATTATTAGGATATCCTCGTGTTGTGATTCTGAGGGTTCAGTATCTCTTGCAGAATGCTGAGAACAAATCTAAAGTGCTTTCATCAGTATGCTGTTTTGAAGGTAAAAGAAAAGGAAATGTTCTAGATAGTTTCCTATGACTGGACCAAACTGTCAAGGAACCAGAGAACCAGAAAGCAGACTTGTTTTGTGTCAGTTGGGTGTTTGTTTTTGTTTCCTTCCCAACTTCAGACTATAATGCAGAGTCGGTTGATTTCTAGCACACTACTTAACTGAGTGAGAATGCCTTAGAAAGGGATGAAGGAAAAGAGATACGAATTGCTTAATAACTGGTTCTAACGAGAAAATCTAAATAAGAGCAACCCAAAGGACATTTGAAAATCTACATAACAGACACTAGGGCCAAATTTGGAGATAAAAGACCAGTTTTATAGAATCTGATATTATTTAACTGTATGCAGAGGGAGTTCATGGATTTTTTAATGGAATGTTAGGAGATAATCACCTTTTGGATTATTTTCTATTTCTCTGGATTGATACTTTATAATAACTATTGGAGTTATGTATGTTATAAGAGCTATTGGGGTCAGTCACATCTGGAATTAAATTGACTAATTTTAGACAAAGTATGTGAGGCTTAGATTCTCTTTTGTAAAAATGGGAATACTAATAAGTATAAACTATGTGATGATGGCTGACATAAGAGCAGGCACTAAATCAATAGTCATTAAATATTAGTTAAATTAGCTTCAATTTCTAATAAAGATACCGGTGCTTCACCTCCCTAGAAAATAGTAGAATCAAGAACATTAGTTTAATACAAAAGCAGATTTTATAAAATCACAAAAGGTAAATATATCTTTTCTTACCTCTAGATTTTTCCAATCCCTGACCTAGAACATCTAGTTAGAGTCCTGAATAATGGGTAAATCAGTTGCCCCCTATTAAGCAAGGTGTTCAGACCAAAAGTAGGGCAGAAGTTCTGGGGTATCCACTGGCCCTCCACCCTGTTTGAGAAGACTTATATCTATGACAGGATGAGATAGCATTATTTGAAATTAGTATCAAGGCACTCTGAAATTCTCACAGAGCAGCCTGTTGTTATTAAAAAAAAAATTTCTTGGTCCTTCATCTCAATGTATCTTTGGTGAATGACATGAAATTTTTTAAATCAACAGACTATGGTTCAAATCCTTTTACTTCCTTTTTTTTTTGTCCTTTTGCAAATTAAATATAAATGTAGTGTCTTATTATAAAATTAGTGTATGAACACCCATCTCTAAGTTTGTTTCCAAAATTAAATGAGACTATATATATATTGCTTATCTCAGTGGCACAAAGTAAATATTCAGATAATCTTAGTAACTTTATTTATTATTACTTATTAATATCTTCCAAAGCATGGGATTCATAATCTTTGTAATATATTTTATATGGAATCTTAAGTATGCTTATTTAATGCTTTATGATGTTGCAACATAAAGTGACTTAGTTATCAAGTATCATCACGATTCTCTATAGCTTGCTACAGATCTCCAATGTGTGTTAGACACTAATATTTTTAAAATGCATAGGGTGGTAGCATCTTCTAATCCATTGTCTTCACTGATGGCATTAATTTCCTCTTGCTTCTGTAACTAATTAACCAGAATGCAGAGCCTTAACACAACAAAAGTTTATTATCTTAAAGTTCTGGAGGTAAGAAGTCATAAACCCAATCGTGTTGTCAGCAGGGTTGCAATTCCTTTTGGATATTTCCTTGTCTTTTCTATCTTCTAGAAGCTGGCTGTATCCCTTGGTTCATGGCCTTTTCCTTCATTTTCCAAACCAGAGTCTTCAAATCTCATTATCTCTCTCTGACCTTTACTTCCATTATAACACATCCTTCTCTGCTTCTCATCCTCCAGCTGTCTCTTTCCCTTAAAAGGACTCCTATGATTTACTGAGTCCACCCAGATAATCCAGGACAATCTCCCCATTGCAAGACCCCTAATTTAGTCACAGCTGCCAGATCCCCTTTGTCTAATAGTCTGGTAAGATTATATATTCAAGGTTCTGTAGATTAAGGCATGGTCATTTTGGGGAAGTCATTATTTTGTTTATCACAGCAAATTTAAAGGAAAAGCTATTCTCCCTTGGAAGTCATAGACATCATATTAAGGGAATGATTCAAGTTCAATGTTGTTTGTATTTCACTTTATAAATAAAGGTCAATGCAGAAAAAAAGTATGTACTGTGTTTTTATCTTGTAATGGAATCTGTGCAAACTAAGTTACATAATTTTTAAAATTATTACTGATTTTAGAGTGGAAAGGGAGGGAGAGAGAGAAGAAACATCAACGATGAAAGAGAATCATTGATCAGCTGCTTCCTGCATGCCCCCTACTGGAGATCTAGCTTGCAACCTAGGTATATGCCCTTGACCAGAATCAAACCAGACCTTTCAGTCTGCAGGCAGTTTTGTCCACTGAGCCAAACTGGCTAGGCCAAATTATATTGCTTTTTAAACTTATTACTTGTTAGGTAGATTGATTTCCCCTATTTCACAGAAGAAGAAACAGGAATCCTAGAACTGTTGTTTAAAGTCACCGAGCTAGTGGTAGAATCCAGAATTTGGAACAAAGCTAAATAATTCCAAATTTCATACTATATTTTTTAATAATTGGTTTGATAGATAGGTAGGTAGATAGATATAGATGGTGATAGATAGATAGATAGATAGATAGATAGATAGATAGATAGGTAGATAGATAGATAGACAGATAGATATATAATATTTGTTGCCTACTTATTTATGCATTCACTGGTTAGTTCTTGTATGTGGCCTGACTGGGGATCAAACCTGCAACCTTGATGTATTGGGATGGTGCTCTAACCAATTGAGCTACCCAGCCAGGTCCAAATTTCACACTCTTAGCAAGGTCGTGGATTGTATCTTAACTAAGACAGTTTAAAGTGATTCCTCAAATATAAATAATATAAATAAGATATTTAAAGATTCCTATGTTACTTTAAGTGAGTTTATCTTCTTAATACTGGATAATTTGCATACTGAAAATATTATTTTATTACATGTTCAGCTATTTAATATAAACATTTTTGATAAAAAGATGAGTAATATTTTTAACATATAATACTGTTTTAAGATTTCTATAAATCTTAGAAGATATGAAATCAATATAAAAAATGTTAATATGTATGCTGAAGAGCTTTGTAACTTTATTTAATCACACAAGCATATTGAGATGTTAGTAATTATTTAAACTTTAGTAGATTGCAAACTGTGCTGAGTAAGGGTGAAGTATTGAGAAATATATCAATTATTAGTTCAAATATTGTTTTTCCAGTCTGACATGACTAAACACAAATACTTCAAGACATTAAGGAGAAATTGAAGTAAAATAAAATATAATTTATATTACTTACTAGAGGCCGGATGCATGAAAATTCATGCACTGGAGGGGGGGGGGGTCCCTCAGCTCTGCCTGCCCCCTCTCATAGGATGTTTTAAAATCATTGATTGAGCACTTCATACCTGGTTGACAAGTATATAAACAGGTTTAAAATTAGAAGTTGATAGTTTCACATATTGAATTATAAATTCAAGTAACATAATATGAAAGTGATTGGAACCCCACTTATGTGGTTCAATGTCAAGTTCTATTGTTGACTTATTTTCAACTAAGATGCTTTCTTCAAATTTTGAGAATCTAAATGAGGTAAACCTTAAAAATCTACCAAAGCAACTTGGAATTCATCTGGAGCTCATAGCAACAGATTTCATTCCAATGTGATGCTTAATTTAATAGAGTAGAAAATAATGCAGTTGATTTTGGTAATCTGTTGTTTTTGTTGTAGTGATTTATTTTTTCTGTATTAAAGTTATATATAAGTTCACTGGAATATATTTGGAAATATTCATGTGTTTTTTCCTCATCAGTTTGATGACTGATTTTTAATGTTTTGAGTATGAGAAAATTACATTTTTTTACTCTAGAAAAATAATTATTTTATAGCAACTTGAATTTAATGAATTTTCATCTCACTTAAGAGATCATGAAGGTGTATTCCCAATTGGAATGTGCTTTCCTCATTGAAGGAAACAATTAATTATGTCTGACACCTATGACTTGTCTCAAATCATACAGTAAATTATCATCAAAATGAGAAAAGAAACTGGAGACTTTAGTATGTATTCTCAACATGATCTTCCTTCTTCTAGATACTGTATTTTTCGGACCATAAGACGCTCCGGACCATAAGACGCACCAGTTTTTAGAGAAGGGAAATGAAGAAAAAAAGATTCTGAAACAAATAGTGTCCTAAAATATTTTATGTGCATTAAAACCCAACATCACAGTCATAAACACATGTAATCAACCCTGTAAAGTAAACAGCAGCATTTAGAACCATTTTAGAGCCCGGCAAGCACACAGAGACCACACAGAGCCGGGCAAGTAAAAAAACTTTTTTTTAAAAGTATATGTGTAGGCTATATTTGGACCATAAGACGCAGGGACTTTTTCCCCCCACTTCTGGGGGGAAAAAAGTGCGTCTTATGGTCCGAAAAATACGGTATGTATATATATATATATATATATATATATATATATATATATATATATATATATATATAAATAAAAACTTTGACAATACATATGCAGCAGTTTCTCAAATGACTTTTTTTGTTGTTGTTGTTCATCATCATTTGCTTCAGTGTTGATGAAATGCTGTAAGAACTTAACTCTTGTTTATATCAATTAACCTATGGTTTCCTTACACATTGCTATGCAAGGACTTATCATACCAAATTTGACAACGTAAAGAATAAGTGTTGTTGTCATTGCGAATTGTAGTAGTTGGTGTTATTTGAATCAGTTGATTGACTGAAACAGACATTTAAATCTGGCCATTCTTACTGGCCACACATTTTCTATCTTAAGCAGAGCATACTTCCCTGTGCCATTCTGAACCCATTATACAGTACCATTAGGTTCAAGGCCTTAGCATCCAGAGGGGTGCTATATTCTTTCTAAGCCTGTCTAATAACAATTAGCTAAATTTATCACTTACAAAATAAGGTTTTAAGGAAACAACCACATTGATGCAGGCTATTGACACTAGAATATTTAGAGGAGAATATAGGAATAGATTTTCTTTCTGACTTGGTGTAAAAACCAAGTTTAAAGAAAATTTTTTTATATGTTTGACAAATTTCTGTGAATAAACTATCCTTGGACTTCAAATGGAAAGCATAGGTTATTTGACAAGCATGAGATAAGATAAAATATTAATATAAGTTAGGCAATATGCCTCTAGCTGCATGTTTACTAAAATAAATTCAAAGAGAATTATTTAATCATTTGTTTGTATGGCACCTTAAAATGAATGCTTTAAGGTATATGCCCTAAGGAAACCATGTCATGGAAGAAGGCAATCATTTCAGATTCTGGATGGAGTAGGAGGGAAGTAGGTACTCTGAGGAGGACTTGATGGCTTATTCAACATAAGTTTGTGAAAGGTATCTGGAATGACTCAGGAATGAGGCAATTATTTCAATTCAAGTTGTTGTCTTCAGACAAAAACAAAAATATTGAATTGCAACATATGCTAATCAAATATATATATCAAGTGACTAGCAAATGATAGCAACCTTTTAGCATTATTTAAGACATACTTTACTTTTTATTTGAATTTATTGTGGTAATATAGGTTAATTCTGTAACACACCATCTGTGTATTGTATTGTGTATTCATCACCCCAAGTTATATATCTTTCCACTATGTTAATTTTTGTCTGCTATCAGCTCAAGTGATAAAACAGCTCAATATGAGAAAATAGAAAAAGAAAATCTGTTATCTGAACTCTTCCTTTAAACAATAATTTTAAGCTCCTAAAACCATTTAAAACACCCAAATAAGATGATCATCTGATGAAAATTTCTAGATAGCCTATCAACTCTGTAGTCAATGGGCCATTATATCCCATAGGTCAGTGGACCAGAGGTCACAAACTGGAGGATCACAGGCACGATAGTATAGACAACACAGTTCCTGCTCTGATATTGACTGCTGCATAACAAACCAACCCAAAATGCAGGGGTTTAAAAAACAGTATATTTTTGTCTCGCTGGGTAATTGAGTGTTGATCAATGAGACAACAGGTCAGGGTACAAACCTGTGTTGCAGGCTAGGTCCCCAGGAGGGGGCATGCAGGAGGCAGCTGATCAATGATTCTCATCTTTGATGTGTCTATCTTTCACTCTTTCTTCTCTCTTAACTCAATAAAAATATATTTTAAAAAGAAAATAATTTTAAAAATGTATATTTTTTAGCTGTCTCATGGTTCTTTGATTGACTGGACTTAACTGGATGGTTTAATTTGTGTCTTTCAGTTAGATGACCCTGTGGTTCTAGTCATCTGAAGTGCTTAACTTCCAAAGTTACTTCTTCACTCACCTGTTAGATGCCTTGGTGTTCCTCTATGATGATTTGCTTAGCAGCAAAGCAGCCTGCACTTCTTAACAGGAGTCAGGAAGCTGAGATTAAAAGTCATATTTAGGGACAGGTATCTTACAAAAGAAACAGAGTTAATGTTTCATATTAAAAATTGGAAATGTTTAATTTAAGAAGATCCACATTTCTGCCTTCCCTTAACAATGGGAATCTCTGGCAAGAGCTACCTGTAATTGACTAATGGTTACTTCTTTCAGACACTGTGTGAAAGCTCCATTTCCACAATCTCTACATGGTCCACTTCATACTTATGTTGCCTTTCTGGCCACTACAGACATTTGGCTTTGAAACCTTTGTTGAGGTACTAGCAAAAAGTGATTTTTAAATGATGTAAATATAAATTATATGTGCACTATTCTAAATGTTAATATATTTTAAAATGTGCTGGTATGCATCTGTTGTTCCCCCTTTGTTTTCACTTTTTTTTCTTATAAGATAACTATGGATTTGATCAGGTGAAAATACAATATGATTTACTTTGACAAAACTTACATAAATTACAGAGCTTGTGTTTTTTAACAGGGGCTCATTCATAGCTTCTTTCACATAATAAATTTTATCATGATGGCATAGATTATTATCTAATTATTTTAATTATGGTTGCTCTTGTTTGTGGATAATAGTTCAAAACAACTTAGAAGAAAAATAAAAAGCAAATGAGCAAGGAAATCATTCTGACCAATGAACACTTTACAAATTACATTTTACAGATTTTCAAAGCTGTGTGATGTGTAAGATAATTTAAAGAAACCAAGAGTTAGATCTATGGAAACTAATATTTCTATGATAAAATAATCAATGCTAATAGAGATTTACAAAGATTTCATATAATTATTGCATAAGTAGTTATATTCACTATATATTTTCCATATTTTTAATATCATAGTAACTTCAAAATTAAAGTGATATGTAAATTATGAGGATTTCTGTATATTTCTTTGATCATTTAAAAACCATGAAATCACAATACCTTTCTTTTATAATTATTGACTAATTATAATTTCTACATGAATATCAATAGTAAAAAATGTAATCCAATTAAAATATGTAAGAAAATTAAATGTTCTACCTACAAATACCACACAACTTACTTTAAAACCAATCAACACATAATTTAATGGCTATGACTAATTGATTTGCAACAAATTTTCATATATAATGTTAACTTCATTAGGAAATATACTTTTAATATAAAAAGACCATTTCTCTTTATGCATCTAAACATATTTGTGCACATTCTGAATTGAGAAGTTATTCTTAGGAAATAAATAAATCTTTAAATATTAAGTTTTATAAAACCTATTATACTTTCATAGAATTATTAAAATTTTATTCCAAGTGAGCACTGACTGAAATGTTCCAAGCTAGTTTATTTAAATTAATTTTGCACACTTCTTCATGTACTGTAGAGTTTTTTCTTCTCAGAACAGGGCAGATAGCAGATTTTGGGTAAAAGTAATTGGGGGGGGGAACTGGAAGGTTTTATTGAAAAATAACTGCATAGCCTTCCCCCCACCCCCCTAATGCTCTGTATCTTCTCTGGAAGGCAATTTCATTGACAATATAATGAGATTTTAATGAGATAGTTAAAGGTCCACAGTCACAGCACACAGATTGCTTGGGGTTGGATACTTAAGCAAGTTCCTTAACCTCTTCATTCTTCAGTTCCACGTCTGCCAGTTTGAAAGTGCCCATTTCATAAGGCTGTTCTGAGACTTGAATAACTTTGTGGAAAGCTTTCATTATAATGACTAACATATAATCAGTGTTATATAATTTTTTGCTATTTTCATCATTGTCATTATTATTGTTTCACATACACCTCATTATTTTAAAAAACCATAGTCTTGCCTTGTTATTTTTAAAAATCAGAGTTTTGCCTAGAAAGCTAAAAGATGAGATAGATGTTCTAATCTAATATTTGCAATCTTCATTTGACTACATTTTAAAGTTTTAACCATATAGAGCTTAGAAGAGGTGGTAAAATGAGTGGGAAAGTGGAAAATTTCAATTAATATCTGTGGTTACTAGAGTCTGTGAGAGGGCAAAGAACAAGAGTGGAGGTTGCACTCTTTAGTAGAGAGGCCTGCACCTGCATGATGGTAACTGTGATCTACCAACTAAACTGGCAAACCTCTGAATGTCAACATTTTCTGAAGTTTTTGGAATCAGTACTTCCCAAGGAAGCAATGTACATCTGCATCCCAAATGATCATACATAGTCCACTGTAATCTGGACTGGCCTGACAACATGCCTCCTATAGAGACATTATATTGTCTTCCTTTTCTTCTTCTGCTTTCAGAGGTGCATTTCATAAAGAATGGAACCCCTCTCTCACTTAAACTTTACTGATCCCATGGTTTGAAAAATCTCAGGGGTAGGTTAAACATCTTCCAGCATGAAGCAATCTTGAGGAAATATTTTTAAAGTTTTATGAGTGATGTATGATACAAATTTCACTCTCTTAGCTCATTAAATCTTCTCTATACATCTGATGAATGAATTTTTTTTATGATGAATGAATTTAAACAAAAAATCTTCAAAGCACTAAACAGAGAAACTATTGGTGATTGTATTGACAAAGAGAATGGCTGAGTCAAAAAATCCTTTTACAAGTCAGTTAATTTTCAGTCTTTCTTTTCAACAAAATTGAAGGCAGTGTTAATTGAGCTGTCAGCTGAGAGATCATTAACGGTAATTTTATATTATAGATTACTGTATGATTTCTGGCACATAATTTGGAAGGAGTTCAAATAATTGAATGACATTTCTATAACAAAAGTTCCTTCTATTCTCATTTTAGTATTTACCTGAATTATTTTATCTCCAGATTTTTATATAAAAATAAAAACTAACCATAAAATATGTGTTGAATACTATTTTATTAAAATGATAGAAATATTCAGCCATTAATATATTAACAGATAGGGGATATAGGTCCATCTATTTCTCCGAGAAATTAATTTCCCAACCTTTTTATTTTTTATGTTAAGTACTTCTTAAAAGTTATATTATTGCCCAGCTGGCATGGCTCAGTGGTTGAGGGTTGACCCATGAACCAGGAGGTATTGGTTTAATTCCTGGTCCAGTCATATGCCCTGGTTGTGGGCTCTGTCCCCAGATGGGAGCATGCAGGTGGGAGCAGATGGGTGATTCTCACTCATCATCAGTGTTTCCATCTCTCCCTCTCTCTTCCTCTCTGAAATACATATGTATATGTTATATTATTTGTTTTGTTCAAGTATATACTAATTATATTATACTAAAAGGTAAATCTGGAAGAAAAATATAAACAATTAAATTATCATTGAGCATAGGATTTTTTTTTGTTTGTTTCTATTTGTATACATATTTTTGTGGCAGGAAATTATAAGAGTATACTCAATAGAGAATGACCAATAGAGAGCTTTCAAATGCAAACTTTATTCCATCAAAATATAATGTTGTGGGGCAGGTGAAATAAAAATTCAAAGAGAAAAAGAAATGACGCAAAATGTTTTCACTGTTTAAGTAAAGCTCATTGATGTATTTTATTTTGTAATGCATGGGGGTTATTAAGTTGATGTGAGATTTAGAATCAACTAAATACAAATAAAAGAATATGGACCAATTATTTTAATCTCTCAATATTTATGGCATATTGGGAATTGCATATTTTCAAATGTTAAATTTTTGAAGAACCATTTTCAGATGTTAAATGTATGAAAGTACATAGTTTTAAAAATATTTCTTTAGAAGGTATATGAGTAAAAATACTTTAAAATTTTATTGGTGAAAACTTTTAAGGAAACATTTGGTTTTAAGATTGCCTGATTATGTATTTTAGAAATAAACTAATATTTACTTGGTATATTTAGTAAAATTTTACTTGTAATCTTACCAGGATTTTTTTTTAAACATTTAGGGTTATAATCTTTAAAAACTAATTTTAAATGTTCCTATCTTGTAATTTTTATTTTAAAATATATAATAGATATACGTGTGAAAATATATATTCATAGTTTACATAGTAATAAGTCAAAACCCAAAAATAGAACATTGCAGTAATTTTTAAAAGCTTATCTTTTAAAAATAACATGTTATTGTTCCAGTTTATCCCACTCCAATTAGGATCCAAAAATTATGTGTCATTCATAATTTATTTCACTGTCATTTTTATTGGAATCATGCTAAAAACACTAAAGTTTTTTTCCTGTTATTAATCACTTGCTAATTACAATGCTATCAGGCATTTACCTTAATTTTTTCATTTTTATTTTTCCCTTTTTCTTTACCATCAATGTAGTGGCAATTAAACGTGCTCTGAAATAGACAATGTATGGTTAACTTTTGAGAGGAATAAAGTTTTAAAAGAAAGAGTCAATTATTATGATAAATCCCATTCTTATAGAATTCTATATTAAAGAACTTATAAATTATCTTGTGAATATCAGGTTCTATATAGCCAATCCTGAGTTCTTATGTAAACTTGGCAAATTAGATACATTTTATTTCATCCATGTCTCATGCACAAAGGTTACTTGCAGTTCGTACTTTTCCCTGATTTGAAAGGAGCAAAATACTCCTGGCATAAGTCTATGGTTCACAGTGACTATAGATGGAAAATAATAAATGTAACAGTTAAAGTGTGATCAACTTTCTTCTTACAATCTAAGCACCATCCGGTTGGTGTAATTTATTGTGCATTCCTGCATATTCCTTTTTTTCCTTGCAAATTGTCAGCTAAATTGCATGTTCACCTTAAAAGAATTCAAAGTATATGGCAGGCTGTCTGATTTGCCCAGACAGCATTAGATGTCAGACCACCCAATGAGAGTTTTAATTGGAGCTTCCTTTGGCTGAATTGGGAATAGTGTGACTTCTGCTTCTGTAGTTATTATGGAATTTTATAGATGATCACTGTCATTCACAAAAAAAGGGAGGAAAAGAAAAGAGCAACTTAGAAAGTTCCTCAGATGTTTTCTGGGAGGAGGAAATCTCGTTAAGTGCATATCTATCCAATAAGCATATTCAACACAATTTCACCCTAGAACTCCCTCTGATGACAGCTCATAGCAAAAGGAGTGTAGATGCTATTCATGGGGAGAAGGGCGTATCTATCCCAGCATCTGCACTTGATGCAGGTAGAAATTATGAGTATTTTAGCTAGGAAACTCTGCATCTACTAGGGAATTATACTTTAATGTCATCTATCAAAAATGTAAATTAAATATCACAATGGACCCATTATTCTAATTATTATTATTATTATTATTATTATTATTATTATTATTTTACCACCATCAGTGTTGCTCCAGGTGACTCAGGTGGAAATATTCCAGTTAGAGGAGGAACTGTTATTTTCATATTTCCTAAGCCACATTGATTTGTGTGGCTAACATTTTAGTAATAAAAAGCAAAATGTAAAACTCTAGCTTGCTGTGAAGTAAAGTCTACACATGGAATGAACACTGCAGGGACATACACATAAATATTCATTAAGCAAGGCTTCACTGAAAATGTAATTTAAGTACAGTAAGTAAGGTAATGCAATACAAGGAGGTGAAAAGCTTTTCCACCTCCACTAAGGAAACAGGATAGAATGAGATAATCTAAGAGAGTCCAATAGAGTTTAAAGCATGTCTTTTGTACCTTAAACTATGCATTAAGAAAATGGAGACTTAATTTAATTGTCACGTTTATCCTGGTGCTTCTGATGCCCAATCTTTATAACAAAAGAGAACACAGGGCTTTTTAACATCTTATTATTATCCAAAATTTGGGAGGTGGATGGGAGGTCTAGAAAGTGCCCTCAGAAGAAGTAACAGAATGTCTCCTGGAGACAGCATTATTCCAGCACTCTGATTGGCCTGCTTCTCAAAATCTGTGGGGCCTCTGGTTAGTCACCAAGATCCCTGATGCTGTTTCCTACCCGTAAAAAAGCTAGCATTACCTCTTCACTCACGTGGTCTTGTTTAGGAGAGGGAGAGCCTTTGGATGCAAAAGTGCTTTATACATGATAAAAGAACATGAAACTACCCATTGTTACTATTTCTTCATATTTATTTTAATATACTTGTGGAGCCTAGTCCCAACCACTATGATTGCTTAGTTATATTAACATGTTTATATTTATTGCCTCCATTCTCTTCTCTTATAATAAATCAATAAAATAATTCAGATATTAGATTAAAAATATTGCATGAGAATTTGTTGTACTTCAAACACCATTCTAGGGGCACTGAGTAAATAAATAAACAATACAAATAAAATGTGCCACCTACATGGAACTTTATGTTCTATTTAGGGGAAGTGAATAAAAAGCAAACATAACTGACTAAAAATTAAGTTTGTTAAAGGTAAGTACTTTGGAGGAAAATGAAACATGAACGTGGGATAAGGAGTATGGAGGCTGGCAGGGATATTGGGGCCAGATGGAGTATTTTCAAATGGAATGGTCATGGGAACCTTCAAGATGGAAATACTACTTAAAGACACACTTAAAAAGTAAGCAAGCAAGTCCTGTGGTTAACTAGGGAAGAGCATTCCAGCAAGAGGAAACAGCAAATACAAAGGCCCTGTGGTAGAAGTGTATTCCTGGTGTTCAAAAAACATCAGTTACTCCTCAGGGATTGGAAATATGTGAGTGAGGGAAAGAGTGGGTAAAATAGGGTCAGAGAATAGGAGGTCAGATATCATAGGAATTGTACTTTCCATTGTGCATGAGTAACACCCACACAAAAAAAATCATTAGGGTTTTGAGATGACATGTGTTCCAATATATATTTAAATTAGATCATCGTGGCTTCTTTGTGGAGAAGTTAGGAGACCAGATAATGGACTATTATAATAATTCAAGTGAGAGGAGAGGGTAGATTTTTGGAAAGGGTAGTAGTGGGAAGTGACAAGATTCTACATGTCTTTTAAGGTAACAAAGTAATTTGTTCACCGTTTGGATGAGAGATGTGACAGAAAAAAACTTAGTAAGGATAACTCCAAGGTTTTTGCCTGGACATATGAAAGGACTAAGTTCCCATTAACTGAGGGCAGAGTTCTCTTTTGTTTTGTGTTTTGTTTTAGTATGTTTGGATCTGGGTTGGCTCATGGGGACATGGAGTCAATAATAAACAATTTACTCACTTATATATCTAGTTATTTTTTTTACTTTTCCTATTCCTACCTACCATGTCAACCAAAAGTATTTTTAGTTTGAATTGATTTTTGTTATTTTGGCAATAGTTTGTTTTTTAAAACTGCTGCATAAAAATAAATTGGGCTATAACTCTTTATTCTGTATCATTTTTGTTATTTATTGCTAAATTATAGGTATAGAGGGAAAATACTTGAGCATGTTGTAATTAATTCCAATATCTTGAAGAGCAATGAGTTGTATCCAGTCAGAAAATGAACCCATCCTCAACTAGGAAATTTGTAAGAGAAAAGAGAAGTGCATATTCTTTTTAAAAAGGATGGGATAGGATTTTCTACAAATTAAATCTGGGAGAAGAGTAGACAGAAAAATAATATTTCCAATATTTTATTGCTCAGGAGAACTGTTGAAACAGTGGCATTCCACATGGTGACTGAAGTTTGATGTGTGAACACAATCTTTGGGGATGTGGTGGCAGGGATTGGGGGACCCAACCGCTAAAATGATGGAATTACTAAAACAGCTGTTCTTTGTTAATCTTGATTAGAGTGATGATTTCATCCAATGTCATGTAGGCTAACAAGAATGAATGAGTTTAACACTCCTGAAGCTGCCTGGTTGGGTGACTGGCTGAGGACCAGAGAATGACTGATGTACACGAATGACATGACAAGTCAGGAAAATGTGACTCATCCCAGACACTGGCTGCCTCAGGGAGCTGCTGTGTTATATAGCTTAGCTCAAGTGTATGTGTGGGAGTGTCTGCTAAGGTTCTTTTGGTGGAAGCCACCGGAGATCAAGGGAGATTAACTTAAACACAAAGGTAGTTGGAGTGATGGGTGATGATGGGATTTATTTGAAGGATGCTCAGGGAATCACAGGAATTCCTAAACAACCAAATCTTGAGAAGGACAGGCAGCAAGAAAGTTCAGGAAATGTTAGGAACAAGTAGGAGATATACAAGTGGTAAATAAATAAATATATATATCTTGGGAGTCATTGAATGATTGAATGGGAAAAGTGGGGATCAAAGGTCAAAGAGATGAGAAAGTAGACAAATTACCATTCAGAGGGATACTGGAGTCATCCAGAGCCATTATAGATCTTGGATCAGAAAAGATCATAAATCAGACAGCAGACTCATTAGTAACAAATGCTTCTGTATGTGAGATGCTAGAAGTTTAGCCAATAGCAGGAAAAAGGAGCATAGCAAAGAATGTTTGGAAGCCTCCTTGAACAGAGAAGGGATGTGCTTCCCACCACTGGACTCATAAGTTAGATAAAGATAAGCTTTCACTGGGAGAACACTTCATAGTAAACCACATTCAGGTAAAGGCCAGAAGTTGAAAGGACCTTTTGATAAAGGTAGTTTGGTGACTATAGTTGGAGATTCTAAAGAGAGTGCATTGGAGAGGAAGTGATGAGAATGGGTGAAAAATGACTATCTTGGCTGGCAATTAAAGATAGAAGGCATTGGAGACAGTTTATTTAGTCAGCCTCACAATTACAAGGGACTCAGATCCACTGGTACTTAAAAGGACTCTGAACACTTTCTCCTCCTGGCATTTTCTGTTCTTTCAGAAACATATGATGAAATGACAAGGACTATCAGATAAATCAACTGAACTTTCTAGTGATATTTTATTTACCTTTCCTTAATGGAGACACAAATCCCCATTAGGCAATAACCAGATTATGTCTGTGTTCTGAAGAACATCAAGACAGCACTCAGTGTACTCCATAAATATCAATCCCATATATTTTGGCAAATTCAAAGGCTCAATTTGATTTTGAAAGATTTCTTTTTCTTAAGATATTAGTCTTATCACAGTGCTTTTTGTAAATATATATTGTAATTGAGTAAAGTTGTTTTACTGCATAACAATATAATGAACAATGATTTCATTCATTAAATGACAATGTTTGATACCTGAATGATGCACAACTGTAATACTCAGTATTAAACAAAGTGCAAAAGACACTGAATCACTTCCTAAAACTTTATTTTATCATTAAAGCAAGCCCACATGTGCAAGTAAAGCAACTCTATATAAATGAACCATTTTTAAAATAACATCTAACAATTTACCAGAATCATGAAAAAAGTTGGGATGGATTACATTCTGTGCCAGATAATTATAACAATGAATATCTAAGTTGTTCCTCACATTTCCTTGTTTCATGAAGAGATTGCAAGTAAAAGTCAAGAGCAATATGAATAGTAAAGATTTGCATTTGAATTATAAGCATATACTTTCATTGATTACATTCCAACCACAGTTGCATTAATATTATGACACAGCTCAAGTGGATATTTTTAATGTTCTTTAATGAGGAGTAAGAATTACTTGAGTTACTATCCACTTCTTACTGGGTTTTCAGGCCCTTTCCTGCAATTGAGATCATTTTTCAGTTTGTCTTTATTCCTAGTAACCAAGGTTTTCCCTTTATCTTTTATATCCTGGACCACACCCCTATTCACAAGCAAAGCTAGGTCCTCAGACTAGCCAGTGCTCTTAAATGCTGCACTAAATTTCCTCCTTTTGAGAGTTTTAGAGTCTCTCTTTTAACCCCACTGCCTCATAATTTTGCATCACATCCAAACTAGTTCTCTAGCATACAAGGCTTTACCTGATCTTACCCATGCCTGCCAGTTTATAGTAAAACTAAATGAGGTTTATATAATACAAGCTAAGAAACTTGCCTAAGGGCCCACAATTTCAAAATATTAGAGATGGGGTTAAGTTGCAGTTTAGTGAATAAGAGATACAATTCTTAGTTAAAATCTGGGACAAGAATCAATAGTAAAACTCTCATCTAAAACTTTTCTTCCATGCAGACCAACTTGAAAATATAGATTTTTTTTATTTGCCTTGAAGGTCAATAGATGCTAGCTTTATTGGAACCCAGGAGAAACAAACAAAAATCCAATGCCACTCCTCCATAAACTCTGCCAAGTTCTAGTCCCTTGAATTGCGTGCGCGCGCACACAAGCACACGCACGCGCACGCAAGCACATGCACTTTCTATTCAATTGATTTGAACAACAAAATATCCACTAAAATCAGGAATAAAATTTTGGATAGGTTAATTAGATTTTCTGAGATTTTGTTTTATTTTTGTACAAGTGGTGTGTTTTTGAGTCTTTTAAATCAATTATTGGAATTAGAAAAAAAATGTTTTTGCTTTTTTTGTGTTTATTTTTTTAGTAACCAGGACACAAAAAGTATTAGAATGTACAAATAAAATAAAATACCATGAGGGAAAATAATAACTAATATGTAGAAATTCTTAGACTCCAAAGACATATCAATACCCACTGACAGTATAAAGCTTTCAGCAAATGTTGCTCTGAGTCACTTAAAAAATGTTAAGCAGTTTTCAATATCTTATGGAAAATATTGAACCACTTGCCAAAGTGTTTCATAGACGTGGATTCCGTTATACAAAATCATCATTTACTTCATAAAGATTACTGAATTTCCACTTTAATATTAACCCTTTAAAATGAATGTTTTTCTTTTTTATGCTAATTTTATTTTTTTCAACATTTATGATTTTTACTTGCAACTATCACAAAATGTTTTTTAAAATATATTTTTATTGATTTTTTACAGAGAGGTAGAGAGAGAGATAGAGAGTTAGAAATATCAATGAGAGAGGATCATCGATCAGCTGCCTCTTGCACACCCCCTACTAGGGATGTGCCAGCAACCAAGGTACTTGCCCTTGACCAGAATCAAACCCCAATCCGCAGGCCGACGCTCTATCCACTGAGCCAAACCAGTTTCAGCAAAATGTATTTTTTGTTTTTTTTTTAAAGTAGGATCATCTAAGACAGAGGTCAGCAAACTGCATAAATACAGCATGCTGCCTATTTTTGTACAGCCCACATGCTAAGAATGATTTTTATTTGTTTGGGGGGAAAAAATCAAAATCATACCATTATAAATAACCTGGTTATTATTTAACAGAATAGAAGAAAAGGGAGACTAGATAATATAGGCATGCCATTTAAACAGCTTGGCTACAAAGCTGTAAGTTAACACTCTCCAAGTCTGTTCCCTGCTGACGGAAGTGGGAAGGGACTAAACAACAGCAGATTATTTTATTTTATTATGTTCAACTACAAACCTATGCCTGCCAGGCTTGATGGACTAGGGCAGTTTAGAAGCATGCCCAGTAAAGTCTGAGAGACATGGGTAAGTGCTTACCTGTCTGTCCATCACACTTGGGAACAAATCAGTGGCCAAAAGAGGCTGCAAAGGCTCAAAATATGAATATTTAAACTTCTAAAGAACCCTCTCTTGGTTGTTACTCTTTCATGAGCTGGGCTCCTGACTCCTGTTCACACAATGAACTATTGGTCTTTAATTAGCTTGGATGCTGAACCACACCTGGCTACAACATGGAATAGAAGCTCTGGACACTAGCCTTGCTTTTGGCTCTACTAGAACCACTGCTGCCCTTCTTTCAGGACTGGCTAAGGGAAATGGGAATTTGGAAACTAAGGAATGTAACTCCTCACCAATAAAGCCTTCAACCACATCTTATTCTCCCATGCAGCTTCTGAAAGTGCTCATTTTAGTGGTACCCCAAGAACTTCATGCACACTCCTGTCCAGGAGATCTGGCCCTTTAATTCCTCCGGCAACATAAAGAATAATAGTTCAAGATATATAAATATTGCATGAATTCCAAATGTCAGTATCTATAAATAAACTTTCATTGGAATGCAGCCCTGCTCATTTATTTAATTATTGTTTATAGCTGCATTTGGGCTATAATGGCAGTATTGATTAGTTGAAAGAAGACCCGGTGGCCCTCAAAGTAATGTTTAGTATCTGGACCATTAGAGTGAAATTTTACCAAACCCTGACCTAAGACAGTGATTTTTAAGTCTTCTGAAACTACTTCCAATGTGGAAGGCATCTGTTTCTCTTTTTTTCCACAATGTGAACTTTTCTTTGATTTACTTTAATTGGGTGTCTCTCAAAGTCTAGCATATTTACTGTCGGGAAAGTTGGTAACTTCAATCAATAAATCAAGATTATTTAAGGTATAACTAGAAGATGTATTTCCTTTAAAAAAATAAAATATTTTGGGATGACATTGGTTAATGAAATTATGTAGGTTTCAAGTGTACAATTCTATTATACATCATCTATATATTGCATTGTGTGCCTACTTTCCAAAGTCCAGTCTTCGGTTACCACATATTTGATCCCCTTTGCCCTTTAGTACTTGCCACTTCCCAAGAAATATTTTCTTAAGAGTAAATTTTCTAAACAGGGGTATCAGTTGAAAGGAAGGTCTGGAAATCTAATTTAAAAAAAAAAAGCTGTTCTTCCTCATATTATAAACTATATATAAAAAATATGAACTTTGACTCAAATCCATTGTAGAATATTTAGTCCGGTTTTTACAGTACATTGAGTGGGATAATTTTATCGACCTCATGGTTTTGTTGTGAAGGAAAGATGTAATAATGAATCAGGTTTTGAAAATACTCATCTTCCTTCTCTGTCTCTACTCAAATTTTCGGTGGGCTCTTTGAAGTTTAAAGGCAAAAATTAGACTTAGGATCTTTTGTTGTAATAGCTGTCACAAAATAATCTAGGTGTGAGTGGTCAGATTTTATATTGTTTTTATATTTTTCAAACACTTATTCTCGTTTCATAGTTCATAAATCCAATCTTTATATCTGCTTTCTCCTTGAGGGCACCGTTTTTCATCCTAAGCATGGCCACAGAGGTATCTACCTCCTACACGTCCTCATAAGTACCATGCATTTCATGTTTATTGCAGTGTGTTTAATTTGCATTATGTCAGGTCCCTAAACAATGAGTTTAGAAATTTCAGGTTAATAAACACTATAAAAATTATCTCTCTCGTTTATTCTAGCACTAGAAGGGTAATTACATCTAAGCGTGGTGAAACCCTTGTGACTCTATGTGGATGACTGCGATTACAATGGCAGATGGCAACCCATAGGCATTATCATTGCAGTTTACTATAGCATTTACTATAATATAATGAACAGGCCTTTGGGTGATTTGTGTTGAATATGCAAAATGGCCAAGAAATACTTAACTTGTTGTTTTAAGTCACTGAGACTTCAGAATTCTTTGCTACTGCAGTATAGCATAGCCTATAATGCTGCGATTATGCATAAAATGTCAAGGAGGGACAGAAGAGGAAGTTCTGCGCATACTATTCCAGCTTGTAATAAATAGGATCAGATTAATAATTAATCATTATCTTGGTTGCTCCAATGCTATCACTTCAAAGAAGGTCTGTAGCAAACACTTTCCAGATTGGTGGAGCCTTCTATAGAAATAGGTTCTGAGAAAAACATTTCACCAAAGATGCTTCCAGCTCATTGTTTTATGACAGATGTCCTTAATGGCAAGAGCAAAGTTTAGGGATGGCAGTCTGTAACCCTCACAATTTTCTACCTCTCAACTGAGTCAGGGATTAATTTTTTTTTTTGGGGGGGGGGTGAAACAAATAAATCAGTGTTTCCCCAAACAATGTAGTCAGCACAATGACCTAAGAAACCTGTTTTAAAAGTTTATTTTTTAAAAGTGGCACCACACACAAAGAATATACAGGCAAAAACAAAAGTTACAAGATAAAAAGCATAAATATTGTCCCTCCCTTAGACTATAATTCTATAAGAAAGGAATATGTAAATAGTTTTTGAATGCTTTCAGAAATAGTCAATATATGCATTATTTGTGTAGTGCACAGAAAAATATATATACAGTATGTTTTTAATCTTTTACTTTTACTAAAATAAGTTTACTTATGATAGTTAAACTGTGTGATTTTTTTTAAAATACCTCTATCTGGGGACCTCTATAAATTTATATCACCAGACCTATACAGGCTCTGATCAAGTAAATCTGGAAAAAAGCCTCAGGAATATTTATTTTTGAAAACTCTTCAGGTAATTTCAATGATCAATTCTATTGGAAATTCTTGCAACAGGTAATGAGATTTCTTTCAGCACATGTGTTTTAGATTCTAAGATATCTCCACAAAATTATAAAATTGTAACATTGTCATTGGTTTTTCATATAGCTACTATCTGTTTAATCTTGACAATTAAATAACTTCGACCTTGGATGGTCTCTGTGCCTTATTTTACTTTTCTCTATATTAGAGAAGCATTGCGTGGGTTATACCAAATGGACTTATTTATATAAATGATGTTTTTTTTTGTAAAAGCATACTCTAGAAAAATGACTGCCTACAATACAGAGTAAAACTTCAGCTGGAAATGCTCATCCAACATTTCTTGTGAGCGGAGTTCAACTATGTTGGATTCAACCAGCAACATTGATTTTCCATGTTTTTCTCCCTTCTGCTGAAAGGAATCAAGTTCAATCTGTAGGGAATGAAAACTAAACAGCCCTTAACATGAAGGTCTATGTCCTCCTGCATTTATCTCATAGGTTAAAATCATTCATTGATCGCTAATCACCTGTGGTTGTTTGCACACAACAGGTTCCCTGGATAGCACAAAACCACAAAGAGGATTATGCATACCACAGGAAACAATCAATAGAAAAGGCTCATAATGATCTTCCTGAGAAGAAACTGCAAGATTTTCCCTTTGTGACAGTCTGTGTGTGTGTGATAGGTTTGTCAAAATAGACAGAAGGTTTCCAGCTGGCAGAAAAGTGTTTTTTTAACATTTGGCTTTCATATCCACTTTTATTCTCTCACTAGAATGATATTAAAAATAAAACATTAAAATGCTCTTAATAGAGGATTTCATTCTTGCTTTGCATTTTCACCTAAATAATCATGAAACATGCCTTTTGTCACCATTAGAATGTTACTGGGTTGTTTTTGCCTTGTGAATGCCTAAAACATCCAGTCAGTCCATTTTTTATTGCCTAAAAGAAGTTGGATGGCATTTATCGATATCTTAGAGTTCTTAAAAGTGGTTCAGTGCATCTTCAATTAAAAAAAAACAAAAAACAAAACACAAACTTATTATTTGGCCTTAACCATAAAATACATTTGTATAATCAACTAAAATATATTAAATGTATTTTTCAACCACTGGTCTAAGAACAGAAAATAAAGTCATGAATACATTAAAACTCACCTTTAAACATTTCACACTCCAATAGTTACCGCTTGTAGATCCTGGTCTGTAGTATATGTTATGCCTAGATCTCCTTGGAGGAAATAATGGAACCCATTAATTTGATCAGCATGAATTTACTTTTTCCTGTGTTTTGTCCTAAAAGTTTTAGCATTTATATTGCTCCACTCTGAAAAGTCAATATGAACAAACTAAATTCCAAAATAAAGCTTTTACTCCAACTCCCAACAAGAAGAAGGAAGGAGACTGACCATCTGAGAACACTTGTGCATAGGCGAAAGAATATCTGACCTAAAATTCCTTAGGTCAGATAATAATCATGCTCTTTTTTTTTCTTTTCTTATTTCATAAGTAGCCTTGTAATTTCTCCCAAGATAACATTTTATAGTGACATAATTCTCATAAACAGTGTAATGTTATTGTATCTCTATGTGCATTTGTCAACCAATTATTCTTTAAACCTATTTATCATTATACATGTATAATAAAAAATCAACATATACATACATGTGCTTTCATATATATGAATACTGACTATAAATTGCTTTAATAGTCACCATCTACTTTCACTGATTCTGAAACTTCACAATTCTTTTCCTGTTTTTTTATAATTATAGAAAAATGTAGGAGTTTTAAATTTATACTTGGTTCAGTTTGATAAAGGGTCTTTTAAGGAGCCATCAGGGGTTAATTAGAGGGAGAAACAGGGGGAGCTCTCTAATTGGATAAATTCATATTGACTTTGAAAGTGAATGTCAATATCTGCATGCCAGATAGTTTTGCTTTCTGCTCCAATTATAGGAAGATCACAGTATGGAATCATAATTTGCTCCCCACACTACCCAGGCCTTCCAGAACACTGCCTGAAATTAAATCTTCTGTGTGTGCATGGCATATGAAAAATTGAATGGCAGTTCATTTTCACAACACATGACACACATAAAAGAAATTATGAATTAATTTTAAACCCTGCTTAGCAGAGTCTTATCAAATTGATGGCACCCTTTGTCTTACTGAAGTCAGGCATCAGAATTGATATGCTTAATTAGAATCAGGCATCTTTAAATGTTTTAGAGTGACAGCTCAGATTATCCTATTGAAACACCCCTCCCATGGTTTGAAGCCTAAAACAAAACAAGTGGCTTAAAAAGTTGACTGGATATGATTTTCACTTCATGCACTACATTAAGCACATCAAAATGTACCATTATGCTGGGTGTTCAAACAAGTAAAGCCAACGCTCTTAAGGGCTTATTTTTAAGATAAATTGATGGATAGAGATAGACAGATTTTTAAAGAATCTGTATGGGCTTGTGTGTCCTTGACTCTCAAAGAGGTTTTCTTTAGTTTGTGTTCAAGGGAAAACAACATGGAGTTATAACTGACTGTCCTTCTGCAGTAACCTTTGGGTTATTCAGGAGCTAGCTATGCATTTGATGTATTAGTTAGACTCAGCTTCTCCCATTTTGAGCATTTTGCTATCCATTAGATGCTATCCTCAGCTGCTAATTGACACCAGACCATCAAGGCACCTGTGTTATCCATCTTAAAGGGATCCTAACTTATGAACAACAAATATGCAGAGATGTTATGGGACAAAGGCTCTTTGTTCCCAGTAACAGGGATAAAGAGAGCTGCCCACTCCTCCTCTTGCAAAACTTTGATGTTTCTTCTTTATCCACTACTAAGAAGGTTCTTGGGTTTGGTAACATTTTTCCAGAGAAACACCATGGTTAGTAATATTAGGGGGAACTATATATTTAAATATATATTAAAATTTAACTACCTGTATTTTTGGCAGCTTGTAATGACTGCTCTACTGTTTTAGAGCCAAGAGTTATGGTCAATCAAGTTTAGAGTCACATCTGCTTAATTAACTCATAAAAGTAACGGCAGAAAGAGAAACTCACTCTAATGGTGTTGGTTTGAAAAAGTATTAAAAATGTAAACATGGCCCTGACTGTTTTGGCTTGGTGGATGGAACATCAGCTTGTGGACTGATGTTCCATCCACCAGGTTCGATTCTGGTCTGAGACATGTGTACCAGGGTACCAGGTTCGATTCTAGTCTGAGACATGTGTCTTGGTTGTGGGCAGGAGGCAGCTGATCGGTGTTTCTCTCTCATTGATATTTCTGTCTCTCTGTCCCTCTCTCTTCCTCTCTGTGGAAAACCAATAAAATATATTTTCAAAAATGTAAACATGAAGTGTAAGACTGATTGGAACTAGCCTGGTAGCCCTTATAAGCTAAGGGTGAGTTGCCTCAAGCTAGTTTGTACGATTATGATGTGGTTTGGATTTTACTGTATTTTCAGCATTTACTGGTCTCAGAATAGCACTGACAATTACTGAAAGTGGCCTGGGCTTTATAGTTTAAGGTTCAATATCAAGGATTTTTGTTTTTGTTTTAATTTGGAGAAAAAATTGTTTTCATCCACTAAGAGCAAAATGCAATCCAAAGAGATGTGGAACTCTCTTGTGCCTATAAGAATAAAGTTGTGTTAGTGTCCCTTTTATATAATAGCTTATTACAGCTCCAATTATTTTCTTGCATGATTCACTTAATCTTCTATAGAAATAGTAATATTTGAGACAACCCTAAAAGATACAGACCTTGGAGTTAGTGTTAAAACTAAATTTTCATATATGATTTAATTATGATTACCAGTTTTCTTACTCAATTCTCTTTTTGGACTGACAGTGTAGCACATTGGTGGCCCTGAAAGTAATAAAGAACATAAAATACTCAAACCTGTTTTTCTTTGGGAGGACTTCCATATAAATTACCTTTTTAAATGGACCTGACATATTTCTCTACTCTTATAACCACGGTGCAACCTTACTGGGCTATGCATTCTTTCTTGCGTTTTCAGGACCAGACTTTAGTTCTTTAGGGCCCAGTGGTCGGCAAACTCTAGTCAACAGAGCCAAATATCAACAGTACAAAGACTGAAATTTCTTTGGAGAGCTGAAAACTGACTTCTGCGCATGGGCCACAAAGTTTCCATCGCACTGTACATGCGCGCCCGCACGTGGTATTTCGTGGAAGAGCCACACTCAAGAGGCCAAAGAGCTGCATGTGGCTTGGGAGCCGCAGTTTGCCGACCACTGCTTTAGGCTTTTAATGCAGCCCCCAGGAACTCACCAGGAAGACACCCTAGCTCAGGAGAGCACCCAAGGCTGGGAGTAAATTTCAGTGAAAGGAAATCACTATCAATTACACTCGAGCTCTTTTCTCTTCCTGGGGTCCTTGGAGTATCTGCTCTTCCTTGAATCAAGTAACCTTTTGTGTCATCTGCTTTGGGTACTCTCATCTTTGAAAATTAACCAATGATTGAAGCTTTCAGGGGAGTTCAGATACTTTACTTTGGAAAGTTTGAGCTTTTGTGTTTTACAGGCAAATGTCTCCCCTGCCATCTGATTTTTCACATCTCCTGCTATTATTGCCTGTGAAAGTGAGAACAGCAGTCAGGGAGCCAAACAAGGCTTCCCAAGTGTGAAGCAGTGGCATCCTGTTATCCCAGAACTACTTTCAGGAAGCAATGCTGGATTTCCACTTAACAGTTAATGTTTTTCTGCTGCTGGAGAATTACTCACTACATAGTAAAACAGGAGGGAAATAATCTCTTCTTCACATCGTTAGTAATAAATATGATTGCTTATATTTTCCAAGAGGAGTGACAGGAAATGTGGATAATGAGCAACAATCTGACAGACACATAGAAATGTGCCTGTTAATATTAGGCAAAGCAAAATACCAAAATAAGGACCTGAAACATATTTAGCATTTCTTATAATAAAATAAAATTTTAAATAGCCAGTTACTATTAACAAAAGTGGTCCCTGTACAAAGAGAATTAAAATCATTATCTCAGGAAGAAATCATTACACCTCCTCCTCAGAAGAAATCAGTCCTTATAAGATAATGTATGTTCATATTTTATTTTTATTCTTAATTGAAAATATCGTGAGTGATCATATGGAATGAAGATATCATATTAACAGAGGACACAAACTGAACTTCTCTCTGTAGTTGTTTACAGAGGCAGCGTGAAGTTGGGGAGACCCTCCCAGCATTTTCACTCTGAGGCTCTGTGCTGGACTGAAGAGGGGAACTGGGTGGGCAGCCATCTCTGATCCTGCACAGGATGATTGAGATGAGACCTTAGCAGTCAGTTATCTCTCTCCTACACACAGGGTGTTCACTAATAAGGGTGAAGTTTGGCAAGGCCATGAGGGAAGGGGGATGAGATTAAAGTTAGAAAGGATGGTGCCCGAATCCAATCTAATCGACTGTTCTGTGATCCATTTGAATTAAGCTGAGAAGTCGTGAAACTCCCCTGCTTCCATCTTGCTCTAGCATTCCCAGGCTTTTGACTATACCTTTGCTCCTTTCCAGGGCTTTCTAGCCTGTCATTTTGATGTGTGTTAACCATCTGGTTTTTATTTTTATTCACCTTCTTGGATTGTTAGCTCCTTGAAGGAAATAGCCATGCCAAATTCATTTTGGTTGTCCAGAGTCATATTGTTTGTCCAGAGTTGGAATTTAGTAATTATGACTTGTATACATGGACAAAAAATAAAGAGAACAGTTTTAAACAAAGCGTTCTATTTGTTCTGACTGAGCGTTCTCTGGGTAACTTCATAATTGACAAACTTTGACGGTGAGGAGAAAATGAGATGGAGGCCAATTTTTGAATAATTTAGATCCTTAAGCCACTTTACCTGGACTTAAATGGAAATTTGATTGGATTGCTTTCATCCAATCTGGGCTTCATTTGACCTGATTTGAAAGTCAATAACATCATCTGATAGAAGGACTCTAATCTAAGCCTCATCTGCTTGATTTCAGGAGTCTTTTGGAACTTCTGAAATATAAGGGTGTTTTCCACCCTGCCTCTGCTTTCCTTGGAGGGGATGGTGGGAAAAAGAACCAGAAATCGCTCTATGGTGACAGCAGTTGCGTCTGTGCAGCAATCAGTGTTTTATCCCACACCTCCATCCTAACATATACTTTTTTTTTTAATGTGGGTGTAAACCTAATTTCCTTGTGCATAATGTTAGTGCCTCTGAAGTTTACAGAGCTGGCTGAAATCTGCACTAAGTGGTTTGGGAATAAAAGCTTTCCTTGTCATTATTTGCACAGTCTGTAGTATCCAGCTGCCAACCCATGCCATATTATTTGTGTGATGCTAGGTGACAGTCTGTGTTGAGTTTCAGCTATGATTCTGGACATAATTTAATGAGCTGGCATGCCATTTTCCCCTGTAAGAAATATGCACATATTTTTAATGCCAATCGGAAGTTGTTTATTTTACACATAGTGTAGCTTTTGAATCCAGGATTTTTACTCTTAGCACATAGTAGCACGATACACTCGGCATATAAATGTACTTTTTCCCCACTTGTGTTTAGGAGAGGTTTAGTTTTCACCATAACCCAGGGAGGAAAACGTCCCCACTTGGTTGCACAAGGCTTGCTTCTTGCCTACTCTTCCTAATTGGCTTTTAACAAGCTGTCAATCTTCCACTCTATATGTTGCATTTAGAAGGGAAGGGCAGAGATGTGTTGCAATCTCCCTGTGAATGTGGACTGCTTCTTAAGGGAAACATATCTGGGCTGTCAGGGTGGGTTTGGCACCACAACATTGAGTCAAATACAATGTGATTTTTGCCTGGTGCTATAAACTGATGCTGAGTACATATTTGTGTCTGTGCCATCCGTCCTTTTCCTTAGAGATGTCGTCATCTTCTTCCACTTTCACATAATACGAAAAAGCCCACTCAGTGTTTTGTTTTTTTGTTGTTTGTTTTTTTTGTGAAATAGATTTTTTAAAATAACTGCTTTTTTTCCCCTAATAGAAGTAATATCCATTCAATTGGAAGAGACATAAATAATTCATAAAAGTATACTAAATAAACCAAAACAACCTGTTAATTCACAATACAGATAACCAATTTAATGTTTTAGTGCATTCCTTTTGAGGATTCTGTAAGGGTTTGTGTGTTTGTGTGTGTGTTTATGTTTGTATCTACATACAGGTATTTATTGTTTTCTTTACAGAAAAGATAACTTTTACATATTTGTGTAGTATGCATTTTTATTTAGCAATAGGTAACTCATGAACATTTCCCATGTCAGTAAGTGTTGTTTACCGTATGATTTTTAGTAACCTCTTACATGGCAATGCAACAATTTACCTAACCTCTCTCCCTATTTATGGACATTTAGCTCATTTCTCAGTTTGTGCTATGAAAAAATTGTTTCTTTGCATTTCCTGGATCATGTCTTTAGGACTTATTCCTGGGTCAAAGGCTATGCATATTTTGGCTCCTGTATATTTACAGGAAAATTTCCCTACAGAAAGATGACTGTTCTTACACTTCCAGTTATGGGAAAGAAAAGACTTCCTCTGCAGTGGCCTCTATGCACTGAAATTCTTTTTATTTTTACTCATTTCCAATAAGACATATGGAATCGTTTGAAAAAAAATTCATTGGTGAAGTTCATTGGTTACCATATGTTTAATGGTCATTTCATTTAGTCATGAAAATCCAACTCAGGTAGCAGTGTAGTGTCATGTTTGAGAGTCAGATGGCATGGTCCTCCAAAATGTTTCACCCAAGTCATATGACCTTGGGCCATTGTCTTAACTTATCTATATAATGTGGGCAATAGTGGTACCTATCTCACAGATTAGTTGTTTAATATATTCCCATTTTATATGTTATATAATATATTCCCAATATATGATAATAGTTAGAACATTATTAGTACTTTCTATGTGTCAAGCACTATCTATTTAGCATTTTATACATGTGAATCCTTTTACTATATTATGAAGCAATATATAAAGCATTTAATACAATTCTTATTGCATAATAAACCCTCAACAAGTATCCTGTTATTTTATAAGTTATGCCTTTTCCACAGCATGTGTTATACATAGACTAATATCATGGATGAAAAACATCACAATATCTTCAAAGAATTGCTTTAAAATATTCAACATAAATGTTAAGCATTGTTAATGGCAATTTAAAATTTGTTTTTAGCTTGATATATGATAAAATTACATAAATAATCAATGTTAAAAAATAGGTTTGTAATATAATTATTATTGACATACCAAGTGCCAACATTCAGTGTTCATACTCATTGCTACAACTGGCATAGACAGATTAAGTGAAGTAGAGTCAAGCAGATATCCAGTGACTTGGCACAATGGAGGCAATCTATATGGACAGTAAAAAACAAACAAACAGGTATTTCTCCATTTTACTCAATTATAGTATCTACTACTTAAGAAATCAAGCCTGAAAGGTCATACAGTTAACTATGTTCATTTGCCACTGAATGGCCTGACATTTGGCTTCAAATAGAAATGGGTGACTGTGTTTTAAAGTTACCATCAACAGACATAGAGCGATGAGACAATGGGGAGGCAGCACAAATGTCAGCTATGAACACACACGTCGTCAGGAAAACCTACCTTCCAACCTTTGGTCTGCCATTTAAAGTTGGCACTACCCATTTAACTTAAAGTCTCCAAGTTCTAATTTCTTCATTGACAAAACAAGGATATTTACCTCAGAGATTCATGTCAGAATCAAGTGAAATATGGAATTTCAAGCATGTAGCATAAGGTCTGGAACCCAGGTACCTAACTAAATGTTGGTTGCTGATTTTATAATTACTATATAAATTTTCTACATGCTGGGCTATTTGACATGTGTTCAGTGAATGTCCTAAAGTTGCCTTTGAGTTGCCTGCAGAACATAAATGGGAAGGTGACTAGAAGACAAATTTGCCTGAAACTCAGAAGAAAGATCTGAGTTTGAAAAATCAGTTTGTATATGAGTGAAGAAATGGACAGTTAGAAAAGTTTCAGGAGAAAGATGGTCCCTGAAAAAGTGGGAGTATTGGAATAGGACCTGGGAAGGGAAAATCGTTCATAGGAAGGAAGTTGTCTCTGCCATAGCAACAGGAGGGAAGGTGAAAAATGGCTGCAGTAAGCATGTTGATATTTGTCAAACTGTTCTGAAACTCCAGTAGCTATAAACTATTTAATGAATTAATGCTTTTTACCTGAAGTTTTATTTTATAGTGATTCTAGGTCTGGAATTTTAATTTATTGCAAATAACTCAAATTTAGTGGCAGTTCAGAAAGACTTTAGCTGAAATAAAGGAATTTGAGGAAATAAAAATGCATTTTAAAATACATTTTTTTTTAAATGGAAGCTAACATTAGAGTTTGTGTTTTTTTTTAAATCATGGTTTTATACTCCAGAAAATATTTTCCCTATGTGTAGACACCTCTTTTTACTCTGTTTTATAACTTCAGTCAACCCATGTAAAAAATGGTACATATAAAGAGAAATAGCTAAACAATTAGATAATCAGTATAAATTAACATTTGGAAAAATAGCTCCTTGCACATTCTCTCCAGACATACAATACCCTTTCTATAAGAATAACCTGTGTTCAGATGTCTTTTATTATAGTTGCAAATCCTCAAGGTATAAATAAATACCCTTTCTGAATATATTCTTAATTATTTCAATAATTAGTTGCCCCAAAAGGAGATATATCTATGATGCAGCCTTTAGTCATTCTTCTCTTCTAGCAGAAATTATGCATTTAAGAAATATAAGACTTCTTAATCTACAACATGGGGAAGAGTAAATTGTAAACAAAACATAATTAGAAAGATTTATCTTACTATATGACTTGGGGCATTTTGAAAGTTCTACTTCTGCTTATTTATATTTTCAGAAAAATTCCCCTAATAAGCAATGCTATAAATGTCAATTTATAGACTGAGATAAAAGAGGATTCTGAATTGTGCTTTTAAAACCTTGCCTTTACTACTTTCACACTAAAGATGATGAATTGTTAAATATACTTCAGTTAGTAAAACTCAGTCCTAAAATATGAAGGCATCCTATAAACATTAAGCTTAAAAAACACTAAAGAATATCTATATAATATTATGTCAGAAAGTGAAGCATGACATTGCAATAATCCTAAAATGAAAATTAAATAAAACTAGAATTCATAAGGATTTATTATGGTAGATTAACCAGAGTGATGCTAGACTTCGAGGTGTTAGGAGGAAATCATTATGTCTTGCATTGCCGGATCAATTACCTTTGTGACTTCTAATAAATTGTGTCTTCTGATTTTGATGGATGTTTAACCATCTGTTTCTGGAGAGATTTCCATTTATAGACCTGGAAATTGCTTCAATGAGTGCTTCTTAAGTGTTCGCAATTGAAAGATACAAATAGTAGTAGTGTGGTTGCTATGACTTACTAGTAGACAAATATTGGTACCCTCTTACCATTTTATATTGATAACTAGTACCCTTTTTTAATTATGAAAATAAAGGGAATTTGGTAAAATTTTTGTTTTTTGTTTATCTATAAAATGTTCCAAATAATAATTAATACAGTTGAATTTGTTTAATAAACTGTATTGAACAAATAGCAAAAATTGGGGATATACTTTGAAAATTTGGCTTTGTGAAGGTACTATTTTTATTTATTCAAGTTTTTTGTCTCATTTATAAATATTAGGTAAGCAACCACTGAATAAAAGTATAATTACCAGGAGCTAAAATATTTTTATAGTTACACAAAGTTCCAAAATTAGAATATATGCTGTAAATACAATATTATTAAATAGATATGCTTTTATGCAAAGGAGAGCTAAGCAAATGTAGTTACATTAAGACTTATTATTAACAGGTCTTAATAGAAAATATGAAAATGTTTGTACTTATGTAACTAAATTTTACAAGAAAATGTGTCTCTAACTGGAAAAAAATAAGTACTAAAATGTTTTTCTTTGAAAAATTAGTGGTAATTTTTCAGTTATTAAGATTAGTCTAATTAATGCATATATTACCTGATAATATCAGATGTTGGCTAAGACTTTTCATTTTTAACAGTATGTATAGATTAGTATATTAATAATACTGAAGCCACACACAGTTGATCCTTTCTCATCATCTTCCTAATATTGATAGATGTAACTTCTTTAAGAGCAAGTACCATTCTTGCCTTTGTATTTTGTATCTATACCATAGCATTTTTGTAAATTTGAATGTTTGTCTATATATAGTCACATTATTTCACCATGATTTAATGTTAAGCCATTTCCTGTATTTCTTTTACAAGATAATTGGTGCATAGTGCACTAGAAAGTATATGTGCCTGTGATCAAAGACACACTTAGTGAACATCTAATATCACACCTGATATTGTGTCTGGCCAGATTTATCTTTCTTTTTGTAATGACACTATTTGGGGACAGGAGGACATTGGGTCAAGCCACTGTAGGAAAACCTCCTCTTTCCCACTTCATCAGTCCATACACTGTAGGCATGGCAACTTCCTTCCTACAGACCCATAGATGGGCATGTGGCCCAGGCCTAGACAGTGTTTTGTACCCCCTAGAGATAGTCTTAAGGATGGCCACAAGCCCCAATCAGAGCCAAGGAGTCTCAAGTCCCTTATTTGATGCCACTTTTTCCACCAAGTCACTGGCATGGGAAATGTAAGCCTGGAGCTGCTGGCAGCCATATAGCCCACGAGAGCAGAGCTCACTCAAGGAAGATGCCACGTGACACCCTTTTATTCCTGAGCTCTGTCTAATTTTAATTCGCATCTTGCATTTTTCAATCACATCAGCTAAAAAATGACCTTATTTTTGCTTAAGCCTGTCTGAGTTATATTTATATTGCTTGCAACTGCAAGAGGATAGATATAGTAATAACTGATAGATATAATGATCTGCACTGTGGCTATTTCATCTATAAGCAAGGGACAGAATTGGATACTCAGTAATATCCTCTTCACAAATCAAAGTCTGTATGTATAGCCATAGCCACATGGACTTTGTTATAGAGAACAGATGTTTATTACATCAAAATAAACCATAAGTATTTATTGCTTTTCTTTATTTTATTTTTTTGTTCTGACACTAATTTTTTAAAGTACTTATAATTCTTTTTAATTCTTCTCCTTCAGTGAGTGATTATCGTCTCTGCTATTTATTAGAATTCTGAGTTGCTTAAAATTATTTTAAAAATTAGTAAAAGGCAATTAATTGTATTTAATCATATAATAGACTGTGAAAGAAAACAATTTATAAATCAGGTTACGATACTAGTTTTCTTACCTAATATATACCCAAATCTTATTATCATGATTTAGGTTCTTTTTACCACAATACAAAATTCTGTGTAAACAAAAAATACCACTTATTAATTATCTTGCAGAAAGAGCTTCATAAAAAAGATACTATCATTTTCTGAAGTGCATTTTGTTAAATTTTAGAATGTGTTGTTCTCCAAACGGGTGCAGTACTAGGGTGATATCCTGGTTAATGATGGACAGTCCTGGATTGCCTGCATCTGTTTTAATTTATACCTATCAAAAGTATACCAATGTGGAGGAAATTATATGATCACCAAAGATTGTAAAACCAAACAGTAAGGATAAAAGTCTTGGTGATGATAGCCGAAACCGGTTTGGCTCAGTGGATAGAGCATTGGCCTGCGGACTGAAGGGTCCCAGGTTAGATTCCAGCAAGGGCATCTACCTTAGTTTTGGGCACATCCCCAGTAGGGGGTGTGCAAGAGGCAGCTGATCAATGATTCTCTCTCATGGATGTTTCTAACTCTCTATCCCTCTCTCTTCCTCTCTGTAAAAAATCAATAAAATATATTTTAAAAATGTCTTCATGATGAACTTGTTGCCCTTTAACAATAAATGAGGTGTATGAGATACATTTTATAATTACAAAGGATATATATGGAAACAATAAAATCTAAAATATTATTATCATTATACTACCATAGCTTATTAAAAAGAAGACTGAAATGAATGTAGTATATGCTAATTGCTGAATTTTGTGCTACCCATTGCCCTTCAACTAACTATTCTTAAGAATCAAGAATCAAGTCTGATCCACAGATAGTAACTGGTTCATCTATGCATTCTATAACAGGATTCTGTGAAATGAAGCATCCTTTACTAATCATCCATATCAGTAGTCACAACTAAGAAGGTCTCTCTAAATTGTAAATCTTGAGGTAGACCTAACCAGTTTTGCTCAGTAGTTAGGGCGTAGGCCTGCAAACTGAGGGGTCCTGGGTTTGATTCTGGTTATAGGCACATCCCCAATAGGGGGTGTGCAGTAGGCAACTGATCGATGTATATCTCTCATTGAAGTTTCTGACTCTCTATCCCTCTCCTTTCCTCTCTGTAAAAAAAAATATCTATCTATCTATCTATCTATCTATATAGATAGATAGATAGATATATTTTTAAATCTTGAGATAAATGTAAAGTATCATTATTTTTATTATTATTGAAGTGCAGAGAAGTGTAACTGTTGTCATTGGGAAACCTGCATTTAAATGTATAGGAAATTTGCTTTGCAAGATAAATGTGCCATTAGGTTAAAGTGGAATGAGCATTTCACTCCATCTGCCAACTATTCCAAAGGTCAATTCTTAATTTGTTTCTTCTGTTATGTCCCATGGTCTTCATGTATATTCTTTGAGCAGAAACAAATCTACTTTTGAAACAATAAGAGAAGTAAAAGCTGATTATTTAGAACTCATTCATAATTTATTATTTATATTAAGCCATACTAAACTAGGATTCAGACACAGAGGACAAGTTAAAATTAAAGCTTCCATTTCTGGACTCTTCTTTGAAGTATATTTTCATAATTTTATTTATATTACCTTACATAGATACATATGCACATACACACAATTCAGGAAAAGGAGGCTAGCTTACACACATGGCAATTATCAATGGAACCTGGAAATAATGATACTGAGCATTTGCAGGATTTATGAAAACTTCTTTAGGTATCACAGATCATAAAGAAGAGATTGGCAAACTTTTTGAGTAAAGAGTTAGATAGTGAATGTTTTGGGCTTTAAAGGCTATATGATCTTGGCTGCAAATATTTGAATTACCATTGTAATAAAAAAAAAAGACAAAACAAAAACACAAATAAACAAACAAAAAAAACAATCATAGATAAAACATTAACAATGAGTATGGTTGTATTCTAATAAAACTTGTTCATGGACACTGAGATTTGATATTTGTGTAATTGTCATAAGTAATGAAATAAAAAAATCTTTAAATTGTTTTAACTCTTTAAAATACAAAACCTGATTTTAACTTATAGTTCACAGAAAAATAGGTGATGGGCTGAACTTGGCCTATGAGGCATAGCTTGCTGACCTCTGTCATAGAGCATTATGCTGTGCCCTATCAAGAAGGGAAAAAAAGAAAAAAAAAAGAATTGTGTGTGGCATTCAACAAACTTTCCCAAATGTGCTTCAAGGTACAGGTATTATGTCTAAAAAGAGGTTTTATATATTTTTTATTCTCTTAGAAAATACAGACTATTATAGCACCAGGGAAAGTCTATAAAAATAACCGCTTCTCATTGTTTTTTACATAAAGAGTTTATGACAAATATACTGTCAAAAGAATGCTTTCTTATGCAAAGATATGATGTCAGTTTCATGTATAACCAGCTTTCTTGCCAATCAAAAAATGCTATAGATAGGTGTGACATCATGTCTGGGCATAATCATGGTTTGACTGATAGGTTGGATTATGGAACATAAACAGGATACCAGTAATTGCTTGACTAAAACTTTAGGTAAAAATAGTTGAAGGAGAATATTACTAGCATATGAATGTTTAGAAATTTTTCTAAATTTTTTTCCTCTATAACTCTCAATGTATGATCTAATGATGAGAAAAAGAACCTTTGCAATGTTTAATATTTAATTTCTTGTTTAGTCAATTCATTTTGAAAACATTTTATTATATATATCAGTAGTATTAATGCAATTAGAGACCATACAGAATACTTCAGAATAAATATAGTTTATATTTTGAAAGTATAAATTATAATCTGATGACAATCATTAGCAAAAATATAATTGATTAATATTTTTACTAGTGCAGTGAATTATTTTTAATATAAAAATACATAAAAAAAGCTTTCCTAGAGCTTGTAGAAATCTTAAGTGACATGAATCTTATGGAAGTTTAGTAAAATACTGCATAGTAAACATTTTACAGAATTCTGTGGGATTAGAAAATTCATTTTCCACACTGATTTTAGTGCATGGAGGATTTTTTTTCTTCTTCAAAGAACTTGTATCCTACGGAGCTGGAAGTTTTCAATGAGTGATAATATGGTGAGCATCATGAAAAGGTGATTTTAGGCATCTTTGTGAAAGGCTATCAATAGCCAAATAATGATAGAGATGTAGCTACAGAACTATGATTCATGTTATAACATTACAAAAGAATTAACCATTTGGAGAGTAAAGTGATTTAGTGAGAATCAAATACTGTATAAGACACATTTCTAAATAGCATTAAAGTATATGCCTTTCTCAGAGGAAAAAAATGTGCTATTTATTTGTATGGATAAGTTGTTTAGGTTAAACCAGTACTAATTAATCATTGTCTACATTAAGGCATAAAAAAGCAATATTATGAGAATTTTTCTCCTCTAAAACACATGTCCAAACCCTGTAGATCATAAGACATATATAATATCAGGGTTCATTATGTTTTAGGCGGCTATAATGTATCGAGAACTTTTAAAATGTTGTTCTTCTGTTTTCATGGGTCAGAATCAAATACTAACAAATAAAAGAAACATGTTCTAAAGCAAATATTGGTGGCAAGAACATCCATCTTGTCTTCTTGGAGAACCCCTGAATAATGGCTATTTTATTCAGATTCCTAGACAATCAATAATCTCATTTAAATGGGATATGCGGATACTTTCTACTTAGTAGGACAGTGGTTGGCAAACTCATTAGTCAACAGAGTCAAATCAACAGTACAATGATTGAAATTTCTTTTGAGAGACAAATGTTTTAAACTTAAACTTCTAAGGCCACTTCTTCAAAATAGACTCGCCCAGGCAATGATATTTTGTGGAAGAGCCACACTCAAGGGGCCAAAGAGCCGCATGTGGCTCACAAGCCACTGTTTGCTGACCACTGTACTAGGATATAAAGAGATGTTCCTTTTTTCCTCCTTCCTGTGTACGTAAATATAGATGTAGTAGTGAGCCATCTTTGTCCAGTCAGAAGCAGGAAACAGAGAAGTTTGAGTTCCCCAAACTTGGTGCTATTGAACAAGCCTGGACTGGTGATGCTTATGGTGATACATGAGAAAGAAATAGACTTTTGCTTTTTATAACCTAACATGTAAATTTTTGTTATTTATTAAGATGACCATATGCATATAAACATAACCAATGGACATAGATACCAGGGGGGTGAGGCCATGAGTAGAGAGGGTGTGGGAATTAAAGGGGAGAGGACAAAGTCACATGTGTAATACACTTATCAATAAAGAAAGGAAAAAAGAAGATGATAATACTAAGAATTACATTAATATTGAATCCTAATATTCCAGGGTCAAATGTCACTCAATGGCATTCTTGAAATAAATTCTACTTTGTCAAGTTTGCAATAAATTCAGTTTTCTATTATTTTACTTAGATTATGTGCATATAAAAAAGTAACATGTATTTGCGAATTTTTGTTGTTGTTGTTAATTCTCACCAAAGGATGTGAAGATGGAGGTGGAGGGGGGGGGATGGGAACAGACAGAGGAAGAGATAGAGATAGAGATAGAGATAGAGATAGAGATAAAGATAAAGATAAAGATAAAGATAAAGATAAAGATAAAGATAAAGATAAAGATAAAGATATAGTTGTTTCTTTCTTTTTCTGTTTACCTCAATCAAAGCCTGGTAAGATTTTCTTCCATAGTCAAGTAAATGGCAAATGGCGGGTAGGGCTTTGTTTGAATGTTAGGTATTTAATTTTGTGAGTGTTTGCAGGCATTTGGAAGTCATTGTAGGGAGGGATCAAAATGAAGTTACGTAGTCAAATGCCATCTTAAGGTGAAAGCCCAGTGGAGAGAGTGTTCATCCTGTCCTATAGGACACAATGTGTTTAGTCAAAAATCTTTTCCAGGCTGAGCTTACTCACCCCAAATGCATGCTTGTGCAATCTCTATCATGGAAGGTCATGTTTTAGTCCAAGCTTTCAGCATGGGCATTTTATTTCCCCCCTTTACCTAAACTCCCTTGAACGTAGTATGGAATTCTAAAACAAAAGCTCAAATGGCTCAGATCATTTCAAAATAGTCATTTCATATTTCCAATGAGAAGTTTAATCCCAGAGATTAAACTCAGAAAGGATAAAATATTTACTATTCAATAAACTCGGAAATTCTCCATTAATATGAAGGCATGTGATAGTTTCATTAACTAACAAACATATTCTTGGATTTGACTCAGTAAGTACCAAGTTATTAGTCTGATACAGAATAGCCGAAGGGCACTTTCTAATTAAAATTTTGAAAATGGATGCTCAGTATACCATATCTGTCTGCAATTCTAAATTAAACTGGGATCTCTCATGTTGAGTTAGTCTATAATCTTTTTTTTCAGTGGTACGTAGTTTAAAAAAAAATGATAAATGAGTAAATCAGATCAAGCTCAACCCTAAACTATTATTACAGCAAATAAAGTTAGTGGTAGTTATGGTCCAGTTGCGATTTATGGAACCTCATAATCCTACTAGTAATAAAAATAATAATTCCGACTACAATAATATTCTACCATTTATTGCACTCCTGTAGTGTCCCAGGCCTTTTATGCATTATCTCATCTGACTCTGCCACAACTGTGTGAGAGAGTTATCATTTCAGTTCTATAGTTAAAGCAGCTGATGGTAGAGAAAAGGATGGTTTAAACTAAGACAGAGGTTGGAGCCAGGGAATTGAGTGGTGGGGTAAAAGGGGCACTTAGAAAAGGCAATTTATTAAATAACTTTTAAAAATGTGGCATTTTTGTAGTTATATAAATTGCCTTAGTAGTGTGGGTGTGGCTTAGGCAATGTGGGAAGATAAAGGAAATCACAGAATAAAACAAAAATGACCTATTTGATGTCACCAATGTTTCATATTTAATATGCTCCTAAGATTTCAGAAAGGACTGTCTAATAGCTGTGGGTGTCTGGAGTTCAGGAAAGGGGTCTGGGTTATAGCTTTGTAAATCATCAGTTGATAATAGAAGTTGAAGTTTCAGGTATGAAGAAGATATTTTAAAAGAGCTTTCTAGGCTGAAAAGAGGACAAAAGATAGGGGTTGGGAGGGGCATTAGTTTTTTAAAAAGCAGTTAAAATTAGAGCTATTAAGAGAATTATTCATTCAAACAGGGTTATCACCAAAGTTAATGGAATGATGATTTTATGATGCATAGAATAGACAAAAATGGGGTCAAGTAAAAGGCTTAAAAGGTGTCTAGTGAATTTGCCCAATAATTAGCAAGTGAGCAGAAGGAGGTGGGAAGGCTTGAGAACTCAGTGCTCTCTGTATTCAGGAACAAACTGTAGGTGGCTAGGTGAGGAAGGGAATGGAAACTTCATGCAAGCCAGGATGTGCAAAGAAGATTAAGAGCTCAGTAGCTAGAAACCAAGAGAAGAGCATTATTAGGAAGACTTAAACACATTTGTCTGTGGAGGGAGAACATTGAGACATAGATCATGTAGGTGACACCAAAATGAAGTATTGTGGGAAGTCCAGCTCATAAAATCTCAACAGGATGTCCTGAGGGAGATGCCACAGATGGTAGTGGGAGGCTCTCAGTGGAGGGGAGAATGAGGTGGAAATCTAGCCTGAGCCCTGCTTGCTGAGCCATGTCAGCTGGAGAAGAGGGTGCTTTTTTGTTGTTGTTGTTAATTTTCCTACCAGCTGGGGCTTTTTCTTTTTGTCTTCTCAGAAAGGACACATTTTATAATTCATCCTACCAGAAGTGATGGCTTTCTTCTAATTTGCACAAGCATTTGCTAGTAGCAGCCTGAACTCTAGCATTAGGCAGGCATTGCTTAATGTACTTCTGAATAGTGAGTGACAACACAATGTTCTGCAGTTCATCTCCTTACAGACCTTACAGAGTGTCCACGATCAAAAGGACCCCAGGTTCTCCACGGCAACTGAGACCTGCTTAGGGTCACAGAGCTGGCTAGGGACAAAGCCAAGACCAGGGTTGACTTCTGACTCCCAATTCAGTGTTCTTCCCACAATGCCACCAGGAAACAAAGACTGGAGCTTATGCTTTTGATGTTAGAAAGACAAAGAATTTATTCACATCACCCTGGGCATTGAATTCAGGATGTAGGGAGAAAGGTTAGAAATTCATTCCTCTTGCTTTCTAAACTTGTCCTATTCACAAGAACTGTGTGAATCAGCTATAATTCTAACTTTTATTTTTAGCAATGGTTCTTAAATAGATTTTAAAAATGACATGATAAAAATATGGCAGTGTGATTTTTAATGATAGTTTTTCAAGATAGATATTTTACCCTTGAACCCATTTATTTCCTTAAATCCAAATAACCATTTTAAAATTTTATGCCAGCATTCTTAAAAAAAATTAAAAAAAGGAATATTGAATGAGCTATACATTTTCAGCTACTACGTGAGGATGGGATTGGCAGTCACATGGATCAAATTTAAAGAATACTTTGGATTTTGTGATAGCTACTTAAATATGAAATCTGCATGGCCCTTCTTATCGATAGTATGATAACATACACAATTATAAATGAGCTATGCAGGAAAACTATAAAGATTGGTATACTAGTATCTTGGTTTATATTTTTTACTCATTGTTACCCAAGTTGTATTTCTTGAGTCATTTATAGGAATGCTTTGAATAAATACGTTTATGGCAAATAGTGTCATATTTTACTATATCTAGCCTTTCTATGTGAAAATGTAGAAGGCAGAGTTAAAAGTCTAAACAGTCTTACAATAAAGAACCCCATCATCTTTGTTGGTCCATGTTTTCTAAATTTGTTTGAACACAAAGCAGGTTTTTGTTTCATTTTGTTTTGTTTTGTATTCTGGAATACCTATTACCATCTCAAAGATAAAAGTGGTCCACACTTGGGAGAAATTTTTCTTGAGTTTTTTTTTTTTTCTTTTTGTTTTTTTTCTTCAGTATCTTTTATTTGTGGAATGGACTTTTAAAAATATTTTTTAACATAAATTCCTTTCTGTCCCTGCGTAAAGGTACATTTGCTAGCTAAAGGAGCTGCTAAGCTAAACAGCTAAAGAGAAAACATGACATACATTGCAATAGTACATGTAAATACTATTAAAGTTGTAAAACAATTAAACTATGTATCTCTATATATAAAAGCCCAGCAACCTGAATGGTGGAACAACCAGAACTACCAGAACTACTCGTGGCTATGATGAGCATTGTGGCAGCCAAATGGCCTGACCTGGGCACCAATTGGCTGATTAGGAGCAGTCCTACTCCCTGGTCATCTCAGCCCCTGATTAGGCCCCAACATGCTGATCAGGAATGGGGCCAGCGGATGGAGGGGCCATGGGTGGTTGGCTGGCCAGCCCCACCTCTGATCGGCCCCCATTGTGGTGGGCTGGCCAGACCCCACCCATGCACAAATTCATGCACTGGGCCTCTAGTAGTAAATATTTTTATATTATGTGCATATACATATTAGATTTTGTGGGGAGAGGGTTATCTATCTTTAGTTAGGCTTATACTTATCTTGAGAATGTTTTAATTTTGAATAATTCAGTAGTATTTATCTTGTCTTCTTTATGAGAAGGAAAGATTTTAACTTTTGATAGAATCAACTGATATTTAAAATAAATATAATTTCATCACAATTTGGTTTCTTGTCCATTTCTGTAACCATAGAGCCTAGAATTTCTCCTTCCCATACTTAATATCTCACCCAGTAAAAAGTCCACAGCTCTGTCTTTCAAAGCTCATTTTAGTTCATTCCCCTTATAGATGATAACATAGTTTCCTAAATCCAAAAGTATGTGACATGGGGTTAATCTGAAGATGCCAGGAAGCTAGCATCAGAAACAGATATTGTGTCATAAAGGTACATAAATTAAAAAAGTATGTAAGTTATTTATACCAATTTTTTCACAATATAAAATAATATGGAAATATGGCCCTGCCTAATGTTGCTAATTTGGTTGGTGCATAGTCCTGAACACCAGAAGATGACTGCTTGGATTTCTGGTTCAGGCACATACCAAATTGTGGGTTTAATCCTAGTTGTGGCATATCCAGGTGACAATTGATTGATGTTTCTCTCTCTCTCTAACAATAATGATAATAATAATAATAATAATAATAATAGTAATAACAACAACAGCTTAAATATTAATTTAAGACTGTTCAGCTGGTTGCTAAAATTACATATACATTTATATGCTGACACTGTCTGCCACGCATTACCAGATTTACTGATAAGCAGAATTTATGAGTTGTGATACATGCTTGCTCAGCAGAATTAACTTTGATAGATTTAAAAAGACAAAAGTTGAACAGAACACAATCACAAAAATAAATGAAATAATCCCCAAAATTGTGTCACAACCATGCATTGCAATCTAGGTAGTAGACCTTGGTAAACCTCCAAATTGAATGTGATTTAAATGGACTAGAATATATTTTTCAAAGTAAGTATATAGAACTATGACAAGGACCAAGCATTTAGGCTCATTCATAGAGAAAAGTCTAGGACTTCATGATTACAATGCCAAACTTTCTTCAGTAGATGAATTGAAGACTAAAATCTAAGAAATTAAAAAAAAAATAGTTTCTGGGACAGTTTCTTCAACTTTGCCTGCAAGTTATATTTAGCATTTAATGGCACAAGGTCAATAACAGCAGGATCCTGGGACATCAGCAAGAAAGGCATGCTCACTAAAATTCAGATTTACTGGTCCGGATATATGAGGGAGATGGATAACAGCATGGTGTCAAAGTAGCTGATAGACTAGCTGAAATGGAGTGATTGTAAGCACAGTAGGCAGGAAAAGTACTCTAAGGCCTTGAAGCAATGTGGCATAACTCCTAACTGCTGGACAGTGATAGCAGCAAACAGACCATGCTGATGCACAGCGATCAGACCTGTGTGGTTCCCTCCGAGTGGTGCTATGCAAACTCTAGGACTCTTTCCTGAACTGTAATAAGGTCACCCCAAACAAATGTATAATGGTGTGTTTTCTCTTTGAAATAACTGTAGTTTAAATACATATAGATCTTTATTGTTTTGATAGGAACACACCTAATATTTTCACTTAAAAAGAGTTCTTATCAAGCACCCTCACAGGTGCCTTTTTCACTCTTCAGTCCTCCCAGACTTCCCCTGTAAACTTCGTTTCGGTTTTCATATGACTACCTAGCTCAGTTTCTCAGAAATGTTTATTTAACATCTGTTTCATTCAGCATGCTCTGTATGACTTTTACTTCTTGTTTTTGAGGTCTACAATTATTCTCAATCCTTTTGAAGAACACTTCATCCCGCTTCCCTCTGCCTTATCTTATCTTAGAACTTATTAGTCCCATGAACCCTTACTTTCATAAGAACTAAGAAAAAATAAAGAATTCCAGTAAATACACATCATCTTATTTCATGCTTGTTGCCATTTCTTGAAACACTTCATTTTTCTTCCTTAGAAATTTGACATAAAGTCTAAGCCTCAGCATGAAATCTTATCAAACTAACAACGTTGGTTGACACATATTCAGGTTCAAGTTTCTACATTTAAGAAGCCTGGGCTCAGGACCTTGTAAAGCTTTGATGGTAGGTGAATTGTGCCCCTGTAATATACAGTTCAAATATCACAATATGAAACTTGCTGGAGTGTTAAACTTACCTTGATCTCTTAAAAATGAATTGCTTCAGACTTGTGTTTATTTTTCCCAAAAATATAATCGAGTATATAATTACATTTTTTAAATTTCACAATCCTTGAAAAAAATCTTAGTCTTACAATTATATAATTTTAGAATAGGTCATATAATTTATAGCATGCATTGCCCAAGTTCACAATATATAATATGGTTTAGTTATTATCAAGATTATATTTTCTTCCTATAGAAAATGAATCTTTTAAATGATACTAAATTTTGAATTTATATTTTACATGACATACAAGCTATATAATTATTAGACTTTTGCTTTTCAAATATAATTAAATCTAATATTTTAACAATTGATTTTGTGAGATATATATATATATATATATATATATATATATATATATTTTATATATGGGTGTACATATGAAACAATTTCACTAGTTCTGAAATATGAGTCAATGATGATTTTTATTTCTATGACACAGAACTGCCTAAGGCTTGTAATGTGTTAACCAGAACAAAAATACTATATAGCCAGAAGATACACAATAAATGCTTTATTGAATCCTAGGCTTCTTGGAAGTTATTAGAGGATGAACTTTAATTACTTTCTCTAATACTCTACAGTTACTGAAAAATCATCTTTAACATGACCAGATTGGATAAAACAAGAATATGCAAGGAGATTTAAAGAAGAAAATTTGTTTATTATTGTCAACTTGTTGATATGTATCTGTCATTTTATTTCCTTCTATATTCTCTTTCTAATGACCCAGTGCATGAGATTCATGCACAGTAAAAGGGAATTCATTAAAGGAAATATTTAAATATTATTGTTTGCCCTTTCTCTAATAGAAGTGTCAGAGATGAAAAAAAGTTAGTAAAATGTATATGAAAATATTCCTCCTATCAGAATCTGGGATGCACCACAGGCACCAGAGTCAAGTCCCTTGACTTGAAATCATGTGAGACCCAGACCTGGCCAGCCCCATCCCAATTGGGCTAGATCCAGACCCAGCTGGCCCCACCCCTGTCAAGCTCTGCCAGGTGGGGATGTAGCCTCAGGTCACCAAGCCAGTGCCTGGGTGGTGGGTGTGGCTTGAGGTTTCCTTACTCAGGCTGGTGATGCACCTTAAGGTCCCCTGGCCCAGGCCTGAGGTTCCCTGTCAAGCCCCACGGGGGGGGGGGGGGGGGGGGTGCTGGGGGGGGGGGGGGACCCGCAGCCTCAGGTCCCTGCTGATTGCTCCTTAAGGCTCATTATGGTATTCAGCTTCCACTGTGGGCACAGCCATCTTGTGTTATGGAATCCCTGCCTCTGCTGTGAGCACAGCCATTTTGTTATAGAGTGATGGTCAATTTAAATAGTACCTCTTTATTAGATAGGATTGTCTAAACAAAAAATATTAGATAATGATTTCAACATCAAAATGTAACCAAGGGAACAAAAAATTAATTAGAAGAAATTTTGGTTTCCCTGAGGTCAAAGCCACAAGGTAAATTTGCCATGTGATATGATTTTAATTATTAGATAAATGAATACATAACAGTTCATCTGGAGAGACAGATTATTTCCTGGACTGAATTTTACATGAAATTTTTAAAGGCTTTTAAAAATAACACAAGGGCAATATATTTTGCAAAAGCCCGAGAAAATGTTTTTATATATTCTCATATCACACATTTATAAAAGTCAAGAATGAAATATCACTAATAAATACATTGGAGATTATTGGAAATTTAGATAATTTAAATTCTAAGTTAATAAATGGACAATGTATAGAAAATTAATGCAAAAAAGTAGCCTGTCCCTTGAGCAGCCTGTCTCAAATATCTTTGGTTTAAGTGAGATTTTTTTAGGATTAAGCAGTAGTCAGTTCAGGGCTGAATTCTGTGATGAGTTTCTCAAGTGCCAATATTCTGTGCAGTTGATCCAATAGCAATCATATTCTTTAAACATGACATAAGTCTGTTAAGAGCTAACATTTGTTATGAAAATTTAAGCACTTGATTTGTGTTTTCACCACTTTTGTACAGCTGGGTGCCTATGATAGAATTGAAATTGTTATAAAAAATGAGTTTGACTCATCCCAAGTAATTTCCCAGTAATTTATTTGAAATCTGAGTTCTGTTTCACAAAAAAAAAAGAAAAAAAAAATGAAGAGGATATTTGTGCTTTAAAAATTTTAACCATAAAATAAAACTATTTAGCCTGACTGGTGTGGCTCAGTGTTAAGTGGTTAAGTATTAACCTACGAACCAGGAGGTCATGTTCAATTCCCAGCCAGGACACATGCCTGGGTTGTGGGATTGATCTCCAATAAGTGGTATGCAGGAGGCAACCGATCAATGATTCTCAGCATTAATGTTTCTATCTCTCCCTCCGTCTCCCTTTTCCTCTAAAATCAATAAAAATATATATTATTAAGAAACTGTTTAATAGTCTATTTTTATTACACCAAAGTAGTATTTTTAAGTGAACTATATACAATTATTTTAATGCAGTACATAGATCCATATTATTGGTTGCATCTGAAAGTAGAGTTTCATTTTCAATACTTTTCATAGAGTTTGATAAAACAATAGGAGTAATTAAGATTGGTATTTTTTTTTAAATAAAGATCAGTTAAAATGTACTGTTGTCTATTATAATACAATCCTTTCTGCTGAAGACCTACAGAATAGTCGTGTTTAGTTTAGGGTGAAATGAGGAAATAGAAGTAAATACTTGTTGTAGTATTCTGTAGCGAGTGTTCTGTGGTAAGTACTGTGAGAGAAGATGCCCAGGGTGCTTTGTGAAAACAGAGGGAAGGCACCTCACAAGCTGGAGCCCTGAAGGCCATTTGATTGTTAGATGCCAGGCATTCTAGCTAGAAAGAATGGCATTTTAAGGAGAGTTGAATCTGAATGCAGGAAGTTCAGTGTGGCTGCAGTCCAGATGTTTCATGGGTAGGTAGAAAGAGATTAAGTAGAAAGGGATGCAGGAACCAGATAATGAAGAGTTTTGCTTGCGGTGGAAAAAACATTGGATTTTACCCAAAGTTATAAGGCATGAATTAACGCTTGGGGATTAATAGATTTTAGAGTTAATTTTCAAAGAACACAGCATAGCCTATGTGAGCAAAAGAACCTGCCTAGATAAAATCCTGGCCAACTATAAGTCCTATGAATTGTGCAAGTTATGTCATTTCTAAATGTGTCTTTACCTACAAATATCTACCTAGTACATAGTTACTATGTCTTTGCTTCTGATGCTAGTTGCTACTTCTACTTCTTACAAGGTGGAATTGAAGACTGAATAGTAGAGGAAATGGAGAAATTGAGTGCTACTGGAGATGGTTTTGGAGTTTGGTGTTTTAAACTTATTAAATTTGAGATGAAAAGTGGAGATCCAGTGAAAATCAGTTTGTAATTGACAACAATGTGTTGAATGGTGAAATTGTCTACAAAGATGATATAGATAAGATGTCAATGGTGAAAACATGGGTACACTTTCTAATATTTGAGGAGTGGTCTGGGGAAAAAATGAAGCCTTCAAATGAAAGAGATGGACTCTTACAGCGTACTAGGGGAAAGGTGTGTGTGTTGGGGGGGTGGGGGGGGAAGAACCATTGGCAGTCACTACAGCTATAGTGAAAAGTGGTCAGCTGGGAACTTCTGAAGAACCTACAAACATCTCCATGAACAAAGAGTCAGCTTTAAAAGTTTAACAGGATTAGAGAGCATAAATCATTTTATGACATTAATCAAATAATAGTCCACCTACCCTTTCTTAGCAGAAGAGGAGAGAATAAAAAAATACAGAGGACCCCATTCTTTTCCTTGGTGATATGAGGCCTGCCTATAGTAGGAGAATCTTCAGTTTGATAAAATTTCAGAGTTATGATTATTATTGTGAACCAGATTGTGATTTAACTCTATTTGAGAGTTAAAGTAATTAGCTCTCTTCTACCTACAAATGACCAGAAAAGTCATGGACTGTTTGGATTTTTATACTAGTGGTGGTGGAGGGGAGGGACTCCTCTACTGAATAAATGTAAAGGGACAAGAGAACACAAAAATAAAGTGGTATTTTAATAATAGACAACAAGACATGCTAATTTGGCATACTATTCCATGTTGTTAAATAAGATCTCATGAGGGTATGAGTGATAAGGGTCCACATTTAGGGAAACTGACCTTGAATAGCAAACTTTTATAAATGTGAAAGAGAAAAAGATGAGGGAAATAATAAAATTTAGTTGGAGAAGGGAGATATGAGAGAACAGAAATAAGTTGAGAGAAATGTGACCTGCATGGTCCTATTTTTTTCTGGGAAGTGATGAGCTTCCTTGGTGAGAGTTAAGAATATGATAAGATTGTGGGTAAATCAGAATACTGAAGAGACTGTTAGAGGCTGGGAATATAGCAGAGCAGTGGTTCTCAAAGAGTTATCTCTGGACTAAGAATGTCAACAGCTCCCAGGAACTTGTGAAAAATGCAATTTATCAGGCTCTAGCCAGACTTACTGAATCTGAAACTCTATGAATGGAGTCCAACAATCTGTGTTTTAACAAGCTTACCTGGTGATTCTCATGCACACTACAGAGTTTGAGAACCACTCTTAGAGTAGAATAGAGTAGAATGGTTTAAAAGCATAATGGTTCTATGCTTGTACCATAGCACTGTCACTTACTGAGTGCTTCTTACAAATTATTCAGCCTCTTGTGCCTCATTTTCTTCATCTGTAATATAAAGATATCTAATCACAACCAACTCATAGTATTCTTGTACAATCTGTATGTCTCAACACATATTCAGTCTTTACAACAGTCACTGGCATATTTAAAGTGCTCAACCAATGTTAAACCCTTTCTTTCCAGCAGTGTAGTATTTCATTGTATAGATCACATGTGTCAAACACAAGGCCCTCGGGCCAAATCCGTCCCGCCAGGCCTGGCAATGTGGCCCGAACCGCGCTGTCATCACTGCACTCCACTGCGTTTCCATCACAATGACAGTTTATGACTGTTCAGTAAACCATTCGGCCCACAATTTAGGCTGGATTTTAGATTTTGGCCCCTTCTCTGATTGAGTTCAACACCCCTAGTATAGATGTACCACCATTTTCTAATCCACTCATCTGCTGATGGACATTTAGGCTGTTTCCAAATCTTAGCTATTATAAATTGTGCTAATATGAACATAGGGTTGCATATATCCTTTCTGATTGGTGTTTCTGTTTTCTTGGGATATATTCCTAGAAGTGGTATTACTGGGTCAAATGGCAGTTCCATTTTTAATATTTTGATGAAACATCATATTGTTTTCCACAGTGGCTGCAACCGTCTGAATTCCTACCAGCAATGCAAGAGGGTTCCTTTTTCTCTGCCATTTGCAACAGCATGAATGGAAATGGAGAGCATTATGCTAAGCGAAATAAGCCAGTCAAAGAAAGATAAATACCATATGATCTCACTCATTTGTGGAATCTGATGAACATCATAAACTGATGAACAAAAATAGATACAGAGACAAAGAAGTATTAAACAGACTGTCAAACTACAGCAGGAAGGCAGGGGAGAGATGCAGGGCAGTAAGCAATCAAAGGAAGGACTTGTATGCTTGTGTATAAGCATAACCAATAGACACAGACACTGGGGAGATGGGGGTGTGAGTCCATGCGCCAGCGGGTAGGGAAGGTCAATGGGGAGAAAAGGAGAAAAGGAGACATATGTATTAATATTTGTAATACTTAAAACAATAAAAAATAAAAAATAAAAAAAAACAAATAATAAATAAATAAATAAAACATAAATTTAGAGATTCCCAAGATCAGGCATGTTCTTTAATCCTTCTGGCTCACTTCTGGCTCTTCAACCTCCATGCCATTGATTGAGATCCCTGGTCCATGACACAGATAAAGCTTAGAATAATAATTTTTAAAAATGCTAATTATTCTTATTGTGGGAAAATAAAATAAAATGCCAAGTACCCCTGCAAGAGTTGGTAGATATGATTGGTCTAATATACTTGTTGTGCTTTGTGACATTTGCACCATAAGACTCTGAGACTAGGAGCTTTGTTATATTTTCTGTTTTGACTGCAATGTCTTTAGCAGCAAAAGGCATTGATGGACTCAGGGACTGTTTGATTAAAGAAATGGAGAAAGGAGCCCTCACTGGTTTTGTTCAGTGGATAGAGCATCAGCCTGCCGAGAGAAGGGTCCCAGGTTTGAATCCAGTTGAGGGCACATGCCCCTGTTGCAGGCTTGATCCCTAATGGGGGATGAAGAAGACAGCCAATCAATGGTTCTCTCTCATCATTGATGTTTCTATCTCTCTCTCCTACTCCCTTCCTCTCTGAAGTCAATAAAAATTTATTATTAAAAAAATAAGTGGAGAAAGGAGCTAAATAATGTATGCAGAGTAATGCATATAGAATTAGTCAAACTCTGTAGAAATTTCTAACAAATATGTGGTAAATTTTTGAGAAATAAAATTATGTTTTGAAATTTTTTGAAACACTAAGCATTTCTTTGAAAAACATATCACTAGCAGAGCATATAAAATATATTGGTCTGGCAAAGGACAATTTTTGTGTTAACTAGAGAAGCCTGGTGTCCAGGCATTTGCAAAAAAAAAGTCAATTCACATTATTTTTTTATTTACTTAGATCTACATCCATTCACTTTTTAAGTGTTTAATGATGTTTTCAAAGATCTATATCCTTGGATCTTAATGTTAGCCAGACAGATGAGTCCCCAGAAGATCTGTACTTGGTATCAGTGATAAAACTACATTTGATAATCTTCTATTTGTCTTTTTCTGGTTGCCCTCTAATAAGCTGGAAGTGTGTAATAAAATAACCTAATGACTACACCTAGAGAACAAAGCTTCATTCTAATTGTTTTTGATGCATGGGCTAGCAGGATAATTGATTGACACTAAGACCACTCAGTAAACAGCCAGCTAACAGAATTAGATAAATGAAAACATATGGTAATTACAACTGTGCAGAACCATTTAGAATCTAAGATGTAGCCTCTGGCTAAATAATCAAATGTCTGATCAAAGAGCAATTAGAGTTAATAAAAGTCTTATTGTGCGATTAGGATTAAGAGAGGCTGAAAGATAAAAATTGTAGGAGGGTGTTTTGTGAGAAATTTGGATCATTTTAAAAAAGGTCTTGGTATTCTTAGCCATTAAACTTCTTTTTAAAAGAGAGAATTATTGTATACATTTTTTAACAATGTGTAAGAAATATTTAAGACTTTTCATACTGTGTCGGTATTTTTTATAAAATACATGTGCTTTTACTTAAATGAGCCCTTCAACTTTGACCCATGCATTCATTTCACAAATAATTATTAAGCGCTTACTAAATGCCAGGCTCTAAATAAAACACTGTGTTGAAACACTACGTCTTACCTGAGAAGAAGTGAAATAGTCACAAATCCTGACCTTTGAGATTACAATTTGATGGAGAAGTTAAATATATTTATAAAAACCTATGATGCAAGATGGAGAGAAATAGCAAGCCAATTAATAGAGGTGCGAATAAAGTACTTGCAAAGTTAAAAAGAAGTGATTACTTTTACAAGGACTTGAGAGAAAACTTTAAGATTGTTTCCTAAATCTCAAAAGTTTGAATGATCTGCTATATATATTGGTAAAATAAGAATATTTTGTTTTACAATACTCTATGGGCCCTGTTTTATATTTTGTTAGTTTGTTTGTATTTCCTTTCTGCTTATTAAAACTAAATATTTGATTTTATAGTCTCATTGCCTTATTGCCTAGGTGAATGAAACTAGAAGTAAAGTTGTGGGTTATAAATCATAAATATTCAGGTATCCACTGTTATTTTGATTCAAGAACCAGTAACACTCTTCTCACATGGTCCCTGAATATTTAATATCAGGTTAAGTGAGCTCAAATGTATTGGTGACTCAGGCGACACCTCACCAGAAAAATTAAAAACCAGTGGCCAATGGGTCACATTTCCAGGACTGCAATTTAATGTGGTGCTGGCATCATGGAAATGGACTGTACCCACTTCAGAAGATGAGAATATTACATCTTCAGCTATTTTTAAATACATCCATAGTTTCTTCCTCTGTGCCGTCGGCTAGAAAAATAATCTAGTTTTTGACTCACAAATGTGGTGATTCATTGAAAGCAGAGAGTGAGTTCACATGGACAATTGGGGGTCAACATTGGGCATCTTTTCCAAACCACTCCCTCTGTGGCCCTTCATTCATGTCTGCCACCTCATTCTCTAGTCAGCGAGGAGTAGTTGACTGGAGAAAGAGACTGGGAGGAAGAGAATTGTGATGTTTCTCCTTTTTCCACATCCCGCACGGAAAAAGGACAGGTTTCTGATGGGAGGAGCTGGGGATTAAGAAATTAGAGAAAGAAAGAGACAAAAGGCAGAAATAGATTCATAAAGCTGGGAGCTAGGTGGGTGCCATTTTTCTGGTGGAGAGACAGTCACACTCACCACAGACAACACAGCATATTTATTGGCTTCCAAAGGGGATTTTAAGGTCAAAAGGAGTTTCGGGTGTGCCCAGATCCTATTCATCAAAATCTGGTTAAGTTCCTTATTTTTTGGTACAAGATTTAGCATATCAAGACCTGGGTGAGTCAAGGTCCTATTTGTTCCTCATTCCAAGCAATTGGATTAAGAAACCAGTACTGATAACAGGATTCTTCTAGTGCCCTCAGGCTCAGCTAATAAGAATTAAAAGAATGTCCCTGTGCCTTCTCAGGCATCTTTCTACAAGAATGACAACACAAGAATTATTGTATTACAAGTAGAGAACAATTTAGTGCTATATAAGTCATAGAATAATATCGATTATAGAACAAAAATACAATTAAATTTTTTTTTTCACTTTTAAAAAAATAGACTTTATTTTTTAGGGTAGTTTTAAGTTCAGAGCAAAATTGGGGTGGGAAGGTACAGAGAGTTTCCATTAATCCCCTACCCAATACAGGCAAAGCTTCCTCCACTGTCAACATCCCCCACCAGAGTACATTTGTTACAATCAATGAAACATATAATTCAAAGTCCATCAGGGTCATTCCCAGTGATGGGCGTGCTATAGGTTTGTATTAAGATGTAAAGACATGTATCCACCATGACAGTATCATGCAGAGTAGTTTAATTGCCCTGGAAATTTTCTGTTCCCTGCCTCTTCCTCCTTCCTTCCTCCCTAATGGTTCTCCACTTTTTTTATATGTGTCATGGACCCCTTTGCCAGTCTGTTGAAGTCCTTGAACATCTTCTCCCAGGTAACATTTTTAATGCATAAAACACAATAGTAATTGAAATACAAAATAATTAAAATTCATAAGCTAAATTATGAAAACATTTAAAAACAAAATAATGTTAGTAATATATTTGCTCATTTTATTTTTTATTTGTCTAAAGTTTTATATATGTCTCCTTTTTTCCTGACTGACCCCCTCCTCCAAGTCATTCTCACCCAATGCAAGCCCTATTGCCCCTGTCTGTGTCCATTGGTTAGGCTTATATGCATGAATATGGGTCCTTTGGTCGCTTTCTAACCCCCTTTCCCCCACTTGCCATTTATCTCTGGATCTATTCTTGTTCATCAATTTATGTTGATTATTATATCCCACATATGAGTGAAATCATGTGAAATTTATCTTTCTTCAACTGGCTTATTTCACTTAGGATAATGCTCACCAATTCCATCTATTCTGTTGCAAATGGTAAATTTTCCTTTTTTATAGCGATGTAGTATTCCATTGTTTAGATGTACCACAGTTTTTTAATCTACTCATCTGCTGATGGGCACTTAAGTTGTTTCCAAATATTAGCTATGGTAAATTGTGCTGCTATGAACATAAGTGTGTATATATTATTTCTGATTGGTGTTTCTAGTTTCTTGGGATATAGTCCTAAAAGTGGGAGTACTGGGTCAAATGGGAGTTCCATTTTTAGTTTTGTAGTTAAGGAAACTCCATACTGTTCGCCACAATGGCTGCACCAGTCTGCAATCCCACCAGAAGTGCATTAGGGTTCCTTTTTCTCCACATCCTCATCAGCACTTGTTGTTGATCTGATGATGATAACCATTCTGACAGGTGTAAGATGGTACCGCATTGTCGTTTTAATTTGCATCTCTTGGATGATTAGTGATTTTGAGCATGTTTTCATATGTCTCTCAGCTTTCCTTACGTTCTCTTTCGAAAAGTATCTATTTAGGTTCTTAGCCCATTTTTTTTTATTAGATCATTTATCTTTCTTGTATTAAGTTGTATGAGTATTCTGTAAATTTTGGAGATTAACCCTTATCTGAAATATCATTGGAAAATATGTTCTTCCATGCAGTGGACTTTCTTATTGAATTTCAAAGAATGTAAATCACCCAAATACTAAATTTTAGAAGTTTAATAGTTTTTTGAAGTATGCAAAATAAGTATAGGATATATTTGAAAAGATAAGAAAATGGAAATTTAGACAGTGTACCCAATACCCAAGGTTGCACAGGTTGTATGAGCTATTATCTGGAGTTGGTGTCTTATGACTTCTCTTCCAGTGAGTGAGCTTTACACTCTGAACCTGAATGCGTGGGCCTTTCTTGACCTCCTATCAACTCATTCCCACCCCAGTCATTGTCTATTACATTATCCTTTATCTTCTTTTTCATGACTTATTTTGTATTCATGGCATTGTGATTTATTTTCACTTTTGTGTGTTTATTTAGTTTCCCTCCCTAGAAACTAAGTCTCCTAAGGACAATAGTATTCCTTGTTTACTACTGTTTCTAAATCTGTTTATTACTGCAGTGTCCCCCGGCACCTAGTAAACAATTGGTAAATCCACAAGACTGGCTTCTTAACAACTTACAAAGTGGGTTAGATGGTGATAAATCAAGGTTTTCCTAACCGAGATGTGTACAATGAGTACAGCAGGAGTTATGGAGGTAACTTAAATATTCAAGAACTCCACATTTGGGGCCTTATTATTTTTATTTGACTATACAATGAAGCTATTGCATCCCCAAAAATGCATATCCAACATATACATAAAGTTTTGCATATGCTTTTATGAGAGACTTATTAATTCATGATATTCTTTTTGGTTGTTAATCCTCACCTGAGGATATTTTCCAATTGATTTTCAGAGACAGTAGGAAGAGGGAAAGACACAGAAAGAGAAACAAACATCTTTGTGAGATAAAGACATTGATTGGTTGCCTCCAGCACTTGCCCAAACAGGGCCCGGGATTGAGCCTATAATAAAGGTATGTGCTTTTGACTAGAATTGAATCTGTGACCCTTCGTCCACAGGCCACACTCTCTCCACTCAGCACACTGGCCAGGGCAACTCAAGATATTCTTAAATGTTTGCTATAGGATAAATGATTCAACAGGATTAACAACACAGTCCACTCATAACTATGTTGCATGCTGGATCCTGGGGAGTGCACCTGTGAATAATTTTGGCCCCTTCCTTTGAGTAACTCATAGTCTCATTGCATGTAACACTCTTCTGGAAAAACAGAATCAGAATTGTGGAACTAATACAGATAACTTATTGATGAAGGCATGCTCAGCATATTAAAGGAACTGAACCAGCCAAGCTGTGAGATAATAGTAGAGCTAGAAAGGGAGCACAGATTTTCTGGTTCTGATTACATTTTCTAGTATAAATGGCTGTAAACTCTAGTTATTCTTGTACTGCTATTCTGTCATGCATGCATATGTCTTACTATGAGTCAGTTGTTCTAGTTTTCTTTCTCTCTCCCCCCCTCTTAGTTGTTCTAGTTTTCTTTCTCTCTCTCCCCCAAGTTAATTTTTCTGGGCTACACTGAAAGCCTGATTTTACAGGCCAATGACTTTTTCCTGAAACAAACCCTTAGGAATCTATAACCTTTTATATTTCTTAACAGTTCTTTTCTCAAGTAAATGTTGGCAGTTGTTTTTATTTTAGTAATTAATACTTCTTCAACCTCTTAAAAATTAGCTACTTGTCAAATTAGATACATATAATCACTTTATTGAATTGATTATGTCCAGGTTCAAACACAGTACTTGAAACAGTCTCTGAGTATGACAGCAAATAAATTCACTCACTCTTTCATTCCTTCATTTAACAAATATATATTGAGTATCTACCATGTGCCAAGCACTAAAGCCAGGTACTGTCCTATATAATAAAAGCCTAATACGCTAAGTGTCCAGTCGTCTGGTGACTGGTCGACTGTTCAACCAATCAAACTGTAATATGCTTATGAAAAGCTAAGGCCACTCAACCGCTCCCTATAACATGCACTGACCACCCAAGGGCATACAGTTGATTGGTCCACCAGTCGCTATGACATATACTGACCACCAGGGGGAAGACACTATGACCTGTGGGTTAGCTTGCTGCTGGGGTCTTGCCAATCAGAACTGAACGAGATGGGTTAGACACACTCTGGAGCCCTCTCACAGTCCCTCCCTGGCTGGCCAACCTTCCATGTCCCTCCCTGGCCACAATCCGAACTGGGCAAGACAGGGCTGGACACACCCTAGAGCCCTTCCACAGGTCCTCCAAGGTCCCTCAACCTGGCCTGTGCCCTTGCAATCCGGCACCCCTGTGAAAAGGTGAGGAGATATCAGAGAGTTGGTTTTGGCCCAATCCCACAGGCCACTCCTTCAGGGTGGGTGCCAGACACAGGACTCACAGCTGATGAGCCTCTCCCAATATGGACTGATTGGGCACAAGCTTGGGGCAAGGTGCAGTGGGGCTGGGATAAGCAGGAACAGCAGGTAGAACCTGCAGGTGGCATTGGACTGCAAGTTTCAGCCCGATCCCTGAAGCTACCCTTAGGGATCCCACTGTACACAAATTTGTGCACCGGCTAAAAAATAGTAAGCAAATATAGTCAAAGACCCTCATTTAGAGTTTCAAGACTAGTAAGAAGGGTGGAAGAGAGACAGGCATACACACACACAGCTATATATGTTCTATATCTGTGGCAAATGCTATAGTAGAAAGATATCCATATAGTGTGAGTAGTTATGTTGCCAAGAAGATTAAGGAAATCTTTTCTGATAAAATAACACCTAAGGTGTAATCTGAAACACGACCAGATGATAATTAGGCAAATTGGGGAAAACAACCATGTTTCAGACAGGGATGCTGGGGAAGGGGTGCATGCTCACAGATTCTGTGATGGGAGGGATATGGTAAAGTACAGGCAAAAGAACAGTGCAATAGTGTAACCAGAGTGCAAAGAGTGAAGGAGGTGCTCTGAGTTGACAAAGTAGGTAGAGTTTGAATCATATAGGATCATATACAGCATATTAATAAGTTGGTTCACCCTGCCCTGGCTGGGTGGCTCAGTTTGTTGGTGTGTTGTCCCATACATATCTAGGACACAGGTTCAATATCCAGTGAAGGAATGTATGGGAGACAATTGAACGATGTTTCTCTCTCACATCAATGTTACTTTCTCTCTCCCTTGCTCTCTCTCTAAAATCAATAAAAATATCCTCAGGCAAGGATAAAATGTAGACTGGTTAACCCTAAAAGAAATAGGCAGCCATTGAAGGTTTTTAACTGTAATTTATATTTTCTAGTTTAGAAAATGTAGGTCCTATGGATGACTTTAATATTTGGTTTGTGCTCCTGAAAATGTCTTGGTGATATTTATTGAGATTGTGAACAAAGGACAAAGCACAGATTCTGGGAGACTGAGAAAAGTAAAATTATGCATTCAATTTTGGCCATGTTGAATTTGAAATGTCCTTGAAATACCCGGGAGGAGATGTAAAATAGGCAGTTGGTTATACAAATTTGAAACTCATAGGAATATTATGGCCTGGAGATATAATTGTATGAATCAGTTGTGACTAGATGATAATTGAATCTGTGAGCATGGATGAGATCACACAAGGAGAAAGTATCAAGTGAAAAAATGAGAGAGAGCTAAGCATATTAGAGGAATGTTAACATTTTTTAGCTTGAAGGAAGATGAAAATGCCAATGGAATAGAAAGGAGAGGCAAAGAAATAGAAGGAAACAAGGAATAAAAGGAAGACAAAGCATCAACCATGATGGGATTATAGGGGATAACAGGTCATGATTCTATAGCTTTACAAGTAACCAACACATTACATTTATTAACTACACTAATTGTAATTAATATCTGGCATGGGTATGGCTTCATGCAGACCTTGATCATGCAATATTTCTGAGAACCATATGTTTCCTCTTTCTGCTTCTATGACATTGTCCCTATATTCTGTGGATGGAAGAATGAGTAATAAGGAAATATTAAACATGAACCCCAGTCTTTGGCCTTTGCAACTGTTTATATATTTCTGTTATTCACAGAGATGTATTAACATAGATAAAAAGCAACATAGAACAAAGTTTTTAGTTTAGTTTAGTTATGGACATGTTGAGTTAGAGAGAGTGAGGCATCCAAGTACAGATGTTAACTAGGCAAATAACATTAAAAGAAATTGATAAGTGAAACTTAAAAATGCATGAAATTGCCCATAAAGGTCATATAAAGAAACTGAAGAGGGCTGATCACCTAACATTGAGAGACTCAGCATTTAAAAATAGGTGCAGATGGAATAGCCAATAAATAAAAGCATAAAGTAGAGGAAGAAGAAAACTATTGTATTTTAAATATGTTGTCGTTGAAGGAAATGGAAGAGGGACTTTCAAGTAAAATGAGAATGAGTGAAATGACCACTCAAAACTTCACTTTTAACTAGTGGCTAAGGATATTGATGACACCATCCACAGCTATTTTACTTATAAACTAGGACTAGATTAAGTCAAATTTCAGTTAATTAAGGAGTGAATGGACAGTCAATAACTGAAGAAGTATGGTAGACTGTGAATATAGACAACTATTCCAAATTAATTGTAAAGACAAAGAGACAAAGCAGTAACTGGAGGAAAAAGTAAAACAAAGAAGTACTTTTGTTTGTCTGGCCATGTTAAATGTAGATAGGAGTAACCCAATAGAGAGGGAGAAATTAAAAATATATAAAATAAAAGAAATAGCAGTAGATGAGAAGGAATGAAATTCAGAACATAGAGTTTACATGGTGGGTACAAGCTATAAGATTAGAAGATTATTAAAAACAGGAGTATTTTAATTAATAGCTCAAACTATCTAAGTTAAATAGGGAAAGTGTGAGGGTAAGATAGGATTAATGGGTAAGAAGTAAAAATAAGTGCCAATGACGTGAAAACCCTGGGTTAGTATAAGAGAGCATCGATATCTAAAGAGCATTATATTGTAACACAGTTTATGCTAAGCCTTGTACACAATGTAGGGACACAATGTATTCTGATATGATCATGGCAATTTGTTATATTCCTATTCTAATCTTATCACCACATTTTATTGATTGCTTCTGCACCTGTCCAGATGAGTCTAGATATGAGCCCCTAAAATATTTCTGTCTATTCTCTCTTGAGGCACACCAAAGTTTTTTGTTTTGTTTGTTTTGTTTTGTTTTGTTTTGTTTTGTTTTGTTTTAATATGAGAACATTCAATAAATGTTTCAGACGAGTTCTCCAACTTACCATCTTAATGACCATTATATTTGTACCTTCGAGGTTGTTCTTTAGCTCCAAGGTTGTAGCAATAAAAAACAAACAAACTTCTATACCATCTTCTGGGTTGAGGCATGATGTCTTCAGGATAAAACCATTTAGAAGTAGTAGCCTCCTATCCAAACCCATCTACTCAATAGAAATACAGTGGGTTGGACCTGTTGGTTATGCCTCTTGGCCAAATTTAAACTATTGGACAATGGATTTAAAAATTATTCTATCACATTAACATATGAATCTCTCATTTAAAATATTATCTACTAAACAAGTAGTATGTTAAGGAATGAACAAAGATAACATTATCCCAAAAATATATATTATTCTTTTTAAGTTTCCTTTATGTTATTTTTACATTTTATCATTATTTTTTATCATTTAATTATGGTGTCATAAAACATTATAGCTCATTTTACATTTCATAAAAATATTCCATGTTGCTATGTAGTCTTTATATTTATAATTTTTAATGATTGCACACAATGCCACTGAGTTGATGCTTTATAATTTACTCAGCTATTCCCCTTTTGTTTGACATTTATTTCTATTTTGTATTTTTTCCTCATTATAATACTTTAATGAACATCTTTGGGAATATAGTTTTCTTTCATATTGGATTGTTTCCTTAGGATATACGCTATATTATGAGTGGAATTACTAGGTCAAAAGATAAATAAAATCATGTGAATGTTGATATGCTTTCAGAAAAAGGTTCTATAATGCCACATTGAGTTCCAGACTCATCTCATCTTTGCCAGCATCAGGTATAAAGATGTTTGTTAGCTTTGTATAAAGTGGCATCTTTGCTTTAATTTGTTTGGACATGGGTAAGAGTTACTTCAAATATATGTGAGCATTTCTTCAATATGTGAACACTAAGGTCAGCCCATTTATATTTTGAGGAATATCAATGATTTCATATCAACATATTTATTAAATTTATTTATAATTTGATCCATATATCCTTCCCAGTGCAGAATTTCTTGTTATAGTTAAGTTATGTTTATTGTATTCAAATATAGCATATTTCATTAAATAAAGTTATATCAAACCTCTATTGCAGTTTATATTTCAGTGTCTATTAGCAGCAAAGGCCCTGGACAATGTGGTCACTTGAAACTTGATTTGAAGCCCAGCTCTGCCTCTCTCATTGTCCTGTAGCTGACCCTTACCTCTATGTTTCATCACCTGGGGATAATAATAACAGTTGAGTGATGATAAAATATAAACTACTTAATTATTCAACAAAGTTTGGCTACTTGCTGACTTAGATTATCAACCAAGAAAGTTAACTAATTTTATTTTATTCTATATTTACAACCCCTTACAGAGTCAACAAAACTTTGAGTTGATCATTATTTATGTAGTTTTATAGTAGGAATAAATGCACAGAATGATAAAATCTTTGGTGGGAATATTGACCAAATATATTTCCATATGAAGTTGTTCTACATCAAAGTTCTACACAATCTAGCTCATTCCTCTTAGGTATCACTGATACACCATATAATTCCAACTATTTCTATATTATATTAAAACAGGGACCTCATTTCATTCAATGTTTAATGGTGTTGAGTAGGTATGTCTTCTGTTTCTTATATGACTATGTAAAATCAAGTTTTGATGTGCTGTTCATTTTAATGTTATTGGGTGTTTATTTTTTTTACTTTAAAATTAACTTATATTTATGTAAGTGTGTCTACTCTTTGCATTGTATACATCTTCATATTTGTAAAGGTACCAAGCATGTCCTCCTACATATAATACTCTAACAATAACACACATATTATTATAGCACTTTATAATTTTCAAAGCAATTTGTAAGAATTAATTTTCTCTTTGATTAAAAAAATGTCGCTTTAGTTAAGTCCTACACATGAGTGTCATAATAAGGAGATCAATTGCCATGCTTCTACCTTTTTGCTTCAAGTAAAATTATTTTAATAGCTGACATTTCTGTACCATATCTATGCTTTTCAAAACAGCCTCTCTCATGTTTTTAAAAAAATTGGTTTTTATATTCACCTCAAACATGTGAGGAATAGAGAACAGATATCAGTGTATTTGATTTACTAATGAGAAAACTAAGACTCCAAGGGTTAAATGACTTTATGTATGGTCACATAAGTATAAGGTGAAATAGCTAGGACTAGAACCCAGGTCTCTAACCAATAGCTGTCTATCCCAAGCATGTCAAATTTGTGGCCCACAGGCCGCATGCAGCCCACAATGAATATTTTTTTTGCAGCCCATCCAATGTAACAGTATTAAGAAACACTCTAATAAAAATTTCAGTACTTAAATTTTACAATATCCTGCTATACATAATTATAAATAAGGAACTACAATCTTGGCTCATGACTGATTACTATAATTGTGCTGCATTCACTTCCCTTACACGCCTTACACACAGGAGTACATTTCTCTCCACTAATACTAGCAGTGAGTATTTTAGCAGCCAATTGCCACATCATTAGTCTTGTACTGACTTGTTTGGTGTGCGTGACAGGAAATATTTCACTTTCAGAGAACAAGGAAAATAGGTTTATTTGCATTATGCTTATTAATTTGTGCAGTTATTCAGTGTCTGATAAATTAATGTTTAAGAAAAACATTAATTTTTATTAAAGTGTTCTATTATTTTATGTTAACAATTAGTCATTTATTTTAGCCCTTTGTAATCAGCATGTCTCTATCGAAATAAACCTACATTTCTATAAAAATTGTAGCTTTCAAAAGGAAAATTGAAGCTTCCGTTTTATGCAGCCCACATAAACTTAACACCTTGTTTATTTGGCCCATGTTAGCCTTTGAGTTTGACCTACTTGCTCTATTCTAAAGATAAATACATGCCATTCTTCTTGAAGATTAAAGGAAAATCAATAACTTCACTGAGAAACATTCCAAAGATCTTTATCTAAAAATATAAGGAAAGAAATAAGAAATTGAATAATATATGTTTTAATATTTAATTATTCCATGACACTTTTATTTTCTTGAAATAATAAGGCTGAAAGGGAAAAAGAAAATGCCTTAGAATAAAAATAGAACTCCAGTAGGTTAACTCATTCTAACTCCACCACATAGCCTCAATGCTTGGTCCTTAGAACTACAGAGCCCACAGCTAAGGAGCTAGATGATGTCATGGATAGCAAATTTAGAATAAGGGCAGTTAAATCTATGAGTGAAGGGTTATGGATCATCTAGAGAATAAGAAAATTTAGAAATGATAAACCGTAAATGAATTGATGGATAGTCTCTGCCAGATATATCCTGTATCAATTTCAGAGTCAAACTGCTAGCTGTCATATCAGTAAGTTTGATCCAGTTTTCATTTCTATTGCTGCTGTGAGTTTTAGTGAAGGTACCTCTGCTATGTACCTGGAACATTTAAGAACTTTGTAAATAATCAGACTCTCTGTTTGCAGTTAAGTTTTGATTGTAAGTTTGCTTTTTATAATATATTCTAAATGGAGGGGCATGCATTACATTCCCTTCACCAACAAACATTTCTTTGCTGCATGGCAACATAATGCAACTCCATACCTAGGAGCTCATCTAAAAGGAGACATTGTCACTAGACAAATAAGCAAAATGTAGATGATCATCTAACGATACGGGGTAGAGATAGAATGATAGACTACTGGAGTTTTAGTTTTCCTCAAGAAAATATTTTTGTTTCTTATCACAATTCTAGAGGCTAAGTGCATAAAATTTGTGCATGGGGGGGAGGGGTCGTCCCTCAGCCCAGCCTGCACTCTCTCCAATCAGGGACCCTTTGGGGGATGTCTGATTGCTGGTATAGAGGAATGTCTGGCTCCTAATTGTTCACCTACCTGGTTGCCTGGTTGCTCCTAACTGCCCTGCCCCTGCCAGCATGGCCACCTCTAATTTTCCCCTGCTGCTGGCCAAGTCACCCCTAACTTCCCCCTCCCTGCCAGCCTGGTTGCCCCATGCAGCCTGCTCTTCAGTCCTTTGGTTGTCCCTCACTAACGCCCCTGCTAGCTTAGTTGTAGGCAGCCATCCTATGAGGGTGTGAGGGTCAATTTGCATATTACCTCTTTATTATATTGTATTCTTTCTCTCTAAATTAGAAAAAGGAACTAAATACAGAATAATTTAAACTAAAAAGACAAGCTGCCTATTCTGGCTTTTCTTTATTATTTTGTATGAGCTTCTTTGTGTGTGTTTCATAAATTGTCACTTTTTAAAATTTCACCTTCATTTGATCTTACATGGATATGTCAGGAGTCATTGTCAATTGGCATGTACTAAAGAATTAACTAGTAAGTTACTTTATGTATAGTACTAGGGGCCCGGTGCATGAAATTTGTGCACTGATAGAATCCCTAATAGCTGCTGGCTAGCCAGCTGGGACCTCCCTCCTTTCCCCCAGCCAGTTTCACCCCCTGGTCAAACTCCTGGATGAACTCCCAATTGAGGGGATATTTTGTATACTACTCTTTTATTGTATAGGATGTGTACAAGATACTCTTTTCTTAAATTTCCTCTAATCAGTTGTTGAGTGATTTCCAAGTTGTCCCAAATATATAGACTTTGAGTGGAAAGTATAGGTCCCATTCTGCTCAGGAAATGTTTCTGGTTTGAGTCTAGTGTATGCCCAATGAATTAGTGCATACTTTGTTTAAATTTTCTTTATGAACTCCTGAATTCAAAGCATCTGGTCTTTGTTGGAAAGGTAGATCCCTAACTCTACCCCAGACCTATCAAATCAAAATCCCTGAGACTGGATTCTAGGAATCTGACCTCAGTGCCTATCTCTCTCTACCTATCTCTTGGTTCCTATGCTCAGAATTCTTTAATTTATCACTCATGCCAAGTATGTCTCCACTAAAGACAAGGTATAGAGGTTTTTCCCTGACTTGATCCCTTCTTTCCAAACCTTCTCATAAATGGTTTCTTTTACTCATTCAGGTCTCATATCGATTGTCACTCCCATAGAGTAGAGGGCACTGGCTATCAAAGTAAACCCCCATCCACACAAGGTTTTCTTTATCATTAATATATTTTAGATTTGTCAAACTATGTAATAATATCAAATATTTTATTAAAATTTTTTTTAATATATTTTATTGATTTTAAAGAGGAAGGGAGAAGGGGAGAGAAATATCTATGATGAGAGAATCATTGATTGCTTCCTTCACACCCCTACTGGGGATGGAGCCTGCAACCCAGGCATGTGCTCTTGGCCAGAATCAAACCTGGGACATTTCAGTCCACAGGCTGGTCTCTATCCATTGAGCCAAATCAGCTAGGGGTGTATATATATATATATATATATATATTTGTTTTTAACATTTAGTATCTGTCTCTGCTAATATTGAAACTCCACTATTTTCATTATACCAAGCAACTGAAGGGTGTTGACTTTAGGAATTTCCTTGAGGTGCTTTATTTCTAAGGGCTTAAATAATTGCATATGCAAAATGAGGGAATGAGACTAGATTCCTATCCCTTCCAGATTCTACAAAATGAGAACTCATTAAGACCTAAATATTTTTGTTGTTGTTGTTGTGAATCCTAACTCTAGGATATTTTTCCATTGATCATTTAGAAGAGAGCAGAAGAGAGAAGGAAAGACAGAGAGAAACATCGATGTGAGAGGAATACATTGATTGGTTTCCTCTTGCACATGCCCTAACCAGGGCCTGGGCAGGGAGGAACCTGACATCAAGATGCATGCCCTTGACTGGAATCAAACCTGGAACCCATTGGTCCACAGGTCAACGCTCTATCCCCTGAGCCAAATCAACTAGAACAAGACCTAAATATTGAGTCACTAAGAATTATGCAAAAAAATTTTAACAACTTGTATAGTCAAAAAATGTAGGAAATTTAAAATACTTTCTGTCTTAGAGATTCACAATACACACTTGCAGTTTTCCAGTACTAAAAATCCTCCAGGAAATAAGTCTGTTTATATTGATTTAACCCAGCATTCATCAAACTTATCACAGCATTCACAGTCTCCTGCAACAACTAAGAACTAACATTTCACAAAATCCAGTATGAGAAATGCTGAACTAGATGATAGCAAATTGATCTGGTTCAAATGATCCAAAATTGTCTGGTGCCACATTTTGAGCATGCTCATCATTCACTCTAAGAAGCTCTGCAATTCTCCTGCAACCGGCTACACATCTACAGTAAGAAAGAGCTATGGTGGCCCTGGCCAGTTTGGCTTAGTGCAGTGGTTCTCAACCTTTCTAATACCTAGACCATTTAATACAATTCCTCATGTTGTAGGAATAAAATTATTTTTGTTGCTACTTCATAACTGCTACTGTATAGCGTAAGACCAGCAGAAAACACAGATATTTACATTACCATTATGATTCATTAACAGTAGCAAAATTACAGTTAAGAAGTAGCAATGAAAATAATTTTATGGTTGGGGGTCACAACAACATGAGAAACTGTATTAAAGGGTTGTGGCATTAGAAAAGTTGAAAACCACTGGCTTAGTGGATAGAGTGTTGGCCTAAGGATGGAAAGGTCCTTGGTTCAGTTCTTATCAAGAGCATATGCCTGGTTTGTGGACTCAATGCCCCATGGGGGGCTGCAGGAGGCAGCCGATCAATGATTCTCTCTCATCATTGATGTTTCCAATTCTCCCTCTGTCTCTCTCTTCCTCTCTGAATCAAAAAAATATACATTTTAAAGAAAAAAGAAAGAGCTATGGTGGTTGGAAGCTTCCTTCTCTCCATGCTCTAGAAGGCTTCTGCAATTCTGGAAGAGAAGCAGCCCCCTTCTATTTGAACATGTGTATGCAGCCTTCTCCACCCCAGCAAGTTCGTACAAAGATTAAAGAGTTCAGACCAGGAGAACCTTTATCTTGATAGCAGAAACCCATTTTTGCATCAGATAATGGATTATCAGATAACCTTTTGTCTTTTTCTGTAGGCAATATGCACTAGAGGAAAAAAAGAAAAGCAAGGAGCTTAAAAGGTTTCCATTTGATGGTCTTTCACACCATATTGCATACTTTAGATGACGCTAATGATTCTGCTCAAGGAAATTTATGTACCTCTGAAGTCATGCATTTGGCAATAAAATGATTTTTAAAAGAAACTATTAGAGTGTTATGGGTTGAATCATGTCCCCCCCAAATTTATATATTAAATTCCAAACCTCCAGTACCTCAGAATATGACCTTATTTGGAAATAGGGTCATCACAAATGTAACTGGTTGAAAGTTACATTAATAAGTTAAGATAAGGTCATACTAGGATAAGATGAACTTCTAATCCAATATGACTGCCATCCTTATATAAAGGAGAAATCTGGACACCACGGCAAACATTAACAGAGGAAAGGTTTTGTGAAGACATACAGGGACAAGATACCGTGTTTCCCTGAAAATAAGACATCCTTCGAAAATAAGACCTACTTATAGGTTTCCTTCTGAGTGAAATATAAGGCATCCCCCCGAAAATAAGGCCCCCCTAGGCTAAACATGAGATTTGGTCCACTGATTCTGAAAGAAATGGAGTCACAAGAAATTCACCAGGAAATTCCGGAATTGGATTGTTATGATGATGTTCCAGAAGATGATGACATGATTGTCATTGAATAAATGAGTAAATTCTTGATACTCTAGGATTCACAGTTTGTCTGGTTTGTGTTGACAACTATTGTACTGCTGTACCGTATACAGGTAATACATTTCCTTTCTTTTCATTTAACAATAAATGTGTACCGTATTCTTCTTCATGGAAAAATAAGACATCCCCTGAAAATAAGACCTAGCGCAACTTTGGGAGCAAAAATTAATATAAGAGACTGTCTTATTTTTGGGGAAAGAGGGTAGTCATCAACAAGTCAGGGAGAGAGTCCTGCAGTAGATCCTTCCCTCACTGCCCTCAGAAGTAACCAACCCTACCTACGCCGTAATTTATTTCTTAAACAAATATATTGATTTTAGAATGAGAGGAAAGGAGAGGGAGGGAGAGAGAAACATTGATGACAGAGAAACATCAATCAGCTGTTTCCTGTACATCCCCTCCTGAGGATTGGGCCTGGAACCTGGGCATATGGAACCCCTGCCTGCAAATCCAACTGATGACCTTTAGGTGCCTGAGGCAATACCAAACAAAGTGAACCTCACAGGCCAGGGCTACACCTTTATTGCCGTGGTATGTTGTTTCAGCAGCCCTGGCAAACTAATACAGGGTCAGACTGATGGAATCCAGTCTTTTGGTTCTACATTTAACGCTGGATGAATTTCTTCCTCCAGTTCCCAAATGCCTGTGTAGTCCTGGGGCACAATAAAACAGGTCCATGAGCAACCAACTTCAGATGACTTGTTTGGTTTCTGTGTGCTAGAATGGCTGGTTTAACTCAAGTCTTGGAGTAGATCCCTTAATAACATTTTGGTGAATCTTCCTCCATTCCATATTTTGCTTCAGCTGTAATAAACAAAAATACAGAAAGTTTAAGTGAATCTTCCTTGAAATTACCACTACCATCACCACTGTCCTTTGAGGATTGGCTTAATGTAGTTCCTACCTCTTCAGCGTAATACAGACAGAGCTTTAAAATGGCACTTGTAACAAAGGGAAGAGTCAAGTTGCTCTTGTCACTAATTAGTTCAGATGTTACTTAAAATTGGCTTTGACCTTGTTATTAAATCAAGAAATTCAAATCTGAGAGAATCAACTGTGAGAATGTGACCAGCTGGGAAAATCAGATCACTGTGTATATTTGGCAATTAGGAAAGAAACTGAGTGCCCATGTTTAACTTTGATTTAGCACTAATCTCAATAGAAGAGGCTTGTTATAAATCTGGAAAGAATTATAATATGAAAAATATAAGATTTGAATCCAAAAGTTTGTGAAAATTGCTATGATTTTTTGTTTATTTGTTTATAGTTTCTTTCTATATCTGTTAATCCAGCTTGCATTAGTAGAATAATATCATCTATAATACAATATTGCCATCATCACCATTAACTTCATTTCCCCAATAAAACAATCATACACTGCTTTATCTTTTTGAAGCTGTTTAAAGAGCATTGCACAGGCCCAACTTTGCCCTGTAGTTGTTTATAGTTACATTGTTATACACAGAATATGCCATACTGCGATTCAGTTGGACTTAGCAAATGACTTCATCGTTCTTTTGGTTTTATTAACAAGGGAGGCCTTACTTCCTAATTCTCATGTGCTTTGAGAGTTAATGAGATTGTTAATTAGTCATAGCTTTATTGTCAAATATTCCAAATGTCTTTGATTATCGATGCCAACATTTCACAGTCTATATACATTCTATTAAAGCTAGTAGTTTCTACTCTGCTTATGTGACTAGAACAACAATCAAGATGTACAGCTACTTTGTGGAAAAGCTCACTCTTTTTCTCCCACCTACAGTAAAATCCTAGCCAATTACTGAATATGCCCACTTTTGAAGTAACTTTCATGAGTACATTTCTTATTTTGTTTCCAAATATGTAAGAGATTTGGGGACACGGACTTTGGAGTAAGCAGAAAGAAGTTCATAAATTATAGTGTGTCTAGTGTGATGGCTCTGTCAGGGGGCTGAGCCCAGAGCTATCCAGTTTGCTTCTCTGTGGAAAAGAGGTACAACAAATGGCAGATGCTAATTTAAATTTAAATGTTCTTTTTTTTGTGTGTAGAATAAAGGTCTGTGTAAGTTAGGGACAAGCTCTTTCTCTAAAAGGTGCAAAGTTTTGTTTTTGTTTTTTGTTGTTGTTTTTTTAATTCCTTCTTCTACCTTATTTGTCCATCTTAATAGACTGCTGAGTTTTCTTGGGGCTTCCCATAGCTACTATTTTTAGCCAGTTCTAGGATGAATGAAGCGAAAGAGCAAGTTGCTGTGACGTTATGATGGAAGAGCTTGACTTTGTTAGCACAGGCTGCCTATTGCAACTTCAAAGGAATCATATTTGTTGCAATAAAAATAAATGATTCCTGAAGCACACCTGTCCAGACAGAAGTTGACCTTCTCTCTTCCACTTTTTTTGTTCCCTGGTCAGCATTTCTGAATTCCTTATGCCAGTAGTTCTGTTTTAAAATTTTAATCGTTAAATAATTTTATCTAGTTCTGTCTTCATTTGAACTCATCTAATTGTACTTTAATTCTCCTATTAACGACACCCCTGTTGTTTTTTTCTTAATCTTTATTTAGTGCCACTGCTCTCTCATAAGCATATTATTAATCTTCTTACCATTTTGACCTACTATCCCTGTCCTCTTTGTTGGTCACCTCTCCACTCTGTTCTTTCTTTCTCCATCTCGGTTGCCCAATCCATTTTTGTTTTTCCTCACTTAGAACATTGAAGGGAATATCGGGCAGGAGAGACCAGCCAGTTGCAGGAAATCTTCAAGAGGCAGCACTAACTTCCGTGGCTTCCCCAGGCTTTGGCTCAGTTAGCTTGACTCTGTCACATCGTTCACAGGTTGTCACTTCTTAACCAAGCCCACAGAGCCTGCAGGGTAAGCCTCTGTTATCTTGGAATGAGAAACCCAACAGGAGCCTCATTTGCTATAACAGGGTCTGTGTGACTTAGACATGTCTTACCTTTAGGCAAATGCTGTACCCAAAACAACCTGAGTCCATTTTTCTTAAGAAATGATCCCCAGCTAAGAGAGTTTTAAAAACTCGTGTTCACTACTAAGATAATTGACAACAAGGTCATAATACTTCAAGTCTATTGCCAAAATCCCCTCTTTGGCACTTGACTGGGAACTCAGGGGTTATTTATTTTCCCCTCTGGTGTTTCTTTTCCTGTACTTCCATGCCTTTCTTAATTATGGTGACATACTGAGTTTCCCACACTTTTAACCATGCTCACTGTTTTGGTTTTGCATCTCATCACTCTCACAGCTTCAGCTCCACATAGAACAGCACACAAACAAAAAAGGGAGGGAAGAAGGATCAAAAAGGCACTCTCATTTTGGAGCATACTTTTAGCAGAACTATTCCTCTTCCCCAGCTTATCCAAGCTCTCTTTCCCACTTTACTTCTCCTTGAGCATACTTGGATTACCAGCTCATCTCTAGACAAACTGTCATGGAAGAATAGGATTGGCATAACTGATTTAAAATAATCAAGATCCACCCTGGGAAGCTTGGTACTTTGCTCAAGATGGGAGTGGGGGGCCCTGGCCAGCAAGCTCAATGGTTAGAGAATTGTCCTGTGTACCAGATATTCCAGTCAAAGGCACCTACTTGGGTTTCACAATTGAGCCCTTGGCCCCTGTCAAGGTACATGCTGAAGACAACCAATCGATGTGTCTCCCTCACATTGATGTTTCACCCCTTCTGCCTCCCTCAAACCTCAGAGGGAATAATGTAGGGGATGGTGGGGGTAAAGAGGAAAGATCAACCAAAGGACTTATATGCATGCATATAGGCATAACTAATGGGGAGTAAGGGCATGAGCAGGGGTTTGGTGGGTAAGGGAGGAAAAGGACATATGTGTAATACCTTAATCAACAAAGAAAATTAAAGAAAAAGAAAGATACATTTTGTTTGATGTAAACATACTTAAGATTTCAACTAATTTGAAAATTTTTGGCAAGTGAGTATGCACATTTTTCCATGACTCACATAAAAATTTCAGTTAATATTTTTCCATATTATTAAAGTTTTATTTTTCAGAGGGTCAAATCTATTTTGAATTACTTGAGGAAGCTTCATGGAAGTTGTTTACACTATTGGCAACTTGATTATGATGGCAGTTCAAGCAATATGTGCCTTCTTGAGATAATGTCATTATAACTTAAAATGAAAATTAGTAAACAACTCACAGCTGTTTGGTATGAAATGTGCATGTATAGCTATGAATATTCATAAACAATTTTATCGTAAGAAGATATACTAATTTATTTTTTAAGAAAAATGGTACAGAATATTAAAATATAAATAATGTTTTTTGAGTGTTATTTTTTTTTATTAAAATACTAGTGGCCTGGTACATGAAATTCATGCAAAATAAAAAGGAATTAGAGGAAATTTTTTATATTACTATTTGCCCTTTCTCTATAATAGACATGTCAGAGATGAAGAAAATTAGTAAAACGTATATGAAAATCTTCCTCCTGTCAGAGTCTGGGCTGTGCCACCGGACACAGAGTCAAGTCCCCGCCCACATGTGTATCCCTCAAAATCACAGGAGACCCAGACCCAGCTGGCCCCACCCACATTGGGTGAGATCCAGACCCGACTGACCCCACCTCAATTAAGCACCACCTGCTGGAGGGCCCAGCCTGAAGTCTCCCATCAAATCCCTTTGGGCAGGCGGTGCAGCCTGAGGTTAATGCCCTGCTAAAGAGAGGGAGTGGCCAAAGGTCCCCCAACCTGGCTCTGGGTTGGGGGCCTGGAGCCATGGCCTGGGTTCCCCTGGCAGGGCTTCTCAATCACAACCTTTGTGAAAATACAGCTGTTTTATATCTGCACTCTCCAAAAGTCACTAGCACCTATGTCTATGACCACTTGATATGTGGTTACTGTAACTGGGGAATTGACTTCTTAATCTTATTAAATTTAATTAATTGAAATACCCACATGGGGCTAGTGACTACTGTATTGAATATCACAGATCCAGAAGGAAGTAAACAGTGGATGAAGATTGCTTCTTTTGTACATATTTGAAAGCTCTAAATATGGAGATGGTCTCTAGCAAAATGAATCCCAACTAATGGGACATAGACGAGAACCAGTTTTACATGAAGGTTCTCAACACTGGAGATGCTTGATCAGCAGGTTTTGAATAGAGTTTAGGATAAGTGACATATATAAGTGGTCAGAGAGAGAGTCACACGTTGGAAGACACTGTTCCAAGTTCTGCCTGTATCCTTCCCCCAGCTTGTCCAGAAGAACCAGCATTAGCTGCTGCTGTCACTTGAATATGACTAAAATATTTCATTCTCCTTTAGCACAATTCATAGTACAAAATTAATCTATGATTACCCAGGACACACATGCATACACACATATATAAACTAAAAATATGCATATATGCTTGTATGTATTTGTATGCATGTATATGTTTCTATACAACTCCTAAATAATTACATAAAAATATATATCAATATATAGAAATATACATATAATGGATGTATATACACACATGCAAAATACATACATGTTATAAAAACCATAAATACCTATATCAGTGAAATGAACTCTGATCTTTAAATTATATTCTGTCTTTATTTCATTTTTCTTTTAAAAAAAATACAGAGGGTGACCCATAAAAATGACTTATGACTCAACAATGTGTCAGAATCCAAATGACAAAATTGTGTTAGTCATGATTGAGACCTTGAAGCTGCACATACAACTTCAGGGCAGAGGCATAGAGAAGGCAAGTAGAGAAAGCTTTTATGTTCCACCTGTGTTAACCCTGGAGACCCTCCACATGACTGAGACATTTCTCATTCAACAGATGCAGCTGTGGCTTATTCTCCCTTTTAACTGATGAAGAAATAAACTGCATATTTTTTGTTGTCTAACTGCCATAAAAATCAAACATAAATGCCCCATGTAAGAATTATTTTTATAAGTAAAATCGGCTTATATCTTTCATAATATGATGATGAATATGTCCCAGAATAGATATTGTCACGACTTTTTATGCTGAAGAGCAAATGAGTGGTTTTAAGGCACTCTCATTTTTAATGTATTTTTTTTTCATTTTTACAGACCCAGAAAAGACAAGAATATATTAATAGCACACATAATTTAAAGTTCTGTTCATTATAATGTTTATCATATACCCTTAAGCAGATAACACAGCCATATTTGAGCTTACTTGCTAAAAATAAACCTGGAAGATATTTGTGTTTAGAGAATTCTTAGTCTAATTTTTTTCTCCTATTGAAATGGATCTTAATTTTATCCATGTCGGTTATAAATCTGAAGCAATTAAAATTAATGTTCGTGTGGTATAATAGGACAAGAGGCTATTCAATCCCTGGGGCAAAATGGTACTTCATTATCATTTATTATTCTTCCTGCTTCTTATTAAAATATGTAAATAAATAGAAGAGGATCACCTTACAAGTATTTTCATTATTTGATGTCACAGTTTACTCACATAATGAGCGGTCTATGCAGTTAGATTTCTTAATCAGTGATACAGTATTTTATAGAAATGTCTTAACTTTGTTAAGAGAGCACCTAATTCATTGTAAAGATCTCTTCTTCAAGGGCTCACTTATATGCGGCCAAGGCAATTCAGCCATTTAGTTACTCATGTTGCTACTTGTGGTTTGTAAAATATATACCATGTATGCTCTAAATGGTTCCTGTTATGATAATTGAATTTGTAGCATAATGTCAGAACGAACTTGGACATATGAGTCACTCTCCTTGTTGCAGAGCAGACTCAATTTATTATGAAATGAATGTCACTACATCCATTAGGTCAAATGTTAAATTGTGTGTGTGTGTGCGCTTATGTGTGTGTGTGTGTATGTGTGTGTACTGAAGAATAATATGGAAACTTTGGGTCAATAGATGGAGTTGCACAACACAGAGTTTATTTTCTTTTTTGTACTTTATATTTATTCAAAACAATATATATAGATGGTATATAGGAGCCAACTAAAAATAATTCACGTTTTCCATTTAGTAATTTAATAATAAAAATGTGTATGTGTGTACATACACACATATATTCACTCAATTTAAGGCAAAACCTTTTTTTTTGTCATATTTATATATATGCCTAGCAATTAGAACCACTGGAAGAACCGGAATGACTGGTTGCTAAGATGGGCACTATGGCTGGCCAACCAGCCCTATCCGGGGCTTGGCCAACCCCTTGTGGCTTCTTCCCTGGACAGCCTGCCCCAGAAAAGGCCCTCACTCACACCTATGGCAGGCAGAGCTGGCCAGCCAACCTCCCATGTCCCCTTGGTTCTGCCTGCCTGGTCTTATCGGTACGCATCGGGGCAGGCCAGCTGGACCTCACCTGTGAACAAATTTATACACCGGGCCTCTAGTGTTATTATAAGTAAACTAGAGGACTGGTGCATGAAATTGGTGCCTGGCGGTGCACCAACCTACACCATCTCCAATCTGGGATTCCTCGAGGGATGCCCAACTGCCTGTTTAGGCCTGATCTTGGTGGGATTGGGCCTAACTGGGCAGTCGACATCCTTCTCACAATCCAGGACTGCTGGCTCCTATCCTCTCTCCTGATTGCCCCTAACTGCTTCTGCCTGCCAGCCTGATCACCTCCTAACTACTCCCCTGCCAGCCTGATCGACGCCTAACTGCTCCCCTGCTGGCCTGATTGCCACTAACTGCCCTCCCCTGCCAGCCTGGTCACCCTTAACTGACCTCCCCTGCAGGCCTTGTTCCTCCCATCTGCCCTCCCCTGCTGGCCTAGTTGCCCCAACTTCCCCCCCCTGCTGACCTAGTCCTCCCCAACTGCCCTCCCCTATAGGCCTTGTCCCACCCAACCACCCTCTCCTTTAGGTCTGGTCCACCAACTGCCCTCCCCTACTGTCCTGGTTACTTCTAACTGCCCTTCCCTTCAGGCCTGGTAACCCCAACTGACCTCCCCCCTCAGGTCCATTCCCCCCAACTGCCCTCCCTGCAGGCCTGGTCCCCTATGACTTCCCTCCCCTGCAGGTCTGGTCACCCCAACTGTTCTACCCTGTATCCTGGTGCCCATTAATTGCCCTTCCTGCAGGCTTGGTTCCCCCCCACTCCAACTGACCTTCCTTATTGGCCTAATCATCCACAACTTCCCTACCCTGCCAGCCATTTTGTGGTGGCCATCTTGTGTCCACATGGGGACCTCCATCTTTGACCACATGGGGGCAGGCATCTCATGATAGCAAATTTGCATATTAATCTTTCTTTGATAGGACTGGTGGCCTGGTGCACAAATTTGTTCAGGAGATGTGTGGAGGCAGGCCAGGGTAAAGGGCTATGGGAGGGCTCCAAGGCATATCTGGCCCTTCTTGCTCAGTCCTGATAAGCTGGACCCCAGCAGCAAACTAACCTACTGGTCAGAGTGTCTGCCCCCTGGTGGTCAGTGCACTTCATAGCAAGCAGTTGAATGGCCTTAGCATATCATTAGCATATTACACTTTGATTGGTTGAACAGATGACTGGAATACTGGACACTTAGTATATAAAGCTTTTATTATACAGGACCATTTATATCAATCAGTATAAATGAGTTGCTATAAAGGGTTTTTTACATTTAAATTTTATAGAAAAAATACATTAGAATAAAATAAATGAGTTTCACATTTCAATTAAAACCTTGTGAAACACATAGCCAATATATTTGTAGATTTTACTTAGTAAATTTTTCTTTTGTGTGAAAATTCTATATTTAACCTTGAGAGCAAGCACAAAAGCCTACTTAGTAATACATTAACTCTATTTTAAAATCCATTAAAATGTAGTTCTCTATCTTACTTCCAGTGGCAAAATTTTAAGCTCGTGTGTGATTCATGCCTCTTTTATAGTAAAACATTTTGTTTAGCAAAGAACCAGGCAAAACAGGTGACAGCATTAATCCTTTATTTATCTCTACCAGCATCTAATTCCTTGGCTTTAGGTTAGAAGTGGGGACATGTGGTTTGCCTGAAGGGGACTGATTATTAATATTTTTTTTTAAATTCTGAAAAGTTTTTGGAACACCATGAGCACTTTACAAATGTCAAATAATTAAAATAAAATAAAACAGAAGGCTAGAACAACATCAATCACAGCTTTCCAGATGAACTATCTGAAACTTTACCCTTCAAAAGTGGAACAGAAAGAGAGGGACGGAAGATAAAAGAGTAGCGCACTAAACCTTCGAACAACATTGAATATAAAAAATTGGAAAACAAAGTTACTGTTTTGCTCTCCCATTCATTATATGCTTACATCACTTCTGAGGATTTTCTTGGACCAAAGATTTCATCTTTCTTACTCCCAGTTTCTTAAAAATGACCTAGCAACCAGCTTATGGTTTTCAATGTTTGGTTGCATATGAGAGAAAATAACTAGAGGTGGGTGGCTTAAGCTAAAAGGAATTTTTATTGGAAGAGCAGTCAGGTGGCATCAAACCCAAAGACCAGAATGCCATTGTTCTCAAGGAAGGAATTTCAGCCACTGACTTAAAGCCTGGTGGAACTTTCTTCTCTCTGTTTACATATCCTATTCTTTCTGTAGAGCAGCCTTTTACCTATCAAAGGTTCATACTCCTAAATATATGTTTCAAGTCCAGCTACATAAAGTGACAACGAATAGATGTCTATGAATCCCAACCCTAAATTCCTAAAAGGGAGACTCTAAGGTGGACGAGATCAGGTACTAACCCTGACCTGATCAGATGTGTCCCATGGCATCTCTTTGTACAAAATGGCTGCAGAAGACCTTCTGCCATGAATGAAGTGGAGATTAAGGAAAACTTACTGTAAATTGGCAATACTCCAAAATACCCCCAATTAATGGCAGACTGTTTTGTGTGTTCCTTTCAATCATAACAATGACTTTAATTAGTTCCAAAATATAAACAAATATGTATGAAATGCTCGAGAGGAATAGAGAACCAGTCTAATCACTCCTATATTTGTGTTATCATTTTTTTTTTTTTTAAGAATTGAAAGCAAAGCTCAAACTTATAAATGGTGTCAAATAAAAAACTTCTTGCCAGGCTGAGTGGCTCAGTTAGTTGGACCAAAAAGGTCCTAGGTTCAATTCCAGGTCAGGGCATGTGCCTAGCTTACGAGTTCAATCCCTGGTTGGTTGTATATGGAAGGCAACTGATTGATGTTTCTCTCTCTCCCACTCTCTCACTTTCTGTCTCTCTCCCCTCCTTCCTTTCTCACTAAAATCAATAAACATATCCTTGGGTGATGTTTTTAAAAAGCAACAAGACTTTTCATTCTTGCTTCTATCTAATGGATGTGTCTTAGCATTGACAATTTATATAGTACTTTCTTTCCCTTCCACACATTTTAAATTATTTTTACTTTAAGATCTTTATTGAATACTAGAGGCCCAGGGCACAGGATTCATGCACTGGTGGGGGCTGTGGCCTGCAGGGATTGGTTCGCTGTGGGAGCACTGCTCATCCTAATCAGCCGAGAGGCTGTGGACCTGCCTTCTGAGTATCTGCTCCCTGGTCCGGCATCTTGCTTGGATCTGGAGCACTTGCCTCTCTAGGTGATACAGTCAGGGCTGGGTCCAGGGACCATACCACTGAGAGGCAGAGGAATAGGCCTCAGTGCTGTGGCAGGCATGAACCCCCCTCCCAGCCTCTGGGGTCAGCTCCTGACCATCAGGGGGCAGCTCCTGCATTGAGCATCTGCCCACTGGTGGTCAGTGCCCATCGACCTGTAGTTCTGGTCATTCTGCCATTTGATTCCTGGGCTTTTATTATATAGGATGTAGCAGCAAATAAATGCCATTTTCTTTAATGTTTTTTGAAACACAGATTCCTCAGCCTCACACTCAGATTTTCTGATTCACTAAATCTAGAGTAGCCCCCAAAATTTTCTCTATGAATGTGTACAGGAAAAACACCCTAATAAATTATAATATAATCTGTAAATCTGTACAAGAAAAAATATTTTTCAAATAGTGGGTTGTAACATGTTATTTATTGGTAGATGAAATCAATTTAGTGGATTATATCTATCTTTTTTTTATGGAACAGGATAGAAAATATCTGATGGCATTTTATATTCAAGGTAAATGTTACACTGTGAAACTTTATTTCATAGTACAGGTCATGGTCATACAATTTCACAATAAGCTGTGTTAAATCACTTTTAGAAATAGATGAGATATAAATGACAAGAAAACTTATTTTTAAATTAGGCTTCAGGGCACTTCTGTGCAAAATGATGACAGTAAAGAAGCAATATTTCCATCTTATAGTTTTCCAACAGAGACTCAGGAGGGCCATATTAATTGATTAGGATTCTGCATCTTTCAAATATTTCAAAAATCATAGCACTTTTGAGCTGGATGAAGCTTCCAGAATAATCTAATATAGTGACTTTTAAACAATTCTTATAGAATCCTAAAAGTGTATGAAGGTGTCAGTGGTTTCTCAGAATTTTGAAATAGAGGCCAAGAGACTAGTGCTCTCGGTCCCTAATCCAACTTCAGGTGAAGCCCTTATCAAATGGATTCTGAGGTTAGCAGAGTTTATTAAATTCTTACTGTGCTCCTAGTACTGTTCTTAGCACTGTACTTCTTCATAACTATACTACGAAGGTGGTGATATTATTATCATCCACATTTTTCAATTGAGAAAACTAAGGCACCGTGAGTTTAAGTTTCATGATTGTGTCCCTAACTGTTATACCTCTCAGCACAACTACACAAGACTTCAAAACAAAGAAATGAATAAACTTAATTTTACAAGACCCTGATCTAATCCAACCACTTAATTTTAGAAGGAGAGTTTTATAGCTCAACAAAGTGAAATACTAGAATCAGGCTTTATGGTTGCAGAAGATCTGGGGCTAGAATTGAGATCCTCAGTTTGTTCAATGCATTCACATTAAATAGGGATTCAAACAAGATCTTGCCCATTGTCAGTACACTTTGACAACTCACGTCCTGATGGGCAACATATTACCCTCAGTACAAACTTCTCCATGAATTGAGTCACACTTGAGTTAAGCTGAGGGGTTGGCTATGGCTAACTTTCACATTCTGTAAAACCTCCTAGGAGATTACTCTTAGTCTATGCACTTTACAGAGGAAGAAAGTGGAGTCCCAATAGACTATATAGATTTTCCCATGTTACCTATTTGTTAAGAAGCACAGACTGGCTTTAGTCTCTGGACAAACTTCCTCTAATGCATTTATTCCTTTTACCTCACCCATTGATATTTCACTTGCCAGGTACTCCATTGTCATATTACTTTTGAATTTGAAATATGCCCACTTTAGAGGCAGCTTTTCCATCTATATGCAATTTATTCAAGCATAAGGAACACTATTGCATCTTTAGAAGAAAACTCCGATGTGCCTTGAGTGTTTAAGTAGACAAGATAATAATATTACTTTTTTTAGCAGGTGGCTCAAATATATTAAGAAGAAACAATACAGTGCAGTCTCAAAGTCAGACTTCACTTGATTATGTGTATCAAATACAAAGTATCACTTTTTTTAAAGCCCACATTATGGTAATTTCATCTTTTCTCAGCTCACTAGTGGTTAGCTATCTACAGCTTAGTTATTTCACAAAGTCCCCAGAACAATGACATGAGTTCAAAATTACCGTATTTTTTGGACCATAAGACGCACTTTTTTCCCCCCAGAAGTGGGGGGAAAAAGTCCCTGCGTCTTATGGTCCAAATATAGCCTACACATATACTTTAAAAAACAGTTTTTTTACTTGCCTGACTCTGTGTGGTCTCTGTGTGCTTGCCCGGCTCTAAAATGGTTCTAAATGCTGCTGTTTACTTTACAGGGTTGATTACATGTGTTTATGACTGTGATGTTGGGTTTTAATGCACATAAAATATTTTAGGACACTATTTGTTTCATAATCTTTTTTTCTTCATTTCCCTTCTCTAAAAACTGGTGCGTCTTATGGTCCGGAGCGTCTTATGGTCCGAAAAATACGGTAAATCAATTTACACTGTTTTATTCTCATCAGGGAGTCCCTGTCTGTCCTACAATTGCCTCGTTGAGTGAGATCACCCATGGTTTTACCGACTCTAGTTCTTTCAAAGCTTCCAACACCTGAGATGTCAGCCTGATTCTGGACAAAGGTGAAGGGAACACTATTTACTCAAATGCGCCCTCAAACTTCACACTGAATGTTATCACCTGGGTCTGAAAACATTATTACCTATAATAATCTATGACACGCCCCTTATAATCAATTTCTTCTGCCTCTGGTCTTCTGCTCCTACACATTAGTAGTTGTGAACACTGATAAAAGGAAACATGCTTACTTCTGTAAGGGCCAGCAAGAGTCCTCAGACCTAGAACATGCTTTCTCTGTACTTAAATACCTGTACCTGTAGACACCATTATCTTCAGGGATTCAGTGCAACTTTAGATGCCCCATATGATAACTTTTGTTACTTGGTGGAGCAGTTGAACTCCTTAAGAGATGCAATTTACTAGTCAATTCATTTCAGAAGAGGATAGCTGCTTGATATTCTCACAATAGAATGTCTGTTATTTTCCCAAGGAAGAACAACTCTGCCCTAAAAGGGATTTTCAGGAGTTTTGAAGAAAGTTTTAAGTAACATTTTCCCTTAACATCTACCATAGTTTTCTAATATGATTAGGTTTGAAAAGCCCATTAAATCAGGGAATAATAATAAAGAGTTTTATGAATACCTTAAACCTTTCTTGTTTCTAAACATGTAAATACACATTATTGTGCCAATCTTTTGATGTATGATCAAAGGCTTTCCTTTGTGTACTGGTCCACTGATGGGAATTCCTCTTATTCTTGCTCAGATGTAATACATGACTACAAATTTCTAGATTTTATTTATTGAAAGTGAAGTAAAACCTTAAAGAAAATTATTCATTAATATGAGAAAAAATACTTCTAAAATTTTTTTGAGTTTCCCATTAGTTGGTTGTGCCTCCACACCTAATTTGCAACTTGAGTTTTTCAAAGCATTTAAGTTAGTTTTCATTGCAATGACTACTTTATTCACATTCCTTCTCATGTTTTTTAAGAAATAACTAATTTATGTACATAAACAAATTCAACTAGGGGAAACAATGTGGGAAACAATTTTGATAAGCATATAACTCCACTCATGGAAACAAAAGCAAGTGGGTGAATCAGAGAGAATCTTACTATCTCCCAAATTCTTTATGTGTTGGAAAGCAGTCAATTATTTTAAAAAGGCAATAAAGAGCCTTGATTAATCAACGGAGTTGAATAAATTAAGGTTAGTTAAGAAAATTCGACTATATTTATTAAGTATTTCCTGTGCATCTTTTTAAAGGTAAATTATGTTAAACTCCCAATGTGATAGTGGTAGGTACCCATAAGGGCAGGCATGCAAAGAAGACAGAGATCTCATTGGATGATATGGAGAGAGAAGAATTTATGAGGTTAGTGGAAGTTAAATGACAGATAGATTTAAATATTTGAGGTGAAGGAAGGAAATTTACCTGAGGATAAGTGTGGAAACATGGACTAGTTCAGATATGTGTCAGGTGTGTTCAGCAGTTGGCCATTATAGTAGTATTTTGAGTGGGAGTCTAGTGTGTTAGCAAATCTTCCCTTGAGTTTTTCTAAACTCCAGGTATCTAGAAAACCAAATCAAGGACTGCCTTTGTAACAATTGAATTGTGCTACTCCAGCTTAATGACAACTAACCCTTAACCACCCCTCCCCCAAAGTTCAATTCTACTTTGTCAGACTTAAATGCAAGATTTCATTGTACCAAGGATTCATCAGCAAAACACATTTGTAAAACACCTAATCCAATATCTTCCATAGAAGATATATTTTGAAAAGCAGATGGAGCAAAATTAAATCAGGCTTTCAAACCACCAGCCTAAAATATTCATGTTTATCCTTAAAGATCACAATAGAATTATTTGAATTATAGATATTTAAGGAATTAAAAATCCAGTTTTTAAAAAATAGTTCTTTTAATTTAGAGTGCAATGTGTGTCTTAAGAAGAAAATTCAGAAACTAGAGAAAACTGTTAAAAAGATATTAGAATAGATCATCCGAATAGTTCTACATATATTAAAGAAATTGAATCAATTATTAATAATCACTCAAAGCAAAAAGTACAGATGCAAATGGGCTGACTGGTGAATTCTATGAAACACTTACTTAAGGAAGAAATTTTTCCAATTTTCTGCAATCTCTTTTAGAATCTAGAACCTGAAAGAAGACTTCCAAACTCATTTTCTGAGGCCAGTATTACCCTAATACTAATATTAAAACTAAACAGTAATGTTACAAGAAAAGAAAATCACAGACCAATTTTTCATGAATATACATGCAAAATTTTTCATCAAAATATAAGCAAATCAGGTGTAATACTATATAATAAAAACCCAGTGGCCAAATGGCAGAACCACCAGAATGACCAGTCTACCAGTCTCTATGATGTGAATTGACCACCAGGGGCCAGACACTAATGCAGGAGCTGCCCCCTGGTGGTCAGTATGCTCCCACAGTGTGAGCAACAGCTCAGAGGGCAAGTCCACAGCCACTTGGCTGACCAGGATGAGCGGTGCTTCCACAGTGGGCTGATCCCCACAGGCCATGGCCCCCACCAATGCATAAATCTTGTACACGGAGCCTCTAGTATTATATAAAATAATTATGCACCACAATCAAGTGGCATTTATCTCACATATGCAAGGTTGGTTCAACATTTGAAAATCAATTAATGTAAACCATCACATCAATAAGCTAAAAAAAGGAAAAACTCATGATCATATCAATTGATGCAGAAAAACAACTGACAAAATCCAGCATCCATTTATTTCAGCTAACAATAAATAAAGGGGAACTTCTTCAACTTGACAAAGAACATCTACAAAAACCTATAGTTAGCATCATACTCAATGGGGAGAAGCTAGAAGTTTTCTCTTTAATAGCAAGAACAAGGCAAGGGTGTTCTCGGTCATCACTGCTACTCAAATAGTACTGAAAATCCAAGGTGATAAAATAACACCTAAAAGAAAAAGAAAAAGAAAAAGAAAAAGAAAAAGAAAGCCATACAATTGGAAAGAAATAATAAAACTATATTTATTTATTTGCAGATGACATGATCTCTAAGTAGAAAATCTGAAATAACTGACAAAAACCTCCTGGACTAGTAAGCGATTATAGCAAGGTTGAAGGATACAAAGTTAACATAGAAAAGTCAATATTTTTTTTATATAAGCAGCAATGAACAAGTAAATTTGAAATTAAAATTATAATTCTATTTACAAAAGCACTCCCAAAGTGAAATAGGTAAAAATCTAACAAGATATGTATAAGATCTAAATGAGGAAAACTATAAAACTCTGATGAAAAAAATCTCAAAGAAGAATTAAATAAATGGAAAAATATCCCATGTTCGTGGCTAGGGAGATTCAATATTGTCCAGATGTCATCTATTTTCAACTAGATATTTAGATTCAATATAATCTAAATTAAAACTCCAGAAAATTATTTTGTAAATATTGATTAACTGATTCTAAGTTTATATGGAAGGGCAAAAAACCTGAAATAGTCAACTTGATTTTGAAAAAGAACTAAATTGGAGATTGACATATCAAACTTCAAGAATTATTATAAGGCTTTAATAGTCAAGACAGTTTGCTATGGTGAAACAACAGACAAATTGGTCAGTGAACAAGAATAGAAAGCCCAGTAATAGACCCACATAAATATAATCAACTAATCTTGACCAAAGAAGGATAAGCAATACAATGGAGTAAAGATGTCTTTCAACAAATGGTGCTAAAGCAACTGGACATCCACAAGCAAAAAGGAAGAAAGAAAAAGAAGAAGAAGAAGAAGAAGAAGAAGAAGAAGAAGAAGAAGAAGAAGCAGCAGCTAGACAAACATGACACCTTTGAAGAAAATGAATCAAAATGGATCATAGACATAAAACACATAATTATGAAACTACTGTAATATAACTTGGAAGAAAATCTAGATAAACTTGAGTATGGCAATAACTTTTTTGATAAATACTATAGGCATGTTCCAAAGAAATAACTGATAATCCAGACTTCATTAAAATTAAATCTTCTGCACTGTAAAAGGCAATGTCAATGAGTGAAAAGACAAGCTACATAGTGGAAGAAAATATTTGCAAAACATATACCTGATAAAGGACTATTATCCAAAATATACAAACACTTAAAACTCAACAATAGGAAAACAGACATGGGCCAAAGGCCTGAACAAATACCTCAACAAACACTGTTATAGTTTAGTTTGTTACAACAAAATACATAAACAACATAAATTTACTTTTTGGAGGTTGAAAGTCCAAAATCAGAGAGCCAGCAAGGATGAAGTAGTGGTGAAGACCCTCTATGTGGTTGCAGACCCACATAGTGGCAAGTGGAACTGAGGAAGCAAACTCTCTGGTGACTTTTATAATGGCACTAATCCCATTCATGAGGGCTCCACCTCTATGACCTCCCAAAGACCCCCCTTCCTAATATCATCACATAGGGGAGCTGTGGGGGGTAAAGTTTCAGTGTATACATTTTTGGAAGATACTAACCTTCAGTCCCTAACAATTTCAAAGGTCTATGAAAAAGAGTATAACATAAAGACAAAGGAAGTAGCAAGAAATTGAGTAGGAGTGAGGCTGGAGTGGGAAGGACTGAAAGAGAGACAAGTTTGTGAGTCCATGTGCAGAGAAAATGACTTACCATATGAAGTGGAAGAAGTGTAAGGGCCTTAATGTTTCAAAGGAGTAATAGTGACTTCATTCAGAATAGCACCAGAAGTGCAAAGAACTTTCAAGGAAGAGAAAATTGCAAAGGTATTTTCCTTTTTTCTTTTTTTTTTTTAAGTAACATTTTATTTTTACATGATATATTTAGTGGGAATTCCTTTAGAATAACTGATAGCACAATGAATCAAAATTCTTTAAATCCTTATAAGTCAATGAGTGGTTCGAGGAACAGCAGCATCAATATCACCCAAGAGCTTGCTAGAAATGCATAATTTAAGATTCCACCCCAGATCTGCAGGTGTATTGTATGCACATTAAAATTTGAGAAGTACTGAGCTCTCTCAGCCCAGCCTGTACCTTCTCATAGTTCGGAACCCCGTGGGGGATGTCCATCTGCCAGCTTAAGCCCATTCCCGAGGGGATCAGGCCTAAGCTGACAATCAGACATTCCCCTGGCAGCCTGACATTTACCATATTTTTCGGACCATAAGACGCTCCGGACCATAAGACGCACCAGTTTTTAGAGAAGGGAAATGAAGAAAAAAAGATTCTGAAACAAATAGTGTCCTAAAATATTTTATGTGCATTAAAACCCAACATCACAGTCATAAACACATGTAATCAACCCTGTAAAGTAAACAGCAGCATTTAGAACCATTTTAGAGCCCGGCAAGCACACAGAGACCACACAGAGCCGGGCAAGTAAAAAAACTTTTTTTTTAAAGTATATGTGTAGGCTATATTTGGACCATAAGACGCAGGGACTTTTTCCCCCCACTTCTGGGGGGAAAAAAGTGCGTCTTATGGTCCGAAAAATATGGTAACTTCTCTAAATTATGGGATTGTGTTTAGATAAGTAAGTTTATATTAAACCAAAATGATTTTAAAAACTCTTTCTTTCATATTCTAAAACCTGCTTTTCTAAAAATAATTATTTTTTAATCTAAAAGTTACTTTTCCTACAATAATGCAAAAAGACTATTTTTAACTCTAACATATCTCTTTATGTAGATTTCAATGTAAAATAGGGTTTGTTAAAATAACTGGATGGAAAATAAAGTTCTAGAAGAAAAAAACATATTTATTTATTTGACCTATAAAGCTTAAAGGATTAGATGCCTTTCACAAGTTAATATGATAAGAACTAAAATTGTTTCACTGACTAAAATGTTCAAACCTGAGAGATTGCTCTGCTAAAATGAAAATATTCTTGCTTTCTGATTTACAAACATAGTTACTGTATTAAGTAAAATTAGTTGAGCTTGGAAGAAGATTTTATGTGAATCTATGCTGTCTCCTGTTCTATTCATTACATTCTGAATGCAAATATGCTAATTTATAAGCAATAGGAAAAATTATACTTTATATTTAATATGGGATAATAGTCATCAAGATTTCAACATACAGTAATTTGGTCAGAGCCAATTCAAGTCTAAGAATTAACATCTATTATTTAAACAGAGTAAAAAGCTATATAGAAAGAGGGTGAAGTATGGTCAGGTATGGTTACTGTGGGAGTCATAACAATGACTTAAATTATGTTCATGTTAAACCTCAATCATAACATTATTTTACTGTAAGAATTTTAATTTAATTAACTTCTGATTTTATAAATTATAGCTTTATTACTTCTTAAGAAAAATGATGAAAGCTTCTAAAAATTATTCAATGTATTTAAAATAACAAGTCTTCCTGGGTCAACTCCAATAATTAATATTTCCCTAATGAAAATAAAGTGAAGATTTATTCTTATTAAATAGTATTATATGTTATAGCCATTTATTAATATTCTTAACCTCTCCTATGTACCTTTTACTCAAGGACATAATAGTCTGTTATAATTTGATCTCTATTTCATTGATGGACAAACTGGGATATCAAAGGTGTAATGACTTTTCTTAAATTGTATGTCCCATTAATGATGAAGGTAGTTTTATTATAATCTATGACCTCTGATATTAAATAGCTAATTCAATTCTTTATAAAATTGCTGACAACCCCTTTAAATGTTACTAGCTGGGGAAATTGATAAGTTCTGAGATAATCATTTCTGTATTTTGTCCCATTGTATCTTTAGATTCTAGCGTAAGTGCCTAAAATGCAGTAGGTGTTCAATAAATATTTGTTGAATGACAGTATCAGTGAACCTAGGAAATAACTCCAATAGCAAAGTCCAGATATATAGCTTTACTTATTCCATCAAATTGCATCTGTTTTATTATTTCTTACTAGTGGCCCATTGCAGGAAGATTCCTGCAACAGGGCTTCCTGATTCAGTTGCTGCCCTGCTTGCTTTCCTCCCTTCTCCCCAAGCCCCACCTGCTTTCCTCCCTTCTCTGATGCCCTGCTTGCTTCTCTGCAGCTTCACTCCCTTCTGCAGGCTTGACTTCTTTCTACACTGTCTTGATATGCAAATTAACACCATCTTGGTTGGGTTAATTTGCATATTCATCCTCATTGGCTGGTGAGTGTGGCTTGTGAAGCAGAGTGATTATTAATTTGCATATTGCTCTATTATTATGTTAGATGATGATTAAGCATAAGCCCTCTGTAGTATTTGTGCTGATCTCGGTGTACTCAGCTCCCAGTCCTTCAGACACACAAACATATGCCTTGCTCAGCCTTGCCCATATGAAATTGCTCATGCTTTTCTTGTCAACTTAAATAAATTTTATTTTACAATAAATCTAAATTTATATAGAGAAACAAATGAAAAACAGTTAATATGTGTATTCTGTAGTGAGATGCCAAAGATCAAATCTAGCTCTTCGATTTAGCTTTTAACATTAAATGCAATATATCACTTACCTGTGTTTGATTTCCCTAATCTATATAATAAGGATTACCATCATTTCTACATTATATCTTTTTTTTTAAATCAAATGACCAAGTAGTTAACAAAGTTAGCTTTATTTTATTTTATTTTATTTTTTACTGTATTTAAGACCTTGTTTTTATACTCCCCAAGATTATAGAATCAAGTTTCCTTCCTTAGCCTCCATTTTCATCTCCTCCATAATATGTTCTCTTCTGGATTGTTAGATAAGATCATCAGTATTTCCAAATCAAATCACTTTTCTCAAAATTTGTTCTTGTTTTCCCCACAAAAAGTTGTAAAGACTCCACTGACTTATTAAAAGCTCCCTCTTCTAACTTCATAGTTCACTCCAGGAACTCTTTCTAGTCTCTAGACTATTTTCAAGACTTCTATTTTAATTTTCTTTAAGAGCTTTACCTCTTCTGGTCATCACGATATAGTCATCCAGTCACAAAAATAAAATCAGTTATATTTTCATTTTCCTTATTTATTCTGTCCCACATTTTCTCCCATATATATCCACTTGCCTCCATCCCCACTGATATTCTCTTTAATGAGGTTATCGGTTACCTATATTTAAAAAGTTCTGTCCAATCTCTCCCCTAATTCTATATATCTTACACACAAACATGATCTATCTAAACACAATTCCAAATGTGAGTTTCTCTATTGATCTCAAAATTTCAGTTCTTTCCAGTTGCCAATCAACTCCTACATTCTTGCCTCTACTCAGTTTGTTATGAACTGAATTATTTATATGTTGAACAATAAATAATTGTTCTCTCAAATTTATATGTTGAATTTATATGTTGAAGACCTAATCCCCAGTATCTCAGAATATGGTTGTGTTAAAGTGGTAATGAAGTCAAATTTAGGTAATTAAGGTGGGGCCCTAATTTGATAGAAGTGGTGGTCATATTAAAAAAAAAAAAAAAAGAAAAAAAAAGGAGATTAAGACAGACAAAAAGATACCATAGATATGTTTTCACCAAAAAAAAAAAAAAAAAAAAAAAGAGGACCACATGAGGACACCAAGCCAAGGAAAAAGGCCTTAGGAGAAACCAAACTTGCTAACACCTTGATTTTGGACTACACCTCAGAACTATGAGAAAATACATTTCTGTTGTTTAAACCACATAGTTTTATTTTGGCAGCCCTAACAACCTAATACACATCTCTTATTTCCTTGACAGTCCCCATGATTTAACCAAAATAAGTTATTACTTACTCTTCTTTTACGCTGTGGAGATTATTTCCCAAATTTCCATTCTTGCAACAATAAATGTGGTTTTAGCTGTATTTTAATTCCATTTTCTCTTTATTTCTTCCAGGCAAATGTCAGATAGGGGAAAAGATCATAAAAGGATCACACAACATGTTTTAAAGCTTTTGCTTAGGTGTGGCATATGTGGACTGCTCACATTCATTGGACAAAGCATGTCACATGGCCAAGTTTGATGTCTCCCATAGAGAGGAGGTTTTTGTTTTTTTTCAATAGGGCTATATCACTGCTTAATTTTGAAGAAAACTAAGGCAGGTGCAGAAAATCTCCAAGCTCCCATTGTCTCCCATCTTAACATTTCCCTCCTCATGTTCTATTTAATTTTATCCTCAACTGTGCTCTTGTTCTAACCACAAAGCACTCTTGAGGCAGCCGCTAAGGTTTGTCCATCACCAGAGAAGGAGAGCATGTTCTGAATGTGTTCAAAATACTAATCTTCATTCTACAGTGCAGATCATGCTTTATAAAGTTAGGGAGAAACACAGATGAATGAAGACAAGAGGGCCGGGGACATAAATTCTTTATATAGTCACCTAATTAATGCAGAAGCAAATTTCTTCAGAGAACTTAGGGTCTTTCATGGTCTTGGATGTGCAGTGTTTCTTAGAAGAGATTGAAAACCCCTTTTCATGTTAAAGTCTTGTTCGTTTGTTTTTATTGACTTCATTCCATTCATTTACTCACTCATTCATTTAATAGTATTGAGTCTCTGGCCTATGTTATGCTATGTATTCCATATGAAAGATATTAAATAAGTATTAATCAAAATACCTAACATCTATTGAGTGTTTATTATGTGTCAGTCAACATAACAAGTATATTACAAGAGACATTATTTATTTAAATCTTTACAAATCCTTATGAGGTAGGTAGTATGATTTTATAGTAGAAGAAAAAACACTTGGAAAGGCTACATAACTTTGCTACATTTGCTAAGCCAGAAATTTGTAGAATTGGAACATGAATAATAGTCTCTGAGTTCTGAGTCCACATTCTGAACCATCAAGTATACATATTTCCTCCTCATGAAATTTATTACCTGGTTGTGTTTTTTTTTTAACTTCTTTATTGATTAAGGTATTACATATTTGTCCTCATCCCCCCATTCCCATCCCAAACCCCTCCCCATGCTTGCTCCCACCCCCCTGTTATCTGTGATCACTGGTTAGGCTTATATGCATGCATACAAGGCTTTTGATTGATCTCTTCCCTTTACCCCCACCCTCCTCTACCTTCCCTCTGAGGTTTGACAATCTTACTGATGCTTCCAGGTCTCCGGGTCTGTTTTTGTTCATTAGTTTATGTCTTTCATTATTTCCCATAGATGTGTGAGATCATGTGATACTAGAAAAAACACTTATAACAACAGAAAATGAGATAAGCAATAATGGTTATGCTGAGAGGCAAATGAATCAGTCTGTAGTTTCTTTCTGGGCCAACAGTTTTTTTGAGTCCCAATTTCAACGTCAAACAGGTCCTTATGTGTACATGTTAGCAATGATATTTCAGTTCTGGACAAATGGTGGTAATGCAGGCCCCACCCTCTCTGATTTGGTCCTGGGCAACCAACCTGCAGTCACACACAGTTGCTGACTACTAGTATGGCAAGGTGTAGTCAGCGTCTTCCATCTCTGGACTGTTTCCCCTCTGTCTTCATGGCTGGAGCAGTCCTGTCAATTCCTATCTGTTGCAGGAATCCACATGGTCTTGGAGTTGTTTTCTGAAAATATACAAACATATCCTTGACCAAAAGTTAATAAAGGAATCTTTTCTATAAATTTGACTTGGAATTCTTTTTCAGTTTTTGCCCAACTGATTTTCCTTTGGCTTGTTTTGACACCATGCGTGTTTTTCATGAGTGTCTTGCTGTTAGCATTACCAATGAGTGAAAGTTGTGATGTCTAAATATCTAGGTTATATAAAAATAAAATAAAATATAGTTAGCAGAGTTCCATAGGAGACTAGAGAAAAATCAGAGTGATTTCATTCTAACCAGTTACAGAAAGGGTTCATGGGAATTTTTCAAGAGGGCAGTGGCTCAGCTGAACATAAAGAATGAGTAGGAGTTTCATAAGTAGAGGGCATTTGTAGCTTGAGCAAGATCAGAGAGATGTGGCTACAGGGAGAGAACAGGGCACAGAACTGTGTGCTGCTACAAGAAGAAGATACCTTACCTAGCAAGGTTAGAGAAGGTTGGGATTACAGAGGACCTTAGTGGCTGTACTAGTAAGATTTGGACACTTTTATGGAAGACAATAGGGAGCTATTCCCCCTCTAAGTCAGTATCAACTTTTTATTGGTATTCTAGGGAATATGGTATGACAGATTAAGGATGATTTAAAAACAGGAATTCAAAAATATTTTTAATCAAAACATAATATCTCTGAACACAAATTCTGTAATGCTTAAGACCAATTCAGTCTCTGAAGTTCAAATGAGCATGAATGCAATTAGCCATTTGCTCCCTTTAAATGAGTATGGATCTGTCTAATGTAGCTTATAATTTGCCAATTACTTGTAAATCATGTTCTCCTGAAAATCACTGAAGTTATATAAAGAGGCAGTCCTTTCTACATGTTGCACCCAAATATTGATATGATTTTCAAAATATTATTTGATTTTTAAAATCCAACACATAATAATATAAGGCCATAAAACTCTTTCCAATTGAATTCAATATTATTTAAGTGCTTTAGGATTAATTCTGTTAAGGCATCTAAGCGGAATATTGTCTATTCCTTACACTACATTTCTTTCTGATTTGATTGTTCTCCATGTAGTCACAATTTTTCTTATGACACATTGTACATAGCATCTGAATTGCTTATTAGTCCAATGTTTTATAACAGGTGAAATGTTGAATGAGAAACTTGAGTTGGGGAATTAAACTTGAGCTTCATCAAAATTTCTTGCTTCTGTATGAATATTGATGAATTTGTTGATGATTTGTTGCATTTTTAATTCCAAACATTTTATTTAGTGCCATTAGGTTACCACTGAGACATAAAAGGCTACAAAAATTAATAACATGTCTCTCTCAAATCAGATGATGGGACAAGATGGTAAAAACTAAATCTCAGCTTTCAAGGTCAGAGGGGATTTCTTGCCCAATCCAATTACTGTTCAATTTGATAGCAGTAAAGGAGTTAAGAGCATCTCTTCTATAACTTGGCTAGATTTTTATTATAAAAATAGAACACAGTAACAGGAAACCATTAAACCTAATTTACGTGTGAATAGACTCCACAGTGGAAGTTTTGTTTCTACCATTTACAGGATAACATAAAAGTAACTGTTTCACATCAATTACTAGTCACTGTGGACAACATACTCTTATTAACTCTGTGGTCAAAAGCATTCATATTTATATTTTTTAAATTATACAAATCTATTCTTTTAAGTATTAATCCATGTCCCACACAATTACTGCCCTGACATTTATTGGAGTAATAAATTGGCTTTAGTATCTGTTGGCTTTCCCTCTCCTGTCAACCACCCTGTCATGCTGTATTGCTTATTGTGCCTTTGGCTTTTTGTTTTTTACTTACTAGAAGGAAAACGGTTCTAATTTCACATTAGTGAATGTTGCTCATTCATTTTAATTTCCTTGGTACTTCTAAGAGAAAAAAAATACACTCAATGTTGCAATTCAGAACAGTGGCTATAAACACAAAATCCAAACTAGCTTTGGGGCTTAGAGCTTCTATGGATTGTCAGAGTTTTTGCTTAAGTTTCATGAATTCATACTATGCTGAAATGGCTGTTGCTGTGTAAGAATAATAGAGACCAAGGCTCAAGTCTAGACTTGCTTTTTTCTCTCTCTGAAACTGTGGGGCCTGGCAGTTCTTTTAACTTCTCCAAGTCTTCTTTCTTCATCTGTGAAATGGAGATTGGAAAAGCACCTTTCAAAGTTATTGTAAGGGTGAAATAAAATAACATATTTTTCACTATTCACTGAGACTCATATTGTGTCAGACATTGGTCTAAACATAAATTATACCAGTAAACAAAACCTAGACAAATGTATTCTCCCTTAGAACTTATATTTTATCATAAAATTTTTGCAATTTTATCATTTAGAGCAGATGCTCACTCTTTCCAGTCTATAAGATGAGAAGACATTTCTTTTAAATGCCAAATGTTGATTGCTGAAAGACCAGAACTTCTCAATAAAGTATCATTTAGTGTTCCTCAGACCTCCAAGAAGTGTAAGCTCAGAGAACTTACTCAAGTTCTCTCCCCCTTCCCCCCATGTTCCTCTCCTCAGGCCACGGTGACGGTTCCTCTGTGCTGCTGAACTTATGCTTGACGTTGCCTGTGCCTCCAAGGTGTCCCATACCATCTCCCTTCATTTTTACACCCAGCCTGAGGGAATGCTGAGCCCACATTGCCCTATTGCCCTGGTAAACAGAAAAATAATGTAGCCTAACTCCATTCTTGATTAGGCCTATTTCTCTAGTTTTTATTTTCTATCCCTTTATTTGATTCTTTTTTCCAGTGTGAATGACTGGGAAATATCACTGATTTTGGAAGGAAATATCACTTATTACACAAAGGATGCATGTCCTTCTCCTTAACCTCTGACAGAACAATTATTAGAACATAACAGTGCATCGTCTGTCGCTCATTCCTGACTAACACTGCCAGGTACCTATTGTCTAGTCCACATCCTCTTTACCATTCCTCCCTAAAGGCAAGAGTTCTGCACATTCTTCCTGTTCTCGCCTCAGCTACCTGATATTGAAGCCAACTGCTTGAAGATTTACAATTTTGACTTTACCATCATCTTTTCAAATTTTGGTCATAGCTCAGTCCTTAAATGGCAGCCACAGGTGTTCTACTCTTTCACAGATTTAGCTCCAGGGAAGACAGCATTCTCTTTGTCTTTGTACAGCACTTTATCAAGGATGGAAGGGTGTTTGTAATAAGGTTAAGATTATAAATATCAGTTTTAAGAAATACCAGTAGAAGAGATGCTAGATTCGGATATAACAATTAACCAAGAATTATCTTTTTATTCCTTTGAATATTTTGATCTAAAGGAAGAAAAAAATTTTTCCTCCACCCTTCTGAGTTCTTAGTTGAGACTCCTATAATAAAAGGCAGATTAACAAGAGAAAAACAAACAACTTGGTTAGTACGTATACATGGAAGATACCTAGGGAAAAAATGAGTGAATCCTTGAGGTGGCTTAGAAATTGGGTATATATATATATTCAACAAATTTGATATGCCCTCACATTTTTGATATGCCCTCACATTTTTGTAGAAGCTGCTCTTTATATTTGAAGACAACAATTTTGATACATTTATTGCCTGGGTATAAATAGCAGCATCTGCTTTCCTTATACTAACAGTATAAGGACAGTATACTTCTTAATAAAGTATCATTTAGTGTTCCTCAGACCTCCAAGAAGTGTAAGCTCAGAGAACTTACTCAAGTTCAAACAAAGAACTGTACATTTATGGGAAAATGACAAGAGAGAGGAAAGCAGCTTTAGGCTTCCAATGGCAGAGATAAAGGCTAGTTAGTAAAGCATGTTATGTACACACCTCTGATGCCTTCTACATGTTAGAAGGGTCTCAAGTTGTCTGGGAGTTAACTTTTGTCCACAGTGGTAGAAAGCAGAGGAGAGACAACTTTATAAATTTTTGTCCTGCTTTCAGGCAAATGAGAAAGGGCAGACAAGTTTTCTTTTGTCTGCTTCTTCTCAATTGCTTTCAACTCAAAATAATTCTTGTGCCAAAGAAGCATATTTGGGCTGACATAATCTGCTATCCTTCTAAGCTAAGTTACCAAAGCAGAGACACACTTAGAGCAGAAAGTGGAGAGGGAAAGCAGATGCTGCTATTTATACCCAGGCAATAAATGTATCAAAATTGTTGTCTTCAAATATAAAGAGCAGCTTCTACAAAAGTGTGAGGGCATATCAAATTCAGAAACGTGAATAGCTGTAAATTGTGATGACATGACAGAGGAAGTCTTTCAAATAGCTAGCTCCTCCATATTTTTCACAAAGCAGTGCATTTTGAATGAGTCCAATTATTGGTTAAGGATATTTTCTTGAAATGATAATAGGTACTTGGGATTTTCAGTGTTCTTGAATAAAGAAAGGCCTTATTTCCAACTGTCCTCACACTGTTAGTATTTTATTATAAAGAATTGGAGAGTTTTCAAATATTATATTATTTGCATATAACTGTTATTTTCCCTCAAAATAACCACACAATTGAGTTTAAGACCAATATGCTCACAATTGGCTGAAATAATAAAAAAATACAAATGCTAAAATAATAGTATTTTAGTGACCAATTACAGTAGTGAGAGAGAATTTGTCTTCAGGAAGATCAAATTCAATACAATGGTATCAACCTTAAATTAGCTACAAGGTAATCTAGTTATTATTTAAATTAATAATCATTGAATATAACTTAAAATTCCAGACTAAAAGAGAGTCCAAGCATGTGTGATGCCTCAAATACACTACTTACACTAGAGAAAACATGAGAGAAAGTGAGATTTTTAAAAATTCTTATCTTGAACTGGTGTTTTCTAAAAATTCTATTAGTACAAAGGTATAGTTGATACTGCTACACATTTTAAGTGAATTAAAACTTTATGCACTATCTTACTAGTACATGGTTGTTACCATTATTTTACAGAAGAACAACTATAGGTCAGAAAGATTGAATGCCTTTCTCTAGGAGATCAAAATCCTAAGATCAAAATCCTACCTTATTTTTTCTGGCTCCAAAAACCTCTACCTTTTAAGATATCCCATTAGAGAGTAAGGATAAAGAATGATCTCCTTCCTCTCAAAACTAACAATTTAATGAGTGTAAACAGCAAAATGCAATCAAACAAAAAAATGATGTAAATATTTGACAGAAGTATGCAACAAGTGTACCAAGTGAGAAAGAGGTGATCATTTCTTCCTAAAGTAGTAACATTTAAATAGGACCTTGAAGAATAAGTAGACTGTTGACCAATGGCAAAAGGGAAAGAAAAAAAAAAAAGATGGGTTCCAAGATAAGCAATTGCCAGATGTGACTTAAATTTAAGCAAAGTATGGAATAATTCTGAAAAGATACAGTAAAAAGTTTAAAGTGATATGCTAACAAGTCTGTTGTTTATTATGTAGGGGGAAAAAAGATAAATCAAATGTTAACTCATTTACATAGAATAATGAGGTATATTGATTCTAAGATATTCAGAAGCTACTTGGTTATTTGTCTTCTTTATCTTTACATTTTGCATTGGTTGTTCTCAATTTTGAGAAATTCTGTTAACTGTCTTGTTGACTTTTCCATTCCAGTCAAGGGCACATTCCTGATTTGCAGGCTTGATCCCCAGTAGGAGATGTACAGGAAGTAGCCAATAATGGTTCTCTATCATCATTGATGTTTCTCTCTATCTTCTTCTTCCTTCCTCTCTGAAAGCAATAATATAAAAAAGAATTTGAATGCTTCTAACCCTGAGTATAGGTTCTATAAATAGTCATCACTGTTCTTGAAGGAAGAATAGTAGAAGGAAGATCATTTCCAAGTCTATTTGAGCCATATGAAAGTGGAAATGGTCTAATAGAGGCAGGCTAGTGAACAAACTGAGTAGCTATAGATTCTCATGTGGATAAAAGCATAGTCTTGTTTAATCTATGTCTCAAAATAGTATTTTTATGTTTATAAACTATATTTTGGCTCCATTTATTCCTATGGATTTTTAAAAATATATTTATTTTTTATTAATTTTTAGAGAGGGAGTGAGAGAAATATCAATGTGAGAGGGAAACATCAATCATATGCCTCCTACAGCGCCCTGACCAGGGATCAAACCTGTAACCTGGATATGTGCCCTCACTAGGAATCTGACGAGAGGCCTTTTGGTGCTTGAATTACCACTCAACCGTGTTATACCATCCAGGATTATTCTTATATGAGGATTTTAAGATGAAAATATGTTAAGGTATTATTTTAATTTTATAGCCATCAGTTTAAAATAATAGCACTTTATATTACTACAGACTCTATTATCAAATTATATGTTACATGTTTACAATGGACTTAGTTTTTATTTTTCCAAAGCCTCTCATTGCATAAGTGAGAAAACAGATGACAAGAGAGTGTAGATGGCTTGTCCAAATCATTGCACCAATTAACAGAAATAGAGGAAGTAGAATTCAGGTTCTGTGAGTCTTCACCCAGTGTTTTTCAGCATATAAGTAGCACATATCCACAAACCACTAAGAATGCACATGTAAAATGAGAATAAAGAAAGAAAAAAAAGAGAGAGAGAACACAAGTTAGGAAGATGAAGAGAGAAAGATGACTGAGAATGATCATCAAAGGCCTGGCGGGGAACTGAAAAACAGAATAGTGTCTGGAAGGCTAAAGCAGCTGGAAGGAAGAGAAGATGTTTCTGTGAGATAGCATTTCATATAAAGCAGCAGCAAACCTTCCAGGTATTTGAGTGTATGGTATTGAACAGCAATAATTGCATGTCCCCAGGAGTTTTGAATAATGACTAATGGCTGTATAGGTAGCAGATGCTTCAATTTGAGCCTGAACTGTTTACCTAAGCTTGAGATGCAGTTGGAAACCAACCTTCAAATGTAAGTTTGTCAGAGAACCTTTAGAGTGAAAGTCAGAGAGACTTTTGGATTATAATTTATGCTAAGAATATAGAGCTTTATAATATCGCTGGGAAGTTACTGGACAGAGTCAAAGGTATAAGTCCAAATACATCTCAGACTGTGTTATGACTAATTCGCTATGAAATCATGTCTTACATGAGAACTATACTGAAAGAGTAAGTCCCAAAAAGAGTTGTTTCATTAAATTGGGACATTGAGGGTCCAAGACAGTAGCAGCCCTGGGGCTGGTCCCGTGACTAGAGCTGGTTCTCTTGGCATAGACAGCAGCACCCTCGGTACTGGGCACCGGCAGACAGGAGAGATGCCAGAAGAAATGGTAGCGCTCTCTGTGGAAACCTATAATTGAGCTGCTGGTTTTGGCATTGGAAACTACAAAAATATCCTAAATTGCAGGTTTCAGCAAGAGAGCAGGAAATACCTGAAACCATATGGCAGCCAAGAAGACTTCCCCACAAGAACAGTAGAAATTTAGTCCTAAACTGCTAGGAAGGAATATCGCTGAAGTCTTATTTTGCCAGGGACATTGGATTGGGTCCAGAAGGGAACAGAAAATGGGAAGATAAGGGAGGACAGTGCCAGAAAAAAATATTATTGCATTTCTTATGTTATTAGGAGGGACACAGAAAAGGGGTGTCAGGATCTGGGGAACAAAATATGGAGCTCTTCACAAGAGTGTGCTAACATTAGAGAAAGAAGACTATGTAATGAAACAAAATCTAATCAGCAACAATCTCTTAGAAGACTGTACAGAAAAGTACCATCTTCTTTCACCCTTCTAAATTTTTTACTGGGATTCCTGCAGCAAAATATATAATTAAAAGCCCAGCTGGAATGGCTCAGTGATTGAGCTTCAACCTATGAACCATGAGATCACAGTTCAATTTCCAGTCAGAGTACATGTCCAGGTTGTGGGCTCAATTCCCAGTAGGGGGCATTCAGGAGGCACCTAATCAATGATTCTTTTTCACTGTTGTTTCTATCTCTCTCTTCCTCTTTCTTCCTCTCTTAAATCAATATATACATACACACACATATATATAGATATAGATGTGTATATATATGTATATATACACATGTATATATGTGTATATATACACACATATACATATATACATATATACATATATATATATATATATATATATATATATATATATAACAAAGGAAATGCATACAAATTTATTTAATGTAAGTTTTATGTGTATTCATACATGCATTCAATAACACCAAATATGAGCAGTAATAAAAAATATATAATGTTGAATTTAGGCAAATAATTGTGTTCCCAATATGTCTAATATTATGGAAATAATTATTAAATTCTATGTATGGTATGATAGGATTTTGTTGCAAGTAAACACTTTATTTTTACTTATTTACTAGAGGCCCACCGTGTATGAAATTGTGTACAAGTAGCTCCTTTCTACTTGCCTCAATTGCCACCCACTCCTCACCCCCGCCCATTGCCGCTCTGCCCTGCCCTCTGCTGCTATAGCTCTCCACCACTAGTAGCTTGCACCGCACCCCCCTGCCACAAGAGCCACTGCTCCTTTGGTCATGACTGTGTTATGGCATCATGGCCACAGGCCTTTTCTTAGTATAGATTGAAATATGGTAGCAACCATACTTGGGTAAAAAATGCTGTTTGAATTTTAACCCTGCTATTCTAGCTTTGACATTTGCTTACTTGCTTAAACATAGGGTAGTCACCTCACCTTCCAGGTGGAGACCTGGAAGCTAAGGCAATTTTCCTGTGCCTGGGACCAGAACTACAGGAGATTAATTCCCACTGACTCAGTAGCTTCAGGGATAGAAACAATAGATAACCAACCTTTAGAGATTAACTGCTGAGCTCTGCTTCTGTATCACAAGATAGGGCCACATTCCAATGTCCCCTGAGAGCTGTTCCCAGCCTTTAGAATTAGAATTTAGAACAAAGGAAAATTCTTGTGGTTTGGATCTTTAAAAGGACTGCCTACACCTGGAATGGGGCCGTCCTGTGGACTCCACCTGCATGTGGTGCTCTTGTGGCCGTCCTGGCCAGTTTTTCAATATATCCTTGCCTGCTTTTTAAAAAATAAATAATCAGCCTCTGGTGGTCTTATTTTGAACCCAGGGTTTGAACCCACAACAAGATTTATTGTTATTAGAAATGTTCAATGCTGACATTATTCCAGTTGTTCTCTCACCTGCACCCCCCTTGCCAAATATGCAAATAAAAAGGTAGATAGAGGCTGTTCCCATGATAATGGGTTATCAGAACTTAAAAAAAAGAAAGAAAAAAAGAAAAAGGTAGACAGAAAGGCACCAATCTCTTCAAAGTGAGTATCTCTGGATGATAGAATTACCAGTGATTTTTGTTTTTCTTTTTCTTATCCATTAGACTTTTTAAAATGAATTTGTGTCACTTCATACTAGAAAAATGAGAGAAGTTGATTTTCACCAAGGAAAAGACTCCAAAGAACTTTATCTTCTCTTAACATTTAATATAAACTGCTAGCATAAATAGGCCTGCACTAGGACAAATGACTGTTACTATAGTAATAAGAGGTCAATAGCAAACATGATAGAAACCATTTGAACAATATATCTTGACTCTCTCTGTATATCACAAAATTGTATAATGAGTTTAAAATTTAAAGTAATAAAGTTGTATGATGAGTTCTAAAATTTAAAGTAATAAAGTCTAGATTGGAGAATTTTTACTAAATTTTGTGCTGTAATATGGTAGCTTCTGCTCATATATTTTAACACACATCTTTTTGAAATTTTTCTTAAAAAGACAAATAACGTGGATAACATAAGTTTGTAGGTCACACATCCATTTCAACCTGTCATTTTCCCAAATTACAAAGCCATCGTGTGTAATTTGTCTCAATTAGCAATTTATAGTTTGTAATTAACTTTACTGTTAATTGAGTCTCTCTGTAATAAATACCTGAGGAAGTGAAATGAATATGATGGGATTTTTTTAAAGAGAAAAATTTTAACTCCAGGTTTGAGTCAAGGCTGCATTGCTTTGGAGTTTTTTTTTCTGCCCAAAATCACTTTAACAGAGTAATGGAAATTTGTATCAAATATTTTTTGAAGATTGAAATTATGTATATATCATTTTAGTATTGTTTTGTGGTGTTTTTTTTTTTTGTTTTTGTTTTTTTGACTTTTAATTATTTTTTTTTTTCCTGTGAGAAAATACAATTTTGCCTAATTTTTAAAACATTGATGTCTAGGTCATGATGTACCTCTCTCCCTCAAAGATGTAATTAAGGGTATTTTCATAAAGAACTCTATTACAGCAAGAGTTTGAGGTAGCCTGTATAAATGTTTAAAGCCTAATTTTATATTATATTGGAGTCACTTACTAATGCTAATGGGTAATTTGAAAGTTTGGCTTGTTGATGAATGACTGAATATTTCAGTGTTGTAGTTTGCTCTTTAGTGGTGGAGAAAAACTTTTAGTTTCAAGACTTCATTATTATGAATATTGGGAAGGGATGGGTAACATGCAATTAGAAAACAATACCAGCAAATTAGCATGCTCATTCGTACTTGAAGTTTTGAAACTCAAAAGTAATATTGTATCCTTGAATGGGTGCTAAAAGCAAACATTTAGTAGTGTAGTCTGTTTTTATTTTTATAGCAGATTTAGAAAGGAAGAGATTTAAAACTATAGTCCAGAGGAGATAACAAAAACAGATTAACAGGAGAAAAGCAGATAAATTTATTCAATGCAAGTTTTATGTGACAGAGGAACTTTCATATGGAAATTAAGACCCAATGAAACAGTTAAGTCTGGGCATTTATTCTAGATTTGAGGAAGGGTGGGAAACCATTATAGAACAAAGAGTATAAGGAGGGGTAAACTGCAAGGCCTGCTCTTTCTGATTTCTCTGGGGAAAGGACACTCCTTTCCTGTGGGTATCTGGAGAACATCTCTTCATCAGGGTCTACTGACCTGCTTCAGGGAAGAGGAGAGGTCAGATAATCCTGCTATTTCTATGATCTGCTTTAGAACAGGGGATTTATGACAATTGAGCACTTTTGAGGTTCTGCTTTTAGGCAGATAGTGTTTTGGGAACTCAAATGTTTTCAGCTCAAAATAAGTCTGATGCCAATGTGTCTTATTTTGAGGTGTCATATCTTGATCTCTTTCAAGCTTCATAAATGACTTTACCAAAGAGTATCTCTTTACTCAATTGTTTTTCCTTTCTCGCCTTTCCCCTTGATTTCTTACATTCAATGATCCTATCTTTTTGCTTCAGCCTCTGGTAAAATAATTGAGTTGAAAAGAGTAGGCAGTGGGAAAGTTGAGAAACTAAAAACAAGATTGTGTGGAGAGAGAAATATATTCACACTCCAGGTCTCTGCAACTGTTGCCTTGTATCTCTCTATATCTTTAAAAAATAATTTCAAAGAATTGGTGTTGGTCAATGATAATGAATTCATGACTGAAATGGAAAACATAAGCACAATGTAATAAAGTTTTCATAAAACTAAATATCGATACTTTCCGTTTAAAGAATTTCCCTTTATTTTGATATTATAAAACGCTCCCTTTTTCAATTTAAAACATCCCTCTGTTTAATGAAATGATGGTACTATCAATAATAAAAGATTATTTATTTTGTTTTTCATATCTCTTCTGAGAAAGCAATAAGACGGAAATTGTTTTATTTCCAAAATATTTATATTTTAAATTTTTATTCTACAAAACACAATAATCTTGAAGGCAGTGTAATAGAGTAAGAGAAGAAAGGCAGTCTGCTCAGCATTCAGGTGAAGATGCACACGTGGGAACTGCCAGCCCCATGGTTCTTGCCTTGGGGAGCGTGGAGGGAAGCAGATCTGAGAGAATAATTCTGAATGCAGGGGTGGGGGGGGGGGAATGGAGACAGAAAGACAGAGAAAGAAAAGTATGGGGAAGAGAGAGATTCAGAGGGCATCACATCTATGGCTCATTACCTTGCAGTCCAATGCTGCTCTTGACTTTTGTTACAAGAAATAATGCAATACCCTTTTTGCATGAGAGAGTTTGAGTTGTGTTTGAGTCACAGGCAAACATATGTGCCCAGGTGAAGGAGCTTCTGGAAAGGGCAATGCCCAGCTTTCTGTGAGAGGCCCTTGAACATTTTGTTTCAGGAGCAATGCCTGACATCAGATGTAAGAGAAAATCTCGATGGGGTTTGGTGGTTCATGTCTGAGAGGAGGCTTCCAGGCTGCTTTCTCTTCCCTCTCTAGGCTCTGTTGCATGGGGTTATGCGCATGACTAGTAGGTGGTTGGGATCTCTGCTACCTTTGGGGAATTTCTGGTGCTCCATTGTCTCTCTAGGTTTTTGGATGTATGCTTCATTGATTTCCATTTCGAGTAAGTCTCCATTTCCAGTCAACTACTCCCTGGTGGTCAGGGTGGGGAACCCCAGGGTCTCTTCTCAACCCCAAAAAGCAGCTCCTTTTGTGTATTCAGTTTGCTTTGGGGCTTATCTGAAAGTTAACATGTTTGTTATTGTGACATGAAACAAATTCAGAAAATCCTGGAATTGCAAAGTGAGAAGGAATACAGGCACATTTAAATTTCCAAAGCTGAAGTACAGAAACTGATATAGTAGGCAGTCAGAGAGACATAGCAGAGGAGGAGCAATAGGCCATTTAGTTCTCCCCAAAACTTGGTGGCTTAAATATTATCATCTCCATTTTACAGATGACAAAACTAAGAGTTGTAGACTTATAGGGTCACCAGGGTGGAAAGCCTTGGGTGTCTAGCAACTCACAAAATTGAAAACACAAGTATTATAAGGTGGGATCTTACTCTCAGGTTGACCTTCCTTCACCTAGTTCATCATAAGATTTAGACTCTCTGATCTTTCATATAGCTGGTCATGTGGTAGACCCCTTCCAAAGGGCCAGAGTATAGCCTCATATTACTCCTGTGCAAGCTCTTGCACAACCACTCCCTTTAACATTAAGCCCTCAGGACAATGAGGTTCTGGACTGCATCAAATAATCTTATGAACAAGTTGACCACAGAGACAGAGTTTTGGTCAAACTAAAGATAAAATCTAAGATTAAGTTGTGTTCCAGCACCTGGCCTAGGGAAGCAGCAAATCAAGGCAAAGCAATGCCACAGTTGACATCAGGACCAGATACCATAACTAATGACCTCCTCCCCTCAGTGGAGGCAAACCTGGAAAGCTGATGATATTCTATTGAGACCATCCTCTAGACCTCCCCTAAAATCATCACCTCTGAAAACCAGATAAAAGCCCTGAAAATGAAGGGCCCAATGTGCACTAGCTCTAGAACACAAGCAGACCTTTCCCCAGCCCCTTCTTCCGCTGGGCACCCTTGCTCTCTCTCTTTAGCAAGCCCAGGACATTCCCCAATCCTTCCTTCAGGAACATTTTCTTTGCCTGTCCTTCTCCTAAGCCCCCAGGGCCCTTCTTTTACCTCTGTAACTTACTCCCTGAGTCCATGCAGCCTAGCTGGCTCAGTTCTTCCATGGCTTACTTCTTCTACCCCTGTTGACTTTCTAAATAAAATTCTGCTATATTTGAATTCCTTGGCTCTGAATTATTTTCTTGGCCAAACTCAAGGACCAAAGTCTAACATCTGATATCATTTCACTGCTAACAAAATGAAGACATTGGGGACTTTTATGATTTTCAATAGATTATTTTTACCTACAGTTGACTATTGTATGACATGGGTTTGAACTGTGTGGGTTCACTTGATATTTTTATTTTTTTCAGTAATTATGTTACAAAAACATTTGGAGATTTCTTTATACCATGAATTGTATCAATTATATGAGGGTACCAAAATGATTTTGCTGCTTCTTAGTTATCAATGCATAAATTGTTATACCTGTAAATAAATATGATTTTTTTATAAATAATATTTCCATTTTTTGTGTCTAATGTTAGTAATACATATAATATGTACAGTGTTTGTATCATATAATATAATATTGATGTAAGTATTAACAGATAGATAATTTATCTTATAACCAGATGATATAAACTTATAGTATTAATAAATACTGTGAAATAGTGTAATGTGTTTTCTTTTCCTTATGATTTTATTTTTCCTAGTTTCCTTTGTTATAAGAGTAATATACAAAATATATGTTAATTTACTATTTATATTATTGATAGGTAAGGCTTCAGTCAACAGTGATCTACTAGTGATTAAGTTTTTGGAGAGGGAGTCAAAAGTTATACTCAGATATTTTATTGCATGTGAAGTTAGCACCCCTACTAATTCCTGAAAGGGTCTCCTCTACTTACATGAGATTATATCTTAGGAACCCTTTATTAAAAAACATCTAATATTTATTTCCATTTTTCTGCCTTCTTATGTTAATCTTCTAATAACATAGAGTTCCCATATTTTTATTATTTTAAGATCAATTAAATAATAAATCTAAGTAACATACAAGTTGTAATAAGTCAGATAGGGAATTTATTGTAAATTTAAGTATATGTATCCTCATAAAGGGAAAAATGTTTTATTTTAGAATATCAACAATATAGCATGAATATTAAAGTAATATGTAATTTTAAACACTAAATTTTCAATTACATGTAAACAATTGATATAATTTTAGAACACTCAGACTTATCTTCTGAAGTACCTTTATTTGAAAACAAACTGGCAATTATGTATGCACTGTAGTAATAAGTAAAGTTCATATCACTCATATTGATTATACCTTAAATTATACTGAAAGATTAGGATCACACCAATAAGAATTTACACAAAATACAAATCTATGGTTGGCTTCACAAATAAGTCCTGATCATTAGAGATTTTTAATTTTTCTGATTTTTTAACAGTGCCACATCAGAATCCATGTCTAATAAATGCCATTAGGCCAACAGCTTTAGCCAGTGGGGAATTATCTTGCCTCTTGAAGGATGAATCCTACATTACTGAGACAATTTATGGAACAGCTTGTAGAAAGAGGTAAGGGAGAGAGTCATCTTTTAAACACAGACAACAGTGTTGACTCTGGAGAGTCAGGAATGAAATCTGTGGTGGAAATCCTGGGTCAGTTGTTGAAACATTGCCGTCCATGAGCACTGAGGCAGAGCTAGGCAGAGGGTGGGGAAACGATGGTTCTAGAGTTCTTCCGGAAGAACATTCATTTGTGTACCATATATATCATGTGGCCCTGGTATAAAGTGTCTCAAGATCCTTTGATTCTGTTACTGGTAAGTATATTCTGGCTCCCTACTTTACTTCAAAATCTTACAGGACTTGGAAGGGGGTGAAAGGGGCTCTGAAGATGCTGGTAGTGGTCTTGGTACACAGGTTTGTTCACTTTCAAAGTTCATTAAGCTATAAATTTAAGACTTGGGTTCTTCTCTCTGCATATGGGATATTTAAGTATGATTTTACGTAAGAAGAAAAAAAAGCGAAAAAGAAGCTTAAGAGGAAGTCTTTGAAGATAAAGAGAAAAAAAAAAAAAAAAAAAAAAAAAAAAAAAAAGAAAAAAAGGGAAAAGGAAGGAAGGAAGGAAGGAAGGAAGGAAGGAAGGAAGGAAGGAAGGAAGGAAGGTAGGTAGGAAGGAAAGAAGGGAAGGAAGGAAGGAAGGAAGGAAGGAAGGAAGGAAGGAAGGAAGGAAGGAAGGGAAAGAAAGAGTGCAATATGACTTGTTACATTGTGGCTCCTAGCTGCAGCTCACATTTATCAAGCACCTATTGAGGGCCAGGGATACTCTACACAGATACACCTCAATTAGTTCTCCCCAAAACTTGGTGGCTTAAATATCATCTCCATTTTACAGATGACAAAACTAAGAGTTGTAGACCCACAAACCTGCTGTCTGCAGGAGCTGGGGCTCTCCTTGGAAAAGTCCTCCCAGGATATAAATATATATAATACTTTGTGTGTATATATATATATATATATATATATATATAATACTTTGTTGGTAATCATAGGAGCTCCCTCTTCTCAGGCATCTGAAATGCTGGCATCTGCAGCTGTTTGTGAGAGTGAGAAATGGGATATGGGCAGAAAGACATCGCATGAGTATAGTGAAGTCTCAGGGGGATTGATGCCCATTACTTCCTTTGAGGTGGAAATTCATCATCACAGTGTGGAGAGGCACCGCTGTTAAATTCCCTGCCCTCTGCAAACAGCCATCTGTCTGAGATCTCCCTGAAGTGGCTGCCTTCCAGGATGGCTGTGTTGCTGCAGTCCTTGAGTGGTTGGAGAGCTGTAATGTCTATGTTAATAGCTGGGAAATAGCAGCAGCAGCAGCCAGACCACTCCAATGGAACATTTGCGAATAGGGGTAAGTTTGATTGAGCAGAAAAGTCACGCTGACTGTGTGATGAAGAGGCAGAACTGGTACTGGTGACAGGCCCTGCAGTCAGCAGCTGCAGATTTTATGGGAAGGGCAGACTGATCTGGGAAATGGGAAGAGCTGACTGCCAATAACACTTCAGGGAGTTTTGTTCAGTAAATCTCCCCAGCCCTTGTATACCACCCATCACTTGTAGAAGCTCAGGAGATAAAACACACTTGCAGCATCACAAGGTGCAGGCAGGTACACGTGGAAAGTAGTGTAGAGAAAATAAAGAAAAAAACAAAAACAAACCAAACATAAAACAAGGCTTCATTTTCATTGCAAGAATCCAAACAGGGCACCAGGGTTCTGTCCACTAGATCTGGGAACTCACAGCTCCCTGGTGTTACTAGCATCCCTGTAATAACATGACCTTGGCCATAGTTAGACTACCACAGTAGAGCTTAGATCATCCAAAAGTCAGCAAATATTTTTGAATACCTAATGGGTATAAGGTGAAATATTAGGTATTTTGGTGAATAGAATAAGTGAGAGCCTGTGATTTCTGCCAGTAAATACCAGACTGTTAAATAAGTAATACAGGCAAAGCAGACTAAAGGAGTATGTGTCTCTCTTCAGGAAAGTAGGTTATCTACTAATCAATAGGTAGAATCAATTATATTTGAGGAATAACAAAGAGGCTAGGATTGAGAATGCTTTAAGTTTATGGCCTGTGTATAACAACTCAAGACTTAGACTTTCTGTATTCCACTGAGAAAAATGTTCTTCCTATACATAAGACATTAATTTATATATGGCCCACCTCAAACTTCCCCAGGATATTTCTGGCAAAAATAAAATAAAATATTAAAAAACCATCATCATTCAAAGCCATGGAAGATTCCAAAGTCTTCTATCCAATAAATTGAATTGGCTGGTAAAAGTCAGATTGCCCACCAAAGGGGCACTGTGAATCAACTCTTTTCTAAATACCAAACTTCTTGAATCCTTTTATCTGCTTATTGAGAAAGTAAAATGACCACTGCGCTATCAATCTATTGTAGTTATTGTTAAGTATTTGGCACTGTAGTGATGCCATTTGTATTTTATGCCATTTGTATTTTACTTAGATGCCTTTAAAAGAGAAAATAATTACATTCCTTATTTAATTGTACAAGATAAACAAAAATTAAATGTCCACCTCTAAATCATACCCATAACTTTTTATGAGCCCAAATTGTTCCTTTTTATTTAGCTCTTTCTTGCTAATACATCTTCTCATAGTAATAACAACAACTATTATTTAGCATATGCCTCCTGGAGGACAAGAATTAGAAATATTTTACATACATTATTTTATTTAACTACATTCTCAGTTCTGATTAATTAAGATATTTTTCTAGAAATCCAACTTTGATAAAAGCCAAACATATAGGCTGAATTTAGATTTTCCAAATGAGAGAATAACTAGAATCATTAAGTAATTAGCCAATAATCTTTTTGATTTGAGGTTTCAAAAGAATGATTAAAACGTGACTTAAAAAACTCAAACCAAAAATACAAGACATAAACAAGGAAATTAATATATTGTGTTCAGTGAAAAACATAATATACAAAACTAAAAAGAAAGATCATAGCTTAAGAGAAGATATAATTAGCACCTGAAGTTGATGAAGGAGACTGTTATCTATAATATACTAGGGATGTCTTCAAATCCACAGCAATGTTAAGGACTCTAAGAAAAAAAATGGACCAAGAATTTAGGAAAGAAAAGGTGCAGAAAGAGAAACCCAAATTGACAATGAGCTTATAGTAAAAAGATGTTTAAACTCACTGATAACTAGGGAAAAAATGCAAATTAAAAAAAAAAAGATAGCATTTTATATCAAACTAAAGGCCCTCTGTGCACTAGTGGGGTCCCTCAGCCTGGCCTGCAGGGATCAGGCCTAAACCGGCTCTCCAATATTCCCCAAGGGGTCCTGGTTTGCGATAGGGCAATACTTGGGTGATGAACCCCAGAATCAGGCTCTCTCCTCTCTAGTTCCAGGTGCATCAACCAAGAACTGCAGCAGCCAAGTCAGAACAGCTTAGCAGCTCCTGCATTAAGTGTCTGCCCCCTAGTGGTCAGTGTGCATGAAAGCTACTGGTAGGATGGTTGGACAGTCACTTAGGCTGGCAAAAACTAATAGACAGGTGAAGAACCTTCAAGATTGTTGAGGATGTGGGAAACCGAGAACACTTGTACACTGTTGATTGGAGTGTAAACTAAATTAGTCTTTATTAGGCAAAGGTTATCACTGTGAAAAAGCATTTATATGACTACTACATGGCATTAGGTATACAACAGAACATAGCTATAAAAAATCCTATATTTAAAAAGTCATGAAGAAACAGCAACTTCTATTTTGTGAGGAATATTTTCTTATATCATAAAAGGTGGGGGGGGGGGAGCCAATTTATCAACAGCTTCCAACCCTTTAGTGAAATTGAAATTAGTAAAAAAAGAAATTAAAAATTGCCAGGTTGGCATGGCTCAATGGTTGAGCATCAACCTATAAACAGGAAGTCACAGTTCAATTCCAGGTCTTCCAGGTCCGGACACATGCCCAGGTTGTAGGCTTGATCCCCAGTGTGGGCATATAGGAGACAGCCGATCAATTACTGTTTCTCATCATGGATGTTTCTATCTTTCTCTCCCTCTCCCTTCCATCTCTGAAATCAATTATATATACATGTGTGTGTGTGTGTGTGTATATATATATATATATATATATATATATATATATATAAAATTATTTTCATATATAGTTATTTAGTCTTCTATTTCCAGAAGGCAAAACTATGTCATTATTTTGCCTTGGTACTAAAGCATAGTTTTGGATGAATAAATGAATAAAAACTAAGACTTCTTTTAAAAAAAATTCTAATGTCCAGCACCTATATACAGCCACATGGCTAATCTTAAAAGTAATATGATAAAGAAAAAAAAAACACACAACTAAAATGTAGCCTTTGTAACAATACTTCTCATGTAAATAAATTTAAAAAAACACACAGATAAATACACAACACTACTACAAATATTACAGGCATAACTCCAGACACATTTTAAGCATAATAGAGTGTGAGGAGGGGGAAGTTTGATAAAATAGGGGATCAAGAATAAAAGGGGGAAATAAATAACTTTAGCATATTTGTCATGATTATGTGCCATCAACTGTTAGAAATGGCTAACCCAATTCTCAGCATTTGAGATCCAGTAAGCAAATAAAATTCTCTCCTATTATATAGTTATGAACAGCAAATGAAGAGCTTGAAGCAACGTTATAAAACTTTCTGCTCCTAATCTTACTTTCTTTGTATATCGTGTACTGATTTTTTTACTAAATATTTCCACAAAACATTCATGCTAAAAGGATTATTATAATTCAATTCAAAGACATTTATTAAGCTTCAGTTGTGTGTGAGAGATTGATTGTCCTAGGTGTTCAAGAAGATTATAGCCTGAAGAGTAAGCCAAATAAAACTTGGCTAAGTTAGGTTCGGTTCCATTTAAAAAATGAAAGGAAGAGAAAGAACTAACAGCAGAAATTGATCTTCACCAAAGCTTTCCAAACAGCATAAGCCAATACTAACGTTTCTGCATATTGTAACACCCAGGAGTTCCAAAAATGTCATTTACATGGCTGTCTGACCAAACTCTTACTTATGCTACAACTGCTCCCTCCAAAATTCATCTTCTCTCAACAACTCGAACCTTTTTCTCTCAAACCCTCTTCTCCAACTCTTGAATTTGTTTAGTTGGTCATTTCCTAATATAGATGCCTCTATTTCTCAATTTGAGCTCTGCAAATCTACTCATTATCTTAATCAGCAAAGCATAGAGCGAGTGGATAAAGTTCAGAGGGAAAAGTAATAAATACTCACACAGAGCCACATCACTTTGGAGCCAGATGTATTTTAGAATTTCATTTCAGGAGTTTGGAATAAACATTTTGCATAAAAATCACTATGGAGATTGGGCTACACTAATATAATAACAATCACATTATTTGTTGTGACTCAGGAATTATATGGCATAGAAACTCATGTCATACTATATGTCATAGAGATTCATGTCACTTCAGGTCAAGTTTTGCCCCCAAATAAATTCAGATCAGGTCAAATTTTTATGTAAAATGAGTTTGAAAATAAACAATTTTTATTGATTTTTTGAATGATGAAGTTAAAAATAGAGGAATGTAAAATTGTACATCAGTCTCAAGGATCATAATCATGAGATAATTTGCATAAAATGTGTAGGTTATTGTATGACAAGATAATTACATAGCGGGTGTTGGCTCTGGTCATTCTTAATAATAGCATACACTTATATGACCTTGGAGGACACATGCATTACTGCATTTAATCTTCACAACCACTATTTAGTTAGGTTTTTATTACATTAATTTTGTAGACTACAGGGATACTTAGTATCTTTCCAGAAACATCTGGATAGTTTGATGTCAAGTTGAATTTTTATGTCAGGTATGTGCTTAAAAGTACTATGAGACATGTGCTTTTAATTATATACCACACTGTGATTCCTAACCTCAAAGAATTTTCCTCTCATCAAAGGTGACATATTAAACACATATATTTACCTATTCCCCCTCCTGCAACCTCACTAAAATAACAGTAAAGGTGTATTTAAACATACTTAATGCATGGATAAGGGGAGGAGAGGGAAGGTGGAGAAACAAAATTTTGGAATCTCAAAAGCAGATGAACAAATATTAAGTGGTTAAATAGTATAACTCAAAATGGATAAAAGACTTAAACATGAGACGGAAAACCATAAAAATATTAGAGGAACCCACAGGCAGCAAAATCTCAAAAATTGCCAAAGCAATTTCTTCATTGATACAGATCCTAGGGCAATGGAAACTAAAGAGAAAATAAACAAATGGGGCTAGATCAAAATAAAAAGCTTTTGTACAGCAAAAGAAACCATCAACAAAACAACAAGAAAGCCCACTGCATGGGAGAACATATTTGCCAATATTTTCAGCAATAAGGGTTTAACCTCCAACATTTACAGAAAACTCATACAACTTAACAAAAGATAAACAACCCCATAAAAAATGGGCAACAGACCTAAATAGATACTTTTTGAAAAAAGACATAAGGCCAAGAGATATATTAAAACATGTTCAAAGTCACTAATCATCTGAGAAATGCAAATCAAAATGACAATATGATACCATCTCACGTGTATCAGAATGGCTATCATCAACAAATCAACAAACAAAAAGTGCTAGTGAGAATGCGAAGAAAAAGGAACCCTCGTGCATTGCTGGTGGGAATGCAGACTGGTGCAGCCACTGTGGAGAACAATATGGAGTTTCCTCAAAAAACTAAAAATGGAACTTCCATTTGACCCAGTTATACCACTTTTAGGAATATATCCCAAGAAACTAGAAATACCAATCAGAGAGGATATATTCACCCCCCATGTTCATAGCAGTTCAATTTACCATAGCTAAGATTTGGAAACAGCCTAAGATGTGTGGATTAGAAAACTGTGGCACATTTACACAATGAAATACTACACTGCAGTAAAAAAGAAGACATTCTTACCATTTGCAACAGTATGAATGGAACTGAAGAGCATTATGTTAAGCAAAATAAGCCAGTCAGAGATAAATATCCCATGATCTCGCTCATTTGTGGAATATAATGAACAACATAAACTGATGAAAAAAAACAGATCCAGAGACATAAAAGCATCAATCAGACCATGAAACCTCAGAGGGAAAGTAGGGGAGGATGGGAGTAGGGTGAGAGATCAACCAAAGGACTTGTAAGCATGCATATAAGCCTAACCAATGGACAGAGACACCATGGGGTGAGGGCATGAGTTGTGTGTGTGTGTGGGGGGGAGGTGTATGGGGGCAACGTGGGGGAAAAGGACACATATGTAATACCTTAATCAATAAAGAAAAATAAATAAATAAATAAATAAATAAATAAATAGTATTAAGAAACTGAATTCTCAATCAAGAAGTAATTCATTATATAATACAGAATTCCCAGAAAGTTCAGGAAGTTAACAAATTAAGTAACTCTGCAAATGAGGATAAATTGGAATTAGAAAGCTTTAAAACCTTCTATAAGCAGAGAAACAGAATATCTAATTTAACAAAATAAAAAACAAAAAGCCTGGAGGATGTGGCTAAGTCATTGCACTTTGACTCATGAACCAAGAGGTCCGCAGTTCAATTTCTTATCTCAGCATATGCTTGGGTTGCAGGGTTGGTCCCCAGTAAGGGGAGCTCAGGAAGCAGCCAATAGATGTCTCTCTCTCATCAATGCTTCTATCTCTCTATCGCTCTCCCTATTAAAAAACACACACAACATATTTTAAAATAAGGAATGCTAGAAATCCCAACCACTGAAGATAAAGGAATATCTTTTTTAAAAAATATATATATTTTATTGATTTTTATACAGAGAGGAAGGGAGAAAGATAGTTAGAAACATTGATGAGAGAGAGTCATTGATCAGCTGCCTCTTGCACACCCCCTACTGGGGATGGCCCGCAACCAAGGTATATGCCCTTGACCGGAATCGAACCCGGGGCCCTTCAGTCCCCAAGCCGACACTCTATCCATTTAGCCAAACCGGTCCCGGCTAAAGCAATATCTTTAATGGTCTCCTTAATAGACTTGACACAGCCAAAGAAAGAATCAATGAGCCTGAAGACAGGTCAATAGAAACTTCCCAAACTGAAAAGCATATTCTCTTATCAATTTCAGAAGGTGCAATATATATATGCAGTAATATCAGAAGAGAAAAAGAATGGAGCAGGAAAATGTCTGTCAGTAATAATGGTAGGGAACTTTACAAAATTAGTGACAGGCACCAAAACTACATATCCTGGAAATCCAGAGAACAAGCACAATCAATACTAATTAAACAAACAACACAAAAAATAATAACAAAAACTACAACCAAATAGGCATAACATATTTAAATTTCAGTGAATCAAAGACAAAGGAAAATCCTGAGAGAAACCAGAGGAAAACAACTTGCCTATAAAGAAAGGAACAAGGGTAAACACTATATGGGATTTCTCATCAAAACCATGCAATCAGGAAGAGAGTGGAGTGAAATATTTATAAAGTGCTGAAAAATAAAATGAAATCCATCCATCTAGAATTATATATCCAGTAAAGTATTGTTCAAAGTGAAAATTAAATATTTTCTTACACACATACCCCCACACACACACCCACACATACACACACACACAAAAAAAAAAAAAACACCTGAGGAAATTCATTTTCAACAGATTTAATTTGCAAGAAATGTTAAAAGAAGTTCATCATGCCTAGTCAGTTTGGCTCAGTGGATAGAGCATTGGCCTGCAGACTGGAGAGTCCTGGGTTTAATTATGGACAATGACACACACCCAGGTTGCATGCTCAATCCACAGTAGGGGTCAAGCAGGAGGCAGCTAATCAATGATTCTCTCTAATTATTGATATTTCTATCTCTCTCTTCCTCTCTGAAATCAATAATATATATAGATAAAATATTTATAGATATTTTCTAAAAATTTCTTCATGCAGGTGGAAAATGTTGTACATCAGAAATTTAAATCTACATATAGAACAAAAGCACTAGAGAAGGAATAGATAAGGCAAAATTGAGTTAGTTTTCCTATTCTTAATCGATCTACAATGTAACCATTTAAAATAGTAACAGTGACAATGGATTGGGTGATTATAGCTTATAAATAAATAAATAAAGTGAGTGACATTAATGCTAATGAAAAGAAGAATTTCAATTCCTCTGTTATAAATCACCTGCATCACATGTGAAGTGTAAAATGTTTTTTTTAATATTTATTATTGAAAGTATTACATATGTCCCCTTTTCCCCCATTGACCTCTTCCAGTTCAACCCTGCCCACCACCCTAAGCCTTCCCCACCCTATGGTGTGTGTCCATGGGGTATACATATATGCATACAGGTTCATCTCTTCCCACCTACTCACTTGCCCCTGCCTTCCCTCTGAGGTTTGACAGTTGTTCAATGCTTCTATGTCTCTATATCTGTGTTTGTTCATCAGCTTATGTTGTTCATTAGATACCACAAATGAGTGAAATTATGTGATATTTATCTTTCTCTGACTGACTTATTTCCATAGCATACTCCTCTCCAGGTTCTGCCTATCAGCAAATAATTGGATTAAAAACCAGTGGTACATCTACACAATGAAATACTATGCAGCTGTAAAAAAAGAAAGAACTCTTTTATTTTTAAAAAAATATATTTTATTGATTTTTCACAGAGAGGAAGAGAGAGAGATAGAGAGTTAGAAACATCGATGAGAGAGAATCATTGATCAGCTGCCTCCTGCACACCCCCTACTGGGGATGTGCCCGCAACCAAGATACATGCCCTTGACCGGAATTGAACCCAGGACCTTTCAGTCCAAAGGCCGACGCTCTATGCACTGAGCCAAACCGGTTTCGGCAAAAAAGAACTCTTAACCACTTGCAACTGCATGGATGGACCTGTAAAATATTATTTGAAGGTGGATTTAGGTTAATTTAAAATGTCTATTTTAGCCCGGCAAGTGTTGTTCAGTGGTTGAAGGTCGACCTGTGAACCAGGAAGTCACTGGCTCAGTTCCCAATCAGGGCAGATGCTCAGGTTGCAGGCTAGATCCCCAGTTGGGGGCTTTCAGGAGACACCTAATCAATCAATGATTCTCTCATCATTGATGTTTCTATCTTTCTCTCCATCTCTCTTCCTCTCTGAAATCAATAAAAATATATTTTTAAAATGTGTATTGTAAACTGTAATGCAGCCACTAAAATTATAAAAAATAATAATTGATACACTAAAAGTGGAGATAGACTCATATAAAATACTTGTTCAACATCAGAGAAGGCATAAAATGGGAGTGGGGGTGAGGACCAAAGAGATAAAAAGAGCAAACATAACAAATAGAAAAGAATTTCAAATTAGGTAGATATAAATCTGATGATAATAATTTCTTCAATTGTGAATAGCCTAAATGGACCAATTAAAAAGAAATATTCTGAGGTTGGATAAAAAACCAAGACTCTAATATATATGTCTATGAAAAGTCAACTTTAAATATGAAGACTCAAGTAGGTAAAAAATTAAAGGATGCAGAAATGTATGCCATGGTAATCCTAATCAAAACAATGCTAGAGGAGCAATATGAATTTCAGACATAGCCAATTTCAGGACAAGGGAGATTTTCAAGGATTAAGAGGCGATTGCATGTGTCTAACATCATAATACAATAGATGTTATTCTTTTCATTATCTCATTCATTCCTCATGAAAATCCAGTTGGTGGGTAGCATTTACTCTATGTTTGAATATAAAGAGAATGATAAAATGTGGAAAAAATGGTATTGCATTGGCTTCCATTAGCTAAATAAGTTCCATTGAAACATCAAACAGAAAATTGGCATTTGAAACTGCAAACAGGGACTCAACACACCATTGTATTTGTTAATCTTGTATGACATTGATTATTGTCATATAAACCTATTCAAAACTGCACAAGAGACTCAAGAAGGCATGTGGTCAGCAGAACCTTTCTTGCTAGTGTTTTGTCATGTGGTGTGTGATCTTGTCTCGTCGGTTACTGATGTCATGCAGTCTCTGTCACATGTAATCCCGGAGGCAATCTCCATTGCTCTCCAATGTCTCACAGCTTTGCCTCGTGGCTTAATATTGGGCAAGGTATGTCCTTAGTACATTTCATCTCCCTGCCAAGTTTGAGTTTGCTCCATTTAATGCAGCTCCTGCCCTGGTGTCCTGCTACCATTTATCATCCAAAGCATCTCACCCTACAGATCAGGGCTGAAGGGAGTGTGACTCCAGTGGTGCTGGGGCTGGCTGGGATCCAGGGTCTTGTTGCCAATAGACTGCAATTCCACTTAAAAATGCAAAGGGCTGATGGAGTTGCTGGTGAAACTGCCTGAGAAATTCACATGCTGACAAGTCTACATCCAATTATCAATGCCCTGTACATCAGTATTTCAGGCCACTAACCTCATTCATGGTTACATGACCCTCTGGACAACTAACCTTATAAACTCCGCTTACAAAATAGACATATATTTATTATTTGGTTTAATGTGGGAAATGACATGGTTTCAGATAGCTTCACAATAATGAGATAGCGTCTTCTTATTATAAAATGTACATAGCAATTCATGACCTTAAACAAGAAACCAAATGTTATTGCTATAATATAAGTATTATTCTTTAAAAATACTGTCAATCAACTAGAGGACATTAGCAAGTAAAGCCGAGATTATAATTTAAAAAGTGAAATAAAACAAACGAGCAAATAATTTAACCTTGATATTAATGCCACAGGCTTCCTTCACACTTCCTAGCTTTGAGAGTTTATCTTATAACTATTGCTTTTATATAACATACTCCTATATTGTGAGTATCATATGCCAGGTAATCCTTTAAGCATTTTATAAATATGAAATAATTTAATGCTCTAACAACTAGATGAATTAGGTTATTATCCCCATTTTATTATTAAGAAACTGAGGTACAAAAGGCTTGAGTAACATTCCAAGGATCACAGTTAGAAAGTGTTGGAGCTGACTGAGCATCCAACCAGGCAGAGGTGATGTATAATCTGGGATTATAACCACTTCTGTGTTGTAAAATTTCACTATAACCTCACGTTATCTCCACTTTTTATGGAAGCAAGTCATTCCTCTAACACAGTGGTTCCCAACCTATTTTTGGCCATGCCCCACTTAAGCATCTCTAAAATTCCGTTACCCCCCACCCTCTTGAGACATATAATTCTTATTATTTAAAAAGTGAACTCCTATTCTCATGGAGGAAGCCTAAAAGGCCATTAATTTGGTCTAAATAGCTTCCAAAGAACATGGCACCCATGAGAGAGAAAAATAAAAGAACAAAAGGACAGTTGAAGTACTGAGGAAGAAATCACTAAGAAACTGTTACAAAAACAAAAATAATATGAAGTGATATGAAAGAATAGCAAATAAAGTTTCAAAACATATAATAGAGAACTAAAATGCATGAATATGTCACAATATATACTTATATGCTATATATGAGGCTCCTAGATCTAGAACAATAAGAAATGCAAAAAAAATTCACTGTTAAAACTCATTCTCAAATAGCCCTCTTAAAAATCAAATCGCCCCCCTGTGAGGTGTGTGCCCCATGTTGGGAACCACTGCTCTAACAAATCATGATAAGGACATTATAGATGCTCAGTGATTGCAGAGGAACTAGATAAGGAACAAAGGAGTTCAGTTTTTACCCAAGATTAAGAATTAAGTGCACAGCAAAGTTTAGTGACTTCACAGAAGCCAAATGAGATTGACAGCATTAGCAGGAAAAATCTGATGAGAATTATATTGCCCAGGGTCAAATATGGACCCTTGAGATAAATTTAAATCAACAAGTGTCAAATGAATGAGGCAGTCTAAGGTAGGCAAAAGACAGCAAGCTGGGGATCACAAGTGAAAAGTTCTAATTTTTCTCATATCCTGGAACAACTGCTTATTTTTGGGGAGTCAGAGTATAATGTTATAGTTTCTGTAGTCAGACAAACTAACACTCCAGTCTGGGTTATTCATTTCCTCCCTGTGAGTCTGTCTTTTGGGGGAGTCCATGCATAGCTCCTTATTTATTTCCTTCAAAGCAGACATGTTTTCCACTTCTTTATTATTATTATTATTATTATTATTATTATTATTATTATTATTGACTGACAACATCCAGCTAGACAGAGCAGACCTTACTTAGAAGTGTATTTATCAAACTTGGCAGCCATGAAATTCTGCATAGGTGTACTGAGGTACTAGATTTGAGGCTATGTTCTGGGAACACAAAAAGAACACAGAGACTAGGTTCCTGACTTCAAAAAGCTGAGTTAAATGGGAAAGATAGATGTTGAAGTGTGCTGAGGTACAGATGGGTCAGGATTATTAAAGGCTCAAAGGAAAATTAGGGAGCAAAACCAAAACAAATTCTCTCTGGTGACACTTCATGCTTATGGAAAGAGGTTTCAAGCACTAAGTCACAAGGTACAGGCATCCTTTCAGTCACCTCTGTTTATGTTTCAAAATTGGGTATTGTTAGGGATATTTTCTCCATAAGCTAGACAGATTCAGAAGCAAGTGTCCCACCTTCCTGCAAAGCAGGCTAATGCCTGCCAGTGTAACTGAGCTCCTGAAAACTTCTCTTGGTGTTAGAGGCCACAGTGTTGATGGAAGCGCTGGTGATGTAATGTCCCTCAAAGAAAATGCTAAGTGACATCGAGCTCCATGGGCAGGTATATTTAGAAAGTGCCGCTGTACAATATACTGTCTACTAATAAGCAAAGATGAGGAAATAGAAAGCCAAAAAATTCAGATATTAAATAAGATTGACAGTTAAGGATGAACTTGAATTTGTAGTGTGTTAATTTAGGATAAGTATTTTTTTAAAAGGCTAAACATGTTAATCATGGCATTTTGTAAGTTTTAGCACATTTTGCTTTCTCTGAAGTAAACACATGAAAAGAGTAATTAAGAGCTATAGATGAAGAGTAAGAGTGGTTTTCAAGACCTTAATTAAGTGGTAATTTAAACAATAATAAAGTACAATTGACAATGTGATAAAATATTGAAGAAGGCTAGTGTGAGGATTGTGGTTTCTATAGTTTGAAGGAAAAGGTGTTGATGTAAAAATAGGGTAGATATGATGGCTAATATTAATGCCTCCAATAATGATAAAAATATATAGAATGAACTTTATGATGCAAATACATTTTCAAATATGGAAAATTATGTTTCTTATTCAAAAAATGTTATGAGGCAGGAAGCCTCGTACAGAATATTAACTAAAACAAGGTAATAAAGAGAGAATGTGGCAGTTAGTTTGAATATAATATACTTAATTGGATATAATACAATTCTCATTTACAGGTTTAACTCTGTAAATCTCATTTGGCCTCTATGAGCAAGTCATCGAATTTTACTGCCCCACTAAATTGAAAGGTTTTGGTAAAAAAAAAAAATAAATAAAAATTGCAGCAATGTCTAATTGTTCTGTGGCTAGTGGACAGTCCTTTTTACTTAATGAGCTAAGTTGATCCATTGAGATGGATCTTTTGCTTGGTTCTCAACTCATTCACAATATCAACATGGAATTTAACTGTATCCTGTGCCCTTTGTGTGATGTGAAATGCCTTTTTGGAAAAAGATTCTCAACAGTAAGCCACATCTACGGCTTATCCTAAGGATAGCTTTTGCATCATGTAACAATTAATGATAAAGTGTAGCAAAGTTTTAATCTAATAATACCAAAAAAATAAAGTTTAATGCCACCTTTTTCATCTCTCATCTCCAAGTATTATTCAGAATGCCTATGCATGTGCTTTGTCTTATGGATATTTCCTCTAAAATCACTCACTGAATTCATCACTGGTAAAATTAAGGAAACCTTTCAGACCTCCCCCCTCTTTATTCTCCCCAAAACAACAATAACAACAACAAAAACCAATAAACTAAAAACAACAATTACAAAGAGTTAAAGTCTTTTGACTTGGGGGGAAAAAAAACAAACAAACTTACATTCTGGGTCCTAAATCTCTTTTGTTTCATTTTCTGATTATCTAAGTGACCTTTCATAAACCCTTCTTAAAGTAGCCCTTTCCCTTTTCTAGAAAGCTTGAGGAACTAAGAAAACATATTCCAGCCTGCTCAATCCCTTTCCTTCCAGACCCACAGTAGCCAGTGATGCTTGTTTACTTTGTGTTTTGAAATATTCCATAATTGCTTCATGTACATACCACTTGAGGAAAAGAACATGCAACATTTTCCTTTTTTATGCTCCACACAATCTACCATAATCTTGAGCATCAAAAATTGCTTGTTGCCTGTACATATTATTCACTTAGCTAGCTCCAATTTCAGCCGAAGTTCTTTCACAGAGTATGAGACTCCCTAGGGCATTCAAAACAAGAGAGGCTTCCTTAGAAGCTAGTCATTTAGGAAGCAAGCATCCAGTCCCTGGCACGTCATACTTTTACCTTCAGATCCAGAACATAATTTTTACTTAAAAAAAAAAAAAGTGATTTTATGGAAGGGCTGTTCAATATCCCTAGATTAATTTTTGTATTTGCAAAGCCTTTTATTTGGCTCCAAGTGACTCCACCACCCCCACCTTGCCTTGAAGATGAAGCATTCAAAGGCATCAGGCAAGAAAGATAAGACACAGTAAGTTATTGAAGCGATTGGCGCTTACTCCTTGCAAAGGACAAAATATATACACCTGAAAAGTGAAAACAGCAATAGAGTGATTCCCAAGGCCAACAAACACAGCTGGGGTTTCTGGCAGTGAAGGTACAAAGGATAGTGTGTTTGGAACCCTTTGTGTTCACGGTGCCTTTGTAGGCCTGTGACTGCCTGTGCTTAGGAAGATAAGAAACACTGAGAGGTAACAATTTTCTGGTTAAGAATGTGAGAAACTAAAGTAATAAAGGTAGGGCCTTCATGTTGCAGCAAAGGTAGCTGGAAAGCTTGTAGAAGTCGAGCTGCTGATGAGCCCAGAATAGAAATAAGGCCAATCCTCTGATGTACCAACCACTTTCCTGAAAAATGATCTCTCTGAGGTCAACTTTGGTTAACTCTCACAATTCAAAGGCGGTTTCTTCTCTCTCTCTGACTTTTCATAGCATTTGACATACTATACATGACACTCAGGCTGATGCGATTCTTCTGTTCTCTTTCTTTTTGCTTACTCCTTCTCCTTTTCAGGGTAAAGAGGCCAGGGATGAGGAAGGCTAAATGTCCACCATGAATCTACTTCTGATTAGCTCTGTGTGTTGTGAGGGGAGTGAGGGAAAAAATAAGTATTTTACTAGGTGAGGTCAAGAACACCCTTTAGAAGAAACTCTGAGCAAGTGATTGCCATCTATGTACAGGAGAGATGAATAGTAAAAGCTAGGCAAGGAAATCTGAATGGATTCCAGACCCCAATAGGAGATTGAGGTTAAAGTGAAGGATAAATGAACCAAGGTCTATTGTAGGTCAACTTTGTTTATCTTCCTTTTGTTCAGTTGTATGAATTCTCTATAAATTTTGGAGATTAAACATTTGAGGTTATTATTGTAGGCACTTATTTATAATTCTGTATGCCTAAGTTTCTCTCTCTCTCTCTCTCTCTCTCTCTCTCTCTCTCTCTCTCTCTCTCTCTCTGTTTTCTTCTCATTATAGCAGTCCCTTTAGCATTTCTTGTAATGCTGGCTTGGTGGTGATAAACTTCATTAGCCTTTTTTTGTCTCCTCATTTTGGCTGCCTGTTTAGGTCTTTGACAATGTGTTAGGTAGATCTGCTTTGCTTCCCAATCTCTAGCGTAGGACAGTGTCTAATTAGTCTAATGACTAATTAGAGCAGGCAAAAATTTAAAGCCACTAGAGTCCTGCCTCTGCCTGCAGACTGATTAGATTCAGGCAATTGTCCACAGGTGTGACAAGAGGTTTTCTAACAGAGTGGGGCCATTGCTTCTGCCTGGAAGCTAATTGATCTCAGTCTGCCTCAGAAACTCCACAGCGTGGAGCAAATGACTTTCCAATAAGGTGGGTCAACTGTCTTCTCCCAGGCAAAAACCACCTGGATAGCACAAGTCTACCTGAGAAAGATGACCTCCAAATCTTAAGAGAATGACTCAGCACAGGAAAACTGGGGTGACTGCCTTCAAAGCTCTTAACTCCAGAGCCCCCAACCCTAGCTTTTGCTGACTCAGCTCGAGTCCACTCTGCCCTCCCTCTTCCTGAACCCAAGGTGAGTGGCTGCACATGAAATTCTGTGCATTGACCTCTTAAAAAAGTAACCTGAATTTCTAGCCATCTCTCCTTGACAGACAGTAGCCCCACTGCTTTTCACAGCCAGATGTTTACTGGGTAACTTTCTCATTTCTGGTGCTCTCTGCTGGGGGTGGGAGGGTGGACACCTTGGGGATTAGACCCCAGAGTTATCAGTGGTAAACCTCCACAACTGAGATATCTAAACGGAACTTTAGCTGCTATGGGATCCTAGCCAGCCCTTTTGTACCTCTGCCCTTCCTACCAGTCTCTATGTGGTCTCCACTTTCCATCCTTGCTTATCAGGGTTCTCTCTTGCAAATCTTTAGTTGATTATTCAGGATGGGGTTGTTGTTTCTTTTGTATTTTTAGTTGTAATTACAGTTTGGTCCTAGGAGTGGGTCAGTATAGCATCCACTTACTCCACCACCATTTTCAATCCTCCATTGATTTTCAGAAAGAGTGGAAAGGAGTGAGGGAGGAGAGAGTGAAACATTGATGTAAGAGAGACACATCAGTTGGTTTCCTCCTGCATGTACCCTGACCAGGGCCAAGGATTAAATCTGCAACCCAGATATATGCCCTTGGCTGGGAATCGAACCTGGAGCTCTTCAGTGAGCAAACCATGAGCCACACTGGCCAGGACTCCATGTATTTTCTTAATGATATCTTTTAATGCATTAATACTTTTATTGTAATTTATCAATTTCTTTTAAAATTATTTTTATATGATCTAAGAAACCTTTGTTTGGTTCCAAGTCACATAGATATTCTTCTGTATTTTTATCTAAAATCTTTAGTGTTTTAGACTTTACAGATGGGTCAATGTTTAAGTTATCATGCATAATGTGGGGTAGGTGTTTATTTTTTAATGTGGATGTCCAATTTTTTAGAACCCTTTGCTGAAAATACTTTTCTTTACTGGTCACTTTATTTTCTTAGCAACTTTTAAACAACTTACCCATGATTTCAGATCTGCTAGGCCATGGAACAAAATTTCAAACTCATACTTGACTGAAAATTGCCATTCATGTTCATTCCCCCAAAATCTATGGCTAATTAGAAATAGTATTAATAAAAAGAGTCAAAACTTAATAGTCACTATACTAAGTTTTTTAGCATAGATTATTGCATTTAACTTTCAAACCAACTCTATTAAATAAACATCTAAATACATCTAATCTCGACAGAGCGACTTTTCCTATTGCTTTAAGATCTTGGAAATCAGGAGTGAGACATTCCATAAGAATTCTCGGGTTCCTTTCCTTTAGGTATGACACAGTCTTTGCAAAGTGCTCAGCTCCTCCATCAGGTATATCATCTCGACCCACAGATGTCAGGACAACATAACCCAAACCTCACTCTGCAATTGCCTTGGCAGAATTGTAGGGCTCCTTGGCATCTATTGGAGGCTGGTTTTTTGCAGTCTTAACAAGGCAAAATCTGCAACCTCTTGTACACGTGTCGCCCATCAACATGATCGTGGCTGTGGCAGTGGCGTATTTTCCACCTCCCCAGCACTCTCCAATATTGGGGCATTGAGCTTCCTCACATACTGTATAGAGATTTAAATTCCACAAAGTATTTTTCAGTTTATTGTAATTTCCCCCCAAGGGGAATCTTTGTCTTTAGTCATGGAGGTAGTCTTAAACCTTTCTCCTTTCTGGAGTTTTAAGTTCCCACTGTATTCATGCCAGGTGCTCTTGTCTGAAAGATTGCAAGATATAAAATCTCGAAGGTCTGGTCTAGTCTGTAAAAATTCCTTTTTTTTTTTTTTTTTTTTTTTTTAAATCTGGCAAGGAACTTACTGTTCTGACTTGACTGCATAAATATGTTCCAAATACATGGGGTCTCGGCGCAGACGATTAGCCCACAGTGTATAGACAAATCCGTCTTTTGTTTTCTAGCAGGGTTCTGGGATCTAAATTTCCAGGGGAAATAAAAAACAAAAACAAAAACAAAACAGATCGAGAATTGTCTCTGGATTTATTATGGACATATTATCCGAACTATTATTGGAAAGCCAGGTTTTAAAATTATTTTTTCTTGTCAGCTGAAACAAAGTATTTTCCATATTTTGAAATAATTTCTATAATAATTCCATTGAGCCAGTTTGCCTTAGTGGATAGAGCATCAAGGGTCCTGGGTTCCATTCTGATCAAGGGCACTTACTTCAGTGTATCTCAGTTTCAGGCTCCATCCCTGGTAGGGCCAGGGCCTGTGAAGAAGGCAGCTCTCACATCTGAATTTCTCTTTCTCTCCCTCTCCTTTTTACTCTTTATAAAGTAAATGGAAAAATAGCCTAAAGGGGATTAACAACAACAATAACCACAAAGAGTTAATCAGATTTGCTTAGTTTCAAGAAACTTGATAAGAGGATATTAGGGTAAAACTATTTGCTTGGGTCATTATACTCTTAGTGTTTTAACAATGACCTAAAGAAAAAGGTGCTATCTCAATATACAGAGATTTATTGCAAACATATTGGTAAGAACTGTTCCTATTCCTTTGCAAGAGCATGTGAAAAATTGAAACTCTGTAGTATATTTTCTTATATATAATTTAGCAGTGACTTGAAATTGCTTTTATATATAAAAAGATGACAATAGTATTTCCTCAAATGGACTCTAATACAAGAGTTTGGTTCTTTAAATAATAATGGAAAATTGAACATTGACGGAATAACATTCATCTCTGCTTTATTAAGAGCAGCACTACTGCCTCTAATAGAAGCAAACGGACTTTATTCATTGCTTTCCTTTGTGTGTTGATGCCTCTTGCAGCTCTATATCAGTGCATGGTAAATGGGGTTGTGCAGAATTTCCTCATGATCTTTCAGGCACAATCCCCTCAATGTGACATTGACTGGACTCCAGTTACCTCTTGTTTCCATGTTGGAGACCACATTATTATGTTCAAACCAATGCATACATTTTTTTATGTGCTTACAATGGAATAAAAATAATATTCTTTTATTGATTTCAGAGAGGAAGGGAGAGGGAGGGAGGGAGGGAGGGAGGGAGGGAGGGAGGGAGGGAGGGGGAGGGGGAGAGAGAGAGAGAGAGAGAGAGAGAGAGAGAGAGAGAGAGAGAGAAAGAGAAAGAAAAAGAAAAAGAGAAAGAGAAACATCAATGATGAGAGAGAATCATTGATTGGCTGCCTCCTGCATGCTCCACACTGGGGATCCAGTCCACAACTGCCCAGACCTGGAATTGAACTCCTGGTTCATAGGTCAGCTCTCAACATGGTTATTATTCTACAACCATGCAAAGCAGGCAGAGCAGAATGAAAACAATCTTAATGCAACTTTGGAAGTATCTGTTTTCTGTGGATTAAACCTTAGGAAATATAGTCTTATCTTATAAAATTGAGGTATAAAATAACTGTTGTATAATTACATGTTTATGAAGTATCAGAGGGTGGATTCTACTGCTAAGCAAGGAATTACTCTCTCATTCCTTAATTTTATTTAGTGGTGTATCATCCATCCAACATTTCACGGGAGCCAATAGTAAATATCTATGAAAATTGTACAGTATATTTAATTTGTTTTGTTTTGATGAATTACAAACAAATACATTTTGAAATTGTTAGGAAAAGTTATTAATTATTAATAGGTGAGATTTTGCACTAGCCAGCTTGGCTCAGTGGATAGAGCATCAGCCTGCGGACTGAAGGGTCCCAGATTCAATTCAGGCCAAGGGCACATGCCTGGGTTGTGGGGCTTGATCCAGGTAAGGGGTGTGTTGGAGGCAGCTGATCAATGATTTTCTCTAATCATTGATGTTTCTCTCTCTCTCCTTCTCCCTTCCTTTCTGAAATCAATAAAAAAATATATTTTAAAAAATAGGTGAGATTTCTAGAGTTTTAAATATTTTTACTTTCACATTAAAATTAATATTAAATAAAAGAGATGCCATTAGGTCAGAGGTTGTATTGCTAATATTCTGAATATAAGTTTACAGAATATTAGCAATATTCTGCCCTGATTTTAAACACTGACTGCATTATAAGTATATATTTATTAAATATACATTTCTTTATTTTCCCCAAATTAGAGAGAAGACAAGATTCTAGTAACAGTAATTTATTTTGCAGTAAACCCTATTGCTGCATATCTATTCTATCAAGTAAAGGATTACAGCGTTAGCCAAGTTCAGATAGACAATTCTATATATAAGTAAGATGTTTTAAGATGGAATTTATAGATTGAGCATTATAACATCCATTTGTTGAATGGCTAGCATATGAACATACCATTATATTTGCTTGAGAGAACTGAAAAAACAAATTTAAGAAAGTTCTCATCCTTGGAAATTTTACAATATGATATGAGGAATAAGAAAAATGAATAAATCTTAAACACACACACACACACACACACACACACAAAAGTACTAATAGCAAAGTATTAAGTGTGAGGAAGAGCAAGGACATGGTATACTCCTGGAGTCTAGAAACTTTATAGCTAGTTCTATGTATATCACTCTTTTATTTGTATAATTAGTTTTATCTACCCCCCAAATATTCTAGATAGTCTAAAATAGATATAATTTACAAGTTAGTTCTTTAAGATAAAAAATAATTATCAAAATTTATATGTAGGAATTTCTTTTCTCTCTCTCTCTCTCTCTCTCTCTCTCTCTCTCTCTCTCTCTCTCTCTCTCTTTTTTTTTTTTTTTTAATAAGCAATTTGAAACCAAATAGGGACACTGGTTTGGGTGCTCTGAGGTTTAAACACTTGTGATGGGTGGACAAAAAGCTATAGTATGAGCTTTCTAGAATGCAATAAAAAGGAAATCTGACCAAATTTTTGTCATTTAGAAGATCTTAACAAACATGTACAGAAAGAAACCCTATTTTCAGTACTTAGAAAAAAGATAAACCTTTTGAATATATTTTCAAGAAGACAACATGAGAAAGAGTAAACATTACCAGGGGCATTTCTATAAACACAACAGACATCAGAGGATTATATTATCTTAAAGGAATCCCTTCAGATGGACTGCTGGTTTAATATTAATTTGATCTGGAGATAAGTTGTGTTGTATAATTTCAGACAAGTTCTTTCAATATCTCTATATATAAAAGCCCAAGTGACTGTTACCACAGATCCACTGGTCGAGCAGTCACTGTGACATGCACAGACCAACAGAGGGAAGATGCTTAATGCAGGAGCTTCCCGTGGTGGTCAGTGTGCTCCCACAGCCAGCCTCCAGCAACTGGTCAACCTCCCTTGCAGCTAAGGCTCCGGGCGCTGGAGAACCTGGGTCTAGGACAACTGTAGGAGGAAAGCAGGCACAATGCTGATCAAGACAGAGTAGCAGCTCAGAGGAGAAAGAAGGAGCAAGGCAACAGCCTAATTGCAAAGATGTCAAGTAAGCACCACTGCCATCTTACCTCTGCCACTGCACTGTGCTGCATTGCTCACCTTTCTGCCCCCATCAGCCACTTCTAGCTTGGCCCTGCAACTTTTTGGGTTCTCAACCGCTGATTGGCTAGCACTCCTACGTGGTGGCTAGCACTCCACCATTGGCCAAAATCAGCTACCTATTATGTGTGTGGGTGGATCCCCAATAAAATGTGTGGCTGAGGTAGGAGAGATGACCTGTCTGTCTGTCAGCAACTGTATTTCCACATCCAAGCATAGCTGGTGTTCAGGCTGTTTTGTGCCGCTCTGTCTGTTGTCTTTGCTTGCCACTACCTCAGCACATCTACACAACTAGACTGGGGCCTGAAGCCAACTTCTCACAGCTCCCACTTCCTCTCTCCAGTGCATACCCTATTTTCTTTGTCCATGGGTTATACATATAGGCATACAAAGTCATTGGTTGATTACGCGCCCCCCCCCACATCCCCCTTTCAAAGCTTTAGTTTCCTTATCTGTACACTGAGAGGAGTAGATAGATTGGATTGTTTAGAAAAGACATTTTAGCTTAGTGTGGAAAAGAGAGGAGAAGTAAAATCACTGGTGTGAATACAGGCAAAGCAGGTAGAAATACTGTTTGGTCATATGTAAATTGACATCCTGGTACAAACTCAAAGAGATAGTTGGAAAGGCAACCAATCAGGACTGAAATAAAATTTGCAGATTAATGTCATGTGTCTCCAATTAGAGTTAGGAAGAAAACCATTTCTTCTGGAGGAACTATAGAAGAGGCAAGAACCAATTCATAAAGATGGATGTGCCAATCTATAAATAATGCCAAAATTAAGAGATTAAATAGGAACCAACAAAAGCGATAGAAAAAAACAGAGTTCAAGAATTTAAAGAAGGTAATGATATATGATTATTTATGAATCATAATAAGAAGTATTTGAGAATAAGAGACATTAATAAATAGGATAAAATATAATTAATGGATAAAAATTAAATGCATATGAAAGTTTATAATATAAGTAACTAGATGCCTACTGCATGCAATTTGTGCACTCTGGTAGGGGGGTTCCTCAGCCCAGCCTGCATCCTCTCACAGTCCGGGAGCCCTTGGGGGATGTCTGACTGACGACTTAAGCCTGCTCCTACATTGAGCATCTGCCCCCCAGTGGTCAGTGCACATTATAGCAACTGGATGTTCTGCTGTTTGGTTGATTTACATATTAGTTTTTTTATTATATAGGATTACAGATGCGAGGTAACAAGATTTTTTTTAATGCTAGAAAAAATGTTATTATTCTAAAATTTTTTGGTATTCTATAAAAAGTGGTTAAATAAGTAAAAAGTCAAACAATAAGTTAGACTATCATGAATGTTAAAAGACAATCACAGCATTCTGCTCCTTTGCAAAAGATAAGTTATATCTCACTAGAAACAGATCCATGGTGAGATTCATGGAAGTAGAAAAATTCAAAATAATCTCCCAGGTTTAAAGCAGAGAGGAGGAGACACGTACTTCAGAGTATCTGGAACAGTATGGGCAAAGATTTGAAAGAGAGAAAGTGTGAGATTTTGGGAACAGTGAATAACTATGTTAGTCATGTCGAGTACTGAAGTATACATAAACAGTTGTTATTGTTGTATTTAAAAGTTAGATTGAGACCTGAAATGCTGGTATGTGAAAAGTTATATTTAATTTGTTGGATGATAGAAAGCTATTGAAGGTTTAATGTGCTAATATGTGGCATGATCAGGAAGGTTCTTCAGGAAGACACATCTGGCAGTAACAATAGAACAAAGTAGAGCAGAACTCTGGGATGGGAGGTCTCAGTGTTACAACAAGGGTATAGGTGGCCTGAACTAGGGAGGTCGCAGTAGGAATGGAAGAAAGAATAGAAAGAGGGCCAGTGAACTTGGCCAGCAATCCAATGTCATTTGTAACTATTGGAAAATGACAGTGCGGCCCAAGGCTAATCCCTTATCTCCAGTGCCATCTTTCTTACTTAGTAAAAATGGATTATGGTGTTTTGTTTCCACCTGTCTCAGAGATGCTGTCAGAATTGATTATACACATTTCCCCAAAGTAATCTAAAATGCTTTAATTCTTTGGAACTGGACACTATGTAAATAAAATTATTCATTATGTATAAAAGAGGAGTACAGAATGATGGATGTGCCAGGCCAACACAAGAGAACTGTTTAAGAATACTGAGAGAAAGAAGCCAGATAATCAATACAGTGTTTAATGTGGAGGGCTAAAGATACCGGTAGGAGAATCCTGAATAAAGGAAAATAGAGGATACAACGTTTGGGAGTTAAGACTGATGAAAGAAGGCTGTGCTCTGTTAAATATTTGCAAGAGAAAGAAGTGAGCACTTTAGATTTACTGTTCAATATTAAGAAATAAGGAGAAAAAAGTTTAAAATAAAAACTAGAGGTTGTTTGCAGTGTCTATGAAAAGGGACAGGAAGAGTTATGCAGATATGTTTACATTCTGAATTTTACATTAAACATGACCAATACTTCCATGTGCTGCTGAATGACAGAATAGCATTTTATTTCAAAGACCATTGCTGGAGTTCTAGATTTCAACTGACAAGCGTACAAACGAATGGGCATTATTTTAGGCTACTCAGATGCTGGTATTAGGGTGTTAAACACTTAAAGTCCCCAGGAAAACCATTTTGGGGTTGTGTTTTTAGCTGATACTTCTAGTGATAACCATGTAAATAAAAAGATTCAATTCAGCAAAATTTGTACACTGAAACATCTACTTTTTAACTTTTCTTATTCCTAGCATGATTACTAAGGTCCAGATTGAACAAATATTTTTCATAGATTAAAAAGTTTATGATAAACTGATAGAAAATATTGCATTATTTTATCTTAAAAAGTATGCTGGGTTTTGGATTAAAAAATAAAATTAATTATATTGTGCTTTAGGCCTTCCCTCTCTTGAAACTGTGCTGTACCAACCACTTGAACTTATTCTCACCAAGGGTTTTTAAAGATTTTTCTTTTCCCAGCTGGTAATATCTTTAGATTGAACTTATGAATGTTGAGGAACATTTGAAAATCAAAGGAGGGAAGCTATCATGGTGCAATGGGTGCTAGAGCTATTGTTCTGTGGGCAAGAAATGTCACTTCTGAATCTTTAGCCAGCTGAGCATGATGACCCCAGCAACAGAGAGGAGAGTGCACTAGGTTAAGAGGTCAGATAATGGGGAAAAAAAGTTTTGGCCACTATCAGCAAAGCATTGTCAAGGGTGCCATCAACAGTGCCTTAAGGAGGTCAGTATAAATATTTGAAAGTGAAGGGCATTTCACTGGAGATTAGAACTTCGTGAGTGTGTGAAATCACCACGTCCATGTTTTGCAAATAATTTTCTGTGACATTCTGATGTTCTTTAGACTTCCCTTTTGGCCAAATGGAAGAGGTAAGAGACCCAGCAGGTGATCTAGTCCCCTACTCCGGTTCTACCACACCAAATCTGCTTTTTATTGCTTTCCGCACTGGACTTGCAGGAATTATCACATTAAGAGATAAGGTTTTACTTTAAAAAAAATGCTACACGTGAGATTCAGGGAGTCAGAGTGGGTCACCTAAGTTCCCACAGGGCTCCCATTCCAGGGTGGCTCCTGTAATGCCAGCATGCTCATTTGTGAAGAGTCCCAGGTGGGACTCTTAGCCCAGGTTGAAGAGACAGGCTAAGTGAAGATTTGGTGCATCTCCCCTGGTGTGTTGCCATGCCCCGCCTTTCACTGATGAGGTCGTTCCAATTCCACCTCTGTGTGCTGGCAGCTGCCACACACACACCAAGGAGGGCTCCCATTTGTGTTTTTTTTTTTTTTTTTTTTTTTTTTTTTTTTGTGAATTGGCTTTTGCTGTAGCAGGTTTCTTGCAATCTGCTGTGAGGCAGACTTCTTAGAACCAATTTGGAATGGCTCTGACTTTCTCTTACCCTTATGTATGTCAATCAACACTACATGGATGCCTGGAGGATGCTTCAGGGATGTGAATGAGATTGAAAAGCTTATAAACCAGGGCATCTCAAGAAAACTAAGGGAAAGGGGTAATTATCGGACTCAGGGGTGTGGGGAGAACTAATGGGATCAAACGAATAAAAGGAGGTATTTCTTGAGAGCAAGTGACATTAGCTTGTGTGAAAGCCCGACAAAGAGTGTGGGATTAGACTTTGTGTCATTAATATATTTACCCCAACCAAACAGGAGTGATAAGTATATCACTGGTACATAGACAAGCCTCATATGCTTTTGCTCTACCTAATTTTCTGTTTGTCTGAGGAAAGTTGCAGTGCAATACTATTAAAGAGATGTAGATTTATGCATTGGATAGTGATAGCTCTAAACATGTGTACTGTTTAATTTTCCAGTGCCCATAAAGGCCCCCAACCTCTCTGTGGAGAAATTTAGTTATTCCTGTAACATAGTCTGTTTTCCCACTTAGCTCAAGGCTCACACACTCCAAGCAATTCTTCAGTAACATGTTCATTTCTCCTTTTACTTGCAGCCTTACACTCATTTTGATTTGTCCCTGGCCTTTCTCCTCTATCAACCGGTTTATGAAGGTGCAAGGTGGGAAATGACAAATAAGATTGTCATTGCAATCTGGGGCAAAGGTAGGGCATGTGTTAGGTAGGGATCACATTACTTGGTACATCAATCTATTAAGATGTGTTTAAGACCTACTCTGGCATGATTCTGAGTTCGACTTTTTTGCTTTCCTCAAAAGAATATTATTTTCTTTCCCCTCTGGAAGCTTTATTAAAGAGTTAAGAGAATTGATGATTTTTTTTTTTTTAATTTAGCAAGGGATGTACTTGAAATGCATAACTTATCATAAATAAGCACCAACACTTAAAAAGGCCAGGAGGCAAAGTTTATTGGGACTTGTTAACGTATTAACTTAAACACATTTTAGCAAATAGCCGTATTTCTTCTTATAGCATGTATTTCAATGCATTAAGTAGGGTGGTACTGTATTCATTCTGGTTGAAGGACCTGGAGAATATCTCACTGAAGAAGCAGCATTTGAACTAGCCTTGGGAAGAAAAGGATGTTGGCTGGCTTAGGAAGGAGCAACACAGGCTTCCGGTTTGCAGTGGTCAAAGATCCTGAACCCACCTCCTCCCATGAACACCTTGAACTTACATCTGCAAACAGAGCAGTTCCTCTGTAGAGGGCATGTAGGAGGTGGGCGATCATAGATTCTCTCTCATCATTGATGTTTCTCTCTCTCCTTCTCATTCTCTGAAATCAATATTTTTTTAAGAAAAAAAAAAAAAAAAACTGCCGAAACCGGTTTTGGCTCAATGGATAGAGCGTCGGCTTGGGGACTGAAAGGTCCCGGGTTCGATTCCGGTCAAGGGCATGTACCTTGGTTGCAGGCATATCCCCAGTAGGGGGTGTGCAAGAGGCAGCTGATCGATGACTCTCTCTCATCGATGTTTCTAACTCTCTATCCCTCTCTCTTCCTCTCTGTACAAAATCAATTAAATATTAAATAAATAAATAAATAAATAAATAAACAAACAAACAAATATTAAAAAAAAGAAAGAAAAACAAAGAAAAAAAACTGACTTGGTCTTATGTGACTAAAATGATAGGCATCTGGCAGACAGAGGTGGAGAGAAATCTGAAAAGCAGGGCATTTGTGAAATCATGAAATATTTGGAGCATTTTGGGAAGATTCACCCATGTGTTCAGTTCAGCACTCCTAAGCAACAACTGAACGCCATGTACTACCTTCTGCCTTGCCCTTAAAACTTAATCCTCATCCTCAAACAGCTAGCAGAGATGGCTGGACAAGAAACAATGGAACCTGTCTTCAGATTTTAAGAATAAAATGGTCTAATATATATAAAACAGGTAAAACAGTGGTTAGCACATTGGGAGCACCATGTAAATATTAGCAATAATTCCTTCCATACTTAATTTTTTCCCTCAATCTTATCAATAAAGTGAGAGCATTCTCAATGTCAGGTATGAGTATCCAATAAAACAGGACATTGAATTTGTTTTTGTTTGTTTTTTTGTCTCTTTTAGCAGTGGTTTGCAACCCATCTATCTCTCTGAACAGAATCTAAGTATAAATTGTATTTTCAATAAGCACTAAGATATCTTGAGAGCAGATTATATCAAGCAGTGTGCTCTGGTTTTTACATGAATTGCCTCTAGTATTTAATCCTCACAACTCTATGAGGCAAATACTATTATTATCCTTAAAAAAAAAAAAAAAAAAAAAAAAAAAAGGATGAGAAAGCTAAGGCTTAAAGGGATTAAGTAATTTGCCTAAGGAAATTTGAGCACAGTTCTATCCCCAGAAATCAAGCTCTTAACCATATCTTACAGTCTATCTAATCAGAAATGCATTTTAGATATTTTGCAGTGTTGTAAGTAACTGTATTGGGTGACTTCTCATCTCTCCATTTCTCCCATACTTTAGTTTCATTCTTTCAATTGTATTTTCTTAATAAAGGCAGTATAGTTTATTTTTCTTTCTCTCTCTTTTTTTTTTTTTTTTTTTAAATCACACTCTTGAGATTCTGAAAGCAGTTTATACTGTAAACAAAGATAGACTGGAAAAATATTTTAATGTTTTTCATCTTGGAAAATAATTACATTTTTTTATTGAATTATATGTAATATAAAATTATCATTCACCTGTTGTTTGAATAAACAGTCTGATGTTTTTCTTTTTACTAACTCAGTGTTTTAATTTTCTTAAAAGTAATAAATGTAACATCTTTTATTATACCAGGTTTTATTATCAGCACAGAAAAGAATTCAAAGTTCTCACCACATAATTCTTGAAGACCATTTTTACTTTTTAAAAATATGTTTTTATTGATTTCAGAGAGAAAAGGAGAGGGAGAGAGAGATAGAAACATCAATTATTATGGGAGTGAATCATTGATTGGCTGCTTCCTGCATGGCCCGCACTGGGGATCAAGCCCACAACCCGGGCATGTGTCCTTGACTGGAATCAAATCCTGGACCCTTCAGTCCACAGGCTGATACTCTAACCACTGAGCAAAACTGGCTAGGGCTTGAAAACCTTTTTTATAGTCACTCCTCACAGAGAGAATGGTCATTTTTTATTGTAATAAAGCATTTAATTAAACATTACATTTCTATATGTCATTTGCAAAAAAGCTCAAATGTTGTATTTCAGATTTAAGAAAACCATTCGCCTTTCAGGCAATGTTAATAAATTGAGAAGCTTTGTCATTTGTTATGATAAACATGAACTCGATCAAGTTAATAATAAAGGACTTCTAATTTATTTTTTTATGCTTTCATTTCCTTGGGGAATGCAGTTGTTTAAATAATGTGACTTTTAAGTCACATATATACTTTTTTTACATTTTTCTATATTAGGATTAATTACTTGCTGACTGACATTTTGAGTTGGGTCCTATTTTCCTCTCACCTAATTACATCCAATCATTTCGTTATCCTTCTGTAATTTTATGACAACTCTACTACAAGTATTGTGGCTGTAGATTGATGTGCCACAGCTTCGTATATTCTTGTAATTTAGGGCCTATTAGTGGCAGACTGGGGGGGGAAAAACACCAAGAACTTAATTGGTTTCAAATTGGCTGTAAATTGTAATTAGAGGAGAAGAGAAATAAGTCATAATTTAGGTGTTTTGTATCACAACAAAATTTAGAGGCATTGATCTATCAGGGCACTGTTTTTTTGTGGGGAAGGGGACAATCCCTGGTAATTAGACATTATGCTGCAATGCTTATTGGAAACAGAAATCAGAACCCGTGGACTTGCTGATGAGCTTAATTTGGCAGCAGAACTCTGTGGCATCCCATAGCCCTAGGTCTGAGGGTTTGAAGGTAAAATTTTATAAATACTAGAGGGGCAGTGCACTAAATTTGTGCACGGGGCGGGGTGGGGGATGGGGGGAGGACCGTCCCTCAGCCTGGATTGTGAGAGGGGGCAGGCCAGACTGAGGGACCTCACTGGTGCAGGATTGGGGACAGGGAGAGATGTTGGAGGTTAGCCAGCTGGATAGGGACCGCAGGAGGGCTCCAGGACATGTCTAGCCCATCTTGCTCAGTCCTGATTAGCCTAACTTCAGCGGCAACCTAACCTACTGGTCAGATATATATAAGCCTAATATGGTAAGTGTACAGTCGTCCAGTTGGCCATTCAACCAATCAAAGTGTAATATGCTAATGATATGCTAAGGCCGTTCAACTACTCACTATGATATGAACAGACCACCGGGGAGCAGATGCTCTGGTCAATAGGTTAGCTTGCTGCTGAGGTCCAGCCGATTTGGACTGAGCATGGCAGGCTGGACACACCCTGGAGCCTTCCCATAGTCCTTCCCTGGCTGGCCAATCTCCATGTTCTCCCCAGCCTTAGTTGTGCACCAGTGGGGTCCCTTGACCTGGCCTGAGCCCTTTTGCAGTCCAGGCTGAGGGACCCTACAAGTGCATAAATTTCAGACACTGGGCCTCTAATACACACACACACACACACACACACACACACACACACTAGTGGCCTGGTGCATAGATTGTGCACATTACATGAAAAGTAATTTGAAGAAATATTTTTAATATTGCTATTTGCTCTTTCTCCCTCAGTTCTTGGGAGCCAGGTGGCAGCCCCGCCCCCCCACTGCCTCAGCTTATCACTGTCTGCGGGGCAATTGACAGTGCTATCAGGCCCCCACTCACATCTGTCTTAGCCTGGTGCTCCCCGCTTACCTGCTCCACCGTCCCTCTGCAGTCCCACTCTCATGGGGCCCATTGGGACCTGCAGTGCCTCCATTGCCTCCTACTGCCAGTGCCATATCACCAAAACCCACCATGTTCCACAATGCCTCCTGGTGGTCAGCACACGTCATAGTGAGTGGTCAAACTCCCAGTTGAGGGGACAATTTGCATATTAGGCTTTTATTATATAGGATATAGATACTAGAGGTCAGGTGCACAAATTTGTGTACAGGTGGGGTCCCTCGGCCTGCCCAATGATCAGGCCTGATTGGGACTGGCTGACCAGATGGAGGGACCACAGGAGGTTGGCTGGTCATGGGAAGTTGGCTGTTGGAGTGCAATGACCATCAGGGGAAGCTCCTGCATAAGCATCTGCCCCCTGTGTGGTCAGTGTACATCACAGTGACCAGTCAACTGGTCGTTCAATCATTTAGGCTTTTAGATAGATGATAGATAGATAGATAGATAGATAGATAGATAGATAGATCGATAGATAATAGATAGATGATAGATGATAGTTAGATAGATAGACAGACAGATGATAGATAGACTAGGAGCCCTTGGGGGATGTCTGACTGCCGACTTAGGCAGGGAGAGGGCCTAAGCTGGCAGTTGGACATCCCTCTCACAGTCCAGGACCCCTTGCTCCTTACAGCCCACCTGCTCACTGCTCCTTACCACTCAGCTTGCTGCTCCTTAGCGCTGCCTGGAGGGGAGAGAGGCTCCAGCCTCTACTACTGTGCTCGCCAGCCAAGAGCCTGGCTTCTGGCTAAGTGGTGCTTCCCTGTGGGAGTGCACTGACCACCAGGGGGCAGCTCCTGCATTAAGTGTCTGCCCCCTAGTGGTCAGTGCACATCATAATGACCAGTCATTCTGGTTGTTCCACCGTAATGGTCACTTTGGCTTTTATTATATAGATTGCCTTCCACCAAGACAAAGGGCATATAAATGAGTTGCTTGGCAAGTGGATCTGAAGAATCGCCCCCCATAAAGTTGTCTAATCATTATATATCATTATTGCCAGCAGAAGCCATCTCTGGCTGAAAGTAGCATTGATCATACCATACAATGGTCATGGTATGGATTTGGCTGCCACATCTCTCAACTATTGCTTTCCAAAGTTTATTCTGCTCATCTGACTTACAAGTGGGATCCTTTTTAAACCCCTCAGTTCTCCATTAGCATCTCCCCCAAAGCTCAATCAAAAAGGATGACTTTCTCTTATGGAGAGGAAGTCATCTGCAGTCAATAGAACTGATGCTGTTTAAGTTCCCTATTTACAATGACTCAACTATTTCTGCTTGCTGGGGGGTGGAAGAGTAAGTAATTTCCTTTAATTTGATATATCTCTCCTTCCACTTCTCTCTCAATAAAATGAAATAGTCCTTGATATTGAATCCTAGATATTGTGAAGTCAGATATAGAAGGAAGAGTAAAAGATTCAGATTGGCATTCTCCTTGGACATTGATGGTGATTTTGAGGGAGTTACAGCTAAGATGATTTCTTTGCATTTTCAGTTAAGTGACTATAGAATACAGGAACAATACAGATGGCAAGTGGTAACAAGGCAGGTAAGAATATATGTACCAGCATTTTTTATGCCTCCTTTATCAAGTGAGTGAGTTCAGAGCTTTTTATATCATTATTCACGAATAAGCAATCTGTACATGGGGAATAAGCCAGGGAGGCAGGTTTTATTTTCACATTTGACTTTTGAGAATTATGAAAACTTAACTTCTTTTACTCCATATGCTTTTACAACGTTTTGACACATTCTATAATGAAATTTTATGGCAAAGTAAAGCATTTTTACTGGAGAGTACCTGTTTCAGTTAAATTAGATAAAGGCGCATGAATTGGACACAGTTCCCATTCCATTGCAAATGAATCTCACTTTTACAGATTTGGGAATAGAGCATTCAGAGTGCCATGTTGCAGCAATAAGTAGAGATATTTTATGTATTTCATTTTGCTTCTTTCTTGCCATTTCCCAGGGATCATCAAAATGCCTGAAACACAATTGGTAGGTGTATATTTGTTGAAGAATTTATAAATAAATAAATGAAAATGAATAAAAAAACTACTTGAGGACCCAGCCAGTGTGACTAAGTAGTTGAGCGTCAACCTATGAACCAGAAGATCACAGTTTGATTCCCAGTCATGACACATGCCTGGATTGTGGGCTAGGTCCCCAGTAGGTGCTATGCAGGAAGCAGCCGATCAATGATTCTCTCTCATCATTGATGTTTCTTTCTCTCTCCCTTTCTCTCTGAAATAAATTATATCTTACCTAATAATAGACAAACACGTAAATTGACTGTACCTTTGCTATGCCCATATCCAATTAGAGTGACCATGCAAATTAACCTAAACAAGATGGCAGTTAATTTGCATACATAGGCGCCCAGAGCCTGTGTGTCCCAGGAACATCCTGGCATCCAGTTCATTGTGAGGTAAGGCCTGGGCAGGAGCAGACACCCTGAGATCAATCACAGGGATCTGGGGGTCCACTCCTGCTCCCTGCAATCTATCGCTGGGGGTCTGCTTGCAGCCTGGAGCCAGAGGCTTTCGGCCTGGAGCAGGAGCAGACCCCCGGCAATCGGTTGCAAAGAGCAGGAGGGGACCCCCTGCAATCAATTGCAGGATCTGGGGCTCAGGTCCTGTCCAAGAGGCTTTCAGCCTGGGCAGGCCTGGGCAGGGGCAGAGCAGGTGATCAGAGGGAGCTTCGGCCAGAGGCTTTAGGCCTGGACAGAGCCCAGCCCACAATTGGTGTGAACTATAGAGGAAAAACATTTTCTGACTGCACATTGGCTAAGCTTCCTGCATGCTACTGGTATTATTCTTAGTAACTTCGGTAATAAGAATCCAAAAAGGTAATCTATGGTTTTTCCACCTCATTTCTGCAGAAAAAAAAAATGGAGGTCTGCTGCTGGAGGGGCTAAGAAATGTCATATCCTGCCCTAGCTGGTTTGGCTCAGTGGATAACGCCTTGGCCTGCCGACTGCAGGGTCTGAGTTTGATTCTGATCAAGGGCATGTACCAAGGTTGAAGGCTTCTCCTTGGCTGGGGCCCAGGTCAGGGCTCATGCAGGAGGCAACCAATCAAAGTGTCCCTCTCACTTTGATGTTGCTGTCTTTCCCTTTCTCTTCCACATTCTCTAAAAGTCAATGGAAACATATCCTCAGGTGAGGATAAAAAGAAAGAAAGGCTGTTGGATTGGAGGTCTTTGATACAGAGACATTTTTATAATTCATCTGTGTTTTCACATGCTACTCCATATACACTCCCCCCCCCAAAAAAAAAAATTAGGTTGGGGTTGAAGATGATAGAGAGAGCAGTGAATTAGAATGTTTCTCCTATTCCAAATAAACCTAAACAGGCTGCTCCATCTCATATGTTAGCAGATCATACAGACTCAACCATGCATCTCTTGCACTTTATGAGTTGTAAAAAACAGAGGAAGAGGAAGCAGAGGTAGGGCAGGAAAAGAGAAAAGGGGACCCAACCCAAAATTGCAGAAGGAGCTAGACATGGGTTCTCTTTTATTCTCCTGAGTAATAAGCTTTACAGCAAGTGGAACAAAACTTTTCCTTGGAGCTCTTTCCCAGTACTCTCTCCCTCTCCAAGCAAGTATGCATTTTTCTTGAAGGAGATTGCAGATCAGAATTAAACTCTTCCTTCCTCTTTCTAGCCACATACCAACCTGTCCTACAGTTCACCTTACTCTTATACCTTCAAGATTCCTCCTCTTATGGTCAATCAATCATTTGAAGAGAGCCAAGTTGTAATTTTGTGCTTTTCACATTCTTAACTTATTTTACAATGGGATTTTAAGGTGTTTTTAGCTGGCTCAAGCTGATAAGAAAAACTATACTAGTGTTAGCTTCTTGAGGTTATATCAATGTTGTGAATTATGTAATGAAACCTGTCTGCGTTGCAATTCTAATGTCATTATCCTTCCAGCACTGAGCTAGAATACCAAAGGGGCCATTTAGGATCCCTCAGCCATTTTTAGCTTGAGAAAGCAGATTCTTTTCCACTTAAAAAAATGTTTGTTGAGTGTATTCAACTTACCATATTGTCAATATTTTGTATTATCAGCCCTTGGGAAACATACTGAAGCCTGAGGTTTGATTTTGCCATAAGGTTATTCTGCCTCTTAAGTGAGATCTCAATATCCATTCTAATGGTGTTTCCAAAGTTTTCACTTGGGATCTTCTGTGACCTTGGTGTTGTGCACCATTTGTGCATCTTTAAAAGGTTGTAATGAAGCTCTGCCGCACGCAGATTATAAAAGGTCAAGCAGAAAGTTGGGAGCCAATGAGGTTGGGAAGAAAAATTGCACTTGCTGCAGAAGTTGAGGGATTCATTATATTGATGCTATGGGTTTTCAGCAGAGTAATAACTGGGTTAGCAATAGAATGTAAATCTTCTCAGCCACTTAGTCTGAATCTGCTTCTTCTTGATTTGTGGGGATATATTTTTAACAGAGTACAAGGAAAGTCATTACACTCAGAGGAAAGCCAGTGGAACTGGTAAATGCACTGTGAATGGGCCAGCCAAAAAGAAGAGCAGAACTAGAGGAATAAAGAGTATCAGCAGTGTTGTCAATCCATCTATAATAATAAAAGCATAATATACTAATTAGACTGGATGTCCTTCTGGACATCCTTCAGGACAGAGCCAGGGGCTGCAAGGGAAGCCCGGGTGCCGGGTGCCAGAGGGAAGCTGGTGCTGGCAGCCAAGGGAAGGAAGACCTACTCTCGCACGAATTTTGTGCATTGGGCCTCTAGTATGAGATAATAGTCTCAGAAGAACTTTGCATAAGTGATTCCTTTAATTCTTAAAAGGACATAATTATCTTTAACTTTAATACTAGTTTAGAGGTACAAGGATAGCTAATTAAAATCTTTAAAAATAGCTATCACAGTATTAATTTAAAAGATTTGAGATAAAAATAACATCAAAATAGCTTCAAATCAGTTTATTTAGTAAGGACCAGCAAGGTAAGTAAATGGGATACTCCAAAAGGAGATGAAGCTCAAAAGTTACTAGTTCTTCACTGAATATTCCTTGGATGCATTTTCCTAAAATGGAATTTTAAAAATAATGTGCAGAAGTGCAGCAGTTGATTGCACATCTTACCAGCTTAGATTTGGGGTGAAAGAAAGTCTTATTTAAACAAACCCCAAGCCATCTGTCGAGTTAAGTCAACTCTCTGAGTTGTAGTTGGAAGCCTAGATTTTCAGTAGAATTAATTCAATGTGTTTCTTTAGGTGTGTATGTGAAAGAGGGATGGAGTAAAAAAGCTTTTTTTCTAAGAGAAATAAGGAATAATAAGACATGTTTTTATAATATTAATACTAAGGTTAGGAGTTTGAACTTCATTCAGATTCACTGATTTAAATTGAATAATTAATTTTTTTAGAAAAGAAAAAAATGACTTTTTAGACAGCTTTTGAAATTTGGGAGTGAGGGACAATGGAAAATTACTGGACATTTTATTCAAAAGCTTACTTAGTAATTATCAAGTGTTGAGGTATCAAGGCTTACACCATGCCAGCCAGGCAGAAACTACCTTTCTATTAAAATGATGTATACAATACTCAAAACACTCTGACTGCCCGGGCCAGAATGGCTCAGTGGTTGGGCATCGACCTATGAACCAGTAGCTCACTGTTCGATTCCAGGTCAGGGCATATGCCAGAGTTGCCCAAGGTTGTGGGCTTGATCCCAAAAGTGGGGCAGTAAAGGAGGCAGCAGATCAATTATTCTCTCTCATCATTGCTGTTTCTTTGTCTCTCTCCTTCTCCATTCTTCTCTGGAATCAATAGGAATATATTAAAGACCCTCTGACTTACTTAATTTAATGATGGTTTACATTTTATAATTATGTATAATAAATATTATATTTATCATGTTCTCTATTAAGTATGACATTATATTAAAACTGATAATAGTAACCAATCTTTGACTGGGCAATGGTACCTATTTCATTCATTCATCACTCGTTCACCAAACAGTTCCTTAGTGATTGCTCTATACCAGGCTATAAAAATTTTCCTCTGAGAGGATCTGGGGGAGATAATAGATCAACCGAAGGACTTGTATACATGCATATAAGTACAACCAATGGACATAAAACTATGGGGAGGGAGGGGCTATGGGGGAGGGAGGGAGGGGGGCAAAAAAAAATCATTAAAATATGTAAAAAAAAAATAAATAATTAAATTAAAAAAAAAAAAAAAAAAAAAAATTTTCCTCTGAGACAAGTGCCTATTGTCTAGCAGAGAACCAGATACTAGTATATAGGAATATAATTGCTATTCAAATGGCAATATATATAATGGAAATCTATAAGTGTTATATATAGCAAGTAGAGTAGTTATCAGAATGTAGTTATCAGAATATTCAAGAAAACAGGATGATTGTAGGGAATAAGTGAGATGATTTAAGGGTAGAGCTTTCAAAAAAGCACTCAGTGCTATTAGAGTTAATTGATCACCATCTACCAAGTATTTTTTTAGTTTCTTCTCTGTCTCCCACTGTATGATACTGTTCAAATGTAAAAATAAAGAAGGTAAGCTTCTTGCCTTCAAAGAAATTGCTGACAAGAGAAGGAGGAAGTGGCACAGTAGAGGAAATAAAATCATCATCATCCAGCATGATAAAGGCTTCAACAAAAGGATGCATGATGCTTATGGCAACCTTAAGAGGAGGAACCAATTAGCTTCCTAAGTGGATTGGAAAGGCTTTACTAAAGGGAGAACATGGAGGAAGAAGAAACAGTAAGTAGTCTAGGCAGGTTAATTGACACTTGCTGGGCAAACAAAGTCCATCCAAGGAGTGAGAGCAAAATACATGTACCAGTTTTTGTCCTGAAAAGCATGTAAAGGGAGTCTGATGTTTGGGATGAATTTCAGGGAGATGTCTTGAGATAAGAGATAGGTAAGGTGGATAATGCCATGAATTTTATTAACCTCGGAGCATGCAAACTCTTCTGAAGGGCATATATCTTCCATTTTAGTTTACAATGTTGTAAAATGTAAAGTATCTTCCATTTTAGTTTATAATGTTGTAAGATGTAAAATGGCATGGCAGAGTAAAAGAATTTAATATATCAATTTCTGTCTAACATAGGACAAAATGTAATAGATATAAAGGAACTAAATAACCTAATAAATAAGATGCATATTATACATATAAATTGACATCTGCATTGTGATAATAAAGCATATATGTTCTTCTCAGGTGCACTTGGAACATTAATAGAAATTGAACAATTAGGAGGTTATAAAAAAATCTTATATAAAGTTTCAGTATTACCAAAATTTTCTTATTGAAACATATCAAAACTAGAAATTAATTTTAAGTCTTACCTACCTGGAAATACTATAATTCTATATTAAACAACCTTGGAGAAAAAAAGAAAATATAATCCCTAATTTCAGAATTTTAAAAAATTAATACAAAAGCACTACCTATTTAAACTTATGTAATAAAAATAAAGCAGTTATCACAGAAAAATCACAACCTTAAATATTTACATCAATAATATGAAAGGATGATATAAATGAATTCATTTCTGAACTAAAGAAAGATAAATATTAGTGTGTGCACACACACACCACAAAACGTAAATAATGAATACATAAATTGTAGTTAAGTAGAAAAGGGAAAGACAGTAGAAATCATAAACAAAGTAAAAAGTTGGCATTGTGAAACATTAGTAAATTAGACGAACTACTATCTGTCTTGATTAAGAAAAATGGGAGAAAAATATATATCCTATATAATAAAAGCCCAATATGCTAAGTTTCCAGTCATCTGGTGGACCATTTAACCAATCAAAGTGTAATATGTTAATGATATGCTAAGGCCACTCAACCACTCACTATGACATGCACTGACCACCAGGGGGCAGATGCTCTAATGATAGGTTAGCTTGCTGCTGAGGTCCAGTCCATCGGGACTGAGCCAGATGGGCCAGACACGCCCTGGAGCCTTCCAGTGGTCCCTCCCAGCTGTCCAACCTCCCACATTTCTCTCCAGCCCTGATTGTGCACCTGTGGGGATCCTTGGCCTGGACTGCGCCTTCTCTCAATTCAGGCTTAGGGACACCCCCCTTCTGAGAGTACGAATTTCATACACCGGGCCTCTAGTGTTATTATAAATTCAGACAGAAAATTTTTAATTATAAAAAAAAGAGTAAAAGACACAGCATATGCTGAAATACCAATAACTGGATAAATATTAAGGATAAATAAGACAATATACTGAGAAAAACATATTGGAAACTGCATAAAGACAACACTTCATTCCTAATGGAGTGCTGGCATTTAGCAGGTATAAAATAATTGTTGGATGAATTAGTTAATGAATAGGAACTTGAAAGATGGGAGAGTAGAAAGAAGAAAAGGAAAATAATTTTGAGTATTAGCTCACTGAACATATAGTATAGTAATTAAGAAGATAAATTTTGGAGTCAGATTTATAATTTGAATTTTAATCTTTAATTGGATAAAGATTTAATCTTTAATTGTATTCCAGTACTTATTAACTATATAATCTCGGACATATTACTTAACTCTCTGGGTTTTAGTTTTTAACTATTTTAATTATAATACCTATCTGTATAGTTGTTGTGAGGTTATCTATATATACACACACGCACACATATATATATAATACTTTAAACAGTAATGAGCACATTGTAAGTACTATAGAAAGGTTAGCTTTTATTATATTATGTAATAAAACACTTTAAAATATTTCCCCAAAACATCTGTATTTTAATGATATCTAATTATTTTATAAATAAGTATATTATATATGCCCCTGAAACAAAAATATTTTTATATTTTATGATAAATTCTTCATGCTTTATCTGCCACTTATGTAATAATTTCTGAAATATGTTTGAAAAATATTCTTAAAATACATAACTTCTGAAGGAGATTTCCTTGGTGTAGAATAATAATTCACAGATGATTTAAACATGTCCAGACATTAATTTGAATGCCTTGTGGAGGATGGTAGGCTACCTCTAAAATGACTCACAATGAGCCTGCTTCTTGGCATTTATCCTTCCTTGTGTAATCCCCTCTCCTTGAAGGAGACCAAGATCCCTACTGACTTGCTTCAGGTATATGGACTGTGTCTAATGTGATTAGGTCGAAAAACAATGGGACTTCTGTGTGTGTGGCTCTTCTCACATCCTTGTTCTGAGGAATCCAGCTGCCATGCCATGACCTTCCCTATGGAGAGGACTGTGAGGCAAGGAACTGAAGGCAGCATCTGACCAAAGGCCAGAGGGAAATGAGGACCTCAGTCAAACACAGCTGGAGGAACTGAATCCTGCCAACAACCATATGAATGAGCTTGGAAACATACCCATCCCTATCTGAGCCTTCAGCTGACTACAGCCCTGGCCCACAGATTGACTGCAGTCTGGTTAGGCACCCTGAGCCAGAAGACCCTGCTAAGCGGTACCCAAATTTGGGACCATAGGAACTGTGAGATGATAAGTATTATTGTTTTATTTGGGCTAATTTGTTGCATAGAATTAGATAGTTAATACAATTGGGTTTGCAAAGTGTATTTTTAAAGCAAATTTGAATAGCAAGATAGCAAATGACTTTTTTTTTTTAATTTGTTGGGGTAACATTAGGTTTTAAGTACACAATTCTATGATATATCATCTGTATATAGCACTGTGTGCTCACCACCCAAAGTCAAATCACATTCCTTCACCATGTATTTGATTCCCTTTACCCTTTACTGCCTGTCCATGTCTCTTTCTTCTGGTAATCCCCATACTGTTGTCTGTGCCCAAGAATTTTTGTGGTTTTTTTTCCGTTGTTTTTCAAGATGTATCAAATTTGTCTGAAATCGTAAAAGGCCTGTTAAAACAGACTTAATTTCAACTTCACTGGTATGTAAGTAATTCTTAGAGTAATTATTTATGGTCTCCCAAATACAAATTTACAGAGGTAGTTTATTCTCTATCTTTTAATCTTCTGTTCCCCTCAGTTAGAACAGATAATTAAATAACTAATGTAATTTGGAAATAAAATAGGGGTTGTTTTTACAGATTCCAGAATGATATGGCTCAAAGAAAAATTAAAGTTATATCAAGATAGGGTATTGATATTCAGTCAATTTATTTCAATTATGGCTAAGTAGCCTGTCAACTTATTCCAAATTTGAGTATGCTTTAAAAATAAAAAGTTTAGCCTAGTAGCTCATGTGGCTCAGTGTTTGAGCATCAATCTATGCCCAGCTCATGTGGCTCAGTGTTTGAGCATCGATCTATTATATGAACCAGGTAGTCACTATTAGATTCTTGGTCAGGGCACATCTCCAGGTTGCAGGCTCCATCCCCAGTATGGGGTATCCAGGAGGCAGCCTATCAATGATTATCTCTCATCATTGATGTTTCTCTCCCTCTCCCTCTTTCTCTAAAATCAATAAAAATATGTTTTAAAAAATAAAGTTTATTTTCTTACTTAGTTTTTTTCTCTTGACCTAGATGTGAATTCCATCTAAATATAGTTTTTAGATGGATTATGGAACAAACCTGTATATATGCATATGTATCTCATACTTTTGGTTGTTTTTAGGTTATGGAAGGTTCTACTGTAGCAGTATACCTGGTAAACAAGGATTTAGTATGTGACCTGGAGATACAATCATGTCTCTGTGACATTCTTTTTCTTTAAGTGCTAAATTCACATTGGTCTTGCTTGGGGCAAGGTGTACTTTAGCAGACTTTACATATGAATGACCTGTTTGTGTTGGTAATCATGACCTGTACACAAAGGATCAGAATCACAGTCTGTTCAAATAACTGGCCTGGTATTCGCTAGAAGAGAGAATGGATAGAAAGTAAGGTTTTTCACATGTTCTCACTGAAACGAATGTGTTTTTCTCAGACTGTGATGCTCTGGATGATAAGAATAATAACACAAAGGAACTTATTTGACACAGGTAATCGAAAATCTCTTTCCTTCCTGGTATTTCTGATTTATTTGTTTAATAAACATTATAGCTAATTCACTGTTTCACTGAAGCAAGTTGTCTTAACTCTCTCAGATAAAAAAGAAAAAAACACATCAAAAGCACTGTCACAAAATAAAATAAGTAAATAATAATACTATGCTTTAAAGTTGTGGCACTGGCAAATCTTCTTCCTCTTAGTTTTGTTTTTCTGTTAACAGACCGAAACAAACTTGATAAAGTTACCTTTTTACCTCCCAAACACCCTTAAGTTAATCATAATACAACTAAGAATTTAGTAAAGCTAGGATATAAATATGGTGTCTTATTAATGGTGTCTTATTAATGACTATAGAGGCTGTGTAAAGTCTAATAATTCTACTGAGTATTTAGAAATTATGGATCAATAATTGAAAATTCAATACATAGAATTGATTTTCTTCAGTTTTAAATTAGGGAAGAGATTTATAATAACATTTGATTAGAAAATGGGTCTTAAAGGCTCACATGGAGGGTCAGTGTTACTTCTCTTCTCGGTGCTATTATTGAGTTAGATGAAGTTTTCATTGGGTTAAGGCAGGGAGATCTGAATAGATTTCTCTGAAAATAATTGTTCTCAAGTCTCCTCTATTCTAACGAGGGCACAATGTTCTACCAGAGGAATTTCATTTGGCAAAGTTGTTATAAATCTGTGCAGACCAGCTCTGTTGCCTACTTATCTGTCTCACCCTGTGCCAGGGATCCCCAGATGTCTAAACTTAAATACCCTTTAAGAAATGGGATACTAGTCAAATTTGTCTATTTGAAGAAAATAGTTTGAGGCATTTGGAAAAAAAAATCCAAAAGGACATAAATATTAAAGAAAGTCAATGTGCAATGTTCAAGTACAGAGAATTGTCTTGAGAATCAGGACGCAAATTTCCTAAATAGCACACCCAAGTTCTTACTCAGAAGTATATAGGGTTTCCTCTCAGCAGGCTGGCCTGAGGCAGAACTGGGAAGTGGATGAGGTTTGAGTACTTTTTCCCCACCTTGTGTCATTCCTGCTAGAAATGTATGTGCATTTGCATTTTAACTGGCCTTACTTGCTTTAACTACTGGAAATTGGCTTTCCAGGCACTGTGAAAATAGCTGAGAGGGAAAGTGTTTCTGTGCAGGGTGGCCTTTTACAGCTTCTTTAAAATCACTGTGCAGCAGATACCTGCTCTGTCTCAGCACTCTAGGGCCCTATCTTGAGGATAAGTCAGGTAGCACAGCAAAAATGTTGCATAAAATGCAAATATTGTATAAACACAGAGGCAGCTATTGGAATGCTTTGAATCTGCCCCAGCCTGCTACCATGAACCAGGTGGTAGATATTTTGACCTCCATGTTTCCTCTAAACTGTGTGCGTACTAGATTTAAACCTGATAAGTCCATTTTGCACTTAGAATTAGCAAAATATCACTTGCTTAACAGACATGTTCGCCTTAGACTAATTTTATTTGCCACACTTTTCATTAGTTTTAAAGTATAATCAATTAAAATATATATATATATATAGTATATTTAGAAAATACTGATATTACTAAAGTTATATTTATTATAGAAATGATCTGAGCCACAAGTCCCCTTTAATTGGCTTTAGTCCTGCTTCATTTTAAACTCTTAACATGGTATATTTCTAAGATAGTAGATAGAATAAGATACATTTAAAAATTGTTAATGTAATAAGCCAATCTGAAATCATTTTGTTAAATAGCGAGTATGTTACACATTAAGGTATATGCACATGTGAAAATGTAATACTAGACATATATTTGCACCTACAGCATGCCAGGAATAGTCTAAGTCATTGAAATATGTCCTACAGTTAGTGAGCATGGGTGCACTAGGATCACAGTGGTGTTTTGGAAATGGAACTCTGATAATTGTGCACAGGCCAGATTTTAGAGGAAGAGACCAGATAGGTCAGACTAGTTGGACAAGTGATAATATTGGAATGAAGTATGACATGAGGACTTTTCAACCCACAGAGAGACTTTGTGTCCTTAGAGGAAGGAGCTAAGGAGGAGAAAGCAGTTTTGATCTTTAGTGAATTGGAAGATGGTATTGTCACATAGGGACCAGAGAAAGGTAGCAGAACATTAAGTCCAGCCTAATGATGAAGATTTTTTTTCTGAGATTGTTATGTAATTGATGCCAGTAGAATGCCATACCAAGATGAGAAAATGTAGACGCAGGAGTTATAAGTTGACAACCTAAAATAATAAAACTGTGACAGTGGTGGGCACATCAAGGGCACTGATGGCAAAACCAAGGATTGTGGTACAATGGTGAGACCAGAGTTGAAACTGGGTAACATGAATGTGAGGTCGGCTGGATCTGTAAAACTGGATCTGCCACACTGTTTGCAGTCCAGGAAAGGAACAGACAAAATAGTCACTGCGGATGACAGAAGAAGGGTATTGGGGTAGCTGTTTTAGCATAAGCAAAGGGCTAAGAATTGGTTTGGGAGCCCCACCGAAGGAATTGACCATTGAGTCCAAAATGATTTCATGGCCAGAGTAGCTATGAGGAAGCGAATGATAAGTGAGTGATTGGGGAATAGATGAGTGAATCATTACCGGTATTAAGTGTTCATACCCAATGGAGTATATTTGAAATGACTCAAATTGAAGACGTTGTGATATATTGCTACTACCAATATAAAGGGTATTATATTCCCTTATTAGTAAAATGAATGACTGAATAAAACATTCCTTCTCATATGAAATTTTCTCTAAGTATCAAATGACTTCATTACCTAAATAATACCTTGAGCTATGTTTGTATAGTATTAATATAGAATAGATAACTCAATTATATAATCAGATTCTCAAGAGAATAATGAGTCAATAAAAAAGAAAAAAAATTACATTTAAAAAGTTAAAGAGCCTAGACTTTCAGAACTGGAGCTAAAAAATATTTAATGCAAACCCCCCCCCCTTTTTTTTTTTTTCCAAAGAAGAAGCAATAATATAGTTATATTAGGGGTACAAAGATAATTTCTTTAATATAAAATGACATTTTAATTAATTATAAAGTTTATACACAATGTTTATATATTTTAATATTTTATGGTTAACTGAGTAATATTTAATGTATGAGAATATTAATTATTTAATCAATAACTATTAAAAGTTAGAATTTCACACTAGGACAGTGGGGTCTTGTCCTGAGGGGTGGGAGTGGAGTTGGGGGGTCAATCAGGGAAAAAGGAAACATGTGTAAGACTTTAAGCAATAAAAATAAAAGTTAGCCGAAACTGGTTTGGCTCAGTGGATAGAGCATTGGCCTGTGGACTGAAGAGTCCCAGGTTCAATTCTGGTCAAGAGCATGTACCTTGGTTGTGGGCACGTCCCCAGTAGAGGGCGTGCAAGAAACAGCTGATGGATGACTCTCTCATTGATGTTTCTAACTCTATCTCTCTCCCCTACTCTCTGTAAAAAATCAATAAAATATATTTAAAAAAATAAAAATAAAAGTTAGAATTTCAGAATTCTTAACAGGGAGAGGCTACCTTAGAGTATCAGAATAGTTTCAGGAAGAATATTTAAGAAAGTATCTTTTGAGCACAGAGCTGGTGAGATTTACCTAAAATCCTTTCTTCTGCTGGTAGAAAACTCTAAACATAAAATCAAATCTTTGGATTAAGACACTGATTCTCTGCTTCAGTTCTCCTCCTTGTAGAATTCCATGTGATAATAGTGAAGCCTAAAAGATTATCTTGGAAATCCTCATGAAAACCTTAATTTGCTTCTTTACAATTGGTTGGAAGTATAGCAATCCTAATTTAACACTAATCAGAATCTCAGTATAACTGTTAGTGACACCACTGAAACTTCTGGAATGTGATTGATGAACCAGACACATCTGAATCTCATGTCTAGTCATCACAGTGCCCATTTGACCACTTATTTCCACAAAAATACAAGATGATAGTCAAAATCTTGCAAAACATAAGGTCTATAGGGGAAAGATCATAAAATGAGAAACATTATTTTTAAACCACTCTTTTTAAAGTACTATTAATATCCTGACTTAAAATGTAAATAATTATCTGTAATGGGGTAATAAGTAAAATCTTAGCTCCCACTTAATATAAAAGCACATGTCAGTTTTTCAAATACATAGAGGAACATGAAAACCAGTGCAGGAAAAGTGTCAATCTCAATCAAATTGAAATCAATGAAAAAGTCAGGAAGAGGACTCGAATGGGAATGGTTGTAATGTATGCTTATTTGAGACCAGTATAGAAAGGAACATCTCAGAATGAAAGGCTTGTTTCCAAATGGAGGTTTGGTATATAAATGATAATTCTCATTTGCTTTTGCCTAAGACTGGTTTTATTTAAATACCTAGGAAAATAAAGACTACCTAATAGACCTTATAAGTCACAATGACTGCCCATTTCCTATTGGCAAGGCTATGTTCTAATACTCATGGTTAACATTCTGTATTTTAGGTGTTGCTCGTGACTATGATTTCACACCACTTTAAATTATGTTTATTTTAGTAAAAATACTGACATAAAATGAAATATTTAACTCAAAACTTGATTTTTTTTATAGTTATAGCCAATTAAACGATGGAAAGAGTTAGTTTAGTTTTGGGGTAATTATTTGCTTGTCAAAAACATATTGAAAATCTGGACAAATTACAAGCAATAATATTTAGAATCAGAGATGGATTTAACTTTAGCAAATTATACAAAGTTTATTTTTCTAAAGGATAGAATGTAAAGTCAGCATCCAGTTGACAGCCAAGAAATGAGCGACATTACCTTCTGACAAACTTTGACAAAGCCTTCCTCCACGAGCCTCACTGTGAGGACAGTTGGGGATGATTCTCAGTGAGTAAGGTTCACATCTCACATTCTGAAAGCTCTGCTGCCTCCATTAGTCCAGCCTTGAGAACATGAAGGCTATGCACGCTGGGGCATAGCCTTGCCCAAATGGATGTCGGTGACCCCCAACCTAAGCCAGGAGCTTCTAAGCAACCTTAGGGTTGCACAATGCACAACCTGATTGCTAGACCATAGTAGGTTTCATGTTCGCTTAATTCTGAACAAACTTCTTTTCTCTACTTTAGTCCATCAATGATTATCCCACTTGAATCAAGTACATTCCTGAGTTTAGTGCTATGAAACCACAGCAAAGTTTATTACTCAGATATCTCTTGGAGTATGTTAACACAAACTTGGATGGGATACAGGAACTATGTGACAAATAAGTAGTATAGCATCTACCACAAATTTTCATCCAGAATTTAAGTGCCATTTAAAGGTTCTTGTTATAACAGTCTTACTTCATTTTTAACTCTTCTGAAAAAGAAACAAACAATGATCCCATTAATATTTGAGAAATATATAAATTTACATTTTCCTAGGATTAAGGGAATTTTAGGATATAATCAGTAATTTATTTTAATGAAGCAAATTGTCAAGGCAAATTATTGTATGAAAAATTTAACCCACATAATATTGGTTGATTGTGGTTTTTAATCAATCAATAAATAGCAAATCAATTTAAATGATAATCAGAGCCCCTAAATTAGAAAGACTTTTGATTAAGTGGTCCTTTAAAATAAATGCCAGACATGTTTGAAAAATGTCACAAAATGAATCAAGATTTATTTCTGATACTACTGTTGGCAGTATAACGTGCCTAGGAATTACACATTCTAATTGAGGGCAGAATTTAGCCACTCAGAAGTGGACATTTTTGCAAATTAGCATGACTCTTCCTTCAGTTTTTAGCATTAAGCCTTGCAAGAATTTGTGTATTAAAAGTATTTAGAGGAGAACAAAATGTATTGAAGATATTTATTTTTTATTATTAGAGTTAAAAAGAAAAATGAAGAAGACAAAGAAATAATCCATATGTGGATTACTGATTCTTGTGGATATCAGTATCCCCATGCTACTGAAAGAAAATAAGCTATTAATATCCTAACTTTATTGCTTTAATTAACTTTATCATTATCAAATCATGCATGGAAATAGCTAATTTAATATTAAAAATATACACTGTATATTGTTGTATGAAGAATCACTATGGGTGTAACAACATCTAAAATGGTAATTAGGATAAGCAACAGCACTTTATTTTACATATCTCTCTGCCCACACCATATCATTCAATTAGCTTGTAATTGCTAACCAAATTATAAGTTATATTACAGCTTATATAACATAATATAATATATAACTTATCCAATATATTGTATCTAAAATTTGACCAATGATTTTAAATTAAGATGTTTTATAATTTTTTAAAAATAACCTATTTACAAGTGAATTGGGTCCTTTTTAATTGATATAGGCAATGTTATAATTCTAAATATTTTAGAATATATTGAGACTCGATCTTTAATATTTAGACCCAATTTTAATTGCTTCTAGAAATTAAAATTGGGTCTAGAAATGCTTCTGAGTGTTCTCTTTGCTTACCGGATTCCCATACAGCTTTTCCAATACAAATAAATGATCATATCTTCTATGAACCCTTTCTGGAAGCCGCAAGGGAGAGTTAAGTGCTGGTTTCACCCTCCTCTTGGACCATAAGATATGTGAGTGTGTGTATACATGTCTCTGTGTTTGTGTTTGTGTGTTCTAAAACTATTGGTGGTTAACCCATAGATGTGGCTCAATGATTGAGCATCAATTTATGAATTAGGTGGTGACAGTTCAGTTCCTGGTCAGGGCATATGCCCAGGTTGTGGGCTTGATCCTCAGTAGGGGCCATACAGAAGGCATCCAATCAATGACTCTTTCTCATCATTGACTTTCTATCTCTGCCTCTCCCTTCCTCTCTATAATCAATAAAAGTCTATTTCAAAAATAAAATAATACTATTGGTGATTATTGATTTAAGGTGCACAACCCAAATATTCATTACCATAATATTATTGAAAATCATTTGAGTCATCTACACTCAAAACAATTTGCATGATGCCAAAGAAGCTCAATATTTAGGGCCTTTTATTTGCATAGGCCCCTGTGAGTACTGGTAGCTATAATGTTCCTGGTTCAGAAGGACAGTCGGGTTCATAAGCCATTTGCTTCCAAGTATTTCTGGTAAAGAGCTCTCCAAAAAATGTGTTCTATGTCACACATAAGGTAACTGTCATAAGGATTATTTACCTTCTCAGCAAAGTCTATTTTGCTAAATGCTTTCTGTCCATTTCTCTTCTATAATTCTACATATAAAAATTAAAAACGCCTCAATGTAGTTCTAACATATCATGAATGTAACAGCTCTTTTTAATAGTGAGTAGCTTCTGATCTTTTCTAAGAACAAAGGACCACTAAGTTCCATTTTGATAAGAAACGCATGGCCTTTTTAGCTTAAGATGCTTACTCACTGAGAAAATACCAGGGAGAAGGCTGGCGGAGGGTACAGAATAGTTTAAACCAAAACTATCAAACATGCGAGTCAAGAAGATTTCTTGTTTGATAACATCCCTCTGTCTGGAAGACTGTACATTTTGGAAACAGAAGAAAGCTAATGTTTCCTATCTGTACCGTCTGCTGCTTCCACAGAGCACTTGAGTGAGGAGACCGTGAGGTGTGATGTGGTTTGGAGCTTTTAGGATTCACTGACAAGGGATCGAGCTAATTCAGATGTTTCCTATTTAACATAAGTCGAAGTATGCCAGCTTATGAACCATTAGCTTACAGAATTTTCTGCAGCAATTTATAAAAGCTGATTTGTTCAAAACACTGGACATTTTAAACTGATTCCCGAGAGAGAGTTTACCTCATGTATCTTGCATGAATATTTTGCTGATAAATCACATGGATACAACAAGTGACAAATGTCAAAGAAAACTAGATTTTTCTCCAAGAAAAAAAAAAGCATCTATTTCCACTTTTAAAATAAAATAAAATATGCAGAATATATTGTGGGAGGAAATGAAACATTACACTACTTTTTATGTGTTGCTCCATTAAGATGAGAATGTGTCAACGGGAGATACTCTAATTTTAGAGGGGTTTAATGCACTGCTGCAACATTGAAATTTGTAAAATAACTTCACTAAGTTGGCTTTTAAGTGAAACTTGTCTTATTCAAGGGAAGCGGTTTATTTTATAAGTTGCAATAATAAAGTAGGGAATGTGAGACTAATTGTATAGTCAGTAGCAAATGCTCAGAAAATATTCAGATAACATGAAGGAAGTTGATATGTTTAGACCTTCATCTGTATAGCTCAGTTTCTTTGTTAATGATAATCAGACAAGGAAGGCGTGTTTTTGTACAGCTCCAAATATCCAAAGTGTGGGCTTCAGAGAGGATGAAAGCCAGAAACAAATAAATCTCTCAGATGTGCATTTACTCTGTAATGAAGTACAAGGCTGTTTCACTGGGGAAGGGGATGGGGGACCAAACCAAATAGGTAAACATTTATCTGTACATGCTTTATAGATTTTGCCAACAGAAGAAAAATAAATACTTAATATTGGTAAAAGATCTTCTGGAAATAGAATATTTCAGAAATCTAATTTATATATGTTGACTATATTTTTTAGAAAAGAACTATTATTCATAGTGAGGTTTTCAAGGAGAGCAATATATGTGATACAAGTCATTTTGCTAATTGATTTATAGCATGTAATCTTGTATGGAGATAACTAGCATATGTGTTAGCTTTATAGAGAAACGTTTGAAAACACTATTTTTGCTATGTCTTGATTTGGCAGTTTTCTGTTGAGAAAAACACAGAAGAGTTCAATGGCATTTATTAAATGTGTTATCCATCTAAGGGCTCTGGACAGAAATTTAGACTACATGATTCTGAAGGTTTTAATAATTCTAAAATTCTTAATTTTGTTTCCCTATTTATGTACATATAAGATTTTCTCATAAGAAAGTATATGAATATTAAAAAATAAATAAAAACTAACAAAAGGCGGTAATAGCTTAATGAAAAGAGCTTACTTTTTGGGGTCAGAAGAAAGAACAAAGGTTAAATTCTTAGATATTTCCATCCTATGTAATTTTAGGGCTATTATTTAATCTTTAAGACTTTGATAAAGTTTTCATAAAATGATCTTAAGGATGGGAATCACTTTCCCTCTTTTTCATCACAGTCTCTGAAAAATAAAAAGGGCTGGCAATTTGTTTATTGCTGTTTTACATTAGAAGTAACATCAGATATGTTATTTTAAGAGGAAATGCATTTCAGTTATGCCTTGCATTTCCTAATCTGGGGCTGTATTGCACAATAACCGTTTCCCACCTACAAATCTAAAGAACATTTTTTTTTCATATTAGTGGGATTGCTATAAACTCAGATTATATTTTATTATCTCAGGGGAAAAAATCCTATATAATAAAAGTCTAATATGCAAATTTCCCCTTGGGCAGTTGTTCAACCAGGAGTTCCACCAGGAGTTCAACCGCTCTCTATGACATGCACTGACCACCAGGGGGCAGTGGGGAACATAGTGGGCATCGGTGTCATGGCACTGGCAGAAGGTGGCAATAGAGGCGCTGCAAACCCATATGGGCCCTGATGAGAGAAGGGCTGTGGCAGGATGGTGGAGCAGGTGAGTAGGCGGCACCAGGTCAAGGCAGTGTGAGCAGGGGCCCAATCACTCCACTGACCACCCTGCAGATGGCGACCAGCATTGACAATGGGGGGCGGGGCCACTGCTCAGCTCCCAGGTGCTGACCAAGCCAAGTGGGGCAGCCTGGACCCAACCAATCACCTGGCAGGCAGGATGGTGGCAAGTGAGGGGTTGGTGCCAAGCCAAGGCAGAATACCAGGAAGGACTGCAGGGCTGCAGGTTTGCGAGCAGGAGCTGTGAGGCTGGGCACGTGAGCTGGGGCCCGACCTCTGCAGCCTCTCCTAGAGACCCCACCCATGCACAAGTTCATGCACTGGGCCTCTAGTGTCATAATATAACATGTGTATGCCTGCATGTGTGTAAATGTAAATATCTTTTTCTCCTACTTTCTAAAGGTCAGATTGCAAGGTTAGTGCATTTGGCTAAAGAACATCCATAATCCTTATATATTACATAAATCAGATTCTCTCTAGTCTGCTGTGTAAATTTCTTTCCAAACAAACAATTGTCTAGTGCCTACATCTCAAATATATAACTGGTGGGACAGAGTTGCTCAATCTTAATAGACAGAATAAATTAACCTTTCCTATAGTTGTAGTAGAAATTAAATGTCAGAAATCTGATTGCTATGTTTTTGGACTGTTGAGCCTGAAGACTACATTTATCAGTAGATAGGCTTCATTTGTGCTACCTACCCCCTATTCTGCTGTGTACTTAGCTGTGAGTTGCAAACTGAACAAGAAAAAAATCTGCATTGCTCCATCTTGATTTGCATCAGCGGAAGAAAGGCCCAAATCACATTTATGAGTTGGGGAGAGAAGGTTAGCTAAATTGTAGAAGCTTACCTTGAATTATTCAATCAAATATAAGGATATTTCTATTATGCAGCTTAGCTCAATATCAGAGAGCAATTGAAGGTACTAATGTGAGCTACTTAGGCTGCAAGACTAATATTGAATGTAGAATGGCTACTATATTCTTCTTCTTATTATTATTACTTGAATGGCGATGTACGTTAAAATGAGGTCTAAGGAATGGATTTCATTATTCAAATTATACTTTTGTACCTGCCTCTCTATTTAAAGTGAAAATATCAAGCAGCATTGATAGACTTTTTAATTTAGAGATTTTCTGATGAAGCAAACCATAATTTATATATGATGAATGTATATATTCACAATACTTGTTTTCCTCTTTTCTTGCTTTTTTTTGGTTATTAGTCCTCGCTGGAGGCTATGTTTTTCCCCCATTGATTTCCTTAAGAGAGTGGAAGGGAGGGAGGGGAGAGAGAGACAAAAACATCGATGTGAAAGAGACACATCAATTGCTTGCCTCTTGCACATGCCCTGACCCGAGCCAGGGATCAGATCAGCAACCCAGGTCTGTGTCCTCGACTGGTAATCAAACTCACAACCCTTTGGGCATGGACTGATGCTCTAACCACTTAAAAACCCCAGCCAGGGCCTCCATACTTTCTTGATATGACTACCCATCCCTCCCTTTTATATACATCCTAATATTTTCTTTATCTAAGACTTTACTTAGAACACAGGGCCAGTGAAAAATTAAAAACACAACAAATAACATTTAACAGTGTGTGTGTGGTGGGGGGAGTAGATTGTTCAGCAGGTTTATTGAATTTAGCTTTAGTAATCATTTTTCAATGACTTTTGGTTTAAAATAAGTTTGTAAGCAGTGATGGCATGTTCTTCATTCATTAAAAAAATGATCAAAAGAACCCCATAAAAGCTTGTAGAATAATTTTTAAAAGAAAATAAATTGAATAAAGCATATACTGTATATGCATGTATTTATTATATATATATATATCATATATAATGTACATTATATATATTATATATTGCATTATATGCACAAATGTGATTGGAGCTTTGTTTTTAAAATCTGTGAAACTTGCCCTAACTGGTTTGACTCAGTGGCTAGAACTTGGTCTGCAGACTGAAGGGTCCCAGGTTCTATTCCAGTCAAGGGCATATACGTTGGCTGTGAGCACATCCCCAGTGAGGTGTGTGCAAGAGGCAGCTGATCAATGTTTCTTTCTCATCGATGTTTCTAACTTTCTATCCCTCTCCCTTCCTCTCTGTAAAAAATCAATAAAATATATATATTTTAAAAATCTGTGAAACTTTTTAAAAATAAGAAATATGCCAAAATATCAAGTTTGTCTTTATGTGTGTGGCAGAATTTCTTGTAATTTTTTTAATGTTTCTTTGCTATCTATTTATAGTTTACTTTAATAGACCTAGATTATGTCCTTAAAAGAACATATGATATATTAAATGAACATATATTAATATAAAGTTGCAAACTATCCAAATTGGTTAAGCATGTAGATTCTTGACCCAGACTTGCTGAGCTTAAATTGTGATTTCCTCTCAGCAACTTGACTCAACTCTCTCTGCCTTAATTTCTACATCTATAAATTGTGCACACTTAAGAGTTTGAACTCTTAGGTCTGTTGTAACAGATGTGTAATGCATATAAAGCAATTTGAAAATGGCTGGTACATAGAAGACAGTTCATATGTTTTGGTTATTATGATTAAATTTATAATTAAAAACACGTTACACATTGAGAACAGACTGGCATTCGATGTTTCTAAAAAAAACCTCATAGTGACGATCTAAAATTTTATTTACAACACCTTCAATAACACCTTATATTCTAAGGTACTTACTTAAAATTTAAGTCTGAATATTTAAAATATAAATGTCAGAAAGTTCGATATTGATATTCACATCATCCATTTTTTAAACTCTCTAGTTCTCAGAGAAATTGTTCTGATCTTGCACTCAATGTTAATACTCTGGTCACAATTTCCCCCCTATAACTGTAATAAATAAGGGACAGATAAAAAGATGATGGCATTAATAACAGGCTCTTTGACAGGAATGAGGAGAAAAATAAGTGGACAGGTAGTGAAAACAGAGACATAATAGCTGTGTGTTATAAAAAAAAAAAATAGCAAGACAACAACAAAAAGCCCAAGAACCATTTATTCTGTGAAGGAACAAACAGCTTCTGGCAGAGAAATATAGTTTTGTATTTTGCAGTACAGAGAATACAAAAAGGTGATGTTTCTGCTAAATTGTTATCATTAAGTTAAATTAGAATTCACTATTTCATAAAGCAGGAACTTTTTTTTCTTACACTTAGAAGGGTTATATTTTTAATTTAGTTCTTTTGTGTGGGATGTGAGAAAAAGTAATTAAACAAAATTGCTGATTTCTTAACAATTTCAGAAATTGCAAACCACATTTGTAGTTTTTCTTTCGTGTTTCTTATATACTTTTCTAAGACTGTACAGCTTTTATATTAAAGCTATTCAATTAATTTAACAGTAATTTTTGAAAAGTGTTTAATGAGTATATTACAATAAAAATCCAAATATCTTCTCTTAGCCCTTTCTTCAGATTTTACTTTAAACAAACAAGAAAAGAAAATAAAGAATGTGTTCCTTTCTACTTCTTGAAAAGATTGTGCAAAATGAAAAATGGGAAGAAAATATTCAACAAAGATTTAACATATAAATTATGTTCCTATATCCTGTACTCTGTAAGAATACAGAATGCACAATAACCTAGATAAACAAAATAAGGGAGAGATTATGCTTGCATTTATCAGTATTCAAGTAAAAATAAAAAATAAAAAGATGTAAAGGATTATCTGGTTTAAGTAAGAGACAGTGATTTCAACTTGTTAATAACTTCCCTCAGAAAATACTGTTCCTGACATTTAATTCTCTAAATTCTTCCTGTAATCTTTGTTTCATTCTTTTATATGCTATAAAAGTCTATCCCTCTGTAATTCAATCATAATTCATGTTTTTATAGTGGAATAATGAGCTCCAGTCTTGATAGCTTGCTAAAGTTAAATCCAAATATTTAAACAATGTGACATATCTCTCTTTTTAAAACTTAATAGGGATTTATAAGTTTTTGTCAAAACTAAGACTATATTTCCCAATTACAAAATATTTGTAAGAATCATCACCAAGTTAGAGCAATCCTTGAAAGAAAAAACAAAGCAAAACAAAACACACTGTCAAATCTGCAAATACATTGGTTGTGAAATGCAATTCAACTTAATAAAAGTTACAATTACAAAAATATAAAAATTATTTCCTAAAATTTGCATCATAGGAATGGACAGGTGGATAGAGAAAATGAAATGAAATGTTAGGTGTAGTTGGAATATGAATGCTTACTATATTTTTTTGACTGTATACATGAATAACTTTCAAATAAAATTTTGGGGAAAATATGTTTCTTAGAATGGAACAGTTAAAAACTTCTGGTTCAAATTAAGAAAGATAACATATATTTACCTTTCACTTGCTTCACTAAATTATTTTCTATAATCATTCATTGATAAGTATATTTTCATGAAGTGTTTCCTCATAAATTGACTGTGAATCAGTCATTTCTTGTGCATTATAGTCCCTATAAGTGATTTTAGTCTTAGGCATTGGATCTTGTTCAAATTTCCTTCTAAATCAGTACTCAAAATATTATGCTGAATAATTTTCATAACACATAGCTCTTTCCCTATAAGGTATCACCTGCCTTCTAATTGTATTATATTCATTGTGTCTAGTTTTTAACATTTGTATTTCCTCCACAGAGGTTTATAAGGGAACTTTAAATTTTTATTTATTGCTAAATTTCTTATTGAAAAGTAAAATAACATATATTTCCAATTTGTTGGCAGCAAATAGATTTAAAAATATATCTGTATATAAGTTCAATTTTTTTTTAAAAAATGTTTATTCTATAATTTTTAACATATTAATACATGATTTGACCTCCTCCCATAGTGAGGAAATGACCTCAGATAGGACAATGTTGGGAAAATTTGCCCAGGTGTACTGGAGCCAACCTCTAAAGGCAGACGGGGCCAAGAGACCAAATAAAGAGGCTGATACCTCCAGAATGAAGCAGAGAGTTTAGGGAAGGGAATTTATGCACAGAAGCAGAATCTTGGGCAGTAGCAAAAGGATGGAACCTGACAGGGATGGGGATCTTGATATATAGGTAGCCTCCAGGAGCATAGCTGGCCTGTAGCCTCATGGCACAGTGTTTATTAAGAGCTGTACATCCCAGGGCAGTAAACAATTTACTGAGCTTACCTATCGACGCAAGAACACTCCTTTCAGGTTCACCTTCCAGAAGTGAACTAGGGATTACCTAGGACAACTTGCTTCTTAAAGATGGCATTGGTCTCATCAAACACTGGCGACTATTTGCCTAACACTCTTCTTATTTCCATTACAATAATGAGTATCAATAGACAGTATTTATTTATTTTTTATTTTTATTTATTTATTTATTTTTATATATTTTTATTAAATTATTACCTGTGTACATATCTACTATTGCCCCCCCCATACATAATGAAATGAATGCAATTGGGGATAAAATCATTGGTATTCATTTAAACAGCAGATAGTACTAAAATACACATATGGTGGGAAATTGCTCTTTTCTGACTAAATGTTCCAAATACCTCACCAACTTTCTACCTCACCACAATCACGTTTTTCCTTTTATAAATATGTGGTGAAATATGTATATCTATGTTATGTATACATGCAATTTTGGATGTATGTTATTGTTAAACAAGTAATTTTTATTTTTTTCTGATCTCAGAATATTAATTCAATAATTAATAACTTTATTATGTACTCTTAAAGAAACAAAGTCATGTATGTAAAAAGTATTCATGAAAGCCTTTAAAGTTATAGGATAAAAGCGTCAGTAGAAATATAGAGAAGTGAATATAGTATCAGAAAACAATACAAATTTTATAACCCTATATAAACAACTACATAAATCATATTACTACTTAAAATGAGTAGAAAGAAAAACTCAAAAATTTTAATAGCCTTTGTACTTTGGTGGTAAAATTCATGGAGTGAGCTTTTAATTCTTTTTTTTTTTTTTTTTTTTTTTTTTTTAAATATATTTTATTGATTTTGTACAGAGAGGAAGGGAGAGAGATAGAGAGTTAGAAACATCGACGAGAGAGAGTCATCGATCAGCTGCCTCTTGCACACCCCCTACTGGGGATGTGCCCGCAACCAAGGTACATGCCCTTGACCGGAATCGAACCCGGGACTCTCAGTCCCCAAGCCGACGCTCTATCCATTGAGCCAAACCGGTCCCGGCTAATTCTTAATCTCCCAAAACAATCTCAACACTTCATAAAATATTTAAAGTATTATTTTATTTGAAATAAATATTTGAAAAATCCAACCTTAAATAATACATATTTAGAATTTCATTTTTTCTTTTCATAAATAAAAAGGTTATAGCAGAATCTCTTTGAAATTAAGTTTGTATGTTGTAATGTTGATTTTTAAAATTTTTTTAGTTATACATTCCCAAAGACAAGATTCAAAATCTGTTAGCATCCAAATGTAATTAATCAGGGGTATGATGTGAACATTTTCTGAAGGATGCTATTATCTTATTGTTTTTAAACAAGCGAGTAGGAGTTTGTTTGCAGCACTACTGCCTTATAGCCACTTTGTTTTATATCTAGCATAGTAAGAACAAGCTGCTCAACCTTTCTTATATAGTTAAATGTAAAATTACAAAGCTGCCAATGGATATTTAAGTGCTAAAGGTATAAAATGCCTTAATTTTCTTGAATCACAAAGACAGCTTAAAAGAACAAACAAATCAAAAAACCACGTATACAGTTGCCAAGTGTTAAGTGCTATAACTACCAAAGATGATCCTGTTCTCCCACTCTCAAACTCCAAACCCAAATGGGAGTTTCAGACCCTTGCATACACTCATTCTCTGGGATTTTTCATGACTGTACATCCTGGCCTTAAATGGAATACGAAGTTCTATGCCACAGCTCTGATGGCCACTATAAAATTAATTTTAGGGTGTCATATTGGCCCATGTTCTTAGAAATCTCTTCATGATTGAGTATAAGGATCTGTTGCCCCATTCTTTCCTCATTTCAACACTTGAGTGAGAATTGTATTTAATTCTCTTCATCCCAAACTACTTAGAGAAAGGGAACAAATGGGTTTTCCATCTCAGGAAAGATTCCTTATTGTCATCTTTTACTTTGTATTCCTGCAGTGTGGGGGGCAGAGGCATTTAAATCATTATGATTACAAGCAAAGTTTTAATAGGTTTTACTGCATGCTGTCTAGTTAGCGTTCATTCAATTTTGTGTTTTTCCCTATATGTCAGGATGTTAAATAAAATAATATTGAGTAACGAGAAAAAGAATCCATTATATTTCAAGTTTCATTTCTATTGACATCAATAACATAAGTTAATGGTTCACTTGAAGAAAAGTAACTCATTTTGGGGGCCAACAAAGGTTCAGATACTTCAGGAAAGACAGCAGTAAGATTCAGAGGCAAGTGAAAGTACAAAGGTGACTAGGAGGAAATAGATTACGTAGGAGGCCTGGAGTTACAGGCAAATGAAAGACACATTAATAAATGTGCCCATTCTGCAACCTAGTTGTCACAGTGGAGGGCCTTGCTGGTCAAATTGCAAAAAGAAAGGGGGTGGAAGAAAAGAACAAAGAAAAATTGATCAGAACAAGATTACTTTTTATGCCTCAAAATTAAAAAGGATGCAAATCTTTCAAGACACATTAGAGCAGGTATCTAAAAGGGAGCACCAAGTGCTGGACCCTCGGTACCGATTACCCATTTTATGACAGGTTTGAGATAGAAGTTAAGAATACCATAGAATAGGATAGACTGCGATCTCTTTTTTAAAATCAATAGCTTTTAAAATCCCCAATGCTCTCACTGCTGAGATTAATAAAGACCAGGAATCCATCCTGAACACACACAATGACTTCTATTACAAAAGGAAAAATGAAAATGCTGCTATTACTGACACAGTCGATAGATCCCACCTCAGCGTATGCTGTGCTTTCTATATTTTTAATTTAAATGCATATAGTTCCAGGGACTGGAGCATGATCATCATTTATTTGCTTCAGAGTATAATGGAAGATGTAGAAGTCTGTCCCATAAATAAACATATAACCTGTCTTGGGTACCATTTTCTTAAAATATTTTCCCTGGAAACTTATCTAGCCATTCTCAATATGTGGTTCTTCCTCTAGCCTGCTCTTTATTACTGAGTTTTGGGGTTGTTTTTTGTTGTTTGTTTGTTTTTTTCTTTTTGCTAGTACTTGAACAGAATATCATGAAATTGTGCTTTCTGCCTCAGGTTTGAGTGGCTATAGTCCCAAGTGTACAAACAATAGCAGCCTTGTTAAAAAAATAAGAGGGGATATAAAGAAAATTTACATTCAGACTTTTGAAAGCTTAAAGGAATTCATAGTTTTTATAAGCACATAATTTTTCCCAAGTACCTGAAAATATTTCTTACCCTTTGTGTTTATGCGTCCTCAGGGTAAAAGCGACCTCTATTTTTTTTTTAAAGTAATTAATATATATTAATCTAAAAATCTTTCAGCAGCACTTTTATTCTTATTATAAAGGGTGAGGCCACCAATAAATCATTCAACAGAGTTATGCAGTATTTATGCGCAGTGTGCAGCAGACCCACTTAATCCAATTAAGCTCAAGATGTAATTCTCTCACTGATAGGCTTCCGGAACTTCTACAGCAAATTCACAAACGCATTCAGAAGGCAAAACTTGCTTTGCAATATTTGCCCTAGAGACAGTATACACTGACCTTTTTTATTTTTTCTTTCAAGATAATATTTAGAGGAACCAGGTTTTTTTTGTGGTGGTAGATTCATTATATCTAGATTTGTCATTATTTTTCTTTAAGACATTAACTCTATCAGCCCAAAAGCAGTTTAATAAATAAAGATTTCCTCTTCATTAAGGATCTGCCACAATTTTTCTCAGAACATAGATATCTACTCAGTGCATGAATTCCTAAAGTAAGGAGCAAAGAACAAAGATTTCATGCATACAATACAGACAACAGAGCTGTACCAGTAGAGAGAAATGAACCTACCTGCTATAAGGAACATGCCTTCCTATGTGTAATCATGTGGTTTCTGTGTCACAATCAACATGTTCTCTATACATAATGCAAATTATTTTCTGTTAGAATTTTAAATAGAAAGAATATAGAGAATGAGGTAAGGAGGGAATTGTTTAATGCTCTAAACAGACTCACAAAGATGTATCAGAGGGAAAGAGGGCTCAGACCAGAGTGTGGTAGTTGGTCAGAACCAAACTATTGTAAAAGGAATTCTCTGTAACCAGATCAGCAGAGGACTGGTGATATGTGGACAGGACCCACAGTGATATTTAAGAAAAGGAGGATTTCCCCCCCCCCAGACTATCCTAACAGTATCTTAGAAAGCCCAGAGATCTTTAACTCTTTTCAAAGTGTGGTATTATAATAGACTAGCAGCATAGACATCTTGAAGAGATGGTTAGAAATGTCAATCTTAGGCCCTATTCTGACCCATCCAGGGGATTCTTAATCACTTGAGTGTATTAATGTGTAGCCTTTAAGAAGATTTGTCACCCTTCCGGTTTGTCACAATTGTAAATAACATGGATACATTGCTAGACCATAAGTTGGTGTAGCCCGAGGAAGTACAGTGCTGAAGCTATGTGGTAGGATTTTTCCTTCCCAGACAACTCTGACCTGCCCAGAGCAGTGATGGATCTTCGATGACCTGGTACTTGAAGGAAATTAACCTGGACTTGGGAAGCCCAGATGAAATTTGCGGTGATCTCTAATCATTCTGGTAAATGCTAGAGTCAAGGGCTTTGATGCTGGTCATCTCTAGTGAAACCTTTTAAAAAATCTCTTTGTTGTTATAACTCTGTATTTTGATCACCATTACTTCATGTGATCTCTCTGTTTATTCAACAATTGTGAAATGTTATTTCCCCTGTAATTAAAAAAAAAATTCGTTAGGTTATTTATGCCAAACTATATCTGATGATAGCAAATACTTTTCAATTACTTCAACAACAACAACAAAAAAAACCAAACTAATTAGTGATTAGTTTGTCTTCAAATGTTGCATGCTGCAGAAGTATTTTCTTTAGTTAGTATGGTATAGGGTCTAGCCAGAGATCATGCTTGATACAGATACAAAATTATTATGTTATTTTTCAAGTGCTTTCTTCTTTAGAACTAAGATTATTGCTACGATTATTATAATTTTTAATCCATAAATATCATTCTTTGACATAGCTCGATGAGTCATTTTTTTTTTTTTTTTTTTTTTTTTACTTAGGAACTAAAATACATATCTATGACAGTGCTAAAATTTGGTTTTCTAAATGTAATGCATTCATTTTGTTTGGGGGAATTTTTCTTTTGCAGTTAAAATATCATAAAACCTTATGAAGTTTACCTAATTCCAGTTAAATTTATGCCTGTTTAAAAGCCACTTTCTAATGTATTAATTACCAACCAGTAATTCTTCTTCCTCTTTCTGCCATCTAGACTTTGATAATAACACTACTCTTATAAGCCTCCTCAAATACGGCCAAGTGCCAAATTGAAGAGCACACAAATTAATTGAAACTATTCTAAGAATACTGTACTGAGGCAGTCCTGAAGTAACTTAGTTGAAAAATACACCTCTGACTGAGTACCTCTGACCTTTTAAATCTCTCAACATATAGTGGACAGACAACTATATCTAGATTATAGTTATAAGTACATTAAATATAAATATGGGGAGAGTAACGAAATTAATATATTTTTGCAAAGCATTCCTCAATAGCCACATGAAATGTATTATAAAGTGGAGCTGTTCTAAGATAAGACCAAAAATGGGTGACTCGTTCGAGTTCATAAGACAGTAGTGGATTGGCAAATGAAAAGAGAAATCATGAGATGGGAAACATACATGGAAAAAAACAAAGGGAGCAGAGGATTCAAGGAAAACATACAAGTATGATAAAGAGGGAGACAATAATTTCACACACACATAATACAGAGGACAAGTACCATGGTACAACATATGAGATTTGTTGTATTTTCAGCAATTATAAGATGAATCTTTTCTGGAAGGTAAAATGAGGATTTGGGTTTATTAAAAGATTTTATTTATACATATGTACTCTAATTGCTGTGTTTATTTCCTATTTAAACCTCTTCTCAAAATAAGTTGCCGTTTAGCTCAGCCAGGGCGGCTCAGTGGTTGAGTGTTGACCTATGAACCAGGAGGTCACCATTTGATTCCTGGTCAGGACACATGCCCCAGTTAGAGCTCAATTCCCAGTGTGGGGTATGCAGTAGGCAGCCGATCAATGATTCTTTCCCATCATTGATATTTCCATCTCTCTCTTCCTGTTCCTTCCTCTCTGAAATCAGTAAAAATATATAGTTGACATTTAGTAATTTAGAGAAACTAAATGAAAGTGATTCAAATGACAGGATCCTGTGTTTCAAATCTGGAAACAAACCAAAACAGTTACATAAATCATTCTCTCTCTCTCTCTCTCTCTCTCTCTCTCTCTCTCTCTCTCTCTTTCTCTCTCTCTCTCTCTCTTTCTTTCACTTTAGAGTGGAAAGTGGTTCTCTGGAACCCAGGTCGATTGCCACATAAGCACAATGCTGGTCATTTTATGTAAATATACAATTAGTCCAATTACAGTGTCCATAAAGACTAAGAATATCAATATTCAGCTTTATAATTGTTCAAAAGTTATGGACATTTGCCAATTCAAATGTGACCCATGGATTCTAACATCAAATATGTCCTCTGTCTCCCTTCGCCAATCTTTAATCCATCACTTCTTTAAATTGTCTAGTCATTATCTGAACAAACTGGACCTGTACCAGGATTCTAGAAGGGAGCAGCTCCATAGCTAACTGTTATTCTCCTGAACTAGTCAGTCCCACAGGCCATACCTTACAGCAGGGAGTGCAAAAAAAATATATCAAACTCTGGGGTGGCTTTATAAAACTTAGTTTTCTTATGAAAATGAAGCTTTAACCTTACCTAGCATCTAGTGAGTGTAAAGGATTGCAATCTCCCATTTGTATGCATTAACCAGGAAGGCACTGTGCCAGCATGGAGCCTTATTTTCAGCAAATAATTTCTCAGGAGAGAGGGAAAAGAAGAACTGAGATATCTATCTGAGGTAAATTTAACCAGATACAAGGATCCAGTTATGGCTAAATAAGTACAAGCAATAAAGATACATGTTTTAAGAATACTGCTTTCTTTAATAAGTATGATCCCACACAGCCAGTTAGAAGGTGATGGTATTTTAGAGGTACAGCTTCGAGCTAAGCAGCTGCAGTACATACCCAGCTAATGCATGAGATATTGGTTTGAGGAAGGAAATAAAGGGAGATCTCAGTAGAGTTAAGAAAACAAATTAAAACAGTAGTTTGTCTCTCTGAAGCAAAGTGATTAATAGTTACACACAAGCTCATCAATAATGCTAATGCAGAGCAATAGGTTAATGCTGCACATTAGCCTGTTTTATATAAATGAAACCATGGGAAACATTTATTTAAGGTGTGGATTTGACTGTAATTGCCTCTTTCCCAAGTTTGATCTTATAATTTAATATATATAATATATACATATATAATTTTAATTATAAATACTAATATATTTTTCAGATCATATATTTTATTATAATAAATGTATTATTATATGTTTAATTTAATAAAATTAAATGTATAATAAAATAAAATATATTTCTCAAGTATAGTTTTTTTTTCTACTAGTTGGTATACCTTCAATAGGTAGGCAATATGTTTAGCCCAATGTCAGAAAAATTTAGTAAATATCCACTTATCTATTATAAATATAATGATTGAGCCTCTGCTTTTTCTTACCCTCAACAAATACCCATTCTAAAGTTTTTCATACATGACCTTTCTTTCTAATGGACTTTCTTTTCTAAATTCTCACATATCTAAGGAGGAAAATATAATAAATTTAGTATTTTGGTTTTGGAATTTAAATAACCAAAATCTGTTTTCTATTGAAATTAAGTAAGAAAATTTTCCTTATTACTATATGAATGTACAAATCTGAACATTAACAAAAACATAAAAAATCGATACCCTAGTTTTTTGTATATACTAGATTCAAAGAATTAGGGCCCCCAATTCAAAACTAGGTAACAAGGTGATTTTATATATTTTCTTAAACTGTTTTATTACTTTTATTTCATTGATGCACCATTGGAATACTAATAAGGAATTTATAAATTATATCCTCAAATAGCATACGGTGAAAACATGAATACAAAGATCATTTCTAGCCTGTTCGTGTGGCTCAGTTGTTTGAGCATCATCACATGCCCAAGAGGTCACTGGTCTAATTCCTGGTAAGGACACTGGTCTTGTTGCAGCTCAATCCCCAGTTGGCAACCTGCAGGAGCAGCAGCCCTTATGCAGGAGGCAGCAGCTGACCAGTGTTTCTATCTTACCCTATCCCTTCTTTCTCTCAAACAAACAAACAAACAAACATATTTTAAAAATATATATTATTTCTACCTTTTGTTTTCCATAAAATGTAGAATTTTTTTTTATGAGAACCTGTAGCTATAAGGCTCAATCAAAGCTTATATAGATTGTAGGTCAAGTCCTTTCATATCACTTCACCTTAGTTTCCCCATGTGCAAAATGAGGCTTATTATTTATACCATTATTTATACCATTATTTATACTTATTATTAAGATTTGTTAAGTTAAATGTTCATTGGTTTTCATCTTGGTTGGACTCACCTTCAAAGGTTACAGTTTCTATTAATCCATAATAAATCTCTGAGAAATTCTATTTGAAACTTTCATTATGAATATATTAGATTAATTGAATAAATGTGGAATTTTAGGGTTATTGGGCTTTACCCATTTTCTAGTGCAATGTTCTAAAATTTTTCTTCTCTCTACATTTCAGTTTCTGTGATACATTAAAATTAATAATAATAATAATAATATCTATCACTCTAAATTCTTATAAGAAGCAAAGAGCTCTTTGTAAATTGTAAAGTTATGCAATATTAATCAATAATATCACTTCAAAAAGTGCTATTTCCAGTTATGGTTTGTATTATAAATAGCAAATATAAGTTTGCATTTGCATTTGAAATAGTCCTTCTTAAAAAATGTGCATTCCTTGTTAGATAGTGTTTTAAACACCTCTTTTCAAGCACTGCAAAAACTCACGTGGACTTCATGTTCTTGTCTCATAGCTCATCCTCAGATCTACTTTGATGAAGAATTACTCCTGCATGTTCTTCAGTGAACTTCTGATCTGCTTTATTTCACTGAGATGCTTCTAAATAAAAGGAGTTATGTCAGTTACATGGAAATCAGAAAAAAATATTTATCTTTCAAAGGAGTCCTTTGTTCTTAGTAAACAAACCTCTTTCTGGTCACTGGACAAAACCATTCTTTTTATCTGATGCCTACTTAGCTTCTCTCTCCATTTTAGAGGTCTCTGTCATTGCTAAACTTAACATGTCCACCAATTTTATCTCACATTATATTGCTCTCAAATTTCTAAAATTGATAAGTTCTCATGAGCTTCAGGATCTATATACTATATACACTATGTTCATTTTACCTAAAAAAAATCTTCATATGTCCAATTCCTTCTTATCTTTTGGGTCTCAGGTTAGATGCCACCTTATTCAAGAAGGTGTCTTTGACTACTGAATAAAAAATACATCCCATCTAATTTACCTTTACTTTCATTTGCAGTACTGGTCTCATTGTATAATTAAATATCTGTTCCTCAACTTATTTGTTGTTTGCCTCCTCCAGTTTACTGTGAACTCCAGGACAGTTACTATGCCTGTTTCATTCCTCTCCATGAATCTCCATGACTAAAACATGGAAGGCACTCAATGAATAGCTAATGACTAAATTAATAAATTAATAGAAGGAATAGAGAAAATAGAATTTAAATGTCTTTGTGAAAGTAGAATTTGTCTAGAGACACCATCTTAAAAGATTGGATTGGATGGTTTTAGTTGTTGCTGAATATTACTTTATGACTCTCTCTGCTAACATTTCAGTGCAATGTGCCTTAAGCTCAACTCATTATTATTTTTCTTATTCTTGTACTCCCTTTGAAGCCTGTTCATCATTATATATATCCTAGCTCTTGTAATGGTTCTATCCACTTCCCGGTCTAAGAGTAAACTTGGGGACCATATATATTATATTTAGGTACTTCATTTTTTTCACTCTATGTATCCAAATAGATTTCCTCATCTAAAAGACTCTTTATTCATTATTATTTTGTGCTCATTTATCTCTTATCTGAAAATCTGTATTTACTCCTGACTAGTTGCCATGTCTCCAGTTTCTCCATTCTTACTTATATGCTTCTATCTCCTAAAAAATTATAAAAATCTTAAGGGCAGGGATTCTCTTAGTCATCCTAGTTACATGTACACATGGTCAATTCCTGCTTAGTCCTTATGGATTTAAGATTCAGTAGCGTGTATATCTTTGTACAACCAACTTATAATTTGTAATAATAATGACATATTTGTAAAGATGCTTTTCAAATTATCTTCAAATCCCTTTCTTCATAACTTAGCTCTCTAATTTGGTAATCATGCAAGCATTATCCCTATAAAGCTTCCAAAGCATCATTCTTCCCCATCTTTCAAGTAGTGTGCCCTACAATATAAACAATAGCATCTATTATTTATTCATTAGGATTCCTTTGATATACCCTATTAAATCTTGATAATTATTCTCTCTTGTATTTCTAGGAATAATAAAATGCCTTTCTGCTCAGCATTCCTTGGTAGCACACAATACATACATACATACATACATACATACATACATACATACATACAAAGAGTTGAGCATATATTTTCTGCTAGAAGAGGAAAACACAGTGAGCCAGTTACAAAGATTGAAACTTTTTGCATATCAGCAGCTTTTGGACATGGTGAACAGTGGTCCCTCCTTTGGAAAACTAGTAGGTATTTCAGAATGAAAAGAGGCAGAGTGCTCACATTGATCAGAGAAGATTTGCTTGTAATACCTACCTTCCTCTCTGCCCAGAAAGGGGCAAAAATAGTGAATCAGGCATGAAGCCATCATAACAAATGGTCTGGGCACCTTCTTTGGGCCCTTTGTGGTGTGTGTGGGGGGATTTATAAGTAGACAAGCCTTTTCCTTTCTCAGCACTCTTGGCATGTTTTGTGTTTTTGTTTTTTATATAGTCACCATGACTAAGATAATATATAAGGGTCACTTGACTGGGTCTGAAAAATAGACATCAAACCTTCTTAAGAAATTTTAAAAGTTATATAAGTGCTTTGTCAAAAATAAATTACCTGGGTATGGAGCTGGATTTAGTTCAAGAAGGGAAATCTAATTTTATTAACAAATGAGTAGCCAAGGACAATCAAATTAAGGAAGGTCCTTACACATCTTATAGATTACCTTTCTGGAAAGGTACTAACAATCGCGATCACATATGCTACACCTGACAGTATCAATGTAATAAAGGAGTCACTTTATGTGCAATATAATGTACATATATATTATATGCATAACATTTTATAGATACTACCAGAGGCCCAGTGCACAAAATCCATGAACAGGTTCAGTCCTTAGGTCTGGCTAGTGATCAAAGTGTGAGCATCTGGCATGGAAGGGCTGACCTCTGGGCCCCTGGCAGCACTTAGGCCCCCAAACCCATTTGTTCCCCCTCTGTCTGAGTCATCAGACTCCTGCCCAGCTCTCTCAGTGCCTGGAGCCAGGTGGTGGCCCTGACTCCCGCCACCGGTGCTGGTCACAGTCTGTGGGACAGTTAGTGGGGCTATTGGCCCTACTTGCACCTGCCTTTGCCTGGTACCTCATGCTCATCTGCTCCACCATCCTGCTGTAGTCCCTCTCTTGTTGAGGCCCATTGGGGCCGTAGCGCCTGCATTGTCGCCCACTGCCAGTCCAACTCCCACTATGTTCCATCCTGCCCCCTGGTGGCCAGTGCATGTTATAGCAAGCATTCAAACTCCTGGTCAAGAAGGCAATTTGTATATTAGGCTTTTATTATATAGGATTGTAAGCACTTCATAAAAGGAGTAAATTTTCAAGCATTTTTAGCAATAGAATATTTTCTCATAAGATCATTTTAATGACACTGAATGCATAAAAATAGATAAAAAATGTACTGTGATTTAAAGATTTATGGGAAAGAATCAGAAGCCCCACACTTGGCCTTTCCTGCATTTCCCAATGTGGCCCTCAAAAGTCCTCCACACACTTGGTTGATTTAATCAAGGACAAATAAAATCTTTTAATAGTGTAAAATTTTCTAAAACACAGTTAAATATAATCATATAAATATTTAATAGAGCATTTATTACCTGTATGAAGTTGTATTTCTTACCTTATTTTTGCAGGAACAAGTCAGAAAGTGAATAAATGTTCTCACAAGAGTTATTGAATTCAGAAAGGCTTTGAGGGAAATTTGGTAAATGAATTTGCAAAAAAAATGAGGTTCATTGTGACTTTATTCTCATAAATTTTCCCAGGAGACCATCAACAGTAAAGATCAAGTGATTTCTCAGTATTTGGCATTAGAATTCCATTTCCAGGAGTTTGAATGGTGAATATACTTATCTCTGTGCTTCTCAACATGAGAGGCAAAATGAATATCACAGGTGTTGTGACAGAGTTTAGTACATTCACAAGGACCTTAAATCAGAATAGTCTGGAATTAGAAGACCAGAAAAGATTCGATCATACCAGGGAACGAATGCTATTTTTCTCAAGGTAACCAATGTATTTAGCTATATTAAAGTACTTTGTAAATACCCAAATATTCAGTTTTTTGAAAATTTTACCAAAGTAAAATGGATAAGTTTTAGATGTGGAAACCCCCAATAAATACTTAGATAATTAAGGATGAACATTTGATGAAGATATGGTTTCTAGTAATATTTTGTGATTTTTTTGGGGGGAATAAACTTATAGCAGTGGAAAACATTCTTTTACATTATTTAAATTTTTGTTAGAATTGATAATTTTTTAGAAAACTTATGAAATATTTTAGTACACACTCTCAATATTGTTCTTCTTAATCAAAAATACTTGTTCAAAATTTTTTTAATGTCATTGAATTGTGAGAAACAAAGATAGTGCTATTTAGAAACTTTCTGAGACTTTCATAAGTGACCTCTGAAGACAAAGCAACATCTTTCTGGAAGAAACATCCTGGAGTGAGTTAAGTAAATAAAAACAAACAAACAAATGAGTGTGTGCCTGTATGTGATGTTTTTAACCACTGACTTGTGGTTTTAGCTACCAATGACTACTTTTTGAAGGCCTTCCATTTCTCTTTTCTGGGAATGAGTTGAGGGTTAATGAGACAATGGATCTGTGAGTGCCACTGTAGAAAGATGGTAGCTTCATATAAATGAGTATAATTATCCAATTTTCTGAATGTTTTCTTAATAAGCAGATGGGATATTTCCATTCATGGCAAGGAATTTCAAAGGCTTAATCATTTCATTTTTGTCACTATTCAAAATTTCAAGCATAGCTCTGCTCAAAACTCAAATCACATCTTGAAATCATTCATATTTGTTTCTCGGGGGGGAGGGGAGATGAGGGAATGGGTGTAAATAACTTTGGATAATCTGCACACCAAACAGCAGTTAAAACTTGGCAGTTGTTCAATTTATTTGATCAGTGTAGATTGTCAAATGAAATTATTCAAACCCAAAGCAGAACCTGTAAAATTGTTTGGCTCTAGATGTGCAAAGAATTATTTTTATGAATTAATATAATATATATGAGTCATTTCTATCAAGTCAGTGTTAAAACAGACAATTCTGCCAGCCACTCACTCAACTTTTTGAATAGTCAATCATCAAATAAATAATTATTTCAATTTATATGAACATATGGCACAATTACATAGTGTTTTAGAGAGTATCCAGTTGTGAATAAAAACACAGTGTCTAGTGAAAAAAGTCTCTGCTTTGAGTTTACAAAGAAAACAGTTAGAGAGAGTAACTGAATTGGCTCCTGGAGTTTAATAGAGAGATCGAGTCCTGCCACAAGTGGTCAGAGGTATGGTACAACCTCTAATTACAAGAAAACACGCTCATTATTACTCCACACCAGTTCCTTTAATAAGGCGTTGATTTATTGTCAGTGGTGCCAGTGAAAGGCTCACCCTTTAACTAGTGCAGATCTAAGTATGTGTTCGGATTAGCTGTTTTTTCTCTTTTTCTTCTAAGTACTTTCTCTGCATCGCATCACTGAGGTGCTATTAACATGCATCTGATAAAATAAAAGCATTTTTCTGTAAATGTTGGACCAAAGCAAACACATCACAAGAAAAATCAAAAGGAACATTAAATACAAATCGCCTTCATAATGTTGCTAATTTGTTACTGCTTGCAGTAAAGCTCTTAATGAGATTATCTGGGATTGGGCCAGTTTCCCTTGAGAGTTTCATTAAACTCCCAAACATGTTTCTTTCATTTATGCCTAAGCACTTAGTATATTTGATTATATTTCATATCTGGTAATTTACATTTTTGGCAAATGTATAAATCTTTTTCTTATAACAAAAGGTGAAAATTCAGAGTAATTATGTACATGGTAAAAGTTTTCTTTGTAGGATAAACATCTCTGTATGTCCATTTGCCTCACTACCTACTTAGCAGATTACTCGGTGAAGGTCAAAAGAGGGATGCTGGAGAACGTTTTCACCAAATTCGAGGAATCTGCTTCCCCAAATGCTTTTTTAAATGTGGAAGAGAATAAAAATAAAAAAAAGGTTGGAGATCTGGTAGTCTCAGCTTTCGCAGTGTTATTCAGGAATGATACCCAAAATAGGATATTGCATACTATTTCTTGGACTTTGAATGTGCATCTCAATTCCCTGCATATCTTGCTAAAATTCTGATTTTGATCAGTCAGTTTACTGACTTTGCATTTCAAACAAAACCCAACAAAGGCTACTGGTCAACAAGTCGATCACACTTTGAGTGGTAAGAAGTTAGTTTGATAAACTACTAATAGAATCAATTCTAGTTTAAAGAACCAAATATAAAGGAAATGAGTGTTATAAACAAAAACCAAGTAAATGATGTCATTTGGATACACAAGCCATTAGAAAATGTATTACATAGAAGTCTGTCATATATTTATCAGAAATCATAGACTTATTAAACAAGATCTCATTAAAAGAATAAAAATGCCACATAATGAAGATATCAACTAAGTCATGCTCTCTGTTATGAAATTCTGATAGTCATATTAAAGATAAATAGCTTTATTAAAACTGGACATTTCTATTAAGACCAAAAGCAGTCCTTAAAAACAACTATATAAATCAAAAGGCAAAAGTGCAAGGGAAAACGGTAGGAGTTATAAAGCAGACATTTTAGTCCCAGCTCTGCCATGGAACCAGCTTCCTTTATCTAACTTTATCAAAAATTGAAGATCATGAACATCTGCCCAAATTTCATCATATATGTAGTGAGATGTGACTATGATAATCCACATGTATGCATTTTTAAATTATGTATAATTTATATCTAAAGTATTTTAAAATGTTAAATACAATTTTCTTCTGTGGATAACAAGCTATGATGCTATAGTCCATGTTGGTACATATGCTAATTTGTAATGATCTCTAGGTTTTCATATATGTGTGAGAGAGAGTGGTCAATTTTACTTGGTAGTGCATTTTTTTAAATGCCCAGGTTTGACCTGAAAATGTGCTTACAGATTCTTTTGGCACCAATTCCATTTAAATCTGTAGCAACATACTCATTCTTATTGAAGGCTGCCCCTGGAGTTCTGGGATTAAAGGAGAGAATTTAGTTCCATATATGGATAAACAGTTACAGAAATTGATTAAAATTTATTTAGTGATAGGTGTCAGTGATTATTTTAACATGTAATATGTGTGTTATCATTTTAACCATTTGCTGCAACATGACACAGAGATTAAAAAAGGAGGGCTTAATTAATCTCTCAAGTAAAAAGTTCAAGAGAATTTACTAGCATAAAATAGGCACACTTATGAAAAGAACACCCACTGTTAGCACATATATCAAAGAGAGATAACTGTGAGAATGTCAGTAGAGGCAATTCTCTCAGGCAATGAACTTTTGTTCCAAAAGTTTCAGTGTTTCTAGATGGTCACCTAAGGATGGGATGCCTTTCTGATGTGCTTTGCTGAGTCAGGGATTTCTCAAGGCAACTGTCAAGGTTGATGTATCATCTTTAAATATGTGTCTTATAACTGTGCTATGACCCAAGGCGAATCTTGGACCTTTCTGTGAGCTATAGGAGGTGTATATAATTCAGTTTATTCAGGATTTGCATTAATTATGGGGGTTTGTGTTTCTTATTGAGAAAAAAAAATTGGAGGTAAATTCTTCTATTTCATTTTTTAAATGAAAACCCACAATGTAATCTCGTGCTCTTATTGTTTCTGTTTGTCATGCCAAAGTCTAGACAACTTGGGAAGCTTTCGATGTAGTTTCACATTTCTCATGAATCAACAAATTCTTATATTAAATGAGTTTGTTTTAACTGCAGTTGTTCTATATAATTTACCATGAACTATACTGTTTTTATTAATTTAATTGAACATTCTTTTATTAAACTCTGCCCCAGTGCAGGCATCATCTTCCAAAGGGATGTGTCTAATCTTATCTCCTGGCTTCAAGTCCTGCAATGGCTTTGCTGCCCCAAGTTTTTAATAAAGTCAAACCTCTTTAATGTGCTCTACAAGGTTCCTTATGATCTGGCCTCAGCTACCCCAATTTACAATCCAATTTCTTTACTCACACATCCTAACTTCCAGCCATGATGACTTCTGAGAGTGGTTCCCCCAATTGGTCATCCTCTCTCAAGCTACTTTACGCATGCTATGGTTTGTATCTAAAATGTCACTGTGTGTTCTTTCTTCGAAATTTCTCAATTGCACTTCAGAAGTCACCTCCAGCTAGAAGCTTTCTAAAATCCCTACAAATATTCTATGCTTCTTCTGAGTAGAGTGACTATTTTTCTCTGTTTTGCTAAAGACAGTCTCAATTTATGCCTGTTCAATAACATAGGCAGTTACTAACTTTTCTTTTTTTGCCTCAATTTTCTCATGCACAAATGATATATAACTTCCGGTGGTTTGTGATTTTAAATTAAATTGTGCATGCAAAGCACATAGTTACAGCCTGGTACATTGCAGGCTGTCAATAAAATAGTGTTTTGTTTTGTTTTTAACTTAATGACACTGTATTGTAATTCCATATTACCTCCTTCACTGGATCTTTAGCCTCTTACAGACAGATTTTTTGTGTGTGTTTTATCTATTTTTCCATGAGACCTAGCACATTGTAGATCTGTAATAAGTGTTTATCTAATGGATAAATAACTAGAATGATTGACAGAATGAATGATTGATTCAATGAATGAATGAATGAATGTAGACATATTACCTGGCCTCAAGGTTAAGAAAACAGCTTTTACTATAAGCTATCTTATATTTCTGTGTCCTAGTGTATAAAAGACAGTGAGAGCAGTGACAAAATTGCACTTGCTCCACTGGGGAGATTAGGAAGTACTCAGAGAGAAAGTGGCACTTGAACTTCAAGATGTTGAAAGATGTAAAAAGAAATGCCATTCCAGACAAAGGCCACGATCACCATATTATCATTGTACAATGATTATCTTAGTAAAGGATATATACTATAACTTTAAAATATTACAAAGAGTATTTCTAAAATGGAATGTAAAAGCTTCTGTATTCTATCTTCTTAAGAGGCCTTTGTCACTGCTATTTTTTTTTAATGAGATATTGCTAAGTGTGATCCTTCTTATGCTGATATAGAATTTTAAAAATAATTGCAGTCAGGCATTCCATTTCCTCTTGGTTTAACTGTTGAAAGTTTATGTGACTGTGTGGTGGAGGAAGTGAGATGTTCATGTTTTCTCCTTTAATTTTTTAATATGATAATCATCTCTAAAACTACAGTTAAAATTAATAAATATATTTTTTTCCAAAATTAGAAGGATCTATTGCATTTGACAAGTTCTAACTATTTATAATGTCAGATTATTTTCAAAATATTACAGATGTGGGAAAGGGATAGAATTAATTTTGAGTAAAATTATGGCTTGTCTGCAGATAACACAATCAACCTTTCAAAAGCAAACACCTCTTTCCAAGTATAGTTGTTAGGAAATGAAAGCCTAATTCAAATGCTAAACAGGAAAAATGAGGATAGGAACAGAAACTCCTCTGGAGAAAAAAATAACAAAGAACAGAATTTTAGGCATGATTTTCAAAGAAATTGCCCCCTTGTAAGTACTAAATGTTGGTTGGTTGGATGGCCTTGGTGATATTGACAGCCCTTCAGAGTGAGGGATTCAAGTTAATGGACAGCTAATATCAGGATTGAATGGTGCCCAATCTGCTTGAGGATGGAAAATCAGTAGTTTATTAGATTTGTCAGAAGATGGGAAGGGAACGTATGCTGTGTTTGCCTTCATCGCCAGGGTTACACTAATTAAGCACCTCCTTAAGATGGAAAGGAGCCTGGAGAATTGAACTGGTAATGAGATTCAGGCTTGAAGTAAATGAAGCAACTTTACCATAAGGCACACTGAAAGACAATTAAACCTCTTTATCAATGCAGCTTTCATCCAGAAATAAAATCTCACATGGCTGCTATAAAATACACCGGGGACTGCGAGGAACTGTAAATCTTTTTTCTCAGCTTGCGGTTGTACTTATAACTTCTGCATTGTTTTGACATTTGGGTTTATTTGCATTGGAAGTTAGTCATAGTGAAAAGCATTTCATTTTCCTACATAGAAGTTTCTGGTGTGTCACATTTGTTGAAATCTTTCATGAAAGGTTTTGATTAAGCATAAAACTGGTTAGAGATAAAAAGCAATTTCCTCAAAAAATTTTGGACTGAAAAGAGGGAATATTCTAAAGAGCAATTATTGCTGTTCACATTTCAAAAATCCCATGAAAATTACTTCAGTAAAGTTAATTTTCTAGATAAAGGCTAATTCTTGCTTCTACAAATATCACCTTTCCCTCAAGTTAAAAATTTTCTGTTGGGAAGGACCCTAACAAATAGCAGGAGAATCGTCTGATCTGAATTTTCAGATTTTACTTTAAACACAGTGGTGGGAGAATTTTTTAAAAAATATGTTTTATTGATTTTTTTACAGAGAGGAAAGGAGAGGGACAGAGAGCCAGAAACATCAATGAGAGAGAATCATCGATCAGCTGCCTCCTGCACACCCCCAACTGGGGATATGCCCTCAACCCAGGTACATGCCCTTGACCGGAATCGAACCCGGGACCTTCAGTCCGCAGGCCAACGCTCTATCCACTGAGCCAAACCAGTTTCGGCTGGGAGAATGGGTTTTTATTGGCAGTTAAATTTTCTGATGAATTCTAAACATGCTCTTACCATACAGTAAAATAACATGATCCATATGCATTTTATAAGAAAATAGGCCTTTGAAACAAAATTTTATTTCTATGTTGCAGTGTATTAGCAGTATAGTGAACTGTTATATATAACTTAAAAATGTCTATTCTAATAAAAGGGTAATATGCTAAATAGACCAAATAGACCAGATGTCTTCCGGATGTCCTTCCAGACAAAGCCATGGTGTTGAGGACTGTGGCAGGGGTGGTTAGAGGCAATTAGGAAGGCAGGCAGAGTGGTTAGGGATGATCAGACCAGCAGGGGAAAGCAGTTAAGGGTGATCAGGCAGGCAGGCAGAGGTGGTTAGGGGCAATCAGGCAGGCAGGCAGAGGAGTTGGGGCAATCAGGCAGGCAGGCAGTGTGATCAGGGGAGAGCAATTAGGGGCAATTAGGCCAGCAGGGAAGCAGTTAGGGGTGATCAGGCATGCAGTGCAAATTAGGGGTGATCAGCCAGGCAGGCAGGCAGAGGGGTTTAGGGGATGATCAGACAGGCAGGCAGGTGAGTGGTTAGAAACCAGCGGTCCTGGATTGTGAAAGGAATGTCTGACTGCCAGTTCAGGCAGTTAGCAGCAGCTCCAGCACTGGCAGCAGGTGTGAGCACTGGGTGGGAATTTTTGGTAACCACAAGAGGCTCCCCCCAATAATAACAACCAATGCCCTGCCTTGGTCTAGCGCCCCTGCTCATCTGCCCAACCATCCTGCTGTGGCTGGTGACACATGCCATGTTCCGTGCTTGCTCCCTGGTGGTCAGCGCACTTCATAGCGATTGATTGGTTGTTGTTCCGCCATTTGGTCAATTTGCATATTAAGGTTTTATATATAGATAGATAAGAAATAATACAGAATGATTCCTTGTTACTTTACACAGTTTCTCACATTGGTAATTATTGCAAAATGATAACACAATATCACAATCTGGATATGAACATTAATACAGTTGATGTGAAGAACAATTTAATCATTAGGTTCTCTTTTATAGCTACACCCACTATAGTCACGCCCATTTCTCCCCATCTCTACTCCCTCCTTTACACTTTGGCAACCACTAATTTGTTCTTCATTTCTATAATTTTGTCACTTTAAGAATGCTATACAAATGAAATCCTGTAGTAAGAAAAATTTGGGATTGGCATTTTTCATTCAGCCTAATTCTCTGGAGATTCATGCAATAGATTGGATCTGTATCTATATCTATAGGTATGTCTATGTCTATATCTATATCTACATATAGCTATGATTTTGCATAGTAAAATATACACATCATTAATATTGAGTGAATTTATATATTTTATAAATGTGAGTATTCAATATATTTATAGCAAAACAATGCTCTGTAAGTTTTAATAGAACTGTTTGTACTGTTGCATACTGAATATTTCAATAACCTTTATATTGGACAGTCTTACTGTAATTTTTTTTATTTTTCTAAGCTTTTAAAATTAACAGACTTATTTTGGGGAAAAGATTATATGTTATATTATATATTAATATAATATTATATATTATACCTAAATAGACTATTTATGATAAGCAAATATGTGAAGATATTTTAAGAATCTAAATATTTCTTCCAGAGTTACATTTGATGTTACTATCAAAAAACAAATACCTTGAGACTTCAATGTGGATATATGTCTTATGATGATGTAGCATTCATGTCTGAAGTAAAAACAAAAGCAGTCCATGATTTCCTTAACCATTTCTCTCTTGGTCAAGTGAAAAGAGGGCCAATGCAAAAGTCTTTTTATGAATTAAAGACATGACAAAGAACTGCCAAAACTTTAACACTGCCTTCATTTAATTATCTCAAATGTTCCTCATTTTTTTTTGTTTGTTTTCAGGGTGGTATACACTTGAATTGTCATTTTTAGATGTGAACATTCTGCCAGTACAGACTTCCTCAGACTTGTTAAAGCTTGAAACTACCGATGTTCACTTGGGTGGTTTCTCCATAGTGAGCATTTCCTTGATTTGAGTTATTTCTCGATCCACCAGGTACTGTGTTCCATTTCCCTGTAGATTTGTACTTTCTTTCCACATCTCTACCTTCCAAATGATAATCACAGCATTCAGTTGGGTTCCTTGCATTATTTCTGTTGTATTATTATATCTAGGTTGTATTTCTATCTAGTTGTTTTTAAAGGGATGTTTATTTCCTTGTATTGTGTTTCAGTATGTGTTGCATACTAACCCAATTGCCTGAATCAGACATCTAGGGAAAGAGCATAAAGACCTGAAACCAATGGAAAACAAATGTTTTTATCCCTTATTAATTGGGTCTTAGAGTATTTTTTGTTGGGTTTATCTATATTGTAAAAATGAATGAATATTTTTGAGTTAACTGTTATAACACAACCCCCAATAACAATGCCTAACATATAATTGGTTTTCAAAAATGTTCCAGTTTATATTCTAGTATATAAACCAATTAATAATTATAAGGGATAAAAAGAATGGTTGCTTGATGAAGGCAGTCAAAATAAGTTATTTTGACCAAGAAATTATTTTTCCTGATATCATGTTTCTTTGCTTAAATTACATATATAAATGCCTCAATTTTTTCAACCTATTTTGACTAGGTAAACACAGGGCCTTAGAGTAGTTTCTTTTAATCCAGGGAGACTCAGGGTAAAATGTAGATGGATTAAACAAATTTAAAGCACTGAACAAGAAATCTGTTATCCCAGAGGACAATCCTTTTTGGCTTTTGGTAAATAGTTACTGCTGCTTTTTAAAGGTCACATTTAGAAACACCCAAGGCAAATGTTGGGAAAGATTTGTCAGTCTTTCTTATTACACATAGGTAGCACTTGGCGCTGAACAGCGAGAACTTTGTCCTGATGGATTAGCCGAAGCAGATAATTTTTAAATCTTTAAAGGCATTTTAAAGAGTTGAGATTGCCTGGTTTTCTTAATTACTAAATATTCCTTTTGTTCATCTCTAGTCAACCAGTCTAAGAGAGGATGTACCCACTAATATTCCATATCATGCCAGGTGAAGTAGTGAAGGTGGCAGGGGCTAGGGCTGTGGGAAGTGAAGTGGAACAGCAAGCACAGTCCCCAGGGTAAACAGGAGCTGCTTCTTACCCCTGGTTGTCACATGTTAGAATGCAGACCAAATGTCTCCAGATTGTACAATTATTTAAGAGAACCGGAGACTTTGGCTTTTATGTGAGCTCTAATCTCCCAACCTTTAAATGGTGGCAATTATTTCAAGTGCTTTTAAGTCCACTGTGATCACAACAGATGAATTACAGGAATATGCAAAGTACTAATGAAGTTTAACCATGTGTCAAATGGAAGACGTAGTTACCATATATTTTACTTCACCTTTTACCTTTCTGTAAAGTTTAAAGTTAAAAAATCTACCTTTAATGAACATGTGCATATGCAATAACACTTTAGACAAAGAAAAGCAATGGAATGATGAACACAAAGGATACAGAGTGGGAATCACATTTGGTGGAGGAAGGGAAGGAATGAATTATTAGATCCAGGTTATTAATAAGACCCTCTCTTATGGTTTGAGTGAAGGTCCAAATGCTATTACATTTTTAAATGAGAACTAAATATATGAGAGCCACACGTAAAATTATAAGGAAAGTGTGTCATGAAACAAAGGTCAAATTCTGTGCATATTAAGTCTAATCAGAAAATATATTAGATCAAACTAAACACATGTATTGCTAGATGCAGGTTAGAGCCTGGAACCATAATTTTCAACCTCAGTTCAAAGAGGACATAGCTAGCAACATGATTATTATGTAGGTGAGAGATTCACACACCAGACAAATAACAGTTTAATAAAATGATTCAAGAAATGTCACAAAGTAATACCTGAATAATTGCCAAATTATTATAAAAGCTATTGGCACTATATCATAAATGAGGAAATTCCCAAATGGCTTAAAAAGACTTCTCTGAGAGATATAAGAACAAAATCTTGATGTTCAGGTTGTTTATACATAGAAACATTACAAGGTCACATTATCCAGTTGACAAATAGTCCCCTGATATTGAAATAGATGGATAGATATATATTTAAACTTTCTCTTACTTCATTACCACATTTGTAATATTTTTTAAAAGCTTCCCTATGGTTCAGAAGGTTGTTATGCATATAAGAACTAATTCACAAGACAGAGTTTGAACTTCATAAATGCAGTCATTAAAATAAATGTGGGATGTGACAAAATTCAGGATTATTATTGTTATTATTCTGAATTGATCATTACAATCCCTAGGTCCCTTTTCTTCATCCCATCTTATTTTGATGATATTTGTTAATACCACTCTGTTTGGCTCACTGTTCCATAGATCAATGACACAGATTAACTGCTTAGGTTGGACGCAAGATGTACTTTATATCTTCAGTTGCAATAAAAAAAAAAATTCTCCAATGTCACTCATTACTCCTGCATCTCTATTAAAATTATGAATTCAACAGTAAAAAAAAAAAGTAAATTGATTTAAGCCTAACATAACATTTTTAAATGATAGATTAAATTAAAATACAAATGTGATTTTTCTGGGGGGGCCGTTATTGATTAATCTTTAATCTGGCACAGTGATTAGTATACAATATGCACTCAATAAATAGTAAACTAATGAATTAATAGCTTGGCCTTTTACTCCATTAATTGATCTTTAAAACAATTTGATACAAACAATATTATTTATGGCTAAAATATTAGCATGCATGTTCCTATCATTTTATAGAATATCTATATAAACATATAGGTCTAAGTGCACATAGCATCCTCTGTAATTTATGCATTCCCATTTTCATAAAATATTAATGTTATCATGGGATATAAGAATTAGAAAGGAAAGGAAGATGATCTCACCACTCATACTAGATTTTTAATGTTTATTTTTTATATTTATAATATGAGTAAATGCTTTAACATTTTTCTTCACTGGAATGAATCATTCCCATGAGAATTTGCTTATCAATAGTATATAAGCTCCAAAAGGTGCATTTTTAGTTGCTAGTAGATTAGGATATTAATTTTTTGTACTTTCAAAAAATAATCTTCATGCTAAAATCCTCAACAAAGTATTAGCATATGGGATCTAGCAATACTTAAAAAGATCATACAAATCAAATGGGATTTATTCTGGGGAAGCAAGGTTGGTACAATATTTGCAAATCAATAACATGATATACTACATAAACAAAATGAAGGATAAAAACTGCATGACCATATCAGTAGATGCAGAAAACACATTTGATAAAATCCAGCACTGATTTATGATAAAATATTTCAGCAAAGTGAGAATTGAAGTAATATATCTCAGTGAAATAAAGGCCATATATGACAAATGCACAGCCATTATTATACTCAATGGGCAAAACCTAAAAGTGATTTCCTTAAGATCAGGAAAAACATAGGCTGTCCACTTTAACCACTCTTATTCAATGCAGTACTGGAAGGCCTACCCACAGCAATTAGAGAAGAAGAAAAAAATAAAAGGCACCCAAATTGAAAATGAGAAAGTAAAACTGCCATTAATTGCAGGTGAGATTATATTGTATATAGAAAACCCTAAAGACTCCACCAAAAGGCTACCATACCTAATAAGTAAAACTGACAAAGTAGCAGGATACAAGAGTAATATTTAGAAATCAATTACATTTCTATATACCAATAATGAACTATTAGAGAAATTAAGAAGACAATGTCATTTACTATTGCAACAATAAAATATAAGGTACCTAGGAATACATTTAACAAGGGGGTAAAATACCTGTACTCATATAACTATAAGACAAAGAAATTGAGGAACATACAAATAAGGGAAAGTATATAAATGATCATAGATGTGAAGAATTAATATAATTAAAATGGCCATACTACTGAAAAGCAATCTATAGATTCAAATAAATTCTTATTAAAATACCGCAGGCATGTTTCATAGATCTAGAACAAATGTTCCAAAAACAAAACCAAAGCATAACTTGAATAGACTCAGAAATCTTGAGGAAGAAAAGCACAGTTGGAGGTATCATAATACCTGATATCAAACTATACTATGAGGCCATGGTAATCAAAACAGTCTGGTACTAGCATAAGAACAAGTGAATAGACTAATGGATAAGAACAGAGAGCCCAGATTTCAAACCATGCTATATGGTCAATTAATATTTGACAAAGGAGGCAAGAGCATATAATGGAGTAAAGACAGTATATGCAATCAAAGGTGTCAGCAAAATTGGACATGTACATGCAAAAAATGAAACTAGACCACCAATATGTACCATATACAAGAATAAACTCAAAATGGATTAAAAGCTTAAATGTGAGTCACAAAATCTTAAAAATCTTAGGAGGAAACATCAGCAGTAAAATCTCAGACAGCTTTCATAGCTATATTTGCAAACATGTCTCCTAGAACAAGGGAATTAAAGGAAAAAAAGAAATAGGATTACATCAAACCAAAAAGCTTTTGCAAAGCAAAAGAAGCCATTAACAAAATTAAAAGGGATCCCATTGTATGGGAGAACATATTTGTCAATAATAAATTGGATAAGGGGTTAATTCCAAAATATATAAAGAACATATAAAATTCAACACCAGGAAGACAAACAATCCAATTTAAAAATGGGCAAAGAATCTTCTTGAAAGAGGACATACAGATGGCCAATAAACATGAAAAAAAAATGCTCAATGCACTAATCATCAGAGAGATACAAATTAAAACCACAATGAGATATCTTACACCTGCTGGAATGGCTACCATCAATAAATCATCAAACAATGGTGCTGGTGAGGATATAGAGTAAAAGGAACCCTGTGTATAGAAGGTGGGAATGCAGCTAGTGCAGCCACTATGGAAAACAGTATGAAAGTTCCTCAAGACATTAAAAATGGAACTGCCTTTTGACCCAGTGATCATACTTCTTGGAATATATTTCAAGAGATGAGAAGCAACAATCAGAAAAAAATATATGCACCCCTGTGTTCATAGCCATATTATTTGCAATAGCCAAGACCTTGGAAACAGCCCAAATGCCCATCAGTAGATGAGTGGATAAAAAAGCTATGGTATATTCACACATTGGAACACTATGAAGCCATCAAAAAGAACAAAAAGCTTACCTTTTTCAATAGCATGAATAGGCCTGTAGATTATTATGCTAAGTAAAGTAAGCCAGTCAAAAGAAAATCCTAAACAAACACCATATTATCTCACTTATATGTGGAGTCTAATGAACAAAATAAACTGACAAACAAAATAGAAACGAAGACATGAATGCTTGGAACAGAGGGATAGATGTCAGAGGGAAGGTGGGTGGGACAAACAGGATGAAAGAAGGGGGAGTTAGCCAAAGGACATACAGATAACAGTATGGTGATAGGCAAAGGGAAGGGGAGCAGGGGTGGGGAGAAAATGGAGACATCTGTAATAGTGTCAACAGTAAAAGTAAAGAAAAATATAAAATAAAATAAGTAAATTTTAAAAATGATCTTCAAAGAATCAAACAATAACATAGAATAATTGTTGAGCTCACATTTTTTTAAACAAAAAGGATCAAGTGAAATGAGATCAGGGTTTATGAGATCCATATGTTTTACTCTAGTATTATTAGGGGAGAGTGTCAGTAAGAAGTGGTGTAAACTTTATGGCACTATAACTTTCTCATCATTCTTGCATCCTCTTAATTAAAATGAATTTAAATCCTCTTTTGTTGTGAGGACTTTGGAGCAATCATTCTCAGAAGGACAACAACTGGAGATGCTCTGTCTTGTTTGAGATCTGGTAATAGGAACTAAGGAGCTTAGCATCTACATAGTTAAATATTGCAGCTAAGAGTCAACATTCCTAGGTTTATATTTTGACTTTGTCATTTATTAGCTGCATGACATTGAAATAATCACTTAGCTACACTGAGCCTTAATTTAATTATTTAAAATGTGGATGCAAATAATACTTATGTCATAAAGCTCTTATATAGATTTAGTGAAATGATTCTTATAGGTCTTAGTACCTAATATTTAGAAATATAATAACACTTTAAAATATTTCTGATATTTCAATAAGCTTACTATTAATTTCTCATTTACCCATAACTATACTTGAATGATTCAACTTAAATCTCAAGGGCTGAAAATTTGAAGGGTTTCTATAAGCCCCCTTTATATACAACCCAAGGCTCAGTGCATGAAAATCATGAATTTGGAGGGGAGTCCCTCGGTCCAGCCTGTGCCCTCCCTCAGTCCAGGAGCCCTCGGGGGATGTCCAACTGACTGTTTAGGCCCACTCCCCACAGGGCATGTGTCTAAACCAGCAACAAGACATTCTTAGTGCTGCCTTGGAGGCACGAGAGGCTCCTGCCACCACCATGCACTTCCCAGCCATGAGCCCAGCTTCTGGTTGAGTGGCACTCCCCCTGTGGGAGCACACTGACCACCAGGGGGCAGCTCCTGCATTAAACATCTGTCCTCTGGTGGTAAGTGCACATCATAGCGACCAGTCCACCTTTTGGCCAATTTGCATATTAGCCTTTTATTATATAGGATTATAAATCCTTGGAAATCAGGATTTATAACATCAGCTCAAACAGAACTTACCTATAACACAGAAACAGCAGGTGTGACTTACAATAAAGATAATTTTTCATTTTGCCAGAAGCTTTCTTCTCTAACTTTATCTCCCCCCAACTTCCCTATTTTTAGATTAAGTGGTACAAAGATTAGCTAGAAATATTCAACATACTTTAAAGGGAAGCTACTCTTGTGTAACAGAAATATATTTCTGCATCTCATTTATTGTATTTAGGCTGGGGTACTGGTTTTCCTTCTTCAGTGTTGTGCATGAACAGGCTTTGGTTTTTATGCCCGATGATCCAACCTGTTTGTATTCCAGGCTGTGTTCACCCACGTGGCTTTTAGGGTATTAGAAGCATTTAGGCGTTTAAGTTCCTAGAAACACAGCTTGCAGTAACAAACATATGTCATAAACATTAACAGGGAGAGTTTTATATAACTCATTAAAATACCAATCTATGAATATCAACATAAAGCCCCCAGTAATAGCACTGAAGTTGTAAAAATGATCTCTCCTCTCATTTTGCATAATCCTCCATTTAAAAATGGCATATAAACAATTTCAAAACTCCCAGGAGTGCTCTAAATATTGTAAAGTGGATGCTTCATACCAGTTTATCTGATGCCTAACTCAATGAGGCTTTCAGTTTCAACTAGATTAAGTCACAAAAATAATTAATCTGTCACCAACAACAAAAAATAAACAAACATGCTTTCTAAAAAATATGTTCCCTTTTAAATTGCAAATTTGGTGAACGTGATTTTGCTCACATTGCTTCTAGTTATGTTTGTTATATTTATATCATGCTGTGTAGTTTATATGCACTTCTGCATTATTGGTTAGCACTGTCTACCTCACAGATGTACTGAGAAACACATCTCTCTACCTCAGCTCTCAGGTTCCTAGCAATGCTTGTAGATCACCTCTCTCAGAGAGTAGGTTCTCCCAAGTCTCAATCATGTCTGACTCTCAGATTCCTAAGTCTCAGAGGTGGCCTACAAAATAGCAGGTATCAATTGTCATGTATTAAAGGCAGGGAAACTGAGGTTCAAGTGACTTGCTCAAGACTACAAAGTTAATAAAAAGTAAAATTTGGCCTAGCTGGCATGGCTCACTGGTTGAACATCAACTTATGAACCAAGAGGCTACATTTGGATTCCTGGTGAGGGTACATACCTGGCATGTGGGTTCCATCCCCACTGTGGGCATTCAGGAGGCAATCAATGATTCTCCCTCATGATTGATGTTTCTATCTCTCTATCCCTCTCCCTTCCTCTCTGAAATCAATAAAATTGTATTTAAAAATAAAAGGTAGACTGGGACCTATGTTTTTTCAAACTTTGAGAGAGACAGCCATGCTGACCAAATAGAAAAAACAAACAAACAAACAACAACAAAAAATAAAACTATTGACCACACCGATGTTTGAAGTGGCTCCATGGTTGTGGACTGTATCCTTTAAATATTATTACAATTTTTTTCCTATTTGCTAATTAAAAATCACAGTTGGCAGAGGAGGGTCAGTGGAGCAGAATACTGAATTTAGACTTGCATTCAAATCCTTTAAGGCTGCTTGTTAGTTCTGAAATCTTTCTTGGAAAGTGTTTTAATCACACAGAGTTTACTCATTTGCCATTGCAAAGATTAAATGAGATAACAGAAGTATTTGGTTAAGCACAACTTCTGACACTGACTTTCAATAAATAATAGCCGTATTTGGTAACTACAAAAATGTGGGAAAGTAGAATTAGATATCAGGCATTGTTTAGGCTCTAACCCTGCTTCTCCATGTCACAAACTGCTGTGTGACCTTGAGAAAATCTGTCTGAATATCGGTTCCCCCATTTGTTAAACAGATATATAAAACCATATTACAGGATGCATATAAAGATAAATGATTCTTGGAGAGGGCCTTGCAGCCAGAGAGCCTGGAGGTCATGGAGATAACCTTTGAGTCCCTGATACAAAAAAAAGGAAAGGTGTGAGTCTATGAGCATGTGATAAGGGAAAATTATGGCCTGGCTCACTGAGAGGCTGAGCAGAGATAAAGAAAGCCTGGGGCTATTCTTACATCTTAGATGATGTAATGGAAAAACATAATACTGTAGGTTGAGAAGTTTAGACTACATATTTTTTTTCTCTACCACTAATTTACTATATAGCCTTAAAGGTTGTATTTAGCTTCTCTGATCTTCAAATTCCTATCTGCTCATTGAATTAGATGACATGTGATCAAGGTCACCTCCAGGATTAAGTTCTACGTATCTATACAGTAGATGAGAATATCAGAAAACATATTCCACTAAATACTTAATAGTCCACTTGATGTTTGGGGTGAAGAGATGAAATGTCCCCATAGGACTGTGGTCAGCAAACTGTGGCTCGTAAGCTACATGCTGCTCTTTGGCCCCTTGAGTATAGCTCTTCCACAAACTACCACTGCCTGGATGAGTCTACTTTTAAAAAGTGGCAGTAGAAGAAGTTTAAGTTTAAAAAATATGACTTTCAAAAGAAATTATAATCATTGTACCGTTGATATTTGGCTCTGTTGACTAATGAGTCTGCCGACCACTGCTATAGGAAATTCTGTATATGACATCTACCTTCTGAAAATGTACAATAAAAACCTCTAGGGATATTAAATCGCTAGAAAGTCCAGTACAAATGAAAAATTATTAACTCCTCGGCTCCCAAATTTAATAGCCTGCATGGGAAATTCTATAATCACTTTTATAAATATTGCATTAGAAAATATAAGGGTTTTAAAGCTATAAAATTTTAGTCAAATGTAAAAGATTTTTATTATCACCATCCTCCTCACCATCATCACCTCCAGTACCACCATCATCATCATCAACATCAACATCAACATTAATATCATCTTACATTTATGAAACCAGTTCTATATACTGCACATAAATTGAAACATTACTGTAATATTGGAACACACAGGCAAAAATAGTATTTGGAAACCATATAGTCACATACCCCAAAGCTGGATATTAATGTTGAACTTGAATATTAACTTGGTGCAAGTATATAATTCAAATGGTGTCATGTGAAATAGAAGACATATGAGCCATATTCCAGTCAAATTTCATTTTAGGCCTGCATAACTTTCACTTATAATATTTTTTCATTTCTCAGAATTAACAGGATGATGTATGTAAAGTGATTTTTAAAAAGTATACTTTATTGATTTTTTACAGAGAGGAAGGGAGAGGGAGAGAGAGTTAGAAACATCGATGAGAGAGAAACATCAGTTGCTTGCTGCACAACCCCTACTGGGGATGTGTCTGCAAGCAAGGTACATGCCCTTGACCAGAATCAAATCTGGGACCCTTGAGTCTGCAGGCCGACGCTCTATCCATTGAGCCAAACCAATTAGAGCTGTAAAGTGATTTCTATTCCAAAGAGGGGGGAAAGTATAAACTTGCATTTTCAACCTTATAATTTATTAACACAGTGTCCAAAGCATTTTTATATCCTTATTTTATTTTATATGTGTAACAATCATGTGAAAGTAGTCTTTTGTCAGATGTTATTTTATCTATTTTATGGACAAGCAAAACAAGGATAAAAGAGATTAAGTCGCATCTGTAAGGGCACAGATAATTTTAAATTGTTAAAAATTATTAATTTAAACACATTATATCCTATTTTGGTTTGCTGCCATTCCCTTTCATTATAATACCATCTGTAAGAGGCATTTATCAAAAAGTTGGCTTATGTGAAAGAATGAAGATTTTAAGTAATAGTAGATCAATGTTCTTTATATCATAGAGCACTAAGAAAATCTCTGGGACGAATGAGCTAATGTGGTTATTGCTAGTGAGGAATGGGCCCTGAAGGTTGCCCCAGGTCAATATCAATACACCTGCAGTTTCTCTGCAACTCACCAATGTGCTCTGCCCACCAGCGGGGAAAGCTTTGAAAAACAGGATACCTATGATTGATTTAACCAAAGATTTGAAGGAAACTCTATTACTTTCATTTACATAGCTCTTTTGTTGTTGTTGTTGTTACTACCCTTATAAGTGTTCTTTATTTAACATATAATCTTAACAGACACTCACATTCAGTACTCTATTTCAGGATCTGACTCTAATCTAGCTTCAAAGAGAAACAAAGAAATCCTATATATAGAAAATAATTTGCTTCACAAGGAGTTATCTATTTTTTCTGCTAACTAAGGTCATTTCATTAATACTTATTTTGTTGTTGTTGATTTTTATCTATTTTTTATCTATTCTTTGTTTTAATTTATTCTTATTTTTAAACTTCATAAATTGAGCCTACATCATTTACCACTGCTCAGTTTTGTTTTTGTTTTGTTTTGTTGTTATTTTGTTTAATCTTTTAGGGGAGGGAACAGCTAGCATTTTCTCTAAATTCCTCTCATGATCTTAAACACTTTCTTCTTAGCATTATACTTATTTGTATATGTCTCACATATTTCCAAGTGGGAGCATCCATGCCTGCTTCAGCATCAGAGCCCTCAGAGAGTATACTATAACATCTTTTATGTGGCATCCTAACTCCAAAACCAAAGCTATCTATTTTCTAAATGCCTAATTGGGTACTGACTATGAGCCCTGTTGTATGCAGGTTCTGGGAATTAGAAAATAAGTAAATACAGATGTATTTTAAAGTGCATATAACTTGGTGATAAAAGCTCAAGTTATACAAAAGATTTAATACATTGTAATAAGTGTTAAGGTCTATATTTTTAGAAATATCATGGGTTAATTTGTAGTAGAGAAGCTGAGTCAGAAGATAATTCAGGGCAGAGTAAAATCCTGAAGTTACTGTGGAAGGACTCTTACTAGTACATGTTCAACAAAAACATGGGGCTGCGATGGAGGGTAGAAAGTTGTTTCTAGCATTTGCCTTCCTATGTGATTTAAAAGAAACATAAGAAAGTCAAAGCATTTATAGGAATCTAGAAATAATTTATGTACACAAGGAGTGCCAAGAAAGGTGCCAGTAGCTTTGTATTCCATAGTGAAGGCAATCATATGGTTTCCCTTGTTTACACACCTGGCTTTCATAGGCTACATACCAGAATTTGAGCAATACTTGATTTCTAGACTATAATAAATGAAACTTATGTGTCTTTAATATTTTTCTCTATAATCATTTTCAAAGCAATATTAATTGACATCTCATATCTAGCTAAGGCAGAGGAAATCTATACTAATAATAGCCTAGGTGGCATCACACTCTTCCCTCATCACAAGATGGCCATCAGAAGATGGACGAGTGTACAGTGGAGACCTGGGAGTCCCATGGCTCTGAGTAGCTCAGAGGAGGCAGGTACCAGTGGAGGAGGTGGATCGAGGCAGGGGAGGGCATTTGGGTGTTATCAGGCTGGCAGGGGAGAGCAGTTGGGGTGATCAGGCCAGCAGGGGAGCAGTTAGGCATCAATCAGGCTGGCAGGGGAGCAGTTAGGGGGCAATCAGGCTAGCAGGCAGAAGCAATTATAATAAAAGGCTAATCTGCAAATTGACTGAAGAGCAGAACGACTGGTCACTATGACACACACTGACCACCAGGGGCTGACACTAAATGCAGGAGCTGCTCCCTGATGGTGAGTGTGCTCTTGTAGGGGGAGCACCACTCAGCCAGAAGCCAGGCTCATGGCTGGCAAGCACAGTGGTGGTGGTAGGAGCCTCTCTCGCCTCCATGGCAGCACTAAGGATGTCCCACTAACAGCTTAGGCTGGCCTAATCTATCAGTCGGACAGCCCTCAAGGGCTCCAAGACTGCAAGAGGGCTCAAGCCAGGCTAAGGGACCCCCCAAATTTTGTGCAGTGGGCCTCTAGTAATAAAATAATCACTGTAGTATGTCTTTTCCCTCATGCTTAGAATATGTATGATTAAATTAAAATAATTTTTCCCCAAAATACATATTTGTTATTGAAATGGCATATAATGCTAAGGTTATTAAAGTAAAAATTAAATATCTTTCTCTACCACAAATTGTTACCACTTAATTGATCTTTTCAGAAAACACCATTGAGTTTTGTATGTGTATTTCCAGACCTAATTCTATGCATGTCTAAATGTACATGTTTCTTAACAATATAAATACAATTCTGTATAATAAAAGCCTAATATGCAAATTGTCCCCTGGACCTGGAGTACGACTGGTGAGCCTGGCTAGAGGTTTATTAATCTAGTTTATCCTTTCAAAGAACCAGCTCTTGGTTCTATTGATCTTAGTTAGTTTCCATGTCATTTATTTCTGCTCTGATCTTAATATTTCCTTCCTTCTACTTACTCTGGGCTTTTCTTCTTGCTCTCTAATTCTTTGAGACATAGGGTTAAGTAATTTATTACCATTTTTTTTTGTTGTTTTGTTTTCTTTTGTTTTGTTTTTGAAATAGGCCTGTAGGGCTATGAACTTCCCTCTCAGGACTGCTTTTACTGTGTCCCATAGATTTTGGATTGTTGTGTTTTTATTTTCATTTGTTTCCAGGATGTTTTTTTTTTTTTTTTTTATTTCTTCTTTCATCTCTTTAATAATCCAATTATTGCCAGGACCGGTTTGGCTCAATGGATAGAGCGTCGGCTTGGGGACTGAAAGGTCCCGGGTTTGATTCCGGTCAAGGGCATGTACCTTGGCTGTGGGCATATCCCCAGTAGGGGGTGTGCAAGAGGCAGCTGATCGATGACTCTCTCTCATCGATGTTTCTGACTCTCTATTTCTCTCCCTTCCTCTCTGTACAAAATCAATAAAATATATTTAAAAAAAAATAATAATCCAATTATTGTTTAATAGTTGTTTGATTTTTTATTGTAGTTGATTTCTAATTTTATGCCATTGTGATTTGAGAAGATGCTTGATATCCTTTCAATATTATTGAATTTGAAGAGACTTGGCCTGTGTCCTAATATGCAGTCTATCTTTGAAAATGTCCTGTATACACCTGAAAAAAAAGTATATTCCGTAGCTTTGGATGAAAAGTTATAAAGATGTCAATTAATTCAATCTGATCTGGTGAGTTGCTTGGGATTGTTTTTTTTGTTGTTGATTTTTTTCTAGACTATCCAGTAATGTCAATGGGGTATTAAAGTCCTCTGACATGATTGTAATGTTATCAATCTCACCCTTGATATCTTCCAGAAGTTTTTATTGTTTTTGTTTTTTTTTTATCTATTTGAGTGCTCCTATATTGAGTGCATCTAAGTTTAACAGAGTTATATCCTTTAGTTGAATTAATCCCTTTAGTATTATGAAGTGGCCTTCCTTATCTCTTGTTATGGCCTCACTTTGAGGACTATTTTGTCAGATATAAATATTGCTACCCCTCCTTTCTTTCTTTCTTTCTTTCTTTCTTTCTTTCTTTCTTTCTTTCTTTCTTTCTTTCTTTCTTTCTTTCTTTCTTTCTTCTTTTCATATTCTTTTGCTTGAAAAAGAAAAAAAAATTCCAACTCTTCACTTTCAGTCTGTGTTGACTCCTTGTTCTGAGGTGGGTCTCTTGTAGACAGCATATATATGGGTCATGTTTTCTTTTTCATTCAGCCACCCTAGGTCTTTTGATTGGAGCATTTTATCCATTCATGTTTAAGGTTATTACCTTTAAGGTTAAGTACTTGTTTGTTGCCATTTTTTTCTTTTTGCTTATGTTCCTCTTCTCTTCTTATTTTTTCTTTTTACAACAGTCTCTTTAGTATTTATTGCATTTCTGGCTTGGTGGTAATAAACTCTTTTAGCCTTTTTTTTTTTTTTTCCTGACAAAGCTTCTGATTTCCCTTACAATTTTGAGAGCCTTGCTGGTATAGTATTTTTGGATTCAGTCCCTTGCTTTGCATCACTTTGTATACTTCCTTCCATTCCCTACTGGCCTATGTGTTTCTGTTGATAAATCATTTAATAGTCTAATGGGCGATCCCTTCTAGGTAACTTTATGTCTCTGACTTGCAGCCCTTAAGATTCTTTCTTTGTATTTAATAATTTCCATTGTAATTATGACATGCTTTGGTGTGGGTCTTTTTGAGTTCATTTTGTTTGGGACTATTGGTTACTATGTGATTCTTTGTTATTTCCCAAGTCAGATAAGTTTGTCATTATTTCTTCAAATAGATTTTCTAATCCTTGCTCCTCTTTTTGTCTTTCTGGAACCCCTATTTTGCAGATGTTGCTTTGTTTCATGTTGTTCCAAAGTTCCCTTAAACTCTCCTGCTTTTTAATTTTTTTTTCTCCAATTGCTGTTCAGATTGGTTTTTTTCTATACTTTGTTCTAACTCATTGATTCGGTCCTCAGCTTCTTCTTGTATACCATTGAAACCTTCCATTGTGTTTTTTATTGTAGCTATATCATTCTTCATTTCCACTTAATTCTTACATATGTTGGTGAATTTTACATCCAGATGGTTGAGCATCTTTATATCCATTACTCTGAATTCTTTCTCTGACATACTTCTTACCTCCATTTCATTTAGTTCTCTTTATGGAAAATTCCCCTTTTCTTTCTTTTGGGGATTGTTTCTTTGTTTCCTCATTATTTTGTGTCTCTTTCTGGCCCTGGGCACCCTGCTTGTGGTCAGAGAGGTTGAAGTCCCTAGAAGTCGAATGGTCCAGGACTCAATAGTCCAGAGGCTGGGTCTGCCTTGAGTTTCACCCCTTTATTGTCTCTGTTCTGAGTTTTACCTCCTTCTCTCATGGCTTTGGTCACTAAGTTGTCCACTTCAGACACTAAGGGGGCAGAGGCACAGTTCCTCTGGTGTGTGACTCCCTATGGGGGCCCAGAGCCCTCTGGCATGCAATTCACTGTGTGGCCCTGGCACCCAAGGTAGAATGGCAACCCAGGTCTCTCTAGCAGTGCACTTGCAGCATAGTCTTGTGACCTGTGGCTGGGAGTACCAAGTTGCACAAACAGCACTGTCCTGGGCTGGGCATAGAACTTTCTGGGTCACAGCTCTATCCTGGGGCTGTGGATGGAGTGCACACCACACTAGGTGGTGGATCTGTTCTGGGGTTGGGGATGAGAGCAGAGAGTGGGATATTCCGGGCTTGCACTCACAGCACAGGGTCCTGAATCATGGGCTCCAGGAACACTGGGCTGGGACCATCAAGAAGGCATGGCACACTGGTAAGTTCTCTTTGGTGTGTGCTCTCTAGTGGGAGCCCACCAGATCCATGCTTCTTATTGCTGTTGCATGATGGTGGTTCCACTCTAGTTGTGGCTGGCAAGTGGCTCCTTGCACAGGTCTGAGAGTGGTGTCCAAGATCAGTTAATGTAGTGGTGTGGCTGTGTTTCTGGTCTCCACTGTTCCTCTCTACAAGATGGTGTCAGCTCCCACTCATTAATATTAATAATAACAAACATTGGTGAACTAAGTGCCAGGCATCACAGAATAGTAGAGCTAAAAATATCATTAGAAATAAGTGTAATGTTATTATGAGGCATCATTGAGATTGTGATATGAACAACAGAACATCAAGCACTTATCAAATGTTCAAAAATACTGTCCTATCATTATTGTTTCCACTTATCTGGTCATCTCATTGAATCATTTATTAACTTGATTCTTCAATAAATCATTGCCTTTCTTAGGAATTGAAATGTCATCCTTCACCATTAAATAACATCTCAGGATGCTAAAAGCAGTATATGACATAGTCATATTTGAATTTTAGAAAAATATTTCTCTCTCTGAACAGTGGATAAAATGGCAAAAAAAAGTTAGCACCCCAAAGGTAAAGTTTTAAGTATAAAAAATATGAAGTTTCTTGGCTCAGGTGTCACAACTTAAAAGTGCTAGAACCAAGGCTAGAAATAATATCTACTTAATTCTGAATCTAGCCTTCTCTCAACATCACTATGCTGGCTATGTTCTTGATTCTTGGTAAAATAAGGCCCAGCAGTCATTGTGTGACCTGTAATATATCTGAATCTGTAGAGCAATGGGCCATGTTATGTCAGCCATTCATTTCAGTAACCTAACTGTCTGTGGCTTTCAAATTCCTGTAACTTGTGTACTAGGAAGTACTTTAGAGCCATGGAAATTCAAGTTCAACTTGAATGATACCTTTAGAGTCAACTGAGTAGCCTTGCATGTGCCCTGCAGTCAGTAAAACATCAAGGGTTCAGAGCAAGCACATATGCTCATTATTTCTGCTGTTTTTGAGCAGGGACTAGTGACAGCATGTGAAAGAACAAAAGCAGTGAATTCTGACTAGGAGCCCCTTGACCTTTCAACTCTACTTGACCTCCACTCTGTCCAGAGGTCCTAACTAGAATGAGTGTGCTTGAGAGGGCTATTGTGTACAACAGCAGTTTATTTTAAGATCACTGACCACACACATTTCCAACCAGTAACGTGACCTATGCTTTGTGTGAAAAAGCTATGTATAAAGCACAGGGCAACATTGCCACATGAGTCTGCATTTGTATTCTAGACAAGTGGGCAGGTGTATGAAATTCACTAATGCAATCAGGGATTGGGGCTTGAGCTTCAAGTGGTCCTAGAAATTAGTTCTAAGGTAGGCTTTCAGCACAGACAGGGAAGAATAAAAAATCATTGCTTCATAGATATGAGAATAAAATTTAGTTCTGAATAGATTCATTTCTGGATGTTTAAATATCTATTTCTCACCACTGAATTTTTCACCAAATATAAACAGCTAGTTTTCATGTTCAAACTCCTATGCCTCTAGGATTTTACACAATGAAAACTATATGACCCTATAGTAAAGCACACATCATTTAAGGTATATGGGATTTTATGGGGACAAAATCATAAACTAAAATGTACTACCAGAGCATATGTTTCTAATTTCTAATTTCTTTACTTTGTAGAGCTGAACCTACATGAGTATATAAATATGAGAAACCACACTCACTGTTCTTGCACTTGTCATTTGCTTCTTTAAATCAAGCAGACATTTCTGCTTCTAATTTACACCCAGGTTCTCCTCTGTCTATTCTTCTACCCTATATGGGGAGGGGGGGGGGGGATCCCCATCTCTCAAAAGTAAAGACTTCTCTTTTTCCTCTTGGAAATCACTTTACCTCTAGACTGATTCTTAGTCATGCTGCCTTGAAATGTCCTGTGAGATTAAGGAAATAAATGAAAGAAAAAGTGAGTAAACATATTTCCAAAGCCCAGTCTCCACAAACAAAATGTAAGTTGTTCTATGCCACCTGCATCTAGTTATTATTTTTTTTCTCTTTTAAGGGGTAAGCTACTTGAAAGCAATTTTTTTTTCACCTAAATTTTAACCCATTTTGAAAATTGCTTCTTTTGCATGTTCTACAAGAGCTTGAGAATGAAAGAAAGGCTTAATAACTCTAAAATAAAAACAGCAGGTTCGTACAAAGGAAGCATAACCTTGCTGTACTCTTTCTTGCTCTGAGAGAAGGGTTGTATCCTTTGTTAGCTGAAAATCCACCAGGATCCCTTAGTCTTTTATTATCTTCTACCCAGAGGGGGAGATTATTTTTTTTTTTTACACCTTTCTGATGACATTTGCAAAATAATTCTTGTTCTATAATTACCTCTTCAGGGAGAAGGAACGAATGCAAATTACGATATCCCCATGACTATCTTGTGGCGAATTTGCCCTTGAGATTTACAAGGGCATTGTTTTTATGTCAAAACCTAGAGCTATATTTCCTAAAGCAAAGATTGCCTGCTCTGGTTTCTCCCACACATAGAAAATAATTTCTATCCTTGCTTATTTTGTGTTTTTTAAATAACTGAGAGAAGTAATTTCTTTCTTTTTTTTTTTTTTTTTTTTAATAGCTGGAACTGCCATATATACATAATTTGGTAGCCTTATATTCAGAGACATCCATATAAAATGCTCTGAATACAGCATATTATTTAAAAAATAAAGAAAATAACACTACAATAAAGAGAATAGATAAATAAATAAACAAATAAATACCCAATCCTTCAACTGAGATAAGGAGAAAACTTTTTAAGGTACTAAGCATAAATTTAGACATCCTCTGATATTTGAGCACAACTTGGAACCAGCATTGATGAAGATGCCAATGCTACCAATTACACATGTAAGTGGTCAGCAAGAGGAACAAAAATGCTTAATCCAAGTCACCCAACATGGGCTCAATGGTATACTCTCCACTGTAAGGAAGAGGAGAAATAAAGTCTTGAAAGCCAAGATTACTGAGAATGAATTCCATTATTCTAAGAATTCCTTTATAACCAAAGGTTGGCCAACTGAGCCTAAATTTTTCAAAATCCAAAGCATAAAAATTTAGGAGGTACCACTCATACTAAGGTGGAGATGGAAACAATTCTGACTGAAAGAGGAGGAGGAGAGAAGCAAAGGACACAACATAAGGGTCAGTAAATTAGAGGAGAGGGTCAGAGGGTCTCCTAGTGAAGGATGTTCCCTTGGCATAGCCAGGCGACACCGAGAGCCCTTCAGCAGGCACACAATCACCAGAGCACAGCATCCAGGGAGCCCAAGAGAAACGTATGAAAGACCCCCCCCACCCTGGTGGTCAGCACACATCATAGCCCCCCTGTGGCCTGCAAACTGTAGGATGGTGCAGAGAATGCAGGGTAGGATTCCTGAATCAGCGGGAAGAGTTATGGAAAGATACTTCCAAATTAACTATAACTAGTGAGCATTTAGGTGCTTAAGGAAAATGCTATAAAAAGCAGACTTTCATTTTTTTTTATTCTATGCTTCCACGTTGTTTGAATATTTTATTATAACGAATATGTGTTACTACTTGTGTATTTAAAATTCAATTTTAAATTTTAAGAGAAAAAAAATCAGTAAATGTAGGAAAACATAAGTGGTGAATTAAAAATCATTCATAATCCAAGCTTCCAGAAATAATCATTATTCACATGTAATGTGTAGAGTTCCAATATCACCTAGAAGTATAATTTTATATAAAATTACAATTGTAATCTATTTTCTTAATCACGTGATACATCATGAACACTTTCACACATAATTGGAATCATGGTAATTCTGAATGTCATTTTTCAGTACAAACTTTTAATAAAATCTTGAACACCTGTACTTTTTTTTTTCATTCAATTTGATGTCAATAAAATAATTCCTTACTAAATAGCCTTTAAAATGCTGTATGTATGGTATTTCACTACCTAGAGACTATTTCTACATCATCATGTATTTAATTCCCTATTATTGTAGTTTAAGGATTTGGGGGAGAGGTTACATCAAATAAAAGCAATACTGAAGATAAATCCTTTCATAGATCCATAAGTATTTTCTATGGATTATTGGGTTCAAAACCAAGAAAAATTTTAGACTATTTAATATATATCATCAAGTTTCTTTCCAGAACTGTGATAATTGACAAAGCTTAAAGTCACATGTTGCATTCTAGAACTTGATTCTGGAGCCCCACCTGAAGCATGTTGGTCGAGAATGAAATGAGAGAAAGATTCCCATGGAAAACTGAGTTACAGTTAACAACAAGAGATATGCATATAGATGCTGGTGACAAAATAAGAAATATTTATAAAATGGGCACTAATCATTACCCTCTTTATGCATTGTACTAGAACATTCTTTAGCTGTTTCATACTTAAAAGCCATGCACAAGAATCCAATAATAAGCTCAGCTAACAAAATTGTCCTTCATGTTCTCTATACATTATGTCATTAGCACTTTCATGTTATTTTTATGTAGTATAATACTGAATAATTATAATAGTTACCACTTATTGAGCACCTTCTATTTGCTAAGCACTCCAAGATTACTCATTTCATTCTCTTGTCAACCAAGAAAGCATTAGTGTTCATACTTTAAAAATAAGAAAATGAGTCTCAGGAAGGTCAAACACCTGGTAAAAATCTGGGGCTATATTAACCATAATGTATCTGAAGCAAAGAAGTCTTTAACTCTCAGTGGCTTAATATAAAAAAAAAGCCACTGAGAATTAAAGTTATTTGTTACTTACTGTTCACATCCAAATGGGCTTATGAGGGATTCTGTTCCACGCCATTACTCAGGATCCAGGCTGACTGAGGCTTTACCATGATATAGCTGCAGCATCTGGGCCAGGTGGTCTTCTTCAGCACCATGGAAGAACAGGGACCTGGAGAGTAAGTCCTGAAATGGCCCACATCACTTCCACTCACAGCCCATGGTCAGAACTACTTACAAGGCTTTAACTATTAACTACTAGAGGCCTGGTGCACGAAATTTGTGCATGAGTAGGATCCCTAGGCCTGGCCAGCAAATTGGGTCGATTGGGGCCTTCTGGCTGCCAGCCTGGCCCTTCCTTCATTCCCTGCCACTCCCTGATGGTTAGCACATGTCATAGCAAGCAGTTGAATTCCCAGTCAGTCGAACTCCTGAGGGGACAATTTTCATATTAGTCTTTTATTATACGTATAGGATTACCAGGAGTCTAGAAAATGTAGGAAAGCACTTGGATATCCAGTGGGCAGCAATTATCAATACTATAAAAGACAATCCCAGATCCTTCGGGCTGTAAAATTGGTATTCTGTTCATCACACCCTCATTTCTTTTGGGTCTAGCTAGTCTTTTTGTCTTTTCCTCATTGTTTTAAAATACAAGTTATTAAAGATTTTCCTTTTAGAAAATGTCAAAAACAACACAATGGTAACAATTTAGTGATTAAGAAGAGCACAGGCCTTAGAACCAGACTTCCTGAGTTTGTATTTTGGCTCATTTTATTTTTAAAAAATATATTTTTATTGATATTATAGAGGAAGGAAGATATATAAACATCAATGATTAGAGAGAATCATTGATCAGTTGCCTCCTGCAGGCCCCACACTAGGGATTGAGCTTGCAACCCTAAGCAGGAATTGAACCATGACCTCCTGGGTTCATAGGTGGATGCTCAATCACTGAGCACACTGACCAGTTATTTTGGCTCTTTTTACTTGCTGTGTGCTCCTGGGTGAGTTATTCAACCTCTCTGTCTCAGTGCTGTCTATATGTTAATAATAATAATAATAATAATAATAATAACATCAATAATAGGGTCTACCTAACAGGGTTACCAAAATTAAATGAGCCCATTGAAATAATACTTCATATAGTGAGTGTTCAATAGAATTTATAATTGTTATTACCAAAACAATAAGCTTTTCACTGAGAAAAAGAGTTACTCAGCTGCAAAATATAACCTCAGCCAGAAATTTTGGAAATATGCACTGGGTCACAAAGGCAACCACATGAGAAGGAATAAGAGTGTAAAGTTCAAGCTATATATTGTACTACTGGAAAAACCACTCCGAGGTTCAGTTGAAAGTGGTTAAGCAGTGTGGTCTTTATTGGCAAAAGTGAGCACACGTGCATTTATTGTGTGCAAAGTCCAAAATGTAAAGCAGCAAGATGTTGAACAAGCCATACATGAAATTCAGTTTTGACAGTTCCTTCTCATGTAATCTGTACCTAACAATATATTTAGACATGGTCTTGTATATTCATGAACCAAGAAGTAAAACTTAGAAATATAGCAACAAACAAATATGGGGACTAACAGTGTTGGCACAGGCAACGAGGACTGGCCACTACTGGGGGAAAGATGGGCAATGCTTGCGATAGGCCTTCCATTATTGCAAGAGGCTGTTAGGTGTGGCCCAGTATTGCTACAGGCAGTTATGGGACCATCAGTGATGGGACAGGCAGCTATGTACAGGGCCATATCACAACACCCACCTCCATGGCCATGTCCTAATGACCCTGACTGGTTTTTAGCCCAATATTTATTTATGTTTTATTTTAGAGGTCAGTGCATGAAAATTGTGCAATTGGGGTGTCCCTCAGCCTGGCCTGCACCCTCTTGCAATCTGGGAGTCATCAGTTTGTACAACCTTAGTGATGCTGCTGAGGCGGCAGAGGCTCCCACCACTGCTACTGTGCTCACCAGCCATGAACTTGGCTTCTGGCTGAGCTGTGCTCCCCTGTAGGAGCACACTGACCACCAGGGGGCAGCTCCTAGGTTGAGCATCTGCGCCCTGGTGGCCAGTGCAGATCATAGTGACGGATCATTCCTCTGTTTGTTCCATTTGCGTATTAGCCTTTTATTATATAAGACAAGGCATAAACACATAGCAAACAGTGTTGTCAGGAAATGCACCAAAGTGTAAGCAGTGGTAATATTAGAGGTGGGTCAGTGCTGATGGTGTCCTTACCCACCCTACAGTGGGTGACCAGTGGTTCACCACCCACCGCCCATCTCACCACAGAGAGACCTCTTTCATAAACGTGGGATTTGTCAGCCACTTTGGAAGCTGGTGCCTCTGGCTGTCCCTGCATAGCCTTCCTCCCTGGGGCTGGCCAAAGTGGCTGACTCTGAGGAGAGCCCATGCAGGACACTAGGCGAAGGGCCTTTTGTCCTTTCTGGAGGCCGCTAAGGATTAGGTCCCTTTTCTGCTCCCACTGACTGGGTCTTGCCTCCCCACAGCCTGACCGCTGGCACAGGAGCCTTCCTGCTTGTGAGATGGAGCTAGGGATTCTTACAGATTCCAACCCATGGGCTCCTTGCAGCCACATGTCCTTTTTGGAAGGAAAAGCTGCTTTATCAGCTCCTTCTGTTGACCTGATGCTGTACTACAGGTGTCCCTCCTCTTCTGGGGAGGAAGGACATCAGTCAGCAGTGAGCCGTAGCCTTCTGAGGCTAAAGAAACTCGGCACAACTGAGTGTGCTTGGTGGGAAGCACCTACTCTATCTCCAGAGCCAGGAGCTATTCTGCTCAGGACCCCCTGTCCTCCATGCCTGGGCCCAGGGACATGAGAGGAGCTGATGCCTGGTGGAAGGGACGTTCACCTGTCTCATTTGGGTTCTGTGGCTGCCCCAGACGCCCTGAGCTGTGACAGCCTGCATCCTGGGCAGGCTTCTCTAGGCACCACCTTCCTAGCCCGGGGCCAGAGTGTGTCCTCAGTGGCCAAATGACTAGGGCGGGACTTGGTCCTCAGTCACCTCCCCAGTGGTGTCTGTGTGTGGAAGATACTCATGCACAGGTATGTGCACACACTCAAATCCATGCACCTACACACCTCGGCAGACCTCCCCACTGCTTGGCAGTGTCTCCACCAAACAAGCTGGTGGCTGGCCATCAGGAAGTCTAACTGCCCAATGTCCTTAAACTTTTTTGTGGGCTGAAAAGCCCTCACGTTCATGCAGCCTTTCCTACTCTGGGCATCTTAGATGTCCTTGCAAGCAGAGGGGAAGACCCAGAGATGCAGGATGGAAAGTTGGGCATGAGCAGATGGTCACCTTATCCTGATTTTTTTAAAAAATGTAAAACCTAAACCTAAAATATAGACCTTTTAAAGCTCAAATTCAGCTCGAAATTCATAGACTAGTAAATCCAGAAAAGATGTCAGGGATATATAGCTCCAGTCATCCTTTTATAGGTGATGCTCGGAGAATGAGGGTCCATTAAATGTCTCTTTCTAGAACTTGAGTGGATATGTGTAAACTGCAAGTGTATTACAAGCAACAAAAACACAAATGTTTACAAGGACCAGGCCATTATAATGGCGGTGGCTGTGATGAAACCAGAAAGCATATGCTTGTACATAAAAGCAGCTCCTATGATTTTTACCTGATTTTTGCTGGACTTTATTTGGTTATTTTCTCAATGTCTAGAAGTGTGCTTGGCACGTAGAACCTCAATAAATATTATTGAGTGAGTAACTGACTAACTGAATAAATGAGTGCTAAATGAAACACCATTGCTTACAAATCTCTTAATTTCTCAAAGAGAGAGAGAGAGAGAGAGAGAGAGAGAGAGAGAGAGAGAGAGAGATTAATTTTTTCTCTGGAAACATCCTGAATTTTTAAATTTGGTGACTGATCCATTAAATGAAAAGTTGGTTCTGTCAACTACATCTATAGGCCAAGCTAGAACTGAGACAGAAATATGCTACCCAGTCTTTATTTATTTTTTAAGAGGGAATTAATTCTCACTAATTTTATAAAAGTTAATAATTCAAATGCTACTTTCAGTTTCTCTGCAGCTGGAGTGACGAAAATGTATGAACTCATAAGAGAAAAGGAGAGATTGGAATTGCATTTAACATTTTCTGAAGCATTTCCTTTGGGTTCTCTCTTGATCCGCACAACAGCTTAGTTAAATGGAAAGAAAGTAGCTTTCTCCTCCATTTTACCGCCCCTGAATACGCCTGGTCTCTTCACTGCTGTTCTGATTGAATGGTGATTATTTATTGACCCATTTTAAAAGCAGCCCCGTAGTCCATGTAGTTCTTGTCTTTGTACATTTAGTCAAACTGACTGACCTTAGAGAACCCAGAGTACTGGCTTTCACTGGCTCAGTTGGTAGCTTGTAACTTGTCCATTTTGGGATGAGCTATTTCCGTGGGCTTCATAAAGGAGCCACCTGCCTGGACATTCAGAGAGGCTGGCTTCTTTAGATATGGTGCCACAGAAAGCAACCTGAAAAGAGCATCATAAAGCATGTCCTGATTGTTGCTTTCCTCACGGCTTCATCTGGAAACTGTGTCTGCCTGCCAAATACGGCAGGCTCAGAAAAATCAAAATAGAAATGGGAAACAAAGGAAATTAAAGACATACTTATTTTCAGAGTGTGTCCTTGTATTCTGAAGAGCAAAAGAAGGCTGCATCTGTTTGAGGTTACTACCTAGAGAATAGGTAACATTCATCAATTCAAACGTGTCTAAACAAGTATGGTTATCCTGTTGTCAAATCTGGAGATGAAAAACATAATACCAGCAGATAAGTATTTTTTTTTTTTGTAATCCCTCCTTTGGTTTCAGAAGTCTCAGACTTTTAGGGAATTTTTCTATCCTGTACCTTCAAGACTTAGAAATGTTAGGGCTCAAACTATTACTTTTTTTTTTTTTGCTCAGAATTTAAAGAGGTGAGAATCTCGGACAGCTGGTGTGGAACAAATGAATAAATGTGCTTCCTCACCATCCCAGCTCCCCATTTCTCTTGCTCCCACCCCCCTGTTACACAATACACACCTACAAGTGCACACAGTAATTCCCAGGTATCTACTAAAAAATGTGAGGTGGGAATGAAAATATCCACAGACCTCAACTTACATATACTTTTAGGAAATGAGCATTTTTCTTTCTTTTAAAAAAATATATTTTATTGATTTTTTTTTTTTTTTTTTACAGAGAGGAAGAGAGTTAGAAACATAGATGAAAAAGAATTATCGATCAGCTGCCTCCCTCACACCCCCCACCGGGATCTGCCAGCAACCAAGGGACACTCCCCTGACAGGAACTGAACAGGGACTCCCCAGTCCACAGGCTGATGTTCTATCCACTGAGCCAAACTGGTTTCAGCGTGGGCGTTTTTCTTAAGTTCTCAAAGCGGTCAATGTGCATATATAACATTTGGGCTAAGATGGGCTCGACAGCTTCTTTGAGGACTTTGCAATTTTTAAAATTTGTGCTGGACAGACTCCAGCTATTCTGCTGGCTGGGCAGGTATCTCAGCCAATGAAATAGGCTCTCTCTTTAAGCCTAAGGCTGGGAACTACCTCAGTCCATACCACTATGCATGTGAAGAAATATTTGTATTTAACCATTTTTAAAAAGCACGCAAAGATAAAATAGCTAATGTGCTTTATAGAATGTGATACCAGAATATAAGTTAAACAGGTCCTAAGTGTCACTTTTTACTCTCTGCTTCAACACATTTGCCATTCAAAGTTCATGTGTAATTTTCAAATAAACAGCATATTTAGATATAGTGGTGATCACACTATCTTGGTCATTGAACCCACATTTCTCTGGTTACCATCAGTATCTGTAGGGGCCTGCCTGTTGCTAGCCTACAGAATAAAGCTCCAGTCCACACAAGGAAAGAGAAACAACATTAGAGCAGCCAGCAAATAATACTATCTTGAGATCAGACCACTGTGTTTCAGACCTACCCATATTCCCCTAAATCTTTTCCCAGTTTCCAGGCCAAAATCTATTCCTTGTCTGGCAGCTCTCAATGCTGGGGAATCAAAGTGGATAATAAATATAATATAATATAATATAATATAATATAATATAATATAATATAATATATAGGCAGAAACCATGACAACTGAAACGACCATTTGACTGGTCACCAAGTGGTGCTAGCATAGATGCATAGACACAGGTAAAGTCTAAGAGTGAACTAAGAATGAACAAGACAAATGCTTGCCTTTGCAGAGCTCACAATGTAAGAAGGTTAGGTCAGGGATGAGAATTCAAAATTGCCACCAGCACAGACCTGAGGTGTTGCTTCTCAGAGCAGCCAGAGATATACCCGGTAGTGGACTGGGGGCATGACTGAAGGGCTGGCACCAACTTGAAGGCAGGGATATTCTGGATTTTTCAGAAGAGCCAATGGCTGCCTAGGAGGCAGAGTTTTTTACTCTAACTGGCATAGAGATTGACCAATCAGAACCTAATCTGGGTGAACTGTGAAGGCAGAACCTAAGGTGGGGGCTGAGAAGGGCTTTTAAGGACAACAGCTGTTTGGTGTAAGGTGTAAGAAAGCAGTTCAATTTTTTAATGACCGGTTTGGCAGTATAGTGCATATTGCTGGTTATCAGTTCAGGGATAGGGGTTATGAATTTTTGTCTGCCAAGAGCATCTCCTCCTGCTTATAAAGGCTCCCTCCCCCCATTTAAGCAATCCTATCTATATAATCTATCTATACTAATAAAAGGGTAATATGCTAATTAGACCAGGTTGACCAGCCATCTTCCGGACGTCTGACTTCCTTCCAGAGAAAGCTATGGTGGTGAGGGCAAAGGCAGTTAGGGGTGATCAGGCCAGCAGGAGAGAGTAGTTAGGAGCAAGATAAGGCTGGCAGGAGTTAGAGGCAATCATGCCAGCAGGGGAAGGCAGTTGAGGGCGACCAGGCTGGCAGGGAGGGCCATTGGGGCAACCAGACTGTCAGGGGTGGGCAGTTGGCAGCATTAGCCAACCAGACAGGTGAGTGGTTAGAAACCAGTGGTCCTGGATTATGAGAGGGATGTTATGACTGCTGGTTTAGGCCTGGTCTCATAGGGATTCCATAGGGATCAGGACTAAACCAGCAGTCAGACATCCCCTGAGGAGCCCCAGATTGAAGAGGTTGCTGGCCGAGCTAAGGGACACACTCCATGTACAAATTTCATGCCCTGGACCTCTAGTATAATATAATCCTTCATAATAAAAGGTTAATATTCAAATACAGTGGTGCCTCACACAACGAACTTAATTCGTTCCAGGAGCAAGTTTGTTATGCGAAAAGTTCGTTATGTGAAACGTATTTTCCCATAACAATACATGTTAAAAAAAAATAATTCGTTCTGTAGCATAAAATATGCTAAGATGACATAAAAAAAGATAAATTTTTTGTTATTATTTTTATTTAGATACATCATGATATAAAAAAAATATTGAGTTTAACTTAAAAGGAGAACTGCCATGATACGTGCGTGATTTAATTCATAATGAAGAACGATTGCTGCGATACGTGCTTAAGTTAAGCGCAGTGACTAACGACTGCCTGCAGTGCCTGCGCGGAAGGATGCAATACATCGGCAGTGATCGTGGAAGCTCGGGCAAAGCGGTGCTGGAAGCTCGGGCGACTTCCTTGTGTGAAACGAAGTTCATTGTATGAATCATGAAATGAAGTTCGTTGTGTGCAGTGTTCGCTGTGCGAGGCGTTCTTTATGCGAGGCACCAATGTAGACTAAATGGTCAAACAACTGGAACAACTAAACAACTGGTTGTTGTGACATGTGCTGACCACAGGGGGCATATGCAGAACATGGTGGGTGTTGGCCTAGGTGGGATACTGGAGCAGGTGAGTGGGGGCACCAGACTAAGGCGGGGCACTGGTTTCTGTCATCAGGGTGAGCCTCTGGTGGTTATTGAATTTTCTTTGTGCCCTTGTGCCATGGTCCCGCCCAGCACATGCACCTGCTGCTGGTGCTGATCCTGCTCGCACCCACAGCCGGCACTGGAGTACCAATCGCACCTGCCTTGTGCCCTGTGCTTGTCCCGATCACTTGGTGCCATCAGCGGATGCAAGTAGCGGCTGCCAGCCTTGATTGCCCCTGAGGGCTATTCCACCTCCCCCTGCTCCTAAGGGTTGGTAGGGGCAGCAGCCTGCTGATGGCACTGGCCCTGCTTGCACCCACTGCTAGTACCAGCCCAATCGCTCCATACCATCAGCGGGTGCCAGCGGGTGCCAGCGCCATCAGTGTGTAGGAGTGGCAGCAGCGGGAGGGACTGGACAGGGGGCCCTGGGCCGCAGAGGGAGGGACTGGATGGTAGCACAGGTGATGGGCAAGACCTGCCCATGTGCCCACTGCAGCCTCGAAGCCCACAGTTCTTTTCAAGCTGCACAAATTTGTTCACTCAATCCCTAGTATAATATAACATGATATGATATAATATAATAAGTATAACAAATATAATAAATATAACAAATATAAAAAATATAATAAAAATAATAAATATAATAAATATAATAAATATAATAAATATAATAAATTAATATAATATAATATATAATATAATATAATATATATAATATAATATAATATAATATTATTATATAATATGATATGATATCATATAAAATAAAAAATATGTGTATATATTTACTCCACACAGTCTTGAGGATCTATGATATGTCAGGTGGTTTGGTATGCAGGAGAAAAAAAACAAAGAGAAATGAAATATTGGTAGATGGTGGTCAGTGGTTGAGCATCCATTTATGAACGAGGTAGTCACAGTTTGATTCCTCGATTCCCCATAGGGGTCTGCAGGAGGCAGCCAGTCAATGTTTCTCTCTCATCATTGATGTTTCTCCCTCTCCTTCCTCTTTGAAATAAATAAAAAAATACATGTTTAAAAAAGAGCATGGGCAAAGGACATGACAGTACATAACAGAGCTGCTGCTATTCATGAAGGCAGAAAAGTAGTGGAAGAAAATGAGAAAATATGATAAAAACTGGGTTTAGAAATTTGACTGTTATACTGAAAATTAAGAGCATGCAGAATGTCCTTCAGTCAATAGCAGAGAATACCTATTCAGAAACTACTTGCTAGAAATCGTGTTTCTGTAGTGTTTGGCATTCATCCCTGGCAAATGCTCACTGAGATGCAGTATTTTTAAGAAATCATTATGAAGATGTAGGCATTTATTGTGAAAGGTCATCATGCAATTCTTATTCATCATACCTCCTTCATAAAAAGAGGAAAAAATAGTATAAGTGATGTTTTTATCATTCACTCATTAAGCTTCATCTCTGTATTAAATCAGGTCTACAGGAAGCTTTTCAACATCTTCATAACTTTAACTCCTCATGTAGATAACATGATGTCTTTGTCTTTCTCCAAAGATAATGTAGGAAGTAATCAAACATGGACTTACATCTACATTCATCAAACTATTAATAATAAACATATTGCCAATTACAATGTCCAAATTTTTTTCATAAGTATTCCAAACATATCCCTGTTAGCCGTGAGAAAGATATGTAAGTTACTAACCTCTTTATAGTAGACTAGAGGCCTAGTGCATAAAATTCGTGTGCGTGTGTGTATGTGTGCGTGTGTGTGTGTCCCTCAGCCTGGCAGGTGGACATCTCTTTTGCAATCCAGGACTGCTGGCTCCTAATTGCTCGCCTGCCTGCCTGATTGCCCCTATCTTCCCTGTCCTCCCCCCTCCCCCCAGCTGGCCTGATCGCCCCTACTTTGAGCCCCTCTCCCCCGCCAGCCTGATCACCCCTAACTTGCTCCCCTAATGGCCTGATCAACTCTAACCACCTCTTCTTTGGCCCCCTGGCCTAATCCACAGTGTGGCCTCCCTTTGTGGGAGGCTACCTGGCAGATCAGGGGAAGACACAACCCCCATTACCTCACTGCTGCTGCCATTGCTGGTCTGAGTCTAGTCCCTTGACAGCCTTCCATAGCTGCCTGAGCCCCAGCCTGGACCTCATAGTAGCTTTGTCTGGAAGGAAATCTGGATGATCATCCAGAAACGTCCGCTCTATTTAGCATATTACCCTTTTATTAGTATAGATGATGAAAGCCCAGAGTTGAATTCTGATTTACATAACCATAACATTTTTCTTCAATTAGTTGTATAATTTGGAGCAAATTACTTAAACTCTCTGAGCTTCAGTTCTCTCATTTGGAAAATGGGAATAATAGTCACAATATTAATAGCAATAATATTAAATAATAACACCTGATATATTATCTGAGGATACTTAATTAAAAAACAAAACAAAAAACCTCTGGTATGAATAGTATAATTTGTATGCATGTGTGTCTGTTTAAATAAATTATAATCTATTCCCAAGCATTTGAAGGGCATTAATCTGGAATCCACATTCCAAGGTGGCTAGGCAAATACTTTAAATATTATCAATGAAACTATATGGGAGAGTACAAGGGATGTTAGAAAACTATATCGTGAAAATGATAGATGTTTAAAATATGTCATTGCCTAGAAAGGTGGTAAGGACATTTGTGCTCTCTTCTAAACAAGGTATTAGGATATAAAAAGCTCAATAGCTCTATGCCTTTAGAAATGTGATCCAGGTCTGGACTTCCATTTGGTACTGTGGAGTACTTTGTTGTCTGACCCTGCTCAAAATTTGGCTGGCCCTGGCCTTTGTTGCATCTGCCTAGGGTGGATGCAAAAGAAAAGAACTTTTGTCATTCATAGCTTTTTTTCAGAGTTCCTCGGTACAGAGTGTGGCCTCCCTTGAACTTATAAGAAAAGGATCTATGATGATGTTTGTTTGTCAGTCAACCTTTGCTAAAGAACGGTGTGAGACTTGCTTTCATTGCCACATACCACCTGGCAGTCCAGATATCTAGGACTCTACTCAACTCTGATTCTAGAAGCTAAAGACACAAGACAAGCAGACAATTAACAGTCATGTTATATATACCTTCCTGGTAAGTTTGTAGAACCTTAAATATATATATTATCTATAACAATAAAATAGTATTATGCTTATTAAACCAGACAGCCAAATGATCTTCTGGTTGTCATTCCGGAGATCCTTCCTGATGAAGCCACAGTTGTGGAGGCTGAGACAGGTGGTTAGGGGTTATCAGGCAGGCAGGCAAGCAGTTAGGGATGATCAGGCAGGCAGAAGCAGTCAGGGGTGATCAGACAGGCAAGGGAGTGGTTAAGGATGATCAGGCAGGCATGCGAGTGGTTAGAGGCGATCAGGCAGGTAGGCAGAGGCAGTTAGGGGTGATCAGGCAGGCAGGCAGTTAGGAACCAGTGGTCCCAGATTGTGAAAGGAATGTCTGACTGCCAGTTTAGGCCCAATCTCATAGGGATTCCTGTGGAATTGGGCCTAAACCAGTAGTAGGACATCCCCCCGAGGGATTCCAGATTGTGAAAATGTGCAGGCCGGGCTGAGAGACCACCTCCCATCTCCATGCATGAATTTTCTGCACAGGGCCTCTATTTTTCTTATAAATATATAAAAGAAGGTTTCTAAAACTAGATTTAGGCATAATAAAATAGTCCAATTTAGATAAAACTAAATTAAACAAGCAACTAAACATGCAGCAACAAGTAGATGAAAATGTATTGCAAGTAGTTGTTTTTCAATGTGTATCTTTTGACTTAGCAATTTTACTTCGAGGAATTCTGTATGAGGAAATTATAAGACAATGCACAAAAATTGGAATATAGAAATAGCCACGGCTATATTGTTCACAACAGTGAAAACTGGCAAAGCCTTCTCTCTCACAACAGACTATTGTTTAATAAATTGAAGTTTATCTATAGTGTCAATGTAAGAAAAACATTCAAACCTGTGAAGAATTTTTGTGAGTTTGAGTCAAACTGTCGACAATTGCCAGGAAGCAGATCTCAAAGGATTGAGGTAATGCTCCAGAGAATGACAGTTTTGCACCTTGTTTTATACATTACAGTCAAAAGAGGAGACATAAGTGGGTTACATGAAATCTATCGGTGATAGATTAGGGAATCAGGGAAAAGCAAAGTGGGAAAACATCTGGGATTGGATTAAAAGTAAAATGTTAGATGCATACTTTAACAAATAAATTTTATTGTTGAAAATATTGCATGTCATCTTTTCCCTCCTATTCTAGCCCGTCCCTGCCCCCACCCCAGGCCTTCACCAGGTACATACTTCTTTTTCTTAGGTGGATGCAGGAGAGTTAACAGTGAACAATTAACTCAATAATAGTGAGGGGATTTATGATCTCCGCAGAGTGGTGCCTGTGCTTTGAGGGGTCCGGAGGAAAGGAAATTACCTGGACATTCTAACAATATGTTATTGTAGATGTGAAAAGCCATGCCCTTTATAAGAATACTAGTGGCCCAATGCACAAAATTTGTGCAGGGAGGGGATCTCCTCAGCCAGGCCTGCACCCTCTCCATTCTGGGACCCCTCGAAGGATGTCCTACTGCTGGTTTACAGGGAACAGGCCTAAACCTGCAGTAGGACATCCCTCTCGCAATCCAGGACTGCTGGCTCTTAACCGCTCACCTGCCTGCCTGCCTGATTGCCCTAACCACTCTGCCTGCTGGCCTGCTCTTTCCCAAATGCCTCCCACCAGCCTGATCACCCCCAACTTCCCCCCACTGCTGGCCTACTCACCCCCAACTGCCCCCCTGCTGGTATGCTCACCTCCAACTGTCCCCGTCCCCCCCCCCCCCCCCGCTGGCCTGATCACCCCAAATACCACCCCACCACCACCAGCCTGATCACCCACAACTGCTGTCCAATCCTGGCCTGATCACCCTCAGCTGCCCTTTCTTCTTGGCCTCTATCTGGCTCCACCTCGGCCCCAACACCATGGCTCTGTCCAGAAGAACATCCAGAAGGTCTCCTGGAAGGTCTCCCAGTCTAATTAGCATATTAACCTTTTATTGTATAGATTGGACCTTCTGATTGCAATTGAACATCTATGTCATAATATTGACTATTTAGACTTTTTCTTTCATGAATCTTTTCTTTAAAACTGCTTCAGAAGAAACAGCTTCAATATACTTGTAAGGATGGTCCTGTCTGGAGGAATTTACGGATTTTTTTTATTCCTGTAAAGCTTCTGGAACCTTTTGGATTAATCATCAAATAAGCATTTACTAAGCATTTCCCAGAATTCAATGCTCTATACTAGTCACTGTGGGCTTAATTTGTTCAGCATAGACTCAGTCACTACCTTAAGTGTCAGCAAAATAATTATGTGCCTTACCCAGTAATGAGATTATTTTAAGTGATCTCAGCAAGGAAATGCAGTCTAACAAATGTTTGAAGGTGTCCCAGGTATAAGAGTGCTCTCTGCCAAAGGAGTGGATGAGATTTCTTAAAGGGAATGTTTACCAAGTATAGAATCCGAGAAACTGCTAGGATCATTCTGTTCTTTGTCCACAGATAAATTAAACTCAACTCTTGAGTCTGAGATTTGTGGAAAGTGCTGCATTTCCTTTCCCAAGGCTGCTGTGAATTCCTGGTGCCCTAGGTTCTGGTGATCACCTCACACTCCACTCTCTCCTTCCAGTGAGTTGATTCAGTTATTGCTCCATCCAGGTCAGCTCAGCTGGCCTCCTTGATTTTCATATAAAAAACATACTTTTTGGTATTTATTATTCTGAGCACTCACGTGGTCACAACATTCATTATATTTAGGAAGGAGAGATATTTAAAACCAAAAAAAAAGAAGCCAAGAAGTTAGAACAAAAGATTCTGGATCTTAACCTGTTTCTTTAGCCTCAGGTTGAGCCTCTCTGAGAAAATGTCATCTGTTAGACTCACACATTTTATTCGAGCCTTTTTTTAAAAATTGGAAACAGACCTGGGTAACTTTCATGATTTTTTTTTTCAATACCAAGAACAAGCTTTAAAGCCATTACTAATAAGATCATGGAAAATTAATAGCTTCTTGGACAAGGCCTTGCTCCTCCTCAGTTTTGATCTTGAAAGTAAAGGGAGAGGGCAAATTATATTTTATTGCAGCCATAAGTCATTAAGGAATAGTGGTGATTAAAGAACAGACATAGGATGGTGACAGGCTAAGCAGTCAACAACTAAGAAGAAAAATCCATTTTAGAAAACAGTGGAGGGCAAAGCCAGTTTGCAAAACACTGCGAAGGAACTGAGGAATTGGTGAGGTGAAAACCAACAACACTTTTATAAAGTCTCAGAGTAAAATGGAGAGAAATGGGAACATGATGCGGCTCACCTTGCTTGGTTATTAATTCAACACGTTCATGTACTTAAAACAATTTACTTAGCCAGAAAGTTAAATAAATCATTTTGAAAAGCTTTACAATTTAAATTGTTCTGTCCTTTAAAGCTTTGAGGATAGACACTCTCTGTTTGTGAAATGGCAGGTATTGTTCCCTTCCTGACTTATCATATTACCTAAAGAGACTGAGGCGTGTGAAGTAGTCAGATAAGCCTGATTTACCTTTGATATGTCTCATGGCCCCCAAGGAGCCTGCAGCTTCTGAGTAAATGACTTGAAGCTGGATGGTGTGGGCCCCAGCAAACCTGGGGAAGCTTTCTTAAGTCACCAGTAAAGTGAAGACTGGGTCAATTTATCAATGAAGTGCTACCTGACCCGTGGAGGTACAGCTGGGTGCTCCCCTGAATGCAGAGGCCAGAGTCTAATGCTGCCTTCTCAGACACCAGGCAGATCCTCAGCAGGGTGTGCCAGAGAAATCCAGGTCTACACCTTCCCCCCTGTGTTCCTGGAAGGGCTAAGCACCTCCTGTGAGAGCCTAATAGTTCTGCTTTGTTTTCAGAAATAATTGCAGTTGCTTCTCATAGAGAAAAAGGCAACTTAATGTTCTGCCAAAGTTCCGAGATTGTTAAAACACTTTCCCTAATGTCTTTATTACAATAGCTATCATTCTGATCACCCCACATGTAATGTTATTGTTTCCTAAGATGTCTGATGCATCTTAATCAGACATTTGGTTTCCTAAGTTAACCACTTTGAGGCAGCTTCAGGAAGATTAGGTTTCCCAGATTCTTCATTTCAAACATGTATTAGATGATTGCCTGGAAATACTGATTAAATGAATGTGGTAAATTGTTATTTTTTGACAAATAAAATTGTGAGTAGTTAGCTAGAATGTGTAGTAGAACAGTTTTTGCTCACATCCTAGTGACAGGCAGATGACATGAAGGCGTAATGTGTTTCAAGGTAAACAATGCTAAATATCTTAGGAGAGGGTAGGTTTCTAACCCTCAGAAGGCTTTAAAGATTCTTGTAAAAATATCTTTAAACCCAAACATATCTTTAAAATAGCAAGCTGGATCATTCACTCTTGTTCTAGGTAGGGTGTGTTGAAAGTCCGTATAGGTTTGACTTTTAAACATCTGTTCATTCTGCCATTTACAGAGCTTTCTCAGAGTAGAATATGTACACGAGGGTTCAAAATGTGACCGATGGGTACCAGAGAATACAGGATTCAGTGTTGCAACCATCACTGTGGTCATTTGACCCTTTAGCTTCATTTAAAATAAAAATTCAAGTGTATCTATTGCTAGGTAAGTAGCATCAAATTTACAGATCAAAAGCTACCTTGACTAAGTAATTCTTAATTATTTCAAACTTGCAGTTTCTGGAAAAGCCATCACTAAGCTTCAGACCTAGATCAAATCTGGTGAAATAAAGAAATAAAATTCAATATGTGAAAAGTGACTATTATTTACAAACCATCCTATATAATAAAAGGGCACTATGCAAATTGATTGACCCTAAAGGCAGAACTACTAGGAACCACTGGCAGGTAGGTAGCTATGACATGCACTGACCACCAGGGGGAAGACCCTCAAACTAGGGGTTGCCCTCTGGTGGTCAGTGCATTCCCACAGGGGAAGCTCCACTCAACCACAAGCCATGCTGACAGCTGTGAACACAGTGACAGGAGCCTCTCCCACCTCTTCCACAGCACTAAGGATGACCAACTGAGGCTTAGGCTCGCTCTCCAGAGGAAGCAGGCCTAAGCCATCAGGTGGACATCCCCTGAGGGCTTCCAGGCTGCCAGAGGGATGTCTGACTGCCAGTTTGGGCCTGATCCCCCAGTGAGCAGATCTAAGCTGGCAGGTGGACATCCCCTGATGGGTCCCAGGCTGTGAGGGGGCACAGGCCAGGCCAAAGGACCTCCCCCCACCCCAAGAGCACTGATTTTCATACACTTAGCCTCTAGTTGTTTATAAATTTTGATTCTTCTGTTTCTTGCCAATCATGGCTTAGTTTCTATTCTAATATGTTCAAAACTACACACACAGTAGTAGAAGGCTTTGATCTTTGCTCCCAAAATTGCAACTTTGGAACAGTTCTCAATTGCTAAATATTTTGTAATTGACAGGATACAGCAGATGTCTGCAAGTTCCAAAAATATATATCTGATATATTGGTGAGATGTTCACATTAATATTCAGAACAGTGATATAAAAGGCACATAGTAATACAAATCATATTATTGGTGTTTATTGCCTCTACTTCTCAGATACAAACTGTAAAAAAGTACCAAGTCAAATGTTATACTCAAGCCTGTTTCCATGAACCCTAATTTTAAACATATGTGTCTTGGAATTATTAAATTTGGACTTAGGTCATTGAGTTGTGAGTACACAAAGCCAAACTGGAGACAGGAAAAATGGTTTATACTTATTGGGGTGGACAAGCAACATTGCTCTAATAGTGAGATTCACCTAACTATAATTTTTTAGGGAAAAACATACCTTGTATGGGCCATCTGATTAGTAAGAAGAAGGTGGAGAGAGGGTTCTGAAAGAGGCATTGGAGAAATACTGTTTTCGTGACAATTTTCATTATGTACCAAGGAGACAATTCAGTGTTCCATAAGTAAACTAGCTCCCTTCCATTGAAAATATGTCTCTCCCCCCCGCCCTGTCTCCCCCTGCTGCCTCCCTCTCTTCCCCCCCCCCCCCCAGGTGTGTCCATAGCAGCTTTGCATGCGACTTTAGGACAGGAAGTTGGGCTCCTGTATTAGGCTAAGCCCTCTAGGCTTCTAAGCTATCTCTAGAGCCTGATATTACCAGAGGGGTGATTGTTCATCATTGTAATAGCACCTAAAGGCCATCTGGGCCCTGGCCCAGACTCACCACTAGCATAGCAGGTAGCGATCTAATTTTGCAATTATCTTTCTGTGCAACTTCATGCCTGAGGATTTAATTGTATTCATGTTCTTTGTGTATTAAGTCACTGCTTCTCAAATCTTGGTTGGAGGCTATTTTCCTGCAAATTTATTCAGTGAAAACAAACTATGGTAAGGAAATAATAGTTTTCAGCTGAAGATGCTCTCAACTGCCTGGCCCAATGAGAAAACTAATGAAATTATACTACAAAGGGCAGGATCAGTTGTACACGTATTCATTTATCCATTCATTCAACAAATGCCTGCCATATGTCCACTCTCAGCTATGTTTCAGTTATTGCGTAGTGAAGGAAATACAGTCCCCACATTCATAGGGTTAGAGTTCAGCCATAGAATTGTGCTAAAGATGTTAAGAGCATTATACTTAATGTTTGAAGGTCCACTCACTTTCTGTCATGAAAGTACTCTTCAATCAATGCATTGCCTCCACACTATTATCCTTTGATTTTATCTTTAAAAATGTCTATGTGCATATGTAGTTACATTAGAGAGTGTGTGTAATTCTACTTTATCTAGTTGCTTTATCATAGCTAAAATGTACATAGGCCAAGTACATTTTATTTTTAATTTATTTATTTATTAAATATATTTTATTGATCTTTTTACAGAGAGGAAGAGAGAGGGATAGAGAGTTAGAAACATCAATGAGAGATAGACATCGATCAGCTGCCTCTTGCACACCCCCTACGGGGGATGTGCCCTCAACAGAGGTACATGCCCTTGACCGGAATCGAACCTGGGACCTTTCAGTCCGCAGGCTGAAGCTCTATCCACTGAGCCAAATCAGTTTCGGTGGGCAAGTACATTTTAATACCTTATTCCAAATTCTTTTGAAGAGAAATTAGATTTTCATATTCTACTAACATTGCTGTATGTTGATTAGTCAATATCTATATACTAGAAAGATTTTAATTAATAAACTTTATTGTTTAGACAAGTTTTAAATGACATCAAAATTAAAGGGAAAGTTCAAAGTTCCTATTAATCTTCTCTATAGACAGGTACAACCTCCCCTACTATTGACATCCTGTACCAGAGTGGCAAATTTGTTATAATTGATGAACCTACATCGACATCATTATCACTCAAAGTCTAGGGTTCACTGCTGGTACTGTATAGTCTATGGGTTTTGATAAATGTATAATGACATGTATCCACCATTGAAGCATCATACAGATTTTTCACTGCCCCAAAATATACTCTGTGCTCTGCTCCCCCTAGCCCTTGGCAATCACTAATCTTTTCACCATGCCCATAATTTTGCCATTTTCATAGTCGAATAGTTGAAACTGTTAGGGAAGGGTAGAAATTCACCCTTTGTACCCTTCTCGAGTTCTTATGACTAGACTAATAATAATATTGACACAAAAGCAGATTAACAGGAACAAAACCGATCAATTATATGCACAAGGGATCATAAATGATGGTGGTCCCAGAAATGATGAACCAGCCAGTTTTTTTTTTAATATATACATATACTTTTTAGACAAAGGAACAATAAATGCGTGAAGAAATGTCAGAATAAAGCACTGTAGGCTGGCGTCATTAGTGAGGACTCTAAACAAGGTTTGGTCTTGGGTAGTAATTAATAAAAGAGTAACGAGGTTTGTTTATGCGAATTTTCCAGCTCTGGATTTATTCACTGTAGCAATCAGGGTGTGTTTCTTACAGTCTGCGGCAAGGAGGCCACCTGTCACAGGGGAGATTTATTTCTTGCTTTGAAGGAGACCAGGGAGGGTCAATGTGCCCTTCTTGCATTGGCTGCTTATCAAATAACTTTAATTCAAAAATTCAAAGTAATCAATATGCCATTGTGAGATATTTGGGCAGCCTGCTCCGAGCCCTGACAGAATCCTACAGAATTTGACTTTTTCATCTTAGTAATATGCATTTGTTTTCCCCATGACTATTCGTGGCTTGATAGCTCATTTCTTTTTAGCATTTAATAATATTTCGTTGTTTCTATGTACCATCGTTTATTTATTCATCTAACTCCAGAGGGACATCTCGTTTGTTTACAAATTTTGGCAATTTTAAAATAAGCTGCTGTAAACATCCATGTGCAGGTTTTTGGGTTTTTTTGTTTTTGTTTTTGTTTGTTTGTGTGTGTGTGTGTGTGTGTGTGTGTGTGTGTGGACATAAAGTTTTCAATTCATTTTGGTGAATATCAAGCAGCACAATTGCTGGATTATATGATGAGAGTATTTTAGTTTTGTAAGAAACTGTCCAACTATAAAAGTGGCTGCACAATTTTGTTTCAGCAATGAATAGAGGCCCTGTTTCTCAACATCATTGCCAGCATTTGGTACTGTCAGGGTTTGAGAGGTGAGCCATTCGAATAGTTGTGTAGTGACATCTCATTGTTCAATTTGCCATTCTCTAGTCTTTTCATATGGTCACTTTTTATCTCTATACCTTCTCTAGCAAGGTGGCTATTCAGTACTTTGGCTCATTTTTAATTGTGTTATTGTTGAGTTTTAAGAGTAATTTTAGATTTTGAATAATAGTCCTTTATCAAATGTGATTTTGCTTGTCTTCTTTTTTTGACCACTTTTTTTTCTGTAAAAATATTAGGTCTAACTTTATGATGATTTGTCATACAATATTTAACTCAACTTTAAAAAAAATTATGATTTTAGGTGAGCAAAACTTTATTATAAGACTTTAAATATGCAAATATTTTACACTTGATCTTAGCCAAAAGGCCGAGAAGTGATAGGTTTTAATAGATATTTTATAAAATACCTATTATTTCTTTAACATAGAATTTAAAAGTCAAGTAAATTAATCTTTCCTCTTAAACTTTAAGAAACTTTAAACTTTCATATTTTAGATCGGTAGTGGTAAACTATACTATATGCTGGGAATATTCCAAGTTTTTTGTATGTATTATCGTCTTCACCCTTCAAAACTCTATGAGAGAGGAACTATTATTATATTATTCCCATTTTATGGATGATAAAATGAAGCAAAGATAAAGTAACTGTCTAAAGATCATATAACTCTTGCATGGGTGCTGAAATTGTGTTCAAACCCACACAATGTGTATCAGAAACCTGGAATTATTTATTATATCCTGCTACTGTGGGTAATGTCCCTCCTCTCTGGAACATTAAAATTCATGCTATCCCTTGGTTATAGTATATCCTTAAGTTTTCTATTAAGAGAAAATCAGTGAAATTGCTGAGAAGGAAGGGATCACTTCATTTAGATTGTTTTTACTATAAGTGATAATAACCAGAAGCATATAGCCAAAAGTTGAATGATATTTTTATTACTCTGTGATTGAGAAAAATTATATTAGCTAATGACTCAATTCTTGGGAATGATGTTAGGAATCTATTTTTAATCTCTACATTAAAGTATTGTCATTTATTATTTCTAAAATAATTAAACAGCCAGATAGTACATTTTGAGCAAAAGCAAAATTTTAAAATACATATGTTAAATGTTGTTTAATGGCTTCTTAGCTCATTTTATAGTTGTTGTTACACTTCACTTAGCATTTCTCTGGGTTTTCTTTATAATTAAGTACTTTGAGCTTTTCCATGCTATTTAAGTAATAGTTTCTACACAGTTTTTCTTTAAGAAATTAGCAAGAAAAAGGCATTTCTTTAATACAAGCAAATTATGTTACAGGCAGTTAACAGGAATAGGATTACTTCCATTAGGAAATGTACGAGTAATTTTCTTATCCAGTGAGAGGATAGATGAGAAAAGGGTTGCTGAAGTGTTCCCTAATCTTTCATCTTGTCACATGAGAATTCATTAAATGCCAAAAATGTGCCTCCTCTAAAGAAAATAAAATCATTTGTGTTGAAGGTCAGCTATACAAGGAAGAACAATGGGTACATAAAGAAGAAACTCAGTTTGATAAGAACATGGTTTGCCTCTCTGAATATATATAATGTTGTACAAATGCAACTAAAATAAAGGGGTTTTATGAAAACAACACATATACCTAAAAATGTCTTCCTCACAATACTCTGCATTTAGTATAGGATAACACATATTTAGTAAATCAATATATATGTATATTTAGTGCCTAGTAAGTACAAGATACTCTCCTATTTTGAGCATTGAACCAGGGAGACCAGGTAACAGCTTTTGTGAAGCTTGTAGTCATAGGAGGAGAGGGAAAGAGATGAACCATAAACAGATCAGCAGTAAATGAATATGGTAATGGTAGGTTGTGATGTCATAAGAAAATGAAACCGGATGAACTTAGAGGGACCGATGTCTTATTGTTTTAATTTTAAAATATTAAAAACACAAAATGTTATTAATACTATTATTTATAATATTATTCCATGAGTATGCCACATATAAGAACCAAAATATACAGATTTCTAAATCTAGCTTAAGAAATAAGACATTTGAAGCTTTTATGTACCCTTCTGATCTCAACTTCTTCCTTATACACTCATCCAGAATTTGCCACCATTTTTAATTTTGTGTTTATCATTTGCTTAGCTTATCCAATGATTTTATCACACACATAGATATCTGAAAAGATATTATTTAGTTTTGTATGTTTAAAACATTGTAAAAAATGAAATCATGACTTTTATTTCTTGTAACTGGCTTTTTGGGGTATATATTATGTTTTTGATATTCATCCATGTTGATACATATTCATGCATTTTCAGTGCTATGTATAATATTCTAGTCTGTGAATTCATCATAGTGCATTTATCCATCCTACTCTCTATTGACAGTTGGATTATTTCCGGGTTGTTTATTTTCTATTTATTTGCTGTTATAACTAACATAAATTTAATAATTTTAATCATACTTTTAATCCAATGCATATATGTTTCTCTATGGATATGTGCCTAAGTGAGATTTTGAGTCATGGAATATTCAATGCACAAATTTTCTGCTTTTTTTTAAGTAGTGATACCTATAAACATTATAAATGTAACTATTTGGACATGGAATGTTCTACACAAAGAGAAATACAAGCAAAGGCCCTAAGATGGGATGAGTTTGTTTGTTCTGACAAAGAAGGGCTGAGAAGCTAAAATATAGCAAAAGTCTAAAAGTTAAGAAAAGGCATTGCAGAACCTTTGAAATAGTGATCAGAATGAGGAACACATAGTTATATGCACTACAACAGATTGTTGGTAACCTTCAAGTATATTTATTTTATATTAATAATATGTGAATTATGATATATCCTATATAATAAAAGGCTAATATGAAAATCAACCGAGTGGTGGAATGACCAATCGCTAGGATGTGCACTGACTGCCAGGGGGCAGATGCTCAATGCAGGAGCTTCCCACTGGTAGTCAATGCACTCCCACAGGGGGAGCACTACCCAGCCAGAAGCTTGGCTGATGGCTGGCAAGCGCAGCGGTGGTGATGGGAGCCTCTCCCACCTCCGCGGCAGTATTATGGATGTCTGACTGATGGCGTAGGCCCACTCTCCCATGGAGTGGGCCTACGCCATCAGTCAGACATCCCCCAGGGGTCCTGGACTGCAGGAAAGTGCAGGCCAGGCTGAGGGACGCCCTCCCAAGTGCATGAATCTCATGCACCAGGCCTCTAGTTAACATATAATACTGCTATATACTCTCTAATGCACAACACAATATTTTATAATATATAGATAGCACCTTAGGTGAGTTATTTAATCTCTAATGGTAAAACCAATTGAGATAGCAGAAACCGGTTTGGCTCAATGGATAGAGCGTCGGCTTGGGGACTGAAAGGTCCTGGGTTCGATTGCGGTCAAGGGCATATACCTTGGTTGCAAGCATATCCCCAGTAGGGGGTGTGCAAGAGGCAGCTGATTGATGACTCTCTCTCATGGATGTTTCTAACTCTCTATCTCTCTCCCTTCCTCTCTCTAAAAAATCAATAAAATATATTTTAAAAAAACAAAACCAATTGAGATAACAAATATCGATAACATGTATTTTATATGGATTTTTTTTTGGTTTAATGAAACAATGCATATAATGTAATCATGATTTTATAACCAATAGTAATTGTTGAATAATTGTGAGGTATTAGTAAAAGTGTTAGTTTTAATTTTAAATCAAATACATTTGAATATTTATAAATGATTCAAATAAAATTCATTATAAAATAGCTGATGTGAAACAGAATTAAAAAGTTGACCTTTAAAAAAGTAATGCCTCATATATTCTTTATTCCCCTTGATCTACAATTTTAAAGATAAACCACCAGGGAAAGTTGTATCAAAATAATGATTAAAGATCCACATACTGTCAAGATAAATAGTTACATATATAAATACCAGCCTGCTTCAGGGAGGAAAGAGTTGCATAGAGCTTTTAGAAAAATAATTGTGCCCTAACTGGTTTGGCTCAGTAAATAGAGTGTTGGCCTGTGGACTGAAAGGTCTGAAGTTAGATTCCAGTCAAGGGCATGTACCTTGGTTGGAGGCACATCCCCAGTGGGAGGTATGAGGAGGCAGCTGATTGATTATTCTCTCTCATCGATATTGCTAACTTTCTCTCTCTCCCTTCCTCTCTGTAAAAAAAATCAATAAAAATTAAAACAATAATTGTAATACTTGTAGACCACATTTATATCTAGACATGTTGTCAATTAAAAAGTGCTAAAATTAAATTAAATTAAAAAGTAATCCCTAATCTACAGTATTCCCCTTTTCTTGGTAGTTTTACATTAACCAGGTTTGTATAGAAAATAAAATTAAGTTCAAATTAAGTTTAACAAGGGTAAAAACACCTTTAAGCAAAATCAAAAAATTTTTCTTCTAGATAGCTTATAGCTGTACACACCCAGTGAATCCTCCAATAATTGAGATTGGCTTTGTCATGCATCCCCAGTTATAGGAACCACATTCTAGCGGTAGCCAATATTTCTTATTCAAGCCAAACCACAGCTAAGGCCATAGACTATCAAATTGAACTGGGCTGGGTATGAGGATGTCAAGGGAAGTGTCATACATGTTCTCAGAGCCTGCAGAAGTCCTCTGTAGGCCACAGAAAGACTAGTCAAGCTCGTGGGGAACCTGTGTGGAATCAAAGCATAAGGCCCCGCCTACAGGTCTAACCAGACAGCAAATTGCTGCCATGAAGAAATGTAGGTTTCCTGTTGCCAGCTCTTTTTATCTTTGTTTTTTTTTTTTTCGTTTTTTACAAAAGAGGCTGGAAATTAGGATTTTTATGTAATAGTTTCCTATTTTTAGATTCTGGCAACTACTTTAAAAAAAATTAAACACTTCACGGAGCAAACAAAACACTTTGCCAGTTGGATCTGGCCCATGAGGTGCTAGTTTATAGCCCTTGACAGAATTCATCCTGAAGATTCACATTTGCTGAAATCAGAGAAAGGGAGGGTCTGGGAAGTAATTAGATGATTGTGAGTAAGAGTTTCTTAATATATTTGGAAAGACCTCAACTTCAAACACTGCATATGAATAATACATGATAATGACATGAATATTATTGTACTTTAAACATAACTGTACTGCCACATTAAAATAGCTTCCAAATCCTCCTCTTGTTCTTAGTTGCAGAACAAATTTGCATGCCCCAATTACCAACATTCTGGTGTGCATTTAGCAGAAGAACCTTCTACAAAAGAATGTGTGTCATTCACGGAAGAACGTGACATAACAGGGTTTCAAGCTACTAAACTGAACAATGCATTTTTAATTTTGTCAGTTACAAACATCAGCTATTCTTCTATTTGATTAAGGAGCATGGGTGTGTTTTTTTTGTTTGTTTGTTTTGTTTTGTTTTTAATTTGTAGATGTTGAAAACTTTTTCTGGTTAAAAAGAAAAAAAAAAAAGGAAGGCCTTACAAACATTTATCATTTATGAATGTACCAGTTTTCTGTTTAGTTTCACTAGTTTAGATTACATTCAAAAGTGACCCAGTATGTCCTGGGTTATTCAGTCTTACAGAAGCCATACATTACCTGTAAAATGGTAGGGTCAAAATAATTATACCTAAACGGTAGGTAATTCTTCATTACTTACAGGTTTATAAATAAATATAAATAAGCAACATTTCCCCCTTACTAATTTGGAAATATTATGCCAAATCTCTAAGCTACAATTCATTTTTTTTCTCTTTCCCTACTCACTTGCCTATTTTTATTTAAGTCCATATTCAACAACATATAATTAATACTCAGCAGCATAATTAAATTTACTAGCACTGTGTCCTCCCACTTGAATATATAGATATGTTTGATACAGATAACACATTTATACACATATTAAATTTTACTTGTTATAAATCCAAATGGTTTTATTAAATAGAGTTAAATATTAAGCTATTAAAGACTCTATAATGACTATATGATTTCATTCCTTGATTTGTTCCTCAAATATTTTCTTAGCACCTACTACATGCCTCAACACAGTATAAGTGTGGGTGAGACAACAGTAAAGCATTTATTACTTTACTAAACATTTTTACAATTACATTATTCTGCTATGAAAGACTTTCCACAGATCTACAAAATGAAGTGTAAGTTGTCACAGTATGCTATTCAAAACCCATAATACTAGTGCACAATATTTTCCTACTCTTCTATGGGTACTAATATTTCAGTAACATTTTGTCATATTATCAATCAGAATATTTTTATTTAGAGGAACTGGTGAACAAGGAAGTTCTGAAGGTGTGACTTCATCTAGGAGTCAAGATCTTATCTAGTTCCCATACATTAATAGGGAGAAAAAACTTTCAGTAGCATTAATTCCATCATCGATGCCCCCTTTTGGTCCACTAGCTAGAATTGGATCATGTTCTTGTGTTAATAAGAACTATTGACTAATACACCAATTATGTCCACCACAACCCTTACTGTAACCTAAACATAACCATTCTTTAAAAAGCTTTATTTTCTTTACACTTGTCCTTTGAAATATTTTCTTTCTCTGACATCTCCACCTGTTAAGAATTTAGATTTCAGTAGCTAACTTTATCCTGAAACCTTCATACTTCTCTCCTTCACAAAAAAGGAGTGAATTCTGTATTTTGAACATTTAGTCAGTCTGATCTTCTCTCATTTTTGTTTAATAGTCATTAACATGCTTCTCTTTATTTACATATCAAATTGTAAGCATCCTTGAGATTCTTATTTTTATGGCCTTCAACATTACCCTAGCTTTTTTGGCTCAGTGGATAAAGCACTGGCCTGTGGACTGAAGGGTCCCAGGCTCGATGCCAGTCAAGGGCACATGCCTGGGTTGAGAGTTCAATCCCATGTTCAGGAGATGCAGGAGTCATCCAATCAATGATTCTTTCATCACTGATGTTTCTATCTTTCTCTCACTTTTTCTCTGAAATCAATTATATATATATTTTATATATACCTATATATACATATATAAACTTTCATTACTTTTTTAAAATGACAGAAACACTAAACAAATATTTGGTGAACTGAATACCATTAAAAATTTTTAACCCAACAATCTCTAAAATGATTTGAAGTGATTTACAAGTCAAAACTAGAATACTATAAGGTATATAATAGTAAAACATAATGGAGACAAAGATAAAAATAAACATAATACAACAAAACACAAAACAGAGTATTATAAGAAACCTAGATAAGCAGATCACTAAAGTTGAGTAATAAATTTGTTACTCAAGAACAAAGAAATTCACATGTTTTATTCTGTCAAATATGATTTGAAAACTAATATTTTCCTATAAATAAACTCAAGACATGGCTATTAAATACATGGGTAACTTCCAATACTTATTGATAGATAATCTCTACTCTTTTTCCCATTTTGTCCAGAAAAACTTGAAAGCATTATTTTCCCCTCTCTTCTTATGCTCTGTAATTAAAGATTGGAAAAATAGTCACAATGCAGTTAACATTGTAGAACACAATTAGTGTTCTATAAACAATATAAAAACAGAAAAATTTATCCCACAGAAATTTATTTCTCTAAAATATCAGAAATGAGACCATAGAGTAGACATTGTTAATATTTTAAGCGTATCTACCGTGTTTCCCCGAAAATAAGACATCTTCCAAAAATAAGACCTACTTACAGGTTTCCTTCTGAGTGAAATATAAGGCGTCCTTTGAAAATAAGACTCCCCTAGGCTAAATATGACAGATTTGGTCCACTGATTCTGAAAGAAATGGAGTCACAAGAAATTCACTAGGAAATTCAGGAATTGGATTGTTATGATGACATGACTGTCATTGAATAAATGAGTAAATTCTTGATACTGTAGGATTCACAGTTTGTCTGGTTTGTGTTGACAACCACCGTACTACTGTACCATATACAGCTATTAAATTTCCTTTATTTTCATTTAACAATAAATGTGTACCGTATTCTTCTTCCTGGAAAAATAAGACATCCCCTGAAAATAAGACCTAGTGCATCTTTGGGAGCAAAAATTAATATAAGACACTGTCTTATTTTTTGGGAAACAGGGTATTTACCAACACCTAAAAACTAAATTCATCTCCCCTTCTATATTTTATATAAAAATTCATGTATTTGGCAGAGTCAATTATAAAACAAATGGCATCAGAGCTGAGTTTCTCCTCAGTCTCAGCGCTATTGACATCTTAAAGTATTTGTTGTTAGGGCTGTGTTGTACATTGCATGTTGTACATGGTTTAATAACACTTATGACCTCTGCATCCTCCGTTGTGACAACCAAAAATGTCTCCAGACATTGCCAAACGTCCCCCTCGGGTAAAAATACTCCTGATTAAAAATCACTGTCCTAAAGCCTATCTTGTGTTCCCAGGGTTATATTAGGAGCAGAGGGTGCGGGTAAACCAGAAGCACAAAAGTCACACAATATAACCTGATGAGACACTATTTGAATAGTGAATCCTTTTATATAATTGCTTTTGAAACTATAAAGGACATGGCCAGGATCTAGGAGAGATTCAGGAGGTATATATTAGAAAAGTTGGTAAATCATGGGTTTAATTTGGAGCGGAAGGTATAGGAATGGAAAGAGTAGAAAGTTATAATATTGGAGAATATAATGAGAAAAAAAAGATTCAATAATCAAGGAGCAAATTCTTGTTAATAAAAATTCTAGAAGAAAACTTAATTCTGTACATTGCTGGCCATTGTATCACATTACTTATGCAATATATCTAGTCCTCGCACACTAGCAGGACTTGACCCAGCAGGTCATTGATCTCTAATAGCATTTTCCCTCATGCAGGGAACCATTTATGTATTACTTGGGATCTTCTGCCTTCGAATTTTTCCCCATGGATATTTCCGCCCCCCCCCCCCCCAAGCCTGTAAATATCTCTAATGCTCACATAATTCCCTCTTTCTTTCCAATCTAACAGAGCAGGGATGCAACATCATATATTGACAAGTGGTTGTCTGTACACATAGAAAAGCAACAGAAACAATTTTTATTTGGAAACATTGAGTTATATTATTTTTAAAAAGTTAATTTCTCACTTACTTTGACTCATCCAAGTTTGAAAAAGGTGCTTTGCATAACTTACAAAATGTTGTATATTAGCAGAAAGGTTGCTATCCATTGATTGATCAATCTGTCTATGCTTGTTACTATTTTAAAAATTTACGTGTTACCTACATTACCTTCTGAGACCCTCCCTAGGTATTTGAAATAGTTGCTGTCACATTGAACATGCTGGCCATATGCTCTATCTTTACAACCTTCTTCTGATATCTTTGCAATAGTATGTGTTTGTTTGATTTCTCTGGAATGTTCAGATGTCCCCAGGCTTCTACGTTAGGGCATATTTATGTTCCTAAATCAATTTCTCACAAGAACTTATCACAGACAGATTAACTTCCCAGGAATCTCCAGAATAGTTGTACTTTGTAAACCTTTGCCCAGCCTTCCGAAAACAAGCACAGCTTGGTACAGATTTGTTCCGATCATTGTGTTATGCTGATGGATTTTCTTGGTGCAACCCAGTTCTATAAAGGTTTTTGCATTAAGGACTGATTTAGACTAAATATGCTGCCTGGCCCATTTGTGTATTACATGAGATTCAGATATCCTTAAAGACTTTGAAGGAGTTACAGTTTCTCTTCTGTTCTTTAATTGAGTCCCACACTACAGATGGACAAAAGATGATTTCAAAAACCCATTTCCAAGTTAAAAGTTAGCTGAGAAAGAATATTTTGTGAACATATATTAGCATTTTTGGGACCTCAAAAGTGAATGGAAAAGAAAACGTCTTTGAGGGGGAAAAATGCAAGTACAAAACACCTCTGTATATCAGTTCTTACATCAAAACATTATAAAAAGGCTTTAAGTACAAATCACATGGTAATGCAGCCAAATGAAACAGGTGTGATTTTTGTATTCTTCTGAATTGCAAACTAAATGGTGGGAAATAAAAGCTATGAACTAAAACTTCAATATCTTTAATGAAAAGTAGAATAAACTTTTCATCTAGGATTGTCCCAAATGCATGATATACTACTCACATAGCAAAAATTATATATACTATGTATATATGTTTATATCTCTCAACTTACATATCTGTCTCTGTCTGCCCATCTATATGCATAAATGTACCATCTGAGCCACATTTAGTAAATTTAAGATTATTCAGCTAAAGGAGAGAACAGATGTTTTCAATTTCAATGAACAATAAAATAATTTAAAGATGAATGGTACTTTGCTTATCAGATATATTAGTTTTAAAGTACATAGCATTAGGCTTGCATATAAAATTTATTGAGCGTCCAGTGAGTTCTATCATGTTACAGGAAAACTTTTTTATTTCATACTCAACTAAGAAATCCAGTTACATAACATAACATAAAGACCTTAAACCTTCTATTTCCGAGTACCACCTACAACCACTGCCCTCTGGTATCCATGCACTAGCCGGTACAATCGTTTTTAAAAGTTTATCAAATCAGTGGGACCGGTTTGGCTCAGTGGATAGAGCGTCGGCCTGGGGACTGAAAGGTCCCGGGTTCGATTCCGGTCAAGGGCATGTACCTTGGTTGCTGGCACATCCCCAGTAGGGGGTGTGCAGGAGGCAGCTGATCCATGATTCTCCTTCATCGATGTTTCTAACTCTCTATCCCTCTCTCTTCCTCTCTGTGAAAAATCAATAACATATATATATTTTAAAAGTTTATCAAATCATTTTGCTCGTTTGCTTATGTGTCCAATAGATTTTTGTGCATTTAGAATAAAATGAAAATTTTTTGTCATTCTCTACTAACTGTTGTATGATCTAGCCCTTACCACCTTTCCAACTTTCCCCCATTTCTCTCTTCCCCCTCTCTCACTGAGTTCCAGGCAGTCTTACAACACCAGCTCAGGTGCTCTACTTTGGCAACTAGGGTTTTCTGTTATCTTTAAGTATTAGTTTAAATAGCACTTCGTAAAGAAGTTGACCTGTAACGTGCTACTTATTTCCTTACTAGTCTCTTTCTCAGAACTGCATAAACTTACCACAGTAAGTTTATAATTTTGACACATTGTGATAATTTTCTTTTATAAATTAACTAGAGGCCCGATGCACAAAATTCGTGCATGGGGGCGGGGCGTTGTCTCTGAGCCCAGTCTTCACCCTCTCCAGTCTGGGACCCTTCCGAAGGACAGTCAGACATCCCTTTCATAATCCAGTAATGCTGGCTCCCAACTGCTCGCCTGCCTGCCTTCCTGTTTGCCCCTAATTGCTTCTACCTGCTACCCTATTACCCCCTAACCACTCCCATGCCAGCCTGATTGATGCCTAACTGCTCCCCTGCCAGCCTGTTTGCACCCAACTTCCCTTCTCTGCTGGCCTGCCTGGCCACCCCTAACTGCCCTCCCCTGCAGAGTTGATCACCTCAAACTTCCCTCCCTTGCAGGCCTGCTCCCTCCCAACCATCCTCCCCTGCTGCCTCTTGTGGTGTCCATTTTGTGTCCACATAGGGGCAGGATCTTTGACTACATGGGGGAAGCCATATTGTGTGTTGGAGTGATGGTCAATCTGCATATTACTCTTTTCATTAGATAGGATGGAGGCCTCTTACACGGGTGGGGGCCAGCTGGTTTGCCCCGAAGGGTGTCCCAGATCAGGTTGGAGGTTCCCTTGGGGCATGGGTTGGCCTGGGTGAGAGGCCTGTGGTGTTTTAAAGGCCGGCCATGCCCCCTGGCTATCCTAGCAGAGGCCCTGGTATCTGGGATTGATTTACCTTCTACAATTGAAACTTTGTAGCCCAGAGCAGAGCCAAGCCTCCTGCTCACTCCATGGCTGGCAGCCATTTCTGTTGGGGTTCATGTATCTTCTATAATTGAAATTTTGTAGCCTGGACTGGAGGCCTGCCAGGGTGTGTGGAAAGCTTTGCTTCTTGCATTGCCAGGGGCAACCCTAGTCTCCCTCTCTTTCCAGCTCCATGTTTGGACTTGTTTACCTTCTATCACTGAAACATTGTTGCCTTTAGTGGAGGCCTAGGCAGGCAAGCAGAAACTTAGCTTCCCGCATTGCCTGGGAAACCCAAGCCTCCTTCCTGCTCTCTGTGGCTGTAGCCATCTTGGTTGGGTTTATTTACATACTCACTCTGATTGACTGGTGGGTGTGGCTGGTGGGTGTGGCTTGCGGTATAGCAGATATATGATCAATTTGCATATTATTCTTTTATTATGTAGGATAGTCAGTATGAAGAATATACTTAATGTAAGGAAGGTTATTTGTTAAGAATAATTTCAACCTGAATTTCTCTCAGTTTCAAAAAAATAAGAAGATAAACAGGATGATATTCTTATTCCTACACACATTTAAAACTGCCATAGGGTGGATATATATATAGTTTTTCTTAACTTTTTTTGATCCAATGCCAATTTCAATACTTAATAATGTACATACTTATACTTAATTCAAAATGCAGTTGATATATATATATATACAATCAACTGCATTTTGAATCCCAAGGATTTAAAATTTTAAATTAAATGTTGTTTTATATTCAGTTGTCATATTCAATTATCAGTTTTTTTAAATTTTATTGTTGAAAGTATTACATATGTCCCTTTCCCCCTATTGACCTCTTCTAGTGCTCTGTCCCCCTACCCCGGGTCTGCACCACTCTATGGTCTATGTCCATGAGATATGCATATAAGTTCTTTGGTTGATCGTTTCCTAATTGCCACATTTTAATTACCAAATGGTTAATTTAAAAGTTTTGCCTCAAATAGTAACAATATTTGCCTTAAAATAAATTATAACATAATTATAATGTTTGGATATAATAAAATTATCAATTTTCATTAAAAAATTACCCATAAATAGGTATTTAACTACTGAATTTAGAAATGCAGATGATTTAAGTAAATTTTTCCCCCTTAAAGCAGCAAGTATTTTTCTAAACACTTGCCAATCCAAAATGGCTCTTTATGGTTTTCCCTGTTTGTGTTCTCTATTTTCTTTGGTATTTACAAAAGAGTAAACCGCATTGTAACCAAAATAAAATGTAACTGATTCATTTCCAAATGTGGTTAATGTCCCTGGCAAGCTATCTGCCCTGAATTATATAGGTTATTAGATCATCAGGGAGGAGTTTATAAGGATCATTATTCTTTAAGATGGGCATATTTTTCACCTCAATCCCGAAGTCACCAGAAGGCATTCTGGGTAGAAAATGAGTCACAAAAGACATAGTTTATGCTTCCTCTTATACAGAAATTTACTATTAAACTGATTTTAAATAGGTTTATTAGGATGAGAGTATACATTAATTTAAGATGCTCTAATTGAAAAATGAGGTGGCATTTCTGTAGAGGCAAGTGGCAATCTTCCAATTTAATCTGGAGCTCTGATAAATTGTTCCTTAGATAACAGGGAGTAGTTTGTTTCTTTCTACACAGGGCTTTTCAGATCAAGTTTTTATGAAGAAGTATTACTGCAAGGAATTTTACTGAACCAGAAAGTGTAAATGAAGGACTATTGAGGAAACGTGTTGAGAGGAGAGCAAAATGCAGAGCTCTCCTGAACAAAATGAGCTGTTTTGTCTCCAGGGCAGCCATGATTTAATGAAATACAGCTTGGAGCAGAATAAATCTGATTTTGCACAGAAAATTGATGATGAATGCAGTTAAAAAAACACACGCAATGTCCCCCAAATAGAACATACATGTATATGTCTGTGTATAAGTGTGTGTGCATATATCTTCATATATGGAGAGAGATTTCTATTTTCCCTTCCTAAATAGATCTGATATACTTGGTACAATTTTGAGAAATTGTTCAGTTATTGAGAAATCAAAAGCCCATCATTTTAACATCAAATAGCATAACTTGGATACTTTTTATTTTTAAAAAACTTGCCCTTACTGTGTCTTTTCCCAGAGATAAGATATTGGTACTCTAGGTGGAGGCTGTTTATGTTTCTTTCTTTCAAGAGATGCTTGACAGCTTCTCCCTGGAGAGGAGCTCAGACTTTAAATTTTTATTAGGCTATGGTATTTGAAATTTAGAGAATAGACATTAGCCTTTGAGGTACACTGTTTGATGGTATGAATCTTTTAAGCTCTAGTGCTGGGAGAGAAGATTTTAGAGATTTGCTACAGACCATTTGTCAGGAGAGAATGAAGCATTTGCGAAGAATACCTAGTAAAAATATGCTTGCAAACTTTTCATTACACAATATAGGGAAATCTGACTGGAGTGTTGTTTGGGTTTCCATGATGTCAAATAACACAGTTACTAAGGGTGTAATGGATTTTTTTTTTTTTAGTTCGTTCTCATTTTCAGACAAAAGAAAAGTCTCCCTAGCTAGAGTTGCTGTATATTATAGGAGTAGTATATAGATTGCTATGAAAAATAAGCAAGAGTATGCAAAGTAAATAAAGATGTATCAAAAGGAATAAATAGTGCCTGGTCAGTGAGGCTCAGTGGTTGTGTGTCAACCTATGAACCAGGAGGTCACGGTTCAATTTCTGGTCAGGGCACATGCCCAGGTTGCGGGCTTGATCTCCAGTGTTGGCTGTGCAGGAGGCAGCCAAACAATGATTCCCTGTCATCACTGATGTTTCTATCTCTCTCTGACTCTCCCTGACTCTCTGTAATCAATAAAGATCTAGTTTTTAAAAAATAAATAAGGATGACAAGAAATGGAGTGTGTGTTCAAATATTTATTTATTTATTTATTTATTTATTTATTTATTTATTTATTGGTAATGTAGAGGAAGGCTTACAGTGTTTCCAGAGAGCGAAGCAAATATTAATAAATACCTTTTATAAGCCTTTTTATTTTTTATTTTCTTTATTGGTTAAGGTATTACATGTGTCCTTATCTCCCCGTTGCCCCCCCACCCCACCCCACCCCTCCATTCATGCCTTCAACCCCCTGTTGTCTGTGTCCGTTGGTTAGGCTTATATGAACGCATACAAGTCTTTTGGTTGATCTCTCCCCCAAGCCCCTCCCTCCCCTACCTTCTTTCTGAGGTTTGATGGTCTGATTGATTCTTCTCTGTCTCTGGATCTGTTTTTGTTCATCAGTTCATTATATTTCATAAATGAGGGAGATCATGTGATATTTATCTTTCTCTTACTGACTTATTTTGCTTAGCATAATGCTCTTACAGGGGTGGAGGGGGAGTTATTCCTTTCACTATGTTTCATAAGTGTTTTTATCTTCATTTGGAAGCTAGCTACAATATTTTGAAATACATTTCCATGATGGCATAAACAGCAGGAAGCCAAATTTAAGGCACACATTGATTGTTTTGAGTACCATGGTACTTAGGCTATGGGAAGAAAACATACCAGCTTTGACTAGCCAAGGTGTAAACAGCAGTGATAGAGGCTTGGATGAAACAAGTTGTTTTTCTTTAATAAATCACCTCATGCTCTGCTTCTTTTCCTCTAATATCTATATGGGGAAAAGGTACCTGAAACACACTGTCTACTGCATAATGACTTTAGGAATACCATTTAAGCCAAGCAACTGCCTTAATATTGTAGTAGACCTTTTTAACTAGCAGCTATTCTCAGAATAATTTATTTTTCTGGTGAAGGCCCTCTTGCTGATTTGCAGCTGGACACCTTTTCACTGTGTCCTCATATGCTCACATGATTTTGGGGGTGGAGAGTGGAGTGAGAAAATAGGATGGAGGGAGGGAAGGAGGAGAGAGAGAGAGAAAGAGAGAGAGAGAGAGGAAGAGAGAGAGAGAGAGAGGAGAGAGATCAAATAATTTATGCATTCATTGGTGGATTCTTGTATGTGCCTAATTAGGGATAAAGCCCAGAATCTTGGCATATCTGGATGATGCTCTAAACAACTGAGCTACCCAGCCAAAGGAGAAATGCCCTACATTTTTATTATGCATTACATTAACACAAGAACTTAAAAAGCAATTGGTAGGAGGTAGAGCTGGAGATGTGTTGGAGATTAAATGGATGTTTTACTCCAAAGCCAACTTGATCAACATGCTGTGAACAGGAATTTTAAATCATTTGTATTCAGGGGTGCCTAACAAGATGCTTATGTAAGTCAAAAAGGACCAGTGGAATTGGTAACTTTAAAGCACTTTCTCCCTGCCGAAGCCGGTTTGGCTCAGTGGTAGAGAATCGTTCTGAGGACTGAAAGGTCCCGGGTTCGATTCCTGTCAAGCAAGGGCATGTACATTGGTTGCGGGCACATCCCCGTTGGGGGGTGTGCAGGAGGCAGCTGGTTGATGTTTCTCTCTAATCGATGTTTCTAGCTCTCTATCTCTCTCCCTTCCTCTCTGTAAAAAAATCAATAAAATCTATTAAAAAATAATAATAATAAATAAAAAATAAATAAAAAATAAAGCACTTTCTCCCTGTCAGGATATTGTGCATTTGCATATTAAGTAAAATAAGTACTAGAGTATATTTTTATGTAATGTACACATACTTTTGCTTATTAAAAAGCATTATAAGACATATTACTAAATATGACTGATGAACACCAATTTTTCCTCTATGCTTAATAGAATTAGATAATTTATATACAGAGTAATGTAAAATTAGGTTTACAGTTGTAAATATAAGGAACAGTTAATTCATTTATTATTATTTATTAATTACTGTATTATTTTCCATAGGAACAAGTATAAACTTACGTTTGCCTCACCCTATTTTCTTTTAAAAATATGTGCTTTGGATTTTCCCCATATATTAGTTAACATAACCTATTTTTCCTCTGAAATAAATAATTAAAAAGTGAGAAAATGCCTGCTACATTGGTGGTGCTCAATAAATATTAGATATTTATTGTGAAAGTAGTATAAACTCTTTAAAAGTAACATGACATTTCTATTTGCACATTTTACACATTTCTGCTTGCATGTTTGGGTGAGATCCTTGCAAATCTCTTGTACCTCTAAGTAACCCTGAGAACTCTTACTTGCTACACAAACCCCTCTACTTTTTGGAAATGGAGTCTCCTGATTGTGATTTCCAGTCTTCCTTCTCCAAGCACAGGGAGGAAACGAGGAAAAAGTCTTGTGAGATTAAAAACAGAACAGGGCCGGGGAAGAAATAAATGTTTTAGAAGAAACATAACAAATGTTAGCAAGATATTTTCCTAGATCAAATCCAGTTCATTTTTTATTTTCTTCCCTTTGGAACACTCTTATTTCTACATAATTTTTCTTCAATACTTTTTAGCCTTAAACCACAATCTAAGATTGTGAAACACTCACTAGAAGTGTTTCTTTGTCATTGCCCCAAGTAGAATTCATATTTTCCAGTCCATTGGTCCATCTATTATGGGGCTTCCGGAAGGTTATAAGTGGGAGAGAATATCTGTGATAAATAAAATATTACATGTAAATGACATTAAGATTGGACAAAAGAACAACAGCTTGGTTTGTGTTTACTTATCTTGTTAAGTGTGTTTTCTCTCCTCAAATCAAATCATTATTCTGCTTCTATTTGGAGGTGCTAACCAACAAAATTTCACACCTAAGTTTCTCTTGTGTGAACACAAAATTTTTATCCAAAGATTATGTACAGTGGTAGAATTTAAAGTAGAATTTATTTGAGTATGTCTCCCTTGAATGTCCTCTGTTTATCTGGAGCTCTGTATATTATGTGGGGACAAAATATAAGTGGAAACAGAATTCCAAATAGTTTGTAAATCTGAGGAAGAGGGAATATAACATTTATAACTGTATAGCCACTAAGATAACTTAAGATGGAATGTCATTGACAGCCACCAGAAAGTCGCTGTGCTATAAAGCTTTGTTAGTTAAATTCTGGTCTATGGATCCTAAGCCCGAGGCACACTTACATGCTTCCTATAATGTAAAATCTCAGACTCTGTCACCTCTCTTGAGTCAGAATTTGAATTTCTGTAAAATTCCCAAATTATTTGTGTGCTCATTGATGTGTGGGAAATACAGTGTAGAGCAGTGTGTTTTATGTGGGTGCATATGTATTTTGTAAGGTCAGCGATGGGACTGAGAAAAGCCAGGGCAATGAAAACCCCCTTAATCCAACTGTGCTCACTTCATACAGTCACCAGGCTCCTGAACTCCACCTTATAAACTAACCTTCCTCCTTCAGGCCTCTCCCATCACCTTCTATGCCAATCCAGGGCATGCTACCAACTGCTCACAACTACCCGGGAGGTCTTCACCTTGTTTTTCAGTTTCCCTTTCTAAAATCTTGTTTTGGAAATCTTTATGTTGTATATGAAAGATATAAAATTTTTCTTTTCACTGGGTAGAGAAGAATTCTTTACTGAGTAACTCAGGAATAACCAGGGTAATATTTACCCAGTATGCAATGGATGCCATTGTATCTGTTATAAAATACTCCTAAGGAATGCTGCTACTATAGAAGTAAGGGTTCTCATTCTTTATCCACAGGTCTCTAAATCCATTCCCTCTGAAAGCTAAGTATGAAATAACACATTTGATAGCTTTTCACTACAGTTAAATTGTGATCCATTTTAAAAGTGGTATCACTCAACCACCACCATACAAAAAAACAAACAATGTAACAAAACAAAAAAATCAATAAAGGACCAAATTCAAGGAAATAGCAATTTGAGGTCAGTTTTTAATTGAGAGAAATATTTTTAAAATTTGCCTCTAAATATAATATAGCCAAGTTCCCATTTATTCACTAACTGCAACAACTCAATCTTATAAAGTCCAGCTTGTTCTGATTATATAAGACTGAAATGGATAAGAAAGAGAAACAGGATCTATTACAGTAAAAACTGGGAAGGGAGAGAAGAGAAAAAAAATAGAGGTGAGGAGGCAAGAAATAACCTATAAAAAGAAGATTGCACAGAAAATAAAAAATAAAAAAAGTGAGAGAGGCAGCAAGAGACAAGTTCCTTAGTCTATGAGGTTGATGTGTCAATCAAGTTGAGCTGCTGGCCCAATTCCAGTTTATTTGTACTATAGTCATCAAAATAAGTTATCACCTCTTATCCCTATCCTTTGAAATTCCAATGAACTTCTGGGCAATTACCCACTAGCCACTGCTCTTCAACTATTCTTATGCTTAACCTTTGATAAGCATTTAACAAGATGCATGAAGGCCTCTATGGGGAATGATTTTATTCTCTTAAAAGCAGTGTTAGAGCCACAGCAATACCATTTCATAAGTACATAGAATAGGCCAGATGAAATGAATTTATTATGGGATTCTCTTTTTCATGCAAAACACACACTCAGCTTGTTTCCTGATTTTCAGCATGATTTTTGTTTGTTTCACCCAGCTCAGAACCCAACACACACACACACACACACACACACACACACACACACACACTCTACTAACAGCACCCATCATGTTTTGTTTTGTTTTGTTTTTCTCTTTAACTTGTACTTTAAAATAATTTCAAACATGCAGAGGAGTTTAGAAAATTGTATCACAAATTGACCAAGATGTTGCAAATGTTAATATTTTACCACATTGAAATTTTCTTTCTCTTATTTTTTTGCTGAGCTATCTGCAGGGAAGTTGTAGGCCTGTAGATCCTAATGGTACCTTTCTCCTAAATACCTGAAGCATTTCCCTCCAAAACAAACAAACAAAATTATAGGACATTATTTTACATTTAACCATAGTAATCAATTATTTAAACATTTTTTCTGCTAGTGAAATTGTTTTGCATCCTCTACCACTGAATATCTTACTTATAATAAAATCAGAGGTTCAAGAACATCTTTTTTATTTAGCACTGTTCACTCAGAAACAGCATTTTTTTAGTTGCTGGCATCTTTCTTCATATTTATTCTTACATTTTTATGAAGTATTTTGGAGGCAACTGCAAAGCATGAAACTTTGAGTGAACACTTCCTTTTTCCTCTAAGTATGTATTCCCATTTCCTTCCTACACTCCACATTGACCTACAAATAGTGTGATGCTATCTTACTTTCAAACAGACCAGTATACCAGTAATATGCATCTTTAACAATGGCACCTGGAGAACTGAAAGTAGTTTACTTTCATCAGCCAATGTCAAATTCTAAAACAACAACTTTGAATTTTTAGCATCATTGAAGCCATATTAACTTGGATGTCTACCACATGAGGTTCTTGTGAGAATTAAGTATGTCAGTCAATGGAAAGCACTTAAGGAGAATGTTTGGCAGGTAGTAAATGTTGTATGAGAGCTGCTAATTTATTTTATTCAAAATCATCTTCCCTTCCTGTTATTTTCCTACTGCTCTCCATGGTTATATCATATTGTTAGCCGCATGGGTTCAATTTGTTAGAGTGATTATCAACTTCCCCTTCTGTCCCCTAACACCTTATTCCTATTTCTATCTCTAGGCAAATATAGCTGATTATTTGTCCCTTTGTAATTATATTTGTTCCCATTGTTACTGCCACCAGCCAGGGCCAGGACTCACCACATCATGTCTCTACAGTAGCAATAGTACCCCAGTTCCAGCTCCTCCTTCTATTCAGTTATCACCAGATTACTCTCTCCAAACACTGTATGAAAACACAGCTTGTGATCTTAGTATTTTCACACCACAGTACTCCTTCTGACTGTGATGTGTTTATCTTTTTATCTATTCATTAATGAGAATATTTGTGAATGTTCTCTGTAGATGGTAAAGTCCTATGTGGCATGTTGTTATATTTTAACTGTAACATTTCTGATTTTTAATCAGTTGGTAGGGGAAAATTCTATTTAATATTACCCATAATTAATTATTAATTTTTAAATCATTGCGATGACATGGAAAATTAGTGTGTCTTTAGGAGATAACTAAATTTAAGTTATAATATACAATTTTCTCTCTCTCTCCTCTCTCTCTCTCTCTCTCTCTCTCTCTCTCTCTCTCTCTATATATATATATATATATATATATATATACACACACATATATACCCCCCCCATGGAAAAATAATGACCAATCTTTAAAACAACATGATAATTCATATTTGTGTTTACTTAACCTTTTTAAAAAATCTACTAAGTTGAGTAAAGCATTGTGAAATCAACTCTGAATCTTTAATTAGAAGTACATGAATAATATTCAGGTTAATGGATCACAGCTTAGAATTAAAATAACAACCAAAAAATTGACCTGAAAACCATTACTCACTGTCAGAGGTTCATTCACGTGCAGAGGCTCAATATTTACTTAGGAAGGAAGACATTATTTCATTTGGAATTATGTAGTATCTACATGACACTTCTGAGGGAGATCAAGGAAGGAAGACATTTCCTGGGTACCTACTATGTGCTCAATAAATATGTGTTTATATTGTGCTTGTATTAAAATGAATCATTCCAGTGTAACTCAAGATTTTCAACATTGTGATCCTTAACTTCCATATGGTCCCACAAAAGCAAGAATTCTAGGTTTGAAAGGGTCTTAAATGGCTGGTCCAAATCTGCATCTAAAATAGGACTCTTCTGGCATAAATCACAGTTGTCCTCTCAGTAGTCATAGAAAAAAGTATCCAACCTACTTCGGGATAATGTAATGTCCAAACTGGGGAACAGTCTGGCTCCTGAGCATCTTGCATCCAGATGTCCTAGTTATGACTTTCTTTCTTTCTTTCTTTCTTTCTTTCTTTCTTTCTTTCTTTCTTTCTTTCTTTCTTTCTTTCTTTTTTTTTTTTTTTTTTTTTTTTTTTTTTTTTTTTTAGCAACATAGGCATGACAATAAAAACATTATACCCATCATGCACGAATACAAATAAGACCAATTTTGTTCCTTCTAGGTTGTTATTTTTTCCCTCTCCCGGGCTCTAGTTAGTCATTCTTTTGTGCCTTACTAACATAAGATAGTTTCCAAACTCTAATATCATCCTTTAGTTTATCAAAATGAAACTTTTAGAAACACATAAAGTAATCCATTTATAGATTGAACTTGGAGTTATAAACACTCATCAAAATGTTTGCTATTTGCTTAACTCTAGAGCTGTTGCTTCATAGTTTTTCATTTGTTAAGAAAATGATCAACAAACCATTATTTTTGTTCTACTTTTAGTACAAACTGCTAGGAACTGAATTATGTCCATTTCTGTATGGTATAATTGACTTTTTGAATTTATTCACGATTTTGTATTCATTCTTATAAATTTTACTTTGTTATTTTTTAAAAAAATCTATTGTATTGACATCAATAAGAGAGTGACTATGGATCTTAACTATGGATTTGCACTAAGAAATGGGTCAAGTTGAAAGTATTCTTCTGGCTGTTTAGCCATCTTGTAGGTTTGTGAACCCTCTATGGGTTCATAGCTAGAATAACTCCATAAAAAAGGCATCTGGTTAAATGAGAGAGAAAGTAAAAAATCACTTTAATTCTGTGGCTGTTCTCTTGTCATGTACAGGATTAGGTATATGAATTACCATTTTTTATTGACACCCAATCCTAAGCAGAAGATACACATAGATCTTTCCTCTTTGTGTGTCACCATATTGAATTTATAGTCCAGAGACTTAGGTTCACACCTTTTATCCACTGTTTACTAAGCATGCATGTTCTTTGAATGTTCATCATAAAATGGAGCACAGATGAAATTAAACTTTACAAAATAAATGTTCATTAAGTGCTGTCTATATTAAGGTTGTCACGAACTACAGGACACTGCTACCAACTAGATCAGAATTTTTTTTAGGTAAGACGGAGAGGAAAAGCATCAACCTTCCTCTGTATGTTAGGAAGTTACTTTTTTTTCTTTCCTCCTTTCATGAGATCATCACACACTGCCCATGGGCATCTCCAAGCCCAATTTCTCTAATCAATTTATGTTGTTTCTTTAATATAGAGTTGTTTCTTTAATTTCATTTTGTTCAATTAATCCATCATCATTTCTCTTCTCTTAACCTTTGACAACATCTTTAAAATTTGAAAAAAATAATCCAGATTTCCTGGAATTTTTAGTTCTCCCAAGGCTATGTTGTTTTTATGCCCTGACAATGGTGTATTACTGAGCACAGTGGCACACAGATGATCCATTGCCATAATCCATCAGCAGGGCTCCCTGACTCCGTGATGGATTCTTGTATTACATCATTGTCCCAAAGGCTGACAGGAGAGAAAGTGCTTCAAACAGGCCTCTTTCATAAATTGTTTTAGTCCTAATGAAAGAAAAAAATGGTCTGAAAGGGTATGGATGAGCAGGAAAACTCACTATCCCTTTCAGCTCTGTGTTCAATTAGATACATGTGAGAGCAACCACCAGATTTTCTTGGTTCAAAAGATAGATTTTTTTTTAATTTAAAACTCTGATTCTACTTACTGTGCTTAATGATGATGTTCAGCAACATCTTACAGGGACTTGGGATGAATTAAAGGAAATATTTTGGCTGTATCAATATAGGTTTTCTAATATGTGCACTTTGGCTATTTATTAAGCATTATACATATAGTCATTTCTTTATTAACCCAAGTGTTTAGTTAACTGCTTGCTACATTTTGTATCCTTGTTGGAAACAACTTTATCACTGAGCCTGAATGTACCTGTTTACATATTTGTACATAAAAAACGTGAAGCAAAATTTTCCATTCTTATTAAAGAAAACCAATCACGAACCTATAATTCATTTACTCAATTCATGACATTTAGTCTGGTATTAATAAGTTTGTTGAAATGATAGAAAAATATATTATTAAATCCTTAAGTTAATATTTTCTTAAAAATAATCAATTTGAGATATGCAGTAATATCATGTTTTTGAGAGTACTAAAACAAGCCAAATATTTATGCAAACAAATTAAATAAATATATTATACAATTCTATGAAAAACAACTTAAAAGCAGGTGCATTTATTGGTTGATATTAGAGTTGTATGAAAAACATGGGCTTTTGTCAGACAATAAGGATTTGAATTTGCCTATATTGTTCTTATTTTTTCCTAAATTACATAACATTATGAATAAAATGAACTTGAGGACAAAGCCTGTTGCATTTTTTATCCTGAATAGGCCTCCTCTGAATTATTTTCTAATGTCAGAATTTATGTCTCAATATTTATTTTAAAATATTTGTGATGGCCCAGTTGGCATGGCTCAGTGATCAAATGTCGGCCTATGAGCCAGGAGGTCATAGTTTGATTCCAGTTGGGGGCACATGCCTGATTGTGGGGTTGATCCCCAGTGTGGGGTGTGCAAGAGGCAGGCAATCAAAGATTCTCACTCATCATTGATATTTCTATCTCTCTTGCCCTCTCCCTTCCTCTCTGAAATCAATAAAACATGTTTTAAAAAGAATCTGTAATAATAAAAGCATAATATGCTAATTAGATTGGACGTCCTTCTGGACGACCTTCTGAACAAAGCTGGGGCTGCGAGGGAAGCCTGGGTCCCCAGTGCTAGTGCCAGCAGCTGGGAAAAGGAAGGCCTACTCTTGCACGGATTTTGTGCATCAGGCCTCTAGTAGTAAAATAATAAGATATTTGTGATATACCAGATCTTTTTCAGCATTTTCAGAGTGAGGAAAATGAGACTTAGAGGAGGCTAATAGACTTTCCCAACATAATATAATTCTGGCACAGGTGGAAACCACTAATCCTGGTAGCTCCATGCTAGAGATAGCAGAATGCCTTTTTATAACTCTGCCACAGTTGCCTCTTGTGTGATTGCTATTAAGAATGTTTTGAGGATGTTTCTCTTTTCCCACCTATGGTAAAAAATATTAGATTTATCCTTCCCATTCACTACACCAAGCATTTTTAAAAAATATTAAATCCACATCTACAAAAAGGTGAAGGCACATATTACTAAGGACATTTGTGCTTAACACACATCCATGAGTTTTGTTTTAAGGTCAGATTTCTTGTTTTAAAATTAGGTTTGTTGAATATTGCATATTTCTATATAGTTTACAAGTCATGTTGGAAAATGGGAAAATAAATTGATAAGATTATTCTTATTTTTTAGTGCAAAATACTGTTCAGTTTATACTTTATAATATACAATTGGAGCTTCATTAAATATATTTGATTCAATTAAATATAGGAAACAGTCAGTTAAGAATCTCTCTAATTCTGTTACTAACACCAAACATTCAAAATTTTTATAATAAAAGTCTTTTAACAATATCTAAGACTATTCTGTCTTCACTTGACTCTAGTTGTACATAGATCTAAGTAAAATAAATCTCCAGTGGCATTTTAAAACGTCCAACCATGATATATGGAACAAAAATACTTCACATTTACAGTGAGCAACTTTTCTGCAGACCATCAGATGTAAGATTCCCTTTCCCTCCTAAGCAGACTGATTTCTTGGGAAGGACAGCCATTATAGCTCAGTACTCTGATTTAAAAAATTTTTTTTCAAAAGATTGTAAATTATTTTGTGTGTTCGAGTGCAGAACAGTGAAGGAACAGTGAATAATGACTTTGTGATATAGATTGCTGACCGAAGGAAAGCCAACAGAGGCCAGTAACATCACTTACTTTGGACCTAAGTAAAAAACATATACTTTTAGATGCAGATGTGTGCATGTACTCACACATACTCAAAGTTAGTATCGATATCATTTGGCCACAATGCATTCACATCATATATGGACAGAAAATGAAAGTGTCTATTGATGTGTATAACTCGTCTCAACTGAAATCTGCCTCTGCGAGTTATCAAGTCTAATCCATGCAGGCTCCTTACTGTGTTCCTAAATTTTATAGGTCACATCGAATAAAGAGTTATCTGGTCAGGCCTAGAGTAGAATATGTGTATAATCTCACAAGCTATAAATATTTAATTTAAAATGATGCTACTATAAAACATGAAGTTCATTTTAGAAGAATACTTTTATAATTTAACTGTGCTCCTCTTTATGCATTTTGGAAACTATTTCAAATTTTGAATGTATAGAATTTTTATTTCAAACACAATTTTTATTAAAATATTCATAGGAAATTTTTGGAAGAAAATATATCAATCCATTATTTTTCTCCAAAAATATTTCCTTCTTTTTACATTTTTTCCTCCCCAATTCCAATATAGAAAACTCAATATAAGTGCATAGTTTATAGTAGTTGGTTTTAAAAAGGTGCTTCAGAAAATCATTAAGTAGAGTGTAAAATTTTAATATATATAGAGAGAGAGAGAAAAAAGAATTAATTAGCATACTGATTAGAAACAATTACAATAGAGATTGGTGATAAATTATATTTGAATCTTTTGTGTATTATTGGTTTTACATATATATTGTGTATGATAAATAGAAAGAGATAACAAATTGCAAGTCAATATCTTGAACGAGGTAGAATATAATGGATTTTATGGAACAAGATTCATTTTAGTTTTATAGTTAAGAGTAATAATTATTTGACACAAGGTGAGGATACCAAATAATACATTGTTTCTTGATTAGCCACGTCTCAATAAGAAAGGAAAATGCAAGAGTTTTCTATTCAATTAAACTTGTGTACAATGAAAATATAATCATTTACTCATGATCTTTCATTGTGTTATATTCTCAAGAAATATGATTAGTCTTGATAATGGGAGTAGAAGTATAGTCACGATTAAAAACCTTTTAATGTGCTCTTCATGGTGGAATCAGTCTTCAGCCACAATGTAATGACCATTTGGATAGCAATACTGCCCTGTGATGCATTTGGCTCATTGTGGGAAAGTAGAAGAGTGAAGTGATGAGAGCAAAGTCACCAGAGTCAGACCTAAGATGAATTCTTAGCTCTGCCACTCATTAGTTTTATGAATTTGGGCAAATTCTTTCATCTGTACCTGTTTTATCATCTATAAAATAGGGACAAAATAGGGTAAGGTGCTTAATAGTGTCTGACATACTAGGGAGTTTATGATAAGCATTAAGAATTTTGTTAGTAACTAGAAGCCCAGTGCATGAAAATTCATGCACTGGAGGGGGTATCCCTCAGCCCAGCCTGCCCCCTCTCACAGTCCCGGAGCCCTCAGGGGCAGGAGGCCACCCGGTGAAAAGGGGAAGGCGATGCCCCCATCACACTTCTGCTGCTGCTATTGCTGGCAGCACAAGCCTCAGCCAGCCCTTGTTACCTGAGCCTGAGTCCAGCCCTAGGCAGTTGGGCATCCGGCATTCGAGGCTTGCCTTTGCCTCAGGCTGGTCCTGAGCCGTCAGGAGGGCTGAGGGCAGGTCTGGCCACACCATGTTCCTGCTGCCTTCTACTGGGCTGAAAGGACTATGGGACTCTGGTGTGGCTGAGGGGACTGGGCACCACCATCTTGTGGCTATGGGCACCACCATCTTGGTCATGGTGTGATGTAAATTTTCATATTCCCTCTTTATTAGGTAGGATAATTAGTGATTTCTACCAATTATGGTTGTTAATAAAGGGAAGTCATGCATATTGTATGGGATACTGACAAATTATTTAGAAAGCATGCAGTGCATAATTTGCTTTCTAGTTGCCAAACAAAATGCTGTTTATGTACTCACAATATACATGGAAAGGAGAGCAAAGGGCCTCGCTAAAATAGGGAAAAAGCTTTTCCTTTGATTTACTTAGATAACTAACCCCAGAAGTATGTGTTGTTGTTGTTTTACTTGAATTATAGTTACAATTTTCTCCATTCTCTCATAGTATGTGTAGTCAGCCTAGGTGTTATTCAGTAGACCTGTCCCAACATCTATTGTGGCTGATTTATTTAGAAATCCCTCCAGGCCAAAATGAGAAGGAAAATAAATGGAACAGATAAAAGTGCCCTACTGCAAGCAAGAAGTACAAATTGAGGTTAAGAGTAATTGCTTTGGCATAATTGTTATTTGTAATCTTAGGACAAATGAAAATCTCCCATTAGGAGCAGTAAATCTGATATGTAAAGCAGAAGATGAGTATCTCATGGTCTAACAATGGGAAGCCATAGCTGGATGTTACACACAATGACATAAAAATCCCCTCACCCCTTTCATTTGGACTAGCAATGCAGAGGATATGGTGGACACAAGAGTACCTCAGAAAATTAATATCAAAGTAAAATAAAAAATAAGATTCCAAAACCCATGTATACCTGCAAGAATATTTATTCTATGTACTTTCTTTTTCCAAGACACTTTATGAAAACTCTGTATTTACAAATTCTTCGTGTGCTGTTTTTTTTTGTTTTGTTTTGTTTTGTTTTTTAATAAACAGTTTATACTTATACTTAGTCTGGCTTCCAGAAAGCCTGATGTTATTTTTATGGTTATTAGTCTTCACATTTTCATCACTGAGGTAGATAATAGAGTGAAGTTATTATCTTTATTTTAAATAAATGAGAATGAAAGTATAGAGATGCTCAGTGACTTTCTCAAAGTTATAAAACCATTCAGTGATAGATTGGGGTGAAGTATAAAGAATACATGATTCAAGCTCATTTTAACTACCACATCATAATTTTTCAGATTATTTTTTCAGTCAGTAGGTTATTATTACCAGTGGATATTATGATGATCATAGTGATAAACCAAAGGTTGTCATTAGATTCCTCAGAAATCCAACAATTTTAGGGCCAAAATTATAGACACTAGAAATTTTGTATTTTAAAATAAATCACTTACCTCACAAGAGAATAGCATTTTAAACTATTGAAGCTAAGTTTAAATAGAATTAAATTGAATTCTTGGATACATAGCAGGTTACTTTGTTGCCTTGATTATATGAGGAAAAAATAAGATTCCAAGTTCCACGTATATCTGCAAGAGTCTTTAGAAGCATGAGAAACCGCAAAAGAGAGAGACTTTTTTAGGTAAAATTGAATATGTGTATTTGAGAAAGTGATGGGTGCACTGGGAGAGAAAATATATTGGAGTGTTGTAATAGAATAATGAAAAACATCAGTCCTTAGACTGTTTCTGAGGTGGACATAGCCAGAGTCAAATATTAAACAAAGTATTTCAGTCTCTCAGGCTGACACCATACCACCTTAATAGTATTTGTTAGATGTTGGTAAGAAAAGAGTTTAGTTTTGCATAAATGTATTTTTACTTTTGTTTTTTTAAATATATTTTATTGATTTTTTACAGAGAGGAAGTGAGAAGGACAGAGAGCTAGAAACATCGATGAGAGAGAGACATCGATCAGCTGCCTCCTGCACACCTGCCACGGGATGTGCCCACAACCAATGCAGATGCCTTTGACCAGAATTGAAACTGGGACCTTTAAGTCCCCAGGCCGACACTCTATCCACTGAGCCAAACTGGTTTCGACACATAAATGTATTTTTAGCTTAAAACATTTATTTTGTAGATTTTTAAAGAATACATGTCAACCCTTTTGATGAAAGGGTTGGTCAATGCACAATCCATTGTAAAACCAGAGTAGGATACACTGCTTTAGACAAATGGGTATATTTGAATTCTAGAGAAATTGAATATTTCTAGGGAAGTGGGGGCGGGGGGGCTGTTTACCCTGAAGTCTGCTCTCCAAATGTGATTTCAGCTTTCTAACAAGGTCCTTGGCACTTTAAGAACAGAATTTTAACTTGGAATCCATTTCTAAGAAGTCATATGCACAGGCCACCCTGTGATACAAATTTTTTAACTTGTGACCTCCTCCCATAACCCACAGTCTTTGATCTATGCTCATAGTTAATCACTTATGGTGGCCTGAGTTGGGAAGGACATTCTTCCCAAAACAGTGACAGAATCATAGCAATTTCAGTGAGACCATCAATTTTTCTTTAATATAATAAAATAAAGGAGCTCTCAAACACAATTTATGACCCCTGTTGCCATTTCTATATGAAAATAACTCAGTCCCTTCTTTCAATTTAGTGAGGAGGCAGAAGAGTTAGAGATAAAAGAAAAAAAAAAACTAAATACAATGCAAAAGAATGCCTTGTCCAGCTGGCATGGTTCAGTGGATTTGGTGTCATCCCAGTGCATCAAGAGGTCAGTTCTTGGTCAGGGCACATTCCTGAGTTTCAGGCTCGATCTCCAATGTAGGGCATGCAGGAGGTATCAGATCTATGTGTCTCTCTCATCGATGTTTCAAACTCTCTCTCTCACTGTCCCTTCCTCTCTGTCTAAAATCAATAAAAAAATGTTACGCCAATATTATTGACAATTGGTCTCTCACTAAAGGAAACTGCCAGTGACAGAGGGAAAGTTTGTAGCATTATTACTTTCTTTTTCCTGTAGGATACAAGGTGTTGTCCAGTTTTAGTGTGATATAACCTAGATGAACAACTGAATTTAGAAAAGAAAAAAAAAATAACAAATGCAATTTATTTCTGAATTGTTTAGAGAGAAATGTTATACAATTATAGCCAAAGCAGATGTGGAGTCCAGAAATATTTTACAGGGTACAAATGGCTTTAAGGAGGGAATGAAGTTTGCTAAAGCTTTGTCCTTTAAAGCCTAGTATTTAAGCCTAATGATTCATACATATGAGGCAAGTTTGCGGAAAATCCCACTTTTGATTTTATTCTTATAACAATGGTAATTCTCAGCTGCATCTTTAATTATCTACCTACATCAATAATTAATAAAATCAGTTAATTTGTTTGGAAAAACTATTTCTGTGAATGACTATTCTATACCAAGGATGATCTCCATGGCTAAGATGTATAGAAAAATAAATAAAATGATATTCTTTACTGCCTGGAAATCACAAGCAAGTATAAGACTAAAATACTTTAATAAAGAGCAGCCCATGCATATTGAAGCACAAAAACTTTGGAATTACAGAAAATAAAAAGACATGGGTTAGTTTCTTTAAAAAAATAAAAGAGTACTTAAATGGGTTTTGAAAGATCATCAGGATTTTAAGAGATTATTGGAGTCCAGAGGGGGGAAAAAGGACTTAAATTTGATTCCTTCATTACAAACAAGTAACAAGGATAACACTAAGTTGCCGTGTTTTTCTCATGAGAGAAAATGTTAGCAATTACTGTATACCTGTCTTCAATAACCAGATAGATGGTACTTTATAACAATATTAACCTGCAATTTTCAATAGAGCAAATCATGTCTTGGTACAGCATACTGCTGCCACATGGCACAACATAAATTTACTGAATAAACGATCTAGACTCACCTTTCTAGGCCTTCTCTATGTGGTTTCCTTGATGCCTGGAAATCTACCCCCATCTTCCTTGGGATAGAGAGCTAGAAACATCGATGAGAGAGAAGCATCGACCAGCTGCCTCCTGCACACCCCCTACTGGGGATGTGCCTGCAACCAAGGTACATGCCTTTGACTGGAATAGAACCTGGGACTTTTTAGTCCGCAGGCCAACACTCTATCCACTGAGCTAAACCGGTTTCGGCCATCCTCCCTTCCTTATCTATTGTTTATCCTATATAATAAAAAGCTCATATGCAAATTGTTCCTGTGCACTGACCACCAGGGGGTGGCACAGAACAAAGGAAGGCCCAGATCAGCCCTGATCACCAGTTAGGCCGAGGGACCCTACCCATGCATGAATTTTGTATTCATGACTGTAGTATATACAAATATATGGCTCCTTTTGGGCCTTGAGAGCTCTTTGTGGGGGAATCCCCTCTTCTGAGAAGCATTCTCTGAAGGCACCCTTACCAAATCTAGACTAAGTACTCCTTTTCAGGGCCATGTTTTTCCCTTTACCACAACATTTCACCCTATTTCAGTTGCCCTTTTGCTTTTGTATCTTCTCCATTAGACCGTAAATTCCTTAAAGGCAAAGACCAAATCACATCAGATGAGTCTTTTTATCTACAGCACGTGGAACAAAGCCTGTCCTATGGAAGGCACTGACTCAATAAATACTGTTGACTGGGAAAAACAAAAACAGAAAAATGTGGAAAGAATGCTTCTGAATAAACTTGGAATCTCATCCAACCTTTAGTTGGCCAGTAAAATTAGGAGGTGATTATACTCATCCCACTTATATATCTTGTGCTTTTGCTCACCTTCACTTTTTATATCTGTAATTAGCAGAACCTTCCAATCTTGCCTTCTAAATATTTCTTTTCCATTACCACTTCTTTTTTTTTTTAGTCTCTATTATCATCGCCTTAATATAGTACCTCATTTTTCACGGAGACAATATTGCAATAATCTCCTAACTGGTCTCTCAGTTGCAATAAATGTCTATTAAATTGAAATGGTTAACTTGTTTAAAGTAACAAACACTCTTATTTTTAAAATAAATCAACTTGCAAGTACCTGCTGCCTACCTACAATCTGCACCATTATGTGCTTTGGGGGAGTCAGAAGAAGCAGAGCATAAAAATGACCACTCTACCCTCCACTATAATGTGGACACTACAATGTGGACATGCAGAACTGTGAGAAAGTGCTCCTCAAAATGCACAGAAATCACTGGATTTTGCTAAAATACAGATTCAGTAGGTTTTGGGTGATCCCTGAGATTTTGCATTTCTAACAAGTTCCCACGTGATGGAGATTCTGCTAGACTATAAACCACCCTTTGAATAGAGATATGAAAACCCATTAAGTGCCTCAGAGGCACCTCCTAGTGAATATTCTAGAGTAGTCAGGCTTCCAGGAGGCAGTAGGAGATATAATGAAAAACTCTCTATGGTGTGCTTCTCATATCCTTTCTAAAGCCTTCCTGAATCTTTCTGGCATAATCACACTACTGCTTTTTCTCTCAATCACTTATCCATCTTCTAAAGTACACTAGAAAGATCTTTCTAAAATACAAATCCTACTGTTTCATTCATGGGCTTGAAAATTATTAGTGTCTTTCCATCACCTGCTACAGAGATTCCAGATTCAGCGGGCCATCCCTTCTGGCCTTCTGAGTAATAGTCTCAATGTCTATTACTCCCACCATATATGATCTAATTTTCCTGATCTCCACCACACTCTTTCTTACTCCTGCTTTTCATAGGCTGTTACCTTTGCTTGGAAAGCCCTAGCCCCATTGTTTATGAGGCAGAGTGTACCCTTCATTCAGAGAAAACTCCCCTTCTCCCAAGGCTGGCCTTAACCAGCCAGAAAGAGTTATTTACCCTGTTTCCCCAAAAATAAGACAGTGTCTTATATTAATTTTTTTCTCCCAAAGTTGCGCTAGGTCTTATTTTCATGGGATGTCTTATCTTTCCATGTGCTAGGTCTTATTTTCGGAGGATGTCTTATTTTCAGGGAAACACATTATTTCAGTGCCCTTTTAAGTTCCATAGCACATAGCACGTCATTGCATTCTTCTATTTATTTTTACGGATGCCACCATTCCTATCTGAGCTTCTCTTTGGAAAGATCTGAATTTCATCTATCTTTGCCCTTTCTACCTATAAGGCTATATGTTTAAAAAAACAGAGAAGATACTTCAATAATTATCAGTTAAAAAAGTGAATGAATGAATTCTAACTAGTTACTTCCCCTAATATTTATATTAACTAGAAAATTATTTAAGATGGCATTAAAACAAAACCGGTGCATGTTGTGATGAGATTTCAAAATACAGAGGAAGTAATGTTGGCATGAAAACACAGAAGGACGAGAAAATAGAGGAGGAAAATGCTAAGAAACACTGCATTGAAGAGGGGGAAAACAGACATTTATTACATGTTAGATCTCTGTTCCCCTGCATACCGCCCCCCCCCACTGCACATACATATACACACAAATTCATAATGTAAGCTGCACTAAAATTTTACCAAATTTAGCTCTTCTCCAGATAGCAATAGAAAAAGACAGGAAAGTGTGTGAATACTCCTTCTTTTCAAGTGGCTTCATTATTTGTCTAGGTCCTGGAAGTTGTGTCACAGATACTGGATTGAACAGAAATGAAAGGTCTCATGGTGAGAGCAGATGATGTTCCTCCTATTTATAGATGGCATGGCTGTGCTTATAGACAACATAGGTGAATTATTATTTTTCAGTTGAAAGCAAAGCTCAACCTCAAATGTCAAAGAGCAATTCAAAGATGATCCTGAATAAAAATAAATCATGCCCCATAGTAACTCATGAGAAAGCTACATAAATGATTATATTGGTAAAAGGGAAGGATATCTTTAGCATCTTTTCTAGACCATTGCTCAATAGGAAAGTATAAAAGTCAAAAACGTTAGACAAAGTGATAAGCAGTCAAACAGATGAATAGTTTAAAAGATTACCTGTCATTTACACTGAATAGATATTCCCAGAATTATTGTTACCCAGAAGTCTTAGATCATTAATATAAAAGGAACTTGGCAATGAGCAAAATAATTTAAAGGTATTCAGTATAATTCACTCCAAACAAAAGATACTAAGCCAAAAATTAATGTAAGTAGAAATATCAATGGGAAGTTATTCATATTATAAAGAATGGCACCACATAACATGAGGATTAATCTCAGGGTTCCTTCAAATACTTTTCTATAGTAATTAAACGTATGTATTTTAATTACACCCCCCCCCAAATTATAAAATAGTACTTCCCTATGTCACCCTTCCTTTTCATCGTTTTAGCCCTAGAACTTCAGAGGGCTCACCTGGTTGTAAGTTCAATATGTACTGAAGTTGAATAAAACTGAGTTATAACTAGCTAGCATGTCAATCAATCAGAACACCTACCTATATGCTGAGCACTGCACTGAGGGAAACAGAAGAAACAGAACCTTGAAGTGCAGTCAGAAGACAGTACTATCAATGGGAACAGTGAGGAACTGGATGCCAGTATGGAAGTTCTCTCAAGTAGCTCAGAATGAATTTGCTGTTGGGTTTCAGTGTTGAGTAACTTTACACTCCAGGCATGTGGTATGGATTCAGGAGTGGAAAGATAAAAAAAAAAAAAATTCAGGAGACACTAAAATAAGAGAAATCCAGAGTGAAGAGATGTGAGAAAATGTAAAGTTCTCCAGACTCAGGAAAGGATATGATCATAGACCCAGAGGCAGAAGTGAGTATAGCACACAAATAATTAAGATATGAACAGAACCCTTTAGGTTTACAATATGCACATGTTCAATCTTTTTCAGAAGCTCTAATGTACAGCTCTTTGATGATGTTAAGCCTCCTCGAACTAATATGAGTCCATACTTTCAGACACAAATGTTACTGCCTCTTTCAAGCCTTCATAGATCCTCACTATTCCATCACATTCTGTATATATCAGTAATAATTCTCTACATTGGCTATAATTTCATATAATCATCCTACAAGCTTCTACTACTTCCCTTTCTGCTATCTAGTAGAATTTTCTGTGATTACAAAAATACATCTGCACTGTCCAGCACAAGATCCACATTGGCTACTGAGCATTTGAAATATGGCTACTGTTACAGAGGAACTGAATTTTTTATATTGTTTTGAATTTTAATAGATTAAAATTAAAATTTAATTAACCACATGTGGCTAGTGACTGCTGTATCATAAAGTGCAATTCTAGACTGTGATCATCTTAGGTAAACAATGGTATATTATCACCCATAGACATCAGCATATTTACTTGTGGTAAGTATTCAATAAAGCTATGTTTAATTAATTAATTAATTAATTAATGGTCAAACTGTGTGGATGCTAGTGAATAATGACAAATTGATGAATGTAAATATTAGAACCATGAAAATGTTACAAATTGTAATGGCTCTTGAAGATAAATATTGAAAGATTAGTAGAGAAAATAATGTGGCATGAGTGAAGTTCACTTTTTAAAAATTATTGGGACTGGTGCATAGAATAGAAATAAACTCCAAAAACCTGCTAAGACACTGATGCTCCAAATTATTTGTACATTTATGTTTTATACATAATTTGTCCCCTTATTATTGTACTGTCTTCATTATATCTAAGTCTTCAAACACTAAACTGTTTGAGAACACAGACTTTTTATCTTATTGTAACTCCAGTTCCTAACGTAAGGCCAGTTCATAATAGGCAGTCAATGCTGTGCACTGAATATGTAAAATGAATGACAAAACAGGAAATAAACTATTTCAATAAAATTAGCAGATTTGATGTTTATTCCAGAGGCTCTGACTATTATCAATGATGCATTCTGTAACATCTACTTTATGAGTGCAATTATACCTTGAGAAACCTTTAGGTGTAATTTCATATAACCTTTCCTAAAATAAATTATAATTGTCTTTTGTTCCTATCCCCCCACCCATTGTTCTATACTGACCCATTGCTTTTACTTTTAAATGTGGTTTCAGGCTCTTTGGCCCATTCATTATTTCTTTTAATATTTCTGTGACTCTAAAAGAATAGAATTAAGTTCCTTTTACTTTCTCATAGTAAGTGGTTAAGTGTATGCAAGGATAAAAATGTCACCAAAAACTAATCAGAACCAATTGCAGAAGTTTTGCCTAATGCTTCTGCTTCTAGCCTAACATGTTGACTAGCCTATCCAATTCATCATTCCTGATAGATTGAAATCCGATTATATGTGCCAGCCAGGGCTGCTCCTCAGAGCATAATTACCCTGTAAAGTCAAAAGGGATTGTTTTCACTTCACCCTTGGTAAATGCCAAGTTTGGCTCCGTTTTTCCTTTTTTCTTCTTCCTCCAGATATCTTAAAAATCATTAAGAAAGCAGATCTTTATGCTGATGAATAAATCAGACACAGTAATTCCAAAGATATTTCTTAATCATTTATTATATAGACTCTATTGTAAGTGTTTTGAGAGATATAGAGATAAATCATGCATAAACCTTATCTCAAACAATAGGTGTCTTCTGGCATACAGGGTAAGTATAGAATAGTTTCAAAGTAGAAACTGATAAGTTCAGCACAATTGTTTAGAGCACAGACTTGGGAAAACAGCCTTAGATTTGCATCTTGGCTCCCATATTATGAGCTGTGTGACATTATAGAAGGTACATAACTTTTCTGAGTTTTCCTTTCCTCATCTAAAAAATAAGAAATAATGAATTTTTTTGGCTCTGAATTGTTGAGCTATAATCTGAACAAAACCAAGCCCTCTTCTCAGGGGCTGGATGACAGAAGCCAAGCATGCACATACCTTCACATGTCCCTGTTCCTGACATACATGTATGACACTTAGCCAGTAGCTGGCACAAAGCAAAATGTTTGGAGACTTTAGGAGAAATAATAATTTTTGCTGTATGATGACTAGAATTTTATCTGAGACTAAAAGATTGGTAGGATTTAGCTGTAGAAAATGTAAAGTCAAGATGTGAAAAAAAGGGCACAGACTATACACAATAACTCAAAAGTCCAGGAGATTTGTTGCAGACTGTTAATTTTCCTGATAATTATATGTATCTAAGTATTGAGTGCTTACAGTGTATGAAGTGCCAGTGCCATGCTAGGTGTCTTGGGAAGAGATGACACAAATGAATAGTCTCTACCCTCACAGGAGTAACTGAACGAGTAGAGGAAAATATGACCAAAGAGATCATGGTGTGGGGTAAAAAGCAAGCAAGCTATAGGACAAGGGCTCAGTGTAGAAGCAGCCCTCCTTGATATCCCAGGTTGGGTCAGTTTCTTCATGATGTATCCCCTCTTGAGCACTGCAGTGTGGTTAATAGTTGATTATTTTCTCCTCATCTAGTAGTCATAAGAGCCAGAGAGAACTTTACATCTCATTCCAGTAACATGCTTACTACCTCAGATCAAAAGATTGGGGATTTGTAAGCACAAAGTTGTTTCGAAATTTGGCAACCATAATAGGAAGTAAATCATATCCAACAAGAATCTCAAAAAAAGGCCTTCAGAAGACTTTAGGGTAGGGCCTAACATGAGAGCTTCTTAGAAGTCAGGAATGATGACATTATAACAACTATTGTAGATCCACCTTGACTTGTTGGCCCATGGAAAAAATCACTCCCTATCTGTAACCCCACCATGATTTTCTTCTTGGTAGAAGTAATAATGTGGGTTTGCTGGGAGGATGGGCTTCTAGATGCCAGGGACTGTGCTTCAGTAACCTTTGTGTCCTCCACAGTAAGCACAGCTCTCTGCACACAATCGATGCTCATTACATATTTATTGAATGAATGAACCAGTCAACATGTTTTTGAATAAATAAAAAATAATATTTTAGCACCTGTAGAGTGTTATGATAAGTGAAATAAGCCAGTTAGAGAAATACACATAACATATATAATTTCACTTATATGTGGAATCTAATAAACAAAATAAACTAACAAACAAAATAGAAACAGAGTCATTGATACAAAGAATAGTCTGACAACTGATAGATGGGAGGAGGGACAGGAGCTGGGTAGAAAAGGTGAAGGTATTAAGCAAAAATAAATAAAATAACTCATAGACAGACAATAGTATGGTGATTAGCAGAGGAAAGGGAGGTGGGGGGAGGTAGGAGAAAGATAAATGGAGATGGAAAGAAATGTGACTTGGAGGAGGGGGAGTATACAATACAATATGCAGCTGATGTATTATAGAATTATACCCCTAAAACATATATAATTAATTAATCAATGTAAAACAAATAAATTAAATAAAATAAATAAGTTATTTGAGTGGTATCATGTTAATGTCTAAAAGACATTTATCAAAAGAATAAAGTTTTGAAGAAAGAACTGATACCTGCTGAATGATTCTGATCATTAAAATCATATTCATGATATCACCATATGTTTCTATAGCACTTCATGCTTTCATGAACTTCCTTTGGATATTTTGTTCTGGTTTTTAGTTTGATATTTTGTAGTTATGAAATATGGTATGTTTAATTTTTTTAAATAAAATAAATGTATGTTCATTCAGAATGTTTGGAGAAATGAAATGGTATAAAGTAACCCTATATAATAAAAGCCTAATATGCTAAATGTCCAGTCATCTGGTAGTCTGTTCAACCAATCAAAGTATAATATGCTAATGAAATGATATACTATGATTGCTCAACTGCTCACTATTATGTGCACTGACCACCTTCGGACAGTCAACTGGTCAACTAGTTGCTATGACATGCACTGACCACCAAGGGGCAGACATTCTGACTGGCAGGTCAGCTTGCTGCTGGGGTCCAACTGGTTGGGACTGAGCAAGATGGGCTGCACATGCTCTGTAGCTCTCCCACATCTCTCCCCAGCCCCAATCATGCATCAATGGGGTCCCTCAGCCTGGCCTGTGCCCTCTTGCAATCCAGGACCCCTTAGGGGATGTCAGAGAGCTGGTTTCCACCCAATACCACAGGCCAGGCTGAGAGACCCCACTGATGTGAGAATTCTTTCACAGAGCCTCTAGTATCCAATGATAGCTCATCTATACTATAATATAATCTATTATATTATATAGATAACTAATCTAGATAATAAAAGGGTAATATGCTAATTAGAGCAGATGTTTTCTGGACGACCTTCCAGATTTCTTTCCAGACAAAGCTGCAGCAGCTATGAAGGGTCAAGGCTCAGGCAGCTGTGGATGGCTGCAAAGGGCCCAGACTCAGGCACCGCAGGCAGCTGCAAAGGGCCCAAAGGAAGGCCAGCAATGGAAGCAGAAGTGGGGTAATGGTGGTGGCACCTTCCCTTGATCTGTCAGGTTGCTTCCCACAGTAGAAGGCCATACTGTGGCTTAGGCCGGGGGCTGAGGCAGAGGTGGTTAGGGGCAATCTGGCCAGCAGTGGAGCAACTTAGGCTCAGTCATGCTGGCAGGGGGGCAAGTTGGGGTTGATCAGGCTGGCAGGAGGGCAAGGCAGGTGTCATCAGGCAGGCAGGCAGAGGGGTTAGGGGTGATCTGGCAGGCAGGCAGGTGAGTGGTTAGAAGCCAGCAGTCCCAGATTGTAAGAGGGATGTCTGACTGCCGGTTTAGGCTTGATCCCATGGAATTGAACCGTGACCTCCTGGTTTATAGGTCAACACTCAACTACTGAGCAATGCCAACCTGGCTGTAAGGATATTTTTTAATCCAAGTAAACAAATATGTATAGTGATCTCCCTAACATATTTTTGCTTTATCAAAATTCCACCTGCTTTTAGTAGTAAATAGTATTTGGTGTCACAAGCACTGCTGTGCTATTCATGTGAAAAGAGGCAATCGAAGTAAAGTGTATATTTATTAGTAAATAGTGAAGTGAACAGCTATGCTTCTTTTTAAGCCCTGAGTCAAATTATACAGCTAGAAAGCAAAAGACAAAGAAGCAAAAATATTTTGCTCCACAGTTTGCTCTTGACAGAGATCAAAGAGTGAGGCTTGCTTGCAATTCTGTGACCTCTCATTATATGAAAACCATGTCACTTGCCAAAAATGAAACTACAAATCACATTTTGTTTGATAGTGTTCATATACTTGTTTGAACAGGCCACCTCGATCAAGCAATGAAGAAAGTGCTGACAGGTGCTGTCTACTTAGAAAAACTAAAATTGCAATGAAGCACAAGAACTGGAGTCATTAAGAGTACTTAGATGCTATATCCCAGACTTTGGAACTTAAGCATACTATTTCAGATTTAGCTTCCTTTTTTGTTTTTTAGTGGGTGTTTTTTCTCTTTCAAAGGTCAATTTTCCAATAAAATAATATGAGTGTTTGAGCATCATATCTATCTATGAAATTTACCTCAAGTACATTTTCAATTCAATTCTGCAATAAGGTTTATTAGAACTTCTGTTTATGCCTTTATAAAAATAAATTTTTATTGATTTCAGAGAGGAAGGGAGAGGAAAAGACAGAAACATCAATGATGAGAGAGATTCATTGATCAGCTGCCTCTTGCAGGCCCCTCGCTGGAGATCAAGCACACAGCCCCTTGCATGTGCCCTGACAGAGAATCAAACCATGATCTCCTAGTTCAAAGGTGGACACTCAACCACTGAGCCATGTTGGCTGGGCTGGTTTATGTCTTTTGACAGAAGTTTATTAAAACAGACAAACATGATGGTGGCTTATTTAAAGCCTATAATACATAGACTTCAGTCTGTTGAGCCTAAACCCTGAAATCCCATGTGTTGACCATTATAGCAAGATATTCAGAGCAGATGTATGTTTGACAGTGCAGAGAATTAAAAAACAAATGCTATTTTATTTGAAAAGATCCTAAAATAATTACTTTAATAGAGTTCTTAAAAAACACTTGAGAAATTTTATATTAAAATATTCCAAATCTTAAACAGAAAACTTGTTTACTCTATTTTAAGTTTTTTGAGTTAAATCAAGTAACCAGAGTTTTTTTTTTACATAGTTGATGACTAATAATTTCTTCAGAGAATATTACCTTTTCAACTAGTTGCTCTGGTGTTCTATCTAAGATGAAATTTTTATTGAAATCAGTGTTACTGTGTGGATATTGTAACTTATGAATTTTGTTCTAACAGAGTTACAGATATATTTATTTGTGTATGCATGAGATATCTGTTCATCAATTTCATGCTTTGGGCTTAGTTTTGAACTAAACTTCCACAGAGGTACATATATAATGTAGACAACCTAGTTCCTGCTATGAAACGACATTGTTTTATGTGTTTCTTTTTGGCCTTCTTCAATGGCTGTAAGTTCTTTGAAAAAGCTACAGAGCTTTATGTATTCCCCAAAATGCTTCCCACAGAGAACACAAGTAATAAACTTTAAAAAAGTGTTTGCCAATGAAAAGTACTATCTCATTGGTATCACGCCCCCCCCCCCCCAATCTTGTATCTGTAGTGCCCAGTAGAATACTTAATGCTTAGGGGTATTAAACTTTGATTGGTGAGACATCTTTCCATGTTTTTGAAAAACATTTACTAAGCATTTATTATTTGCCAGAAATTGTATATTTAGGTTACTAAGTAATAATGATAATAGAGAAAAATTTTGTAAAAAAAACTAATAGTTAAGCATGCACAGCATGTCAGAGATTCTGCTAAGTCCCAACTCTAGTGACTAGTTCTTTGACCTTTGGTCAAAGAGTTTGTGACTAGAGTTGAAATTTGAACCCAATATTTTGAGCCTGTGTTCTTAGTTGTTAGCTATAACTCTGTATCATTATTAAGTATATTGTGATGTACATCCTTACATATAAATATTTTTCAAAGCTTATTTGAGATAAATTCCTAGCTGGGAAATCCCTGAATCAAAGAATGTGAAAATTTGCAAAACCCTTGATATGTTTTGCCTCTACAAATATACTAATTTTATCTTCCTGGCAGAATATTAAAATAATCATTTCATTAAACTATTCCCAACATTGGGCATTATTATTTAAACTTTCAAATGTAAACAAATGGGATCTTATTCTCCTTTGTATTTTTTATTAATAATGAGATGGCCTATATTTCCACTAATTGTGAGGATTAAAGAAAGGAAGACATAAAGGACTTAAGACAATGTGTGACTCATTCTAAGTATTTATAAATGTTAGGTACTCTCAGTAGTAGTAGTGATAATAGCACAAAGAGTGAGGAAGGATTTGTGGTCAAGGCCATCTTTTCTTAAAAGCACAATATTCTAATTCGGGGGATCTGAACTAACTTGAGAAGGAAGCAAGCCTGGCTAGTGTAGAAAGGCTATCCTAGATTTCAAAATCTAGGAGACTTCCTTTTAGTCTGATTCTTTCAATGGGCAAATGCCTCATCAATGTACGTATACAACAGTTAGATGAGATTTGCTGTGCACAACTCTCAAAAATGTGCTATGAAAGACTCATGGAAAGAAACTGTCCACATTATCATTATGGCATCACAAATTTCACCAGTTTACCTCTTCTACAGAAATTTAGATTCAAACATGTATTGAGGTGCCCACCATATGTTAAAACACTTGTTCTAGTTTTTTTGAACTTCCCGTTTTAATGTTGCATAAAAATGTACTCAACAGCTGTGAAGGAGGTACTATTATTTATAGAGTAGCATTATTTAAACAGGAGGAAGCAAATGCCATAGGAATTTGATGTTTTCCCAAAGCCTACAGTTATCAATATGTTAAATCTGGCATTTTCCCCTTGCTAGTGGCCTTTTCTGGACATGTAGGCATATGGAGAGCTCTCTCAGGAGACCAGATTTAACGGGCGAAATTGAAGAGTTCTGGTCTGGCCCAGCAGAGGCCTCTGGTCTAATATGAATGCACCAGTAGCCCTGAATTTGAATTCGACCCCCCCCACCCCTTACCTCAGCCTCCATCCTTTGCTCATTGTATGTCCCTTTTCCTCAACTGTAAAATGAAGATAATAACAGCCACCTTGCCGTGGTAAGGCAAGAAGAAAGGTGACTGCTTTAAATCTCCTAGCACATAATAATTTATAATTATTGCTAATAATAACTCAGACACTGGCCACTCAAACTTCTAAGGCTTGAATACTGTGTTCTCAAGTCAACTGCTTCAAAATTAACACCAAAGCTTAACTCTTCACACCCTGACCCAGAAAGAGACCTCTGTCACTGCTTCTGTCACTTAAGCACCAAATGCAAGCCAAAGACTCAGTGTGGCTCCACTGAGGTGCTGTGGAAGGCATTAGGATTACTCAGACCCAGATTCTGCCCTGAGATTCCTTACAATGGTGCAGACAAGGTGAGATGTGAACATCAATAATTGGTACACAAAGTAGAAAGTGGCAAATGCTTCTATAGGACAGAGTTCAGAAAAAGTGCTATACATGTTGAAGAAAGATTGCTTTCAACTAATAAAGTTCCCAAGGTAGTAATATTAACAACCCTTTCCTTTTAAATGGGCTTTTATCTGGAACTAAAATCTCATTCCAAGCTCCCTCTCCGCCATTAAATTGAACACCTTTATCTTACAGGACCCAAAATAGACCAGTTAGGTCTCCTCTCACTAGTTATTCTCCTTCGCCAGTAGGCATGCGTATTCCAATTGTACAGAGTATAAAGCACTGATAACTTTTCTCTCTCATCCTAGAGAAATAGTCTTCTCAATAATTACAAATGTGTATGTCCTGAGAGTAGAAATTGGCTCCATTTTGTTCTTGCCTCTGCTAACATCTACATCTTTTTTTTTCCGGTCTCCTGCTGCTCAGTTTTGTCTTCTGGGTATCTCACCACATGTCCTCCCCTCAGTAAAGACAGGTCACTGGCACCTTGCTTGCCCAATGGATGGGGGAACTAACAATTGCAATCTGGAGAGTCAGGGATTGCAAATTTGAATGGATTAGGTCCAAACAAAAGTAGGAATCAAAATCTCAAAAAAAATCCTCAAATTCTTTTCGGAGCTAAAATGAAAGGAGAGGGCATTATTGAAAGGTATTTCTCATATATTAATATCTCCCATGAGGGCTGCCAACTAAAGCTTATGCCCAGAGTGTGAGTGGAAGAGTCTTCACTTATGGACAAGATAAGCAGGTTGGTACTGTTCTACTGCTCTTAATTTCTTCCCAAGCTTATCTTTTACCTCCTTTGCCCAGACCTTTTAGGTAAAGTGTCTGGTTGCAGGCATTTTTTTTTTTTTTTTTTTTTTTTTTTTTTTACCTTTTTGAGTTCTCTTTTTTTCATTCAGATTTCTTTCCATTCATTTTCTCTCTCTGCTTCTTAATCTTGGATCATCCTTTTCCTTATGCTTCTCTTTGCATTCTCTGTTTCTTTTTTTCTCTTCTTATATTTTCAATCTACTTTTTTATTCTACTATTTTGATATGGACCTGTCCTTCCATGTACTTTCTTCCTTTTTTTTATTTTTATCTCTATCCCTTGAAACATGTTTTCTGTGTAAGATACTTATGGTACCTGAATAATTTGGGATAAAATGACCTGATGAAAACACAAACCCTGTTGCCCTATTAAACTAAACACAGAGGGCAGGGCATGATGTTTCACTCCTGTCTCCCTGTTCCTTTTAAATTGTCACACCTATTTCTAAATGAAAAGACTGCTAATGATCATGATCCAGCAGGCTCACAGTGTAAATGGAATTCAATGATCTGCTGTTTTGGTGCACAGAAGCCTTTGTGTCAGCCAGCTTGAACCAGTTGGTGAAAATTGCATTACTCCTTTATTCCTAAGCTTCAGGGTGTTTTTTGTTTTGTTTTGTTTTGTTTTATTTTTGACAAAACACACACACACACTAAAAACAAACAAACAAATAAAACCCAGCACACAAACAAACAAATATATTTTGAAACTCAAAGTATTTTATCTAAAAGATCAGAGATTCCATGAAATTCTATTTTCTTTCCCTTACTATTTAAGTTGCCTTTTTTTTCCCTTCTGTAGTATCAGCTATGGTGCATGTGTGGTTTCAACCTGGGTTCTCTCTGTTCCCTACTACTAGACTTTGCCTGAAACTCATAATCCTGCCTATTTTTCAGAATGTTCAGTTTTCCATGGCAACAGAGATGCAAATGAAGATTTCTGTCATTACTGTGGGGAAGTAGAGGAGAACCTGAGTGTGACTCATCCAAAAATCTGTTATTCAGGAATAAATAGCTGCAGCAGTAATAATAGAGGTCAGCACTCATGAAGCCAGTGAGGTGCACAGGAGTGGATTTTAGCCCTCAGTGAGTGCTGAGACATGTCAGTCAAGTAAATTGCTATTTTTTTTTTTTTTGTTAGAAGTTCAGGATTCTTTTTTCTTTATCTTATAAAAAAGAAAACACTTTCTTTACAAGTTTTTTTATTTTATTTTTTTTTAATTTTTTTTATAGATTTGAATGTGTCACTGAACAGCCATGTGTGTATGAAGTGCTTGTTTACTGAAGCACACACTTAAGATCTCTTGTATGCTTATTAGGGTCCTTAGCCATGTTTACCCACCATCTCACATCCCTGACCAGCAACAATTCTCTGATGCTGCAGTGACCTAAACGAGAGATTTTCAGTCCCTATACAGTCTGCCAAAGGTTACTATTCCTCTTGCTACTAAGGGTTTCCTGCATTGAGCAATGTTTAGAATTCCTTTTGGAAGGTCTTGGTTGGATAGGGGGTGAAGGGATTAGTTGGTTGCACTTTTGTTCCTGTGCAGCTGGAGGCAGATGAAGTTTAAGAGAAAGAGAAACCACCATGAATATGCTTTTCTCTGGTGTTTAGTCTCAAGACTTTCTTCTCTTGCCCTGGGGAGAGTTATCCTACCAGCAACCAGGTCTTTTCAGCTGAAGAAGGCAGATATAAATCTGATTTATCCAGGGTACCCAGATACCTCAAGGAAATGGATGAAAGACAGAGGACAGCCTTCCATTGTATCTCTTCCAGCATCACCAACACAGGATGCCTTCTACATGAATATAAACTAGTTGTGAAGTTGTAGCTCATGAAGTTCAACCTTGAAAGAGGCAGGTTTTTTTTATTAAATATGTTTCTACAGAATTTCTAGATGTGAATGATAAAGCTGTAGCTATTCTGTTGCTACTAGAGGCTTAATCCAATCATGCTTTATTAAGAACCAAACATTTCCATAGCAACACAGACACAGAACACATATCCTGGGTAGATATCATAATTTGATTGAGATAATATAGAACTTCCATTGGAGTGTTATTTTAAAATTACTATGGTTGTACAGATATTTTTTCTCAATGCATTAGCATTTTCAGAGAAAAGAATTGATGCCAAAAATACATTTCTTATATATTTCTATTAAATATGAGACAACAGACCTGTATCTACATAAGTCAATGAAATCGGATGGTAATGTTTTATTATTAAGTAAGCATGGGTTATTTTTCAAAATCTCTAATTTCTTGTACAACAGTGGGTTTTTAGTTTGCCTTTTGAAATTTATAAAATTAGCATAAGATTAGATCAAATCTTTAATAACCCCAAATGCCAAAGTAGGTTTATTTTTCTTTAAGGATAATGAATCAGTCTATATTTTATCATTCCACAACACAATGGACCAGCAATTTTCAATTGTCTCCCTCTCATGACACATGATTTGAATATTACCGCTATATAATAAAGAGGTAATATGCAAATTGACCCTAACACCCTCACAAGATGGCTGCCTACAACCAGGCTGGCAGGGGAGTTAGTGAGGGATGACCAAACTATTGAACAGCAGGCTGCATGGGGCAACTAGAGTGGCAGGGGGTCAGTAAGAGGTAACCAGCCTGGCAGGGGGGAAATTAGGGGCAACCAAGCTGGCAAGAAGGGCAGTTGGGGGAATTAGGCTGGCAGGAGGGGCAGTGAGGGGCAATCAGGCCAGCAGGGTGGGACATTTAGGGATTAACAGGCAGGAAAGAAGGTGAGTGATTCGGAGCCAGCAGTCTAGTGTAGGATTATGAGAGGGATGTCCAAGCGACAGTCAAACATCTCTCAAGGGGTCCTGGATTGAAAAGGGTGCAGGCTAGTCTAAGGGGATCTCCACCCCTGTGCATGAATTTCATGCACTGGGTCACTACTAAATAAAAATCTGTGGCAAAAAACACCACAAAACTTATTTTTTGCTGTTCTTTCACACTGGACAGCTATTGTGTTGGCTGTTGTCATTTATTTATCTGACAATATAAGGGAAAAGAAATCAGTGCCTCTGACTAAATAGTCAGGTATTAAATGTTTTAAAAATTCATGTGTCACACTGGTGTATAATACCTGCTGCAGCAAAATGGATGAAGATTGCTGCTCTAGACTTGTTTCCGGAGGGAAAAATAATATTTTAAAATTTAAACTTAATTAACTAGACACTTGGATTCGTTATGAGTCCATTGATGTAAAATAATCTTTATTGAACATTCCAGCTGATCAGACAGTGGATTAGTTCATAAGATAAGCTCATTCATGAATGGCAGCTGAAGTCCTGTGTTGTTAGTGGAGTGTGTCAGATTCTGTTGGCATATGCTCCACTAAACATTGTTTTTGTGTGTGTTTTCTTTTCCCTAAAAAAAAAAAAAAGAAAGAAATTTGGGGTGAAAATTCTGAGACAACATAAGCTCCTGAGGAAGCAAAAATGTAATCAGATTAGCAGGATTTGTATCTATGCATGGTAAATTACAGAAGATTATGGTGTTTACATGACTAACACATTAGAAAAGCTCCAGAGACGAAGAAGTTAGTTGTTACGTGGGTAATGTTTCATCTCTAAGATAGCTTGGTATATCATCCACTTCAACTTTTCAACTTTTGTATTTCTAGGCAGGTAGAATCTTGAAATGACTATTCATTAAACTTCAAACAAGTTTTTTTTTTTTTTTTTTTTTTTTTTTTTTTTTAATATAATGCCACCTGAAAATCCTTCTGGATTAGCCACCTCTGGATATCATATCTTAGTCTTCAGGGGTTTATTAAAGAAGGATTTAAATGTGACAGGCAGTAATAAGTTGGTAGTAAGAGAACTTAGATAACTACTTACGTGATTATATGATTGCCAAGTCCCTTGATCCAAAATTATATAATTGTGCTTAACACAAATATTTAGTAAATTATTGTGGTACTTTTATCAATTTCAATATAATTCAAAATAAAGTAAAAACATTTTATAGGTTGAATAAGTATCTTAAATGACATGAAAATATCATTATTGTAATTTTACCCTTAGGAATCCATTGAATTTCCCTCTTAAGAAAATAGGATATTCAAAACAAAGCACTTAAAGACTTAACATTGATTCTGTCATGTTCCTTTATTAAACTATAATTAGCCTGAGGTTAAAGCTAAATATTATATCAGAATGCAGATTGATCAATTGACATGAGCATCTGAGTTTATCCATACTTGCCTTATTACAAATTTTAAAAAGAAAATGGGAATGTTTAGAATTCCAGTGCTCACTATTACTTTAGTACTCATTTCATAATTAGTCTGCACAACCCTCCAAATTTAATATAAATGAAAAATTTGTCTTTAGTTAATATTGAAAAACCAAAATAACTGTACTTTTATTACTGAAAATAATATTTAATGATAATTACGACAGTCATTTTTTAATCTTTCAATTCTTCAGGACTTTTATATATTTTTTGCAGTAATTGTATCTGTCTATAGGCAGTTCTTTTGTATTTCTCTTTAAATTGTATGAACAGGCATTGGGAAATTAAGTTTTATAATAACAAAATAATGAACTAAATCATCTGAAGAAATGTTCATCTTGTTAATTCCTATAATATTGCCTTTTTAAAAGAATAACACTATGGATGATTATATTTACTTAAATAAGAAATAGGGCAGCACTTAAATTCTGATGAGAAAATGTGTGTTCTTTTAATTTTAATGTTTACACAATATATATAGTCCAGACGACTCTGTTTTAAACACTGTGTCCCAGAACTTCCATGTTCAACCTTAGAGGGTTCTTGTAAGGGTTATTGAGGTACCTACATCTAAACTGCTTCACTGCACTGCCTGGTACCCAGTGTTCAATAGTCAGTAGCCTTAATTACTTTATTAAATATTTTAATCAACATAGATAAAGTAGATATGGAAGTGATGTAGTAAATCTGGTCATTCTAGAACCCAAAAAAATGGAGCAACTGAACAAACACCTCAACAGCTAAAACCCAAATGAGTTACCAAAACTCATCAGATATGATGACCATACTTGTTTTAAACCAAAAATAAGGACATATTATTTGATTTCAAATCAAGAAAATGCAGCATATATTCTCTCAAAAATAACCAAAGATCATCTCTTGAGTATGGACCTCCAAAGGCCTTGAGGGGGCATTACATTCCTTTCTTCATTTGGTTTCCTCTGTGGTTTTGGTGAGAAGAGAGAATCAGAGAGTGTGCCCAGGACTCATATCAGCTTTCAGTTATCAAGGTCAAGCAGTAACATACAGGTCAGGAAGGCATTACGGAAGCAGAACAAAGTTTTGACAAAATTATGAATTGTGTTTTAGCTACAACAGCATCTTTTAAGTCATACCATTTCCCATAACTCATGGACTTCCCCCTCAAACCCTTTATTTGCTCAAGACCTCTACCCACTCTTTTTCTCCAAAGTCCCACTCCCAGACAAGGAAGGAGTGGGTTGTGTTCTAGACTCAGCTTCTCTCTGCTCTTCCTTCCAAACTGTGTTGGAAACCTGTTAGTGCTCTACAGAAGTTATTTCTTGGAGTTTCCAGGCTTTCTTTATAGCTCCTGGTGAAATAATGCATGCTATAATCTTTGCTGAGAACTGCTTGCTGTACTTCTCATCTTAACTGGTATTTTGAAGACCTGTGCCGAATGGGGAGAAGAGCATTAGAGGCCAGGCAGCACCATAGGTTCCTGTCCTTGTAGAACTGATAGGCTTCAGAATGCAAAGTATTACCTTTATTTACCCAGGAAGACCTAACATATATATATATATATATATATATATATATATATATATATATGGATCAATTGACATGAGCATCTGAGATTATCCAAGAAAACATTTCTTTTGAGAGTGTGAAATATGATCTCCTACATACTTGACTTATCCTCCCTTTCCCCAGACCCTGACTACTCTTAGTGTTACAATGGAAACACACACACACACACACACACACACACACACACACACACACACACCAAGGACTCATAATGGGTAAAATAATCCTGCTTAGTCCCAAAGGCTGCCAGCATTTTGTGGAAAAGTAAAAGTATCTCAAAAATTTGTTCTCTTTTGATGAGATTTTGAAACTGAAAGGTGCTTTGCTTTGAGGGTTTATACCTCTGGAGAGCTAAGTGGTATCTAAAAAGGGTTGAAAGAACAGTTAATAAAAAAAAATATATGGATGCTTGAGGCTAGTAGGTTGGTTTTTAGGCTTTAGAGATAAAGGGAGAGCATGAGGACTCTGCATTCTTTTGTTTAGTTCACAATATAGAAGGTAAGATTTGGAAACAAAAACATGCCAATAATAAATAAAGAAACCTACTTGGCTTCTTACCCAGCACTATTATTTCTCCTGGTGTAATGGCCCTGCCCTGACCCTACAAAGAGTGATACCCGAAAGGTTGTTCAATCTAGGCACAGGGCCTGGCAAGGCGTAGGCACAGGACATATCTGTCTCACAGTAGGACTAGTACAAGGATACAGTCATCATGAAGCTCTGTTCTCAGCTCAATTAGAAATAAAATTAATATTTTTTACTACAAAAAAACTAACTCATGTTCTCTTGCCAAGCACAGTGTGTGAACTGAATGGATTTTATTCTATTATAGAACAAATGTGTGTGGCTCCAATACGTGGATGCCACAGGCTATGAGAAATTTCCATTATAAGGATATTTTGTATTCTAGGATACTTTTCTTATCCCATTCTTTAAGCAAGAAAGTCAGAAATAACTGTCCCCAGACATTTGCTTCTACGTTTTTATAACTATTAATATTTTTGTGTGTCTTGCTGCTTCACCAAACTATAATCTCACTTTTCTTTTTGAATCCCTCATGCCAAATATAGAAATCTGCACATTCCAGGATTTCAGTAAAAATTGAATTAATATTCTTGTCAGAGATGTACAAATGAATGTCTCTTAATTCAAATATATGCAAACCAGAACAGCTTGCCAAATACTAATAGGTAAATAACGCAAACACTGCTTGTGTTTTGCTCTGCTGTCTTTGAAAACTGCCTATATTTTTCAAACTCCTTGACACCTTATAAAGCAAAGCTTTAGCAAAAGACAAATCAATTTATTTCAACAGACACCCCTTAAGATGTCTTTTGGGGACATGAATGAATGGCATAAAAGGGTGTCCTTTCCCCAATACTTCCACATCATGGAAATATCGGTCATTTCCAATTCTATGACGTTTGCATGACCAACCAAAGGAAAGCTGCAGTCTGAGGTTGCATCCTCATTTTGGAGGGAGAGCAGTCTGTGGGAGGTGGGGGCACGATTGGATTCCATCAGGTCAGGCTTTATTTTCCTTAGCAAGGCTAGTCTTGAATCTGGGAGGCAAAGAGTAGGGTGGGTGATCTGACTTGCTACCATAGTGTGAACAGTAAGTTTACTCAGACAAAAAGAGGAAACAAATGGCAGATCGAGGCAGAAGATCCACTATTGCTGTAGCTGATATGAACCCCATTCCCAACACCTCATTTAAATCTGATTAGTATTACTTCTGAGTGCTAAGTCTAGGATCAGATATAGTCTGAGACCTCCCTGAAAGCTCCCCAACCTTCTCTAATATTGCTGGCACACAGTTGGCCTTAAGTAGCTTGCATTTATAAATCTGACAGCCTATTCATATGTTGTCTTCCAAGGTGTACCATTACTGCAAGATAATGCTGTTACAGGGGAAAGAAAGAATACTTTATCAATGATGAGATCCAAGAAAATAGGCAGTGCCTAGAACTTCAATTCAATCAGCAAAAGCCCAAAGGAAATCAGCAGCAGACCTAAAAGAACTGAATACTCATCTGTTTTTTATTCAGTTGCTATGTTTGTGAGGGTCTTTAGTACATCTCATGGCAGGGAGCTATGCGTGTGACTTAGCCTAGTGATGTAGGCAGCTAGTAATGTTATGTTTTTAACTGAGGGGCGGCTATTTTTGTTTTGATGATTTGTTAAATCCTTTCTCCATCCTCCCCTATGACTGCACCATTCTTCTCCTTTCTTATTACTACCTTTAGCATTGTGCATTACACATAGTTCAGATCAGAATATGGAAAAAAATCACAAAGTTTGTTGTTTCTCAATACTTGTCACCATAAAAATAATATTGATCCTGTATTTTCCTGTGGGTATCTCCACTACACAGTGGTAGACATATTCCTGCAGTTAAATGCCTAATTAAGAGGTTAGATCAGATGAGAGTATGAGTTTATTTGAAAAAGTATATTGTTACTCTGGAGGAAGGGGCATGCTCACCACTCTGGTAGCTCTCCACTGGCTAATCTGGTGTCTGTCTACTTTTCTACCTTTACCTCTTACTACCTTCACCCAGATCACCATCCTACGGGCACCCTCACATTATCTCTTTTTATACATCCACGTAGGTCATTCCTAATTTAGGGACTTTCTGTTGCCTCTTGCTGGAATGTACTTTCCCTAGATTGTCACATGGCCAGCTCCCCCTTAGTATTTATATCTGAGCTCATATATCACTTATGTACAATTCATATCATATATATATTTCCCAATCCATTCCTCACACACTAGTAGCAGTTTTTATCTGTCACATTCCCTTGTTCTGTATTTTTCTTTTCACTTACCTCTATCTAAAGTTAACATATATATTTTCTTATTTGTTTCCTATGAGTGTCTTTCTTCTCCCCAGTGAAAGATCCATGAAAATAAGGGCCTTGCTTATATTATCCACTGCTTTATCCCCAATCATTTTGAGGAATGCTTAGCACACAGTATGTATACAACAAATATTTGTTGAACAAATTATTGTGCTCTTCAAAGAGTATTGTGGTTAGGATTGATAAAGGTGACTGGTATGCAAAAGTAGGGGGAAACCATTGTATACCATTGTTTATTTTTCATAATGACTAAACTGATTGAGGCCCTGAAGTGCCATAACATTTAGAAGCTGGAAAGAGCTCGAAGCCCAAAGAAAACAAGATGCTCAGTCCCTCAGCTAATAACTGCCAGAACTAACACCAAGTCCATTATCTTTATTCTGCTTTCCCTCTCCCTGCCAACCCCCACTTCTCACCATGAGACTCCAAACAGTCCTGCCCTACTAGCTTTATTACAAATGGCATTTTTCAACATAGAAAACTTTATTAGTTTTGCATGGTTGCTATAACAAGTTACCTCAAAAGCAGTGTGTTAGAGCAACACAAAGTAATTATCTTACAGCTGTGAATGTCAGAAGTCTGACACAGGTCTCCTGAGCTAAAATTAAAGTGGAAGTTGGACAGCATTCCTTTCTGGAGGCTCTTTCTGGAGGCTCTGGTGGGGAGTCAACGTGTGTGTGTGTGTGTGTGTGTGTGTGTGTGTGTGTGTGTTTGCATCATCTTCCAAGGCACCAATGGCTAGGCCTTACATTATGTCTCACTGACTTTCTCTTTTGCCTTCTTCTTCCACATTTAAGAACCCTTCAGTTTACTTTGAGCCATCCTGTATTATCCAAGACAATGCCCTTATTTTAAGGTCAGCTCATTAGCCATTTTAATTCCAGCTGTAACCTTCCCTTCCTGTGTAAGGTAGCATATTTACAAATTCTGGAGAATAGATTGTAGACATCTATGAGATGCATTATTCATTGTTTAAAAAAGCAATATGAAAAAAAAAAAATGATGCCTTCCTCCTCCAAAATAATTACTGTTTACATTTTGGGATACGTAGAACCATTTGAGTTGTAGACAATTTTTGGTGTTAATAAATTCTGCTGATTCTGCCGAAACCTGTTTGGCTCAGTGGTAGAGCGTCGTTCTGCGGACTGAAAGGTCCCGGGTTCTATTCTGGTCAAGGGCATATACATTGGTTGCGGGCACATCCCTGGTAGGGGATGTGCAAGAGGCAGCTGGTCGATGTTTCTCTCTCATTGATATTTCTAGCTCTCTATCTCTCTCCCTTCCTCTCTGTAAAAAATCAATAAAATATATTTTAAAAAAATTCTGCTGATTCAGTGGCTTACCTTCATATTTTATTTTTCTGTTAAAGTGTAATTTTCCAAAAGTTTCAAATAGAATTCTCACATAAGTTTAAAATAAAAACATGTCAAATATTTTATTTGTTTTATACTACATAATAAAAGCCTAATATGCTAAGTGTCTGGTTATCTGGTTGGTCGTTCAAGCATCAAAGCATAATATTCTAATGATATGCTAAAGCCATTCAACTGTTCTCTATGATGTGCACCCACCACCAGATAGATAAGTTGATTGGTCAACCAGTCGCTATGATGTGCACTGACCATCACGGGGCAAATGCTCCAACTGGTAGATTAGTTTGCTGCTGGGGTCCAGCTGATCAGGACTGAACTAAATAGACTGGGCACACTCTGGAGCCCTCCTACAGTCCCTCCTCAGCTGGTCAACCCCCTGCATCCTTAACCAGCCCTGATCATGCACCTGCGGGGTCCCTCAGCCTGGTTTGAGCCTCTTGCAATCCAAATCTCTCAGAGCATGTCAGAGAACTGGTTTCAGCCCCATCCTGTAGGCCAGGCCGAGGGACCCCACTGGTGCACAAATTTGTGCACCAAGCCTCTAGTTAACTAATAAAGAAACCATGATTATAAGACTGGTACAAAGGTATTGTGTATGAGGAACAAATATATAATTAAAGATATGCTGAAAGACTTTATTAATTTTAAGAAACAAAACTGTTCAAGGTTCTATATATATGACCACGGGATTATATAAACTTTGGGATTATTCTTTTTGATCAGACGGAAATCTACTAGGCAAGATGTAACTTCACAATGCCTATATGTTCTTCAAATATTTAGATGTACTTTTCAGGCAATTTTTCAATCCTTGTGTACCCCTGCCAAATTAATGATCCCGAAAAGAACTGCAGTTTTTCTCCTTCATAACTTCTAAGTTTTGGATAATTTTTCTTTAATAGTTTAGAATCAAATTCTTAAAAAGTTATTGAATTAAAAGTTATACATAATTCTAAGATTACTATTTACTTTTGAAAATTATTATATTTGTAGGTGGTAAATAATAAAGTTTGTCTCCCTTGTATTTAATATTAAGCATGGAACACTGACTTTACAATGCTATTTTACCATACTTAATTTATAATTATTTGCCTTAAAGAGCCTTTTTTTTAAGTATTAACAAGATAAGATATGTGAAATACTATTTTAATAATATTGTTGTTAATGTTACTCTAAGTTTATTAGCTATAATGTTGTGCTTTTTAGAATATTTGCAATTTGTTTTAATAAAAACAAACCAAAATCCAGACTATCAGAAGTGAAGTAATGCTTGTTATGACCTAAATATTTTCACTAGTTTTATTGTTTCTTCAGAATAATTATTTACCATATATTGAGTTTCTGAATTATGTAATTATATTGTTAACCTAAAAATTAAAAAGCCAAACAAGCATTTACGAGAAGCAACAAACATTTATTTGAGATAAAATATATCTATTAATATATAGGGGTAAGCAAGGTGGTTTACAATTGTTCTTATGGAAAATAATACAGCAATTAATAAATAATAATTCAAGAATAAACTGTGTTTTTCAAATACTCACAACTGTAAATCTACTTTTGCCCACCCCTGTATTATCTAGGAACATATATTCAGGTAAAAAACTCAATTTATGTCCCAATTATGGAATGGATGCAAGGGATTTTTATGAGACAGGGAATGTAAACAATTAAATGAATAGAAGGAAGAAATTTCTATTGATACTAATAAGCTAGGTTAGTTTTTAGCTTTACAATGCTGTTGTCTCATTCTAAAGAATGTCCTTAACTTTTTTAGTCTTTGTAATTAGGGTAATTAGAATGGTTGCTTTCCTGCTATTCGGTTGTTTGGAAGGCAATACTGGTTTGGCTCAATCCAAGGTCATTTTGCCCAGTTCAAATATTCCAAAGATCTGCTGGATTGATTGTCTACCAGGGGTCTTCAAACTACCGCCCGCGGGCCACATGCGACCCACAGAGGAGTCTGATCCGGCCTGCCAGGTTTTTTGGGCAGTGAGCGCAGCCGGCCGAGGTGTTACAGTAGGAATTAGTAGTTCATATAGTCCGGCCCTCCAGCTCTCTGAGGGACCGTGATCTGGCCCCCACTTTAAAAAGTTTGAGGACGCCTGGAACTGTAATTTAAAATGGTTCTACTTATGTCAGCTTTTCACAACCTGGATTTGCATGAGTTATTCTGAAATATTTAGTAAATTACTATAAAACTAGCTTATAGAAAAAAGACAGCAAGTAGTGAATTCTTAGCCTTTTTTGCTAAGTGATATGCAAAATAGTGGTAACTATTTAAAAATTTAAGTAACATATTTATGGATACATTTTTTAGTGTTATCTTTTGAGATAATAATTATCATATCTTCAAGGATGGACCCATACTCACATGCACTATTTGATTATATAAGATGGCAGATTCCAAAACCTGTAGTTACTGAGTTTTTAGAGGGTTTTTTTTTTTTTTTAACTTATACTTTTTTTTTAAGTCTAGCAATAACCTAATGTCCAGTTAGAACTTGTCTTGGCTACATATAGTAGAGAGAGAAAATAGCGGCTTATGATATAGGTGATTATTTGTTTCTTGAATAAAAGAAGTTATCAGATGATCAATAGGGTGAATTGATGGTAGTCAGTGACCCAGGATACTATAATCCTTACCTAGGTTCCCTCTTGAAGGTCATCTTACAGTCCAATGTGACAGCTTCTTAGAAACTGCATCAAATCCTTACACTTAAATTATTTAAAACTTACTTGGGAGATGTAGTTTTTTGGTTTGGTGCATTGATGCCCACAATAAAATCAGGCAAAGAAGGGGAAAATAAAAATTCAATGGTAATGAATTAGTTTCTTAATTTACTATTTAAGCTATTAGACTCTGATGGAATTGACAGAGAGCTCAAATTGAAGGCAAGACTTCTGAATTTCAGGTCCAGCTATTATTAAATGACTTGAACTTTGAATCTCAAATTATCTGAGCATATTCTGAGTTTCTGCTAGTTCGAAATTTCAAAGATTCAATAACCTATTCCAACTCACATATATATTTTTAAATAACACGTCTTTCATGCCCAAGAAGTGAATTATGCTTGGACTTAACTATTATCATGTATGCCCAAGACATACACTCAGAACTTTTTTTAAGCATACAGAGTGCCATTTGCTGTCCCACTAATAAAAATGTGACTTTTTGCAGAAAACTGTGGATAAGCCTCAAAGCTGAAATACCTATTTAAATTTATATCTCCTGCTTAGGGTTGAGCCAAGACACTGAATGCTTCCCTTTATCTAAAACTTTGAGGACTATTTGCATATTAGGAGTATAAATCTTAGTTAATCCAGCAGGAGGGAAAGTATTTATTTTGGACTGAGAACATTTTGTTTCAGGCGGAGTGAAAATGTTTGACTGATGACTGTCATCTTTTATAGGCCTTATAACCGTGATAGATGGTCTTGAGCTTCAGTGATTCATAATGGTATTTGGAGGCATATGAAAAAAAAAAAAAAAAAAAAAAGAAGCAACAAATTCAAATGAAGGAGTCAGTAAAACATCACAGCAAATGTAGGTCACAGAAAACCATGATAATTTTACAGGTCAGTTTGTTGCCAGTGAATATACTTAAGGATGGTAAAAGAAAACGCTAATCACTTGCTCCAAATAAAATGGCATATTTTATCTTTTCTGCTGCAGCCTCCCAGTGTAACAACCTTCCTCCCTCCATTCCCTTCACTCTTCCAAACCCCCTCACCCCACAAAGTCAAACAGTTTCATGCATACTTCCTTTTAAATAATCAAACCTCTTTAATATTCAGAGGAGAAAAATACGGCCCAGAGGAGATTCCTGACAAGCCCACAAGTGAGTTCTTGGCAGTACAGAGATTAGAAATCCAATTTTACTGGATTTGCAATCCACTTTCAATAGCATTACTCTGTTCTTTGATAATTCCTGTTAAATTGTGCCCTGTCCATATTTGTGTATATGGTTAGTAACTAAGCAGAGGCCAAAACCTATACTCCTCCCAGCGATACCTTGAAATTTCCTTCTGTTCACCTTGTCATCATCAGTAAGTAGATTTGCATTATAGATTAGACAAGGTTTTGTGGAACCAGTGACAGATAAACAGAGGGGCATAGGGCTCACCCAGCAAAGCACCCGCAAAACCACCACAAATAGTGAATCTTCGTCATGAAGATATTACAGTTTAGGCTTTCTAGACTGATAATTATTGCATTCATTCTCTCAGATAGTTTATGACCAAGTGCTATGCACCACACACTATGCAAGATGCAGAGGACTCAAAGGGGAAAATGCCTCTGTTCTCCTATCCTTCAGTTATGCTGACCTTGAACAACTAGCTAGATGGAAGTATCCCTTCCTAATAGGGAGAAAACTGTATGAGGAGCAAAATTGCAGGAGAACAAGGATCTACCAAAGTGCTTGCTACTGTAGGTTCTCAGCCAATGATAATTGTATCCCTTACTATGTCCCTCTCTGCATTTACATTATTTAAGAACTAAAATTTCACAGGATACTTTAGATGTCAGGTTATGATGCTGAGTCAGCTCAGAGAACCCTGAAATGAGGACCTGTCATATGTAATTGCTGGATGCCAGCCATCCCTTCCCATCTCAAAATCTCTTTCTCATTGACCTGTCAGGTACCTGAGTTACATCATTAGTAGTATCGCTTCTGCTATGTCATTGTCTGCTGATGGCCTTATTATAATAGACATAGGTAAGTTATTCAAAAATAAAATTTGTGTTATCACTGTTTTGGAGGTTAGAAATCAGAATTTAAGGTGCTTGTAAGGTCATGCTCCTTTCAGAGCCTCCAAATAAGAACTTTCTTGCGTTTTCCAGCTTCTGGCAGCCTTAGGTTTTCCTCAGCTTGTGGCAGCATTATTCCAATTTCTCTGCCTCTGACACCTCATGGTGTTTTCTTCTTCTGTGTCTGCTTCTTGTAAGGACTCATTCATATTGAATTTAGGTCCTGCCCTAAATAATCCAGTGTGACCTCATGTTAACTAATTATATGTCCAATGAACTTATTTTCATATAATGAGATGATGGGGGTTACGACCTTAGCATATAGTTTGGTGGGGACACAATTCAAATTATAATAGTTTTCATTAACACACAGAGTTGTTTATTAGGTTAGTTAGGCTTCCTCTAGTAGGAAGCAATAACTTTTGAAACATGATTAAAAAAAATGGATAGTTTGTACAAAGTGAAGGGACAAGGGGAGAGAGCATGGAGGAAATAAAAAGGAGCACGGAATTAAGCCAGTATGGCATTCCAAAGGAGGTGTAATGGAGGGCAGCCCTTGGCCAACCAGAAGTTTATATATCAGGTATCAAATGGGGACACCACAAGGGTATGCCAACTAATGATGCAAGGGGGATGAAGGAGGCAAACTTTACTGACTTCAAAAGTTTTCTCTGAGCTAAAAGATAAATAAACTTTAGAAGCAGAGTTTTGCAACTTAAAGTAAATTAAGTCAATGAATAATTTCCTCAGAAAATTGTGTTTGGCCTTCTCACAGCTCTTTTATCACTCACAACCATTTTTTTTCTTGAAAAAAATAATGCTTTGGTCAAGTGGAATCCATACCACTTAAGTTTATTTAATTAATCACATGAGGTTAAAATGAGGATGGTAATAGAATCTGCCACCAGAGGAATGCAGCTTACCAAGAAAACTAAGACTAATGCCATTCATTGACCAACCCTTACCTTCCCAAGAGGAATAAGGTAAAACTTCAATAGGGAGGATTTAAGCAAGATAATAAAAAATGCTCCCAGTAGTTTTTAGCAATATTGCTGCATCATCATTTCTTGAATGAGATTATGGAATAATAAAGAGATGATCACAAATAGTTTAAGTACATTGCTGCCTTACTTCACTCAGTCTTATACATTTTACTTAGTTTAACCATTTTTTTTCTCTGCACAAATACTCTTTTTCTTTGCCTCTCAGCACAAAGAGACAGTTGCTTTTTTTCGATAAACAATGCTTATGTGCTTGAGAACCTCACCTCATAATAGTATTGCAGCCAAAGCCCATACCATGAACCGCCTTCAAAATGAGCATCCTCATCTTTGGAAAAGTTTAATGGGGGCTAGCACGACCCTTCAAAATAAGACCACTCTGAAGAGAAGTAAATCAAAACAGCATAATTGAGGTTTTTCTTGTTGAGCTTTGGAGCAGATATGTAACCTTTATTTTCCTTCATGGGCATCATTATAATTGTAGTTTCTTGATTCTTGACATTCTCTAAGTTTCCCACTCTGTACAGGGATCTAGCTGACAGTAGCCCATTTTCTATTGTTTGGAAGCATTTCAGCAGCTCCATAATAGTGGAAGGATTGCCTCTAGGGTGCTATTGCCATTTATCAAAATTGGGATGATGCTCTAGTTCTGACAGACAATTCTGGTTTATGTTCAGCTGATGATTCATTCTGACCTAGATCATTTTCTGCCATATTTGTTCATAAGCAATCTTCCCTCTATAAAAGATGTATAAAATATCCAAGTTTATTCTAGGCAACTTGTCAAGATATTTTCTAAAAATCTAGCAAGTGCTATTGTATTAGGGTTCTCCAGAGAAACAGAACCATTAGGATGGATACGTATATACTAGAGGCCCAGTGCACGAATTTGTGCATTGGTGGGGTCCCTTGACCTGGCCGGCGATGGGGGCCCATGAGGGATATCTAGCCCAGTCCAGAGGAAGGGACTGTGAGAGGTTTGCCAGTCACAGGAGGTTGCCTGTGGGAGCTCACTGACCACCTATGTTGAGCATCTGCCCCCTGGTGGTGAGTGCACATAATAGTGACCAGTCAACCAAACACTTTTATAATGATTGCTTTAGGCTTATATATATATATAGACAAGAAATTAGCTCATGCAGTGATGGAGGCTGAACAGTCCCAAGATCTTTAGTCACAAGCTGGAGACCCAAGAAAGCTGACATGTAATTCCAGAAAGAAAGAAAGAAAGAAAGAAAGAAAGAAAGAAAGAAAGAAAGAAAGAAAGAAAGAAAGAAAGGAAGGAAGGAAGGAAGGAAGGAAGGAAGGAAGGAAGGAAGGAAGGAAGGAAGGAAGGAAGGAAGGAAGAAAGAAAGAAAGAAAGAAGAAAGAAAAGTAAAATAAATGCCAGAAATTCTCAAGTCATATGGATTGGGTTTGCATCCTGCCTCTTCCACTCTTCTTTGGGAAAGTTACATAACTTTCCAGTTAGTATCTTTACCTGGACAGGGGGATTATTAAACATATTCCATAAAGTTGATAGGGGAGCATATTTCAAGGCAGGGTCCTCATGTCATCCATGACATAATCACATAATCAGAGGGCTTGCGTGTTTTGGCAGATAATTAGACCCCATTCCTGAAGATTCTGATTCAATAAATCTGGAATTCAGTCCAGATCTCTGACATTTTAGCAAACCTCCCAGATGACTATCAACCCTGCCAAGCGTAGAGAGCCACAGCTGTAAGATTTAAGTGTAAACCACCTGATATGTAGTAGGAATACAACAAAACAGCTATCCCAGACAAACCATCAACTCCTCAAAAACAGGAATGCTGTCTTTTCACCCTTGTATCCCCAATATTCCAATACTTTGGCACATGGCACCTGTTCAGTAAACTTTTATTGATGTGGATGATTATAAATCACTTGTCAGAGTTCAAAAGGAAGACCAGGAGAATCGGGGAATGTTTGGTTCAGTTGAAACAGCACAGAAGCAAGACATGCCACCAGAAAATAAGCAGGGTTGCCGACTGCAGTTCAATTTTTTTCCAAATGTCAGCATCGTGACATAAGGGAACCACCAGATTTCAGACAGATAGAAGGCATCAGGAAGGTAGTGGGAGGGAGGAATTAGAAACACAATATCACCCCATTAAAATTTAATTAAAAAGAAAAAGGAAATACGATGGATACTATAGAAAAAAAGAAAAAAGAAAAAAAAGACCAAGCAGAGAGATGATGCAAACTTACTGGCAATTGGGACTAAGGTGTCCGCCAAGTCTAAAGGGCAAGATACCAGAAGCTGGAAGACAGAGATTTTGCCCTGAGAATCTGAAGCAAACAATTTGGGAACCTAGCTGAGTTTGGCAATTTGCAGGGGGTTGGGGGGGGGGGGGTCTCTAATAAACAAATCACAAAGAGGTAGATAGTTTCAGGGGTTATACCAAATGAAATCAAATCTAAAACCATACTGTGGGCAAATAACAGCATCACAAGTTCTATGATCAAATCAGACAAATAAAGCAGATCTACTCCATCAAAATGTTGGTTCTAGATTGCTATAGACATCTCCTGCAGAGGTATACCTATCGGGACACTTATGGGACACTTTCCATCTCTGATCTAGATCTAAAAATACATAATTAATGTTTTATACCTGGAGCTAACCTGGTTGTTATTGGAATCATAACCAAACAGTGATTAGATCTTTATGTACAAAATATCTTGACAAAGGAGCTCTTTGGCTACACCCACACTCTAGAAGATGCATTTAGACAAAGAGTATATTTCAAAAATAATAGTGAATTGACTATGTGAAAATGATCTTACAGATCATTTTGGAAAATACACCTGACATATGTATGCATAAAGCTTTATCCATCTTTCATTTCATATTTGAATACCTCAGATATTATTCATAACGATGTATGAATCTTTCTTCCTACTCTTAGCATAATACATTTTTATAGGACATCACATTACACCTGTGTGATTTCTCACTACCAGAGTTATAGCCTGACATCGTATTATGCAAATGAAATATTTAGATAGCAATTAGCCCAGTGATTTGGTGTATTAATTGCTTGATTTTTAGAGAGTAGCATGCCAGCGATCTACAAAGAAAACCACAAAAGAAAGACTATGGCCACACAAGCATGTGTGTGCTTTTAGAGAGAAGTCCATTACATAGAGTCATTCGTGGGGAATAAATGGCAAGCAAAAATAGGATTTATCAGTGCAGAGCCCTGAGGGTTGTAGAAAAACACAAGAAAATCCAATTAGAACTGCAGGGAGTTGGTTCAATCTCTTAATCGGCACTGAAGCACAGCGGATTAATATTACTGCCTACTATTTAAACTTTATTAGTCCATTTTTCTGTCTGTGGTCCTCTGCTTTACCAGCCCACCTTGAAAAGACGGCTGGCAGAACCATATAATACTTTTATGGCCTTGGCGTCAGCACTGTTTTGTGGCTTGAAAGATAAGTACCTTTCTAGGAACGATGAGGTGAGGAAGCAGGCGACACTTACGCTTGTTTTATAAGCCAGAGTTCGGGGCTGTTAGCCTTGCATTCTAATCACGAGAGCCATCAGCACCAGCACTTTGCCAGCTCCCACTGACTGACAGCAGAATTTACAGGAGCCATTTTTCCATGGAATTATCCACATAAAGTCAGAGGCAGCCACAGACGGAGATTACAGCAAAGACTCCAAATAGGTGGCAGTCTTGGGTTCCAATTACAAGGAAGTCACAGATTTACCAAATGACCTTGGGCAAGTCACTCAACTTCTTGGTGTCAAGAACAATCCTGGAAGGTCATCAGAAGCCGGCTTCCTGGATAAGCAGGACTGACATAAGCAAACGTGAACAGTTTTATTTCTGAAAAGACGGTGTACTCGTTTCCTCAGGCTGTCGCAACAAACGACCGCAAACTGGATGACTTGAAATAAGAGAAATGCATTCTCTCTAAATCCTGGAGGCTAGAAACCCAAATCCAGGTTGTTGGCAGAGCCATGCAGTTTCTTGCTGGTCTTACTCAGAAGTTAGAGCTTTGGTCCGTGTATGGAATGGTCACAGGTTCCATTACCAGTCAAGGGCATGTACCTCAATTGCAGGCTCAATCCCAGGCCAAATCGGGGTGCATGCAGGAGGCAATCAATTGATGTGTCTATTTCATACCTATGTTTCTCTCTCTCTGTCTCTCCCCCTCCCTTCCACTCTCTCTAAAACAGTGAATGGGGAAAATACCCTTGGGTGAGGATTAAACAATCAAACAAACAAAACAAACAAACAAAATAAATACAGGGAAAAACCTTCCCCACCTTTTCTGTGGCTCCCAGCAGTCTTTGGTGTTCCTGGGCTTGTAGTGGCATCATTTCAGCCTCTGTCTCCGTTGTCACAAGGCCTTCACCCCTGTGTGCCTGTCCCTTTCTTTTCTCTTATAAAGGCACCAGTCATTGAATTTAGGACCCATCCAAATCCTGTATGACCTTATCTTAACCTAACTAATCATATCTGCAAAGATCATATTTCTAAATAAGTTCATTTTCTGAGGTTCTGAGTGAACATAAATTTAGGGAAGACACTATTCCGTAGGAGTATTAAATTTATAGCCCTACATCTTTTAATATTTTGAGATGAGTAGAGATGAGTATTCAAATAATTTAGATCAGAAGTTTTTCCATTAATGGGTTATTGCATTTTTGTATAATATACAGACACAGTCTGCTTGATTTTATGGTGTGTCAGTTTATGCAGCAAACACTTATTTTATTTGGAACTTCTTAGATAGTTAGCTACAATAGAAGCAGATTGTATAATTCTTTCTTGTATTTTATTTTGCCAATACTTCAACTAATAAAAGACTTCTGAGGTTAAGAGTTCATTCTTTTGTTGTATATGGAGGCATGATAGACCAAAGAAAAATCTGACTTAAAGTTTAGAAAACTGTTAAATCCGAGCCTTTCCCTGCCCGGATTCAATATACACATTATTTCCTACAGTAAACAGATGTAATATGTGGCTTGCAGAGCAAATAATTTATTATCTCACAATCAATATGGTTCTCCCTCACTTAATCATTTTATAATAAGAGGTTCCTAAGTTAGGTTCAGGTCCATTTTGCATGGGCGCAAGAACTCATTAGATTCAGCTCAGAAAAATATCTCTGGCCAAATAAGATTCCTGTTTGGGCAAGCAAAGTTTTCTTTTCTCTGAGTTTGTAATTTTCTTTCATTTTTCGGGTTCAGGAGGCACATGCAAATGTAATCTCCCTTCCGCACACCACTGGTTCATTCCTTTCATCCATTTCTTCCCAGGTGTTGATGAGACCATTCCAGTTGCTGTTCGTACCTATTTTAACAAAGGGAGTTGTTGCATTGATGTAAATGGAGGTGTTGACTTGAAAATGTAACTTTCTCTCTCATACTTTACTATTCTAAGGTTCTACTGTGCTTTTTAAAGTATACCATGAATATATTTTTTTCAGTTTTTCAAAATCAGCTCTCATATTTCATCTAATATATATGCCCAGATTCTTCCATGGTTTGTGCTGCCAGAGAGGGGAGTAGCCCATCTTGATTACTTCAGGGACTTTATATGTCTCTTCTGTAAATCACTGAGAGTAGTTCGCCTTCTCCTAACAGGGTTCTCAAATTGATCATCAGAGAGCTGACAACTTTCCCATTGTTCTTATCCCTGGTGGCACTTCCCACCTCTCCTCCTACCCTTGCCTTCTTAACTAAATATGCGCTTGATCTAACTTATGCTTCTTTGGTACCAAATTCTGCTCTTTATATTCACTGTTAGTCTGATCATTTTGGTCCTTGAGGATACGTTCCTATAGGAAGAGTTCAAATCTGTGTTATTTTCTTGGCACTAAACCAAACAAAGAATCACACACAATTAAATTTCTAGCAAGTGTGGTCTTCTCCCTTAGATTTCAGGACACTTTTCTTCATCACTTTTCCTGTCTCCTTTTCCTCTAATATTCCTGAATATTGGTCTTCTCCAGGATTGATTCCTTCTCACTTTTCCTTTACCTAATCTCACCCACTCACCTGCCTTCAACTAAGCTGCCCTCTGGCAACTCTCAAATCAGTGTGTGCAGCTGGCTCTTCGCTGGCTTCTAAATATGTATGCTAGATCCAGAACAAGTACTTTGTTGACAATGAATATCTCATGTATGCTTATTTATGAATTTTATAAACTTTGTTGACTGCAGCCCACAGAAATAAATTAAATTTGCATTTACATCACCAAGTAGACCCAAAGACACAAAGAGGCCACATAACTTGGTGCCCAAAGAGACAAGACTATAATTTAAAAAAATAATAATAATTGTTACCTCCCAAATTGCTCCTCCTTCTGTATTTTTTCTCCTGGTTATTGAGACCCCAATACAGAAATATGAAAGTTATTTTAATTATATTAATCAAGTCAAGAAAAAGATTTCTAGAACAAAAATACCCATAAAAAGTATTGCAAAGAGCAGAATAATTTGTTTTATTAAAGTTGTGTAGACATGATCACAAATTTCCATATATATTTTTTTTTCTTCTTTTTACTGAATCTTTCTTACATAAAACTCATTAGTGACCACCAATACTTTTATCCCTGGATCATTAAAATCTGTTCAAACAGATGATTAGGAGGCAGATGATGGGAATTGTTTTAGCTATGAAGAAAGCCTGAACATTCTTTATGAGTGCAGCTAGGAAATAATTATGGATACCAAGAAAGTATTTTGTTTCTAATTAAAGTCACATACTGCATAGAGGGAAGAAATGGGCTATTAGCTGCTCTCCCCCTGACCTCCATGCCCCGTTATCTAGATTGTATCTGTGACCATCCATCCCTCATACAAAGTAAGAGCCTGGCCTAACTCAGTGTGGAGAACTAAACATGTCATGGTTTAGCAAATTTTTTTTTCTTGTTTAATTAGCATGGCACGGAAATAGTCACTTTAATTTCTAGTCTGTATGTGACTTTGTATATTGCCGTAAATTGGGATGCTATTAAGGACCTTATGTAAGACACCTTTAGGCTAATTTTGTCGAGTTTAGCTTTCACTAGACTCGTGATGAATCAAAATTTATTATTACTTCCTCTACTTTTTAAGTATCTTGCAACTTAAGAACCTGGTGCTATATGTGTATTTCTCAATAAAAAAAGAGATATATCATTTACTAAAATTCAAAACAACACTAAAAGGAAGAAGTGATTTGTTGGAATGTTCCTTTGTGAATATTCCCCCCAATTCTAAGACTTCCTGATTATGACCATCCTACCCAAATTGGCAGTTCAGGGAATTATTCACTCCTAGAGGTGATGGTTTTTTTCCATTTATCCCAGGTACATTGGAGCATATGTATTTTAATAAAGTTGTATCTTAAGGTCATGGTTATTTATTATGGATATACAAGAAATGGAAGCAATTAAAGATAAAATCCTTGCCCTGGCCAGTGTCCAGTGTTGCTCAATTGTTACAATGTTGGTGCCTGGCCAAAGGGAAAGTACCTAAGTTGTAGGTTCCATCCTTGTTCCCAGTTGGGGTGCCTGTGGGAAGCAATCAATCAATGTGTCTCTCTCTAATCCATGTTTCTCTCTCTGTTTCTCATCCTTCCTTTCCTCCCTTCCTTCACTTTCTCTGGGAATAAATGGAAAAGATGTTCTTGGATTGGGATTAACAACAACACCAACAATAAAGAAAGATATAATCCTTGGCGCGAGCGTGTGTGTGTGTGTGTGTGTGTCTGTGTGTGTGTGTGTGTGTGTGTCTAGAAAGGAGAGGGAGAGAGAGATAGAAACATCAGTGATGAGAGAGAAGCATTGATCAGCTGCCTCCTGCAAACCCCTTCTGGGAATCAAACCCAGGCATGTGCCCTTGACTGGAATCAAACTCAGGACCTTTCAGTCCACAGGCCACCACTCTTATCCACTGAGCAAAACCATTTAGGGTGACTTTTTGACTTTTAGTGATTAAAATATAAAAATGATAGGCAAGTTGATAAGAGTAATGATGATTGATTATATAGTCTTTACTTGAATTTATAAATTGTAACAAGCAATCGTTGTACTTACCTGCCAGGTACACATAGACTTCATGTGAAAATCATAAAGCCATATTTATTGCCTGAGCAATTAGCGAACTGAACACTTAGGTAATTTTTAAAATTATGGATTTATTACATTAAAAAAATCCTGTGAAATAGGATGACTAAACATAGCTACCTAAGGGAATACCTACTCTTTCTACTTATTAAAAAAAAATTAAGATTTTTATTACCATCTTCATTTTACAGATGCAGAATCTAAAGCTCCAAAAGATTAATATAAGATTAAAAAACTCATCAGAGATATAGCAGATATTCAAACACAATTATCTTCAATTTCTTAATATCTTCTTCATTTTCCTATAGTACAATGTAGTCATGTCCTTAATAAAATTATTTTGTTTTTACTTCTAATTATTTCATAATTATCAGTGCAGTAATGTTTTTGAGAGTATAATTTTTATACAGTTTTATTTATTTCAGAGAGAAAAGGGGAGGGAGTAAAATATAGAAATATCAATGATGAGAAAGAATCATTGATGTGCTGCCACCTGCATGCCCCACATTGGGGATCAAATTCTCAACCCAGGCATGTGCTCTGACCAGGAATGGAACCGTGATCTTCTGGTTCATAGGTCAACTCTCAATCACTGAGCTAGTCTGGTTAGGCATGAGAGTATAATTCTTATACCAAAAAATGCCTCAGAATTTATCTAGTTCAAACTGTTTCTTTAAGAGATGAGAAAATTATGATGAAAAAAGGCAAAGAGAATTTTCCAAAGACCAATAGATGTCTCTGGCAAATGTGTGAGTTGTGGGGACCTAGATCTCCAACAGGATCTCAAAAATATTTATTAAATAACTGATTAACTTAAGTGGAATTGTATATGAAGTGCCAAAATGGATATAATTTGGGTAGTTGCCTTTAACTTTGGCCACTGTATGAGCACAAATAACAGAAACAAATCTGATTGACATAATTTCCACATTATAAATACTTAAGTGGTCATTTATATAGGGTGTCCCAAAAATATACACACAGATTTTTAAAATATATATATATTTTATTGATTTTGTACAGAGAGGAAGGGAGAGAGATAGAGAGTTAGAAACATCGATGAGAGAGAGTCATCGATCAGCTGCCTCTTGCACACCCCCTACTGGGGATATGCCCACAACCAAGGTACATGCCCTTGACTGGAATCGAACCCGGGACCCTTCAGTCCCCAAGCCAACGCTCTATCCATTGAGCCAAACCGGTCTCGGCTACACACAGATTTTTAATCATTATAAAGACAATACTTATTAAAATACATTTTTAATTCTCAAAATTGAGCTATCAGCTGTTAACGTGTGTATATTTTTAAGGGGGACACATTTCCTTAGGAAAGCTTCTATACCATATTTGATGGTGGTGAGAAAGTTTGTTATTAGCTCAGAATTATTAGTTTGATCTTACTATTTCTTCCTTATATTGAAATCATTTCTCAATTGGTTTTTCCAAAGGGAATTCCTCAGTTAATTACATAGGTATTTATTAAGATAATTGATTCATGATATTAAGATTACCTTTGTTCATTAGATGTTGAAGGAGCACTACTGTAACAAATAAACAAGTTTGTCATTTGCTATTTTTTTCCCAGTGAGTGCTCATGAAAGAAATTAAAATGATACATCATCAGTGTACCTTCCTATAAAGTCAGATGGAACAACTTTTGCAAATCAAATGGCATGTAGTTCTACATCACAGAAATGTGGCACAATTATGAGTCTCATCCTGGTTCCGTTAGCATAAATTGTTCACTTTCCTCCCCAAAGGAACATATTTTTACAATAGGATACCTACTATGTGGAAGAGGCTAAGGTAGGGGTGTCAAACTCAATCAGAGAAGGGGCCAAAATCTAAAATCCAGCCTAAATCGCGGGCCGAATGGTTTACTGAACAGTCATAAACTGTCATTGTGATGGAAACGCAGCGGAGTGCAGTGATGACAGCGCGGTGCGGGCCACATTGCAAGGCCTGGCGGGACGGATTTGGCCCGTGGGCCTTGTGTTTGACACATGTGGGCTAAGGGAAATAACACTAGAGATATCAATGTATTTTCTTCACCATACATGCAAGGGGCAGGGGAACATGAGAGAAACATCATCGATTAGCTATCTCCTGCATGCCTTCTACTGGGGACTGAGCATGAAACTTGGGTGCGTGCCCTGACAGAGAACTCTACCCATGACCTCTCAGTGCATGGGATGATGCTCAACTAACTGAGCCACACTGGCCAGGTCTATAGTTGCCATTTTAATCCCACAATAGTATGTTTCTGCAAGTAAAATTTCATTCACCCTTAACCTACTTCCGGTGAAAAAACACTTTATTTTAAACTATAACATGAAATGTTTCCTTCCTTTCCACAGCTCTTCTTCAGAGTATGCCTACCCCACTAATAAGCATTTTTATACAAATCTTAGTGATGAGATAATAACATGGTGTTTCTAGTCTAGCAAGTTTCTGTAGAAACAAAGAAATAGTACAAATGTTCATCATGTAAGCCAACTATTATATTATGTGGATTGTAAAGCAGACATTGATACTTTCCTGGAGGGCGTTACCTTGTAGGCATTTGGCTGTAGCGTCACATTCTCACTGGAGATCAGTAATTTCATCTGTTTCTATAGCATGTCAAGGGGAAACTGTGGTGTGTGGTTAAATGAACAGACTCTAATCTCAGAGTGCTTGGATTTGGGTTCTAGCTCTGCTGATTACAAGTTGTGTGACCTCTGGCAAATTCGTTAGCTCTCTGTGTCTAAATTAGGGGTGCCGAACTCAATCAGAGAAGGGGCCAAAATCTAAAATCCAGCCTAAATCGCGGGCTGAATGGTTTACTGAACTGTCATAAACTGTCATTGTGATGGAAACGCAGCGGAGTGCAGTGATGACAGCGCGGTGCGGGCCACTTGCAAGGCCTGGCGGGATGGATTTGGCCCGAGGGCCTTGTGTTTGACACATGTGGTCTAAATGCTCCCACAGTAAAAGAGGTTAATTATAGTCCCCATCATGTAAAATTATTAATAAAATTAAATGAGTTACTATTTCTATAACACTTATAACTGGACCTTGGAGACAGAAAGTGCCAGGCAGAAGTGGATATTAATTATGAGTCTGTCATTTATTAACTGTCCAATCTAAAACAAGTTTTCTAAAATAGGTGAGTCTCAGTTTCCTCATCTAAAAGAGGACTGAGATTATACATCAAGCCCAGTTAATAATGCATACCCATTCCTTTTTTCCTTCACCTCTCTTAGTTTACAATAGTGTAACAAAATCAAATTAGATAATCTCAAAATAAATGAAATTGAAATGATAAACTTATTTCAGCAGCTTGTAAAGCTGTCAAGTCTTTGTCTTAGGAAAAGGTCTCCTGCTTAATATAATATAATATAATATAATATAATATATATGCAGGAATTTGCTGTATACCTTTAAAATATGATTGGAATTTTGGTAAATTGATTTAAGGAAGTTTTCAATAAGGAGAGAACAAAAGAATTTTAAAAACTTCCATTTCATTGTAATTGTAATTATGTGATATCACTTTTATAAGGATTTATTTTGGTAGGAAGGTCAATACAATTTCTGAGGCCTCCTTTACAAAAGCCTATTATTGTCATTGTTTGTTGCCTTTGTTGGGAATCTATCTATCCAGTCCTGTCTGCCCAGCATACACTTGAGCCTCCAATTCTTGTGATATTAATTAGACAAGGAACACACTCATCTCAAAGTGAGAAATTAAATTAAGTTCAGAAAAGTCCTTAAGAGCCTTTTTATGAAAATATTTTTTTCCATTTCACTATAGTCTTCAGATACACTTTGCTAGAAGATTTTTCAACAAGGGAAGGCCTCAAATGTCCATACTAACTGTATCATTTCCTTTAGCAAGCAAGGTTCCACCTTGATAAGTATTGAATATCCACTATGTGCACAGTGCCTTAGTAGGGGCTTTATGAGACCCTGTCATTGAAGAGGAAGTATAAAACTGAAAAGGGACTACATTCAACTTAAAACAAAAATGACTGAGGATTGAGATGAGTATATTTTCCTGGGAGAATTTCAACCAAGAAAGCTTAAATATATATGAGAACATTTGCAGCTTCACTAATAATAATAACAATAATAATAATAATATAATAAATCAAAATAATACAAACTAAAATAAAATGAAATGCCATTTTCCCCCATGAAATTATCATAGGTGATTACAAAACTTATACTATCCAGTGTGTATGTGTGTATGTATATATATATATATATATATATATATATATATATATATATATATATATAATGGATCCAATATTCACTATTATTGGTGGGTAAAGTGATGTAAACTTTCTTGAAAAATATTTCATCCTATATATCTACCTTAAAATATGAATAGAGTTCTCCCAGTGTTTTCATTACCAAAAATCTAAAGTTGATAAGGAAATAGAAAAAAATGATTTGTCCACAAAGAGGTTTACTTCAGGATTATTTGTTTAGTAAAATATTCCCATTATTTTAAATGTTCAACTATAGAGGTGATTAATAAATCATAGTTTATTTATAAGTAAAGTATTATCTTCTTCTTACATATTAGAGGCCAGGTGTAAGAAAATTCACTCACTGGGGGGTTCCCTCAACCCACCCTGCCCCCTCTCACAGTCTGGGAGCCCTCAAGGGATGTCCTACAGATGGCTTAGGCCCGTTCTCCATGGAGAGCGGGCCTAAACTGCAGTCTGGCCTTCCTCTGAAGGAGGCAAATGGAAGAATCAGGGGAAGGCGCCACCCTCATCACCCCGGTGCTGATGCCAAAGCCAGCCACCAAGGCTGCCAACCCTCTGCCCTCGCTTCTTAGTGCTGGCCCCACCACATGCCCACTTGTGTATGTGTGTCTGTGGCGAGTGGGGGGGGGGCGAACTGGGGCCAGGATGGCTGGGTGAGGGGCTGGGGGAGATTGAGGCACCGCAGTAGCACCCAATCCAGCCTCTGTAGAGGCTCCGGGACTGCAGGCCACCCTGCCTCTCCTAGCACCACCTCTGTGGAATGAGGGGTAGTAAGTGGCACTGCCAGGCCTCTCCCAGCACCCACTGTTGTGGGTGGAGGGGCCACAAGGCATGGGTGGGGTGGACCACCCACATGATGTGGATGCAGGTGGGACCCACCCAGGCCCACTGGCACCACCCCACCACTCCTGACCCACTGGCCCTTGGCCTTCACAGCTGCAGCTTTGTTCAAAAGGACATCTGGAAGATGACCGGTCTAATTAGCATATTACCCTTTTATTAGTATAAATTATATTTTAGAGTGACTTTAGTGGTGTAGGGAATGATTTCTATTACCTGAAAAAGCCAAATAAAAGTTATACATGTTGTGTACAAAAATGTAAGAAATTCTCTTATTATTTAGCAAGTGAAGAATATATGGGCTATAATAATTCATTTGTATAGTTTTCTTTATTCTACCATTCAACAATAGCATGTACTGTTAATTACCCTTGAAAACTATGGAAATATGACTACAAATGAATTGAAATAGCAGGAAAGTATTATAAAACATTAGCATATGATTGGTTTATAGACATTAATTTAACTCATAGTCCACACATCAGGAAGTTTGCTAATGATTTCTCTGGGGGAATAAATGTTATCCCTTGATATAACATGTCTCCTGATACTCTCTTCTAGCTAGGTGAAAACTTGCTGTCACAGCCCAAAACACATCGACCTGTTGTTAAGTTTATATGCTCAGACTCTAAGGAGGATTATGAAACCTTCCGCCATTTCAATCAGCACAGCTGGGCTAATGGAATATCCTGACCCCCTAGTTCTTTCCCTTGAAAGAACTCAGATAAAACTGGGAGATGTCCAAAGGAAGAGCAAACTAGGGCAATGAGAAACTCATGCTATTGAGAATTCTCCTGCCCTGCTGGTTTTGCTCAGTGGATAGAGCGTTGGCCTGCAGACTGAAGGGTCCCAAGTTTGATTCTGGTCAACGGCATGTACCTTGGTTGCAGGCACATCCCCAAGTGGGAGATGTGCAGGAGGCAGCTGATCGATGTTTCTCTCCTCTCCCTTCCTGTATGTAATATATATATATATATATATATATATATATATATATATATATATGAATTCTATATATGAATTCTCCTCCGTGAAAAGTTAGTTGTCATGAGAAGTCTAGAAGCTTCTAAATGCTCCATAGCTTTGTATCCTACACTTGTGGCTGGAATGACATCTGCCCTCTGCTTTCCAAGCAATAAGTTGAGTTAGAATTCATCAGGGCAGTTCTTAAGAGTTGACCGCTGTGCCATTCTGACATGTCTCTCTCCTTTCCACCTACAAATGTCCTCTCTGTCAGTCTATCATTCGTTTCTGAAAACTAATTTAAACAGGTTATCTCGAATAGTCCTAGTTAACACCTCCATTCTAGACATTGTTAAGAAGGTCCCCTTTAACTCTCAAAGATGTCATGGTTTGTTGAAGGTGTAAGCCCTGGCACTATTCAAATAAATATACCTCAAAACAGTAGCAAATTAAACTGTTATTTGCAACAAGCCATCTATTTCCCCTTCTCATTATTAAGGCTTTAATTTTAGGTGACATCATTCCATACTGAGAATAATCCAATGGCTTTTAAAATAAATTCCCTTTCTCCTTCCCAACTCACACATTCCCAGTGTACCTTCCATGATGGCTGTCAAATTAATGAAGATCCATATAACCTCCTATTTCCCCCACATGCCAAATCCCATGGTGTAAAGTTAGAAGGTAAGCTTTTTATCATGGCAAATATGATCCTTCATCATATGACTCCTACCAACAACATAATAAACACTCAATAAATGCTAGCTTTTGTTATTATTATCCTGAAAAGAAAATAACAACAACAAAACAAAACAAAACAAAACAAAAAGCTCTATCATTTCCTCCTGCAAACCTTCCCTAGGTTTTCTCTGTGCTGCCTCTCTTTCTACATACCCTATTATTATAGGTTCCATGCTATATTTTATTATAGGTCTGGGTTTCTCATTGACCTGCAAAGAGTGGATCTTATTTGTCTCTGCATTTCCACGGCGCAATTTTCCAAAGTAGTGTGTTTTCTGTGTTCAAGATTGCAGGCTGCCAGTGGCCTGGCGGAGGAGGAGTGGTAAAATTGGTGAGCTCTGTCTTTTGGAGTTCTCATTTCTCTGCACAGGAGCATTCTCCCCAATGCAGATGTCTCCAGATTCCTGATTCCTGATTTCCAGAGCTCTCATGCCTTTCTGTCATTTCCAGAACCCCAAATGTGGATGCCATTTCTAAGTCAAGTGGGCTTGGGCACTACTGATATGCTCACCCGTGCTCTTTTATCTTCTTGGCTCCACCCATCAAGATTCCTCTATGAAGGACTTGTATGCATGCATACAAGCACAATCAGTGGACACAATACACTAGGGGGGTGGGCTAAGGGCATATGAAAGGGGTTAGGGGAGCCTGGGGGAAGGTCAATGGGGGGGAAAAAGAGATATATGTACTACTATATGTAATAGTTTAAACAATAAAAAATAATAATAATAAAAAAAGATTATTCTACCAGGTGGTCATGTGGGGAAATGCCTTTGCCCTTCTAAATCTGGGTTAATCCTCTATAAAATAATAAAGTTGCACATTTTTTTGGCCTTATGGGATAGTGATAGATATGTAGACTATTTAGATGACTCCTTTCTTGAGCCAAAGGAATAATTTGTGAAAATTTCAACAGAGATAGTTGCGCACCAAAAATAGTATTTAGTGAATATCAAACCTCTGAAGAGTGGTCACCATTACCTCCTTAGCCAATTAATAATTCAGTAATAATACAAATAAAGTCAGTGTTTACTACATTCAACATTATATGCTGATTCCCAGATATTTTTTATTATGGCTATTATAATATATGCTAACATGTAATAGTTTCTTTTTCTTCTTTATGTGGGAAGTTAAGCTTTAATAGTCTGTAGTTCTTTTCTGTAACCTACTTTAACTTCCATGTGAATAAAAGAATATTAAACTTAGTCATTTTGCACTTAATCACTCAGCTATGCTTTTAGCCCCAAATTAATGAAAAATAAAAGTGTGTAGCTTATAACATCAATTTAAAAGATATATAAGAAAACCTTTTATATCTTGAATTTTTAAAAGAATTTCTCTTCACATTTCTTCCCTTTGATGAATATTTCTATTTCCATCCTTTGAGCTTTGTACAAAAGGAAACTATTGCTCTCACTGTTCTAATGATAGCTAGATTTCTTTTTTTAAGTAGTAATACATCAAACCAATATGTAGAGCATTTGACCTGAATTTTCTCAACCTTGTCACTGATTTGGGCTTGAGAACTCAGATTTCATATGTCCCGAAGTTTAAAGATGTCTCTCCCAAATCCATTTAGCAATCTACTCTTCAGAACATTTAACCTTGTGAAACAGGGAATTAAATAAGAATTGTCCACCTGCGTACCCCTCTTTGTTATAGACAAAGTATCTGACTCTTTTCATCTCTCTCCCCCTGAACTTTTCTCCGGGCTGAGACCTCAGTCCTAGGGAGTGAGGATAATTAACTTCAGCAAGGCTAGCATGAGGAAACAGTTACTTGTTCACACTCCAGTACTTTTCTGTGCCTGTGTGAGATAATGTGCTTCTTGATCAGTGGTTGAACAAAGCTTTTTAGTACATGTTACCCAATTATTTTCTTATAATATTCTGGTCAGGTGCATGGTAAGTTCAGATTCTAGAGAACTAGAAAAAGTGAAACGAGGGGATATAGTTTAATTAAAAATGGAAAATCCTCCTTAATAAGCTTGATATTTTATCAATGTATGCTCTTTGTGGTTACAAATAGGATTTATAGTGGCTACTTTCACATTGAAGTGTGGATTTGTTAACTGACTCACTGTGTCATGGTCAAGTGTCTTATATGAAATTATAAAAGGCTTAATTCTAATTTTAACAGTGTTTTCTTAAAGACTAGAACTAAGAATAGCCCAAATTCCCAGTAGATTTGAGAAAATGACCCAGAAAAAGCAAGAAATAAAGTGAATTCTTCGAAAGTCATCCTCCCTACTTCCCCTCTATGCTTCATTATTTATCTACTTGAGGCTTGATGCACAGATTCATGCAACAATGGGGTTCCTCGGCCTGGCCTGCAAGAATCAGGCTGAAACCAGCTCTCCAACATCCCGCAAGGGGTCCCAAATTATGAGAGGGCAGTTCTCAGGTGACACACCTAAGACTTGGGCTCCCTTCTCTCTGGTTCTAGGTGCTTCACCTGAGAACTGCAGCTGCCAAGTCACCACAGCTTGGCAGCTCCTCCATGGAGCATCTTCCCCCTAGTGGTAAGTGTGCATCATAGCTACCAGTCAGATGGTCACTTAGGCTTTTATATATATAGACTAGAGGCCTGATGCATGAATTTCTTGCAAGAGTAAGCCTTCCTTCCCCCGGCTGCTGAAACTTGCTTCCCTTAGGCCCCCAGGACCTGGGTTTCCTTCTGGCTCCAGCAGGTACCTGGGTTGTATGCTTTCTTCCAGCCTGTGGTTCCCTCACAGCCCCAGCTTCATCTGGTCTAATTAGCACATTGCCCTTTTAATATTATAGACTAGTGAGTGACCTGGTGCATGAAATTGGTGCACACTAAAAGGGGATTAATTAGAGGAAATGATTTAATATTGCTATTTGCCCTTTTTTCTATAATAGAAGTGTCAGAGATGAAAGAAAATTAGTAAAAGGTATATGAAAACCTTCCTCCTGTAAGAGTCTGGGGCTCACCATGGGACCCAGAGTCAAGTCCCTGCCCACCCACATGCACCTCAAAATCATATGAGACTCATACCTGGTCACCCTCCCCACCATTGGGCTAAATCCAGACCTAGCCAGTTCCACCCTTGTGAAGCCCTGCAGGACAGAGAGCGTAACCTCAGGTCCCCTGGCCTGGTGCCAGGACAAGGGTTCCTGAAGTTGCCCAGCCCAGATTGGGGCAGGGGGCATGCCTGAAGTCCTCCATCAAGCCCCACCAGGTGGGGGACATGGCCTGAGATCCCCTGTCAAGTCCTACCTAGTTGGGGGCATGGCCTGAGATCCCCTGGCCTGGTGCTGGGGTGGCGCAAGCAGCCTGAGGTCCACTAGTCCAGCACCAGGATGGGAAGCTCACCTTGAGGTCCTCCATCAAGCCTCACTGGGTGGGGGGGGCATGCCCTGAAGTCGCCAGTCAAGCCCCACAGGGTGGGGGAGAGTGTAGCCTCAGGTCCCTGCTGATTGCTTGTTAAGGCTCCTTATGGGAACTTGGCCTCAGCTGTGGGTGCAGCCATCTTTGTGACCGAGTGATGGTCAATTAGCATAGTCCCTCTTTATTAGATAGGATAGCACTTTTCACCATCTGATACACAATATATTTACTGGATCATTTGTGTATTCCTGTGTCCCCTCACGGAAAATTGAACTCCATGGAGACAGAGTTTGTGTTACTCACTGATGTATCTCCAGCGTTCAAAAGAGTGCTGGCTTATAATGTTTCCTTAATAAATAGTAATAAGTAATGATTAAATGAATATGACTAATGTTTTCATAATCTATAAAGATTTGAGGACTAATATATAATAAATTTTGAAAAAAAATATACTACATGATGTTTGAAAAGAAGTTGTGTTCTCTACAGGAAGCTTGTGGTTCCAAAACAGGCATATTAATTCAATCTATATAAACCAAGCAACATGGAATTAAAATCATGTCATTCAAATCCTCTATTCCCATATATGTTTTCTGCATGATCTCTCAAATAGTTAAATATAAGTCTTCTAGAATAATTGTGCTTCTACCAACTTTTTCAATACTTTTTAAATTGTTTTATAAGATATTTTTATATATTTTAATGACATTCTCTTTGTCATGTAAAATTCATGACTATTTTTATTATAACTCTAATCCAAACTTTAAAAAATAGTAAGTTGCTTAATATTTTTTGTGACTTTTACTCTGTCTAAATTTAATAGTCCCTTCAATGCTTGCTTTTAGCTTGCGTTTATCTTGTAAAGCTTGTCCATCCATTAAATATTTCTATGTTTTTTATGTTGCTTATAATCAACACACATTTGAATTTTGTTTCTTAAACTATCAGAAATTATTCATCTTTTAAATGTAGAATTTATATAATTTATACTTATTCTCATCAATACTTTGCATTGTATTTCTTAATTTTGCTTTAGTTTTTTGTTTATTTTTATTTTGGTTGCAATTCCTGAAGTTGTCTTTATTTTCTAGTTTTTATTATTTGGATTCTGTAGATTTACTTTTAATTTCCCAGTGTACACAACTATTACCAAATCTATAAAAATAAATACACATACTAGTATATATTCACACCATATTTCTAACTCTAAAAGTAAGTTTATTAATTTACTCAATATTTATTGACCATCTACATGTGCAATGGAATGTTCTAGACAATTTTAATTTTGAGAAATTAAAAACAATTTTAATTTATTGGTAAAGTCAAGAAATTAAATTACTTTATCCTTTTCAAATTAAATGTGAAGAGTTTTAAATGTTTTTTATTATTGTTTAAAAGTTTTACATATGTCTTCTTTTTCCCTAATTGACACTCACCTCACCCTTCTCCAGCCCCAGTCATTCTCACCCCTGGCAAACACACACAGCCCCAGTGTCTGTGCCCATTAATTATGCTAATATGCATGAATGCAAGTCCTTTGGTTACTCTCTAGACTAGGGGTGTCGAACTCAATCACAGAAGGGGCCAAAATCTAAAATCCAGCCTAAATCGCGGGCCGAATGGTTTACTGAACAGTCATAAACTGTCATTGTGATGGAAATGCAATGGAGTGCAGCATGGTGCGGGCCACATTGCAAGGCCTGGCGGGACGGATTTGGCCCGCGGGCCTTGTGTTTGACACATGTGCTCTAGACCCTCCTCTCCTACCATTTGTCTCTGAATCTATTCTTATTTATTAAATTATTTTGATCATTATATCCTACATATGAGTGAGATATTTGTCTTTCTCTGACTGGCTTATTTCACTTAGAGTAATGCTCTCCATTTCCATCCATGCTGTTGCAAATGGTAAAAGTTCATTCTTTTTTATAGTAGCATAATATTCCGTTGTGTAGACGTACCACAATTTTTTTATTCCAATCATCTGCTGATGGGCCCTTAGGCTGTTTCCAAAGCTTAGCTATTATAAATTGTACTGCTATGAATATAGCGGTACATATGATTGGTGCTTCTGGTTTCTTAGGATATAGACCTAGAAATGGGATTACTGGGTCAAATGGGAGTTCCATTCTTAACTTTTTGAGGAAACTCCATACTGACTTCCACAATGGCTGCCGCAGCCTACATTCCCACCAGCAGTGCCTGAGGGTTCCTTTTTCTCCCCATCCTTGTCAGCACTTGTCATTCATTGATTTGTTGATAATATCCATTCTGACAAGTGTGGGATGGTATCTCATTGTTATTTTGATTTGCATCTATTGGATGGTTAGTGCCTTTGAGCATGTTTTCATATGTTTCTGGGCCTTCTATATGTCCTCTTTCAAAAAGTTTGAGATATTTAGATACTTTGCCCCTTTTTTATTGGATAATTTATTTTCCTTTTGTTAAGTTGTATGAGTTCTCTGCAAATTTTGGAGATTAAAACCTTATTAGAAATAACATTGGCAAATATATTCTCCCTTGCAGTAGACTTTCTTATTGTTTTGTTGATGATTTCTTTTGCTGTGCAGAAACTTTTTATTTTGATGTAGTCCCATGTGTTTATTTTCTCCTTAGTCTCCATTGCCCTAGGAGTTTTGTCTGTAAAGATATTGCTATGACATATGTCTGCTATTTTGCTACCCAGGTAGTCTTGTAGGATTTTTATGGTTTCCCTTCTTACATTCAAGTCCTTTAGCCATTTTGAGCCTGTTTTTGTGTAGGGTGTAAGTTGGTGATCTAGTTTCATTTTTTTTACATGTATCTGATCAAATTTCCCAGCACCATTCATTGAAGAGACTGTCTTAACTCCATTGTATGTTTTTGCACCCTTTGTCAAATATTAATTGAGTGTAATGGCTTGGGTTGAACTCTGGGTTCTCTGTTCTGTTCCATTGTTCTATATGTCTGTTCTTGTGCCAGTACTAGGATGTTCTGAGAACCATGGCTTGGTAATATAGATTGGTATCTGGTATTGTGATCCCTCCAACTTTGTTCTTCTTTCTCAGAATTGCTGTGGCTATTTGAGGTATTTTTTATTTTTTATTCCAGATTTATTTTTGGAGAGTTTGTTCTAGATATATAAAATATGCCATTGGTATTTTAATGGAGATTGTACTGAATCTGTAGATTGCTTTGGGTAGTATGGACATTGTAACGATGTTGATTCTACCAATCCATGAATATGGTATGTTCTTCCATTTATGTCTTCCTCTATCACTTTTTTCAATGTCCTAAAGTTTTCTGAGTACAGGTTTTTTATGTTCTTAGTTAAGTTTATTCCTAGGTATTTTAATTTTTTGGTGCAGTGGTAAATGGGATGGTTTTTTAGCTTCCCTTTTTATTAGTTCATTATTGATGTATAAAAAGGTCATAGATTTCTGGGTGCCATAATGCTTTTTTATTTCTTCTTTGATCTATTTGATAACCCAATCATTGCTTAATAACATGAGATTTTGCTCCCAGGTGTTTGATTTTTTTATTGTTTTTATTGTAGTTGATTTCAAGTTCTATGCCATTGTGATCTGAGAAGAAACTTGATATGATTTCTATCTTCTTGAATTTGAAGAGACTTTGCCTTGTCCCAATATGTGATCTATCTTTGAAAATAATCCATGTGCACTTGAGAAGAATGTACAATATATTCTGTGGCTTTGGGGTGAAATGTTTTGAAGATGCCAATTAATTCCATCTAATCTAGTAGTCATTTAGGATTTATGTTTCTTTGCTGATTTTTTGTTTAGAGGTCTTGTCTAGTGGTGTTAGTGGGGTTTAAAGTCCCCTACTATGACTGTATTGCTATCAATGTCTCCCTTCATATGCTCCAGAAGTTTTTTGTTGTTGTTGTTTTTAATGTATTTGGGTGCTCCTGTATTGGGTGCATATATGTTTACCAAAGTTATATCTTCTTGTTGTATTGCTCTCTTTAGTATTATGAAGTGGCCTTTCTTATCTCTTGTTATGGCCTTTACTTTGAGGTTTAATTTGTCAGTTATAGGTATTGCTACCACAGCTTGTTTTCATTTCCATTCACCTGAAAAACCTTTGTCTATTTCTTCACCCTCAGTGTGTGTGAGTTCCTTCTTCTGAGTTGGGTTTCCTATAGACAACAGATATATGGGTCATGTTTTCTTATCCAGTCAGCTACCCTATGTCTTTTGATTGGGGCATTTAATCCATTTACATTTAATGTAATTATTGATAGAACTTCTTTGTCAGGCATTTTTATTCTTTATGCCTATGTTCCTTCTTTACTTCATATTTCTTCTTTTTACAGCAGAGCCTTTAGCATTTAGTGCATTGCTGGATTGGTGGTAATACAATCTCTTAGTCTTTTTTTGTCTGTGAAGCTTCCAATTTCACCCTCAATTTTGATTGGTAACCTTTTTGGTTACAGTATTCCTGGATTCAGAACCTTGATTTGCATGACTTTGTATATTTCATTCCATTCCCTTATGAACTGATGTTTTTCTGTTAAGAAATCAGTTGATAGTCTGGTGGAAGATTCTTTGTAGGTAACTTTCTGTCTCTCTCTGGTAGCCTTTAAGATTCTTACTTTGTCGTTGGTGTTTGCCAATGTAATTCAATGATCCTTGGCATCAGTCTTTTGGGGTTCATCTTGTTTTGGACTCTTGAGCTTCTTGGATTTGTGTGAATTTTTTTCTTCCTTATATCAGGGAAGTTTTCTGTCATTATTTCTTCAAATAAGTTTTCTATTCCTTGCTCTGTTTCTTGTCCTTCTGGTGCCCTTATTGTGCAAATGTTTTATTGTTTTGTGTTGTCCCAAAGTTGCCTTGGGCTTTCCTTCTATTTTTTAAGTTTTTGTTTGTTTGTTTGTTTGTTTTTGTTTTGATTTTTTCCTAGATACTGCTCTGCCTGGGTATTTTTTTCCTACCTTGTCTTCTAGCTCACTGATGCAGTCTTCACTTATTCTAGTCTACTCTTGATGCTTTCTATTGAGTTCTTTATTACAGGTTGTTATTTTCCATTTCTCCTTGGTTGTTCTTCTTTTCTTCTTGGTTTTCACCCATATTGTTGAATTTATCTTCCATCCTTTTCAGTGACTTTATGACCATTGCTCTGAGTTCTTTCTCTGTCCTATTGCTGGCCTTTATTTTGTTATTTCTTTTTCTGGCTATTCCTCCTTTACTTTTGTATGCAGGCTGTTTCTTTGCCTCGCTAGGATTGCTTCTCTCAGAGTGTCTGGTTTTGTAGCTCTCCCTCTCCTGCATTGCCTTTCTCTGACGATATCTGACCTTTCCATCTGCAGATTGCCTCACCAGCTGTGTTGAGTTTGCCAACTCTGGGTGAGAGTTTGATTCAGCTATTTCTTCTCTCTTCTCTCTGAGAAGGCACAGGGTCCATCTGCATGTTTGGCACTGCTTTGTCTCTCCATGGATATTTTTTTAGGTGCCTGCGGTATAGATGCTGGAGTCCTGGTATTCATGGGTTTGCAGCTGAGGCAGCTGGTCCCTGGGTGTTCTGGTTGTAGGGTCCCCAGAGGTGTCCATTGTCTTTCCAGTTGAAGGTAAGGCTGGGCTTCTGATCACAGCCAGTCTCCCCTTCATGATAATGTGGTCTCAGTGGCAAAACTGGCTGCTCTGAGAGAGATTTCAGCAGCATTAGAGGCTGCCTGGCCAGGGGAGCCTGATCAGCCAGTCCCCAATTGTCCCTAGGAAAATAGCTGTCCCTCATGCACAAATATAGACACATCCACACACTCTCCTTTTATTCTTTCATTCACAAACTATCTTGCAGCCTGCCATCCTGTCGGTAACCATCTTGGATTCCCCCAAGTTTTAAATATTTTTCCTTTATCTGTTGCTCTCCCAAATAAAGGACTTATTAATATAATCTACATGTTTATACCTGCAGATATACATTCATTTTTATTTATAATTTATACAACTTCTATTAAAGTGTTGTTTTATGTTTATTTGTCTATTTATTTATTCACTTAAGTTTGCCTATCAAAAGCTTTAATTACTTATGTTATTAACTGTTCTTAACAATTTTATGTCACACCAATTTTAATTATACAATTCTTCTATTTTTAAATTCTGAGTTTTCATTCATCATTTAGTCAGGTGGAATGCAGTTTTAAGTAATATTGGAAAAATTGACATAACTTTCTGAGCCAAGCATATCTGAACTGTTATTTGATTGTTTTCATGCTTGAATACATATTTAATTAGAATAAAATTTAAAGTCATAATTTGCTATCTTTTCCTGAAAACCTTGTAGCAGCTTTTTTATTGTTTCCAAGTATTTCATGACTCAGAGGAATTAGTTGATACTCAGACTCTAATTTTCTTGTGACCAATTTTATTTTTTTAAATTGTGTAGTTGACAGTAGAGTGTATTAATTACCATTGTCGTTAAAAAAAATTGATATAGTAGATGTCTATATATTTGCATCTTTTTAATATTTTCCATTGGAATATTCAGTTATTTCATCTTATTTTTAAACTCAGGAAAGTATCATCCCTATACTTGATTTTTCTTTGCTAATTTGTTCTTGATAATTGCCTACTTTGCAGCTGCCCTGATGATGTCCTCCTCTGGAATATGCATCTGTAACTCTAAGTTCACATAACCATTTTCTTGGTCTCTAATTCTGTTCTTTGTTTTTTATATCTCTGTCTTTTTATTCTCTATTATAGGGGAGCTTATTAAGATTTTCTTCCTTCTTAAAGATGCTATTTTTAATTCAGGCTTTTACCCTTATGACCTTCTAATCCAATTTCATATTCAATGTACCCTACAAAAAAATAAAAATACTATTATCTGTATGTATCTTTCCATTTCTCTAGTAAGTAATTTTTAGAATCAAGTACTCACTCTCATTCATGCAGATTATTTCTCTTATCTAGCTTTAATTTTCTTATCTTCAAATGAAATGTAGGGGTTTGGAATGTTCTGGCTTTGATTATTGAAAACCTACCTGGGAGCTGGTTTGATACCTATTTCATACCTAGAGCTAAAAGGCAGAATGGGTGGACCACACACATGTGGAGAACTTACATATTTGCATCTAGCACATTTGTACTGTACTGATGTTCTCTTGACTCCTTGTATCTTGAATCTATTCAAGAGAGGGTTAAACTGTTGGATTCAGCCATGAATGATACCAGTTACTTTTTAGTTATTATAATATATGACCCAATAAATTCATTTTATTGTTGTTCTTTTTGCTTGGTTCCTCTTAAATTTTTCTCCTTTTATAAATTAAAAGAACCTTTACTAATACAATTGTTATTATCTTATTATGTGCTTTAGCATGTTGGGTAGTTCATGAAATTGTAGATGCTAAAAACTGGGTCAAGGAGAGTGTACATCTACATATTATCCATTCTTAGATCCAAGGAGGGGATTTTGCCAGTGGAAAATTTGACTAAGTAGGACTAGAAACAAGTCAAAACTCATAATTTCAAAAACTCTGGGTCTGGATATTATGCTCAAGAAAAAGAAAACATCACAAATAAAAATGTATTTTTTTTTCTAATTCAAAATATTATCAAGCAAGGGAGAAGTATCATCATACTCAAGGAAAAGCCAAACTCTGGAAATTATACAGAAACCAGTATATAAGTTCAGAAATTTGGCACTTTTTCTAGAATGTTAAATATATTACCTTTGAAACAGAGGTATAAATCAACTTGGAGAAAGTAGATTGAAATAAAGGACATCAGGCTGATATTAAAAAATAGGTGGTGAGATAAGGCAGGATATCAAGAAAATTAAATAGTAACAGCAGATTTGAAATCCACAATGATTGATGTTAGTAAAGAGTAGAAAATATAGTAAATACTGAGTCATTGATGTGGAGGTCATTCTTTAAATGCTTACGCATAATATTTGAGAAAAAAAAAAGAAAAATAGAATTGAAATGAGAAGAGAGAAAATAATAGATGAATGATATTAAAAATATGTAAAACTAACTTTAGAATAATATAGTTTTCTTTTAAAAGATATAAAAAATTGGAATAAAAGCATAATAAAAATGTATTATGGACACATTTTCTGGCATATAAAAGAAAAGGTTCACAGTATCCAAATTAAAAGAGCTTCTCTTATTAGCAAAGACAAAAAAGAGATACCCACATTTAGATAATCCTGAAAAATTGTTTTGAATTACAAGAATGAAAGTTGCATGCTTTCATTATCCAGCTCCCTTCCTTCCTCCACCTACCCCCCATAAAAGTCCATAAAGAAAACAGCAAAAATAAAAAAAACAGTTGGATTCTTAGAAAGGAAATAAAGGAACAAAGATCACCCTAGCCCTTGTCTTCTTCCCAACCTCATTCCAGAAGGGAACACAGCAGCATCCATAGAGTTTTAGACAAAAACATTGTGACCCAAGAATATTACAGGCAACAGAATCCCCATTCTCGGATATTCAATGGCTCCTGATAAATGCCACACCTGTATTTATCTTGAAATGAAAGCAAAGATTCAAGCACAAGTTACATATAGGCGGATTTACAGTTTTTTCCATGGTGCTTGTCATGGGAATTCTGCAATCCAGGGAAGGCCCTGGCCCTACCTTTTTTCCTCAATGTTTCTCTGTTGCTTCCACACATCCATTTCTACTAGTTTCCAAATGTGTTCTTCATGCTACATCTTCCATTTTACAACTAAGATAACCACTTTAAATATAGGTGCTGTCCTAGGCTAACATTTACTAACATGGTTTCAAGAGTTGCAAAATGCTTTGAACACTAATAATTTTCATCTCTATTATTTCACTCCTAGAAAAACAGAGGTGAAATTCTATTATAATCACTTCAATTACTAGGAAATTTGAACACAATTCTCTATAGCTTTTCTCTCTCTAACATGAACCAGATATTTATTTTTTCTTTATTTCTATTTAATTTTTCTTTCTTTACTTTTTCTTTTTCTTTTTTTGTTTTACAAGTTTTCTTTAGTATATTTGTTTTTATCATAAGAGAAAAGAGGGATTCTAACTGGTTTGGCTCAGTGGATAGAGTGTCAGCCTGTCAACTGAAAGGTCCCAGGTTTGATTCCAGTCAAGGGCATATACCTTGGTTGAGGGCACATCCCCAGTAGAAGGTGTGCAGGAAGCAACTGATGAATGTTTCTCTCTCATTGATGTTTCTAACTCTCCCTTTTTCTTCCTGTCTGTAAAAAAAATAATAATAATAACAAAAATATATTTTAAAAAATAGCGGATTCAAATTTAAAAAGAAGTTTTCGTCATTGTTCAATCATACACAGTTATTTACAATTATGGGGGGGGGATTTAACATGTTCTTGGTACTTAAAATATGTAAAAGAGCAAAATCAGTATAGTCCTTGTCCTTGAGGTGTGTAGTCTTTTGGGGAGACAGGTAGTAAACCAATCAACCCACCCACTATCCTTGTCAACTTGGATGTGTGCTAACAGCACGACAGCTCTGTTCTATAAAGCAGTCTTTAACCTAGTTTCTCATGGCAGCCGAGAATACTGGTTTTGAGTGTGGACTTTGGAGTCAGAGAGAGCATCTAGGTTCAAATTCATGTTCTGCTAAATACCAGCTGAGCGGTTTTGAGCTGATGGTAATAATACTGGTTAATCAAGATGGAATGAGTAAACATTGTAAAATTGCTTAAACTGTTTGTATACCGTAAATGAACTTGGGTGCTAATTAAATAAAATCTACCTTGATCAACTTCATGATCAGTTTCAGTTATCCAAGATATTTACCATAGTTTAAACTTCCAGCTTTTATTTTGACTTTTATTTCTCGATGTCTTTCATTATTTGAGGGGGACTTGAGAAAGGGTATATTGGGGTTGTTCAATCACATACCATTTTTAGTACCAAATCTTGCAAAGCTGAGTAGAATATCTAAACAGGCCGAAGTCAGTAGTGTATTTAAATGTTAATTTATAGATGTTTCTCATATCCAAAATAAAATGTATGTCCTTTGCCTCTTGCTTTTATAACCCTTTGCTTCACAGAATAAGATCATATTTATATTTCTCCTTTCAAATATGTCTGTCTTCCCAGATCTAGAGCTCACAGAAAGACTTAAGGTAGCTTTTCAGGTCTGTGGGTAGGCAGCCTAGAGACTTAGTCACTATGGCAATCACAGGTTTAAATAAACAGTGTCAGCAATATAAATAAGCTGATGCCACAAAGCAAGACTTCAAAACCAAACATAGAAATATATTTTAATGACTCAGAAAATTTTACCTGATATTGTGTTAGCTAGTTCCCTATTGTGGGCCTTTTCTTTCTTGAAATCTCTTTAAAGTCTTCCTCTGTAACCCTTTTTCTTTTCTTTTTAATATATTTTTATTGATTTTATAGAGGAAGAGTGAGAGAGAGAGATAGAAACATAAATGCCAAGAGAATCACTGATTGGCTACCTTCTGCATGTTCCTTACTGGGGAAGGGAGCCTGAACCCAAGCATGTGCCTTTGACTGAAATCAAACCTGGGACCCTTCAACCTGCAGGCCAACGCTCTTTCTACTGAGCCAAACCAGCTAAGACTATCTAACCCTCATTCTATCCCAAGTTCCTTTTTAAATTTTCCTAGTATATTCTCTGATAATCATATTTAGTTGGTGATATTGCAGTTTGTCACTAATATCAGCTTATGTAATTCGTTAATCTTAGAAAAAGGACCACAGAATGATCATTACAGATAGAGATCAACATTTCAGAAGTTCTTCTGTTGTCCTTTTCAAAAGGTAGCCTACGAAAATGACAATTGCCCTTAGTACAGAAAGCAAACACATGTAAATACATTTCTATCTCAAATTACTGAGGTATATATTTTTCAGAGAATACTTTCATGGAAGTCAATGTAGTCATTCAAAATTCACACCAATAGTAAGTGGCAGAATTCACCTTAGGACCCAGATTTTCAGACTTTATTGTATCCAGGTCTCTGACACATCCATCATCACAAGAAAAGGGAAACAGCCAACTCACTAGACTTGTGTTTAATTTTGGCCTTTTATCTCTAAGAATCAATTACTAATAACCAAAAGTAGACTGTTTCCTTCACTAATAAAATAACTTGGTTTTCTTTACATTTCAGTTTGTTTTTCTTCAAATAATACTCAAAGAATAAAGGGGTAGTATTTTTATATTAATTTAATGTTTCTTAGCCATATCTTTAGACACTTGAAGAAAGTGTTGATTTGAGAACAGATAATCAAGTGTTAATCCTCCTGCTTAATTTGTGAAGAATTTTAAAAGGTCAAATATCATCCACAGAAATTTCTATCTCATGATCATCATCTACTAAGACAAATTTTTAGTTTGGAAAAAACAGTAATTAAGAGTCTGGTCTTTCTCTACAACAAACAGTATATATTTTCATTGTTAAGAATAATTATATCCTCTCATTGAGGTGGAAATACAATGCAGAACATTTAAATAATGTTATCAGAAACAATTTTTATTGTTAAATATTGAAGAAAATATAGTTTAATATTAACTAAAACTACAAGATTGAATTTTTTTAAAAAAAATGTAGGTAAAGTAATATAAAAATAGGAGATGACCAACATTTATTATTACTGTAAAATATTTGTGGCTTAGAGAATGTTAAAAAGAGAATTCATAGATGTGATAAAGAGGCATATTGAATCTTTTAAAAGGAAAATATAGAGTGTTGTTCATTTCTGACCAGATATTAGTACAAGAGGTGACAGAGAGACCCCCATTAAAATGCTTGGTGAGCACTCAAGAGGCTGCCTTTGAGTTAATCGGTAATTTTTCACAGACGACATCTAATCTATGAGTATAAATTACTTTGCACTCTTATTATTCCTTAATTGAAGTGCACCAATGTGAAATTGCCATAGATGTTGTAGGAATGATTCTAGCCTCAATTAACTTGGGTAGAATTGAAGTCCTTTTTTCCCCCCTGAACTAGGACTATTGTCTGACATCTTATATTTATTTAAATCGTTGCTAGTAAATTAGAGGGAGACTGTGTGAGTAGGTGTTTTGTAAGGATATTCTGGAGCCAAAAGGCATCTGAACAATCTATTTCTATTGTAATCTATACTCTCCGATGCAGCTGTTCTGTGTAACAGTTGTGCAGCCAGCAGTAGCTTAATCTCCCCAGATTCCATTTGGGAAGAATAGATTAATAACACTCATTTTTTTTTCAAAGTGGCATTTAGAGTCTCTATGATTTTTAATTCAAGAGGCAACTAGCTCTATTATTTTTTAAACTAATTCTCTTACAAAGCTGCTTTGTTTAATATATAAAACATGACTTGAGCTTCCTGTCTAGAATGTGGAGGTCAACATGAATGTACTTAATTCTAAGCCTTTCAGTCTACCAATTCTAAAAACTGTTGAAAGAACATATTGCCAATAGCTGATAATGAATAAGTAACTAATTTTAAAATATAGACTTTTTGTTCTTAATTAGTATTACTTGGAAAAATATTCTTGGTTTATTAGTTTTTACCTGGAACTAAAAACCATGAAGAAAATAAATCTGATCTCTAATCATACTGACTAAATAGATATAGATACAATTATCTCTACAAAGACTAAAAGTGATGATGAAATTGTTTGCCAATTCTCAATTATGAATAAATATTAATATCAAGGCTCGAGGTATCTTCTAAAAGTAAGTTTTGTAATTCCTCTATATCAAGGATGGGGAACATCTGGCCTATGGGATGTATAAAGCCCACAGAATCATTTGGTCTGGCCCTTCCAAGGCATTAGGGGTGAATTAATTAAATGTTTGACTAACTATAGCAGGCTAATTTTTAAGTTGATAATTTTTTATGGCCCGAGAATGATGTTATAAATATCCAAAAGGCTCTTGGCAGGAAAAAGCTTCCCCACCCCTGCCATGAACAAGTTCATCAATTTATTTTTGATTCAAATATTCTGTCCAATTACTTTTTATATTCTTAAGACTTATAACCAGCTCTGAATGTTGTCTCCAAAAGTCTCCTATTACATGAATAGGTTAAAATGTTACCTAATGTAGATCTTGCCTGGCATCGCTTGGAGACTAACAGCAAAGGTGATTCTCTGTCCTTGACAGAATTATGCCCACTGTTAAGTTCAAATCAATGTGTATTTGTTGAGTGCTTATTATGTATCAAGCCCTAGGAATACACACTAAGTGACTCTAATACTTTAATAGTCATCCATCAGATTATTTAGCTAGTCCCCAAACAAGTATTTTAAGAATGAGAATGGCAGTGCTGGCACTGGATAGAACTGAATTCTAACTGAGGCTAGAAAAACAAAACAAAACAAACAAACAAACAAACAAAAAAACCAGTTCTACAAGAAACGCAAAAATGGTAAGATTTCTACCACACTCTTACCTATTTTGCAAGTCAAGTTTATTGGCTATTCTGTATATGATATTATCTCAAAATCCAACTGGTTATTATTGCAAAGCTGTCTTTCCACATATAGACAAGAGTTTGTGGGAAGAATAGGCAAGGCTATTCTTTAGAACAAAACTCACTGGGATAAGCCTAGTTCCATTTTTAATAAGGCTATTTTCTGGATTACAGAGATTATGAATGAATGGGTGGAGAAGTCCTTTGCAGTGAGGGAGAAATTACCTCTTGATAATCAATAGATGGTCACATTTGATGAATGGAATCAGTAGGAACCAAAGGCAAGCATAGTTAGTCTACTGTAGGACAGTGACTCATATATTGAGCTATTTCAACTGAAATGCCCATTAATCCTTAACTTTGTTATGGGCCATGTAAGCATTCAGAATAGACTAATTCTTAAGAGCCAATAACATAAAAGCCTGTTTGTGATATTTCCAAATATGAAGACTGATATATCTTTTTTGTCATTTTTCTTATTAAGGTATTATATGTGTACATATCTTACCATTGCCTCCCCCACTCCCATACATGCCCTCACTCCCCAGTGTTTTGAGTCCATTGGTTATGCTTATATGCATGCATACAATTCCTTAAGTTGATCTCTTATCTCCCCCACCTCTCCCTAACCTTCCTGTTGTAACTTGACAGTCTGTTTGATGCTTTACTACAATATCTCTGTATCTATCTTTTTGTTCATCAGTTTATAATGTTCTTTATTATCCACAAATGAATGAGATTACGTGGTATTTTTCTTTCTTTGACTGGCTTATTTTACTTAGCATAATGCTCTCCAGTTCCGTCCAGGTTGCTGCAAATGGTAAAAATTCTTTTCTTTTTATGGCAGTATAGATGTACCGTAGTTTTCCAATCCAGTCATCTGCTGACGGGCACCTAGGCTGTTTCCAAATCTTAGCTATTGTAAATTGTGCTGCTATGAACATATGGGTGCATATATCCTTGGTGTTTCTAGTTTCTTGGGATATATTCCTAGGAGTGGGATTACTGGATCAAATGGGAGTTCCATTGTTAGTTTTTTGAGAAACTCCACACTATTCTCCACAGTGGCTGCATCCTCACCAGCCCTTGTCAATTATTGATTTGTTGATGATAGCCATTCTGACAGGTGTGAGATGGTACCACATTGTCATTTTGATTTGCATCTCTCAGATAGTTAGTGACTTTGAGCATGTTTTCATGTGCCTTTTGGTCTTCCTTCTGTCTTCTTTTAAAAAAAATTCTATTTAGGTCCATTGACCATTTTTTATTAGATCATTTATCTTCCTTTCATTAAGTTGTATAAGCTGTCTGTAGATGTTGGAGATTAAACCTTTATCAGTGATAACATTTGTAAATATGTTCTCCCATGCAGTGGACTTTCTTATTGTTTTGTTGATTGTTTCTTTTGCTGTGCAAAAGCCTTTTATTTTGATGTAGTCTCATTTGTTTACTTTCTCTTTAGTTTCCATTGCCCTAGGAACAGTATCAGTGAAGAAGTTCTTTTGGCATATAAGACTGATACATCTTAAGCATACTGTAAATTCATCATATATTAAGGAAGGTTACAAGTGCCTCTTGATAATGTCAATAAAATTCATAAGTCATCATTGTTTTTTGGAAATTAGAGACCAACATCAAATGTGATTTTCTAGTCTTGACAGAACTGTGTCAATTTTCAGTACAAGACCATGCACATTCATTAAGTGCCTAGTATGTGTCAAGCCCTAGGATTATACATCACTTGGAAACAGCTAAGATAATCCTTGAGGTCTGCAGGCTCACTGTTCAATGAGCTGCTTCTCTATCCGTAACTGGCACAAGCTATGTTTCTTGTCTTTGAAAGAAAAAGCCACCTCCGTTTTTCTTTTAAGAGTCTGCCTCTCAAAACCCTCAGGGAGGACCTTGTGACAGGTCCTTCTTTCCTGGCTCTCTTATAACTCTGCCTCTTATTCAGACTTCTCATCTGAATGATTTTATCAGTGCAGTCCAATCTTTAACTTTACTTGCAGTAAGCTATACCCCCTCGGTAGTGGACAGCTGTCAGCTTAACCAACTTGTATTCATCATTCACCGATCAAGCAGCCCAGCTCGGAGGAAAGACAGAGAATCTGAGCCAACAGTCCATTACAGGTATCTCAGGAAGCCACTAGCAGCCTTCTCAGCTGGAAACCTACCTGGCTGTGAAAGACTAGACATTTTTGGCTTCATTGTGATGGCTGCTGCTCTGCTTTGCTGTGATATCTCATGCCATCTGAACAAAGACCGAGTGTCTATGAATCTGCCTGACAATTTGCAGATGTGTGATGTATGTAAATTGCAGATTCTTAAAAAACAAAAAACTAATCCACAGGTCATGTTTTTCACATGTGACTATAGCAAGTTGACCAGGCCTGACCGGTTCATTCCTACTGGCTGTGTTAGGGAGTGATGTGGATCGCTGCACAATCAGTTCAGCTTGGAATCGTGGGTGCCAGGCTACTAGCTGCACCTTCAGATTTGCCGATGGAGCTCAGCTTGATCATTAGCAAGTGAGGGATGTGCAAAAGGGACAGCCCAGCCAAGACCCCATTTTGGTTTAAGAAAATGCTGCTTACATTTGTTTATACATTCTTCTATTCTATAAATTTGTACATCTGGTGTACTGTGTGCTGAAGGCTGGCAGGGGATACAAAGGAGAATTCTTTTTCTCTTCCCTTAAGCTCTTCCAAATGTTTATAACCTAATATGGAAAAGAGTCGTTCATGCACATACAACTATTTATAAAGATTATGCAAGATAAAATTTATAGTCACCATTTTAGTAAACAATTATTGAGTACTTACTATCTGTTAGGAAGTATTCTAGGGATGTATTGCATAATAAAGAACTCTACTATGACATTTGTGTGTCAGATAATAGGAGGGAGATTAAAATAAAAAAGCACACTATAAGCCAATTTGCAATCTTTATATTAGAGCTCTTGTTATTAGAGACTATTGTTTTTCCAACCTTCTCCTTCGCACCCTACTCTGTGGCTTCTCCATGTCCAGGAAATTTTTGCTGGCCCTTCATACAATGAACAACCTCAGATGAGAATTGCAAGGAATCCTAATGATAATCATCAGTGCCCATGTATTTGTCTCTTCACGGTACAGCTTGAGACTCTAAATAAAATGATACAGACTCGAAGTCCTATTTTTAGAGGTGCAACCTTACCTATTGTGTATGTCACTGTTCCATACACATTCAGCAATAAGTTGAGAACTGACCTTTTTTTAAAAAAAATAAGGTGATAGTTCCAATTCATGTATTGCTTATATTCTCCCTTCTCTAAAGTCAATTTCTGTCACATGGTCCAATAAGTATGCATTTGAGCTAAACTGTAAGATTTGCTCTCAATACAATTAAGAGTTTTTCCTCACTTCTTAGAACCCTATCATCTAGACAGAAGATAAAAAGAATAGAGCAATCAGGGCAGAGGTCCACTGCTGTTCTCTTCAAGTTTCCTGACTGGGAACAAGGTCCTTTCTTGAAATTAAATGACAGTTCTGTCCCCAGGAGCTTTCCCTGACTGCCAGCTTTCTTGGAGAGGAGTGATCACATCAAGTGAAAGTAGTTCACCTTCCCTCTATAACTAATGTGGAATTGAATGAGTACTTTTATCCACTTACCCACTTTATGAAAATTGAGTCCTATTCTCCTTAAACGAAGGCTGAAGAAACCACAAGTCATTAGCCTAGAAATACTTTTGATGAAAGACACATTTTCTCTTGAGTTATGTTTAAAACCAGAGGAGTTTTCTCTCCCTTTCCCTTTTCGCTTAGTTATTTTTCTCCTCTCTGATTGCGTCTTTGTATTAGAAGGCGGAGGCCGCTGTGTTTCATTGTCACAAATGGATCATACGTTTGTTCCAGTGGATGACCTAAGGAAAGGAGAAGATTATGTTACCAGGGAAGAATAAGAGGTTATGCAGGCTGGATGATTTGTTAAGGGAGGAAAAAAGTGAAGTGTTCAGAAGAGAGATGCTTAGAAGCCCAGGAAAAGTCAACTTTTAGGTTGTGACAGCAGATGAGCATTTTGCTTAAAAGGGCATGCGAAAAGGCACACTTTATTATTAAAATACACTTTTACAAAGCATACTTTTTTTTCAGAACAAAGGGTTTACGTCTGACTGTCATTGACTCATTAGGTAACCTCAAAGTCGTATCTACTATCAAAGGTTATTACATAGACTAAATGAAACATGGTATGCAAAACACTTAACCTAGCATAGCGTAAGGTTCTTAAGAAATTCTAGTTATATTACATAGGACTAATCACCATTATTAATTGCTATATCAGGCAATTAGCTCATATTCTGGAAAGACCAAAGATATATATTAAAAATGTGTTTTTGTTTTTTATTTTTTTAATTTATTTTTTAAATATATTTTATTGAGTTTTTACAGAGAGGAAGAGAGAGGGATAGAGAGTTAGAAACATCAATGAGAGAGACACATTGATTAGCTGCCTCTTGCACACCCCTTACTGGGGATGTGCCAGCAACCAAGGTACATGCCCTTGACTGGAATCGAACCTAGGACCTTTCAGTCCGCAGGCCAGTGCTCTATCCACTGAGCCAAACCGGTTTCAACTGTTTTTATTTTTAAAATCTTTATTGTTGAAAATATTAAATAGGGCCTCCTGTCCCCCCTCCCTCCGTTAACCTCTCCCAGTCTGCTCCCATCCCCTCCCCCGGCCCTCACCACCCCATTGTCTGTGTCCATGAATCATGCATATATGCATACAAGTTCTTCTCTCCCACCATCCTTGATCTTTAAATATGTGCTTTTATTCGAATTTTATTTATTTGGTTTAAATTAAGGTTTTATTTGTTTCAGGGAAAAGGCTATAAAATAAAATAAAAACATTATTGCTTGAGGAGTAGGAATTGGATACAGAGAAACTTTAAGATGACAAAGGAAACACAAGTCGAAGGACACTAGCCTAGCTAACGCCTGGAGGGAGGCTCCCGAAAGAGAAGGAATGAAAGTCAGCCCTGGCTGAATCAAAAGAGGCCAAGGAGAAGAGAGGGAGAGTGAGGTCATATGCATGGAGCAAATGGTGCTGGGCCTCAAAGCTGAGTTTGAGAAGTTAACATTCTTTGCTTCTGATCATAAATATTTTAAGAGAATCTATGGCCCAGCTCAGGAAAAACAGCAGCTCTGACCTAGGATATATAGATAATCAAATATTGATTACCCCTCTGTCTTCGGAGCTACATTTGTTCCTAAGAGCTAGATTTCTCTGGGCTAAATCTGACATGCTGCTTTTATTTTATTTTTTAACATATTTTATCAATTTTTTACAGAGAAGAAAGTAGAGGGATAGAGTTAGAAACCTCTATCAGCTACCTCCTACACACCCCCTACTGGGGATGTACCTTCAACCAAAGTGCATACTCTAGACATGAATCAAACCTGGGACCCTTCAGTCCCCAGGCCGATGATCTACCCACTGAGCCAAACCGATTCAGTCATTAGGGCATGACACACTGCTTTTAATAAGAAAAGGTGGTGTTGTTTTGTTTTGTTTTACCATTGAGCACAGTATGACAATATCAGCTCAGATTAGTGGGAAATTACAATTTAATTTCTTGCCAAACTTGTACCTATACCTAGTCCTGCCCATTCTGATGAGTCAGCTCACCGTATGTGCTTTGGTATAATTAATTCTTCATTTTCAATGATAACAATATCAACCAAATGTAATAAAAATAGGAACAGGAGGAAACTACTTACAAAATGGGAAACTGAGTTTTATAACTAAAATATTCAAAGAAATGGTCACTAAGAAATGAAAACTTTTCAAATAATGTTTACTTAAAATTGGACTAATTTGCAGTGTAGTATTGATTAGTAGTTTTGTTTTTCTTTGTAAGAATGGTGGGATAGCCCTCTCTCAACATCCAGCTAAGCCTATTTACACACACCAATGCTGAACAATTGGTGGAAGCTTGTGACCTCTTGGGCCAGCTGCCACAAATTCAGAAGGCACCTTTGTGTGAGTTAGAGAAAAAGCTGTTCCCTGAAGTCTCTTTCACTTGTGCCATGACAATTTCTTCATGAGCTGGCCCTGTTTGTGGGCAGTAATATGGCACCTGATCAAATGCAATATACCCATAGGTCTTCCTCTTAGATAAGCTCAAAACATTCTTAGATGCAGAATTTATTATTATCATTTTTTTCTCATGGCAACACATGGAAAACCTAAAGAACAAATTATTTCTGTAGGATTTATACCATTGCTTTTATTATAATTAACATTCTTTTAAAAATTGCAAATTAAACTACTACAACTTGGCTCTGATCAACAAATATCCATCTACATTATGTGCTTATCCATTTATATGAGTTTATCTATAATATTTATATAAGTGTTGGAGAATAGATCCATACAATGTCAACAGAAAGAAATCAGATAAATTTGCCTGAGGAATAAAGATTTGCATTGAATATCTTGCTAGAAAAAAAAACTGCCAGATGTTTTCCATCTTCTCTGAGCACAGAACAAAAAAAAAAAACAAACAACTGATTTACACCACATAGATATTTCAGCTCTGAAAATAATGTCCTTGCAAAGAGAGTAATAAAGTTAGTTTGTAAGAGAACACTTTTCCCCAAGGTAGACAGAATCTTAAAAGTAAGATTAGAGATTTTCTTGTCCTACATTTTAAAAGTCAGTTCTCTTTTCCATTGGAAAATAGGATAATTTGTAGATAAAATTGGCATTGTTAACTGTAAGAAAAATTAATAAAAGTATATAGAATAGGCCTCACACATTCACTTTTTTGTTGTGGGAGAATTTATGTTTTTGTTTGTTTGTTTGTTTGTTTGGTTTCCTCATGGGAAAAATACCTCTGCTTGTCTAGGATAATTAATGGTGGATAAGAGGTCAAACAGATTAGATATTTTCATATTCCAAACTTTTACTATTTTAGTCCTTTTAATTATAACACAAAACACTATTACATAGTAATAGTTGATTAGTAAAGCAAAAAAAAAAAAAAAAAAAAAAGGAGCAGGAACATGTATAATGTAGTGAATTCTTTGAATACAGAAACCTACAACCTCCCTGGCAACTGTGGCGCTGTTGGTTGGGCATCCTCCTACGCACCAAGCACTGAAAGATTGCCAGTTCCATTCCTGGTCAGAGCACAGGCCCCAGGGGCAGGTAGAAGGCATCCAATAGATCTCTCTCCCACATCAATGTTTTTCTCTCTCTCTTCCTCTTTCTCTAAAATTAATTAATTAGTACTAAGAAAAGAAACCCACAATCTAGTTTTTACCTTATACAAGCACTAAAAACTGGGTTGCTGACCAGCCAAGTGACAACAGGCAATTTATAGGTACACTGATCCCCAGCTTCTCATCTGTAAAATAATTTGATTGCACTAGCTATTAAAGTTCTTTCCAGTCTTAATATATATTTTTTAAGAATTCTTTACCTTTAAGACATCAGAGTTCTCAAATTTTGGTGTACATCAAAATCACCTGGGAACTTGCAAAAAGTGCAGATTCCACCCCAGTCTGGGCTCCTCCCCCAGATATTCTGACTCAGAAGATGGAAAAACTCTTTCACACACTTTCTTCATGGTGAGATTGCAGGAAGGTCAAGGAATACATTCAAGGAAACATTCTGGTGAAACCTAACTTTCTGAAGAACAGGAAACAAGCTTTTTTCAACTTTGTAAATTGAGTAACTAGCAGAGTTCCAGGCAAAGAATAGGTGCCCAACAAATGCTGATTCAATGAACTAGTATCCTTAAAAGATTTATATTTGTAATATTAATTGATCTTCCTGATTATCTGATTCTCTAAGAGAAAGAAGGGAGATTTCTAACAAAGGAAGATAGGCTATATAAGGTTCCTCACTAGCTACTAATTGCTGTAAGGTGCTTTGTAAATTACTAAATAAAATAAAATAAAAATCATGTCTTCCTTTTAGTATAACTCCACTCCAATTCTCAATGTGAAAGAAAGAAAAAAGATTGAATTCTGCATGCATGTGCCTTTTGCTCAGTGGCATAATAACAAGGTGTTCTTTTCATTCTGGAGGAAAAAAAAAAAGACTAACTCTTTACATTAAGTACTACAAAATCAAGCTGTCGCTTCAACCCATGGCAGCTGTCTTTTGCCTGCCTCTGCCAAATGTCACCCTTTCTCTCTGGGGTTTGATCCCGCTACTGGATCTGGGGGAGTATGCCTTACTGCACACCTTATAACACCAGTCTCTGTGTCTTCCAGTCTCAGATGCTCTCTCATTTCCCCTCATGTATATTAATACAGAGATTTGTTTCACCTTTTTCTGGAATAGCTAATCAGTTGGCAGCCAACAGCCTACTGTGGCATTGCAGGTCAAGTCAGCTGAAAAGGATAGTGACTTCAAGCTGGAAAATAGAATGCTTAGTGAAAACTGTACCCAGGAAAGGACCTCAGACTTGTCACCCAGACATGAAAGATTTATTTTCAATTACAATCCCAAGCTTAATGTGAGGGCACCCTGGGGGGAGGGGGAGAGATTCAGATCACTGCTTCTTCTAAATTGACCTTGTACGTGTTTCATTATTTCCTTGCTATTGAACAGCATTCTATGACCCTCTGAGCTGAAGATCCATATTAGCTAACTTGCAGGAATTGCTAGGCTAGGAAAACTTTTGAACAATTCCTCTATCTGAAGGCCAAGTTACATGAATAATTTCCTCAGCTGGTTAACAAACACAGCAATAGTCCGGGGGTTTCGGGCAATACTTCTTATGGATCACAGGGGCCAATCATGCCGTGTTACATAGGCTTGAGCAGAACACAAAAGCAAAAAACAGAAATTCGAATTTTCATTATTAGGTGGATTTATTGTTCCCATTTAATTAAGACCTATCGTATATCCCTTCTGCATTAGTAAATAAGATGACCCGAGGCTAACTGCTGGTGCTGCTATGCTGGGAGCTGGTATTAGTGGCTTGCCGCAGGATATTCCGGCTCCCTGTTCTAATGCCTTTCGGTACACCAGCAGCTGCTCCATAATGCATACCATATGTCTTTAATCTAGAGTTCACAAGCTTGTCTCTTAAGAACCACTAATTGAAACTCCCCAGGAAAAGTTGGGCTTTTTAAAAAGATATTTAAAATTTAAAATTTTGAGAGCCTGAAAAGTTAGGATTATCATTCTAGCTTTATTTGAGATCAGATTATTGGAAAATAGCTTAGTGTAATTTAGATTTCACTACTTCTAATCTGAGACTTTCCTCAATCTACATATGTTTCTAGACCCTTTGTTGTAGAATTGTGTCTACATAATGTCATGAAAGGTGCCAGATTTTTCTGATATTTGTAAACATAGGGTGGTTCAACTATATCTGTATTTAGGTTGTGCATAAAAAGAAATCAGTTACTAATGATCTTTATATATTTTTTTATTCTTAAATTACAGAAGAGGTTCTAAATATATTGAGAATTTTGTATATTAATATTCTTCTATTCCCAAGGTATTTTGACAATTAAGTGAAAGGCCAGTTCATTCAGTTACATGTATCATCAGGCAAGAGAGCATAAGGATAGAAACCTTACTAGGAAGTTTATTCATTTATTATATATATTTATTAAATATTATATGGAATATTATTCCATGGTAATTAAGTGTGAAGAACACAAGGGACAATTTCATGTGGCTGAGCTCAGATGGAGGTAACTGAAGGATTGTGTGCTGAATCACCTTGTGTACATCTTTCCTGTCTACTGCAGTTTTCAAAGTGGACTTGAAGTGCTAGAGGGAGAATCCTTTCCCTTGCTTAAGCTATTGACTTTATTTTATTCTAGTGACATAATCTAGGCTACTCACATTGGCATGTTCTTTCTGTAATTCAAAAACTTGAAGTCATTAAAAATATGTTTAGCTAGGCTCAGTTATAATTTTGTTATTGTTGTAGGTATTTGTGTGTATGTGTGTATGTGTGTTTGTGTGTGGATAGTGGTGTGTTGGTACTTGTATATGTGGTGTTTGTGAGATTATTTAGTGTTATTTCAGATGAGTGCTTTTACCTCATTGTATGCTACTTTTTTCACAAATGAGATATCCTTATATTCCAAAATTCAGAAATAAACTTATTTTCTGCTTTCTGTACTTATTAATTTTTTGGTAATTTTTTGTAATTACTTCTTAACAGCTTAATTAATTTATTTTTATTAATTTGTAAATTTAATCAAACATCAAATTGATTTATACATGAAAAATAATTCAAAATTTTTAACTAGTCAAATATTTTAACCAAAGACCAAGACCCCAATACTAATTATCAGTTTCTTACAAAAAATGGTGTTTTTTTATTTTACCGAAGAGAAGTAAGGATGTGTTGAAAGATGATGAGGACATGTTAAAATGACATAAAAGGCAGAATCCCCCTGCCAAAATAAGGGACAATTTGAGTATCAAATTAAAGGATAGTAATAAATTATAACTCTTAGAATAAATAAGAACCCATGAATTCATAACAATATAAATGATTGATTGAATAAATGAATAATGAATGCAAACTGGGGGTAATGGAAATCTTTTTCTTACTACCAATTTCAACTAATAATGAAATAAATGTTAAAATTAATATTGGCTTCACATAAGAAGCATGAAAAGATGTTTAAATTAGTGGAAGAAAGTGTGATGAGAAGCAGGACATTTACATAGTTTTAACATAATCTGTCTATATTGATTAAATGTAAAAACAAAACATAAAAACGTAATATTGGAGAAACTTGGAAATTACCATCTTTACTGAATGGGAAAAATCAGCATGGGGTGCCTCCTATTATATTGCATTGAGTTGAACACAATATTTTTTTCTAAACTCATAACCTGATGGATTATAACTTTGAGAAATATCGAACAAACTCTTCTAAGGGGGAAAAAAGTGAAGATCAAGAAAAACAAAGAAAGAACAGCAAATTGTTCAATATTTAGGATATTAAATAGAAAAGTGAATTTAACATGTAATTCCAAAATTGATAGGGAGGTGGGAGAAAGAGAGAGATATGAAGAAGAAGAAGGAGAAGAAGAAGAAGAAGAAGAAGAAGAAGAAGAAGAAGAAGAAGAAGAAGAAGAAGAAGAAGAAGAAGGAGAAAAGAAAAGAAAGGAAGGAAGGAAGGAAGGAAGGATGAAATAAGGGAGGGAGGGAAAGAAGGAGGGAGAGAAGAAGGAAGCAAGGAAGGATAAATGTTGAATGTGGGAAATCTTGATTAAGGGCATATGGTAATTTCCAGACCATTCTTGAAACGTTTCTGTAGTACTGAAATTATTCAAAAATAAAACATTTTATTTCAGGGCTTGCTATTCTGTTCAACTGACCTATATGTTTGTTTTTATGCTAGGACCATACTGTTTTAATTATTATGGTTTTGTAATATAGTTGGATATCATGTAGCATGATTCTTCCAACTTTGTTATTCTCTTTCTCAAGATTATTGTAGTTATTCATGGTCTTTTGTGGTTCTATATAAATTTTTGAATTATTTGTTCTAGTTCTGTGAAATGTCATTAGTATTTTGATAATAATTGTGTTCACTATATAGATTGTTTTGTATAGTAGATATTTTAACAATGTTAATCTTTCCTATCCATGACTAAGGTGTTTGTTTCCATTTATTAACATCTTATTCAATTTATTTCTTCATTGTCTTATAATATTCCAAGTGCAGGTCTTCTACGTTCATAGGAAATTCATTCCTGGGTGTTTTGTTTTGTTTCATTTTGTTTTTCTTTGTTTTGTTTATGCAATTGTAAATTGAGATTGTTTTATTAGTTTTCCTTTCAATCATATTTGAAAAAGGAGACAATAATAAACAATGGTGTAAATATAGTCTATGCCATAAATGGTGTAGGGAAAATTGGACTGATAAATGCATAAAAATGAAACCAATAGATCACCTGCTTAAACTATTTGCATGAATAACTCAAACTAAATTAAATACTAAAATGTAAGACTCCAAACTATAAAGCTTCCAAAGAAAACATAGGCAATTGTAGGGTTAGATCATTTATTACCGATTTTTCTTGTTTTTTGAGATAGGCTGGTAGAGCTATGAACTTCCCTCTCAGGACTGCTTTCACTGTGTCCAATAAATTTTGGGTTTTTGTATTTTCATTGTCATTTATTTCCAGGATGCTTTTTATTTCTTCTTTGATCTCTTTGGTAAATCAATCATTGTTTAATAGCCTCCAAGTGTTTGATTTTTTATTGTTTTTATTGTAGTTGATTTCTAGTTCTATGCCATTGTGATCTGAGAAGATGCATGATATGATTTCTATGTTCTTGAATTTGAAGAGACTTAGCCTGTGTGCTAATATGTGGTCTATCTTTGAAAAAATTCTATGTGCACTCTAGAAGAATGCTTTCAGGTGAAGTAGTCTGAAGATGTCAATTAGTTCCATCTGATCTAGAGAGTCATTTAGGATTACTATTTCTTTGTTGATTTTTTTTGTCTAGAGGACTTATTCAGTGATGTCAATGGGTTATTAAGTTTCCCTACTATGAGTAAAATCTATGACATTTTTTCTTAGTAATAGTTTTTCTGCTGTATCTCCTTGGGCAAGGGAAATAAAATAAACAAATGAAAGTAAATAAAACTAAAAATTTTTAACAGCAAAGGGAACCATCAACAAAATGAAAAACACCACTGAATGAGAGAACATATTTGACAATGACACATCTGATAAGGGGTTAATATCTAGAATTTTTATTGATTTTTTACGGAGAGGAAGGGAGAGAGAATCGAACCCGGGACCTTTCAGTCCGCAGACCGACGCTCTACCACTGAGCCAAACTGGTTTCGGTAATATCTAGAATTTTTAAAGATCTTACACAACTTAACACCAAAAACAAACAAAAACATACAAACAAACCAATTTAAAAACAGGCAAAGGACCTGAATAGATATTTAGTTAAAGAGGAAATACAGGTGACCAATGGACATATGAAATTATTCTCAATGTCACTAATAATCAGAGAAATGAAAATTAAAACCACAATGATATATCACCTTATACCTATCAGAAGGGCTATAATCAATAAAAAGTATGGCTGAAAATGTGTAGAAAAGGAAACCCTCATGAACAGTTGGTAGAAATACAGATTGGAATAGCCACTATGGAAAACAGTACGGAATTTTCTCAAAAAGTTCAAAATGGAGTTGCCTTATTACCCAACTATTCTACTTTTAGGTATCTATGTAATAAAAGCCCAAGCAACCATTACAGTGGAATGTCAAGAATGACCAATCACTATGATGCGTACTGACCACCAGGGGGGAAATGCTCAATGCAGGAGCTTCCCCCTGGTGGTCAATGTGCTCAGTTAGAAGCAAGGTTCATGGATGGTGAGCACACGGTGGTGGCAGGAATCTCTTTCACCTCTGCAGCAGCACTAAGGAGCAGCGAGCTCAGTGGTAAGGAGCAGCAAGCAGGCTAGTAAGGAAGGAGGGTGAGAGGCACAGGCCAGGCTGAGGGATCCCCCAGGGCATGAATTTCATGTGCCAGGCCTCTAGTATATTTATAAAAACCAAAAACACTAATTTGAAAGAATATATGCACCCCTATATTCAGTGCATCATTAGTTACAACTAGAGGCCTGGTGCACGGAATTCTTGCATGGAGTGAGGGTTTGCACAGCCCAGCCTTCCCCCTCTTGCAATCTGGGACCTCTCGAGGGATGTTTGACTGCTTGTTTAGTCCCAATCCTTCACGGCAATCGGACATCCCTCTCACAATCCGGGACCACTGGCTCCTAACTGCTTGCTTGCTTGCCTGATTGATTGTTCCCAACCACTCTGCCTTCCTGGCTGATCACCCCTAACCACTCTGCCTGCCTGCCTACCTGCCTGATCACCCCTGATCGCCTCTGCCTTGGCCCTTGCCACTGCGGCTTCATCCTGAAGGACGTTGGAATGACGTTCAAAAGGTCGTTCAGCTGTCCAGGCTAATTACCTTATTATGCTTTTGCTATTATAGATAGCCAAGCTATGGAAGCAACCAGCCTAAGTGCCCATCAATATTAGTGGATTAAAAAAAACAAAACAAAAGTGGTGGTACATATACACAATGGAATGTTACTCAAACATAAAAAAAAGAATGAAATCTTATCATTTACAATAGCAGTAGTAGTAATTGAAATACTACATCAGCGAAAGACAAATACCATATAGTTTCATCTGTATGTGGAATATAAAGAACAATATAAATGAACTAACAAAATAGAATATAAGATTTAGAAATTGAAAACAAAGCATTTTAGCCAACATATGTTAAATACTCTTGTGTGCCAGAATACTATCATAATATATAAAAAGCCAGGGGCCGTCACAACCTAAATGAACAGGCAGATAACTGAACAGCATGCTGCGTGGGGCAACAAAGCTCAGCAGGGAAGTTAGTGAAGGATGACCAAACGACTAACAGCCTGCATGGGGTGACCAGCCAAGCAGGGGAATTTGTGAGGGATGACCAAATATCTGAGCAGTAGGCTGCGAAGGGTGACCAGGCTGGCAGGGGAGAGAAGTTGAGGGTGAGCAGTGCATGGTGGGGGGGGGGAGAAGGGGGGCAGTTAGGGGTGATAAGTCCAGCAGGCTCAGGTGGTTAGGGATGATCAGGCTGTTAGGGGGGAGATTAGGGGTGATCAGGAAGGCAGGCAGGTAAGCAGTTAGGATCCAGCAGTCCCAGATTGTGAGAGGGATCCAGGATTGAAGAGGGTTCAGGCTGGGCTGAGGGGGACATCCCCCCCTATACATGAATTTCATGCACTGGGCCTCTAGTCAATAATGATAAAAATATAATATGTTAATTAGACAAGACAGCTGAACCACCTTAGAAATGTCATTCCAGACACCCATCCTGACAAAGCTGTGGTGGCAAGGGCCAAGGAAGAGGACGTTAGAAGTGATCAGACAGGCAGGCAAAGGTTAGGTGCAATCAGGCAGGCAGGCAAATGGTTAGGAACCAGTGATCCTGGATTGTGAGAGGGATGTCTGACTGCTAGTTCAGGCCCATTTTGGATGGGGCCTAAACCAGCAATTAGACATCCAAAGAGGGGTCCCAGATTGTGAAAGGGTGCAGGTCAGGCTGCGGAAATCTCCCCACCCCACCCCCATGCACCAGGCCTCTATCTAGTCTTTTAATAATGACAACTTGGTAGGGTACATACTTCCATTAATCTTGTCTATTAGTAATCTGAGACTCAAAGGTGCTAATTAACTGGCTTCCACATGGTAACTTGCTTATACACCCAAGCTGTCCTACTAAGTCTGGTGCTCTTTCCACATCACAAATAAGAAAATCTCAAATGCCTCTCAAACTTTATGTTCTTTGGCCAATAATCTGGGCTTGCTTTCTGGTCCATAGTCTTCTTCTTCAGGTAGGCACTACCCAATACTGCCCTATTGTTCTCCCTTTAAAGCTACTGCCACACACTCTATAGCTAAGAACTTTTCTCTCCAGATTGGCTGCAGAAAGGATCATCTTCTAAATCCCCATTCCATTGCTGTCACCTAAGAAATAATATACATACACAGATCTCTTTCATTTGGAAAGTTTAATTGCTGGCCCCTATGTACTAATAGAATTTTAATGCATTGATGTCTGCCTTCATTCAGCAAATATGTATAGATGGCTATTGTGGGGCAGGCATACAGTTCAGAGAAAATAAAGAATATGAGCAATTTATAAATACAATTAATCAATTACAAAGTGTACACACATTCACATTACAATGGAATCACATAAGCAAGAACAAAATATGCATTAGATAGAATTTACAGAATTTTTATTGTTCCTGAAGCTATCCTATATAATAAAGAGCTAATATGCAAATGGTTGTCACACCCTCACACCCTCGTACCTGGGCTGGAGTATCTGAGGCCAGGCCAGGAGACCTGAGACTGTGCCCCCCTCCCCAGTGCCAGGACCAGACAATATGAGGCCACACCCCTGCCTGGCAAGGCTTGACAGGGGACCAGAGGCTGGGCTGGTGGACCTGAGGTTGCACAGTGGGACCTGAGGCCACACCCCCACCCAGCGCCAGGCCATGGGACCTGCGGCTGTGCTCCCTGCCCTACGGGGCTTAATGGGGGTAGGGCCAGCTGGGTCTGGATCTCATGAGATTTCGAGGTGCGAGCAGGTGGACAGGGACTTGACTCTGGGTCCTGTGGTGCACCCCAGACTCTGATAGAAGGGAGATTTTTCATATACATTTTACTAATTTTCTCTGACACCTCTACCATAGAGAAAGGGCAAATAGCAATATTAAAATATTTCCTCTAGTTAATTTCCTTTTAATGTGCATGAATTTTGTGCACATGGCCACTAGTCCTATATAATAAAAAGCCAATATGCAAATTGTTCCCTCAACCAGGAGTACGACAGGGAGTTTGACCAGCCAACCACCTCTGGCCTCTCCCTCTGCCTTGCCAGATCAGCACTGAAATCGTCCATTGGGCCTCTAGTATAGAATAGTTCTGAAATATATAGTTTCTGAAAGCTTTACTTAGATGGAGCCACTGTGGCTTCCTCAATGTCATGTTTTGAAGCAAAGTATGCATTTAAATCATCAGACACATTCCTGCATAATCAGAACAATTAGAATTGAACAATGTGATTTCTTTGAATAGCCTTTTTAGAAGGGAGATTTCTCCTTTATCCCTTCTTTGTGAGAGCAGTTATTCATAAAGCATTGGAATTTTGTCAGGTTTGATATCAGTTTTGTTTCCCAAATTGAAATAGACAAGAAGTACACAATAACCTATTTCAGGGAATGTTAGATAAGCTAACTTGCAGACCAAGAATTGTGACCATTAACAGCCTTAGGTTGGGCAGTAGAATAAAGGGGATGTGTCTGGGGTTCCTTTTCTCCCAGTTTTGGACTATTCTTGAAATGTAGATAGTGAATATAACTCAGAGCTAAGAACATTGGGACTGTTTTCTCTCCATGACTATCTATATTCAGAAAAAAAATTGGTTAAAATTAATATTTTAATTCCGTTTGGAAGAAGTTGTAAATGTTAAAATTGAATATGACACATAAGAATCAACCTCAGTAGTTTACATCAGAGATGGTGAAAATGTTGGGAATTTGGGGCTGAATGATATGCAAACATTACAGGTATTTTTTTCCAAGCACTTTTCTTATATGCCATCATGTCTAGCTGTCAGGAGCCAGAAGCTTTGGCCAGTAACTCAGTTTGATCTTTCCAAAGATGAGCCATTAAGAACCACATTATCTCCAAATAAATAAATAATAAATAAAAAAACTGTTCCAAAATGTAAAATTTTGAAAATATCACAAAATTATATAATATTAAGATATCAGCTTCATTTCAGAGAAAGTTTCTGCCAGAGGATGCATAAAAAGAAGTAGACAGTAATTTTCAAGAGAACATAACAGCAAGGAAACTAGCTGGAGGTGATCAATAATTAAGCAGTATTGTGTGGAGGTTATTTTCTTTCCTTATGTAGAGTCCAAATTTCCAATTTGGGGAATCTTAAAACATTATATTTTAAACGATCTTGACTTACAGGAAAAAAAAGGAGAAAGTATCCAATTATGTCTGACATGAAAATTTTACTTTGATACAGCAATGTCTCTCCATTAGAACAGAATGTTTTTCAAAAGCAAGTCTGGTGACAGATTAGAAGGTAGTACTTGTTTGCTAGAACATAGGAGGTTGAGTGATTAGTAGAAGGATTTCATGAGTATAAAAGAGAAGGACCTAGAATGTGTCAGTGACATGAGTGGAAAGCAAGAGACAGACAGAATACAAGGAAAAAACAATTGGACATAACAAGTGAGAAGACACATGGGATTTCCAGTTGTATTTTCAGTTGGGAGGAATTTAAGTATTAATCACAGTTTTAAATCCTTTTATGTTTAATTTGCAAAATCCTTCATGAGTTATTTTCTGATCTATATTCCCAAGTTCCCAGAAGGATGCCTCATTACCATTTATTTAAAATGTCATATCTATAAGGCTGGCTCTTTAATGCTTAGTATGATCTCTATGTTAAACTATTTATCAATTTGACTACACTTATCTGTATTCATATGATGGCATTGATGAACATAGAAGATTTCTTTCCTACTTCTTTATGTATAGAGTGAACTACATGGTGTGGAAGATATATATATATATATATATATATATATATATATATATATATATATATATAGTTGTAGATATATATAGATATAGATATATATAGATATATAGATATATAGATATATAGATATATATTGATAGATATATAGATATATAGATATATCTGTATGTATATATGTGTAATATGTGTATAGATAGATGTACACACATACACACGCACACACACACACACACACACAGGTATATGTATTAGAGGCCCGATGCATGAATTTGTGCTGCAATGGGGTCTCTCAGCCTGGCCTGCGGGATCAGACCAAAATCAGTTCTCTGACATCTCCCAAGGGGTCCCAGATTGCGAGAGGGTGCAGGCCAGGCCAAGGGACCCCAATAGTGCACGATTGGGGTGGGAAAGAGATGCTAGAGGTTAGCAAACTGGGGAAGGACCGTGGGAGGGCTCCAGGGTGTGTCCCGCCCATCTGGCTCAGTCCGGATCAGCTGGACCCCTGCAGCAAACTAACCTATTGGTTTGAGAATCTGCCCCCTGGTGGTCAGTGCACATCATAGCGACTGATCTACAGGTGGACTCTCTGCCTCCTAATAGTCATAGTGGGCAGTTGAGCAGCCTGAGCATATCATTAGCATATTATACTTTGATTGGTTGAACGGATGACTGGATGACTGGACATTAGTATATTAGGCTTTTATTATATAATATATACATATACGTGTGTGTGTGTGTGTGTGTGTGTGTGTGTATTTAGTGTGTCCCAAAAATATATATATTAACACATTATATCTGAATAGAAAGGATTATTAATTATAACAGATTAAATCTGAAAAGAAAGGAATATCAATTGAGTTATCAGAAAAAAAGTGTGTATACATTTTTAGGATCACCCTGCATATTCTATTTAAAACTTCCAGAACTTAAACACCATAAAACAGTTATTCATATTTCCCCTTCCCACCAAAAAGAAAGCACAACTACAGTATAGAATCACCGATGTCTTAAATTTCTGACACTCTAGATGTCACTTCAAATGTAAACAGTCTGTATTGTTCCTACTCTGCGTTTCTTCATTGAATACATTCAGATCATTTTTCTACGGAGAAGCACTCTGCTTTCTTTTTGCTTTACATTCAAGGACATTGCCTATAAGTTTGTGTGTAAGAGACTTAAATATAAATTGGATCAATCAATAAACTGCATGGCTGCTTCCAGATAACTTAGCTCCCCCCATACCCCTTCAAGTCTTTCTATCTGAGTTCTGTGGACCTCAGTAATCCAAATCAGTACTTTGATCACAATATTTATGTCTTTATTTATTTTCCCCTTACTCAATGTGCTTGATTTTTCCATCCTAATGTGTTGTTTTTTTTTTCTAACACCTGGAAATAATCTTAGTTTCTAAATCCAGTAAATATCAAATTGAGGCTAAACCTGCTCAGTAAATTTAATTAGGTCAGTAGACCTAGTAGTTCCATGCAGAACAATAATTGAGGATTCTTTTTAAAAGAATGAATTTTTAAGTGAAAACAATTGTATTAAATAAATTCTGGTTGAACACATAGTTGAATTACAATTGTAGTGGATACAACGAGCTGGTAAAATAACTCTTGGCATAATAGTAATTATGATTTTTTAAAGTTTGTTTTAATTTCTAAAGTAATATTTGTCAAGGTTTTATATTTGAATCAAGTAAATTAAATAGTTGATTTTTTTTCTGAAAAATTCTGCTGCTCTCCCCCAACCCCACCCTGCCCCATACACACATATATACCCTAAAAAAAGGAAAAGAGCTTGGTCTTTCTTTTATAATCATAATTATTCTATCTTAAAAAAAAATAATGTGCTTGCTATCTAATGCACAATAATCTTTTCATAATGTTGTTTTCAGGGTTTGTTCTATGAGTTGTACCATAAGTTCCTTCAGGACCTTAAGCTAACAGGTTTTACACAAAAATTCAGTTAATAGCAAATGAAGTTAAAAGAGTTCCCTGTCATGTTTTTGTATTGCATTTTAATATGCTCATTTATATGACCATTGAGTATTTGAAAATGCTTTTATATAAAAATATCCCATGAAAATTTCCTTACATTGTTATGCAGATTCAATAAAAAGTAATGAGTATGACCAGAAAGCTACTATATCTTTACTTGGAACCTATTTTTTAAAAGTCACTCTCCATCTCAAGAATGATTTAATATTTCAGAATTATGCACACACACACACACACACATACATATATGCACATGTATATTGCATGTACACAATAGGGTAGAGATTATGGTGGGTGTTTTTCCTTAGAATTTTCATTCTTGTAAGAAAAGAAGAACTAATTGTCTGCATTTCTTCATATTTATCAAAATCTGTTGCTTGCTATAATAATCCTAAAGCACTTCTTGTCCATAGATTAATTGTGGTTATAGATGGATTTTACTCATTTAACAGGTATTGTTATCACAACCTAGTTTTTACAAATGTAATTGTGAAGTACATTTTTACAATTTAGATAAAATAATTTTTATCTTTAAATTGACCCATTATGTTGAGTTTCTATAATGCCTCAGTAAATAAAAGAATAAATTCAATTTAAAAAAAATTAATTATATTAATTTGTTGAATTTGGAAATTAATTAATTGAATATAATTAACCAATTTACATGTAATATATCTCTAAATATTTTATACATAATATACAAATAGTCTATAAAGTTGAATATTTTATGAAATATTTTTATAATTTCTACCAACTTTATACTAAATGCAGAAATATATTAGAGTAGATGTTTATTTTAACAGTTATAACAAATATGATATAGAAACTATTGTCAGAAAAATGAATGAATATGCTTAAAGTGTTATAAAAGTTATATTTTTTATTCTTTTCTCTATAACTTTAATATATGATAAGTCCTCACTTAATGTCATCCATAGGTTCTGTGACTTCAAGGGAAATTGCCTATAACTAAACCAATTTTACCACAGGCTAATTGACATAAGACTTAAGTTCCTATAATGGCATGTCACTGTTATCATGACATAGCATGAAATAATGTTATTCTATGACCTACTACGTAAGGAAGTCATTCAGCCCTAACCGGTTTGCAGACTGAAAGGTCCCAGGTTCGATTCCAGTCAAGCACATGTACCTTGGTTGCGGGCACATCCCCAGCAGGGGGTGTGCAAGAGGCGGCTGATGGATGATTCGCTCTTGTCCATGTTTCTAACTCTATCCCTTTCTCTTCCTCTCTGTAACAAAATCAATAAAAAATATATATTTTTTAAAAGTCATTCAGCTGTTACTTCCACCATATTTTCTCTATCTTCTTTTGTTTCTTTTAAAACTTTTTATTTATTTATTTATTTATTATTGAATTTATTGTGGTGACATCCTATATAATAAAAGGCTAATATGCAAATTGAACCAACAGCAGAATGACTGGTCACTATAACTTGCACTTACCACCAGGGGGCAGACACTCAAAACAGGAGCTATCCCCTGGTGTTCAGTGCACTCCCACAGGAGAATCACTGCTCAGCCAGAAGCCCTGAGCTGGGCTCATGGCTAGTGAAGCAGCAGTAGTGGGACTCTCTCCTACCTCTGCAGCAGCTCTAAGGATGTCCAACTGCCGGCTTAGGACATCCCCTGAGGGCTCTTGGACTGAGAGAGGGTACAGGTCAGGCTGAAGGACCCCCGAGTACACAAATTTTGTGCACCAGGCCTTTAGTTGGTTCATAAAATTATATCGGTTTCAAATGTATAATTCTATAGTATATCATCTATACATTTTATTGTGTGTCCCACCACTCTGGATTAAATCTTCTTCTATCACCATTTATCTTCTTTTTACCTTCTTCTTTCCCTCCACTACCTCCTTTTCCCTCTGGTAATAACCATACAGTTGTCTGTGTCTATAAATACCATATTGTGTGTGTTTTTAATCCCTTCACCTTTCTCACCCAGCCTCCCCGCACCTCCATCTCTCCTCTGATAGCTGTCAGTCTGTACTCTATCAATAAGTCTATTTCTATTTTGTTTATTAGTTTATTTGTTCATTAAATTCTACATATGAATGTACTTGTATTTCTCAGATTGGCTTATTTCACTTAGCATAATGCACTCCAGCTCCATCCACGCTATCCTAAAAGGAAAAGATTTCCTTCTTTTTTACAGCTGAGATGTATCATTGGCAAATATGTTCTCCCATTCATTGGGTTGTTTTTTTCACTTGGTTGATATTTTTCTTTGCTGTGCAAAATTTTTTAGTTAAATGTTAGACTTGAAATGATAAAAATCTTAGAGGAAAACACAGGCAATAAAATCTTGGACATTCTTGTAGCAATATTTTTTTCTTAAATATCATTTTGGGCAAGTGAAACAATTGAAAGAAAAAACAAATGGGACCCTATCTCCTTTTTTCCTTTTTCTTTTATTTTTTAAAATATATTTTATTGATTTTTTTTTTATAGAGAGGAAGGGAGAGGGATAGAGAGTTAGAAACATCGATGAGAGAGAAACATCGATGAGAGAGAAACATCGATCAGCTGCCTCCTGCACACCCCCCACCAGGGATGAGCCCGCAACAAAGGTACATGCCCTTGATCAGGTTCGAACCTGGGACCCTTCAGTCCACAGGCTGACACTCTCTCTACTGAGCCAAACCGGTTTCAGCTTATCTTCCTTTTTTCAGTTGCCTTTTTTACCTTGTCTATTCAGACCCCTACAATCTCTCCCCTACACCATTCTTTTTATTGTACAACCTACACTTCTACACCTCATTATCAGATTCACTATAAGCAGAGCTTTAAAAATTCCAGAAATATGAATCAGAATTTTTAAAAAATCTTCAATTATTGTACAACTTTTTAACTTTTTTTTACTGTTGACACTATTATAGATACCCCCATTTTTCCCTCCTTTTCCTATCTCCACTCAGCCTTTGCCCCCCTTCCCTCTGGCCATCACCACTGTTGTGTGTGTCTATAGGTTATGCATATATTGTATGTTCTTTAATACCGTCTCCTTCTTTCTACACTGTTTTCTAGTTGTGCAAATCTCCTCAGTTTAGCATTTAAGGTATTCCAAAAGGTAGTCTCAAATTACTTCTAACAGTGATTATTTTTTAACCATGGGCCATTATTGATGAAAATGTACATACACATATATGCAAAGAGTTGTGTATGATTTTATGAACAAGTTTTAGAAAAATATGCATGTTCTCCACCCTCACATCCTGTCACTCTGCTACAGATACTTTAAATTCCAACCATGTTAGACCATGAGGACAACCTGAGGACTGACACAGTGTTTTATGTGAAAACACATTCTCATGTGCCCCATGATACTATCCCAAATATCCCCACCAAGTTACTTGGCCTCAAGAATCTCTCCCTGAGGTCTCTCAGAATGTTTCCATTCTCTTTATCTGCCCCTTGTTGCCTATTACCTGGATAACTTGGGGAAGATAAATATCAATTTTCAAATTTAGTCTCTACTCTTCTTCCTAAAGTAATTTTTTTTTATTCTGGTGGGAAATATATATATATATATATATATTTATTTATTTATTTTCCTCCCAAAGAGCATGTACTCACCTTGATGAACATAGGCTTCAGTTATATTTAAATTTAATACTTATTTGATTTATGTCAAATCAAAAGGGTGTTTCTAAGGTGTCTTTTTTATTTTCTAGGTTTCTTGAGCACAGGAGATCAGGCTGCAAAAGGAAACTATGGACTCCTTGATCTCATACAGGCTTTAAGATGGACTAGTGAGAACATTGGATTCTTTGGTGGTGACCCCTTAAGAATCACTGTTTTTGGATCTGGTGCTGGGGGTTCTTGTGTCAATCTGCTGACTTTATCCCATTATTCTGAAGGTAACCGTTGGAGCAATTCAACCAAAGGTATTATGCAGGTTGCAAATTTTGACAATTTTGGTGTCTGCATGCCACCACCATCAGTAGTATGTGATACTCTGTATATATTTCTCTGTTCAAACTGAGTGTCAGGTAGAACTCAATAACTGTTTAAAATTTTGTTTCTTCAGCTTTTATGCATGTTCAGATTTTTGTCAAACTTTCTGTCTCCTAAGGAACTTGGTAAGGAAGCCCTTTCAAGCACACTTCAGAATGGTTCACATCACAGTTACTTTTCCTTCCTCCAAAAGGTGATTTTTAGGGAATGCCAAGGATGTTTGTAGTTATATCATCCTGTTTATTCAGTAATCAAAATAAAAGGCAAGGTGTGTTTTTATTTAAGGATTGTATATAATCTACTTTTAAGACAATAGACATTTAAAACCGTTTGCTAGCAAGAAAGAAGGAGCAATAAGCTAGTTTGTTTAGAAATGAGGTTTTCACTTGTTGTCTGAGTGGAGAATAGATGTCTGATTATTTTGCATGCATGATCCAAAATTGTCAAAGCATTGAGGTGACTAGCAGAGCTTTAGATTTAAAACAATAGGTCTGAGTTTAAAATTTTTTCCTATTTTTAACTCCAAAAGTGTTTTTCTCTCCAAAAGCTTGGCAAAGCAGCATCGAGCACTGAGGCTTCGTAAACCCAAGGAACTTTTTTCTTGTCTCCATTTTCTGGCCTTGACACAGTTTTTAAGTGCCTGCCCAAATCTCCTTATGTTGTTGTGTGTTTTTTATTGACTCCCATCTCACCATGAGTTTAGTCATTCATTCAACTTACATCATTAACTTGTATCCTCAAGAACAGAAAGTGTTTTATTGGAGAAGTTTGCAAAAACAAATGGTTTCTTTCCATTTCACACACATAAGAAATGGAAAGCTGGAAAATAGACATCAGCATAGGCCATCTTATATTTTGTACTTTATGTCATTTTATATCTATAAAATATACATTGTCAAGTGTTCATAAAACATCTTATTTTCTAAGACTGAGTTTTATGATATAAGCACCAAATATAGGATATTTGTTTTTGGTATCAAAGATACATTTATGTGAAATTTTGAAAAATCAGCAGGTAATTAAATGAGTATATGTATTTGGAGAATCATATATTATATATTATTATTATATCATATAATATATGGACCTCGTTATGGACATCATTCCTGTAACATCTCATATGTATTAGTAGAATTCTGACTCGAGATAACAAAATGGCACATATGAGAACATTGCCAATTGTATAGAGATTTGGTTGGTAATGAAATGGCTTATTATGAAATAACAGAGTTGTTTTCTTTAATAGAACAGATATTACAGTTCTAGCTAGGGACTACAGTAAGCTAATATTTCTGTTTAGACTTCTTAGGGTCATTTGATGTTCTTTCCTCCTAGGTTTTCTAAAACTTTTTGTAAATGTAAAGCAAATATGGGCACCCAAACTAGTTCCAGCCGGTATAAAAACTAGCATTCCATATAAAGAGATGAATCAGTTAGCTCATTGGCTAGCATCGCTGTTTATCAATGGATGATGTGGTAGACAGTGGCAAATGGCTATGCAAACAAGTCAACAATACAGCATTCCATAAACCTCTTCAAGGGAATCTGTTCTTACCTGGCCACCTAAGTGGACTTGTGTTTGGTCTATTCCTAAGCCTATCTCCACAAAGCTGCCTGATTTGACCAGGAGATTCTTGAGAGATGTCTGGAAATCATCATGCTAATTCTGTCTCCAGTGCAGACAGACTTTAAAGTTTGTAAACTCCCCAGAGCTGTAGCAATGCTCAGGCCTCTATCAACCAGAAATCAACGATAGCTTGTGGACACACAATAAGCACTCTCACTAACGATAAAAAAGATGGTTTTCCCAATACCATCTAGGTGTCATCTTTCAGATTATATTTAATGACAGAAATTTTCCGCAAAATAATTTTTGGTATGTGTAGTTAATGTCATTAAGCCCCTTAAAGGGGAAAATATATTATAGAAATTGCAAGATTTATATTATTTGTCAAGTTTTTAATTAGTAAAATATTTCTGTGAGCTAATGTTGACACATAGCCTATATAATTTTTTGAAATTATCTGTATGTATACCATTTACTCTTGCATACTTTGCTCTAGATGTCAGAAGATGTCAGAAACCAAAACAAATTTAAATTAGTATTGTTTTTAGAATTATCTAGGAACATATTATAGACTGCATTTTGAATACATATATGCATTTGGGGGAAAAATCTAAAATTCTGTTTCTAATTCAGACACTGTTTTAGCACCTTTGAGAAAACTGTTCTTATCTCATTAACACATATGAATAACTGAGCATGTGTTTAAATAACCACTCTACAAAGCTGCATTTGGAAAATGGTAACAAATGTACTTTTTAAAAAGAAAATAGATAAATTTAACACAAGGATTTTATTTGAAAATATCATAAGGAGTAGATAAAGTGCATTTGCAAATTTGAATGGCATGCAGTTCTAATCAAACTGCATATGGGACTGTGATTTGTAATTTTTAAATGCAATTAAGTGAAAAGCAACAGACCATGTACTTTGCATTTTTTATGATAAAACATAGCAGTGCACGTTCAAAACTGAAAGAAGTTAAATCACATCCCACAAAATCCTCTGCTGATGTTTTTTTCTTTAACCTAGTGAAAGCTTTATATTTGAAAGATGAATATTCAGCATACTATGCCTGACAGGAAAAGCTGGAAAGAGTATGTCTAAAGTGATATTCTGTTTTGTGTGCCTCAGGGCTATCCCCAGGGTATTAGCAAATCCCCAGCCCCAATGTGAGCTCTGAGCAATCCTTTTTCAAATAAAATCTGATTAAAACAAGCACACACAGCCATTTTGAAGGAAGACATGTGCAGCCAAATTGGAGGAAATATCCTCAAAAGACAACAGAGAGTCTGATGAAGAGATAGTGGGGAGAGACTTGGTCCCATCTGGTTGGCTTTGATAATAACATACGTGTTTACATGATGAGCACAGACAAATGTGTGCCTTTTTACCACTAGTAGTTACACATTCTCCTCCTCTCCTTGCTTACTGCCTCTTTGAGACAGATACAACTTATACTTCTTGAACCCTAAAGTGGTTGTAACTCAGAGCAGAAGACTTAATCCTCCTCTCAAATTCATTGTACCCTGGGGATGCCCTTATGCACCTTCTCTTAAACAAAAATGTCTTTATCTTTTGTTCTTGAGTTGTATCTGGGCTTTTATATACACTTCTGAAATATCTAATGTTATTTTTTTTTTTTTTATCACACCATCATTCAAAGGTCACCTGAAATTCTTTGTTGTTTTTCCCATAGGACTTTTTCAAAGAGCAATAGCTCAAAGTGGAACAGCCCTTTCCAGCTGGGCTGTTAGTTTCCAACCTGCAAAATATGCTAGAATGTTGGCCACAAAAGTTGGCTGCAATGTTTCAGATACAGTAGAATTGGTGGAATGCCTACAGAAGAAGCCTTACAAAGAACTTGTTGACCAAGATATTCAACCAGCACGATACCACATAGCCTTTGGACCTGTGATTGATGGTGATGTCATACCAGATGACCCTCAGATATTGATGGAGCAAGGAGAGTTTCTCAATTATGATATAATGTTAGGAGTTAACCAAGGAGAAGGATTAAAATTTGTTGAAAATATAGTAGATAGTGATGATGGTATATCAGCTAGTGATTTTGACTTTGCTGTTTCCAATTTTGTTGATAATTTATATGGATATCCAGAAGGCAAAGATGTGTTGAGAGAAACGATTAAATTCATGTATACTGACTGGGCTGACCGTCATAACCCTGAAACCAGAAGGAAGACGTTATTGGCCTTGTTTACGGACCATCAGTGGGTGGCACCAGCTGTTGCTACAGCAGATCTTCACTCAAACTTTGGTTCACCTACATATTTCTATGCCTTTTACCATCATTGCCAAACAGATCAGGTTCCTGCGTGGGCTGATGCAGCTCATGGAGATGAAGTTCCCTATGTACTAGGAATCCCCATGATTGGACCTACAGAGTTATTTCCTTGCAATTTCTCCAAAAATGACGTGATGCTGAGTGCAGTTGTAATGACATACTGGACAAATTTTGCTAAAACTGGGTATGTACCTAAGGAATAAAGTTTTCTATAATGTAATACAAAAATCCCTTTAAGCATTTAGTAGTAAAAATAATATATATTTTGTGCCCAAATGATTTAATAGATTAATAACAGCAAGACGTTGCCCCCCCCTTTTTTTTTCTTCAAAATTCTTACTGTTGTGCTTCAAAAATTAGTGTTTATTAGTTCTTACCTTTTAAGAAGTTTATTAAATAGGCTTACATATATATTGCACTCCTCAATAATTAAATTTCTTTTGGTATTTTACTTGAGTAAGACATTATTATTAAATATTGACTAATATTCTTTTATAGTGCTTTCCAGTTTGCAAAACTATAAGACTTTGGTTCTGCCAACTACATTGTTAGGTGGGCATGATAAGTAAGATTAATCCCATTTTACAGAGAAGAGACATGAGGCTATCAGAGCCTCTTCTAGATATTAATTATGTCTAATATGTAACAGTACTAGAACTCAAATCCTCACCTGCCAATTCCAATCTTATTTTTCCACTACTCCATGCTATCTCTGCTAGTTTGCCTAAAAGACAATGAATAGGTACATAAATTTTTAAATCTTTGAGTAGATAGTAGCCCATTTGTAAAAGAATGTGAAGCTTACTCAAATTGCATTATCATCCATCAAGCAATCTGCCTGCAATGAGATTTATACTTCCAAATTGTTGTTAAAACACTCTAAAGCCTGGCTGAATTGCCTCTTCAATTTGATGTCAACCTAGTACTATTTCCATTAAGAAAGTGAATAAAATAAATTTGTTCTCATAATTGCTTTTTTCTTTCTTAGTGACCCAAATCAACCAGTTCCTCAAGACACAAAATTCATCCATACCAAACCCAACCGCTTTGAAGAAGTAGCATGGACCAGATATTCCCAGAAAGATCAACTTTATCTCCATATTGGATTAAAACCACGAGTTAAAGAACATTATAGAGCCAATAAGGTGAACCTCTGGTTGGAGCTGGTACCTCATCTGCATAATCTCAATGACATTTCTCAGTATACCTCTACAACAACTAAAGTGCCATCAACGGACATCACTTTCCGACCTACGAGAAAAAATTCTGTACCTGTCACATCAGCCTTTCCCACTGCCAAGCAGGATGATCCCAAACAACAGCCAAGTCCATTTTCAGTGGATCAGAGGGACTACTCAACAGAGCTGAGCGTTACCATAGCAGTTGGAGCATCACTGCTGTTTCTGAACATCTTGGCATTTGCAGCCCTGTACTACAAAAAGGATAAGAGGAGACACGATGTTCATAGGAGATGCAGCCCTCAGCGTACTACTACCAACGATCTGACCCACGCACAAGAAGAGGAGATCATGTCCCTCCAAATGAAGCACACTGATCTGGATCATGAATGTGAGTCCATCCATCCACATGAGGTGGTTCTCCGGACCGCCTGCCCGCCAGATTACACATTAGCTATGAGGAGGTCACCTGATGATGTTCCCTTAATGACACCCAACACCATTACAATGATTCCCAACACTATACCAGGAATTCAGCCCTTACACACATTCAATACATTTACCGGAGGACAGAACAATACGCTGCCCCACCCCCACCCACACCCCCATTCACATTCAACAACCAGGGTATAGCCAGATAACAGAAACAAACTCTATTTTTTTGATGGATTGCAGTAAAAGATTACTGAAGATTCCTTGGCTTTCAACCTACAAAACTCTTACTTATTTAAATAAGGAGGAATATTATGTGAATATACATATCAAGGACTTTGGGGGTTTTGGAAAAAAAATGAATTGTATATATATACACACACAAATCAACTCTAAAAATGAATTTCAATTGCTTGAAGCAATTGTTCTGAATGATACTTTTTCATTCACATTCAAGAATTAATTTTTTGAAGATTTATGTTACAAAATGGAATTAGGCATGTGGAACACCAAACAGGAAAGAACTATGTCTGAAATATAAAAAAATAAAATAAAACAAAAAACAACCATGAATATGCACAAGGGACACACCAATGGAATGTCAGATGATTTTCACCAGTTTTAATTTGGAACCGTTTTGTTGTGTAGACCATATTTACATATTTGGATAAGTACACAAAACACCAATGCTGTTAATGGCCTTAGCAGAGGCTCATGCTGAAATTTGCCAGTAAAACAGAGAAGTTTAAAGACTGGCAGGTACATGATCACATAAGTGCTGTCAGTATAAAGTTGTGGGGAATACAGGAAACTGGATATTTTTAGCACGATGTGCATGATAATCTATATGCTTGGTGGCTGTGCTGCTGATTAAGCCGTAATTAAAATTCTTCTCATCCCATTGGAGTCTTTAATAGAAGCTTCCTCCATCAATTGGCAGAACCGAAAGAAGATTTTAAGGGGCAAAAGTAATTACAGTAAAATAATTCACAGAAGTTTTGATAATAGAAGGCATTAGTTCTTAAAGGTATTTGAAGAAACTGTAGGTATAGTGGTGAATACTCGCTATGAATCCCAGAACAACAATTTCCTGTGTTCTTAATGTTCTTTTCATTCCCACCTAAATTATTTATAAAGATGTAATCCTAATTGGACATGTGTTACAGGATCCATCAATTGCTGTGGTTTTTGTTACGCTGTATTTTGTTCCTTTTGGTAAGGTGAAGTGTGTCCAAAGAGTTACTTGCAATAGTCTTTTATGAAATGAGGATGCCCCAAATTACCACTCTGGTTATAGCTCTCAGTTAATTGATTTACTCATGTTGCATGGCAAAATGTTTACTAATAATAATTCAATATAAAGTTATGTCCCTCCTCACACCACTTATCTTTCTTACTGAGGTCCTGTCTCTGGAATTTATTCTGGAAATCTCAGTAGAGTACAACGTAGATGCAGAACCTAAGAGAGACAACATCTGGGGGATTTTAGTCTTACACGTACATGTGATTTTTAATGAATATTCTAAGACCACAGGAAACTCTTCATCCACTGTTGTTTACCGGTAACAGTATATCACAGACCTATCCAAATGTTTGTATATGTAATCAGATGTACATTTATATTAAAAAAAATGAGATGGACTTAAAGAGCACATCCTGATAAATACTTTCTCTCTTACCTGTACTATATTTCTATTAGACTAAAGTTATGTGATTTTTTTTTACATTTTTTCAGATGACTAGCAATTTTGATAGTTTGTAAGATAACGCAAAGAACTTTCTCTGACAAACTAACTGCAGTAACAGAAACCTTTCTTTTCAGTTACTCTTTTTCAAGAATGAAAGCTTATTATACAAAAAAAAAATTGTATACTACTTGATGGAAACAACTTTGTACATCTTGGCCATGTCATTGGTCATTGCGTGAAATAAAGATAAACTGGATAATGACTATTAGTCCAATGATAAGAGACATGATCTTTGCTCATTAAAGAGCTAAAATGTTTATTGCTGTTTTGTCTTTTGTAAAAAAATGAAAAGAAACATGACTGGCTCAGAGTCATTTTTCTAGACCAATCGAATTTTTGAAGACATTTAGGTAACTTCTTCAGAAAACACACCATGGATTTCCAGGCAAGTCTCATCTCAGATGAAACTGATGAAACTTTAACATTATGAATTTATAAGCCCAGGAATTTGTGGACAAATCAGCTTTGTATTTTTAAATACCTCTTGTCGGAAATAAAATGTGCCAATTGTTTTCAGTTAAAATCTTAGGTTCCAAATCTGATCATTGAGGAAAAGGTCTTTTGGAAATAAATCGGTGACAATTCATGGAATTAAAATAGATAGGTTCATTTTTAAGGGTGATTGAACTATCATAATGTAATGGACAGAAAGTTATCCTTCTAAGAAGATTTAAAAGTGCTGAGCAAGATAGTAAGCTGACACTAATAGATAAAATCTTGTATTTTAGGGAATTTCTTTGTTTATAATTCCTTCTAATTGTTAAACTGTCAGTAAAATTTAAATATTTATCCCTAACTTGAAATAAAAATTTATCTTAAAAAACAAAAATTCTTCAAAATCCAGAATGATCCACATGCAGTTTTTGCCTGGGGTGGTTATACTTTTAGATTGTGAAATGCCAATGTAAACCAATAAAAACAATTATCTAGCCTTTGCAATATTGTTTAATCAGAAAACTTTCTTTTACTATATTGATTAAACAAAAGATAAAAACAGAAATAGAAATAATAACAGAATAAGGTACGAATGGGATCTTTCATATGCAATATTTCACCTGGCAAAACAAAACATTCTACTTTCAACAACGGCCACATTTATATCCATCTACCTATTTGTTGCTCTAAATTTATCTGTCAATCGATCTACCTATATATACCATAACTGACATCTATTTTGTATTAATTTACCGAAATGGTTAAGGAAACAAAGCATAGCCCTATTCTTTTTTCTAAATTAATATAGTAACAACTTTGTGGAAGATAAAGCAGTTCTAGGTTGTATAACAGTTCCCAAGCCGTGATAAAGTCATTGTGAATGAGTGTTAGCTCTTAGTTTTATAGTTACAGCAGCTAGTTTTCTGAGTGAAAAAATGATGTCCCTGGATTAAAAGAACATTAAGCACTGTTTTTAAAGCTGAAACATAATTTTAAATGCAAGAAGTATTTTGGATATTGTTAATAATTTTTAACCAATATGTATAAAATGTGTTTATTTAGATGATAATTTTTCTTTAGGGAAAAATGTAAGTCAGAAAATTAAAATAATATATTTGGCATTACTTATTAATTTAGATTTCCCTGCTTCAGATTAAATTGCCAAGTCAAGGCTGCTAGAATTTATACAAACATTATCAACATATTAATGTTGTTTCAGAGTATGAGAGTTGAAATAAAAGTGACACATTTTATAGTTTAAATTTCTATTTAATATGTTGACTGAACAAGATCTGGTTGAGTGCTACAAATGTATCATGAGGTTCATCATTAACTTCATGGAAATTAGAAAGTTATTTGCTACAGCATTAAATGTATCCCATTTTAAATTGGAGATATCCTGTTAGCAACTCAAAGCAAAAAAAAAAAAAAAAAAAAACAAAAACAAAAAAAAAAGTCTGAGCAATGTATGGGGTATTTCATTCATGTCAAATTTAAATGTTGATTATAATGATGCTATAATTTAGATTTTTTTTATCTGTACCACATGAAAACAGCAGCAATTAAAAAACATATGTAATATTAAACAAGAAATAATACTTTCTTTTAAAAAATGCCAAAACTCATGTGTTGTCTCTGTAACAAATCCTTCCTTCTCAGTTATTTTATCTGTTGGCATTCTTTTCTAAAACACATATTAATATCTTGAAAGGATACAAAGAATGTGATTAAATGTGTTCCAGCTTTAAAGACACTACTACATAGAAATTACTGGGATTCTTTTATTTGGCGATTTTCACAGAAATATTTCACAGGACAAAATGATGAAAGGGATTTTCAGGAAGCTGTCAAACATCATGGCAGTTCTTTGGTGTTTATTTTCTTCTGTTTGGTGCAAAAGACTGGCTTTTTCCTTCAAGTCTAGTAATTAGTTGTTTTATACTATCACTTTTTAATGTGAGTGAAAATTAGATAATTTGGTTATACTTGTGAAAACATGATCCCAAATAAATCCAATTAATGGGCACTTCCCCGCTGAGATTTTGTTATCATTCATTTAATTGTCTTCTCAAGCTTTACTATTAACAACAATTGTTTTGGCTCTTTAGTCAATAAAGTAAGGGAATTCCTCCAATAGCCTTATACCTCTCCTGCACTTGATACAACAACATACACTGCAAATTTCCATCAGAAGTTTCTAAAGAAATTTCCTACTGACATGAAATATTTGGTAGACAACTTGATTCTTTTTCATAAGCATTCTGGTTTGATTCTATTCTAGCACTCTTCTGTATTTGTTTTCAGGCCAGAAATCAATTCCATTTGATAGGGTGTGGATTATACAAATTGAAATAACCATCTGCAGGGCATAAGTGCCTTTTTTCCTGGTATTTTATTTATAAATCTTACTGTCTTCCTTTTTTTTTTCTAATTTACAGAGCTTGATAAGTCTATTTAAAAGGTACAACAGGATGACCATGTTATAAGTTTTCAAAAATAAATTTTTATTTAAGAGGGTCTTTTCTTGAATTTAATTATATTTTTGTATGATATCAAATGTTGCCAAATGACTTCTGAAAAAGAGCAAAGTGAATTTTTGGAAAGCAAGTTATTTATGCATCTGATTTAATGATTCTTAAGTGTGGAAACTTAAATCTCTAACAAACTTTAACATTCTCCCAAATACTAGGTAAGTTTAATTTAAAAGAAGTTTAAAGTTGTTAGGGACAAACATAAATTAGATAGACACATAATTATTTTGTCTAGCCAACCATAATGCACTCCATACTAAATGCTTACAGGATACTTATGAACCTTTCACATTCATATATTTACAAATGACTTTGTATACCTTTTTTTTTTTTTTTACTTTGTATACCTCTTACATATGTACTAATGTTGTAAATTTAGTCCTCTATGAAAAGTCAAACCAAAATGCAAGTATTTTTGTGTCCAAATGAATGATAATTGAAGCTTTAAAGAAAATTGTCAAGTCACAGTAACAAAAAATCAGCAGATAAAGTTAAAGCAGAGCGACTTTTTTGAATGCCATGCATAAGGTGATACCTATATTAGATGGTGTATTTAAAAGGATTTAGTATTTTTAATTTGTCCCTTGCATTCATATCATTTAGCAAATTAATAGGACATATGTCATGATTTTTGTAATAGAGGCCATTGGGTTGTCATGATTCGATTTGTGTTTGGACATCCATGGCTTTTACTAAAAACACGTTTACTATAAAAAAATAAATATGACTGTGTTTTCCAATTTGTGCTGACTATTTTTAAACTCAGAAATAATTTCTTCTCTGTTTGACACACAGAAAAACATTTCCAAGACAAGTGCTCTCTTGCAACTTCTTTGAACTGCCCACACATGTGCTGACAGTTCTGATTTAATGGGAACAATATTTTATGGTCTGTTCACCTCTTTGTGAATGCAGGAAGAGAAGTTGAAGAATAAAGTTTGGTATCTATGGTACAATTGTTACACAGCTTGTCAGAAAAGCAAGAGAAAAATGTAAGGTGAAAAAGAAAAAAAATAGATTAAGGAAATGAGAGGAAAAAAGAAAAAAATTCTCAGTTTTAATTTAATGACTTTCTGCCTTCAAATAGTTTTGTAATAGATATATGTGACAGGATATTTAAAAAGAGAGCAAAGAGATTTAAATAAGCCCCTTTAAACCATAATCTATTGTCCTTAAAGAGCAAAATCAATAACATTTAGAAAGAAACAAGAAATTTAATCCATGATCCAAGTCTTGGTTAAATTGTGTCACTGGAAACAAACAAAAGAACAAAAATCTAGAGTGATATATCTCCAGCCTTGTACTATCTACTTAATACTAATCTTGATAGAGAAGACTGAATGAAGTGTTGGCATCTCTTATCTGAATATAGCCCCAAGATAAGAATATAGCAAGACATGAGAGAATTTTCCTATACGTGGCTTAAGGATCAATATTTCCAAATCACTAAATAAAATAATTGACATTGCTTTGTAGGTCTCTGTGGCTGCATATGACCATCAGTATCAAATAAATAACGCAAAAACACATTACAAGGATGTCTCTCCCCATAAAAGGTTTTGATGTTTTGTAGAATTTGATAATTAACATTTTATATTATTTCATTTTCACTACATTTTTATATTTCCTTACAGATTACATATTATTCCTAGATTCAAAAAAGAAAAAGAAATTCCAATCTAGTCTGTAAATGTTCATATAAAAGCAGCATTTCCAATGGAGGGCTATAATTTGATGCACTTCTCACTGCCCTAATCATGGAGAATTGACTTTGAACATCCCTCGACCCACAGGTTGAGAACCTCTAGCAGGGTCACCTAAGACCATCGGAAAGCACAGATATTTACATTATGATTCATTAACAGTAGCAAAATTACAATTATAAAGTAGCAATGAAAATAATTTTATGGTTGAGAGTCACCACAACATGAGGGTCGAGGTATTAGAAAGGTTGAGAACCACTGCTTTAGAAGCTTTCTGTCTGTCTCTTGAAAATATTAAATTTCACTCTCAGAGCTGACTTATGCACTAGAGGAAATCTTCCCACCAATTATGGCATCTTCAATTTTCATGCCTTGTCCCATTATTATTTATGCCTTCTTCTACAAGGGTGTAAAATGTGTGTGGAAAGGCTTAAGATAATATAAATAAATGGTACTTCGGGCTGTTAAGAAGCTAGTGTACAACATTGCCGAAGCCTGTTTGGCTCAGTGGATAGAGCGTTGGCCTGTGGACTGAAAGGTTCCAGGTCCGATTCCGGTCAAGGGCATGTACCTTAGTTGTGGGCACATTCCCAGTAGGGGGTGTGCAAGAGGCAGCTGATTGATGTTTCTCTCTCATCGATGTTTCTAGCTTTCTAAATCTCTCCCTCTCTGTAAAAACTCAATAAAATATATTTTTTAAAAATAACCTAGTGAACATCAATCAAGCAATGAGAGGAATTAGTCATTCACTCAACAAATGGTGCCGGCCACTGCCAAACAGTATGTTGTTAGACAACAGGACAAATCTCTGTCTTACCTATTAACATACAAGTATGGCCAAACACGGAATAACTATAAATACAAACTATTCAGACCATCTTTTGTGCTATCCATTGTACCAGATCGTTACATAATACCTTGTTTTATCTATAGGGGTCGTTATAAGTAGGTTCACAGTTAAGATATTTTAAACTATTTTGTATGTCTTAAATGGTAAGCATAAAATATTATTTGAATCTTATTGAACAAGTCCATCAACAAAGGCATGTGTGTATCCATCATTCCCAATAATAATTATGGCCATGTCTGAAGCCACACTGGGCTATGCCACAGAATATGAAATATTTAGCTTAATCCTCTACCCAAATATGTGGTTATGAACTCTAGCATTGCACAACACCATAATTCTGGAATTCTAAAGCATGAGGCTGCAGTTGAGACCATTTGAAATATTTTCCTTATATAGATCAACTGTTTTATATTTTTCTTCTAAAAGTCCTGAAGTCTCAATCACCTGACTTTTGTTTCAAAAATTAGAAACAACTATTATATCTTGCATGAGTCATTTTTCTTCTCAGAACAAAAATTTCCATTTTCATTACAAAAGAATTTAGTCTTTTTTTTTTTTTTTTTTACCATACTAATCATTGCTTTTTAAAATATTTTTACAAGCCTAAGTTTCTTAGGAAGTGTGAAGTCTAGGATTAAATATATAATTGCTTCAAGCATAGGTATATTTACTTAATAAAGACTAGATCCTTCATTAATAGAGACTACTATTCACTCCCTCATTATAGAATATCTTCTTTTAATATAACTTATGGTAGTATTACCTTTTTTAGTGGCTACATCAAATTGGCAGTTCAGATTGAAATCTATTCCCTATTAAAATGCCTTAAAATTTCTACATGTACTGCTGTTACATTAAGCAAATTCTCCCTTCATGGAGTCCTTGATCATTTGAGTTTTATTTCTTCTTCAGGGTATTAAACACTATTAAATTTCACTTCATTCAATTCAGCACATTGTTTTAGCCTATGAATATATTTTAATCCATCCCATAGCCATGAGATTCCATAAAGTGGTAAACATATCCTCTATCTTCACTCGGGTCACTTATAAAAACACTAGAGGCCCCTCAGCCCAGCCTGTACTCTCTCCAATCTGGGAACAATCCAGGACCACTGGATTCCAACCAATCACCTGCTGGCCTGCCTGCCTGATTGTCCCTAACCACTTCTGCTTGCCAGCCTGATCACCCCCTAACCATTCCTCTGCCCGTCTGATGGATGCCTAACTGCTTTCCTGCCTACCCAATTGTCCCTAACTGCCCTTCCATGCCAGCCTGGTTGCCCCTAACTGCCCTCTCCTGCTGGCCTGATTGTTCCCAATAGTCCTCTCCTGCAGGCCTGGTCCCTCCCTACTGCCCTCCCCTGCAGGCCTGGTCCCACCCAACTGCCCTCCCCTGCTGGCCTGATCGCCCACACTCACAACTGCCCTCCCTGCTGGCCATCCTGTGGTGGCCAACTTGTGTGTTATAGTGACAGTCAATTTGCATATTACCTTTTTATTATATGGGATACTGTTCAGAATCAGGTAGAAACAAAGCTGTGAAATATTAATAGAATATTACAGAACTAAAAAAGCAACAGCTGGCATTTACTGAGCACTTACTATATTCTAGGTTCTATATCACATCTTAAAATATAACACCACACACAAGTCTCAAAATACCAATACTTTTAGATGTACTTATTCATTCTTTTACAGATACATATTAATGACCTACTCTATATATGAGTCACTGAGCTACTAGTGATAAGAAAAGTGAATAAAATGTACCTTTTATTCTTCCATTACTAGCAATTGACTGATTAATTCTTCATTTTATCTATACAGATAGCACAGTAAATTATTATATATTTTTGAAGAATCTATTTTCTTCCATTTAAAATATTTGAATGGCATCCATAGTTAAAAAAAAGTGGGGGGGAGTAGTGTAGGAGTGGATAATTACTCCAAGCTTTCTATGTGGCAATTTCTAAATTACTGGTGCTTTATGACAAAAGATAAAACAAATCATAGAAAAATAGTTTTGTTCTGCCACTATGATATTATCCCCAACTCTCACAGCTAACACCTGTTACAATTAAGATGTTGATTTAGGCCAGTCAAATGTAGCCTTCAAAGGGGATTGCTTAATAGAACAGTAATGCATGTTAAAGTAAAAGAAAAAAATTAACTTGTATATATATTTCTATAAATATTCCATTCATGTACAAATATGTGCAAATATTTATTGTTGATATAATATGTGGGAGCACATTATATGTATATATTTTTAAGTCATATGGAAATGGGAATATATTATATGTCTGCTTTAGAGAAAATCAAAGTAAATAAAAATAAGTCCCAAAATGAATTATACTCTAAAGCTGTTCCAATCAAAATTGCAACAGAGTATGTTTGTTTATTTGTTTGTTTCCAGACCTTACATGGGTGAACATCAACAATATTCAAGCTTATATTGAAGCAAAGCAGTAAGGAGCAATTATTTCACTTAATATATTGCAACAGTTAGTATTAAGATATAGTGATTAAAACAATGTCGTATTAATTCAGAGAGATAGAAATGGAGAATAACAGTGAACTCATAAACAGATTTACTAAAAAGAAGGGATTTGGTGTATGTTAGAGTAACATTAGAGGAAAAGATACGCTCTTCAGTTAAAAATAGTTGTCTACATGGGAGAAAATCACCTCTGTATTACACTACACATAAAAATTAATCCATATATTAAAGATATAAATGTGAAAAGCAAAGTTTAAATATTTTAGAAAAACAAATAGGAAAATATCGATATTATAATGTACTTGAAGTTTGGAAGAATTTATTAAGACATTAATAATATTAACCAGAAAGAAAAGGATAGGAAATTAAAATTAAATCTTAATGCATAGATAATGAGATTTTTATAATAATGACAATCATATACTGAAAGTAAATATTTAAAAACAAGCAATGAAAGATTAATTAAGGAGTTAAATAGAAACTCCTATAAGTCAATAGGGAAAAAGACAACCCACAAGGAAAATGGGGTTAATTAAATACTGTGGACTGAAAATATCACAAAATTTCTTCCCTTCCATATGCTCACAAAAAATATAAAGGGTATAAACAATACATAAGTCATCAGAACAAGAAGAATAAAAGAAAATTAAATAATAATAATAATGGTAAGGAGTTCTAAAAAGCTTTTGGAAGATAAAGATTAGACAAACTAAATGCTATTTATGAAATAATATAACCTAAAACTAATAACATAAATCTTAATCTAAAAAGTTAAGAGAAACTTTACTGGAGTTCAAGAAAAAATATACATAAAAAAGAGAATGATTTAAAAGTGAATATTACAATCAAAGAAACACAGGAACAAAGAATGCTTTAAGAAACATTAAAAAAGTAAGTGCCTAAAGATAAAAAGAAGTTAACAAAGAAAAAGAAGTCCAAAAATAAAAATGAAGGAAGAAGAAAAATGATTCAAGGGTAAATGACTAAGAAGATGAAGACTTAACATATGCTTATATTGAATCTTCAAAAAGATAAAATGAAATAAAATACCAAAAACAGGAAACAGGATAAAAAAAATTAAAAAAAGAATTCAAACCCTCACTGATTTGGTTCAGTGTATATAATGTCAACTTGCAGACTGAAGAGTCCCAGATCCAATTCTGTCAAGGGATCCTGCCCAGGTTTCAGGCTCAGTCCCCATTAGGGGGCATTGCAGGAGGTAGCCGATCAAGATTCTCCCTCATCATTGATATTTCTATCTCTTGCTCTCTCTTTCTTCCTCTATGAAATCAATAAAAATATATTTTTTAAAAAAACTATAATTCAAGAAAACTTGCCCAGTGTAATAAAAAAAGATATTGACACTATATTTTGAAAAGATGGTCTGAGTATTTAAGAAAACTAATTTTAAAAATGACCAACATTAAGACATATTCCAGTAAGGTTATTAGATATAAAAGAAAAAAAATGTCTTAGCATTCAAATAAAAAGACCAGTGTCTTATAATGGAGACTCTCATAATTAGATTATCATCAGATTTTTTTTAAAAAGTGATGGGTTATGCTAGAAAAAAAAATTGAGTAGCATATGTATACTCAATTTTTATACTCAATGATAAGCAAACTATCTTTACTTAGGATACAACTATGAGGCTACAGACAAAGTGCTATCCATATCCAAGAGCCCAGAGACTACCGTTCTCATGAACACTTCTTGATAAATTTACCAGAAAGTGACCTTCAAACAGAAAAGTGGCATTGATATAAGAGCTAATGATGGTTATTCAATACATATTTATTCAAAGAAGTATGACTAAATGAGGGTGATAAGGTGGACAGTACATTATACAATGGCTACATACTTTGACAATATAGATATATAGTAGAGACATTTACAATGTGAGGAGAGTAGGAAAATCATATGCAAAAAATGTTAATTGCATTCAATAATGATATTGTTGAAAGCCTTGCCATCCTGAGTCTGTATCTGAGAGATACAACAAATGAGGATGCTGTAATATGCTAGATTTATCACCTTCACTGTCTTCTGTCTTTGAGAACCAGCAGTTTAAATGTGGAAGAAATATATGCTGGTGCAAGATAGAAGAGGTTAGGGAAAAATTCTGTGGTTTGTATATTAATGTCTAAGTATCAAAATAAACACTAAAAAGTTATGCAAATAATAATCAAGCCAGTAGCAATGAGCATCTCTAAGGCCCAGATGTACAAGATCAACCTAGAATATCTTGTCAGAGAGACTTCTACATTCTATCAAAAGGAACCAACTTGAGAAATATTTCACTATTTGCAGATGAGATAATTTGAAAATCAATAAGGGTAACTTCAATTTATTGAAACAAATCAAGTGGAAATCCATAAGTTATTAATGTTTAAAAAAAACCACTTCTGTCATGGAAGGTAACTGGAATTCAACTCATTGTTTTGAAAATTAATTAATATAATGAAGCATTGAATAATTTGCCCTACCATTTCTCTATGAATTATATAGGTAGCCATGGTAGATTAAGGGAATTTATCCTTTATAGAAATATTTCAGCTAATAAAAGAAGGAACCATTGTATTAGAATTTCATCCTTTTTTCACTTTGAATGAATTAATGGATATAACTATTGCGTATCAATAGCTGGTAACATCATAAAAATAAAGACAAAAAGTCTTTGCATACCTCCTAGCCATGTAGGCTTATTTTTATACACTACCACCTCTGAAGAGGACTTGCACCTAAAAGTGAACCTGCATCTTACAAAGTCTCTAGGTCCAATTATCAGGAAATATACAGGACAAAGGAGCCGGTTAAAATACACAATGGGGATGAAATCAGCAAAATTCATAACTCAAAAAAATTTATCAGTTGTTTCCTGGTTTCTTCAATGAACAAATGCGAGAAAAAATATGGCAAGATAACATGTAGATTTAAAAAAAAAACTTTTGCAAATAAACAAAACTTGCAAAAGTTAAAAAAAGAACCCCCCAAATGATTATTTATAGGAGAGAAAATGCGTTGTATTGAGAGGAGGCATATGCAATGTGGAAGACTTTGGTGGTGGTTTGCAAAGTTGTGTTTCTTAATCTGGATGTGTGTTTTTTGTTCCCAGAGTATATCTCTAACAATGATGTATTAAACCAAACATTTATGTCATGAGGTTTTTCTGTACCTCTGTTATAGTTTACAAAAAATGAAGAAAAAAGATTGACAAAAAAGTACATAAAAAGTTTTCAGACTTAAAAGACACGAGTTTATTAATTGGAAGAACCTACCAGTTGCCTAGTATAATGGATGGGAAGAGCACCCATCAAGGTATAGGGTCATGAACTGTCAGAACATCTGAAGAAAAAATGGTACCTAACAATTCCAGAAAGGAAGAAATGGGTTCTCATCTTAACATCAGCTCCTGAAGCTACAAGAGATTGAATAAATGCCTTCAAATTTTTAGGGGAAATTTTTTCAACCTATAATTTTATATGTAAACTAAATATTAGTCCAGTGTATCAGCCAATGAAGGCATGGATCCAAGAGAGAGAAATGGAGTGAACAATCAGGATGCCTGCTCAAGAGACCAAAGACCAATTGGTCTTGCTCAAAGTGTGACACTAGGGACCCAGGTAGAAATGTTGCTAGAATACAATTGAAACTGATAAAGTATCATTGTGTTAAAAAAAATGTTATTTGTAAGATTTTCTAATTATTTTGCTGACTTTTGGGAGGTGTAGAAAATTAAGTAGCAAATGAAATGATCATTGTAAATATAGAAAAATAACAAAAAGTACAATAAGACATGGAATGTAATCCTTGAACATATATTTGTGCACATCAAAGAAAGTACACTAAAGGGATACTTCTTACAAATAGAAAGGAGGGTCAAAAGATATTTTCTCTTTTTTTGACTATTTTCTGATTGCTTTTCAAAGATGTTACACAAATTTACACTCCCACCAGCAGTATATTAGAATACCTGTTTCACTACTCTCTGCCCAAAAATGTAACTAACAATTTTTAAGTCTTTTTCAGTTTAATGTAAATGGATGTCATTATAGTATTAATTTGCATTTTAAATGGAGGTAAAGCATCTTTTCTCATGCTTATAAGCTATTGTATTTCTTTTTATATTAAATGCCTTCCTTTACTTTGTATATTTTTCTATTTGTTTATTAATATCTTCTTATGACTTATAAGAGCTCTCTAGATAAATAAAATCAGTACTTTTTGTCATGTGTGTTGTAAATAATTTTGCACAATTTGTTATTTAATTTTATGTTCTTTTGTGCTGGGAAGAAATGCTTGAATTTATTATTTAAATGTGTCAGCTTCTTTGATGTTTTCTGGATTTTGTGTCTTGCTTAGAAAGGTGCTCTCCATTCCAAGATTTTAAAAAAATGTGCTCATATTTTCTTCTGTTATATATAGTCTCATTGTTTATAGTTAAATTTTTATCCTTCTGAAATTTATGTTGACATAATAGGTAAGGAGGAATTTAGTTTTCATTTTTCCTCCCAGATAAGTCAAGATTGAATACTTTTCAGATTTGAGTAAAATTAATTGTTTTATTGTAAAGCTGAGAACTTTTATTTTCAGCCACTGAAATCTACAAGACTGTAGAAGAGCAAGATGCTAGTTAAACCGTATGCAAATTGTGACTATTTCTGTGTCCTTATATGCCTAGGACAGAAACCTTCCTGCTCCCTCAGTATGACATCTGATTTTCAAAAAGGAAATCCCCAATGAGTTCCATCCAGGGGAGGGAAAATCTCCTGGCTTATGAACCCAGTCTGTACATAGGTGCTGCCACAGGGCTTTGGATTATGAGGTGTATTGACGTCTACAAACCATAATTTCTAATTGTAATTGCCACTCCATAGTAAAATAGCTTAAGGATAACAAGTTAGATCAGCCTTATAATCAGAAGAAAATCAATAGCAAAAAAAGGAACTATGCCGAAACCGGTTTGGCTCAGTGGTAGAGAGACGGTCTGCGGACTGAAAGGTCCCAGGTTCGATTCCGGTCAAGGGCATGTACTTTGGTTGCGGGCACATCCCCGGTAGGGGGTGTGCAAGAGGCAGCTGGTCGATGTTTCTTTCTCATCGACGTTTCTAGCTCTCTATCTCTCTCCCTTCCTCTCTGTAAAAAATCAATAAAATATATATATTTAAAAAAACAAAAAAACAAATAAAAACAAAATTATGAGAGAAAAAAAAAGGAACTATGATGAATAAGTATTTGGAGCTAGGTTAGAGACAGGAAAGAGCATCAGAAACAGAAGTATTCCTTTATATGTCCCTGGACTTACAGAGCTGAACAAAATGCCTGACAGATGCTGCTGGAGGATTTCCAGGGATCAAGTAGAGTTATTTTTTTTAAAGAAACAGCAGTTGTCTTGATGCCTGAAAAATACTCTACTGTGTGATGTTGGGTTTATTCAATAGGATGTACAGTCTTCTGATTACTTTTTCTCCTGCTGCTGAGAAAGATCTAATTAGCTGTTTGCTTATCTTCCTCCATTGACCAATTTGCACTATTGCATCTCTGATTCTCCAGACGTTATTTTTTGAGGTTGATTCTTGGGGCCCACACTTTGCTACATGACTTATTTCTATATTTTCTTTACCCTAAACCTTAAAGATTCTAAGAATAGCTATTAAAAAAATAAAGAAAAGGAAGTAACAAAAATCTCTATTAGATTTGAAGAATATTTAACAAAAACTACTTGTGTTCTAATTTCCATGAAGGCTTTTAGCAAAGATAAATTAGTTCATGCCATTAATGTGTATATGCTTTAAAAAGCCATAGGTGTAAAAAACGTTTAATTGGTGGTGTGTGAGCAAAACTGTAAAGAAACCCGTTAGTTGATAGTTTTAGTACATTTGTCATTAATGGATCTTATTAATGTTAGGTTGTCATGCTACCCATGTGTGCACAAAGTTTGAGAGATAAAACAAAATAGCTTAGCAATATGTGCACAGTTTCAAATAAGACATTTTTGGAGAGTTAGGTGAGAGAGGGAAGAAAAAAAGAATTGGGTTATTCAACAGACATAAAAAGAAGTGTTAAAAGACAGAACTATTTTTTTTCTGGCAAGCAAAAGTTTCTTTGAATAGTAAGCACATATGTTTGTTTCAAGGGCTGCAAAATTATTGGTATTGATCGAGGTTCCCAAATAATTAGAGCTGAATTTGAGGGAATCGTTATTTATGAAGGAAAATCTTAAAAGAAAAGAAACCGTTATCAAGATAATATTCATTAGTAGGAATTAGTTTTGTCAATTTCTCCTTGAATTTTCCAGGCTAACTCTTGTGTTGAATATTTTCTTTTCCTGTCCTAAATCAGAAGATTCTTTTAAGCAAAAGGAAAAAAAAAAGTAAAACTATAGATTTATATATATTTGTCATGAAAGTAACTATGTTCAGATACCAGGAAATATTATGTCCCTTTTTAGCTATGTATACAAAACACATACACACACACACACACACACACACACACACACACACACACAAAATAAAACAAACACAAATCCATACACAGTAAAGTAGAGAGATGATTTGAGAACCAGGCGGTCACAGTTTCATTCCCTGTCAGGGCACATGTCTGGGTTGTGGCCTCAATCCCCAGTAGAGGGCATACAAGGGACAGCCAATCAATGGTTCTCTCTCATTGTTGATGTTTCTATCTCTCTCTCTCTCCCTCTCCCTTCTTCTCTGAATTCAATTATATAGATGATATATAGATATATGATAGATGATAGATAGATGATAGATGATAGATAGATGATAGATGATACATAGATACATAGATACATAGATACATAGATAGATATAGAGATTCAGCCTTAAATATCTTTGCCAAATCATCTAACTATTCTTCTGCACATTAAATAAAAAAGTCCCATCAAGTTCCCTTTACTCAGCTAAGGTATTTCATTACAAAAGCTATCTTCTACCTAATTTTGTCAATATTGGCAAAAATAACATCTCACCAATTTTGAGCTCCAACCATTTTGATCTGTATTTAGTGTCCAAATCCTATCTGACCCAGTTACTATTTACATTGATAGGCTTTCACGTCCTCTTTCTATAGAGCCTAAGAAGTTCCTCACTGTGCTCCTGATAGGATGGCCTCTGTAGTAGGTGTATTGTGGGACCCAGTGGCTCAGTCTTGTTGATCACCTTGAGCTCCAGGAACGTCCCTTGTGTGGTTTATGTGGAACCTCTTGTTCGAATTGAGTCTTGATTGGTATTGGCCTATTTGTGCATGGGGCCCTCAGGCTGACAGTGAGGATCAACCTGTACCACAGTGTATGAGCTGCTGCGCAGGTGCTGACTACAAGAATCAAAATTCACCTCAGCAGCTTCTGTGCCTGCCCTGATCACTCTTGATATATGAAGTTTGTAAAGCTAATTGGAGACCCTGCTCTGATGTTGTCTGAAGTTGGCCACTTGGTGTGTTGGTTCTGGGGATTCTTGGTTGAGATTCTGGAGCAGGCCAATGTCAGACACAGTTCCAGATGCCTTGGAACTTTTGTTGATCTGTATTTATCTGGGACAGGTCCTGGATCGAGTCAATCTTTCAAAGCAGGTAAGACAAAGTGTTATTAAAGGCTAACTTTAAAAAAAATATCAGAAAGCCACTTTTATCACATTGATAATTATTTCAATCTTTCAAAATCTTTACATATAATTTGAAATATACTCATATTTCCTACTACTCTAATCTGTGTATTACCACCCCCTAATTTAGATAAATGACATAAATGAATGGGATTCATCTGTATAAAATATTTTAATTCTTATAATAACCAAATTATCCTGCAGGACACAGACCAGAACATTGTATGATTATTAGATGGAATAACAAAATATTCCTATAACTGAGTTGAATCAGGTGCTTTTATCACAATTAACTATTAATGGAGTCATATTAATCCAAGAACGTTAATCAAGAAAAAGCTTTGGGATAAATCACTGTAAAATTTCTCTAGAAGATCTCTCGTGTGGCACTTTGAGATTTCAATATTGACACTCATATCCACCTGATAAGGCTTTAAAAATCACAGAACTAAAAGATCACATACTGCAATGAAAAAGTCTCTGTGGCTATATTTAGGTTCTATTAAATCATTAGGAATGATCTGGTCAGAAAGATAACAGAGAGACCAGGTAAATCCAGCTAGGAGTGCAAAATTTCTCATCATTACATTTTCCAATCTAATTTTCTTCTTTTGATGTATAGAAGGCTGCTCTGAAGTATTCATATAAGATATTCACTACTAACAGACATGAGAAACAATGTAGGTCTATCTTTTTTTAATATATTTTTATTGATTTCAGAGAAAGGGAGAGAGAGAAGAAACATCAATGATGAGATAGAATCATTGATTGGCTACCTCCTGCACACCCCATACTGAGGATGGAACTTGCAACCCAGCATATGCCCTGATTAGGAATTGAATCAAGACCTCCTGGTTCATAGGTCAATGCTCAATCACTGAGCTTCATCAATGGGACTGGTTTATCTTTAAATAAATTCATTTTTTAAGGCTGATTTCACTGTGACTCAAGCTGGCCATTGACCCATGATTTGGTTTTCTACCATCTTTACTCCAGATAAAGACATTATTTGGGGAGACATATTTATTGCCTCCAAGCGCATTTTTTTCCTTCAAAATGTAATATTAACAATTATTTGTGGAAATATCAGTGTTTCAGCAACCCAGAAATGCTCAACATGGTCTAAGACCTTACAAAGTGTGGCCCATCAGCACACATGAGAGCTTGATTGAGAAGAAAAACCTTGATACCTCCCAGGGACCTACTGAATCAGAATCTGCATTTTTAAAAGATTCGCAAGTAATTCATTTACACATTACAAACTTGAGAAGCTCTTCTTTAAAGCTCAAAAAAATTTAGGAATTGTTTTTATTTTTTTATTTTTTAAAATATATTTTATTGATTTTTTTTTACAGAAAGGAAGGGAGAGGGATAGAGAGTTAGAAACATCGATGAGAGAGAAATATCGATCAGCTGCCTCCTGCACACTCCCTAGTAGTGATGTGCCCTCAATCAAGGTACATACAATTGACCAGAAGCGAACCTGGGACCCTTGAGTCTACAAGCCGATGCTCTATCCACTAAGCCAAACCAGATAGGGCAGGAATTGCTTTTGATTTTATTTTCTAAAATCTTCTCAGCAAACATTCATATCACATCATATGAGCTCAAGCCCTTTTACTTCTTCTGATCAGTTTCCATTACAACATAAATAATGAATCGGCTAAAAGGTTTTCAAGCTCCTTCTAATCAAGCATAGTGGTTCAATGTACTTGAGAACTTATTATTTTCATTAAACACTTTTTGCTTAATTGTTCATATACCACATGTCCCTTTTTCCAACATAATTTGTATAAATGTTAACAGAGAAGAAGAGAGAGCACAGTTGGTAGGGAGAATGCTTTGGGAATGTGAGTGAGATGCATTACAGCTCAGTGTCTATTTTCCCCCGGTTCCACTTCATGGATAATAATTTTAATTACTGGATGTATCATTTTAACCAATTTATGTTAACTAGATACTCTCTCATGGGAAACAGATAAACCTCTGCAGTTGAACAAATTACTGATATTTTTACTATATGTATTTCCTTACTTTGATGGCTTAGATGTGATATTTTCTTAAGAATAGAACAAGTGAGCAGAAGTCTTTCTTGCTGTGTTTCATTTTTACTTTCTTAAATAACTGTAAGCTGGTTCTGTGCAGGGTATAAAGCAGGATGGGCTGGCCTGGAATCTTCCTGAGGCTACCCTTCCCTGTCTACCAACACAAGCTGTTTTGTATTGGTCTTAGTCTGTGGTGTCTGAACCAGCCCTTGTGGTTATTATGATTGAAAAACACGCTTCAGCAATAATCATCAGGAAACTTTGAAAAAGTTACTACTTACAAGACTATAAATTAGACAGCACACCTGGGCTACACAACAAGATTGAGGGTAGAGAGAAAGCAGGTATGCTTATGGGCCTGGCTTCTGCTTTTATTGTAATCAAGCATGGAGGCCTAAGGTTTCATGGGCTCATGAAATGGTCAGTTATTGAACTCAACCAATATTTCTAAAACAAAGAAGCATCAGTTCAGGTGGAAGCCATGGCTCTTAATCTAGACAATGTGTTTATGGTAGATAGCTATCTTTGAAGTGAATGCCTCTTTGAAATAGATGCCTTTGCAATCTAACTTAAGTCAGGCACTTGCATTATATAAAGAAAAAAAGGACAAATATCAGGGCTTACACTACATTATCCACTGTTCCCAAACCTGCTCATTGTCTTCCACGTCCACCTCAATGACCGCTACATCATCAAACTACTCACTGTAATTATTCATCTCACCCACGGCCTCCATGGCCTCATCATCCTGAGTTTTCACCATATTCCTTGTCTTAATCTTTCTCCTTTGTGTTATCATATTGCTCTGAGGCAGTCTTGCCAAATGATGCATTTTCTTTCTCCATGATATCTGAAGTCAGGTCTGTTGATGTAGCTGTTTCATTCTCATGGGGCAAGAGTGAAGGCAACAAGGTCGATATGGCATCTAGATAGGTATTTGACCTTGGCCAAGTCATCTAACTTCTCTAAGCATCAGTTTATTCTTATCACAGGGTGAAGGAGTCCCCAGTGGGGTGTGAATGATAGTGGAATGATAGAAAAAGCGAGTTATTTTTAGCTTCCTGCAGGAATGCTCAGTATAAGCCTAGAGTTTAGGCACAAGGGCACAGGCATGTGCATACACATAGATTTAGAAAGCCTAGATTTTAGTCCAAAGTGTAATATTTTAATTTAATGTCAATTTTATTGCATTACAAAAACAAAATATTTTAGCCCTTACCCTAAAAGGTTGACAGTCTGGTCGTACAGAGCCTCAAAAAAATATAATGAACTTGGTTGGCATGGCTTCATGGGTAAGCTTCAATGTATGAACCAGGAGGTCATGGTTCAATACATGCCCAAGTTGTGGGCTTGATCCCCAGTATGAGGCATGCAGAAGGCAGCCGATCAGTGATTCTTTCTCATCATTGGTGTTTCTATCTTGCTCTCCCTCTCCCTTCCTCTCTGAAATCAATAAAACTATATTTTTCAAAATGTATAATGAATATACTATTATATATTATATACATTGAATTCAATCACTTAAATTTGTAGTAAGAGTGGCTAGGTTCAATTTTGTAACAGATACATAGGTGAATAAGATAGGTCCCTTCCCTCACAGCAAGTGTAACCTACTATAGTGAAATTGATAGGTAAAGAGCTTTTTACAAAATAGGACAGAATGAAATGAGTGTCAAATAGGACAAGCAGCACATCAGAGAGTACAGAGAACAAAATGCCAAATGCTGACTGAGAGTATCAAGAAAGAGTTTACAGAGCATGTCCCTTGAAAGAGTTTTGAAAGATGGGCAGAGAATGTGAGAACATATTCTGAAAAACATGATGGGCAAAGGCACGAAAGCATGAAGGAGCACATGTGAAAATGTGTTGAGCTGAGAGGGAAATGACCCTGGGGAAGAATAATAGAAAGACTTACCATTATGACTATATAACTATTTGGTATTATTTGAGGGTTTGGTTTTTTTTTAAACATGCCTGTTCTCCTAATTTTCCCCCCAATTTAAAGGATGTGATTTTGAAAGGAAAAAAAAAAATGTGTTAGTGCAATAAGAAAAAAAGTGATAAAATTCCTCGCCATTTAAGTGTTAATTGTAAGCATCAACAGTAAAACCAAACAGGTTTGAAATAAGCAGAAGGCAATTTGTATAAAGGAAACAGGATTTGAGATGGTCTTGGTTGAAGGGTGGAGATAACTAGATAGAGGAGGAAGAACTGGAATAATTTGTCATTTCACTCCTGGAGCCTTAGCTGACCCAGTTTGCCTGAGTGGAATTGTACAAACACTCCTGGAACGCCTCTGCCCCTGTGAGTGCATATCACCTCGGTTGAGTTTTAAAAAGCATGAAATGAAGCATGCTACAGTACAATAGAGTGTTTTTTGGTTTGTTCTTTAAAGTTCTTCCTTAGCAATTTATATCTTCTCCAAAAGCTTAGAACAAATAGAAGTCCAAGGCATTTTAATTTCACCTTTTACTTTTCTTTTCTCTCAGATTTCAGTGTGCAAAGTAAACTTTTGGGTAGAAAATCTGGGCACTTCTATTTTAGTGTTTTTAAAGATATTATTATGGCACCATTAGTTCTTTATAAATGCAAAGATGCTCTTAACTAAAGAAAAATAATATTTAGTAGTAAACGAATTGAATAGAAATATAACAAACCCAGTTAAAGTTGTTCTTAAGTGACTGCTTAGAGGTCATGCTAAAATACAAACTAAAGGCTCCAAAAAATAAATGGAGATTAGTGAAGTCTATGCTAAGTACTATTGGTAGGACATAGAGAATTTTTACATTTGATCAATATTTAAGTTGATATATAAGCTATTATTAAATTATTTGGCAGTTTTAATTACATTTAACCTTGAAATAAAGCTTCCATGTATTAAGAAAACAAGACTTTCATTAGTTTAATTATTTTTAAGTCTCTATTTTTTGCTTTAATAATTGCATTTTTTAACCTAAATCCAAGGTTTTTAAGCATTGGGATGGTTCATTCCTTTCATTATTACCAAGAGGATAAAAATCTGCATATGGGCCTTCCCATCTGCAAAAAGCAACAGTATGGATGGAAAAGAAAGCTGACTTAATAAAACCAGCTTAGCCATCCCCAAACAACTTGTATATATTACTGAGGTCTAGGTCTTCACCTGGACACCAGGAGGAATAGTGAATGTAGTTGCTCATTAGAAGAAAAATCCAGACTTGGGTCCTGCTAATGAGCTGGTAGGAGAAAGGTTAGATGCTCTGAGATTTCCCCAAGTACACCTGGTCAAAATTGAGAGACCAAAACATGACTAATGAGTTGCAGATTATGTATATTCTTTAGTTAATAGCTCCAGTATGAGCACTCCATAAAATACAACTTCATCCCTCAATGTCCCCTTCTGCCAAGAATCTTATTCAAATCTCCTCACAAATCCACAGTATTATTCTCTCTCTTTCCCTCTGTCTAAAGGTCATTCCCATGCATTACATCAGCCAATCCTGACCCCTGGGACCTCAGCAAGCTAACCTACCAGTCGGATTGTCTGCCCCCTGGTGGTCAGTGTACTTCACAGTGAGAGGTTGAGTGGCCTCAGCATATCATTAGCATATTACTCTTTGATTGGTTGAATGGCTGACCTCGGATGACCAGACACTTAGTATACTAGGTTTTTATTACATTGGATATACTTGAACCATTACTTTTACTCTCCAACTTTTATTTTCAAAATTTTCAGTCATAGAAGCATTGAAAGAATGCTACCTTTCACTGAGGTTCACCAGTTCTTAACATTTGGCCATATTTATCTTACCCCTCTTTTTTTTTAAACTGAACTATTGGGATGTAAGTTGCACATATTATGACACTTCACAGCCAAATATATAAGCACAAATCCTCTAAAATAAGATATCTTATGGTGTGTTGTTAGTTTGTTTTGTTTTGTTTTTATGATAACACTATTTAAGAAATTAACGGGCTATAAATCTCCAAGTCAGAAATCAAACTGATGGCCTAGTGGAGCATATTAATCATTAGAAGATCTGTATTTCTATATGGTCTACTAGCACATTCCTGATGCCTTTACTTGGACACCATAGAATTTGAATATAACTTCCTGTACTTCTCTATCTATAATATTTTCTTCCACAGAAGTTGAGTTCCATTTCCATTGTTTTCCTTAAAAACAAAGCACATCTGCCTTTTACATCTACTAATAACTTTCAGCTGATTTGAACATCTGGTTACTTAGGAGGACTTCTAATATACTTAACAACTGTATAAAAACTACTTTAAGTATCACCAAGACATCTGGTGTAAAATTTTCTTTGGACCTTCCTGCAATCCACACTTACCCTTTATCCTAAAAGCAGAAGGAACTGAACATAATGAGGATTAGCAGCCTCTATCTTAATAACTCTACCTTCCTCCACAGGCAAATCCGTACCATCATTTATAAGTAAGCTTTCATCGCAGGCTTCAGAGCTTCCTACGAATGATGCAAGATGAGAAACCAACATATGTTACACAGAAAATGGTGCTTTGTTCCCACCTGTTTTTCCTGGGGGACCATTCATGAGAAATCTTCTTGCACAATTTGCAAAACATGTAAGGGATTAAAACACCCACATCTGAGGGATCAAAACACCCCACAAAGAAATTTCACTTCTGCTGCATCTGGAAAAGAACATGGGAGGTGGCATATGAACTAGCCTAGGAGCCCTGAGCTGTTCCTTCATAGGACAGAAGTCCAGGTACTTCCTCAACTCTCCCTCCTTTACACTCTCAACAATCAAGACAAAGAAGGGAACCTACAGAATTATGATCCCAAGAGTCTATGATACATCCTGCTGAAGGTCTAAAGCAAGAATTTATCTGGAGCTGGTGTGAGACCGAAAAAGATACCAAGAACAAGAGATAGAGTATGCATTGTTGGGGTGCTTAGGAAAATAAGTTGAAAATTTAAGTCTGGTGTGAGGGCCCTTTCATTCCCATTTCACAGTGGGCAGCCAAAACAGGAGCAGATTTTTAAGGTTCTCGTATCAGCAGGATATTGATGTTTGATTGTCATTTTTCTTTTGGAATGTTTAGTGCCAAGACATCTCTTCTTGTCAGACTTGCCTTTTTGGCCAATAGAGATAAAAATCACTTCTATTGATGCTTTCCCAGAGTGTCATTCAATGTCTATTTAAACTTTTTTGAACATGGAAAAGCTTTTGTTTGTCTGTCCAGTGAGAACCCTTGTTTGTTTATAACTCATAAAAGAGCAATCATTAGCTTTTCCTCACATGATTCTTCTACTCCAAGAATTTTGGCCAAAGGTTAGGTGGCTTTTAAGTCTCTCCACTCAAGTTTCATTTTCCTGCTTCTCTGTTCATGGGCAGGCAGAAAGAGGCACCAGGGCATCTGAAGCTTTCTTCACTGAAAGAAAGATTTTCTAACTTTTACTTAACCCATATGAAGAATACCATTTTGTATTTAGTTGTTTTTATCTTTCCTAAGAAAACCCAAATTCATGTATTTCTTCCAAAAGAGTACTTCAGCTATGTATTTATAAAATTAAATGTTTAATGATACCCATAGACAGGATCAGAAACTGTTTTCTAAAACAAACACCTCCAAAAAGGGATGGTTAAACTTGATTTATATGAGAACATAACATCTATATTTCACTTATATCAGAGTAAAAAAAAACATTTAAACAGAACATATGTAGAAATGCCATAAAAAGAAATATCAAATCGTGTTATATTAATGAGTTCTAAATACTCAAAATGGAGATGGATGGGGGGAAATCTTTAAAGGTAGTTTTCACATAATTTTTTAAAACTTCTCTGAATTACTTGGAAGCTTATGTGTGAAACTCTGCAGTCATGTTTTTCAAAGTGTTCTGCATAGATCAATGCTATCAAAATTTCCAGTGTGTGTTTTTACAATACACATACTTTTGTTTTTAAAGATGTATTTTATTGAATTTTCACAGAGAGGAAGGGAGAGGGATAGAGAGCTATAAACCATCAATGAGAGAGAAACATGGACCAGCTGCCTCCTGTACAACCCCCACCGGGGATGTGCTCACAACTAATGTACATGCCTTTGACAGGAATCGAACCTGGGACCTTTCAGTCTGCAGACCGATGCTCTATCCACTGGCCAAACTGGTTTCAGCTACAATGCACATTCTTGAGCTCTATCATAGATTCTCCCCTGACAATTCTCACCTACATTGATGCTTGAGAACTATTATGAGGGAAAAGAAAAACTGAAGTAATTATTTGAGAGAAACGATTTTACAAGCATTATCAACAATAACTACAAATGGGGCAATAAATGTCCATATATTTGTAGATAAGTGTTGAAATTTTATTTACTAAGAAATGACATGGTATCCCAGTAGGTACCATTGATCTGAGTTGATCATTGTTGAAGTTAGATGGTGGAAACATAAAGTCATCATTATTCTACTGTCATATATATTTTAATAAAGAAACATTGGGCATAGAGTGATTTACTGTTTTCCACATGAAAAAAAAAAAAAAAAAACTAAGAGAGATTAATTCTACATGCCTTGAAATCATTTATGTCACATCTGGCATTTAATCTAATTTGACTGTGCTCAATCTGCTTAAACACATGCTAATTTGTATTAGAAAGCATTTTTTTTTTATTTTGAAAACAACCTTTTAAATTACAATAGTCATATAGAATTATGGGTTTTGTTTTTTGTTACATTCTTGACATTTTTTATAGTGTTGCTAGTAGCCCTTATTAATTATAACTACTCTGATGTGACATCACCTTTCATTTTCTGATATTTTTCTTTCCCACATGACCCTTTCTCTCTTGAAAAATAAAATTCTTACTTTGGAAAAGCCGCTTTAATATCTAGGATCAGTGGAAAGGGTCATGTCTCATTTATTAATGTGTTGGAGTCTTCGTCCTTTGGTCTTTTTTGATTTGAAGAAAAACAACTTCATTTTTTCTACTAGCCCCAAATACTCTGCAGCATTGAACTTTTAGCCTCTCGTGCCCAGCAGCTGCTTTTTAAAGGGCTAAACTCTTCTTAGATTGGTTTGTAGAAGTAAAACAATTTGAAGTACATCCATAAGTTTTATGAGATCAATAGACTAGTCTATGCAGGAGATGGGAAAATGCTACTAAGAGCTGTGCAAGCCAAAAGTATTTTATAAACAGCTCAACAGCCTTTATAGACATCAGCAAGACTGAACTAATTAATACCTTCCAGCTTCTCCCAATTATACTGCTGTGTAGGCAAAGGGTAGTTAGATTAATCTAGGTCAAGATTGGAACAGTCTACAGCCATGAATATAGAAATAGCCCAAGACAAAGAAAATTCTATTGTAAAGCTATGTTTTAACATGTATATCCACTTACAGGTGCAGGGAGATTACAAAGGCAGAATCAAGATAACAAGAGCTTAAATGGAAGAAAAAGATTTTTTTAAATCAGTTAACTTCTTGTTGATAAATGCATAGCCAGGCTGTTTTGGGTAATACACTTTGCCTCTCCTACTGTCATTGGATCATGTTGACTGTGCTTAGTTGATAGTAAGTGGTAATGACCTGAGCTTCTTAATATATATACTACAACATTGATAGTCAAAACTCATTGTCTAAATAAACAAGCAACTCTAAATTGCATTGTTTAAATGTAGTCTTTGGTGTTAAAAATATGAAGCAAAACAAAGAAGTGATTGTCATAAGGCTGGGTCAGGAATTACTTCTTTGAGGGTTATTCATAGAGAGTTATATTTGGGAGCTGGTACACAGAGGATTTCAGGGTTGCTGACAGCATCATCTTTCTTAAATTGAGAGGTAGCTACATAGTTATTTCTTGTTATAATAATTAATTAATCTACATATTTATGCTTTATATTTTTCTAATGTATATTTTATTTTTATAATTTAAAAAAAAATATTTAAATAAAACAACTAATGTACATCTAGCTTCCTAAACATGGCTCTGAGCAATCTGAAACAGCAACCAAACCAGAATTTCTAATAGGTTGTTAAAAAATACACACACACACACACACACACACACACACACATATATATATATATATATAATATCCATGTATATATGTTCATATACTTTAATACATTATTTTATTTCTTCAGTAAAGATGTACCTGAAGCAATATTTATGGCATCTGGTTAAAACTAGAGGAGCCCACTTTGAGTTAATAGTTCATTTTAACTTTTTTTCGCATACCATTATACTCTAAATCATTTCTTAGCTTTGAATTCCTTCATAATATGACTCCATATTTCCTAATCGGTCAGTTTAGCCTATCTTCTATAAGGTCCTCCTGTTAAATTACCAAGGACATTTGATCTTCTCTCACTAAATATTAGGTAATACTACTTCTAGCAGACTCACCAAGTGCTCTATAGTCCAAGCTATAAAAAGAGCCCAAACTAAAGCTCTGATAGTTTAAGTGACTTAAACCTAACCACCAAGCTGCAGATAGTTTTATATTTTTTAAAATATATTTTCTTGATTTCAGAGAGAAAGAGAAACATCAATGATGAGAGACAGTCATTGACTGGCTGCCTCCTGCATGCCCTCCTCTGGAGACTCAAGCCCACAACCCGGGTATGTGCCCTGCCCGGGAATTGAACTGTGACCTCCTGGTTCATAGGCTGATGTTCAACCACTGAGCAACACTGGCAGGGCTACTTTTGTTTTTTTCTTTTTTGATGCCAGAAGTAGTGCTCGTATCCTATTATAACCTAAAATAAATTGAATTTGACTATTTATCTAATTAATTTAATTCTAGGCTTAATTTATATATATATATATATATATATATATATATATATATATATATATATATATATATAAAGAGGTAATATGCAAATTAACCAGGATTCAGGAGGAAGCTGTGAGGGCAGGTGGGCTGGAGGGGACTGTGTATACAATGAGGCAAGTTATGGATGCCACAGGCCCACAGACCTTCCAGCTGCAGCACACTGGCAGTCCCACCTTTGTGCATGAGCTGCAGAGGAGACATTTTTTCTGATCGCTCATTGGATAAGCTCCCTGCACGCCATGCTCAGTGTTCATGGTAACTCGGGTAATAAAAATACAAGAAGGTGATCTAAGGTTTTCCCACCTCACTCCTGGAGATAAAAACAAAGGTCCACTGCTGGAGAGGCTAAGAAATGTCATATCCTGGAAAAGGAAGATGGCTGTCGATGGGAAGGCAGACTGCAAGATTCTGTATGAGTGAGAAAACAAAGGGAGAGTGTGTGGTTGTACAGGGAGTATTTGTTGGCGAGTTGAGGGACAGCTATACTTTAGGAGACTCTGGGGGACTGTCAGACAGGGTGCCCCTGACCCAGCAGCTCACACTGCTGCTGGTTCCCTCCCAGAGCAAGTGGCTTGGATGTGGAGATAGTGCATCTTGAAGGAAAAGTGGATATTATTGGGAGCCTGAAAAGCCCAGGGAATCTATAACTACGTACCCACCAAACAGCTGCAAACCCAAGTACAGCGCTTCCCAAGCGGTGCAAGCTCGCGGACTCAAAGGTCCTCTACACTCCACCAAGAAAGTCAGATTTCGCCTGTGAGAAGGTGATGTCTGTGTCCCGGTCTGAGAGAAACACATGCACTGAAGGAGCTGGAGATCTGGGGAAGTCTGTGCCTATAAAAACCCGTGGCTCTTGGGGCTGGAGTGATCCATGAATGTGGAAGGGAGTCTGTAGAGCTGCTAACAGAATGGAAATCTAAAATGCAAACCATTTTTATCAGAGCACAAAAGAATAGCCTAAAAATTCAAAAGTATGCCAGCTGCTTAGACCCAAGGGAAAAGAAAGACTGCACAGACTTGCTTGCAGCCCTGGAGTTCGCACACTTAGTTCTGGCTCCTTTTTTTTTTTTTTTTTTTTTTTTTTTACAGAGAGGAAGGGAGAGAGATAGAGAGCTAGAAACGTTGATGAGAGAGAAACATCGACCAGCTGCCTCCTGCATACCCCCTACTGGAGATGTGCCCGCAACCAATGTACATGCCCTTGACCGGAATCGAACCTGGGATCCTTCAGCCTGCAGACCTATGCTCTACCGCTGAGCCAAACCGGTTTCGGCTGGCTCTTTTTTTTTCTTTTCCTTTTTTCCCCCTCTTTAAATCTTTGCTTCTGATTACTAAGCCCTATAGGATCATCTAACTGGGGACACTCTAAGAGACTGCAAGAGAAAATTTTTTTCTGAAACCTGGGGATCAGAGTGGGAAATAACCATCACAGAGCCACCTCTGGGGCAACCCACTCCCCCAAACCAGTATTAAGTGCCACAGGGAAAGCAGGATCTAAGCACTGTCTAGAGAGGACCTATAGACCCAGAGGTCAATCCAGATACACTGCCACCCAGGGGTTGAATCACAAATTGACTCTTGTGTAAACACAAATAAACTGCCTGCTTAAAAATCAGGACTGGCTTAAAACACTGAGGAGTAAGTGGAACACAGGGAACTTCAATACTGTCCTGACTAGGAAACAGGTGTGCCAAACAGAACAGTAGAGAAAGTGAATGACCTTCACTACTGTACATTTATATATATATATATATATATATATATATATATATATATATATATATATATAATATTTTTATTGATTTTTTTACAGAAAGGAAGGGAGAGAGATAGAGAGCCAGAAACATCGATGAGAGAGAAACATCGACCAGCTGCCTCTTGCACACCCCCTACCGGGGATGTGCCCACAACCAAGGTACATGCCCTTGACCGGAATCGACCTGGGATCTTTCAGTCCGCAGACTGACGCTCTACCACTGAGCCAAAACAGTTTCGGCTATTTTTTTTTTTTTTCTTAAGAAACTATTTTTTTTTCTTTTTTCCTCACTTGATTTTACCTTTTTAATTATTAAATTTTTATTTTCACTCTGTATTATTACTATTACTATTTTACTTTTATAAATATCATTTTATTTTCTTTTTATTTTACTTTGGGATTAGTGTTATACATTCTATTTTCATCTTTCCTTTAGCATCATTTTGCTCTATCTCAACTTTACCTTTACACCGTTACTCTCTTCCTCACTCTTCCACTTTTGTTGTCCTGTTTCTCTAACCATATTCCTGCTTTAGATTTTCCCTATTCCTTCCTTTTACCCCTGTTAAAATTTAATCCTACTTATATATCTAATTTCCAATCCCCTGCTCCAAGTCCATACACATCTCTCTCTTCTCTTTCTTCACTGTCCAGATTTTTAAAAAATATATATTTTATTGATTTTTTTACACAGAGGAAGAGAAAGGGATAGAGTTAGAAACACTGATGAGAGAGAAACATTGATCAGCTGCCTCTTGCACACCCCCTACTGGGGATATGCCCGCAACCAAGGTACATGCCCTTGACTGACTGGAATCGAACCTGGGACCTTTCAGTCCGCAGGCTGATGCTCTATCCACTGAGCCAAACCGGCTTCGGCCACTGTCCAGATTTTTCTTCTCTCTGTCCTTTTGTTATTTGCTTGATTTTTGATTATATCAATTTTTTATGCTTGTTTGTGAGATTGTTTTGCTTTTTTTTTTTTCTTCAGTTTTTTCTTGCCTCACTTGATATTAGTTGTTGTTTGTAGTTTGCATTCATCTCCAGGTATTTGTTGCTGGCATGTGTTGGGATTAGTGGCTGTTCTATTGGAGTATTCTCTCCATATATATAGTTTTTTGCCCTCTTATTTCTTATTCTTTCTCTTTTTTTTTCTTTTCCCAATTTCATTTTTTGCATTCCTTTTTTTTTTTTTTTTTTTTTTTTCCTTATACTATAATTCACCTTTCTCTTGTGGTCACCTTTATTTGTGGTTATTAATAGTGTGAATACATTTGTGTTCAGTGCCTTGTATGTTACACCTTTTTGTATTATATTTTGTTCCTACATCAACATAGAAGAGAGAGAACTACATAATCAAACATGCAGAGAAAAGAAGAGAGAACATGGGGAAACAAAGTAACAGCCTGCATACTAAAGAAAAGGAGGTAATCACCACAAAAGGAAGTAAACGGAATGGAGAGAAGCAACCTGCCAGAGAAAGAATTAAGAGAAATGGACATAATGTGGATGAAAAGAATGGAAGACTAATTTGATAATATGTGTAAGAACCAAACAACAAGTGCTGGCAAGGATGCAGAGAAAAAGGAACCCTTGTGCACTGCTGGTGGGAATGCAGACTGGTGCAGCCACTGTAGAGAACAGTATGGAGTTTCCTCAAAAAACTAAAAATGGAACTACCTTTTGACCTAGTAATCCCACCTCTAAAAATACATCCCAAGAAACTAGAAACACCAATCAGAAAGGATATATGTTCATAGCAGCACAATTTACAATAGCTAAGATTTGGAAATAGTCTAAATGCCCACTAGCAAATTAGTGGATCAGAAAACAATGATACATCTACACAATGGAATACTATGCTGCTATAAAAAAGGAACTCTTACCATTTGCAGCAGCATGGATAGAACTAGAAAGCATTATGTTAAGTGAAATAAGTCAGGCAATGAAAGAAAAATACCACATGATCTCAATCATTTATGGAAAATAAAGTACATTATAACTTGATGAACAAAAAGATAGATACAGGGGAAGTAAAGCACCAAACAGACTTTCAAATTACAATATGAAGTCTGGGGAGTGTTGGGGAGCGGAGGAAAGAGATCAACCAAAGGACTTGTATGCATGCATATAAGCACTCCAATGGACACAATACCTGGGGGGGAGCAGATGAGGGCATGCAACAGCGGGTATGGGAGGGATGAGGGAAGGTCAATGGGGAAAAAAAGGGTATATATGCACTACTATATGTTATACTTTGAACAATAAAAAATAAGAAAAAATAAATAAAATGTAAAAAAAAGAAAGAAAAAAAAGAAAGAAAGAAAGAAAGAAAGAAAGAAAGAAAGAAAGAAAGAAAGAAAGAAAAATATATCTTGCCCTTGCCAGCTTGGCTCAGTGGATAGAGCCTCAGCCTGCCAATCACAAGGTCTAGGTTTGATTCTAGTCAAGGTCATGTACCTAGGTTGCAGGCTCCTCCCTGGCTTGGCCCCAGGTCAGGGTTTATGCAGGAGGTAACCAATTGAAGTGTCCCTCTCACATTGATGTTTCTCTCTGTCTTTCCCTCTCTCTTTCATGCTCTCTAAAAATCAATGAAAAAATACCTTCAAGTGAGGATAAAAAAAAGAAAGAAAAAAATGTCATAGCTTGTGAGAGAGACACCTAAAATGCCTAAAGTAAGTTGTCTTTTTTTTTTTTTTTTTTTTTTTGTGGTGAAGGAAGTAGAGTCTGTGTTGATAAAAACACCTTGGCAGCTGCAGTGGCCAGCAGTGGCAGCAGCAGCAGATGATGGGGGTGGTGCCTTCCCCAGATCAGCCCTGTCATCTCCTACAGAGGGAGGCCAAACTGCGGCATAGGCCCACTCCCTGCAGGGGATGTCCTACTGAAGGCAGGCCTGAGCCATCAGTACGACATCTCTTGAGGGTTCCCGGGTTGGAGAGGTGACAGGTCAGGCTGAAGGACCTACACACACACAGTTAATGAATGTCATACACCAGGTCTCTAGTACTGATGTAACAATCAATATCCATAATTCACTTAATTCACTAGAATTATAAGAACTCTTTACACTATTAAACCTGAGCCAGGACAATACTAGGGAAATCCTAGTTCAATTCATCACATCAAATGAGAAATACAAAGAAATTAAAGCAAAAGACAAAAAATATATGTGTGTTTTTTAAATAGTGTTGCATTTATAAGTGCAATGGGATATTACTAAAGCGAAATAGAAGACACATTTTGTTAGCTGGACTAAACTCAGCGACAAGTTGCTACTTAATCACCATCCTAATAATATCTACAAAACATCAAACTCTGCCATTGTTCCCAAGTCATTTCCAAGCTTCCCTCAGCTCTTCAGACAAATCTTCCCACATCAGACTCCCTCTTATTTAGTCACCTTCTTTCAATTTATTCCATTTCTATGCCCAGAAAATCCAACTCCCAACATTTAGTGTTTAGTGTTCTTTCATTCAGAGCTACCTCTGAACTAAAAAAAAAAAAAAACCCTCTGGAGCATAGATCCAACTTACCCAAGAAAATAGGAAAATGGGGTTGGGAATTTGCCCAGGCAGAGGAATAGATGATCATTGCCTCAGTCCCATTATGAAGATGCTGACTGCTTTGTGCATGTGGATGTGTAGGTTGACACAGCAATCCTAGAATTCTTGGAACCCAGACACCCAAGAAGTAGCCACAGGAGTTTCAAACCAATTTAAGTATTTTTAAAATCTTGGAGAAAAATTCTGTTCTCCCAAGATATGCTCACAGTAAACTAATGTAAACAGTTTGCCTAGAAGACAAAATATTTGTCAGAACTGAGAGCGGAAAGACACATTATAAAAAGTGCCTTCAGTGATATGAGATTGGGACCTACTGCTCCAGGGTATAAGGATTTAGGCTATTTATATCCTGAACAGGATCATACATATACAAGAACTCTATAAATATTAAACACCTACCTTTGAGAAGTTACATTGTAGTGAGCAGATGATACTTTGAAAGTGATTAACATGGCGTCCTAAAAAAAAACCTTGATCCTATGCTGTTACAGAATGCTACTGCAAGGAGACTCCATATAATGTAAACTGAAATATTATAATCCTACTGTTTCAAGTCTTACAAAATTCGAAGGAGACTAAAATACCAATTATTTCAGTGGTGGCAATAAAGTTTGTTTATGCATGAATGTATTCATTTCTTTAGGGATCAGTTGGTTTATTCCAAGAAGTAGGGTACTTTTCCTTCTGTTCTCAAGGCTGAATGAGACGTTTCATAAACTGAATACAGGTATTTCTAATAGGTTGTCTCTAAAATGTGCTCTTGGATGACTTGACACCTCTGCCACAGCCATGAACTAAATAATGTGGAAAAGTTGCTTAATTTCTCTGAACCTATAGCTGATGAGAATAATTGGATGAAATTGAAGATCAAAGAATACATCTAAAAAACATTTTGCAAACTGTAAGGGCACATTCTTTGTAAAAGGCTCACCCCTCGCCTCCAATACTGGCATTTTTAGTACTATATTGAACCATTTCCCCCCCATGAACTTATATTATTAGATGTTATTATACTTCTAGAGTTCTAGTTCAAGAGGTAATTATGTATATGATCTGTCACCAATACAACAGGTGTCAATTATGTCAGAGTCAAACAAATTTAAACTCCTCAGATATACCTTGGAATCTCTATTTGTAATCAGTGAGAATAAATGCTTTTCTGGCTGCTGAGCCTCAATGGTTGAGTGTTCACTTATGAAGCAAGAGGTTCAATTCCCTTCAGAGCACATGCCTAGGTTGCAAGCTCGATCCCCAGTGTAGGGCATGCAGGAGGCAGCCGATCAATGATTTTCTCTAATTAATGCTGTTTCTATCTCTTTCTCCCTTTCCATTCCTCTTTAAAATCAATAAAAATGTATTTTTTTAAAAGAAATAAATGCTTGTTAAATAAGACATGCAAAACTTAAATATATGGCAAAGAATATACAGATATAGACAAAAAAGCATTTAACTGCTTCATATAAATACATTCATGATGGTTTTACTATATAAATAATAGATGAAATGTGCAAACAACTTTAAAATTAACATTAAAGTAAATAATTTTTGAAATCGGTTTGAATCAAATCAAAACAATATTAAATATTTGTTTTACAAGTTTACAACTGCTTTGATTATTATGAACTGAGTGCTATGCAGTGAGATTGATATATATGAATTTTTAAAATTTCTTCCTTTTATGTTTTTTTCTGGCTTATTGTCTGTTCCTAAACTTTTTTTCTAAAAGTGTTCTAGTCTTATTTCACTGAGGGAAACAACAATATAACATTCTGAGAATTAAAGGGTCAGCTACCTGCTTTATTAGGACAGAGTCTTGTGCTCAAAGGCATTGCTTCTCTGAAACACTGAAATTGCTAAAATTCACATTGCCCTTGAAGAGAAAATAAAATACAACAGTTGCAAATAGGTTGGAAGCTGACAATTCCTATGGCAGCTGCTCTAGGGATATGATAGGAAATTGACTTTTGTAATGAAGTGTTACTCATGCCTTCAAACACGGGGATTACTTGTTGTGCCTCCTGGGATTAAGACAGGATTGTCACTCTTTCCTTCAAAATCTCACTGCTGGCTTTCTGAATTCAACATTGATACACACAATTATTCCTGGTGCCTATGCTGATTGGGCAGGCTGCGTTGACACCACAAATATTTAATCATTAATTTATTCACTTATTCAGCATTAATTTACTTGTACCCATAAACTATCAGACATTAAGTTAGGTGTCATAAAAACTAGATTATAATGTACCTTTAAGGTATTTATAATCCAGGGTTCTGTGTGCACTTGTACAACCAAGTATTAAAGTGGAATTTAATAGGTATAATGATAGAGATGGACACAGGATTCTGCATAAAAGAGAGAAGTTGCTAAACGTCCCCCGATGTACACATTAAAAAAAATTGTCATAAAATTCACATATACATCAAAACACTAATTTAGATGTCTATAACAATATGTGAAAAATAAACAACATACACTTAAACAATAAATGCACAAAAAATCATAAGAGAAATTAGAAAATATTTTGAGGCAAATAAAAATGAAAATACACCATACCAAAATGTATTGGGTACTGCAAAAGTGGTATTAAGAGTGAATTATAGAGAGTCTGTGCCATCTTGAAGGGGAGAGCTTCTGTGACTGAAATCCCAGCCTAACCTCCATCCAGGATGCTCTTATACACTACCCAGGATCCTACAGCCCCTCTGCCAGAGAACTGCTCCCTCAGCTGCTGACCCACAGACAATGGAACTTCAATCTCTCAAGCTGAGGGCTTCTGTGAGCTCTGGAGGGTGCTCCCCTCCCCTTAGCCAGAGGTTTTAGCCCCTGGCACCATGAGCATGTGTGTGCAGTAGCAGCAGAGTCTTACCCAGCAGCTCCGAGTTCCATGTTCATGGGTACAAACAGTGAAGCCTTACAAGCAGCCTCTGGAACTGTGACCACTCCAGCAGCTGTGTGAGCATCCACCACCAGTGACTGCCAGAGGAGCAGTCATTGCCTGCAACTGCTCAAAGAGCTTATCCCCCCTCCCCAGGTGCAGCCACCATCTGCAACTGCATGAGGAGCAGCAACCCCGTGACTATTGAGGAGCAGCAGCCCCATGACTGCTTCAAGTCCAGCCACCCCCCGGTTACCATCTCTCAGGAGCAGCCACCGCCTGTTACCACCCAAGAAGGAGATACCACCAGCAACCTCGTGACCCACCAAAGCAGCCACAGGCCTCACATGACTTGACATCTAGATACTTTGTTGAGAACAAAAGTGGGGAGACAGAAGAATAAACCCCAAAGAAAAGAAAATAAGAAAGCACCATAAAGGGAAATAAATAAAATAAAGGCATGCAATATGTCAGAAAAAAGAATTGAGCATAAGGGTCATACAGTTCATAAACTGGATGGATGAGAAAATCAACAACTTATGTAAGAATTAGGAGGAAATAAAGAGTGATATAGCTGCAATAGAAAACAATATAGAAGCTTTCAACAGTAGACGAGAAGCAGAGGACCAAATTAGTGAATTAGAAGACAGGGAGCAAAACACACCCAATCTGAATTGCAATTGGAGAAAAAAAATCAGAAGACAGGAGGAGAGCCTGAGGGAACTTTGGCACAAATGAAACAAAGCAACATATGTATAAAAAGAATGCCAGAATAACAAGAAGAAGAGCAAGGGTTAGAAACCTATTTAAAGAAATAATGTCAGAAAAGTTCCCTGATTTGGGGAAGAAAAAAGTCACACAAACACAATGAGTCCCAAACAAGATGAACCCCAAAAGACTCACACTAAGACATGTAATAATTACAATGGCAAATGTTAATGACAAAGGTAGAATATTAAAGTCTTCAAGAGAGAGACAGAAAGTTACCTACAGAAAATTTCCCATTAGATTATCAAATGATTTCTCAATAGAAACACATCAGGCCAGAAAGAAATGGAAGGAAGTATATAAAACGATGCAAAGCAAGGTACTGAATCCAAGAATACTCTATCCAGCAAGATTATCATTCAAAATTGAAGGGGCACTCAGGAGCTTCACAGACAAATAAATAAATAAATAAATAAATAAATAAATAAATAAATAAACTAAGGGAATTTATCACTACCAAGTGAGCAATGCAAGAAATACTAAAGGAACTGTTATAAAAAGAAGAAATCTGTACGGAAGAAGGAACACAGGCACAGAAAATAAAAATGGCTATAGATAAGTACCTATCAATAACTTTAATTGTCAATGGCATAAATGCTCCAATTAAAAGACATGGAGTAACTGAATTGATAAGAAAACATGACCCATATATGGGAGCCTCTTCCATGTCTGCATGGTTCAGGGGTCCTGTTCAGGGTCCTGAGTTCTGGATAAGGTCGCACACAAATGAAAAGAGACTGGAGAAGAGTTAATTTGGGAAAATGGGGAGCCAGGTGGGAGTCCACCTCTAGGGGGGAAGACTACTACTGCTCTGGCTGTGCTATCCCTTTTAATGAGGCTATGGGAAACACCCATATCCCTTTGGTAGGAAATTCCAATAATAGACAATCAGCAAGAATATACATATGATTAACCGGTGGCGGTTGCTTTAACTACCAATGTCTCAACTAAACAGTAAATGATTAGCTCTGACCATTCAGAGCAATTAAGGTTGACCAGCCTTCCAGATTCCCCTTTCACATTTCTCTATTACTGACAATGTTCAGTTTCCAGCACCCATATATGAAGTGAATTAAAAAACTGTGGTACATCTACACAATGCTGCTATAAAAAAATAAGAAATTCTTATCATTTACAATAGCATCGGTGGAACTGGAGAGCATTAAGGTAAGTGAAATAAGCCAGTCAGAGAAAGATAAATATCACAAGATCTCACTCATTTCTGGAATATAATGAACAATATAAACTGATGAACAAAAATGGATCCAGAGACAGAGAAGTATAGAACAGACCGTCAAACCTGAGGGAAGGCAGGAGATCAACCAAAGGACTTCTATGCATGCATATGAGCAAAACCAATGGACACAGACTGGGTGGGGGAAGGGCACATGCTTGAGGGTGGTGTGGCCAAGAAGAGGTCAATGAGGAAAAAGGTGATTTATGTAGTTTTTTAAACAATAAATAGTTTAAAGTAATTAAAAATTGGGGGTGGGGGTATGGAAACAACCTAAGTGTTCATTGACAGATGAATAAATAAATTGTGGAAAATAATAAAAAAAAGAGTGAAGTTTATAGTAGCATGCACCTACATTAAAAAATAAGAAGAAAGAGCCTACCAGTGTGGCTTAGTGGTTGAGTGTCGACCCATGAACCAGGTCACAATTTAATTTCTTCTCAGGACACATGCCTAGATTGTGGGCTCAATCCTCTTCTCTCTCATCATTGATGTTTCTCTCTCTCCCTCTTTCTTCCTCTCTCTCTGAAATAAATAAAAACTTATTTTTAAACATTTTTTAAAAAGAAGAAAGATTTGAAATAGTCTAATTTTATACTGCCAGGAACTAAAAAAAGAAAAAGAGCATCGTAGCTCCACATTAACAGAAGGAATAAAATATTAAAGATTAAAGAATAAGTAAATAAAATAAGGAATAGAAAAACTCAGTGAAACTAAGAGTTGATATTTGAAAGATATACAAAATTGACAAATTTTTAACTAGCTTTACTAATAAAAAAATTTCAAGCAATTAAAATTAGTAAAGAAAGAAGAGACATGACAACTGATGCAACAGAAATCAAGATGTTCATAATAGGGGAAACTGGAAGGAGGTGATTTATGAAAAACTCTCTGTACTTCCTGGGGAATTTTCTGTAAAACTAAAACTGCTCTAAAATATAAAGTTTATAAAAAAAGAGTGAGAGAAAATGGTTAAAATTAATTGTAATAATATATTCAAATTATAAAATCCCGAGTATTATTTTATCAACAAAAATTTTGTACTTTTATCAGACAAAATGTTTGCAATGTATTGTGTAATGTTATACTTAGATACTTTTAAATTCACATTAGCCACAATTCAAGTGCTCAATAGCTACATCTGGCTAGTGGCTTCAATAATAAATAGTGCATGTAGCTATAATAATAAAAGCATAATATGCTAGTTAGACCAGACGTCCTTCCGGATGACCTTCCGAACAGAGCTGGTGTTGCAAGGGAAGCCCAAGTCTCAGGTGCTAAAGAGGAGACAGTGCCAGCAGGGGAAGGAAGGCCTACTCTTGCGCAAATTTCATGCATCAGGCCTCTAGTACATAGATTATGCCTTAATTGTTAGAATAAAGGTGTATACAGGATATAATAAAAATGTGGGTAGGGGGGTACTTAAGGCAGCCTGTGGGACAGAAAAAGTCTCAGAGAAAGAGGAGGGGCCTGAGTAGATACTTGATGAATTATGAGAATTACCTAGTAAGCACAAAATACCATGCAAAGCAAAGGCAAGAGTCAAAGTCAGGCTTGATGAAGTCAGTCAGTAAAACTATCATGAACCACTATTAGATCCAGGTAGTTTATTACTTGCATTGAGAGCAAAGGGAAGATTAGCTAAAAATACCAATTCCCTGCATCTTTGCATTGCGCACCAAAAAAGGTGACACAAAACAAAAGGGTGTGGGTTGACTGCAATATGAGTTGTAGGACTCCTCATTGCTGAGGAGTCACTTCCAGACTGTGGCTAAGTAGTGTTATGGTGTACAGCTACACTCTAAGAAGACAGGACAGAATGCCTCATCTCACCTTATAACTTGGAAACATAATCAAATATATCCATTTAATTAGTTTCTAGATTTGATACATTTATGTTTGTTTCTTATTCAGTTTGTTTCAGAAGGAACTCAAAGTAGATTCAGTTTTACTTATAATATGTGCACCTTTCTCACAGAATATTAAGCTCTGATCCATTGGACTAATTTCACATGACTGAGGATTCCATTAACATTTGTGTCATATCTAAGCTCCTTGCTATGAGAACTATAGTGGCAGAGTGAGATCATGTCAACTCCTTTTTAGAGATTAAATCTTGTGGACTCACATTCTCATCATGTTTTCTCCTTCAAGTTAACCCAATGCATTTGCAAGTTTATAGTCTTTTCTGGATGATGTTTTTCCCTTTTAGGAATCATTCCTGGAACATTCCTGCACATTCATGAGAATTATTTCCATTTTTTCTTCTAGTCCCAAAGTTATTTATAAATGCTGTTTGATATTTTCCAAAGGCAGTGTAATATTTCAGGGGACATTACCCTAACTCATATACTAAGACTAGCAGTCCACGTCTAGACTATTCCCAGTTCTCAAAATATCACTGGCTCTGCTGTACTACCACTCTAATGGCACAGTGTTTGTAGCTAATGTTGATTAATTACAATCTGTCAGGCACTGTGCTCAGTCCTTTGACAGACATTAATCCATTTGATCCTATGAAACCCTATTTAGTAAATGCTGCTCTTATTCTCTTTTTTATAGATAAGAAAACACATAGGTTAAGTAACTCCAGTTAATTCATCCAGAAAGTGAGGGGATTATAATCCATGCAGTCTGGCTCCAAAGCAAGAGTGCTTTCTCGCAGAAACTGGTTTGGCTCAGTGGATAGAGTGTTGGCCTGTGGACTGAAAGGTCCCAGGTTTAATTCCGGTCAAGGGCATGTACCTTTGTTGTGGGCACATTCCCAGTAGGGGGTGTGCAAGAGGCAGCTGATTGATGTTTCTCTCTCATTGATGTTTCTAAATCTCTATCCCTCTCTCTTCCTCTCTGTAAAAAATCAATAAAATATATATTTCTTTTAAAAAGAGTGCTTTCTCTCTACCTCAAAGGTAATATAATCTCATTCCAAATAAAACAACTCTGTATACAATTGTCCAATATTTACTCCATCTCATCAACTTAAAACATCAAGCTCTGTTTAATATTCAGCCACCTAAACCACCTAACATGTATTGCTAAATTAGCCAACCAAAACACATAAGTTACTCTGTCCCCAATTTTCTTTAGGTTTTCTCTAGTCTACTGGGTCACTAGTTGGGATCTCAGTTTGTCATTCTGTAGCTACAGCTGAAATATTCCTCTACAATCTCTAAAATGGCATGACTTCAGTTCCATGACTTTCTTACCAACCTTCTGTTTACCAAAATCAGTCTTCTAAGAATATGTTATCACCACACCCACAGACTTTCAAAAGTAACAACTATTACTCTATGCAATATTTCTCTTTACAATTATTCTATACTAAAGGCCCGGTGCACAAAATTTGTGCACTCAGAAGGGGCATTCCTCAGCCTAGACTACACCATCTCTCAGTCCAGGAGCCCTATGGGGATGTCCAACTGACAGCTTAGACCTGCTCCCCATAGGACATCCTTAGCACTGCTGCAGAGGAAGGGGAGACTCCCACCAATGCTGCTGCACTAGCCAGTCATGAGCCCAGCTTCTGGCTGAGTGGTGCTCCCTCTGTGGGAGCACACTGATCACCACCTGCATTGAACATCTGCCTCTGGTGGTCAGTGCATATGTCATAGAGACCAGTTGTTCTGCTGTTTGGTTGATTTTCATATTAACCTTTTATTATATAAGATAATGTTTTATTATGGGCAAGGCCTCTAATTTCATTTTTTTGTTGTTGTTGTTTTAGGTAGTTAAAGGGAGAGGCAGAATTTTCACTTGAGCCTGAAGCTAAAATTGCCCTTAACTCAAAAATCTGCATATCACTGAGACACATCTTGGTGAGGCTCATTCTGAACTCCCACGCTGTTCTATTATGTGTATAAGTATTGGCAACCATCTTATCTCTTTAGTGAAAGGAACCTTTTGTTACACTACAATGACTAACTTTATCTCATGAGTTGTGTTTTGGCTTCAAGCCTGTATCCAGTATTCATGCAGCAATTTCAGCTCTTCTGCTCAATATTTACCTGACATATCATTTATTTTATTATCTCTAAATCTTTCTAGATTTTTATGTATTATATAGGAATAGCCCATGAACACAGACAATAGTATGGCGAAGGCCTGAAAGGGGCAGGTGCAGGTGAAGGTGATCAATGGGAAGGAAAAAAAAAGTGACATCTGTAATACTTTAAACAATAAAGATATATTTTAAATAAAGAAAAATATCTTAGTTGAAAAGAATTTTATGTGAAATAATATAAGTAATTGCTCTACACTGTACTTTATATTCTCAACTCCTCTCAAAGAGGTATTAATTAACCCTACGTTCACTTAAAATAAATTGATCCTATGTTCACTGCCCGCTAGACTGACTTCCACCACACCAACACAGCACTGAATGCCATGCAATCAGACCTATCTTTTCTCTTGTGGCCTCTGTCCGGGCCTGATCATAGACCCCTCAGCAGTCAGTGCTGGGTCGCTAAGGCACCCACAACATGGCAGTCAGTGCTGGATTACCAGGACTGACTTCTGCCATACTGACCTAGCACTGACTGCCAAGGGGGCTGCAATCAGATCCTGCTTTTCTTTCCGTGCCTGATAGCAGCCACTGCAGCAGTCAGTGCTGGGTCGCTGAAATGCCCACAGGGTGGCAATCAGGTTGCCATGGCTACCCAGCACTGACTGCAGGACTGACTTATTCAGTCGAGCCTTTGGTCATTTTGGATGTTACGGTCCCCAAATCTTTATATATAGACATAATAAAAGCCTGGTGACCAAAATGGCAGAATGGCCAGAATGACCAGAGACCATAATGACCAAGCCCCTCACCCTGACTGGCCACCCTCCAAAGAGTGGCAATCAGGCAGGCAGAGGCAGTTAAGGGCAATCAGGCAGGTAGAGTATTTAGGGGTGATCAGGCAGACAGAGTGCCTAAGGCAGGCAGAGGCAGTTAGGGGCGATCAGGCAGGCAGGCAAGAGTTTAGGGGCAATAAGGCAGACAGGAGAGCAGTTAAGTGGCAATCAGGCAGGCAGGCAGAGGTGGTTAGGAGTGATCAGGCAGACAGGCGAGCGGTCCTAGATTGTAAGAGGGATATCCAGCTGCTGGTTTAGGCCTAGGACTAAACAGACATTTCTTGAGTGTTCCCAGATTTTGAGAGGATGCAGGCTGGGCTGCAGGACAAGCCCTCCCCCATATGCATGAATTTCATGCTTCAGGCCTCTAGTTTTTCGTAAAAACTGAGTGACTGGACACAGACAATAATATGGTGATTACCAGAGAGAAGGAGAGTTGGAAAAGGTAGAAGGTAAAGGGGGGGAAATGATGATGGAAGAAAATGCCACTTGGGGTGGTAAACAATATACAGCTGACAAGTTGTAGAAGTGTGTTTCTGAAGCCTATATAATTTTATTAACCAATGTCACCCCAATAAAATCAGCTTAAAAAGTTGAGTAATAGATTCCAACACGTTTCTTCAATATATTTTTTGTTGATTTAAGAGAATACGGAAGAGGGAAATACAGAAACATCAATGATGAGAAAGAATCATTGGTAGGCTGCCTCCTGAACACCTCACACTGGGAAAAGGATCAGCAAACTGGGCATGTGCCCTGACCAGGAATCAGACCTATGACCTCCTGGTTCATAGGTCAGTGCTCAGCCACTGAACCACACCAGCCACACTCGAACACATTTCTTCATTTTTAGCCCATTATTCTCAAACAATTCTTCAACATGAATACATCCAATGGGTAGTATCTAGTTCCATCAGTTGATTTAAGGATATGGAAATGAGGGAATGGACAAGAAGAAAAATCCTCCTTAGGATGTGTAACTACATAGAAGGACTAAAAAAAAAAATGTACCCTAACTGAAACTTATACTCTCTTTCAATCTGAGAACCACTGTTCTGAATACTAAATTAGAGATTTTGTGATTATGTGAATCAGGGGATCATGTAGATCACTGAAAGAAATAAGGAAGACTTGGAGATCCCAGTTTCACCTGGTGTCAGGAATTTTGTTCCAGTTCTTCAGAAACTACCACAAGTAAACTTCATAACACTTAGAAGATACATTCCCAAAGGAGATAAATTATAAAACTAAGATTTCCATAACCTTTGATTAAATACATCTCTACTTTAAAAGACATCATTCTCTCTCAGAGAACAGTGCCTATACTATTTCCCTCATGAAAGAGAAACTGGAAATTTTTAGAAATGGACTCTCCAGTATTCAGCTCTTCATTGATGTTTTCTTGCACAATTCTATCGGGAATAACTGGAGCATGATGAAATAAACTGCCTTCAGGATGTTACATTAAAAATAGATGGACCAGATCAGAGATAAACAAAGCCCTTTCAAGACACTAGGGCCAGAAGTACTTGAATCAAAAAAAGAAAGAAAGACAGCCTTAAAGAATATGTCCATCAGAAAAGGATGTGGTTGCCGAAACTGGTTTGGCTCAGTGGATAGAGCGTTGGCCTGCGGACTAAAGGGTCCCAGGTTCGATTCTGGTCAAGGACATGTACCTTGGTTGCGGGCACATCCCCAGTAGGGGGTGTGCAAGAGGCAGCTGATCGATGACTCTCTCTCATTGATGTTTCTAACTCTCTATCCCTCTCTCTTCCTCTCTGTAAAAAGTCAATAAAATATATATTAAAAAAAAGAAAAGAAAAGGATGTGGTCATGAATGGTGCACAGAGAAAAGACAAAGCACCCAGCACCCATGCAAGCAATGTCCAAGGCAGTTGTACTAGGCATACACAAGAGTTGTTCTAGTAAGGAATGGCAATAAAGGATAGTGTACAGAAGAAGCAGACTGATTTTGTGTCCTTTGAATCTGGGTTCAAATTCTGGTTCAGCAATTACTACTTGTGATAATTTGAGAAGGTTATGCTGAGACATTTGATTTTTTTTAAAATTCTAACATAAGACTAACAATACCTACTTCATAGGGTTTTATAAAATAAAATAATCAAATAAAGTATATAAGCTGTGTATCAAGATGCCTAACACAAAGTATACACTCAATGAATATTATGTATGAGTGAAGTAGGCTTAATTCAGAGATAGGTTCCCTCCCCCCATGTACACACCCCATAATCACCTCTCTTGAGTGTGAAAAGGACTAGTGAATATTATGGGTATCCCTTCCATGTTTAATCTTAATAAGTTTATCAAAAACAAGATTATTCTTAGTGGGCCAGGCTTAATCATCTAATCCTTGAAAATTAGAAGGATTCTTTTGCTGGCTTCAAAGACTAAGCTAATAGCCATTTTGTGAGAGGAGATAGTCATTCACAAAGATTTGAGGGTAATCTCTAGATGCTGAGGGTAGTCCCAAGCTGAAAATCAGTAAGAAGATAGGGGTGGGGGGTGGTCTTAGAGCTGCATGGAAATAGATCATATCAATAATGAGTGAAATTGTAGCAGGATTGCAAACCTCAGGCGAGACTGCAGTCCTGGTGAGATCAAGAGCATATGTCTTTGGTAACCATAATTAAACTTCTGATCTATGGAAATAGTAAGATAATAGCCACTGAGTTTATGGAAATTTGTTATGCAACTATAGAAGATTAATGCAAGTAGTACCTGTTGTTCTCCTGATACTCTTACTTGCCAGGATGTTATCCAGGGGTTCATGAATCTGGAGAAGGGTTGCGAATAAATTAATAAAGAGACTAGACATAAAATATAAATTTGGAATACATGGGGGAGCCAGAGGAGACCTAGCTTCAGTAAACAAGTTCTCTGAATCTCTGGACCCCTAGATTTTTATTAACGCAAATTGCCCTAAGGCAAAGTAGATATACATATCAAAGGTTAAGGTTTGGTATACAGTAGACACTGTCAGAATGGAGGAACTGCCTTTCGCTGTTCCAATAGCAGGCAATACTATATACAAATCTTTAAGTTTGGAGAAATGCTTTTGGCTATTCCAGCAGGCAATAACCTGTATTCAGCCCTGATGAATATAGAAGCCTATCAACCTTTTGAGGACTTCTTGCATTTTATTATGACAATAGAAGCCTGATGCACAAAACTTGTGCACTGGGGGGTGGGGGGGTCCCTTTGCACAGCCTGCACCCTCTCCAATCTGGGACCCCTCGGGGGATGACTGACAGCTGGGTTAGGCCCTATCGGACAGGGATGGGACTTAAATTGGCAGTTGGACATCCCTCTGGCTCCTAACCACTGACATGCTTGCCTGCCTGATTGCCCCTAACTGCTTCTACCTGCCAGCTTAATCACCCTCTAACCACTCCTCTGCCAGCCTGATTAACACCTAACTGCTCCCCTATCAGCCCAATCCCCACATCTGCCCTTCCCTGCTAGCCTGGTCACCCCCACTGGCCTCCCCTGCCGGCCTCATCTTGCCCCCAACTTCCCTCACCTGCTGGCCTGATGGCTCCCAACTGCCCTCTCCTGATGATCTTATTGCCCCCAACTGCCCTCACCTACTTGCCTGATCACTCCTGATTGCCCTCCCTTGCAGGCCTGATCTTGCCCCCAACTGCCCTCTTCTGCCAGCCAATTTGTTCTGATTGGTTGGTTTCTATGCCAGTCAGTGTCAAAAGCTCCACCTCCTAGGCAGCCATTTCCCCCTAGCAGTTGATCGAGATTTGGTTCTGATTGGTTGGTTTCTATGCCAGTCAGCATCTCCAGGCCTATCTCCAGGCCTGATAATAGAGGTGGGTCTGATCAGCAGCTGCCTGAGGCTGCTGGCCAGCAGCTGAACTGCTGACTTCTGAGAGAGAGAGAGAGGGTTGGCTACTGGTGAGGCCCAGAAAGAGAAGCAGGGTTTAATCACCCTGCTTCTCTCTCCTCCCGGTACTCCAGTAGTTGCTGCCACTGCTGATTAGCCCCACCACTCTCTCTCTCCAAGAGGTCAGCAGTTCAGCCTGCTCACCTGCTGCATGCACAGCCTGCAAATGGTTGAGCCTTCCAGTCATTGCTGATGTGAAGGACCCAGGTTTTTATATATTAGGATGCTGCAATTAGCCTCCAGCAGTTAGTATCACTGTAAATTAAAATGTCACTATACTCCTTTTTCTGAGTATAGAGTCTATACTATAGACTCACCTCAACTTTCTGATAACTGGCATCTCATACAGTTTGTTTAACAACCAGAGAGTGCTGGTTAACATAACAATTATAGAATATATTTGGCATTTACATTTCATATTAATTTGCTGGTAACACCTGGAAAATCTCAGCTACTTAGGGTAAGTAATAATTAAATAAACAATCACTCCATTTTTCTTTTTTAAAAAAATATATTTTCATTGCTTTCAGAGAGGGAAAGAGAGGTGGAGATAGAAACATCAATGATGAGAGAGAATCATTGATCAGTTGTCTCCTGCACCCCAGCTACTAGTGGTCAAGCCTGCAAACCGGGCATGTGCCATGACCAGAAAACAAACTGTGACCTCCTGGTTCATAGTTGATGCTCAACCACTGAGCAACACCAGCCAAGCTTCATTTTTCTTATTTTCTCCATTTCACCAGTGGATCTTATTCTTCTACAGGGTGTCCCCCAAAATAAAATGTTTGCACACTTTAACATCTGATAGCTCAATTTTGAAAATTAGATGTAAAAATTATAAATGGCTTTATAATTATTCAAAGTGTGTGTATACATCTTTGGGGGACATCCTATATTAATTAGAGAGCCACCAAGGAGGATTAGTTTTGGTCTTTGTATTAGACAGTTATGCACATAGTTTCAATATTATTAAGTCTTAATATTATTATTATTATTATTATTATTATTATTTTAATATATTTTTATTGATTTTGTATAGAGAGGAAGAGAGAGAGATAGAGAGTTAGAAACATCAATGAGAGAGAGTCATCGATCAGCTGCCTCTTGCACACCCCCTACTGGGGATATGTCCGCAACCAAGGTACATGCCCTTGACCAGAATCGAACCCGGGACCCTTCAGTCCCCAAGCCGACGCTTTATCCATTGAGCCAAACCGGTCTCGGCAAGTCTTAATATTATTAAGACTGATGGGATTTCTACCTGACTAACTCCCTTCTCACTAGAAGTAAACCACATTTTTTTCAGATTCATGAAACTCCCGTCTCACTAGTAAGTAAACCACATGAATTCAGATTCATGTATCCTCAATGATAGCATGGTTGAAACCACAGCATACAAAAAAAGGTGTCATATTTTATTTTCAAAAACTAAGGATAGGCAGCAAGAACTATATCAGCAACCGATGACTGGAAAAGATTAGAAGACTTAGTGATCCTGGCCATATTTCCACTAGAAATGACAACCAGAGCTATCTTTATCTTGTTTATGATTTCTAAAGGCAATCTTCTAAATGTTTCACCATTATGACAAGAATTATTGGCCAAAGTTGATATTGTTTATGATCTTAAGTAAGCTTTTTTTTCTTCCTGTTTTCTTAGAGGTATTCTGAGGAAATAACATTTTTAGACTTGACTGGGATGATCATAAGACTTTTTTCCCTTGACAGTTTGAAATGATGAATTATATTAATAGATTGCCTAAGCTTGAATCATCTGTGCTTTCCTGGAATAAACTCTATTTGGTCATGATAGATGATGGTTTTCAATGTAAAGTTAAATTTGATATGCTTATATATTTATTTATAATTTGACATGCTCATATTTTATTTATAATTTAAGGTTTACTTATAATTTATATCTCTAAATTATATTGACCTAAAGTTTATTTTGTATTTTTGTCAAGTTTTGGTATCAAAGTTTTCTAGTTTTAAAAATCAATTTGGATAGTTTTATTCTTTTTACTATGCTATGTAATGTATTATGTAGTATAAGTATTACATGTCTTTTGAAGTTTTAAATAATTGGCCAACAAGCCATCTTGCTTCAGAGATATGCTAGAAATAATTATTTTATACAATTATACATTTTCTATGTTGTTCTAATTACATTTTAAACATTATTCCTGATTCAAACTTTGCAACTTATACTTTCCCAGAAAATAATCCATTTCCTTAAGTTTTTCCAGCTTAAACTTTTATTCTTTTTACTGTCTTTCTTAATTTTAATCTTGTTGGCTTTCTTTTGAACTAGAATTGTTAAGTAACTCACCTTAGTTATGCTATCAAGTCAGAGTTGAACTATGCAAACTGTTGCATCTATGATAAAGGTACTAATGTTGTATGAACTCAATTACCAGAAGTTTCTTAATAACATTTCCATTCCAAGATTTCTGCAAAATAATCCAGGTAATGGCAAGGAGATACCTTAAACTATTAAATGACAATGAGTGATAATAACTCAATGTGTAAAGATAATTATGCTTAAGTTTTTTTGTAACATGTAGAATATGAACAATTATGCAAATTATAGTCAAAATATGGGAGAGAGTTCAAGTACCAATTCTGCTAAATGACAAAGGAATCCCATTCCATGAGAATAAAATTAAATAGGTGTAAACACAAAATTGACTCTAAAAATGGTTCCCACTTTATATGCATCCTTTTCAGAACATAGAACTAGAGCATAAAGTAGGATTACCATCAATCAAATATTTATAAAGCCAATTAAGAGATAATGTTTTAGAGTAATATTATATTCAGGTATAATGCAAAGAGTAAAATGAAAAATAGTCTTGCTAATCTGATTAAAGTTTAAGATAAATAGATTGGCAACTCAGATTCAGAAAATAATTTGTTTTTCCCAGGAGATCTGCTCATAAGAACACAAAGCAACGTCTCTACTATGTCTGGCAATATTATTTATGGAATATCATCTCAATATATTAAGTTAATCATTTGTAATTTGATTTAAAATGAGCTTCTTGATTCCTATCCAACTCTCTTCCACATCAGAGAGGTAGAGACGTGGTCTTTAGGGGATTCAATTTGGATTCATGTAACCAAAGTATAATGAAAGCTCACATAACTACCAAAGCTATTTTCTGATTTTATCATCATTCTGGAAAACTTTGGGGGGGAAAAAAACAAAAACCACTGGGAAAACTAAAAAGTGCAGAGACTGCATTCTTTTCTTTTAAATACTCACCTGAGGATTTTTTTAATGATTTTTTTTTTTTTGAGAGAGAGAGAGAGAGAGAGAGAGAGAGAGAGAGAGAGAGAGAGAGAGAGAGAGAGAGAGAGAGATACATCAATGTGGGAGAGAAATATAGACAGGTTGTCTTCTGTAACCACTCTCACCAGGGATCAAACCCTCAACCTGAGTATGTCCTCTGAGCAAGAATCAAACCCGCAATATGTTGGATGTATAAGATGATGCTCCAATGAACTGAGCCATTTGTCCAGGGCTAGACTTAATATTTTTAAATGAAAAGATACTCAGTAATTTCTGTATATAGTAAACTAGAAATTGTGGTAGTTAATGTTAAGGGGTAATACACATAGATATTAAAGTACTTGCAGTGATGGAAGAATTTGAAATGAAAAAGAAAAAAAATGTTTTATGTATCTAAAGCTTAGGTGAATATTGGGGGAATAACCAAGAGTTTGGTCAATGAGTTACGAGTAGAAATAAAAGCTGACATATACTTCCAAAAGAAATGAGAATTATTATACCAAGACAGAGGGTGATAGCGTGTGTAAGTGACAGTGATGTGAAGGATGACAGAGAAATGACTGGATACAGAGAGTTCAGGTGGAATCTACTGTAATAGTCCATGAAAAAAAATCTTTGGTTCAATTCAATAAACATTTATTTAGCACTGACTATATACCAAGTATTCCTCTATGTGCTTAGGCTAAATATTGTGAACAATAGACTAACATCTTTGTCCTCTGTGATTCACATTTTAGTAATTGAAGGCAAAAGAAAAGGACTATGACAGCAGGAGGTATTGCAAAGATCGAGTTGGCAAGACCTTCTTGATATTGATGGTCAAGGAAAGGAAAAGAATTTCCCCCCCCCAAAAATTCTATACTTTAAACCTAAGTAACAAGTAATGTAAAAAGGCCATTGGTAGAAAAAGAGCAACATATTATTGTGACAATGAGAAAATTCTTATATGTCCTAAATTGATTATAGCAGTCAGGAGGGTGGAAAGAAGAGACAGGAGAGGTTAACCAGCTAACAACAGGGAAAAGCCAACAAAAGGCTGCTTGCATTCCTGAATATATATTAGAAATTTGAATGAACTTCCAGATGGCCATATTCATGATTGTCTGAAAGAAAATAAATAGCCAGGTACAATCGCCCACCAGAAGCTTTTGCTTCTTACTTACACGATAGCTTTCCGAGTGTTGCACACCACCAATCCAAAAGAGGAAACAGCTCTTCCTTACAGACAGTGTACCTGTTCCAGAACTAGCTCTGCTTCACCTTTGCCCACCCCCTCTATTCATAGATAGCGTGAATTCTTTCTTCATCAAACTATTTCCGTTAAAGAGCTCATCAATTCCCGCACTAAGACACGTATGCCTTGTTCACGTGGTCCTGCTGCTGCTGGCTTCAGACTGAATGCCCCAGGACCTGGTCTTTTTTTGAAGGGGTTTGGGTGGAAGAGGCTAGCATATGACTTAGTAAGTCCTTTATTTAGAGAATCTTCAAGCCTTGCAAGTATTTTGTTTAAACTCTTGAGTTCTTCCCAGTGCCAAGTAATAGGAATACAAAGATGAACAGGAAGGAGCAGCATTCTGAAAAAGTGACTTGTGTGATAATGGGGGCAATTTTGGACATGCTGAAACTTTGATTCAGGTAGATTGTCCCTGTGAAATATGCAAGAAAAAAGTTGAAAAGGTGTTTTTGTTGTTGTTGTTGTTGTTGTTTAATTCAAGAGAGGAGTAAACCAAAAGAAATCTATTTAGGAGGTTATTTTTCCAGCTATCATCATATATGAAATTACCAAGTGAAAGAGAATAGAATAAGAGAAAACACCCAAAGACAAAAACTAGAACACTGCTACTTATAAGAATACTATTGTTAAAGTAAACCAAGAAGATATAAAATAGAAGTTGATATAAAATAATAGAAAAAGAAAAATTCTGCAATATCACCAGAGTGATATTGATCTATGTAAGACAGTTCCCAAATGGATGGAGTCAATACCAAAAGCAGCAGAGTTGAATAGGAAGAGAAAAGACAAGAAAGAGAAATGGTTCAGAAGAAAAGTGGGAGCTTATAGGAGGAAAATCTAAAATATAGGGGATTATTAGCAAAAGATCAGAAATGGAGAAAGTTTATGTACACTAACCTTTTAGAAAACTTGATGGTAGAAGGAGTAGTCAGCAGGTGCAGGGAATTTTCTATTGTTGTTGTTGTTCTTTTTTTGTGGGAGAATTAACTAAAAGAGACTTGAGTGTGTTTATGAGATGGAGGGGAACAGAATGTACTACCCCCAAAATATGCCTCTTTGGCAAAGGATTATTTTGAGCTGATTATTTTGAGAAATCACAGACACAATGGAAGCTCTGAAAAGTCTAGAAATTCCCCTCTTGTAAGAGAAATTCACATTAGGAGGGGGGACTGTCCCAGGAAAGAACTATTACCAGAGAACACTATTTTACCAGAGAGTCTTATGTGCATGGCAGGGCAAAATTTGTTTACTAAACATTTCCTCTTCTCACCTTCTCATAAACTGCCTTCCTGCCTTTGAAACTCCAAACTCGTATCCCTTTCCTTAGTTTTGTCCTACATGGCCTGGCTGCCTTTTGAATCTCATTCCTTCTTGTGGCTCCTGTACTTATGAACGTAATAACTTATGTAGATTTTCTCTTGGGTTAATCTGTTATTTATTATAGGGCTGTCTTAATCAAGAATCTAGAAGGGTAGAGGTAAACTGAATATTCCTTTCCTACAAAGTTAAAGAGAAAAAGTTAGTAGTCAAATTGAAACTCCAAAAGCAGGTGGTGATAGAACAGTTACTAGAAGAGGCATGATCATCTGGAGTTGACCAGAGCCAAAGAAATGAACATTAAACCAGTAAGACATTTCTCCCTCAGGCAAGCAGGGGATGCTATGTGAGTACGCTTTGAGTTGCAGAGAAGAAATCAGCGGAGGTTTATTTATGTATGAGGGCCTAGGTTTTACTCAGTAAAATAGGAGGGAAGGTCATATGCCATGTCTTCAGATGATAAGGGTGATGATAAAGGTGATGAAGATTGTAGAAATTACTTAAGTCATCACCTTTGTCTTCCAAAACCTTAGTGAAATTCAGAAGGAGAAGAGGAGAGAGTATAGGAAAGAAAGGGTCAAGTGCTTATAGGAGATATTAAAGGAATATCTGAACTTTAGAGAGAAAAACACACCTGCCTTTCAATTCATTGGAGGGTGAATTTGGAAGGTATAAAGTCAAAAGAATAAAAAAATATTTCCTGGAAAAAAAATTGTATGAAAAGGCAGTGGCTCAAAAAAAAAATCTAATATATGTTGCACTTTCAACCATATTATCTAAATTATCTGATCTGAAATTTACTTGTTTGGCAATTATCATTTACAAGTATTATCATCACCTATATTTTGATATTGATAAATTTCAGTAAGTGTCATATAAAATGTTTAGATTTCAAGTGTTACTCTGCTTTTATAAAGCCAATGTTTCTCTATAGTGGGCATGAAAACTCAATAAATTTAAATTATATTGGTTTATGTGACTGGGTATGTGAAAGTGAAGCTGGGTATTCATACTCATTTATTACCACAATCATTGCTTCTAGTGGAAATTGAAAAGATTTATTTGCATTTCACCAGGAAGCATATTTTATATGGGTCACAGTTCCTGGAAAGAGTATCTTAGTTTGTATCTACTGCTTTGCTTTTCAAAGGTGGCATAACCATGAGGGAAATTCACTGTACATTTGATTGTCTCAGTTGAAATGCACAGTTTTCCCCTTTAAAGTGTTTAATATCGTACTTTCCAGAGGCAAGCAGGTTTTAAATTAATGATGAGGTAAAAGGGCTGAAAAAAATAAAATATGAATATATTGAAGTCACTAAAATTAAAAATGGATGAAACAACCCTATTTCAGAGTGATTCCAAAAATTGGTGTCTTAAAAAAATTCATTCATTTTGAGTGTGTTCCTTATTAGGATACTATTTTTCATTTCTCTTCATAAATCAAGTTTTTGGCTCTGTATGTAAATTCTACCTTATTATCTCAAAATACAATGGTTATTTCACCATACTGTAGCATCTATAACACTTTCTTTATTTTGTACCCTGATTATTAATAAGTATTAATAAAGGCAAAATGCAATAAGTGTTCATGGCATGCCATCTCAGTGAAGAATGACTAATGTAAATCAAACAAAATATAGTACAGATGGGAAAATGACAATTTTAATAATGATGCTCAAAGAAATAGGATAAAAACTCTTTAAGAAAATGAATTCTTCTTTAATAGCTGTCTTGTTTTTTCATGCTTTATCTTTCCCATCCAAAGTTGCTTTACATTAAAATAACTTACCATTTTCAAAAACAAGATAAAGTGGTTCTCAAATCTGGTTCTCAAATATTGCTTTAAATGCTACCGTCTTTCAGTTCAAACAATGCTACAATATGTACTCCAGGCTTTACATAGCTTATGTAGCTACACCAGACTGCCAAGATCACTACATAGATTTTGAAACCATAGTGGTTTTTGACTGTGAATGCATCAGAATCACTATTAAAATACATACTCCTGGCTTCTCTCTAAGAACTATTGAGCCAGAATTTCTTAGGAGTGGTAGCCAGCAATTCAAAAATTTAATAATTTTTTTAGGAGACTCAGTCACACAAGATTGGGAGCCACTACCTAGTGTTGTGTCATAGTGTTATCGGTGGTATGCCATCTGCAACCCTGTCTGTTGTCAGAGAAAGTGGAGTTCTTGCAACGTTGCAAGGAAAGGACTTTCCTATGACTCACATGGGAGGATGAGTGATCTTAATTTCCATGGAATTAAACCCCTGGGCTTCCAATGTCATATTTCCCTCCAACCTGCCATGAAAAAAAAGTCCCATCTTATCTCCATCAGGGCTAGAATGAAGGCCACTGCCCAAAGTCTTCACTACATATTAAAGCCCAGTTCAGCCTAACAGCCTGCATGTGGAGTCCAGGTGGCCATGGACAATGTGACTTCTAAGGCCACATGGCTATTGAGAGAGAACAGGCAAGTGTGGGCCATGAAGCAGAAGAAGAGAGAGGGAACACTTTGTTTTGGGGATTTTTACCCTTTCAAGATTTTGCACATTTGCAGTGGCTCCACCCCTCCTAGCCAATCTGTTGTTTGCCAGGCTAGACTGATGGGCAAACACATTTCCTATGTCATCCCACTTCACTAACTTCACTGCATATGTGTCTACCTCCCCCTTTGTTTGATCCCTTCTCCCAGTAATTTCTTGGGCAATATGAAGTTGTAGCTGCCTGATGAAGATGTCTAGATGGCTATGCTTATAATGTCTTCTCCCCTTTGCTCTCTTTTTTAATAACTAGAAGCCCGGTGCATGAAAATCTGTGCACTGACGGTGGGGTAGAGGGGTCCCCTTAGCCCAGCCTACACCCTTTCATAATCTGGGACCTCTTGGGTAGGGTTCCTAGGCCTGACCTAAGATCAGGGCCTATCAGGCTTTCCTTTCCCAGGCTGTAGGCAGTTGACCCCACCCCCTGACCCCCACCATTGGTGGCCTCCCTCTGCAGGTAACAGGCTGGGGTGCAATGGCTTGGCTGGCCTGGGCTTCCCTCTTTCTTTGCTGGGGGACAGGATCAGCCCTGCGAGGGGCCGTCTGCCTATCTGATCACTCCTAACCCCTCTGCCTACCTGCCTGATTGTCCCTTACTGCTTGCTTGGGATCAGAGACAGCACTGACTTCTGGCTGGTCAGCCTCAGGTTGTTATTGGTCATTATGACCCAGGGTTTTTATATATTAGGATATTAATAACTAGCTAATTACAACAATAACAATAGTTTGAAAAGTTTCATGGTTGGGAAGGCAGCAACAGATAAGTGAAAATAGATTGAAAACTGGAGTGTTGATTTCTATGTTTGAAATATATACCATTATAGATATAGCCACCTGCATTTAAGTAAAAAAAAAAGATGTTATCCTCCCTGTGGTAGGCATAATTCTAAGATGATCCATAATATGTACATTACCTGCATAGTCCCTGAAACTGTGAATATGATGAATGTTTTATACCATCAATAGGTTATATTATATATAGGATGAATGGTTTTTAGAAAGAGAGCTTATCCTGGGTGAGTCATACCAAATCAGGTGAGATCTTAAATGGAACTGGGCTCTTTCTGAAGCCTGAGATTCAACACTTAAGAGAGATTCAACACTTCATACTTAAGCCTGAGATTCAACACTTAAGAGAGACTTCACAAGATTTCCCACTGCTGGGTTTGCAGGAAAAAGGGGACATGTGGCAAGTCATGCTCACAGTCACTAGGAGTGGAAAGCAGGCCCCAATGACAGGCATCAAAGAAATGGGGACTGCAGTCTTACAACCACAAGGAACTGAATGTAGTCAGCAACATCAATGAACCAATTTCCTTCCAGAGCCCTCGAATGAAAATACAACTGGCCAACACTTTGCTTTAAGCTCTGAAAAACCCTGAGCAGAAAATTCAGTTATTATATGTCTGAAACTCTGGCCTACAAAACTGTGGGCTAACAAATAGGTTTTATTTTAAGCTGCTGAATTATAGTGATTTGTTTCACAGCAACAGAAAACTAATTCATACCTATGTTGCGCCAAAGTGACTCTGGCTTGATGTTGATAGGTGCTCTTTAAGCACAACCACTCTGATCCAAACTTGGCTTCTCTGAACTATGCATATGAATGAAATTGGTGTTATGAGTTATCAGATTTTTAAAAAATAGATTTTATTGATTTTTTACAGAGAGGAAAAGAGATAAATTGAAAGTTAGAAACATCAGTGAGAGAGAATCATCGATCAGCTGCCTCTTGCACACCTCCTACTGGGGATGTGCCCACCACCAAGGTACATGCTCTTGACCAGAATCGAACCTGGGATCTTTCAGTTCGCAGGCCAACACTCTATCCCACATGTGTCAAACACAAGGCCCGCGGGCCAAATCCGTCCTGCCAGGCCTTGCAATGTGGCCAGCACCGCGCTGTCATCACTGCACTCCGCTGCGTTTCCATCACAATGACAGTTTATGACTGTTCAGTAAACCATTCGGCCCGCGATTTAGGCTGGATTTTAGATTTTGGCCCCTTCTCTGATTGAGTTCGATAGTATCCACTGAGCCAAACCAGTTTTGGCGTGTCATCAGATTTTAAATAGCAAAGTTAGGTTTATAGAATCACTATGGTCAGTTGTATTTAGTTTTTAAAAATTCATTAAGAAATTATTGATAGGAAAAGAAAATTCAAAATACTTTAAAACTCCTTTATCAGGAGTGATTTTTTAAAACTCTTTTAAGTTTATGTTATAGTCAACATTGTAAGGTCCATTAATATTTTAACCTCTATAACCAAGGAGGCATAAGAATGTGATGGGAGTCCATGGCCCAAGATTGTATCCTAAATCTGCTAGCTTAGGACCTCATTCTCAGAACAACTCTCTTCTTCACCAAAGAATCTCATGAGTCTGTTCAGCCAAAATAAATCCTTTTTTCCCCTCTTAATGTGTTCATGAGTTACATCTACTTGTCATTATTTCTCGTAGTCACACAAGCATTTCATTGAATATTTCTATAAATAGTTCCCACATGCCCATGCTTCCTTTAATGACACTGGGATTCTAATAAAGTGATTAGAGCTTCTTATCCCTGCTGTGGCCTCTGCTAAACGATGTGAAAATACCCCTCCTGCTGGGGTTACCCCGCCAGCAAAATTCAAATGACCCACCAACAAGTACATCTGTTGTCATTTGACTTTCTTTGCCCTTGCTACTTTTTCCTACTATGCTATAAGATCTTTAATTTTTCCCTTGAGGCTCTGAATTCTTTTTGAATTATTTATTTGTAGAGAATCTCTTCTACAGATAAAATCAGGTTGATTGGTCTTCTAATCTTCCTCTAACTATTGGAGTTTTTAATGTGTCACTTGCTCTCTGAAAGCTCACCGCTTTCTAATTCATATGTGCTCAAGCCTGACAAAGCCAGCTGATTTGCCTTACGTTGTTTAATTGTTCAGTTACAGGTCCCAAATGTCCAGATGAACACATGTGTAGTTGCGATCTTGCCAAGGAAAAAATGGGGCAGTGAATCTCTGAAAGACTGACTTGGTAAGATTTTGACAAGCAGTTTTGCTAAGTTTCGGAGGTAATTTAGAGTGGCAGAATATTTAAACACAAACTGTTCACCGTTTTCTCAATCTTCAAGAAAGGTTAAAAATAAAAGTTGGTTTGGTGGAAGAGTTTCTCTTTTTAGACTTTCTGATTTCATACAGGTGAGGGGAATTTGGTTCTTCATCAGTTTTGCCTTTAGCCTTACCATCTGGTAGCAGCACCTGGTCTTTGTCTGGGTGGCCAAACTTTTCCCACTCTATCAATGGATCAGCCAATACTGAAAACTGTTGGCTTCAGAATACACTGAGACCCAGTCCTGGCTAATAAGAGGCCACATCTCAATGACCATAGCAGGGAACACGTTGCTATTGTGGACTAGTAATAATCTGGAGACTTTCATAAAACTATGGGGAAAGATAAGCTGTCCTTTTCCTCTGGGGTTTCCATAGGCTTGAGAAACTTCTGAAGATGTTAATTGACCAAACCTGCTCTTACATAGGAACACCTATGTGAGAATGACAATAATCTAGGAGGAAGCAAAAACTGAGAAGAGTGACTATTTTGTTATTCCATTCTTTGAGACTCTACACTTAGCCATGCCTAAAGGTATACCACCCCAGACTTTCCTTTCCTTTTTTTCCCTTTTTCTTTTTTACGTATTGTCAATAATTACATTTTTAAAAATATTTATTATCGAAAGTTTTACATATGTCCCCACTTTTCCCCATTGACCTCTTCTAGCCAACACCTGCCCCCAACCCTGGCCTTTACCATCCTATTGTCTGTGTTCATGGGTTATGCACATATGCATGCAACTTTTTTAGTTGAACTCTGACCACTCACCCACCCTCCCCTGCCTTCCCTCTAAGCTTTGATAGTCTATTCCTTACTTCTAGGATCTATTTTGTTCTTCAGTTTATTTTGTTCATTAGATTCCACATTAGAGTGAGATCACATGATACTTGTCTTTCTCTGACTGGCTTATTTCACTTAGCATAATACTTACCCTCCAGGTCCCTCCATGCTATCTTAAAGTCGGAAGCCATTTCAATTACTGGAGCCAATCAATTCGCTTTAATAGCTAGCTTCTTTGGGCTGGGTTTTCAGACCTGCCACTGAGAAAATTCTGCCTTATAGAAAAAGTCTCTTTTTACAAAAGTTAAATCAGTTCAAAACTCTACCCTTTTAATTTAGTAAAAGTGACATTATAAAGCTAATTTATTGACATAATAATTTTTGAATGGAATACAATCAAACTCCCAAAATACACCTTTGGTGATCATTTTAAAGTCTTAACCACTCACATAGCTTGAATATTCCAGTATTTAAAGTACTTCCATGATATAATCTCATTAATTCTTACAATGTCCTTTTGAACTAGCCAGGAGACAGGTTTGCTTATCTAATAATATAATAGTGCTGTTCTCTCTTACACTTCATGACACATTTCAGTGAAGGTTGAATAACAAAACACGAGGTCACTTGTGTAAGCACCTAGAGAAAACAATAATTACCTCCTTAATAGTATAGGTAGGCTATCACTGTGGAAATCAGAATAAAAATTACTGTACAATTTCTTCACCTCTGAGGAACTGTGTAGTCAATAGAACTTTTAACATTATAGTTAGTTGGTTATAAAATGTACATGATAAGTATTATATGCATTATATAGACATTTAATAACACATTTTTATGGAAGTCCTTTTACTTGTACTTCATTATATGTATATTATATCTCAGATAATGATAAAATTCATAATTATAAGAATACTTTTATTAAATAGTCCCTATATGTAAATCCTTATAAAATGTATATTTAAAGAATATGAAAATATAAAGTTGAAACATGCCAAAAGTAAATTTATGTATTCTCCATTATATTTTTACTCACTATATAAAATGTTGTTTCCCCTTCACTCAATAAAATATTATCTAATTAAATTCCTTAATAAAGCCAGATCGGGGTAGAAGATATTCCTACATTGCAAATATTTTTTTCTTATCAAGATCCAAATTATATTTAAATTTTAAAAAAATATATGTTATTGATTTTTGCAGAGAGGGAGGGAGAAGGATAGAGAATTAGAAACATCAATGAGAGAGAAACATCGATCAACTGCCTCCTGCATACCTACTACTGGGGATGTGCCCGCAATCAAGGTACAGCCCTTGACCAGAATCAAACCTGGAACCTTTCAGTCCACTGAAAGGCCAATACTCTATCCACTGAGCCAAACTGGTTAGGGCACATTTTAATTTTTAATAATTTATTTCTAAAATCTGATTATTTAAATTTCTCTTGAACAGGTGGTCTCTTTGTAAGCGTCCTTCTGGGTATAAAACTTCAAATGCTTCTGGATATATTAAAGCATAGAACTGTGTAAACCCAAATGCTATGCCATATGAGTTCATATGCTTTTCATAGTTTCCTATATTTTTTAATTCTGTAGAATTTATGTATCTTTCAATAAGATCCTTTTTACTGAGTGTCTTTCTATTCCTAATTAGATGGTTTAGGAACATTAATAGGAAGCAAAAATCAATTACATGACCCAATAATTCCATTCTCAATAAAATAAGCTATAAGACAATTTCAAAAATGTTCAGTGAAGCACTAATCATAGTAACCAAAAAAACTAGAGGTAACCCTAATGTCTATCAACAATAGAATTAATCAATATATTTTAATATATCCTTACAATAGAATATTACATAGAGAATGAACTAACTACACAAAATAATATGGGTGAAATTGCCAAACAAAAAGTTGAGTCAGTTAAGCTGAGTGCATGACAGCTTGGTGTATGAGGTTTGTAGTGACTTGAACCAGACGTGGGGTGCTGAGTGTCAGTAATATTCTATTCTTTGATCTTAGTTCTGTCTACACAACTTTGGATGCTTTATGAAATGTCATTGGGCTGTGCTATGATGTACACACTTTTCTGAATGTGCTTTATAGGTCAGTAAAAGTTTACTCAAAAATAAGTTAAAAATTAATTTATATACCCCTTTATTTGTACTGAACACCACTTTCAAAGCACATGTATTTTCTCATTTCACTCATCCAGATAATTGTTTTCTGTCATGATCCAAGTAGTAGACAAGAGGCTGGGGATGCAGCACAGATAAAGATAGATACATATGGTCCCTGTTTGCATGGAGCTTACAGTCATGCCATCTTCATGACCATCCAGAATATTCCTGTGAGATAGGTGGAAAAGGTGTGGTCTTTTGAGTTTTGTTTATTTAGATGGAAGACTATTAAAAATGCTTATGTGCTTCAGAGAAGAACCTATTTGAGTGGCAGCAGATGCAGTAGGTGAGAGGGAGGGGAAGATTTAAAAATCAGATCCCTGAAGAGGACAAGAAAAAGGAACCCAGAATGTGGGAGAATGAAAGAAAAACTTCAAACTGGGGTCATATACTATTAGCAGAGCATGGACTAGAGCCAAGAATCTAACCCTCAACCACATCAAATTAACTTCCTTCATTGTTGCCATTGATAGTATACACATCCTTTTATACCATGCACACACAGATATGCCTGTTGCAAGTAATAAGCTTTGGTCCTGTGTACTAGTTCACCACCATCTGCTGGTGTGTTGTGTTCTCAAAGGCGCATGCAGGCCAGTTCCCAGCACAGAGTTCTGGTCCCACTCCTGAACCTGCAGCCAGAGACCAGTGCTGTGTTGTCTGGATTGTAGTCTTGGATGTCAGAATGCAGCAGCGAGGCCATACGTGAATGATATTCTCTACCGTTAGGGATCTGAGAGCATATTCACCACTACATCACCTTATATCCTAAAGTTACCGTTTTGGATGAAAATAAGACAATACTCATTTTGAGGATATTAGAGTCTGGGGATTTTTTTAATATGGTAAATCTTTATCTTGGAAATGCTATTCAAACCAAACAAAAGCCATTGTGTGTGTCTGACTATGAAGTCCAGTTTTTAACGTAAGTTCTGTCTATATACATCTCTCTGATGCTGTCAAGCATTACTTAGGACCAGTGGTACCTTGTATTTTAGACGGCTTGTCTTTTTAGCCCTACATACATAGAAAGAACATCATAATTAACAGTCACATTTGTCTACCCACAGGAATATCAAGCTTCAGATGTCAAATATTAAATTCAGCAATTTTTACCACTAAACCTCCCCCCTCTCCCTCTCTCTTATAGTCTCTTTCTCAAAGAATGGCAAGGTCAAAAACCTGTGAGTCATTTTGTATTCTTCACTTTAGCAAATCTAACCATGTGTTAAACCTGACCAGTATTTAAAACTCTCAGGTGTATGCCAACATTTCCTAAATAAATCCCCTTATCTCCATCTCTGTAAATACTGCCTTGATTTATATATTTTTGTAATAGCAGCCTTTATATACTAAGCATTAAAACTCTTTCAAGTAAGTATGTTATCTCATTTAGACTTTATTATCAGTGTGAAATAGGGTCTTATTTTAACTTCTAAAATAGTGCATGAGAAAGATCTTGGGTAAAAAGCAGAAGTAAGGGAATGAGAAAGAAAACCCATTATAAGAACATTATCATGGTTACTACTATAAACAACAGGAGCTGGAAAATCTGAGAAGTAAACAAAATGCCTCCAATAAATGGCCATCTAGTAGGTAAAAGGTAAGGGTAAACTTCAGCTGCTGTCTCCCTTGGTAAGAACTGTCCTTGCACCAAGTTTGCATTGATTGAGAGGCTCCCACAGCCCAGGGTCAGAAAGAGAAAAGATAAACAGCATACACTTAAAATATGCAACACACACTGTTACCATAGCAGGTGAGTCTGAGCTCAGCTGGAACTTCGAAGCACAGCTGCATCTAAATCCAAGGTAAGCAGGGGAAGTGAGAGCACCAAAGGCATCTGATTCTGATAAAGAAAGTAAATCTTTGCGATTAAAGTAACCAAGCAACGTAACCACACAAGGATTTATACCCAGGTCTGACTCCAAAGCTTGTACTGTGTGCGAGAAGTTTCAGCTAACTTCAAAGTAAAGGGTGCAGTCCCAAGTCTGCCCTCAATTTTGACACCAATTGCAAGATTAGGCAAGAGAGACTCCCAAAGCTGCACGTAGTTTCAACAATTCACTAAAGGGATTCACAACACACACTGAAATCTATTATATCCGTGGCTACAATTTATTACAGGGAAAGTACAGAAATTAGAATCAAAAAATAGAAAAGGGCAGAGCCTGGGAGAGTCCCAAATGTGAGCTTCCTTGGTCTGCTCCCCACGGACTCAGGTTACATTACTCTCCCAGAATTAACATGTGACAATACTCATGGAATATTGCCACCCAGGGAAGCTCATAAGTATCGGGATTCAGGTGTTTTATTGGCCTTGCATTATATAGAATTAACTGGTTTCCCATGTGATGAATCTCAGCCTCCAGGTGGACTGATACCCATGGCCGCACCACATGCTTGCTGGAATAGCAGGTGTGCCTGGCCCCACCGTACAATTTGGTAAAGCCACCTCCTACGCTGGCCAAATGCACTCCTGTCATGTTTGGCATAGAAGCCTCCCAAAAGCTGAGGGCAAAGGCCAGACCCCTCTATGAGCAATGCCAAGTTCTTAACTATACATTATAAAATATGATTAATTATGTCTTTCCCTTCCTCAACTTCTGTGGCTCTCATCAACTTCAGAGTGACATCTATATGAGGCATCTCAATCTCTGACCCCTATATAACTTTTCTACCTCATGCCTTGCACTCTTACTTCTGTGTAATAGCCTTTCCAAACCACTGGCACTTCCCCTAATGACCCTGTCCTGTTATCAGCAATCTGACTAGTAAAAATGGGTGGTGAGGCTAGACACTGGGGGGGAAAAAATAGTGACTTTTCTTCTTTTTTCTATGAGCAGTTCCAACAGAATAAAACAAACTCCTGGGACCAATGGGTTTATGTGAAGAAGGTGCCTTTTGATGAAACGTCTTTTGAGGAGAGAAGGAATCATAGAATAGAAGAGATGGAGGGATGTACTATAATTTGGTAGGTGAGTAGGCAGAAGTAGGATTGAAGCTCCCAATTTCTTTCCCGCCATATGAAGCAGATACAGAACACTTAGACCATCATCAAACTCCCACATATGGCCCTTTCTTTGCTTCAGGACTTCTGCAGAGGCAATAACTTCTCCACAGAAAGCAAATACCAATGCACATGTGCACACACATCTGTGTTTCAATACTCAACTTAGAATGCCTTCCTTGCCCATTGTCCCTTTCCTCTCTCTTCTCTAGATGGATCATTCCTCTTTCTTTTTATTTCAAAATTTCCCAAAAATACTTATCAAGGTGAATTATTACTGTTTGTGTCCTTCCTGTGTCTATGAACTCGATAATAAAACCATACTTTTCATCTTTGCATTCTTATAATCTAGCACAGGGCTCAATAAAATCGGGATTATTATTTATAAATGACATGGGCAAATAAAGAAGGAAGAACAAAAGAAAGTCAGGAAAGAAGAAAGAGAAGAAAGCAGGGGAGTAAGGAAGTGTTGGATTCATTTGGTTTTCAGATATGCAGAGAAGGAAATAAAGCAGAGTTTAATAGAATACTATTTTTTGAAATCCCCCCAATCCCCAAGCCCCAAGCAGCAGCCGTGATTCTGATGGCAGAGTTTAGTTAGCTCAAGTATAACACAAGGCAGCAGTTGAATGACATTAAACTGCTCATGAGTTCATGCCCAAACCAATTCCCTCTGCAGGGACATAACATTTCTGTAGTCTTCTGTGGTACTTTTAGAATCTCTCCAGGCTATGGTGGCAACAGATTTAGTAGACAAGAGGGAACTAGCAGCACATCACATGAACTGAACTGGAAAATGTCCTGGCCAATTAACAGCAAATGTCTGTGGCAATTAACAAACAGCCTGGGAACAAAGACTATCTATGTTGTTATGCTCAGTCTTGAAATGTTTATTGTCTCTGTGTCTTTAGTTTTATAGTTTCAACATTTGAAAGACGAGTATACCACTCTTTCACTGGTTTGTAAGCTTCCTCGAGGACTCAAACCATTTTATTTATCTTTTATTCATGCAATACCTAGCATAGTACTTGACTCAAAGTAAAAATACCATAAGTATTTTTCAAATAAATTTTAAAAATTTCTCCCCCAAACCTGAAGCTTTAGTTTAATCTCCTACCAAGTGTCCTCAGCAGGGCTGGATCTATAAATGAAATAGTGTGGATTACACATTTTTCAATACTTTTTAGTTGCTTTTATCAAAATTAAAACAGGAAAGTTAGTTTTGATGCAGGAAGGACTTTTAGAGGTCATATAGTTCAGCTCTCCCTTTTCATATGAGAAGCCTGTTAATTTGGTTTGACTAACATAATGAAGCTGGGAATATGGTGAGAATAATATCAGCAGCCAGGCTCCAGACTCTCTCTCAGTCTAGTGCTCCTTCTTTTACAGCAAGTCTTTTCTCATTACATCTTCTAGCAATTAAGACAACAGTTAGCTTTATAAAATTGCTTAAGAAAACAGAAAGCATTCTAGTACATATGGTAGTTTTTCTCATTAACACACATTAACCATCCTTGAATGGTTAGTTTACATTCAAGAGCCACTTTTGTCGGTTTGTCATCAACCCTTCCATCCGATATCCTTAAAAGAATAGAGACCAGGAGTCAAGTTCATGTTTTATTCCTAATTTCCTTCAGATCCACTTCTGATTGCTTCTGTCATATAACTTTATCCTAATTTCCTCTTAGTTAACCTAAGAAAAAAAGGTGGAGCTTCTTTTTTTTGTAAACCCAGCCTGCCATCCTGGCACTTGATCTAATTCTCATCAATATCTATAACCTACCCTTTCTCCTGAAGCTTAGATGTCTCTCTAGCTACTGGTCCCACAAACAGGCTCAAGTGTCTTCCTTCTTAAAACCTCCTCATCCTATGTACTTGAATAACTACCTCTAAATGCTATCCTCTTCTTCTCATTCAAACAGTTTGAAAAAAAACATGCTCATCTCACTTTATTAGCTTCATTTGTTTCTCATCTCATGACATTCTGCCCTCCACTCCCAGAATGATACCAAAATGGTTCTTACCAAGGGCACAGATTGCTTCCTCATTATCAAATACAGAGGGAATTTTCAGTCTTATGTGACTGTCTCATTTCTTTTCTTTCCAAAAACTCCCCATTCTTTCAGTTTCCATTATTCTGTGCTCATTTGATAACCTGAAATATTTTTATCAAGATCATTTTTTTCTGCTTTATGTCTGTGTTTCTCTTCTTCTGCCTACAATTAAAATGCCTATTTCCATAAGAAATATAATCAACCGAGCCAGCATGCCTCAGTGATTGAACGTGGACCTATAAATCAGGAAGTCACAGTTCCATTTCTGATCAGGACATATGCCTAGGTTTCAAGCTTAATCCTCACTGTGGGGCATGTAGAAAGCAGCTGATCAATGATTCTCTCTCATCATTGATGTTTCAATCTCTCTCTTCCTCTTCCCTTCTCTCTGAAATCAATAAAAATATATTTTAAGAAAGAAACATAATAACTTCAAGTATCAATATATACTGATGGTCAAAATCTGTATTTTCATCTCTAACAGTTTTGACATTCAAATATATGCATTCATATAACTATTTAATGAGTTCTATGTACACTCAATATCAAAACTAAATTCAACATCTTTGACCCTCTCTCCTTCCTATTCAAATAGAGCCACACCAAAAATAGACCAACACTGATCACTCTAACTTGACATCTTATTCCCTTTTTAAGACTAACCTGCAATTTTATCCATGAAGCCATCCCTGTTATATCCTTTCTCTATTCAATGAATACAACTGACCATGCCCCGTTTTTAGTGTCTACTGTTTATATATATTCATGTGTCTTTCAAAATATTTATAATACTCAGTCAATTTTTTTCTCTTTCCCACTAAAAGTGTAAATTTATTGAAGATGGGGCTACATGTGATTCAGCTCTTGGTATAGATAGTATATACATGGTATGTATAATTATTTTTAAAACTACATTACATTGTATGCATTGTATAATATACTAACCATTTAAAAAAAATGAGACAGTGAAAGAGATTACAAATGCCACTAAGGTCATCTGGAAGGCAGAGGTCAAATTAAAAACTGTTGGCAAGAAAAGGGAAACTATGACAGAAAACCTACATAAGGCAAAGAGAAAGACAGAATCTGTTGGTTGCCACTTTCCAAATCATGACCTCTCTTTTGAAGTGAATCTTTTGCCATATTTTCTACTCTTCTTTCTTATCTCCTGAGTGAGTGAGAGAAAGCCTCATTGGCCAGAAATATAGACCAACACTGATCACTCTAACTTGACATCTTGTTTTCTTTGGGTAAAGCTCAAGGAGAGAAATATGGTTGTTAGAGATTGTGAAGGGGATAAATCTGCTCAAGCCACCCAGGTGTGCTGATACTAAACACTACCTGTGTCTGCCTTGTTGAGATTTTGGGATTTGGCTTTTACTTTATGAACACATCAAAAATGACAAAGCAAAGAATTAGAATCAATATGTTTAAACATATTTTTTGAACCAGAAAAAAAGAAATTATGTAAAATAACAATGATGAAATCAATGTAAAAGTTTCTTCATACTATATTCAAAGGCATAGGAAAATTAGTAAAAGAGCCCTGCTTCTACCTCCCTTTACATTCAAGCTTTATATATAACTAGAGGCCCTGTATACAAAAAAATTGTGCACTGTGGGGGGTTCCCTCAACCTGGCCTTCCCCCTCTCACAGACTGGGAGCACTCAGGGGATGTCCTACTGATGGCTTAGGCTCACTCCCTCAGCCCTGGCTTCTTAGCACTGGCCCTGGTACCCACACACTTGTGGGTGTGTGCGGGTGCTATCTAGGGTCAGGCTGGCTGTGGGAGGTTGAGGCACTGCAGTAAAACCCCATCCAGCCTCCGTGGATGCTCCAGGACTGCAGACTGCCCTGCCTCTCCCAGCACTGCCTCTGTGGAAGGAGGGGCCACACAGCGTGGGTGGGATTGGTCCAGGCACACCAGCACCACTCCCCCTCTCTTGCGCGACCAGCCCTTGACCCTCACAGCTGCTGCAGCTTTGTCTGGAAGGACATCCAGAAGATGTCTGCTCTACTTGGCATATTACCCTTTTATTAGTATAGATTAGAGGCCCAGTGCATGAATTCGTGGCTGGGTAGGGTCTGGCCAGCCCAGCTCCAATCAGCAGCTTGGGGACAGGCTTGTCCGGAGGAGGAGGCAGCAGGAAGTTGGCTGGCCAACCCACCCCAATTGGGGCCCAATCAGGGCCAGGCCAGCTGGGGCCATGGGTGGTTGGCCAACCAGCCCTGCTCCTGATCAGAGTGCGGGTGGGGTGAGAGGGGTCAATCTGGACACTGCTGGCTGGGGGAGTGGCTGATGGCCAATCCGGATGGTGGGGGCCCATCAGGGGCAGGGCCAGCTAGGGGAAGGGCTGCAGAAAGTTGGCCAGCTAACCCTACTCCACATTTGGGTCAGTTCTTTGGCCCCAGTGGGCATCATACTAACCAGACCGGTCACTGGCTATATATATATATATATATATTATAGATGACTAGAGTCCTGATGCATGAAATTCATGCAAGTGTAGGCCTTCCTTTACCCAGCTGCCTGCACTATCTTCCCTCTGGCACCCAGGACCCTGGGTTCTCTGGCAGCCCCAGCTTCATCTGGAAGGTTGTCCAGAAGGAAGTCCAGTCTAATTAGCATATTATGCTTTTATTATTATAGATTGGGCATTATATCTACTTCATAAAACTTGTGTGAAAGATAGGATTGCATATATTATCTATGGAAACATTATTAAATTGTGGGCTCTGCCTTCATCAAAAGCCTAATAAAATGGGTGGAATCGCTCACTTGCCTTAGCTTTTATTTGAAAAGAATTTGAAGTGCCATAAGATAACCCACATTTTCCCTAAACAATATTTTTTATCCCCTAAACTCTTTTTAGTTGTAGGGTGGCATAATGTGACAGTAAGTGTCTCCAAGTACTAGTCAAACCAAATTACACTCTTGAATCTGTGCGTGCTCTGCCTGCTTATGGCAATGTGCCTGTTCTATCGCCCTTCCTCATCAGCTGTCTTGCTAAAGTGTGCAATGAGTAATGACTACAGGGAGATATTTAATGAAAATGCTACCCATGACTCTGAGCCAATTGTGACCCCTACTATTCTTCTACGATTAAAGAATAATTACCCATTCTCCATGCAAACGCAATTGCAGGTCACAGAGATCTTGGATTGCCAAAATATGCCAGTAAACTATTTAACTTTTAAATTTCTCAACATACAAAGGGCTAATATTGATATAGAAATACATAGAAAGTATAAAGCCTGGCTCTTGAGAATATTAAACATAAATAGCCTTGCTTCCACTAATTTGGGTGAGAGTTGCAACAACTTTTAAAACCAGTTTTTACATAGGAGATGAAAGGAAGATGCCAAAGATTAATACTGTCAATTTAAGTGGCCAGGATGTATCCAAAAGGCAAACATATAAATCTAAAGCAAATAGAATTACATTGCTTAATTTCTGTTGATCATTCATTACACAATTGCCAGGAAGTTAACCATTACATTTTTTTAAATTCATCACATCTTAAATTCATTTTGGAGAAGTTCCTTCTTCCATTATTGTATTGAGCTTTTATGGACTTTTGATGGCTCTCATAGTAATTGGTATAGAGGATCTACAAGCATAACATAGACTATAGTTCTGAGACAAAAAATTATGAATATATTCAACATTATTCTCTAATTTTTTTCAGTGCCTCAAAACAAAGAGTGTGATCTCTTATCTGGACCATGACAATTTGTTTTCAATAGTTATAATTCTAGCAAGGAAAACAAATAAGTTCAGGATTTCCAGTCACTTTTTGCTTGACATGGACAAAGTAGTAAGCAAATTGTAATTTTCACAATGCCCAAAATCAAATGTTCTTAGCATTGGAAAAAATAATGTGATATTATTTTAAAAAGTAAATGTCTTCTGTAAGAAATTAATATTCTAATATCAATAAGCTTCATATATCCCCTCACATTTTTAAATTTGATATTCTATTCAATTCATTAGTTTTTCAATGAACACACCTCCCTTTTTCCAGGCACTTGGCTAAAGAAGAGGATATAGAAATGTTTCTTGCTTTTATGATATTTGTGTTTTAATAGATCAGATAAACATAAACTAATATAGATACAAAAAAATAGCATACATATGATAGCAGAAGGAAAAGTAGAAGTACAATGGAGCAAATGGTCAATTTGAGACAGGAAAAAGTAAGGTGGAATGGGAATATGGTCCAAAGGCCTCATAATGAAGATGTCTGTTGAGCTGTCTTGAAAGGTAACAGGTTTTGCCGTGTGTGTGTGGTGATCTAGAAACATGTCCACACATTCATTGACACTCCACCAATAAATGAAGTCAAGTTCCCCTGCTCTTGAACATGGGTTGTCATTAATTCTAATGAGTAGAATGCAACAGAAGTAACACTGTATTACTTTCAAGACTAGCCATACAAGATGATATAGCTTCCATCTGACTCTTGTTCTGTTGATAACCATCTTTTGAAGGCCCAAGCCATCCTGCAGAAGTCTGACTCTCCTGAAGCTACCATGCTGAAGACACCATTTCAAGAGAACACATAAAGAGAGGTGCCCAAGGAGACTGCTGTTTCAGAGTCCAGTTGTTTAAGTTGTTCAAGTCTAGGAGCCAACATGTGAGTTAACAAGTCTCAAACAATCCCAGTTCCAGCCACCATCTGATTATGTCTACATGAGAGACCTCACTGAGTAAAAACCACCTAGCTAAGTGCCATCAACGCCAGGACTACTCCTAAGTGTTGGCATAACTTATAAAGCGGAAGATAACTAGAACAGAAGAACGTGAGTGCCTACAACATGCTGGTGTTTCCAAGTAGCTGAAAATAATCAAAGGATAGAGTTTAAGTCAGGGCAAGGCAAGATACAAGACAAGAGATTAGCCTAAGTCAGATCGTAAGATGTCCTAATAATTTATGTCAAGAGATTGATTTTTTTTCTGGAATCAATGTATATTCATCCACATTTTGAAAACATATGCATATATATGAATATTAGTTTATTACTTGTGAAAAAGTCAGGATACTATTTATTAATTTGTGAACACATGCACAGTTTAAGAAATAACATGTGCCCTGGCCAGTGTGGCTCACTGGGTTGGGTGTTGTCCCATGCACTGAAAGATTGCTGGTTGCTGGTTCAGTCTCAAGTCAGGGTACATGCCCAGGTTGTCTGCTTGATCCCCAGCAGGGTGCAGCTGATTGATGCTTCTTTCTTTCCCTGTGCCTTCCTCTCTCTCTAAAAATCAATAAAAAATATTTTTTTTAAAAGAAAGAAAGAACATGCTTTGTAATTGCCTTTAAGTCTCAGAAAACTCTGAGGAATGAACTGCTTAGATTAGTACTTCACTTTACTTAAATCAAAGCAACCCCTCCTGGATAATGGCTTGTCCAGACATATTACCAGTCAGGGGTTATTTTGTAGTCAGCAGCTTCAGTGGCCCTGGCTTTATTTAGAAAGATTTCAGTGCTTCATTGAAATGGTTTGTCTAAGCACTATGAGCATGGTTAACCTTTTGTGGCTATGGAGATTACTAGCATGAGTCTTTAATTATAAGAACCCTGAGTGGAAGAGAGATTAACATATTTGCCAAGTTCACACAGCTTTGTAGCACTAAGGCCAAAAATAAGATCTACACCTTTTTTCAAAGAACGATTCTCTGCAGATGCTTTTGACTGGCCAACTAGTGGCTAAGTTGAAAAGAAAGCAGAATTAAGTAGCAAAGTCCTTAATGCTTGCTTACAATTATGTCCATAGAAATGTTTTTTTGTTGTTGTTGTTTTGTGTTTTTTGTGTTTGTTTTTTTTTTGGGGGGGGGTTGGCAAAAGCAATCTATAACTGCTGTTCACTATTATTTGTGTAGCAGAAAACATGTCTTTGGTGTTCATAAATGACAACAAGAAGAAAAGAATTTCACAATATAAGTTCTATTCACTTTACTCATTACATTAACATGTATTGTCATATAATAGGGGGGCACTTGAAGAATGTGAGTAGATCCACTTAAGGTAAAATTGGGGAGATAGCACATTACAATGAAATCATTATGAAGCCTATTAACAATTTTGCACGGCCTTGTCCTATTGCCTCTAAATTTCAGCTGGAACCCCAATACTGAGAAAAAATGGATATAGATACTCCCTACCTTCTAAAGAAAAGTATTACCCACACCCATATGGACTATAACTTAAGGCAGCAAAATCACTGAAGCAACTTCCTAGAAAACTAATTCATTAAAAAGGCTTATTGTGGTGAAAGTTATCAGCCTCACCCCAGCTGGGTGGTTCAGTTTCTTTGAGCATCATCTTCTACATCAAAACATTTCAGGTTCTATTCCCTGTCAGGGTGCATGCCTAGGTTGTGGGTTCAATCCTAAAGCATATGGGAGGTAACTGATCTATGTTTCTCTCACACTGATGTTTTCTCTCCCTCTCCCTTCCTCTCTAAAATCAGTAAACATATCTCCTCTATTAAATATATATATATATATATATATATATATATATATATATATATATATATATATATAAAGTGTTATTGGCCTGATGAAGTATGCCACCACACCAGTCCCACCCCCACCCTCAAGATAAGTGAGAAGAAGATTTTAAAATAGCAAAAACATCAGGTGTCTCTAAAAGGGAGCACTAACTAGAGTGAGAACCTGACCTAACCAGGGGACCTATACAAACGTGGAGACTGGTCCCTGCCTCTCAGCTGGGGAGTTCTAGAGGGAAAGTGCTTAAACTGATTTGATGGCTAGACAAGTCGAGAGGGCAGCAGTGGGGAGCACTCTACATGTAACTGTTTAGTGAGGCAAGTTAGCATTCCTTCGTGCAAAACGGATTACTCGGATTACTCGGAAGGGTAGGTAGAGTTAAAAACATATGGTTGGGTCCCCGCCAGAAAGGCATGCCACAGGAAGAAGCCGAAAATGTTTCTGTCTGTGGGGGAAGTGCAGTGTAAGAAGTCAGCCAGGAAGTGAAGCTCCTGTGCCCGCCAGCTTTTGGAAGTTTACCATCAAAGAGGACACCGAGATGTGAATCACTAGAGCCTTTCTGCAAAAGAGACATTACTTTTTTCTCCTACCCCATTCCTCTCCACATCCCCTAGCTCCCCATCCTGACTCTGAAGCAGCCAACTACAAAGTAAGTGGAGAGAAGAAGCTAAAGGCCTAGGGCAGCTTTATCACTTCTGATCTCTGATGCCCAGCTCAAACCTTAGAGGAGACCTGGGGAAAATTTAGAATCAGATGGATGTTTGAAGATTTATTAAGAAGGATTTGACTTGGTAATACTGGAAATCAAACATATCCTTAAGCTGAAAGGAACTTGAAAATTGTGCGATTTCCTGATCAAGTGATGGGGAGACACAAGGAATCTTTTTTAAATGCAAACATGGAAGGAACAAAATTCTGTGTCTTGATTATAACCTATCAGAGTATAGCTCATTCAATAAAGTCAATATATAGAGAGAAGTTTGAGTACTAATACTATCACTCCAGATCTGTTTGAACCCAGCTTCACTCATGAAAGTGGGATAATGAGACCTATTGCATGAGCTGTTGGGAAGAATAACAGAGGTAATACATGTATAACATGTAGCATATGCTCATACTAGCATTCTGTTTCTTTTTCCTCTTCTCTTAGTTACCATATTTTTTTAAAAAGAATTAAGGCAGCTTATAATTAAGTTTCTTTATTAGGAATTGAAAGTCAAAGTAATTAAAAGAAATGAGTGGCATAATAGACAATGCACGAGCCAGTTTTGTTAATATGATTAGCCCTCAGATTTGAATTTATTAAAGATCAAAACAAAAGAGTTACAAAATTCTTATCTGATTAAAGGAAACTTTCCAGTTCTTCAAGACAGAAAATCCCCTGGAGTATGAAACTATAAAATAATTTCATTATATACAATATTATCCAAGAGCCTCTCTTTTTATTTATTGCTGCTGAGAGACTCCAAAATTTATAATCCAATTAGATTGCAAAGGCTCATTATATTTGTCTGTAATTTGAAATTCACAAAGATGTTCTAGACCAGTCCATAAAAGTTGTTTAAGATATAAATTAGCTCATTGTTATAATTTGTAGGAATATATTATATTCCCTGAGTTCTAGTTCTGGTAAAACAGAGGTCTTGAATATATCCTCTGCATGTGTGTGTGTGTGTGTGTGTGTGTGTGTGTGTGTGTGTGTGCGTGTGTATGTGTACATGCATGCACCCACAAAGAAATCAGAGAACAGGTTTTTTAAAAATCTCTTTCCTTTTAATTCATCAAAGTTATCTTCAATGTCATTCCTGTCCTACAATATTGCCCACCCAGGCTTGGTCCACAGCAACCCAAGTGTTCTGTTTTCAAATGATTTACTTTCTTTTCTGCAAACAAAAACTCACATTGTCAAGGGCTGGGTGACTTCAGGATGAAAACAGCCCAATTAAATAAATCCATACTAACATGCAAATGCCTAAAAGCCATTTACAGTTTCCAGAAAGGTGGCAATTTTATCAGAGTATTCTTTTGTGAGCTCAAATATTATAAGTATAAGAATTTCAGGTGGGATAATAAAATGAAGTGAAGAACATTTACCAAAACCCAGTCAACACAGCTTGCACCTTTAAGAACCAAGTACTTGTACAGAACCCATCCAGTGATTTCCAGTGCTGGAAGGATGGGCCAAGAGGGATAAGAATCAATTTATTCATGGGCTATGTATGAGTTGGGCCTTTCTCATTTAAAGTTGGACTACCTTTATTACAAAATCCAATTCAATATATGCCTCTCATCTATATTGTATTTTTAATTAAATTGGATCATTTGCAACATGTGTAGATATTTCTAAATTGCTAATAATGAAGCTAAATGAGAAAGGGAAGTCTGTGATGGAATAATCCCACTGGAAAAAATCTACTTGATTTTTCAAATGGAAAGGAGCTACGGGTTTATCTAAACAGAAGCCAAATGCCCCCTTTCACTGTTGAGGTCCACACAGCAAAGACACTAAACACTTAAAAAAAAATTGTCCTTTCTTTTCCAATATGTTCTATGTTTTGAAAATAACAATCAGGCCATTCATTTATGTGTGATGAATGATTTTTGGAGCACCTCAGCTCTAAATTTAGAGGACGTTGAAAGAGGTAAGTTATGCATACAGTCAATGATGCTAAACAGGGTTCCAGGAGCAGAACAGTAGAAGGATCAAGAAAACATTTGTCAGCCTCCCTTTATAGCTTACCATTTTCCCTATGAATTAAGGCATTTAATTTAATAAATGCTAGTGTTTACTTGTTTGGAGAAAAGCATTGTTCAAGTGGTTTTCAAACAGAAAGTGTGTCCTTAAATTTCTCTAACCCTCCTTATTTTTAGAGGCTGCTTGGTATGATGGCCCAGAAAACAGAAGTCTGGATTTTGATACTATGTCTCTATTGACTTTACTAATCAATAAAATTCTTTTGTTTTTAAAAAATCAATACTCTGTATGATTTTCTCACTGAGCCCTGGTTCCCTCCTTAAGCTGCGCTGCACGTACCACAAATTATTACTACCCAATCCATGAACCCCACTTTTGACTCAGGCAATTTTTTTCAGGCTTTGCTTCCAACCTTGTAACTGATGACTCTCAGTGAGTCAGCAATGACTTTTGGACCAGTTAGCCTTAATATTGTTAAGTCATCTGCATACTCATCTCATTTTGTCACTTTAAGATGTCACAATAGCATACTTTATGACAGATTCAGAAATCCTAATGTTTGTCATTGTCTGTTATTGTTTTCTAGTTCCTTCTCCCTACCTCACAAGCTCCATAGCCAGAAAATTTAATCAGATGACATTTTATGTTATTTAGCACAAACCACAGGGAAGCCACAGATTAAGAGCTTCCTGCTCCTTCCAGTGAAGAAGGGGTCATATTTTTGAGCTCTAGAAACTAAAATGACTCTTTGATCTTAATTTTAAGAAGTTCTATGTTCTACATCCTCAACAGTGTGTTGAGTTATTTTCTTTAATAGCCAGAGTCTATAAATCTACATTGTAATCAAATATATTGAGTATTCTTTCATAACCTTTCTAAAATTATCCTTTCACTTTCATGACCCAGAATGTCCAGGATTTTTTTTTTAAATTAGTCTAACTTTCCTTTGTTTGCTCTGCTTAGGTTTGGGATTTATCAGCAACCCTCGTAATAGGAAAGATTACTCAGCAATGCCACAGATTGAGAAGGCTAGGAGAGCAAACTTTAGGGTCAGGCATAGAGGAGGCATCAAAGAAAGATGAAAAACATTCACAAAGGAACAAAAAGCTTGGTAAGGAAAAAATTACAGTGTAACCCAGGAAGCCATGAACATAGGAGATATTTCCTGTGGTAAGCAGGAACAATGTACATACAGGAGACAAAGTTCCTATCAGAAGATAATTTTAAAATATCTTTCAATATTAAGGTAATAAATAATGAAATAAAAACAGTTGCAAATGAGAGTCTGCAAAAAATTGCACCATAAATGATAGATGAGTAAGGTTTACCATGTTTACAAGTGAATGAACTAAAGAGATATTATACAATAGATAGAAGAGAAGATATTCAAAGGAAGTTGCTTTGTGAACCAAAGCTGTTTAAGAATGTTTATGGAAGTAGCTGACAGAGAGAAAAAGATAAAAGGTATAAGAATGAGACGGGAGGTTAGCATTCTACAAGGGCCAGACCCAATGGAATCTGGGATTGGATAATAACAATCTAAGTAAGAGTGAGTCCCCTCAATAGAAACTTTTTCCCAATTAACGTTTCAGTTCTGCAACTATTGTTTTCTTTCCACTCTAGTTACTTAATGACCACTTCTATATTTGAAGTTCTGTTTCACCTTGTCTCTATGTCAGTGAAAGCAATATCATCCTATTGTATTAGTGTAACATGAGGTTTACTACTATTGATCAATACAAATGTTGAAAGGGTGTGCTTTCTTTTTCTTTCTTTTTTTTAAATCGATTTCAGAGAGGAAGGGAAAGGGAGAGAGGTGGAAACATCAATAATGAGAGAGAATCATTGACCAGCTGCCTCCTGAACAACCCGTACCCAAGATGGAGCCCACAACCTGGGCATGTGCCCTGACCAGAAATTGAACAGCAACCTCCTGGTTCATAGATCCACACTCAACCATTGAGCCATGCCAGTCAGGCTAAAGAGTCTGATTTAAATATAAACATTTAGGTTTACATAAGTTCTCTGGTGATTAAGCTGGTATTTTTATCTTGTCCTCTTCAGATCCTAGGTAATAAATAAGAAAAGAATGCCCTCAAGTTATAATACACTTTAAAGACACAATTATATGAGAAGAAATGTATTCCCCTGGAAATTAAATGCATTACAACAGAGGTTTGATGAAGGGAAGGACATACTTTGAAAAATGTATTTCTCAGTTAAAATATCTGCTGCTGCTCTGAAAGGGGAGTTGCTAAAGCTCTCTTAAATTAAATAATACCTTACTGACAAATACCAAGAGGATAATGTTCAGTTTTACTGGAGTTTACTTGATACCTGACAAAATAATTGAATCTAAGACAATCATATAATCATAGGCTACTAAATTACACATTGAAGAGTATATAGGTCTTGGTCTTTTAACACAAGAAAAAGGAGCCTCAGTCATCTTGTCAATCACTTCCAAGATATAGCCTCCCATTTGGGATAAAGTGTTATAAGTAATGGACGTGTTGCAAATTAAGCAGCAGCTCTGTTTGTAAAAATAGTACTTGAATGACTATTAAAACATACTGTAATTTAAATGTGACATTTGAACCTTAGTTGCGGGCGCATCCCAAGTAGGGTGTGTGCAGGAGGCAGCTGATCAATGTTTATCTCTCATCAATGTTTCTAACTCTTTATCCCTTTCCCTTCCTCTCTGTAAAAAATCAATAATATATATATATATATATATATATATATATATATATATATATATATATATATGTATTTTTTTTTAATGTGATATTTGATGGAAACAGTTACATAGAGTATGACTACAAACATATTTCTTTGTAGGCTCATTTCACAACAATTCCAGGTCAGCTTCTGTGGGATGCCCCAGGATGAGTTCAATGATAAGAACCCACACAGCTTACAGCAGGGAATCTGTAGTATATCTTTCCCACTTGAAACAAATTAGTGTCACCCACCCCCCAGTTTTAATCCTCAATGGGGTGAATATAGATTGGTTTTCTGTTTAGACCTAATATTGTCTAAGGTACTCACCAGTACTGCTCACTCTTCTTGTGGAAGTGAGCACTGCAGGGCACCTATTGACCACTCCAGAGAATAGAAAGTGAAGCCATTCTCAGCTAGAAAAATAACTTCAGGCTTGATGAAAATATATTCCTTTCAACGCATAAACCACCTATCTAAATAAATCTGGAGCCACCTGGCTGTTATTTTCTTACTCATTTCAGAAAGAGAGAGGAAGGGAGAGGGAGAGAAAGAAACATCGATGATGAGAGAAAACCATAGATTGGCTGCCTCCTACATGCCACCCACTGGGGATTGAGCCAACAACCAGGGCACATGCCCTGTCTGGAAATCAAACTTTGACCTCCTGGTTCATGTGTTGATGCTCAGCCAGGGATGCATACTGACTGGGCACCATGCTGGCTTTTAGGTGAAACTATGAGAGTAACTAGAGAGCAGCAGATATTTGTGACCACAGTAGAATGGCATTGTATTAAAAGAAGAGACTAATGTCAGTAGCTGGGATCATATTCCTTATTATATATTAGAGGCCCGTAGCAGGAAGAGATTTGTGCAGTAGGCCTTCCAGCACCGGTTTTCCTCCAGCACCCAGGGCCCAGGCCTTTGCTCCAGCTGGAGTCTGCCTTCTTCATCTTGTCTTTACTGGCACTCGGACCCTGTAGATCCCTTTTCCCCTTCTTCGCCCCCTCCCTCTCATCACAGGTGTACCGCCCTGCCTGGCTACTCCTTGCCTGGAGCAGCGGGGTGGCCGCCAGATTTGGCCTTCTAATTTGCATACTCACTCTGATTGGCTGTAGGCATAGTGAAGGTATGGTGAATTTACATGTTTGTATATTATTAGGTAAGATATATATGTAAAACAAGATTAAAATTGAAAATGTGTATTGTTAACAGGTCAATTTCTTTTCTTTTTTTAAAAATATATTTTATTGATATTTTAGAGAGGAAGGGAGAGAGATAGTGAGCTAGAAACGTCAATGAGAGAGAAACATCGACCAGCTGCCTCCTGCACACCCCCCACCAGGGATGTGCCCACAACCAAAGTACATGCCCTTAACCGGAATCAAACCCAGGACCTCTCAGTCCACAGACCGATGCTCTACCGCTGAGCCAAACTGGTTTCGGCTAACAGGTCAATTTCTTAAATTTCAGGAAAAAGTCAGAATTATAAAAATAAAAAAAATTGAAATCATACTTAAATCTTTTATTTTCTATGCATTTCTGCCAAATATGATGTTAAGAATTCAAAATAACCAAAACTTCCCCTTTAGAATAAGTGATGATTTTAAGTTTTCTGCATGTATAAATTATAGTATTTATAAACATTATCTGGTACATGTGCAATAGGGAACTAATTAAACAATTTTGTTATTGTATAGGGAAATATATTACTACAACTTTTTATATTTATTGTACAGATGCTGTGAAAACCCAAGAAAGAAATGTCTGTTGAATATCATTTTTTAAGAAAAGCTGGCTATCTGAACAAATAATTTGGCTTTTATATATGCTCATATACACTAGGAGTTTTAGAAATTGCTTCAGGCTCTGATTTGACTGCTGGGATACCTGGAAGAAATATGCAGTCCACCTACAAAGGCATAGGAGACTAACAGGCAATTTTGTACTAACTGTACCATGGACATTACTATTTTATTCTTTCACCCCAAATCTTTATCTACTTACTTTTAAATTTTTATAACAGTACTAGGGGCCCAGTGCATGAATTTGTGCACCTTGAAAGGAACTGTGGGCCACTAGACTCTGGTGGGCACAGGGGCAGGTCTCGGCCCATCCTCCATGCTACCCCCAGTCCCCCCCAACATGGCCCCTGGTCCCCTCTCTGCCGGCAGCCCTGCTCCTGTCACCACCAAGACACAGTGGGTGCGAGTGGTGGCACTAGCAGTGGGTGCCAGGGGAGCTTGCACAGGCAGTAGGTGTGCAGATGGGGCCTCAGTGCGCAGAAGCAAAGAATTTTCAGTAACTATCAGAGGCTCACCCCAATGACAGCGATTGGCACCCCACCATGGTCTGGTGCCCCTGCTTACCTCCTTCTCCATCCCACTGTGGCCAATGCCTGCCATGTTCTGTGCTCTGCCACCTGCTGCCAATACCACTATGTTTCATGTGTGTCTCCTGGTAGTCAGCACACATCATAGTGACCTGTTGTTGGGCTGTTAGGTTGTTCTGCTGTTTGGTCCATTTGCATATTCATTTTACATATATAGATAGTCCTATGAATATTTTAGAGCCAATTTCAGTTGGCTCCTGTGTCTCATTGACGTGTACTCATTATTGTTTTTGTGGATTTTTATTAAACCCTTTATTTCTGGCACTATTAGATTTTCCAGGATCTTCATATATATTCCCTGTTCCTGTTTTAGAAACAACCATTTCTCCAAACGACCCTAGTTTATTTCACTGGGAACTAGAAATAAAAACAAATTTCAGAGTTCTAGGGGTAATCATTCCTTCTAGGTCCAAACTACAGAACAAGGAAATGTTTCTGACACCAACCCATATATACACACTTAGCTATAAGCCTTTCTCTTTGTAATCATGTGCATCTCTATCAACTAAATGAAAGTGTATACTGATGTCTTCCTTTCATTACCACACGGATCATTCTAGCCTCCTTAGCTTGCTTATCTCTATGTTCCTATTCCACCAGTGAGATATTTGGCTCCCACTATCCACCACATTTACTTAATGTTCAAATCTAGTATAGAAGTTTCCAGCATGTATAGAAGTTTCAGAATCATCAGCCTATCCCCACCTGGAACATTTTTGTCAACTTGAGAATGTACAGTGCTTATATGAATTTCTTTTGCTGTTAGTCTTACAGAAGCCACTCATCTCCAAAAGTAGTCATGTCAGCACCTTTCCTTCCCACCCTATACAATGAGGTTATTTTATACATTTGTAATAGAGTTAAATTTTCTTGTCACAGTGTGCAAGTTTTACTGAGAAACAGTAACCTCCTAATTTTTTAAATTATAGTTCTGTACATTAAGGTTCACTTTTTATGCTATAAAGTTCTATGGGTTTTGACAGACAGAAGTATAGTGTCATGTATCAGACATTATAGTCTCATCTAGATAATTAAAGGGTAATATGCAATTATTGTAGAATGGCAGAACAACCAAACAATCAATCAAAGCATAATATGCTAATAATATGCTAAGGATGCTCAACCACTCTCTATGACATACGCTTACCACCAGGGGGCAGATTCTCTGCCTGGTAGCTTGGCTTGCTGCTAGGGGCTGGCCAATTGGGACTAAGAGAGGTGGGTCAGACACACCTTGGAGCCCTCCTGAGGTCCCTCCCTGGCCAGATTATGCACCAGTGGGGTCCTTCAGCCTGGTCTGTGCTCTCTTGCAATCTGGAACCCCTTGGAGGATGTCTGAGAGCTGGTTTCAGCCCGATCCCACAGACCACTTAAATTGCAGGAACATGAGCCTCTTCCTATCTATCGGGACTGACTGGGCACAAGCCCATGGCAGGCACAATGGGGCCAGGATGAGCGGGGCCAGGAGCTGCAGGTAGCATTGGACTGTGAGTTTTGCCCTATCCCTGCAGGCCACCAAGAAGGACCCCACCTGAGCATGAATTTGTGCACTGGCTCTCTTGTAACAAATAGTTTAACTGCTCTAAATGTGTCCTCTGTGACTTACCTATTGCCACCACCACCAAACCCCTGGAAGCTACTGAATTTTTATTGTCATTATAGTTATGCCTTTTCCAAGTGTCATAATTACACTCATACAGTATGTAGCCTTTTCAAATGGATTTTGTCAACTTAGCAATATACAGTTCAGATTCATCCATTGTTGTTGTGTGTTTTTTTGTTTTTGTTTTGTTTTGTTTTTTTGTGGTTTCTTTTCATTTACTATTAAATACCATTTCATTATATGAAGAACCTCACAATTTTTATTCATTCAACTAGGATATCTTGTTTTTGCCAGTTTGGGGTAAATATAAAGGCTTTATGCATCTACACTCAACCACTAACAATTCATCACCACTATCATTTAGGTGTCCTACCAGATTATGGTTCCAGATGCTTCCATTTCAGATAAGATCTTTTTTTTTTTAAATATATTTTATTGATTTTTTTTACAGAGAAAAAGAGAGAGGGATAGAGAGTTTGAAATACAAGTGAGAGAAAAACATCAATCAGCTGTCTTCTGTACACCCCAACTGGGGATGTGCTTGCAACCAAGATACATGCCCTTGCCTGGAATTGAACCCTGGACCCTTAAGTCCGAAGGCTGACACTCTATCCACTGAGCCAAACCAGTTTCGGCACAGGTAAGATCTTGACAGTGAATTTCTGAATTTATCTATCTTTACAGGTTTCCAGTGTCACATTGTCCTGTGATCTCAATTATTTTATTGTTTCAAGGAAAGTAATTTTTCTATTTATTTAGCTCTTTCTTGCTATAGGTAAAAAAACAAAAAACTAAAAAAAACAAAAATCAAAAAACTACAGACTTTCAAGATCCTTCCATCCTGGAACTCAGAAAGAGAAATCAGAAGTTCTATTTACTTTTTATCTATTTATCAAACCTGTCCACATTATAAGTTTTAATAAATAGAGAAAAATCTAGCCATTCAGGAAAAATATTAACCTATAATTCTATCCCTTAGAGCCATAGTTTCCTCCTCAAGATTTATTTGTGTTCAACATTTAAATCTTAATATATTTTTGCAGGCTTTGAAAAATTACCTTAAGTATTGATATATCTATTTTATCTTATGTAATAAATATGCCAAGTTCTGCATCATATTATCCAGAATGTGGAACTAAGCATGCATTATTTTCTCTTTTTATAATTTTGCAATAGGTAAAAATTAATCTATATATTGCCATATAAAGTTAAATATTTTTACCAAGTTCTATTCAATCACCTATTAAATTTACTGGAAATATCCATTTACTTCATAAAACTTGCTAATATTTCCAGTGCTTGAACACTCATGTTCAGTAAGCTACTCAACTCCACAAATATTTGAGACATATAATTGCTTAAAATAGTGAAGCATAAATATAATACATGAATGCAAAATGAATGAGAGTTAATGTCTTTATAACAATTCATTTACATAAAAACTAAGTGACTGTTTTAGGAAATACTAAATAAAGATCATCAAATATGGAGTGAGCTATAGAATAAAAAGATTTTGGAGGAAAAATACTAAAAATAAAACTAGGAAGAGTTTGCAAGTATTATTTTACTGTAGAAACTATAAGAAGTAAATAATAAATTATTTAATATTATATTTTTAATATGGTTATATAATGCTTTTGTTAGGAATTTGACATGGAATTCCAATCATCTAAACATACTCCATAATAACAGCTAATGTTACTTAATACTCACACATATTAAGCACCATTACAAATATATTACATATTGCAACTTTAATTCTTGCAACAGTCCCATGATACAAGTTCTAGTTGTGTTCCCATTTTATAAATGAAACAGATGTAGAGGCCATAGAAACTGACTCCAGGTTGCACAACTTAAGGAAGTCAAAGAGGTGGCTGCTCTTATCCCACATTTGTATACATCAAAAAACAAATTACAAAGAAAAAAATAGAGCAGTTTTGTGTAAAGTTAAATATAAGACACCCAGTAATTCCACTTTTAAGATCCTACCCAAGGGAAATAAAACCATAGGTCCATACAAAGCCTTGCATGTGAATGTTCATAGCAGAGTTATTAATAATAGGCAAAATGTCGAAACAATTCAAGTGTTCTTGAGGTTAAGTAGATGGGTTGGCATGGAGCAATGTCTGTATTGGACAAGACAAATATCAAGAATCTTTTGACATGGATCAAATGGCTCAGTGGGTGTTCTGGAGAGGAACAAATATTGGCTAATCTTAAATCAAGTACCACTCTATCTATGCCATCTGCTATGGACTGAATTGTAGCCCCTCAAATTCATACATTGAAACTGTAAATCCAATGGAGACAGGGACTATTAGGAGGTAATTAAGGTTAAATGAGATTATGAGGGTGGGTCTCTAACCCCATAGAGTTAGTGTCCTTATAAGAAAAAATACCAGAGAAATCACTCTCTCTCTCCTTTATGTGAGAGGACATTGAGAAAGTGGCCATCTACAAGATTGGAAGAAAGCCTTCATCAGAAACCTTGAGTATCATCAGCCAACACCTTGAGCTTACATTTCACAGCGTCCAGAACTATGAGCACATAGTTTCTGTTATTGAAGCAACCAGTCTGTGGTATTTTGTTATGGCAGCCTGAGTTGACCAAAATAACTTTCAGGCAATCTTAATTCCTGGACTAATTAAGAAACTAAGCAATAGTCTTTCTTGAGTATAAACTATTACATCCCAGGCATTGTACTAGGTACTTTAGATGTGTTACTTCATTGTATTCTTAGAATCTCATGAAGTCATTTTACAAATGAAGAAACTAGGGTTCATAAAACAAGAGTCAGTCATTCAGTTAATAAATGCTGAAGTTTCAACTTGAACTCAGGCTATGTACATGGAGCTGGGAGACTATGCTAGGAATTAATAAGACAGGATGTTGCCACCAGAAATTTGTATCTAGATTATGCTTTTGTTGATCACCTGCTAACTACCATTTATGAAAGGCCATAAATGCCAGGCTGTAGAGTTGTGTGTGTGTGGTTTTTTTTAAAATTTTATCCTCTTATCCAGAGGTCAGCTAACTTTTTTTTTCTTTAAAGGGTAAGATAATGCATAATTTAGGCTTTGTGGGGTATATGTTGTCTGGAGCAATTACTCAAATGGACTCTATAGCAGAAGAACAACCATAGGCAATAGGTAAGTGAATAAGAATGTCTGTGTTACAGAAAATTTCATTTACAAAAACAGAGAGTGGATTGGATTAGGTCCTCATGCCAAAGTTTGCCAGCTCCTGCAGTAGTCAATAATAAATTATTGAAGGTACTTGGGATAGATTTGATCATAGAAGGTTTTTTGAAGGTAGGCTTGGTAGTGATGTACATGATGAAAGAGGAAGGAAATAGAGGTAGATAGAAAAAGCTTAAGAAAACTGAGACTCAGCAGACTTTGTAATAATTAATAATAGAATACATGAAGAAAAAGGAGTAATGTATATCATGTACGAATAGGTCAGGTGTTTGGGTTGTGTGTTGATTCCCTTTAGAACTTAGAACTTCCTCTTTTGAAAACTCACAAAAAATAGATCATGTGTCAGAGTAGGTCAATATTGATTTTTTTCTTCCCTGGCAAAAGAAAATATACAATAACCAAAGAACTTATAGATGTTCAAAAGCAAGTCTCTCTATCTCTTTTTTTCTCTTTTTCTTTCTCTCTCTTTTTTCTATGTGTGTGTGTGTGTGTGTGTGTGTGTGTGTGTGTGTGGTCCAAGAAACCAAACAAATCAAAGAACCTAAGAAACCAAAAAAATATTTTTATTTTTAATTGCATTACTTAGTAATTCAAGCAAACAATGAGGATATGAAAATAAGAATGCTGCTGAGGAGTTCATGTCTCACAAATTGCTATAGTTCTAACACAAAGCTGGGTTGATGAGTTTGAATAAAATCACTCATTTACAGAATCTTCTTTGGGAGGAGACAGGAACCAGGCCACTTGGTCTTTTATTTCTCTATATAAAATCGTCTTTTATAAAAATGTTGGCATGGCAAATTCCTGTGTGTCAATGAGCGGGTAGACTTGACTACACTGTTTAGCAGATGGAGAGAAGGCCCAGGGGGATTTTAATTTACTTGGTCAAGATCACTCAATTAAACATCGCTTTATGTAGAAAAAAGACAAAACACTATGAATTTCTAACTACATGATCTCACCACCACAAACTGGAAAGTGAACAATCCAGTTAATGAGCCAATTTTTGTCTATGTGATGACAAAGCATTGGTTTGACTCATATTACTTTTAAATTAGCCAGCTGTTTGAGTAACGTCACACAAAACAACTGGCATTCCAAATCACCCATTACTTCTTCCAATTTAATTGTATTGCCTTATAACAGTTAGTGGAAGAGCATTCACTCATTTGTTCATGCATTGTTTATTGGTTAAACCCTTAGTAAGCACCAACTTTTTTCCAGGGCAGGACATTGTGCTTAATAATGAAGGAAATATGGAGATGAGTGAGACACAACATCTGCCTGGAAAGTGTTTACAATCACATAAGGAATATAAGACAATGAAATAAGTATTGATAAATAAATGACAAAATGTAAAAAGTAGCATATATTGACAAAAAGTCAGGTGCTTACAACCTACAAGACTTCTCTCTTTGGGAAAGGAGCATTTGCTACAACTCTGGTATATTGGATTCAGTATTTATTTACTTATTTTTAAATCTATTGTTGAAAGTATTACATATGCCCACTCCCCCCACCCACTTTGACCCCTTCTAGCTCATCTTTGCCTTCCCCAAGCCTTCAACCCCCTATTTTCTGTGTTCCTGGGTTATGCATATATCCATACAAATTCTTTGGTTGATCTCTTCCTAACCACCCACACCCCCACCTTCCCTTTGAGATCCCACAGTCTGTTCCATGGTCCTATGTCTCTGCCAGTAAATAGCTGTCTGCCATCTGCTTAGCCACAACTTTCCGAACAGTAGTATCTTCATCTATGAAATAATAGATTGCATTATTTTTTAATAATATTTTTTTCCGGATCTTAACTAATGGAGATTAGTTGGACACACTCTTTAAGTAAAGGAAACAACATGAGCCAGTTGCATATGTAAAAAAGTAAAATCATAGCAAGGAGAACAATATCTACATTTGATGAGTAAATGTCTGAAATTAAAACCTGCTCAGGAAACTGGATGAAAGTGGCAGGCTTACAGGAGATAGAAATATCTTTGACCAGTATTTGGTGGGAAAAGAAAGAATTCTTTGAACCAAAATTGGTTTGGCTCAGTGGACAGAGCATTGGCCTTCGGACTGAAAGGTCCCAGGTTAGATTCTGGTCAAGGGCATGTACCTTTGGTTGCCGGCACATCCCCAGTAGGGAGTGTGCAGGAGGCAGCTGATTGATGTCTCTCTCTCATCGATATTTCTAACTCTTTATCCCTCTACCTTCCTCTCTGAAAAAAAAAATCAATAAAAATATATTAAAAAAAGAATTTTGGGGGTCAGCCCCTTTGCTACACAGCCAGCTGCATGGGGAAGTTAGGAAGGCCATCCAGTGCATGAGTTGACATCCTAGCAGGTCACTCCTGGGTGCTGATAAGCCACATTGCCCTGAGAATGAAGGATTCTTAGCCCATAGCACAGGGCAATGGAAAGAAGCACAAGGATTTCTCAGGCTTCAGTTTCTATAGTTGATACGATATAGATGGCTGGGACCAGCTTATGGAAATCTCTAGGCCTATAGTTGACTAGTTAACCAAATGAGTGAAGATTATAAGAAGGATTTGGAAGTTTAATTCACACCAGGAGTAAAACATCTTCAGTTCAGCATTTGTGCTAGAAAGTCTGCTGTAAAGAGCAACAGACAATTTCTCTTTTGAGTTAAAATTAACAAATCAGTATTCTTTAAGGCAGCAAAAACAGAAACTTTCTCATTAACATGAGCTTTGAAAGCTGTGAAATCTTATGAATATATGAGGCACTAATAATGATTTTTATCCCAGAAGAAACATCAAAAGCAGCAAATTTAGAAGTTTAAGGGACTTGCCGAAACCGGTTTAGCTCAGTGGATAGAGCGTCAGTCTGCGGACTGAAAGATCCCAGGTTCGATTCCCGTCAAGGGTATGTACATTGGTTGTGAGCACAACCCTGGTAGGGAGTGTGCAGGAGGCAGCTGGGCGATGTATCTCTCTCATTGATGTTTCTAGCTCTCTATTCCTCTCCCTTCCTCTCTGTGAAAAATCAATAAAATATATTTTTAAAAACAAGTTTAAGGGACTAAGTCAAACAACAGAACTAGTAGCTGTGGCATAGCCTAGGTCTGGATCTGGTGATGGGCATTGCTGAGGATATGGATCTAGAACCTGGCATCAAATCTATGACATAGAAGTTTCTATAAGTATGAGTGGCCAGATGTGTTTCCCTCTCTCCCAAAACAACCCAATCCCCTTTCTTTTCCTTATCTCTTCCCTCAAAAGAAAGAAACTAAAAAGGCCTGGAATGTCACTATGAACCTTTCTTTTTGCTAGAGATGTAGAGACATTTCCAAGAATAAATATCAGTGGTAATACCAAGGAATCTACCCTCTGACTATCAAGATTTAGGGACTACAAAAGGCCATTCAGAAAGTTACTACAGTAGTTTAATTATGGAATAACCCTCTGGAACAGAGGAGAACCTTCCTAAGAATAGACTCAGCTCAGAAATTTTGCCTCTAACCTCAGGAACTGCAGGATATCCAGAAATTAGGATAAAGATCATGCCACATGAATCTGGATAAATATGATGTTCAATTGCTTTAAGATTAAACATCTAATCCAACCAAGACTGGATCATGAGCATGTCCCACCAGGTGCATTATCATGATATTGGAATACCTTCAAGAGATTGTGGTCTTTCACAGCAGTAAGCAGCTGTGTGATATGCACTGCTTTACCAGGTTGGGTAGTAGTGGGCCTATGTTGCAGGATAACTCTCTCTATAGCTTGTAGAACACAGTGGCCTAGCACCATGAACCAGGAGACATTTAATCCCATAGAATATGTCTAAGGTATAATACCTGAATTGTGGGGGAGATAGGGAAAAAATGGTCCTTTGTTTCCTTCTCTTTAGCATTGTTTTAGAAACACCTAAGACATAGATCTCCTCTTCTTGCATTTATTTTTTTATTTTATTAATTAATTTATTTTTAAAAAATATATTTTATTGATATTTTTATAGAGAGGAAGAGAGAGGGATAGAGAGTTAGAAACATATCAATCAGTTGCCTCTTGCACCACCATCCCCCTCCCCTACTGGAGATGTGCCCGCAACCAAGGTACATGACCTTGACCAGAATTGAACCTGGGACCCTTGAGTCCGAAGGCCAATGCTCTATCCACTGAGCCAAACCAGTTTCAGCTCTTCTTGCATTTTTTGATATCTTCAGCATCTGAGCATAAGGTGAGATTGAGGTGAGAACTGAAGTCAGTCTCTACAAGCCTGGCTGTGGGATATGCCCAAGGGGAGCAGCACATCATCCAGTTAAATGACTCAAGGGCATTTCCAGAACAATCTAGGAGGATTACTTTGTGGGAGATTAATGACCTAAGGGATCATTTCAAAGAACTGTTGGTTAATAGGATCATTACAGAATCATAGTCCATATGCCTCTTCAATTGTGATAGTGAAAAAGGAGTCTGGAAAAAAATTGAATGTGTGAATTATCATACTGTTAATTGTCCAACTAAAAGCGATCAATAGATTTCTTGTTAAGAACACCTAGAGTTCACCTTGTCAGATTTGCAGAGTGAGTATTATCAGATAGCAGTTATAGCTGATGATGATAAAGGAAAGAGAGCTTTTACCCGAAGAGCAAGGTTGCATCCATTTGAAAGGTTGCCTTAGCCTCTCCCAGGAGGCCCTGCTATAAACCCTCACTACAAAAGGTTGTTTGTGACAGGAACTTTCTTTTCTTTGTAGGAAACACCTACAGTTTCTTGAGGATAATATATACATTATTTTTTACCTATGTGTTAGCAAAGGCCTCTGCTACTCAGGGAGCATTTGCTGTCCATGTCCCATCCATATTTTCTCAGTGCTCACTTCTAAACTGAAGACTGCTTGCTGTGAATAAGTGCTAATTCTTATTTGCTATCCTGACCCCCTGCACCACCCACTCTGCTTTGTAGCACAGTATGCCACTTATCATGGCAAGACAAATGTGACAGGAGTTCATTCTCCTAGAAGCAGGTTTCAAACAATGAAGAATGCTCCTCACCCTCTGCGGACCGTTCTAAGGTATGATCTGCAATACTCCCAGAGTTCCCTGATGGACTCAAGCTCCAGCTGCTCGCAGTTATAAAATGTGATGTCTGTTGCCTTCCTTTTCTTTCCAGCTTCACTTCCCTACTCCCCTCGTGGTGTTTCCTGGGACTACCTCCCTACTGACTCAAATATTTCAGTGTTTGCTTTCAGAGGATTCCAGACAAAGACACTCAATAACAAATCTTGTTATAGACATTAATCTCAACTATTTTCTCGCTCTTGGATATACCTAAAGATTGGGAACACAAACATACGGATATATTTTTAACTTAAATGCAAAGCTTCAATCTTTTTCTAACCTATTGGCCCAAAATAAAAAGGAAGGTCAAAAGTCGATAATTTCAGGATACAATCCACATCTTACTTATCTGATGGTCATCTGGGCATCTTGCCTAAAGAAAAAGGCAATGGGAGCTCAAGTCTGCAGCCTCTAGGTCCCTTAAAAACTTGCTACTCAAAGTTTAGTCCTCAATCTCACCCTATAGCTTATTAGAAAAACAGAATGTCAGAGCCCACCCATACCTACTGAATAGTCCTGCTTTATAATTTATTTTTTTACATTTTAAAGAGTGATTTATTTTACTTAATTTTTATCTTGTATTAGACCACAGCTACTCAGAGCTGGATAATTATATCTCTGGTTCATGACATTATTTTTCTTATTGAATTTATTGGGTTGACATTGGTTAATAAAATTTTATAGATTTTAGGAATACAGTTCCACAATACACCATGTGTATATTGGAATGTGTTTTTATCCCCCCAGGTCAAGTTTCATCCTTCACCATTTGAGCCCCTTTACCCTCTTCTTCTACCCTTCCCTCATATTTTTTTCTCTCTCTGGTAATTACCATGTGGTTATCTGTGTTCATGTGTGTTTATTATTATTTTTTTATTTCTTTGCTTAATCCCTTCACTCTTTTACCTAGCCTCCAACCCCCTTCCCTGCATTTTTTTTTTAAAAACAGGATCTCCAGATGATTCATATGCATATTATAGAGTGAAGACTACTGCTCTCAGACACACTGCTGGTCTTTTGGAGAAAAAAGGAAGCAGTATTTCCATCAGCAGATCTTGGCAGCTGCAGCTCTCTGCTTAGTTGTAATGTATTACTGCTATGTCAAGTAGCACAAAGAGTTCTAGAATTTCCCTTTATGTCTGGTTACCTGGGTATAGATGAGATTTTACCATTGCCACTAGGTGTAATAAACAGTCATGTATAACAATGTCACGTCCTACAGCCAAAGAACCAAAACACATATAATTGAACAAGTTAAGTTTATTACTGGTTTCCTGAAGAGAGAACAGGCATCATTGGGAATCCTGGGGCGTCTCAGCAAGAGGTTGTCAGAAAGGACTTATTAAAGGATTTAGATATTGGTTGAGTGATTTTGGAGAGGGTCTAAGGAAGTCAGGCTTTGCAATGAATTGATTTCTATCAGAAAGCAGGGCTAATTCTGTAATTGGGTATCTCAATAAATCTTATCTATCAGGAGGGCAGAATAAAGTGAAGCTAAAGCTATAATTGGAGAAACCACAGAGTGAGAGTGAAATAAAATGTAAATCTGCTTTTTCCTTTGTGGGACTCAGATCCCCTGTGCCACATTTTATCACTCTTAATTTAATCTAGGAATTAAAAATAAACACTATTTGTATAGCACAGCCTTTTTATAGAGCAAATATTTCCTTTAATCCTCAACACAAGAAATAGTGGTATGTTCTACAGTTTAAAAAAACAACTGGTTGTATTGGATTTCTTTCAAAATGGTATTATTCAATCATTTGAAGAAGAAAAAAAAATCTTATTGTGCAGCTATGTGTCACACCACGCTTTCCTGTTGCCTAAAGATACATGGTAAAGAAGACAATGTCTCTGCTCTAATAGTGCATGGAAATAGTGAAGAGGGACAGAGAGAAAACAAGTAAATACAACGAGCACTCACACAGTGAAAAGACTCTGAATAAAATAAAGCAGTGGAATAGGTTGTTGTGGCAGAATGCACGGGAGAATGATCAACCAGTACTTTGAGGGAGGGAAGTTTAACCTTTATTTTGCAGATCTGCTAGTCCAAGGGAATTCCAGATCCAAAGCCTCAACTGAACTACGTGAAGAGGCTCTGACTTATAGATCTCCTTCTGTGGTGGGCCCCTGAGAGTCCCCACAGCTCTGCCCAACTCTCCCTGAGAGTCCCCAGGGAAGTAGGATTACATTTTAACCAGAAACTGAACTAGATGGCAAGCCCCCTCACTATATTCCTTTTCAAGATAATAATGGAGAAGGGGCTGCTTCAGGTAGTATAGTCCGGAAGGGTCTTCTGAGGACATGCCATTATCAATGAGACCTGGGTGATGAAGAGAACCCCACAATGTGCAGATCTGAAGTAAGAGTCTTCATGATGGAGAGAAGAGGCATTGCAAAACCCCTGAGTCTGGAACAAGATACTATGTGTTTTTTAGTGTCATGATTTAGGAAAGGTCACAAAAAAAGGCTGGAAGGTAGAGAAATGATACCTACAATTTTATTTGCAATTCTTGAACCTATGAAATTCAAGATGCCTAACAAATAACTGGCATTTGGATTTTTAAGATTGGGATTTGAGGGAACGGTTCAGAACAGAAGATAATGCATTTAGAAACTATCAGCTCTACTGTGTGCTTTGTGGTTTAATCCTGGCTTCTGCTCAGGATATGTTGCCCGGGCTGGCCAGCAGACCCTGAGCAACAGATGAATGGATTACTATGACACAACATTTGCCATGAAAGAGAGGGCTAAAGGGCTGCCTGGCTAGAGGAACCAGGGAGCCCCATTCACCTGCCTCTTCAAGCTTTTATTGTAACAGCAGTTTGGGATAAAGTTTATCTTTTAGATACAATCAGTAAGGTAGGTAATCTTGGGAGGATACATGTGTCTGCAGTATCCTGTAAGCAAGGACACCTAAAGGTTAAGCATAAGGATTCTGGTAAACATCCAAGGGTCCCCACATGAACAGACTTGTTTGGAAAGGTCAAAGAAAAATTAGGGGTGACCACCTTCAGCCAACTCTCCTAGGTCTGAATTTCCTCCTTTCATACTTTCCAACCAAGTCTCCTGTGCTCCCCCACAATAGATCTTCAGCATATAAGTTCTGGATAGCAGCAATAGCAACTGCTAGGTAAAAGAATGAGGAAATAATGAGAAAGTATTATTGCCAGTGGGTGAAACTCCCCTGTTGTTTTGGAGAGTAAGGTTCTTGGGGTGCCACCCTAGCTCTGATACAGCAGCATCTGAGGCTGCAAGAAGCCGAGAGGAGGAAGCAAATTGCCCACGTAGATATCAGAATGGGAGAGACAAAAAGGGATGCATGATAGAATTCCCAGGACAGAGAAGCTAACTTCCATTTCTCACCTGGCTCCCTAGAGTCTTGGTCAGCCTTCACCTTCTTGGCTTTGTGTGTGTGTGTGTGTGTGTGTGTGTGTGTGTGTGTGTGTGCTGGCTTTGGCCGGCAGGGTTCACAGGTGAAGCTGTCCACAGAAGCATCCTCACCCCTGGCTGGCTCGCCGTCAATGAATGAAACTCCCCTATGGTTTGGGGGAGTGAGGTTTTGGGGGCACATCTTCGGAAACCCCCATGGGAGGACAGAATGTGAAAGAAGGCTCTATTTGTTCCAAAGTCCCCTGCCCCTCAAGCCAGTCTTGAGAGAGTGGCGTCTGGGAGTTCAGCAAAGTCAGAAGCAGGCCCAGTATCTCGAGTTTCCGTTCCATATTGCAGCAGGGTGTGGTTCAGCATCCACATTAATGAAAGTCCAAAAGTTCACATAAGAAGCCCACGTGGCCAGGAGCCTGCGGGGCGCAGGGGAGCGTGAAGAAGAGCTGGACTTCCTTTGTTCAGAAGTTTATATATTTAGATTTTCCATGCTTACAAAATCTGGCCAATTATTCTAGATGTTCCTCTAGTAGCAATGTTATTTGACTTTTAGGATTTTTGAATTTTTCTCTTTTATGATTTTCCTCATTATTTCTAATTGTGGACATTTTTTTTCTATTTGTTTGTTTGTTTTTACTTTGTTTTGAAGCACTTTTGTAAATTTAATACCACTCATTCAAGTCTCAACCATGACCATTATAGTTTCACAATAATCCATTAACTTTTTATTTCAAACACCAAGTTTCTCAATATCAACAATGTTATTTATCTCCTGCTGTGCTTATTCGTACCTCCAGCAGTTCTTAGTTAAGATCCACCATCAGTGGGGGCGTCTTAATTTTCTCAAAGGTGTTTCCCAGCCTCTAATCAGCCTTAATGTGATAATACCATGGGTGAAGAGAAATGGAGCTGTCTTTGCAACTGTAGGCTACTAAAGCTTTACTGTGCCTATGGCCACCTGGAAATCTTATTAAAATCCTGATTCTAATTCCATAAACCTTTGTTGGGGCCTGTGATTCTACATTTTATTAAGCAGCCAGGTGATACCATTGTGTTGGGGGGTCAAGGACAACATTATGCATAGCATGGAGACCATTTCTGCTTGCATCCAAGTGCAAACAGTATCATTTCCCAGGCTTTGGTATTAGAACAGATACATACCACCTGTTTGGCTATTCTTGCTAGCTGGCAGAGACCAGTAGGTTTTCTGAGAACACTCCTCTTTCCTCCTGGGCAAGTGTTGGTCTCTGTAGGGCAAACTCTCCACAATTTTGATCAGCACCTCATAGCTTCCATCATTGATCTCCAGAGGCATCCTAAGACCAGAAGGACAAAAGGCCTTTCATTTCTCTCCATCTGTTCTTGGAAGAGCCAAAGCCTATCTATACCCTCCAGGCCCCAGTCAGTTGATCCAACAGCTGCTTGGCTCAGGCAAGGTAGTTTGCTACTGATTTGGATTTGGGGAACATGCTCCAGTTCCCATCTTCAAATACAAAGAAAGCCTCTATCTACTATATTACTTTTAGCCAGGGGTGGTGTTCACGATAACAAAAAATGCACACATATTTTTAAGTTTAATACCTGTGAGTCCGATCTAAGTTTTGGTCAAGAGCCCAGATTTTCTTTTTTATGCAGAAAAAAGAAGGGAAAAAATCAGATGAAATTGCATCACTGAGTTGGAAGGGGAAATAGTTAGCATTCTGAGGAAACTCCCTTTGACATTTCACTGAAAGTAAGATGGTATTTTAAAACTTGGGGTCCTGAACAACTAAAAAAGAAAAAAATATATAAATAATTGAAAAGAGGGCGGGGTCACTATACTCTCTAGTCCTTGTTCTTCGATGGGAGGACCCTGACATTGCTTGGCATGTAGGTAAATGAGAATAAACTTTGAACACTGGGCATTTCCCTTTCTTATCCTTCAAGGCGTGTGGCATCATCTTTATACCTTCCCTGTGCACCATGATAGAGGAAGCTAAGCACATGTGCTGTGCAAACGCTAGCAGTCTTATTTCGTGTCTATTTATTCCTAGAGTTGTCCAGATACAACTTGTAAGACAGTGTCTCTTATTTTCCAAAATTCAAAACTATGTATTTTATATTTATACGAAGCGGTTAAGCCCACAGTGATAGACATTCCATAGGAACCATTTTTACCCTGTTTTAATGAGGTTGGTCTGCATGGAGTAGAAGGGAACAGAGCAGCTGCAGGCAGAATTTAAGGGGCTGCTATGAAGCAGGAAAAGTCTCCCTCAGGAAAGAGCTGTGCCTTTAACAGTGTGACCTAATGGAAGAGCTACAGACATAAAAACGCAGCATTCCTGAGGCCTGAGGCTTTCATTCTTCCGTAACAGCTGTGGTGAGAAAAACTCCCAGAGAGACTGTAAAAGAGCAGTGGTGTTGTCATTATCATTCCTGTGTGAAGAAAAACTCTTTTATGCTTAAGGGTCTTTTTCCATTTTATTTCCCCCCTTTTGTAATAGTTCTATCCATTTTATAAGATATCACTGAAAACTTTCAACTATGATTTTCAGGACTCAGTTTCTAACCAATACTCTAGCTCTGATACAGTAAATACATGTTTTCTGCTATTCAATGCAGTGCTACTTAAATTATTCTCTTATAAAAGTTCAAAAGTTTATCTACTTGCAGCCTTGATGCCATCTCTGTGTTGCTAGGGCACATGTGTGAAACAATAGCAATGCAGTAAGATTTCATGAATCTATAGATAAATTATGCAACAATGAGCACTTATTTCACCTACTACATTTGGGACATAATCATAAGCCATTTTTCACCTACTATATTGAGGACATAATCATAAGACTATAGATCTAGAGAAGCCTCTAGAGACTATCAAATTCATACATTTCTCTCCAAATAGCTCAGTACCATTCAAGATTAATGGTTGTTTGTTTTCTTTTTTCATATAATGTATATGTTAATCCTCACCTGAGGATATTTTTCCATTGATTTTTAGAGAGTGAAAGGGAGGAGGAGAGACAGAGAAACATCAATGTGAGAGATATACATCAATTAATTATCTCATACCTAGGCCTGGGATTGAACCTGCAACTGAATTATATGCCTTTGACCAGAGTCAAACTCTGGTCCCTTCAGTCTGCGAGCTGATGCTCTATTCACTGAGCCAAATCAGCTAGGGCTGTTTGTTTTCTTCATAAACATATTCCAGGGCCAAAATCCCATGATTATCCATGGTTTTAAAATCATCCAATTATAGGAAGAGGTTCTATTTATCCCTCTAAAACCCCACTTATTTTAATAATTTTTATTTCAAAAACTGTAAGATTTTATTTACTAGAGGAACCAAGAACATAAAATGAGAAAACTAGGTCCTGAAGAGTGGATTGGAACTCTGTCTTCTATTAACCCAGTGTTCTTTCCAGTTATTCTGCCTCAAAGTGAACAAAAAATATAATGCATATAATAGCAATGTTAAATACCTTCCTTCTTTACTATTTAAAGTAATTTTGTCTTTTACTTTTTACATTGTTTATTTGTCACCTTGTAGGTACAGTAAAAGAAAGGATGATAAAGGAGTATATTAATGCAATATAAATTTATTTATAGGTATGCTGCAATTGACCAACAAGTTTAATGAGTTAAGATAAAATTGTTGAACTTAGGCTGTTTTACTCACAAGCAAAATGAAGAAGTTGAACTGGATGATTTCTAAAATTTATTTGTATTGATTATATTTGAATCAATTCAATTTTGCTGTATGAAAGTTCCCTCATACTTTCAACACTAAATGTTACCCACCAAATCCAACATGAAAAGATCCAGGGCTTCCTTTATAAAAGGAAACTGATGTGAACTTTATAATTTAGTGGTGTGATATTCATAGAAAAGATATTTCTGAACCAAGCCTGTGTTTCATTAATGTCATGGGTGTTTTGATCTTACACTTTATGTTTTCCAGTTCTTTTCTGAGATTCTAAAAACTTATTCAGGAATCAAGGTTAATCAATCCATCAGAGATCAGTATGACATTTGTTTGCCAATTAGAATTTCTTTTTACACGTCAAAGTTTCTCTCCCACCCTCAGGAATACAAAATAATTTCAATGACATGCTCTTTATAAACACAACACAGAAATGAATGGGATTTGGGGAATGGATTAGAATTGGTCTTTGCAAAATAGAAGGGCCTCAAATTGCACATTCTTAAGATAATCTACACTGAATGAATACCATTGTGGGTGTCCTGCAACATGCTGCAGGATGTCTTCCTTGTAATATAACTGAGAAAGGAATGGTATCTCATCCCAAAGGTTTAAGGACAAAGACTTTAACAAATAATGTCAAAATCATCACCACTTCCTTTAATTTCTTCCACTCTACTCAAGGCTTCAACTTGACTTTCCCTCATTAATTCCCTCACAATCAACAGATGGCCCAATCTTAAAATGTTGCTGTAATATAGACTCTCGATTATAATTTATTCAACTTCCTTTTCCCATCTGAAAATCTCTATAATCACCCATTCTATGCTCTGCATTATATAGAGATAGCTACCAGGACTTATCAGTCAGACAGATCTGCCTGGATCCAATACTTCCTAGCTAAACAGTCTCATGCAAATTATTTAATCTCTCTGATCATCAGTATCCTTAAAATGGGAATAACAATACTTCCACCACAGGATATTGTAAGGATTCAGGATAAAGTATACCTCTCTATATAAGTGTGTTTAGAAGATTGGTTCTAGTTGGCACACCATAAGTGCTTAAGAATTAGTTATTATCTTTATCTCTAAGGAAAAAGTGTATTTCTTCCTTAGGAATGCTAATTTATCCCATCTTCTCCAGGATCACCAAATGCCCTCCACAACTGCTCAGCTTTTTAATCATTAAAAAAAAAAAAAAAAGGTTCCTCCTGGGCTTATAAACCTGTTCATATACAACTCTATGATATTCAGTAAATGAATACTGACATATAACCACCACCACAAGAAAAATGAAGTTCAATTACCCCCAAAAAATTCCTTTGAGCCTTCTCTTTAACTTCAGTCTCTGGCAATCATTGGTCCATTTTCTAGTCTTATAGTTTTGCTCTTACAAAAAAAGTCATATAAATGGAATATGTAGCCCTTTAAGTCTAACTTATTTCATTTTGTTTAATGCATTTGAACTTTCTCCGTTTTGCTGCAAGAATCAGTCATTAGTTCCCTTTAGTAGCATTCCATTGAATGGATACACTATCGTGTTTTCCAGTTGCATGAGTTCTCCATTCTTTCATTGAGGGGCATTTGAGTTATTTACAGTTTGGGGCAATTATAAATAAATTAAGGCTGAGTTTTAAATTACTTTTGTTGTTCAAATTATTTTTCATTTTTACATTTAGCTCTTTGAAGTTGAGGAACAGTTTTCTTTCTTACCCCTAAAAATTTACAGATTCATAGATTCTATAATTTTTTGTTTATGCTTGCAATGTAGCATTTTCTATCTGAGTTAGCCTTCTCCTACTATGTTGCCAGACTCAGGCTGTGTCATCCAAAGCCTGTTCCTATCACTCTGTTTTCCAATATTTCCCCCTTAGGACAAAAAGTTCATTAGATATGTAATTAGTCATCCACATCACTTTGAGCAAAAGTTTCGTGGTTTTATTACAGCAGAGTAGAAAGAAATATTCCAACATCAAATAATATTTTTCTTTCCACCTGCTTCCCAGCCTTTATGCCAATGCAAGAAATTTTGGTTTTTCTAATACAATGCCTTCAAATTCTAGATAACAATTTTTGCACTAATCATTTTATTTTATTTTATTTTATTTTATTTTTAAATTTATTTTTATTTATTTATTTATTTATTTATTTATTTATTTTTATTAAATTCTTACCATCCCCCTTCGGCCCCCTCCCACCCCCCCGCACTTATCATTTTAGAATGTAATAGCAAACCCACCCAAACTCCAGTGACTAAACACAATAAAATGTACTTTTCCCTAGTGCCTTCTGTCACATGCAGTCAGGTAGAGGGCAAAGAATTGGCCAAAGTAAGTCACAGAGCCACACCAAAACTTTGAAAAGGGTGAAGAAATACAATCCAACCATGTGCCCTAAAATTGAGGATTAACAGTGTATGAAGTACAGTACAGCTGCAAGAGTGTCTAAGATCCCCCCAAGTGTTTAGATAATTTTCCTAACACCATTTATTTATTATGTTATTTGCCAGCAATTTTAAATACCACTTTTATTATTTATTTAATTCTCACATGTAATATGTCCGTTATTGGACTCTTTTATTAGGACTTAAGTTCTTCCTATAATTGTACCTCACATACCATGGCTATTTAAAACTCTTTGATAGAGGTAGGGCAGGTCCTTCTTCACTATGCTGCTATTTCAAATATTTTATGGACTCTTGTTTTCACTTATTTATTATTTACAAGACCTATTGTGTCAAAAAGTGATAAGGAAATAAAAACAATCTAACAATAAAAATATACATATAAATAAAGCATGAATGTTTCTCTTCAGTCTCTTTTTCACTTTCATTCTATTGTTAAGATGTATCTTTGACCTATATGTTGCCAGTTATATTTTATACATGTATGTGAATATTTTTATAGCTTAATAGTACACTGTTTCAGAGAGTTAACTGTTTAACCTCATTTGGATCACATTATCTATGTTGTTTTACTACTTTTTAAAATTTATTTTGGTTGTGGTTGGGAAATACGATTTCAAAACTTTGAAATTTGTAAACGCAGTGCATATGTTTTATGGTTCAACATGTGATTTTTCTTAGTGCATGTTCCTTGTTTTCTTGAAGTGAGTATTTTGTAGTTATTGGATATAGTGTTCTATAAATACCACTTAGATCAAGTTGATTGATATAGTGTGTTTTTTTCTGATATAGTGTTTTTTAAATATTCTATGATGATCTGTACTAACATTGTGTCTACTCATTATACACTGAGAGAAATATTAAAATATCTAACTTTCGGAATGTATCCATTGCTCTTATTAATTCTATCCATTTTAAAAAATATATATTTTATTAATTTTTTACATAGAGGAAGAGAGAGGGATAGAGAGTTAGAAACATCGATGAGAGAGAATCATCTATCAGCTGCCTCTTGCACACCCCCTACTGGGGATGTGCCCACAACCAAGGTAAATGCCCTTGACCGGAATCGAACCTGGGACCTTTCAGTCTGCATTCCAACGCTCTATCCATTGAGCCAAACTGGTTTCGGCAATTCTATCCATTTTTGTTTTGTGTATTTTAAAATATAATATTATTATTGAGTGCATTCACGTTAGGATCGTTATGACTTGATGACTATGTTGTGATTATAAAATGACACTTTTATGTTTAATGATACTTATTGTCTTAAAGTCAATGTTGTCTGACATTGAAGAGCATACCAGTTTTCATACGCTTACTGTTTGCATAGTGTATTTTTTATTCTATTATATCATATGTATCTTTATTATTATACTTACAGTGGTTCTCTTGTAGGCAAGCAAATAGTTGCTTATTTTTTTATACAGTCTGATAAACTCTGAATTCAAATTATTTGTGTAATTGAGATCAAATCTCCATGATGTTATTTGCTTTCTATGTGCTCTTTGTTTCTTTCTTCTTTTTATGTCTTTGGGGTTAGTAAAATTTTTAATATTTTATACTATCTCTCCTATTGGCTATTTAGCTAATACTGCTTTGTGAAGTGTTTTGCTCATTTTTGTTGTTTGTTTATTTATTGTTGGTTTTGGCATGTTTCCTCTAGGGGTTACAGTATACATCTCTAATTAATCATACTCTTCTTGAATTAATAATATATCACCACATATTATGTAGTTTCTAGAAACAGTGGTAAAATTCAGTTTGCACTGCTCCTATTTTTTTTTCAATAATGTGTCATATATTTATTTCTACATGTATTATAAACCTCACAATAGTTTGCTTTTTTTTCTCAGGGATCACAGTTATATATACTAGAGGCCCAGTGCATGCAATTCATGCATGGGAGGGGTATCCCTCAGCCCAGCCTGCAACCTCCCCAATCTGGGACCCCTTGAGAGATGTCCAACTGCCCATTTAGGTCTCAACTGCCTTCCCCTGCTGGCATGATCACCCACAATTGCCCTACCCTGCAGGCATGGTCCTCCCCAATTGTCATCCACTGCAGGCCTGCCCTCACCACAACTGACCTCCCCTGCAGGCCTGGTCCTCACCACTGTACTCCCCTGCTGACCTGGTCTCTTCCAACTGCCCTTCTCTGCCAACCTAGTCACTCTTAACTGCCCTACTTGCTTGCCTGATCGCCCACAACTGCTCTCCCTTGTAGGCTTATCCCCCCAACTGCCCTCCCTGCTGACCTGGTCCTCCCCAACTGCTCTCCTCTGCAGGCCTGGGTCCCTCCCAACAGCCCTTCCCTGCAGGCCTGGTCTCCCCCAACTTCTCTCCTCTGCTGGCTTGGTCACCCCTAACTTCCTATAGCTACCTTCCCTTGCAGGCCATCCTTGTGGTGGCCATCTTGTGTCCACAGGGGGCAGCCATCTTTGACAACATGTGGGTGGCCATCTTGTGTCTTGGTGTGATGGTTAATTTGCATATTACTCTTTTATTAGATAGGAGTTTATTTCAGAGAGGAAGGGAGAGAGAGATAGAAACATCAATGATGGGAGAGAGTCATTGATTGGCTGCCTCCTGCATGTGCCACACTGGGGATTGAGCCCAGGCATATGCCCTAACAGGGAATCAAACCATGACCTCCAGGCTAATAGGTCAGCACTCAACCACTGAGCCCACTGGCTGGTGGTATTGATACATATTTAATAATGTATCTCTCTGGCCCTTCATCTTTCAATATGCATAGGCTTTAAGAAACTCAACCCAACTCAATGCACCTGCCCTCCTTCTCTCTGACTACACTTTGCTTGATGCGCACTACTGATGGTTAGCGCCATCACATTCAAGAACTTGTGCCTCAACTGGACCTTCAGCGCTTGTCAGGAATCCTGTCTATTTGAGTTGCTTCCACTTTCAACCATTGTCAACAGTTATTACCATAAACTTTCTTCAGCTAGCAAGATACCTCTTCAAATTTCACCTTCAGAACATTATCTCAGTCATTACTTTATAGAAATTAGCAGCCAACTTTTCCTCAAGTTATTGCCACTCTGTTGTTATTGTACACTCTCCCATTCTTCTTTTTCCCCTGACACAGTTCGAAAGGGGTTTTTTCCCCTAACTAAAGTTAATGGGCCCCATTCTTGCTTCTTCGCTTACTCTGTTTCATAAATCATCCAGGTCTCTCCTGTGTCTTCAGCATCTCCAGTTATCAAGGTGATTTGTTTTTGTGAGCATGTTATTTAGGTTTTTCTCATATTTAGAGAGAGGAAAGAAAGAAGGAAGGAATGAAAGAAGCAAAGGAATGGAGTCAGAGAGGGCAAAAGGGAGAAAGAAAAACTTCACCCAGTATTTCACTAGATAATATGCTTGGCAAATAAAAGTTTATGATAAACATTTGTAGAATAAATGTTGAAAAGCATTAAGTTTCAGAGTGATAAAACTTGATTTATGAGCTTCCTGGTGTCAAGGAAGAAAACTATATCATCCTTCTGGAACTGTAACTGTAAATCCAAACAATGTCTTAAAAGACATATCTAAATTATTCCACCTATTTTGTGACAATAAAGATCACACACAAGCAAAAAGTAAAATATATACACATTATGTTTCCTAACATAATGATATAATGGATATAAATTGTAGATCTTTTGGGAGAGCTAGAAACATTTCCAAGGGACAGAGAGCATCCTTAGTTGAATTCAATAAAATTCCTAAATATCAATTAATCAAAAATTCTAATTACATTATAAACATATTACTTACATGTATTAGTATTTTATTTTGTTCAGATTTCACTGGCTTAAGTTAGAAAAAAAATTGTACTTCACAAATCATAAAAATATTTAATGTGTAGCAACTTTAAGGGTAACAATTTGCTTTTTAAAAATACTGTCATTAGTACATGTCAATATAGCACTTCTTCCACAAATCTATTAATCTTTTCTAATTACTTGGCTTTATCAATTATTTAAATTTAAAAAATAACTTCAAATTAAATCTTCCAAGTGAATACATTTTATGTTAATTTTAATATTAAAAGCAGGAGAGCTGAAACCAGTTTGGTTCAGTGGTAGAGCATCAGTCTGTGGACCGAAAGGTCCCAGGTTCGATTCCAGGCAAGGGCATGTACCTGGGTTGCGGGCACATCCCCAGTAGGGGGTGTGCAAGAGGTGGCTGGTCAATGTTTTTCTCTCATCGACGTTTCTAACTCTCTATCCCTCTCTCTTCCTCTCTGTAAAAAATCAATAAAATATATTAAAAAAAAAAAAGCTGGAGCTATAAGCTGATTGTACATAATGATTCTTATTAGAATAAGATTACAAACTACCTTTAAGAATAAATTCCTTTAAAAGTTTTCAAATATACATTAAGACCTGAAATTTATTATTTTACACACCAGATGTCACTGTTTCTCCATGCTAGTAAAATGGACCAGCAAATTTTGGCAGTTAAAAAAAGAACAATTGACTCTATATTTCTATTCTTAAGTACATATCCAGCAGAAATGTGTGTGTAAAACAAACAAACAAACAAAAAATAAGACTACAAATATTCATACTGGTGCTATTCATAATATTCAAAACTTGAAATTTCCCAAATGCCAATCAAGAGTAAGATGGTATGTATCTAGCAACATATTAAAAAGATCATATACCATTGCCAAGTGAAATTTATTCCAGAGATGCAAGGCTGATACAATATTCACAAGTCAATAAGTGTGATACATTGCATAAACAAATTGAAAGACAAAAATCACATGATCATATCAATTGATATAGAAAAAGCATTCCTCAAAATCCAATGCCCATTTTTTATAAAATCTCTTAGCAAAGTGGGAATAAAAGGAACATACCACAACATGATAAAGGCCATATATGACAAACCTACAGCCAACATTATGCTCAATGGGCAAAAAGTAAAAGCATTTTCCCTAAGAACAGAAACAAGACAGGAATGTCCATTCTCACCACTCTTATTCAACATAGTACTGGAAGTTCTATACACAGCAATCATCCAAATAAATAAATAAATAAATAAATAAATAAATAAATAAATAAATGTTAAAATAAATAAAAGACATCCAAATTGGAAAGGAAGAAGTAAAACTGTCATTCACAGATGACATGATATTGTACATAGAAAACCCTAAAGACTCCACCAAAAAAACTACTAGATTTAATAAATGAATTTTGCAATGTAACAGGATACAAAATCAACACCTAAAAATCAATGGCTTCTTTATATATCAATAATAAATTCTCAAACAGAGAAATTAAACAAACAATCCCATTTATCATTGCAACAAAAATTAACATATTTAAGAATAAACTTAACCAAGGAAGCAAAAGAACTATACTCAGAAAGCTACAGGACATTGAAAAAAGAGATAGGAGATATAAACAAGTGGAAGAACATACTGTGTTCATGCATTGGTAGAATCAACCTTATTAAAATATCCACCATGCTACACAAGGCAATCTACAGACTCAATACAATCCCATTAAAATACCAATGGCATATTTCCCAGAGCTACAACAAATACTCAAAAATTTATATAGAATCAAAAAGACCCCAAACAGCTGCATCAATTTTGAGAAAGAAAAACAAAGTTGAAGTAATCACAATACCAGATTTCAATATATACTACAAATCCACCATAATCAAAAAACCTGGTACTAGCACAAGAACAGGCATATAGATCAATGGAACAGAACAGAGAATCCAGAAATCTACCCAAGCTATTATGCTCAATTAATACCAGGTATATAGGTTAATAATGCAGATTTTATTATCAAAGAAAACACGATAATTTCAAGAGAAACATAAAAAGTGCTTTATTCAAAGTATGTCCATTGCTAGCTACACATTTCCCCCATGTTTCAGGTAATTTGTAGATATGGTCCCAATAGAACTTTTCTTGTTTTGAGACAAACCATTCAGAGAACAAATTTTCCACTTCTTTGTACATTTTGAAGTGCTGCTCAGAAAGTGCATGTGCCATGGATCAGAACAAGTGGTAATCTGAAGGAGCATGGTCTGGTGAATACAGCAGGTGGGTTAATACTTCTCAGGTAAGATCTTTTAATGTGTCTTTAACTGGTTTTGAAGTGTGTGATGATGCATTATCATGAAGCAAAATTACTTTGTCATGTCTTCTGGCCCATTCTAGTCATTTTATGATCAAAGTGTGGTTCAGATTGACCTGGATGCTCTTTATTTTTCACATTGAAATCATCACTTTTAAAGCATTTAAGTCAGAGTTCACAAGTATCTTGAGATGGAGCATGTTCACCATAAGCTACCTGAAGTATATGATAACTTTCAGCAGCACTTTTCTTCAAAATAAAGTAATGAATTATAACTTCCCACAAACGTTCTTTTATTTGACATGAAATTTAACATTTTAAGAGTAAAAATATCTATGATGTTAACACCTTCAGAAAATTTGACATGGGAAATTTTGAAGCTTGTTGTCAATACAGCAAAATAGCATACATATAAAATCATATATATCAACATATGTGTAACTCTATCTATTGAAAAAAAATTTGCATTATTAACCAGTACACCTACCTAATATTTGACAAAGGAGGCAAGAGGATACAATGGAATCATTTTATCCCTGCTTTGAAGGAAATACATATTACCATATCCATTTTACAGGTGCGGAAATGTAGACACAGAGAAGTTCATTTTAATTTACATTTGGCAAAATAATTCCATTGCAAATCTGAATTGCCAGTGTCTTACTTATGTCTAGGAAAGTTCTACCTAAGTATGAGACTCAACGTGATATAGACATTTAACATAAACAGTATTCCTATTGGTGTAGGATGAGTCTTTCTAAATTATGGTTCAATATCAGATGTTGCTGAATCTATATTTTCATGAAATAGAGGTATGTCATAGCTGACACTATCAAACTCAGTTTCTGCTTGTTGATTTTTTTTTCTTTGAAGAATTTTTGTTTAACAGTCTGGATGAAAGCATGTCTCATAGTTTGTGTATCTATTTTCAAAAGCAAAGAATCTGAGCAGAGGCACTTCAGTAGCCCTAGGAATGGCTTCATAAAGTGTCATTTTTCTTTTTCAGCTTCAGATAGGGAAGTTAGTAGAAAACTATAGTCTTAACCATACAGAATGACTATTCAGGTAAGTACTTTTATCAATAAGATCCTTGAAAAGTTATTTCATGTTTCAGACAATTATTTTTTTTTCAGTATTATAACATTTTTTTTAAAATTCCCAAACACCTTAAATAACTTTTGCACATTAGATGATTCTTTAACATTATGGTTTTAGGCAAAGACACACTAACCTACTTATTGTAAGATTGTCTAGTGAGAGAATATCATATGAACAAATTGGAATTGTACACTATCTTTGGATATACTCAAAATAAGTGAAATAATATGTTCTTTGATATTTTTTGATCTATTGTGAAGTGGGACCACTGCCAAATATTTTGTACCACGCACATTTTGGCTCCATTTTGCCCTAAATACCTCTGTCCTAAAACTGTTTGTCTGAGCTATAATTTAAATGAGGTTTTATATAAAGTATACATGAGCTTTAGAAGGACTGAAAAAAGAAGGGTGTTAAATGATAAAAAGGAGAAAAGCATTACAAAAAAAGGTATAAAAGGGAAAATATATCTGTCAAAGAATGAGTCTCTTGTACTTATTCTCTTAACTCTACTATTCACCATATTTCATTAAATCTCTCTCCTTCTATTGGCAGGTGCAATAAATGGTGGTAACATTACATTTTGGTACAAACTGTGCTTGCCTTCATTTTTATTTGTTATTATTTATATTACCTTGGTTTTGTTGTTTAATTGAGAAGTGTTTTTCTACCTGTGAACATTTTTTGTCTACCTTTTGATTGAAAGGGAGAACATCATAAAATTTATCATTTAAATGAACAGCAAAATTGTTTAATATAAGATCCTTTATATTACAGTTTTCAGGAAAAATTGGAGTTGCTTCAGTACATAAAAAGAATATTTTGGCTTCTAAACCCAAACTCAGATTTGCTTCCCCTCAACCCAATCAGGGCTGTATCTACAGAGCTCCCTACTAACCCTCAGGCCTTAGAACAAAATGAATCTCAGGGAAGTGCTACTGATTTGACCTGGGAGAGCAATTGTGATTCAGTCCATTATTCCCACATAGAGAAAAAGTGAAAAGAAGCTTCACTGTAAATATGACAACAATTGAACATTTTCTCTCTTGTTATCTAACAATTACAGTTAAGAATTCTTGGCAGTATCTTATATATTATAGGTATCACAATTTTGATAAATTAAGGAATGGATAAATAGAGGAATTTGGGTACAAATTAATATTAACACTGATAAATCTCCTTTGCTTGTTAATGCAAGTGAAGAGTAGAAAGTATTCTAAGAGCTATAAAAAATGAGAATACAAAAGCTTGACAAATTTTCCTCTGTAATTGAATTTTTTTCATCCTACCATACTAACCTGCTTTCTCATACCTAATTTAAAATAAAAATATCAAGGGAAAACTAATAAATAATATTACACCAATATCAATGTATATAAGTGGGCCTAAGCCTACAGGCAGACATCCCCCTAGGGGTTGCGGACTGCAAGAGGGCGATGGCTGGGCTGAGGGATCCCCCCAGTGTACAAATGTCCTATACCAGGCCTCTCATACCATATAACACTGATTGCCTGCTTCTTTGTTCTATTTAAAAGGTGCTGGTTGACCCTAGCTGGTTTGGCTCAGTGCATAGAGCATCAGCCACTGAATGAAGAGTCTCAGGTTCTATTCTGGTCAAGGGCACATGCCCAGACTATGGACACAATCCCCAGTGGGGCATGCAGAAGGCAGCCAGTCATTGAGTCTCTTTCATCATTGATGTTTCTATCTCTTTCCTTCTCCCTTTTTAAAATTGAAAATAAATAAATAAAAAATAAAAGATGATGGTTAGTGAATGTGTCCAAATGGAATACCATTAAAAAGAGGAAACTTTAGATGAGAAAAAAAAGGGGGGGGGGAGCATGAAGAGAAGTGAGAATTTGTTTCTTAAACAATAAGACCGATTAGTGGCAACCTACCATTGCAAGATTATCCCACCTAATAAAAGAGTAATGTGCAAATTAACCATCACTCTGCTATATCCACCAGTCATGCCCACCAGCCAATCAGAGTGAGTATGCAAATAAACCCAACCAAGATGGCTACAGCCACAGAGAGCAGGAGGGAGTCTTGGGTTTCCCAGGCAATGAAGGAAGCCAAGCTTTCCACCTGCCCTTGCTAGCCTAAGCCTCCACTAAAGGCTACAAAGTTTCAATTATAGAAAGTAAACAAATCCAAACAGAAATGGCGGCAGCCATAGAGCTGGAAAAAGTGGGAGGCTAAGGTTGCCCCCGGCAATAGAAGAAGCAAAGCTTTCTGCACACCCTGGCAGGCACAGGCCTCTGCTTAAGGCTTCAAAGTTTAATTATAGAAGATACATAAATTCCAACAGAAATGACTGCCAGCCGCGGCCACGAAGCAAGCAGGAGGTTTGGCTCCTCTCCAGGCTACAAAGTTTCAATTGTAGAAGGTAAATAAATTCCAGATTCCAGGGCCTCTGCTTGGGTCACCAGGGGGAATGGCCAGCCTACAAACTACCCCAGTCCCTTCGTTCAGACAGCCTCATGCTCCAAGGAAACCCCCACCCTGATCCAGGACACCTTTCAGGACAAACCAGCTGGCCCCCACCCATACACCAGGCCTCTATCCTATCTAATAAAAGAATTATATACAGATTGACCATCACTCCAACATACAATATGGCTGCCCCCATGTGGTCAAAGATCCTGTCCCCATGTTGACACAAGATGACCACTACAAGATGGCCAGCAGGGAAGTGCAGTTGGGAGGCATCAGGCCTGCAAGGGAGGACAGTTGGAGGTGATCAACCCTGCAGGGGAGGGCAATTAGGGGTAGCTAGGCTGGCAGAGGAGGGAAGTTGGAACAAAAAGGCTGGCAGGGGAGCAGTTAGACATCAATCATGCTGGCATGGGAGTGGTTAGAGGGTGGTCAGGCTGGAAGGCAGAAGCGGTTAGGGGCAATCAGGAAGGCAGGCAGGTGAACAGTTGGGAGCCAGCAGTCCTGGATTGTGAGAGGGATGTCCAACTGCCTGTTTAAATGGGCAATCAGACATCTCTTGAGGGGCCCCAGATTGGAGAGGGTACAGACTGGGCTGAGGGACACCTCCCTGCCCCATGCACAAATTTAGTGCCTCTAGTTTCTAAATAAGGCATGTGTTGGCCAACAAAGGCAATCCTAGGATCTACAGATAGCGGAAAGCTAATAAGTAGAAACAGACCTTGCAAGTACTGAATCCAGAATAACTTTGGGGAAGAGTGTCCTGCTCAGCTGTAAGGAAGATAGAGAAGACAAACCTGATCTCACACATGGGTAAAGAAAGTAAAGGGATTCTGTCTCTGTTGCCTAATTGTTGGATCTCCTCATGGGTATTGAAATGAATATTAACTTTATTAGATTAGAGCATCAAATAGATATAATTATAATGAAAACTGCTTTGTTAGCAGGCACTATTCTGTTTTATATTTTTCATATCACTGAATATTATTTTATTAATTTGCTTACTGAAATGTAATTTCCATGAGAGGAGGGAATGTTAATGTCTTGTTTACCTCTGTATCTTCAGAGCCTGCAAGAGGAACTGACAAAGAACAGAGGTTCATTAAATAAATATTTCTTAGGTAACTGACTGATGGAATTGATTAATCATTAGTGGTGGAAAAATACTCCATGGAGTCTTCCTGATCTTTGGGAAAAGGAGAACAAACAGAGGTGGTAGGAATGAGTGTAAAATAGAAATGTTTCAAGCTTATAAAAAAAGAGAAGAGGCAGCCTCAGCCTCCCCATGTCACTGAGACGGAGATGAGTATTAACAGTTCCACTGCCTTGAGAAAAATCACTACCTGGCCCAACCATAATACAGTGGGTTTGACTGATTTACCAGTCTCAGAAAAGAATAAGTGCGTCCTGAGTCAGAAAAATATAGGGGCTCAGTGCAATGCTTATTGATAGCATCAACCACTTTAAGAGAGAAAAGCTGGATTAGGAAAAAAGGAAGGAGCCAGGATGGGAATAACTAGAGATGTGATCCTATTTGTAGCATTTCATAGGGAGACTAGAGGCCTAATGTATGAAATTCATGCAGGGCAGGGGGATGGTCCCTCAACCCAGCCTGCGCCCTCTCACAATCCAGGACCCCTTGCTCCCAGGTACCCACCTGCTCGCTCCTTACTGCCTGCCTGCTCACTCCTCACAGCTTGGCTCACCACTCCTTAGCACAGCCGCAGATGAGGAGAGGCTCCAGCTACCACCGTTGTGCTCACCAGCCTTGAGCCTGGCTTCTGGCTGAGTGGCGCTGCTGCTATGGGAGTCTACTGATCACCAGAGGGCAGCTCCTGTGTTGAGACTCCTGTCCCCTGGGGGTCAGTGCACAGCATAGTGACCGGTCTTCTGGTCATTCTGGTCATTCCACCGTAACAGTTGCTGTAAGGAAGATATTAAAGCTATAACAAACACCAAACTGGTACCCTGCTAGGAAATGGAAGTGATTTGGGAAATATTAATATTCTTAAAATTATTATTATTGGTTGAGAGCTTTCACTAGAGATAATTATGCATTTCTATTGTTTTCTTTTTAGCATGTTATCAATATTTATTGATTTTTGAGTCCCCTTATGCTGATGGACTGTGGGGGTATACCTATTAATTTGGTTATTCCTTGGTGAGCTGTGATCTAAATTACTGACCCAAATCTCTTAAATGACTTTAAAGATAGTTTTTATTTAATGGAGAATTTTATTCATTTTATTCCTTCTTTCCATGTCTTTTCAGTATATGTGTAAAACAGCATTTCAGACATGGAAAATCAGAAACCTCAGACATTCGTGTTAAATTTCTAAAACATTGACTCACTTTCAAGAAAGGCATAATCTTTCTTTTCTCTCCCTTGCAAAATTAGGTGCACATGTTATAAAGTTTGGTATTGTTGATAACTTGGGAGAAAATATGAAGTAGCTTTTACTTTCTGAAACCAAAGAGGAGTTTTAGCCAACAAGATGAGATTAATACCTAGCTGAGGTCTTAGTTACTACCTGGAGTCAATGTTCTAATACCATTGGGCCACAAAGGCATTTCCTGCCCTGCTCCAAGGATACAATGTCTGCAAAATCTATACCACCTGTTTTAGACTGCACATTTAAAAAAATAGACTTTATTGATTTTTTATAGAGAGGAAGGGAGAATGATGAGAGTTAAAAACATAGATGAGAGAGAAACATCAATCAGCTGCCTCCTGCACACCCCCTACTGGGATGTGCCAGCAACCAAGGCACATGCCCTTGACAGGAATCAAACCTGGGACCCTTCAGTCCACAGGACAATGCTCTATCCACTGAGCCAAACCAGTCAGGGCAAGACTGCACATTTTTAATATAACTTTTACCAAAGGTGAATGCTTAAAGATCAAATACGGTAATTTAATTCACGCTTCTCATCTTTCCTACTTAAGCATACCCAAAATGCAGATTCTTCTGGCATAGTACTCTGTTCTCTTATTTGAAGATCTGCTCTGCCCACACAAACCTACCCCCCATAAACCTTTGCACTTTCTCCATTGTCAACTATTCCTATCTGCATATTCAGTCTCTTTAGAGAAAGTTCTCTTTATCCCCTTTCTGTAAAGTAATACCTCAAAGATAATTTTAAGCTGTACATTGGATGAATATTTACATTTCAATAGTATCTTATTTTAATGTATATTGGAAAAATATATATCAGTCATTTTTGCATATTGATTTTCCCTCCAAAAAATGACAGCGGTGATGAGATGGTTTAAAGAAAAATATTGAGAAAAACAATAGTATATGTAGAAAGTGGAAATGGCAAATATTCAGAATGACTTCAGTTTAAGAAGTGCTACCTTAAGGTAATCCTGATTTTTATTGAAAACTCCAATTTTCCAATTTCATTGTCACTTCCTCCAGGATGTGCTATGCTTTCTCTTAGATCCCAGCTACCGTAAGGCCAGGAGATGTCAGCTGCAGTCTCTCATTATCTTTTCCAGATCTAGACTTTGTCTTCATTTAAAAACTGTCCTCCTTTGAAGCTCACATCTTCAAACTATAATAGTCTCTATAAGACATGTCTTTTCACTGTGGACTATTGTCCTTCAGATCAGTCTCTTATAGACATAAAAAGCTTGAAAATCCAGCTCACAAGCTTATACTCCAGTGGTGTGTGTGTGTGTGTGTGTGTGTGTGTGTGTGTATGTTTGTGTGTCTGTGTAGGAATGTTAACACAAAAAACTCATGGAAACTTGTAAAAAATTTTGTAAGTTTATTTGAGCCAATCTGTCGACATATGCTATGCTGGGAAGCAGAATCTCAATGAATTGAGATAATGCTCCATAGAATGGTGAGTTATATTTGTATTTATATATTGCAATCAAAGGAGACAAGTAGGTGGGATACATGAAATTCATTTGTGATAAATAAGGAGGTGGGATAAAGCAAATCAGGGACAGGGAGTAAGGGGATGGCACTAGGGGAATTCCATGGATTGAATAAAAAGTAAAATGATGGACACATACTTAGGTGGGTGCAGGAACAATGAACATGATAATGAAATAATTTGTGATTTGTGATATCTGTCCTGGAGCCCACCACATTTGGTTGTGCCCCAGGGGCTCCAGAAAAAGGAAAGTTACAAGTCACCCAGACATTTCAAGGGCATATTATCATAAATGCAAAAGGACAGATAGGCTCAGTTAAGGTAAAGGTTGACCTTGTCAGTGAAGATACTGGCCTAGGACTTAACTGCCCACCATAACTGCTTTTAGTTAAAGTTTAATTTCAGACCATCCTTTGTGGTTACTTCAGGTCTCTGAGTTTGCAAGTCTGCCATCCAGGCCTCCTCTGAGCTTGTCAGGTCAGCATGTGACCCGTTTCGTCCACACTACTATTGAAAGTAATATATCTCCACTTGTGAAAATTTGGAAAATACAGATTTTAATGCTGTTTATCATTATTAATGATTTTTAAAAATACTTTTAATAATTTATATATTTTCCTTATATATCACTTTATACTTTATTACTAAGAGTTTTTTATGTTATTAAGATGTCTGTGTTTATAAGATAATATAACTAATATAATATAGCCTATATAAGTAATTCTTAATAGCTTAGTATAAGTATCATCATTTAATCATCCTCTTATTTTTGTATACTTAGGTAGAAATGAACTTTCATTTTCATATAAAATTTGCAATAAACAGCTTTGTGGACAATTTTTTTATACCAATTCGCATTACTCTACTGGACTAGATTCTCAGAAGAGAAGTTACTAGTTCAGAGGTCATAAGAAATTTGAAGTGTAAGTGGATAAACTGAGGACTCCCAAGGGCATATTCATAAAGAGCAATGGTGGTTAGAATGTGGCTAACAACCCAGTTTTGGTACTTTTGTTTCTGAAGCTAGTCCATCTGCTATCAGCCTTTTGTTATGCTGAATGGGCCTTCAGCTATCTGAACAGACTTTTTGAGAGATTCCCAGACACAGGGAGGAATGGAAGCTAAAGTACCAGAGGGGAGAGAGCTATGCAACAGTCACTGAGAGTAGCGAAAATGTGTGAGAACGAACAGGCATGGTTCAAGGAGATATAATGGGATTTAGGAAAAACCTTTTATATGGAGCCTACGTTCTCTTTCACAAAAAGCTTATAATGTTTGTTCACACTCTGTCTTCAAGAAGTTCAGGCAGGTCACATGGAAATTCACAGGGGCTGGTACACAAAGGCTTATAAATGCAAACTTCAAAAGAATATCTGCAAAGCTTGCATGCTATGCATCTATAAAGTAGGTATCTGGATTAAGGCTATAAGCTTTGGAACACAAAGAGCTATAAAAGAGGCTTTTAGCGGCTGCCTGGTGGCTTTGAGTTGCAGGGGGCGGGGTGGTGGTGGTAAAGGAGAAGGTGAGACTTGTGGAGAGCAGTGGAGTGATATTTTCCAAGTGTACATCGTAAGAACTAGCTACAGACATACAGGGGTGAGCAAAAGTACGTATGTTGGCAGTTGTCTGTATGGAAGACAATACAATAATTAACAAATGATAATACAAGAATAAACTCTGCATTTTGAGGACTCACAACTGTAAATCTACTTTTTGCTGACCCCTGTATATAATTTTCAACTTCACCCCACCCAGACCCCTAAAAAAAAAAAAAGGATTTGGTAATTTCAGATGGAGCAGTTTCACTCTATTATTTTGTTTAAGGCCTTGGACTAAGGAAACACACTATACCCGGGTTTGAATCCAAAATCCAAAACAATAGGAAGCCAAAAATGAATTCAAATGCTTTACCTAAGGAACATAAAGAGAACAAGAGAGTCAGCCCACGATGGAAGCTAGTTTTGAGTTGAAAATTGTATAAATGTCATACATGTTCTTTTAATTTTTTTAATATATTTTTATTGATTTCAGAGAGGAAAAAATAGGGAGAAGAAGATAGAAATATCAATGATATCACACCAGGGACTGAGCCAGCAACTCAGACATGTGTCTTTGACCAGTTTTGAAACCTAGGCTCTTCAGTCCACAGGCCAATGCTCTATCCACTGAGCCAAACTGGTTAGGGCACATACATATTTTTGAAAAAAAGAATAAATCAAAGAATGACAGAACAAACCAAGCCTCAAATTTGATGATAAAGTAAAATAATTCAGCCTAAGTGTAAAATTGGGTGGTGCCATAACCGCACAGACCAGAATTATTTCAAATAACTTTAAAACATAGTGTTTTGACACTATATCCCTAATGGATATATCCTAAGGAAAATAAAACCCATAAATTGTATTCAGTGGTCTTATTAGTAAAAATGTTTTCATCACTATTTTAGTATGTGGTATACACATTATTTATACATTTATATTGATAGATATAGATAGATAGATAGATAGATAGATTGTAGATACATAGATTTATAGATAAAGCAAATAAATAATTCTATTTATGCCATTAGGAAACATCATTTCTCAAAGGTGAAGAAAATATCCTATATAATAAAAGTCTAATATGCTAAGTGTCAGACAATTCATTTGATGATTTGACCAGTCACTATGATTCACACTGACCACCAGGGGGCAGACGCCTCGGCCAGTAGATTAGCTTTCTGCTAAGGTCCAGCTGATCAGGACACACCCTGGAGCCCTCCTGCAGTCCCTCCCAGGCCTCAACCATGCACTGGTGGGGTTCCTCGTCCTGGCCTGTGCCCTCTCACAATGCGGGATCCCTCAGGGGATGTTTGAGAGCTGATTTTGGCCCAATCCCCACCAGCCAAACTGAGGGACCCCACTGGTGTCCAAATCTGCACATCAGGTCTCTAGTCCTATATAATAAAAGCCTAATAGGTTAAGTATCCAACTGTCTGATTGTTCAACCAGTTGTTATGATGCACACTGACCATCTAGGGGAAGACATTCCAATCAGTAGGTTAGTTTTCTGCTGGTGTCCAGCCAATAAGGACTGGGAAAGAAAGGCCAGGCACATCCTGGATGAATCCATGCACCAGGCTGGTTTTGGCCTGATCCCCACAGGCTAGGCTGAGGAGTAATACCAGTACATGGGCCTCTAGTAGAAATATAAAATCAAATAAATTAGTAAAATAATAACAAACTTATGTTTATTTTTCTCTAAAATATTATTTCCTAGCACCATTTTCAAATGATAGAACAAACTGAGCAGTAAAAAGTGACTGCAAAAATCAAAATGTCTGATATATACAGGCTGAGGCAAAAGTAGATTTACAGTTGTGAGTGCATAAAACAGAGATGATTCTTATTACTTATTAATTATTATATTATTTTCCATATGAACAACAGTAAACCTACTTTTTCCCCACCCTATTATATATATCTATCTATATATATATCTATATCTATATCTATATCTATATCTATATATATATACACATATATATATATATCTTTAACTATATAATTATATTTAAAATGGTTGTTGACACAGAAACTCATTATTGTAATAATAAAATAAAAAATTACGCATTTATTTATTCTTTCTTATTTAGACTGTATTTCAGAATGCTACCCCAAAATGATGAAAGGTCTTTTTCATAAAAGAATCATAACTAGTAAATTCAGGAGAAATACTAAAATTGTAATATCACCACTTTGTAGAACATAATAAAATAATAAATGTTAAAACTATTAGGTAAAAGGTTTATAGGAAAATATGTTAATGGCTGATGACATTTGAGCCATCTTAAACTGAATAAAAGTCTGACAATCATATTATGTTCTTTGATGAGATGTGATAAAAAGTACATATCTCTGTGGTTTATTATTGGAGAGAGAGAGAGAAAAAGAGAGAGAGAGAGAGAGAGAGAGAGAGAGAGAGAGAGAGAGAGAGAGAGAGAGAGAGAGGCAAACCCAAATCTAATCAAGTCAGGATCTACTGCCAAATTAACTGAAAATGTGGGTTTGGAGGAACATGTTAATTCCACACTAATATAATCAGTCCAATGGATAAATGAGAAATTCTGCAGTATAAATGATCTGGTAGTTTTAATGAGAAATGGCATAAAATGGGGTGGGGAGAGTTGTTAGCTTGCAATGCGAAGAGGTTCACACTGTATGCCTATTCCCATAGGTCTCTTTTCTAGACCTACTAGACCCATCTTCCAACCATGCTTCTTCCAGACTTCTGATCAAAAGGATGAACCGTCCACAGCCTAAAGTCCAGCCATACTCTTACTTTGGACTTCTTCTATACACAAAGTGAATTACCAGATGAACTGGATGATGTCCTGTCCATTGAGAGGATCACACTTACCACTTTTTCAGTTGGTATTTTTGGATCATGTATTTGTCTTTGATGGTGGGTGGAAGCAGTGTCTTTTTCTAGATAATCTTATCAGATTCATTTGAGGTAAAGAAAACCATTTCCCAAACACAGGAACATAAAGTAGGAAAGAAAAATGTAGCATATGCTCATTGTACAAACCAGAATGCTAGGATGGAAAAGTTAAATCTTATATTTATTAGAAAAAAAATCATGAAAGTGATGAATAGAAGAAACCTTAAATATACAGGATGTCCCCCAAAATGTATAAAATTTTTAATAGATAATAGCTCAGTTTTGAAAATGAAATGTATTTAAATAAACACTGATTTTATAATTATTCAAATCATGTATACATAAATTTTGGGGGGGGACACCCTAGATATACTATAAAGTAAATTTGGAAGAAAAATGTAATGTAACATTTGGAATGGCTTATTTTGTCTTTGCCTTAGAAAACTTACTAAGTCCTTTAAACCATTCAGTATTATAATAGTCTTTATCTTTCTCAATCTTAGACAGTCATTTTATTTCTATAGTGAAGTGAATTCTAAATCATATTTAGGACTGTTTTGCTATAGCTATTTAAGACATGCATTAGTATGGAAAATTCTCACAGATATTTATGCTAAGCCATCAAAACAACAGCACTTGGGCTTCACATACCATTTAATATTTTTCTGTTTTGTATTTTTATTTTTTGTATATTGACACAGCAGGATTCTCAAGTCTTCTTTTCACGATACAGTCTAGTCATTTAACAATAATATGTTGAGGTATGATATCTCTATTCCCACTTTGATGAGAGTTTTTATCAAGAAAAGGTGTTGGATTTTGTCAAATGCCTTTTTTGCATCCATTGATATGATTATGTGATTTTTGTCTTTTAGTTTGCTTATGTGATATATTACACTTATTTATTTATAGATATTGGATGATCCTTGCATCACTGGTATAAATCCCACTTTGGTCATGGTGTATTATAATGTATTGCTGAATCCGATTTTCTAGAATTTTGTTGAGGATTTTAGCATCTATGTTCATCAGGGATATTGGCTTGTAGTTTTCCTTTTTGTGGTGTCTTTATCTGGTTTGGGGATTAGGGTAAGGCTGGCTTCATAGAAAGAGCTTGGAAGTGTGCCTTCCTCTTGAATTTTTTGGAATAGTCTGAGGAGGATAGGTTTTAGTTCTTTGAATGTTTGGTAGAACTCCCCTGTAAAGCCGTCCAGACCACTGCTTTTGTTTGCTGGAAGATTTTTGATCACTGTTTTAATTTCTTCGGTAGTCATTAGCCTGTTCAGTTTTTTTTGCTTCTTCTTGGTTGAGCTTTGGGAGCTTTTATTTTTCTAGGAATATGTCCGTTTCATCTAGGTTGTTCATTTTGATGGAATAGAGTTGTTCATAATATTTTTCCATAACCGTTTGTATTTCTGTGGGATCCATTGTTATTTCAACTCTTTTACTTCTGATTTTTGTTTATTTGGGTCCGCTCTCTTTGCTTTTTGGTGATCTTGGCTAGAGATTCATTAATCTTGTTTATCCTTTCAAAGAACCAGCTCTTGGTTTTGTTGATCTTATGTATTTTTATTTTTTTTTTGTCTCTATGTCACTTATCTCCACTCTGATCTTTATTATTTCCTTCCTTCTGCCTACACTGGGCTTTCTTTGTTGCTCTCTTTCTAACTCTTTGAGTTGTAGGGTTAGGTAATTTATTATCATTGTTTCTTGTTTTTTGCTGTAATTGTGTAGAGCTATGAACTTCCCTTTCAAGACTGGCTGAGATGAAAGGAACATGCAATGGGTAATAGAAGAATAGTTATAATCATCTCCTTCCTTCTGGCTAGTTACAGAAACAAATACTTTAATAATTTTGCTTATAATACTTTTCCTCTTACATTCAATAAGGATTGGTGATGGTGATTAGTGTTTTTACATTCATGTTCTGTTATATAGCATCCATGGTGGGGCTGAGACTGGACCAAAACAGGCACTAATCTAATCAATAGATCAAGAAGGAAATGTTGACATTCATGCCTGTGTCTCCCTTTTTTTTTCAGGAGATGGTGAGAGTATTTTTGTTTGAATAAAAGCAGAAGCATGTATCCGTTGCTTCAGAATTTTTAAATTTTTTGAGAAAGGATGTGAACAGATGCTGAGATGACAAAGGTGAAGAGTGTGTTGGGTATTTGCTCATTGACTCTGCTTCTACTTCCACAGTGTCTTCTGTAATGCTGAGGCTAGAATTGGTTACACTTTGGAGATACCATCCAATTTTTGCTAATAGGTGGTACAAAAAGGGAAAAGGAGAACAGGGACTTTCTGTTTTCTTGTCAGCATGATTTGATCAGCAGCAGTTTGACATGGTCTCTAATTGTCTTTTGCCATTCCCAGAACTGGTCTTGTGTTCTCAGAGGTGTCAGCTGCAGCCAGGAGTGCTCCTGTCAAGAGATCGGAGCTCCATCTTAGGGGAGTCCCTCCCTTATATGTGCTATATTTTCTCCTTTACATACAGACCTTTTAACTTAAAGGAATCACTTCATAGCTTCTCCTTCCCAGTTCTGAATTGCCAGCATCACTGCTCTTGCACTTTGGTGCCATTACTCAGTAAAATAAGGATTACTTGAACTGTAAGTACTGCAATACAATGATAGTTGATCTGATAATCTAGATAGCTACTAAGTGACTCCAGAAAAGGTAGCATATGCAGTGTGGATACACTGGACCAAGAGATGTTTCATATCCTGAGCAGGATGGAGCTAGATGGCAGGAGATTTCATCATGCTACCTAGAACTGCACACAACTTAAAACATAAATTATTTCTGGAATTAAAAAAAAAACAAACACGCACATGTTTTTAATTTATTTGAGAGAGGAAGGGAGAGGGAGAGGGAAATAGAAACATCAATGATGAGAGAGGTGTTCAAGCCTGATATCCTGGCATGTGTCCTGACTGGGAATCGAACTGTGACTTCCTGGTTCATAAGTCCAGTCTCAACCACTGAGCCATGCTGGCTGAATTGGAATTTAACATTTAGTATTTTCATACAAAACTTGACAACAGGTAACTAAAATCATGGAAAGCTAAACTGTGCATAAGTGGGGCGAAGGGGAATACTGCACAAAGCTATTAGTGAGACTAACAGTTTCTGCCACACTACTTAATTTTCAGTCACACACACATTGTCAACACCTCCTGAATACCACTTTCTCAGCTAAGTAACTTCTGCTACACAAATAAATTTCTGCAAAAATTCAAAACACTCTGTAAGCAGAGTGAATTGATTTATTTTTTTTTAAATCGGGTTTCTCACATTGAAGCCATTAATTTCCTGAAAAGCGTTGGAAATAGAAGAAACTTTATATAGTTAACCATAAAGTCTGTGCTTCAAAGGTACTTTAATATGAAAATTATTTTCTTTTAGTCATTATAAATTAAAATTCAGGAGTTGTTGCTAAATAGCGTTTTCAGCAAAATAATAGTAAATTGTGGAAACTCTGATAATTATTTTATCATAAGCCATAATATGTTATCCATAATTTCCCTATTATTGGGAACTTTAAACTAATTGGAGAAAAATGGAAATTGATTTTATTTGGTGTTTATAGTTTTGATTGTTACCAAATTGTTCTACATTGGGGATTGTAACAATTCACACTCCAATTAGAAATAAATGGGAGTGCCTATTTCCTACAGTTGTTTATTTTTCCAATGATAATTTTAATTACCTGAAAATTTCTAGATGTGACATTGTCTAAAAATCCAAACCATAAAGTGATCATTCTTTAATTGACCTTAAATGCCAAAAAAGTCCGGAGTGCTGTGGATTTCAATAGTTTCAAGCAGATCTTTTCTAAAATATGTACAACAGGTTCCATTAGTGTGTATTGTATATGTTGTTGACAATGAAGAACAATGATCTGTATCTTTAAGACTGTCCTCCTTTATTGAGCTAAAAGTTGGCCATCTTGAAACATGTTCGAAGCTGAAGTTTAAATTTGGCTCATGAATCTCACTTCAGCTTTAGTACAATCTTTAGTAGCATTCCTGAAATTAATTTCTAAAACTTTACATTTTTTTAGGATCTCTGGCTAGTTATCTATTGCTTCTGTTATGTAGTGATTTAGCAACAGGTAATATTGTAACTGTGCCTGGAGTGTGGCATTGCTGGTAGTGTGAAAATGACACCAAGTAATAGACCAGAGACAGACCAAACTTTGGTTCAGTGACCTTGGCACTTGAGTTCTGGTTAAGAAAGAATTCACAGTCAAGACTCAAGCTATTGAGAAAGTAACAGAGGTAGAAGAAGCGAGCCGTAGGAAAAAAAAAATGGGGTTAGGGAGCAAGTTACAGAAGGCTCCTTAAAACTTAGGAGAGAGAAAAGTAAGGCAATCCACCTGTAATACACCTGCAGAGAAGAAGAGAGGAGAAAGGCAGGAGAGAGAGTAGAGCTGGGTCCTCCATTTTAAAGGTGTTTATCAGGGGGTCACAGGGAAGGATTCCAATAGCATATTCACCAGCTTTTCAGGTGTGTCCTTTCAGTGTTGTGGTCAGTCTCTATTGATTGCTCGACCCTAGGACAGGGGACCCTTTTAGTCAACTTGACAGCATTATAATAATCTGGTTATGATTTAACAGAAAAGGCGTGAAAGGGGAAAGTAAATACAGACATGCCAAGTATACAGCTTTGTGCAAAGCTGCATTTTACACTTTGCAAGTCCGTTCTCTGCTGGTCCATAGGGGAAGGGACTGGAGAAAAGCAGTTCAGATACATGCCCAGTAAGGTCTGAGTGACACGGGAAAGTGCTTGCCTGTCAATCACAACTGGAAAGGGGTAATTGGTCAGGATATTTGAGGCCATTGCAAGTGTGTGAAATCTCAATACATCTAAAATTTCTAGACGAAGGAGCCATACTGTCTGGGCTCTCCTGGCTCCAAGGCGGGGGCCCTCTTGAGGTTCCTCCTTCAGAGGGCTGTGCTCTCCTGTGCCCGTATGGTGCACGGCCACGTTAGGCTGCACACCTGGACTAACAGACTTTAATCTGCCCTCAAGGCTGAACCACACCTGGCTGCATCATGGAACAGAAACTCTGGACACTGGCCTTGTTCCTAATCTATTGAACTCCCAGCTGTACCTTTTCTAGGACTGGCTTAAGGGACAGGGGACTTTGGAGCCCGAGAAAGGTAATTTTGCCCAAATAAAGCCTTCTTCCACATTCCATTCTCCCTTGGGGACTTGTGAAAATGCTTCTTTCAGTGGCACCTCACGAACCTCGTTTCCCCAAAACAGGGGAGTCCTGATATCAGCCAAAGCGTCCCTCGTCTGGTTTTGCTGCTTTTCTGGACCTCAAGCTGAAACACAATGGAAGCCTAAATGTTATTCCTAGGGTTTAATGCTTAAGGGAGTGGTCACTCCGTGGGGTTTGGGGCTCCTTGTTCCTCCTCCAGGTGGGCCTGCCATATGACTAAAGACATACCAGGAAGGACCATCGCTGTGATGTGCACTGACCACCAGGGGGCAGACACTCTGACTGGTAAGTTAGCTTGCTACTGGGGTCCTGCTTATTGGGACTGGGTGAGACAAGCCTGACATGCCCTAGAGTCCTCCTGCTGTCCCTCCCAGCCGGCCAATCCCCATTGGCACTGAGCAAGATGGCCTGGATGGGCCCCAATAGCCTGCAAGGCCGAGGGACCTCATCAGTGCATGGATTTGTGTACCGGGCTTCTAGTCTTAAATAAAAATCATACTAGCACACTGAGGTTAAATTCAGGTGTGCAACAGAGAATTGTAATGTCATCAAATTGATGTAGTTTAATTATAACTATTATAATCTATCCATAAAAACAACTTGAATAATAGATCTCTCTATGCTTTACATTATTAACATGAATTGATGATGCATTTAAAAACTTCAAAAGCAAATGTTAGCAAAAATCCACCTTTGAATAAATTCACAAAATGCTCAAAAGCCAAGCTACAGAATGCCATGAGTTCAACTAAAAAGCACATTGAAGTGGATTCAGGTGTTACTATTGATAGTATAGCTCACAAACTTAACTGGTGAGTTTTCATCTCTACTCAAAATGAAGAGAATTATCTTCTGAGACCAAAATAATATCTCAGTCAAGGCAGGCTTTTTTTTTTTTTTTTTTTTCTTTTTTTTTTTTTTTTTTTTTTTAATATATTTTATTGATTTTGTACAGAGAGGAAGGGAGAGAGATAGAGAGTTAGAAACATCGATGAGAGAGAGTCATTGATCAGCTGCCTCTTGCACAACCCCTACTGGGGATATGCCCGCAACCAAGGTATTATACATGCCCTTGACGGGAATCGAACCCGGGACCCTTCAGTCCCCAAGCCGACGCTCTATCCATTGAGCCAAACCAGTTTTGGCCAAGGCAGGCTTTTTAAAAAATCTGATTTGACCAGGTCTTGGTTCCCAGCATTAGTTTGTATTACCTGTTTGTCTACAGCAAGTCACATGCATTCACATGACAGCCAAAAGTTCAAAGGTTCTCTTAGAAAAGCTTCCTAATCTCTGTATTTTCTGGGCTTTTAGTTTAAGGGCTTCACACCATTTAAGGTTTTAACTCTTTGTTTCACATTATTAAATGTTTAAGGACAATGTTTGCTTCAGCCCCAAGGCTTAGCAAAACTGGAACAAAGAGTAGGCGTCTCATTTTACTTAGGGTTTTCCCACTTCTGGAAAGGTTAATCCCCTCAAATATTTCACTTTCAGAGGCACCTTCAAGTCTTTTATCCTGCAGGAGAACTCCTAGGAAAATGCAAATTATTACAAGAATCTGCTAGAGGAAGTTTTTTCTCCTCTCTTTTGTTTCTGTTTAAAAGGCTGGGTAGTAGAGCAAGGCATCCATTTTTGCTTGCAAGAGAAAACTATGCTCTAGCCTTTAGTGCTTACAGTAATTAAGAAATAGAATTGTTTCTAATTTTTATTACATTTTTCTTTCATGCCAGTCTTACTGTTAAATATACTCTTATTGATTTTTTACAGAGAGGAAGGGAGAAGGATGGAGAGTTAGAAACATCGATGAGAGAGAAACATCTATCAGCTGCCACCTGCACACTCCCTACCAGGGATGTGCCCACAACCAAGGTACATACCCTTGACCTGAATCGAACCTGGGACCTTTCAGTCCGCAGGCCAATGCTCTATCCACTGAGCCAAACCGGTTTCGGCGTGTTTTCTTGTTTGTCTGAAACAACTTGTGATTTCACATCTGCCAATTTACCCTTGCTCTCATTAAAACTTTAACTGAAAAATTTTTCTTTCAAAAAGTTTGACCCTATTTAGACAAGCATAGCTAAAATTCTTTCCATTCTTTAGTATTAACTAAAAACCACCTTTCCCTGAGGCAGTTGCATTGTATAAAAATAATATAATAAAAAGAAATACAGTGAAAGCAGAAACAAAGGGGAGGGAGAATGAAAGTAGGATAGATGGCTACTTGTAGGGAATCTTTAGCTGTATCCTCACTATGTATGGATATTCATATAGCAAGTACTGTAACTGGTTTGCCTTTTAACCTCACTCCTCAAACCTTGTCAGATCTCCTTCTAAACTGACAGCGCAGAGGGATGGAGCATCATAGTTATTAAGACGAAGCAGAATGCATCCATCTGGCATGCCTTTCAGGAATCCAGCCCACTAATTTCTGCTGTGGGTTTGATGACTCACCCCAAGATGCAGCTCAGGGAAGAAGAATTTCCTCATTTTGCAGAACTGCCAAATCTCATTCATTGGAGCAGAGGCTCCTCATTTGGGGCTCATTTTTAGCTAGTTGTTTATCTGCTTATTTTATTTTTTAAAATCTCTCTCAGCAGAGGGAACTTGCCATGATTCTCTAAATAAGCATACTCTTCCTCCTTTGCCCATAATGCTCCACCTTTTTGGCCACTGAGCCTAGTTCCCTTTTTCCCCCCACCCTCCACCCCAATTCAATCTGTTGGACTCATTTGTTCCTGGAAGGCTCCAATTTCTGTTTTCTATTGAGACATCTGTCAAATTTACAGCATTTGAAAAATAAATCTTGTTTTTCTCTTCTTGTCTTCCTCCCCTTTAATAAAAAGCTGTTCATCTAGGCTCCTTTTTCACTTATCATCTGCCCCCTTTATTTTTAAATCAGCATAATTCACGTTTGCTGAGTGCACAGTGCAGGCTCAGTAGGCAGTCCCCTCCCAGCATCCCTTCTCCTGGGGGAGGTGCCTCCACCATCCTGTTCCACGGATGAGACATCAAGGTACGGAATTCAAGGGTTGTCTCTAGCCTAAGGTCTCAGAGCTGGAAGTGACAACACAGAGCCTTATCCATCTGGCCCGGGAGACAAATGCACTTTTGGAAAAGTTTTACTTTCTACAAAGAACATCTGTACCACAGAAGCACATTATAAAAGAACTCCTCTCCCTCCCATTCTGAGACAAAGTTTCCAGCTTTGTCCACTTAAAGAAAAGAAAAGAAAACCCTATTCGGGGGCCTCTTGCCATGTAACAGGGCTCCTCCGGGCCCCTCTCCCAAGTTCTCAGCCAACGTGTCTTTTCTTATGACTCAGCGCGGCCGGCCCGCCAGGCGGGGGCCGCTCGGAGGCGCCGCGGCCGCTGGGGGCGAGGGCTCCGCGCCGCTCCGCCCGCCCGCCCGCGCTCCGCAGCTGCCAGCCCCGGCGCCGGCCGCCGCACCCGCGCCCGCGCCCTCCGCTCAGGTAACGGAGCCTTTCTCTTTGCAAAGTTTCCCCAGAGCCGCTGGCGCTCCGAGGCTGCGCGGTCCGGGCGCAGCCTTCCGGCCTCCTCGCAGCCCCGACGGGCGGGCCGCACCCCTGCCCGGATCCCTGGCGCCGACCGGGCATCTGGTCCCGGGGCCCAGGGGCACTGGGGCCGCGGCGGCGGCGGGGCGGGGGCTGCTCCGAGGGGAGGCGCCGGGCACTGGGCTCAGGTCGCCTCCGGGTCAGAGCCGGCCCCTGCGCCCGCAGCCCCGCCTCGGGCCCCCCGCCCACCTGGGCGAGCTGCTGGTCTGCAGAGCGGAGCAGGGCGGCCCCGGGCCCCTCTCTCACATAGCCGCACCCGCGCACGTGCCCGCTGCGCTGCCCCTCGAGGCGCCCAGCACTGTGCTCCTGATGCCCCCGCGCGGGGAATGCCTCGGACCCCGCGCCAGAGGAAGTCCAGGAGACGCTGTGGAGCCTGCGCCTTGCTCTCCTAAGGCCTGGCTGACTCCCACATTTGCCATATGTTCTCCTTCCACTGCTCTCCATCCTCCAGTCCGCCCCCAGTTCTTACCTGCTTATCATCAGTTTCTCCTCCTTTTGGAGTATCTGACTTTTTGGTGTACTGAATGTGTTCTTTTGTCCCCCTCTGTTCGAATAGCAAGGGCACATACAGTATTCTTTACTTTTACTCTAGTTCTTAGCAGTTAGTCTTTGGTTATCATGGCTTGTGCATCCCTGAGGAGCAGTGTGATGGATCCTGGGCCTGTACATGAGACTGAGTTATTATTGGACCGTCCTGAAACCTCCATTAGCCAGGTAGGACATAGGACATGGGTGGGTATGAAACTGACCTTAAACACCTAGATAATGGTGCTACATCATAGGTTGGTGTAGTAGTCACTCCATTCACTTCAATCCACTAACAGTTCTTTGTTAATCATCCATAGCTGATGCAGATTAAGAAAGAGACTCAGCCCTAACTGGTTTGGCTCAGTGGATAGAGCGTTGGCTTGTGGACTGAAGGGTCCCAGGTTAGATTCCAGTCAAGGGCATGTAACCTTGGTTGTGAGCACATACCCAGTGGAGGGTGTGCAGGAGGCAGCTGGTCGATATTTCTCTCTCATTGATGTTTTTAATCTCTATCCTTCTCCCTTCCTCTCTGTAAAAAATCAATAAAATATATATTCAAAAAAAGAGAGAAATTCAGTTATTGTCCTCCAAGTATATATTATATGTTTGAGTACTCTCCAATCTCTCAAGACTTCTAGGAAATATAAAAGTTAACTTCTCTTCATCAAGGTAATCTAGTGTATTATAGACTTTTATTATAAGACCAACAAAAACGAAATTATACAATTTATTAGTTGCTTACATAAAGCATTTTGAGGTTCAAGTCTAGAGGTCAATATTTATTTAGTTAACAAGTATTTGTCCAGTGGCAGGCATTTGTTCTTGGCACTGCCTTCTTGGAATATACATTGTAGTAGAGGGAGAGAGTATATATACAATAAATAGAAAAACACTTAACATAAAGCGCAAAGGGTGTGTGTGTGTGTGTGTGTGTGTGTGGCAGTTTAGAGTAGAATTGTAAGGGAGTGAGTCATGTGATACTTGGAGCAAGAGCTTGCCTGGTTCAGAGAACAGAAAATGCAGAGGCCCTACATACTGGTGTGTTCAATCATCCACAGAGAAGCAGTGCGGATGGAGCGGAGTGGAGAAAGGGGGGAAGTGAGATAAAATAGAGACTAGATAGTTCTGATGATTTAATAACCCAATGGAATGAAGTGACATGGGAAGCCTTTGGGACATTTTCATCATAACTGTTGACATCAGAGCTGTTTACAGCCTCACTCTGGCTATTGTGTTGAGAACAGATTGAAGGAAGGCACAGGGCAGCACAGGGGTGCCAATTAGGCTATAATAACATCCACGTGGCAGATGATGGTGGCTTAGACCAGTATGGTAACAGTGAGTTGGTGGAAAATTCAGATTCTGGATATACAGGGTGGGGCAAAAGTAGGTTTACAGTTGTTCATATGGAAAATAATGCAATAATTAATAAATGATAATACAAGAATAAACTTCGTTGTGTGTACCCACGACTGTAAACTTACTGTTGTCCTGCCCTGTGTTTTTTGATGGTACAATCCACAGAATTTGCTGACACATTGTATCTGGAGTGTGAGACCAAAAGAAATGAAGGACTTTATTGCCTGAGTTACTGAACAGATAGAATTTCCATTTACTGAGATGGGGAAGAGAGCAGGAGAAAGATGTGGTTGTGAGGATAAAGAACTTGGATTGGGATATATTAAAAGTTAGATGGATTTTAGATATCCAAGAAGGGATGTCCATCGTGGAGTCCGAAGGCCAGGTTAACTATATACATGTAAGACTCTTCAGCCTACAACGTGTTTTAAAAGCCAGGAGATTGGATAAATTCATTAAAAATGAATGAGATTAGAAAAGTGAAGAGGACCAAGAACTGGACCTTGGGGCACTCCAACATTATGAGATGAGGAACACCTACCAAAGGATGCTGGAAAGCTGTGTGCTAAGTAAGAACAGCAGAAGCGGGTGGAATCCTAGAAGCTAAACAAAGGATGTGCTTGAAGGGCCTGGCTAAGTGTTTTAATTGATTTACTAAATCAGTTCTTAATTAGTGACTCTGATGGTTGCAGTTTCCAGAGTGGTGGGTGGTTAAAGGTTGATTAGAATGTTTGACAGAGTAAAATAAGAGATATTGAACAATTTGATAGTGTATCTCTCTTGAATTTTATTATGAGGGGAGAGAAATGGAACATTAGTTGGAGGGCTATTTGATATAGTAAAGAGTTTTAAACATATGCAAACTAATGGTATGTTGTGATGCTAATGAGAAAGAGCCACTAGAGATACAAAATTGATGATATAGGAGAGGGGGGCAGTGTTCATAATGTTAACTGATATTAATTGAGGTCAATTCAATAACAACAGGACTTCCCGGTTTTGAGCATAGTGAAAAAGAAAACTTTATTCAGGGCAAATAGCTCAAGTGTGATACAGCATGGCTTATGCAACAACCCTCCTGTGAGGCAGCCCCAGAGCAAGACCCCTCACTAGCTAGACAGAGTGGTGGCTCCACTCTACTCAGTCCACATGTCTTTGGTGTTTCTTCTCTGGCCAGGAATCTCAGTCTTCAGTAGAAAGGGAAAGTGCACTCAGTAGCCAGAAGGTAGCTGATTTATATAGACAAAAATCCCTATCTCTAATCCCTGATTGGTCTGTTCTCATGCAAATGAGGATTCCAAATCCTCACAGTTTGGTTGGTCTAAAAAGCACTGTTCTGAATGGTCAGAATGGAGCTGCTGTGATTGGTTGGTGACAATATGGACTGGCACAGATGGCATGAACATAGTGCAGGCAAGCATTTCTGTGTGGGAGGCAGAAAGCATAGTGCAAAATTTTCCCTGAAGTGCCCTTTGGTGTGATAGGATCCTGTACAGAAATGGCTCCAAGACTCTAGTCTAGTTGTTTTTTTGTTTTGTTTGTTTTTTAATTGAGCCCAGTTGAAACACTGAGAGCCCTTCTTAGTAGGTATCTTCTTTCTCAGGGTCCACCATAGGGAGGATTCAACAGAAAAGATTATCTGTTGTTAGATAATGGTATACTTATCTATAGTAATGAGAAAGAAGGTAGACTGTATGGACACGGATGAGGTGGAGGGTATGGATGTTCTCTTTGGATCATTTCTCTTTTCTCATTATGGTGAGTGGCAGGCAGTTGAGGTCCAGGATAATTTGTAGGAAATCTTCTTTTTTTCCAACTTGGTCAGGGATCTATTTGATGAGAGAGTACTTTGAGATACTGAAATTTTTTTTAACTATATTTTATTGATTTTGTACAGAGAGGAAGGGAGAGAGATAGAGAGTTAGAAACATCGATGAAAGAGAGTCATCGATCAGCTGCCTCTTGCACACCCCCTACTGGGGATATGCCTGCAACCAAGGTACATGCCCTTGACCGGAATCAAACCCGGGACCCTTCAGTCCCCAAGCCGACGCTCTATCCATTGAGCCAAACCAGTCTCGGCCTGAAAATTTCTTGAAACAAAGAACTTAGCATTTTATTAAGGAAAGAAGTGGAACAACTTCTACCTTGATTGCTCCTCGGGAGAAGACTTAAAAAGGAAGTTGAGATTATAAAACAAAAGGTCAGTGCAAAGGAGGAAATATGCAAGATCACATCGTGAAATCTGGGGAAGGCTATGATGAGGAAGGTAAAAACATTGACTCTTAACTCCAGGGCTGTTATATAACTGTAGTAAAGTTCTAAGAATATTAGTCATATCACTGAGATACTTTTTAAGACCAAAGTGATCTAATCGACAACAGTGTTGGTGGTGGTGAATGTACTTATTAAGAGGCAATATCAGAGTCTAATACTGCTGGAAAGAGCTGATAGCTTGGGATAGATTCCAGGTTATATTTTGAAAATGATATGGTAAGAATGGATCAACAACAAATTGGGTGTAGAGGAAAGATAATATTTTGATAACATTGCTCATAGATATTGAGCAATTTGACTAGATGGAGAGAATTGTTGCAGTTGGAAATAGTAACTTGTTTGAGATGACTTTCAGTTACTTAGGGACCATTTGTTTATTGAATCCTAATTATAAAACAAATTCCTATATGAGGTCTTGGCAGGAAATGGTGATACCAAGGTGGAAATGGCAGGATCCTGCTGTCAAATTACCATTACTACAGTAGTAGAGGTAAAAGAAAATAATGTACACCAGCATTCTGAGAAACTTGAATGCCCTATGAAGAGTGCTGAGATCTTTGAGAGATTTACAAATTATTATGGAAATTATTGGACACTCAAAAATAGAGAAAATAGTATAAGGAACTCTAGTGTACTCATCCACCTTATCTGTAGTCTGTTAATCTTGCATGGTGCGAGAGAGTAGAGAAGGGAGACTTTGTTTCAGTTTTTACATCAGGAAGGACATCATGAAGCCTCTCCTATATGGAAAGGAAGAAAGAACATCAAAGTAAGTTGTAGAGTTTTGGGCTGTACCTCCTGCGCTTGCTGTGTAACTTTCTGTTGCTCATTTGATCTCTTTATTCTTTTCTTTCTCTGTTAAATGCGATTGTCGCTCTTCCTACATCAGGAGGTTGCAAGCTACAGGCCTCATGTCAAATCCAGCCTGCTTGTGTACCAGTATTAAAGTTTTATTGGACCACAACTACCTCTGTCTGTTTGTTGGGTGTGTCTGCCTTTGTCATAGATTTAGAGTTGAGTTGTTGAGACAGAGAAGGTATGGCGAGAGAAGCCTAACATATTTATTGTCTAACCCTTTACAAAATGCTTTCCCAATCCTGTTCTGCATGATCTCTGAGATTCCTTTAGCTCAATTTAGTATTAATAGCTAATATTATTTGAGCATTCACTAAGAGGCAACACTGTTATTTTGTTTTTATGTGGTAGCTCAATTAATTTCCCAAATTCTACTTAATATGTGGTATGTTCTGTTATTTCTATTAATGAAACTAAGGTATAAGGTGGGCCAAGTTACATAGTAATAAATACTGGATCCAGGCAATCTTTCTTTCAGCATCCATATCCTTAACAATAATGCTGCATTTTCTTTAGATTCACAGAATAAATACATATATATGTAAAGTAGTTTAATCCAATCATAGGATGGAAATTAATTCATAAATCAATGATTTGCACTCAAGTAAAGTCCTATATTGTGATTACAGATGCATAGGCTTTAAGATGCTGACTAATCCTGAAGGTACATTACAGCTGAAAAGTGTATGAAATTCAAATGTGCCTGGATAGAAAATTCTAGTGCATCATCATTTTATCATGAAGCCTCAGTGGATTTTTGAAAGCAAAACACTTTACTTAAAAAGTAAGTAAATATAAAATGATACAACACTAGGAGCCTATTATTGACTCTAATGGCAATATTTATCAGTTTTTAGGAGCCCATCTCTAGCATGTGCCATGATTGAGAAAAAAGATTAGGAGGTAGGGCCCCAGGGTTTTGGTCCCAGTTCTTTCCCAACTAGCTTCTGTGGCCCTGACTTTTCTGGCCATCATTTTTTTTTAACTGCAAAATGAGAGGTAGCACATTTGAGGGCTTCCCGCATCTCATAAATAGGAATGTATAATTTTTATAGGGTACATTCAGAGAAATAGTCGAGGTAACAACAGGTTTGTTAAGTCAAATATTTAAGCTTCCTTTTTTCTCTCTCTCTACCCACATAGACTCATGTACAGATATGTATAAACATGAACATAAGCCTGTACATCTAATTACAAAATCAATGTGATTTACAGTTGTATAGGTGTATAGGCATTTAACCATCTATTCTTATATTTGTGTTTTTGTATTTGTTTGAGGAAATAGGTAAAACCCCGCCCTTCCCCAACCTGAAAACAGTTATGAGGAAAGTGAGGCTTGATGAATTCCTTGACCTCTGTGATCTGGAAGCATATCTTATATTTTGTTGAGCAAAATTTGATTCATTGCTCAATTTGTTTGCCAGTTAAAAGCAAGCAGTATGCCTGGAATCAGAGTTTTCTGTTTTCACTGTTGTCTGGGATATTGATGTCAGACAAAATTATAATTTAATTGTTTTGACATTTTGATCTGAATGATTCAGATAAGAAAGGTGATTTATCTTGCTGAGAGACCTGGTATTTTGAGCTCAGCATGGTTTTTCCCTAACTACTTATTTATGAATATGGTTTCAATTTTTAAAAAGTTAGGTTTTCATCATAATGGAAATTCTAGCTCTCAGTATTAATTACCAAAATGTGATTTGATAGGAATATATTACAGGTATTTTATTTCTTAGATATTTCAGGCATGAAAAAACTTTAGGAAAGCTATGAATCCTTTAAACACAAATAATGAAAATTTATTCCATATTTTGACTTACTTTCTTTGTCTGTAATAAATGTTAAGTGTTTTTTATATTACAGATGGCTTTTAGTCTTTTTAAAACCTTGACATTTAAAATATTATTCATGAAATTCTTCAGTTTTAGGACTTACCTATTGGTAAATTTATAATTCTGTGTGATCTGTGCTCATTTATTCCTACATAATAAATCCAGTTATCACTGGTGATAACATAACCTCAAATAATGCATTCCTAAATGTACTTTTGGATTCCTTATCTTTTTTTACACTTAGAAACTAGAGGGAAAAAACACAAACCAGAAGCATTTTTATTTATTTAAATATTTTTATTAAATTTATTGGGGTGACGTTAGTCAACATGATGATATAAGTTTCAGGTATGGGTTTCTATGTTACAAAATCCACCCCAAAGTCAAATCTTCTGTCACCACATATTAGAACTCCCTTTTCCCCCATCCCCTTCCTTCTGGCAACACCTACACTGCTGTATGTGTTCACTAGTTTCAGTTTTCTATCCCGCATGAGAGTGAAATCATATGGTTCTTAGCTTTTTCTGACTGACGTATTTCACTTATCTTGATGTTCTCAAGGTCTATCCAAGTTGTTACAAATGTCAGTATTTCATCCTTTCTTATGGCCAAACAGTATTTCATTGTGTATATGTACCACATTTTCTTTATCTAGTCCTCTATTACAGGACACTTTGATTGTTTCTACGTTTTGGCCACTATGAATAATGCTGCAATGAACAGCATTGCAACCAAAAGAATAAAGTCCTAGGAATGAACTTAAGGAAGTACATGAAAGATCTGTATACTGAAAATTACTAAGCATTATTAAAAGAAATAGAAAAAGACACATAAAAATGGAAAAAATATCCTATGTTCACGGATTGGAAGAATCAATATAGTTAAAATGGCCATAATATCCAAAGCAATATACAGACTTAATGCAATTCCCATCAAATTTCCAATGTCATTTTTTTTAAAGAAATAGAACGAGAAATCATCAGATTTGTATGGGACCATAAAAAACCCCTTAATAGCGAAAGCAATCCTGAGAAAAAAAAGAACAAAGATGGAGGTATCACTGCTACCCAACTTCAAATTATACTACAGAGCTACAATAATCAAAACAGTATGGAATTGGCAGAGAAACAGATACACAGATCAATAGAACAGAATAGAGAGCCCAGCTATAAAACCACATGTACATTGACAGATAATTTTAGACAAAGGAGCCAGAATCACTCAAGGGAGTACAGATAGTCTCTTCAATAAATGGTGCTGGGAAAACTGGAAAGCCACATGCAAATGAATGAAACTGGATTGCAGTTTGTCCTCATGTACAAAAATGAATTAAAAATGGATGAAAGACCTAAATATAAGACCTGAAACAATAAGTTACAAAGAAGAAAGTATAAGTACCAAACTTAATGACCTTGGTCGTAGGGAACATTTTATGAATTTGATCCCAAAGGCAAAGGAAGTAAAGGAAAAAAGAAAAAAAAAAGTTGGGACTATGTCAAACTAAAAAGCTACTGCACAGCAAAAGAAACTGATAATAAAACAGAACAAAACAAAACCAACAAAGAGGCAGCCAATGATTAGGGAGATGATATCTGCACTCCGACAAAAATTTAATTTCCAAAATATACAAAGAACTCATAAAACTCAACAACAAACAAAACTCAATCAGAAACACTTTTAAACAAATCATGATGCAGCTGTAGTAATAGTGGTGTGTGTGTGTGTGTGTGTGTGTGTGTGTGTGTGTGTGTTTAACATGCTACTCAGTAACTCGACAACTTCCTGGGTCATATCCTGGTTCTAAGAAGCTCTTATATCCTAGTCAGCTCCATGAGGGCACCATTAATTTTTCTGAATAAAATCTGAAAGGTACTCCCCTCCAGGCTTCAGGACTTGAAGAGTGTAACCAAAGTGAACCCCGTCTGGTGCATTTGCAATACTCTTTGAAATACGAGTCATAGAAGTTAGCTTGACATTTTTAATTACATTTAGGTGATGAAAGCATCCTTAATCCGACTTCCTCAAGTGGTGTGAATCTGATAGAAGAAGCCTTATAGTCTTGGGCCATTTCCCTGAATTTAATTTCGCCAAATTCCCAGAAAACATGCCAAATAAAAACAAGGTATTTCAAGCAAAATGGCTGCTAATCATGCAGGAAGCCTACGACTCTTGTGTGTGCGTGCATGTTTGTAAAAATACCGCAAGGCTTTACTGTTTCTGGTGGAGGTGAGGCTGTGCAAGTGATGTTTCCCAGGTAGGTTTTGGTTCCTAGAATAAGCGCCTGTCTAGTAAGTCACAGCTGAAATCATACAGTGCCAGTGTTATCGGTAAAGGTGGAGTCCTTGGGATCCTGTGAGGAAAATAATTCCTAAGGCCCCAGGGAGGATGGGGTTTTGTGGAAAACTTTATTGTTGATGTAAAACTAAGGAGTTCCTTACAGAGTCTCATCTCTGTCTCTTTCTCCATGGCAGAAGTCCAATCTTGTCTTCAGTAGGGCCAGAATGAAGGCCGCTACCCAGAATTTCTGCTCCTTATTATAGTCCAGTCCAGTATCTGACTCGCTTAGCTTAGTAAATTTATGGGTCTGTCAAGTTCAAAAGATTCATTCAGAATCTGTAGAGCTAGTTAAAGAGAAAAGACCCAGATGAGCCCTCTTAATAGAAGACTGAGAGATATGAAGGATTAGATGCCTGGAATGAGGAAGGTGAGAAAAGATGATATGTTTTAAAACAGATGTCAGGTTTGAGGATCATGGGGAAGAGGGGAAACTGAAGGGTGTTTGTTTAGTTGGCTTTCTCAGATCCAGTGTCAAATAAGGTGACATGGGAAGAACTTGCAGTGGACAGTGGCTAGGAAGAATGGTTATTTAGAATTTTAACTATCTGCACTGATTTCATTCAGTTATCTTAGCTCAGTTGTAGAATCTCTGAGTGACTCACCCTCAGAATAGGAATTGCTGATTTTTAAAGCCCTTTAGGATTCTCAAGTGAAGTATACCACTGTCAGCTTCAAAGGTTCATTTGGGTAGTTTCTTCACTTTGAAATGGGATCATCTGGAGCTTTTCAAAGTGGCATTAGAGTTCATAATGACAGCAAACTTTTAGTTTATTTATGTTTCCAAAACACTTGGATGTTATATCATATGTGTTCTATAGTTATGAAGTGATGTGAAAAAAATTACTTTTTTGGAAAGTTGCCTTCACATTGTTAATGCCATACTGGCAACATTACTGAGATTAAAGTTCAGAGCTGCTTTACAGATGTTCTGGCTTTATAGGGACATATATGCTGCATAAATAATGACAATGACATCCATAAATAATCCCCAACAAATGAGAGGACATACTTGAGTACATTCAGAGTTATGGGCATCTGGTATTGAACATAGAATAAAGCATACTGATAACTACTTTTTTTCATATCATTGAAGCCCTAAATGTGTTTTCCTCTGATCGGGAAGATAAAGAATTCAAAGTTTAATTTTGTGTTTGGTTAACAGTTTTGTTTGTGTATAAAAGCAGTGTGGGGGGAAATGGGAATATTTAGCATTCTTTTCTTTAAAAATATATTTTTGTTAATTTCAGAGAGGAAGGGAGTGGGAGAGAGAGAAATAGGAACATCCTATATAATGAAAGCCTAATATGCTAAGTGTCCAGTCCGTTCAACCAATCAAAGCGTAATATGCTAATGATATGTTAAGGCCACTCAACTGCTCACTATAACGTGTAGTGATCATCAAGGGGCAGATGCTTAGACCAGTAGGTTAGCTTGCTGCTGGGGTCTGGCCAATCGGGACTGAGTGACTTGGGCTGGACACTCCCTGGAGCCCTCCTATGGTCCCTCCCTGGCTGGCCAACCTCCTGCATCCCTACCCGGCCCCAATCGTGCACTGGTGATTTCCTTCGGCTTGGCCTGCTCCCTCTCACAATTTAGGCTGAGAGATCCCCCCATCCCTGAGAACACAAATTTTGTTCACTGGGCCTCTAGTCTGTATTTATATAAAAGCCTAAGTGACCTGGCAACAGGTCGACCAGCCGCTATGGCATGCTGACCACCCCCTGGTGGTCAATATGCTACCACAGCAGGAGCACTACTCAGCTGACCAACAGGCGCCAGACACAGGGCTCATGGCTGGCTGCCACAGCCCGGAGGCTGCGGCCTGGAGGCCACAGCCCAGAGACAATAGCAGAGGGGCAACTAGCCTAGTGAGTGAGTGGCAGTGGTAGGCTCAGTGGGACCAGGATGAACAGGAGCGGCAGGCAGGAGTGGCAGGCAGCATTGTACTGTTGTTTTGGCTCAATCTCCGCAGGCCCCGCTGAAGGTCCCTACCATCCATGCACTGGGCCTTTAGTCAATGATAAGAAAGAAACATTGATCCACTGCCTGCTGCATGCCCCGCACTGGGGATCAAGCCTGAAACTCAGGCATATGGCCTGATCAGGAATCAAACCTTGAACTTTTGGTTTCATACATCAATGCTCAATCACTGAGCCATGCTGGCTGGACCAGCATTTATTCTTATTTGAAGAAGTGTGGATGGAAAGACCCAAATGATATAGGTCATGCTTTTAAGACTTGTTTGCTTATTGTGCCATTTTCTGATAGCAAAGTATAGCTATTTAAAAATAGAATATTACTCTGATTTTTATTACATTAAATTCAAAATGAGTTTCAGTGAGCATTTTTTTAAAAAAAATAACACACAAACATCTTATGTTTACAAACATTTATTTTTCTAATTAAAACAATAGTCATTGCTGAACGTTCAGAAAGCCTAGAAAAGTATAAATAGATGTACTATCTAGAGTTGCTCTTTATTATTATTATTTTTAATATTTTATTGATTTCTTATAGAGAGGAAGGGAAAGGGATGGAGAGTTAGAAACATCGGTGAGAGAGAAGCATCAACCAGCTGCCTCCTGCACACCTGCCACTAGGGATGTGCCAGCAACCAAGGTACATGCTCTTGACCAGAATCGAACCTGGGACCTTTCAGTCCACAGGCTGACACTCTATCCACTGAGCCAAACTGATCAGGGCAGAGTTGCCCTTTAAAATTTCACCAGTTTTCTTCTGATTTTTTTTTTTTCTATTTTGGGTTTTTCCTTATATTTTTAGATTATGTCAGAAATTTTAACATTCTGCTTTCTCAACATAACATATATAGAATATTTTAGATATTATTTTGTGTAATTATTTATGACGGCATGATACAACACCTCACTTGACCAAAATAAACCTATTTTCCTGTTGTTGGACATTAAATTACTTGCATAACTGTTGCAACTTTAAATTAATGTTTGTTTTGTTGAGTTTTTCCTATTCAATTGAGCAAGCTTATTAAAAAGACTTTTTAAGATTTGATTTTTCATTTCTCCTTTCATCCTCTCAATTACATGCTAGCTAATTCCTTGAATTTTTCCCTCCCCATTCTTTGTAATATGAAAAACTCATTGTTCTCCACTGCTGGTATGCCAACTTTATCTTAGCTGCTATGGATGTATTGCAGTTATACAAAGTATATATGGCTCCTTTCACTAAGTTACCATGAACCTTAATAGAACATCTTAATGCAGCTGGAGAGCCATGAATATACTTGAGAGAATATATACAAAGGACCTAATTAGAATATAAGGAATCAAATACTCCTTATTCACTATACAGTTTACATTTTTTTTGCTACTATCAAGCATTTACCTCAGCTATTTATGCAAAATGAAGTATTTTATGTTAGAATTAATACCAATGACTGAATGAATTATTGATTTTTAATGTATAATCTATTTTTTATTGATCTCAAGAGTACAAGAGTTTGTCAATATCATAAACATTCTATTGGCTATTTGGGTCATATCTGAGTTTAATAATTATATTTTTTCAATAGATTTTATTGTTTTGTAAAAAAAGATGGATAGCATTGAGGATAAGATTATTGAACAAAATGCTTGTTTTTCAGATTCCTTGATAAGGATGTGTGGATTTTTTTTTCTGCTTTAAGATCTTTGTATTTATATTGGAAAGAATACTGCTACTTTGCGCCAAAGTAGGTTGCTATTCAAATGAATATGTATATTTTTGGGAAACTTGACTAAACATTTCTTACTCGAAGCTCAATGGTAGTTATTTTGAAAAAAACTTTGTGAAATAAAATTTAATTGAATGTTGAAATTATTTTTGTAAATAGTCACAAAATATGTTTATAAATCAAGGTTTACATTTTTTGATGTTATTAGAGTTTCTCTTCCACATTTATCTTATATCCTATATAATAAAAGCCTAATATGCTAAGAGTCTGGTCATCCAGTTGGCTGTTCAACCAATGAAAGCATAATATACTAATGATATGCTAAGGCTATTCAACCTTTCACTATGACGTACACAGACGTTCCAACTGATAGGTTAGCTTGCTTTTGGGGTCCGGCAGGTCTGGACTTAGTGAGATGGGATGGACATGCCCTGGAGCCCTCCCTGGCTAGCCAATCTCTCATGTCCCTCGACAGGTCCAATTGTGCACCAGTAAGGTCCCTTGGCCTGACTTATACCCTCTTTCAATCCAGGACCCCTCAGGATGTAAGAGAGCTGGTTTTGGCCTGATCCCACAGGCACACATTTATGCAACGGGCCTCTAGTACTTAAATAATTCTAAGACAATATTCTCTGTGTGTATGTACACACATGTATGTGTGTATGTGTGAATTTTGTTCTTCAAATGTCTCTGTTAAAATTAGTGAAAAGAATGAAGTAGTAGTACATCTGCTACTATGTATTATGAACTTCACATCTCATTAAAAGGATAATTTGAGGTGGAAATAATGATGCATCCCCTATCTTTCCAAATGGAGAATTTGTTACCAATTTGTTTTCATAAATCTAATAACATCATAATTAAACTTTCTTTTCCTATGATTTTTTTAGTTAATTTAATATTGGAGTAATTCTCAAAATATTTAACAAATATCCATTACTATGGAATCTTTTATAGATTTTTATGAACAGAAATATAAGTACTACGAAAATCAATGAAAAGTTGCCAAGATGAAATGGAAAAATCTTCAGATTGTATATGTTTCTCTATGTGAAATGGCTGATGCTCTGAAAAATATAGATCTGGAGTAAAAATTGACAAGTCTGTATAATTTAAAGAGTGTTGATAGAGAGATCTCAGGATATTCTCCTTGGAATTATGAGTTAATTCTTCTCATGGCACATTCTTGAAGTGAAAGAAAGAAAAGGTGAAAGAACCCTTAGGGGTGTCGAACTCAATCAGAGAAGGGGCCAAAATCTAAAATCCAGCCTAAATCGAGGGCCGAATGGTTTACTGAACAGTCATAAACTGTCATTGTGATGGAAACGCAGCGGAGTGCAGTGATGACAGTGCAGTGCGGGGCACATTGCAAGGCCTGGCGGGACGGATTTGGCCCGCGGGCCTTGTGTTTGACACATGTGCTTTAGAATAACACACAGTGAAGTTAGCTAAAATGAGTCAAACAGATTACAGAGTTAGATTTATGAAATTAAGTGTTTGTTTTCCTTTTAATTGTTTGATTGGTCTACAACATAGAGATACTTGTAGAGCCTAGTTTATAAAAATGGTAATCCAATAATCCCAACTCACTGTTCTGTCATATAGTTATAAAGCTATTTGTGAACAGTCTATGCACCTCTGGGCTTTAATTAGCCATGAGAACCTGCAGAGCTTAAAGTGAAAGTAATTGTTCAGCTTCTGATAACTTGGACAGAGTGAATCACCTTCTTTAGATGAATGCCACATAAAAAAAAAAACTTGTACAGAACACAGAGGAACATACAGTTTTGTTGCTAGATCTGGGAGGGGAGATTTACAGATTTTTGTGAGGTCCTGCAGAGAATTCAGCAAAATCTGCATTATAACACATTATCTCCTGCGGGGAAGAACCAGCAGGACTGCTTGTGGTTCTCAACTGTCTCTGCTCTGTATGCACTTGTCCTGCTCTGTAAAAAGTCCTCCACTTGCTGGAAACAGGAGCAATGTTGTAACACTGAAAGAAAAGGATAAAAGGATAATGGAAAATATCTACTACATGAGAAGGACCTCACAGCCAGGCTTGGCAGGAAGACTGGAAGTCAAGTTGAAGGGTGGTTAGATAAGCTGATATGATTTGGCATACATTTTTTTTCTTTTAATTTCAGTCAATTTTATGTAGCTACCAGTATGCACTGGTATTATATGGTGGTTTTATTTCTATTTTTAAAAATGTATCTTTATCAGAGTATTACAGATGCCATCCCCTTTTCCCCCCACTCATTCCCCCCTTCCACTTGGCTCCCACTCCATCCCTGGCCTTCATATACTCTTTATTTTAAGAAATAGCTATCAAATTGAAAGGGGAGAAAACCATTAAGTTGAGTAAAGAATACCTGATTTACAGGTTTATTTTGTGTAATAATACTAAACACTAAATTTAATGCTACAGTTTAATATCCCTCTCCATTTTTTAAAAATTTGTAGTCAGATTTTTAAATTACTTTCTCTCTTAAGCATTTGTTTATATAAAGAACTAGACGTGACTAATGAATGCAGTTAATTAAGAAATAAATTTAGCTGAGACTGGTTTGGCTCAGTGGATAGAGCATCTGCCTGCGGACTGAAAGGTCCCAGGTTTGATTCCAGTCAAGGGCATGTACCATGGTTGCCAGTAGGAGGTGTGCAGGAGGCAGCTGATCGATGTCTCTCTCTCATCAATGTTTCTAACTCTCTATCCCTCTCCTTTCTTACCTGTAAAAAATCAACAAAATATATTTAAAAAAAAAAGAAATTTAAAAGTAATCACTAAAGGTTAGAAGACCAAGTTTGGAAATTATGAAGCTGATATGTATGGGTAGGAAAAATAAGGAATTCCAAATAACTGAATATTTCTGAGTTACAACATTTCTTGTTTTGTTTTGTTTTTTTTTAAATATATTTTATTGATTTTTTACAGAGAGGAGGAGAGAAGGACAGAGAGCTAGAAAAGTCGATGAGAGAGAAATATCGACCAGCTGCCTCTTGCACACCCCCTACGGGGATGTGCCCACAACCCATGTGCATGCTCTTGACCAGAATCGAACCTGGAACCTTTCAGTCTGCAGGCTGACACTCTACCACTGAGCCAAACTGGTTTCAGCAACATTTCTTGGTTTTAATCTTTATTATTATCTTGATTTAGACCTTATTGTCTTCAGTTTGAAGGTTGATTCCACAAACTAATGTTCAAGTCCTTTATTAAGTGTTTTATATTTAAAGTATGTGAGACCTTAGTGCGTTTTTCTAACCTATATCTGTAACAACTTTTAGTTTAAAGTTAAACAGTGATCAGTTTTATAGTAGAAGAAATTTACCCATAAGTTAAACTATGTAATAATCTTAAGGTTAGTTGTTAGATTCTTTATTTGGATGTGATTTTACCCAATCTCTTATACTTACTTACTAGAAGCCTGGTGGAGGAAATTCTTGCACGGGAGGAGAGTGTCCCTCAGCCCACACTGAACCCAATCTGGGACTACTGGCTCCCAACTGCTCCCCTGCCTCTGCCTGATTGCCCCTAACTGCCCTCTCCTGTAGGCATGGTCCCCCCCGCCAACTGCCCTCCCTTGCTGCCCTGGTCTCCCCCAACTGCCTTCTTCTGCTGGCCTGGTCAACCCTAACTACCTTCCCTGCTGCCTTATTGCCCACAACTACCCTCCCCTGCAGGCCTGGTACTCCCCACAACTGCTCTCACCAGCAAGCCTGCACGCCCCCCCCCCCACCCCAAACTGCCCTCCTCTGCTGGCCTGGTCACCCCTAACTGCCCACAACTGCTATCCCCTGCAGGCCATTTTGTGGTGGCCATCTTGTGTACAAATGGGGGCAGCCATCTTTGACCACATGGGGGCAGCCATCTTGTGCCTTGTATTGATGGTCAATTTGTACAATACTCTTTTATTAGATAGGATTGTAATTTCTGGCATTTTTCAAGAGGAGACAAAAGCTGTCTTGTCATTATGCCATAAACATTGTCTTAAGGAAAAACTTATTTCTGCTTCACATAGCAGTGGTAGCATAGTTTATAAACTTCAAACAATTTTTTGAAATAAAATTGTTGCTATTATGTTTTCATTTGACAGAATTTGTCGAATATAATAACCAGTCACTCCAGGATTCTAATGCATTAAACTCAGTTAGGAATGTTGGGTTTTGACAAAATTACAAGTAAATGTGCCAAAACTGGTTTGGCTCAGTGGATAGAGCGTCAGCATGTGGACTGAAAGGTCCAGGTTTGATTCCAGTCAAGAGCATGTACATTGGTTGTGGGCACATCCCCGGTGAGGGGTGTGCAAGCGACAGCTGGTCGATATTTCTCTGTCATTGACATTTCTAGCTCTCTATCTCTCTCCCTTCCTCTCTGTAAAAAAATCAATAAAAATATATTTTAAAAAAATTACAAGTAAATGTTAAGTTAGATTATTGTATAGATTATTTTATTGGATCAACTGTCACCTTCAAGAAGATAATACTTTGCCGAGACCGGTTTGGCTCAGTGGATAGAGCGTCAGCTTGCGGAATGAAAGGTCCCAGGTTCGATTCTGGTCAAGGGCATGCACCTTGGTTGCGGGCACATTCCTGGTGGGGGGTCTGCAAGAGGCAGCTGATCAATGATTCTCTCTCATCAATGCTTCTAACTCTCTATCCCTCTCTCTTCCTCTCTGTAAAAAAATCAATAAAATATATATTTTTTAAAAGAAGAAGATAATACTTTAAGATACACTATTATTGTTACCAGAGAATTGCACTGGTAACAATAATAATAGAATTTCTCCATTGCTACTGGGAGTGGGATCCTTGGGATGCCTCTGAAATAAGAATTTCCAGAGGTCCCCATGGGAGTATGAGGTGTGGTAGAAAGCTTTACTTATGAGAAGTCATATCCCCTCAGTTTCAAAAATTCTATTTCCCTTAAACCAGTCCAGGAAAATGTGCAGCTGGGGCTTCAGCAGAGCTAGAAGCAAAGCCAGTGCCCAGAGTTTCCATTCCATGGTGGGGTTGAGTCCAGCACAGCTTCAGGCTAATCGCAGGCCATCAGTGTGTGGGTCCACATGGCTGTGGGTGTGAGCACACACCCCCTGCATCCAGAGTCCCAAGAGAGCGAGGGGGCCAAGAGAGGAAACGCCTTATGTTGAGGAGCTTATGTAGCTCAGATTTCATACACTTGCAATAGCCACGCCTATTCTGGCTAATGACCTGGTTCCAGGTATGACTGACAGATAATTACCTTTTCCTGTCACCTACTCTTACTGGGCATGGGTCTATTCTCTCTGTGTCCCGTTCCTTACCCAAGGATCTGCAGGAAACAATGTCAAACTGCAGTCTCCTGGCACAGATGTCACACCCATATTATCTAGCCTTTGGTGTGTTCCCTTCCTATCAATTACAACAGTATCATTATGATTCACTTTCCAAGTGAAAAATGTTACATGAAATATGAAATTATTCCTGATATTTTTCTTCTTGTAATAATTAGAATAAATTTTTGTAGAATATGAAGGAAGAAGTGATCACACTGTCATTTTTAAGCATTTTACAACACTTATTGAGCAGTGCTTTATTTATAAAGATCCAAGAAGTCTTGGTATCTTGCTTCAGGAACAGTGCTTTAATGATTAAAAGGTATTGATCATTTCAAAATTTATCTTTTCTCAAACAAAGATCTTTTTCTTGAAGAATCCTTACATTAAAAAGATTGGGCATATGCTTCTTAAAAATAATTGTTCAAATAATTGATCTTAAAAAAAGTAATTTTACATAGTTGAACTATAAAGCTTTTATCTTCACATGTCAACACCATTAATAAAACTTGCTAGTGACCCTTTCCCAAACAGGAACTGGTTTTTATTCACCATTGCATCCCTAAGTCCAGCACAAGTGTCTCTCTAGTTCACAGTACATATTCAATGATGTTTACTGAATGAGTTTCAGCATCTTCTCTCCCAGCAACTGACTTTTCACTATTTAATCAAGCTAAGATATCAAATTTGTTATATAATCCATTGAAAGTTCAAACAAATTTAAATGTTTCCAAATACAATTCTTAATTATATTTGAATTACTGTGCTTGTCTGCATGAGGAGTGATCATTTGAACAAAAAATCAGGTGTCTGAAGTACAACACACTTTTCCTTCTAATACTTTTCCTATATTATGTCAATTTTCTGTGCATAGCAAATGTCTGTTTCTGATATCAATATTTTATTTTGGATAGTTCTTCAATATTTTCCTTCTGCTTATTAATGTATACTCATCTTTATTTTTTGTGGCCTTATGCCCTAATTCCTAAAAAATGCATGCACTTTTTTTCCTTTTATTTTTATTTCAAGTTTTTCACTTTTCTTAGCACTTCCACTGCTCAATCTTTAGTGTATGTGCCTGTTTGTGTGTATATTTGTAGAGATAAGATTGCTATAAGAAAGACACCAAACACTGACATTGGGTTGAATAAGAAAGAAGCTTATTTCTCCACAAATCTATGGTACATAATCCAGGCTGTCAAAGTGGTTATCCTCACAAGGTTACTAGTCCCAAGGTTATTTTATCTTAGATGCTGTCCCTACCTGAAAGGTTAAATCTGAATCTCTGCCATGTCTGCATTCTAGTTTTTGAAAAGGGAAGAAAGGGCAGAAGTGCAAGGCACACAGTTTCCTTTTAAGCAAGTGGCCAATATTTTGACATTTCATTGGTTAGAACTTTGTCACATGACTGCATATGGCTTCAAGGAAGCTGGGAAGGGCAGTCTCTATAAGGTGCCCTTAAATTCTGTTACTATAAAGCCACTTCTAATTTTTTAATTGCACTTATACTAGAGGCCCATTGCATGAAATTTGTGCAATGGGGGGAAAGTGTCCCTCAGCCCGCCTGCACCCTCTCCAATTTGGGACCCCTCGGGGGATGACTGAATGCCCATTTAGGCTCGATTTCTGAGAGATCGGGCCTAAACTGGCAGTCGGACATTCCTTTTGTAATCCAGGACTGCTGGCTCCTAACGATTTGCCTGCCTGCCTGATAGCCCCCCTGCCTACACCCCTGCTGGCATGATTGACACCTAACTGCCCCCCTACTGGCCCAATTGCCCCTAACTGTCCTCCCCTACAGATCTTGTCACCCCCAACTGCCCTCCCCTGCCGGCCATCTTGTGGCAACGTGGGGGTGGCCATCTTGTGATGATGTGGGGGTATCCATCTTGTGATGCAAGGGCATAAGGGTCAATTTGCATATTACCTCTTTATTATATAGGATTATTCTATCGATAGTTGGTAGTCTTGTTTCATTTGTCCTATGGGGCAATTAAGAAAAGAATCAAGAGAAGGACATAGCATTCATTTTTTTATGTGGAATGTGTCTGCTATGACCTAGCCGCATGGTGTGTTAAACATAATTAGTAAGACTCCCAATGAGAAAGTAAATCTTAGGAAACATTCATTTTGCTTCAGGTGTGGATGAGCCCATGTAAGTACTTGCCTTTTAGCATCAACCTCAATAGAATTTGGTTTGGAGAGGTAATATTAAGGAAAATTGGGTTTCATACACAGGGCATCTGAGTACTTTCTGTTAAACAATAGTTTTTCTTAATGTTACCGTTACTGGTATAACTTTTCATTTTCTTTCACAGAATTTTAATTCCCAATGATGCTTTTATATAGTCCATTGTCTGCAACTTCTTAGATTAATGAATTCAGAACTTATTAGAATTTTTTTTTTCTTTGTGATTTATATATTCCATCTGGGAATGCAAGGCTTTTCACATGAGAGCTCTGTGGAACTCAGTGCATTGTAGAAGCCCATGGAATTCATGGACTCTGTGCATGGCTGGTGGGAGCCTAAAATATCAATCACTTGGGGAACAATTTGTTAATATTTATGAAACTTAGGAATGCATTTACCTCTTGATACAGCATTTCTGTTTCAATATGTATACTTGGACGTGAGACATGTTGTATTTATAAGGTTGCTTGTTGTGATATTGTTTATAATAGTAACGATTGGAAACATCCTGAATAACCATCAATTAGGGACTGGTTAAATGAACAACTTTATTTTCTTAATGGAATACTGTATAGCTATATAAAATGAAGAAGCAGTTTTAAATATTGAAATGGGATAAAAAAAACAAGGAACTTTTACCAATTACAACAGCATGGATGGAACTAGAGAGCATTATGATAAGTGAAATAAGCCAGTCGGAGAAAGATAAATATCACATGATCTCACTCATATGTGGGATATAATGATCAACATAATTTGATGAACAAGAATATATCCAGATACAAATGGCAGGGGAGTGCATTAGAGAGCAACCAAAGACTTGCATGCATGCATATTAGCATAACCAATGGACACAGACACTGGGGCTGTAGGGGCTTGCCTGGGGTGGGAATGGTTGAAGGAGGGGAGGGTGTCAATCTGGGAAAAAGGAGACGTATGTAAAACTTTATACAATAAGTAAATTAAAAAAATAAATATTGAAATGAAAAACTCTATGATTTAGTATGATGTGAAAAAAAAAGTTCAGAAAAATATTATGTGATAAGACTCCCGTGTAAAAAGGGAATATAAAATGTATTCATATGTTTTTGTAAGCACCTAAAATATTTCCCACAAAATTACAAATAAATATGGTGGAACCAAATCATTTTTATTTAGGGATTACGCTCTAAGAAATCTCTTAGGAATTTTAATTTTATCCAAATGAAATTGCCTTTTTTCTTTTTTTTCTTTTTTTTTTTTGGAGAATCAGGATTTATTTTCTAGTATCTATCTTCTGGCACATTCAGTGGTCACATCTGTACTTCATGAGAAAATTCTGAGTTAGAATTTGTCTGGAACTGAGGAATTGAAATCATTTGTGCAAGGCAGCCAGGCGCTCTTACTTAGCCTTCAGTTAGTTCTTAATCATGTTTATTATACCTTGTCCAGTTTGAAGATCATTCTGTTTGATAGAAGTAAATAGGAATTGAATAGTCTCATTTTCAGTATCATTTGTTTCCATTCATTCAGCAAGTGTTTATTGACCGACTAAGTACACAGCATTGCTCAGGAAGCCAGACTTGCCCTCAGAGAGTACCAGTGTGTGTGTGTGTGTGTGTGTGTGTGTGTGTGTGTGTGTGTGTTCGCATTTAGGTGGGATTAGTCAGAATCACAGAAAGAGGGAGGCATCACAAAATTCCATTCATAGCGTTTCTCTTTGTTTTCAGTTTGTAAGATCTCTTTGTTTCTTTGCTTTAGTGTATTTATGATTTTATTAAACTTGAGGACAACATCATTGTGTTCTCCTAATTGTCATAATCTCAGCATACACCACTAAGCATGCATTGAATCTCATAAAGGTATGAATCCCAAGTGTTGTTCAGAACCAGATGTTCCCTTCTCATATTTCTGTTTACCTATTTTCCTATATCACTACCTTCAATGGATAGGATAAATGAAAATATCAACTCCGGTTGAATCCTATAATTTTCCACCTAGGATTGTATAAATGTTTTTTTATTTTAATTTATTTTTATTTTCTGACAGAAGCATGAATGTGGCCCAGTATAAAGAGAATAGTCTTTGGAATTAGAGGGATTTGTGTCCAAAGGCCGATTCCTTCTCCAGTTAGCTCTCAGATATTCTCTGTGTTTGTTAAAAACTTCAAACCTAAATTTCCAAATTTGCAAAATGGGGCTAATAATACTTATCTTGGTGAACTTTCTTTTATCTCCTAATGTTTGCCCTGCCCTGCAGTCAACTTGAATCAGTGGATCTGGATAGTGATTGAGGATTGTTACTACGTTTGATCTCAGCCAGAAGGCAGAGAGGCTACAGGACTGTTGAATTTTGAAAACCTTAGGGCATGAGTGGGGTGTTGGCAGGGGGGGGGGGGGGGGGGGGGGGGGGTGGATGAGAAGATAAGGACGCAATAAAGAAATGAAAAAAAAAGAAAATACCATTTTCTGCTTAACTAAGTCAACTCTACAAAGGACTTTCAGTTCTATACTCACTTTTCAGTGCTAAGAGCCATAATCACATGCTATTTTCTCCTCTGGCTACTAGTAAGAGTCGTCTGACTTTCTAAATGAAACCTTTTTCTTCCTGTGAACTTGACTTATTTTATATGTCAATGGAATTCGGTTTCAGAGTTGGGAGACTGAATTATTTTCCTTTCAGGATTACTCTGTTTACTTGCCAACCAGTGTTTCTTACTGAAAAGATAATAATGTGCCTAGACATATTTAAGGGACATTAAAATTAAGTTAGTCATTAAGATAGTGCCTTATCACATGAAAATGATATAAAAGTTGCAGGAGGTGTCTATGTTTTCTTTTGTCTTGCTGTGGGGGGTGATAGGGAGAGTGGGGTAAAAAGGACTGACACGATAATAACTTTGGGCTAAGAAAGATAAAAACTGTTCTGGAATTCACTACTGAATTAAATGTTTTTTATTAAATTCATATTTTGAGACTAATATAAAAAGCATCCTCCTTCACAACTCGACTTAATAGAAATTATGTAACATTCTCTAAATAATGCCTCACTGAATATAACATATTTCTAGTGAAAATTTCTTCAGGCTATTGATTCACAGATTTTAATTAACAAAGTTGAAAGTAAGATTCTTTTAAAAACACTGAATGTAGTCATGAGGATTGAGTTTGAAAATTCAGGTCACAAGTTTCCATTTATAAATGAAGCATTCACAAGTCATATTAGAAATGAGCATTTTTGACTGAAGAATTATAATGTAGTAGTTAATGAGGAATAAGAGTTAAAGTGTATTTTGCCAGTGATTTTTGTCATTACTGTAAGCATGAACCAACCTAACCTATAAAGCAGAGTATTTGAAAGTCAGTAATATTTACATAGTAATTGGAGTGAATAGACAGTTGATGAAATCTATAATATATTTTATACTTTTATTTCTTTTAAAATTTTACTACTACCACTTAATTTTTTATTTACTTGAAAAAATATTTTACTTTCTTAAATTTACTTATTTTACATCTTTAATTTTTTTTTTATTTTTCACATAATTGCAGATGTCCCCTTTTCTCCATCCTTTGCCCACCTCCATCCACTTTCACCTTCACCTTCACCTCCCTGAGCCTTCAGCAAACTACTGTCCCTCTCCATGGGGTATGCATGTATGTTCTTTTTCTAGAACCCCTTCTTTCTTCCTCATAGGATCCTCTTTTTCAGACATCGTAATTATGTTCATTTCTCTAGTGCTTGTTATTCTGGGTCAGGCACTGTACTAAGTGTGGGATCTGAAAAATGAGTGAGACAGGTGTTTTGCTTTCAAGGGTCTTCTAAAATGCTACAGAAGAACTACATAGGCATTTTCATCATTCTACTGAAATCTTAGAGCAGGTAAAATAGTTGAGAATTTCGTTAATAGGAAGCATTTATTAAATGCTTAGCAGTTTGTTTTTAACCCATCATATTGGATGCAGCACAGGCACCATTCTCCCTATTTATTAGTCATTCACAATTTGATACAGAGATTGTCCTTAGAAAAAGACTTGGTTATATATAAAAAACAAACAAACAAAAAAAGATATTATCAAGGAAACAACTCAAATTTGGGAGGAGAGACTTGTTCATAGGGATTGGGAAAATATTTAGCTTGTCACTTAACAGTTAATAGCAAAATGAATTCAAAGATAATAGTTAAAAAAAAAAGCTACTGATGAATTAGAAAAAATAAAATTGAATATTTATCAAACACCTGGAAAGGAATTTTAAAGTCTAAAGGCAAAAGAGTATGTCATTAAGGAAAAGATGGACTGATTTGATTAAATTAAAATTTATTTACATAAAATAATTGAAAGGGAAAAAATGAACTATTTGCAGAAAACAAAGTGGACAATACTGATGTTGCAGCATATATAAAATCCATTTCAGATAAAATATAATTAATAAGATATAAGGGATAATAATAAAAATAACCAGTCTACTATATAGTTTATACAATTTTTTTTTTTTTATTTACAAAAGTAGCTGTAGGGACTAAGAACAGAAGGGATTAATTTATGGAAGGATTGACTAAGTTTCTAATTAATGATACAAAGTGTTACAGTGAAAGAATCACATAGTCTGTGAAATGCCAACATAAATCAGGCACTCATTCTGCAAACATTATTTGAAGAGTTAACATATTCCAGATACCATACTAACTGCTAAAATGATAAGTGTCCTATATAATAAAAGGCTAATGTATAAATTGACCAAAAGGCGGAAGAACTGGTCACTAAGATGCGAACTGACCACCAGGGGGCAGATGCTCAATGCGGGAGCTGCCCCCTGGTGGTCAGTGTGCTCCCACAGGGGGATCATTATTCAGCCAGAAGCCAGGGCTCATGGCTGGTGAGCACAGTGGCAGTGGCAGGAGCCTCTCCTGCCTCTTCTGCAGTGCTAAGGATGTCTGACTGATATCTGTCAGTCGGACATCCCCTGAGGGCTCCTGACTATAAGAGGGCACAGGCTGGACTGAGGGGACCCCCCCACCCCAAGTGCATGAATTTCATGCACTGGACCTCTAATGAATAATAAAAAGCTATTTCTCAAGGAAACTGCTCAGAGATAGAACACCTTTCCTCCCATTTCTTCCCCACCCCTTTTTAAAAATAAGGCTAGTTAATCAACCCATCTACTTATCTGCCCATTGAAAAGTAAAACAAGACAAACAAAAACAAAATAGATTAAGTCCCTGAATATAGAACCTAGTGGTAGTTGTAGGGATTTTAAGATAAAAAAAAATTAGACTATCATTTAGGAGTTATTCAAAGAGATGGACAGAGAGAATGGACAGCACTTGTTGTTTGTGGATTTGTTAAGTGATACCAGAGATTGAAGTTATTCCAGAGAATATAATCCTAGCTCCATGAAGGGAAACTTACACTGAGTTGGTATAGTCTAAAAATTAACAGCAAAATGTTAATGCATTTTACTTATTTACTTTCTACACTCTTAACAATTAAAAATGTAATTCTTCTTTCTAAATATAATGCTTAATGAATGAAGTAATCAAATCCTTGTGATAATATCGCATTACTTGTCAGAGACTCTGTTCAAGTTTCTTAAGGTATAAGATGATTTTACTAAAAATTTGTTTCTGAGATTGGTTATTCAAAAGCGAAAATTAGAAAATTAGAGCAGCCTTCTTTTACAGTTATTACTGATAGAATGTGCACATCAGGAGAGGAGCACAACAGTCAAAAACCTTTATATAGATTAGTTATGTGTTTTATTTTTTTCTGTGTTTGGCTGTTATTTTCATTTAATACTTGCTTTTTATTGGTCCTGTCATATTTCTCGCTTGTCATTTTCAGTCTCCCTGTCTTTTTTTAGTTTTATTTCCATCTTATAATTAATTAATTGTCTCCTATAATGTTATATTATAATGTTCCAATTCTCTCAACATTTATTCAAGTGGTACATTCATTTTTACATTTAAACTTTTTCTAGTGTAGAAATGTGTAGAAATGAGTATGATTCTTCTTTTTTTTTTTTTTTTAGAAATGAGTATGATTCTTAAAACATGTTTGCATGCTGTATAAACTCTGAAATAAACTAGGCATGTACTTGGGGGTAGGAGAGGCCAGGGGAAGTTAAGGGGGTGGGGAGGCATATGTACTACTTCAAACAATAAAATAAATAAACAAACAGATAATAAATAAAATTAAAAAATAAATCAATAAAAAAACTTTGAAATAAACTATATATTTTATATTTTACTGTATTTATTTACTATACTTTAACGAGAGTAAACAAAAGTTCTGATATGAGTTAATTGTTTTTTAATTTAAATTATTTATTGTTTAAAGTATTATTTATGTCTCCTTTTTTCCCCATTGACATCTCCCCAGGTGTCCATCCCCCAGCTCATGCCCTCACTTTGCTACTCTCTGTGTCCATGGGTTATGCTTATATGCACGCATACAGGTCATTTGGTTGATCTCTTACATGTCTTCTCTTCTACTCTCCCCTGCTTCCCCTCTGAGGTTTGAGGGCCTGTTTGATGTTTCTGTGTCTCTATATCTATTTTTGTTCATCAGTTTATGTTGTTCATTATATTCCACAAATGAGTGAAATCATGTGATATTTATCTTTCTTTGACTGGCTTATTTTGCTTAGCATAATGCTCTCCAGTTCCATCCATGCTGTTGTGAATGGTAAGAGTTATTTCTTTTTTATAGCAGTATAGTATTCCTTTGTGTAGATGTACCACAGTTTTTTAATCCACTCATCTGCTAATGCGCACTTAGGCTGTTTCCAAATCTTAGCTATTGTAAAATGTGCTGCTATGAACATAAGGGTGTATATATCCTTTCTGATTGGTGTTTCTAGTTTCTTGGGATATATTCCTAGAAGTGGGATTACTGGGTCAAATGGAAGTTCCATTTTTAATTTTTTGAGGAAATGCCATACTGCTCCCACAGTGGTTGCACAGTCTGCATTCCCACCAGCAGTGCACGAGGGTTCCTTTTTCTCCGCATCCTCGCCAGCACTTGTTTGTTGATTTGTTGATGATAGCCATACTGACAGGTGTGAGATGTACCTCATTGTCATTTTGACTTGCATCTCTTGGGTGAATAATGACTTTGAGCATGTTTTCATATGTCTCTTGGCCTTTTGTGTGTCCACTTTTGAAAAGTTTCTATTTAGGTCCTTTGCCCATTTTTGAGTGGGTATTTATCTTCCTTTTGCTGATTTGTATGATTTCCCTGTAAACTTTGGAGATTAAACCCTTATCAGATATAACATTTGCAAATATGTTCTTCCATGTAGTGGGCTTTCTTGTTTTACTGATGGTTTCTTTTGCTATGCAGAAGCTTTTTATTTTGATATAGTCCCATTTGTTTATTTTCTCCTTAGTTTCCATTGCCGTAGGAGCGGTATCGGTAAAGATATGTCTGATATTTTGCTGCCTATAGATTCTTCTAAGATTTTTATGGTTTCCCATCTTACATTTAAGTTCTTTTCTTATAACTATTTTCCACTTTTCAGAATCTGTATTTTATTTACTACTTTGTGTTCATTTTCTTCTGTTGATCGTTGGATACTTGTTTATGCATTTCAATGAAGTGATTTCATGAATTATACCCAATTGAACTTCACTCAGCAAATGTGTTTTAAATAGGACATAGTATCAAAGAAACTAATTGTCTAGGGCAGGTGTGGAAGCCTCAGAAACCAGATGTCTTTTGAGCTAGGTCTGACTAAATATTTCCTGTTAAAATTGATCCCCTATGGCTTCTAATGAGGACTAAAGTTCTATGAAAATTAAAGAGCAAAACATTCAGAAAAATCATCCAAAATGTGCATACAGTCTTCAATTTAGGAAAGAATCTCTTTATGGTAATTCTTTCATGTAACTAGTGTTGGACCAAATATGCTTTCCTTGATATGAGCTTGGGTTGAACTCTTTTGAGATGTTCCTTAGCTCTGTGTTCTTTCTATACATTGTTGCATTTTGTTTCTAACAGGACATTGAAGAAATAAAGCCATATGACAAAGGTAGGACGTAAAAATAAGTCAAGACTCATACTTAATGCGGGTGTCCCAGTGGAATGCTGATATAGGCACCATGAGTCATTTTTAAGCAGCTACTTGTTATGGTTGCGCACTTAAGAGATTGACATCTTAGAATCACAGAGCATCATGTTGAGTGAAAGTTAAGGGACAGTGATTTGCATTAAGTTGCTGCTTAAATTGGTCAATTAGCTTTCTTTAGAACTCCCTGGTTTAATTTGTTTTTGAAATCATAACAGCTACAGCATTAAAAAAAACATATTTCCAGAGCAGGATTTTTGCATGCTCTAGCTTAGCTGTTCAGTTCTTATTATCAGAAACAAATCCGCCAGGACCCTCGAGCAAAAATTACCCACACATAGATTTCCTCTAGGGAAGGATTAAAACTGGCAAGTCAGTGAGCTAAAGAGACTTAGCATTCTTGGTTTATGAACAATATACAGTAGTGAATTTTGTCCTAAGGAACTGTTCTTTCAGGTATTATTTTTTCACTGCTATCCATGAGTTTTTCTGTGGGAACTGTTAAGGAGCAACTGTAGTATAAACATGGTAGAAAAGAAAAGGGGCTACATTGATTAATGGAGAAAAGTCATTGGCTATTTCATCTATGCAAGAAGAGTATAATAAGGACTTCAAAGGAGGTTACTACATTTAGCTGAAAAGAAAATGGCCATTTTCCTCAATTATCAGTTGTTTGAAATATGGCTTATTTTTCCTTTTGCATTTGGAAACTTTAGGCTATATTTATGATGAAACTTTTAAAATTATATTTAACAATATGTTTTACAAACATTTGGTTGTGTTTTCAGATATGACTGATTTAGAAGGGGAAATTTTGTGTTTTGACAAACCATTTATGTTCTAATATATTCAGAAATGTGCTATTGTAAGATTTATGGCAATTTAAATTTAACCTCTGGAAAAGAAGACTTCCCCCTAGTGACAATCTCTAACAGTGTTTCTGAGAATTTACTTTTTAGAAAACTAATTCTGATCCATATGCAGGAAAAGCTAGAATTGGAGCAATTAAATGTAGGAAGAACTGGGTTCAAGCTTAAGGCTATTAGGGCTTACAACCAGATAATGGCCATGGAAAAAAAGAATGCATTAATTTGATGTTTGTAAGATATATTTGCTTGGATATTATTATTCAGTACAATTTTTGGTGAGGGAGAGGAAAGTTTAGTAAATATTTTGGATCGGGAACTAGATAAATTATAATGCCCCTAATCATAATAGTTATATAGGAAAAGAAGCAGGTTTTGCAGAATTTACTTTGTACAAATTGATGTTCAGTCCAGTGGCAACTTGCCCAAGTCAGCAATATATTACCAGCCACTAAAGACTAAAGACCACAGTTAAACCATTGAAACCGAATTTAATAGTATTTGATGAGAAATTCTTAATCATTAGCCAACATATCTTGCAGGAGATACATATATATAATTGTGTGTGTGTGTGTGTGTGTGTGTGTGTGTGTGTGTGTGTGTGTGTAGAGGCCTGGTGCACTAAATTTGTGCACAGGGGTCGGGGTGGGGGGGGCCCTTAGCCTAGCCTTCACCCTCTCCAATGTAGGGCCCCTCAAGGGATGTCCGACTGCCCATTTAAACGGGCAGTTGGACATCCCTCTCACAATCCAGGACTACTGGCTCCCAACTGCTTACCTGCCTGCCTTCCTGATTGCCCCTAACCACTTCTGTCTGCCAGCCTGATCATTCCTAACCACTCGCATGTCAGCCTGATTGATGTCTAACTGCTCCTCTGCCAGCCTGTTTGCCCCCAACTTCCCTCCTCTGCCAGCCTGGTCATCCTAACTGCCCTCCCCTGAAGGCTTGATCACCCCCAACTGCCCTCCCTTGCAGGCCTAGTCCCTCCAAATTGCCTTCCCCTGCTGACCATATTGTGGTGGCCTTCTTGTGTCCACATGGGGCAGGATCTTTGACCACATGGGGGCAGCCATATTGTGTGTTGGAGTGATGGTCAATCTGCTTATTACTCTTTATTAGATAGATAGAGGTCTGGTGCATGGGTGGGGACCAGCTGGTTTGCCCTGAAGGGTGTCTGGATCAGGGTGGGGGTTCCCTTGGGCTGTGGGGCAGCCTGAACAAGAGGCCTGTGGTGGTTTGCAGGCTGGCCACACCACCTGGTGACCCAAGTGGAGGCCCTGGCATCTGGTATTTATTTACCTTCTACAGTTGAAATTTTGTAGCCTGGAGAAGACCCAAACTTCCTGCTCGTTCCGTAGCCTGCAGCTATTTCTGTTGGGGTTTATGTATTATATTTTCTATTATAGAAACTTGTAGCCTTAAGCAGAGGCCTGGGCCAGCCAGGATACGTGTAAAGCTTTGCTTCCTCCGTTGCTGTGGTCAACCCTAGCCTGCTCTCTCCAGCTCCATGGCTGCTACCATTTCTATTTGGATTTGTTTACCTTCTATAACTGAAACTTTGTAGCTTTGAGTAGAGGCCTAGGCAGGCAAGAACAGGTGGAAAGTTTGGTTTCTTCCGTTGCCTGGGAAACCCAAGCCTTCCTCCTGCTCTCTGTGGCCATAGCCATCTTGGTTGGGTTTATTTGCATATTCACTCTGATTGGCTGGTGGGCGTGGCTTGTGGGTGTAGCAAAGTGATGGTTAATTTTCATATTACTCTTTTATTAGGTAGAGTATATATAATAAATCCCTCTTAATATATTCAATATAAATTATTTTGGCATTTATTTGTAAATTCAGAACCATTTTGGAATAACTCAAAGTTTTCTCAATATGCATGGAATTGCCTAAGTAAAGCTAGTTTAAAAAAATAGCCTTCGTGAATTCATAAGGGATGCATTTCTTGAGCAGAATTCTTTCTTAGGGAATGGGCAGGGTGTCCATTTATTAGATGGTTTATTCAATTTAATTCAGTTCAACAAACATTTGCTCAACATCAACTATATACAATGCACTCTTAGTAACTACACAGCCCTGTGAATACTTAACTTACATTCTCAAAACTTTTTTCTATTCTTCTAATTACTCCCTTGAGTATTCTGGCAGACTACTCTTGGTTTCTGAGATACCGCTAAGGTGTGAGTATATACTCGTGTCAATTGCAAGGGCTGCCAGAATACAGACATCACACAGGCTAGGCAACATTAGGTACTTGGACAAGTAAGGACAGTATAAATCAACTCATGGAGAGCTTAGTAAGTGATTACACAGGGGGTAATCTTTTAGAGAATCAGGGATTAGGGATTCCTGTTGTCTGTCTTTTTCTGCTGAAGTTAAGGTTTTTAATACTTAATAGGAGGCAATCTAGTAAGACAGGAAAAGCAAATAGTTTAGACTGGAGTTTCTCTCTCCAGTTGAGAACCTGTGATCTGGGATTTAATATTCGTGGAACTGGTTCCTCAGAGTTAAGTGAAATTGTTGTGCTAGATCCATAGTTCTTATGAAAGTATACACAAAACTTTGTTTTTGATTTCAAGAAGTTCATAGAATCACTGAACTGCAGCAACTACATACAGACTTGTGGACACTGAACTACATGACCGCTTAGACTAGAGCCTTGCAGCTCTAAAATTCTCTGAGGATATGAAGCTTGTGCTCTTGAACTCCAGGGATGCTTTCTTTTGGTTTCCCAGATGCTCTAGGTGAGGCACCTCTGGCTCTCATAGGCTGACTAATGAAAAGTCAGAAGGCCAGCTGCATTGATGTGTTGTTGTATGGCATCCCCTCAGTATTCCTCAACTCAGTCTATGCACACACTGTCCCCACCCTAACATTTTCTCATTTGCTGTGCTATGGAAACATTGGCCACATTTCAAAAAGTGGAATATGTCAAAGAGTAACTGTAACTTCCATTAGTCCTTTGGCTCCCTCTGTGTTGACATTAGATGCTGATAATGTATTTGACTCATTTCTTGGCTATTTCCATGATCATAAGCTGTAAGGGTTTATTTTCTCTTTGCTTAGAATGTGAGACATTGAATTCTTCCTAAGGTTAAAGATATGTGTTCATTGATGTTAGCTTACTTTATATAGATACTAGTAGATACACTGTTACACACACACACACACACACACACACGCATTAGAATTGAGTAAAGGAAAGGAATACTTAGGCCATCTATTTATTTATGCTAGGGTCTGTGCAATACTCAAAATTGGAGTTATTAAACTTTTTATAGATGTGTTACATCTATACTATCTTATTATATGGTATAGATGTAATACACTTCTTTTTTTTTTCAGTGAATGAATTATAGTTCTCATACCTGGCTTATTGGTTGTGATCATTTTAAAAATTAGAGCACTTTGACTTAAACATGTGACAATGCATTTAATTCTGATACTTTTTAGTGCTACAGTATAATGACAAATTGAAAGATGAATCTGATGAATAGTATCTTTGGAAGGAAAATAAACATTTTCAATCTAAACATGTTAAATGATTCAAGTGAAAATCAGTGAATCCTAACATTTTAGAAGCTTAATTTATTTTTGATAATTTTATTAAGGTATAATTCATAAATAATAATGTATATCTACTTAAGGGGTACAGTTTGTGAGATTCTGATGGGTATACACCCACAAAACCATCATCACATTGTAGTGAACATCCCCACAATCCCTTAAAGTTTCCTCATGCCTCTTTATAATCCCTCCCTCCTGCCTTGGGCCTTGTCCCCTGTTCCCAAACCTCTGATCTGCATTCTGACATTATATATTCATTTTTATTATCTATAGTTTCATGTAAATGGAAATATATGGTATGTACTAATGATTTTTGCTTTCTTAAGCCTAAATTTCAGATTCATTGACATGTATAGTAATAGTTTATTTCCTTCTTTCATCGCATAGCATTCCATTATATAATGTGCTACAGTTTGTTTATTCCTCTGTTGACAACCTTTCAGATTTTCTAGTTTCTAACTCTCCTAAAGCTGCCTTGAACATTTATTTATGAGACTGCATATGGACATATGCTTTCATTTCTCTTGAGGAAACATCTAAGAGTGGGTTGTCTGGATTTATTGGTACTTACATGTTTAATTTTTTTAAATATATATTTTATTGATATTTTTGTTGTTGTTTGTTTACAGAGAGGAATTGAGATAGAGAGTTAGAAACATCGATGAGAGAGAAACATCCATCAGCTGCCTCCTGCACACCCCCTACTGGGGATGTGCCTGCAATCAAGGTACATTCCCTTGACCGGAATGGATCCTGGGACCTTTCAGTCCGCAGGCTGATGCTCTATCCACTGAGCCAAACCGGTTTCGGCAGCATGTTTACATTTTTAAGAGTGCCAAACTAAGTTCCCAAATGGTTTTATCTATGCATTTTATGTCTTTCACATTCTTGATAACACTTTCAATGGTTTAATTTTAGGCATTTCAATAAGAGAGTAGTAGTACATCTCTGTGGTTTTAATGTTCATTTCTTTTACTTAATGTTGAGCATCTTTTTATTTGCATATTACCATTTATGTATAGTATATTCTTTGATGGAGTGTTTGTTCATGTCTTTTGCCAAATTTTCTATTCGATTTCTGTTGAGTTTTGAATATTTGTTATACTGTTGAGATTTGAGATTTTTGGACATTTGAAATACAAGTACTTTATTAGATATGTAATTTGCAAATGCATTTTTCTAGTTTGTTTTTTCTCTTTTCATTCTTAAACAGTATCTTTTGAATAGAAGTTTTCAATATAGATGAAATCCAGTTTGTCACTTTGTTCTTTTAGAAAGGATTTTTTTTTTTGTGTGTGTGTATGTGTGTCTTTTTTTTGTATTTTGTTTTCGTATCACAGAATTTTATAGCTTTAAGTCAATTTGGAAGTTGGAGAAATGAAAATATGTTGAGTGCTTAATCAGTCAGATTTCTGAAAGTTAAAGAGAGAAGTGGCATGGCAGTGAGCACATGTAGTACGTGTCTTCTATTTCCCCCCACCCTAGCTAGCATGCCTCAGTCCTGTAACAGTACAAAAAACATATGCCTTATTTCTGCATGTACATAGTATTTCCTAGATGTTACAAGCATCTGGTAAATGTATGATATATATATATTTAAGAAAACCTAACCATAACTATTTATATTTTCCATGTTTTTACGTTAGCCAATGATAAAAACAACATAAAAAGAAGTTACTAAAATTAACATTTATGTAAGGATAGAAATGTAATATTTTAATTTTGGAGATTTGGTTTAGTTAACCTTATTGAGAAGAAAATTTTATTGTCAAAACTCTGTTTTTCCTAACAATATTTATGGTCCTTAAAAATATTTTTTTGTTACGTTAGTTTAATAATTTATCTAAAAGTTGTGCTTAAATTAATACTGGAATTGCTATTTTTAAAAGAATGCAATTCTATACAAATGAAACTACTGTAGGACAATTTATTAAATTGTCCTGTAATATAAAAACAACAAAATCAATTTATTTTAAATATTTATTTATTGTGTAAGAATAAAGAGATTTCCAAATTTTGACTCAGAATTTTCCTTATATTATTAGAATATAAAGGAGCTCTCTCTTGCAATTTATCTTCCAATAAACTGCATACCATTCCTGTTTTCTGGGAGTTAATGCTCAGCTGAGTCATTGTATACTATTTGGTCTTTCAATTTTCAAGATTTCTTTGGAAAGTTCACATCAACAGTTTTTGAAATAAAGATAATGAAACTTGACATTATTTCTCAAAGAGTGAAAAAAAGAAAAACAATATAGTTAATGAAGCTTGGCATTATTGAGAGAGAGAGAGAGAGAGAGAGAGAGAGAGAGAGAGAGAGAGAGAGAGAGAGAGAGAGAGAGAGAGAGGATTAAAAAAAAAAAAAAAGCTAGAGGTAGGTTTTTCTGTAGTTTCTTCACCAAATGCTGCTGCCTCAAATGAATAGCACATCTGGGCTAACTTTTCTTTTCCCTGTTACTGTCTTTTATAGAAGAGAAAATCAAGGGCCCTGGCTGGTAGGATAAAAGTAGAGCTGATTCTAATCTTGGGAGGATTGTATTTGTGTCTTTAGAGTTTCAGAGAAATAAAAAAAAGAGCATTCCCTTCCTCTTCTTTTTTCTTTTATTTCCTTTTTCTACTCCAGGGTCTGGAAAAAAAAAAGAAATTATTAAACTGTGCTGGCTTGTAGTCTATTTAAAATTAATTAGTAGTTAAGAAAACATTTTATTGTCTTTCTGAAAATTAATGCAGAAACATCATTAAAATGTTTTATCACTTTTACATTCATTATTTATATTAAATAACTTTATTAGTCACAATTTTTATAACTTCAGTATGTACAATATGCAATACAGATTACTAAAGAAGATACATATTTAATATTATAATTTTTGCCAATTTGCTCTTTTTAAAATTTAGATTTGCCCTCTTCTCCTCAATGTAATAATTAACCTTATTCCAGCATAATTTTTTAGAACTTAAGTTAAAACACAAGGTTACGTATGCTAAGCTGTGGTTGCAAAAACATATGATCTGTTTGATCAACTATAGAGTATCATAGTCACACATATGCAGCTATTTTATCAATTTACATATTTTGCCACTGGTTGAACAAAAAAGATGAATTAAAATTCCCATATATATCGAAATTATATTGTAAGGTAATCATAATGTTCTATTGTGAAATAATGTATAACTCAGTTTTCTTTAGGGGAACATAATAATTTATTCCATAGTTAGATCCAAAACTTCAGTCAGATACTTTGGAGATGTTTATTTTAGCAATTTAATTTTCCTTTTAAAGATTTTAAAGACAATACAATGGTGATGACACATTTAAAGAACTTAGGGAAGTTATAGAACTAAATAGTTTTCCTAGCAAGTAGTTGTTTCTAGTTTGATATTACCAACTTAACATTACCAATTGGATGCTAATGGTCAAATCCCAAGTTAAGAGGATTGGCGAATCAAGTGGGTATTTCTTCATTTTTTCAGACTAGAGACTTGTCTCAATTCTGTTCTGGAGAATTATTTCCAACTAGAGGCCCGGTGCATGAATTCATGCCCCATTGTTGTCCCTTGGCTTCACCTGTGGGATGGGTGAAACTGGCTCTCAGATATCCCCCAGAACTTTTATTATATAGGATACCTTTGTTCTCTGATTTGCTGTACCCTCTGTTATATTCTCTTTATTTTTTAAATGAGTTTTCTTTCCTCTTTTATTTAAGGGAATGCCAACTTCTACTTGTTGAGTACCTACTTATTATAATAATTTAGTAGCCATTTAGTAGTTGAGTACCTGTTTAGTAATTAGCATGCTGAAAGGAGTTTCTGAATGAGTATGGATATAAGTGGACATCAGGCATCTGGCATTGAGACTCCTCTTATGGAGGAAAAGAAGTAGGGATGATGCACAAAAAAGAACTATCATCTCTCTAAGACTAGTTTTTCATTCGTTAGTAGTAGTACAAGTTTATTTTTCAGTTTGTATCACTGGAAATCTCTGCCTGAAGAAGTGTGTGTGTGGTTTTTTTTTTTTTGTTTGTTGGTTTGTTTGCTTTTTCACAGACATTTTCATTAACCCAGCAAATTGTTTAAAGTATGAAGTTGTGGAAAGGAGAACCAGCCCAAACTATCTGTACTAATGAAAATATTTTCATTACATAAGTTGGTTATCACATCAACTTTGTATACAGAGGAGCACTTACAAAAAATAATGGTTTAGGTCATTACTGTTATCTTAACAGTTTGATTATGTATCTTTAGCTGATAAGTTATCTCAAATAGAGATCCAATATTATAGAGTAAGGGGGGAAATCCCTTTATAAAAAAAATCTCTACCACTATCTCCATAATCTCTACTTCACTGAGTTTCATCCAAGTGCGAAAATGAAAAATTATAACCTGCCAAGCATCAGTGGCAGAGTGAAATGAAAAAATTGCAAGTTAATAACAGTGATGCCTCAAAAAAATTTCCTGGCCAATTTAACATTGCTTCATCCAAGGTCACTCCTCAGAGCTGATTATTTTTAGTAATTTGCTGATGAGACCTTTCTACCTTGGCCATGGTTAAGATCAAGAAACCACCAGAGAAAGTTTAAGACTCCAAGTTATCTATTTTTCTCAAATAAGACACAAACCACTTTATTTTCTTAAGACCCAGCAGAAAACAATTTTCAAATAAATGAAACTTAAAGCCAGTGCTCTCTTTTATTGGAGAAATAAAGTTATTCTAATGTAAAACACTAGGGATAAGGGTAGCAGAAAGGTCACTATTTAGTAAGCCCTTAAATAGTATTTGTGTGCAAAATAAGTTCCCAGTTTCCTAGAATTTTAGTCTGATGATTAAAAATAAAATAATTGTAGATTGTGTTTTATATAAACACTAGAGACCTAGTGCACGAATATATGCACTGGTGGGGTCCCTTGGCTGGGCCTGCTATCCTGCCTGATTGGGGCCATCTCGCCCAGTCCTGATTGGGGCCAGTCACAGGGAGGGACTATGGGAGGTTGGCCAGCCATGGAAGTTGGCTGTGGTAGCACACTCACCACCAGGGGGCAGTTCCTGCATTGAGTGTCTGCCCCCTGGTGGTCAGTGTGCATCATAGTGCCAGTCAAGTGTTTGGCCAGTTGTAATGGTCCCTTAGGCTTTTACATATACAGGTTTATTAAGATGACTAGTCAACATCTAGGAAATGGAAATTTAATTTATCTTGCCAATTTGAAATTATATTATAACTAATCCTTTAAAAATTAATCTCATTTTTCTTAAACTTAAATAATTAAGTTAATATAGACAAATATTAAAAGAAAATAAAGTTTTTCTTTAATTTTACCAATCACAGATAGATTTTGTTGAATTTTTATGTATACTCCCCACACCAATGCATGTATCTCTATATGTCTATGTACATGCATGTGGAGAACAGGAGATATGAGTAGGAAACAGATATTTCTTAAATGATTTCACACTGATGATATATTCATATTTTATCTAGCAACTTGCCATAGACATCTTTGTATGTCAGTAATTACTGGTTTACATTCTCATGTGAAATGGCTTCAGGTTGCACCCATTGGATCTGATATTGATGAACATTTAGAATAGTTTTTCATCATATAACAGTTATGAAATAAATCAGATTTATAAAATAAATTTAAAAGATGAATGAAATATATGCAGTTGTTACTGATAAAAAGGTATAAGTATATACTTCCACCAGAGCCATCCTATCTAATAAGAGTAATATGCAAATTGACTATAACTCCACTAAACCCACTAGCCATTAGGAACAGCAGTGAGCATATTTTACAGTGCTTCCTTGTCAATGTGGTAGGCTGTCATTCTTTGAAAGGGCAGTTATTATACCAGGTACTATATTGACAAATATCATAGGTACGCAATCATTTTTAAAACAAATAATTATTTGTCCAAAGTAGAAAAACCTTTAGGAGAAGTAACTGGTTGAAATCAGAGAAGAGATAGAGGAAAATCTTAAAGTCTTAGAAGGAGGGAGAAGTAGCATCCCCAAGATGGCGACAAAGGTCATTCTTGACTTTGCTGCTCATCACAGAAAAAAAACAACTATTGACTATTCATGGACAAGCCACTACTGAGAGAGATTTAGTACATGGGGGAGAGGTTGAAGCACTCTTATGCACCACAGAGACCACAACAAGCTGCTTTCAAAGGGTAGGAGGAATGACTGTAGGCTGACCCCATTGCTGTTCCCCAAGGCTGGTGTAGCACCTCTGGTTTCTCAGGTTGAGAGAGAGTCCAGGGGTGGCATCCAGCACCCTCTTCCCAGCATTGTGGTTTGCTTCACAAGAGCTGTACTCTGGTTTAACACTACAGGGGCCACAAGGAAATTTGTGGAGCCCACCCACTGGGAGTCTTACTGTGACAGAAGTGGGGAGAGGCCTGCAACAACCAGCACTTGGATCTTGTCCTAGGATGAGACAACCAGCAGCTTTGCTCATCTGTAGAACCAAGTTAGTGGCAGTCTTACCAGGGAACTCAATAGGGTGCAATTCTATCTAATTTGGGTCCCCAAATTAGGCAAAAGGGCCTAGATATAGCCCTACTCACTGCTGATGATGGCTTCCAGCCTTGCAGGACCAGAACATTTTCTCAGGAAAAATTGGGATTTTTCTTGAAGTGGGTTTCCCCAGTCTTGCCCAGGCAGGAGCGTGAGTCAGCCCCTCCTGTTTAGAGGTGTGGTCCCCAACATCATCTCACGAGAGAGGCTGGTGAGAACACTTAGAAGTTGCAAAACCTATACACTTTTTAAGAGGCAGGAAGACAGAGCTGATTAACCCCAGATCAAAGCCAGTGGCCCTGTTTGTCCAGTGAATTTGGGACACAGGTCAGCATTAGTGAGCATGGAGTTGCTACTCCTCTGTGCCCAGGCAGGAATATTAATTCATAGTTTCACTTATTGCTGAATATAACTTCAGCTCCCGCAAACAGAGAATCCTACCAGAGCACAGAGGACACTATGGAGCCCATCCAACTTACATATGAACAAAGAATAAGGCTCGTGGCTTTCCACGAGCAAAACTGATGGCCTCACCTGACCAGGAAGTTGAGTGCACACATTCTTGCCTGATTAAGGTTCCCTTTCAATGCCTCATGCAGGTCTTGGGTCTCATCCTGCTGCCCCACCAGGCCAAATTCATAGCCCCCCTCCCCCCCACTGCTGACTATAGTGTAGCACCCAGTCCTGATTATCTAGAAAGCCTGACCAGAGTATCCAAACAACTATGAAGTTCATATTACAGCCGTACTTGGGCAGGGAATCAAGTCAGCCGTCATATCCAGCTGTTCCCAGTCAGTGGCAGGACCCCACCACAAGCATCAGTGCTTGATCCATCACATCACCCCAAAATAGGTTCTAATAGCAGTGCCCACATGCCCAAGGCAGTTGCCAGCAGACACCTCCGGCAACCAAAATGAATTGACTAGTGAAAATTTTATCTGCCAAAGTGAATCTGCAAAGTCTAAAAGAGGAGACAATTTAAGGAATCAAGCATAACGAGAAGTCAAGTAAATATATATGATACTGACAAAGGAAACTAATAGAGCTGTAATAACTGATCTTAAAGAATAGAGATTTATGAACTGTCAGGCAGAGTATTCAGTCCAGAATAATCCACTTAAATAAGTTTGTGAACTATAAGAACACAAAGATAGCTACACAACACTAGAAAAACTATACATGAACATAATAAAAAGTGTGACATAGAATTGGAATTAGCAACCACTTTTCAGAAATCCTAGAGCCTAAAAATATATTAACTCAACCAAATAACTCCACACAGAAGAACAAATAAATTACATGGGAGATAAGACATTTGAAATTATCCAGTTAGAGGAGCAAAAAGAAGAAAAAAAAAAGAGTAATATTTATATTATAGGAGTTCTAAAAGGAGAATAGAAAGAGACAGAGACACAAGTATACTTAAAGCCACAATGGCTGAAAACTTCCCAAACCTTGGGAGAGAGATTGACATTCAGATCCACAGACCCCAATAGCTAGATCCTGAATAGGGATAGAGAGACACATTGTAATTGTCAAAAGTCAATTTTTAAATATAAATATTTTTTATTTATTTCAGAGAAGAAGGGAGAGAGAGAGATAGAAATATCAATGATGAAAAAGAATCATTGATTGATTGCCTCCTGCATGCCCAGCCCTAGGTACCAAGCCTGCAAGCTGAGCTTATGCCATGAGTGAGATTGAATCTTGATATCTCAGTTCATAGGCCCACACTCAACCACTGAGCCATACTGGCTGGACAAAGAAAGAATATTAAAAACAGCAAGAGAAAAGAGATAATTTCTATACAAGGGAACCCACAGAATATTATGGTAGATTTTCAACAGAAACCTTTCAGGTCAGAAGAGAATTAAATGCCATATAAAAATATTGAAAGAAAAGGAGTGAAAGAAAAGAACACAGTACCTAGTGAAGCTGTTTTCAGAAATGAAGGAGTGATACTTTCCAGAAGAAATAAAATCTAAAGGGACTTATCACCACTAGACTTTATAAGAAATGCTAAATACTAAAGGTAGTTCTTCGAATGAAAATAGAAGGATGGTAATTAATAACCTAAACACCTAAAAGGCAGTGCAAAAATCACCTATAATTGAAATTGTAAAAGTCAGATGTTGTAAATGGCAATGGTTGAGCATTACTCATATACAATTCTAAAAGTTAATAAACAATTGTAGTAAAAATGAACATAACTACTGTAATCTGTTATTAGTTACATAAAAATAAAAATGTAAATTTTAATTAGCATCAATAATCTAAACAGTGAGATAGAAGTAAAAGTGTAAAGCTTAGAAATTCTATTGAAGTTTAACTATCATTAGTTTACTAGAGACCCGATGCATAAAGATTCATGCAAGAATGGACCTCCCTTCCCCTTGCTGCCAGCACTGCCTTTGCTCTGGCTTGGAGCCACCTTTCTGCCTTCTCACATTGCCCAGAGGCCCAGAGTGGTGCTGAACACCTGTGTTATCACCCTGGTGACAATGCAAGTGTCCTGCCCTGCCCCTGGCTGCTTGATGCCTGTGTATGCAAATTAACCCACCATCTTTGTTGGGTTAATTGCATACTCCTGATTGGCTGGTGGGCATAGCGAAGATACAGCCAATTTGCATCTTACTTTTTTATTAGTGTATATAATCAGCTGCTATAATTTTAAGCTATCTTATGCAAGACTCATGGTAACCACAATGGAAAATCCTGTAGTAATTACACAAAAGCTATAATAAGGAAGCCAGCACACTGATGACACAAGACAATAAAACACCAAAATAGCAGAATAAGAAACAAGAAACAATGGACCTACAAAACAACCAGAAAACAATCAACAAAAGGGAAATTGTTAAATCCTTATTTATTAGTAAGTACTTTAAACATATGGATTAAATTCTCTAATCAAAGGACAGGGTAGTGTAAAAAAAAAAAATAACAAGATTCAATCATTTGCTGCTTACAAGAAACTCACTTTAGCCTTAAAGAAACACATAGACTGAAGCAATGGAAAATATGTTAAGCAAATACACAAAAATCCACACACAAAAAAGCCCAAAGATAGATATATCACCTATTAATTGGCTTTTAACCTGATATGGTAAGAAAGAGACCAAAAAGGTCATTATAAAATTAAAAAGCCTGTTATGTCAAGAAGATATAACAATTGTTAATATGCACTCAACTTTGAAATACCTAAATATATAAAACTAACATAACTAAAGGGAGAAATAAGACACAGTTCATTAATAATTAGGGGCTTTAATACCCCATTGTCAACAACGGATAAATCATCCAGACAGAGAATCAATATGGGAATAATGATTTTTTTTATAAGACTAGAGATCAAATGGACCTAACATACATACAAAAAACATTCTCTCTGAGAACAGGGGGAATGCTTCGCAAGTGCACATGGAATTTCTAGGATAGATTACAGGCCACAGAAAGAAGTTTTTTTTTTTTTTTTTTTTTTTTTTTACAGAGAGGAAGAGAGAGGGACAGATTTAGAAACATCGATCAATCGATCAGCTGCCTCTTGCACACTCCCTACTGGGGATGTTCCCCTTAACCAAGGCACATGCCCTTGACCGGAATCGAACCCAGGACCTTTCAGTCCGCAGGCCAAAGCTCTATCCATTGAGACAAACCGGATTCGGCAAGAAGTCTTAACAAATAGAAGAATATTGAAATCATACCAAATATCTTCTCTGATTACAATGGTATGGAACTAGAAATCAATATCAAGAAGAAAATTTGAAGATGCATCAATATATGGAAATTAAACAGGACTCATCTGAACAAACAATAAATCAAAGGTGTTAAAGGGAAAAAAGTTCTAAGAGAAAAATGTATAGCAATAAATGCCTATGTTAAGAAGCAAAAATACCTCAAATAACTTTATGTCATAAGAACTAGGAAAAAAACAGCTCAAAGTTAGCAAAAGGAAGAATACAGTAAAATTTAGAGCAGAAGTTAGTGAAATAGAGAACAGGAAAACAATAAAAAAGATTAACTAAACTAAGAGTTGATTCTTTGAAAAGTAAACACAATTGAGAAACTTTTAACTAGACTAAGGAAAAAAAGAGGACTCAGATCAACAAAATTATAAATGAAAACAGAGATATTAAAGTGATACCACAGAAATAAAAAGAATCATAACATGCTACTATGAACAAGTATATACCAACAAACTGGATCACCTAGAAGATATGAAAAAATTCTTAGAAGCATACAAACTACCACCATTGAGTAAAGAGAAAACAGAAAGTCTGAATAGACCAATTACTAGTAATGACAATCAGTAATCAAAACTTTCCCAAAGAAGAAAAGGTTGGGGCCAAGTGGTTTCACAGATTAATTTATCATCAAGAATTAACATCAATCTTTCTCACAACTGTTCTTTTGTCACACCTTGTGTATGGAAGTTAAAAGAATAAATCCTAAGAGTTTTTGTTATGAGGAAAAATATTTTTGCTTCCTGTTTCTATTGTGTCCATATGATACCCTAATTAAAGTTACTGCAGTAATCATTTCAGGTTTACAGTTGTGAGTACATGAAACACAGAGTTTATTCTTGCATCATGGCTTATTAAGTGTTGTATTATTTTCCATGGGAACAACTGTAAACCTACTTTTCATCTATCCTATATATGTAAATAAAGCCATTATACTGAACATCTTAAATTTATTCAGAGATGTATGTCAATTATATCTCAATAAAATTGGAAACAAAGGGTGAAGGAATATAATTTAATTGCATAGAATTTTGATTATTGATGGAATTATGCTTGGGAAATATCCTTAGCAGCAGTGGGTTAAGACTGTCTGAGTATAGTTTGTAAGCTGTCTAAATATGATGACTTAGAAAGAGGAAAGAACTCTCTTTAGATAAATTCTAATACTATTCTCAGACAACAATACATATTTAGCATGGACAAAAGAGATAAGAAGATGTAGAGTAGAAGACAATAAAGTAAATAGGTTAAAATGTGTATATAGAGAAAAATGTAAGGTTGACCCCAGTACAATTTTTGATACCAGAATGCTTCAACATCAGCAAACAGAAACACATTTCAGTGATTTATGTGCTCTGTACTGCATCCCTTTGTTTTCTCTTAGTGGAGCTGTAACTGTTACATTCCAGGAGCAAATACCTCTAAAATGTTGACCTATCCCCTGTAACCTTCCCCTGTGACAATCATTCCTTTGATCTCTGTTTCTATGAGTCTGTTTTTATTTATTTTTATTTTTAAAATATATTTTTACTAATTTCAGAGAGGAAGGGAGAGGTAGAGAAAGATAGAAATGTGCCAAAACCAGTTTGGCTCAGTGGTAGAGCTTTGGGCTTCAGTCTGCAGAGAGAAAGCTCCCGGGTTCGATTCAAGTCAAGGGCATGTACCTTGGTTGCAGGCACATCCCCAGTAGGGGGTCTGCAAGAGGCAGCTGATTGATGATTCTCTCTTATCGATGTTTCTAACTCTTTATTCCTCTCTGTAAAAAAAAAATCAATAAAATATATTTAAAAAAAAGAAAGAAAGAAAGAAAGAAACAAAGAAAGAAAGAAACATAAACCATGAGAGAGAACCATTTATTGGAATGCCTCCTACTGGGGATGGAGCCTGCTACCCAGGCATGTACCCTGACTGTGAATCGAACCATAACCTCCTGGTTCATAGTTAGATGCTCAACCACACAGCCATTCCTTCTGGATGAGTCTGTTTTTGTTTAGTTTTATTTTTCATTTGCTTTGTTTTGTTAGATTCCTCATGTAAGTGAAAACATATGATATTTTCCTTTGTCTGTCTGACTTACTTTATTTAGCATATTACCCTCTAAGTCTACCATGTTGTAGCAAATGGAAAGATCATAGTCTTTGTTATTGCTGTATAATATTTCAGTGTGTGTGTGTGTGTATGTGTGTGTGTGTTGTGTGAAGGGTTACATATATCTTATTTAAGTAGAGCTTTTGTTTTCTTCAGATAAATACTCAGAAGTGGATATAATATATAAATCCTGAAACCATAAACTCCTAGAAAAAAACATAGGGAGTAAACTATTTGACACCAGTATGAGTAATATCATTTGGATATGTCTTCTCAAGAAAGGTAAACAAAAGCAAAATAAACAAATGAGATTTAATCAAACTAAAAACTTCTGCACAGTAAAGGAAACCAACAAAACAATAATAAGTGAATATATTTGCAAATAATATATCTGATAAATGGTTGATATCCAAAATATATAAGGAACTCATACAACTAGATACAAAAATATAAGCTATCCAATCAAAATATAGGCAGAGAACATGGAAATGACTACTTTGATATCAGTACACAAAGTTCACTTCTCTTTGCAAACATTTAAATTCTACCTGATATTTTTACTTTATTAACCAAGACTTGTTTGTTTAAAGTGCACACAGGCCCTTTATGAATTCCCTGGGGAACTAACAACTCCTTTCTCATAGCTGCCCTAGGAGAACCACCTCACTGAATGTATATCTTAGCATAATTCATTTGGATCATTTGAAAAGCTATCTGTGAAATTATTCATTGAACCTATATGATAAAAATTTATCTGTAATCATTGTCTAATAAAAGTGGTTTATTTTTATATTATCTTCATTTAAAATCATGGGAATGAGTAGCTTGGAACAAGCTCTATGACATATAGCTACATTTTTGTAAAACTATTAATTTTTATTCAATGAGAGGAGAAAGTTATGAAATGCATTTTTTTTATGCTTAATGGGCACAATTGTCAAAATTAAGTCATTTTTAAATGCTGTTTATACACCCTAAAATAATAATTTCCTATTGAAATTTGAAAATAAGTCACACAATTTGCATAAGGAAAAATTTAAGAAGGTTATAAATTTGAAAGCCTATTATATGAGAATTCTAGAGGCCTGGTACATGAATTTGTGCATGGGTGGGGTCCAGCCAGCCTGGGCCAGATCAGTGGATTGGCACCAGGCCAGTAGGGAGGAGGAGATGGCGAGAGGTTGGCCGGCCAGCACATCCCAATTGGGGCCCAATCAGGGCCTGGCAAGCTGGGGAGATGGGCCAAGAGAGATTGGCTGGTGATCCCTGCCCCCGAATGGAGTGGGAAGGCAGGTTGGGGGTAGGACCAGCCTTGGTACGTTTTAGAAAATTATAAATTCAAGATCAACATTTAAAATTTTTCTCTTTTGGGGAGCATTTGAAATCTTGCATCCTGGCACATGACTGCCTCTAAGTATGCACCCCAACCAGGGATCAAACTGCAGCCTCAAATAGATATAAAAATAAATATTTTTAAAGAGAAAACATTAGTTTTGGTTATAAGACCAACATGGCACCAAGAGATACATGGTACCAAGCTAAAAAAATGCCCTGGGATTACTCCTTAATTGATGGCACAGTAGATTATTATTCTATTAACTTGCTCATGTCCTTGTACGTATTTTTATCTGAACTCCCAGTATGTCATGTTTTTGTCACTCAGTGATTTCCTCCTGAAACCAAAATGTCATTTAAAAATGAGTGAAATGCAAATGTCTATTGAAACCATGTTGGTAAAATGGACAAGTGAAGTGTAAAGGTGATATCTGTTAACTAAACACAAGGCCTCTATGCTGGAAAAGAAGTAGGTAGTTACTCTCTAGAAAACTGGAGTACCTGCTCTAACCAGCTTCAGCCAGTCTTTACTTAATGCGCCAGATTTGTTAGATATTCCAGTTACATAGAGAAGTTAAAAATCTGTGTGTCTGTATTATAGAATTGTATGCTTCAAACATATAATTTTCTTAATGAACTAGAGGCCTGATGCATGAAATTCTTGCAAGAGTAGGCTTCTTTCCCTGGCTGCCAGCTCTGGCTTCATGGGGAAGGTCATCCAGAACGACATCTGGTCTAATTAGCATATTATGCTTTTATTATTATAGATGTCACCCCAGTGAAGTCAATCATTTTTTTAATCCTCACCTGAGAATACATTTTTATTGATTTTTACAGAGAGAAATATTAGTTGGCTGCCTCTAAGTATGCACCCCAACCAGGGATCAAACTGCAGCCTAAGTATTTGGCTTGATCCGAGAGTGGACCTGCAACCTTTTGGTGTGTGGCAAGATGCTGCAACCAACTGAGCCATGTGGCGAGGGTGAGCCTGGTAAACTTTTTAAGAAAGTAGAGCTAGCAACTCCTACCTTATATGGCTCTGTAGTCTGGACATTTTTTTTTAATTAAACAATTTTAAAATTGATTTTAGAGAGGAAGGGAGAGAGAGAGATATATAGAAACATCAATGATGAGAATTATTTAATGGTTGCCTCCTGCATGCCCCCCTACTGGAGATCAAACCTATAACCCGGGCATGTACTCTGAATGGAAATCTAACTATAACCTCCTGGTTCATAGGCTGATGCTCAACCACTGAACAACACCGGCCAGGCTGGACTTGTTTTAAGGCACATGTGTCAAACACAAGGTCCGCGGGCCAAATCCGTCCCGCCAGGCCTTGCAATGTGGCCCGCACCGCGCTGTCATCACTGCACTCTGCTGCGTTTCCATCACAATGACAGTTTATGACTGTTCAGTAAACCATTCGGCCCACGATTTAGGCTGGATTTTAGATTTTGGCCCCTTCTCTGATTGAGTTCGACACCCCTATTTTAAGGCAAAGGCTGTTATTTGAATTTTCCAGAGTAGGAAAGGCTCTGACATTATAAAGATACTAGAGACCCAATGCACTACATTCATGCACTTGAGGTGGGCTGATGTCCCTCAGCCTGGCCTGGCCTGTGCCCTCTTGCAGTCCAGTAGCCCTCGGAGGATGTCAGCCACTACTGCTACACTTGCTGTCAGCCTCACTTCTGGCTGAGCAGTGCTCCCACAGGGGGAGCTCACTGACATGCAGTGAGCATCTGTCCCCTTGTGGTCAATGTATATCATAGCAACTGGTCGTTTCACTGTTCCATCAATTGGCATATTACCCTTCAATATACAGATTTTATATTCTTAAACATGGGATAGCATTTCCAAAGGAAATAATTTTCTCATAGTTTTTTTTTAATGCAAATAATTCAAAATCTTCAATATTAAGACAAAGGTTAGCCCTCAGCAAAGTTGTTGAAATGAGAGAATGCAAGAAAGACTTTTTTTTTGGGGGGGGGGGAGGGGGGAGGAGTGGTGGTGGTATGTGTTTTCTGTCTTTATTTCATTGCCCTTTTCTTACCCTTCTGTTTTCAGCATCCCTTAAAAAAAAAGTCACATACAATGGCATTCTATACATTCCAGAGTACAATGGAATCAATATTTTAGGGATAATATGGTTGAAGGGACTATTTTTGCCTTCATATCACATTACTCTGAACTTTGAGACAACTAACTTTATTAGGTGATAAGATTGCTCTTTAACAAACTCTGTTTTATTAAAATGCTTAGACAATGGCATCACAGTTGAAATCCATGTAGAGTGTCCCATGAGGAAAAAGAATCATTTGTGTACATAAACTCTGATTATATTTAATAAATTCAAATTTTTATAGTCACAACTCATATTCTGTCATTTCAAAGTAATTTTTAATTCACCCAAAAATAATCTCTGTAGAAACAGATCAATGATCATAACCTAAAAACAAAAATTTCATTCTGAAATCTCTTTTACAAATGTTTCCTTAGACTTTGTAATAGGTTGGTCTAAGTTGGAAAACAGAACTTGAAACAGAATGACAACAATGGAGTGATACAAAAATAGCTGCTTATTACCAGCTGAATGAATTGAAAACAGATGAAAGATAAGTTCTATCTCATAGGGTTTTGCCGCCTGCCGGAACTAATCCCATTTATTTTAACCCACCGAGGCTTTATACTGCCTGTTTATCTCATCTGTGAGAAATGTCCTTCCTTATTTATGACTTTGGTACTCTTATATTCCCAGGTCATTGCCAAATAGTGCAAAAATATCACTACATAATTATGTCTTATTTTAGTAATTATAACCATATGATTTTGTAAGATTATTTTGCTTTTTTACTCTATAAAATTCAGCTTGTGAACAGAAGTACCATAGGTACTTCTCTCTCTTTTTATTGAGTAACTAGAGGCCCAGTGCATGAAATTCATGCACTTGGAGGGGCCGTTCCTCAGCTCTGCCTGCGCCCTCTCACAGTCTGGCAGCCCTTGAAGGATGTCTGACTACTATGGAGGTGGGAGAGGCTCCTGCCACCACCACTGTGCTCATAAGCCATGAGCCTGGCTTCTGGCTGAGCTGCGCTCCCCCTGTGGGAGCGCACTGAACACCAGGGGGCAGCTCCTGCATTGAGCTTCTGCCTCCTGGTGGTCATTACACATCATAGCGACCAGTCATCCACCTTTGGGCCAAAACCTGCTCTGCTTTTCAATATCCCCCAAGGGACCCCACGGATGCACAGTTGGGGCCAGGGAGGGACTTAGGAGGTTGGCTGTCCATGGAGGGATTATGGGAGGGCTCCAGGCCATGTCTGACCAATCTCGCTCAGTCCTGCTCTGCCAGACCCCAGCAGCAAGCTAACCTATCAGCTGAACTCTGGAAATCAGTGCACATCATAGTGACTGGTCAGCTGGTTTACTGCCCTCTTGTGGTCAGTGCACATCATAGCGAGCAGTTTAGTGGCCTTAGCATATCATTAGCATATTACGCTTTGATTGGTTGAGCTGCCGAGAGGCCTTAGGCTTTTTTAATATAGGATAATTGCTGTAACATTATATATTTCATGTATATGATGTAATGATTCAATGTGTGTATATATTGCAAAATGATTATCACAGGAAATCCATTTAACATTAGTCACAATACATAGTTACAACTTTTTTTTGTATATGTGATGAGATCTTTTAAGATCAACTTTGCTAGCTACTTTCAAATATGTGGTAAAGTACTATTTACTAGTGTCATCATGCTATACTACATTCCCATGACTTAGTCATTAACAGGTGGAAATTTGTACATTTTAACCTGTTTAACCCATTTCACTTACCCCTTCCTCATGCAACCACCAATCTTTTCTCCATATTTATGAGCTCATTTTTGTTTTTAGAGTCCACACATAAATGAGATCATATGTATTTTCCTTTTCAAAAAATATATATTTTTATTGATTTCAGAGAGGAGGGGATATATATATATATATATATATATATATATATATACACACACACACACACACACATATCAATGATGAGAGAGAATCATTGATCATCTGCCTCCTGCATGCCCCACACTGGGGATTGAATGTGACCTGGCCGAGAATCAAACCATGACCTCCTGGTTCATAGGTTGACTTTCAACCACAGGGCCATGCTGGCTGGGCTGGTATTTGTCTTTTTCTTTCTGATTTATTTCACTTGACACAATTCTCCCAAGGTTCATCTGTTTTGTTGCAAATGACATGATATAATTCTTTTTATGGCTGATTAATGTTCCATTTATGTAATCATTGATGAACATTTAGGTTATTTTCATATCTTGACTATCCTATATAAAAAAGTGTAATATGCTAAGTGTCTGATCAATTGGTTGACCATTTGGTCAGCTATTTGACCAGTTGTTATGACATGCACTGATCACCAGGGGAAAGATGCTTGACCTGAAGGCTAGCTTGCTGCTGGGATATGGCCAATCAAGACTGGGCAAGAGGACCAGCCATGCCCTGGAGCCCTCCCATGGTCCCACCATCCTCCTGTGGTCCCTCCATGGCCAGCCAGCCCCCATCAAACCTGATGGGACTGGGCAAGATGGCTCAAATCGACCCAGATCGCCTACCAGACCAGGGGATCCCAAAAGCATATACATTCATGCACCAGGCCTCTAGTTGTAAATAAAGTTTCCATGAAATGAGCATAGTTGTGCATATATCTTTTCAAATTAGTGTATTTTTTTTTTTTGGAGGGTGGGGTGGGGAGGGGTAATTACCCAGAAGGGAATCACTGAATCATATGGTAGTTGTATTTTAAAATTTGAGGAACCTCTTTACTGTTATCTATAATGGATGCACCAATTTGCATTCCCACCAACAGTGCACAGTAGTTCCCTTTTCCCCACATCTTTACTAACACTTGTTATGTCTTGCTTTTATTGATAAAGCTATTGAAACAGATGTAAGGTGATATATCATTATGGTTTTGATTTGCATTTCCGTGATGACTAATGGTGTTGAACATCTTTTCATGTCCCTCTTGGTGTTTTGTATATCTTCTTTGGGAAGTGTTTATTCAGACAATCAGGGGGGGGAAATCTCTATTTAGACTATACTTTTAAGAGAAAACAGCAAAAAAAATATTTCATGAGTATGAAATTCTCTCTCCCCCATATCTGTTTTTTTTTTTAAATATATATATATATATCACCTTTCTCCTTTTTAAAAAATATATATATTATTGATTTTTTTACAGAGAGGAAGGGAGATAGAAAGTTAGGAACATCGATGAGAGAGAAACATTGATCAGTTGCCTCCTGCACACTAGGGATGTGCCCACAACTAAGGTACATGCCCTTGACAGGAATGGAACCCGGGACCCTTGAGTCTGCAGGCCTACACTCTATCCAAAGGGTTTTGGCTCCTTTTTTTTTTTTTTTTTTTTAAATAAGAGAACATTTATTGGGTAAATTACAGAGGTAAAATAATTTCTAGAAGAAATGGTCTTAGGAAACAAGTTATGGACTTACAGGAAAGGCTCTTGGAGTTTAGGAGTGCGGAAGCTAATGGTAATGTGCCTGGGGCCGGGGAGAGGAGAGAGAAGGGAAAGGGAAACACACCTCATTTTTTTCTTTTGAGTTAAAAAAATCTCCTTATAATATGATCTGCTTCTTTATGATTATGCCTCTTTTTATATATTCAATATCACCACATGTTAAACATTTTACTGGAGTATGACATTAACATATAATTGTCACTTCCTCCTTATTTAATGATGAACATATCAGATGCATTCAGTAGTACAATTCTTTTCTGTCTTTGGTGTATCAAGGTATACTAGGACAGTGATAAAAGGATATTTCTATGGTACATTGGGGAAAATGGAGAGACAAGGTAGGAAGCTCTGTGAATTGAAACATATTATACATATGTCTTTAGATGAAAGTGAAAAAAAATCAGTGAATCTTCTAAAGAGTTTGTCTTTTTGACTAATCAAAATTGTTTTTCTCCCAAATGTTATTTCTAACACATGATGAATAATTAGAAAAATTTGAGAAGCTCAAAGTTACATAGATAAAACATTCAAATGATTGGATATCAATTTTTAATTTTTAACCAGAAATCTGGCATCTTGTTATCATAGCCACTATTTGCCACTTCTAAAATTAAAAATAAAAATATAAAACCCTGAATAATAATAGCAGCTACCACTTGGGGGAACCCAGTAGTTATCAAGCCCACATGAGTTCTTTTGATCCTTGAAACATCCCTACAAAATAATCCTGATCATTTTCCTTAATTTATATTAGAGGAGGCTGAGTAATCAGAAATTACCTTCTAAATGGTGGACCCAAGATTTTTAAAAGGCACACATTATTTCATAGCCTGAAATAAATGTGTTTGCCATGTCTCTAAGAAAGATTGCTGACATGCAGCCATTTTTGAATAATTAATTTTTGGATTCCCAGTTTTAAGCTTTCAGGAGTTTCCATCTTTTTCTCCATCTTCCACGTTTGACTTGTACTTCTCTGCATTCACCTCCAGCTCCTGTTTCATGATCCTTTTTGCCAGTGATGTCTTGTCCAGACAAAGTGTAGGGCATACTGGCTGTGTCAACAGGCTGGTAGTTCTGTGAAGATATTGAATCATGGTCTTGGCCTCACTAGCATTTAGAACCTAGAACAACTGCTTTTAAATCCCAGCTTTGCTGCTTACTGACCTATGCCTTGGACAAGCACCTGTCTGAGGCACAGTGTCTTCATCATTATACAATGAAGGTATTAATAGTGCCTGCATTACATAGGATTGCTTTGAATATCAAATGACATTTAATTAATTAATAGTTAATAGCTATTATTATTAACTTAGAGGCCTGGTGCACAGATTTGTACACTGGTGAGATCCCTTGGCCTGGCCTGCACCATCTTGCAATTTGGGACCCCTCAGGGGATATTGGACTGCCAATTTCTGCCCGATTCTCACAGGCCAGGCCAATGGATTCCACCTGTGCATGAGTTTGTACACCAGGCCTCTAGTATGCATGTAAGATCTTTGGTTAATCTCCTCTGCCCCTCCCCTCTGAGATTCATCAGTCTGTTCCATGTTTCCGTGCCTATCTTCCCTCTGGTGGTCAGTGCACATCATAGCTACAGGTCAAACTGTTCAATTGTCAAATGGTTGCTTAGGCTTTGATTATATATAGAGGTAACATCATGATCACTTCTATAACTTTTCTATAGGAAACAATTACTTAAGAGAAGGAGTGTTAATAAGCCAAATTTTAACATTTTGTAACAGTGAAATTTTTATTAATGATTTATCACTGAAATAATTAAGAACCATATTATTTACTAACATTTTCTATTAAGAATTTTGAATGTGTTATATTATATTATATGATGGAGGGTAGAGTTCAAAGAGAAAGTTGTCATGATGCTTAAGGTTACTTGTAGTAATTTTGTTCTGTTCTACTTTCTCAGGTAGTGAAATATTTGGATTTATAGGAAAGAGGTACAACATTGAAGCATATCCCAGAGATAGATAAAGGTCTTTTATTTTAATTTTAAAAATGTAATTAAGCTTTTAATTGTCAAAATTTGATGTGTAGACTTTTGTCAAAGGTATCTTAAGTGCCAAGGAAATTCATTGACAGCAAACTTAGGAAGAGCTTTGCCTAGTTGGCAGGTTTTAAAGAATCTCTCTCAATGGAGAGAGGAATTTGCTTGGGTAATATAAAACAATAGCCAATAAAAACATCCATCACATTTTATTGAATTGTATTCAAATATAAGTGTTTCTGGTATTCTGGGATTTCAGAATATATCTACAAAAATTCCACTTGGCCTCAGTTCATTTCTTGCTCTCTGTTTCCTATTGAAAATGGGATGGATTACTTCTCAAAATGATACACTAGGCCGGGGACTGTCAAGTTATGTTCCTCCAAGCCACATTTGTTCCTCAGTCTATTTCCATAATCAAAGTTTTATTGGAATGCACACTACTATGCTCAGTTGTTTACATATTGCCTATGGCTACTTCACATTGAAACAGCAAATGGCATAGTTGCAACAGAGACCATAGGGACAGCAGAGCCAAAAACATTTACTATCTGGACCTTTACAGAAAGAAAGAAAAAAAAAAAAAACTTTGCTAGTTCCGCAGTAAACAGATTAAAATACACATTGAGCGCTTATTTCAACTTGATGTTTCATACTTTCTCTGCAGGGAAATTAATTTCCCCCGTAAGATTTTACTCTGAGTATTGATTAGAAACTCTACTGTTTCATGTGTGCTAGTCTTTTCCTTTTCATTTATATGATAAACTCCCATAGGGTGATTAGCATTGTAGAAATATCCATATAGAAAATATAAAAGATTGCAAATAGAAAGTAGGAAATGTGAGTATAAAAATACTAAATGGAACAGCGGATTCATCATTTATATGATCACATTATTTTGTGAATCTCTTAATTTGTTGAAGCAATTTATTGAAGTAAAAAAATAGCACATTGACTTAATAGATCATATGACTTGGAAAAAAGCTATAAAATTATGAGTATTACAAAGCACTAAAGCAAGCTTTTTATGAGCATCATCTAGTTAGTTCCCATTAACATTATTAAACATAACCCTGTTTATTGATGTTTGAGTTCATTTAGCCCTGTTTTTGTATATATGGTGGTTTATCCTCAGCACTTTGCACCAATTTTCATCACATTTTCTTTCACTTTTGCTCATTTATTTCTATCCTTGTTAGATATTATTTTAATAATCTTCTACACACACACACACACATATATATATATTATATATATATACACATATATATATATATATAATATATATATGTATATTTTAAAATATATTTTATTGATTTTTTTTACAGAGAGAAAGGAGAGGGATAGAGAGTTAGAAATATCGATGAGAGAGAAACATGGAGCAGCTGCCTCCTGCACACCTGCTACTGGGTATGTACCCACAACCAAGGTATATGCCCTTGACCGGAATCGAACCTTTCAGTCCGCAGGCTGATGCTCTATCTATTGAGCGAAACAGGCTAGGGCACCCTCCACATATTTTATTGGATTCTTTACATTCTCTCTTAGTTTGGAGCCAGAATTGAGTCACTCTACTAGAGCTCTCAGCAGTTTAAGAGTGATAGTGGGATTGGCCTTCAATCCCTGTCATCTTGTGAAAGGTATTGTGCATTATAATCATCAGCAAGTAAAATCCATGTAAAAGACACCTCCCTAAGTCTCCTTTCTCATTTTTAAAAATAAATTTGAATGAACACTGGGAGTGGACTTTACTAGAAGCTGAATCCAGTGGGAGTTAGCCCTCTGGAAGGATTTCAGCACTTCCTGTAGTTCATTTACACATAAGTATAGTTTACCTGCTCTCAGGAGATGATGCTGATTATTTAAAAACCAGAGATGCAAAACCCCAAAGCAAGGTGATTTATTTGCGGTCTGGCAAACTTGAGTCTGTTTTGTAACCTTTGAAACGTGGATTTTATGAGTGATACTATTAAAATGTATACTCTAGAGTGTATTGTTAATCATTATTGCTCTACTGGGCCTCATGATTGCCTGTTTGAATTGTAATGCAATTTAATATTTACATTTGAAACACCAAAGGATCTTAAGACATCCCATATATTTCTATGTATCAAATAGGATTCACAAGAAGTAAGGGCTTGCCTCTGAGATAAAAATATTAAATTCCTCTTAGACAGGTGTACAACTTTTGAGCAGTTACACATGGTTAGAGTATCTCCAAAGCACTGAAAGGTCATGGTTACTTACCTGGGTTGTAGGTTTGATCCCCGGCCCCAATGAGAGCATGTGCAAGAAGCAACCAATCCTTGTGTCTCTCACATACATCTATGCTTCTCTCTCTCCCCCTTCCTCCTCCCCTTCCACTTTCTCAAAAAAAAAAAAAAATGTCCTCAGGTGAGGATTAACAACAACAAAATATGTAGAATTTTAAAAATCAATGTTGTTTTTGCACTTCTGAAATAAAATATGTGACCCTAAGGGTTGTGTTTAAATGCTCTGCAGGGTAGAAGAAATCACTTTTCAAAGCTAGTTCTAGTACAAATAAAAACAGAGTAAACAATTGGTACTTCATTTACAATATAGTTCAATGCACCAGCCATTTATTAAGTGTCTATTTTGTGAAATCCCTGCTCAGATTTTAGGGAATGCAGTGATGATGTCAGATCTCCATGTGTGGCTGAAGAGGATTGAAGACAGACATGAGCACATACAACTTTTAGAGAGTATAGATCCATTGCTATGACTTAAGCTCCCATCTTTCAAAGAATGAAAACAATACTGGAAACGGAACTTGAAGTTCCAGATGAATGCACCAGCATTTATTTATTTGTTACAACAAATACAAGACACACTTTCCAGTAATTCAATATTTGTATGGAAATATCAGCAAATACAACTTAAGCTAATCTTTTAAAAACATGTTTAACTAACTCTGTAGATAAATTATAACCTAGGGAGTTCCTTATTTTATGAAGTTCTATAATTAGGTCATTTCTCTGGGATCTAGAATTTGAGCCCTAGTTCTGGTTGTGTTGGCATATAAAATGGCCAAAGCACATGTTCTTTTTATTTGCTATGTACATATTTTATTTTATGCAGTGTCCCAGTTCAGCAAATACCTATGACTAATAGGTGATAGGTACTGGGGTAATTCTTGGATTGAATTCCATTTTCACTGAACATTATACTTCTTGTGTGTTCTTTTTTCAGAAGTGGGTTTACAGTTACTTTGCTACTGCACCAAGCATTTAGCATATGATTGAAGAACAACAGAATGCATAAGTAAAGGGAAATATTTAGACTGTTTAATTTGGGATTTCTCAAGTTACACAGTCTTGTGAAATTTTACCTTGTTGATAATTTTGTTTTCCTTGGGAATTTAGAATATAAAAAAAAATCAAAGCCTTCTAAGACTAAATTAAATTGTGTTTGCTGATATTTCCATACAAATACTGAGTTGCTGGAAAATCTGTCTTGAGTTGGTCAGTCACACTCTATATTGCTGTTTTTAATAAACACAGCACTCTTTCAATAAAAAAGAGGTAATTGGTTTGTATGGCTGACATTTACTTAGACACCTGCTTTAGAATGTTTTCTTCTAATTGAAAGACAAGAGGAAAATAAACTGGACAATGACTGCTAAGGACTGGTTAGTTTAGTTTTTCATAGAGATCACACTTTTTAAATTACTGAGTTATGATATTGAAAATGAAGGGCAAGCTCCTTGTTGGGGGAAAGTGTTAGGGTAGCCCCAATGCAAAATCTTATTAAGAAACTGTCAAGATTCCTCTATTTTACCCTCCCCTCCCCTATTCTGTAAGAAGCAACTGTCGTTTTTGAGTGAGTGCACTGCCAAAGAGACATTTACAAATAAATGAAAAATGTCACAATTGATTTTATTCCTTCCAGAATACTGTGTGTCAGCTTTGTCACGAGCTGTCTTTTCTACTCTGTGTTTTAGATAGATCTCCCAGCTGGGCACTGGAAATAGCTTTTGATGGTTTAGGGACTCTCTCACTTGACCCCAAGTAAGCCCTCTGTTGGTGACCTTTTATAAATGTTTATAAAACCATCCAGCAATTTGAGAATATAAAAACCTTATTTCCTACTTCTTTCTGAAACTGATATTTTTGTCAAAAAGCATTCAGATATTGATATCATTTACTTACATTTTGGATATTGGGGAAAATTACTTCATGCATTATAAAACATTGTCAAATTATACAATTTTATTTCACATTATCTTGCCCAGTACAATATGTGTGTGTGTTTTTTCTTGATTGTCCTCATGCTTAATCTAATAATAAAGCTAACAACAATATTACTTGTAAAGAGGATATCTGGGTATGCTTTTCCTATATTTTCAAAGAACTCTATAGATGTCTAAATTTTTATCACTCTTTCAAAAATAACTTTATCTTGAATACATAAGTCTGTCATACAATTTACATAAAAGATCATTGATTATTCATTCATTATTGCCATCACCTTAAATCAATCTACCAGCAAAACTGCTATCATGTTAACATTATTGAGGCCATTTACGTGTGCTAAGCAATTATATGAATTAGCTTATGTAAATGTTTCACAGTAGTACTTGAATTCTCAGTTAATATGGATTTGAAGGAAAAAAAAAACTAATAGAAATTGCTAGCAGTAGTTTTTATTACAGATATTGCACTAAAGGAAAGTAAAACTTCACATAAATATATTTTAAGAGATTTATTGTAAATCAATATAATTAGTTATAGATCATGCTATCATATGAGATTATTTAGCTCTCTATGTAAAAGATCATGGAATGAACTAATTAGCTATATTCTGTTTCTCTTGTTAAACAGAAGTTGAAGTAATCACTCTTTCATTCAACTAATATTTATTGAGCATCCATACAGTTTACCTACTTTACATTGATGACATGATGGTGAAATACATGTATCTACTTCTCCAGAGTTTACAGTTTAGTGTGAGTCAGTCAAGAAGACTGGCAAGTACAGCTTAGTGTGGTGAGTGAAAACAATAAGGGTAAGCACAGGAAATGAGGTGATCATACAGCCAGGCTAAGGGTAGATGTTCAGGGAGTGAAGTGGTAATGCAAGTTGGAGGAATATTTAGTTACAAAGCAGTTTATGACAACTAAGTATAATATTTAAGATAGAGAGATACATCTAAAGAATTAAGGAAGGGATAGTTCATGAGTTCGCCTGCCCCACCATCCCACCACACCCAACGTCCACCATATTCCACAAGCGCCTCCTGGTAGTCAGCACACATCATAGCGACCAATTGTTCAGTTGTTCTATCATTTGGTCTATTTGCATATTAGTGATGTATATAAATAAAATTTGGTAATTTATGAACTACCATGTTTTTAAAGGCTCCTCATTAAATTATAGTATCTTATAATATCAGATTAATTTAATGATTGTTATTATTTCATCTCTATATCTCATTACAAAATAAAACATTTATAATATATTTTGAGTATATATTTTCTATAGTTAACTAATAAAAAATACACCTGTTTGGAATAAGACCTATAATATTTGAGCTGAAGGCAGTTGCCTTATCTACCTGAAAGCAGAATCTCTCAAAAGAATCCAGAAGTCCTTACAACCTCTTCTGAGTAGCAACTCTAATCTCACTATGTTACAGGGTAGGAAAGGAGCTCGTCTCCCCCTGGTGCCACTTGGGGTGGAGTTCTTGTGATATCCTGAGAAAAGGAATTTCCTTAGACTCCACAGGAGAATGCAGTAGAGTAGAAAGCTATATTTCTGTGGAATTGTAGCCCTGGGTTTCCAAAGTCCTATTTTCCTCAGTCTAGTTATAAGTGTATCTCGGGTTTTAACAGAGCCAAAATCGGTGCCAGTGTCCATAGTTTCCTTTCCATATTTGAGCTGGGTCCAATACAGCATCAGGCTGGCTTAGCCTATATTTCCCACTGCAGTCCATTAGGCCATTGCATGTGGGATCCACATGGCTGCAGGCCACAAGGACAAATGCAAGAGAGATGAGAGCAAAGAGCCACGTAAGCAACAAGAGTCTAAAATAAATAGGGGCAAAAAGAGAGTTAACTCCTTTGTTTAGGGGACTGTGTGTTCCCACAGTTTTGCATGCTTGCAGTGGTCATGCTCATTTGGCCAACCATCTTTGTCCCCAGGTGTGATTGACAGACAAGTACCTTCTTTATGTCACCCCAACTTTACTGTGCATGTCTATGTCTTTCCTTTGTTGGGTCCCTGGGGAGTGTGACATTGCAGCTTCCTGGTGAAGCTGCTCAAATGACATGCGTATGTCTGGCCTTCCCCCTTTGCTCCTTTCCTATAATTGATAACCAGGTAATTTCAACAGATCATCTAAACCCAGACATTGTCCCAAGGCTATCCTATTCCCCATCTATTCTCCTACGGGCCCTTTTATCTGTCTATCTATCTATCTATCTATCTATCTATCATCTATCTATCTATCTATCTATCTATCATCTATCTATCATCTATCTATCTATCTATCTATCTATCTATCTATCATCTATCTATCTATCATCTATAAAAGTCTATGTAACTTAACGACTGAAAGACTGAATGACTAAATGACTGGTCAACCAGTCGCTATGACACACACTGACCACCAGGGGGCAGACACTCAATGCAGGAGCTGATTCCTGGTGGTCAGTGTGCTCCCACAGCCAATCTTCCACAGCCACTTCTACTAGCTGGCTGGCCCCCATGGCCTTGATTGGAACCTCCTTCAGCCCCTCCCACTGTCCAGCAAACCTCCCATGTCCCCTCCCTATGGCCATCTGGTCTCGATGGCCCTGATTGGACTAGCCAGTCAACTTCACATAGCTCCTCCCCTGTCCCTGATCAACCCCAGAGAGCAGGCCAGGCTGAGGGATTCCCCCATGCATGAATTTGTGCACTAGGCCTCTAGTCTTTCCATAAAGTAATTTGCTTTTCTGTAACTGCCCTTTCCTCCCCTTCTCTTCCCCTAGTAAGTTAGGTGGTAATAGTATGAGGCACAGGCTGCCTTGTCTGTTGGTTTTCTTCATTTGTTTCTACCTCTGATTCTGATAGCACCTCTTCTATATCATTTCCTTGGCAGGCAGCCTTACCATTTGTCTTTAACAAATTTTCTTCTTAAGTTACTAAAGGCAATTAATTGTTAAAAACAAACAAATGAATGAATGAATGAACAGACAAGCACAAACAACAAATTTTTTTTCAGAGCAAGTAGGATAAGACCAAACAGCTTTCTATGAGAACAAGTATACAACTTTCAGAAGACCTCTTGTAAAATTTTAACCACAGGATTAGAAGCTGGCTTCTTGACAAGGAAAACATCCATTGTCTTGACAAAGGAGTGTAAATCTCCTCCATTCCATTACTATTTATTGAAAGACTGTTCATGCTAACATGCGGTATGTAGCTTTTATTTTTCTTTAATGCATCTATACCATTTCCAGGAACTGAGACAAACACACACACACACACACACACACACACACAAAAAAAAAAAAAACAAAAAACAAAAAAAAAAACAACAAAAAAAAACAGTTTTTTTTATATTAGTTCAAAGCCTTTTCCCAGCAATACAGTGTGGTGAATGACAAATTCTTCTATAGAAATTTTCATAATTTTTTTTCTTTTAATAGGTACCACCCATTCATATATATTTTACCACAAAGATGAAACAGGAGAATTAAAACATGCCTCAATGCCGAAACCAGTTTGGCTCAATGGATAGAGCGTCAGCTTGGGGACTGAAAGGTCCTGGGTTCGATTCTGGTCAAGGGCATGTACCTTGGTTGTGGGCATATCCCCAGTAGGGGGTGTGTAAGAGGCAGCTGATTGATGACTCTCATCGATGTTTCTAACTTTCTATATCTCTCTCCCTTCCTCTCTGTACAAAATCAATAAAATATATTAAAAAAAAAACATGCCTCAAAACTGGAATAATACAGTTTTGGACACATGTCTTGCTGAAAATAAGGTTTTGTGCATATAACCACAACACTTCTCATATTTCTTTCTCTTACTACATTGCTTGCCTATAACTCCAAACTCTTATTAGATATTTATTAAAATTCAGATAACATGAATTTCCAAGGAAACTTCAGAAATTCTTTCATATCTCTTAGTATCCAATACTTCACGGCATCCCACATTTCATTTATTTAAAATTCATTTACTTTTAACTTGAAATGAAATAAGAAAAAATTATGAAGATAATTTTATGAAGAATCCTGATAGAAATTATTTTTGATCACCATATAGCTGAATGATAGTTTGTAAAATTTTTACATACTGGTTTATTTTCTTCTAAAGTAGAAAATTTCAATGTGTGACAACATAGCTTGATATGTACTAAAACACAAATTAAGATCAGAAAGCTAAAAAATTAATAATAAAAAGGGTGTTTGTGTAAAGATTTGATGCATGTGAAAGTACAATATGTTTACTTATAAATTTAAAGTGGGTTAAACAGTCAACCATTCAGTGTATCCTGAATATGTGGCATGTACATGAAAATGCACTGGATCCTATGAAACATTTAAAAAAAAAACATTCAGGATGCATTAGTGGACACCATTTATGATTTTCATTATTATGGAAGGATCAGAGGAGTTCATTATGTTTTCTGCTACAAAGTTAATTACCATTATAGGAAAACAAAATAGTGACAAAAATAGAGAATAGGAGTATATTTAAGTAGATGCTTTTTATGAGGTGAAGACAACATTAATGAGAGTTATTAGAAAAGTGTTAGCCCTGGCTGGTTTGCCTCAGTGGATAGAGTGTAGGCCTGTGGACTGAAGGATCCCAGGTTTGATTCTGGTCAAGGGCGCATGCCCGGGTGTGGGTTCGATTCCCAGTAAGGGCGTGTAGAAGGCAAACGATCAATGATTCTCTCTCATCATTAATGTTTCTATTTCTCTCTTCCTCTCCCTTCCTCTCTCAGATCAATATATATATCCTAATATATAAAAACCTAGGGTCTGTAACACTGTAATGCACAAAACGACTGAAGGTTTGAATGACCAGAAGTCAGTCCTTCAGTCAGTGCTGGCTTGCCGTGGTGACCCAGCACTGACTGTCAAGGGGGCTATGGATGAGGCCTGGAGAGAGGCCCAGGGAGAGAGAGGCAGGGTCTGATCTGCAGCCTCCATGGCAGCTGTTGATCAGCAATTGCCTCTCTCTATCTCTCTGGGCTTCGCCAGCAGCTGTACCTCTCTTTCTCTCTGGGCCTCCTTTGGAGCTGCTGATCAGTCCCACCTCTCAGTTTAGGCCCAGAGATAGGCCAAGAGACACTGACTGGCATAGACCCTGAAAAATCAGAACCAAATCTGGGTAAACTGTGAGGAGCCAATGGCTACCTAGGAGGTAAAGCTTTTGACACCTACTGGCACAGAAACCAATCAATCAGAACCTAATTTGGGTGAACTGTAAAGACAGAACCTAAGGTGGCAGCTGAGGAGGGGTTTAAAGGGTAACATCTGTTTGGTGTAAGGTATAAGAATTTGGTTCAATTTTTTAATGACTGGTTTGGCAGTACAGTTCATATGGCTGGCTATCAGTCCAGATAAAGAGATTATGTATTTTTGTCTGCCAAGAGCATCTTCTCCTGCTGAAAAAGGCTTTCTTCTGCCTCTCATTTAAGCAATTCAATCTTATTTAATCTATCTGTACTAATAAAAGGATAATATGGTAATTAGACTGAGTCGACCAGCCATCTTCCAGATGTCCGATTTCCTTCTAGACAAAGCCATGGTGGTGGGGGCTGAGGCAGAGAGGACAGTAGGAGGTGAGATCAGGCTGCCAGAGGAGGGCAGTTGGGGGCAACCAGGCTGGCAGGGAAGAGCAGTTGGGGGTGATATCAGGCAGGCAGGAAAGAACAATTAGGGGTGATCAGGCAGGAAGGCAGAGAGGTTAGGGGAAATCAGGCAAGCAGGCAGAGGCAATTAGGGATGATCAGGCTGGCAGGCAGGTGAGCAGTTAGGACCCAGTGGACCCAGATTGCAAGAGGGATGTCTGACTGCCAAGGGGTCCCATATTGGAGAGGGTGCAGGCTGGGCTCAGGGAATTTTGTCCACTGGGCCACTAGTGTGTGTGTGTGTGTGTGTGTGTGTGTGTGTGTGTGTGTGTGTGTGTGTGTATTTATTTATGTGAAAAGGGTTAAATCTGTGTTTTGTAGAATTTTCAGAGAAGGCATTTTGATCACATGTCTTGAGCTATGTATACTATGATAGATGGGAGAATTTGCATAGATGAGATAGGTAAGTAGAAAACTTCATATTTTTTCCCCTTCAGTGACCAAACAGCGTGAACCATAAGGGCAATGGTTTAGGAGGTATTGGGGGAGAGAATGGCAGTGTAAGCAGGAGATGTTAATGACTGGAACAAAAGATTTTTCCTGGGAACTTACTGAATGTGAGGAGCTAGGCAGAGTAGTTTAAACCTGGGCAAAGGACTGCTGTACATGCTTGAGCTGAGCTTGACATTATGAAGATATGGTCTTCTGTGAGATGATCATGAGCTGGATGACAGGCAGCCTGGCTGTCAGGGACATCTGTCTATGCACATAAGAGTAAATTGAATTAAGATACTGATGGGATGAGTGAATGAAGCAATGCAGTGTAAGCAATTAAGCTATATTTTACTGATACTTATTTCTTATTTACAAATTTAACACATTCCAGAGACAGTAATTAGCAATCAGGTTAAATTATTTTGATTACCTCTTTTACATTTAATGAAAAACATCTTTAAAAACTACTTTGTAAGATGTTTGATAATCTACTCTTTCCATCATTTCTCTTTTGTTGTTGCTTCATTCTTTCCCTCTCCCTCATCCTCTCTTGAACTTTTCTCTGTCCTTTCATTTCCACTTTTTCATCTAAAAAACCAAACTTTTAGGGTGGCTTTTATTAAATTATTTTTAGTAATCATTCATCATTTAATAAAGTATTACATAAACATATTTTAAAATCACATAGACTTAAAATGAAAGCATAGCAACCTTGTTATATATCTCCCCAGTTCTGCTCCTAAAAGACAACCATTTTCAACTGTTCTAATTCTTTCTTCTGCTAGCTCTATGCTTTTATAGTTATTTCTTAATTTATAAATTATTGATATTATCATTGACTTCTTGTTTGTTTGTTTTTTTGTTTGTTTGTTTTGCTTTGCTTTTGGAGAGAATGCTTTTTAAGATCTCATGCCCTTCAACCCCAAATATCTTCTCTTCATTTGAATTACAAAATTATATCACACTTTGTGAAATTAACGTTTTTTTACATATATATTGGGTCGGCAACTAAGTGCTTGCGGATTTTTTAAAGAAAATCAAAGACAATTTTTTCATGGAACTAAATAACTTTATTCTGTAATGTATTGCCCATTTTGATCAATGACCTTTTGCCATCTTTCAGGCAGCATCATAATCCCATGTTCAAAAACTGTTGGTTTTTATTAGCAAAAAACTGAATCAGGTACGATTTGACATCATCATCATTATTGAAATTTTTACCATTCAAGGAGTTTTGTAAAGATCGAAACAAAAAGTAATCAGATGGTGCAAGGTCAGGACCATATGGTGGATGTGGCAAAACATCCCAACCAAACTCCATTAATTTTTGCCGAGTGACCAAAGATGTGTGTGGCCTTGCATTGTCATGATGGAATACAACACCTTTTCGATTTGTCAATTCTGGCCGCTTTTCTTCAACTGCATTGTTTAATTTCGTTAGTTGTTCAATGTAGACATCAGAACTGATCGTTCGGTTGGGTGGTAAGAGTTCAAAGTAGACAATTCCTTTGTAATCCCACCAAACTGATAACAAAACCTTCTTTTGATGAATATCAGCTTTTGATGTTGTTTGAGTTGGTTCACCTGGCCTGCTCCACGATCTTTTCCGCTTGATATTGTTGTAAACAACCCATTTTTCATCGCCAGTTATCAGTCGTTTTAAAAATGGATCATTTTCATTACGTTTCTTTAGCAAATCGCAGCTGCTAATGTGTTGCGTTAACTGTGATTCTTTCAGTTCATGAGGAACCCATGTATCGAGTTTTTGAACATAGCCAAGTTGTTTTAAGTGATTTTCAATGCATGTATGTGATACATGAAGCTTCTCTGCAATCTCACGTGTTGTACTGTGACAGTCCGAATTGATTATTGCTTTGATTAGGGCGTCATCAACTTCAACTGGACGACCAGAGCGTTTTTCATCTTTGAGTGAAAAATCACCAGAACGAAATTTGGCAAACCAATTTTGACACTGCCGTTCTTTTAAGGCTTCGTCACCATAAACAGCACATAACTTTTTATGAGCTTGCGATGCGTTTTTCCCTTTGCGGAAATAAAAAAGCAAAATATGACGAAAATGTTTCTTTTGATTTTCCATTTTTCAACGAACGCCAAACGAAAACTACAAAACAGATCAAAAAACTTTTTTTACTGATTAACAGCTGAATAGCCAACTATCGAATAACAAAATGTGTTTTACATTTGTACTACGTCTGCAAACCTAAAAATTCAACTGAAGCCATATATGTGTGAGACCCGCAATTACTTAGCTGCCGACCCAATAATTACTAAGTGAATATTGTTTATTTCTAAATTCGGGCATGTTCTATGAATGTTTCTTTCTCAGATATTTTAAAACTTTCCTGAAATTAACATTTTCCTTTCTTGTTTGCTTAGTTTTCTTTATATCTGTTTTCATTTGTTCCCAAATTGTTCTAGGATAGTAAATGGCTACCAATAACATTTTAAAAATTATTTTTGTGGTCATTGTTTTCAGAGAAAATGACCTTCCTCACCTTTATTGTTAAAGACAGAAGTACAAGATCTTAGTCCTAATCTTAGGAAATGAAGAAAACAAAAGAACCCAATAGAAACTAGTAAAAGTTTTCTTCTGAAAACCAACAAAATAAAATCCTCTTGAATTTGATGGGGAGAGAGACACAGATTGTGAATAGGAAGGGAATGAATCAGACAAGTTAATCTACTGGTGATATTAAACATTTCTATGTTTGTCCCTGAGATATTTTCTTGTGTCCCTTCCTCCTCCTGTGTAGGTTTAACTGTTGTTTCTAAACATGGTACAGTGACCATCCTGGAACATTTCTGTTTTTTTTTTTTTTTTTTTTTTTTTTTTTTTTTTTGTATTAGGAACTGTGTTACCTACATCTCATTTTTATTTCTCCAACAGCTTTCTAAAAAAGGGTGCCTGGGAAAGTTTTCTGACTCTTGAAAAGCTTGAAAGCTTTTAATTCTACTCTCATGCTTGATTGATAGTTTGCATGAGCATAGGCAGCTTCCTCTCAGAATTCTGAGGCTTTTATTATCTCGTAGTACTTGTGCTGAGAAGTCAGAGGAAAATGTAGTTTTTGATGCTTCTTTTCTAGGGAAATTTTATGATCTCTTTGTTGAACATCTCTGTGTCTTTCAAAATGCTCTTTCAGTTTCCTAATGTTCCTGCTATCATTATTTTTGTTGTTGTTATTGTTATATTTTTATTGTAAATTTCTTCTGATTTTGCTCTTTATTTCTGGAATTCCTACTATAAAAAAATGCTGACTATCCTGGATTAATTCTTTGATTTTTTTTCTCCTCTCCCTCCCTCCTACTTCTCATATTTCCCTGATTTAATCATTTATTATAATTTTTCTAATTTTTAGGAACTTTTAATTTTGGGATTGTTCTTATTTTATGATGTCATGTCCTTTATTGGTACAGTGTATTAACTATAGTTTGTTGAAATCTTTTCTTCATGGTTCCTTTTTGGGTTGTTTTACTCTTTGTGAAACAATAAAAGCTGATACATTATGTGAGATTTGTTTTTTGGTGAGTTGTATTACAGAATGAGCCTTTTCATTTTATGTACCTGATGGGGTGTGTGTGTGTGTGTGTGTGTGTGTGTGTGTGTATAATAACTAAGAATAGATATTTTTCACATTTTAGTGCTGAAGAAACGGAGTCAAAATGAAGTTAAGTAATTTTTTTTTTCAAAATTACACAAGGTGCAATACTCTGTTTTTCCATTAGCTCTAAATTACTGAAATTTTAAATTCCTTGTAAGGAATAATAATTTTTTTTTTCTCTTTTGGAGATACAGTTCTGAGTCCAGTGACATTATGGTAAAGTTTGGTGAAATAGTCATAGCTCTTTAAACGGAAGATTAAAGATAACTGAGCATAATTACACATACATTGGAAATGCTGTCTGAAGAATTTTAGTTTATGGCCTGGTTGGGTGGTTCAATTATTGGAGCCATCCTGTATACCAAAAGGTTGCTGGTTCCATCACAGGTCAGGAGGTAGCCAATTTCTCTCTCTCTCTCTCTCTCTCTCTCTCTCTCTCTCTCTCTCTCTCTCTCTCTCTCTCTCTTTCTCTCCAAATCAATAAAGCCACATCTTTGCTTTATAATTAAGACTAGGGCTATAGCATTTAAACTACATGTTGGAATAGTTAATTACAAATAATTTGAAAATGCTTCACCAGGTTATACTTTGCTGAGTCACCACGTTCTTGCATAAAACTAGAAGTAGAAAAGGAGCACCTTCATAAACTTGGTAATCAAATATCAATATAAATAGAATCTTTTGAAGAGCATATTGGTAATATACATCAACAGCCTTTAGAAGTTGATACCTATATACATTTACTTTTAGAAATGACTTATAAAGAAGGAAGTCAAAGGTATAAATAAAACTACAAATAAATCTTCAAAACTATGTTGTTCATTACTAAATATGCAAACACAAAATTAGAAACAACTTGATTTCCTAAAGTGGAAATATTTTAAAACAAGTTATACTAAAACTATTATGATGAAATATCCTGCAGCTCTTAGGCATGATGTTTTTAAAGGTAACTTAAAATATCATAAGGAAATGTCTGCTATGTAAAGTGAAAAAGCAGAATGCTCAATTGCACTCAGTACAGTGCTAAGTATTAATAGGTTAAAATTTATGTACATGTGCATGGAAAAGAAACTAGAGAAAATACAGCAAATTGCAAATAGTATTTGTTTCTAGATTCTTGAATTCTTGGAAGTTTAAGTATTCTCTGTAATGCTATTCTTTAATTTCCAGATTTCCTAAAATAACTATATATTAATTTCATACTGATAAAAGTCTTTTTGAATATATTTTTATGCACTTCAGGTATGAAGGGAGAGGGAGATATAGAAATGTCAATGATGAGAGAGAATCATTGATCAGCTGCCTCCTGCATGCCCCTACTGGGGATTAAACCAGCAATCCAGGCATGTGCTCTTGACTAGAATCAAACCTGGGACCCTTCCAGTCTGCATGCCAACATTCTATCCACTTAGCCAAACCAGCTATGGCAATAAAAGTCTTTAAAAGCACTTAAAAGGAAAACAGAAAGTATCTCACCAGTTTTTTCTACATCATATTCCCATGTAAGGATAGTGCTAATGGGACAGAGCTGGGCTCTTTCCTGCACTGTATTGTTATTAAGAATGTTTTAGTTTAGGAAAAAGTGTGGACTCCAGTCATCTTTATTGCCCCATTTCTTCTATTCCCTAACTCCATTGTCTCATTTTCTCTACCTTAATTAACACTCATCATTCGATTGTCATAAATATGGTTTAGGTTGCTAATGTATTTTTAAATATATTGTACACTTTTATTTATAATATAACTATAAATATGATTTATCAATTAGAACTGGTTTCTGAAATATTTTGTGAACATCTACCAAATTTTTTAGTGACAAATATTATATATTAGAGGCTCGTTGCAGGAAGATTCCTGCAAGAACAGGGCTTCTGGCAAGCTTCTCTCTTGACACCACCACCCCTCCCGTCCCCTCTGCCCCCCGCTGCTGCCCCATGATTTTCCTTCCCTCCTGGTGCTGCTGTCCGCACCTCACACTCTCCTTCCCACAGGCCACCTCTGCCCCGTGCTTTCCCTCCCACTGCCACCTCACCGTGCCTCACTTTCTGCTTCCCTCCCTCTTCCTTCTATGCTGTCTTTAGTATTCAGTCCCTGTCAGATTATGCAAATTAACCACCATCTTTGTGGGGCTAATTTGCATACTCACTCTGATTGGCTGGCTGTGTAGTGGGGTGATGGCTAATTTGCATGCTTCTCTTTTATTAGTGTAGTTAAGAGAAGTTAAAGATGTATAACTGGACTTTATGAATAATAAGGGGGGAAATCATCATGAATATCTGTAATTAATACTGGTCTAGCTTTTAGACCTTTGTGCTATGTAGTCATTTTATGAAATTTAATTACTAATTGCAGTGATTTTAAACACCTGAGTTTCCTTTGTAAGCTTTATAAAAATCTTTAGGAAATAAGAATTAAAGAATGCATGATGGCTGAAACCAGTTTGGCTCAGTGGTAGAGCGTTGGTCTGCGGACTGAAAGGTCCCAGGTTCGATTCTGGTCAAGGGCATGTACCTGAGTTGCGGGCACATCCCCAGTAGAGGGTGTGCAAGAGGCAGCTGGTCGATGTTTCTCTCTCATTGATGTTTCTATCTCTCTAAATCTCTCCCTTCCTCTCTGTGAAAAATCAATAAAATATATTTTTAAAAAATGCATGATGGTGAACTGAAGTGAAGTGGATGGGAATATAGAACTATACTTATATGATTCTCAGCTATACTGAATTCTTCTGGAATAGAAATTACATAAGAAAGCATTGCCAGAACTTTGGAAACAGTTTTAATGACAGAATGTTTTTTGAAATAGTATTTTAATATGTATGCATTATAAAATTCAAAGCATAATTAATTATGTCAAATGAAATATTTAATTTGGAAGGGCAGAATATGTTCTTGAATATTTGAGAGGTTGAAATGTGTATTTTCTCTCTAATCAATGTGCAAACATTTATTCAGCATCCAAAAGCTGAAGCCCTGCTCGCTTCATTGAAAACAGAATTATAAAACATACCGGCTGGTACTTTATATTACTATAATAAAATTTTGGCAGATTGCTATTATTAAAGCAGCAACATAAAAGTAGTGCTTAAGGTGAGAGGCAAAGAGCATTTCAGCACAGCTTCATTTATGAAATATGGTAAATTAAAAGGCACGGATACTTCTAATTTTGACACCTCTCCCTGTAGGTTGAAGAACGTTATATTTGGCCTACCTCTATTCACAATTAATTATAAATTTGCTAGTTTACAAGTTTAAAAGGATGCTTTTAACTCTAATATTGTAGGTTTGATTTAAACAACTTTGCATTTTCATCCACCAAACTGAGATGGACCAAATAAGTGGCCTTACTGAGGTGGTATATGCTTTTTTAATTGGAGCTTTCAGTCAGCCTCAAAATTGTCACAAACTGTAGGGCCTCCTGAGCACACCTCCTCTATTCCACTCTATCTCCCCATATGATGATCCTCTCAAAGTTCTGCTCCTGCTCCCAAGTTAACTTTATTAATTTTCTCAAAAAATATTTCTAAAGACCTCATTCTGCAATGCAGTTTAAAGAAAAGCTTAAAGCCACCGACTTATTTTCTGTTGCCTAAATATTAAACACTTTGTGAAGCAGGCAATCCCCCCCCCCTTTTTTTTTAACACTGATAGCACAGCTTCATTTATGAAATATGATAAATTGTGACCAGTGATGCGTGTTATCCAGGATAAAGTCAGAGATTCAACTAAGCCTCTAATTCTGAAGTACAAGAAGTGTGTAAGGTATGCTTGTGATGTGTCCGATGAAAGCATTTTGTTTCAAAAAGAAGTTTTAGTTTGTTGTTCATCTTTCTGGGGCATCTTTCCCCTTGTATTAGCAGAGAATTCAATACGGGTTTCACAACATTTTAAATAATGATAAAACATACATGAAAAAAACAAATGTTTAGTTCTCTATATTTTTATTTATTAAATATGAATTGCCTACAAAAGCCATAGCTTGAGCGATTTTAAAGCTTGGGAGTAATAAAGATGATTTTAAGTGACCATGTGGAAAGTGTAATATCCAAGTGTTATAATCATGGAGAACATAGGGTGATAGGATATGTAAGAAAACAAAAGAAATTTGGATTGCATATTTAGTCAATGAAACTCCTAAAAGGTGTCATGATTTATGTGAAAGAAAACTAAAAGTGACCGTTGTTTTCTTAGAATTTAAAGTTAGTAGGAGTTTCACTTAGTAATTAGAGTCTGTGCTAAGAACAGTTTGCCGGAATAATGGTTGGTGTGAATTAATCCAGGGTGTTCAAATACTTCACCACAGGTTTTACATAATGTGCAGCTAATGGAAACACCAAAACTAGACTGTTCTAGATAGAGTTGGCTGGTAGCATTTACAAATGACAAACTAAATTTTTGTTCTAAGGGGATTATGGACTTAATGAGTGCACTCTACAACGTGCCAAAATGTATGATAAGGAAAAACAATTAAGCAAGACAATGTAACTACCTATTGATGCTTAATAGAAATGCTTATGTATTCATTAAGTTTAGAAGATGGGAAACTTAGTTCTGTGTCTTAACTCATTCCACTTATGTGTAGGTGGGAATTAGGTTTAATGAGTTTTAATATTATCCTTGAATTTGATGTATTTATCTTTATCTAGGACACTTAGCTCCAAACTACCTTATATAATATAGTAAAAAGAAGATAAATTCTTCTTTTGCTTTCATCTGTTCTTAAAAAAAAAAAATCATCGAGTATATAGGGTTTGGAATTAGCGTCATTTTCTATTTCTTGTGATTTTTTCAGAAAATGGCACACTGGGATTTCTAGGAACATTCTTTTCAGTAATGAGTGGTTTCTTTTTTCTTCCTTTTTTCCCCTTCGTATGTGTGTGTGTGTGTGTGTGTGTGTGTGTGTGTGTGTGTGCGCGCGCGCGCGCTCTTGCTTAGGAAAATGGGGCAGTACTTTAGCACTACTTTTAGGGGCCAGTTTATTTTTTAAATTTTTTTTGAAATTTAAATTATTTATGGTTTAAAGTATTACATATGTCTCCTTTTTCTGCCATTGACCTCTCTCCAGCCACTCCCATCCCCAACACATGCCCTTGCCCCCCTACTGTTTGTGTCCATTGATTATCATCATATGTATGCATACAAGTCCTTTGGTTGATCTCTTAAACCCCCCAAACCCCGTCTTCCCTCATAGATTGGGCAGTCTGTTCTATGCTTCTATAACTCTGGTTGCATTTTTGTTAATCAGTTTATTTTGTTCATTATATCCCACATATGAGTGCGATCATGTAATATTTACCTTTCTCTTACTTACTTATTTCACTTAACATAATGCTCCCGAGGCCCATCCATGCTGTTGGCAAATGGTAAGAATTCCTTCTTTTTTGCTATAGCATAGTATCCCATTGGGTATATATATTAATTTTTTTTTTTTTTTTTTTTTTTTAATCCACTCATCTGCTGGTGGGCACTTAGGCTGTTTCTAAATCTTAGCTATTGTAAATTGTGCTATGAACATAGGGGTGCATATGTCCTTTCTGATTGGTGTTTCTGTTTTCTTGGTATATATTCCTAGATGTGGGAAGCTCCATTTTTAATTTTTTTGAGAAAACTTCATACTGTTCTCCACAGTGGCTGCACCAGTCTGCATTCCCACCAGCAGTGCAATAGGGTTTCTTTTTCTCTGCATTCTCTCCACCACTTGTCATTTGTTGATAATAGCTATTCTGACAGGTGTGAGATGGTATAGCATTGTTGTTTTGATTTGTAACTCTTAGATAATTAATGACTTTGAGCATGTTTTTCATATGCCTCTTGGCCTTCCTTATATCCTCTTTTGAAAAGTATCTATTTAGGTCCTTTGTCCATCTTTTGATTGCATTATCTTCCTTTGTTAAGTTGTATGAGTTTCCTATAAATTTTGGAGATTAAACCCTTATAAGAGATTACATTGGCAAATATGTTCTCTCATGCAGTGAGCTTTCTTGTTGTTTTGTTTATGGTTTCTTTTTCTGTGCAGATGTAGTCCCATTTGTTTATTTTAAGAAACAAATGGGACTACATCTAAAGGGCTTGCTATCAGATGAGTGTTCCATAACTTTTTGCTGTTAAATAAAATAAAAACTGCAAAATTTGCTCATTTTTTAACATAGTTTCTGAAATTTTACAGTTGGATGGAGCTATCACATATTTTACAAATATATTTTAAAAAATGATTCGAGAGAAAGAGAAGAAGGGAGATAAGGGGAAACACCCATTTGCTTTTCTACTCAACCATGCATTTCTTGGTTCCTTCTTGATTGTGCCTTGATCAAAGATTGAACCCACAACCTTGGAATATGGGAATGACTCTCTAACTGAGCTACTAGGCCAGGCCAAAATATCCTTTTAAATATTTATAGTTTTTCTAGAAAACAAAAGAAAAACTAAATAAAAATTACACATTCTTCTGTCACTCATTTAGCTTTCCAACTATCTATCTATCTATCTATCTATCTATCTATCTATCTATCTCTATCATCTATCATCTATAAAAGCCTATGCAACCAACCAACCAAAGGACTGGTTGACTGGTCACTGTGACACATACTGACCACCAGGGGGCAGATGCTTAACACAGGAACTGCCTGCTAGTGGGCAGTGTGCTCCCAGAGCAGGAGTGTGGCTCAGCTGACTGATGGGTGCCGAACACTGGGCTCAGGGCTGGCAAGTACAGCTGCAGTGGCACCAGCCTCTTCCACCTCTGTGGCAGCACTACAGAGCAGCAGAGAAAGTACAGCAGGGCCAGGATTTTCAGGAATGGTGCAGCACCCAGCTGCCTGCCACTTTGAGCACTACTACATCCCTTGGGGGATGTCAGACTGCCAGCCTGCGAGGATTGGGCTGAAACTGGCTGTCCAACATCCCTCCAGGTGTCCTGGATTGCGAGAGAGTGCAGGCTAGGCTGAGGAACTTACCAGTGCACAAATCTGTGCACCAGGCCTCAAGTCTATAAATAAAATGGTATCATATATTTCATGGCTTTCTAAGGTGACATTTTTAGTTAACAATATATTTTGAATACTTTTAATATTATTAAATATTTTTCTAAAACTAATAAAATGGCTGCAGTTTAATAGATATACTATAGAATAGCAGTTGCCAACCTTTCAGACCACCAGTGATCCACGGACCACCAGTTAGCAATCACTGCTATAGAATAAATTCTACTACAATATATTTGTCTAATATGTCATTGAACATTGAAGTAACTTACTCATTCCCTTCCTCCCTTCCTTCCTTTCTTCCTTTAATACTACAAAGACTACTGCTGTGAGAATGTTAGTTAACTACAGGCACATGGTTAACTATGTCCCAGCTAAGTGTTTTATATAATAACATTAACTTATTTAACATCACATATGCTTAGATACTACAACCATTATCCTGTTTTATCCATAAAGAAACCCAGACTTAGAGCAGTCTTTAAAGTCTCTCTGGCTTCAAAACTTATAATCTTAATCAGCAAGCATACTGCCTCTCTTTTTAAAAAAAAATAGAACGGTGCTGATTGAATGCTTTGATTAGTATGGTTGAATAAGAGGTTTCTTGAGGAAGATAGTGACTTTGATGATTAATGAAGAAGGTCAGGAAATAAAAAAGGGAATCAGAGAGAGTTCCTGTCTTGGCTTACTTAAGCCCAAGCTGCTGCAGGTTCCTACTATACACTATATAACTTCTTTCTCTGGCTCTCTCATTTCTGACTTCAATTATAATAGTTTAACTTCTCTGTCATGAGTTAGCCATAGTTCAATAAGGTTTTCCTTAATATAATACAAATTTAAGATGGTAGATAATTGCATCATGAAATTGTGAACAATTTTAGTTTAGATGTCAGGAAAAGGAATATTTGTAGCAATTAAGGTTAAAGGGTCCACAGAACAAAGTGGAATGATTCACCACCTAAATTAGTCTTCTCTCTGCTATGTTTTATCCTTATATGAAAAAGGTTTAAAATATTTTGGGCAACTGAAGCTGAATTTTCTTATAATTTTAGCAAGTATACATCACAATTATGTTATTTTTCTTTACAGATCAGTATTAAAATTTCTTACTTGAATATTTAACATGATTGGAAAAATTAGATAACATTCTTCCTTCATTTGCCTCTTTTCACTATAAAAATATTTTTCTGCTTATTCATTAAAAAAATATACATTTTCTGCTTTGGAAAAAAAAAGAAGCAATTTTAGAAAATATTGACCAGGTTTTCATATCTGGTAGTTGTCTTCCTTAATATTTAATAAACCACTTATAGAATTATAATTAAATTATTTTCAGAAAATAATTTACATTGAGGACGGCATGGTGTCTATGAAGCTCAATTTTTAGAATATGTGTTTTTGGAAAGCAAAGATTCATATATTGAGTGAAATTATAAAATTTATATTGAATTTTTATAGAATTTCATTTGGTTTTAATAAAAATCTGTAATTACATTATAAAAATAAACTTCGAAGTCATATATACTCATTTTGTTAAAATATTAATAATGATGTGCAAAACATGTTACAAATTACATTTTGTTTGGGACTTTCTATTTAAAAAAAAATACAACTTCACTTTTAGACTACTATGAATATTACTGTTGTAAATATAAGAAATTTAACTTTCTCAGAAGTTTCATCTCCTGTATTATCTCTTGAGAAAGTTAGAAAAATATATCTCAAGAGCCTGTTATACTGTTCCTGTGTTTGATTAACATCATAAGTAAGATTTTTCTGTGTTAAAATGTGAAGTCTTTAAAATCATGGGATCATTTCCTTGTTTTTTTTTTTTTTTTTTATCCACACTGTAATTTTTTTATTATAGAGAAATCCTTTAAGAGTTACATCTTCATTAGGTTTTTAGTAAATATGCCAAGGAATTTTCCACATTTGCTCTTGGAGAAATGTTTTCATGTACTTGCTAGCCAGTTTCTAACATCATGGGGTAGGAATCTGGAGAGAGCCTGCACTACTAGTTGGTGTGGAGCTGGTATATAAAAAGTAGAACCATTTTTTTTTTTAATTTCTTTTAAAAGTATCTCTTTCTCAGGAGGACCCCAATATCACCTCAAGGTTTATTGACTCCCCAGGAGCAATCATAAGACTCAGCATTTCAGTCATGGCAATGATCTATTACAGACAAAGGAGAGGGTGCCCCCAGAGATGTCTGGGAGGAACCAAGCACCAGCTTCCAGAGTCCCCTTCCAGTGAAGTCACACAGGAAGTCCTTGATTCCTACAGCAATGAGTTGACACAGGCATGGAACATTGTCAACCATGGAAGTTTCTTAGATGCTCAACAACCAGAGTTTTATAGGGTGATGGTTATGTAGTCTTCTGCCTACCCATACAAAGTTATAGACACTGGAAGATAAGTAGATGTTCAGTATAAACTAGACTATTTATACACAAAGTGTAGGCAGAGTGAGCCTTTCAACCACGTTGGGTTGGTGGAAACCCTCCTGAAATTCATGGTCTCCACCATGAACATATTATATTTTTGAGCAAATCACTTCTACATTTTCAAATCTAAATTTTCTTCTCTTTTAAATGACAATATATCTAGTTAATATTAGAAATAATTTCTGATTATCTAGTAATTGAAATCTAAATTTTATATAGCTTTATTTTTTGGTCTATGTAGGTTTCTAATTACTTTTTACTCTAGCTTTCATTGGTGGTTTAATATACTAGTAGATGAGGGTTAGAGGCTTCTATTGCACTTAAGTTATTCCTGGTATGCTTTTTCCAACTTTAATACTTTTCATATCTATATGCAAAGTTGTGTCTTATATATTAAAAATCCAAATGGAGAAATTATATTATTGACTGCATAATATTGAAGACAATAGGGCCCAACTGGTGTGGCTCTGTGGTTGAGCATCAACCTATGAACCAGGAGGTCACAGTTTGATTCCTACTTAGGGCACATGCCTGGGTTGCAGGCTCAATTCCCAGGAGGGTGTATGCAGAAGGCAGCCAGTCAATGATGCTGTGTCACCATTGGCATTTCCATCTCTCTTTCCCTCTCCTTTCCTCTCTGAAAGCAATAAAAGTATATTTAAAAAAAAATAAAGACAATAGATATGAAAGATGACAAGGCAAGTATTTAATTCCTATTTAACAGAGGAGAGCACAGTAACTTAGAATAATTAACCTGTAAATATCTGCACAGATAATATATCATGTGGCCTAAATAGAATGTAGTTCTAACTAACTACCTGACAGGCCATTCTTAGAGACTTTTTTTTTCATGCTGTGCCTTTGGTGACTGGAGCCTAAGTGTGGCTCAATAAGTGTTAGATGGATAATAGTTGTATGAACTTGGGACAATTTATTCATTCTCCCATTCAACAAAACTTTTTGAGAACACAGTTATCAAAAAAATTCTTCATTCTAATATTCTGCTATGATTTGATTGATGGTTTTTATAATTACCTTTTGTGTTTTCAATTCATCTTGGACCTGGCTTTTGCTGTTAGAAACTTCATCCCTTTTCCTTAGAACATTAGTTTTGTGCCTTTTTCTACCAGTTTCTCCTTTACTAGACTCACTTCTCTCAGGGAACTGGGGGGATGGCAACCTGGTAAATTATAAATTTTATTTGGTCTCCTGGTTCACTTTTATGTACCATTCTAGTTTAGAACACAGAAATATTTCACTTTGTCCCTGTTCAAGCCATCTTTGAGACAGAAGCTCCCAAAATCATAATTTCAAAGAAAAACCCTATGATAGAATAAAAGAAAGCAATTTACCATTTTCAAATCAGTGGCCACTCTGGTGGAAAATGTGTTCAAGGATTCATGTAAGTGAAAGAGAATTATGGTGCTACTGTATTATTTCTTACAATACTTTAAATGTCCTGTACTTCCATTTCCCTTTTTAGCTGGACTTAGAAAAAAGCTCTTTAGGTACAGTTAGAGAATTTTATTTTGTTTAAAAGTTCTTTGGCAATATAGAAATAATTCTATTTTGAAAAATTTTTTTAGAGCTACAAGGTAAATAAACACTGTAACTTATTTTTTGGTATTGTACCTATTAAGTTATTTCAAAAGATGCATATAATCTATATTAATAAAAGCAAGCATGCTATTTAGACCAAATGAACTTCAGGACATCATTCTGGACATTCTTCTGGACAGCCACATTGACAGAGACTGAGGCAGGGGTGATTAGGGGTGATCAGGTGAGCAGGGGAGCAGTTAGAGGGCAATCAGGCCGGCAGAGCAGCAGTTAGGGAGAGATTAGGCAGGCATAGAAATTAGGGGTGATCAGGCAGGCAGGCAGAGGCATTTAGGGGCAATCAGGCAGGCAGACAAGTGGTTAGGAACCAGCTATCCTAGACTGTGAGAGGGATGTTCAACTGCCAGTTTAGGCCCAATTCCTGTGGGATCGGGCCTAAACCGACAGTCAAACATCCCCCAAGGGGTCCTGGATTGGAGAGGGTGCAGGCCTGGCTGTCCCCCCTGTATGAATTTTGTGCACCTGTCCTCTAGTGGAATATAAAAAGTTATTACAACATAAAAATATTATATGCTGACATCAAGAGTCTGTTTTGGAATTGTATCTTGTAATTTTAGTGCCATACTTAATAAAGCAGATTTATAGTTCTTTACTTAACTATTTGACATCATATGAAGGATATGTTTTTAAACATTAGTAATTTGAAGTTTTATTATTAAATATATTCATATAAATTTAAATTTTATGCTTTGAGATGTTCTGCTCTCTCATTGATGTTTCTATCTCTCCCTCTCCTTTTCTTTTGTCTCTGAAAATAAATGAAATATAAGTTTAAAAAAGTCTTTCATAGTATGTGGTCCTCACCATTGTCCAAAAAATTGGTTTATTATTATTAATAATAATAAATAGATACTTGTAAGATTTTTTTATCCTTTGAGTATTTTTCTTTGAAGTTACATAAACTTTACTACAAATGTGAAATCTAAAATAAAAATTAGCTGTGTTTGTTCAGCTGTGTTTATTCAATATTATTTCTGTTTGGAGTGTTTATAGCTACAAAATAAATTTAAAAAATCCATATAAAATTGAAATTATTAGGTAGGTGGTATCAATTTGTGAATGCATTTTAAATGTTCATGTCATTTTTTAGCTACTATGGCCTTTTTTGAAAAACAAACAAGTTCATTGATATAGTGTTCACAAATACACTAATCTCTACCTTTTCTGTCCTCTGGTTTCAATACAACAGATTAATAATTTAATTATTGATATTAATAATTTAATATTGATATTATGTGTACTCTGTAAAGATCACTACCCAGGTCTTATGAATGATTTTAAGACATTAGTTTTGGAGGTACAAGGAAGTTTTATTAGTACAATAGCACAGATTAGAACTCAGTTTGAATCAGTTACATAGAATTTTGTTTTGCCACAGCACATTGCCATAAAACATGGTCTCTGACCTGAAGTTTCATGCACATATGAAAAGTTCATATGTGGTGAGTGATTGAGTGATTTAGTAACTGTTAAAAACAAAAGAAAGTAAGTGAAAAAGACTTATGCATTTAAGAAGGCAATGCATGATTAGTTGTCAAATCATGCTTAGCAATGCAAAAGACACTATGACATGTTTTGTGATTTTTATTAGCACTGTTATATGTTTATATCTCTGGGACATGTTTGCTTTGGAATGTTTTATTTCCTCATTTAGACTGTAAGCTCATGTTGGTAGGTACCATTATTATTAGTTTTCTGTATACCCTGAGATATGACGTAAGGCACAATTATTGAAAATCCTTGTTGATTAGTTTTTATTATCATTATCCCTTTTTAAAAAGTAAGTTATTTTCTAAGATATAGTTGAATTAGTCTTTATACAGGATACTTTTTAAATTATACTATAATTAAATCTATATTGAAATGTTTTCATCTTATATAAAAAAGTAAATCACCTCATTCATACTACACCTTCTCAGTCAAAAAATATGCCACCAGTGATTGATAATATTATAATTTTAATGAATGTTATTATATTAAAATTTAATATTTTCAAACAAAAATTGCAGGAGAAAGCATATTGCAGCCAAAACCGATTTGGCTCGGTGGATAGAGCGTTGGTCTGTGGACTGAAAGGTCCCAGGTTTGATTCCAGTCAAGGGCAAGTACATTGGTTGCGGGCACATCCCCAGTGGGGGGGTGTGCAGGAGGCAGCTGGTCGATGTTTCTCTTTCATCAATGTTTCTAGCTCTCTATAGTGTTTCTAGCTCTCTATCACTCTTCCTTCCTCTCTGTGAAAAATCAATAAAATATATTTTAAAAAAAGAAAGCATATTGCATACACATTATATTTGTGAAAAACCAGCTTTATTTTTATTTTTTTAATAAGAAATCCTCCTTTCAATAAGGAAAAAGTACCAATCCAAGCAGAACTCATTAAATATCTAAAGTTAATAATGTAAGTAAAACATAGAAATTAAAAATAGTGACATTTAAAAAAAGCAAACTATTTGAAGAATAATCCTATCTAATGAAAAAGTAATATGCAAATAGACTGTACCTCTGCGACACCCACAAGTCATGCCCACCAGCCAATCAGGAGCGAGTATGCAAATTAACCCAACCAAGAGAGCAACAGTGTTGGGTTTCCTTGGCAATGGAGGAAGCCAAGCTTTTTGCTTGCCCTCGCCTACTCTGGCCTCCACTTTAGACTACAAAGTTTCAATTATAAAAGATAAATTAATCCCAATAAAAATTGCAGCAGCCACTGGAGAGAGCAGGAGGCTTGAGATGCCCCTGTCAATGGAGGAAGCCAAGATTTCACAGCTCTGGCCTGCCTTGGCCTCTGCTTAAGGCTACAAAGTTTCATTTATAGAAGATAAATAAATCACAACAAAAATGGCTGCAGCCATGGAGCAAGCAGGAGGCTTAGCTCTGCTGAAGGCTGCAAAGTTTCAATTATAGAAGATAAATAAATCCCAGATACCAGGGCCTCCACTTGGGTTGCTGGGGGGTGTGGCCAGCCTGCAAACCACCACAGGCCCCTCACCCAGGCTGCCCCATGCCCCAAGGGAACCCCCACTCTGATCTGGGACACCCTTCAGGGCAAACCAGCCAGCCCCCACCCTTGTACCAAATCTCTATACTATCTAATCCTATTGAATAAAATAATCATATGCAAATTAACCATCACTCCAACACACAACATTGCTGCCCCCATGTGGTCAAAGATCATGCTCCCATGTGCACACAAAATGGCCACCACAAGATTGCCAGCAGAGGAGGGCAGTTGTGAGGGACTAGGCCAGCTGGGGAGGGCAGTTGTGGGCAATCAATCCAGCAGGGGAGGACAGTTGGGATTGACAAGAACTACAAGGGAGGGCAATTGGAGGTGATCAAGCCTGCAGGGAAGGGCAGTTTGGAGTGACCAGACCAGCAGAGGAGGGAAGTTGGCGGTGACCAGGCATTCAGGGAAGTGCAGTTGTGGGGGATCCAGCAGTTGGGAGGGACCAGGCCTGTAGGAGTGGGAAGTTAGGATGACCAGGCCTGCAGGGGAAGGTAGTTAGGGGCAAAGAGGCTGGCAGAGGAGCAGTTAGGCTTCAATCATGCTGGCAGAGGAGTGGTTATGGGGTGATCAGGCTGGCAGGCCAAAGTGGTTAGGGGCAATCCGGAAAGCAGGCATGTGAGCAGTTGGGAGACAGCAGTTCTGGACTGTGAGAAGGATGTCCAACTGCCTGTTTAGGCCCAATTCTGGGATCAGGCCTAAACAGGCAGCCAGACATCCCTCTAGGAGTCCCAGATTGCAGACTGGGCTGAGGGACACACACTCTTGTGCATGAATTTCATGCATCGGTCCTCTAATTTACATATAAAAGCACTCATTCTAATTGTGAAGTTAAATTAATTTTGACAAATATGAATAGCCTTGTAACTAACTATCACTACATATTTGCAATAGCTGTTTCAAAGTCCTGCCTACCAATGCCATAATCTCTCATTTCAGGACCTGTTGCTACTGTCTGATTTTTCTCCTGCTGATGGATGTTCTTTCCCTATTTCTGCACAGGTCTAATATTTTTTATTACAGGATAATGTGAGATTTGTTGTTTTAAAGATTGTTGAAATTTGTTTTGATAGCAGTTAAACTATGATAAGCTATTTAGATGGGTTTTAAACACAGTTTATCCTTGGCTGGTTTGCCTCTACAGCTTGCAATGCTTTTAGGATCTCAACTGAATGCCTTGGGTGTTCAAGGATCTCTCTTCATTTTGCCTAGTTAGTAAGAGCTTTGTGAACTATTCTGGTTATAACTCTCCCAGCTTGGTTTTTTTTTTTTTTTTTTTTTTTTTTTTTTTTTGCTCAGGCTCATGGAGTTTCATCCTATATGTGAACAACTTATTATTGAACAGACAACTCAGAGAACCCCTGAGCAGCTTCCTAGTGCTTTTACTCCATGTATCTTTGTCAACTGTAATACTCAGCCCTGCAAATTCTAGCTTCCCCATCATTCCCAATCACTAATGTCTGTTTCTTCACTTCAGTGATACTTTTTACTTTCTTGGTTTCTACCTATGGTGCTACACTCTGGAAGGTGCTTTTGTAACATTTGCTGATTTCCATGGTGGGAACCGCTGGGCCATTCTCACTTGGTTAATTTCAAGCTCTCAGTATGACATTATTGACACAGGGTTGGGGAGAAAAATCACACAATCAGTTCTTTTGAGCAGTGCAACCTGGCTCCAATATACCTCTAACCTTAGAATTTATGCCATTTAAGTCCTTTTTGAAATAAAGTGCCTCTTTGAGGAATGCATAATTACCTATGAATTTTATTTATTTTTATTTTTTTAATAAATCTTTATTGTTCAGTTTATTACAAATGTGTTCCTCTTCCCCCCTTCCCCCTTCCCCCCTTAATTGCTCCTCTCCATCAGGTTCCCACCCCACCCTCTGTCCTTTCCCCACCCCCATTGTCCTCATCCATAGGTGCACAATTTTTGTTCAGTCTCTTCCCATACCCCGCACTCCCCTTTCCCCCGAGAATTGTCAGTCCATTCCCCTTCCATACCTCTATTATAATCACCAGTTAATATTGAGATTCTATTATATTCACCAGCTAATATTGTTCATCAGATTTTTTAATTCTCTTGGTTTTTAGATTCACTTGTTGATAGTTATGTATTTGTTGTTCATAATTTCTATCTTTATCTTCTTCCACTTCCTAAATAACCCCCTTCAGCAATTCATATAATTCTGGTTTGGTGGTGATGAACTCTTTTAGCTTTTTTTTATTTGTGAAGCTCTTTATCTGGCCTTCGATTTTGAGTGATAGCTTTGCTGGATAGATTATCTTTGGCTGTAGGTTCTTGCTATTCATCACTTTGAATATTTCTTGCCATTCATGTCTGGCCTGCATGGTTTCTGTTGAGAAATCAGCTGACAATCGGATCGGTGTTTCTTTATAGGTAACTACCTGCTTTTCTCTTGCTGCTTTTAATATTCTCTCTTTGTCTTTTGCTCTTGGAATTTTAATTATGATGTGTCTTGGTGTGGTCCTCTTTGGATTCCTTTTGTTTGGGGTTCTGTGCGCTTCCTGGACTTGTAAGTCTATTCCTGGACTTGTAAGCCAGGTGGGGGAAGTTTCTGTCACTATTTCTTCCAGTATTCTTTTAATATCTTGAGCTCTCTCTTCTTTTGGGATTCCCATAATTCTGATGTTGGTTCGCTTGAAAATTTCCCAGAGGTTTCTTACACTATCTTCAACTTTCTGGATTCTCTTTTCTTGCTTCTGTGGAGGAGTGTCCTCTGGCTCTTTGTGTTCTAAATCTTTGTCTTGATTCTTGCGATCTTCCAGTCTGTTTTTAGGACTCTGTAATATTTTTTATTTCAGACAATGTTTTCTTTATTTCTAGTTGATCCCTTATTATTTCTAGTTGCTCCCTTTTCATATCCTCATAGGTCTCATTTATTTTATCCGTCTTTTTTAGGATATTCTTGAATAATCTAATAACTGTAATTTTGAACTCAATGTCCAATCTTTTCTTTTTCTCCATGTCCTTCCTCTTGTCTGAATTTTAGTTGTTTCCCTGGTTTGATGGAATAGTTTTGTGTGCTAGGTGTTCTGGTAGAGCCCAGTAGCACAGCCTTCCCAGTTACCTGCGGTGGACAGTCTTAGTGTAGCCCTTTGTGGGCTGTGTGTGCAGTCTTGTTGTTAAGCCTTGCTTATTGTTGGTATCACTGGGAAGTGTTGATCTCCAAGCCAATTGGCTGCGAGGATCAGTAGTGTCTCAGCTAGGAGGGCTTCTGTACTTCGCTTGGATGAGACAGAGTCTTGGGGTGGCGCAGACAATCTTTGGTTCACTGTTAGTCTCACCTTAGAAAAGTCCTGTTCACGGTGAGTTTCGGAAGATTGGTTGCAGGCACGCACACCTCTTTGGTAAAGGCGCAGACAAGCTTTGGATTCCTGCAAGTCCCTCCTTAGAGAAAGCCAGCCTCTGGGAGAGCTTCTGTGCTCAGCTTGGATGGGGCGGAGTCTCAGGTTTGTGCAGACCTATGAATTTTAAATAATTTTTTCAGGATTGCTTAATAGTTGTTGTTTTTTTACAAAATTTTTATTTATCTTCTAACTAAATTGGGCCAATTGATATAGTTTTATGACTTAATTAATACCTTATTAAAAGCTTTTTTGAAAATTCCAAGAAGAGGCAAGTTTTACAAACATTTAAATAAATTTGATAAAAGTTTCCTTACATTCATAATGTTACATAAAATTTTATCTTATACAGTACTTCCTATGTATTGTATTTTTCTAAGCCTGTCTTGTAATGATTATTTTAACTTTGCATCAGCTATCCTCTCTGGAAAATGATTAGATAATTCTGTTACTTTATGGCAGAGTGAGTAGTAATGAATGCTTTTTCTTTTCTATGTGTAACATAGATAAAAGTATGTTACAAATATTATTTTAAGCATATTATTTTAGAATTGAATGTCATGATAAATATGATCACCAAATAATAGTGTTCTGTTATGCAATTATTTAGGTAATGTTTTTTTAATTGAGTTATAATTTACTAGAGGCCTGGTGCATGAAATTCGTGCATGGGGGGGGGGGTCTCCTCAACCCAGTCTGCACCCTCTCTAATCTAGGACCTCTTGGGTGATGTTTAACTGCTGGTTTAGGCCTGATCTCTAAATTGGGCCTAAACGGGCAGTCAGGCATCCCTCTCACAATCCTGGATTGCTGGCTCCTAATAGCTCACCTGCCTGACTGCCTGGTTGCCCTTAACCACTTACTCTCCCCCCTTCACCCCACCCCCAGCCTGCTCACCCCTAACTGCCTTCTGCCAACTGCCCCCTCCCTGCTGGCCTGGTCACTCCTAACTGCCCCCCCCACCCCCACCCCAGCCTGGTCGCCCCTTACGGCCACCCCTGCTTGCCTGGTCAACCCCTACTGCACCCCCTCTGCTGGCCTGGTCATCCCTAACTGCCACCCCCGGCCAGCCTGGTTGCCTCTTACTGCTCCCCCTTGCTGGCCTGGTCTCCTCTCATGACCCTCCTGCTGGTCTGGTCACCCCACACAGCCTGCTCTTCAGTTATTTGTTCATCCCTCACTAAACCCCCCACTGGCTTGGTCACCTCGTGCAGCCTGTTTGTTCAGTTGTTTGGTCATCCCTCAGTAACCCCCCTGTGGCCTGGTAGTAGACAACCATCTTGTGAGAGTGTGAGGGTCAATTTGCATATTACCTCTTTATTAAATAGGATATGCAGTGCAGTATTGAGACATTAGATATAGCTATCAATCAGATTTGATGAATGTATATCAAGTTTATAAATATTTCCATCACTTCATTAAGTTTCCTTGTGTCCCTTTCTAGTAAATTCTTTCCACAAAAGCAAATATCTTTCACAGTTAGGTGGGCCTTGTATAGGATTTCAAATAAATGTACCCTTGGCAACTTTCAATCAGCATAATATTTTTGAGGTCCATCTATGATGTTGCTTATACTAGTAGATTGCTTCATTTTATATCCTAATATTTGTGAAAGCAAAAAGTTTATGTAGCCATTTTCCCCTTGATGAATATCCAGGTTATTTCCAGTTGTGGACTCTTATGAATGAAGACAGTTTAAATATGTAAGGGATTTCTGTTGACATATATTTTTCATTTATTTTGAATATTAATGAGGAATTATTGTGTCCTAAGGCTGATATATATTCATTTTTTTTTAAGAAACTGACAAATGTTTTTCCAAATTGGTCATTCAATTTAAGTTAAGGCCTGGGGTGGGGGATTGCTGGGAGGAGTCAATGAGGAAAAATATGGGACATATGAAATACTTTCAACAAAAAGATTTATAAAAAGATAACTTCTCAAAATATGTTACTTAACTTAGTATTAGACATTCTCAGTTTTCTCAGTCAAATCTAAAACTTTAAAACATAATGAATTGATGAGATTCAAATAGTAATTTATAGATAATTTGGTCTGAATTAAAAATACAACAACATTATATCATTGGAAAAATTATGAAATCTGTAAAGACTTAAAGATTTCTACCTAAAATATACATATCTGGCTTTCTCCTATCACTTCCACTACTTCAGTGTCTTTGGGACCTTGTGGTAAATTCTTTGAATTATGCTATGTGATTATAGGTTTAAGTAAAGCCTAAGAATTTCCTAATTAGGGGTGGGTTTGCCTAATAATCACTACTTATCAGTGATTATAATTATTAGAAATATGTGACTTTTCTTGGTCTGATTTTTAATACCTTAACTTTATGAATATTGTAACCAGATGTATAAACTGGAAATTTTGTGCAAAAATGCCCAGAAATTCCAGAGATAAATATAGTTAAATATCTTAAGAAAAATCTATATGGTGAAACGCGTAAGTTTTGTGAAAGTATCTTACATATACTTTGTATAATCAAATTAATGTAGTAAGGTATATGTTTGCTTTTGAGAGGGAATGAACAAATATTTTGCATGTAAGCATTCACCCATGTATTCACTAATTCAATTTATATTTATTAAATGGTTATAATGTGACAGACACTGAACTACAAGGTAGATATATTGTGCCTAATGAACTATATATAACCACTGAATTCTAGAAGCTTATTGTTTAGTTGAGTAGGTGGAAATTAAAGAAACATATATAGTGGGGATAAATGGTGATGGAAGGAAACTCAACATCAGGTGGTCAACACACAATACAGATGATGTGTTGTGAAACTGCACCTGAAACCTATATAATTTTGTTAACCCTTGTCACCCTAATACATTCAATAAAAAAGGGGGAAAAATAAAGAAGCAGATGCACAAATAAAAAAACTTGAAATAAGTACCATAAAGGGAAATTACATGAGAATAATGTGTGCAGAGACACTCTTGATTTTATGGCATATATTTATCCTTGGGTTAGATCCCTGCTTGGAAAGTGTGGAGTTACGTTCTTCACATCTGTACAACATCTGTGCTCTTCTAAATGGTGTAATTCTGTTGAGTTTCAAAAATTAAAAGAAGGGCAGATTCTCAGTAATCTACAGACAATATTGTGGGTCTAATCTATGTTTCTTTCTTGACATGAAAAACATTTAAATCTTTCTATTAGATATTAACTATACACCCAGTTTCAGATAGGTTTGTATTTATATATATACTTATGGTTGAATGCATAGCAGGTTAAGAGTTATTTACTTAATTGCATTATATTTCTTCAGTATTTTTACCTAATTCTAAACTTAAACACACCCTCAGGGAATATGGCCACTCTGTTTTGGCTGATTTTTTGATAGCTTGGCGGCAGTCCTTTTTCGAGATCTTGTGAAATACAACACATCTACAATATTATAAGGTTTAAATGAAAGCTTGCCCCATATTCTAAGAAAAGTACAAGTACTTATGTTCTCATTTAATTGGTATTGCCAATGCCTTTTCTGTGACAGTCAAAGCATTCTGCAATGTAAATAGAATGAAATATAGTGCTTTTAGTCTGAGGAGACAGGTATATTTTTTCAAATGGAGATAGCTGAAATGCCTGTCATAAAGAAACTGTAAAAACATTTGAGCAGATATTAAACATTATTATACAGAGTGCTCTAGGATAAATGTCTAAATTTCTCCTGGTGACTCCTGCATAAATTAGCTCATGATTAGATAATCAAATGTCTAGGTAAAAAAAAATAAAATAAATAAACAATTGTTATAATTTTATTGATAGTGACATAAATGATCATTTACTAACTTGCCAGTAGATATCAAATATAAATAAAAGCAAGTATTGGAAAGACAGGATTAAAAATTGACAGAAAATGAAGGGGATACTTACATTTATAGAATTGGTCACTCAAGGGCATTTGTCTGTTTATCCGTTTACCTTAGGCAAGGTGACTGGAATCTATGAAAATAGTTGTCTGTAAATTCTGCCAAATCCTTGACCTCTAGACTATACAAAGTATACTATGGTCCAGAGTTCTGATGGGAAGGAACAGCTAGAAGATTAAAGGGCTCTCAGAGGCTTCAGATACTGACCAATGCAAGGAAGATAAGAGTTTCTCAGTCTAACAAAGTTAAGTATCTGCTAGAATATAAATCAACCATTTTAGAGAATCATTATAGACCTACATTACACAATAAAGTTTTACTAGATATGTGAAGAAACAGGAAAATATTAGTCATAATCAAGAAAAACTAGAAATAGAGACTCAGATGAACTAGATGTTGAAATTATCTGACAAGAGTTTTAAAGCAGCACTTAACACTTATTGTATTTTTGTAAGGACTGAAAAAGGCCCAGTGAGTGAAGATATGGAGAATCATAACAGATAAATAAAAACTGTATTTTTAAAAATAAACATTTTAGGCCAAAACCGGTTTGGCTCAGTGGTAGAGCCTCGGTCTGCAGACTGAAAGGTCCCAGGTCCGATTCCGGTTAAGGGCATGTATATCAATTGCGGGCACATCCCCGGTAGGGGTGTGCAAGAGGCAGCTGGTCGATGTTTCTCTCTCATCGACGTTTCTAGCTCTCTATCTCTCTCCTTTCCTCTCTGTAATAAATCAATAAAATATATTTTTAAAAAACAAACAAACAAAAAAACACAAAAAATAAACATTTTAGAATTAGAAAATACAATATATAAAATAAATAATTCATCAAGTTGGCCCCAAAGCAGCTACCAATGCAGAAGAATTGTAAAGATAATTAATGGGTTATCTAATCTGAAGGACAGATAGTAAAAGATTAAATAAAGAACACATTCTTGGTAATCTATAAGCAATATCAAGGGCTTAATGTCTGTATTTCACTTAGAAAAGAAGAAATAACTAATGTAGACTAACATGTATATGAAGATAATATTGGCCAATAAAGTCTCTGTTTTTGTGAAATTAATTTATTTAGATCTAATTTCAGGGAACTGAAACAGTATAAATACAAGGTATATGACACATAGACACATCATTGGTTAACTCCAGAAAAATAAGTACCAAAAGAAAATATAGAAAGTGGCTGGAGGAAAACAACTAATTATATACAAGGGAAATATGACATAAGTTATTGCTAAATTTTCTTGAGGAACAAAGGAGGACATGTTACCAAAGGTAAGATTTCCTTCTTTTTTTTTTTTTTTTTTTTTTTTGGCAGCATAGTATTTCATTGTTTAAATGTACCACAGCTTTTACATCCATTCATCTATTGATGGTCACTGGGGGTACATAGAATCAGAGGCATGGATACATGGAACCGACTGACGGATGGCAGAGGGGAAACTGAATGGAAGAAGGTGAACAATGAGCCAAAGAACATACATGCATAACCCCTAGATACAGACACCAGTGTGCTAGTGGCCAGAGGCAAGGGGGCAGGGGTTGGATGGGTGAAGGTTGGCTAACAGGAACATGAAAACATCTGTAACAGTGTCAAAAAAAAAGAAAATTAAATAATATATAAGGATATAAACACAAGTATCTGATCTCACAGAAATGTATAACAGAAAAAAAAACATTTAATTAAAAACATTCTGTGGAGCTGCAGAGTAGTCATGGTAACAAAAGGTTACATTTGTTTTAAATATTTGTATATTTTATCATGTGGAGAGGCTTTTAGTTCTCAACAATTCCTGTATTACTCTCAAAATTCTGTCTAAAATATATCCTAGATGAGAAACACATGTATGTTCTTATTTTAATGGTTGCATGAGAAAATCTACTAAACACTTTAAAAACAGATTTTAAAAAACAGAGTTACACAATATTTGATACATAGTAAAATATAGATAAAATATGTACAATTTGTGAATTTTGACTTGTGTACATAAATATGTGAGGTTATCACTGCAATAAAGTTAATGAACCTGCCCATCCCTCCTTTTAATCTTTCTCTGCCACTACTCGCTGCCCCAACATTTGTCCCAGGCAGCCTCGCATCTGCTTTGTGTCACTATATCCCCCCCTCTCTCTCTTTCCCCACACACATAGTCATATAATTATTTTGAGGTTCATCCATGTTTTACAGTATTTTGAAACCTCATTTCTTTTTATTTCTGAGTAGTATTGTATGATATGCATATCCTACAATTTGCTTATCCATTTAGGTTGAAGGATTTTGGGTCGTTTTCAAGTTTGTTCTGTGAACATTTGAGTACAAAATTTGTATAGGTAATATGCTTTCATTTCTCTTGGGGAAATAGCTAATAGTGAAATGGTTGGATTTTATTTTAGGTGTATTTTGACTTTTAAAGAAACTGCCAATTCCAACCAACAATGTATGAAAGTTCCATGTCCTTGATATCCTCACTTGAGTGTTTTAATTTTGTCTATTCTAATAGTGGCAGTGGTGTCTTGTAGCTTTAATTTGCATTATCCTAATGGTAATGTGGTCAAGCATCTTTTCATATGCTTATTTGCCATCTGTATATTTTCTCTGGTGAAGTGTGTATATAATTGTGTTCATTTTAAAATTGTGTTTGTTTTCTAATTATTTATCTTTGAGGATTCTTATATTCTGGATACAGGTTCTTTATCAGCAGTATGCTGTACAAGTATTTTATACTGGCCTGTGGATTGTTTTTTTTTTTGTTTGTTTTTTTGTTTTAATTCTCTTAACAGTATCTTTCAAAGACCACAAATCTTGTATTTTTTAATCATTTTTTTCCTCACTTTGAATCAGTTTTTTGGGGTCCTATCTAGATAGTCTTTGTCGAACCCAAAATAACAAAGGGTTTTCTTTTATGTTAAATTTAGTTCAAGGTCCCATTGTGAATTAATTTTTGTATCTAGTCTAAGTTATAGAGCAAAGTTCATTTTGGGTATATCTATATACTAACATACTCATATATCCATATGATTAAAGATGCATTGCTCCAATGAATTGCCATTACATCTTTTTCAAATTAAATTTCATGTAATTATGGGTTAACTTCTTAGTCTTTATTCTCTTCTACTTATTTTTTTTTCTTTTTAAAATATATTTTATTGATTTGTAACAGAGAGAAAGGGAGAGAGCTAGAGAGCTAGAAATGTCGATGAGGGAGAAACATTGACCAGCTGCCTCCTGCACACCCCCCACTGGGGATGTGCCCGCAACCAAGGTACATGCCCTTGACCGGAATCGAACCTGGGACCTTTCATTCCGCAGACCGATGCTCTACCACTGAGTCAAACTGGCCTCAGCCTCTTCTACTTATTTTTCATTCTTGATGCCATTACACGGCATATTGGGACTTTTTTCCCTACAATTTGTTCAAATAACTTAGAAACATTACTGAATTTTAAAATGATTGCAGATATCATATGCTTCTTAAAAATTAACCTTATGTTTTAGAAGGAAAATAGAATTGCTGTCACCTGAAGTAGATATATTTCAAGTAAAATAAAATTTCCAATGTTCATAGAAGTTAATCTTATTTAAGTTGGAAATAGTTTAATAAAAAATCAAGAATCAAAATTTAATTATGTATTGATCTTGATAGCACTATCTAGCTAGATGTATAATAGGTAACTACATATAGAAAAATAGAACAAATTATAATGCTTATTTATTGCCATTTTTGTGTTTTGGGGATATATTTTGTTTGTATATGTTAGTTGACTCTTTTGCTCCCATTATAGAGATTTGAGGGAAAGAATTTTCACAGTTAAGAAGGCTTTAAGAATAGTGACTACCACAATCACCAAATAATAGATTGTTTTCATCTCTACCTCTACTTCACATTTCTTTTTATATCATGTATAGATATTTGGAAATTGAAACAATGAATAATAGCACAGCAAAATAAAGTAGACAAAGGTAGATAACAAAATATAAATAAAATTATAACCTCTTGTAATTTGGAGTAATAAGAAAGGACTTATTATCTTTATTATGTTTGAGAATACATTTTAATAGCCAAATTATTAATAAGAAATTATTTTTTGGTGACAATTGCTCATTCTCTTTGTAAAATCTATGATTAAGTGACTTTTTGTGGGAACTGTAATGACCATGAATATGGAGTGTATTGCTTTGGGTATTTGATATAAGTAAAAAATAAAGTTATATTCCACAATCTTTATTCTCTATTGTTCAGCATAGGTGGGTAAATGAACTAGATCAAATGCTATTTTAGTGGTGAAGGAGTGGTAGTAAAAATATGCTATTAGAGCTGAGGGTCAAATCTTAAGGCACATGTTTGTTCAGTTAAATGTAAGAAGTATAATAAATGAATATTATATGAACTTAGCATGGACTTTGGATAGAAAAGATAATTTTCCTGCTTGATATGTTGAAAATTTATATAATTTCTTCTACCAGTAAACATACTAGACAATTTTATTATTTTAACACTATTGATTTTCCAATTAAAATAGGAAATTTATTAAAATGAGAAATGAATTTTTGAAGTGATATAACTTTCCTCAGTTTCATTGAACTTCATCTTTTATTAGCATTCCAAAAAGCCTAATTAATTTTCTTAGCTTTTCTCCCTTTTGCCACAATGCTCTTTAAAAGGAATGAGGCTTCTTGTGGAAGTTCAGGCTTTTAAAAATCTGTTTCCTGTTTTTCCTTCTTTCCTATATATCTATTTTCTTAGATTTATAAACACACAGAGAGAGAGAGAGAGAGAGAGAGAGAGAGAGAGAGAGAGAGAGAGAGAGGGGGGGGGAGAGAGAAAGAGAGAGAGAGAGAGAGAGAGAGAGAGAGAGAGAGAGAGAGAGAGAGAGAGAAAGAGAGATTGATTTAAGCAATTTGTTTATACTAGGTGAGCTGGATATATTTTAAGATACTAAAGGAAGAGTACCTCAACAAACCAAGCAAAAACAATGGGACATATTTTTTAAGGGTTTTCACCTATTAGTCATTTTAGGAAAAACTAGAACTTATTTGGACTTTACATGGTCAAATATTTTTTTTTTTATGTTGAGTCATACTAATAGTAGATGGAGAAGACAGCCTATTCAGTTGATTGCTTAGGTGGGAGAGAAGATGCCAGCCTTTCCCCCCACTATGGGGGACCAGATGGTTTGAGCAGCTTTCTGGCCCTTTTGCATGTTAGTAGATCATGGGGGTGTCCTCATGCATCAAAGCCAGGAGATAAGAGGGGAAGAAAACTTATGAAATGTCTGTTTTCCACACTGCTCTTATCCAAACATCTCATGTGTTAGAAGTCAAGGATTTTCTTGATAATTATTATGGGTCATTTATTTCTACCTTCTATCTCCCATTAACTGATACTTAATAGTTTCCAAAGCTAAACGAATACAATAATAGTCCTCCCACTTTATATATATATTTTTGCACAATAGTTTATAGTACTTACTGACCTGTATTTGTAGTCTATTATGAACTCTTATGAATGCAAGGCAACTGAAGATTAAAGAAATTGTGCTTCTAAAGCAAACATAAATAATTAAAACACTTCTCTTTGCCTGCAACCAAACACATTTGTTAAGCATGTTATTAAGCACATTTATTAAGTTATGTGCTAGGGACCATGCAAGGTGACATGAAACATTTACCAGTGCTAAATTAATCTCTCTGTCCAATAATTGTCCAGTTAATTACAGTCTTTGTCTCTGCCCTTTCTCAGTCATACATATGTCCCTAGGGATTTGTATTCACCAATTAATTGGCCTTCCCTCATTTTACCTCGTTTATCATGCATTTAACATTTGTAGTTTTATGTTTTAAAAAGTATTATATATCAACTAACACCAAAACAGATGTTTGCCAGGCCTGACCAGCAGACCCTGAGTGACAGACAGATGATTGATTACTCTGACACATGTTTCTGTGAAACAGAGGGCTAAGGGATTGCCTGGCTAAAAGAACCAGACAGCCCTATTCACCTGCCTCCTTAGGCTTTTATTGTAGCAACAGCTTGAACTAAAATTTACTTCTAGATACTCTCAGCACAATAAGTATACTTGAGAAAGCACATGCTTCTACAAGGTCGGGTCTAAAGACTAAACATAGAGATTCCAATAAAACGCCCCAGGATTTGGACTTGTTTGGAAAAGTCAAGGGCAGGGGCTGTCACCTTCAGCAAGGTCCCTCTACAGGCCCCAAACCTTTCATAGAATCCTCCTTACAGACTTTCCAATCAAGTCAGATGCTTCCCCACAGATGTTAAGTATGCAACAGTTTTCACCATCTTTCCTCTTAAAGATGATGAATTCTAAATGATCAGCTAACCAATGTTTTGTAATGGGTCTAGCAATATATTTCTTACAGTAGAGAAGAAAAATATCCTTTCTTAAAAAATTATATATATATTTTTTTAATTAATTTATTGATTAAGGTATCACATGTTTGTCTTCAATCCCCCATTCCAATCCCCCAACCCCCCACTCATGCCCCTACCCCCCTATTGTCCTTGATCACTGGTTAGGCTCATATGGGTGCACATAAATCCTTTGATTGATCTCTCCCTTTTATCCCCACCCTCCTTCTGAGGTCCAACAGTCTGACCCATAGCTCTTTATATCTGGGTCTGTTCTTGTTCATCAGTCTATGTTGTTCACCATTTCCCCTAGATAAATATATTTTATTGATTTTTTTACAGAGGGGAAGGGAGAAGGATAGAGAGTTAGAAACATCGATTAGCTGCCTCCTGTACACCCCCAGCTGGAGATGTGCCCACAACCAAAGTACATGCCCTTGACTGGAATCAAACTTGCGACCCTTCAGTTCACAGGCCCAATGCTCTTATCCACTGAGCCAAACCGGCTAGGGCAAAAATGTTCTTTCTTTCACTGATTTCTATATTTCCTTCTGTTTGTCTTTGAACTATTTTTCTGCTGCTTGACTTTTCCCTCAGTCTCTGAGATTCAGGGGAAATGGTTTCTAGGCATCATTTCTTATGTGCAGTTTTTGGTATTACCCAGATCACAGCTGCCCACTAACTGAATGTGATTTTACCTGGCTCTGAAATGAAGCACAGTTGTTTTCCAGCATCTTGTTTGTCAGACATTAAGACTGCTCACAAATGTGGTGCTCTTCCAGACAGAGACTTTATGGGGATGAAATTAATAACTTCTGTTAATAAGCAAGTCATTAACAGGAGAGCACCAATCCAATCAGTTTCTGTTCATGATCTGTGAAGTCTCTATGTCAGTCATGGACATTAGAGTCAATATCTATTTGATTTCCACTATTTTTCTTTATATAAATACAGAAAAATGCAAAGGCATAATCTTTTCCATATTTATATATAAAAGGTTACATACTAGAGACTATTTCTTTTATTTTCCTTTTAAGAATAAATCTTGAAAATATTTTCATATTATCACTTATACAGTTTCCTTTTTTCTTGCAGTGTAATTTACAAAAGTTACATGTTTTGGGTATACAGAATAATGACTTGATATCTGTATATATTGCAAAATGATCACCACAATAATTCTAGTTAACATCTATCACTATACATAGTTATAATTTTTCTTCTGGTGGTAAGAACTTTTAGGATTCATTCCATTAGCAATGTTTAAATATGGGATACAGTATTATTTACTATAGTCATCACAGTGTACATTACATTCCCATAACTTATTTATTTCATAACCAGAAGTGGGTTCATTAAAAAAAAAATATTTGTATTGATTTTCAGAGTCAGAGAAAGGGTTAAGGAGACAGAAAGAGAAACATCCATATGAGAGCAGCTGCCTCCTGCATGCCCCCTACTGGTATTGGAACCTGTAATCCAGGCATGGGCCCTGACCAAGAATTGGGCCAGCAACCTTTTGGTGCCAAGGATGATGCTCAACCAACTGAGTCAGACCAGCCAGGGGGTGTCATCATGCATCCTCACGAAGTTGGTACATTTTGATTCCCTTCACCCATTTTCCCCACCCTCCACCTCCTGCCTCTGATAATCACCATTCTGTTCTCTATCTATGAGCTTGTTTTGTTCTGATTCTAAACATACAAATAAGATGATATAATATTTGTCTTTCTCTGTGTGACTTATTTTTCTTAGCATAATGTCCTTATTGTCCATCCTTTTTTTGGACAAATGGCAGGATTTTATTATTTTCATGGCTGAATAAAATTTTATTTCAAATATATACCACATCTTATTTATCCACTCATCTGTTTATGGACATTTAGGTTGTTTTTATATCTTGGCAATTGAAAGTAATGCTGCAGTGAACATGAGGGTACATACATATTTTTGAGTTAGTATTCTTATTTTCTTTCAGTGAATACCCAGACCACCTGGTAGTCCTATTTTGAATTTTTGAGAAAATGCCATACTGTTTTCTATAGTGGCTGCACCAATTTACATCCCAGTCAATCCAACAAGGATTCCTTTTCTTCCACACCCTTGCTGATACTTGTTATTTCTTTTATTTTTGATACTAGACAGTCTAACAAGTGTGAGCTGATATCTCATTGCCTTTGATTTGTATTTTATTGATGATTAGTGATGTTGAACATTTTTTAATGAATCTGTTGGCCATCTGTATGTCTTCTTTGAAAAAAATGTTTGTTCAAATCCTCTGTACATATTTAAATAGGATTGCTTATTTTTTTGCTATTGAGTTCTATGAGTTATTCATATATTTCAGCTATTAACTTATTTTCAGAAATATAATTTGCAAATATTTTTCCATTCGGTAGGTTACCTTTTAATTTTGCTGATGGTTTTCTTTGTTGTACAAAATGCTTTAATGTGATGTAGTCCCACTTGTTAATTTTGTTTTTGTTGCTTTTGCTTTTGGTATTTAAAAAAAAATAATTGTCAAGACCTATGTGAAGGAGCTTATTGCCAATATATTCTTCTAGAACTTTTATGGCTTTGGTCTTACATTCAAGTCTTTAATTCATTTCTAGTTAGTTGTTTTATGTGGTGTAAGATAGTAGTTCAGTTTCATTCTCCTGCAGGTGGCTCTCTATTTCCCCAGTATCATTGTTGAAGATATTTCCCTTTCCCAATTATATATTGTTGGATCCTTTATCATAAGATAATGAGCAAATATATGTGTGGATTTATTTCTGGGCTGTCTGTTCTGTTCCATTGATTTGTATGTCTGTCTTTTTATCAAAACCATACTGTTTAAACATACACATATACATATATCTATCCATATGTATCTACATTTAAGAGTTAATTTGATCAGTACCTCTAACAGGGCATTTGGGTTGTTTCTAACTTTTGCTATTACAAACTTTATTGCAGTTTACATATAATTTAGCACATGTCAATTATATCAGTAACATAAATTCCTAGAGGATTGCTGGGCCACAGTATGTTACAGTTTTGAAGGTCATCTTACTGTCTCTATGTGGTTGTTTCAATTTATACTATTCCAAATAATATATGGAATTTCATTTTCCCTTTTGCCAAACCATTAAAGTGTATTGTCAAATTTTATATTTTTTCCAATCGGTGGATATGAAAACAATGTATTGGTGTCGATCTCAACTGAATTTCTCTAAGTGAGCTTGAAAGCCTTTTTATATATTATGGAGGCATTTGCTTCTCTTTAAATTCTTTGGTAGAAAGCTTTATGGATATGAGTATTTCATACAGATTGAATGAGACCTTGAAGAATCACACTGAACACACCTCTTCAGAAACAAAAATATATTTGTTCTAAGGACTTACTTTTATTTTCATTAGACAATGTTTCATATACACACTTACCTCTAAGTCTTTGAACTTCTCACCTTTATGCTATAGAGCAGCTGACTCTACATCTTTATGTTCACACTAAGTTTTCTTCAAACAGGGGCCAATAGAAGATTTCTGCTTTCTAAGTTGAAATTAGGTTGATGCATCCAAGTGTCTTGTTCATCTTTCTTTATTTCTAAACTAAAGGCTCAGTGCATGAAATTCATGCATGGGGGAGGGGGGTCCTGCTCAGATCATCTTGCACCCTCTCCAATTCAGGATCTGTCAGGGGATGTCTGACTGCCTGATCCCTAAACCATCAGTCGGACATCCTTCTCACAATCCAGGACCACTGGCTCCTAACTGCTTACCTGCCTGCTTGCCTGATCACCCTTAACTACCGCCTTCCTCCCCCCCCCCCCCCCCCCCCCCCCCCCGGCCAGCCTGATCACCTGTAACTGCCTCTGCCTGCTGGACTTATCACCCCTTACTGCCCCTGCCAGCAGCCTGGTTATTCCCAATTGCCCCCCTCTGCTGGCCTAGTCACCCCTAACTGCCCCTCCCCCCCATTGGCCTGGTTGCCACCAACTGTCCCTCTCACCAGCCTGGTCACCCCCACCTGCCCCCTCTGCTGGCCTGGTCCTTCCTAACTTTCTCTCCCATTCCCAGCCTAGTTGACCTTTACTGCACCTTCTGCTGGCCTGGTTGCCCCAAACTGCCCCCACCCCCACTGCCAGCCTGGTTGCTCTCAACTTCTCACTTGCAGGTCTGGTCACCCCTGAATGCCTCTCCTCCCAGCCTGGTTGCCCCCAGTTGCCTCCTTCTGACAGTCTGGTTGCCCCCAACTACCTCCCTCTGACAGCCTGGTTGCCCTCAACTGCCTCCTTGCTGGCCTGGTCACTCCCAAATGCCCTCCATGGCCTGGTCAGTCCCAACTGCTCCCTTGCTGGCCTGGTTGCCTTCAACTGTCTCCCCCAGCCAGCCTGAATGTCCCCAACTTCCTCCCTGCTATTCAATCATTTGGTCATCCCTCACTAACCCCCCTGCCAGCCTGGTTGACCCATGAAGCCTGGTGTTTGGTTGTTACTGTTACTGTGATGGCATCCTGGTCAATTTGCATATCCTTCTATTATTAGAATAGATTCCTCAATGCTAATTTTATTATTATGTCTGTATTTTACTAGTTTTAATTCCAAGAGAGCAAATTCATTTTCTTAAATCTGAGGTATTGACAGGAAATGGAACACTTCACTATTGTTCCCGCTCTAACATTTTCATTCTTAGACATAATATTATTCTTTAGTCTTTTAGATTTGATTAAATTAGCTTTTTGTTTATTTTATATTTTTAAATTTTTTGCTTAACAACATACAGTACAATAAAATAATATGCTTTGACTCCTATTATAATTACTAAGATCTGTTCATCATCTCTTTCCATCTTTCTCCTGGCTTGTTCCACTCATCTAATTGTCCTTGGATTAATCAACTGGGATTAAGAAAATGCCATGTAAAATTATCTTTAATGTTGTCTTTATTTTTTTTTTCCAGTTGCATGATCTGGCTAATAAATTGTGATGCTTTTCATCTCTGTACTTAAGCTTTAAAAGCTGATGCAACATTACTAGAGCTCTCTTTCCTTTTGGTCCAATGATAGGCAACACTAAGCATCATGGATACACCATTGCTTTGTTCTTTGAGTGACTACTATGAACAGAGTTTCCTGCCAACTCACAATAGAAGCAGGGTGCAAGCCACAAATATCCATTGTATTAAGCCATCGTGATTTGGAAGTTGTTTTTGTAGCATGATTAAGTCTATTATGACTGAAAGTATATGTTTTTAAAGATAGTAGGATGGTAGGCTCAATAGGATTTATTAAAAGTACCAAGTGAAAAGGAGAAAGAGAAATAAAGGCTGATGAGTTTTATAAAATATTAATTATTGGTTTTAATACTTAGGTTGCCACTTGTGATCTTTAAGAGGCTATTTTTGATGACATGATGAGGAAGGAAAATATACCAATAGACTACAGAGTAAATGGGGAGCATGGAAGTAGAGACAACTACTATTGAAATCAACATCATGAATTATATAATATAATAGTACTAGACTAGCTGACTATGAAATATATGAATGTGCAAAATGTAAACATATTTGCTTCAATTTTAAGAAAAAAATTTCAAGCTATATTATCAGAAAGTGAAGTTAATGTATAGTATAAAAAACAAAAACAAAAAATCTATGACTACATTTAGTAGTATATACAAACAACCCCAGGGAATAAAATATTCTCATTGGATAATAGGACTAAAGCCATTTCTGTTTTCTTTTTAAAATTCTATGTTTAATTTATATGACAATTATGTGAGGAAACTTACCATTTATTTCTAACACTCCAGTTCTTATTTGACTACTTTTGAAAACATTAATTTTAGGTTTCTAAATTTGATATTTAAAGAAATGAAACAGGAAACATCTAGGTCTATTTAGCTAACAGTTCAAATCTAATTTAAACTGCAAGGAGGGCAAATTGTTCATTGTTGTTCTGCAAATGCAAGTAAAGCCATATTTACAAGTTTTTTTTTTTTCATTTTCACCTATAAGTGAAACATGATGACTTAATTCAAGTTTATTAAATAGAAAGCAGCTGAGATAACACTAGTGCAAAGTGATGGCAAGTTCAGTTCAAATCTATAATATGTTAAGAGCTGCCAATTATATAATTTCATTCTGAGTTTTATATAATCTATCAAACAGTTAACTGTGTACTCTTTTGAACATGCTGTTCCATGAACAATTTTTTCTATTAACTTTTTCAAATCTTGATTACTCACCAAAGTACCAGTCCATTCTTTTATACACTATATATATATATATATATATATATATATATATATATATATACATACACACATATATATAATCTTAATACAGATACTGGAAAGTAATACACACTTGCAAGGAGAAAGCAAGATATATCAGATAATAAAAAAAAAAGTAGCAAGATATATCAGTAATCAAGAAAAAGTGGCTTATTTATTAAATATATAGTGACAGTTGTCAAAATATCTACTGTAGACTTGTATTAATATAGAATCTATTCAAGGTTGAGCATTTACAGTAAGTGTTTCCTTACAGCAAACACTGCATTATACTCCTTAGGGTCAAATCTGCAGGCATTTAATTTCAGCAATTGCTGTAATAGAGTCATTATGATAATGTCTCAGCCTCTTGGGCACACATTGGGGTTGGATGCTATTATATATTTTTTCTTTTCCTCTCTTTTAAAGCTTTTTTCTATAATCCACACATTACTTGAAAAAGTAAGGATTTATATCTTTCTTTACTTGAATGTTAGAACTTAGTTTTAAAGGTTGAAATGATCATAGTCTCAAAGGAAGAAACAATGGCATATCACATAAAAGGGTATGATTCTCCCAATGTTTTAGATCTTTGAATCTGAGGGACTCATCACAAGGACCACATCCATTGTTTATGAGTTCCATCTTCAAAATTAATGAGCAGTACAATGTTTTATATTTCCCATAAGTAAACTTAAACCTTGTTATTCTGTCATACTTTTTTTGTTCACCGATTTGTTGTTATTTTAAAGGAGCATAATTTAATGAGGTGATTGTTTTTTATCAACTAAGAATTAGGCATAATTACTGTCAGCAGGATTCTTACAGTCTTAAGGCATAAAATATAATTTTAGAATTTGGTATTGCTTGGAAGTTTCATGAAACTGTTTAAATCATTTTTTTATTGAAGTTACAGCAAGAGGAACGTGAATCTATTCTTTTCTTCACTCAGATATCTGGGAAATATACAATCTTACCAAATTCTTACGAATTTCACTTATCCAAGAAGATATTTTGATTTCATTATTGTGTGAGTGTGTGTATGTGTGTGCGCGCGCAAATCCATAGTATCTGGCTCAGTCAGTGGATATATTATGGTTTGGGTTCTATTTGGAATTTATTTGTGTTTTTGTTAAATAGTTTGCATTTTAAAATTGTAATTAAACCTATATACAGTAGTTGACCCGTGTTCTCAGTTATCTTCTTTCATTTTGAAAGTTGGAAATTTTAAAGTTTAAATATATGCTTAAGAGGAATATCAGTTATATTTTGTCAGAGAGTGTGTTAGATCACTCTAGTTCCAGGAAAACAGCATCAGCATTTTATCATTCTCATTTGTTTATTTTGAAAATAAATTTGAGTACTTTCCTGGACACAGTAATTAACATAACACATACATTGGAGTTGTTTTCCTGACTGCCTAGTTTTTGGTTACTTTTAAAAGGTATGCAATTTAAGATCATGCATGTGTCATCTGTGTTCCTTAATTTATCTGTGCCCAAGGGTAATAGTAGCTTCTCACCTCTGATCTTAGCAAAGTGGGAGCAAGTGAGATAATCTTTGGAGGCCTACTCCCTATGCTGATCCCCAATGAAAACGATGTCTATAAGCATATATTACATTATCTGTGATTATTTATGATTAGTAAACTTAGGCTGAAAAATCTGTGGGGATAGGGGACTTATAGTCGTAGTGAGGTCTGCATCTCTTGAGATAGTTTGTGTTTCATTGCAAAACTATACTAGTCAGTTCAGGTCTGCAAGTGGGAATTCATTCATTCATTCATCAAATATTAACTGAGAGCCTACATTATTCAAGGCACTCTTCTCAGGAACAGGGATGCTCTGGTAAACAGAAAAGAGAGCAAGGTCCATACTTTTCTGAATCAGAATAAGAGGTGGAATATAGAAATAACAAAAATAGAAAAGTAATAAATAATAATAAGTGATATGCAGGGCATGAAAATGGGAGTGATATGATAATTAGCAATTTGAGAGATTCTGTAGATTAAGTTATCAAGAAGAGACTCTCTGAAGAGGTGACATGTATGGTTATGTAAAACATACATGAAGGATCCAATGGTATCATGAAGTCTCTGTGGGTGACCCCAATTAAAAAAACACACCCGGGTTGCGGTCTATACTAATTCCCAATGTCATGCTTTTAGGAGATAAGGCCATTGTGATGTGATTAGGTCACAGTGGAGCCCTCATGATTGGGATTAATGCTCTTATAAAAGCGAACCCACATAGTTCCTAGCCTCTTCCACCATGTGAGACAGAATGGGAAGTCTGTGACCTGGAAGATGGCCCTCAGCTTACTGTGCTGGCACCATGACCTTGGACTTATGGCCTTAAAAACTGTGATAAATACATCCTATTGCTTATAAGCTGGTTGGTATCTGCTATTTTGTTGTAGCAGCATGAATGGATTAAGACACCTCTTTTTGTTCTGGTTTCTGAACAAATTGAAACATAAAATAGAATTAAATGTGGAAATAGCACATTTTTTAAATGGGGGCCTGATTGGAGGAGATAGCGTTCTGTGACAGTCAGGTTTGCCAGACTCACAAGCCTAGAACCTGACAAATTCTTCAGGTAGGAAGGCTTTACCTACAGCACATTCTCTGTGCTCTACAGAGAGAGCTCATGTGCTCGGTGGACAGGGGCACTGCCCAGGGGAAGGAAGGCAGAGTGAAGCAGAGCATGTCCAGCTATTCTCCTGAAACTTAACAATCAGAAGAGAGAAAAGGGCTGATGAAAAACAAAACCCGTCATAGCAGTGGAGGTCATTCCACCTGTTCAGAAACATTCAGAATGAGAAAGAAGCACTATGATAGGTTACATTTAGGAGATGGGGGGTGGAATCAAGGAATCAACTGTAGCATTAACATTTTTGTTTGTAATGTCTGGATTCCATTTTCTGAGAAGACAACTTGTAGAAGAATACATTGCATTATGGGAGAAGGGATCATGAGTTCTACTAGTAAGCTGAGAAGCTTATTAGATATACAGATACTACTGCACAGTTGAGTCAGGGTTTTCTGGGAGAGTCCAGGGCTAGTGTCAAAAAATTTGATACCTTCTGCATATATAATAGATGGTATTTCAAACCATGTTATTGAATGAGGTCATCCCCAAAGAGTGTATAGATCAACAAGACTTCCAGTTTTGTATTTTCTGAGAAAGAACAGCTGGTGAAGTAGTTGGAACACTAGGGTACAGATGCAAAAGAAGGATATGTTCAAGAAAAAGACAAGACAATTTTACTTTAACCCCGGACTAACGCCTAAGTGAAAGAAAGTAAACACACACACACACACACACACACACACACACACACACACACACACCACACACATCCAGTAGAACTAGGAATAGGCTGAAGAACAAATATGTGATATTGTCTGTGCGTTTTAAAGATTTTGTGTATAGTATGTGATACTGTCTGTGTGTTTTAAAGATTTTGTGGATAGTTTAACTTTCTACAAATTTACTCATAAAATTACTTTTACGCTTTTTTATTGGTACTTACAATATATTTTTGTTTTTTTCTTTACTGGCTCAAAATGTGATGGTTAACTACTCTAACATACCTTTAAGTTCAAATTTGCATCCTGCATGATGGTTAAGTATTCTGGGAAAGAATATTATTAATTTTTATTTGCAACATTCTCAGGTACTTTTTCTTGCTGCTATTTATTTGTTGGTCATTTTTGAATTGTCACTAAATCTTAGACATCACTGTGTGCATATTAACTTATCAAGCCAACATGACTTCACTTAGAACTGTTTCAGTTGATCAACGAGTCTGAGATTATTTACTGAAAATGCACTAACTTGGTCAACTTCAGAAATACCTTTCTCCTGGTTTTCAGTTTAACATTTATACTTACTCCACTACACTTTAATGAAGTCTACATTTTAATAGGATATAATGATTTATATTTAATAACCCATTCTTATTATTCATATTTATTTTCTCATTATAAGAGAAAATACAAATATTTTTATTATTTGAACACATAACAATATGCATAACAACAAATATTCTGAAACTGGTTGTTAGTGTCATTTGCTAATACTAAAGTACCATAAATAGATTGACAAGTTATGCTATAATACATATTCTGGAGAAACTTTCAACCAAGGCTCTGCATCAGAATCACTTGTGGAATAAAACAAAAATACAGTAGCTAGGGTCAAGAAGCACTACATGAGGCTATATTTTAAGAGTATCAGCTAAGCTTACTATATCATAGAAATATCCTAAAATATTGATTTCAATCTTCTGCTAGCGAAAGGCAGAGGCCAGAAGAAGAAAAACTTAAAGAAGAAAATAGACACCAGTAATATGACTTTGAATGGACAAGAGCAAGAGAACAACATTGTTGGATTAGGACAATATTGCTCTTCTACCCTGTAAGAAGACAGGATTCTGAAGGAGCCATTGCCTAGATTCAAAGACATCTAAAGATGCAGAGCCCTGGGATATCAGAACTCCTACCTTGCAGCTGTGTTAACAGAGCTCAGTCATAAGACCCTAGTGTTCTTATCTCTAGCTCATTCTCATTCTGCAAACAACATTTTTTTTCATTTAAAAAAGAATGACATAATGATTCACATTTATTATAAAAATAATGATAATAATCTGATAAGCAGAAATAACAACGTTCACATTACTCAGACTTTCCAATAGATATAGTAGAATGTTTTATGAGGCAAGTATATTTCCTGGTTAAGAGCACAGACTCTGGAGCTAGATTTACTAGCTTTGAATCTTTGTCTTGTCACTGACTTAGCTCTAAGACCTTGGGCAAGGTACTTACCTTGCTTATGCTTCTTTTTGTTTTGTGTGCTTTTTTAGCCTATAGAGTGAGGATAATAATAGTATTGTCTCTAATTGGGATGTTATGAAGGGTAAATGCATTACTATATGTAAGGCATTTATAATAGTTGTATAAACTATATTGTTAAATGTATAAAAAAATTAACAAGGTTTGGATAAAGCCACTTTGATCAGCTTTACTAACAATTGTAAATCTCAAATATCTATAGATTAAGTAATTATTTATTGAGCACTGACTGTGTACCAGGCACTGTCCATCTACGTTAAATTTTTTAGTAGTATTCTATTGTATAGAGCATATTGCATTTTATTTATTCAGCTCCCTGGTAGTATTCATTAGAAATGATTTCAATTTTTGTAGCGAATTATGTACACACATCCATGATAAATTTATAGAAATTTCTGTGGCTAAAGATATGCAGATTTCAAAGGCTTTAGTTACTTACTGACAAATTATCATTCAGGGAATTCTCACACCAGTGAATGGGAATGGAAGGCAAAGATCTTGAGCAAATGTAGTTGACTGAGGCATACATCATTTCAGGAGGATAACTTGAGAATTTCAAACCAGAGTGAAACATTAGAAAGCTAGGAAGCCAATAAGAAAGCAATCAATAAATCGAACAATTTTAAAATTTTTTGTTACCAAGCTAATCACTTTGGTAATCCTGCAGCAAGTGGAATACTAGATTATTAAATATTAGGGTCCAAGGTGTTTTTAAATATTTGTTTGTATTGCCTGTTAGGGTATTTTTAGAAGCTAAGCAATTATTTAAATACTAAAGGCCCAGGACACGAAATCTGTGCATGGGTAGGGTCCCTGAAGGCTGCTGGCTGCCAGCCAGTGCCTTCCTTCATTCCATGCCACCCCCTGGTGGTCAGCACACATCATACACATCATAGTGAGCAATTGAACTCCTGGTCAAACTCCCAAGGGGACACTTTAAACAGTAGATTATATATATATATATATATATATATATGTGTATATATATATATATATATATATATATATATGTGCCACAAATAAAAATATTTGTTTCACATAAAAGTTATGACATTATTTGTATCTGTTTACATTTGTTGATAAGGCTCAAAACATCTTGGGGTTTGCGCTAGATATTCCCACTAAGCCCCAAAGAGTACCATTAGAAAAACAAAATTTCTTTCTTGGAATTTTCTTGGAAACTAGGCTTACTCTGTTTCCCCGAAAATAAGACAGTGTCTTATATTAATTTTTTTTCTCCCAAAGTTGCGCTAGGTTTTATTTTCAGGGGATGTCTTATCTTTCCATCCACTAGGTCTTATTTTCGGAGGATGTCTTCTTTTTCGTGGAAACAGGATATTTGTTAAAGCCCCCTCCTGTCTACAAGAGTGATTCTATCTACTTCCCTCTTTGGATCCTTCTTAATCAGTTAATTAATGAGAGCCATAGACTTTTCTTCATGGAACTATACAATTCTTTTAAAGGGTTGTCTTGATGATCAATCCAACTTGATCTTTTTTATTTTATGTTAAATATGACAAAACAATGTCATTAACACACTATTTGCTCCATGTGGAAGTACATAGTTACAATTCCACCTTTAAACCTAGTATTCAAAATTACTTAATATTTAGCAACTCTCTGATAGGTAAGATTTAAAAGGTTACTATATACTGCTTTTCTTGCTTGGATTTTAAAATTTGAAATAAAATTATGAATTTATTATAAATATAAATTATCCAAATGTTTTAAAGTCATTTTAAAAGAGAATTAAGTTTTATATTTTACTCACTCTGTCCATCTCAGTATTAAAAATAAACAAACAAACAGACTAAAAAAAAGGAGTATGGCTTATTAAATTTCAACAAAACAAAAAGGACAATTACATAAATGAATAGAGTGTTATTTCCCTTTCAGTAAGGATAACATACTTTTTAACTTATTAGGTTTTGGTTTAAGTCTTCTGGGTCCATATTTCAGCACCACTATTTCCTTGGATTAGTTGTATAACTCCTCTAAACCTTAATGACTTTATGTGTAAAATGGACATAGTAACAGGACTGTTTTCATAGTTCTGTAGTTTGTTTTGGTGGTGGAGTAGGGATTAATTGAAATAATGCATGGAAACATTAAACACTATTTGGCAGGAAACAGATACATGCTAGCTATAGCCATTTCAGTGAAATGCAAGGGGGAAAAAACTTTAAAAACAGGTTTCCATTAGTATCACATGTTTCCTTTCTCCACAGTTGCTGCTGGTACGGAATCCAGAGAGGTGAACAGATTTCCCTCCCTAATAATACAAGCACAGCAACAGCAGCTGTGACTGAGGAGAAAGGAGACCTAACATCTCTTCAAGAGGAAGCCCCTGATTCAACAGACATTACTCATTGTCTGAAGGCTGTGAAAGAAGTTGATAGACTAAGAACATTGGCTGAGCTTTTGGGGATAGACAAACCTAAGGATGCCCAGGAATAATTTCTCTTGTTAATCTTGAGATGGACAAGGCACCTCAGCCTTCCAGAGTTCTTTTGAGAATAGGGCCACCAACTATATTCTTTTTCAAGCTGGCCCTCTGCATATGTTTCTTAAGTCCCTAAGAGGTAGATGGTTAAATAGGGAATTGTATTCAGATTAGTTGGACAAGTACAAAAAAACAGTCCAGGATAAGTAAAATCACAACAGATGATTAAATATTTCCTAATTCATGGTTCTATGGTAGTGTGTTACTATGAATATTTAGTATTACTCTGCCATACTGAAGTGGTTTCAGAGGTGCTCTGTTGTGTCAGGTGAGAGAAAATTTGCCATTTGAAGTTGGTAGTAAACCTGATGGAGAAAACTTGCCATTTGAAGTTGGTAGTAAACCTGAAAGTATGGAAATGAAAACCTCCTCTCATCTTTTCTACAGAACGCCTGATGCTGAGATAAGTAAATGGAATAAAATTTGAGTGCAAATGTCATCATACACACTTAAAGACATTAGACAAATGTTGGTAATTATTCAGGATTGGTGTAGTAAAACACATTTTGTACTTTTTTCATCTTTCGGAAAGTTTAGTCTTTTTATAGTCATGAGTTTCAAATTCTAATGTTAGAATGCAATGTTAGAACAGAATATACAGACATTTTCAAAGAGCACATCTCTAGTTTTTGTTTGTTTAGTTGGTGTATGAGTTTTGGTGTTGTGGTTTTTTGTTTTTTTTCCGGGAGGGGGGGGTAAATTTGTTTTTCTTGGCCATAATATACCATTAACATAAGTCTGTGCACTACTCAACAATTATCAATTTTTTTCTCTCAGCTGAAATGAATTTTAAACATTGTACTGTTGCTTTAATACTATTCTTAAATGAAATGCCCTAAGTATTAAATAAGTGATATACCCGTGTGAGTTATTTTTTACTAGTAAAAGTGATATTCAGCATAAAATAGGTATAATATTGAGTCATGTTCAAATTTTCATAGTATAAATTGCCTGATTGACAGGTGGTATTTAGCAATTTATTATGAAGAAATATGGCCTAGAGTTTTATAAGATGTTTTATAGGCTAATGACATTTTACTTTTGGAATGGCGTATTTCTTTTTTAAAGACAGGGTACTAGGCTATATTTTTAGGCTTTCCTGAGGGAGCAATCCAGGAGAAGGTAATTAGAATCAGTAGTTAGGTAAGGATCTGAACCAGTGACCAGGTATGATCTACATAATTCTGATATCAGGGGATCTGCTTTTAGAGCCTTTTTCAGCTATAGGTGATTAATCAGGTATTTAAAGTTAATACATTTACTTGATCTCATCTAGAGAATGTATAACATATAAGAAGTTATTGCAGAACTGCAAAGTTTTCTAATGTGGCTCTTCACCAACAGAGATCTTTGCTTCTGATAAATTCTTGTTTCCATTATTTATCTGGACAACAATGTCCCTAAATAATAGTTTTCATAAGCCCTTAAAGTTAGATCTAAATTCTTCCTGTAGGATCTAGTATGGAGTAATGTTTTTCTTGAAAGGGTAAATTATTTAGCTAAAGATTTGAATTTAATGTGCTGAAATGTGTCTCCATTTGTTGTGTGTGTGAGGTGGTGTGTATGAGTGTGAGTGTGTGTGTGTGTGTGTGTGTGTGTATGTGTATGTGAGAGAGAGAGAAAGAGAGAGAGAGAGAGAGAGAGAGAGAGAGAGAGAGAGAGAGAGAGAGAGATTTGTTTTCCCAGTAGTTCCCCTACTTCCAACTAACCAAGTAAGATAGTAAGTGATTACAAATGTTTAATAAGACTGACAGGAGCCCGAACAGTGTGGCTCAGTGTTAAGTATCGATCTATGAACCAGGAGGTCATGGTTTATTTCTTGGTCAGGGCACATGCTCAGTTGTAGGCTCAATCCCAGTGTGGGGAGTGCAGGAGGCAGCAGATCAATGATTCTGTTTCATCATTATGTTTCTCTCTCTCTCTCCTTTCCTTTTTCTAAATTCAATAAAAATATATATTTTTAAAAAGACTGATGGAATTATTTTTCTCTTTAGCTACTTTAGAGTATAGCTTAAAGGGATAAAAAGAAATACCTGAATAGTTTTAGTATCTATGTCAAATACAATACTTTAACAAAATCATTGCCAATATTGAAATTTGTTTTCTAAAACTGTAATCTATCAAAGGATGAAAAGGTAACCCGGTAAAGTGACTGGAAAATGGGACAACCCAGTTGTTTAAATTCTGTCTACTATTTTCCCCTGATGAGACCGTAAAGCTAATTTCCACCCAAACCTTTTCTCCACTGTAAAATAGAAATTATTACATGGGCATTGTTGGGCATATTTGCAAGGTCCTGATCATGGACCAAAGGATAATGCTGAGAATGGTCCTGAGTCTCTGCTACGTCTCTCTGACTGTTGTGGGCAGTTCTTCCTCCTCCTTCTTTTCCTACTCCATGTTACCAAGAACTATAATATATATTACTATCTGATACCAAGTTTTTATTCTTGAATTGCACTTAGCTCTGAGTTTTCTCTTTTTTTAATATATTTTATTGCTTTTTTCACAGAGAGGAAGGAAGAGGGATAGAGAAATAGAAATATCGATGAGAGAGAGTCATCGACCAGCTGCCTCCTGTACACCCTGCACCAGGGATGTGCTGCAACGAATGTACATGCCCTTGACCGGAATCGAACCTGGGACCTTTCAGTCTGCAGACTGATGCTCTATCCACTGAGCCAAACCGGTATTGGCAGCTTTGAGTTTTCTTACACTATTGATCCAGACTAGTAAGCCAAAGAAGGGCCTGTGGAGACATTGTGATCTGCTGTAGTGTTTTCCAGATTTGTCCACTGAAAAGAATTATGTAGATCATATAATTTCCATGGCCTTTTTTATAGATTCTGATTTACTAGCCCTGGAGTGGGACATAGCATATATACATCAATAAAACCAATCCTAGCAATAAAACTGCCATTAATATGGATGATAAATGATAGATAGATATATAGATGATAGATGATAGATAGATATTAACCAGAGACCAAAATGATTTTAATAAGGCAAGCATGAAAACATAGGAATAACTTATAGAGTTCATAAATCCCTGTGCCGCTAAAGTGCTAAAAATACTTTTTGAGACCTAGTTTATAGGTGCCTAATATGGGTGTTAGTTCCTCTTTTCTTAGTTTTGCTGATGGAATCCAAAGTAAGAAAACATTAACAAGCTAATTCCTTGCCTCATTGTTCTGCCACTTCTTAGCACTTCTTAGTGGCTTGCTGGTAATTTTAAACCACTGGTTCTCCAGAAAGGCAGCATTGAGAAAATAGGTACATGTTCTGCCTGCTTGGCTGGAAGGAACTGTTTCAGCACCAGTCTCATCCATCTGTTTTTCTCTCCTTCCCTTCTTATCCCCTTCCTCCATCACACACTCTCTCTCTCTCTCTCTCTCTCTCTCTCTCTCTCTCTCTCTCTCTCATTATTATATCATTTGTTCATTATTTTATTTTACTTTTTGTTTTACAGAACACTATATGAGATCTACCCTCTTAACAAAATTTTCTTTTATAACATTTAGTTATTTATTGACTCTACTGTATTAGATGCCAAGAATCATAATAAATTATTACAATTCAATCTATGCTTTATATCTGCCCAACCTGGAAGGAAAAATCATGCAGTTTGGAAAATAAATATGGCTATGCTCTGAATGAGTGGTTTACACTTTAGTTGCACTCCCCAGCACTTCCTCTTATTCCTCTCTTCACTTCTCCTGTGTACATATTCTTTTTTGTGTGTGTCGTCCTGTACTTTGCTCTACTGGGTACCTATTTTCTTTCCTTTATATGTTCTTAGTTTCTTTCTATCTGTTGTTGTGACCAAGTTTCTCTTACCTTAAACATCCATGAAACCAATGGCGACAACAAAAACTACCACGATTGCATCAGATTTACTATCCAATTCTGGTCTTTTACACTTAAAATTTTTGAAAGAGAAGTAAGTTCTCTGTTTATTTCCTTACCTTCATTTTTTTTCTTCTTCACCATCTGCCATTTGATTTTAGCCCCTAGCACTATAGTCAAATTATTCTTTGTAAAGTAACATGGCCAAATGCAATGGGAACATCAGTTTCCTTGTTTTACTGGACTTTTCTATTGCCATTGACATGTTTAATTCATCCCTTGGCTGACTTTTCTTATCCACTACTATACACATTGTTGGCCTGGTTCTCTCAAAATTTGATTTTCAAAAGAAATTTCAATTGTACTATTGATATTTGGGTCTGTTGACTAATGAGTTTGCCAACCACTGATCTTGGAGGATTCACAACCTCAACATATAGGTAGATTGATGGCCACAATTTATTACAGTGAAAAAATAGCAAACAAAATCAATAAAGGTAGAATATATTGGCTGGAGTATGGAGGAAATGAAACACAGGATTCTAAGAATCCTTTTCTAATGGAGTCACATCGGACATGTGTCGGTCCTCCCACAGTGAGTTGTAACAACATGGGTAAAATGTTGACCATGAGGGAAGCTCATTGGAGACTTAGAGGCCAGGGGTTTGTTGGAGACCACATAGACACTTTCTGCCTAAACACATACCAAGATTCTAGTCTCCCAGAAGGAAATCAGGTGTTCGATATAAACTTTACTGTTTGTGTAATTTATACAGTTAGCTATTCTTACCAGAGAATGATGGGAACTATCCTGAAATCAAAATTCACAGATGCCAGCTAAAGGCCAACCTTGCAAACAGGCTCTTGTAAGGACAGCTGTCTTTGGCATGTTACTCTAACTCTTCTCTGTACTTTTTAATGAGCCTTTCTGTGTACAATCTTGTTCTCTGTCATTTCCATCTCCACACTGCCCCAGAGAGAGCCATTTAAAATGCAAATATGGCCGAAACCAGTTTGGCTCAGTGGTAGAGTGTTGGTCTGCGGACTGAAAGGTCCCAGGTTCGATTCCGGTCAAGGGCATGTACATTGGTTGCAGGCACATCCCCAATTGGGGGTGTGCAGGAGGCAGCTGGTCGATGTTTCTCTCTCATTGATGTTTCTAGCTTTCTATCCCTCTCTCTTCCTCTCTGCAAAAAATCAATAAAATATATTTAAAAAATAAATAAAATGTGACCTTTTAAAAAAATTAAAAAAAATAATAAAATGCAAATATGATCATATCCTTCCTTGGCTTAAAACTCTTTACAGTGTATCTTCTATTTCTCAATAAATGAGCAAAAGGGGATTCACTGGGAGAGATCTTTGGGTTCATAATTATTATTGCAATGAATTTGTTCTGATTTTGTAATATGAGCTATCCACTCATTTATTTTAACTTTAGCATTCATAAGAGGTTCCCAATGAATGCTGTGGTTGAGAATTCTTATTATGACCACTGCCCATTTTCTACACAGAGTTGATCTCTCTTTACTTTGAGTTGTCTTAACAATTTCAGGTTTCGTCTCATAGCACATCACTTTCTCTTCTATATTATATTTGTTTAAGTGTATGTTTCTCCTCCATATTATAAGCTCTTTAAGGAAACCATGCATGTCTCTCTCTTTTTATTACTCAAATATATCCCCATAGCTAAATATGAAGCACTTAGCTTTTAGTAAATATGTTGGTGGAGTAAATAAATGACTAAAAGTGAAAAGTAATGGTCTGTACTTTATCCCGAGTAGTTATTTATCTAATTTTATGCTACGTCATTTGTAAATATTTTCCAGATTAAAAATCCTAATAAACTAAAAGGAGATTAGTAATATATTTAATTGGACATTAGTTACAAGTCTCTAATTTTAAAAAATCTAGTCATAGACTTTGATTTTGTAAAACTAGATTTAAGTGCTTTTTTTTTTTTACCTCTTTGCATCAATTTTTAAGTAGTTAGAGGCTTTTATTTTTATTTTCTCCCTCTAAAACAACATTTCAGTAGAATTGTTGTTTCATTAGAGTTGTGCTAAATTAATACACAGAACATATTTTTAAGACTAAGTGAAAATGGTGATTTTTTTACTCAGCTAGAAAATTATATTATTTCTTTATATCAGAAACCCAATTCATTCTCTCAAGTGACATTTTTATGTATTTTTAATCAGTTAGGCAAAGATACATACTCTTAGTGTCCTAAGAAGGAGAATAAGGAGACTATGTAATTTGTTAATGCTAAACAATTTTTAGTGTTTATCAGGTCTTCAGGAGTAACCTGTATATATGTTCTTAGTACTAAATTTAAGAGCTCTTAGATTTGGATAGCAAAAGTTAACCGAAGAGTTGATTCAGTATGTATATATACATATATAATTTCTCTATATAAACATAAAATGAATATATATGGATTGTTAAGCAAATGTATATATTGGGTCTAGTAATACTTAATGTCGTTTTTAAACATTCGTTTAAAATCTTGCTTGGCGTTGACTTGTATTGACATAACCTTCAAACACGTGGTATCTACAGAACGTGTGAAGTGCAATTAACAAGTTTTGCTTGAAAAAGTTTGTGTTTGGTTTGGTTTTTGTTTCAAAACTAGGGCTAAGAAGATGGCGGATGAAGAGCATATTCGGCACTGCATGCTTTACGAGTTCCAATTAGGAAGAAAAGCAAGTGAGGCTGCAAAAAACATCTGTAGTGCTCTTGGTCAAGATGCAGTTAGCGCCAGAAAATGCCAGCGTTGGTTTGAGAAATTTCGCGAGGGAAATTTTTCGTTAGATGACAAGAGTGGTCGAGGCCGTGTGTACAATTTTGATCAAGAAGCTCTTCATTTTGATCAAGAAGCTCTTCAAGCTCTTTTGGTGCAAAATCCTCAAATTACCCAACAAGAGCTTGCAACAACTTTAAATTGTTCACAGAAAACAATTTCCAATCAATTGCGTGCACTTGGCAAAGTCCAAAAGTTTGGAAAATGGGTTCCTCATGAGTTGACCGACAACAACCATAATCAAAGAGTCACAATTTGCAGTTCGCTCCTCTCTCGTCAAAACCGTTTGCCGTTTTTAGAGCAAATTGTTACCAGAGATGAAGAATGGGTGCTGTATGTTAATTTGAAAAGGCAGCCTCAATGGTTGGGCAAAAATGAGGCTCCGCAGCCCACGCCAAAATCTGACTTGCATGCGAAAAAAGTGATGTTGTGTGTTTGGTGGAATTTTAAAGGAATTTTTTATTATGAACTTTTACCATCTAACTAAGCCATTACAAGTGCAGTGTATAGTGCCCAATTGGAAAGGTTAGCCCAGGCTTTAAGAGAAAAAGAACCCGCGCTGATTAATTGGAAGGGCGTAATTCTTGACCACGATAACGCACGACCGCATACTGCAAGAATCACTGCTGAAAAACTGCGCCAGTTGGAATGGGAAGTTCTCCCTCAACCTGCATATTCTCCTGATATTGCCCCTTCTGATTACCATTTGTTTCGTTCTTTGCAAAACTTTCTTCTTGGAAAAAAATTTACTAATGAAGAATGCCTCAAAAATGCATTGACCGAATTTTTTGCATCAAAATCACAAGAATTTTACAACAGAGGGATTAAAATGCTTCCTGAGCATTGGGCACAAGTAGTAGAAAACAATGGCAACTATATTGTTGATTAAATTTTGTTGTATTGTTTAAATAAATTCGATTTAAAAAAAGTATTAGAAAACGACATTAATTATTACTAGACCTAATACTTACAAAGATATTATCAAGCTGGGTGCCACTGTCTCTTTCGAAATGCTACAGGCGAAATGTTAAAATTCTTATGTCTATTATGGGATAAAAAAGTCTTTTGAGGACATGCCATTGTTATATGTCTGTGGCAACCATGAGCATGTTGTTCTTTCTTCAATATGGAGACGTATGGTGACAGACCCACGTGCCATTCTAATGGTGTCTTATCTAGTCTACTGTGACAAATAATTCTACTCAGCTTGTCAGTGGTGACAGCTGAGACTTTTTGCTTAGATGCCTTGACAGTGCTTGTATTAAACAGCGAGAGCCATACAGTCCATTAAGTTTTTGTAAAATGAACTGCCTGCTCCTTGCTGTTTTGCTGATAGTGGCAGCAGTTGTAAGCTAATCCTCTCCAGTTGTGGATTGCTCGACTGAGTGCCTTCACTCATCCACAGGCAGTAGATCTCTCAGTTTTAGTAGCGTGAGTACAAGGTTGATAGCTATAATAGGCTATGGCATAATTTATCTCATAACAGATTTTTTGGCAATTATTGACTTTTAAGTTAGGCTGCAGATATGTCCCTAAATAGAAGAACACTGACATTCTAGATGGGAAAGTAGTTGATAGATTTTTTTCCCCCCTCAACTTATAATTATTTATAGTCTCTTGGTGCAAATGACATAAGCATGAAAGGGACATGTCTGTACTAACTATATCTACATTTAAGTGTGTGTGCATTAGTGAAAGCTACATGCAGAGAACATGTGTTGAAGTGAATTTCAAAGGAAGTAAAAAGGGATATATATTTAGGCAATATCAGATCATTGAAAATACTAATACCTGTTTGTTTTCAAATATATGGGGAAATATAATTATGATTTTTTCTCCTTTAAATGGGTAGGAATTCCTTTAAGCTATTTCTTTGTATATTTATGTGTGTTATGTGACATTGATTCAGCTCCAGCTCCTGGTGACTCTGTGAATGAGTGATGTTCACAATGTCCTGTCCTCACCAGCCCTGCTTAGCTGCTTTTACTCATGCCCATGGTTTCTTTTATGGAGTCAATCTACCTCATATTTGCTCTTTCTCTTTTCTTGCTGTCCTTTACTTTTTCCCAGCATTATTTTGATTCCAAAGAACTCTATTCTTATGGTGCGCCAGAAACAGGACAGCTTTAGTTTTGTCACTTTTGCCTCCAGCAATATATGAGGCCTATTTTGCTTCTAGGATCCACTTATTCATCTCTCTGGTGATCCAATATATTTGTAGAGTGCTCCTCCAACACTGTATTTCAAATGAAGCCTTCCTCATCATCCATATAGTTGCATCCGCATAGTAATTGGGAATTCAAGGGTGTGGATGACCTTAGCCATAGATTGTGATGACACATCTTTGCTCTTGGTGACCTTTTCTAATTCTTTATCGCCATCCTCTGAGTCTCAGACTCCTTTGAATTTATTGGTTGCAGTGTCCACTTGAATTAATCACTGAGCCAAATAAGCAAAACCTTTAATATTTTCAATGTCTTCATGGTCTACCTTCAGTTATGTCTTTTGTAGTCTTTATTTTTGTCTTATCTACAATATGTTCAAATACAGTCCTGCTTTGGCACTTTCTTTTTTCATTTTCATCAGAACTTGTTTTGGGGGAAAAAGTTTTATTTCAATGTTCTCCCAGTAAGATGGGGTTATTTGCATATATCTTACATTATCAATATTTTTAACCAGTTTTTACCCCTATTTCCTCTGGGTCTAGCCCAGTTTATTTTTTACTTTGTTTTACTCCATTTTTTTAAATAATGTACTGTTTACAGATTAAACATATAGTAAGAAAAATTGCACCTTTGCCTGACACGTTGGCCTATATGGAACCATTATATCTGAACAGTGACTTCCTATCCAATACACAGGTTACACATCAGGGCCATTAAGTGTTGACTAAGCTGCACCCATTATTTTCAGAGCAACCCGTAGATTTTTCATGATCCATGCAGTCAAAGGCTTTACTGTAGTCTGTAATATGTGGACTAACCTTTTCCTGAAAATCTTTGGAGTACCTCAGTATCCAGCCAATGCTTGCAATTAGGTCTAGAGTGTCCCTTTTCTTTCTGAATCTAGTTTGAACATCTGGCCTTTCTTGTTCCATATAAGTAGACAGCTTCATTGCATCACCTTTAGTGTCACTTTGTGTGGGAAATTAGAGCAATAGGTCCTATAGTTACTGCACTCCTTGGCATCTCCTTCCTTTCTTTCTTTCTTTCTTTCTTTCTTTCTTTCTTTCTTTCTTTCTTTCTTTCTTTCTTTCTTTCTTTCTTTCTTTCTTCCTTCCTTCCTTCCTTCCTTCCTTCCTTCCTTCCTTCCTTCCTTCCTTTCTTTCTTTCTTTCTTTCTTTCTTTCTTTTTTAAATATATTTTATTGATTTTTTACAGAGAGGAAGAGAGAGGGATAGAGAGTTAGAAACATCCACGAGAGAGAATCATCTTTCAGCTGCCTCTTGCACACCCCCTACTGGAGATGTGCCCACAACCAAGGTATATATGCCCTTGACCAGAATTGAACCCGGGACCTTTCAGTCCTTGGGCCGACGCTCTATCCACTGAGCCAAACCAGCTTCAGCGGCATCTCCTTTCTTGAAGATCAGGATGTTTATTGAATGTTTCAATGCAGGTTACTGTTTGTTTCTCATATTTATTGGCATGTTCTTGTTAGGATTTTGACAAATTTAGTGTCTGTGACTTGCAATATTTCTATTAGTATCCCATCTACTTGTGATTCACTTCTTCCCAGTACTTTCAGGCCATCTTGCACTTTACTTTCTGGAAATGTAGGTTCTTTCTTATAGAAGTTGTCTTCAAAGGTATCTGTCATCCTTTAGGCTCTTCTGTTTAGATTTTAACCATCCCTTTATTTTCTCCTGGTCAGCTATTATGCTTCTTTGTCGAATAGTCAGCATTTGTACTCTTGGCTTGAATTTCCCTTTTATTTCTTGAATCTTGTCACAGAGACCTTTTGTTGTTCCTTTTTGTTCCCTTACATTAACTGTTGTAATAGTTCTCTTTGTTTTTATGTGTCACTCTTTATAAAGCTGTGTTCAGGTTTCTAAACTTGCTTTCATCACTTATAACTCTTGTCTCTTACCTGTTTTTAACAATTTTTAGTGTTCTTCTATTATCCATCTCAATTTTCTTGCCTTTTTACTTCTGGCATTGTCTTTTCATATTCTTCCCAAATAATATTTCTAATTTCAGTCCATAGTTCTGCTTCTCAGTCAATTAAATTTACTCGTGCAAATCTGTTTTTTTATGGGGACTTTAAATCCATCAAGAATGCTATTTACATTGCATTTTGGCACTACAAATATTTTAGTGCCCTTCTTCAGCTTTACTCTAATGTTTGATATTAACAGTTCATGGTCAGCACCACAATCTGCTCCTGCTCTTGTTTTGGCAGCTTCTCCATCTCCTGCTTCCCCTTACACAGCCTATATGATTTCTATATTGGCCATCTGGTGACACCCATGTGTCCAGTCATCTGTTCAGTTGTTTGAAGCATGTGTTTGTGATGGACAAGTTGTTAGCTTTGCAGAAACACATGAGGTGATTGACTGCTTCATTTCTGACCCTTGGTTCAAATTTCCTGACATTTGATTCTGCTTTATTTTCTACTTTTTTCAATCTACTAACCTATGTTTACTAGCATGTCTTGTTTTGGTGTGTGACTCATTTCTTAAATACTTGCATAAAAGTTCTCAACTTCATTTTTTACAGTCTCTGTGGTTTGAGCATGGATTTAAATAGTTATGTTAATAGATTTTCCTAGACGTCTAATTGATATTATAGAGTCAGTCCTTGTATTATAGTTTCTAATTGCCCATACAATGCCTTGCCTCAGTATTAAAGCCTCCTAGTTTCTTCCAAGTTTGCCATTTCTAGAGTAGAGCACTTTGAAATTGTCTGATTAGAAATGTCCACTCTATGTTAGCTTTTTAACACCACGCACTGCAATGCTTGGGCATTCCATTTTTTGCTTTGCCATTTCCAGTTGACCTTGGTCTGTGCATCTTCCATTCCAAGATCTGATTGTGTGTGTGGTCTGGCAGTGAACCTGCCTTTCACCTGTGCACATCAGCTGGTCAATGTCCTTCCTGCTTTGTTTGTTTTGTTGTTAGCAGCAATGCTATTCATACCTATTCTTTGCACTTTCCCAGTAACTGTTTGAGTGTTTTCTGACCTGGGAGTTGCATGTTTCAGCACTAGCTCATATATATTTTGTACTGTCTCATCATCAAGTTTTCAAGGTAAAACAAACAAAAATAATAAGACAAGAAAACATAGCAGGGTTTACCATTAGCTTCTGCTATTCAGTGTGAGTCCAAACCTTAAGTTCACAGGGCCATAGTTTCTCCATCATCAAGCACCTACACAATGTAAGTATTTCTACAGTATTGCACTTATGCATTGTATTAAACTGTATTATTCCCTCAGGTTCCTTTATTTTTTTTCTTCACAGAAAGATGTAAGTGTGACAGTTCTTCTCTAGGTGTTGCAAATACTACTTTTCTAAACACATACCTTGAATTTGTCTTGGAAAGCCAATAAAAACTGTGGTGCTCCAACTATAGACAGTTTTAATATCCTACCTGTGCTCACTGGACATTACAGTGGTAGAAAGTTAAACTTTTTACAAGTTTGAAAAGTAATGTTGATAGAAGTTTAGAAATTGAACTCTTTAAGGAAATTGCAAATGGAGATAGCACATACATTATAGTTTTCTGTTTTTTTTTTTTTTTAAGTTGTAAGTTCTTATAATATAATCACCCCTTATAATGCTTCATTGGGTATATTATGCCTAACAGCAGTTTGGTGAAATAGGAAAGTTTGGGTTTGGTTTTGAAACATACCTTTGCAGATGTTAGTAATTATATCGACTTGGAAATTAACTTGCACTCTTGTCCCCAAAACTTTTCAATTTCTAGCATAGGATAAAATACTCTTTGGTTGTATATGAGGAATTCTTAGAATATTTTTATTTTTGTTCCAGGATACATATACTCTTTCTGTTAATGTTCTAAAGATGAGGAAGAATTTTATCCAGTGGGGTGGGGTACATTTTATGCTATAATAAAACTCTTCTCCAGAATGGAACTAATTAACTCTTCAATGGCATAGCCAGCAATTAGAGGCCTAAAAGCAGTAACCTCACCAATAACTTAGTGCTCTCTAATAATGCATTTGCCTCGTGTAGATGAGTATATCCTGCTGTTAGCCCATTTCGCAAGCAAGTTTTTCCCCAGGCAAGAAAAATTACTTTATTATTGTAGGAGAAGGGAATGTTTTTGTTGAATGACAAAGTGAGCCAGAAAAGACTCACCCACATGTCCACCTGTGTGTTAATTGGGAAGATGCTGTTAGGTGACTTTAAATAATTAAATACATACCCTTTCTTTTAAGAGACACTGGGACCATCTTCTTTCAGTGACTAGAAAGCCATCTTCTAGTGATGGGCAAGACAGCATCCCACAAACCTTCCGACCCCAGCCTATTCTGCCGGTGGTTTTCTGGTTTTCTTGAAATGTCAGTGTGCCAGCAACCAACAGAGGTGCTTTTTCTCTCTCCATTCCTTCTATTAACAAAAATACATGGAAAGACACATGGAATTCAGGAAACAGTCGCAAATAATGAGTCCTACCAGAGAACGGATTTAGAAGAATGTCCTCTGGGGTACTGAAGCATAATTTTTTAACTTCTGATGAGCCCAAGGAAAAACTGCAGGGGAATTTGGTTTGCTTTTCTTGGAGATCCATAGCATTGATACTATTAGCAAAGCCTGTGACACTTATAACTGACATTTAATCTCAGTTTCTCTCTCCCATCCTTTCACCTCCTACTGCCTCTCCTTCTCTGGAACTCTCTTTTTCTCTCTCTCCTACTATTAACCACATCTGGGATTTGTGCTAGGATATTAAAGATACTTGAAAGTAAGATTTATACCTAATTTGTAGGAGGCACTTAAAATTGCTAGATAACTAAAATTTCCAGAGGCACTTAAAATTGCTAGAACACATGAAACCATAATCTTATATAGTACATTGAAAATGTTCTGTGGAAGCTTAACCCCAGAGCACAGAAATAAATTGAAACGATATATGTTGCACTTATGCCAGTTGTTTAATAAAAGCATGTAAATCCAATATTAATACAAAGAAACTAGTTTCCACTCAAAGAGAACCTAATTTCACCTCCAGTGCACAGATATGAGTCTCAGAGTATTTACAGAATGTCCACAGGGTACATAACATAGTATTTGAGATTGCAAATGTAAGGAGAACATGTTTGTTAAACACATAACAGATCAGATGGGAAATGTGAAATGATCATTAACTTTAACACTGTTTTTTTATTAGGGGATTTATCCCAATACTTTAGGTTACACTTAAGAAAACAACAGAATATATAAATATACAGTGGTTTAAAGTGAAGTTGAGAGTCGAGTGAAGATTGTAACATTGTGCTTTATTGTTTTTAAATTAAGAATAGCAATGCCATTATTTACACAGGCCCTGAGTGGTGGCTGATTGTTTATATATCACCTCAGAGTATTTCTGTGGAGTTCTGGGACAATTCATTCAGGGCCATTGCCAAATTGAAGCTGGGAATTTCAATTACTGGTACCAAGGGGTGTGTGTAGACTCCCTATAGTATGACATAGGGAACTATCTCCTATTCATGTCAGTCTCCACAGTACACACTGGTTGGTTATTAAATCTGATGTCAAAATAACACAGATCCCCTTCTCTGTTGTTTAACTGTTTGAGGACTGCCACAAAAGTAGATATTGGAAAGTCTCCCACTCAGAAAGCCTGTGAAGTGAGTGCCAGCTGAACCCGCAATCCTTCGGTGCTTGGGGCCATTGCTCTAACCACTGAGAGACACCTAGGAAGGATGGAAAAGTGGATCCCAGGGACGGTCAGATGTTCTTCAGGATAGAAACATACCTGGTTTCTACTCTTGGTGTCTCAACATTCTTGATTACTTATATAGAAAGTTAACATTCCAATATACACACATTTAGAGTTTTGTGTGTTTAATTGTATGTATTTATATCACATGCAATATAGTTTTAGTGTTCATTAAATATTAATAGCCATTGTAAAAAAAGTAAACATTAGTAGCCTCAATATCAAGGGTAAATGACTAAAATAATACAATTTGAAGTTGTTAATTGACTTTAGTCATTTAACTTCTTTGGGGTACCAAACATTTTGGAAAAACTGAGGACTACAAAGATAGTTTTTGCATTAAAGCAATAAATCTAATGGGGATGACTTCTAGTCAACCATTTAAACTCACAAAGAGGGTCAACTTGGTGGACAAAATGTGATCCACTTTTTCTTATCTAACTCATAATACTTTGGGATCCATATGAAAATAATTTAGCATTTAAAAATAAATCATGTCTGCTAGGTGCCAAGCTCTGTTCTACTGTGTATCTTACAACAAGCACTAAAAACAAAAATAAATAATAAATGTAGTCATTTAAACATTAAGTATTTTTGAATTAAGGTTTTGTATGTAGATGGAAACTTTTGGATATTTGCATACATGTTGTACAAGTCAATGTAAGAAATTGTGTAGTAGTAAAATGCTTCTTTATTGGAAAAATAATCCTCATATGAGAATATTTTTTCTATTGATTTTCTAGAGAGAATGGAAAGGAGGAAGGGAGAGGGAGAGAAAATCTATGAGAGAGACACATCAGTTGGTTGTCTCCAGTATGGGTCCCCACTGGGGCCAGGGATAAAACCTGCAACCCAGGTATGTGCCCTTAGTCAGCAACTGAACCTACAGTCCCTCAGTGCCTGGGGCCAATGCTCTAACCACTGAGAGACATCGGCTGGGGCTGGAAAATATTTTTTTAATGTAGCATAGGATTACTTGATCTTCAATCTGACTTTGGGAAGTAATAAAAAACAAACTATACATAAATAACCAGAGTCCAAAAGAGATCATCCTGACATTTTAACTAGATCTACATCCACCCAGTAGTTTTTCCTTCTGTGATAGATATCAATGAAGCCTGAAGTTTCCTGGAAGGTTAGATGAAATAGGCATCTGCAATTCTGCATAAAAACTACCAGTTAGCAGTTGCAAGAATCTAGGCTGATTATCCAAGGAGAATTTATTAACTGGGTGGGGAATGGACCTATTTCTTACTAATACAATTTAAATATCTATTAGTGTAACTATGTTTGCACACTTTAAATATTGATGTAGCCTATAGAATATCTAAGAAGGAAGTTATCACATGTGAACTTGTGTTTTTAAATGGATCAGAATGAGCTGTTTTCCCTCTCCACTGAAGTTAAGAGGAAAGTACCTTAAATTACAGAGGAAGTCTCTTGTTTACTAGTTTGGACACAAAGAAGGAATTCTTGATAGCATTAAATTCAGAACTGGCTATCAAAGAGGTTTTACTTTTTTTTTTCCTTTCTTTGTGCTTTTTAAGAGTGCAGTAGGTAGTAACTCAGTATGGATGGCTTAGGTGTAGTCATTTCTTGAAGGGTATATACAAATGATTTCCCGAGGTCAGTACTGCTCCATAATTCTGTGCTTTCATTACCCATTTTAAAATTTGTTCCATAAATTGCTTGTCCACTTTTAGTAAATGGCTGTATTTCTTAGAGAGAAGGTTGAATGAAGATTCTCATAAATTCAGTGATGCTATTGTGGAAAGAGGTGTGAGCTGTGTATCAAAGTATTAAATTCTATGAACTCTCCATGATCTCCACCCACTGGGCTTTATAAATTTTTATTTTCTCTGTTTAATTAGGTATCCCAGACATAAATTAGATTGTTGTTTACTATAACACAGCAGTACCAAAAGGGAAAGGGTTTTGAGTTAAAGCAGTTATTTTCTGCCCTAAGGACTATAGGAACCAACAAGCTTATCACACAACCTTGAGTTGATCTATTGAGAGATTGTCAAGAATCACATGGAAATTTATGCAATATTATTGTCCAAAACAAACCCTTAATATCTTTTCATTTTTTATTGAGCCAAATATTGTTTTTTAATTTTAAAAAATATTGGGGAGAGATAGAGAGATCTTATAAGTTTTATCTTAGTTATCAGAACAAATGTTAAAAGAAAACTACACCTTGCTTTATGTAATTGTAACAACCTCTAGCACTAACTTCAGTTTCTAAAACTAACAATTGTTAGTAAAACTAGTCACAGCAATGGATATTTGAGAAACCAAAACAGTACCTTTGCCATTCAGTGCGTATTCCAGAAAGCTTACAAATAAATAATGGTGTCTCTCTATTTAAAAAAGGTAATGCAGATATGTTTCAAAACAAGAACAATTGCTATCCTTTTCAACACTCTGGCCAAGGTTGAAGCAGAAGCAATCCCTCATGTATATTAAAATTAAATTTATGCCAGGGTTTACTAATGGGACACAAAAGGGTAAATCACATTACGTCTTCCCTTTTGTTATAGATGTTTGGTCATATTGTTTAAATCCAAATATGTATTTTCTCTTTAAGTGCTCTGAGCAGGGTGTTCATTCATACATTATATTTGAAACTAGCTTGAACACGCTTTCCAATACCAGCAACCTGAGTTTTCTTGACTATTCATTGTTGCCTTTCTATCTCTCTGTATTTACAGTTGAGAAGTTGATGCCTAATTTTATAAAACATGTTCTCTTCCATGCTGTGATCCTCTATGCCAACAATCTCCCTAGAGTGTGTGCTTTTTGGTAATAAGCCCTGAAAATGGGAACTGATAATGGAAATACTGGCAGCCCCTTCTACAAAGGGGTGCTAGCCTGTGTTTCTGTAATTAGGAATGTGATCAGAAATAAGAGATGCTTTTGGTCTTCAATTTCAGGCCATGAAATGAAAGGCTTTGAGTTTGCCTCAGTGTTGGCAGGCAGTAAATTTCAGTCACACTGCAGCTTTCTAAGTCTGGTCACGAAGAGCCTGCGCTTTGAATTTGTTTTCCAAACAAATAGGGACTGTGCTTTCTTATTCTGTTTGTAACCAGAGCTTCATTTTTAAATATAGTTATTTCCCTGCTTGTCTTCTTCCTGTTTGCGGGCTTTATTCTCTAATCTCTCCCCACCATTTCCAGAGTCCAATGCCTTCCTGTCTATTGAGATAAGCACAGAATAATAACAATGATATTTGCCAAAACACTCATTGTGTACTCTGTACTATACTAACTTACATGTGTTTCTCCTTTAATCCTCCTGTGAGTTCTATGATGTTCTTACTGCCATCATCCCCATTTTATAAACGGTGGAAGCAAAGTTATATATTTAAACAGTAATCTAGTTCATATTCTCTATTGCTGTGGTCTGTCACCACCCTTTATTACAAGGTGCCCCATCTAAAGATAACCATTTTACTTAACCCAACATTAGTCCCCTTTGTCATTCATCCTCTCTCATTTGACAAATATTACTTTACACCTACTATGTGCCAGATATCGTGTAAATCTCTGGGGGAAGCAAACATGAATGAATGAGTCCAGTCCCTGAAATGCTTACAGATCAATGACATAAATACAGATCAACAGTGCCTAAGACAGTGGATACCAGACTGGGCATCAGGTCATTCCAAGTGCTGCAGCAAATGCACAGGGTGCTGCAAAACATTACCATTTTTATGTCAAACACAGTAACATTGATCGTATATTACACTGACTACTTTGTACTTCTGTGCTTTTTTTCAAATGGCTACTCAATTAACAAATACTTCTTGAGGTATTTAGAGATGACCTTTAAAAAATAGAACTATTCAGCATTTCTTCTGGCTAGAATACTATGGAAAACAAAATGACTAAGGGCATCAGGGACTGAGGGAGCTTGGGTATCTCTGGCCCAGGAAAGGTAGTTTGATATTTCCATCAGAAAATAATGTAAAGACTACAATGAGCAAAATGGAACTAGGGAACAATTACAGGACCTTAGGATTCAGAACAAACTGGGACTGTGAAATTGATTTTGAATACTTGTATGTTGTTATCACAAAGATATTTAAATACATCTAATTTACATGATCTTGAGTGGCTTCAGGATAATAGCTAATGGGAAATCAGATTATAAAAGTTCTTAAGAAATAGGACAAAATGCTTTCTTTTAGGCAGCTAATTATATGATTTATCTTATGTCTAAATAATAAAAACATAATGGGACATCAATCTTGCTAATTTGAAGATGACATTTTTTATGCTTTATTCCATTGCTTTTAACCTTAGGCAAACTGAATGTACTGAATAGGAAGAGCATATTATGCTGTCACTTTAAGAATATATGATTATAGCATCTCTGCGATGGGTAGACATCTCATAGAAAAATAACTGTAAATCTGAGGGAGGGATGTGTTTGACAGTTCAATGTCTACACTCATCTAGTCTTCTATGGTTCAGAATTGCTGCAAGCTTCTCCAGTAATTTGAGGCCTGTAGCAGGTTCAAATTGATAGCAATGTTCCCCTTGTTACTTTTTTTTTTTCATGAAAAGATGATTATATGATGCTAAGAGGATTTGTTGACAAGAGGGAGAATTTTTATTGCAAAAGTTTGCTTTCAAGGAAAATTTTAAAAGAATCAATGAAAAATAGCAGTTGGATCATTTTCTGGAAGCTTAGAGAGATTACCACTGGGACTTGCTCCTGTTATCTCAGAGCTAAGACTTAACTATACGTTTCATATCACCACATGAGGGAGTGAAGGGTGGGAAAATATGAGTAATCCATTAGGTGGAACTGAGATAGAAGAAAATAATTTTTATAAAATATATGATTACATGCAGGGTGGCATTATAAAAAGACCTGGACTCAAACCTTGTTTCTGCTATTTATTTAGAAATATGACCTTTAACTTGCTACCTAACCTTGTTGGGCCTCAGTTTCTACATTATAAAATAACATAGTAGGATAGAATAAATGAGGCAACATAGGTAAAACTTTTTGAACGGAGCCTTGTATGTAATAAACTTGATTAGTCACATTTGAATGCTAGTAAAAGAGTGACTGGTAAGATACACCTTAGTACAAGTTAATTTTTCTTGCATTACAAAAAAACAAACAAACAAACAATAAAACACAAAAATTTGCAGTGCTTATCTGGTATGGTAGCTTCAGAATATCATTTGCATTTTGCTTTCTGCTGCACTATCCTTGGCATGGAAATGTCAAGATCTCCTGGCTCAAGATTGTACAGGATGAGGGGGAAAAGGAAAGAAAAACAAAAACAAAAACAAACAAAAAAACAAAACAAAACAACAACATGTGACAGCTGTCTTTGCTCTTTTAGATGAAGTTTTCTGGGATTTGGGATCAAAGCTAAAGTCAACTTTAAGTTTGAACCTACTACATAGACTTCTAGGAAATTCCACCTACTGTGTATGATTTCTCTTATATCTTCAACAATTTTGAGTTTTATAACTGATTTCACCTTTATCTGCCTGATATGGGAACCATTAATTCTAAGTTCCATTCTTTGGATATAATGAGATAAAGCTACATTCTATTAACTGACTAGCATTTTTATCAGTTACCAGTGTATATTTATATATTTTGCCTGATTTTCTGTTAGTATGCTATGGTTTTATGGTTTACAAAAATTCTTTGTGTATTTGACCTTTTCTATCAACATTTCTCCCTTTTTTATTTCCACCTTTATTAGTTTTAAAGCTTTATTTATACTAACATTTTCCACATATCATAATGATTTTTTAAAAATACGTTTTTATTAATTTTTTAGAGAGAAAGGAAGAGAGAGGGATAGACAGAAAGAAACATCAATTAGAGAAACATCCATGATGAGAGAGCCTCCTGCACACACCTTACTGGGGACACAGCCTTCAGCCTAGACATGCGCCCGGGCTAGGAATCAAACCAGCAAGCTCTTGATTTATGGATTGATGCTCAACCACTGAGCCTCACCAGTTGGGCATTGGGATTTTTAAAAGTAGTTGAATATATCATGGTTAAATATATCATAACAGTTAATACTTTCATGGTTGTGGAACAAGTTTAGATGGGTCTTTATCACCAAAGAGTATACAAAATATTTACTAGCATATTCTAGCATTTTTAGTTTGAATATCTCCAATGACATTTTTAAAAAAATCTTTCTGGAATTTGTTTTGCTGAAATCAGCAAAGAAAGAAATGATACATGCTACTTTTGCCTTTATTTTTCAACTAGGGGCCTGGTGCACGAGATTCGTGCACTTGGGTGGGGAGTGACCCTCAGCCTAACCTGTGCCCTCTTGCAGTCCAGAAGCCCTCAGGGATGTCCAACTGATGGCTTAGGCCTGCTCCCTCTGGGAAGCAGGTCTAAGCAGACAGTCAGACATCCTAATCGCTGCTGCAGATGCAAGAGAGGTTCCTGCCATCACTGCTGCACTGGCCAGCTGCAAGCCTGGCTTTTGGGCTTCTGGCTGAGCAGCACTCCCCCTGTGGGAGTGCACTGACCACTGAGAACAGCTCCTGTGTCAAATGTCTGCCTCCTGGTAGTCAGTGTGTGTCATAGCGACTGGTTCTGCCATTTAGTTGATTTGCATATCAGCCTTGTATTATATAGGATGAACATTCAGAATTATTAATACTAATTTCTGAATAATGGTCTTATTCCAGCTGATATGAAGGGCAAATTTTATCAAATAATATAATTTCCCTCTATACTTGATAAATAAAATAAATTCAGATTGTTAAATGTGAATAATGGACAAAAGAGATTCATTCATTCACAGAACTAGTGTCCCTCTTCTTTTACTCACTTTCATTACTGCAGTGATAATTTATTAAGAGCTGCTCAGTAACAGACAGTTATGGTTCAGAATCTCTGGCCCCAGAAATCTCAAAATTGAGGCCACTTATATTTATATTCAAATTAAAAATATAAACTTATAGAGATCTATATTGTGATAAAATATTAGAATAATGAAGTGATAGAATATTAGAATAATAAAATATTAGAATTAAAATACATTATTTTAAGAAGTTTGTAAAGAGGAGGTTTATTCTTGTTAAAAATAGACTTTCATTCCTCAAGTATTTGAATATACAGGTTATTGAGTATTGGTGTTGGAAATTATACTAACTCCAACCTCTTATTTATTTTACATAACAGAACACTGTGATACACAGAAATTAAATGGCTTAATTTAAATCAGATCTTGAGTTCATATCAAAACCTGGATTGCCAAATGATTTTTGCATTTAGGATTATCAAGTTATTTCCATAATATGAAAAAAGATTCATGGTGATAGAGTTATTTTTGCTTCTTCATCTTCTAACATTTTGTAGCAAGATTACATTATTTTGAGAGCTGACCATGTTTTAATGTGCATTATAAAACTCTCTGTTCTCCCATCTTCCATATCCCTCTACTCTCATTAAGGGATTTTCTCTTCATGGATATCAGTTCTCTTCACTGTCAGATTCTGCCTTTTATGTACCCTGATTATAGACTTTCTATAGGGATACCAATAGGGAGAGAAGACTCATTTTTTTTCTTCCTATGTGCATTTGTAAGAATTCTGAAAGTTGGTCTTAAAATACTGGCATGGTTGATGATGAAAAACAGAAACAAGACAGACAGGATTATAAACATAACAGTTTTTAAACATGTATTAAATCCTACTCAATAAAAAAAAAATTAAAAAAACCTCAATAGGAAACTTTCTTTAGTCAATCAGTAGTATCTAATGCATTGCACACCATTATCCTCATTACAGAAATAAATGAACATACAGATACTCAATGTTATGTTTATATTTAATAAGTTGGCCTACTTTGCTCTCTAAATCAAATATTAGAAAAGGGGAAGCTTTATTTTTAAGGTCCTAAATAAGTCTGTAGTTGATTAATTAGTGAAGTACGACCTTTAGTTGCCATGCCCATAAGATGAGGGCCGAACAAGTGCTAAGAGCAGTTTATCTCTTGATGACAGCACCAGTATTTCAGAATAGAGAAAAATAAATGGCTTGATCATTGACTTAAGTATTTGACTTTTAAGGTTTATCCTATTTAATTCTGCTTGGTAATTCTTCAGTGGCATTGACGAGCACTCTTTTAATTTGCACACACTATATAAAGAGTGTGAAACTGAATTTTATGATTGGAATACTCTTGAACTTAAATTTTATGCAGTGCTATTTTTATAATATAATTTTAATAATGGGTGAATTATAACAAAACACACACAATAATCTTTCAAGAAGTATATTCTTTTAGATCCTAAATCTGATACCATTCTGCCCTTTATGTATTCCACAGGGTATCTCTCTCTGGGGACTGTCCCTCATCTCCCTTGTGGGCTGCTGCCCACAGGATTACCATTCCTTTCTTATGAATTTATAAATGCATATGTACAAAGACTCTGTGAGTCCTGTGCACGAGAAGCCAAAGTTCACATAAGCATGTAGTTCTTGATAAGTGGGCAAGAAAATGAGCAATTTCACCCTGGACCACAAGTGACTGATTAGCACTGGAATTCTGAACTTGAAAGGATAGTCATTAGCATAATGCTATGCATAAGAAATGGGGTGGATGTCACTCTACAACTTTCAATATGATATTCCATTTGGGGCACTTTTGAATATATCATGGTATAGTGGTTACTTTTTAATTAGATTTTCCTATCGTATAAATGAAAGGTAATGCATTATGTGTGTAATGCTTACTCATTTAAAAACCAAACTACATATTTCTGAAACACCAATATTATTGTAATTTTTCATTTTGTTGGTTAAAATAAAATATAATATAAAACACCATTAAAGTATGATTTTCATTATTAATCATTTAGTGACTTGCCCTGAAGTCACTGCTTAGAAATTTAGTAGGTATTTTGCCTTTTCAGGAAGATTTAAAGGATTGCTCTTTTATTAAAGTACATAACAGCTCTTGGGTTATCTTTTTTTGGGGAGAGAATCTGATACATATTTTACCATCACTCATATCATTTTTAAATAAATTTTACAAAGATTGTGTCCCAATTTTCAAACTCATTTAAAAGCTAATAGAATTCTGCATAAATTTATAATACATGATGCTTATGCAATTTATCCTCACTTTTCCTGATATTTTTCAAGTTCAAAACAACAGGAATGGAAGAAAATATTCAACCATTTTGATCATATTCCCTTTCCTTTTCCAGCCTTTCTCTTTCATATTCTCCACCACTACCATTAACAAGATTTTGACACATTTCAAATTTGGTGTGAAAGAAATAGGTCAGTGGGAGGAGACGAGGATGGACAGAAATGATTACATTAATTTTTTCAGTGGCTCTGTCTATTTACTAAGTAATTTGTTAGACTGAAATTTGGAGGTGAATTTAAGCCAATATTGTAAGCTGTAGCTTATCTCTAGAATTTTCTCATGTTGCCTGTTTTAAAATCAGGTCTCTTGGACTCTAGGTGGGATGTACCAACTCATAAAGCTAAATGAGTCTTCCTATAGAACTTTTTGGACTCGGTCATGCAATTTTCAGTTTTCCTGGATAAAGACTCAGTTCATTCCACTGTTGTTGTTGTTTTACTTTCAGGAGGTTTGGGTTTATTTTGGCTCTATTTACACACACACCCCCCCCCCCCCCACTCCAGGAGACCTTACCTGGCATGATAGTCTTTTGTATGACTAATAAATTCTAGGGAGTAACCATTCTCAGTTCCCATAGATTCCCTACATATTGTTAACATCCTTTATTTGTCAGATTCTTTGTTTCTCTTGGTTACATATTCTGTACTATATCTGGTCAAATCTTCTACTTTATTTAATAGTGTCATAAAGAGTAAAAGATGCAGTTAGATGCAAAAGAATAGACTGAATGTTCAGGAAAACTCTTCCTAAAAAAGTTGTTCAACTGTATTCACTATAAAATTCTAGTTTTAAAGTCCCCACTAATGTAATAACTTTGTTACTCCAGTTCAGGGGAATTATGAGAAGAAAACACTCAGTAGGAAAAGTTGGAGCCTCTGGATGATTATTGATTCTTTCACCCTCCTTTTGGCTGAAAGATTTTCTTCGAAGTAGATCCTTTCAGAACTTAACCATCTCTCCCTGTTCTGGCAAAGGCAAAATACATTCTCCTCATCAAGTTCCTCAAATGCTGATGAAACACATGGCTCTGGTTATTGTTTGAAAGCAGAGTGGAGGGTGGGGAAAGAGAATAGCAGGTGTATATGTGCTGTGTGTCATGGGAAATTGAATTACTTGATTTTATTTTCAAAATGGGCCAGAGGTAGATAAATAAAAATAAATAAATAAATAAAGGAAGATAAATAAAAATAATAAATAAAGACAGAGGGAATGAATGTGTGTGATATTAAGTCTGCATGATATGGAGTTTGAAGACTTAAAACAGTGGTTGTTTTTCACTAGCTTTTAATTTCAAATAAAGTCCTTACATAAGCTTAAATATTGTGTATAACTTACTTCCTCGTGTCAGCAATGTTTCGTGACATTCAGGTTACTGGCTATGAGGGAAACCGGCTGTGACATCTGTCGCATGTTGATTCCCAGGGTCGACGCAGATGGTCTGCGCTGGTCCCCGGTCTCCCTCCCCACTCCGCTGTGTCCCTTCCAAAGCTGCCTGACCTTCTGGAAGAAGCCCAGTTGTGAAGGGCATTGAAAAGGTGTATTCGCCTGATATAGCTTCTAGCCATGTTCACAACTTACTCAAAGACATATAAGTTTATAGGACAAATAGACAAATGTGGGTGGTGGGATGGCTCCTTTTTCCACAAGCGCAGTGGGTAGAGAGGATTGAACTTGAGTCCACAAAGCTGCATTCATAGTTACTTTTCATATGACTCAGTGCGTTACTTCATCCTTTCAGCCTTAATTTCTTTCCCCCCAACAAAATAGGCTAATTAATATCAACGTCACAAAACCCTTGTTTTGTAAAGATTAAACACCCTCGTTAAACTGATATGTGGGGGCCAGGCACTATTACAGGTACTGAGCCTACCCTACTGAAGAAAACAGGTATAAATAAATCATAAACAAAGTATCTATATCCTTATGGTGATTGCATCCAAGTTTGGAGAGATAGGGAATAAAAAAATAGATCAGTAAAATACATTCTATGTATGATAGTGATAAATGCTTTGGGGGGAAAATAAAACAAGGAAGGACAATAGGGTACTGGGAAAGAGAGAATTGTAATTTCAAGTACAGTGATAAGGAAAAGTTTAATTAAGGAGATTCTTTTAAGCAAAGGCTTAAAGAGGTGAGGGAGAGGTACTAGATATCGTGGGGAAGAACTATCACATTAAGTGTGATTGTTTATGTAAAAAAAAGTCTTAGCACAGTTGCTGGCTCAAAATGCAGTGTTGACTAAATGCTAGCAAGTATTGTTATAAATGAATTAATTATTTTGTTATTAAGAAAATTACTTTGATGTGAACTTTGTGGTTCCACTTTGTGCTCATAGAAATGGCATGCCACTGAGTTGATAGTACCAGTCTTTCATTGATCCTCTCCTGGTTCTATGAAAACATAATACAAAGAATAAGTCAGACCCAAAATCTTGTCAGAGACACAATTTATTTTCAGGTACTTTTCCCCCCAAAAAATCTTTAAAAATACTTAAAATATTAAAATATAAACTATTATTTAAAAAGTCCATAGAGAAACTGATAAAGCCAGGTTTTTTATTATGTTGTTTTCTTACTAGAAGAGTCTTTTGAAGCAATTAAAGCTTGTTTTTAGCTTATTACATAAAGAAAGCATAAAATAGATGAGCCTGAAACATTGACTTTTATCCATCTTGAATTTCATGGAGCATCCGGAATGATCCATCTTTCCTTTCAAATATTTATCCATCAATTCCAGACAAGCTGTGTATGAGGCTATAAATAACAGACAGCTAGAACAGGAGAAAACAGTTTTTCTACTGCCTTGTGCTTAAACTGTCACTATGGCAGGAAATAATAACTGAATGCTGCATTATTCAAGGCAAGGTAATAGACTACTTCCTTTTAGAAGCAAATTGCTTGAGGATCCGCTGCCTTACCCTCAGAAACCAGAGATTCCTCGGGGAAAGACCACAGTTATGAGGTTTGATGTGAGGTGATTGCCCACTGAATCCTAAAGCTTTGTACACCAGAGAATGACTTCCATTGAGGATTCTGGTCATCGTTCATCATTAAACAAAAGTGTTACCAAATCCATCCTTTCCCATATGGGAGGCAATGGGGCAAATTATAAAAGCCTAGACTTGGAGCTAGAATGATCTCCATCTGACTCTACTACTTCTGAATGTGATTCTGGATAAATTACCTAATGTCCTGAGATACTTTTTTTTTTTTTTTTTTTTTTTTGCTTGTAAAATGCAGGTAGTAATACTAACTTAATTGAATTGCTAAGAGGATTAGGTTAAATAGTGTTTATAAAGATCTGAACCTTATTTGTTAGTGTCAATAAGTAAATGCTACCTATGGATGATTTAAAGATCTCAAGATACAAGATAAATATATAGAAGTTTAGTTGTTGAGTTTGAAGAACAGGTCCTGCAATTTCCAGAACCTGCTATAGAAGGTGTCAAGGAAACCTTAGTGCTCTTTCCTGTTCCCTCTCTTCCTCTGATGTTCTTTTTTAAACTCATAGTCTGTTGCCCCAGAAGGTCATGGCCTATTTGAAGGCTTTACAGTAAGCCGCAGCCCACACAACTCTTTTGTGTCAAATGTCTGTCTATTTTTTTAAAAAATAATGTGGTAAATGTAAGAGAGCAGAGCTCTAGACTATCCCACTTCTGCACAGGAATAGTCCTGGTTGACAACATTTGGAGTTATTTGAGTGCCAGTGTACTTAAAATACAATTTCTATTCAATTAAATCATTATAATCTAATATTTAAAAATCCACTAACCAATAGGCTTTACTCTCAAATATTTGTATTTATTATATTATTTATGACTTACTTGCTTTTGGATGATAGTCACTTCAGTTTCCCCATCATAACTGCAAAATATGTTATTACTTTGGTCTGTAGTGGAGGTGGGCCAATAAATAGAAAATGAAGTTTGTTGCTGTGCTCTTCCCTTTTAATTTTCCTTATTGTGGATAGATTAAATTTATAGGTGATTGAATTTTCCTTTTTCCAATTTTTACTCCATGTTAAAATATTGTTGTCACTTTCTTTGATGTGCTGTGAACTTAAATTTATAATAGGGTTTCTTTTTTTTTCTCTTTTTTTTAAAATCAATCTTTATTGTTCATATTATTACAAAGGTTCCTCATTTCTTCCCCCCTCCATCAGGTTCCCACCCCACCCTCCACCCCCTCCCCATCCCCCATTGTCCTCATCCATAGGTGCACAGTTTATGTTCAGTCTTTTCCTCCCTCCCTTTCCCCGATAGTAAATCTCTTTTCAGATAGTAAATCAGTTACTTAGCATTTTCTTTTATCAATAATACCTCCACATGCCCAATGATACACTTCACTAATAGGGTTTCTTATTGTTATGGGATCACACAGTGTCATTTTCAATATTTATTTGGGATTTTAATCACCCTTCAAGTTCTAAATTATCAGGATATTATAAAATGAAATCCTATTTGATTTCTCATTAATACTATTTTGATATTTTAAGAACTATTGATAAAAATATATCATTGCTACACATTGTTTTGATACACATTTCTAAACTTTATTAATCTTTGAACATGTGAACATTAAAAAATTCTATGTTATTTTTTAATGTATAATGGTCTCTGATTTTATGTTCAGTGAATGTTTCATTTCATGGCAGTCTATTTTGAAGATCAGCTGTAAAAAAATTGGTATCATGTGGAGATTGGGCTCTATTGAGCCTCTGCCAAGGAAATTAGCAGCTAATTACTTGGGTTACAAGTGCTAAAAAGCAAGGTTCAGACATGTTGCTAATATGTGGCTTTGACAGTGCCTAGTATTCAAATGTTTTTGGTACTATCTACTTACTTTAACACTTTATTGCTATTAATTAGCATTATTTTAAAATAAGTGGTATTTCCAAAATTAAGCATCTTATTTGGAACATTGTTATGTTTTGATGTTCACATTGCTATTGTTTATCAAGGAACATTATATTTTGCAATCTCTTTAAATGGTTTTACCTGTTGATGACATTTTTACATGTGATCTCAAAGGATGAATATTTATACACAGAATGATCTAGATAATGTCCTAAGAAACCTATTACTGTTAAGTTTCTGTGATTTGATAGAAATATTTTAAGTCATTTAATTTACTATCCATAAAATAAATGCCATCACTGAAAACGGTCATCAGAATATTAAAATGCAAGTGTTATTATTTTCATGTTGAAGGTATTTTGCTTTTACTTAAAAAAAAAAAATCTGAAAAAAATGCCCGAATGGTTAAAAAAAGCTAACTCAGTTTTTCTTAGCCAGGTAATCAGAAATATATGTAATGTTCACTGAAGAATATTTATATTTGTGAAGAGTAGCCAAGTATAAGGACAGTTGAATAATATATGCTTAATTTATGACAAAGGAAATGTTCATCAAAAATGCTATGTTAAAAATATACAACTGTGTATTCACTTTGATCTCAGTTTACTTTATAGAAATATGCACATGAATACATACTTTCATATATATATGCATTTATTTCAGTATTTAATAAAACTGGATATTACTTAATTTCTTCTGATAATGTTACTTTTACTTTTTCAAATCATTTTTAGAAATAATATGGCCTTGAGAATGATCTTATGTACATTCCTGTAGAACAATAATCTTTTGAATATATGGCTGCTTGATCTTGGTGATTCTTTTATGAGTGTTATTGCTGAAACAATCAAAGTGTGTAGTTTATTATTAAAATAAATATTAAAAATGCTCATTTTATGTAAAATAAATATGTATCAATAAAAACACTAATTATGTTTTTAAATACAATTGCAGTAACTGGGTGATTATTGCATTTTACCCTTTCAAATAGGCTGCCTTTTACTGCTATTTAAATGAAATAAAAATAAAAATAATTGCTGTTCTTTTGGTTATTCGGATGCATAACACAAGTGTATTGTGTTATTTTTTAAAAGAATGGCAAGATTTTATGCTTTTTTGTATGGTCTTCATACATAGGTAATTATGGCATGTCTAGTTTGTATCAGGCTCCTTGGTAGGTATTAGGATCTTTGGTAGGCCAAGGAGATAATAAAAGGAATAAGAAATGGGTTTTCTATCATTGTTAAGAATTTACTAAAGAGCAATTTTACTACTATATTAGAAGTACGTATAGGGGTTTATAAGACAAAGAAACCTAACTCTGGCTGCAGTTGTTAAGGAAGGCTATAGTGATGCATCTCATTCTGATTAAAAACAGGGGTCAAGAATGAAGGAAGAGGGTGAAGGGCATTTTTACATGCAAAACCATATGAGCAGAAATACTTCCATGACACTAGGAGAAATTAAAGAAGGAAGATTAGGCTGTTGAAAGAAACTGATAATATTATGTTAACAGTATGAGCATAATCAATTAAGGAAACTGTATATGAATATCATATTACAGTCATAAAAACATAAGTATAAAATATGCTTCTGCATATTAACACCATATTCAGAAATAGTGAAGGGATTGTTCCACGTGAATGAATTTTCCAATAAATGTTTATGGAGGGACACTTTATTCATTCTTGAAAAATATATATTGCACTGCTTTTTGCTTCATTAAACAAACATGTTTTTCCCCTGTGCCTGTTTTGCTTCTTTTGGAGTTTCTGAAGTTTATATATAGTTGTGTCTCCCTGGACTATTTATTTGGATAGCTAGAACTATTTGTCCTTTTTTTTAATGGCTTTATTTTTGTCATTCTCATGATTGCTCTTTTTACTCATCTTTCTCCTGGTAAGAAGCCCTGAACCTATTTCTACTAATCCTTCTACAACCTATCTCCTTTGACTTAATCACCTGTGGAATCTATGATAACTCCTTTGTCTTGTTAAAAATCTTTGTCACTTATTTTCTGGGTTGCTTAATTAAGGTTGGTAGCATTACAGTATAGATTTCCAGTGTATAAGATGACTTTTGAAATGAAAAAAAGTCAACCAAAAATCAGGGGCAAAAGACCAAAATTGCACAAAAATTACCTGCAGATCTTGACGGGAAAGTAAGTCTTTTCTTTGAAGTGGGGGGTAGTTTTATACAGCGAATATAGGCCTACACCTATGTTTTCACTGTAAAATTAGGGGTCGTCTTATACGCCGGAAAATATGGTATTTCTAGACTAAAGGCCGATGCACGAAATTCGTGCAAGAGTAGGCATTCCTTCCCCTGGCTGCTGGCACCGGCTTCTCTTTGGCTCTGGGGACCTGGGCCTCCCTGCAGCCTCAGCTTCATCTGGAAGGTTGTCTGGAAGGACATGTGGTCTAATTAGCATATTATACTTTTATTATTATAATAGATAATTCTATTTTTTTTTAAACATTGTTCATATGCATTGTACAATGAGTTTATATATTATTGAGTTCTTTCATATGATGGAACTTTTCATATCATGTTAAAAAAAAAGGGGGGGGGGAATTAAACAACCCTTAGGGGTTCTCCTAAAAGAATTTTGAAAATTATGTATCTTCTTGCATATTTTAAAAATACATATTGAGGCTTTTCATTAGGTTCATGGTTGCAAAGATGAAATTTCTTGTTAACATTGCTATGAATTATATCTAATGGAATCTAAATATCATAATAATTTGGCACCTATCATCATCTATGTAAAAATACTTGAGCAAGCTCTTTATTAACTAGAAAACATACATATTTTTTTTCCTCTTGAAATCGCGTTAAACAGCTGGTGTTTAGAAGTCCTGAAGTAGGTAGCAGGAAGGAAGAGCGCAGCATATTTAACTTCCTTCCACTACTTCTCACACTGTCCTTTTGTAACCTCTTGCCAAGGTTGGCTTGTTACTTGTAAACCTTTAAAAATAGGCCAGGGGGCCTGGCTCTTGTAGCTAAGTGGTTGAGTGTTGAGCCAGGAACCAAGAGGCCACTGGTTCGATTCCCCTTTAGGGCACATGCCCAGCTTGTGAGCTAAACCCCCCTTGGGGTTCCTGCAGGAGGCAATCAATACAAATGTTTTGTTTTGTTTTGTTTTACAAAATACGTCAGGGGGAGGAGAGGTAGGCATACAATCTGATGTGGTCTAGAAATTCCAAAGGTCCTGAATCACTGTTGCCCATCTGAATCACCTGAGCAGCTGCAGGCTCCCAAACCCTGTTCTTAGTTCCTGACCTCAGCTGCCTTTCATGGGCCCTGACAAATGTGCTCTGTAAAGTGCCTGGTCACAAAAGAGAGAAGCGGGTCTCCTTTAGCCCCACTTACCAGTACAGCTCCCACCCTGGAAGGTCCTGTGTCCCAGGAAGTCCTGGCAGCTCCTATCTGGGGAACTAGTAGTTATTGGCTGATATTTCTTTAAACAGACAAAGCACCCAGGTCATTTTTATAAAGTCCTGGTCACAATGTGGGAAGAGGAAAAGAGTGGTTGGCCTCCACCCAGAGAAGCCTAGTTAGGTGGGCCTCTGCTCTCCCTTCTCTCCTGAGCTGGACAGTGGGGACCAGCCAGCGGAGGCAACAGGTGTGCTGACCTGAGGACTCCATTCAGGCTCAAAGGAGGGATATATCACCAGGTGGGGAAAGCATGAAGGGTGTCCAGGTAGGAAACGTAGAGTAAGTGTAAGCAAGTACATAGGAAGGTATAATTGTGTTTTTATTGATATGAGAGAGAGAGAGAGAGAGAGAGAGAGAGAGAGAGAGAGAGAGAGAGAGAGAGAGAGAAATATCAATGAGGAAGAAACATCGATTGGCCGCTTCATGCGCTTCATGCACACCCCCTACTGGGTACCAAGCCCACAACCTGTGCATGTGCCCTGACCAGGATGCAAACTGGTGACCTCTTCTCAACCAACTAAACCACACAGGCCAGGCAGGAAGATATAAGATTGTTTAAGAAACACAGACCATGTTATTGATGCTCAAGAGGAATAATATAAACAATTTTGGGGAAGGTTAACCCATCCTGTGGGAGACCTCAGAAATATACCCTGAGTGGACCCTGAGACTCTCTCTCTGTATGATTTTTCTTTCTTGGGAGATGCATATAGGATTTTTAAAAGCTCTGAGTATTAGCTGTTGTTTGTAAAATAGGGTTTTCTAAGAGATGTGTGCCTCTTCTAAGAAGTAAGCTTCAAACAATGGAACACATGTCATCTGTAAATTCTTTATTGAAAGTACTTTTTGGTTAAAAATCATGCCTCTTTGAAAACTTTGTTTACAGATTGCACTTCTCAAAGCGATGACAGGAGACCTGAGTTGTGACTGGGATCCATGACAGGGGCACTTTCTCTGGAAAGTAATGGAAGGACGGGAATGCCTTCTCTTTCATTCTGCCAGCCTCTCAGGCAGGCAGAGTTCCTAAAGCAAGGGCAGTTCCTGGTTACTCAGTTGTTACAGAGAGAGCAGCTCAGCTCTGGGCTGAGTTCACATATATAAAGGACCCTACCATCAGGCTGCAAGAAGGAAGAGCACAGGATAAATTGAAACATTGCTGGGCACTGTGTAAAAGAAGAATGAGTGAGGAATGGAATCCATCTCAGTCTTTTGGTGTCATGTAACTTTAACATTGTTGAGATAAATATTAAATGAGGCACATAACATTCCCTAAATATTTGGAGTCAGATTTTAGTGAATTAAATACTAAAGAGTCTGGGCTTTGTTTTAACAGGTAAAGAACTGAAAAAAATGGCACTTTCTTGTTTATATTGTTTTAATTACAAGAATGCCATGCTCAGAGTTGTGTATTAAAAGCATTTATTTGATGTTTAGGTGAAAAATTGGTTTGGAGGAGAAGAAACCAGAATCTATGCCCATGTAATTGGTAATATTTTCCTTTTAGAAATACAGTTTTCTAATGTACTGTAAAACCTCTAAAGATAACTTGTTTTTTATAAAGTTTTTTTCATATATATATTAGAAATCTTGGGTCGATTTAAACATATTTTCTTGCAAGGTCTTTATGCCTTTTATAGGTGTATTTTCCAATATTAGCCAAACTAAGAGAATTTCAACCTTATGCACTATGTCTGAAAAATATAATTCATGCATATATTAAAGGAAATTACAGTTTAGGGTGGATTCATAATGATATTGCCATCAAATTTTATGGATCAATGGAGAGTATTAGACTTTTTGGAACCATGCTGTTTTTATAAAGGCCTTAGGTGTAGAATGAATATATAATTTCTTTCTGCTAGCCACAAGAGTCTAGAAGATAGTGGATGGAAAATAATGCAGGCAAGCTTTCACGTTATATTAATCAGTATAAAAAAAAGAATCTTAGAAGCTTCCTTTATTTCTAAATGCACTTATTTCCTAATGAGTGAATTAGAAAATGGTGTTTCAACAGCCCTGAAAAATCAGTTTATCCACTGGCATTCAGCTGAGACCATCCACCAAATAAAACACTAAAGTGGTTTTCAATGAGGTTTTATAATCAGAATAGAAGCTAGGTGCACGAAGTTTGTGAGCAGATGGGTCCCTAGGCTTGGCCTGTGATCAGAGCTGATCTTCTCTGGCTGCTGGCAGCTGTCCCCACCCCTGCCCTCTGTGTGTGGGGTGTCTGGCAGGGCAATTGGGGCCCCAGTTCTGCCCATGTTTGCTGCCACCCACCCCTGGTTCTAGACCTGAAGTCAGACATCTCTCTCACAATCTGGGACCACTGGTTCCTAACCACTCACCTTCCTGCCTTACTGCTCCCTTGCCATCCTGATTGACACCTAACTGCTCCTCTGCCAGCCTCATTGCCCCCAACTACCCTCCCCAGCTGGCCTGATCACCCCCAAGGCTTTTCTTAGTATAGATATGACCCTTCACAGAAAATTTTACTAACCCTGCTTTACAATAAGGGCTTGAGGATTGAATCATTGGGACCAGACACCAAGATTTCCTTTCTTTAATAGTGGAGGGAATAATCATCTTGTCTTTAAGTTGCCCTGAAATTAAAATGAGATAATGAATTAGAAAAGTATAAAAGCACCATATAAAGACAACTGTCTTTTTCATGTGCTGAAAAGACAATGAAGTGGTAAAATGAAAAACTATTTTTATTCTCCCCTTCCTTCCTTTACAGCCTTTATTTAAACTTTGAAATTTATAAAAAAAAAAAATTCATTCCAATTTTTATTTCTTTACATTCAATATTATTTTGTATTGGTTTTAGCTTTTCTATTAATTATAGAATAGTGGTTAGACAATCATATACTTTACAAAGTGTTCCCCAATATCCCCAGTACCCACCTGGCATCATACCATCATTACAACACATTGACTATATTCCCTATTTAAGTGACAGTAGGTTTACAGCTTCCTTCCAGTCTTTCTTTTGTGTTGTTAGCTTTTCCTTTTCTTTCTCACTTCTTCATCCCTTTCCTTATATAGTATCTCAATTGGCTGTCCACGCTCAGTGAAGGCACTGGGACATGCTTAATCCATTTTACAGACCAGGACACTGCAGCCAATTCCAGTTGGCTGTGGAACTTGACTCAGCCTGCAGGGAGGCCTCACAGCCACGCTCTCTGCTCTTCCTAAGGGCAGCAGTTGGGAAAACAGAACAAACCTTCCTGTCAGGCTTCTGAGCCTCTTTCTCAAGCACCTCTTCATTGCAGATGCTCCACATTCTTTCCTCTCCCCGGCCCCTGCCCTTATTCTTTACCCCCCTGGAGCAGGTGGAAGGCTCCCACTCACCATCTAAGCATGCTCTGTCATGGGGCAAGGTGGCGCAGGCTTGCTTTTGGGTCAAGGCGGGAGCAGGAGTCGCTGCCTCTGAAGTGCGAAGGCCACCTGGATGAGGCGGGCTAACACTGGGAGCTTCTCTGAATCACATCAGTCAGTCCAGTACCCTGCAATGCGGCACCCCTCTACTGATGGGGCACCGCCCTCAATGCCTGCAGGTCCCTGCCCCTCTGCCCGGCTGTCCTTCCATGTGCCTTGATCCCAGGCCGGGTCCATCGCATTTTGGACCACTGCAAAACCTCTTTCTGCAGGCGAGGCAGATCCCTGCCCTCAGTTCCTTGCCCAGAATGCTAGAGGTTGCAGTAGCATTTGCAGATGTTGCCCAGAGCCTGTGGCAAAAGCAGTGCCTGTGTGGGGTGTCCTCATAGAGGGATAGTGAGGCACTGCTTTGCGCCCCTTGGAACACCCGCCTCCTGGCCAGCCACTTTGCCATAGTTGTGGCACTCGCCCTAGAGCCGTCCCTCAGGCAGCCCTGCAGTCGGGCCTCTCACTTCTTCTTCCTCATTTGGCCTTTATCCACCCCTCTCTCCTGCAGTGCTTAAGCTCCAGGCCCGGAAAAAAAGAGCAAGACTAAGAAGGACAAAGCCCAAAGGAAGTGAGTCTTGAACCCCCCACCACCTCTCTGTGTCACATCTTGAACAGGAATACTGTGGCCCAGCCACATGGCCACCATGCTGCCTGGTAGAGTGGGACTCTGTGAAGCTGTGAATCTGCAGACAGAGACCCTGTCTGGGTCTCAGCAATCCCATGCCTGTGATGTTCCCAGGGCCCCATGGGCATGGGTAGGCAGGCTGCTGCCCCTTTCAGGGCCTGCGATGGACCTGGACCCCACGGGTGGTATCTGGCACTGCCTATCCTGCTTCCCAGGGCCCTGATGGACTGGTACCTTGCCAGCAGCATCTGGCACTGCCTGCTGGCCTCTTCTACCCTCCCATGGACCTGGATTCCCAGGGGCGGGCCATTGTGCTGCATGCCCTGCCTGTGTATGCACATTTACCTGCCATCTTTGATGGGTTAATTTGCATGCTCTCTCTGATTGGCTGGTGGGCATGGCTTGGCATAGCGAGTGATGGTTAATTTGCATGTTTCTCTTTTATTAGTGTAGATAATTATATAATAGTTGTTCTTTTGTGTCTGGAATGTTTCACTTATCAGGTATCAGTATTTTATATTTCTATTAACATTGCATACGGTGAAACAAGTATTTTCCAATAACTTCAGTTCTTTGCCTGAAGCTACCAACTGATTCTCCCCTTAAAACCCTTCTGTGATGTTTACTACACACCTCACATATCACAAAGGCTAAAAGCTAGCAATCAGTTATTGTTTGCTTAATTTAACTCAGATGCAGAATGTGTGGTTTAAACTCAAAGTATAATAATTTAGCTTGGGAAGTCAACTATGATTCTGTAACAAATAGAAGTGAATTTAATCCATCCCTGTTAAATTGGAGCATTTGTATCATTAACATTTTTGTGGCAGGATTTTTGTGTTAATGTTGGTGGCCTGTCCTAATAACTTACAAACATTACCCATGAATCATTACATATTCTGTGTTTATGTATTATTGTACATCCTTACTAATATTAAAAATGTTGTAATGTTTAAACATTTATCAAAATCTGAAAAATATTTTCAATTATGATGAAAGCTGAAGAGATATTTTGTGGATATATAGGAGTAGGTATTGCCTTTCTTTTTTCTGCTGGCTATTGGGCCTCAAAGAAAAATTTAATATTCAATTTCAGTACATACTTCTTAATTTTAGTAGCCTGGTTGCATGGATGCCTATCAACATGAGAAATCTGCACTCACTAATATTTTTTAATAGCAAATAGAGTACAAAAATGAATGAATCAATAAATAGAGATACTAGTGAGTAAACTGAGTCATGGAGATACGTAGACTCTATATCTTAGATTGTTACCAATTTAGGATTAAACTGGGACATATAGGACTAAAAGGAGAGCAAAGACTTCAGGACGAAACTTACATGTCAGGCTTTGGGGTTTGGATTAGAATTTGTCCTCTTACAAAAAGTCTACTCCTTAAAAATGTTACTAGTTTACACTTTTATGTAAACCTTGTAATAGCTCAGAAATAACTCATAAAAAGTGATATTTAGATGTTATGTTTTTGAGTGAAATGTTATTCTTTCTTAATTCATGAATAAATAAAATGACATACAAAATGCATCTAAGAACAAATATAGTAAAGTAAATATAATTTTTGGATTTCCTTTTCAAAATGAGATTGTATTGCCATTACAAGCATGTCGTTGGTGAAGAAAAATTAATTAGGCTATAAAATGTATCTCTTAATAATAAAATTACTCCTCCTTATTTTTTGAACTTACTCCTTCCTGTTTTTGATTAAATACATGAATTGAAAGAAATCTATACATTATTTCACACATAATTATCTATCACATAAATTATGTTGCCTTCAAAATGGACTTATAAAACTGCAGATATTTTTTTTCAGCTCCTTCTATTTATATAAGAATATCTCTCTGACCCCTGTCAGTTTTATGGAGTTTATTCACCCTAAAAACAGTGAATATAGCCTGAAATCAGTTAGGGCCTTGCTTGGAAGCATCTTTTGGAAAGAATTTGGGGCTTTGGGACTTGAAAGACTGGTTGTAATCCTGTCTCTGCCATTGGCTTATAAATGGTGAGGCAGTGACCAAGTTACTAAACCTTTATTGAGCTTCATTTTCCTCATTTGTAAACTAATGTGATAATATTTATCGCATAGGGTTATGGCACAGATTCAGTGACTTACTGTGTCAATCCCCTGCTCAAGATAAGCACTCAATACATGGTAATTAGTATGGCCAATAAAGATAAAAATAACAATGAGCTCCTTGTATTCTAATATTCAATACTAGAGGTCCAATGCACAGATTCATGCACCTGTAGGGTCCCTCAGTGTGGCTTGTGGGAATTGGGCCAAAACTAGCAGTCCAACACAGCCTGCTGCTCCTGCTCATCCCGGCCCCACTGTGCCTGCAGCTGCTGCTTGGTAGGCTTGCTGTCACTCTGCTGTGGTTTATGGGCTATGGCAGCCAGCCTTGGACCCTGCATCTGGCACCTGCCCTTTGGTCACCTGAGTGCCGCTCCTGCTATGAGAGCTCACTGACCACCAGGGGGCAGCTCCTGCGTTGAGCATCTGCCCCCTGGTGATCAGGGCTTGTCATAGTGAATGGTAGACTGGTTAACAGGTCAAATGGTCATGGTCACTTAGGTTATTATATATAGAGATTGTTAATGGTACATCAAATAGGAATATATCATAGTAAATTATGGAGAATGTAAAAAATATGTCTTTTTACAGTCACATATTATTGAAAGTATAATCATTCTTGCCAAAACTCAGTAAGAATCCAGAGAAAAAAAGACAAGAGATTTGTTGTTATATGAATCTAAAGATTTCACTTTAGCAATAGGTTTTTTATCAAGCTAATGAAATCCATTAATTAAATGAGAACCCAGTGACATTTATGTATTCAGTAATAAAAATAAAATAAAAAGATTGGCCAAAGGGTGTTTTTTTTTTTCTTAGAAATATATTACTACATGACAGCATAGCATTTTTTGCATAATTTGGATGGAAACATCCATGTAATATCAAACAAATGTAAGTATCAGATACTAAAGGATTTAAAGTAGGATAACCACTATAGACAAGAAAACAAAGTCAATGAAAGGAAATGTAACACTATGAAGATGGAAAGCACAAAACTATAATTTTCACCTGTATGTCGTGAATAGGAATTAGTTTTTGAAATTTGTTCAAAAAGAGGGGTACAGTTTTTAATGCTGAATGCACATACACACCCATATTTATTCAAGAGAAAATTTAATTGAAACAAAAAGAATAGTGATAAAGAGTATAATACATTTAAAATTAAGACTATAGCATAAAAATTTAAGTAAGTGAAATTTAGATTTTAATTCCATAATTCTTTATTGTACAGTTTTTTAATCATAGTTGCTTTTGACACCTGAATATTAAATGTGTTCAAAATGTATTATTACTGTTTTATACTGGAAGCAAATATTTATTTTGTAGATCAGCTGAGAATAATTAATTAAATTATTTATATATCCTTCCTACTGTATATTTTATTTTAATAATTGGTATTATTTTTCTTAAATAACAGTACATTTGATTAAATTTTCTGTAGCAGAAATGGATTAGACAAAAATAACCCTGATTCTGATTTTGTTTTTTCTGCTTGCATTCCAGTTTTAAATTACACATCATAATCACTGTTAACATTTGCAGTTTCCCTAGCTTTTCATGTAAAGACTTAGCACTTTGCTTAGGAATATATTATACTTTAAATATGATCACTTTTTTTACTTACTAGCACATTAATAACAAAAGTAATAGCAGTTTAGATATACATGGCCTTTATAGTTCACCAATGCTTTTCATGTATGTCCGCATTCACTTCTCACAGCCTCTCTGGGATGTGGCAGAGGGTTACTCGCACGGTTTTATAGGTGATGAAATTGAGACTCCCTGAGGATAAATTACTTGCTCAGGGTTGCATTGCTAGTAATTATCAAAATTAAGTCTTGGACTCACCATGAGCGCTTTTATGTGCATAGCAGAGTCTACAGAGTCAGATGCTGGCAGGGGTGAAAGCAAATGGTGAAGCAGAGGAAGCACAAGGTGCAGGGTGCAATGTGATTACCTGGGAACCCTCAGCCCTGTCTGAAGGGAGCACCACATTTTGGGTATAACCCTATTGCTTTGAGCAACCCTGGGGACAGACTTGCCTGATGTTTAATTTTTTAAGAGAAATTCACAATCCAAATTTTATGTGAAATGCATCTTTTTTAAATGTTGGCAATTAATTCAAACATTGAGGGAGAAAAAAAGGCCTAGGGAAGACAAGTCTGAGGGCTGATGCTGCTGTCAATTTGCAACTTGTGGTAGATCTTCAGTCTTCTGTGGAATGTGTGTGGGCGCCTGATTATTCATATCACTAGTGAGAGGTGGTGGTGATATCACTCCAAATCCCATTCTGTGGGGTAGACCCAGCGTTTACTAGTATAACTACAAAGTATTTAGGGACGGTCTTTATCAGGTGATTTCCATGGTGGAGTATTTATTCTTTCATTCGTTTAATCCAAATATATTGCATGCCAATCATGTACCTGGTACTGTGAGGCAAAGAAGAATATTATGTACTATCCGTCCCAAGCATTTTAGTGGCCAATGCATCTCCATAAACAGGAGTTGTTGCAAGCAAAATGGAAAGCTTCATGCTGAAGGTAGCATTTGCAAATATATATTTCCAGTGTGAAACATATTCCCTTTTACACAGAAGTTAAATGGTGCTTTATGCATGTGTATGTCCACATGTGTGAGAAAATCAAAATTACTGTAAACATGTATTTCATGGTTTCATGCTACTTTCCCTTACATAGGCAACATTAAGATAAAAACTTTACCTTATTTAAAGAAAATAAAGTAAGATTCTATCTAGTCTAGTACTGTCTTGTTTCTGTGAAGGTAGAATAATACCAGGTGGAATATTTAATACTTAATCACAACCTGGATTTTCAATATTTTTGTATTTTCTAGGCATACTTTTAATACATTGTTTTTCTTATTTGATGCCACAGAAGGCTTCTACCCATATACTTTATCCAAAGATATATTAGCTCTTTGAAAATATGAAAGTATGACATACACATTAGATTAAAAATTAAAATTGTGTATATTTAACTCTTGCGTGGATATATCTGTAGAAATAATACACAAGAGTTGGTGTGTAAGTTGAGATTGGGAGAGAGAAGGAGGAAGGGAGTTAGAGAGAGATGCAGGGAGGGAAAGAGAGAAAGTGAAAGGCATTTTATAGCATTTGATGAATTGCACTGAGTCCAGTGATGAAAACATCTGACTGTATTTCTCTTTCCTTTTTTTAGAATTCAGAGCCTTATATTATATATGACTTTAAATTGGCATACTTGAAGTTTTCTTTGGTTCTGATTTTCTAAATGTATACATTTTATATAACTTTTTAGTATTATACTAAGTGAAATAAGCCACCTAGAGAAAGACAAGTATCACGGTATCTCACTCAGATGTGGAATCTAACGAACCAAATAAACTGATGAACAAAATAAATCCAGAGACAGAGAAGCATGGAACAGACTGTGGAATCTCAGAGGGAAGGCAGGGGTCAGAGAGCTGGAGGGAAAAGATCAAACAAAGACCGTGTATGAATAATGTGGATGGAAATACCCATGCATAACCCATGGACACAGAATAGGTGGTGAAGATCTGGGGCAGGGTTGGAGGTGGGGAGGTTAGAAGGTGTCAGTTGGGGGGAAAAGGGACATATGTAATACTTTCAACAATAAATATTTTAAAAATAATAAATACATGACTTTCTACTTATATACCTTTTAATACATGCATATGCATACCAGGCATAGAAAATCTTAACTCTTCATAGTTTCTGATAATTAGAGGCTTATTCTCAATTCCCTGAGAAATCATATGTATCTTTTGTTTCAAGCGCAATTACATTCTTGTTGGAAATAGGCTAGGGGGAGAGAGGGAAAGACTAGCAGGGAAGGAAATAAAGCATTTCCTTACACATGTCATATACAGACACAAAGACACAGATGGTTGAGTTGAATATGAGCTGGTCCTGTTTTCTCCTGTGGCAGAATGAGTTCACACAGGAACTGAGATGCAACCCGGGGTGCCTATTTCTCATACCTCCTTTGGCTAAAATATGACCTTGTTTTAGACTATTAAAAACCTTTTCTTCCTCTCTGTGAAACCATTATCCCTGTCTATCGTACATGCCAATACTATTTCCTGCACACTGTTTGAGAATTAGATATATGTTATAAAGCTCATGCTGAAGGAAAATTTATAAATCTGCTCTTATAAATCGGGCAGTCTCAATGCAAGCAGCAAGTCAACAATAATAGCCATGATACCTAACATTTTTAAACTATATTGTTTGTTTTTCTGTGCAATGATATGAACCTTCTGATGGTGTTGGATTATGGACCTGGGGTTAGGAGGGGAAATATAACAATCCAAAGGTACTTTCTATTGATAAGAACCTATTTGGGTGTATATCCTTGCCTTTGAAATTGTTGTGAAGGACTTTGAATGGCTATAGATTATTGTTCCTCAAATAATATTCTTAAGATGCTCCACTAAAAAACTGATTAAACAAATGTGAAAAATACTATAGACCCATTTCTTCTTGCTGAAATGTATAGCCTATAGAAACATATTAAAGACTCTTAAGAGAGTCTTATACTATACCCACCCTTAAAAAGCTGTTGAATTTAGTTTAACCCAGTGTTTCTCTACATGATTTTACCATTGCCCCCTTTTATCCTAATAACTATATATGACTTTAGATTGGCATACTTGAAGTTTCCTTTGGTTCTGATTTTCTAAATGTATACATTTTTATATAACTTTTTTTAGTATTATGCTAAGTGAACTAAGCCAGCCAGAGAAAGACAAGTACAATAGAATTTTGTTAAGAAGAATATACTTAGCCCTGACCCGTTTGGCTCAGTGGATAGAACATCGGCCTGCGGACTCAAGGGTCTCAGGTTCAGTTTTGGTCAAGGGCATGTACCTTGGTTGTGGGCACATCCTCAGTGGGAGGTGTGCAGGAGGCAGCTGATTGATGTTTCTGGCTCTCTATTCCTCTCCCTTCCTCTCTGTAAAAAAAAAAAAAAAAAAAAAAAAAAAAAAAAATCAATAAAATATATATTTTTTTTTAAAAAGAAGATACTTAATAAAAATCAGCTCTGGAAGTGTAGAGCTACTCTTGAAAAACTCATTTTCCATTAGTTTCCAATATAAGTGAACTCATATGGTACTTGTCTTTCTCTGAATGGCTTATTTCACTTAGTAAACTAGTAATACTCTCCAGGTCTGTCCATGATGTCACAAAGGGTAAGATTTCCTTCTTGTAAATGGCTGAGTAGTAATGAACAAAATAAACTAACAAAGAAAGTAGAAACAGAATCATAGATACAAAGAACAGACTGACAGATGTCAGAGGGGAGTTGTGTTGGGGGACTGGGTGAAAAAGGGGGACAGATTAAGCAAAGGAAAACCAAAACCTCATAGATACAGATAGCAGTGTGGTGATTACAAGAGGGAAAGAAGGGTGGGAGAGCTAGAAAAGGGTACAGGAGGATAAATGCTGATGGAAGGGGACTTGACTTGGGGTGGTGAACATACAATTCAATATACAGATGATGTATTATAGAACTGTACTTCCAAATTTATATGGTTTTATTAACCACTGTCACCCAATAAATTAAAATTCAAAAGGAATTTATTTTCCTTTTCAGTACAATTATAACAGCAAATAGGTAATCATGGTTGTAATCGCCAACTGTTGCTGAGGAATAACTTTATGTTATTGTAGGTGGACAGTCACAGTTATTTATGAAGGAAATCAACAATGTATAATATGGGTATTGACATTGATTGGCTGTGATATGATGCTCTATAAAAGTAAAAAGAATTTGTTGTATTTAGCCTAAGTTTTCTTCTTTTTTTTTCCTTTTTCTTTCTGCATTTGGCTCCATTCACTCATTTTATCCTTGCTAGAAGAATAACTGATTAGTTTTTAATAAAGTCTAGGTGTTCCCTTGCCTTTTTTAGGAAGAAAGCAAATACTTTTTTAGGAGATCTGTTATTTTTCGTTACTTTTGGTCATGAATCCTGTTCTTTAGCTTTTGATCATTTCAGAGTTTTGCTTCCATTTAGAACATGATTTAACAGTTGTTCGGGAAGTTTGGTGATATGTCCATGTGATGTCATTGAACTACATATTTTTTTCTTATGTGTTATCAGTACTTGTAATTGAGCTTTTTGGTAACCAACATACAATTGTTAGTTAATGTCTGTTTTAGCATTATCTAGGCTATTGGCCTTTTTAAAATTGTAATTGAGGAGACAACTCTGTTGTATCATCTATCTTAGGAACAAGTTAAACTCTTGGATTTATATAATCTATGCAACCTGTAGTGAAGTCCATATTGCCTAGGAACAAAAACTATAGGAAAGGTCTAATATATCTTTGAATTTATATAGCATTCTTTAAAAATCTGATTATGTAAATGCTTTTTCTTTCTCTCTCTGTGTTTTTTTTTTTAATTAAAGCCATACATTAAGCATTATTATTCCCATTGTATGAGAGGATAAAAACTGGGACACTGTTAATATTTAGTGAATTACTAAATATTATAAAGGGAGCTAAGATTGAAACATTTTTTCTAACCCTCTGTTTATGCTTTTTCTAAAGTTAGACTTTTATGTTCTTCAACTCATATGCAGAAAAGTATATTCTATTTTGTAATCTCTATTTAATGTTTGAATTGGTGGCTTCTGCCTCCTTCTTTATTTTTAAATGGTATTTTAAAGTAAAATCACTTAATGGATCATAACATATATAAGCAAGTAGATAATAGATTTACAACTTGATGAAATTTCACAAAATGAGCACAAACATGTAATTCATCACCCAAATCATGGAACTACCGTATGCATTACCAGCATCCCAAAAGCTCCTTTCATAGCCATCTGAGTTACTAGTCTTTCCTTCTTAAAAATAACCTCTATGCTAAAGTCCAACATCATAGATTATCTTCATAATTCTGTGATTTACAGGTATTTCTTAAAGAGGACAGAAAACACCAATCATAAAATTAAACAAAATCATACCTCATTCAATTAAAAACTTCTGTAAATCAAAAGACATTGTTAAGAGAATGAGAAGAAAAAAACACAGGATGAGAACATATATCTGTTATACACCTGGTCAAAAAAGAACACATATGTAACAAACATACAGAATTTCTAGAAATCAAAACAGTAAAAAATAACAGCACAATTGAAAAATGGCAAATTCTTAAATGTGTAGTTCACAGAACGTTCCAATAGTCAGTAGCCATATAAAATACCTCTATATAGAAAAGCCTCGGCAACCATCACAACAGAATGGACGACTGGACAGGCTGCGTGGGGCGGCCAGGCCAGCAGAGGGGTCAGTGAGGGGCGACCAAATGACCTAAGAGCAGGCTTCATGGGGCGACCAGGCCCACAGGTGGGGTAGTGAAGGTCAACCAGGCCAGCATCAGGGGCAGAAAAGGGCAACCAGGCTAGAGGGGAAGTTAGAGGCAATAAGGCAGGCAGGCAGGTGAACAGTTAGGAGCCAGTGGTCCCAGACTGTTCCTAAACTGGCAGTCATCCTCCGAAGGGTCCTGGATTGGAGAGATTTCAGGCTGGGCTAAGGGGACCCCTCCCATCATGCACAAATTTTGTGCACCGGGCCTCTAGTTTATTTGTATTCATGATCAAGCAAATACAAATTAAACCATATTGAAATACCACTACACACATACCATAATGATTCCATGTAAATTACTGACTTAAAATTTTGGCATCAATGTCAAGCAACTGGACTTGTCATTCTGTACTGATGGAAGTTTAAATTCATAAGACCATTTTGGAAAACTGTCACTATTTACTACAGATGAATGTATACATATCTTAACTTCCAAAATACATATTTGATTCAAAAGTCATATACAAGATTGCCCATAGCATTGTTTAAAATAGCCCTAAACTGCAAACAACCCACATGTTCACCCACAGTAAAATGGATAAATCATACAATAGAATACTATAAGTAATCAAAATAAGCAAGTGCTCCTTTCATTTTTATATCACTTTTGGGATCTTCCCCATTTTCATGCCTTTGTTGTTGTTTAGTTGGTAGAGCCAGTATTAGGATAGAATAAATTCAGGAATTTTTGTCCTTTGGGTATTTATAATTTCGTAGGAAAGAAAAAGATGTAAAGGAAATACTCTAATGTAAGTATAATGTTTTAAGTGGTAAAAGAGAAGCTAAAAACTAGTACCTGTGATTTCAGTACATTAAGTGATTTTTTTTAGTGATGTCAGTAGATTTTTAAAAAAAAAAAAAACCTTAAAAATAATTTATTTATTTTAGAGAGGAAGGGAGAGGGAGAGAAAGAGAAACATCAATGATGAGAGAAAATCATTGATTGGCTGCCTCCTGCATGCCCCCTACTGGGGATGGAGCCCTCAACCTGATATGTGACCTTGACTGGGAATCTAACTGTGACCTCTTTCGTAGATTGATACTCAACCATTGAGCCATGCAGGCAGTTCAATATCAGTAGATTCTAAAGGGAGGGAGTATATAAGCTGATTCTTAAATTATGAATAACATTTGTATGTATTGAAAAAGAAGAGTGGAACTTAGATTATCTGAGTTTAAGGAAGTATTCAGCAAAACATTTGAAAAGTATTTGCAAATAGAGATTGGAAGGTTTTTAATGGCATTTGCCAAACACCCAAAAACGTATAAATTGAGGTATTGAGGAAGTATTGATTTATAACTTTACAGTTTATCAATCAACCCCATGTTCTATTCCTCTTTCTTCTACTTAAAGTCAGTGATGCTTTAGAATTCTGAGCTTCTGTGAGTCTGATAAGTTCATTGAACACTTTTCCCCCCCTTTCACTTATTTTCAGGAAAGCAGTCACAGATTATCTGAAGAGTTATTTTTTTTTTCTAGCCTTCCTCTCCTTGTATATCATAATATTTAGTAGTGGATGGTTTGCTTATTGTGTGGTAGACATGTGTTTTATATCATTTATGTCCTTAGCTAAATTCCTCTTGGTATACAAAAGAGGAGAAAGTGTTTAAACCCTTTTGTTTCATTCTACTCTGCCATGCTTTTGATCAACTAAATTTTACTAAAACTCTGCCAGGATGCGCCATATTTTCTATAAAATTTGTGAAGTACACGTGTGTCCAATAAATATTATAATAGTAAGAGTTTTCCCTACCACCATCAGTGAAAAAAAGGTATAAAGAGCATTTAACTTTTAAAAGCTGCTTTTTCTTTCTGATTTTTTAAACAAAATGAATCTGATATTAAGATAATGAAATCAATGGTCTTCCTAAAATTAATGAAGAATCTTGTATTTGTAGTGAATTGGAAAGGGCTATCTAGGTATTATTACAGTTTTCTTTTTCTCAAGTGTTATAACCATCCCTAAGAAAATAATTAGCTACAAACTGCTAGATATATGAGATCTGGCAAAAAAGAAAAAAGAAGTGATTTTGCTATTTTAGTAAAATATAGCAAAAAATGTATCTGTGTGTCAGAAAAATGTATCTAAACAATGACTTTCCTTCAGAAAAATCTCAAATTAAGAAACTGCTTTTATATTGCACATTTTTTTGATTGAACCATACTCTTTTTTTTTAATGTATCTATATTGTTGAAAGTATTATAGATGTCACCATTGATCCCATCTCCACAAACCCCCACCAGGCCTATGAACCATATATTCTTTTGCATTGATTCCAGGACAAGTATATGAGTCTTGTAATAGAGTTACTTATTTTAGGATTTTATTTCACTTTATTTTTGACCAACACTAGTATTATACTGATTAACAACATATACTTGTATTTTTAATCCTAAATTGATTGAACATAAAAAAATTCTCCTTATATGCAAAGGCATAAAATAATATTAACTAAAAATGTTAAGTTTTTGCATATCTAGGTTAAAATTTAGAATAGTAACAATAATCATTTAAATTGTTTTGTTGTAAGAAAATCACTATAATTTTTTTTTTAGAATTCCAACTAAAACTAGGAAAATCTCAATAGGTATCCTCTCAATAATGATTTTGAACTTGACTCATGATACTTCAGGTTTTATAAATATTAAATAGTAAAGAGTTAATGATGAAGAGCTTTAATAAATAACAAATAACCAATTAGCGTTAACAATTGAGTTATAAGTCTATGAATTCATTTTCAAATTAAACTATTAAAATTTCAATAATTTTAATGTAATTAATTATAATATAACTTTGTTGTAAAGTGAAAAAAAGAAAATTTAGATTTACTTTATTTTGTTTTATTATTATTTTTTAATTGTGAAATTAGTCATTTATTCTGGTCAAAGGAAACAGGTATAGTATAAAGTATTATTGTAAATTCATGTTGGCTCATAAGATTTATTTTATATTGAAAGTTATTTTATATTTTTAGCTGCTGAACTTATACTTTATATGTTTGGCTACTTAACTAATAAAGATGATTTAAACTATAATATTTTACCAGTTGTAAAATGAAAATACTTTGATTTTATTTAAAAATTAAACAATATATATTTTTTATTGATTTCAGAGAAGGGAGAGGGAGAGAGAGATAGAAGCATCAATGATGAGAGAGAATCATGGATTAGCTGCCTCCTGCACCCCCTCTACTGAGGATCAAGCCCCAAACGTAAGCATGTGCCCAGACAGGGAATCAAAACATGACCTCTGGTCCATGGGTATACACTCAATCCCTGAGCTACAATGGCTGGGCTCAAATGCAAATATTTTAAAGCATATTTTTAGATCTCTGAAATCAGATCTTGCCCTATTACCAAATGTGCTTTAAAACTGCTAGCATCCAGGCTGAGGGCGTGCATACACACTATCACCTGTGCATGTATAAACTTGCCATGGCTGTTCATATTAACATCACATCAACTGAACAGTGTGTATTAATAGTACTTCACACACATTGGGTTTAATTGCTATTTAAAATGTCTTCAGGAGTATAACTGTGATTTGACATTGAAATGAAAAGTCATTGTGTATACAGAAAGGCAAGGCAAAACAGTTGAACATGTATTTTATATCAATGGAGCAAATATCTGTCATTGAAGGAAGAACTACAACCTTATATTTTCTTACAAAGCAACCATAAAGTACTTTACATGGATGAAAAGAAAATATCCTGAAGAGGATGAAGGTTTATTACATTTTGTTACTAAGATTTATGTAAAATGATAGCCCATCAAGCACAGAGAAATGGAACTGAAGGAAGGAAAGAAATTGCCACATATCTCAAAATAGGTAAAAGAAATTTTAAAGCTGACAGACTAATATAACTGATTCATGTACTGTGCAAGTTGTTGAATTAGCAAACTTCCTACTGACTTTGAACAAAAGATGCTTAATCTAGAGAGATGAGATTTAGTTGATTAAAAAAAAGAAAATATAAGTGAATACAGTAACATTGTCACCAAAACACATAGAATTAGTGTTCACCACTGGGAAGAAAACTCCAGAGAGAAAATTGGAGCATTATTTTAAGAAATACTATATCACTATTATTTTTGATGGGACAGACCATAGTGTGGAAAATTAGGAAAGTTTATAACTCTGAGTCAAAAAGAAATTCAGAATGTTTGGGCTCTAAAAGTGAGATTTAGGAATATTTTAACAAATTTATTTAGCTTATATTTTACTTTTAATATATAAACGTGTAATTATAAAAGTATTTCTAATTATACATTTTAATAGGTAAAATAAATATTTGATAAGTAAAATAAATATTTTAAGTGATAAAAAAGCATTTTATATGGTTTTATCAGTAGTCAGTTTCCATTCTTATATTGGTACATAAGAAATGGTTCATCCACAATGGATGGCATGTTGGAATTGATGCAATATAATGTAAACAATAACAAAAATTATAAATGTACTTTTATAACATCATCCTGTTGTAAGCTCCATTATTATAATACCTATTAGTAATAGTTTGCCTTCAATTGTCTGAGTTCCTTTTGTGTTGAAATTGCAGTAATTAAAGATCTCCTCTTTTTCATTCTATCAAATTTTAGTATGTGTACTTATTTGTATTGCTTTTTTAAAAAACTATAGTTAAAGGCTGTGATGAATTCCAATATATTGCTTATTTATGTCCTTAATCAGTGCATGTACTTTCCTTGCCAAATTTTGTGTGTACTCTTGTAGACAAAGTTTTTATAATTTTAATCATACTTTCAAAGAAATTTGCTATCTAAAATAGACTAAGAATTATTGTTATAGCTCTGGTTGGGTAGCTCAGTTGGTTAAAGCATTGTCCTGGTTCAACAAGGTTGTTGGCTAGATCTCCAGTCAGGACACATACAAAAATCTTTCTAAAAAAAAAAAAAAAAAAAAAAATATATATATATATATATATATATATATATATATATATATATATATATATATATTTAAATAAACAACACTCATGCCACTTAACAGAAAGAAGACAAACAATCCAATTTAAAAGTGGGCAAAGGGCCTAAATAGACACTTCTCCAAAGCAGATATGCAAATGACCAAAAAACATGGAAAAAAATGCTCAAAGATACTAATCATCAGAGAGGTGAAATTAAAACCACAATGAGGAATTACCTCACACCTGTCAGAAGGGTTATCATAATAAATCAATAAATGACAAGTGCTAGTGAGGCTGAGGAGAAAAGGGAACCCTAGTACACTGCTGGTAAGAATGCAGACTGGTGCAGCCATTATGGAAAACAGTATGGGGTTTACTCAAAAATGAAAAATAGAACTGCCATTGACACAGTGATCTCACTTCTAGGAATATATCCTAAGAATCCTGAAACACCAATCAGAATATATGCACCCCTATATTCATAGCAGTGCCATTTACAATAGCTAAGATCTGGAAACAGCCCAAGTGCCTATTAGTGGGTGATGGGATAAAAAGGCTGTGGTACATTTCCAACATAGAATACTATGAGGCAGTAAAAAGGAAGGATATCTTTACCCTTTGAAACAGCTTAGAGGGATGTGGAAAATAGTATGCTAAGCAAAATACACCAGTCAGAGAAAGGCAAGGATCATATGATCTCACTCAGATGTGGAATATAATGAACAAAATAAATTGATGAACAAAATAGGTCCAGAGACATAGAAGCATGGGACAGACTGAAGAATCTCAGAGGGAAGGAGGAGGAAAGGAGAGATTAACCAAGAATTCAATAAACATATATGTATAACCTATGGACACAGACAATAGTGTGGCAAAGGCCTGTGAGGTGCCGGCCTAGTGGGGTCAAGGGAAAAAAAGGGGAGATCTGTAATACTTTCAACAATAAAGATAAATTAAAAATGAATCAACCAATGAATGCATAAATAAGTGGAACAACAAAATGATGATTCTCCTCTCTCTCAAATCAGTTTTTTTAAAAATTAAAAAGAAAAATTATTAGAGTAACATATGCAAAATAGTATATGATTTTAGGTGAAATTTGTCTGTATAACTTTGATTTGTTTTTTAAAATCTAGAATTTGAAACTAACCCATCTTTAATATATATATATATATATATATATATATATATATATATATATATATATAAAAATTTGAAACTGACCCATCTTTTATATATATATATATATATAATATTATAAAGAAGCTAAGCTGATAAAGAAGCATTGGAGAGAAAAGGATGGCATCAAAGCCACTCTTTCTGCATTTTTGTTTAAGTGATTTCATTGTAGGAAAGATTTGCTCTATAGTTTTCAAATTGAAATATATATTTATATATTTCTATCTATCTATCATCTATATATTGTTGTGAGGTTTTTTTAGGGGATGAGATAATTACTGTAGGGCTTTTGATGCAATAATTTCCTACAGATGACTGACATAAAAGTAACAAAGACCATTCCTTCAACCACATTAATAGCCTTCTTTACCAGTAACAAGTGTAATTTATGGAAAAAATGTCCTTATAACTAGAATCAAAACTACCATTGGGTTGGATTCCTATTATTTCCCTTAAGTTAACATAAAATCAAAGAGGAACAGAAACCTACTTTTTGAATTTTCTAATATAAATATATTTTGTTTTTAAATTTTGTTTTCAACTTAAGTTCCAATTCTTCACTATATGTATTTGATAGATAGGAAAAGAACTTACAAGACCTAATCCTGAAAGAGTAGGAACAATAGCATACTCATTTTTGTATTCTCAGGTGACCTCTTAATGTTTATCACAGAGTAGCTATGCTGTTTATCCTGTTTTCCTTTTCCTCTCTGTCCTGCTCCATGCCCCCAAATTATCAATGAGCTGTAGCATCCAAACTGACTAGCATTCTAACTCTGCCAGGTTCAGCCAGCAGGAGGCAGAAACAAGTGTTTGGTGGTTGAGAAGAGGGAGAGCTCAGGATGTTCATTTGCAATCCCCGTGGGCTTATGTTTGACAGATGGAAGCAAAGTTATCTATCTATGGTCACATGTCCTGTCATGTGATCCTTTCAACAGCTCCCACTCTTAGTAGGTTCCAGTAATACTGCCCATCTCCCTACAACATTTAAGACCCAGAGAAATTCTGTTTTTTTAAATGTATCTTTATTGATGAAAGTATTACAGATATCCCCTGCATCCACCCTCCCAAGCCTTCACCACTCTATTGTCTGTGTTCATGGGATGTGCATATATGCCTTTAAGTCCACTGGTTAATCATTCCAATCTTTTTAGTCCTCGTGTGCTTTATTGTTACCATATTTTCTGGCGTATAAGACGACTTTTGAAATGAAAAAAAGCCTGCTCAGATTGGCCAGAGTCAGAGAGGCTGTCTATTAAAAAAAGAACTGATGTTGCCTCGGAAGTGGGGGGGTAGTCTTATACAGCGAATATAGGCCTAAACTTATGTTTTAACTGTAAAATTAGGGGGGGCATCTTATATGCCGGAAAATACAGTAGGTCCCCTAACCCTACTCTTACCTCTATATAATATACCCTCTGTGTAGTTCCAGAACTTTTTTGAAACAGTTAATATCTATCTATATCTATATCCATAATATATCTATATCTATCTATCATCTATCTATCTATCTATCTATCTATCTATCTATCTATCTAACCATAATATGCAAATAAACCTAACATGGAACAACTGAACAATTGAACAACCAACTGGTCACTATGATGTGCGCGGAACACCAGGGGGCATGCACAGAACATGGTAGACTTTGGCAGCAGGTGGCAGAGCACAGAACATGGCGGGCATCAGCTGCAGTGAGATGGTGGAGCAGATGACCAGGGGTGCAACACCAAGGCAGGGCACTGGTCACTGCCTTGGGGGTGAGCCTCTGGTTGTTACTGAAAATTATTTGTTCCTAAGTGCCTGGGTCCCTCCAGGCTCTCACAGCTGCTGTCAGCACCAGAGCTGCCGCTCACACCCACTGTTGGCACTGTCAGTGTCTGTGAGCGGCAGCATCTGGCCCTGATTGCCCCTCAGGGCTTCTCCAACTTCCCCTGCTCCAGAGGGTCAAGTGAGGCCAGCAGCTACCTCTTGCAACCACTGCCAGTGACAGCCCCGCTCACACCACTGCCAGTGCCAGAGCCACCTCTTACACACTTTGCTGGCGCCCAGCGCCAATCCCGTCACTTGGTGCCATCAGTGGATACAAGGGGTGGCTGCAGGCCCCTATCATCCCTTAGGGCTTCTCCACCTCATCCTGCTCCTAAGGGGTGATCAGGGTAGCAGCTGCTGCTCATACCCACTGCTGGCGCTGACCCCAATTGCTCCTGTCAGCTCATGGGAACCACAGCAGAGGGAGTGGCAGACAGGGGGTTGCAGTGGGCCCAGACTCACCGCTGTGCCCACCACAGCCTCGTGTCCCACAGTTCCTTTCAAGGGGCATGCAATCGTGTACTGGGCTCCTAGTTTGGTTTATGTTATCTGAGACAGAATTTTAAAATGAATGTAAAAATCAGAATATATGGAATATAACAAATATTTCATTAAAAATGATAGGATGCCTGTAATGCAAAATAGGCTATTAGAAATGTAATACGTGGTTACTTTTCTAGAATATTTTCCAGTTTTATATTATATATATAAATAACATGTTTTTATTATTTAAAAATATTAATAGAGGGCATTTATTTAAATGATTACATTTTAAATTTCGTTAAGCTGTTTGTCGGATGTCTCAAATTCCTCAATGTTTTCTGCTATCCTTTTTGAATGACAGAATGCAATTTTCACTGAATAAGATTATTTATTTTGATGTTAAAATATACTTTTTTTTCACTTAGAGAGTTTTAAGATACTCTACAATTGGTCATTTTTACACGGAAAAGTTATTATTTATATTGATTAAATACAAAAACTGTCACCAAGATATAAAGTGATTCAAAACCATAATATTTATACATTTTACAGTCATAGTATGTATTAAAATTTTTAGGTTGGTTTTGAATATTGATATAAAAGACCTCTTTTCCATCTTATTATGATAACAATATGTTGCATCTGCGAGGACAAGAAAGAATGATTTATTAAAAATGTCATATCCAATATTAGAAGTTAATTATTGGATGCTTTTTTATCTTTCTACCTTCATCATCTGAAACAAATAGTCATTTTCCTCTGATCAGTTCTATTAAGAAGAAAGCACATTGTACTTTTTTTAATAAGCAAGAGGAACATAAATTTTGTCTTATTATTAAAGCTAGTAAAGTACATTCATTTTTGGAGCAAGGACATTAATATTCTCTATTAAATGAAAAGCCATTGACCCAGAGACCTTTGTTTAAGTACAATTAGTTTATCTTAAAAGTAATATGCGTTTGAGCCTATAATTTCTTTCATGTTATTAATAGAAAAGTATTATTTAAAACTGTCAGGAAAATCAATAGTGAAATACTTATGAACAGGAGGAAAATGGTGTATCAGTCCTGATTGTTATTTGATAGGGAAAAGTGTGGCGTCTGCATGTATAGAGGTCTCACTCTCAATTAAATATGCTTAAAAGAAAAGATTCAGCTTTATTAAAGTCTTTGGCACCTAAATTGTTCATCCACTTGTGGTTGAAACATACCTGTAACTATTTTCTGAGGAAAATCTTGGCCTTGTACACAGTTGTTGCCTCAGGTGGCATCAAGTCAGGAAGGGTTTAGATGAAAAGACTTTAGTGTCAATCCGAGTGCACTGACCTGATTTTTAATCAATAACAGAACATTACATTCAATTCTTAGAAAATATTAGAATTGAACTTGTAACTTCCCAACCGTTGTGATTAGGTTATTTTTATAAGTAACATTAAAGGATTACTTGAAGGATAAGCAGTTTATTAATTCTTTTGTATTATTGGTGTTGGCTAAAACTTTGTTCTTGACTGATACCTGTGAGGGACAGGACATTTTCCAATTAGTAGGTCTTTACTCTAGTGTCTTAGAACCAGGAGGAACCCTACGTACACTGGACGTGTCTAAATGTTGGAAGCATGTGGACTTCCTACAACTTGCCCTGATGCCTCTTGGTGACAGTTGTACTTCTTCTCCCACAAGTTGAGCAGCGGTGGAGATGTAGGGTTTAGGATGACATGGGCTATTGCTCAATTTCAGAACAAGTTCTCACCTATAGGAGTGTTAAAATTACATCAACAACAACAACAACAAAAAACATTTATTTTTATATTTTAAGAAGTTATCTAAAATTTCTAGCATCGTGCCTGTTATATGATAAACATTTAATATTTGCTATTAATTGTGATTATTATTTTATAGTTAACTAGAGGTCCAGTGCATGAAATTCATGCATGGGTAGGGTCCCTAGGTTGGAGCCTTCCAGCTGCCATTCAGGCCTTCCTTCATTCCACACCACCCCCTGGTGATCAGCGAACGTCATAGCAAGCAATCAAACTCCTGGTCACTAGGTCAAACTCCCAAGGGGACACTTTGCATATTAGACATTTATATATACATATAAATGCTATTTTAAACTTTAGCTCAGATAAAGCTTTGTTCTTTTAAAAACACTTTTACTGAATTCTTTGAATTTCTTACTATACCAGCTTGAAATGAAAAAAAATACAAGGAATATGAAATTTGTTTCTAGATTTATTATAAAACATTATTAAAGATATCATCAAAATTATATTTACTCTATGAGGATTCATAGGAGAAACTTTAGACAGATTTATCACACAATTTCTTTCATTGTAAATCAGAAAGCTTAAAACAAAACCTAACCTTTCCTAGCTGACTCATGGTTATTAACAGTTTCAGTTATTTTAAGGAAATATGATTGTATCCTGAAGCCTAATGAGTTGCAAAATATATATATATTTGGCCCGACAGTGAGGCAAAACTCCTTCTGGAGTTAATAAAAGCATTTCTGTTGGGAGGAAAGATGGGAATAGATAAATGAAAATTATATTATGATGAGATGATCTCCAGGAAAACAGAAAAATCATATATTGTGGTAAGTATGCAGAAATTCTCTTCATAGGAAATTTAGCTAGGCTGTGTTATTACAATTACATTTGAAATAATTGCTATGACACTTATTTGGGGCCATTGCATACGGCATGTAGAGTGTGTTCTGTCCTATTGTAGTTGGTCCATTTTTAGAAGCCAGTGAATAGCTGATGTCCCTTAAAATTGTTCAGGACAATCTCCATGACCTTCTATGTGGCCTTTTGGTTATAATGTACTGATATCCATGCATTTTACAAGATTACTCTCATATAAGAAAGGAAGAAAAGTTTATGATATAAAGCCCAATTGCTATTATGTAGCTGCTTTTCCATAGCAAGTTTTAGTATTAAGTAATAACAATTGCTTACAAAGTAAATTCTCTATACAAATTACTGTTGTTTAAAAATGCATTCCATTGCCCTTAAAAACAGCTCACAAATTTATATGAAAAAGTGAAAATTAAATGTCTATCTGAATATAGCAGTTTATCACTGGAGAAAACCATGTTTCCCCCTGAAGTTATTACAACTCATTTTCAACAATGAATGAGGTACAAATAGATAAATTGGCTTTTTTATTGTTTGAAGTATTACAAATAGTAGTACATATGTCTTCTTTTTCCCCCCATTAACCTCCCCCTGGTCACCCTCCTCCCCCAACCCCCGCATATGCCTTCACCTGCCCCCCCCCCCCTTGTATCCATTGGTTATGTTTATATGCATGCTTACAAGTCCTTTGGTTGATCTCTTACAGCCACCACCCCCCAACCCCGCCCCAAATTTCCCTGCCTTCCTGCTATAGTTTGACAGTCTGTTCAATGTTTCTTTGCCTTTGTATCTATTTCCCCCAGTTCTTTCCTTTAAAAAAAATCTTGCCTCTGCAGACTAGAAATAAACATATGATAACAAAAAATGTTTGAGTCCCAAAAATTTCAATGTCCATCAGTTCTGAGACCCCGTTTCAATGTCAAACAGTTCCTTATGTGTACATATCAGGATGATATCTGGATACTAGGCACATGGTGGCAATGCAGGTCTGACCCTTTCTGGTTTGGTCCTAGGCAAACTGCAGCGAAGCACAGCTGCTGACTGCTAGCATGGCAAGGCGTTGTCAGCGTCTTCTTAAATCTTGATAGATACATGTCTTTGGAAGACAACATAACATATTGAGTTGTGAAAATGACACTGAAAAGTGATAGAGATTCTTGGTCAACTGCAATTCACCAGTCCTTCCAAAATGTGACAAGCAAAAAGTAGTAGTTGTAATTAAATGGAAAAGTACATGTGGAATACAAGTTGAAAGTGATTAATAAAGTGGCCTTGCTTCTTCATAACCTCTAAAATAGTTTATTTTTCCCAAGTCATAAATCATAGTTTTCCATAACATATTATAGCTAGCTACTTGACATACTGCACATAAGATAGCCGGTTTGAGGTTAAGCAAATAGTCTCACATTGACTCCAACAGTTTATCAATGCATAAATCATGAGCTATCAGAATCTTTTTATTGTTTTTTTTTTTAAACATAGAGTCTCATACTGATAAGCAATTAATGACCTTTTAATGGCTGGTTTTAAATACTAGCATCAGTTGATGCCTTTTTGATGGCATCAGTGAAATACTGTATCTATTTTAAAATGTATACTCCAGTATATATTTGCATGTTATTTATTCAGTGTATCATGGTGGGCAGTTTACTGGTCTGCCTGCTTTGTTTCTGATGTTTAGGTTGAATGACAATTCTGTTTGGCGCTCTTATCTCTGGCAGGTGCTATGCTCCTTTGATAGAGGCTTTGTCTCATAATTTAAGGGAATATTGATTTACTATCTCCCCGGGTTGAATGTAGCTGGTATTATACACGCCAAATGATGCAAATTTTTCAGCTCCTGAAGTTACTTGATAGATCACTGGAACCAAAAAGTCCCTCAGGTCTTTCTTCTGTCTTTCAGAGATTAAGATGGGAAGGATTTACAGCATACCAAGCAACTTGTGCCATAGTGGAACATTCAGTTACTGAGCCACAAGGCTAGCTCGCTATTTTTCACTCTCTAAATATCAGCAACATTTTTCATTTCAAGGTAGTTTCAAACTTAGTCTTGTGGAAATTGTGTCTATGTCTGGAACATTTATGCAGCACTTCTCAGCAGACTTGGGAAAAAAGAGGAAATTAAAACTTGTTTACCCACAAATTAAGGGAAAGATAATTTCCTCAATTACCATGATAAGTATGTAGATAATTTTCTGCCAACAATTAAGAAAAAAAAAATAGAAAGTAATAGCCTTGTTCTTAAGAATGGAAAATCCTGGATTTCCAAGGTAAAGAGGGAAATCACTGGACATGAGGTCAGGTACCTAAGTTCTGGGCCTGACTCTGCATCTAGCTATTAATTAATTTTTAGGAAATAAAGCTCTTTTGGATCTCAGTTTCTTTCCTGTAATTTTCTTCTAGCCCCACTCTTGACTTTGGGACAGATACTTTTTATGGCTCCTTCAGGTTCTGATATTCTGTTTGTGTGTGTTTTTTTTAATCGTTGGCAATATTACAAGTGGCCCCATTCCCCCCAAAACCCTGCTTTGCCCACCTCCATCCAAGCCCCCTTCCCTCTGCTAATATTCTGTGGTTCTTTTTTCTTTTTATAAACTCGTCTTTGAGATTTATTTTCAATTAATGTTAATTTTCTACAGATACTTTTAGTGTCATTTCCATTTGAAGGTAATGTCATATCAGCACATATTTTCTATATTTGGAAACACATTGTCATCTAGTTAAGTTTTATTTATTTTTTAATTTAAATTCTTTATTGTTTAAAATATTACATGTCTCCTTTTTCTCTGTTGATCTCTCCCTAGTCATTCCTACCCCCAGCACATGTCCTCACTCCACTACATCAGTGAGCATGGGTTATGCTGATTTGCATGCATACAAATCCTTTGTTGATCTCACACCACCTTCCACCCTCCTTGCCTTCCCTCTGAGTTTGGACAGTTTGTTCAACACTTCTCTGTCTCTGGATCTGTTTTGGTTCATCAGTTTATGCTGTTCATTATATTCCACAAATGAGTGAGATCATGTGATATTTATCTTTCTCCAACTGGCAAATTTTACTTAGCATAGTGTTCTCCAGGTCCATCCTTGCTGTTGCAAATGGTAATAAAGCCTTCTTTATTAAAGCAGTGTAGTATTCCATTGTGTAGATGTACCACGGTTTTTAATCCACTTATCTGCTGATGGGCACTTAGGCTGTTTCCAAATCTTAGCTTTGGTAAGTTGTGCTGCTATGAACATAGGGGTGCATATATCCTTTCGGATTGGTGTTTCTGGTTTCGGATGTAGTCCTAGAAGTGGGATTATTGGGTCAAATGGGAGTTCCATTTTTAATTTTTTGAGGAAACGCCATACTGCCTTCCACAGTGGCTGCACCAGTCTGCATTCCCATCAGCAGTGAAATATGGTTCCTTTTTCTCCACATCCTCACCAGCACTTGTCCTTGGTTGATTTGTTGATGATAGCCATGGTACCTCATTGTTGTTTTGGTTTTCAACTCATGTATAATTAATGACTTTGAGCATGTTTCATATGTCTCTTGGCCTTCTGTGTGTCCTCTTTTGAAAAGTGTCTAGGTTCTTTACCCATTTTTTGATTGGGTTGTTTATCTTCTTTTTTTTTCAATTGTATGAGTTCCCTATAAATTTTGGATATTAAACTCTTATCCTATATAATAAAAGTCTAATATGCTAAGTATCCTGTCATCTGGTCTTCTGGTCAATTAATCACTAATGATATGCTATGCTAAAGCTCGCTATGACATGCGCTGCCCTCCAAGGGGCAGTCACTCCAAACAGTAGGATAGCTTGCTGCTAGGGTCTGGTCTATAGGAACTGAGATAGAAGGGCTGGAAACACCCTGGAGCCCTCCTGCAGTCTCTCCCTAGCTGGCCAACCTCTTGTGTCCCTCCCCTGCTCTAATCATGTACCCATGGGGTCCCTCGGCCTGTCCAGCATCCTCTCACAATCTGGGCTGAGCACCATTTATTGAAGAGACTGTCTTGATTCCATTGTATGCCTTGCCTCCTTTGTCAACTATTAATTGAACATAATGGGTTGTGTCAATTTCTGGGTTCTCTGTTCTGTTCCTTTGGTCTATATGTCCATTATTGTTCCAGTACCAGGCAGTTTTGAGAACAGTGGTTTTGTAATATAGCTTGATATCTAGTAAGCAACATTTTACAAGTAATTTAAATGTTTTTACTATATTTTGTTGGGATTAGGTGAGACATATAGATATTCTTTTCTGGATTTCCACATATATTCTTCAGGTTTAATAGACAGCAAACTAACTTTAAAAAAGTAAACATAATATTGAAACATAACATATGCTAAATGTGCCAATTAAATATGTTAAGCTTAAATTACATTTTTTAAAAATATATTTTATTGATTTTTTACAGAGAGGAAGAGAGAGGGATAGAGAGCGAGAAACGTCGATGAGAGAGAAATATCGACCAGCTGTCTCTTGCACACCCCCTACCGGGGATGTGCCCGCAACCAACTTACATGCTCTTGCCCGGAATCGAACCTGGGACCTTTCAGTCCGCAGACCCAATGCTCTACCACTGAGCCAAACCGGCTTCGGCTTAAATTACATTTTAGAGTAAAAAATTATAACATGAATTCTTCACCCATTACAAAGTAGAAAATTATAATTACTCCAGAAACTCTCCTTCCACTCAAAGTTAGCCATCATCCTACTTTTTAACACTGTGGATTAAATTTATCTTTTCTTGAACTCTATCATGTGTAATCATACAGTATGTGGTTTTATATGTTAGACTTTTTCATTCAAAATTATATTTCTGAGATTTACCCATATTGCTGGTGGGTCAGCAGTCCATTTGTTTTTTATCCTACACAATAAAAGGGTAATATGCATATTGACCCTAACGGCAGAAAAACCAGGAATAATTGGTAGCTATGGCATGTACTGACCACCAGGGGACAGATGCTCAATGTAGAAGCTGCCCCTCGTGATTATTGTGCTCCACAGGGGAGCTCAGCTCAGCAGGGATAATGATTCCGAATACAGCAGCAGTGGCAGGAACCTCTTCTGCCTCCTTGGCAGTGGAATCAGTCATTCCTTGAGGGCTTCTGGGCTGCCAGAGAGATGTCTGACTGCCAACTTAGGCCTGATCTCCTGGGGCGCAGGCCTAAACCATCAGGTGTACTTCCCCTGAGGGGTCCCAGACTGTGAGAGGGCACATGCCAGGCTGAAGGACCCCCATGAGTTTATGAATTTTCATGAACCAGGCCTCTAGTTAATATATATTATTCTATTGAATGAATATATAAGATTGTTTATCTTATTGACAGGCATTGACTGTTTCTATGAATATTATTGCTCTGATTATTTATATACAGATCTTTTAGTAAATATTTATATGAATTTGTGGGAGATATATACCTAGAGTGTAATTTTAGGTTATGTTATATTCATATTATCAGCTTTACTAGACATCAGTGAGTTTTCCAAAATGGGTGTTCTGATTTACATACCCAGCAGCAATACATTATAGTTCCAGTAATAATACTTGTTTATAAAGGCCTTATATTGTCAGAATGTTTACTATTAGCAATTTTGGTGGGTGGTGTTTTTTGTTGTTGCTTTTTTCTAGATGACCAATAAGTTTATCAATTTTTTATACATTTAATAGGCATCTTTTTAAATGTAACTTGTGAGTCTGGGAAGCCAAATTTTATCAATGGTTTTGCAGTGTAATTGGTTGGCTCTATGAAAGTTTACATTAATGCAAGATAGCTATCAAATGAGTTTCATAGCTCTTATATAAAAATGCCATGAAATCATGTGACTCAAAAGTTTCCCAGCCCTATCAATGTCCTCAACAGATGATGATATCTGTACTATTTTTTAATGAGCCCATTCAATTTTGGGAGAGCTCAGATTGTTATAAAGCATTTTTTTTTATTGATTCAAAATTGGCATTCATATAATTTTGGTCTGATGACCCAAATATTTTTTGAGCAACACAGAATAAATTGACACTCTTTTCCATTTGTCAAAGCTTTATGTATTTGAGCAGCATTATTTCTCTTGTGCCCTTCGGTTCTATGTCTGAAGAGTAAATCTACTTTTCTCAACCATTTCACATTTATCTTGCTCCCTAAACCATTCTCTCTTCTATACATATTTCTATGGACATACTCAAATTTCTCATTGGCTTTCTAAATATGTGATGTCTAAAATTGCATTTAGTTTTCTATGTGTCATCCTGAAATGCTAAATTGCAACCACTATGATCTATAAACAATTATTAATTTTCAAGGTTGAATAAGTACTATAATTAATGGGAAGCAGCTCTGCTATCAAGGGAAAATATTCTATAGAAATGCGAGTCATGATTTAATAAAGAGCCAAGGACATAGCCCATTTTTATAAGAAATAATAAAGCATATAAGTGAGTAGTAAATGAAGGTGGTCATTGAAAACACAAGTATGTATTGGTGTTTGCAATAATTCATTTTGCATTAGACAGTTTGCGGTCATAAAATATGTAGATATTGATTTTAGGTAAATGATCTTCCTTTTTTTTTCTTGAAAAACTAGTTTTAATATATTTAAAATGAAGAAAACATGAAATTTAGTAAAAATACTGGCTCGCTTGAGTGTAATGTATGTAACCTAGCTCTAATGTTAGGTGTTTTTACTTTTATTTGTTGACCTCATCCTGTGGCAGGTTCTTGTCATTACATATTATTTAAGTTAATCTTCACAATGCAATTAATTCAGCATTATAGGAGAAAATGGGTGTCAGAGAAGATAAGTAACTTGCTCAAAATCACATTGAAAATAATCAATAGAACAAAGTTTGAATTAAGGAATATTAAATTCCAGTACCCATGCTCCTTCATGCAAATTTTGTTCTCTGGCCTATGCATTGTTTAAGCATTGTTTTACTTTTCTAGAAATGCCATATAAATACCAAAAAAGTATGGCTTAACAAAGATAAATTCTTTTTTTTTTTTTTCCATAATCTGGAGGCTAGAAGGCCAAAATCAAGGTGTTGAGAATGTTCATTCCTACAGAAGGCTCTGAAAGAGGTTCTGTTCAATGCTTCTTTTCTGTCTTCTGGTGGTTGTTAAATTTTTTTATATTCCTGGCTTGTAGATGCATCACTCTGTTCTCTGAGTCTGTCTTCACATGGCATTCTGTCTGTGTTTAACTTCCTCTCTTCTTATAAGGATATTAGTCATGGTGTTTAGGGCCCACCATGATCCAGTATGACTTTGCTTTAACTTGATTACTTCTGTAAAGACCTTTTTCCAAATAAGTTCACATACACAGGTCTCAGGAATTAGGATTTCAACAGATCTACTTAGGAGATACAATTCAGTCTGCAACCCACACATACAGCAAAATGTGTAATACACAACTTGTCTGTATTTGGATATACAATAGTTAGCATGGAACAGAAAAATGGCATAATCAATACCGGATGCTTCTAAAGTAAAAAAATAGATTTTGATAATTAACATTCCCAGTAAATGTGTCTAGGCAGTAATCATAAATATACTGCAATTGCCAGTGGTAAGAGAATAAACCCAAATTATTTTTGATAATTCACAAGCACCAACAGTGAATTTTAGTTTTACAAAATTGCAATTATGGAATTATCACTTCTAAAATGAATACATAGTCTTTTCTAATTTAAAATAACTATATTCTAACATAAAATTTATTATCATTTTTAAGTCAAAGTCTTTATAGGTAATTGCCTGTGAAGAATGGCTTAAAATCCAGTTGTCATTCAAGTATTTTAGTTATGTGTTATATCTAATTTTAAAAAATAAACCAACATGAAAACAAACAAATCACAAATAAGCAGTTGTGGATGTAGGTCTGAGTTATTCGCATCTGCAAAGTTATAACCACCATTCCTTTTGTTCTTTATTTAAAAATGTTTAATTGTGGTTAAAAACACACAACATAAAATTGACCATTTTAACCATATTTTAGTGTACAGGTGAGTAATGTTAAATATATTCACATTTTTCTAAAACATATCTCTAACTTTTTTTCTCCTGCAAAACTAAAACGCTATATATACCATTTGGAAAATGACTCTCCACTTTCTCCTCCCCTCAGCCGGTGACAATCATTATTCTACATTCTGTTTCTACCAGTGTGACTATGTTAAATAACTCATATAAATGAAATCATACAGTATTTGTCCTTTTGTGAGTTGCTTATTTCACTAGTATAAGGACCTCAAAGTTCATTCATGCAGCAGCATGTGACAGGACTTCCTTCCTTTTTAAGACTTCATACTACCCCATCATATGTATAAACTGCTTACTCTTTATACATCCTTCTGTCCATGGATATAGGGATTGGTTCCATCTCCTGGCTATTTTGATTAGTGATGCTATGAACATAGTTGTGCAAATACCTCTGAGAATTATTTGATATGTGTATATACATTACCTAAATTATAATTTGAAGATGTCAGAAGCTTTCTTATTGATTAAGGTAAGCCGAGAGTCAACTGTGATTCAGATGTTTCCTTTTCTTGAATGACTCTGCTGCCTCAACACAGAATGCATTTCAATGTTCAAGTTTCCTCTCTCCCATACTGGAAAATAGCTGAATTTTGGTTTTCTACCTTCCAGCCTTGGAATATAGCCATTTCTGTGAAAAGTTAAAGTATAACAGGACTGAAAATGCCAACAAAAATCTGTTTGTCTACTCAAAGGCACTTCGCCAATAGATGTATAGAAGCTTTTCTGATTCAAATTTAGTTCCTATTTATTGAGGGCCTTCATTTTTTTAAAATATATTTTATTGATTTTTTTACAGTGAGTAAGGGAGAGAGAAAGGGAGCTAGAAACATCCATGAGAGAGAAACATCGACCAGCTGCCTCTTGCACACCCCCTACCGGGGATGTGCCTGCAACCAATGTACATGCCCCTGACCGGAATCGAACCCGGGACCTTTCAGTGTGCAGACCGACGCTCTACCACTGAGCCAAACCGGTTTCGGCTATTGAGGGCCTTCTATGGGTCAGACTCTATCAGGGAATGGAACAGTTAGTCTATGAGAAAAAAGAAATTCCTGCTATTTTAGAGCTTGTATGTCTTTGAGATATATAAGTAAATATGAAAGTGATGATGATGATGTTGATGGTGATGACAACAATGATGATGACATGGCAACAATGATCATGTGTCAGTTTGTGTATTATATTTCAGGCAGAAATACTAATGAGAAAAAACAGACTAGATGAGAAGAATAGAAAGTATCAGGGAGCATGATTTTATATGAGGTAGCTAACAAAAGTTTTAACAGGTGACTTTTGAGTAAAGATCTAAGGAGGTCAAAGAGTGGACCATGTTTTATCTAAGAGAAGAGCCTTCTAGGCAGTGAGAGCAGCAAAGGCAAGAGCTCTATGGTAAGGTACACCTAGTGAAGAGGTCACTGTGACTCAAATGGAGGGATGAGAAGAGAATGGAAGAGGAAAGAAATGGAAGCAATAAAGTCAGAGGTCATGGGACTTGTAGGTCATTTAAAGACTCTGGCTTGTTGGTTATTTAAATACTCTGGCTTGTTCCATGAGTGAAATTGGAAACCATCCTGTGCTTGTGACTAGAGTAGTGTGACATACTTTGATAAATCCTTTCACACAATCACCCTGGTGGCTGTATTGATTAGGTCACTTTAAAGGATGGTTAATCTAAGTTCATGATGGGTGGATTATTGTTGATTTTTTAAAGAAAAGAAGACCTCTCTCTCTCTCTCTCTCTCTCTCTCTCTCTCTCTCTCTCTCTATATATATATATATATATATATATATATATATATATATATATATATATATATATAAAGGCAGCGACCATAATGCTGTAATGACCAGAACGAACGCCCAGTCGCTATGACACCTACTGCAGCTAGCAGAACAGGCCCATCTGGGGGTGGGGCTAGCTGGCCAACCTCCTTCTTCCCCTCCCCCTAGCTGCCTCTGATCAGCCTCTCCCACCCTGATTGAGGGAGGGGGTAGCCAGCCAGCCCCACCTTCTGTGGCCTTATCTCCCCACCCATGATGGGTCCCTATCACCCTGATATGCCCACAGCCTCTCCCCCAGGGTAGACCCACCCTCATTGCCTCCCCCTGCCCCAATACAGAGTGAGGCCAGCTAGCCCACATCCCACAGTCCCATCTGAGAGCCAGCCTCACCACCAATCGGCTCTCCCATCCCAATTGGAGGCAGGGCCCACAGGCCAATGATCCTTGGTGCCTCCCACCTGCCAGCCCAGCCTTGATCAGGCCAGATGTGGGTGGGCCTTCCAGCCAACCTCCTGCTGTTTCCTCCTCCTGACAGGCCCAGCCCTGATCCATTGATTGGGGTGTGGCCGGGCTGGCAGGACCCCACTCATGCACTAATTCATGCACTGGGCCTCTAGTTTTGACATATGGGAATTAGGCCAACAGAATACTTTCTGCTGGAGTAATTTCAACACATAACAATCACCAAATACATTTTACAACATTATGTTAGAATTATTCAAAGTGCTGGTGCCAATATATAAATCCTCCTTCAAGAAGCAATTTTTTCCCCCTAATAATTCCACTTCTAGGGATATATCCCAAGATACTAGAAAGAGTAATCAGTTCACCCCTATGTTAATAGCAGCACAATTTACAATAGCTAAGATTTGGAAAGAGTCTAAATGTCCATCAGCCAATGACTGGATTAAAAAACTGTAGTAAATCTACACAACAGAATACTATTCTGCTGTAAAAAGGAAGGAACTCCTACCATTTGCAACAGCAAGGATGGACCTGGAAAGCATTATGCTAAGCGAAATAAGCCAGCCAGAGAAAGATAAATATCACATGATCTAATTCATTTGTGGAATGTAATAAATAACATAAACTGATGAACCAAAACAGATATCGAGACAGAGAAACATCAATCAGACCATAAACCTTCAGAGGGAAGGTAGGGGAGGGTGAGGGTAAGGAGGAGCGATCAATCAAAGGACTTGTATGCATGCGTATAAGTCTAAACAATGGACACAGACACCAGGGGGTAGGGCATGAGTGGGATGGTGGGTGGGACAAGAGGGCATAAGGACATTTATATAATACCTTAACAATCAAAATAAATAAATAGCCAAAACAAGTTTGGCTCAATGGATAGAGCATCGGTCTGCAGACTGAAGGGCCCCAGGTTCGATTCTAGTCAAGAGCATGTACCTTGGTTGCAGGCACATCCCCTGTAGGGGGAGTGCAGAAGGCAGCTGGCCAATATTTCTATTTCATGGATGTTTCTAGCTCTCTGTCCCTTTCCTTTCCTCTATGTAAAAAAATCAATAAAATATTAAAAATAACTAAGAATAAATAAATAAATAAATGTAATAAATATATGGTACAAAAAAGGGAAGCAATCTAACTCTAATACAAATTTAGTTTTATAATAGAAGTAATAATAAATATTATGGGGATTTGGAAGAAGGAGCATTTAATTTAGGCTGAGGGGTTGGGATAGCTTCATAGATGGGAATACATTTGACTGAAACCCAGAAGGTATAGTAGAACATTGGCAGATTAAAAGGATGGAAGGACAGGCATTTCAAACCAAAGCACAGAAATGCCTTATTATTGAAGATTCTTAAAATGCACAGATACTGTAACATTGACCTTCCTTTTTTCAGGGGTCAATGTTCTACTTTTACTCAAATGCCCTCCCATCATGCCCCTATGTATTTCAACATATAGGACTTCAACATAATACTGAAAAGGTATGTGATCGGGTTGATGAAGAAAAAGGGTTTATTTTTATACTGTCCTTCTTCTCTCCTCTCTACTTCCTGTCTCCCTCTACTATCTTTCTTTGTCTCTACTATTTTGTTTGACTCTTTCTCCTCTCACCCTGGAATTCAATGCATAATGTGAATGTATAATACGTAAGTGTCTGCTATTACTTACATTTATAACTGACTTTATCCTTTAAAAAAATGGTAAGCATTCTCTAATTTTTGTTTCCTCCAACTAAGCAAACCCAGGCAGGACAAGTTTCTCAGTTTAGTTATATTATAGGTGATATGCATTATTGAATTATTGATACTTGGCTGAATGCAGTTTGTTTTTCAGATGTGATTTAACTCTTGGTCTACCCCTTTCTTGTTTTAATGATTTTTGCTATGAATCCATAAAAATGCTGTGAATTTGCCCTACTTTTATTAAACAGTTCTTGAATGTGTAAAGTAAATTTCTAGGGATGGTTTGTTCATTTGATGGCTTTTGAAAATAAGTATCCTGTTTTTTGTTTGTTTGTTTTTAAAGATTTTTTATTGATTTTTTACAGAGAGAAAGAGAGTGGGATAGATATTTAGAAACATTGATGAGGGAGAATCATTGATCAGCTGCCACTTGCACACACACACACACACACACACACACACATACACCCGGGGATGCGTGCACAACCAAGGTACATGCCCTTGACCAGAATCAAACCTGGGACCTTTCAGTCTGCAGGTTGATTCTCTATCCACTAAGCCAAATCAGTTTCGGCAAGTATCCTGTTTTTAAATGCATCATTTAGGGGAAAAGGAACCTAAAGAAGCCATGAGATTATTTCCAGTTCCAAAAAGAGACTGTTGAGGGATGACATACTGCAGACATGGGCTCATGTAGTTAGCCTTCATCTGAATTGCCATCCTCTACTTTGTCCTAGGAAACAACTGGTGACGGAGAAAATGTCAATTAGGAAGCTTTTCAAGATTAATTTCTTTTCATTTTCAGAAAGTGAAGTGTTCACCACTTTCCATGTTAAATAAGGTTCCTCGCTTGGCAACATAGCTTTCCGGTGGCAATTGTGTGCTCCCAGCAAACACTTGATGGTGGAGAAGACAAGTGCAAAAAGCAATTTTTGTAACAGCCAACCAGAACAGCCTGTTCTGTTCCCAATAAATTAATGGATTTAACCTTGCAGCTTTAGCAGTGTTATTATGCAAATAGTCTCTGAGTGCTCTGAAAGCTAACTGATTCTCTATAGAGAAAGTTGGTTCTTTCTTCCTGAGAATTCTAAGTCACTAGATAATTGACACATTGTGTAACCATGTTAGGTGAAGAAAAAAAAAATATTTTCAGTAAGTGTACAGAGTTTTATTTTCCAATGTCTTCAGGAATTCACAGAGGCTTTTTACTTAGAACAGTATTATTTAGCATAGTAAATTCAAATGTCCGCAGACAACCTCCTAGAAAAGAAAGAAAGAAAGAAAATATTGTATGACTCTTTACTTCCTATTATGTTGATTTTAGTCCTGGCAGAGATAAAAATTTCCTTCAATATTGTTCAAGTGTAGTGGCCTGATCACACCAAATGTCTTTGAAGCAATATATTTGCTTTCTGATCCATGATGGATTAGAGAATCATGAACTGGTTATTTGATCAACTTGATAGCCACTTTGGTTTTAAAGCTGATCTAAGATTGATACCACATATAAAACACTTACAGTTGAAAACTCACTCTTGGTATTTGACCAATTATGAAGATCACTCAAAGTGCTCTTCACTAGATTGAAGTTCCATGGCTAGTGAAGTCTTTGATGATTTAAAAATATTTTAAAGGAGAATGTGTAAGAGTGGGACCATTAGCAAATTCATTGTGGTAACACTCAAGTTTGTTGATGGGGAAAATGATGGTCTTGGAACTTAGTTTAACTATCTATAATAATAAAAGTGTAATATGCTAATTAGATTGGATGTAATTCCAGACATTCTTCCGAATAAAGTCATGGAGGCAGGGGCTGAAGCAGAGGCAGTTTGGGCTATCAGGCAGGCAGGCAAGCAGTTAGGGGCGATCAGACAGGCAGGCAGAGCAGTTAGGGATGATCAGGTAGGCAGGCGAGTGATTAGGGGTGATCAGGCAGACAGGCCAGGACTTAAGGGTGATTAAGCAGCCAGGCAGTCCAGTGGTTATGAGCCAGAGGTACCATATCGTGAGAAGTTCCGACTGCCAGTTTAGGCCCGATTCCACAGGGTCCTGAATTGTGAGAGGGTGCAGGCCAGTCTGAGGGACTACCCCTCCCCCCCCCCCCCCCCGCATTAATTTAATGAACTGGGCCTCTAGTTTTATACTAACAATTTACAAATATTATTTCTTGTTTTATTATAGACAGTATTCACCATATGTGAGTGACCAGACATGCAGGGGCGGGCAGTTAGGGGCAAATAGGCTGGCAGGGGAGTGGTTAGGCATTAATCAGGCTGGTAGGCAGAGGCAGTTAGGGGCAATCAGGAAGGCAGGCAGGCGAGCAGTTGGGAGCCAGCAGTCCTGGATTGTGAGAGGGATGTCCAACTGCCCATGTAGGAGTCCCAGATTGGAGAGGATGCAGGCTGGGCTTAGGGACACACACCCCCATGCACGAATTCTGTTCATGCATGGCTGGGGTCCAGCCAGCCTGACCAGGGGAGGGGACATGGGCAGTTGGCCGGCCTGCTGTTCAAACTCCTGGTTGAGGAGACAATTTTCATATTATCTTTTATTATGAAATATATATAGGATATACACTCTGATTGGCCAGATTATTATGCATTCAGAGATCATTATAATCTGGCCCCTCAGAGTGTGTGAGTGTGTGTGTGTGTGTGTGTGTATATATTTTTTTTTTTTCATGTACCAGATCTTTAGTATGTAGGGATGTGATCTAGTGATCAAGGGAAGGCAATGCCTCATCCCACCTCTGCTGCTGCTGCTGGCAGCTCCAGCCTCAGCTGACCCTGGTTACCTGAGCTTTGGTTTTCCCTGGGCTGCTGGGCAGCCACCATCCAAGGCTTGTTTGTGCCTCAGGCCGGCCCTGGGCACTGAGGGACTGAGTGGACTCCAGAGGCAGGTTTCCTGGTGGGGCTGAGGGGACTGGGCCCTGCCAACTTGTGGCTGTGGGTGCCGTCATCTTTGAGGGTGTGTCAGTCAATTAGCATATCTCCTCCTTATTGGCTGTGGCTACTGCCATCTTTTGCGATGGTGTGAGGGTAAATTAGCATATCATCACTTTATTAGATAGGATATTTATCAAAATTATTGATTCATCGGTACAGTCATAAATTGTCATGCTTACCCTTTATGCTAGCTACCCTTATGCCATTATTCCCTTTCTATATGTTTTTACATCCCCATTGCTTTTGTATACACTTTTATCTATTTAAATGCCTCCCCTCTGTCATATCTTTGTCCTCCTCTAGCCCTGCAGTGACTTATACTAGATGTTATTTGTCATTTTTGGCTTTGAACCATCATGGTTTGACACATGCTTGCATCTGTAAATATACATTGTTTAGTGTGCTTTTGAACTCTATAATCATATTAAATTTCCTCTCTTGGGACTATCTTTTTCATTTAACATTATATCTCTTTGTCATTCAACCTGTCTTATAAAGAGGGAATATGCTAATTGACTCTCACCCAGTCCTCTCAGCCACCCAGGGCCAGCCTGAGATGCAGGTAAGCCTCGGATAGTTGCTGTCCAGCTGCCCAAGGCCAGTCCCAGGCTCAGGTAACCAGGGCTGGCCAATGCTTACATTGCGGGCAGTGGCAGCAGCAGAGGTGTGATGAAGCATTGCCTTCCCCTGATTGCCAGGTCACCTCTTACCCCTGAGGGCTCCCGGGGCGGACTGAGCTGAGGGACAATGTATGAATTTTCATGCACCGGGCCTCTAGTATTATAATAAAATGAACTTATACATATATACATTATGCCATATATACTAATTAATGTTAATTAGTTTTCACAGCTGTATTGTATTTCAGCATATGTATATATAATACCATTATTGATTTACTTCTTTTCTCCTATTGGTAGCATTTGGTTTCTTGTCTTTTTATAAAATTTATCGTTATTGTTGAAAGTATTACAGCTGTATTTTTCCCACCCACCACCCCATTGACCTCCTCCTCCCCACCTCTGCCCCCTTTTCAGACCAAAGAACCAAAGAGCTTATATGCATATATGTATGCATAACCCATGGACACATGCAATAGTGTGGTGAAGGCCTGGAAGGGGTTTCTTATCCTTTGTATTTTTTTGGGCTTATTTCCTTTTGTATTTTAAATATAGACAGTGCTTATATACAGTCCATTCTTATTCATGGCAGATATTTTTTAAAATATATTTTTATTGATTTTAGAGAGAGGAAGGGGAAGGGATAGAGAGAGAAATATCTATCAACTTCCTCCTGCATGCCTCCTTATTTGGGAGTGACCCCATAACCCTAGCATGGACCCTGATAAGGTATTTAACCATGACCTCCTGGATCGTGGGGCTGATGCTCAACCACTGAGCCACACTGGCTCGGCCAGGGTAGTTATTTTTATAAAGTTGACTGGAACACTGACTTAGTCAATGTTAAATCACTGCCCCTAGAGGAGATACAGGGTTAGGTTCCTGGGAGCCTTAGGTCACATGTTCCCCAATCAGTCAATGCTTAAACTTGTTTGATGAGCGTTTCTGTTTAAAGACAACTTATGTAATGTGTATCATGGATTTATTAATGTTGAACTCATGGTCAACAGTATTATAACTCATGACTGAAGCTTATGTAACATATGAATCTTCTCCATAAATACACTTTACAGTTTCTTGCATGTAGGAATATCAGACAGCACTCTGGGCCGTTATAAAAAGCAAAATCAGAAACATATAAAAGCACAAAAATGCAAGAAGGTGGCACAAAAAGAAAACTTGTTCAAATCTGAGAGCTGAAACAGGAAACAGAACGTTTCTTTGTTCACCTCAACTGGGAATGTGCACATAGGATGGTGGGTAATTTACATCACTCAGCACACGCATGCATCTTCAAATGACAATGAAAACACAGCAAGTTGCAAGTAAATTTTAGAGAGTGGTGAATTCACAAATATAGAATCCATAATTAACGCAGTTAGATTGTATGTCTTTTACTGATGTGCTTCTCAAACTCTAAATTGGTAAATGTTAGATTACTGGGTTAACCCCCTGAGCTTTTTATTTTGTAAGCCTGAAGCAGGAGCTGAGAATTTGCATTTGTAACCAGTTCACTGTCATAGCTAGATAGGAAAATATTTGCAGTTATAATCTAGAGGGCTAAGAAACAAAGGCATCCATCAATATTTTTACTCAACATTGCTTTTTAGGTTGTTGCTAATGCAATAGCCACGTATACACACAAAATATGTAATATTAATAATGAGAAAGAAGAGACAGAATTGTTATTTTAGACGATTTAATAACATGCATGAAAAACTAAAACTAAGCTAGAACTAATAAACAAGTGAAGTAAATAGATCAAAGGAGAATATTAAAAAAATTATGATCATGAGCCTTTAAAAATTGAAATTGAAAATAAAGTTTTTATTTATAGTAAAGAAAAAAGTTACAAAGCACTTAAAAACAAATTACAAGTGGCCCAGGATCACAAAATTTGCTATGTAATATTGTTAAAGGCTAGAAAATAATGTGAATACTTATAGATACTTGATTGGTATGAAAACATTTCGAAATGGAGTGAATTAAAATTAGCCTGAAATTATTTTACTGATATATGATCCTATATTTTGGAGTTTATAGAAATCATTGGAGAATACAGTGGACTGTACATGTCCATTGCTAAAAGCTGGTGGAATTAGAAAGGGCTGGGAAATGCTACTTATGCTTTGTACATCTCCGTATTGAGTTCTGTAACCTTTTCACTATCGTCCAAATATAGCGAGGTTTTTTTTGTTATTAAGTATTTGTGGGCTTTGAATGCAGAAAACCTCTCTGTACTTACCTAGCTAGTACTTACTAGCTACATTTCCTTGGGAAAATCCCTTTACCTTTCTAAGCCTCAATTCCTGCATCTTTAAAATAGGAATAATAATAGTTATGACCTGTTATGTAAGAATTCAATAAGCTGTATGAAAACCTAAGGGCATGAATACTTAAGCAGAATGTAAAGGAAGTGGAAGTTATTTTTTCTTGTATAAAGTGGGCCTTATTCAGATAGTGCTTTTTGTCCAAACTGTTTATGTTTATTTAGCAGTTTTTTCCTAGGAAACCATGGTATAGGGGGAAATGTGCCATGTTTTAAATGTATGGAACACTTAACTTAGTAAGTTTAAGTTGGCACATTTCTGCATAAGTAATAATACTTTAAAAATAGTTAATGACCCAGCTATTATTTAGCTAATTTTCTTTTTTTTTTAAATATATATTTCATTGATTTCTTTACAGAGAGGAAGGGAAAGAGATACCTAGTTAGAAACATCGATGAGAGAGAAACATAGATCAGCTGCCTCCTGCACACCCCCCACTGGGAATGTGCCCACAACCAAGATATATGCCCTTGACCGAAATCGAACCTGGGACCTTTCAGTCCACAGGCCAACACTCTATCCACTGAGTGAAACTGGTTTTGGATATTTAGCTAATTTTCTTAATTTTTTTTTTATTATAGGCAACCTGGCAAGTTTATATCTGTAACCACTTAAAAAAAAATACCTGTTAAACCCTGCAAGCTGTGAGAGTTGGAATTTTGCTATTTCTTGACCTGTAACATTCCTGGCACGACGAGACATTTAGTTATGGAAAATATACAATCTTACTCCCTCCTGGTTGTTCAAATGTTTTGATCAAATATGTAATGCATTATATATTGGATTATAATTCTCATCTTTGTAATGCATGAAGATGGAAGGTGTTCATTCTTCAGAGCACTGGCTCATCATTTTACTGATAGTGTTTTAGTTCATTTCCAAAGAGTTTTACTATTGAACCACACTAAAAAAAAAACTAGTTAGGACAATAACCAGATATTTTCTATTGTGGGATAATATGAAAAAAAGTTTCGTTAGTGATTAAAAACCACTTCATAGAAATTTTTTTTTTTTTTTTTACGATTTTTAAAGTATTATGAAACTCATTTTTATTTCTTCTTAGTAGGTTTAAAAACACTTTGATTAAATCATGGGTAACATAATTCTAGCCTTAAAGTTTATTTACCATTTGAAAGAACCCTAACAATTGAAAGGAAACATATTTTCTTTTAAATTCAAGTTCCCAAATGCTTGGTCAATTCATGGCTATCCAGTGAAAGATGGCATCACCATTAATGAGAAACTTTTGCCCTCTGCTCTCACTATTTCATTCACCAGGCATTTTGAGCTTCCCTCGTCACCATGATATTCCCTCCCATTCAGAATGGCAAAACTTTAAGTATATTTGTTTTATAATTTAATGGTTTTGTTTGTTTTGACAGTTGTCTGAAAAGGAATACCCCAGAAAAGACTCTTGATTTTACCCAGTACTGCAATTTTACAATGCGCTTGCCTACCATCCTATGAAGAAATGTGTCATTAATATAGTTTATCTCATTCTATTTTTAATTTGAAAGTCTAAACTAAACTGGCTATTACTGTTTTTGAATATTTTGTGCCATCCCCCCAATACTTAAAATGAACACAGTGACTAGGAAAGTAATATAACATTACATGAATTTTGCTCATGATATTTTTTAAGTGTGTAAGAATATTCATTATCAAAGAAAATTTTTTTAAATGCCAAAACTAGGTGCTGTAATTACACTCGTGAGGAGGGACACCCACATATTCACCTTTGTATCCCTTGCATTCTAATGTAACTATTAACATTGATCAGGTGAAACACCCAAAAAAATAAAGGGGAGAGACATTTATTCTATAGACCAAAGTGTGGGCAGGACTTATCTGAGAAGAATGGGAACCTGTGTTACAATAAAAAGGGACAGAATAAGTAGGAGGCACTGAGTGATGGCAGGGATGCTGCCTTGAGGGACAGAGGGGAAGCTGGGAGAGATGAGGGAGGAAAGCAGGGTCCAGACAACCTTGCAGAAAGACAATGGTCAAGGAGAACCTGTGTCTGAGACAAAGAACTAAATCACTGTTCGATTCCTTTTTGTTGCTAATAGCTACCCATAATAAACTAATCATTATCTGGGTGTGTGTGTGTGTTTATGTGCAACACAAACATGTATTGCCATATACAAAAATTTAAAACAGACTGGCTGATGATTAAGAAGGGTATAATCACATTATGTGGTATAAATTGAGATGCCCCTTAATTCATTTCTCCCCCTCCCCCTTAGAAATTTAGCAAGATTTTCAGAAAACTAGTTCAAGATGAACACAAAGCTTACTTTTCTATTAAAATTTAGCTATCTCTCCACGGTATCAACAACATGATTATACGTATTTTGGATATCATAGTAGAATATTAAATTCAATTTCCTCATTTTAAAATTCACAAGTAATTTAATTTTAAATATAATCTATAGTTAATTTTCATAGCTCATAAAGAAATGCTGGACATCTAACCAACTTGCATTTGAATTATCTCTCCTATTGCAGAGCACAGAATTCCAAACATACTAGGAGCAAGACTTAGCAGGTAATGGGGCTTCAGAACGCTTTCCATCTATCATGCAACGGTTCCTCAGTTTATTCTAAAAATAGTTCCTCCCTGCTGTTCTTCTCTTTGTTATTAGATGTAGCATATATGGAGGAAGTTGCAGTTCTGAAATTGAAGACAATTATTATCTTGATAATTTGGTATACTCCTGTGTGAGGGTGTATACCATTTAAATCTCTCAGCATCAGTGTATTGATTTTGTTCAGGGTCAAAGTCAGAAGCACCATCAATAATCTTAATACAACATAATGTTATGCATGGTACTAAGTTTAAATATTTATTCACTGAGTTGAATCTTACACTGTCAAGGGGAAAGCACAGTTAATAGGATAATAACTACCTTATGGCTATAATTAAAGCACATTTAACAAGTAGACTCATGGTATTTACATGTCTTAGTCATATTTTTTTGTTTTTTTTATTATGTGCAAGCATGAGATTTTTATATTCTCTTTTATTTTAATATATTTTTATTTATTTCAGAATTGAAGGGAGGAGAGAGTGATAGAAACACCAATGATAAGAAACAATCATTGGTTGGTTGCTTCCTGCAGGCTCCACACTGGGGATGGAGCCCATAACCTGGGAAATTGCCCTGAATGGAAATCAGCAGGGCTCCTGTTTCATAGATTAACACTCAAGCACTAAGCCACACCAGCCAGGCTATTTTCTATTTTAAATTCTTTATCTTATCATTGTAACAACACATATTATAAAGCAAATAATAAATTTTGATATTTTGTATGTTTTACCTCTTGTGGCATTGCTTATTTGGTGTAAGAGTCAGAAAGAAGCCCAAATGTCAACTGAAATAAAAAATTCAAGGTAGCTAGAAATTTAAATAAAACCTATTATAACCACTTTTTTTTTCCTTTCATTTTAGTATGCTTTTTTAAAATGGTATGTAATAAAAATCAAGATAAGAAGGAAACAATTTAAAATTCCAAAATAGCAAGTACTATATAAACTTTAATTCCCTAATACAATTATGATTTCTATACAGGCTGGGGCAAAATTAAGTTTATAGTTGTGTGGTGAAACACAGAATTTATCCTTGTATTGTTATTTATCAATTATTGTATTATTTTTCATACAAACAACTGTAGACATACTTTTGCCCCATCCTGTATATTGATAAACTAGAGGTCTGGTGCATAAAAATTCATGCAGTGGAGGTGGGGTTCGCTCAGCCCAGCCTGCCCCCTCTTACAGTCCAGAAGTCCTCAGGGGTGGGAGATGACCCAGCAATCAGGGGAAGGTGTACCTCATCACATCTCTGCTCCTGCCACTGCCAGCAGTGCAAGCCTTGGCCGGCCCTGGTTACCTGAGCCTCTGGTGGCCCTGGGCGGCTGGGCAGGTGACATCCATCTTTGAGGGTGTGGCAGTCAATTAGCATATTTTCTCCTTATTGACTGTGGGCGCCACCATCTTTGTTACTGAGTGAGGGCCAATTAGCATATCCCCTCTTTATTAGATAGGATGAATAGAGCTGGGATAGATGATAGATAGATGATAGATATAAAGATGCTTGTGTATGCATTTAATTAAATATATTTATTTTTAGCATTTTTGAGTCATTTGGTTTTTTCTGAACTTTGTCTTGGTAATATAAAAGAAAATAATAGAAAAAAAACATAAGTAACTTTTACAAAAGAAATGGTAGGTCAACTTGACAAATTTTAATCTAGCTTTAACACTAGAAGCTAATATTCATCATACTGTGCATGCAATTTAAAGTGAAAATGAGAATCTATTTTTTTTTTGAGCTATAGAATGTTCAAAGCTTCAGTCATTTAAAGTATCTTAGGTTTTTAATGTTGTATTAGGGAAGGTATTTATTTTATTTTATTTTATTATTGATTTTCTACAGAGGAAGGGATAGAGATAGAGAGTCAGAAACATCGATGAGAGAGAGTCATTGATCAGCTTCCTCTTGTACACCCCCACTGGGGATGTGCCCACAACCAAGGTACATGCCCTTGACCGGAATCGAACCCGGGACCCTTGAGTCCGCAGGTCAGTGCTCTATCCACTGAGCCAAACCAGTTTCAGCTAGGGAAGATATTTTAAAGAAATATTTGTATTCATGTCAATTTTTAATTTAATTTTTGTTAAGTTTCAATGCATTTCCTTAGGGAATATATAGGCTTTAATTTTCTCTCTTTAAAAAAAATATATATATATTATTGATTTTTTTACAGAGAGGAAAAGAGAGGGATAGAAACATTGATTAGCTGCCTCTTGCACACCTCCCTACTGGGGATGTGCCCACAATGAAGGTACATTCCCTTGACTGGAATTGAACCTGGGTTCCTTCAGTGCACAGGCCTATACTCTATCCACTGATCCAAATCTCTTAGGGCTTTCTCTCTCTTATATGCAGGTACTTATTAACAGAAGTTTTCCATTTCAGTCAATACTTTTACATATTAAATAATATACTCTCCTTACACATAAACTTCTTTGTACATACTAGATTCATATATATCTCTCTAATAATATCTTGAAATAAAAAATGGTATTACTTATACAGTTTTAGAATCCATATACTTCATGCTTTTGGTATTCATGTACATTCAGTTGGAATATTACCTTTATTTGATCAATAGAGATTACAGATTAACTATTTAAACAGTTCAAAAAGTTTAAAGGAATAATAAGTAGGCATAAAGCATTGCAAAATATGTTTTTCAAATATATAAATGCCATTCATAAATTAAGTTCATACAATCATTAACGTTTTTCCTGCTGTGTCTATTAATATTATCATAAAATTGAATTCTTAAAGTTCTGTAAGCTACTTTGGGTAACTGAATGTAATGATATATTATATACTAATAAAAAGGTAATATAGTAATTAGACCAGATTGACCACAGGTCTTCAGGGTGTCCTTCTGGACAAAGCCACAGTAGTGGGGGCAAAGGCAGAGGTGGTTAAGGGCTATCAGGTTGCCAGGGGAGCAGTTAGGGGCAATCAGGCTGGCAGGCAGAGGTGGTTAGGAGCAATTAGGCAGGGAGGCAGAGGTGGTTAGAGGTGATCAGGTAGGCAGGCAGAGGAGTTAAGGGCAATCAGATAGGCAGGCAGGTGAGCAATTAGGAGCCAGCGGTCCCTGATTGTGAGAGGGATAGCTGACTGCCAGTTTAGGCCCAATCCTTGCAGTTGAACATCCCCCAAGGTGTCCTGGATTAGAGAAGATGAAGGCCAAACTGAGTGACCATCTCCCCAGCACCAGGCCTCTAGTATATATATTTATATATATATATATATATATATTTTATTTTAAATATATATATATTTAGGCATAAGTTACCTTTATGACCAGAACAACTGCAGTTCAGTCACTATAATGCACACTGACTACCAGGTCAGACATTCAATGCAGGAGCTGCCCCCTGGTGATCAGTGCGCTTCCACATCCAGCCAACCTCTGAGGGCCCTTCCCCCTGGCTGGCCCAGATCTGCCCCATTCAGGACTGGGTGAGATGTCTAGATCATCCTGATTGCTGGCCAGGCCAAGGGACCCCACCTTAGCACTAATTTGTGCAAGGGGCCTCTAGTTATGAATTTATTTGAATTTCTTTAAACTATTCAGCTTTTGCAGTTATTCTAAACATCCTCACCTAGATTAATGAGTTTTGTTATTAATTTTAAATTAAGCTCTAATCATATTAAAAGGTGTTTCTATACTTTTCTAAGACTGACAGGGCAGCTTACTGAGGAGAGACCACCTTTTATAATTGTATTCTATAATTTATAGATTGTACCTTGGCCTATGCCAGCTATGCACTGATGAAATGTGTAGTTCTTTTGAAATTCAATACACATTCCTATGCAAAACTGTTAAAAAGACTCTGAATGGAAGTTTATTTCCTAAGCCTTGTAAGGAACCTGACCAACAAGCTGTATCATATTTAAGATTGAGACATTAGGTGAATTTAAATGTCAGGGGGGGAAAAAAAAAGACAAGGGTTTTCTTGTTACCTGACCACTGTGAAAAAGTAGACTTTACCAAAAAACAAAAAACAAACAAACAAAAAAACAATCCACATATTTTGCTTCCAGATTGTTACTCTAAGTTAAAATATGTTGTTTTGTACTTTGTTTATAAGTGGTTACTGGAGACAGTGTTTTGTGGGGCAAAATAATAATAATAATAATTATTATTATCATTATTATTATTATTATTATTATTATTATTATTATTTTGAAGTTTGGATCCAGCACTGACTGGCTCTTTAATCTTATTCAACAGAATTAATTTGTTACATTCAGAATCTAAGGATTTACAACATCAACAACAAAAATCTGTTATGAAGTTGTTACAAGAACACCCTGAGGATAATAGATATGAAAACACTTTATAAGGGCAATAGTAGACTTGGGATGATTATTAATATGAACAGTGATAAGATAAGCATATTATTTCTATTTTGTTACTTTTGAATCTATTTCATTTCCCCCTCATGAATTTTACATTCTGCTCATCCATATTTCTTATTTTTTAAATTTAATATATTACAAATAGTAGTGCATGTGTCTCTTTTTCCCCCATTGACCTCCCCCAGCTTCCCTTACCCCCTGCCCTGCACATGACCTCACATCCCTCCCCCCATGTCTGTGTCCATTGGTTATCCTTATATGCATGCATACAAATCCTTCAGTCTCTTCACCCACCCCCCACCCTCCCCTGCCTTCCCACTGTAGTTTGACAGTCTGTTTGATGCTTCTTTGTATCTATTTTTGTTCATTGGTTTATGATGTTCATGATATTCCACAAATGAGTGAGATCATGTGATATTTATATTTCTCTTATTGGCTTAATATCTTTTAGTTTAGTATTCTCTCCAAACATGCTGCTCCACCTGATATTTTTAATAGCCTTTTCCATGTGTCTGGATTGCCCTTTGTCTGTGATCTCTGTTCAATAAGTAGTTTTCATCTTTCCAGACAGATAATAGGAACTAGTCTTTACATTTCACACTCCCACCCTGTTGTTAATCCTCACCCGAGGATATTTTCCCATTGATTTTTAGAGAGTGGAAGGGAGGGGGAGAGACAGAGAGACAGAAACATAGATGTGAGAGAGACACATTGATTGCCTCTAGGGGCAGGTGCCAGAGAATGAGACTGGGACTTAGATATGTGCCTTTGAATAGGATCAAACCTGGGACCCTTATGTCTGCTGCAGGCCAACACTCTATCCACTGAGAAAAAGCGGCTGGGATCACTCCCACCTTCTTTACCTTCCTCACTAGTTGGAACAACCATTTCCTTTTTTTTTTTTTTTTTTTTTTTTTCCATTCATGAAGCTTCTTCCATAGCATTCAGTATTTGAATCCCCTGCGTCCCCAGAGTAGTCTGAGTCAGCATTATGGACATCAGTAGGGAGCTTGTTAGAAATGCATTATACTAGACACTGGTGGTAAACCCAGATCTCTGGCTGATTCTTATGGATAGTGCAGTTATTTGAGCTAATTAATTTTAAGCAACTTGGGAGTGGAGAGAAGATTAAGTCAGAGCTTCTCTTTCTTGCCTTAGTACCCTCCACAAGGTTCTGCATCATCCAATAATTTGCACGTATACTGAGTGGCCAGATTATTATGATCCTATATAATAAAATGCTAATACGCAGTGTCCTCTCAACCAGGAGTTCCACCAGCAGGCAGGCAGGCCAACCTCCCATGTACCCTTCCCTTGGCCAGGCTGGCCAGACCGCACCCATGCACGAATTCATGCACAGGGCCTGTAATATATATATACTGAGTAGCCAGGTTATTATGCATTTAGAGATGATAATAATCTGGCCACTCAGTGTAAATACTAGTAGGTGTTCAGCAAGTAGGTGTTGAGTTGAATTGAATTTTATTTTAATATTTTGAAGTAAGAAAAATGTTGTTTTAGAAAACTCAGATATTAGAAAAAACTGTTTTAAGGTTAAAGCAAGAAAAAAGCTGTTCATTATTGATGCTACTCATGTCCACTAATCAATATATCTTGATCACCAACTACTACTGTACTTTCTCATGCATAAAATATTAGTATAGATGTTTGATTGCATGAAAAGAACGTCTTTAGTCTAACCTTCACCTTCAAAGAGTTCATTTAGATAACTGAATCAAAATGTGGTTGCTTTGTCATTCTTCTAAATATTTAATATATGCTATTAAAAGTAATGACAAAACTTTAAGGCATTGTGCATGCAAGTTTTACTGGCAAATATCAATATCTGACTTTATTAAATTATTTAAACAGATCAATTCATCACTTGTGTGTGTATGTGTGTTTTTTAATAAAATGTTGAATAAACCCAGAAACAACACATTTTCATTTATAATTATTAGTAAAGTAAGATTATTTCATCCTTTAAGTTTTTTTTTTTTTTCTGGTGTATGATTTTAAATCAATTGTGGTATTTTCCCCTTACATACTTACCAAATTTTTTCAATGTACAATTCCATTAAAAATGTAAGAGAATTAGAAGTGCCATATATTCACCTTTACTTCTCTGTGCATGCTAGTTGTTGTGAATTTAAATGAAGCCCATCTCTTAATTGTAGGTGATTTCTTTCCATTGCCTGTAAAGTCGCATGTCTGCTTATCCCTACGATCGGCTGATATGTGCTTAGGGAACAGAAACTAATTTTAACATTAGCCTAAGCAAAATGTAATTAGACCAGCTAATCTGATTTAAAAAAAAAAAACAAAAAAAAAACACCCCCGGCAAAAATCCTTTTTAAAAAACATAATGCTATTTTAATGGAAATAGCCTTTTTATGAAATGCAAGTGACAAAGACTTGAATAATGCCTGTGAGCTTGTTATTTAATTTTGTGTTCACTAATTTGTTAATAAAAGAGAATGGGGGCACTTCATTCCTAAATTTTATATATGGAATCGATTTTTAAAGTGGATTATTATTCTTTTCTTTTCTTTCCTTTTCTTTTTTTTTTTTTGTTAATCCTTACCTAAGGATATTTTTCCATTGTTTTCTAGAGAGAGTAGAAGAGAGGAGGAGAGGCAAAGAGAGAAACATCAATGTGCAAGAGAAACATTCATTGGATGCCTCTCATAGGTGCTGGGGGATTGAGCCTGTAACCCAGGTAAATGCCCTTGATCAGAATCAAACCCAAGACCAATCAGTCTGAAGTCTGATGCTCTCATCACTGAGACAAACCAGCTAGGGCTACAGTAAAATTTTTTATGTAAACATTCACTTTTACTTAACATACCTAGATCCTAATTGAACCTCTAAAAGGGTTGTGTGTGTATGTGTTTAATGACAACCATATGTAGAAGAGCTTTGGGAATTGTACCATGTTTTTAATGTTTGTCTTCACTGCTCCTTCCCATTAAGGAGTTTTACTATATTCACATATTTTTGCAACCATCATCAAAATTGATTTTAGAAGATTTCATTACCCCCTCTCAAAAGAGAAGTGCCATAAACATTAGTACCGTATTTTCTGGCGTATAAGACGACCTCCTAATTTTTACAGTTAAAACATAGGTTTAGGCATATATTCACTGTAAAAGACTACCTCCCACTTCAAAGAAAATACTTACTTTGCCATCAAGATCTGCAGGTTGTGCAAACTCGATCACTAACTCTGCATGATGTTGCAGAAGTGAAGGGAACCAGGTTTGCTAAAGTAATTGTGGTGATAGAAATGTTTTAGCCTCAGAAGCTACTGAGGTGGTTCATTCTATCCTAGTATAGTGTAAAAAAAAAAAAAAAAGATCTGCAGGTAACTTTTGTGCAATTTTGGTCTTTTGCCCCCGATGTTCGGTTGACTTTTTTTCGTTTCAAACGTCGTCCTATACGCCGGAAAATATGGGTAGTCCTTCTTAATTTACTCCAGTTTTCTTCCCCAGACAGTTATTAATCTACTTCTGTCTCATAGATTTTCCGGTTCTGGATTTTCCATCTAAATGGAATCACGCAATATGTGGTCTTTTATGACTTCCTTGGGACTAACTTCTATAGCATGTATCTATTTCATTATTTTTATTACTGAATGATAGTCTAATGTCATTTGGTATTTTTAATTTATCCATTCATCATTTGCTCTTCATTTGGGTATTTCCACTGTCTGGCTATCTACACTAATAAAAGAAATATGCAAATTGCTGTACCTCCACCATGCCCACAAGCCAATCAGGAATGGATATGCAAATTAACCAAACAAAGATGGTGGATTAATTTGCATACACAGGTGGGAAGTGGCCAGGCAGGGCAGGACACCTGCTCTGAGAGGGAGGATGGGGAGCTAAAAGAGCTACAGGAGCTGTGTTCTGGCAGAGAAGAGAAGACTGAAGGCTCTAGCCAGAGCAACAACTCTGGCCAGAGCAAAGATGGAAGGCAGCAGCCAGAGCAAAGGCCTGAGTCCTGGGAGCCAGAGTAAAACTGGTGATGGCAGCCAGGGGAAGGAAGGCCTATTGCACAAATCTTCATGCAATGGGCCTGTAGTTATGAATAAAGCTGCTATGAACATCTGTGTGCCAGCCAGTTTTTGGTGAACATATATTTTCATTTTTTTTTAGGGTATATATCTAGGAGTGGAATTACTCAGTCTTAACTCTGTTGAGTTATTTGAGGAACTGCCAGACTATTTTGCAAAATATTTCATCATTTTATATTCTATGTTTCTCCACATCCTCTCCAACATTTATAGTTATTTTTATTTTGGGTACAGATATATCATAGTATAACGTGCTCTTCCATTGTGATTTTAATTTGCATTTACCTCATGATTAATGATCATTTAATATGCTTATTGGAAATTTGTATGCATTTGTAAAAATATATTCATATCCTTTGCCCATTTTTTAAATTAAATTATCTTTTTATTATTGAGTTTTAAGAGTTTTGGATACTTATATGTAATCTGAATACAACTCTATTATTAAGCTCATGATTTGCAAATATTTTCTAGTCTGTGGGATGTCTTTTCACCTTCCTGATGGTGTCCATTGAAGCACAAAAGTTTAAATTTAAATGAAGTCAAAGTTATCTAATTTTTTCTTTATGGTGTCATATTTGAGAATGCTTAGCTTGATCTAAGGTCATAGAAATTGTTTTCTATATTTTCTAATAATTTTATTATTTAAGCTCTAACATTTAGTTTTATGATATTTTTATTAACTTTGGTGTGAGGTGTGAGAAAGAGGTTAAACTTTATTCTTATGCATATGAATATCCAGTTTGACAACAACATTTGTTGAAACAAATTTTCTTTCTCTATTTAATTATGTTGGCTTCCTTGTTAAAGTCAATTGACTAAAACTGTGAAGGTTTATTTCTGTACTTCCAGTTCTATTGCACTGATCTATGTACTTACCCTTATGCCAGTACCATGCAGTGCTAATTTATAAAGTTTTTAGTTCTGTAGTAAGTTTTGAAATCAGGAAGTATGAACCATTGTCTTTTTTTCAAGATTGTTTTAGCTTTTCTGGGTCCCATGAATTTTTATATGAATTTAGTATCAGCTTGTCATTTGAACAAAGAAGTCAGCTGAGATTTTCATGGGGACTATACTCAAATTTAAATAATTTGAGGAGTAATAACATCTTAACGATCTTGAAAGTTTCAATTTATAAACATGGGTGTCTTTCCATTTATTTAGATGTTTAATTTATTTTAATAATTTTTGTTGTTTTCATATAAAATTTTATACTAGTTTTGTTAAAAGTTGTTCCCCAGTGTTTTGTTATTGCTTTTTAAAATATTTAATGTATATGCTCCATCTTTGCTGAGCGTATTTTTTTTACTTCTTTTTGTTTTTATTTTGGTAAGAAAATTTAATATGTGGTCTAGTCTCAACAAAATTTTAAGTATACAATCCAGTATTTTTAACTATAAGAATAATGTTGGGTAGATCTCCAGAACTTAATAATCTTATGTAATTGAATCTTTATGCACACTGAATAACAACTCACCATTTCCCCCTCATCTCAGCCCCTAGAAAGCACCATTCCATTCTCTGCTGCTGTGTGTTTGACTAACTTAGATAACTCATGTAAGTAGAATCATGCAATATGTTCCTTTGGCGACTGGTTTATTTCACAAAGCATGCTATCCTCAAGGTTCATCCATGTTGTAGCATGTGTCAGCATTTTCTTCTTTGTTAAGGCTAAGAAATATTCCATTGTATCTATATAATATTTTTCCATTCCTCTGTGCATGGACATTTCAGTTATTTTCATATTTTGGCTATTGTGAATAATGCTTCATTGAATATGGAAAAGTAAATATCTCTTAGAGATCTTAATTTCCATTCTTCTGAACAAATACTCTAAAGTGAAATTGCTGGATCATAGGGTTATTTCTGCTTTTATTTTTTGAAATGATTCTATATTGGTTTTCATAGTGGCTGATCCATTCACACTCCCATCAACAGTATATATATTCTGAAAGTGTGGGGTGACATCTCATTGTAGTTTTAACTTGTATTTCCCTGATGATTAGTGATATTGAAAAATCAATGTAATCCCTGTCAAAATCCCAATGACATTTTTTGTAGAAGTAGAAAATTATAATTTATTACCGATTTATACTTAATTCACTTAGAAACAATACTGCTATAAGCTGTGTTTTATGTTATTACTATTATATATGTATACTAGTGGCCTGGTGCACAAAATTTGTGTACAGGGATGGGGGTTGTTCCTCAGCCTGGACTGCACCCTCTCCAATCTGCGATCCCTCTAAGGATGTCCTACTGCCGGTTTACAGGAACCAGGCCTAAAACGGCAGTCAGACATCCCTCTCACAATCTGGGACTGCCCATTGGGGCCATCATGTCTTCATATCTGGTCATTACTCACCAGGATTTTTGTGACCGTGATATTGTTGCCTAATGTGGGTACATTTAGAACTGAAAGCCAAAGCCCATGCAGCTTTAGTATATGAGAGCTTGTTGTTTTACTGCTTTTCAGCTTCTTAATTTATGTCAAATTTTCAAATATTTTTACTTAGTAGAAGAAGTCTATAGGGTCCTAAGTCTTTCTTAAAATACATTTTATCTGGAAGCTCCAAAATATTTTCTTAAATATTCTTTTAAGAAATTAATTGCCCCCCTTTTAGTCCTTATTTCACTATTAAGAAATGTTCCAACTCTAGCAATCACAATTTATACCCAGAAAACTAATGCAACTTATATTTCTTACTGGCAAAAATATAGATAAACAATGAAATTGAGAATCTATTGAAAAGGTAAATGTGACATGATGTCTTTCAATTGCCTTTTAGTACTATAAAAATAAATAGTTCCTATTTAAAATTAGGGAGTGAAATTGAAACAATAAGATTTCCTTCTCTTAGTCAGGAATCATTTAGCTAAAGAAAGAGAAACTCACATCCACTCAAAGTAACTACACTAAAAGGGGTTTATTATAAGGATCCTACCAATATCATAGAATCCTACTTGCTAGTAACATGATTGGGCCTCATGGGGTCTGGAAAACTACTTTTCTAGTCTTTAGGGAATGTATATTTCTCTCTCTCTCTCTCTCTCTCTCTCTCTCTCTCTCTCTCTCTCTCTCTCTCTCTGTCTCTCTCTCCCTCTCTCCATTTCTTCCAAAAAGTACTGAAAACTAGTTCTCTTTTCAGGGCCTTCAGTATGTGTTTTTCTTATAAATTTAGTCCATATATGGCTTTACATTTTCCAAGCGCTAATTTCAACAGCCTTTTGCTGTACATTTTCCCATCTCTTCTCCATCACTCCTTGACTCAGAATAGATGACCTAATTCCAAATTCCAGGTAGAGAAAATATAGTTGACTGAATTTCTATAAGTTGTCTGCTCTTGATCTAATTACTATGACTGAAATGATGAAGTCTGTGTTATATTGGGCTGTTCTTATGCAAGTTACAGGAAGAACTGGTTCACTAAGGGAAGAAAAGGCATCTTTGCAGGTCAATTATGTGCTGTAGTGAACTCCTTAAGGGAAGATACCATGTCCTATTAATTTACTAGGACAACTTGAACAGTTTTAAAATGAATATTGAATAAAATAATGCAAGGTCAATTTGCATTTCTGCCTCAAGGAGGCATTGATGTTGATAGAAATTAAATATTCCAGTTCCTTTGTTTGTGTGTGTGTGTGTGTGTGTGTGTGTGTGTGTGTGTGTGTGTTATTAAGGTAATTTTTTCCATGGAGCAGTGGTCAACAGTTTTTTGGGGGTAGGGCAGGGGGCCGCAAGTGAACTGTGAACTTCTCTGAGCCACCTTGAAGATATTTTCAATATCTGGGAATGGAGCAACAATGACAGTGCTTCCATACCTTTCCATTCTTATAGACTAGTTATTTCAACACTAGTTTTACTAGTTATTTCAACACTAGTGCATGTATACTAAAATGTTACATAAAACATAAGTATTGTATATTATATAAAAATGGAATGCATAATTAAACAGGTGTGAAAAGCCAAGCTCTGCCCATTAACATTCCTGCTCTGTTCATCCTCCTAAAATCTCTCCCCGAGCCTGAGGGGCACTCCTGTAGGGCTCCCAGGGACCCAGAGACTATGATTTTTAAACGATAGCTTTTAGATAAAAAGCAAGAAACCTTTATGTAACTGCTCATTTTTTTAAATACATGTATATCTTTATTTACATGTATACACTAGTGGCCTGGTGCACTGATTCCTGCGCATTTAAAGGAAATCATTTATATCATTATTTGCCCTTTCTCTATAACAGAAGTGCCAGAGATGAAAGAAAATTAGTAAAATATATGTGAAAATAATATGTAAATTGATTTATAAATAAATAATAACAACAAAGACATTATATACAAACAACAAAAACATAATACAAAGGCAACATTGATAAAAAAAAAGACTAATAAATTGATTAAATTTATTCTGATATCTCCCTGTATACCACATTAAGAGTAAAAACACTTTCAGAGAGATTAACTAATTTCCTTTGTGATAAAGTATTTACAACTTTAATTTAATGTCACAAACTGTTCAAACTTGAGAGAAAGCAACATATAACTGACAATGTCTGAAAATGGGTTTAGGTAGAAATATTCCTACTCTGTCTAGAGTTTGTCCTTGTGATTTATTAATAGTCATCACAAATGCTGGCATCCTGGGAAACTGTCTTCGAATTAATTTAAATGGTAGGCCAGTGTCAGACAGGGACAAATAAATTCTTGGAATCAGAACAACCTCTCCTTCCACAGATTCTGTTAATATTTCAGCTTCAATTATGGTAAATCATAATCTTTTGATAATAAATCTAGTACAATTACAAAGACCCCATTTACTATTAAGATTTTTCAGTAGCATGATGATCGCACCTACTTTCAATTTTAATTTATGACACAGCATTCCAGAAGGAGTGATACTATTAAGAAATTTGATGGGAAAGTTTTACTTTTTGGCATCATCCCTTGATTCAATGGAATCATCACTTAAATGGTACATTGTGCCAATAGTTGGTCTTCAGACATAGCCTGTTGATGACACTTTCTTTTAGCTTCAGAATGTCAACATAAACAACCAAAATTCATGATCAACAATAACAGATCAAAACACACACATGTAATTGTTGCCAGCCAAAGCTTTATATGTATCGTTTATGTGCAAGGTAATGTTTATTTTTAAATTACCAGTGAGTATCATATGAACTGTCAGTTGGACAGTCAGATGTCCATTGTGGTCAGTCACCTTGGCTTTTATATATATAGATGAGAATGTGATGCAAAAAGTTTAATGAAGACATAGGAAATGGGTTGTCATTACGTTCCCATTGCTGCAAGTTTTTCAGAGGCTAAATTCAAGTGCATAAATTCTTTTGTTCAATGAACTGTTCCTGAGCATATATACTACATTTTGTTCTTGGCATGAAAATATTAATGAAGGGAATTCTGTTATCAAGACATAATTGTATCCAATGAGAATATTTTTATTTTATTTTATTGTACTTAAGATAAAATAGCATACTTAGAACCATCAGTGGAAAGAAAGTAGCAAATATGTTGGTGCACAGAATAAGCACAGTAGTCCCCTTTGTTCCCCCACTCTCATCTTTTTCCTGACCCGTGCACATAAGATCATGATTGGTATAACCGCTAAATCTCTTGGCTTATGTGGTGATTTTTGTTTCTCTGCCAATCCTAAATATGACTTGAAATATTGATTTCCCAAAATGACAGAATGTTTTAAATGCTTTAAATTTACATCGCTCAGTGTTGTATTAAAATGAAAAAAATATTTTTGCTTATATTGAAAAAGTATAGAATTTTTTTGCTTGTGAAAATAAATGTTGAAATAGGAAACTTTTATAAGCAAATTAGTATGTCTAATCCTAATGTATCTTCATAGAACTGTAGATATTAGAACTGAAAGGGAACTTAAAATTTATTATAGGCACTGTGGTTGCCAAGCAAGTATCCATTCCTAGAGTTCTGATAAGAAACACTGGTTTAACAAATCCTTCTAATCATATTGTCCTCTTTGTCAAATTACTTTTTTTAAAACATATTTTTACTGATTTCAGAGAGGAAGAGAGAGATAGAAACATCAATGATGAGAAAGAATCATTGATTGGCTGCCTCTTGCATGCATCACACTGGGGTTTGAACATGCAACCTGGGCATCTGCCCTGACCAGGAATTGAACCGTGACCTTCTGGTTCATAGGTTGACACTCAACCACTGAGCCATGCCAGCTAGGCTGTCTGATTACTTTTTAATTAGTATATATGTGTGACCATGTTCTGGATAATGAGATGTAAGGAGGAGTATCCTAGAGGGAGAGTATGATGAAAGACTTCAGGGAAATAATTTTTCTCATATAAAACAGCCATATATAATATGACTTGCTATTTACCTAAGACTATGTAATTCTTGGAGCTGTGGCAACAATCTTGCAATGAAGAAGACAAAATGCCATTCACTAACTTTGAAAGAGTAAACATCTGGGTGTCTGTTGATATGCATGACATTTCCAGTTGTTTGAGTACTAGACTTCTTATTATGTGGGGGGAAAAGTAAGCCCTTGGTTAAGCTATTATTAGTTGGGTGTGTTTTTTATACCTAAAGCTGAAAACACTCATGACAGAGATAGCTATCATTTAACAAACACATGATCTTTGCCCCTCCTACAATCTCTTCATTTTATCTTTGGGAAAAAAAACAAAAAATGGGGTCAGGCAGGTATTAATCTTTGCCCCTCCTACAATACCTTTATTTTTTTTGGGGGGGGGGGAAATTGGGTCAGACAGGTATATTTAACTGAAAAAATATTACATAGTTACTTCATGGCAGGTTTGAAGTTCAAACAATATTTTTCTTCAGTACTAATCTGCATTTCTAAAACTATGGCATATGGGGGTCCCTTCACCCATTTTCTTGATAAAAAAATGATTATTTTACAATTTGTTGCATTTGAAGTCTACATACCTATACCTGATGAAAATTAATGAGCATACTATGCCATTAAAAATATTTTGAATGTGTTTTAAAATTACAAGTTTTACAGGGTTCACCCCCTGACTTATGAGGATAAGACAAATAGTCTTTCTTAGCAAGTATTGCTAAATTCTCCTTTAGCAGGTACAACAGAATTCAAAGCAGTTGGCTTTCAGGAAAAAAAAAAAAAAAGGTCTTCTGATAAAGTAGACTCTTAAAAATGAAAATTATAAAATATTTTGAAATGTAAAAGGAATTATCATTTGTCAGTTGTCTACCAGACACATAGTTGAATAAAATCTAAAATAGTTTGATGATTATCAACTTCTAAGTGATTAGAAAGCTATTATTTTACTATTTAATACTTAAAAATGTATCCTTCCAGAGCAGCCATTGGATCTATGAGGAGATAGGACAGAGAGAAAAATCAGAATATAATCTTTTGTCAGAAAGATGAGAAAACAAACAAGCACTTATATAGAGATTTTAACTGTGCATGCAACATAGACTATACAATCACGTAAAATCTTTTCTGTGCCTGGAATTCTTTTGAAAAGTAAAATATCATTTTTGCAGAAATATAATGTCCATTAGAAGTTCTGATAGAGCTGAATTTGAAGGCTTCTAATAAGTCAATTTTTCAGATTCCTGAAAGGTTGAAGCATGACTCTTTTTTCATTCCCACTAAACAGAATTAATGACAGCAAATTACAACAGTAAGTTGAAGCTGACAAGGCAGTGAGTCTTTATATAACTAATTCAGAAAGGAAATCATGCAATTTTAGAACGATAAATGATATTAGGGTTTATTTATCATATTTAAATTGGTTCAAGTACTCATTTAAACACAAATAATATATCATGGACCCCTGAGTTTCACTTAAATTATTCTTACTAAAAATGACTTAAATATGTATAAACTTGAAATTATATTGTATCTTCATTTTCCAAACTTATAGCTTTTTTTTATAATCATAATAATATAAACAGAAGTATCAACAAATGTAAGCCATAAACATTAAAATTAAATTTATTTCACATTATGTATAATATTTCATGAAAAGAAATGATTAATATTGAATTTCATACTAAAAAAATAAAATTTCAGAGAGGGTTCTTTTTTAAATCTGTCTACACTAATAAAAGAGAAAGATGCAAATTGACCATATCTTGGTGACACCCACCAGCCAATCAGGAGTGATTATGCAAATTAACCCAACAGAGATGGTGTATTAATTTGCATACACAGGTACTGAGTTCCTGGGGGTGGGGCATTCCACTCTGCCTTAGCTGCTCTAGGCCTCTGGGCAGCATGGAAAGTTGGAAAGGTGGCTCTTGCAAGAGCAGAGTTGGTGCCAGTGGCTAGGAATAGGAAGGCCCATTTTTGCACGAATGTCTGTGCATTGGGCCTCTAGTTTTTATATATTTTACCTCATACAGCTTTGTTTATAATCACATATTGATGGTAAACTTTCAAAGAGTTTTTCTATCATAGCTTTAATTTTCCCTTTATTCTTGAAAGACAATTTTACTGCTTTGGTGTTTCTAGATAGATCAACATTTTCTCCCAGATTATTCTATAGTCTGGAGACTTTTATAGTTCCCTTTGAGAAGTGTACTATCTTAAAATGGTACTACTATATATTTGTCTTTTCTCTTTAATGTGTTAAAAATATTTTGTGAAATTCTTTAGTTTTCTAATTGTATCTCTAGACTTTTATATTTTTATCATGTTTGGTAGCCATGGTGATTCCTATGCATATAAATTCATTTCCTTTTATCAGTTTTGGAAAATGCAATACTGAATAACTCTCTCTTTAAATAATCCCTTTCCTTCATAAACTTTCCCTATGACCACACTTAGATGAATATTAGCTTTTACATTTGATCTTAAAAACAGTTGAAACTCTCAATTCTTCATTACCTTTACCCTCTTTGATTCATAATGGATAATTTATTTATTATCATCCTATTGTTAAACATTATATTCGGTTGAGCCTAAGATGGCATTTAGCCATACATTTCTAATTAGAACAATATTTCATTTCTAAGATATAATTTGGTATGCTTCAACTCTTCCTGGTAATTTTTGAAAAGAGATTTTTGGTTTGTTCTTTTTTATGTTGCCATATCTCTGTAAATATGTCACACAGAGTTATTCTATTGTGTCTAGCTGTGAATTCTAATTTATAATTTCCTTCCTACTGTAAAAAAAAAAAAAGTTTGTTGTTTCTGTCAAATATTGTTCATAGACATTTGTTTTTATTGTGTTTGTGAGTTTCATTTATGAACTCAAGGGTGACTAATTTGTGGAAACATGAGGCCTTAATTTGAAGATGCCTTTCTTTAAAATAGTTTACAGTTGATTCTGTGAAGAATTTGGGGGAGTTGTTTACCTTAGGAAAATGTAGGTTCCCTGTAGGGTCCTGAGTGGAATCTGGGGGTGTCAAGTAAGTTCTTTCTCTTGCACAGTCATTGCTGATAGTACCCATGTCAATTCTCTCTTTCATCTTGCAGACTGCTCCCTGTAACTGCTTACTTAGTTGTTGTTGTTGTTTTGGATATTTGCAGTTTCTGTTGCTTCTACTGAAACTTTAAATGTAGCAAAAATATACATGGTGCAAGATCTAGTTGTTTTGTTGTGAAAATGCCTCAGGTTGTCTAGTCCAAATGGCTCCAAGTGAAAGTTGCTTTGGTTAGAGCCATGGTGGGCAAATTGCGGCTCCTGAGATACGTGCGGCTCTTTGGCCCCTTGAGTGTGGATCTTCCACAAAATACCATGGCCTGGGCGAGTCTATTTTGAAGAAGTGGCATTAGAAGAAGTTTAAGTTTAAAAAAATTTGGCTCTCAAAAGAAATTTCAATAGTTGTACTGTTGATATTTAGCTCTGTTGACTAATGAGTTTGCCAATCACTGGGTTAGAGCATTTTGATTTTGAAAGTTTGTTTTTAGCAAACAAATATATGACTATAGAAGTAAATTGGTAAAGACTTCAATCTGTGAAGATAGCACCACTTTGAAAATAACTTGGACTAAAATTTTATTTCTTAAACTTACATGGAATATGTTGACATCTAGTCATTGTAATCTTAGATTCAATATATTTAATGGCCAAAGCCATTATCTTACTGTAATCACCTAAAATCAGTCCATTTGTTTCCATGGGATAGCCATGAGAAAGTAACCTACCTATTAGCCATCAGGCTCGTTTGCCACACAGGAAACATGCTAAGTAATGACCTTTTATTTATTTTTAAATTTTTTGTTGAATTCCTACCTATTTTTTAGACATGCTCTAAGTTCTAGGGTTACAAAGACTAACAAAACCAAGTCCATTGCCACATTATATTTACATTGTAGTGATGACAGGACAAAAAAAATAAATAAATAAGTGCAATGCAGAAAATAAAACAGTGATGTGATTAAAAATGACTGAGAAGGAGTATTATTGACTGTTTGGATTGTATTATGGTGATGACTTCCCTGAGTAGATAGGAGTTCTGAGGAAGATCTGGGGTGAGTATTTGTAACAAGGGCCTAGTGCAATGGCCCTGAGGAAGAATAGAGCTTGGCGTGTATCTAAAGGAGAAGAACAAAAAGAATGTCGGTCTGATTGCAGCAGGGTGATCCATTCTTTTTTTCTTTTTTTTTCTTTTTTTTAATATATTTTATTGATCTTTCACAGAGAGGAAGAGAGAGGGATAGAGAGTTAGCAACATCGATGAGAGAGAAACATCAATCAGCTGCCTCTTGCACACTCCCTACTGGGGATGTGCCCACAACCAAGGTACATGCCCTTGACCGGAATTGAACCCGGGACCTTTTAGTCTGTAGGCCAACTCTCTATCCATTGAGCCAAACCAGTTTGGGCAAGGGTGATCCATTCTTAAAATATGAGTGCAGGAGGCAGCTGATCAATATGTCTCACATACATTTTCTCTCTCTCTAAAATCAATAAAAACCTATTTTAAAAGGAAAGTATCAATAAGTAAGTAATATGAAGAGATGAGTGAAGAGCAACAAAATTATTCACATTTTTAAAGAGCAAAGGATATGCTGAGTTAATTGGGCTGGCGAGGTTTCTGGGGATCCTGAGAGGTCAGGATACATGGTGTTATCCTGACCACAGGCATCAGATACTAAGTGAACAGTTTTTGATAGTTAAATAGGATTCTTAATTAACAAGATTATCCTGTAGACTTTATAACCTCTTAAACTGCAGTGCTCAGCAAGAAAATAAAGAAGACAGAGGCTGAACATTACATGGAAGTTTATTTATGTTTAATTTTATGGACATCTTTAAAGTATATTCTGCCTTGCTCTGGAAGTTTTATTTTTTCGTTTGCTTCATCCTGTAACAGCTAAAACAACATTATGAAATCCTGGGGCAGTGTGATCTCTGGCCTCATAGGGTAGAAGAATTTTTTAAGTCTGTGCATGTTCAGTGCTAGTTTGAACACTAAGTGCTTTAAATTAGAAACTTTCTGAAAAAGGAGAATCTGCTTTATGTATCTATCAGTTCAAAATGTCTAAGGGCATGAGCCATGGAATACCAGCAGTACTTATTCTAATGCAATTGACTAGAGGATGTGGGAGCTTCAAGCTGAAGGTCATTCACTCACTAATAAATATCTCTTTTGCTGCTGTTGTTCGTGATATGATAAAGGGTTCCAGTATTATCCACTTATTACAAAAGTGGGACCTTGGAAGAACAAACTACAGAAATAAATAATTGCCTTTTATGGATTCCTGTTTTCTACAGGTAGAGCCTTAAAAAATATAATCAGAGATTATTCTATAGTATTAATATGATAAGGGTATTCTCTCATAATTAAAGAATATCCACTTAAAGCAAAAGAGAAATGATTATTAGAAGTTATTCTTAATGTTTTTTATTATTATAGACATTTTTAAAATTATTAATTATAAATCCATACAAAATAGATTTGTTTGTAATACCACCAAAACCAACCATGCCAGAATATAAATGAGAAAAGGTTAGAGACACAGACACACAATGCACACACACACACACACACACACACACACACAAACATACATATACACACATATATAATACAAACACATATACAATGTGATGAAAGCAAATGCAAGCTTCAGGAGATAGGGGAGATATAATCAATTGGATTAATTGGGCTGGTGAGGTTCCTGGGAATCATGGGAGTTCAGGATACATAGTGTTATCCTGACCACAGGCATTGGATACTAAGTAAACAGTTTTTGGTAGTTAAATAGGATTCTTAATTAACAAGATTATCCTGTAGACTTTATAACCTCTTAAACTGTAGTGCTCAGCAAGAAAGTAAATAAGGCAGAAGATTAACTGGATTATATCAGACCCATTTATTTCATCATAGTTATCTTCTGAAGAGTGTAATTTATTCTGTGATATATAACTCTACGTATATTTCCATAAACAGGTTGGTGTGTTTATCCCCAATTTCCTATGTCAAACCTGATTTCCAGTGTGATGGTATTGATACTTGGGGGTATGGCCTTCAGGAGGTATCGGGTCATGGGGGCTGCGCCCTCATGAATAAGATTAGTAAGTGCATTTATAAAGGAAGCCCAGAGAACCCCGCCCTCTCCCTTCTGCTCTGTGAGAAAGCATAGAAAGGATTGCCGTCTATGAACCAGGAAGCAGGCTCTAACCAGACACAGAATCTGGTAGCACCTTTATCTTGGACTTCTCAGAGGGTCTCAAGTACCATGAGAAATAAACTCATGTTACTTATATGTCAACTAGTCTATGATATTTTGTTAGAGCAGCCTAAACTAACTAAGACAATAACTGATTGTTATAGCTTGTTAATATATTTCAGGACAAACTTCTCATGAAAGAATAACTACTTTTAAAATTTCAGTTCTGGGTCTATTAAATTAACACAATGTTGGTTAAGATGAGAGGTTGTATGTGACCCAACTTGAAAGGCCATTTTCCTTTACACTTCAGACAAGTGAAGTATGTCTCCCAGTTAATTTAGCTACTGGCAAAAACAAAACTGTCATTCAGATCTCAAGGTTCCCAATTTGGCATACTTTCCATTACTGTTCTCTTCTCCCTAACACCTATATAACCCCCACTTTTATTTTTATAATTCATCTCTACTTGTTCAACAAATAAATTCAATAACTTCTTGTTGGAACTCAGTTCCTTTATCCTGTTCCACTGTCCTCTGCCAGGGACTGGACCTCCTGGGATGGCGAGTGTTCGATGGAGAAGCCATGGGAAGTTGCTGGTATATGAGAGTCTTTATTGTAGAAGCCAGTGACCATGCAGACATTGCTATCAAGGATTCACTAGACAAAACAATTTTTAAAAGCAAAGACCGCCGGGACCAGTTTAGCTCAGTGGATAGAGCGTTGGCTTGGGGACTGAAGGGTCCCGGGTTCGATTCCGGTCAAGGGCATGTACCTTGGCTGCAGGCATATCCCCAGTAGGGGGTGTGCAAGAGGCAGCTGATGGATGATTCTCTCTCATCAATGTTTCTAACTCTTATCTCTCTCTCTTCCTCTCTGTGAAAAATCAATAAAATATGTTTAAAAAAAAAAAAAAAAAAAAAGCAAAGACCCATACATTAACCATACATTGGCTAAGTAACAATACATCTTTCCTGCAAAGTAGCAGTAGCCTCTAACATAGAAGCCTAACATAGAAGCTATACAGAAGCCATCCTTAAAGCTACAGCCTCTCTAAGTAGTCACCTCCTAGCTCACAGCAGTAGCCTGCTAGTCCATAACACACTTTAAAACCAACGCAGACAAAACAGGCTTCTTTCCAAAAAGTGACCTCACTATTTGGGTTATAAAAGGGCAGACGTACACAGTGTACATACAATAAGATAGCTGTATTCTTGCTTCTTGCACCCACTTATAGCATCTTAGCCTTGAACACTTTGATTAGGATTCCGATGCTCAGAGTGTCCTTGAATATAGCTGTACTCTGAACAGGGAGGCCTTCATACTCTAATTGGCCTTGAGCATCCTGCATACTCTGACAGGGTTCCCACACTTCTACAAATAAATTCAATAAATTCACAGTGTAAAATTTAGCCAAAGGAAGTGGTTGTTATTTGAGACTAATTTGTAATGGTAAAATGCCAGTTAATGTAAACATACATGAAATAGCAATAAATATTTTTGTTATAAACCTTCACATTTATGGTCAGTTGTTGTTTTTTTTGTTTTTTGACAAGGATACTAAAATAATTCAATAGGGGAAAAATAGTATTTTCAACAGTGGTACTAGGACAACTGGATAACAACATGCAGAAGAGTAAAGTTTGATTTTTAATGCATACCATACACACACACACAAATGCATTATGGGCCTAGATTTAAAAGTGAAAACTATAAAACATTTAGAGGAAAATATAAGAGTAACTTATGACTTTGAGTTCTGCAATTGTTTCTTAGTTATGACACCAAAAACACAAACAACAAAAGGAAATAAATTGGACAACATCAAAATTAAAACTATTGTCCTATAAAGGACACTGTCATGAAAATGATAAAACAATCTACCAAATGGGAGAAACTATTTGCACATTATATATCTGATAAGAGAACACAAATAAAAGAAATGTAAATGTATATTTAAAGGCAAGATAGCTGTATTCTGTAATGCAATTAGCTAAAAACTTAATATATTTAACTGTATTCCATTGCATCACTCCCTTTTACTCAATATAAAAAAAAATATTCCAGCTTAACCTTCTAAGAACTTAAAATCATTGAAATATGAGACCGCATAGGCACCTGTTGTTGGAGAGGATATATTAATAGATAAATTAGAAATTATAAGTAATGTGTATGGTAAAATTTTGGCACTCAAAGCAAGAAAAGAGACCTGATCTCTTCCATCATATTCACTGTTATAATCTTTAAAAGTATATCCTTTTCTGACACTTAATTCTCAAAGCAATTTTTCATAGAGGACCTTTTATAAAAGAGAATCACACATTGTATGGTAATGGAGTTTTTGTAGTGACTGATTTCTTTGATTAAAGAGGGCCTGACACTGAATCATAACTTCTGGAAGATGATTCTGGGTTTCTAAAAGTAATGTAATATGAATTTCTAGTCTTCAGGTATTTTGGTTTGATCCAAGGCAAGAATGCAGCATATGTAGAAGTGAGGCTAGATTTCAGTTTCTACAAATTGTCTTTCATAAACCAACTTTATTAGAGAGATCAAGATTCTCCTTCTAGAGTGGAGCCAGATAAGGTACTATAGGTAAAAATCTTGATATGTTGGCTAATCTGGTAAACTTTATTATTATTTACTAGTGGCCCAATGCACAAAATTCATGCAGGAATAGGACTTCCTTCCCCTGGCTTTTGGCAATGGCTTCCCTCTGGCACCCTGGATCTGGGCTTCCCTCTACCCACCTGTAGGCACCCAAGACTCTTTCCTCCCAGCCTCGGCTTCATCTGGAAGGATGCCTAGTCTAATCAGCATAATATACTTTTATTATTATAGATTATTATAGACTAGAGGCCTGGTGCATAAAAATTCATGCACTGGAGGAGGAGTCCCTCAGCCAAGCCTGCCCCCTCTCACAGTCTGGGAGCGCTCAGGGGAAGGAGGCAACCCGGCAATCAGGGCAAGATGATGCCCTATCACACCTTTGCTGCTGCCACTGCCAGCAGCACAAGCCTTGGCTTGGCCTGGTTGCCTGAGCCTTGGGTGGCCCTGAGTGGCTGGCCGTCACCATCCTAGCCTTGCCTGTGCCTTGGGCTGGCCCTATATGGCTGGGGGACTGAGAGGACTGGGGGACTCCAGGGGCTGGCCTGGCCTTGCTGCATACCTGCCGCCCTGACAGGGCTGAGGGGCTGGGTGCCATATTGTGGCTGTGGGCACCCCCATCTTTGATGGTGGAATAGTCAATTAGCATATTTCCTCCTTATTGGTTGTGGGCTTTGCAATGGCATGAGGATCAATTACCATATTCCTTCTTTATTAGATAGGCTTATTTCTGAAGGGTCCTCTATATTAAGCTACCATACTTACTTCCTGAAACTTTCGGTAGTCATCTGTGGAAGAACAATGTGGATATTTTAGATGAAGTGGCCACTACTGTTTCTCATACTCATGAGGCCTGTACTTGGGGAATTGTTCCTTTCTATGATAAGTCAGTGTTCTCACAAATTGAATGTGATTAACGACAGTTTGCTTGTCCCTTCTTTCAAGAAGTATACTAGTATTAGTCACAACCCTTTTGCTTATCAGAAACAGAACATGTGATTTGGACTGGAATAATATTAAAGTGAATTTATTTGTAAGCAGAATTCTATGAAGTTATCCCAAGATTCACAGTTCCTAGCATACATTCTCTCAGTAATTTATTTAAACATGAATCTAGGTACCACTGTGAAGGGATTTTTGCAAATATAACTAAAGGTCACGACTAAGGTCTAAAATAAGTTGACGTTTTGATTGAGAGATTATCTGGGTGCTTCTGAACTAATCATATGAGCCCTTTTAAAATTAGAGAATTCTTTCCTGGCTGGATGAGGAAATTGGAGATTTGAGGCACAAAACAGATTTGAGCACCATTGCCTGCTTGCTTGAAGATTAAAGAGGCCATTTGGCACAAAATTCAGGCTGCCTCTAGAATCTGATAGAAATTCCTCCTTAATAGTCAGCAAGGAAACAGGGATCTTAGTCCTACAACCTCAATGAGCTGAATCCTACTGACAACAAGAATGAACTTATTGTTGATTAAATGGATTTCCTGGTCAAGTTTCTGGGGAATAACTCAGTCTGGCCAGACACCAGAAAATTGTATTTTAGCCTCTCTATATCCTGAGCATGATGTCTATGATGAATCTCTGAAATACAGCACAGTGAGCTAATATATGGGTGTTGTTTTAAGCTGCTGTTTGTGGCAATTGGTTATGCAGCAATAAAAACTAGTGCAGCTACATCACTGAAATTTCCAGTGGTAGAGCAGTGAGGTCTTCAGATAAGATTTATAAGAGTTCCTGCTCTATTCCCCTGAAATTCTCATGGCTTTGTCCTCATGTTTTCTTCTTAGGGGAAAACTGACTGCAGAAGCTGGTGTTTTAAATTCATATACTGCACCTTCCAAAAACAAAGAGATAACCACTTCACACATTTCAGCAGACAGCATTCCCCAATCCAGCTAGAGGATTCACTTTTTCTCAATCAGTGGGAATCTGGAATTGGGTTGATGAGGCAATACGGGAAGCTGAATTTCTAAAAGGTCACTTGATTGAGATCATGTCAAGTTTCATACAAAATTTATCGTTCCTCCATCTCCTCCATGCAGATACATGTAGTTCTTATGAGAGGAGCCTGTTTTTTTTCCCCCCATTAACTCCATGACACCAATAGAGCTATGCTTCCCATTTAGACCTTCTTATATATTATGGCTAATTAAGTAAAATGCTCAGTTTTTCTCTTTCAGGAAGGGGTAAATATATGTCTAATATCTGGTGCTTCCAACTTGTTTACCCAGTAATTGTAAACTTCCAAATATACTTATTTCTGTTTAAAATCAAACTGCAGTCCTTTCCCCACCCCACCTCCCTCACCAGATCATGGTTTATCATAAAAGAATGTAACTGAGGAACATCAGATGGAAGAGATGTATAGGGCAACGTTTGGGGAAGGGGCACGAAATTTCCATGACCTCTCCAGTTGCCACTGTCACCAAATTTCCATGTAGTCCATTCCAATTTAAATGACAAACTTCTTTTTTTTCAAATTATAGACCATTTAGCTTACTAGCTATTCTACCTAGATTCTACAAACATTTGTTCCTTGCTTGGTAAATCAGAAAGCTGGGCTCCTTTGGTCAAAATTTTGCATGAGGATGTCTTACCAGTCTAGTCTATTAGCATGTGAAGAATATTTCAGGTTAAACATGAAAATATTTTCAGATTTTATTGACTTTTTTCTGACTTTTATCCCTAGACATAAAGTGATTATTAGCTAGAGAGTAAGAGTTATTGATTTTCAGATAATCTTTAAACCACTTTGAAAAACTGGATTGATCAGAATGTCTCTTGATGAAGTGCTTAATAATCTCTAATGGGATAAACAAGTTCCTATTCTTAACATCATAATATTATGATAAAACTTTCAAATGATCTCGAATTATATGTTCACTTTTACCCCAACTCATCTGTAATCCATGTCAAAGAGAAAGATATGCATTTGCCTTTCTACTGGTGACAACATTTTTTTTTTATTACAGTGTTACATATATGTCCTTATTCCCCCATTATGACCCCCTGACCCCTGTTGTCTGTGTGGTGACTACTTTTTAAGGTCAAAAGCTGGAAATGGCTATTATTAATCAAATGATTCTACTATCTGTTTACTGTCCAGAAAGAATAATTAAAAGATACAGGTATGTCAAATCCAAGTCAATTTTGGAAGCTGTTCTTCAGTGTTTTACAGAATTAAATCCACAAAGCTTCTGCAGCAAGCTATTTATTCTAGACACTTAGACATGCATTTTGCAATGTGTTTATCTTAAAGGCTGCACTAGAAGTTATGTTGCACAAAGTCAGAAATTGCCCTGGGTGCCATGTTGAGATTATTTTATATATTTGCTAATTATATGGGCTTTAAATGTTTTCAACCAGATTATAATCTATACTAATAAAGAGCTAATATGCTAATAGTCAGGACTCCAATAATGGGTAAGGACCATGTCATTAGCATATTAGCTGGTGCCTTGCTCTGGAGACTGGGCAGAGCGGGGAGGTGCCCAGAGGAGGCGGGACCATCCTTTGTCAGGGAGGGCAGGGGTGAGAGCCCATAGAGCCCTCCTCACCAGTCCTTCACCAGCCACCGCTCCCACTGCTGCCAGGGAAGGAGCTCAGAACAGCAGGCGGGAGGCTTCCACGCTCTCCTCCGGTACCATGACGGGGCAGAGCCACCACGTTGCTCCTGAGAAAGGGCAGAAGCGGGAAGGCACACAGAGAAGTTGGGACTCAAAGGACTGAGGTCAGGGTTCGAAGCGGCCAGAGAAGGCCAGAGAGTTTGGGGGCTGGGCCAGATGCACTGGAGCTCTGCGTGGACAGGTTTGGGCGTCAAGGCAGAGCTACAGGTGGGTGGGTGACACTGCATGAATTAATTCGCTGGGCTCCTACTCCATACTGATAATAGAGCAATATGCAAATTATCCACCATAGTGTCATGTCACTAACAGATCATGGGCAGCTACAAGGCCTGGGTAGGATGGGATATGATAGGAGGAGATAAGAAAGGAGAGGGAGAGGAAGGCAGGCCTGCATGCAGACAGGCTGAGAGGAGAAACAGAATACATAAAGAGAACAAGAAAAAGGTGCAGAAATGGAAAAGGGAAGGAAATGTGAGGCTGCATGTGGGGGGGGGTGGGGAGGGTGGGAATAAGGAGAGGAGCAGGCAGGTGAGCCCAGTGAAGGGTAGAGCAGGAGCCCTGCCCAGATACAGGAGGAGGATAGTGGCCCCTGCCATGGGCTGTTGGCTGGGAGGAGCCCACAGGTTTAGGACAGAGTGTTAGATGGTCCCAGGACTTCAGGCAGTGGTGTTCCTGCTTTTTGGCAGCAGCAGCAGCAGCGCCTGGGCCATGTGGGCCTCAGGCACCCTGGCTGGGGAGAGCATCCTGGGCAGGGAATGGGAGCAGGAGAGCCCAGGGAAGGGGGTGGCAAACACCTGGTCCGGGCTGAGCCCTGAGCTGGGGGTTAATGCCCTCCCCCTCCCCCGAACAGAAGCTTTAAGAAGGGAGGGAGGGAAGAACTTTATAAAGGATTCAGTAGAGAACAGAGTAAGAAGAAAAGAGAATGTATGAATGAACTGTAGAGTCTATAATGAAAATCAAGTATAGGTGTGTATTGGGGACAGATTTTAAAAGTAGGAGTCAGAAAAGAAAAAAAAAAGATAAATGATAGTGAATAATTAAGCAGGTAGATAGATATTAAAACAATGGAAGTAAGTAGGGAAGAATGTATGGGAAAGGTAGGATGAGAGAGAAAGAGAGAGGGAAGAAAAATTTGGCCATATTTCCTCATTCACATTTTTTCTCATCACCTGGAATATTCTTAATCAATAAGTAGCCTCTCTCTCATCATTGATCTTTCTATCTCTTCTCCCTTCCACTCTGAATTTAATAAAGAAATATATTTAGTTTATATCTTCCCTTTACCTCTACCCTACCTCTGAGATCTGATGATCTGATCGATGTTTCTCTGTCTCTGGATCTGTGTTTGTTCATCAATTTATGTTGCTCATTATATTCCATAAATGAATGAGATCATGCAATATCTTTCTCTGACTGGCTTATTTCACTTAGCATAATTCTCTCCAGTTCCATTCATGCTGATGCAAATGGTAAGAACTACTTTTTTACAGTAGTGTAGTATTCTATTGTGTAGATGTACCACAGTTTTTTCATCCACTCATCTGCTGATGGGCACTTAGGCTGGTTCCAAACCTTAGCTCGGAGAATAAGAACACATATGTAACACCTTAATCAATAAAGAAATTTTAAAAAATAAAGCACCAACTTTAGTAAGTAAAAAAAAAAAAAAAGAAATATATTAAAAATATTTTAAGTATAATGTTACATGCATTAAAAATTAATATCTCAAGAAAAATGATTTTAAATATGAGGATGTTACATGCAATAAACACCAATTATTCAATAAAAATGATCTTAGATATAATTATATTACATACAATAAACATTAATATTTCAAGAATAAAAGGCTCTTAAGTATAATAATACTAGTGGCTTAGTGCACGAAATTCATGCACAGGCAGGGGGTGTCCCTCAGCCTGGTTTGCACCCTTTCCAATCTGGGACCCTTCAGGGATGTTCGACTGCCTATAGGATTGAGCCTAAACAGGCAATTGAAAATCCCTTTCACAATCTGGGACTACTGGCTCCTAACTGCTTACCTGATTTCCTGCTTGATCTCTCCTAACCATGCTGCCTGCCAGCCTGTTCACCCCCAACTGCCCCCCTGCTGTCTGCTCAACCCCAACTGCCCCTGCCCACAGGTCTGATCACTCCCAAATGCTCCCCACTGCCAACCTGCTCATGCCCAATTGCTCCCCCTGCTGGCCTGCTGGTCTCTAACTGCCTCCCCCCACTCCCCCCCCCCCCCCCCCCCCCCCCTGCCAGCCTGCTCACCTTTAACTGCCCTCCCCTCTGGCCTGATGGCTCCTAACCACCTCTGCCTTGGCCCTACCACCATGTCTTTGTCTAGAAGGACATCCAGAAGTTTGCCTGGTCTAATTAGCATATTGCCCTTTTATTAGTATAGATTACCAAAACTGTACTAACAATATGATATCAAAAAAGTTGTAGGAAATATTAAAAGTCTGCAAATAACAGAATTACTTCTATTTTATTCTGAATATTTCCCCCCCTCTGGCCCTATTTTTGTTCATCAGTTTATGTTATTTATTATATTCCACAAATGAGTGAGATCAAATGATATTTATCTTTCTCCAACTTGCTTCTTTTTCTTAGTATGATGTATGTAAAGTCTATTTTGTTGGCTATGAATATTGCTACTTGAGCTTTTTTTTCTTTTCCATTTGCATGGAAATTTTTTTTTCATCCCCTCACTTTCATCCTATGTGTGTCTTTTGTTTTGAGGTGGATCTATTGTAGACAGCATATAGTTAGGTCATGATTTTGTATCTATTCAGGCACTCTATGCCTTTTGATTGGAGAATTTAATCCATTTACATTTAGGGTTATTATTGAGAGGTACTTATTTATAGTCATTCTAATCCTGTACAGCTAAGTTTCTCTCTCTGTTTCTTCTCAACAATCCCTTACTACAGCAACCCCATTAGCATTTCTTGTAATGCTGGCTTAGTGGTGATTAGCTCCTTTAGAATTTTCATTGTCTAAGAAGCTCTTTATTTCACTGTCTATTTTGAATGATAGCCTTGCTGGGTCTCAGATCCTTGCTTTCCATTACCTTGAGTATTTCATGCCATTCCCCTCTGGCCTGCAGAGTTTCTGATGAAAAATCAGATGTCAGCCTTATGGGGCTCCTTTAGGTAACAGTTTTCTTTTCTCTTGCTGCCTTTAAGGTTCTCTCTTTGTTTTTAATTTTTTGCATTTTAATTATGAAGTGTCTGGCTGTGGGTCTATTTGGGTTCTTCTTATTTGGGGTCCTCTGTGCCTCCTGAACTTGTGTGACTTTTTCCTTTACCAGGCCAGGGAAGTTTTCTACCATTATTTCTTCAAACACCTTCTCTATTTCTTTCTCTTGTTCTGCCTCTTCTGACACACCTACTATTCTAATGTTGTTATGTTTCACATTGTCCCACTGTCCCACAGCTCCCTTAAGCTGTCCTCCTTTTTTTGTTTTTGTCTTTGTTTTTTTTTTCTTTTTAGTTCTCTAATTGAGTGATATTTTCAACTCTGTCTTATAATTCAGTGATTTGATACCCAGCTTCCATAATCTGCTGTATATTCCTTCCAATGTGTTATTTATATGTGTTATGTCATTCTTTATCTCAGATTGTTCTTTCTTCATAGTTACTGTATATTTTTTCATACTGTTGAGCATTTTTAACATAAGTACTCTGAAATCTATTTCAGATAAATTTATTATCTCTGCTTCATTTATCTCTTCTTCTGAATAATTCACTAGTTCTTTCATTTGGAGGTTGTTTCTTTGTTTTCTCATTTTGGGTGGTTGGGTTTTTTACTATGTTTTAGGTAGATCCTCTATTACTCTCAATCTCTAGTGCAGGACAAGTGTTAAAGGCTATTCCTGACTAATTGGATCAGGCAAAGACTCAAAGCCTCCAGAGAAGACCTCTGTCTACAGACTAATGGGATTCCAACTTGAGTTGCCCCAGACAATCATTCTCAGGTTTGGTGAGAGTTTTTTCAACATGGTGGGGCAATTGCTTCTGCCTGGAGGCTAATTGTTCTTTTTAGTCCCTTAAGTGGCCTCAGGGCAAGGTGTTTTCCAATGGGATGTGTGGACTGTCTTTCACCCAGGAAAAGCAGATGTCTATGTGGGAAAGATGACATCTACTGCCTTGAGGAAATTATTCAGTCCAGGAAATGTGGATTATCTACCTTCTGAGCTCTATCCCTCAAGTCCCCAGTCCTGAGTTCTGCTCTCAGAGCTCCAGTCCACTTCACCCTCCTTCTGCCAGAGCAAAAGGTGTGTGGCTCCACAGGAAATTTTTGTTCATTGACCCTTTAAGAGATTGTTCAAATTTTCACCTGCCACTCCCTGGCAGACTACACCCCACTGCTTTTCACAGCTAGATCTTATACGGGTACCCTCCTCAGTTTTGGTTTTCTCTGCTGGGGAACCCAACTTCAGGATTAGATTCCAGAGAAGAACATTTCTTCTTTAGCTATAAGATATGCCATTGAAAAATTCTTCAAGTTAGCATTCTGTTTTTGGAGTTTAACTTTCTCATCGCCTAAATGGATTTGAGATAACGTATTGTTTAAATTCTATCATTTTAGTAATTTATATTATTAAAATTTAGTAACTTTTGTCATTAATCCTGATTTAAGGGCATTTCTTTGGAGTTATTTATTAACCAAAATAAGAAGTAAAATCACTACTTGTGCAATTCAAAATGAAATCATAGAAATTGAGACCCAAGGATTCAATTCCCTCATTATTTAATTGATATAGAACCTGATAATAAGAGTGATTAAATGATGCCTGCAGAGTAGTTAATAATACAACAAGGATGAAAAACCATCTTCCAAAAACAGAAGAAAGAAACCTGACTTTTGTTGTCCAATTTTTGCTCTGGAAGACATATACTATAATTCCAACTTAACAAGATAAAGTAATTGAGGTCTAGAAGGGTTAAGTAACTTAACAAAGTTCCCAGGATGATGGATTTCAGAATTCAGATTAGATCCTCTGTCTAAATCCAGGTGTCTCTCTCTTCCCAAATCCTGTGGAATAGCAGTTATCTTTCAATGTCAGGATCCCTGCAATCAGCTCTAGTGTGAGTAAAAGAAAATAAGGATATATTTTTAAGGCTATAGTATTTAATTAGATAGCAGATAATGGTAGTAAGGTCTGTGAGAGCTGGAAGAACTGATAGGAGGGAAATACTTTTTTTTAAATGGAGTGTTCTTTTTCTTTTCTTTCTCTCTCTCTCTCTCTCTCTGTCTTTCTCTTAAATTCTTAATATTTTTTTTTTCCTTCTGGTTATACTTAAAGCCATTCTGTGATTAGAAAAATAACCCTGTGCACTTGAGAAGTCTCCCAAAGAAACAGAATGAAATTCATTTAAAATATCTCTATAAAATGTTAAAACATATATATATATATATATATATATATATATATATATATATAAAATATATTAAGCAACTGTTGCAGGAATATTCCTGCAAGACTTCTGGCGGGCTTCCCTCTTGCCACTCCCACCTCTCCCCCTGCAGCAGGTAGGGTGAGGAGGATGGGACAGGTGGGGTGCACCCCGCCCTCCACGCCTGTGGCTACCTCTATGTCTGCAGGCTCTGCCACCACTGCAGTGCGCCTTGCTCTTTCCCTCCCTCTTCCCTCTATGCTGTCTTCAGTCTTCACTCCTCCCTCTCTCTACATATGCAAATTAACCATACTTGTTTGTTGGATTAATTTTCATACTTGCCCTGATTGGCTGGTGGGCATGGCTGGTTGACGTGGCTTATATAGTGGAGTGATGGTAAATTTGCATATTACTCTATTATTAGGTTAGATATACATTAAAGACCTAGTGTACAGAATTCATGCACGGAGGTGGGGTGTGTCTTTCAGCCCAGCCCGCACCCTATTCAAATCTGGGACACTTCAAGAGATGTCTGACTGCCATTTAGGCCTGAGGGTCAGGCTTAAATGGGCAGTTGGACATCCCTCTCACCATCCAGGACTGCTGGATCCCAATTGCTTACCTGCCTGCCTACCTGATTGCCCCTAACTGCTTCTGCCTGCCAGCCTGATTAATGCCTACTGCACCCCTGCCAGCCTAATTGACCCTAACTGCCCTCTTCTGCAGGAGAGGTCACCCCTAACTGCCCTCCCCTGCAGGCCTGGTCCCTTCCAACTGCCCTCTCCGATGGCCATCTTCTGGTGGTAATCTTTTACTACATGGGGTCAGCCATCTTGTGTGTTGGAATGATGGTCAAATTGCATATTACTCTTTTATTAGATAGGATAGAGGTTTGGTGCATGGGTGGGAGCTGGTTAGTTTGCTTTGAAGGATGTACTGGATCAGGGTTGGGGTTCCCTTGGGGGCAGGGGATGGCCTGGGTGAGGGGACTGTGGTGGTTTTCAGGCTGGCCACGCCCACCTGGCAACCCAAACAGAGGCCCTGGTATCTACAATTTATTTATCTTCTATAATTAAAACTTTGTAGCCTTGAGTGGAGGTCAGGGCTGGCCAGGAGTGAGTGGAAAACTTGGCTTCCTCTATTGCTGGAGAAACCCAACCTCCTGCTGGCTCCGTGGCCAGCCTTTTTTGTTGGTATTTATTTATCTTCTATAATTGAAACTTTGTAGCTTTGATTGGAGTCCAGGGCCGGCCAAGGTGTGTGGGAAGCTTAGCTTCCTCCATTGCCAGGGAAACCAAAGCCTCCTGATATCTCTGTGGCTGGAGCCATCTTGATTGGGTTAATTTGCATACTGCCTCCTCATTGGCTGATGGATGAGGCTTGTGTGTATAGTGGAGGTATGGTCAATTTGTATATTTCCCTTTTATTAGAGTAATATATATATATATCAGTGTAATGCTGATACAACCAAAGACTGGACGGGGAACCATGGGGAACCAGGTGTGTGGCAGTGGTGACCAGAATGATGCAGCCAGGGTCACCCAGAGGTGCATGGAGCACCTCTTGGTCCCTCCCCCAGCCGATGAGCCACTTGTGGCTGTGGGCAGGGCTGTGGCTCATGCAGCATGGCCACAGTCTCTAATTGCAATAAGGCTGAAGGCCAGAGGACAGGCAAGGCAGTGGGAAGGTGGCATGGCAGACAGGCATGGAGGGGCTATGAGCATAGTGGGGTGGCAGGTGTGTGGGCAGTGCAGTGAGTGTGACGGGGCAGCAGGCAGGGTCATGTGATTTCTTGTGCTGGGCTTAAATTTATTCAGGTGCCATTGGTTAATAAAACTATATAGGTTTCAAATGTACAATTCTATGATACATCATCTATCTATATATTGCATTTTGTGTTTACCACACAAAAATCAAGTCTCCTTCCATCACTATTTGACTCCCTTTACCCTCTACTACCACAGGCCTCACCCCCTTCCTCTGGTAATCTCCATATACTTACCTGTGTCTATGAGTTTTGGTTTATTAGTTTATTTATCTTATTTGTTCATTGTTTTTTCATTTTATAACTCACATGTGAGTGAAATCATATGGTTCTTGACTGTTTCAATCTGACTTAGTTTGCTTAGCGTGATATTCTCAAGGTCCATCTATCTTGTTGCAGTGGCAGTATTGCATCTTTTCTTATGGCTGAGTAGTATCTCATTGCCTATATGAACCACATTTTATTTATCCAGTTATCAATGGAAGGACAATTGGTTGTTCCCATTTCTTGGCCATCACACATAATGCAACAATAAATATAGGGGAATATATATATATTTTTGTGAATAAATGTTTTAATTTTTAAGCTTGCTACCCAGAGGAAGGGTTTCTGGGTCATATGATAATTATATTCTTAATTTATTAAGAAACCTTCACACTGTTTGTTTTCAATGGTGACTGTACTGATTTACATTCACACCAGCATTGAGTGAGGGTTCCTTTTACTTGCCAACAACTTACGTGTCTGATTGGTGACAGCTATTCTAGCAGGTGTGAAGTGGTATCTCATTGTAGTTTAGTGAAGTTGAGCATATTTTTATATACCTGTTGCCATTTGTATGTCTTCTTGGGAGAAGTGTTTGTTCAGGTCTTATGCCCATTTTTTTTAAATTGGATTGTCCGTTTGTTGTTGTTGAGTTGTATGTGTTCTTCATATATTTTGGATATTAACCCCTCATTGGGGGTGTTATTTGCAAATATCTTCTCCCATTAAGTAGATTACCTTTTTGTTTTCTTGACAATATATTTTGCTATTCAGAAGGTTTTTAGTTTGAGATAGTCCCATTCATTTATTTTTTCTTTTGCTTTCTCTTCTTTGAGGTCAAATTCATAAAATTTTCTCTAAGACTACAAGTTTAGTATCTATATTTTCTTCTATTGTAATTTATTCTTTTCATACCTTATATTTAGGTCTTTGATCAATTTTGAGTTAAAGTTTGTTTATGATGACAAATAGCATCTAGTTTTTTTTAATATATTTTATTGATTTCATACAGAGAGGAAGGAAGAGAGATAGAGAGTTAGAAACATCGATGAGAGAGAGCCATCGATCAGCTGCCTCTTGCACCACCCCCACTGGGGATATGCCCGCAACCAAGGTACATGCCCTTGACCGGAATCAAACCCGGTACCCTTCAGTCCCCAAGCCGACGCCCCATCCATTGAGCCAAACCTGTCCCGGCGCATCTAGTTTTCTTATTTTGCATGTTGCTTTCTAATTTTACCAGGACCATTTATTGAAAAAGCGTTATTTTCTTCATTGCATATATTTGGCTTTTTTGTCAAAGATTTTTTTGCCCATATACATGTGGTAACTCAATTATGTCCCATTATTCTGTATAAAACTATTTCTTATACCACTGATATTAAATAATATTAATAGGCCATGATGTACATTAAACTTCTCTTGAAAATCCCCAATCTCTTTACACGTTAATGTTGGAAATAAAGAGGTCAAAATATACATAAATGATACTCTGTAGTTTTTTGTTTTTCCTGATATTATAAGTTTATTAGCACTGTGATTTTAAAAGTGGTTGATTTTCTTGATATAAAAAATGTATATAACTTTAATGTCTATGTGCTACATATTCTTGAGTTATTTTGTGTTCCATGCTTTCTAAGTGAAAGACTTAGCAACCAAGGAGGAAAGAAACTAATTTAAATATTCATAACAAAATATATCTCAGGTATTACTCTTAATATTATTGAAAGGTAAAGTAAGAGAGAAGCAAGAATATCCTTCTTAATTTGATATGTTTGAAAAATATTATATTTAAACAATGGAGTGGTGTGGTATTAAATTTCCTCACTAAAGCTGACTGAATTTGACAGTGATCTTATTAAAAGTACCCAAAAATAATTTGCTTTATGAAAGTCAGTGTAATTTTTACATTATCTAAACAAAAGATTTCAGAGGATTCATTTCTACATAAACTTTTATTAAAGTAACTTTTGAAGTATAATTTCAAATTTTTAAAGAAATAGCATTTGTTTATTATCTTTTGTGAAAAGTAGGTTTCATTCTAGCCAGTGTGGCTCAGTGGTTGAGCATCAACCTATGATCCAGAAGGTCATAGTTCATATCCTGGTCAGGGCACATCCCTGAGTTTTAGGCCCAATTTCCATTAGGGAGTGTAAGTTGCAGGAGGCTGCTGATCAATGATTTTCCATCATCATTGATGTTTCTCTCTTCCTCTCCCTTCCTCTCTGAAATCAATAAAAATATACTTAAAATATAAAACTTATAATATAGATTATTGTTAATTTAAATTTATGAAACATCATTTTTTAAAGCTTGAGGCAAAATAAAGTATTTTTTTTTAAATTAAAAGGATGGAACTAAGGTGTTGGAATTCAACCATGAGCTGTTTATAAGAAGTGTGGTAAATGAAAAAAAAAAGTCATTACAAAAGTGGGTGTTGGGAATACAGATGGGACAGCTATTGTTCTGTACTATAACTAGATTAATAAAATGCAGTTTTACAAGCCATTTAAAACATCACTGGGGAATACATTTTAGTACCAATTTGGGTGTCTTTTGCTTAATAAATTTTTGCCTTTTGAGTGAAAGTATTTGGCTTCAAATCCCAGATACAAGTTTATTAAAAATTGTAATGGTTCTTAGAGACTATAAAATGCAATGAAGTGCACAAAATGTGTGTTTCCAGTGATTGACTTTAAAATGATTTTTTACATCACTAATTTCAATATTTTCAACTTAAGCAGACTGTTGTTGAATTTAAATGATTATTAAATATTTAACCAGAATGAGAAAAAGAGAGAACCATGGAGAATGAAGAAGGTGTGTGTGTAGGGGGCTGGCAGGAGGAAGATATGGGTGTGTAGTGTATCATTTTTTAGTAAATTTTTTTCAATTTCTTGGTAGTTTTTAAATTAAAAAATGTGTGCCCTACATTAACATGTTGTGCTAATAATTATGAAACCAATGATATTTATGCAAAACAGTGTAACTTTAGATATGAATGGTAATAAAGCATAGTTAGTGGAGTTAGATATGTGGAATATGCTATTAAAGGATTTTTAAGTTATGATTCAAAATACACTTTTTTTTAAAACCAAAACATTTGTAATATGACTGAGTATTTCTACGTTTAGTACAATTCTACTAAATATTTTCCTTCTTCTAATAAATAAATAAATAAGAGAGAATATTTAAAATCTATGTAAAGGAATAAGTCTCCTACTGAAAATTCAGTGTTTACTGCTAGTGAGATGAACATTATGAAGTAGGGAGGCAAGACTACAGTGGGAAAAGGTCCTGAATTCTGTAATTTTGCATGAGAACTGACCTATAAGGAACATTAGCTTCTTATTGACATTTTTCCACCTTCTACACTAATAAAAGGGAGATATGCAAATTGTTGTACCTCTGTAATGCCCATCAGCCAATCAGGAGTGAGTATGAAAATTAACCCAACAAAGATGGTGGGTTAATTTGCATACATTGGTGTGGAGTGGCCTGGCGGGACAGGATGCCTGCTATGAGGGAGAGGGCAGATGGTGGAGGGAGCAATAGGATGCTCCTGTCAGGAGCGAGGACTTGCAGGTTCCTGAGTAGCTGGGAGTGAAGCCAGGGGAAGGAAGACCTATTCTTGCATGAATCTTTGTGCAACAGGCTTCTATTGAATAGTAATATAATAATTTTTGTGCCTGGCTAAAAGAAGTTTGATTTTTGTGGAGCAGAGCTAGAAGCAATATAAATCCGACTGAAATAACTATATAGCTAAGAAATGAGCCTACCACAGTTCTTCAGATGCTGAAAGAAGACACAAGACTCCTGGGTCACCAGAAAAGCAGAAGACAACATAGTTTTGCTCAGAGTTTTACAGAATCATTCAGAGAGCACCAGCTGGAGCCCATAGCAGCAGTGTATGCCACCAGTGAGGAAACCTGAGAGCACAGGACTCACCACTTTTGTAGCAATCAGTGAGCGAGACTGCTTTTTGATGAGAAGCAGACCAGATGCATCTCAGAACTACCTGATGAGTTCCTGTGATTTCATCTCAGTTCTCAGAATTCCAGCTTCATAAACGATCCACAAAGGAGGCCTGCAGGAAAGAGCAGTCAAGGCCATGGCCTCAGCAAACCTGTAAGACAACAGGAAGCTTGTTCCAGAGGATGTGATTGGAATGAGGTTTGAAGCAGATATTGTTATAGGTAAGAAATGGGAAGAAACACTGGATAACAAAAGAAGAGAGAAAAGTGTAGGGGAGCAGTCTGCTTTAAATAAAAGAAGCTTGATGTAAAGTTTTAATTAACAGCTATTAATTATTAAGTAACCTTTCAGAAATCCGGCTTTCTAATAGTTGCAGGGCAAGGTTGTATTTTTCACACTGTGTTCAGCAATGACTATTTCTAATGATAAGCTATATGCAGACTATGGCTTACATGTTTTTATACTTTAAAATAGACTATTACAAGCAATTGGTAATTCTGAGAAAAATCTTTAAAAACACTGCAAACCCTTTGAATATTGTAGTAAATAAATATTGATATGCTGATATGGTAATCCCATGTTCATATTTAAATGTATTTTACTTTTTAAGGAGCATATTGCTATTTCCGGAATAGGCAAATAAGAGATTGAAAAATATTGAGTTCTAAAGTATTAAAAAGGGATTGAGAAAAGTCATATTTAATGCTCCCTAGAGATAGGAAGGTTTTACAAAATACATTAGACTTATTTATTGCATTTATTGTAAACATTGAACAAATACCTATGATGCTATTTTACTTAAAATATTTATGGATGTAATGTACTTTGTTATAAGAAATTTCTACAAAATTTATGTTCTATTTTAATGGAATGGTAGACCTATTTTGCAATATATTTCCATTATTAAATCATTCATGCATAAATGGTAGAGTATATACTATACCAGTAAATGACAGAGTATATATCATATTCAGTGCTTCTTAAAACTAGCAACCCATTAGAATCACTTGCAAAAGTTGATTTAAAATGCAGATTGTGAGCACCTCCCATTTAGACTCTCATTCTAATGGGACCAGAAATCTGACTTTTCACAAACCCACAGTTGATTGAGGGAGTAGTTTCAGCATATGAGAAGTACTATTTCCCAATAACTGAAAATAGAGTGATTTACTAAAATTTTATCATTTTTTTCTTCTAAGGAACACAAATTGTGTTCATTTTATCTTTTTAGGAATTTTCTTTATAAACTCTTTTCCAGTTCTGCAAGTGTCTTCTGTATTTTTTCTTATTTAATCATTGGTGCAAATGTGTCTTAGGAGGGAAGCTTTTGGTTTGTCAAAACTATAATCAATCAGACTTTAGTCTTAAGAATATTGCCACAAAACAATTAAAAATATAGATTAATTCTTGAAGTGTTTAATTCTGTTTTAATTAGCAACTTTTCACTTGTATTTACTTAGTCCTCCCTCACCTGCATTAACATTGATACAGTTTTCAGTGCGTCCTTATAAATATGTCTGCATTTGTATATTTATTCTGGAAAATTCTAAGGGTAAATACATCATTAAGCTTCAAGGATCATTCTATACCTGAGGTCACATTTATAAACCAATTTGGAATTTCTCCCATGAAATATCTGGGAGTCTAAAAGGTTAAAAGTGGAGATTTATTACATGCTTCATACTATTGTAAATCTAAATATTATTGCAAAATTGCATTTATTTTTTCATAATAATAACCAGGTTTTAAGGCAATAATTCTTTATGGAAATTATTATTGGGGTATGGTATATTTAGAAGAAAGGTATATGAACATACATAATATCAGACTTACTAGAGGTCCAGTGCATGAAAATTCATGCCCTGCAGGAGTGTCCCTCAGCCCAGCCTGCCCCCTCTCACACTCTGGGAGCCCTCAGGCGCAGGAGGCGACCCGGAGATCAGGTGAAGGTGATGGCCCCATTACACCTCTGCTGCTGCCACTACTGGCAGTGCAAGCCTTGGAAGGCCTGGTTACCTGAGTCTCCAGTGGCCCTGTACCTCATTGTTGGCTGGGCACCTGCCATCTGAGACTTGCCTGGACCTGGGGCCAGCCCTGTGCAGCTGGGGGGCTGATGGCAGGTCCGGCCGCAACATGCACCTGCCACCCCCACCCCCGATGGGGTTGAAAGGGTTAGGAGACTACAGTGTGGCTTAGGGGACTAGGCTATGGATGCCGCCATCTTTGTGACGCTATGATGGTAAATTTGCATAGTCCCTCTTTATTAGCTAGGATGAGTGGTGAACACACAATACAATATACAGCTGATGTATTGTAAAATTGTACACCTGAAACCTATATAATTTTGTTAACCAGTGTCGCCCCAAGATATTCAATAAAAATGGGAAAAAGTACTTTAGAAATATTCTGTTTCAGACCATGGTGATTTGAGTTGATTGACACAGAGCTCAGGTGGAAGTAATCAACATAATGCCGTAATGAAGATGGTTGTCTCTAAAGCAGCATAGTCAAAATGACTGGTCTTTTGCTCATTTCTCTCTCTCTTTTTTTAAACTATATTTTTAACTCATTGAAACCAGATTTGAATGGATCTCTTTGAATAAAAGAGCAGTATAGCAGATGTATTGTCTCAAGGATTATCTGCACTCCGTCCTCAAACATCTCCATTTCTGGCCGTTTGCCTTCAGCCTGTTCTCCCTTTGATCAGCTACAGTCTGGCCTCTCCCTTCACTAGCTCACTGGAACTATTCCTGCCACCTCACCAAAGATTTTTAATGTTACTAAACCCAAAGGAAGCTTTCCAAGTCTTAATCAGTGTCATGCCAAGCCATATTGGAACCTTGATAAAGGTATGCACGTAATATATCCTTCTGTCTGCATTGTGGATCAGAAAGAGGCCAGCAAGGAGATTAGAGAAACTTGTTAGCAGCCTGTAGAACTGTTCAACTGAAATAATGAGAACGTGGAAGAAAGCAATAGCAGTGGAAAGGATTATATACATGTATCTCCTTTTTCTCGCATTGACTTCTCCTTGGCACTTCCACCCCCCAGCACATGCCCTCACCTTCCTAGTGTCCGTGTTCATTGGTTATGCTTATATGCATGCATACAAGTCCTTTGGTTGATCTGTTAACACCCACCACCTCCTTCCCCTGCCTTCCCTCTGAGGTTTGATGGTCTGTTCATTGCTTCTCTGTCGCTGGATGTATTTTTGTTCATCAGTTTTTCATCCTGATTTCTTATGTACAGTTTCAGAAGCAGCTACTATTTGAAGTAGGCAGCTTAATTATAGAAATATATTAAACTATCTAGGGAAGAGTTAGAAACTGTCCAGGTAAGTGATCTACAAATATCTCTTTCTACAGAAAATCATAAAGTGATCTTTTTAGCTCTACTGAAGATACTAGAAGATGCCCTGTATTATAACAATTCATACTTTAAACTTACATTCTTTTTTCTAAAATTTAATTTCAACATGACGCTTCTTTGAGTGCTTGTTATTTGCTTCCCTTGCCATATTTCATTAGCTAGCTCTTTTAGTGCAATGTTGAAAAGGAGTGATGAGAATGGATGTCTTTGTCTTGTTCCTGATTACAGAGGGAAAGCATCTAGTTTCTCAACATTAATATGGTGTTAATTGTAAGGTTTTTAAAATATATATCAAATTGACAAAGTTTTTTTTTTCTATTTCTAAATTAATGGAGAGATTTATCATGAATAGGTGTTGAGCATTGAAAAATATTTTTTGGCATCTATTGATATGACCACATGATTCTTCTTCTGTAGACTGTTGATGTGATGGATTGCATTAATTAGTTTTTCAATGTTGAATCAGCTGTATATGTCTGGGATAAATTCCCCTTGGTATAATTATTTGTATATACATTGTGGGTTTCTTTGTTAAAAAAAAACATTTAAAATTTTAGACATTTTCTAAATTTAATTTGAGCTTCTTTAAAGAACGGACACCCTGAGCTTATCATCTCTCATGGCAACATTCTGCTGGAGCTGATAGCTGTTGAAACAACCCACTCCGCCACAGTCCTTGTAGCTCTTTAGTTTGTGAGTATGTGTAGTTGCTTTGTTTATTTGCATTGCCTGCTCAAATGTTTCAAGCCTATTTCTGCCTTGGAGCTAGCTGACATTCTCTAAGCACTGTCATTATTTGACCTCTCTGTGATCTAAACTTATGTACCTTGTTGAGACTATTGACCCCTTTGCACTGTGACTCTATTTTCTTCTCATATTCTTCCTGCTTCTTTTACCTGACTCCTTCAATGATCATATTTTTAAAAGCTGAAGTTCCTTGGAATCCTGCTATTTTTTTTCTCTGCCCACTCAGCATAGGTGATCATCCACTCACATTGTTTTCAGGTCTTAGAATCCCTGATATTCCCCTCTGCCCATACTACTGGCTTACATTAATATTATTCAGATAGTTAGGGGGAATATGAATGGTGCCACATATACCAAGAAGCCATAGAAAACATCAAGGAAACAATGATTTGTGATAGGCTTTCAAAGGGAAGAGTGAGTCACAGATTTTAAATGTCAGAGGTAGTTAGAGAAATGGGGGGAAAAAGATCTACATCATGAAACATATTGTCTGGAAATGTGTTCTGTTTATTCTCACTAGTATAGTGAAAATTTTAATTGACAGGTGAAGAGATGAAGCACCAAAGTGTCCTATTTATTTAACAGCTAAAGACTGTTCTAAAATCCAACATAATCTTACAGACCAGCCTGGAAAGGAAATAACCTTAAGGTCTTCCTTTGTTGAAGGATATGTAATTTTAAAATAACAAGTTTAGCCAATGAGTAGAATATTATTGTCAATTAAAAATAGAGTATTGATACATACTATGATGTGATAAACCTAAAAAATATTAGGCTAAATAACGGATATCAAAAACAAAGTCTATATATTATATGATTACAATATCACATATCCAGAAATGACTAGTCTAGAGATACCAAAAGCCAATCAGCAGCTGCCTGAGGCTGGGATTAGGAGTGGGAATTGAATACAAAGGGGCATAAGTAGCTTTTCAGATGATAAGGTAGATATTCTAAAATTGGATTATGATGATGGCTGCATTATTGTATACATTTACTAAAACTTGTGTTATATACAATTAATGTATTGTGTACATTATTTCCACATAAATCTATAAAAAATAGCAATCACTAGCCTTTTTCTATACTAGTAAGGCACAGTGAGGCTAAATAAGTTACCCTAGAACACACAGCAAATAAATATCAGGACTAGAATTTGAACCCAATAGTCTCCCTACAAGGCAATTGTAAGCATTTTTTCCCCATGAATTAACTGAAAATTGATCCTTTATATAACACTATGACATGGTATAATTTGTATAATTCTCTCATTTTACAGATGAGAACATAAGCATAAAGATTAAGTAACTTAAAGTCATGGCTTAGCAAAATCGAAACCCAGAGAGATTGAATTTTATCTTACATCTATTATCATTTTTAGTTGCTTGACCAAACCACAGCTGTTCCTAAAGCCACAGATGCAAGTTTTTTTTATTTATGAACAGCTGCCAGAGATGGTGGCCTTGAAAGTGTAAAATCCAGACAACCAAGAGTTAGCCTAGAGTTTTATTAATATCTTGCCTTGCTGAGATCCAGAACTTGACATGCACCACAAAGCCTAGGAGGAGGCTAAGGCTAAGTAACTGTCCATGAACTGACACGTGGCCTGGGAAGGAAATAGCAGGCTTCTTTTAACTTGGCTGAGAATCACCACTTATTTCCATAATCAATCTTACGAAGGAACTGGTTGATTTTTAGAAGTGCATTAGTAAATAGGTCATGTATAAGAATCTGTGGCTTGTCACTCCAACTTACCTTTCTGACCGTTTTCTAATTTCCTAAAATCTCCTACCATATTGACCACTCTACATACTAGTAGCAGTTATTAATGATCGCTCACCATTACTGAATGATTATTATCTAACAGGTTTTCTGCTCTACTGCTTCTGACTCATTAGTACTTAGAAAGACCCTAGGAGACAGCTAGTATATTAGAATCCTTCCTTATTTTTCAGATGAGAGAACCCAAGCATAGGGAAGCTGAGTAACTTGCTCAAGGACACACAGCTGCTAAGTAGCAAAGCCAGGATTTGAGCCCAGGCTGTCTGTCTTGGGTCTCAGTGATTAATAGCTATGATAAACTTATACCTCAAGGATGTCAACCCCAGAGGGAAGGTGTCCACGTATTTATTCATTTAGTGTTTATTGATTACCAACTCCATGTTATGCATCATACTGGGACATTGCTGGTAATTAAGTATGGTGCTAACTAGGCAAATTTTATAAATTAACTTGCTATCTTCTAATATATTTTTCCTTGAATTTAATAATGAGTGGACTATTAAGAGTAGTTTTTATCTCAATTATTTTTATCTCATTCATCTTCCTCTTGTTTTAAAAAAAATATTTATGTATTATATATATGAATTGATGTGGCATAGTAATAGTATGAATTACCTCCAGAGCATTTCCATTTCTCACTACTTATTTAATGTGTGTGAAATCTTGGAAGTTGGACATGTAAAAGATGAGTTAAAAAAATCATTCATTGTACATCTGACTAGTCCTTCCCTTGAATAATTCTCTATGGTATTTTGGCAAAGTCAGGTTCTTGTCTAGTTTTAAATGACTCATTTGAAGAAACTTCAGCTGGAGTTGATTCTAGAGGTGAATGGACTTGCTGTGAAAGGTTTTTAACATTTGGTCTGCTTTTCCACTTCTTAAAATTGAAGAGAATTACTCCTAATTACTTTCTCTAACAACCTCAGATTCTGTTTCTTCCTGTTTTATGTCATTTGTGACTCACGGTCCTTCTAGATAAGTATCATACCTTCCATGAATTATTTCTGAATGAAGCATAGCTTTTATCTTTCCATGGGATGATAGTTCTTATAAAGAGAGTTCATTGTATATTTTTCCAGTGGGGGGCATACTTTATTTCATAAAGGAAAAAGAGAGGGATAGAGAGATAGAAACATCAATGATGAAAGAGAATCATTGATTGATTGGCTGCCTCCTGTATGCCCCAGCCCACCTCCCAGGCATGTGCCCTAACCAGGAATTAAACCATGACTTCTGGTCCTTAGGTCAGTGCTCAACCATTGAGCCACTTCCTCTATGAATGTGGGCTTTGTTCTGAATAAAAGTATAAAATTATATATTCATTAATCTTTGACTTAAACTTTAAAAATTTAAGTCTGAATCAGAATTCAAACAGACCATCAGAACAGTGGTCAATCATTGACTAAACTCATAGGTGTGAAACCCAGGCCCATATTTCCAAGTTTTCTATCACACAGAATATATAAATACATTTCCTATTTTACACCGAGATATGTTAATATGAAAGCACTTGTAAATGGATATTGAAGAAAATGTTTATGTACCTTTCAGGCATATTGAATCTATGTGCCATTTTCAAAAAGGAAATAATGGTCATACTGTTGGGTAGAAACATGATTTTTTATGAGTAGGAAATAATGTGAACTTTCTAGAGGTTGCCAGTCAACAGTTTAGCTTATTGATTGACATATGTTTATTTTAACCTTTATGTAGAGACTTTCCAATAGGTTAAATAATTTTACTGTTCTTTCCTGCCTAGATTTCAGAATTAATTATAATTAAATATAAGACTTTGAGGCAAGGGTCTTTCCAGAAGAACTTTATCACATTTGTCTTTTATCAATACCTTGCCATATTTTTTCATATATTGTAACTCTTTCGTATCATAACCAGAGTTTCTGGTGGTAGTCTGTATTTTAGAGAGAAACAATGAGAAGCTAGATTTATTGTAAATTTTAAACATGTCATTTTGTGAAAGTTATCATATATATATATATATATATATATATATATATATATATATTATTTTTTTTTCCCCCTCACAAAGCTTAGTGTTGATTATTCCTTATTTCTACCCACACACTATCATAGAAATGCTATGCTACTTGGCCACATTTGAGACTTGGGGATGGAATATGCATGTTGGAACAAATCCTTGATTAGCAGAGTCCTATACTGAGTGGCAGTTCACTTCACCCGGTCCCTGCTGAGAACCATTGTGCAAAGATTTGCCTTGACAGGCAGTGCTATAGCAGAGATGGCTTTGATATTTCAATCTATTTTTGGATAGATTTTACACTTTGGTGCTTCGTATGTTGTCTTTCTTTGGGATAGACAGGTGGTGGCTGTATTAGCATTTACTAAGACTGTTACAGCAATTCTCACATCATAGTAATCCTATTTCTTAGTGTACACCCAAGGTATTACATTTCAGGACAGGTGAAATATAATTGATATATTTGAATCATTTAGAATCTCTATATACACTAGTAGCAGTTGAAAAAACTGCATATGCCACACCCAGGCTAACTCATTGCAGTCTAATTCAGTACTTCTTAGATTTTAGTGTAAATGAGAAACACTTGGAAAGCTGGTAAAAACAAACAAACAAACAAACAAACAAACAAAATCAAACAAACTGATTACTGATTCCTGAGTACAGTGTTTCTGATCTGTGATCTGGGATGGAGGCTGATGTTTTACATTTCTAATAACTTTCCAGATGATGCTCCTACTGTCCATCAAGGATCCACATTTTAAGAACAACTTTGATTATGGAGTATTGTCCAACCACAGTGTTTAATGATATGAATGGGCCACATCTCATCTAAGGCCCACAATGGAGAATCACTGAATAATGTTGTGATACACAAACTTATTATGTAATGGACCTGATAGATAATAAATAGTACAGGCTTGTGGGCCAGACAGTTTCTGTCACAACTATTCACCTCTGCTGTTATAGCAGGAAAGCTGCCATAGACAATACATAAATGAATGGACATGGCTGTGTTCCAGCACAAGTTTATTTATCAAATCAGACAGCAGGCTGAATTTGACCCATGGCCCATCGTTTGCCAATCCCTGATCTAAATTATAAAAAAGGGGATGTGTATCTTTCCCTAGCTCACCAATCATCTATATCCTCCATAGTAGCCAGCAACAATGTGTCTGATTTTTTAGTTAGAAGCTGTGGCGGATATATAAGAACTATTAATATGATATTTCTACTTTTTGTCCTGAGATTAAAGTTTAATAAATGTCTAGGGTCGAATAGATTTCATGATATAAGTGAATCTTGGAAAATAAGTAGAAACTAGACAAAAGAGCATTATTATCAGTGAGGACGAACTAGAGAAAAGGCATAGAAGAACCATTCAGTATGTTCTTCCAATGGGCAATGGGATCTGTGATAGAGAAAGGATTGGAAATGCTGAGTCACAGATGCCCTTTGGCTCACATTTATTGAGCATACTCTAAATTTTGGCACATTGATGTGAGAACACCTCAATCAAGACACAGTCATTGCCTTCAAAAATCCTAGAGGTAGATCAAGATATTAAAGAACCACAAAGCCATACATAATTATTTGGAGTTGATAAGCTTAGCACATGCTGGGCTTTCAATGGATGTTAAACTGAAAATGACATTTCTGTGATTGACAATAGGAAATTTTTGGTAGTTCTTCATCAGTAGAGTGCTTTCAAGAAAAACTGTTTTAGGAGAAATCATTCTCTATATGGTAGTAAAAAGGCAGCCATACAATAGAATTATATTTAATCATATTACATTAACCCCATAGAAACATTTCTAAATTGAAATATGTTATGTGTTGGGTTGTTCTTTTGCTTGTTTGTTTTAATATACTAATATACGCTGCTTAAGAAAATACAATCCCACTTGATTGTGATGTATTATTTTTGAATGTACTGTTGTATTGGATTAGCTAGTATTTTGTTTAGGATTTTTGCATCTGTATTCATCAGGGATATTGGTCTGTAGTTTTCTTTTTTTGGCACTATCTTTGCCAGGTTTTGGTATCAGGGTTATATTGACGTTATAGAATGTGCTAGGAAGTATTGTCTCTTCTTCAATATTTTTTTTTAGAAGAGTTTGAAAAGATTGGGCTTTAATTTTTCCTTGAATGCTTGGTAGAATTCATTGGTGAAGCCATCTGGTCCTGGAGTTCTGTTCATGATCAAGTAGGATTCATTCCAGGGATACAAGGATGGTTCAACATTCACAAATAAATCAACATAATACACCACATTAACAAAAGAAAGGATAAAAATAATATGATCTTGTTAATACCTGCAGAAAAAGCATTTAATAAAATACAACATCCATTTATGATTAAAACACTCAATAACATAGTAACAGAAGGAAAGTACCTCAACATAATAAAGGCCATATATGATAAACCCTCAGCCAATAATGTACTCAATGGTAAAAAACTGACGGCTTTTTCTCTAGGAGTAGGAATAAGACAAGGATGCCCACTCTCACCACTCTTATTCAACATAGTCCTGGAAGTTTTTGCCAAAGCAATAAGACAAGAGAAAGAAATAAAAGGCTTTCAAATAGGTCAAATTGTCACTTTTTGCAGACGAAATAATGCTGTATATAGAAAACCCTAAAGACTTTACCAAAAAAATTACTGGAAACAATAAACACATTTAAGTTGCAGGATACAAAATTAATGTGCAAAAATTCATTGCCTTCCAGTATGCCAACAACAAAACTTCAGAAAAAGAAATGGAGAAAACAGTTCCTTTTGCAATTGGAACCAAAAGAACAAAATACCTGGTAATAAACTTAACAAAGAATGTGAAAGACATATAGACTGAAAATTATAAAACATTATTAAAAGAGATTGAAAAAGACACTAAAAAATAGAAAAAAATATCTCATGTTCATGAATTGGGAAGAATCAACATAGTTAAAATGGCCATTTTACCCAAAGCAATATAAAGATTTAATGCAATTCCCATCAAAACCCCAGTGTCATTTTTTAAAGAAATAGAATGAGAAACCATCAGATTTGTATGGAATCACAAAAGACCCAGAGTAGCCAAAGCAATCCTAGGTGTGGGGGGAGAGGGGGGAAAAGAAAGAAAAAAAAGAAGAAAAAAAAAAGAAGAACAATGCTGGAGGTAACACAATACCTGATTTTAAAATATACGACAGATCTAGATACTCAAAACAGCATGAAACAGATACACAAGTCAATGGAACAGAATAGAGAGCCCAATTATAAAACTTAAGGATTTTGATAGTAGAGAATATTTTATGAACTTGACCCCAAAGGTAAGGGAAGTAAAGGCAAAAATAAATGAATGGGATTATAGCAAACTGAAGAGCTTTTGCATCACAAATAAATGGACAACAAAACAATCAGGCAGTCAACCAGATGGGAGATACTATTTGCAAACAGTAGCTCTGACAAAGCTTTAATCTCCAAAATATATAAAGAACTTGTAAAATGCAACACCAAACAAATACATAATCCAATCAAAAAGCAAGCAAAGGACTTGAAAATACACCTCTCCCAAGAAGACATACAAATAGTCAATAGATATATGAAAAGATGTTCAACCTCACTGGCAATCAGGGAAATACAAATTAAAACTACAATTAGATACCACATTACACCAGTTAGAGTGGCCATTATCAACAAGACAAGCAACAACAAGTGTTGGAGAGGTTGTGGCAAAAAGGGAACCTCATTCATGGCTGGTAGGAATGTAGACTAGTACAATCACTATGGAAATTAGTCTGGTGATTTCTCAAAAAATTAAAAAGAGCTAACATAGGGCCCAACAAACCCACTCCTGGTTATATACCCAAAAAACTTGAAATTATTTATTCGCAAAGATATATGCATTTCTATATTCATTGCAGCATTGTTCATGGTGGCCAGGAGTTGGAAACAGCCAGAATACCATATGATAGAGGATTGGATAAAAAAGATGTGGTATAGCTGGAGCCGGTATGGCTCAGTGGTAGAGCGTAGGTCTGTGGACTGAGGGGTTCCAAGTTCGATTCCGGTCAAGAACATGTACATGGGTTGCAGGCACATCCCCGGTGAGGGATGTGCAGGAGGCAGCTGGTCGATATTTCTCTCTCATCGACGTTTCTGGCTCTCTATCTCTCTCCCTTCCTCTCTGTAAAAAATCAATAATATATATATATATATATATATATATATATATATATATATATATATATATATATATATTTTAAAGATTTGGTATATATACACAATGGAGTACTACATCCATAAGAAAGGATGAAACAGTGTCATTTACAACAACATGGATGGACCTTGAGGACATTATTGAAAGTGAAATAAGTCAAACAGATAAAGCTAAGATCTACATGATTTCACTTATATGTGGAATATAAAAACTGAAACTTATAAACACAAAAAACATTGTGGTAGTTGCCAGAGGGAGGGGGTGGAGGAAAGAAAGGGGTCTTAATATGAGGTGACAGGAGAAGATTTGACTCTGGGTGATGGGCACATGGTCCTATATACAGATTTTGTAAATTAGTAAACCACACATGAAATGTATATGTTCATACTGACTAATGTTACCATAATAAAAAAAAAAAGAAAGGAAAATTCAAAATTTTTGCTTTAATATGTTTGTATTAGGTCTAGTAATAATGTCGTTTTCTAATACTTTTTTAAATCGAATTTATTTAAACAATACAACAAAATGTAATCAACAATATAGTTGCCGTTGTTTTCTACTACTTGTGCCAAACGCTCAGGAAGCATTTTAATCCCTCCGTTGTAAAATTCTTGTGATTTTGATGCAAAAAATTCGGTCAATGCATTTTTGAGGCATTCTTCATTATTAAATTTTTTTCCAAGAAGAAAGTTTTGCAAAGAACGAAACAAATGGTAATCGGAAGAAGGGGCAATATCAGGAGGATATGCAGGTTGAGGAAGAACTTCCCATTCCAACTGGCGCAGTTTTTCAGCAGTGATTCTTGTAGTATGCGGTCGTGCGTTATCATGGTGAAGAATTATGTCCTTCCGATTAATCAGCGCGGATTCTTTTTCTCTTAAAGCTTGGGCTACCTTTCCAATTGGGCACTATACACTGCACTTGTAATGCTTTGGTTAGATGGTAAAAGTTCATAATGAAGAATTCCTTTAAAATTCCACCAAACACACAACATCACTTTTTTCGCATGCAAGTCAAGTTTTGGCATGGGCTGCGGAGCCTCATTTTTGTCCAACCATTGAGGCCGCCTTTTCAAATTAACATACAGCACCCATTCTTCATCTCCGGTAACAATTTGCTCTAAAAACAGCAAACGGTTTTGACGAGAGAGGAGCGAACTGCAAATTGTGACTCTTTGATTACGGTTATTGTCGGTCAACTCATGAGGAACCCATTTTCCAAACTTTTGGACTTTGCCAAGTGCACGCAATTGATTGGAAATTGTTTTTTGTGAACAATTTAAAGTTGTCGCAAGCTCTTGTTGGGTAATTTGAGGATTTTGCACCAAAGAGCTTGAAGAGCTTCTTGATGAAAATTGGACACACGGCCTCGACCACTCTTGTCATCTAACGAAAAATTTCCCTCGCGAAATTTCTCAAACCAACGCTGGCATTTTCTGGCGCTAACTGCATCTTGACCAAGAGCACTACAGATGTTTTTTGCAGCCTCACTTGCTTTTCTTCCTAATTGGAACTCGTAAAGCATGCAGTGCCGAATATGCTCTTCATCCGCCATCTTCTTAGCCCTAGTTTTGCAACAAAAACCAAACCAAACACAAACTTTTTCAAGCAAAACTTGTTAATTGCACTTCACATGTTCTGTAGATACCACGTGTTTGAAGGTTATGTCAATACAAGTCAACGCCAAGCAAGATTTTAAACGAGTTAAAAACGACATTAAGTATTACTAGACCCGATACTAGAGGCCCAGTGCATGAAATTCATGCATGGGGGGGGGGGGGGTTGTCCTTCAGCCCAGCCTGCACCCTATGTAATCTGGGACCCCACGAGGGATGTCCAACTGCCAGTTTAGTCCTAATACTGGTGAACTGCTAGTTCCCAACTGCTCACCTGCCTGCCTGCCTGATTGCCCCTAATCACTTCTGCCTGCCACCCTGATTGACACCTAACTGCTCCCCTGCCAGCCCAATTTTCCCCAATTGCCTTCCCTGCTGGCCTGGTCACCCCTAACCTCTTCCCTGCTGGCCTGGTTGCCCACTACTGTCCTCCCCTGTTGGTCTTGTCACCCCTAACTTCCCTCCCTTGCCAGCCTGGTTGCCCCTGTTCTCCCTCTCCTGATGTCCCGGTTGCCCCTAACTGTCCTCCCCTGCAGACCTGATCTCCTCCAACTACCCTACCCTGCTGGCCTGACTGCCCACAACTGCCATCCCCTCTCAGCCATCTTGTGGTGACTATCTTGTGTCCACATGGGGTGGCCATATTTGACAACATGGGGGCTGTCATCTTGTGCATTGGAGTGATGGACAATTTGCATATTACCTCGTTATTATATAGGATTACTTATAAGATCAAGCCATCATCAGAACTAAAGACAATTTCCAGAGTTGTATGTACCATTTTGCCTTTCTGATACAAGTATATACCATTTAAAACACCATATGGAGAAGAATTCTCTAGACAAGTAGGGCTTTTCATTTATGATATTTTATCCCTGGAACATTGGATATAGAGCAGGGTGAAATATATTATCAAATAAAACAGTTAGTGGTATATCATGTAGAGAATTGTGTACTTCAAGGAGATAATCTGTAAGTTTCATTCTAGCTCTACTATTCTAACTAGATAATACTTGAAAGGTCCATAAAGAACTCATTCAAGCAACGTTTTCTAACAACCAGAAAAAAAAACAACACATCCTGAATAATGTATCTCAATACTTGAAACTAGAGTTAATTTCATTTAGTGAATAGAATCTTGAATAAGGTGTTAGAATAAGTAAGGATTAATCAAAGGCACTTTGTTAGACAAACTGATATATGACTTTTCAGCTCTCTAACCCAATCAATACAATGTAGGTAGTTTTTTGGAGACTGGCTGGTGCTTCCCTTCAGTTTGATTTTTAATCAAATATAGGATGCATAAGGAAACATGCCATTTTTATCCAATTAAATTCTAAGAGTAGAGTTAGGAAAAAAGGCCCATGTATCTTAAATTTTCATGTATTAGGTCTAGTAATAATTAATGTCGTTTTCTAATACTTTTTTAAAATCGAATTTATTGATATTTAAACAATACAACAAAATTTAATCAACAATATAGTTGCCGTTGTTTTCTACTACTTGTGCCCAATGCTCAGGAAGCATTTTAATCCCTCTGTTGTAAAATTCTTGTGATTGTGATGCAAAAAATTCGGTCAATGCATTTTTGAGGCATTCTTCATTATTAAATTTTTTTCCAAGAAGAAAGTTTTGCAAAGAACGAAACAAATGGTAATCGGAAGAAGGGGCAATATCAGGAGGATATGCAGGTTGAGGGAGAACTTCCCATTCCAACTGGCGCAGTTTTTCAGCAGTGATTCTTGCAGTATGTGGTCGTGCGTTATCGTGGTCAAGAATTACGCCCTTCCGATTAATCAGTGCAGGTTCTTTTTCTCTTAAAGCTTGGGCTAGCCTTTCCAATTGGGCACTATACACTGCACTTGTAATGGTTTGGTTAGATGGTAGAAGTTCATAATGAAGAATTCCTTTAAAATTCCACCAAACACACAACATCACTTTTTTCGCATGCAAGTCAGGTTTTGGCGTGGGCTGCGGAGCCTCATTTTTGTCCAACCATTGAGGCCGCCTTTTCAAATTAACATACAGCACCCATTCTTCATCTCCGGTAACAATTTGCTCTAAAAACGGCAAACGGTTTTGACGAGAGAGGAGCGAACTGCAAATTGTGACTCTTTGATTACGGTTGTTGTTGGTCAACACATGAGGAACCCATTTTCCAAACTTTTGGACTTTGCCAAGTGCACGCAATTGATTGGAAATTGTTTTTTGTGAACAATTTAAAGTTGTCGCAAGCTCTTGTTGGGTAATTTGAGGATTTTGCACCAAAAAAGCTTGAAGAGCTTCTTGATGAAAATTGGACACACTGCCTCGACCACTCTTGTCATCTAACGAAAAATTTCCCTCGCGAAATTTCTCAAACCAACGCTGGCATTTTCTGGAGCTAACTGCATCTTGACCAAGAGCACTACAGATGTTTTTTGCAGCCTCACTTGCTTTTCTTCCTAATTGGAACTCGTAAAGCATGCAGTGCCGAATATGCTCTTCATCCGCCATCTTCTTAGCCCTAGTTTGCAACAAAAACCAAACCAAACACAAACTTTTTCAAGCAAAACTTGTTAATTGCACTTCACACGTTCTGTAGATACCACGTATTTGAAGGTTATGTCAATACAAGTCAATGCCAAGCAAGATTTTAAACGAATGTTAAAAAACGACATTAAGTATTACTAGACCCGATAACTTGATTTGTAGCTTGAAGACTTAAAAATCATTGTGAGCATGCCTATAACCATTTTTTTTGTTACAGGCATTTCCTCATTTCCATGCTGAGGGAAAGGAAAAGCCTACATTTGTACTGAGACAGTAATTGATTTATTGAACAACCTTGCCCATAAATAGAATCTTGAAGCTCTTTTATTGTTTAATTTTTTATTATTTTAATATATTTTTATTGATTTTTTACAGAGAGGAAGGGAGAAAGATAGAGAGTTAGAAACATTGATGAGAGAGAATCATTGATCAGTTGCTTCCTGCACACCCCTACTGGAAATGTGCCCACAACCAAGGTACATGCCCTTGACCGGAATCAACCAGGGACCCTTCAGTCCACAGTCCGATGTTCTATCCACTGAGCCAAACCGGTTTTGGCTTGAGGCTCTTTTAAATAAAAGATGAAAATTAGGTCCAGAACTTCAACCCTCCCCATTTCATATTCTTTTCATCCCCCACAAATGAAATATTTGAAAGTGTCCTGAACTGTGTATATGGGTGCACGTGTATATTTATCTGTAATAATGATGTAATGTCAATAATCTTGAAAGAAGGACTTTTACTTGATAATAAGTTAGTCCAAAAAACTTATAATTCACATATTAACAAAGTTAGGTTGCTCTTACCAAGAATCTTTGAAATTTATGAGGAAAGAAAGAACAGTTGTTTGGGACTTCCAAACTGGATGAACCTACAGGATCTAACAGACAATTGTTTTCCTAAAAGCAGAGGACTTTGAGATTAAAATTCAGAAATATTATTTTATTAAAGTATTTTGGTGGTTGATGACATATTATTATTTTTATTATATAAAGCTTAAGAAAGCCTGGCCAGCATGGCTCAGTGGTTGAGCATCAACCTATGAACTAGAGGATCACAGTCTGATTCCTGGTCATAGCATATGCCCGGGTTGCAGGCTAAGTCCCCATTGTAGGGCATGCAGGAGGCAGCCAATCAATGATTCTCTCTCATCATTGATGTTTCTCTCTTTCTCTTTCTCCCTTCCTCTATGAAATCAATAAAATTAAATTTGAAAAAATAAAGCTTAAGATAGATGGGTAATTTTGAAATTCAGGAGAAAAAGATATAAATGCAAAAAACAAAAGAAAACAAAAAAAGAAAAAGAAAAAAACTAACCTAACAAAAGGGCAAGAATTTTCTCCATGTCATAAACATGTGATAAAATGCATTGTTACTTATCACAGCTCACAAATGTGAAATATTGTATAACCAATCTTGGCATACTAGAAGAGGATATAAAACAATAGGAAAGGTTGTCAGTGTCCTAAAATACTATTGATATGTAATAATAATAATTATTGAGTGCTTAGTACATGTTGGGCAATGTGCTAGGCACATTATATGCAATGTTTCTAACCACTATAGTTTAACCTACTTCTTATCTTTTAAACTGAACAAATTTATATTTAAAGAGTTACAGAAATTACCTGAGGCCACACAGTGTTCAACAGAATTGCCAAGCTCTCTGCCCTACAATGCTCTTTCTACTAAGCATTTCTTCCTTTGGTTGGCCCATTTTCTCCAAAGAGAAAATAAACTTTGTGTCCAGTTATGTGTCTTTTGCTTTACATTTTATTGTGTGAGTTGTGCATGTCACAAAGTATGTGTGCCATTGAGGCTAGCTAAATTAAAGTACATATGTATATATTTATACATACTTATAAATATATACATATATATATGTATATATTTATACATATGTACAAGTGATAGCAAGAGAAGGAAGTATTTGTGTGTGTGCGTATACATTTGTCCTTGAAATAAAATACCGTGCTTAAAAAAAAAAGTGGATTTATACATTCTTGACTTCTAAAAAAGAAAGAAAGAAGAAATAGAGATGCTTACAATAGAAAGTAACTGATAAAGAAACTCTGAAAAGCATTAACTAAAGAATAAATTCAGGAGCCAACTTTAAATTATCTAGTATAGCTTCCAATTCAAATTGATCATCTCTGGTTTTTTGTTTGTTTGTTTTGTTTTTGTTTTTATGAACAGGAAATGGGCTTTGACTGTTAGGCACCTGGATGAAGAGCCTTGGGTTCAGCCTGTCAGAGTCCCGTAACCCGCAAAGACCCTCTGGTTGTCCTAGGATCTTTCAATTGAGGTAAGACCTCATTACTTTAATTAGAATGTTAGACTTTTACTCTTGAATTAACTTTTAATAAGGTAAGTTAGCATAACTCTACATTGTGCCAATAGCTGCTAACTTTGAAAAAAAAAAAAACCACATGAAAATGCAAGCATTATTCTATTGCAAAGGCTTATGTATGCCAAATTATATTCAGCTTTTACTTCATGGAGTTGAGCCCAAATTCTTTGTAGAATATTATCTAAATATTTAAATTTTTGTGTGGCTGTTGCAGTTGTTACAATTTCCTTGCCTTTGTGGTATCAATTCATTTTTATACAATTGTAAATTGCATTAAATGTGATCACATTATTCTCGCTTTTTAGTTTAAGTTGTGCCAGTGGTTTTGCTTAAAAATGACAACACCATTGCTGTTTGTGCTATGATATACCATGACTTTGCATTGCTTATTTATCCCAAGTTAATTCGGATTTGTTAACCTTTTGTAATATCTGTTTCTCTATACCCTCACATAGACTGTGAACTTTTAAAGATGTGTTCTGAAAGGAGTTTATAACTCCTTGACACTCCCAGCTTGGAGGAAGGGGGTTTAATGCTAATATGTGATTAGAGTATTTTACTCTGTGGAGCACTAGCTGCTGTCAGTATTCAAATTCTGGTTCAGGCTTCCTATGTATAACACTTTACATGACATGGATGATGCAAAAGCCCCAGTGCAACATGTGACCAAGATCTAGGATATCTGAGCAGGCCCAGAATGGCCATCAACACACTTTGGGAACTTCGATGTACCATTTAACCCTCCGAGTTTTTCCTTGATTTTGAATTGAAAGAATTAGATTAATCAGGGAAGGGTGACAAATGCATGTGCTTTGTAATTTACATCTGTGAAGTGGCTGGGAGTGAAAGGTGGGCCTGTGGGAAAGAGACTGTACTCTTTCCAAAACCATTCAGATTCAAGCATTTTAAACACTGGACAACAAAGTAAATCGTGTATAGTGGGGGATTGAACTTGGCCATTGGATTGAATAAATTCTAAGGTCATTTCCAATTCAACAAATGATTATAAAATGTTGTAACTATGTAAAATACAATATTGCTGAGCGTCTGTTGAGCTCTTGTGTTTATCATGCTTATGTAATTAAAAATAAGTAAAATAAAAGTAAACTGTTTGCTTTGGATTTCCCCTGGAATTATACAATAGAATTAAGGGAAAAGTTATTTTTTAACATAAAACAATCAATTCATCAGTTTAATATTTTGTGAGTTTAAAAATTTTTGTTTTTATTAATTCACTCAGAATGAAAACTTTGCATCTAGAACTGTATTCCAAGAATAAGACTTACCCCATAAATTACTGATTAGCAGTTTTTTAGTTTTCTTTTGTTTTTCTTAAATATATTTTATTGATTTTTTTACAGAGAGGAAGAGAGAGGGATAGAGAGTTAGAAACATTGATGAGAGAGAGTCATTGATCAGCTGCCTCTTGCACACCCCCTACTGGGGATGTGCCAACAACCAAGATACATGCCCTTGACCAGAATGGAACCAGGGACCTTTCAATCCACTGACGCTCTATCTACTGAGCCAAACTGGTCTCCGCTCTTAGTTTTTTTTTTAATTAATATTTTAACTAACAGTTTAATACAAATGTTATTTTATATAGACAAAAATGAAAGTGGTAGTTATAAGTATCGTCTCTAACAATTTTTAGCTCTATCCACTTTCCCTCTTTATTTTTAATTTATAGTGATGACATATACATATCTCTTTTTTATCACCTTTTACTGACTTTCAAACAGATATTTTAGCTGAGAAAATAAATGCATTTTATCAGAGGCTAATGGTAATTAGGCAGCAAGCTTAGTGGAAGATGGGAAGTGGGCCAAGTCAATATACTCTAGGGGTCTTAGCTATTCTCTTTGGCTCAATTTAAGTCAGAATTTATGTCTACTGGAAAATTGAACTCATGGCTGTAGAAGCCACGTGTGTTGTCCAGTGGTAAATGGAACCCAGAATTTGCATGCCTTTAGTTGGGCTCTCCCATTAGCTTCTTTCTTTATTACTTCTGTAGGTTTTCACTTCATGATTATATGCAATTATGAACAAATTCAAGTTACTTCTGGTATAATAAATTTTGAGAATGGGTGTAGTGTATGATACATGCTTTTTATCTTCAGGAAATCTTTTCCATGTGTTAGTACAAACTGTTCCTGCTTAAGATATATAATCAGAAAAAAAATGTTTTAAGAGTCTTTTGCATTAGACTTCATAGTCCAACATTGTTGTAAGGATTTTAAGTATTTGCTGTTCTACTTCATTGATAGCCAAGTTAGAAAAAATACTTGAATGTTAATGCTCAAACTGACTAGACCTGGTTAGATCTGTTGTATTTTTTTTAATTTACCCACAATATCTGACATTAACAATGTGTCTCAGCTCTTTTATTTTTTTTTAAACAACAACAACAACAAAAAGTGATAATGTATCAGATATAATTTAAGTGAAGCCAGACATGGAGGCTTTATAATGATGCTTTTTGTGTTTTATTGGCTTGTTTTACCAGTGTCACTAAGCATTTTTTAATTCTCTAGTTATACATGTTTACCTTCATTACTTTGGTAATGCACAAAGTAGGCATTTATATAATAAACTCATTTTTTTTTTTTTTTTAGGCTTAGAAAATTAATGACAGGAATGTCTAACCCTTTGCTTAGCTCACATTCCCAACATGAAAATAAGAATTGCAAGTTTCTAAATGGAGGTAGTTAATTGGCACCTTGCTTGTAAATACACCTCATAAGCAGTTCTGAAACTGAAGACCCTCAGGCCTAAATTCCTTTGGTTCTACAAAAGATGCTCTGAAATCCACTTAACATAAAAATCACCTTTAACATCTGACATTTATTAATCATGGCTTTCAAATGAAGTGTTTAATTGAAATCAAAGTGCCATTGTTTTTAATAACCCAGAAAGAAGGTGTAAGAATATTTTTAAGAAGAGATGACAGTGGAGTTAAGAATACTGTGGCTTCTACTTGAATATTGCAGTTGTTTGAACAATTCTATAAAATATCCTTATTATCAAAATCTAATTTAAGGTTTAATGATGCAGTAAAGTTGAGATGTTCACAAAGAAACCAGAATAATAACAGTAAAAATTTAGCCACAGCTTAGTACATTCTAACCAAAATTTTCTGGTCAATTAGATGTGACTGTGTTAAACAGAGACAAACTGCAAAAGTAATTAGAAATCACGTATCAGTGAATGGCTCAATGCTGGAGCCTGTTAAAGGCGTTTTGTGGTGCCTAAGATTTGCTACCCCTTCCTGGGTCTCTTTAAGCCAAAGTAAATTCAATTATTACAATTTTTATTTTTCCGGATGAAGTTCTCACTAAAATGTTTAACAAATGTGATTTGTCCCATTATTTACTCTTCACAATTTTATTTTTCTTAAGCCTTTACTTAGAGTACATGATTAATTTTTTTTTAAAGGCAGTTGAATGAGCTAACAGCAGCAATTCAATGGAAAAATAAAACCTACTGTCATAAACATCCTTATAGCACTCAGGAGCTGTGCATTTATAATACACTGGATTACAGTAGAGTCTTGCTGATACTTTAAATCCCATACAAGAGAAAAATAGGGAAGAATTCTGATGACAAAATTATTGAGGCACTTTATCTGTCCTTACCCCCTCCCCCAATGTAATTTCATCTAAACAATGATTTGTCTAGTTAATCAACTCAAGACATTCGCTTTGTTGACTGAATCTACAAGCATACTGTGTTTTTATGTGCCTTTAAGATATTGCGCTTTTTACAAGTTTTGTAGCAACCCTAAGTCAAGCAAGTCTATTGGGGTCATTTTCCAATAACATCTGCTCACTTCAGATCTCTGTGTCACATTTTGGAGATTCTTTCAATATTTCCAGCTTTTATATTATTATACTAGGGGCCCGGTGCATGGATTTATGCATAGGTGGGATCCCTAGGCCTAGCCAGTGATTGGGGCTGATCTGGGCCAGCGGGCGGGGGGAGGGACCTCAGGAAGTTGGTTGTGGGATTGCACTGACCACCAGGGGGCAGTTCCTGCATTGAACATTTGCCCCCTGGTTGTCAGTATGTGTTATAGAGAATTGTTGACCAGTCATTTGGTCGTTTGGTCATTTGGTTTTCTAGGCTTTTATATATATATATATCTGTTATAGTCATCTTTGATTATAGTAGGGCAAGACCTCTACTGGCAAGCATATTATACCTCCTTGAAGGCTCAGAGCATGATTAGTACCTTTTAACAATAAAGTTTGCATATTATGTAGACATAATGATATTGTGTTTAAAAGACTATAGTAGACATAATTTTAAATACACATATAATATATACTAGTACATATGTAACACAACATGATTTTATATGCACTGGGAAACATTTGCAATTTGCTTTTTTTGTGATATTGACTCAGTTGCAGTGGTCTGGAACTGAACCCACAATATGTCCAGGGTATTTCTGTATCTTTTTAAAAATAAAATTTAATTAAGTCATTGCCTTATTTTTTGGTTTGTACTATATAATGCAATTAACTAATAGAAAAATCCATAAAAAGAATTTCAATAGAAAAAATATTTAAATTGTACTATTTCTGGTAGAAATGGTGATTTTTGTATCATTAGGATCTTTCCTTGAAACTGAAATTATTTAAATTACTTTATATCTATTTTTCAGAATGTTGTACTTTAGAAGATAGACTTGAAATAGTTTTCTTTTTAAGAAACAGAAGAAATTTACTTATGTAGGAAATTAAGTCAGTAATCAAGAGCTAAGTAATATTTTAAAGGGAAAGAACTTTGAGTCATCAATTTTTAGTTTTTATAAATAGCAATATTAGACATCTCCTGCCTAATTTTATAAGGTTTTTAAAGATTTTTAACCATAGTTTTTTATATAAATTTCAAATATATCAACTTTCAACCATATTAATCAGTTTGGCAACAATTCATTCAGGACTTCATGCTGAAAATTATCTTTACACAAGGGGCTTTATTTCCTTATATAACTGATATATTATAAATCTGTAACATTTCCTTGAAAATTTGACATATGGTCTTGTGTTAACCTAACATGTTATGAATTTCATGCTTGTGTATTTATGAAGTACTGTCTTGTCCTTGAAACATCTTTTCATAGTTGTCTTTTCAAGAGAACTATTTCTAAAATTGATCTTTTTCTAGCTGAATGTTCACCTTTTAAATCAAAGATTATGCCAATGCAAAACTCATTCTCTTTTTTTTGGCTTTCTTTTTCATATATAAAATATTTCTACCATATGCAGCATGTTAATACTTTTAAATGCTCTTTAAATTTTTATAAAGACAATTTCATGCATATATTTATGTGAGCATATTATATGCCAGATACTATGTTAAGTACTGGAGAAACAAAAGTAATTATGTTAGCGTTTCTTTCCTCAGGATGCTCACTGTGTAGTGGAGATACAAATGATTACAATACAGTATTATGTTGTAGTGTGAGAATTTAAAAAGTAGCACAAAGATGGATATGGTTTTTTTAAACTCCTAAATACTTATCTTCAGCCCAGTTAAATCTCTTTCACTTCATGTCCAAATACTAGGGTGACCAGCTTTTTGAGAGCTAACCTAAAACATATATCACACATCAGTCCATAGAAATCAATAAAACATAACTTCTATAATAAAAAAATCATAATATACAAATCAACGAAATGACTGAACAGCAGGATGACCATCCAGATGACATTCTGGATGACCACGCTATGACACCCATTGGCACCAGGTCAGCCAAGGTGGTCACTGCAATTGGTCGGGGGTCCAGCCATTGGCCCATGTTCACCCTGCAATCAGACATCCCATGAGGGCTCCTGGACTGCAACAGGGCACATGCCAGGCTGAGGGACCCCCACAAGTGCACAAATTTTGTGCACCAGGTCTCTATTAGTATATAATTATTATATGCATGTGTATTATTACTTTACATGAAAGTATGAAAATTGGTCAGATTTATTTGAAGTTACATATTTCTTATTTTTCTACTACATATTTGCTATCCTTTAAATAAAATAGCAGTAGAATAAAGGTAGCAATTAGTAGTAATTAATACTACTATGTGTAATTTTACACATATTATTTAATTAGCTTTGTTAATTAGATAATAAAACAATAATATTTCTATAATGCTCCTCTGATACACACCTTATTTCACCACATTTTTGAACTTTTATTGCACATTTAAATTTTGTAAACTATGCACATTATTATGAATTTTTAAGATAAATAAATTTGAGATTATAAATGAAGAATTTAAATGTGAGTGGACAAACTAAACTATATTTAATGCAAATGACGATGGCATAGTTCTTCCTGTCCCATGATACAGTAAGCTGTTTTTATTCTTTATCCTTTTTAATAACACTTCTTTGAACTACATGCTGCCTTTAAGTCCTCTTCCTTTCCTTATAAAAACAAGGTAGTCATATGTAAAATTTCAAGTTCTGCTCTTATCAAGCTCCAATTACACTTATTCCCGGTAGTCCAATATGATAACTTCAAGCTAATTATCCTCTCAACAAAATTATCTGATTACTTATGACTTTACTTCCTAGGAGCCACAGGTATTTAAATATCTGAGAATTAAATTCTAGATCTGTCTATCCATTTTGTAGCTATAGCCTTGTTTTATAGACCAGCTAATGTGATAGGCCCTTCTCACCAAAAACAGAGAGGTGTGTAAACTATAATATTTTTATAATGCATTTTCGTTCTATTATCTCCTCTGGTACATATAGCTGCCCCCCTGAGTCAGTGGAGAGGGCTGTCCCCAACCTTGATCCTTATCTTTTCAAATAAATTAATTTATACAAGAGACCTTGACTGCATTGTGAAAAGCCAATTTATTAAAGCATGCACCTTTATTGAAAAAGCAAAGCAAGCAAACCTATACATCTGGCTTATGAAGCACAGACGAGCTCTCAGAGCTGTTTGTCACTCAGCTCTTTTATATTTATACATTTAACATGCAGGCCATTCCTGTCTATATATCTATCATTTTTGGAAACTTCAGGCTACATTGCATAACATTATATTTAGACCTCTGCTTCCTAGGGATAATGGTTTTAAAATACAGGGATTTGAACTTACAAAAATAAATTGTATTTCAAATACATTGTGGTCTTAGTAAAGGAAAGAGAAAGTCCTTTTAACTTGGTTCCCCCTTTCTGCTGATATTTCTTAGAGTTTTGAAGTAGTGTGAGTTTTTCTCAATCTAAACATCAAACATCTCTGTTATAGTCACTTCATTTTTTTTTTCTAGATTTCTTAAGGCCACTCAGAGTTCATCAAACAGACTTGGAGAAATAGCACATAAATGTCTATTTTATTTTTTCCCCCTTCTCTTCAAGATATTTCCAAATTAGAGAAGAACATTATTCTTGCCCCATACTTTGAAAAAGAAAAAACACACTTGTCTAACAAGGATATATTTTTCCATGTCTCTGAAGTCCCAAATCTCATTAAGGCCTTCTGCACTTTTTGAGAGAGAGAGAAAAAAAAAAAAGATCAATAGCTTTTATTATGAAATTCTCAATATCACCGTTGAGAAAAGTATGCTGTCTTTAGCAGTGTTATATACAAGGTGTACTGGGCATTTACCGTAGTGGAGAATATCTTTGCATTTTCTTTGGTCACAAGTTATTAGGCTGAAGGGGCTTTGTCAAAATTGATATTTGCATTGTCTGCTAAATATGCAGGCAAATGAGTATGGTAGGCAGACTAATCGCCTCATTAAATGTTCAAGACCTCATCCCTAAATTGTGTGAATATGCTATGTTACATGACAAAGGTGGGTTAAGGCAGCAGATAAAATCAAAGTTGCTAATCAACTGACTGTAAGATTGGAAAAATGTCCTTGTGATGACAAAAGACCTGCAGTGTGGAAGAGAGAGGCAAAGGAGTCAGTGTTAGTGTGATGTGTTCTATGAGACTCAACCAGCCATTTGCTGCTTAGAAGACGAGAGTAGGCCTCCAGGGAAGAAATGGAGGTGGCCCCCCAGAAGGGGAAAATCAAAACATTTCCCCTAGAGCTTCAGAAAAGGAAGTCAGTCTTGCCAGTACTCTGATTTTTAGCTTTTGCAACTTAATTTTTAACTATTCAGACCCATTTCAGAATTTTGACTTTCGGAACCATAAGATAATAGATTTGTGTTGTTTTAAGCCACTTTTTGTGGCAATTTGTTACAACAGCAATAGGAAATTACTACAGTTTTCAAAGTCTAGTGTTTATTTGGACAAGAAATCTGTGTTCTTTCTTTATGTTTTCTGCAGTTTCAATATATCCTCATTAAAATCTCCTGGGGTGGGGCAGGGACTGGGTAGAGGGGGGCAATGAGGGATAAAAGGGATGATCTGTAATACTCTCAGTAATAAAGGTGTTAAAAAATAAAATAAAATCTATAAGATGATTTGAAACTCCATTTTTTTAACATCAGAATGCCTAAGAACTAGAGGAATTTTTTTTTGATTTTTTTTTTTTTTTACATTGATGGCTTGATTCCATACATCACTTGAGGTAAGGCAAAAACATGATTGTTGTTGAAGCTCTGACTAAATCAGGTCTTCACTGTAATAGAATGACACATCTATCATCAAATTTTATTTATTTTTATTTATTTATTTATTTTTAAATCAATCTTTATTGTTCATATTATTACAAAGGTTCCTCATTTCTTGCCCCCTCCACCAGGTTCCCACCCCACCCTCTGCCCTCTCCCCATCCCCCATTGTCCTCATCTATAGGTGCACAGTTTATGTTCAGTCTCTTCCTCCCTCCCTTTCCCCGATAGTAAATCTCTTTTCAGATAGTAAATCAGTTACTTAGCATTTTCTCATATCAATAATACCTCCACATGCCCAAAGATACACTTCACACAAAAGACATTTCCAGATAGGTCAACCAACCTCATCCAGGCCCCACACAAGGCACTCACAGATCAACACCCCAGCACTATACTAACTCAACACATCCAGATCTAAGCCTTCATCACTTGATTCAGCAGACCCTCAAGTTCCCACAAAAATTTCCAGCCATGTCTGAGAGGCAGCCTTGGGGCGGGTGCAGGCGAGGAGCGAGCTGTTCCAGGCCTCGCTGCTCCGGGCCTGGCCTCTGTTGCTCTGGTCCGTTCCACAACCAGCTGCTCCAGGTCTGGTCACTGCCACTCCTGACCTGGTTGCTCTGGGCTTGGCTGTTGCTGCTCTGGACCTGGCCACACCCAACCCAGCTGCTCTGGGCCCGGCCGTTCCGGACCTGGCCGCTCTAGGCCTGGCCGCTCCCAGCCTGGCAGCTGCTGCTCCGGGCCTGGCCGCACCCGACCAGGCTGCTCTGGGCCTGGCTGCCCTGGGCCCAGCCTCTCCGAGCCTGGAAGCTCCTGGCCTGGATGCTCTTGGCTTGGTCATTGCTGTTCTTGGCCCGGCTTCTCCAGGCCCGGCCACTCCGGGCCTGGGTGTTCCTGGACTGGCCACCCCAGGCTTGGCCGCCTCCGCCTCAGGCCTGGCTGACACTGCCCCAGGTCTGGCTGCTCCAGTGCTGGCTGTTGCTGCTCTGGGGCCTGGCTGTTGCTGCTATAGGCCTGGCTGCCACTGCCTTGTGCCTGGCCACTCTAGGCCTGGCCACCGCCGTTCCAACATTCTGTCCTTTTTTTTTTTTTTAAACGCATTTATGTTGCAATGTTGGCTGCTGAGTTGAATTCTGACTTAGTCTTTGATTTTTCAAGATCTTCTTTGTATTCCCTCCTAAATAATTTTACTATCTTTTGCTCTCACTTGATTTCTTCACATTGAGAACTTCTTCGGTTTCTTCTTCCTTGTCCTGGAAGCTCAGCAGGTTGGCCTGTGGCACCCCTTTATTCTCCGTGGGCCCCTGCACTGCTTCAGCCTGTTGCTGGGGTCTGCACCGCCGCCCAAGAAGCAGCCCCCAGCCTTGGCTCCATTGCCTGCACTCAGCAGTCAAAGGCTCAGGGGCACCCCCCCCTCGGGGGGCCCCGTCGCCCGGCTTCTTGCTGGTGCCCGGCTGGCCAGTGTCCGGCAGGGGCTCCTGCTCCTCGTTGCGTTCCTCCAGTCTGGAGCTTTTTTTCTCCTTCCCGCTAGGGGAGTCTAGCATCAGAGTCAACAGTCTGTCCTCTGCGCGCAATGTTCACGACTCCGGGGGCTCCGCTTTTCGCAACTCCCCCAGGACTCCACCTTACAGCCCCATCTCCCTCTCCTTGGGCCTGGGTCCCCAGGATTGGCCTAGAACTGGAGTTCAGGACAGTTGGGAGTGGGGCTCAGCACCACAAGAGGTTTTGTTTCTTCTCACCAGGGCATTACAGCATCAGAGTCAACATTCTGTCCTCTGTGCACAATGTGCGTGTATGCTCCCAATGTGCGCGTCTATGTGCAATGTGCGTGACTTCAGGGGCTCTGCTTTTCGCCGCTCCCCTGGGATTCTGCCTCACAGTCTCCTCTCTCTCTGCCTGAGCCTGGGTCCCCAGGGTCTGGCCTAGGACGGGTTCAGAGCAGTCCGGACTGGGGGTCAGCACCGCCAGAGGCTCCTGTTTCTTTCCCGCTAGGGCAATCCAGCATCAGAGTCAACATTCCTTCCCTTGCAAGCAATGTGCGTGACTCCGGGGGCTCAGCCTTTCGCCGCTCTCCCAGGACTCCACCTCACAGCCCCGTCTCCCTCTGCTTAAGCCTAGGTCCCCAGGGATTGGCCTAGAACTGGGGTTCAGAGCAGTCCGGGCTGGGGGTCAGCACCGCCGGAGGCTTTGTTTCTTCCTGCTAGGGCAATCCAGCATCAGAGTCAACATTCTGTCCTCTGCGCGCAATGTGCACGACTCCAGGGGCCCTGGTTTTCGCCACTCCCTTGGAATTCCGCCTCACAGCCCTGTCTCTCCCTGCCGGAGCCTGGGTCCCCAGGGTCTGGCGCATAACTGGGGCTCAGCACTGCCGGTTCGGGGGTTCAGCCCAGGCTGGGGATTTTATTTCCTTCCTGCTAGGGAATGCCAGGCAGCAACCAGCCCTCTCCTCCTCTCCGGCTATGACCTCTCCGCGTGCATGCTTGTGCGCAGCATGTCTCTGTACCTTAGGCTTTTTTCAGCTCCTCTGATTTTCCTTCTGGTTTTCTCTTTCCTTCTTGTAGAATTTTCAGTCAGTTGATTACCTGTAGCTCTGGGCAATGTCCACTCTACATTTTAGTTGTATTCCATTGAAATTGTTGTGTGCTGCTGCCATTAGGTGTCTACCTGAGCAGCCATCTTGGATCCTCTCAAATTTTATTTTTGTTTGCCTGTATGGTTGAAACCTTTGAGTCAGGAAATATAACTGTATTCATTTTTATAGAATAATCAAGTAGAGGTAGGAAACATGATAATTCTTGTGGTGCACCCACAAACTAATACAGTGACTATTTTGACTAAGCATTGCTATCTTTTGAGGAGAAGAAAAAACATTTGCCTGTTACATCTAGGACTTGTAAAGTTTTGACTTCTTATGTACTTTCACATTCCCTTTTCTACCATGCCCAATCCAAAATTCCTTTCTGCCTATTGAGTAGAGTGTTCTGTTTTGGTTAGTTAACTCCCTAATCCAATTGTATGTTTCTTGCTATCTGTCATTAAAATAATACAGCTGTCTGGTTTATGCTGACATTGGTATTATAATCATTCTCATTTCATTATCTGAACTCAGTGTTAGGATTAAATGATTAGTACTTCAATATAAAGCACATAGTTAAGCCACAGGCAAAATCAAAGACAATTATAATGCTTCTGATTACAATGAACTTTGGTTGCACACATAAGTCACATCACTCAGATTAATGCAACAGTGGATGTTCCATTATTAGGAACTGCAAATCATGCTTGCCAGTATCAGTGATTGAGGAAAGCGTAGTGATAGGTAACTTCCAAAAGTAGATAATTTATGCCTCATCAGTCTGATACAATAAAAGCCTAACATGCTTAATGTCTGGTGATCCAGTCATTCAACCAATCAGAGTAATATGCTAATTATATGCTAAAGTTATTCAACCACTTGCTATGATATGCACTGACCACTAGGGGCAGATGCTCCAACTAGTAGGTTAGCCTGCTGCTGGGGTCCGGCCAATTGGAACTGAGTGAGATGGATCTGACACGCCCTGGAGCCCTCCTGTGGTCCCTCTTGGACTGGCCAACCTTCTGTGCCCCTCCCAGGCCCTGATTATACACTAGTGGGGTCCCTCAGCCAGGCCTGTGTCCTCGCACAATCCAGGTCCCCTCAGGGGATGTAGTAGAACTGGTTTCAGCCCGATCCCACAGGCCGGCTGATGTGTAAATTCATGTACCAGGGTTCTAGTACGAAAATAAATAGAGTGTTTTAGTTTTAATTTTTTGAGCCATATGGGTTTTGTATTTTTCCCATAACCTTCTGTACCCGTTGATGAAAATTGAGATGTTTTGCATCCTGAGGAAAGGTTTCTAGGATGTGATGTATGAATTTTAATGCTTAAACTTGAATAGTGCCAGGCAGACCTGAATTGTTTATTATCTTAAGACCAAATATAGCTTTTGATATAATTGGTACTCACATACCTAAAACATAATCTTATTTCCCATACATGCTTATGTTTTCTAACTTGGTGTATTGCACTAAATTTATCAAACCAAAAAGAAAGGAATCGTCTTATTTAATATCCTTTTCTTAACCCCTTTTCTAGTAACTCAATAAGTCCTGACATTTTTTTTTTCATTTTATATGCCGAATATAGAATGTCTTCCAATGCTTACAAAAATTATAAGTACAAAAATGCACATGGAAAAATCTATCTCCTTTCTAACTCGTCCCCAGGCTTCACAGTTTTCACCTAGGCTAAAGCGGTACTCATTAGTTTCATGTGCATGTTTATGGATGTAAATGCAAACACAGATACCATTTTTTATTGTCTCTTTCTGCAACAATCACTAAAATTTGAAAAAAAGAAGAATGAGTTACATATGGCAGTCTGAGGTCCTTAGCAATTCTGAAATGCATCAGGGTATATATTGTTACATGAGGGTAAAATGATAATCTTGAATTAAAGCTTGGTTTTGCTCTTAGGATAAAGTTCACCAGTCTTTGTGCCCTATGGATATAGGCTGTATCCCTGGAAGGATCTTTTGTTTCTTTTATCCTCCTTAGTGATAATGAAAGCATTGGAAATTTGGAAGCTTAAAGGTCTTTTAGCCATCTCATAGAGTTACAGTCTCTTGTAAACACATCTCTCACAAAACCATTTTCCCTCAGTATGTCTGATTCTAGTTCAAAACCACTTGACTTTCTTGGATATTCTATTCATACTGTTATATTTTTATGTTGACTGCAGTTAGTAGTGTCTTTAATTTAAATTATAATTTAATTTCCTTGTTTAATTATTTTGGCTGGTATCTCTAATATAGTGTGAAATAATACTTTTGTCTTGTTTCTGAGTTAGTTGCTAATGCTTATAGTGTTGCCCCATTAAGCACAATGATGGCTTTAGGTCTAAAATTGATATAGTATATAGGAAATTGCCATCTAGTTTTATTTTACTGAATATTTTAATCCAAAATATTACTGAATTTTGAGAATGGCTTTTTAGCACCTACAAAAAAAATAAAATATTTTTCTAAGATATATTAATATTATTATAAAAACATATTAATAGATATTCTAATATTGAAAATTCTTAAATTCTTAAAATAAACCTCACTTGGTTATAATGTATGATTATTTTTGTGTACACCTGGATTATTTAGCACTTTTGCTTTTATATTTATAAATAATGTTTATTTGAGTGTGTGTGTACAATCTTTGTGGACCAGGAAGTTTTCTTTTTTAATCTATAACTCTAGAGACATTTTAGAACATAGAAATTGTCCACTTTTTAAAGATTAATTAAAAATTTCCCTGTGAAACCATATGGGACTGATACTTTTGAAGGTATATAGTGATAACTTACTCTATTTCTTCAATGTAAATCTGCTTTTGGGTTTTCTATTTCCTCTGAGGTCAGTTTGTAAATTATATTTTCTTAAAAAATTACCTATTCTATCTAGATTTTCAAATTTATTTGCATACTATTTAGCAATATAGGCTATTATGGTTATTTTAAATTTATTATAACTGTAGTTATTTTTCTTTTCTCATTTATAATTATCTTTGTGATTTCTATTTTATTCCTTTTTAATCAATATTAATTAAGCTCACCAGAGATTTTTTTCATTTTGAATTTATTTGTTAATTCTATTGCGTTTTCAGTTTTCTTATCTTCCTTTTTATTTATTAATTTGTTCTTTTTTGCTTTGGTATCAGTTGCCACTCCTTTTCTAACTCTGGAAATAGATGCTTAATTTATTTTTGTTGATTTTTAATATATAAACTATTTAAGAATAATAATTACCTACTGAATAATGTGTTTAACGTTTAAGAACTACATTTTTCAGGAAGAATGGGAGTTACATAGTTTATACAAAAAAAATGTATTTATACAGAGACAGAAAACAGCATGCATATTTTGCTGAAGCAAAGCATTTGAATGGGGTACTAAATTGATCCAGATCAATTAAATATTACAGATTTAATAATGTGTATCTTGATATTGACTTTTTCTAGGCATATATGGTTTGGGTGATGTATAATTAACTTATGTATGTTCTGTATATATATTAATCTCTAATTTGTCTTCAAATTAACTTTCTTGTTGATTTCTTTTTCTCCTTGGGATTTTGTTATAAAATAAGTGGGGAGAGTTAAATGACTACATAAGTCTGTAATCCCCCTCTCTTTATAACCTTTAAATTTATTTTAAAATTTTAGACTTATAGTTTCAATGTTTTTGATTTATGAGGAGAAAGGCAAATATTGTATCCTAAGAGAATACTTTTTTTAATAAGTAGCAGTTCTCTGAGGGAATGAATAGCTATGCAACTCCTGGCAATAAAGAACTCTAAGAAGGAATGTATGGCAGGATCAAAAGGTGTGTATGTATGTGTCTATGTGTGTGTGTGTACAGCTGTTTGTATATCCTAGCAAATGGTTATATTTTTTCTGTTCCAGCAAAGTGACCACTATGAACTGAATTGTGTTCCCCTAAAATGCATACATTGAAGCTTTTACTCTCAATTTAAGGGTATTTGAAGATGGGGCTTTGGGAAGATAATAATGTTTAGATGAAGCTATGAGGATGGGACCCTCATGGTGGAATTAGTGTCCTCATAAGAAGAGACACTAGAAACTTGCTTCTTTTCTCTCTCTTTTTTTGTCTATACCCACATGCACCAAGACAGTGGTCGGCAAACTCATTAGTCAATAGAGCCAAATATCAACAGTACAATGACTGAAATTTCTTTTGAGAGCCAATTTTTTTAAACTTAAACTTCTTCTAACGCCACTTCTTCAAAATAGACTCACCCAGGCTATGGTATTTTGTGGAAGAACCACACTCAAGGGGCCAAAGAGCTGCATGTGGCTCATGAGCAGCAGTTTGCCAACCATGACACCAAGGGAATGTTATATGAAGACACAGCAAGGATACGGTATTCTTCAAACCAAAAAGAGAGCTCTAACCAAACACAAACCTGATTTCCAGCACTGTGAGGGATGTTCTTATTTAAGACACTTAGTCTGGTATTTTGTATGGCAGCCTGAGCTGACTTAGGCAGTGTCATTCTCTTTCTTTTGTCAAAGCCTCTGCTAACTATTGTGTCTTTTCCCATTTAAAAATATTTTATATTATGGGTTTTTCAAAGTAGTAAACATTTATTTTTACCTAGTAGTTGTTATAATGGGGAATTGGAAATATTTGGAAAACAAAGGTTTTAAATTTTTTTTTTAAAGATACATATATATTTTTTAAATGCATGTGAAGCATAATAGAGGTATAATAGAAATGTGATTTTATAATGTAGATTGAAAGTATTTTAAATTCCTAATTCTGAAAATATTACTTATTCTTAAGTAAATTCTTAGAAATTCATGATTCCTGTGTGAATAAAGGTTGACAAAGTATAAAATGAGAACAGTATATTTCCACATACGCAAAATTACAGAGCTATTTTTTTGTTAATCTTTACCAGAGGATATTTTTTTTTCCATTGGTTTTTAGAGAAAATGTAAGGAAGGGAGAAAGAGAGGTAGAGAAACATTGATGTGAGAAACGCATAGATTGGTTGTCCCCTGCACTCACCCCAACAGGGCCAGAGGTTGAGCCTGTAACAGAGGTGCGTGCCCTTGACCAGAATTGAACCCTTTAGTCCACAGGCTGATGCTCTAATTATAGAGCCAAACTCATTAGGGCACAGCGCTATTTTTTAAAATGTATCTTAGTTTTGAAAGTATTACAGATATCTCCTTTTGCCCCCATTGATCCCTTCCAGCACACACTCACTCATTCTCTATTGTTTTAAGATCAGAAATTAAGGTGTGCTTTAAAAAGCGGTAGGTTAGAATATGAATATCATTTTATTGAAGTGCTTGCTTTGGGATTCACTTACAAGTGTGATTTTTAATCTTCCTTTCAGCCCTGGCCCACTCAATAGTTATAACATTTTCATTAATAATGGGAGTTAAGGAAGCTTTTTATACATTAGTTCTCCCTACCACAATTTGTGAAAGGTTTTATTATTTTCATTATACAATAAAGAGATAGGGCCATAAGGACACATATTTAATACCTTAATCAATAAAGAAAAAAAAAAAGAAAAAAAAGAGATTATATAACTAGATTGTAGCAAATCTAAGGTTTAAATTAAATTATGCCCTTAACCATTGAATTATTTTTTTCTTTTTCTTTTTTTTTGTTCTTTTTTTTGAATTTTTTATTAAGGTATTATATATGTACATATCTTAACATTGCCCCCCTTCCACCCCACTTCCATACATGCCCTCACCCCTCAATGTTTTGCATCTGTTGGTTATTCCTATATGCATGGATATAAGTCCTTCGGTTGATTGCTTATCTCTCCCATCTCTCCCTAACCTTCCCGCTGTAATTTGACAGTCTAACCCTAACCCTATTTTCTTTCTTTTTTTTATTTCAGAGAAGAAGATATAGGGAGAGAGAGATAAGGAACATCAATGATGAGAGAGAATCATTGATTGGCTGCATCTGCAACCTGGGCATGTGCCCTGACTAGGAATTGAATTGTGGCCTCCCAGTTAATAGGTCAACTCACTGAGCCACCCTGGCTGGGCAGAATTAATATTTTTTTGGGAATCTAGCTAAGGTGTGCCTCCATTAGATAAAAAATCTGCTCAAGTTAAAATCCAAAATGTGTTCATTTTTTTCTACTGACGACCACTTTGATACCTTTCAGCGAAATACCAAATATAATCTTTAATTAAAAAATTTTTGAGTGTTTCTACTTTGCTTATGTCCTGAATACATGCATTCATCCGATTCTACCAAAATGTTTGACAGAACAATACTCATAGTAGGCTCTTGAGAGAAACAGGATACATTTCCTATTTCTAATGACTGCCAGAAATTATTTCCTTATCAAACTTATTTTATAAAATGATAAATTGAATAGTTCATCCATAACTTCAATAATTCTTAAGGAATTTCATCAGTCATTTTACCTGATATATAATAGAATTTCTAATCAAAGTATCTGCTTTCCCATCCTTATTTTTAATGCCTATAATTCCACTTACTGATGTGTTCCCAAATATACATCTGCATGGCCTACTCTCTATTGTCACAATTTCCAGGCAGTAACTTTTTCACAGGTCCATTGTGTAGGCAGAGATTTTAAGCCTCTGGCCGGTTGTGTTTATTGATCTATTTCTTAATTCCATATCCGGCAATCCTGAATGGTCCGGGAGGGGAGAAACGCGGATTGCATCAGTGGGAGATTGAAGTAGCCAGGCATGGAGAGGCTCCACTAAGAATTTCAGCCTTGTCTGTGTTACACAGAATGATTGACAATCACCCCAGTGAGACTTTCAAACACACATTACAGCTTCCTCAATCTAAAATATGAATGTTTCCTTAAAGAATCATTTTGGTATGTGCCTAAGGTTGTTTCCCCCTTCATTTTGAACAGGATGCAAAATCATCTAAGTCCAAATGAGGTGATTAGCCAAGCAGCACCCAGTATTGTTCAGTTGTTGCTCTCAAATAAGCTTTTTTTTTTTTGCTTTTTTTCTTCTTCCTATTTCACAGCTCTACTTAGAGTCTGGGCTTCTGCTGTGTGTTCTGGGCCAGACAACATGCAGCTCCTCTGATGTCACCTCTGCTCCATCTCCTGGAGTAATGATTTTGATGACGACGTACCCTCTTTAACAAAATTGCTATTTCTATAATGGCTTTTAAAGCAAGATTGTCCTAAGCATGGTGCCAGAGAGCATTAAAGTTACTTAGTTAAATGGAGAAGCCTCTGAGCAGAATTAAGAGAAAACCATTAAATGAGCCTTATCAGCGGTGCTCCCATACATGCAGCCAGCACGGCCTCTGTCATGGGGAGACAGAGCACAGCTTTGCATGAGGGAGGAGCTGGTGCAAGAGGGCAGGTGGGTTTTGAAATGAAGCCACCCTGTTCGATGTGCTCCGATTGCTGAGCTCACAGACACAGGCAGTTATTTGTTCTCAGATATGCCGTGACCTCTCATCTCTCTTTGCCTTTGTCCCTGCACTTCTCTCTTCTCAGAGTCCCATTTCCAACCTTGCTTACTTAGAAATGTCTAGCTCTTATTTTTCAAGTACCTATTTTTCAGTTCACAGTATGTGTTTCCTGATACTCCTAGCAAAAAAAAAAAAAAAAAAAAAGGCCCATGAATTTCTGTTTTAACATTTTTCCCTCCACAAAATAATTGTCTCTGTGCATACCCATCTTTCTTCCTTAAACTCTGGACTCCTGTAAGATGACAGAATGTTATCTTTATTATTATTACTTAAGATCAACTGCTTTTGCTAAGGAGGGGAAGTCCGAATACTTGGAGACCAATTTGCTGCAAAGTGCTTAGATTTAAGCACTCAAGTCCAGGAAGTTAAGGCAAAACACCTTTGTTCGGCATAAAAATACTTGCAAGGTTTGGGGTAGGTGGTGGCAGGGAGACCACATGCATGGACGCCATTGCTGGGACAGCTGATGAGCAAGGCCTGGACTTAATGGATGGGCAGGTCCTGGTGAAGAGCACTCTGGCTGGATGCTTAGGGAGAGAGGCTTTGGCACGCAGACATGTGTAGGACTCTCTTTCATGTCCTGTGTGGAAAGGGTTCCAATTCAGGGTCCGGGTCCTGGAGGAGGGCCGCACACAAATGTAAAGAGACTTGAAGAAATTCAATTTGGTGATATGAGGGGAGACCAGGTGGTAGTCCAACTCTAATGGAAGAACTACTCCCTGCTCTGGCCCTGCCATCCCCTTTTATTGAGGCTTTGGGAAAAACATGTTAGGCAAGAAAAACAGAAATTTACATGTAGCCCTTAGGCAGGAAATAATAGAAACTTACATGGGACAAACAAGGTGGAGGCTGCTTCAGCTAACAATGTCTCAACTAAAGGGTGAGTGGTTAGAGCAATTAAGATTGTTGACCAGCCTTTCTGGCTTTCTGTCAACATCTCTCTTTTAGTGAAACTGATTTGTTTCCGGTAGACATGCCTTACCAGCATTTTGGAAGTGGGAGTCTATGCCCTGTGAAATGTTTACATTCTTCTCTGACTTTTATACAAAATATTTACTCTCTGTTGTTCACCAGTGGTTTTGCTGCTAGAGGATATTTTGAAGAAACAAAAAGTGATGCTATCATTTTTCTCTCAAGGTTGGCCTGCAGTGAAAGCAGGGAACTCATATGGGCATAGACATGTTAGTCTGCTTCTAGTGAAAGCCTCGGTTGTAGCAGTAGGAACATATCATGGTCCTCAGTGGAAGAATTAATAAAAGGATGCATGTTGAATTCTTGGCAAAATGCAGGAGGAGCCAGGAAAGTAATTGACTCAAAGATTTTATTTTCAGAAATTGAAACTTTTTAAAAAGTAGCAAAGGAGGACAAAGGCACACAGTAGCCTGAAGAGTTACCACCATTATTCTTTGCAGCTGCAGAAAGCAGAGGTCTGCAGGTTGGAATTAAGGGTGCCAGCCACTTGCGTTAAGATCTCAACAACTCACAGTAGGGACCAGCAGGGGCCTCCTGTCCTATCTTCTTTCAGTTCTCAAAAAAACAAAACCACTGAAACCGGTTTGGCTCAGTGGATAGAGTGTCGGCCTGCAGACTGAAAGGTCTCAGGTTCGATTCTGGCCAAGGGCATGTACATTGTTTGCGGGCACATCCCCAGTTGGAGGTGTGCAAGATGCAGCTGGTTGATGTTTCTCTCTCATTGATGTTTCTAGCTCTTTAGCCCTCTCCCTTTCTTTCTGTAAAAAAATCAATAAAATATATTTTTAAAGAAGAAAAGGAAAAGAAAACCTGCCTAACCTGGCGTGGTTCAGTCTTTGAGCATTGACCTATGAACCAAGAGGTCACAGTTCGATTCCAGGTCAGAGAACATGTCCAGGTTGCAGGCTCAGTTCCCAGTGGGGAGCATGCAGGAGGTAGCCAATCAATAATTATCTCTCATCATTTATTTATCTCTCTCTCTATCTCCCTCTCTCTAACTCTCTGAAATCAATAAAAAGTATATTTTTAAAAATAAGGGAAAACCACACTGTCCCAGTTCCACATTTCAGAATCTTTTCTTTCCTTTTTGTTGAAATACAAATATCCTTAGGGTATATATAATGTATTTTATCTTTCCATGGAGGCAGCATGGTTTAAAGAAAGATGATGAAAATCATGTTTGAATTCTTGTGCTAACACTTTTTCGTCTTTACTAATTGCTTTCAGAGTAATTAATGGAATAATAACATTGGAAACTGAAACAGAGCTAGGCATATAGTAGGTGCTCAATGATATTCCTCTCTCCTCCCCTATCTTTCATCCATACCCTTGAAATAAAAAATCATCAGCAATATCCAAGGTTAATATTGGCAATATAGGTGATGTGCACATAGTAAGAGCACCTGAGGGTAGCATCCTTGGACATAGAATGAGTACCCCAAAAAAGGGAGCCTCAGACTCAAAAGACAAAACCCCCCCCCCCCCCCCTTTTGAATTTAGTCTAAGGCTTGCCTTGTAATTAGTTGCTTGTAGTAGAAGGAACCTATCCAGAAACAGCTTCCTGCTCACCTAGTCCCTGCCTGAACTATGGAGATGGCTACATGGTTTTAATGTTTGGGTCCTTCTAAAATTCATGTGTAGATATTCTAACCCCTAAGGTGATGGTTTATGGAGGTGGGGCCCATTCGTGTTGACTGCATCAAGAGGATGGAACCCACAGGACTTGGATTAGTGCCCTAAATGGCAAGATCCCGAAGAGCTAGGTCACCGTTTACTCCACATGAAAGAACAGAGAAAAGTGCTGTCTGGGAACCAGAAAGAAACCAGACACTGACTCTGCCAGTGCCTTGATCTTGTAGTTCCCAGCCTCTAGAACTGTGAAAAACTTCTGTTGCCATCCAATCTGTGGTATTTCATTATAACAACCTAAAACGGCTTAAGGCAGAGCTGTTTCCAGAGTGTGGAATGGCTTAATGGCCTTGACATATAGATGATCATACAGACCATCTAGGACAGGCCTAACAACTTATTCTCATTTAGATCATGAAAAAGCAGATACTTTTTTCATATTGCTGGATCACATAGATTAAAGAAAAAAATTTGAACATTCTGCAATGAGATAAATTATTTGTTTCTTACTAGGCCCTGCATAAACTGTTTTCTTTATCTATAAAATGCTTATTTCTATAATTCATAACAGATTTTAGAAAAACATGTGCGTGAAAATAATTATGCCCAGCAAACATTCTATGTAATTACGTTGGAAGTAGTTTCATCCACATTTTTTTCTTTTGTCAGTAGAAAACAGAAGATTTGTTTCTCAAGATATTCAGAATTAACTAGAAAATCTGTTTTTCATTTATACACCAAAATTATTTGTGTATTTGGCAGCTGGAATTAATCTATTTGTTTTATTTTATAATGGCTACAATTCAAGGCTCTGGTTTTAATTTGTATTCAGTTGGTTTATCAGGAATGATTCAGATGTTTAAAATGTATCTGTTTTTAGATAAGGAATAAAAAGATCATTTTTTCCTTTTAACAATTTGCATGGAAGATCCAGATGCAAATTCATTTGCATGTGCAAGTCTTCCCATGCTTTTTAGGAGATGAAATTCTCATTTTCCACCCAGATTGATTTGAACATGGTTTGTTGCCTTTTTAATTGGTAAAGATATAATTATAAAGATGCTGGTGTTTCCTGTTTAATGGTTTTTGTTAACTTTTCAAAAAGAGGAGTATGTAGAAGATAGAAGCAGGAATTGTACGTATTGCACACTTTGATAGCTTAGAGGTTCATTGAGGATTACTTTTCAATTAAAGTACATTTTTATCATCAATGAACAGATGTTGTAGAAGTTTAGAAATAGGGCCAGACTAAATCTGGTAACTTTTTTTCTTCTATACACTCATAATAACTTTTATTTGACTAATGCTTTATGGTCTCCAAAATATTTCAAGTGCATCTTAGATCTCCAATTCTCTATTACAGTAGAGAGAGTGGGAAATAATTTCCTGCCCAATTTACACTCAAAGAATCTGATTCTCTGAAGAGTGAAGCTGCAGGGAAAAGTGGAAGGGCTGCAATTGGTCCTTCTTATCCTGATGTCTCAGGACACCCTCATGCCTAGGCCTAGCACCATATGGCCAGTGTGTTCCCAAAGAGGCCTTCCCACCCAGGAGCTGCACTAGGGATTCTGCAGTGAAATATAAAGAGATGGTTGCACTTTCTAACCTACTGGGAAATACACTGGCTAGCTTCTCTCTCAGAGATAAATCATTCACTCATTCAGGATAGGGATTGTGGGAGACACAGACAAGTAATCCCCAGTTTTAGTGTGATTCTTGTTTCTTTTTATTTACTTATTCACTATTAGTGGAGAATTTAATTACTCAGTTGTATATAGCATCACCAAGAGAGTCTACGAGGCATTGTCAGGAGAGAGCTGCATGTTTAACATGTGGACAGGCCCTGGGTGGTCTCTGCCAGGTGCTTGCTGTTCTTATTGCAGCCTATTGGGTGTGCAGGTTAACTTCAGAATGCAGCCAGTTAGAGTGGATTTTTGGGTAAACTCAAAATTGGCTTTCATTCCTGTTTGAGAAGAAATTCTCTCTTGTCATAGTTAGTTGATTTGAATTCTATTGTTTTTTATTTTTTAAAATGTATTTTAATTTGTGTGTGTGTGTGTGTGTTTTTTTAATGATCATTTAATTCTAATAGACAGAGGTCAAAGAGAAAAGAAATGATTTTTTTGGGGGAAAGTGTAGCATGTAATCTCTTATTTAGTAATAAATCCCTTAAAGCTGATACAGTACCCAAGGGTCCTTCATAGACCCTTTAAATATAATCTGGCCTTTCTAATCTCAGATCCATAATTCTTTCCACAATACTGCGCACTGCAGTTTGACACTTAGTCTCACATGTCAGAATGTCTTATATCCCTTCTGTCTAAAGGAAATAATTGTTCTAAGAGAATGGTTCTGTAGGAGAATTCACTTTCAAGAGGTTTGCCATATCTACCTAATAATGATAACTGAATTTGATTATTCTGATTGGAAAATTTAATGGGGTCCCTGTTTATGATTATTTTATTAAAGCTCTTTGATATTTTTACTTTGATGGTAGTTGGAAAAACTAACACACCTGCAAGTTTTAATTGCAACCAAAAGCCAGTAGGCTCCAATTTTAAAATAAGTCTTCTTAAATGTTCAGTAAAATATATATTTAATGTCTTTTATAGTAGAAATATAGCAAATGAATACATACTACATGATATGTAAAATGGGTTATAATGTTCTAGAGACAGCAATTCAATGGAAAAAAATAGATTGTGTGTGAATGGTTATATTTATTATGATTTAACTAACAGAGAAAATATAAATCATTTAAAAATTCAATTGTATTTGAATTCTCTGTTCTATGTTACTATTTCTAGGTAAAAATTATGTTTCCTATTTTGGAAAGTTTTATATCACCATGTCTGTGTGTTCAATGTTATACATTCCAAATATATAGACACATATATGTGTTTTTAAACTCCTATTGAATTTTTCTGCTTTTCAAATGAAAGAAAATAATGTATCTGGGGAAGTAGTCTTTCTATGAACACATCTTTTAATTAATTTGGGACCTCTTCAAAGATACTTGTTGAGTAATTTAAAATGACTTTGATGTTATTTTGTTACATAAAAAACATTTTTTTTTATTTAAAAGTTTGAGATTTAACACATAGTAGTTTGGAAATAAAAGATCTGAAATGATATTGAAAAATATAATCTACTGATACATATTTTTTAGAGAAGTTTTGTGCTTCTGTATATTGTGAAAATGTATCCTTGTGCCCCCTCCCCTATTTTGTGGGAGATGGGAAATGAAGGAGAGGGTTATAAATTGGAAAGACAGAGGATAAGAGTGACAAATTGAAACAATTCTTAAATCTACTACTTGAATATAAACTGCCTTGCTAAAAGACATTAGGAGTTAAGTCATATTTTTCTTTTTTTTTAAAGAAAAAAAAATTTGTCCAATATTTAGGTGCTGACAGAGGTCATTATTATGTGTTTGTAGTAATATTACTGGGATAGTCATTTTTTTTTTTTCATTCAAATCTTAAAATGACTATTCTGTTTTCTGTGATTTCATGGACAGATTATTGTCATTTGTCTTATCTAGATGATCTGACATAGTACAGTTTAAGCTTTTGATATTTGGCAAAATAAGACATTTGGCTTATGATATATATATATATATATATATATATATATATATATATATATATATATATATACCTGTAGATCACAATTGAAATATATTTTGAGATCTTTACATTACATCAAAGAGCATATCACAGTCACTAATTTATTTATGCTCTATTTATTTATGGTTGTAAACAAGGCATGATATGGCTGAGAATCAGTTTGTCTTCCTGACCTTTTCAGCCAAATTTCTAAAGTGTGGCATGAAGTACACTTGAAATAAACATCACTTACATGTGCAAATCGGATAATTGCTCACACAGCTACCTACCAATTAGTCTCTTATTAATGCAATTAGTTAGATTACCACTAATTTGAGGTAAGGAAAAAAATATGTCAGTTCAAAGTGAGGACAGCCTGCAATCTTGCTTAGTGGTTAGTTCTACTTAGGATAAGAAATTCTTATTCTTTGGCAAATATTGGAGTTTGAGCATAATTTTAGGCATGGAGGGGGTCATACACAAAAAAAGATGGTCATTTGTTATGGCTACACATAGCAGTATTCATGCCCCAAATCTTGGAAGGAATGATTGCTTTGAGGAAATATGGGTCGTTTTTATGCTGCCTCTCCCTCCTCCATTTAATTTATTTATTTGTGTTTATTTGTTGTTACTTTCCTCTATTGATAGGTGGTTACACATCAAATAGTAATATGTTGAAAGTGTACATCGATGATTTGATTTACATTGTGAAATTTCCACATCCTTTAATTAATATCAATACATTCATTCATTCATTTATTCTGCTAAAAACATTAATGTTCTGTTCTCTTAGCAAAAGTCAATTATATAACATGGTGTTATCAACCATATTTTAATTAGATCCTCAGAATTTATTCATCTCATAGCTGAAAGTTTGTACTCTTTTATCAACCTCACTATTTCCTTAATACCCAGCCACTGGCGACCACTTTTCTACTCTCTGTTTCTGAGTTGACCTCTGTCATTTTTTTAGATTCCACATGTAACGGATACCATGAGGTATACTATATGTCTTGCTGTGTTTAGAATTATGCCCTCCAGTTTCATCCATGTTGTCTAAAATGGCAGGATTTTCTTCTTTCTCATAGCTGCCTAGGGTTTCATTGTGAAAACATATATATATCTCTCACATCTTCTTTATCCGTTCACCTGTGGAACTTAGGTTGTTTCCATATCTTGACTTTTTATGTAAGGCTGTAAGAAACATGGAAGTGCAAATACTCTTTCATATATTTCTTTATATATATATATATATATATATATATATATATATATATATATATATAATAAGTGGAATTGATGGACCATATTACTTTCCATGGTGGCTGCACCAATTTACTTCCATGAATAGTACACAAAGGTACCCTTTTATCCACAGCCTCACCAATACCTGGTATTGGTTGTCTTTTTCATGAGCAATAAGAGGTCCAGTGCATGAAATTCAGGCACTGGTAGGGTCCCTAGCAGCTGCCAGCTGTTGGCCAGGGCCTCCCTCCCTTCCCCTGGCTGACCCCACCCCCTGGGTGAACTCCCAGACAACTCCCAGTCAAGGGGACAATTTGAATACTATGTTTTTAGTATATAGGATATTAGCAGGTGGGACCTAATAACTCATTGTGATTCTAATTCACATCTCCCTGATGATTAGTGATATTGAACACCTTTTCATGTTCCTGTCGGCCATTTGAACATCTCCTTAGTAAAATGTCTCCTCAGTTTCTCCGAAAAGTTTTTAAACGCATTGTTTGTTTTTGGTATGGAGTTGTATGACTTATTTTTATGTATTGTATATTAACCACTTGTCAGATATAAGACTTGCAATTATTTTATCTATCCCATTCTGTAAGTTGCTTTTTCATTTTGCTGATCATTTCTTTTGCTGTGCAAAAGCTTCTTAGTTTGATATAATCCCATTTGTTTGTTTGTTTATTTATTTATTTATATTGCCTTTGCTTTTTTTGTTTCAAATTTATATATACATATATATATATATATATATATATGTTGCCAAGACCCATGTCCAGACATTGACCTCCCATGTTTTCTTCTAGGGATCATGGGTTTTGTGTAGATTTGTGTTAAAAATTCTTTAAATCTTTGGTAGAATTGACCAGTGAAAACACTTGGTTTTGGATTTCTTTGTTGAGAGGTTTCTTATTACTGTGAAGTTAGATTGCTTATGTGAGTTATTTCTTTGATTTTAATGTATCCGTTTATTGCTATGACTTTCCCCTCTTGGAAATGCTTCTGCTGCATATCTTAAGTTTTTGTATGTTGTATTTCCACTTTCATTGTCTTCAGATAGTTTTCTTTCTCTTTTGGGTTCCTCTTTGAGCCATTGGTTGTTCAGTGGCATGTCATTTAAATAGTACATTTTCTGAATTTTCTAATAATTGATTTCTAGTTTCATAACACTGTGGTTAGCAAAACTGCTTGATATTATTTCAATCTTCTTAAATTTATTAAGGCTTGATTTGTGGCCTTACATATGATAGATTTTAGAAAATGTTCCATGTACCCTTGAGAAGAATATGAATTCTCCCACTTTTGTATGAATATATCTGGTCTAATATGTCATTTAAGTCCAAAGTTTCTTTATTGATATTCTGTTTGTATTATCTATCCAGTGTTGAAAATGGGGTACTAAAATGTCTTTCTATTTCTATTTTGTTGTCTGTTTCTCCCTCCAGATCTATTAGTATTTGCTTTACATAGGTGTTCCTATATTAGATACATAAACATTTTAAAATATAACATTTGTTTGATTGGCCCCTTCTCTTATTTTCTACATTCTTTGTTCTATATTACAGTCCTTGGCTTAATGTCTCTTTTGTCTGAAATAAATACAGCTGTTCTAACTTTCTTTTGGTTTCCATTTAACAGGGATATATCTTCCCATTCCTTCACTTTCAGTATAGATGGGTCTTTACATGTATAATAAGTATCTTGTAGATAGCACATTGTTGGATGTTTTCTTATTAATTTATTCACGGTGTCTTTTAATTGGATAATGTAGTCTATTTACAAAGTAGTCATTGTTAGGTATTAACTTAACTATTGCCATTTTAGTAAATGATTTTGACTTTTATAATTCCTTTGTTTCTTCTCTTACTGTTTTCTTTAGTGATTTGATGATTTTCTGTAGTGGTATGTTTAGATCCCTTTCTTTTTTCTTTTGTATATCTACTATTTGTTTTTGTTTGTAGTTATCATGAGGTTTACATAAAACATCTTATATAACAGTCTATTTTAAACTTATCCCTATAACATTTCTGGTAAGGACATTCTAGTGGTGACAGATTCCTTTAGCTTTTGCTTGTCTGGAAAATGCTTTATATCTCCTTCAATTATGGGTAGTTTTGCTAGTAGAGTATGCTTGTTTGGAATTCTATTTTCCTTTAAGCACTTTGAATGTATAATGCCACACTCTTCTGAAGTATGCCAGAATGGCTGCAGATAGCCTGGTGGGGCTTCCTTGTAAGGAACAAGTTGTGTTTTATTTGCTGTGTTTAAGGGTCTCTCATTGTCTTTAACTACTGACAGTTCATAATGTGTCTTGTTGAGTATCTTCTTGCATTCTTTTTTTTTTTTTTGAACTCTCTGAGCTTCCTGAATCCAGATGCTTGTTTATTCTCTCAAGTTAGAGAAGTTTTTAAATCATTATTTCTTTGAATAAACTTTCTACCCTTTACTTCCTCTTTTCTCTCTCTCTTTCTTTTCTTTTTTTTTTTAACCTTTATAATGTCATTATTGATCCACCTGATGGTATCCCATAAGTCTCATAAGCTATCTTTACTATTTTTCTTTCTTTCCCCCTGCCCCCTTTGATTGGATGAATTCCACTGCCCTGCTTTGAGTCCTTTAGTTCTTTCTTCTATTTGATCTAGTCTGTTGATAAACCCATCTACTGAGTTTTTTAGTTCAGTTATTACATTCTTTAGCTCTGTGATATCTGTTTGGCACATTCTTATATTTATTTTTTTCTTTGTTGTTTATTGAAATTTTCACTTTGTTCATGTTTTGTTTTCCTGACCTAAGTGAGCATTTTTTTATGACCATTATTTTGAACTCTCTAGCAGGTAAATCACAATCTCCATTCCTTTAACTTCTGTTTCTGTCTTTTTATTTTGTTCTTTTATTTTATTTTGTTTGAAACATGTTACTTGATTCTTCATTTTTCTCAACTATGATTTCTGTGCATTAAAGTGACTTCTCATAGTCTCAATGGAGTAGTTTCATTTAGAAGGTGAATATTATTGTTCATCCCAGCCCTAGCTATTGATTGTTCCTGAAACCTTTGTGATTGTCCAAACCACCTTCTTTATTCATAGTGGTTCCCAGTAGATGAGGGTTTGTCAATATAGATTTTGATATGGGCATTTTCTTATTTGTCCAATTTGTTTCTGGATTTTTTTTTCAGATGGAATTGCTTCATGTATAGCTGTAGATTAGGTGTGTCAATGGGAGGAGATGAATTCAGGAGCCTTCTATGTTGCCCTCTTGGGTCAGAATTTTATACTTTACCTCAGAAGTTCTCAATAGTTTATAGCCAGTTTCTAACTATGAAGCTTCATAAAATATGAAACTACACGTTCTAACAAGCCCTATGACCCAACTGTGCTTTTATACTGCCTCTTAATTTTTAATAAAAATTACATAAAACTTTGTTTCTTATTTCCTTATCTTTAAAAGAAAGACTCACAAAGAAATTATTAAGAAATAACAGGCCAACTAAAGCATATAGTTATCATAATGGTAACTGTCATTTACTGACCTGATTACTGAGTCCTAGATACTTCACTAAGTAATTAGGATGTGTTATCTCATTATCATGATCTCTACAACCCTTTGAAAATATACTGCTTTGTTTCCATTTAATAGGTTATAAGCTTATAGCTTACCTAATTTGCCTAAGATCACGCAGTAGTAGAAATCAGATTTAACTTAAGGTTAGCTAACTCCTGAACTCAGCATTTTTAACAGATACCCTCTACTATGTCACCTTTTAAACTAGAACTTAACATGAAAGAGCTGACTTCATTAAATATTAGGTGAGTAAAAGGAGGAACAAAAGAAACTTATAGAAATTTTGAATTTCAAATTGTTCTCAGTTAGAATTAGGGCCATCCAATTGCTATTAGGTCTAGTAATAATTAATGTCGTTTTCTAATACTTTTTTAAATCGAATTTATTTAAACAATACAACAAAATGTAATCAACAATATAGTTGCCATTGTTTTCTACTACTTGTGCCCAACGCTCAGGAAGCATTTTAATCCCTCTGTTGTAAAATTCTTGTGATTCTGATGCAAAAAATTCGGTCAATGCATTTTTGAGGCATTCTTCATTATTAAATTTTTTTCCAAGAAGAAAGTTTTGCAAAGAACGAAACAAATGGTAATCGGAAGAAGGGGCAATATCAGGAGAATATGCAGGTTGAGGGAGAACTTCCCATTCCAACTGACGCAGTTTTTAGCAGTGATTCTTGTAGTATGCGGTCGTGCGTTATCCTAGTGAAGAATTACGCCCTTCTGATTAATCAGCGCATGTTCTTTTTCTCTTAAAGCTTGGGCTAACCTTTCCAATTGGGCACTATTCACTGCACTTGTAATGGTTTGGTTAGATGATAAAAGTTCATAATGAAGAATTCCTTTAAAATTCCACCAAACACACAACATCACTTTTTTCGCATGCAAGTCAGGTTTTGGCATGGAGCCTCATTTTTGTCCAAACATTGAAACCGCCTTTTCAAATTAACATACAGCACCCATTTTTCATCTCCGGTAACAATTTGCTCTAAAAACAGCAAACGGTTTTGACGAGAGAGGAGCGAACTGCAAATTGTGACTCTTTGATTATGGTTGTTGTCGGTCAACTCATGAGGAACCCATTTTCCAAACTTTTGGACTTTGCCAAGTGCACGCAATTGATTGGAAATTGTTTTTTGTGAACAATTTAAAGTTGTCGCAAGCTCTTGTTGGGTAATTTGAGGATTTTGCACCAAAAGAGCTTGAAGAGCTTCTTGATCAAAATTGTACACACTGCCTCGACCACTCTTGTCATCTAACGAAAAATTTCCCTCGTGAAATTTCTCAAACCAACACTGGCATTTTCTGGTGCTAACTGCATCTTGACCAAGAGCACTACAGATGTTTTTTGCAGCCTCACTTGCTTTTCTTCCTAATTGGAACTCGTAAAGCATGCAGTGCCGAATATGCTCTTCATCCGCCATCTTCTTAGCCCTAGTTTGCAACAAAAACCAAACCAAACACAAACTTTTTCAAGAAAAACTTGTTAATTGCACTTCACAAGTTCTGTAAATACCACGTGTTTGAAGGTTATGTCAATACAAGTCAATGCCAAGCAAGATTTTAAACGAATGTTTAAAAACGACATTAATTATTACTAGACTTTCATGGCAATAGATATTGCCATGAAAGTCATCCTGTTGGCAGTCTTGCAGCATCATTCTGTAACATACTAAAGCTTATTTAAAAATCAGATTGGCCAAAACCGGTTTGGCTCATGCCTAAACCGTTTTTGGCTCAGTGTAGAGCGTCGGTCTGTGGACTTAAGGGTCCCAGGTTCGATTCTGGTCAGGGGCATGTATGTTGGTTGTGGGCACATCCCCAGAAGAGGGTGTGCAGGAGGCAGCTGGTAGGTGTTTCTCTCTCATCGACGTTTCTGGCTCTCTATCTCTCTCCCTTCCTCTCTGTAAAAAATCAATAAAATATATTTTTAAAAAATCAGATTGATGTATGATGCTCATTAGAGAACAAATGAAGTAACTTCCAAATTTGCAATAATAATTCCATTAATAGAAAAATAGCTGCTGAATGTTATAGCTTTAAAAAACCATTAATAATTTTAAAAACATTATTTTTAATTATTGAGCTGTATTATTTTAATATAGAATTTATAATAAATATGTACTATTTACAGGAGTTGAGACTCTGTCATGTAAGAGGGAAGATTACAACTAATGGCTGTGAATAAAGAAATATAGGCCCAATTTCAGGAGAAATTACACAATATACAGTTACTTTGTACCTAAATGTGTTTCCAATTTTTAATGTACAATATTTGATTTTGTTATTGATAGTGCAGTAAAACATTGGCTTGACCTCATTTTATTATCTTAAATGTTCTACATTAATTTATAATTGGACTTTAATTTGAAAATATACTATGAATCTAAACTTCCAATTCTATCCAGAGAAATATGTGAATATAATAATTAATATAATGAAACCTTAGGATTTTGTGCACTAAAGCAAATTATTAGAAAAAATTAAGTGACATTTATCACAAGCTCATTCTTTGTACAGAGAAAGTTAATGAATTTGCAATATTAAGTGTTAATGGGATAAAAAATGAAATCTACCTATGAAAATGGTTAAGTTGATGAAAATTGTAAGGTGAAAAATAATTTGAAATTGGATTTTTTAAAAATATATTTTTATTGATTTCAGAGAGAGATGGAGAGAGAGAGAGAGAGAGAGAGAGAGAGAGAGAGAGAGAGAGAGAGAGAATCATCAATAATGAGAGAGAATCATTGATTGGCTGCCTCCTCTGCTGGAGATTGAGCCTGCAACTGGGACACATTCCCTAACTGGGAATTGAGCTGTGAACTCCTGGTTCATAGGTCTACACTCAACTACTGTGCCATACTGACCAGCCTGAAATTTGAAGACCTATACATCAGTTTTCTTATTTTCCCTTAAGGTTGGAACACACACACACACACACACACACAAAGATTAAAGTCCTGAACTGTTTTAGAGCCATAACATTTCAGAGATTATGGTGACTAAAGTTAATCAACTTGTGCTCTCTCCTGATTTTAAATTAGAGTCTCAGAAAGAGAAAATAGAATAATAGAGTTTTCAAACAAGAAGAAGAAACCTAGAAAACCACAAAATATTACCTATTCTTTGTGATCCAGAGAGATTGAAAATTTCCCAGGAGCACAAAGATAATTGCCACCAGACCCAGGGTTATCCACTGATCCCCTTCTTTCTATTATCTACTATTTTTAACAAAGTTTTTATTAAACATCATTATTCACTTACTGGCTGAGTTCTAAATAGAATTCCCAAATGTTAATTATTGTGATTATATGTACCATAGTTTATAATCCTTTGCTTTAATTCAAAGATTTAATCTAGGCAACTTTTGTGTACCATATGTGCAATTCTATTTCTTGAGACTTAGAAATAGAAACAAATAAAAACATGTATAATAATACTATTAGGTCAAGGTATATGGTTAGTTCTAAGGACAAATTTGCAAAAACTTTGATCATTAAAAAAATGAGTCACCAGTAACTTTTGGGATACATAAGGGTAAAGGCTATGTTCTCTGGCGGTGGACCAGGAATGGAGAGATGGAGAAAAATAAGTGATTAAAGAGCTAGAAGTAGATGTGGTAATCTTTCCACAGTGTGAGTCTTGTAACTGGGAGCAATCAAGGGAAACTTATTTGTATGCTAAAGGATAACCTGAAGCAAATGTAGGCCAAAAATTTTATGGAGATTTTGGAAGTTATACTTATAAAATTACTTTCTACCTGCCTTTGTTTCTTTTCTGCTTCTGTGACAGCATGAAAATAACACAAAGAGGCATTAAATGGCCAGGAAAATAAAAGTAAATCAAGTGGTTTAACTTGAACTGGATACACATGCACCCATGCACGCACATGTGAACACACACACACACACAGCTTGTCTATTCAAATTCCATATATTAAATATATTAAATATTATGTACTATACCAAAAGAAATGTTATTTAACAGTATCACATATTTTTGTGAATACTTAGACTTACAGTATTATCTAAAGAACAGGTTTTATTACCAGCATGGAGAGTGTGGAGGTTTATCTTTTTTTTTCTTTATTGATTAAGGTATTACATATATGTTCTTATCCTCCCATTATCACCCTCCACTCTTGCCTTCAAGCCCCTGGTGTATGTGTCCTTTGGTTAGGCTTGTATGCAAGTCCTTTGGTTGATCTCTCCCCTTAAACCCAACCCTCCCCTATCTTCCCCCTGAGGTTTGACAATCTGATTGATGCTTCTCTGTCTCTGGATCTGTTTTTGTTTATCAGTTTGTGATGTTCATTATATTCCACAAATGAGTGAGATCATGTGATATTTATCTTTCTATGACTGGCTTATTTCGCTTAGCATAATGCTCTCCAGTTCCATCCATGCTGTTGCAAATGGTAAGAATTCCTTCTTTTTTATATCAGTACAGTATTCCATCTTGTGTATGTACCATAGTTTTCTAATCCACTCATCTGCTGATGGGCACTTTGGCTGTTTCCAAATCTTAGCTATGGTGAAGTGTGCTGCTATGAGCATAGGGGTGCATATATCCTTTTTAATGGGTATTTCTAGTTTATTGGGATATATTCCTAGAAGTGGGATCACTGGATCAAATGGGAGTTCCATTTTTAGTTTTTTGAGGAAATTCCATTCTGTTCTCCACAGTGGCTGCACTAGTCTGTATTCCCACCAGAAGTGAAGGAGGGTTTCTCCACATCCTCTCTAGCACTTGCCCTTTGTTGATTTGTTGATGATAGCCGTTCTGACAGGTGTGAAACGGTATTGCATTGTTATTTTGATTTGCATGTCTCAGATGATTAGTGACTTTGAGCATGTTTTCATATGTCTCTTGGCCTTCCTTATGTCCTCTTTTGAAAGTATATATTTAGATCCATTGCCCATTTTTTTTTTATTGGTTTATCTTCCTTTGTTAACTTCTATGATCTCCCTGTAAATGTTGGAGATTAAACCTTTATCAGAGATAACATTGGCAAATATGTTCTCCCATGCAGTGGGCTTTCGTATTGTTTTGTGGATGGTTTCTTTGCTGTACAGAAGCTTTTTATTTTGATGTAGTCCCATTTGTTTATTTTTTCTTTAGTTTCCATTGTCCTAGGAGCTGTATCAGTGAAGATATTGTTTTGGCATATGTCTTAGATTTTCCTGCCTATGGGTTCCTCTAATATTTTTATGGTTTCCCATTATCTTTTGCCATTAAATAATAGTGTATGTTTTCTTAATATCACACTCTTCTCCCTCACTGTTCTCACCTCCCTGTACAGTTTATTCAGGCTCTCTCATAAGATGTGAGTCAGAAAGATAAGGGATGGGTAAGGGTGTTTGGTGTGCAAAGCTATGAAGGTAGACAGTTTCCTGTGGCTTTGAAAATTTCATAAACTTAGAGTTTTTATTTTTTATTTTTTTTATTTTTTTAATTATAGAACCAAAAGGGGTGGGTAGGCAGTGAATGCTAGTCATATGTATGTGTGTGTATATATATATATATATTTTTTTTTTTAAATAAATTGACAACAATGTTGTTTGAGGTGAATATTCTTGTGGGTGAATTCTTATTTATTTTTGAATGTAAGATACAGGACAGTTTTGCAGATGGCATAGGTTTTTACGTTATTCAGAAGAATGCCATTTTTGACAAAATAACAAGAAAAATTGTTTCTATTATTTTCTGTCACTTGAGTTTTCACACCACACAAGATCTGCCTGCCAAAATGAATGTGATATCCTCACCTATCCGTGTGAAAGTGACAGGAGAGAGATCAGAGGAGAGAGAAAGCCTTCCTGGTACTGTGCGCCCATCTAAATGAGCAAATTACTGTTGCCACTTTGAATGGTACTCACATGAGACCCTTGAAGACCGCAACCTTACTTCCACTGCAGGGTCTCCTTCAGGATCATTTCAGATAAGCTTTCTTCAGCAGTTTTAATGGAGTAGACCTTTTGTCCTCCGTTTGTTATAGTGCTCATGTTATTTCAGAGGCAGCTTGAAAGGAGAGAGAGTTCTGATTTCTCTGGGGAATGGCTCTTTAGATCACCCTTGTTTTTCTTACCCTCTTGGGCTGTTCCTCTGCAATGATTGCCTTCGGTTTTAATATTATGGTACCTTTCTGTTTTCTAGAAGTTAATCACGATTCACTCCTTAGATGTGGCTATTGGCCCAGGAGGCCTGGAATTTTGAGGAGCCATTCTGAAGCTATGTTTTTAATGCGTCCTCAAAGGCACTGGTATTGTTGATTTCACCTACTGTCTCACTGAATCCCTGAGGTCCGATGCTTTTTTAAATCTTTCCAGTTTATTCAGGCTCTCTCATAAGATGTGAGTCAGAAAGATAAGGGATGGGTAAGGGTGTTTGGTGTGCAAAGCTATGAACTTAAGGAATTTCTCTTTTTTTAATAACATATTTTTTTGGTTTTTAAAATATATATTTCATTGATTTTTTACATAGAGGAAGGGAGAAGGATAGAGAGTTAGAAACATCGAAGGGAGAGAATCATCGATCAGCTGCCTCCTGCACACCCTTTACTGGGGATGTGTCCACAAACAAGGTACATGTACTTGACCAAAATCGAACTTGGAACCCTTCCGTCCACAGGCCGATGCTCTATCCTAGGGGTGTCGAACTCAATCAGAGAAGGGGCCAAAATCTAAAATCCAGCCTAAATCGCGGGCCGAATGGTTTACTGAACAGTCATAAACTGTCATTGTGATAGAAACGCAGCGGAGTGCAGTGATGACAGCGCGGTGCGGGCCACATTGCAAGGCCTGGCGGGACAGATTTGGCCCGCGGGCCTTGTGTTTGACACATGTGCTCTATCCAATGAGCCAAACTGGTTAGGGCCAGTAGTTTATTTTTCAAGCAAAATTAAAAGAGGCACCTTCTCCAAAGAGACTTAACAAATATTTACACCACTTCAGCCACTACCACAGTACCTTTGTCATTATGATTTCTTTCTAGCATTATCATTATTTAGACACTAGCTGAATCTTTTTTGCTTGTTCTAGATTTAGACGACTCCTTTAATTCATTCACTTATCAAATATTGAGTGTCTACTTTGGCATAGGCAATGTCCCAGGTACTTGACATATATAAGGATTGGAAAAGGGACAAAAAACAAACAAACAAACAAACAAACAAACAAAACCCCTGCCCTCTTTTGAACTTACATCTAGCAGGGATTAGAGAACATAAAGTCCTCTATTAAGGACACAATGGGCTAAAATTACTTCACTGTCTATGGATCCTAAGAGAGCCAGCACCCACAGCTTTGAATTTTGTCCAACAGACAACCCCTGCGAGGGCACTCCCCTAACTGTGGACGTGAAAGATGTTCCCTGGAATCGGGTAGCACACATCCTACACATCTTGGATGGCAGCCCTGCTGTTGGGCCAAGTCTAGTTAGAGGCAACAGCTCTTGGTTTAGTCCCACCTAGCCTCTTGAGAGAAGGTAGGGCTGTGTTTTTTGAAGGAGTGGTTTTAAAGCTTGGTGAAAATAAGCACAGATTAGCATTTACTGGTTGTAATTTATAGAAATTAGAATCGACTGCAATGAAACAGAAATAATAAATGCAGTAGCGAAGGAAATAAGAGGGTATCAGACTTTTCAAGTCTTCTCAACCCCCAAAGAGAGACTTGGTCAAGTTGTGTCCAGGCTAATCTTCCTGTCTAATGTGAGATCTTTCTAATTACTCATTAAATATATCTCTTGAAAGGTTGCCATAATTATCTTAAACTGCAAACAGGGACTTACTTGTACAGGCCATACCCTGTGGATGTCACAATGTTCAAGTTCTGAGTACAATGTTTCATTGCCTATCCACGTACCATCATGGTACATTGCCCCGAAGTCCCATAGTGTACACTAGACACCATATCAGGCACTGTCCACTGCTGGTGTAATGCTCAGAGGCAGACCATATTCTGGCTTATATATACAAGAAGGGCCAAGCCTGGCTGCTAATGCCAACTCTTACCCCATTTACCCTCAAGAGACAGCTCCTGACTCTAGAACGGGTTTATATAAGTGTCCGGAGGTTGACTTTCTCTTGGAGCTTTTATTTTCTGAATCCTCCAAAAATAGATTATCAAGACTATCTAAATAAAGGGTAACTTCCTTATTCTCTTCTGCACGCATGTTTTTTCCCTGTGAAGTTTCTAAGTGAACGAGCAAAGAATGCATTGGCAGTGAAGTGCAAAGTTTTTGGTTTTGATCAAATTGCAGAGTTTGTGGTTTTAATCTGGTCCAACAAATAAAATAGCTGCCAATAGAACAGCAATATAAAAATACAGAGGCATATTAGAAACCATTACCTGGACCCTAGTCTGGAATATTTTGCTATAGGTTTTGTCATGGTCCCAGGAAAAGCAAGTCACCTAAACAAGCCGGTAGAGGTGGAGGAAAGAGAAGTCTCAGAGTGTACAGAAAACCTTTCTGGCAAGTTACTGCTTACTTAGTAATTTTATTTTGCTTTCCTTGAGTCAGAAGATGATACATTTATTTGGAGAGGGTGTGTTTTTCCTGGCAATTCATCCCGTGAGGAAATCATGGATTCTTTTATAAGTGCCCATAATTAGGTAATAGAATAAGGAAATAATCATGTATTAGCTGGGGGGTAGTATAATTTAGTGAAAATGCACTTTTGAGTGAGCTAGTGATAGGGTTATGATTTAGCTCTGCTAGATGATGACCTTGGCATGTAATGTTAAGTCTGAACCCAGCTTCATCATTTGAAAATGGAAATCATAACACCAGTGTAGGGATGTTGTGTGGATTAAATCAGATAATAGAAAAAAACAAACAAACAAAAAAAACCTGGTGCTTAATTCAAACAAAGTACTTAACCAGATGTTCCTGTTACCATTATTTAAATACTTGGAGATATATTTAGTAGTTGGTGTTGTTGTTTAAAGAATCATAATAATTTATTTAGGATAAATAATTCATAGAATAAATGAGAGAGATTACTACATTTTTTATCTATGACATAAACAGATTATAGGATATAGTTAAAACTTTTTAAAGTCTGTTGAACAGTCCAAAATGTCTTGGTTTCTATGGTGGAAAGAATTAATATCATCTTAATTATTACATTATATTATGATAAAAATTATACATTTGATTGAAGTTGTTTGCCTTATTGTCAGATAATTAAACTTCAAAAATGTTTTGTTTATTAAATCCCATTTTTATTTTTAATTTTGCTGGCATATTTTTCTAAAAAACAAATTCATTATTTTTAATGGAATTATACCAATTTTTTAATGCATTAATATAATATGAGTTTAATTTCAATACTTTATCCTAAAGGTTGTTTGGTTTATATATTGAAATTTGGGGTTGATTAACTAAAATGAGTTTATTTTATGTTTATTTTAAAATATAAGCAACCTGCTGAAGCCAGTTTGGCTCAGTGGTAGAGTGTCGGTCTGTGGACTGAAAGGTCCCAGGTTCGATTCCGGTCAAGGGCATGTACATTGGTTGCGGCCACATCCCTTGTAGGGGGTGTGCAAGAAGCAGCTGGTCGATGTTTCTCTCTCATCGACGTTTCTAGCTTTCTACCTCTCTCCCTTCCTCTCTGTGAAAAATCAATAAAATATATAAAAAATAAATAAATAAAAAATAAAAATAAAATATAAGCAACCAAAGCTAGGAAATAGCATCTAACTACTATTGGCTCATTGGATAAGTGTTTGGAAGATATTGTTTTAATAATCATTTTTTCCCTAAGTATTCTGTTATTTCTTCAATGGCTTTTTGTTGTGTGTGTGTGTGTGTGTGTATGTGTTTGTGTGTGGTTTTTTTTTAAATTTGTTTTGTTTTGTTTTATTTTGTTTTTTTTGGGGGGGAGTCCATGGTTAATTATTATTCTCATTGATATTTTGTTATTTAAATAAATTATAAATTGTAGCTGAATTATACTGCTTTTAGGAAATGTTATTTATAACATTATTCATATATGTATATGTTTCATTTCTTTGTTGTGATAAAGACTAAGTCTTATGAATGTTTTAACATACTGGTGAAATAATTTCCTGCCACTACTGTTTAAGTGGAGTCATGTACTAGTCAGGGTTCTCCAGAGAAACAAACTAATAGGATATACAGAAGTATGTAGAGAGATTCATTATGAGGGATTGGCTCACAGAATTATGGAGGCTGATAAATCCTATAGTCTGTGTGTAAACTGGAGGCCCAGGAAAACAATGGTATAGTTCTAGTCCAAACTCGAAGGCCTGAGAACCAGGGGAGCCATGTAAGTCCCAGTCCAACTCTGAAGGCCTGATACTCATCAAAGTCCAAAGGTCAGAGAACTTGGAGCGTTTGTGTTCAAAGGCAGGAGACAGATGTCCCTGCTCATTTTACCTCTGCCTTTGTGTTCCATTTGTGCTTTTTTTCTTTACATCATTTAATGTATACACTATTCACACATTGTGCAAGAGACATAGTATTGTTAGTATAAATTTGGGTTTTAAAGGAACTCAGTGATGCTTGAGTGAGGAGGATCCTCCTTCCTTCCAAATGCTAATCTGTTCAAGAAACATCCTCACAGATACATCCAGAATAATGTTTGACCAGCTAGCTGGGCATCCCTTCACCCAGCCTAGTTGACATACAAAATTAATCATCACAATATACCTGAAAGTAATATAATATTATCTGTCAACTGTAATTGAAAAATTTAAAAGAAATTAACAAACATTAACCATCACAAGTCATGAGTCCAATTACAAATATAAGCTTCTTTTTTTATAGCATATGTACTTAAGTATATTATTAGTATATCTACTCATTTTTTAATATTCCAAATATTCTGAAGTGGGATCAAAGGTGGACTATTAGCATATTCCAAATTATTTTTCTTTCCTTGTAGTTTATATCTTTTACATTTTGCAAGACTAATTCAATCATGAAGATATAGCAAGGAAAAGCACAGAAAGTACAAATTGGATGATTCTATATTATTAGTTTCTCTAGTAAAAAAAATTTTTCGTCTATGGAAGGCTTCATTTTACCTTTTTAAAAACAAGTATAATTTCCCTCTGATACATTTTCTTCAATTTTATTTTATTTTATTTCCTTAAAAAATTATTTTAAAAATTCTAAAATATTTATTCTAGATTTGACCCTATTGCCTATCTTCTCTTACAATTGAAATAAAGCATATTTTTCTTTTCCAATAACCAAATTTTAAGAACTAGATGCCTCTACATTTTTTCCATAAGACAAAAATTATCTATATTTTAAAATAAAAATTGCAATGAAAATATTAGATGCCCATCTTTAGAAACTGCATGTCAGCGAAAACATTTTGTATTAATTCACATATGGGACAGGAAGTAATCTGTTATGCTATAGCTATATGGACACTCAGCAAAATCATAATGAATGTGTAACACACACTTATGATTGCAACTAATTCACAAACTTGCCTCTGAGAAATGATATTACTGAGTTCAAAGAAGGGAAACGAAACTTAGATTTTATCTGTACTCACAGTGCCTGCCAGTTTGGAATAGGATCCAATATATGATGAAAGAATGATGTGCAACCATTAGTTGTGATCAGAGTTAACAAATATTAAGATATTGAGCTGTAAAACAGCACTACATTGGAGATCTGAAAGCCTGGAATTGAATTCAATGTGAAGTTGAATGATTCCATTATTTCTCACCTGTGAATAGGAAAGGTTATTTACATTTTATAAATTAATGGATTACATGGATTACTGAAGAATCAATTCAAAATACTACTTAATATAATTCAATAAGCTATTTGTATTAAGAAATATATAAATTATAATAGGAAATAAACATGCCTGAGACTTTGCTGCCTATGGTTTCTTCTAGGATTTTTATGGTCTCACGTTCTACATTTAAGTCTTTTGACCATTTTGAGTTTAATCTTGTCTATGTTGTAAGTTGGTGCTCTAGTTTCTTTTTTTTTTTTTTTTTTTTTTTTTTTTTGCATGAACCTGTCCAGTTTCCCCAGCACTATTTATTGAAGAGACTGTCTTTATTCCATTGTATGGTCTTGCCTCCTTTGTCAAAAATTAATTGAGCATAATGGCTTTCTGTCTGGGCCATGTCTGAACCAGCATGAATTTAGAACTTATATACTCTGGGTTATTAAACTTATTTGTTATTTAAATATCTTTGTGGCTATTTGTATCACTTTGGTGATTTAATCATTGTTTTGTTTTCTTTTGCTTTTAATTAAATGCATTTTGCAAGCCCAGAAGTCTGCTGGGTGTTAGGGATGTGTGTGAGAGGCAAAACCTTTGATTTCTAGTGGAAGAGCTATAAATATACACAAAGAATTGAAAGACAAAAATTAAAGTAAACCAAAGTATAATCAGAACACGTCCATCTCTGCCTGAGGAAGCTGTGTAAAGCTTAAGACAAGGTTACATCTGAGATGTGTACTGATATAAAATAACAAGTTACAATGTAAGGTTCTACCCAACACCCAGTGAAGTACTAGGAACACAGTTGTCACTGAATGAAGATGGGGAGGGTTCTATGCTGATGCACAATAGCATGGATACAACAGCTAGCATGGTGTTTAGGGTTTAGGGAGACTCTGGGAATGTCAGATGCATGTGATTTGCTGACAGAATGACCAGAAATAAACATGAAGAAGTAACTTGGAGACTTATCCTAAGGGCTGTATATGTTTTACTAAGATGAGCATCAGCAGTAGGAGAGTGATTTCGATGCCTATTACTTAGGTTCCTGCAATGATAGTACAAGATAAACTAACTAACCAACTAACTAACTAACTAACTAACTAACTGTTGGAGAAATTTTTGTAAGAACGTAAGAGAATAGTTATCATAATTTTGGAGGGAGTTTTAATAGAAGTGGACAATTCCAGAGCAATTTCTAGAGTAAAACTGACATTTCATGATTGACTGAGTTTAGAGAGTGACAGAAAAATAAGGAAAAGATTAGTCAATCCGTGAACATAACCAACCTTCCATGTATAGTCCCATTAACTCTGCATGATCAGACATTGATTTAGGTATGGGGGACACAGGTATGTATTGCATACAATTTTTGCCTTTTTGCTTGGCATTTCTCCTAGTGAGATTTTAGTTTTGATGATCATGTTAATAATTTATGAATGCTTTTTTGACATAAAATAAGAGTCAACTTTCCAAAAAATATAAAAATTGATCAATGGGGGAGGCCTGATTACTTTCGTGAAATCTTCAATATTTTGTCTTCAATATTTTATTTTCCCTGGGCTGGTATACTACTCTGTTTCTTCCTAAATTACTTAGGTAATAAAAACAAAAATATGTGTGCAAGGCTTTTCAAAAAATAATTTATTACTGCATTAGAGACAAATAGAAATGTATTACCCCCCAGATTATCATTGCAGTTTGCTTTTGAATATTTGCAGATTCGAAATGAGTAGAGAGGATGCTAATTAGTGTGCAGATTTTTTAATTGTCTATAATAGGAAGCTAATTGGTGTTTTCCTTAAAGAATGAATTTAAGGGAATGTGATTTGAAACATGTAGTGTTGTTAGTCACACTGATCCAAGTAGTAGAGACCATTGATTGAGTGAAATAAACAGTTTTTATTATTTAGCTGCAGATTTTATTCTGAGAAATAAAACGCACACAAACAAAATGAAAGGTTGGTAATAATTTCAAAACTTAGTACATAATAACTCCGCCCTAACTCTGGTGTACTTTTATAAAGATTAACTCATTAATTTACATGCCTGCATGATGCATTCTGCCCCTTGGTCATCTATCCACTGCGCCCTTTCCGCCGTCCCACCTCCCTACTCCCAACATTGTTCATCTAAACCAGTGTTTCCCCAACTTTTGACATATGTGTACCCCTTCTATAATTTTCGTAATGCTGAGTACACCTCGTATTCATGAGAATGTAGAATTAGGCGCAGCTAAGCACGGTGCAGTGCATATCCCCACCAAACTCCAGTGCAATGCGTACCCCTGGGGGTACGCATACCACACTTTGGGAAACACTGAGTGGGATCCCTTTGCCCTGCAGGTGGCCCTCTTTTAGGGAATGCAACAAACAGGTTCAACTTTAGCTACCTTGTTGTGGTACCAGAAATGCATGTATCTGTCATGCTAAGTGGTGGAAATTTAGGCTGACCCACAAGTAGGACCTATCTTAGTTCTACTACTTCTCTCCAATGTCCTTTTCCCACTGCTTAAGCAGGCTTTGAGATAGGTCTACTTGTTAGTTGCCCAAACAGACACCCCATCAAGAAATGCAATGCCTGAATCCCGGTTTTTGAAAGCACTCCATAGATTCCCTCAGCACTGCCTCCACATCCTGCTCTTGGCTTCAGGAGGAGACAGCAGCCTCTCATTATAAGCATAGATTCCTCAGAAGACAGAGAGTGTTGATGATAGCCCTGCTCTTTCACAGTTTTGACCGAGGAGATGACGTGATGACCAATGTCAATAGGGACAGTTTCGCCTCCTTAGTGTAAGCTCATGTCTTGCCCCTACTTTAGGTGGCTCATAGACTGTTCTCTTTTAAAATTGTAGTATTTAGCATATTTGAAAAGGTCTCACATAGCATCTTGTTGCAGATACATACTTATTACGTACTTACATACAGGTGGATTCTGGATACACTTTGCTATCCTAACCACAAACGTGATAGCAAAGTAAACTTCTAAATGAGAGAACACTCTCTCAGAGAGCCTTGAGTTTCACTTTGCCCAACCTTAGGTTAAAACTTTTAAATTATGTGCATATTTAGTTTAATGATTTTAAAGATTTTGTTGTTTCATTTCAGTTCTTCCAAATGGAAGCGTTAGGCCACACTATGTTCATACATTGGGAAGTGACAAATGTGGGTAAAGAATGGACACACACCCCTCACAGTCCCCTGGTGCCACTGTTATAACTATGGGCTTTTCAAGGAAACAGGCCCAGGCTGGTGTGGTTCAGTTTGTTCGAGCTTAGTCCCCTACACCAAAGAGTAGCAGATTGAATTCCCAGTCATGGCACATGCCCAGGATGCAGGTTTGATTCCTGTTTAGGCATGTGCTGGAGGCAACTGATAAATGATTTTCTCTCACATAGATATTTCTCTCTCTCTTTTTCTCTCTCTTTCCCCCCTTACTTAATCACTAATAATAACAAAAATTCCTTATAGCATATTCTTAAAAAATACATAGGAAAGCATATACTAATATTTTAATACATTATGAGATCATTCATAAACATAAATTCACTTAATTAAAGTATAAAGTTCAGTAGCTTTTACTATCCTACCTAATAAAAGAGTAAAATGCAAATTAACCATCTCTCTGCTGCACCACCAGCCATGCCCACCAGCCAATCAGAGCAAGTATGCAAATAAACCCAACCATGATGGCTACAGCCACAGAGTGTAGGAGGGAAGTTTGGGTTTCCCAGGCAACAGAGGAAGCCTGCCCTTACCAGCCTAGGCCTCCACTCAAGGCTAAAAAGTTTCAATTATAGAAGGTAAACAAATCCAAACAGAAATTGATGCTGGCTATGAGCGAGCAGTAGGCTTGGCTCTGCTTTAGGTTGCAAAGTTTCAATTGTAGAAGATAAATAAATTCAAAATACCAGGGCCTCTGCTTGGGTCGCCAGGGGGCGTAGCTGGCCTGGAAACCACCACAGGCCCCTTGTTCAGGATGCCCCACGCCTCAAGGGAACCCCCACCCTGATCCAGGACACCCTTCAGGGCAAACCAGCTGGCCCCCACTCATGCACAGGCTTCTACTTTATCTAATAAAAGAGTAATATACAGATTGACCATCACTCCAACACACAATAGCTGCCCCCATGTGGTCAAAGATCCTTCCCCCATGTGGACACAAGATGGCCACCACAAGATGGCCAGCAAAGGAGGGCAGTTGGGAGGCACCAGACTTGCAAGGAAGGGCAGTTGAAGGCAATCAATCACCCTGCAGGGGAAGGAAGTTAGGGGTGGACAGGCCGGCAGAGGAGGGAAGTTGGGGGCAAACAGGCTGGCGGGGGAGTAGTTAGACATCAATCAGGCTGGCATGGAAGTGGTTAGGGGGTGATCAGGCCGGCAGGCAGAAGCAGTTAGGGACAACCAGGGAAGGCAGGCAGGTGAGCATTTGGGAGCCAGCAGTCCTGGATTGTGAGAGAGATGTCCGACTGCTGGTGGGATTGGGCCTAAATGGGCAGTCAGACATCCCTTGAGGGGTCCCAGATTGGAGAGGGTGCAGGCTAGGCTGCGGGACACATGACCCGCCCTCTCCCCCGGCCCTGTGCACAAATTTCGTGCACTGGGCCTCTAGTAGTCACATAATTGTACAACCATTTACCACACTCAATTTTAGGACATTTTCTCAACCACCCAAAATAACCCCATACCCATTCGCAGTCATCTTCTATCTCCTTATCTTCCCAGACCCTGGCATTACTAACTACTTCTACAGATTTGCCTCTTTTGGACATTAAATAAAAATAAAATTATATAGTATGTGGGTCTTTTGTGACTGGTTTGTTTCATTTAACATCTTGTTTCCAAGCTTTTTGCACATGTAGGATGCATCAGTATCTCATTCACTTTTTAAATGCATAAAAAAAAAAAATGGTAAACACATTGTAAAACCTCTCTGTTGCAAGTCATATTTTCCAGGGAGAACCTTAGAGATGGAATTAGGCCTGCAAAAGGCTTACTGGTGAGTAACACCTCTGAAAAGGCATGAGCAGAAGCAAGATTGTATGGGGAGCTGTCAAACCATGAGGCACGTTTCCCGACAGGGTCTGCATGAGAGGAAATGCCAGGTCCACTGCCTGGCTGGTGATTGGCCAGGTGCTGTCCTGAGAATAAGCAGGGGTGCTGAGGCACAGCCAGAGCTTCTAGCTGGTGGATAACCACACTACTTGCAATTGGGCTTCAAGTCCTTCCTTTTTTGAAATCCTCACCTGGAAATACATTTTAACTAAATTTAGAGAAAGAGGAAGGAGGAAGGGAGGGGAGAGGTAAAGAAGAAGAAGAAGAAGAAGAAGAAGAAGAAGAAGAGAGAGAGAGAGAGAGAGAGAGAGAGAGAGAGAGAGAGAGAGAGAGAGAGAAGGAGCGATCTATTGGCTGTCTCCAGCACAAGGCCAAAATCAGGGATACAATCAGAAACTTGGTGTAAGGAAGGACACTCCAACCAACTTAGCCACCTAGTGTGGGCAGCAAGTCTTTTTCTTAAAGAGCATTCTGATTGTCACATCTTTGTAGCTATTGTGGCTAAAACAAACATCTGCTGACAAGAAGTGCTTCCATTATCTAGATGGGCACTCTGAAAGTGATGAATTAAACATAAGCCTCTTGTCTGGCCAGCATGGCTCAGTGGTTGAGTGTCAATCTGTGAACTGTAAATGAGGAGTTCACAATTCCAATTGAACCCTGTCAGAGCATATGCCCTAGGATAGGCTGGATCTCCAGCAGGGGGCGTGCAGGAGGCAGCAAATCAATGATTCTCATCATTAATGTTTCTCCTTTCCCTTCCTCTCTGAAATCAATAAAAATATATTAAAAAATAAATAAACGTTCAATGCATAGTCATTTATTTTCTACTCCCAGCAGTTGGAAGTCAGAAGCTCTCACCTTCTTCCTCTTTCTTCAAGTAAGAATATTTATACAGTGTGGCAGCTCAATAAATGCTGTTGATTGACAGACCTGGCCAAGTAAGACAAAGTCTCTTTTTTGTTAACACTGCAACTCCACAGCTCTGGAGCCCCTTCTTACTGAAACCTTATGAAAAACATTGAACCATATGTTCCATCCAGTCCCGAGGTGCCTGAAGTCTTCCTGAGTTCCTCAGACCTCATTGTGAACTGGGAAACAAATCTGTGCACTCTGAGCTATGAAATTTGCCACTCAGAAAACTACATATTCATAATTTGAGAACCTGTAATGATGCGCTGGAACTGACAGATGATCTAATCTCTAGGTGCATATTGCTTTTGATTTTACTTATTGAAGATGGGAGAGATTTTTCCCATTTCTGTGATGGATCATTATATACTTCTTATGAATCACGGTGGCAGTGTCATAAAATTAAGAAATTCCATTGATTCGGTTATAAAGGGCTTCATTGCTCACCACGCATGATAAACCTGCATTATTGTTTGCACACAATATACATATTTAGGGACATAATTCATTTTAGAGTGCACAGTGCCCTGTGTGATCATAGAAAAAGCCGTTTAAAATTTTTTCCTTCCATTTCTTTGCTGTGAAAGCAAAGGGAACAGCTTTGGAAGATAGTGGAAAGCCATGCATCATGGTGAATTAATTAACTAAAATTTATTGCTTCATTCACTTTAATTTCAATTACAGTAATAATAAGTAAAGTGATTATGTGCCTTTGTCAACTATCATCATCTTTTCAAGGGACAGAATACTTCAGTCTCCTCTTTGATACTGTGGACAGGAGGCCAGAAACCAGTGTCTTATCTCTTTGTAAGTGTTCTCTCTCTCTCTCTCTCTCTCTCTCTCTCTCTCTCTCTCTCTCTCTCTCTCTCCTCTCTCTCAAATATACATTAAGTTAAAGGAATATTTTGATCTCAACATACATATATTAGGTCTAGTAATAATTAATGTCGTTTTCTAATACTTTTTTAAATCGAACTTATTTAAACAATACAACAAAATGTAATCAACAATATAGTTGCCGTTGTTTTCTACTACTTGTGCCCAACGCTCAGGAAGCATTTTAATCCCTCTGTTGTAAAATTCTTGTGATTTTGATGCAAAAAATTCGGTCAATGCATTTTTGAGGCATTCTTCATTATTAAATTTTTTTCCAAGAAGACAGTTTTGCAAAGAACGAAACAAATGGTAATTGGAAGGGGCAATATCAGGAGAATATGCAGGTTGAGGGAGAACTTCCCATTCCAACTGGCGCAGTTTTTCAGCAATGATTCTTGCAGTATGCGGTCGTGCGTTATCATCGTGGTGAAGAATTACGCCCTTCCGATTAATCAGTGCAGGTTCTTTTTCTCTTAAAGCTTGGGCTAACCTTTCCAATTGGGCACTATACACTGCACTTGTAATGGTTTGGTTAGATGGTAAAAGTTCATAATGAAGAATTCCTTTAAAATTCCACCAAACACACAATATCACTTTTTTCGCATGCAAGTCAGGTTTTGGCGTGGGCTGCAGAGCCTCATTTTTGTCCAACCATTGAGGCCGCCTTTTCAAATTAACATACAGCACCCATTGTTCATCTCGGTAACAATTTGCTCTAAAAACGGCAAACGGTTTTGACGAGAGAGGAGCCAACTGCAAATTGTGACTCTTTGATTATGGTTGTTGTTGGTCAACTCATGAGGAACCCATTTTCCAAACTTTTGGACTTGTCAAGTGCACGCAATTGATTGGAAATTGTTTTTTGTGAACAATTTAAAGTTGTCGCAAGCTCTTGTTGGGTAATTTGAGGATTTTGCACCAAAAGAGCTTGAAGAACTTCTTGATCAAAATTGGACACACGGCCTCGACCACTCTTGTCATCTAACGAAAAATTTCCCTCGCGAAATTTCTCAAACCAATGCTGGCATTTTCTGCGCTAACTGCATCTTGACCAAGAGCACTACAGATGTTTTTTGCAGCCTCACTTGCTTTTCTTCCTAATTGGAACTCGTAAAGCATGCAGTGCCGAATATGCTCTTCATCCGCCATCTTCTTAGCCCTAGTTTGCAACAAAAACCAAACCAAACACAAACTTTTTCAAGCAAAACTTGTTAATTGCACTTCACACGTTCTGTAGATACCACGTGTTTGAAGGTTATGTCAATACAAGTCAACGCCAAGCAAGATTTTAAATGAATGTTTAAAACGACATTAATTATTACTAGACCCGATATTTCATAGTTTATTTCAGCTAACATATAGGTAGTATATACAAAATCACACTTAAACCCTTTACCATCAACTGCCTTCCTTCTTTTGTTCTGACACAAGAATGTGGTGGAAATAAATAAAACAAATTCAAGTCCCTCAAATGATTAAAGAGTTTGAAAATATTGAAAAAAATACATTTTATACTGAAAAAATTGCCCATGTTAGAGGTATGAAAACAAAAGTCTATTTTCTGGAGATGATGAAAGGGAATTTTACCTAATAATACCTAATGTTGACCTGAGCAACACTATGTTCTCCTGGGAGAAAACAATAACTTAGCTGTTACATTGAGTTACTCTTTCTGTCTTGATGAGAGGTTTGATTTCCTGAAAGATGGAAGGTTACAGGAATGAAAAACAGAGCACAGTATCTCAGCGCTAAACGTGCTCCATTGTGTAATGTGGTCCCATCTACTGTTCCTGCGATTTGAACCTCTCCCTTCCACACACACAGGCATCTGCACACCATTCTTCATTGTCTCTTCGTGGTCCCACAGTTTTTATCTTCAATTTTCTAGTGAAATGTTGGCAACAGCTAGAAGGGAAATCAAGGTGGTCATCTGAATGCCAGAAAGTGATCTCAAAAATGCACATGGACTACCATATTGCTAGGAATGAATACATGTGTCTTTCAGGGACGCTGTGGTACAGGCTGTCCAAGGCTGTGCCAGTCACATCAACAGATTTTCAACCTGCATTGAGTGAATACTTACTATCTTCATATTGGCTCAGTGCTGGGTATTTCACTCTGTTCCAGGTGGGGAGATATTTCCTACTCTCTGGGCATTCGTAGGAATATTGAACACTATTTTCAACAAACCATAGACCAAGGTGTTTTCTGTTGTTTGTTTGTTTCTTTTGTTTTGTTCTGTTTTGTCCCTAAGAAGAGAGGACCTAGAAATGATCTTAGGTGATGAATGAGGAAATCCAACGTGGTCAAGATAGAACTCCTCATTATGTAATCTGGCTTGAGGTATGTGATTTCTGTTGTGTATAGAAGCAGGCAGAACTTTAAGGTGATTGTCATGAGGGAAAATGACAGAGAGCCACATTTCAGCTAAGTGCAAGGGTTGACTAGTACAAAGTTAGGGTTGTTCAATTTCAAAATAAAGTATTTTTATTCACTCAACAGACATTTACTGGGGCTATTGTGCACCAAGGTATGTGCAGTATATTTATATTTAGTAAAGAAAATGTGCACTTCCCATCCTTGGAAGCAGAAGGGAAGTGGGAGCTATGTAAATTGGATGAGCGTCTGCCAGTGGTGTGGAGATTGTCCTGCGCTGGTTAGCCTTTGGAACAGATCTCCCCTGTAGTCCCTTCGAGTGCTAAGTCTCAGTGATCCCCTGTTATATAGTCACCAGTTAGCAAGGCAGGATGTGGTAAGTGCCCTTAGGTGAGGTGTAAAAATAAGTTCTATAGGAGTACACATAGAGGAGAATACTTCCTCTTTAGTCTTAGAAGGCTCTGTAGCAGTAAACAGGAGATATGAAGTGTATCTTTTTAAAAAAATTGATTAATTAATTAATTCATTTATTCATTCATTTAAATTGATTTCAGAATAGAGGAGAAATAGAAAGAGAGCTAGAAACATCAATGATGAGATTCATTGATTGGTTGCCTCCTGCACACCCCACACTGGGCATTAAGCCTATAGCCCAGGCATGTGCCCTGACCAGGAATCAAACCTGGGACCCTTCAATCCACAGGCCAATGCTCTATGCTCTGAGCCAAACTGGGTAGGGCATAAAGTGAGTCTTAATGGGTGAATAAGACTTTGTGCGGAAGGAAATAAGTGGTCTAGAAAGGGCAATAGAATGAGTGAAGAGTCAGAGACAAGTATTCACAATGTTCAGGCAGGATAGTGTTGAGCATCCAGGCTACAGTCATGAATTCTGTAGAGAGATTACTGAGATTTAAGCTAGAGAAATAGGAGAGAGAGGTCTTTTCATGGTGGAAAGTGAACGCTGCTCCTCTTCTTTCCTAACAGAAGAATACTCCATGATTTTATTTACTACTTAATGCAAGGTCTTAATGCCCTGGGAGACAGATCAGGGCCACTATTTCCTTTTACAAACATCATTGACACTTTAGATATATATCTGAGTCTTTAGATATATCCCTGAGTCTTTTCTCCTTGTAGGGAAGTACAAGAATAGATGCCCATTGTTTTTTACTCTCAGCTGCTGTTTTTGGTTCTCTACTGAGATGACAGTTGTTTTTTCTTCTTCAAGCTTTTAAATACTAGATCACAAAACAGAGTTTAAGTAGCAAATTAATGATTTAGAGAATAGCATTGCTCCTGAGTACAGGGTTACACTGCAATGAAGGGTATTCTCTAAGTGAAGCATAATTCAAATAGAAGAGAGAGAAGGAACCACTACTGAGGTAGCGAGTCTCTCGCTAGCGTGTATGTTTAATAGATTCTTTCTCTTGCTTTTCAGCGGTAATTTTACTGCTCAGCTGGCTTTTACACAGTTGTCTAATATGCAAACATAATTGCAATATTTGCAATGACAAAAGAAAATTTAGAAATCTCTGTGTCTATAATGCACGTGTGTTAAATGCATGTGTGGTTAGTTTTTGTAAACTACTCACCCAATTGAGCAATAATGAAGCTACATAAGCCATGACATGAACACTTTCTATCACATTGATGGTGAAGGTGCTGGTGTCTCTTGGCTGGTTTTCCTCTTTTCCGTAGATTCCATCATGTTGTGTTCCCATGTAACGATGAGCTGAACATAATAGATGGCCAAAATTTTTTGTAATGGAGCCACCATTCTGTTTTGCATCTGTATTCTAAAAACAGTTTGCATTATTTTAAACATGTATGCCTTTTGAAACTTCCATATTTAAGTGTACTAGTAAAATGGAAAATATCAGTTTTATAATTTGTGGTTTGAGGGTTTCTCCTTGGTGGAGGTATTTGCCAGCATTTAAGAACTGGCTGTAGCCTCCTTTCCTTTCTTGTCCTATTCCTTTTAGTCTTCTCTGAATTTCTGCTACAATGATATACCTGATAAACCTGAGAATTGCGTCTTAGCATGAACAGCCCAATGATGCTGTCCAGGGGTATGCTCTCTGCACTGAGAGCTAGGGCTAAATCCCAGCCAATGCTGACCCTTTGCAGAGCTTGTCACTCGGATCAAAGTCCTCTGCACTTGGTGCAACCAAATGGTGTGCTTTTTGTAGCCATGGCAAACTGCCATTCCCTAGGCCAAATCCAGCCCTCAGATCTGTTATTTTACATCTCCACGGGGCTTTCATATTTTTTGTTTTGAATACCTTAATGAGTGCCACAACTCCAATGTTTGTTTCATTTTTGTTTAAATCTTTCCTCTTTTCCCCACTGACTCCTTCCAACCCATGACCACTCCCTGCCCCAGGCTGCCTTAATTGGGAGCATCAGCCTTATCTTCCTGGCTTAAAAATCATTATCATTGCTGTGTGAGTTTTCTGCAGTGGCTAAAAAAGGCTGTGGAAGTGACAACACATCCTCAGTCCTAACCTCAAATTTTTAAATATATTGGACATTCAGAGGGTTTTTAGGAGTGTCTGCCTTTTTAAAATATTCCTGGTGATTCTGATATTCAGATAGGGGTAAAAATCATTGTGAGAGTACTTCCCTGGATAAAAAGAGTTTGTCTAGGAATATATTAACTAGACAAACCTAGTAATCAAGGCTTAGACAGCTGCAATAGTTATCAAGGAAAAAACAACAACCTTTAAAGATAAACAAAACCACAGCACCTCTATGGAATGATTTCTGTGTGCTGAGCATTCTATGGATGTTTTGCTATTGAGTCTTCATGCTAATGGAGCCTTTCCTGGTTCTTCTCTTCTTGGTTTCTCCATCTTAGTCTCTGCTATATCCCTCTCCCAAATCTGCATAGGCCAGGGCCCTCCTTCTTTGCCTCCTTACCTGATCTATTTACTTCATAGTAGTTTGTTTTTCAGCTGAAATTATTTTACTTTTCTTTTTTTTTTTTGTTGCCTTTCTCCTCTGCTAGAATGTAAGATCCTTGTAGGCAGGTCTTTATTTTGCTCATTTCTATATTCCACGAACCTAGAATCAGAACTACTTCATCATCAGAACTAAGTAGATATTTCTATATTAATGAATGTCTACATAGTTATTGTTCTCTTTAACTTCCTGTCTTCTTTGTGTCTCCTCTGTTTCCTTTCCTTTTGATTAGAAAATTTGGAGATTATATTGAAACCAGATTGTGTGTGTGTGTGTGTGTGTGTGTGTGTGTGTTTAAAAAATAAAAACACCTGTACTATATCTTATTACTATAGTTCTTATCACTGAACCTGGATTATCCTGCTGTATAGATTGATTTTTAGGAAGAGTAAAATGCATGATAAAATTTGTTCTTTGTTTTTAAACTTTCAAGCACACTTACCTAACGGTAGCTTTAAATACCTCACAGAGGTATTGTTATAATTTATGTCTGTTTAGTGATTTCAAAATAGTAAGGCACCCTAAATCCCTAAGGGGGAAATTGTTTTGTAAATGTACATAATTAGTACTATACTTTTCTCATTTGTGGACAACAGAGAGAAAATACATATTCACATTCACAAGGGTATTATTGGAATTAATTAACTGTTTACAAAGTAGTGAGGATATAGGGGGAAATGCATTTTCTTTGTTATTTAAAGTGTATTTTAAAGGTGAAGAGACACATTGTTTTTGTACTTTAGTTATTAATTATTTATCCTGAATGTTCAGATAAATTGTTGATTTTGCACATGTCTTCTTCAATTTCATATCAGATCCTAGCACCCTTTTCACTTCTGTCCTTGGGTAGTTCCTATAGCCCTTTAATTTTTATCTCTATAATGTAAATGTAAATGGTCAATGTACAATATATTATTTCTCCTTTCCAAAGCTAGCTCTTTCTGAAAGACATAAAGATTATTTTGGTCTTGTTTTATTTTTCCTTTGTCGACATGGTAGACTTTATTTGGTCCTTTGAATATGACTTTATGCCAATCTACTGATTCTTGACATTTTCTACCCAGGCAGATATGGATTTGATGCTATTGTTCAGGTCCTTTGCTGTGCCTGTTACCCATGACTTCCTACTGCTGCATTTCAACTAAGTGGATATTAATAAGTTGACTCTAGAGAATAAGAAACAGATGGCTGTCATGTTCTTTTCCTGTTATCTTATTTATTTATTTATTTATTTATTATTTATTTATTTATATCCTATGATGTTTGAACTTTTTGAAATTAAAACTAAGTGTTCATGATGTTTTTAAATGGGCTCCACGTGTGAATTTTGGCTCTAAAACCTGGCACAGTCCTCTGCTTCCCAGTTAAGTTTGCCTCCTCATCACCTCCTTCACTACCATGTTTCCAGTGGGTTATGGTGTTATCTTCTCAGCTGATACTGATCCTTTTCTCCAGCGACTGTGTAAAGGCACAGGGGTTACATGATTTGCTGTGGTATCTTTATACCAATGTCTAGTTAGTTAACTGATACCAAAAGGCCAGGGCACAGCCAGGAGCTCTAGTGAAATTAGCATCAAGCTGCTATCTGATTATTTTTGCATGATCCCTTAGTTGGGTAAAACATTTTATAGTAAAAAGTAAAATTACGCTTGTTATTCTTGTATAGAAGAATGATTAATCTATTGTATATTTCTCTCCCACACCCTCACTTAGTTCTCCTTCTATGACAAGTAGCCCTGAGTATTTTTTTTAATGTATATTTTTATTGATTTTAGAGAGAGAGGAAGGGAGAGGGAGAGAGAAATAGAGAAAAATAAACATTGATGTGAGAGAGAAATATCAGTGGGCCACCTCCCATGAACATCTCAACCTGGGATCGAGCCCACAACCTGGGCATGAGACCTGACCAGAAATCAAACTGGCCATCTTTCAATGCAAGGGAGGATGCTCAACCACCTGAGCCATACTGGCCAGGGCCCTAAGATTTTTTGTTGTTGCTGTTTTTTTCTTTTGTTTAGGGAAATTTTGTTGCTAATAGTACATAGGAAATTTAGAGAAAGATACGCCATGTTGATGAGGAAAGAAAGATCAGGTATCAAACTGAGTTGTAAAGTTATATGAATGGCATAGGTCCTTGGTGGCTTGAGGTAAACAGGATTTATTTGAAGGTTAGATAAAAGTTATGCCCTGCAATAGTAATACGTACTGAGGGAACATAACTGAGTTTCTCTTCTACCCTCAAGGCACAAAAGCTAATATGCTTCTTGTTTCTTCTCTAGTGCATTATCCAATAAAAATAGATATTCTGATATGAAGTTAGAATATCTGGCTAACCATCACACTGTGATAGTTACACATCATATAAAATTTACAAATCAGAAAAATAATACAGTTAAACTTTAAGTAACTGGTTAATATAGTTGTCTTTATTTTGCTTTAAGGACCAATGATGAGATGAGATGAGATGAGGTCTTTGGGTTTAGAGTTGGATTTGAATTCTTTAGAGGTGATGATTCTTTTAAGTTTTTTTATTCCTCTCTCCAAACTGACAAAATATTTCACAAGTGTAATGAAAACACCATGCCTAAGACTGCATAAATGTATCTTGTTTTATTTATATTTCAGAAATTTGCAAAGCTAAATTATTGAATTCATTGTTGTTTTGACAGATCCATGCTAAATTAACTTAATGATTCTTTTAAGGTGCTACAAAAAACAGAGAACTAGAAATGTCTCATTTAACACGGGTTTGCCAAGAATGTGCTTTGCTCTCTTGACCTCAAGATTTATTAAATATTAGTTAATTTGTTATTTTTTACCTTTAAAATAGTTTGACATGAGATGAAAATACACCATATATATTTGGATCCAATATTTAAATCACTATGAGGCTATTGTCTTGTTGTGCGGCATATCCAGTTATTTGCTTGGTTAGTTGACATGCATGTAAAGTAATATCGCCCACTTCTATTGTTGTTTTATAATGAAAGATCCTCTGCCTTAAATCTGATGGTGACTTTTTAAAAGTGTAAGATAGAAAAAGGTGGACCAATGAATATGAGCTTTGATGATGCTATCAGAGATACTAGTGTATACATATCTCTAAACAGCTCCCATCATCTTCAATATATGAAGATGAGTCATTGCGGTATAGCTCAACATTTGGTTGAATATCCTATATCAGCTTTTACTTTTTGTGTCACAAACCATATCAACTTAGAGTCACCTCTAATCTGATTATTATAACCTGTGCACCCCAGTGGTTAGCATAGTACTAGATGAAATAAGGTAAATCTTTTTAATAAATTAATTAAAGATGTGATAGTAAATGTTGAAAGTTTGCTGAGAAGAAACCATGAATATTAATGTAATTGAGCAATTTTAACAAATATTCATGAGTTCAGTGTATTGAAGATTTCATAATATAGAATCATAAATTTCATTGAAAACTCTTTATTAACTGGACAAAAATGTGATGAATTCTTTGTGCTTAAGCAGACATTTCTCTATTCAACTTGGAGAATAATCCTTTGACTCAGAATTGCTAAATGATTAGTCTCTTGTTTACCATGAACCTTTTTTGTCTATACCCCTTGTTCAAGCAATTAATCATGCACTACCTTGCAGTGTTTCTTCTCAGGTTGTTGCCTCGTTTAGTATTTAACTCTTCTATTGTTTGTGGCCTCAGGTATAGCATATCTACAAGTACATTATTGAGGCAGGACACAAGGCATTCCTGTGTGTGTGTGTGTGTGTGTGTGTGTGATGGTGTATTCTCAACTCAGTAGGCATTAAGAAATATTACTGGTTTGATAGAGTTTTGAAGAATTCCAGAAGACTGAGTATTATGAAATAAGGTAGGACTATAAAATCTATAATAATAAAAGCATAACATGCTACTTAGACCAGATGGCCTTCCAGATGAAGCCGGGGCGGTGAGGGAAGCCAGGGTCTCAGGTGCCAGAAGGAAGCTGGTGCCGGCAGCTGGGGGAAGGAAGGCCTGCCTCTTCTTGCACAAGTTTCATGCATTGGACCTCTAGTATCCAATAAAAGAGTACTGTTGTATAATTATAAAAAGGACATAGCAGATAAGAGTTGATCCCCACCATTACCTCCCCCCAAAAAGGAACTGAAAGCATGAAGGGAACCTATGGACTTGGATGTAACCGAGAGATGGTGAATATTGATCAGGAATGGGAGAGGGGTGACTTATCATAGACTTCCATGAGCAAAAGTGTCTGAGAAGCCTAAAAAACAAAGAAAGTAAATGTATACATTAATGGGAGAAAAGTGTTGCTATAGTAACTGGGCAGTAGCATTAGAGGCAAACTCATACAGTGCATTAAAACATGATCATTATGAAAGAATTGAGAAGTTATATTAGAAAATCAGCAAGACTAAGTAAATTAAGAATTTAACCCTTCTCAGCTCAGGTAATTCAGAAGTAGCCCACTGAACAAAATTAAAGACTAAGAATTGTTGGACAAGTGTAGTTGTTAATGTCCATTTATTTTTTAAATAGGGATTAAATCTCCTTTTTAAATATGTCCTGTACAGAGATTAATTAATAATAAGTAAGGAATTGATATATATATTTTTTAACAAAATCAGTGATCAATTTCAGTGTCCATTTTTCCTATATTAGCTGAAATTTCATGTGCTTTCTAATCGCTTTTACCTATTCTTTTTCTGAAGAATTTGAAAAGAAGTTAAAAAATAGTTCAAAATTAGTTTTAGAGTTATTGTGATATGAAGATTAGATAATAGGTAAAAAGATAGGTACTTGCAGATGAACATTCCTGCTGCTCTCTAGGGTCAACTGAAAAAGAGGGACTTGTATTTTTTGCTAAGTTCTTAGATATGAGTTCAGGCCCTATCATGAAAAGCTGATAGGCTCTTTTCTTCCTGAGGGAGAGAAAACAATTATAGATCCTAAAACCTTGACTTTAGCCAGAGGCATCTCAATGGAATTTTAGATCCAGCAAAATACTCATACAGCAACAGAGACCATGGATCCTGATATTGATGTCCCAAATCTATTTTAGCAGAGGAAAAAAAAAAAAGGCATGGGAATAAGGAAAAGGAGGCCGAAGGGTGCTTATATTTCCAATACTAACACATGGAGGTAAACCAAATACAGAGTTCTATGATGTTGCAGGCCAGCACAGCCAAGGGTTTAGTGAGCCTAAGGGAAGGAGGCGAAGGATGAAGAAAAGACAGACAAAGATAATAAGCTGGGTCTAGGTGAATCTCCTGTGCCTGAGACCACAGAGAGAGATCCAGAGGGCAAGCTGATGCTTTATTTTATAGCCAGAGGTAAACAAGGTAGTGGTCACCATAGTTACAAGGTTCTTGTGAGTTTCACTTGTTTTGGCAGCAATTGCTGCATCTCCCACAGCCCATTAGCTACCCAGATAGGATCTAGAGGGCTTCATAAGGTCAAGCTTAATTATGCTAAGAGGGCTGTGGCTCTAAGCTGGGGCTTGTTTGTGGTTTTTGCCAACAGGTCATTTGGAGACTTAACCCTATAGCTGCTCCCTACACTATGAAGCTGAACAGAAGGCCCAAGGGAGACAAACCTGCATAGGCATCCTGGTTACCTAGATTATAGGTTCCCCACAGCAAGCTCAGGGTATTCTAATGCAAAAAATCAAAATCAAAACAAAACAAAACAGTAATTAGATAAAAAGTAACCAGGCTTTTGTTAAGCAAGCCTTGGGGAGGAGTTAGTGCTTTGTGTTATGAGGAACAGAAAGGATCATAAAAAGACAAAGGAGGTCTTAAATAGAAAGGTCATAATGAGCCTTGTCAGATTTGGATCTTCTTGGGTACTGGAGAATTACTGTATCCTCAGCCACCCAGATCACCTTCATTGTAAAAACACGTTATCATTAACCCATATTGCTTCATGTCTTCTGTCTGGTGGCCAATAATGCATGAACAGAGCCCGGAGCCTGGAAGAGAACACAGATTGCAGGAACTGTGTAGTAGCTTCTAGGGTTGGCTGCAATTGCTACCTGTTGTGGAAAATTATATTGTTCTGTTTACTTGGTCTGCATTCCAAAGAATGTTAAATCACCAGACGGGTTGCATTAAAGAGGGAAGGGTAGGTCAACAGACCCTGCAAAGTATTACTGAGTCCATCAGCCCAACTGTGACTTGAGAATGATTATAAGAAATGTATTTTAAAATGAAATTACTTTAAAAAGTTGTGAAACATCCTAACTACACCTTTAACTTTCATCGGGGATCAAAGCCATAATCCAAGTACATGCCCTGACCGGAAATCAGACACACAACCTTTTGTGAATGAGGCATCACTCCAAACAGTTAAGCCAAGCAGCCAGGACTAAAATGGCTTTTAATTTTCAACAATAGAAGCCAGTTAGATAATAAGTCATGGTAAATAATGGCTAGGCAAAATTAGGTTACTTCAGATTATTTAGCATGTGTTTACAGTATATTCTATTATTGAAAACTATATCCATTGTGATACAGAAAACAGTTATTTAATAGACAATCATACAGGGTATACACTTTTTAACATAATTTTATTGAGTTCAGAGAGGAAGGGAGAGAGAGAGATAGCTAGAAACATTAATGATGAGAGAAAATAATTTATCAGCTGTCTCCTGCATGACCCTACTAGGGGCAGAGCCCATAACCTGGTTTATAGGTCAACACTCAACCACTAAGCCATACCAGCAGGTTAGGGTATACATCTTGATAGGAAGTTGAGAAACTCTGTAAATAAGATGCAAATTACCACTGAAGCTATGGCCCAATTATTTGCCCATTGGTAGTTCTGAGTATTTCTGGGTGAAGTCATCCAGAATCTTTGGCTGTTTTGTACAATATTTTACCAATATGTGTAGATAGTTCTTTCTCCTAATTACAAAACAAAACAAAATGCATAAAATCTAAGTATTGTTGAAAATTGGTTGTTTTATAAAGAATTTATTTCTATGGCTAGTTCTCTCATAAAGAGAGCATGGTTTAAATAATTACATAAACTAAGACTTCAGTTGTTTTGAAAAGGATTTATATTAGTCCTGAGGTTTTTTTTTTTTTGTTTCCTTTTGTTTTTTTTCAGATCTTAACACATAAGACACAAAAATACATAATATAACTGGGTGCTTTTATATCTGCATAGACATGATTTGAATTGTGCCAGTTCAAAGATACACTTGAGCCCATTCAGATTCAAAATGCTGCTGCCTTTATCCTCAAAGAAATTATTTGGTTTAACAATAACTTTTTATATAAAAAAGAATAATAAGGCTTGGAAGCATCTAATGTCTAATATAAGTGATCTAATACAATTGTAGTTGCTGAGCAACTAGAGAGAATCTAAGAAGTCCAAGTTTCAGAATAATAAAAAGCCCCATTTATTTTTACTATAGTTGCACATTCATTTTCATAATTTTCCAAGTGAAGTATATGGGGAAAGTTGATTTTGTGAGACTTTTAAATATATTTAATGAAAAACAGGTTAGAAACAGAGATGAAAACCCTCTACCATATGTGATTGCTCTAATATTTACACAATAAGTCATGTCAATGACATTAACTATTTTACCTTATTTTTTCTTTTGTTTTAGAAGCACGAGACAAACTTTTAGCTTTACATAATCAACAGATTCGTTGATTATGCACAAACTATATATGATTATAATCTTCTACCATATTTATCCTCTATATTGTGGTCCCATTAAAAAAGAATAATAGATGGAATGTAATAGGGAAAATATAATAATGAAATTTTAAAAAAATGACTAGTTTTCTACATCCATTGTATTTAATTTCTGGAGGCTGGTAACTCTTCTCCTCCATTGATTGATTGCCAATCCATGGTATTATTATTTATTTATTTTTGTAGTGCTTAAGTTTAACCATCACAGAAAAATGTCCTTTGTAGAGAGGCTAGCAAATGTTAGATAGTATGGTCCTTCCCATGTGGAGTTTACCATCCAATTTAAAATTTTTATTTTAAAAGACACTTATTTTTTATTACGTTTATTAACATATTTAATGCATATTTCAGTTGTTGAGAAATAAGTCACTGTGAATATTTGATAGAATTATAATTAAGATATTGCTATTGCTGATCCTTTAACATTTTTTTCACTCTTGATATGGGGATTTTTACTTTTTTAAAACCAAAATTATGATTTATAAAAAAAAACTACTGTTCATATGAAAAAATTTGTGTCATGTAAAATCTAAACAATGGGTTTACAAAAGAGTGAATAACGGATTTTTCACAACATTGGGGAAGGAACTTAATCTTATCATCTAATTTAAAAGTTGAAATTACTAGCCCAGCATTTGTTAATATGATTATTCCAAAGTGCTCTAATAGTGAGGATAATTGTTTGAGTATATCTGTGTAATTTCCTTAAGTATTTTTATATGCTGCAAATAGTCTAATGCTAAAATTGGAATTTTTCCAATTTCTAATGGGGAAAAAAAACAACCATGCAAGGGTACTCTGTGAGATGATTTCACTGCTCTCTGTCATTCTCTCTTTTAGGTTTTGGGTGTGTTATCTCATAAAAGTAATGGTAGAATGACTATAAATATGGGATTAAGTGAAAGTGTTGGACAGTTATGGAGAAGCTTGTATTTGAGATCTCAGTTCTTGTCTAGACATAGTTCTTTAAGCAATTATTCTATTAATTAAATCTTATGTGTTCAGTGTGGGAAGCAGGTAATGACTTGTAGAGATCCACTCAATTATGAGATTTTGTGGTGTCTTTGAACTAAAATTGTTTGCAGGAAAGAGACCAAGACTTAATTGTATTAATTTTTACTTTTGATATCATTTGTAGTTACTTAATATTTAGGAAATAAGGAATAGAATTTGCTTTAGGAAATAGGAGACTCCTTTAAGTCAAGATTTGAGAAAAAAATAAAGACCAGTGGCTCTCCAGATGTTCTGTAATGCCAATATAAAAATGGAATGGCAATCTGAAAAATAATTGCATTATTAAGTGATTATTCCTTCAAATAAAATTTAAATAGCTAAGAAATAGCATTAAGAGATATCCACTTGGTGCCGAAACCGGATTGGCTCAATGGATAGAGCGTTGGCTTGGGGACTGAAGGGTCCCGGGTTCGATTCCGGTCAAGGGCATGTACCTTGGCTGCAGGCATATCCCCAGTAGGGGGTGTGCAAGAGGCAGCTGATCGATGACTCTCTCCCATCGATGTTTCTAACTCTCTATCTCTCTCCCTTCCTCTCTGTACAAAATCAATAAAATATATTTAAAAAAAAGAGATATCCACTTAGCATTTGAAAAACAACTAAAATACTTTAAATGAAGACATATTTTTCCCTCACTTGTTACACACACATTTAAAAAATATTTGATATTTCTTTATAAGTAGAGTAATAATTATGATTGAGAAGCCATATAAATATGTAGAAAATGATTTAATATAAATAAAAATATATTATCTAGTTTTATTAAGGTTCTATGTCTCAGTGCACAGGTACATGTACATTGAAAAAAAATTAATTAGAAGAAATATTTTCATATTGCTATTTGTGTCTTATTAATGAAAAGAAAATAGGATTTTATTGAGTCTTCTCTCTACCTACTGCAGGACTTCTATGAGGATCAAATGAGATGAGGCATGGGAAAATCAATCACAGACCATTAATCTACTTTGGTTAAAATGTAAAATGTTTTCACCTGGCTATAAAGCAAGCAGTGTTCCTGGGCTGAAGAAATTCCAAGGAGGCTAGTAGCTAGGGAGAGGAAGTTGGGTGTTGCTATGTGACGATGTCATAACCAGCACCCACAGTGACCATTTCCGGCCTGGGCTGGGCTGGGCTGTGGGCTGCATTTTGCACCATGGGGTCTTGGCAGCTTTGGCTGCAATTTGGTGGGGTTTTACTCCAGGGTGGTGGCAGGGCCTATGTCCCACTTGGGGAAACCGAGTGTTGTTTTGTTGGTGCCAGGTCCATGGTGCCATTTGTTTTTAAATGGCCAGTGTGCATTATGGCAGCTCCTGCATTGAGCATCTGCCCCCTGGTAATCAGTGTGCATCATAGTTATTGGTCAGACAGATGGGCACTTAGTCTTTTATATATGTAGATAGTTCATATATTATACATTAATCATGTAATGTGTATAATTTAATATTTTTAATTGATTTTTTTAAATTTTTTTACAGAGAGGATGAGAGAGGAATAGAGAGTAAGAAGCATTGATGAGAGAGAAACATCAATCAGTTGCCTCCTGCACACCCCCTACTGGGGATGTGCCCACAACCAAGGTACATGCCCTTGACCAGAATCAAACCTGGGATCCTTCAGTCCACAGGTCAATGCTCTATCCATTGAGCCAAACCGCTTAGGGAATTAATGTTTTTTTACATTTACTGAATTGTTCAACTATCTCCACAATCTACTAGGTGTACCGGTTAATAATGTGGATTACTTTCAATAGATGGAGTTACACATATGTTGATATATATGCAATTTGATATGTATGCTATTTTGTTGTATTGACAACAAGCTTAAAAGTGTCATATGTCACCCTAGCTTTTGTTAAAATTTTCTCTTTTGAGTTTTCAATATCAAACTCTATATAGCATATATTCTTTTACATTACATCATCATTATATTGATCTTTATCATGTGTAAAGTGAATTCTCTATTATTCAGGAGTAGATTTTAACTGGCATATGATGTAAACCCCTTCCTTTCTGACTTTTACTCATACATTTAACAATAAGTATCATTTCTCTACTTGGTACAATCCCATACCAAATGTTGAGGATACACTATAAACAAAATTAGCAGTATTTGTGCTTTTATAAAGTTTCCAGTATAGAGCAGAGACAAACATTAAACAGATGGCACAGAACTGAATGTGTAATTACTGATTGTGATATGTGCTATAAATAAAACATAAGATATGAAACTGAAATTAAATATTATTGAATATGGGGAAAATTGCTTATATCCAGGACTACTCTTGAAAATCCCTACGTTATCTATAAATTATGATATACATAAACTTCCTTATATAAGGCCTTACAGAAATTTTATGACATGGACTCTGAATTATAGTAAAGAAATTATAAATTGGATATTTATATGATGATAGTTAAAGAAATAACTGTAATTCATAGGATAAGATAAGAATAGATAGAAAATTCTAAAATATCCTGTCATCTGAAAGATTTATCCTTTTTTTCATTTGATTTTATTACTAAGTCATGAATATATATTTAATTGATTAATGTATTGGGAAGAAAAAAACAAGATGCTATTCTCATCTAATTTGGTTTAGGTTTGAAAGTATCTAATCATATAAAAAGAGGTTCTTTTGTGCAATTAATAAATCTTTCTATTTATTTCTTTCCTAAAAAGGCAATGATCAGAGTTCCTTCCCAGTAATTTATTTGTTAGGATTAAAAGTGACTTAATCCACCGAAACTGGTTTGGCTCAGTGGATAGAGCATCAACCTACGGACTGAAAGGTCCTAGGTTCGATTCTGGTCAAAGGCATGTACATTGGTTGCGGGCACATCTCCATTAGAGGGTGTGCAGGAGGCAGCTGGTTGATGTTTCTCTCGCATCAATGTTTCTAACTCTCTATCCCTCTCTCTTCCTCTCTGTAAAAAATCAATAAAATATATATATATTTTTTAAAAAGTGAGTTAATCCAAACAGATATTTAGTGTAGCACCTGACAGATATTAAGACTCAATAAATGGTAGTTATTTCTACCACTAATTCGTTTGCGAAATCTTTTGGCCATCAAAATGAGAAAATTTAGAAAGGTAAAAACAAGAGTGATTATTTCCTACTCCATTAAAGAATCTAGGATTGGACAAAATGAGGTCTAAGGAATGTTATGTATAGATTAGTATTCTTTCTGTGTTTAGTATCTTGGATATTGGTAAGAAAATTGATATATCTCAAAGGATCATTTATTGCTCTAAAGTTACAGCAATAAACTATTTTTTATTTGCTTATTTGCTTTGGTGTAACACTTCTAAATATTATTTGTTGATTGCTGTCCAGCATTGCCTGAAAGAACTTAGCACAAAACCATAAACTTTTAATGCTATTTATGCTACCTTATTAATAAATTATACCTATCAAGCCTGTTCTTGTTTTGGTAATAAGATGTCATGTTAATATTTCAGGAATTATTATGTCTCAGCTTGAGTCTATTTTGTCAGGTCTCCATTGTGTCTTTGGTTAAATCTTTACTCACTAATCTGGCTTAGGCATTTTATTACAAAAACATAATCAACTCACTGTGAAATAGAGACCACTGTCTAAAGAAGATGATTGGATAAACCAAATAATGATTTCATCAAAATTTGACATCTTAGATTATATTCACAATTGAAAACAGATGAAAATGTGAGACATTTCATAACTATCAAAGAAAAAAAATTTGCTTCAGTTATGTAGAGATTTTATGTGAAAGTATCTTTTGACCTAAAGTATCCATGTGAAAGCCCTAGTTCTCTATAATTATCCTATGAATCATCAAAGTACTTTGTTTCTGATTATATACCTGGAATTCTTTGCTTCTGTAGCATTGATAATTATTAACCACTTGGTTTATAGTTTAAAATAATTGTTTTAGGCTAACCATACTTACTTATTGAATGGTGAATTTGTTATTAGATTCTTTCTATATACTCTCACTAATATCTTGTCATAGGTTAGCTTTCTCTCATAGTTGGAGCTAGCATACAGGATGTTTTATACAAGTGCCCTTAGGATCAACATCTGTGGAAGGAAGGAAAGGAAAAGGTAGTGGGCCAAAAGAAAAGTCACACTTCTTCCTAGTCTCAGTGAAACCTTAACCAAACTAGTAAGATATGGAGCTAGAATGGTCCTTTAGAGTTATCCTAAGTTTGGTCTAGAAGAACACAACTTTTTATTTCCATGTAAGTTAGTCATTTCAGGTGAAACACTAGGCCTAGTTTGTTCTGTACCTGAGTCTAACATTTAAAGGGACAGAAAGCTAAATGCTGACTTCCAACAGCTCTCCTAGGAAAGAGTGCAATGAGTCCTCTTTGGAGAAATGATTAGCGATTTAACATTCTTCCAATTCTGAATAGAAAAATACGCTTATCCCCATTTTACATAGAGAAAAATTGAGACTTGTCCAGCTGCATAGATAATAATTACCTGAAATGAAATTCAAAACTAGGATTGCCTAACTACAGAGCCCTATACTTTTATAATGTAATTCATTGCTTTCTCAGATTTTTGTGCAGTGCTGGAATTTTCAGAAAGACAACAGTTTTATTTTGCCTAGTTTTTCTCATGCTCATGAAGGCCTAAATGACTTCCTACTGATTTGACTATAGCTACCTTTTGTTCTGCATTACATTTTATAGTACATTTTCTCTGATATAATATGATCAGATAAGGTTCTTACAGCCATTTGGTAAACAAGACAAGATAAGCATCATTATTTCCAATTATAGATTAGGGAGTAGACACATGTGATTATGCAATTTTACTCAGTCAGAAGGTATATCAGAAACTTAAAATTGAACCTGAGTGATCTAAGACCAGAGTATGGATATAGTACTCTTCATTAAGAATTCACTCATTGGGAATGAACTTGTCTACTTTTGTGTTTCAGCCTTGAGGATTTGAAATTTTGTTAGCTCACAGACCAGGTCTTTATGAAGTCCTACTTTAATTGATTAAGAATATATATCTCTGGAGAACATCATGCTGAGTGAAATAAGCCAATCAATGAAAGAGAAACACCACATGACCTCACTCATTTGTGGATAATAAAGATCATTATAAACTGATGAACCAAAAGATAGATACAGAGACAGTAAAGCAACAAGCAGATTGTCAAATTTCAGTGGGGAGGGGAGGAGGATCTGGGGGAGATAATAGATCAACTGAAGGACTTGTATAGATGCATATAAGTACAACCAATGGACATAAAGCTTTGGGGAGGGAGGGGATGGGTGGGAGGGAGGGAGGGGAAAAAAAAAAAAAGAATGTTACCAGTGTAAAATAAATTAACTCACAAATGGCAATAAATAAATAAATAAATAAATAAATAAATAAAAAAATAAAGTCCTATCCAAGTAAAAAAAAAAAAGAATATATATCTCACATAAGCATTTTTACTACCTTACTTTTTTTTCCCCCTTAAGAATACCATAATAACCGAAACTGGTTTGGCTCAGTGGTAGAGCTTCGGTCTGGGGACTGAAAGGTCTCGGGTTCGATTCCGGTCAAGGGCATGTACATTGGTTGCAGGCACATCCCCGGTGGGGGTTGTGCAGGAGGCGGCTGGTCGATGTTTCTCTCTCATCGACGTTTCTGGCTCTCTATCTCTCTCCCTTCCTCTCTGTAAAAAAATCAATAAAATATATTTTTTTTAAAAAGAATACATAACAGTCATCCTTAGTCATATTTAACTTCTGCTTCTAGTTGACAAACATGTATACAGAAATTTCACAATGAAGTGAAAAAACAAAACAAAACACATACAGCAGTAACTCTTTTGGATAGTACTTCTATTTGCTATGAATAGGTTCTGGTTCTTGCCATACAACACACTCAACTGTGTCTCAATTGGAACATAAGGGCAAAAACCACCCATGTTATTAGTTATGGAATTCACTGGATGAAGATTTACTTTGTGTAATTGGCTCATTTGACATGTGGCCATGCTGCTAGCTTAACTGTTTTGTTTTTTTTTTTTGTTTTTTTTTTTTGCATGAATTTGTGATTTTAAAGTATATTTAAGTAGTCCAAGTACTAGGAGTAGAAATGATCAGAAAAGACTTTAACAATAAAAATATTTATTTCTTTCTTTCATTCTTTCTGTATATTATTTTAAATAATGGGCCTTTTGTTTCCCTTTTAACTGGATTATAGGTAATTGCTAAACATTCACATAAAGATACCTTCAACTTAAAATAAATTTAAAAAGAAAGAAGAATTATATTTCTATATAGCTTTAAAGTAAAAAGTAAACTTTTCTTATCACTTCTATTTGCATTATTTTATATATATTCCAAATTAAGTTACTATGCGGTCTCCTTTAAGTCATAGTTTTATTTTGTTCACTAAAGATACCTGGCCTTTGGATTTTTATATTGTTGTATTATCCTTTAAAAAAATAAGGTTTACTTGAAACTTGTCAGGTTTTTTGTTTTGTTTTTTTAAATTATAGAAACATTATTAATGGCAAATGAATAATTTGGTATTGTGACTCTCTTAATGACAAACACACAGATATCATTTGATATAACAAACTAATTAGGAAGAGTTAATAATTATGACATAACATCTACTATGAATGTATTCCTTACAATATGTATAATAAAGGTAAAGTGACACTGAACAAGGCCTGTCTATATCTGATTAGTAATGCTGCCTTACAGAGTCATATAATATTCAGTTCTATTAATGCAATATGCCAAGATGCAAATGGTCAAATGAAACAAAACTGAAAAATAAGGCAAAAACTGGGGAGTCTACTTTCTAGTGGAATTTAAAGAACTCTAGAATACCCCCGCTTATGAAACTATACAAGCCAGATATTGTATTTAACATACAGCCCATTGCAGATTAGAGGAAATGCTCCAAAAGGCTCGATAGAAGAAGCACCCTTATTAAACAGGCATAATGAATAGTTGAGCTTGCTGAAATTCCCATCCTTCCAGGAACCTGGCCATCACTTTAATATCTTTACCATTACACATTTATGCTTGGTGAATTATTTTTCTCCCGCAGAGGAAGCTCTTCTGATTATTTAATGGAAGATAATGGAAAAACAGGATTTGCTTTAGAGAAAGCTTTAATAATCTACTTAACAGAACAATGAGAGGCCATTTCCTGAAGTGACATCAAGAGATGCTAGACGTTTATATTGATTTCAGAACTCCCAAGACTGTACAGTTAGTGTAAAGTTCCTTGCGAGCACATTACGGACACTTCAGTTGGAACCTTGATCTGTCGTGTGTTCCCCTTGAGCCTTGATTTAGATTGGGTGGCAATTCCAGCTTCATTTGGGGGGATAATATGAATGCTATTAAGATAACAGTATTTTCTTTTGCCATAAATCAGTGAAAAGATGTGTACATATATGCGATAATGAGTGTTAGACACTGAATATAATAAATTCCTCCTTTACTCTGATGATATCATTTGTGTGTGTGTGTGTGTTTGTAGGAGTTACCCTAATAATAATAACGTCCCATTTAATTTTGTCCAGAAACATATATATATATATATATATATATATATATATATATATATATATATAATTTTGTCCAGAAACATATATATAAATATATATAATTTTGTCCAGAAATATATATATATATATATATACATATAATTTTGTCCAGAAATATATATGTGTGTGTGTGTGTGTGTGTGTGTGTATATATATATATATATATATATATATATATATATATATATTTTTTTTTTTTTTTTAAGATTTACTACTTGGAAACAAACATTATGTTTGGCAGACATCTTCTAAAATGTAGCTGGCCAATTCTGTTCATTACTTAGAAGTATGTTTTTCAATTAATTCACCCAGGAACTTTGACTGCAGAGTTGCTTCTCAGAAAGAGGTGGTCTGTGGGCACATTTTTCAAGCATTTTTAAGCCTTAGATAAATGTCTGGTAAATCCAGTTTGATTAATGTCTGGGCCAAAACAATGTCACACTTACCCTATGCCACTTTATACCATATATTTCCATAGTATGTCGGATATGCTTCATATAATTTGGTATCCTATACAATAAAAGCCTAATATGCAAATTGATGGAACACCAGAATGACTGGTGGAACAACCAGTGACTATGATGCACACTGACCACCAGGGGGCAGAAGCTCAATGCAGAAGGTGCCCCAAGCTCCCAGGCCCCAGGCCAGCCCAGGTGGGTGCCAGCAGGGGTGGAAGGGTTGCCCAATTGCCCCACTGGTCACCCTGCAGAGGAGGCAACTGCTGGTAGTGGTGGTGTGGGGAGGCAGTGCATGCAAGCAGGTGGTGCCAGGCCAGCCAAGCAAATTCCATTGGGGCCCCCAACCACCCTGCCGGTCACCCCACAGACAGGCTCTAATCCTCAGCCACACCTATAGATCCTACCCATGCATGAATATCATGCACCAAGTCTCTAGTTAATGGATAAAAACAGAGAATCAAGTTTTTCTTTGCTTGTGCTGTAGGTGAACCAAGTTATTTTAAGAGTAATGGCCCTAGTTTTACAACATTGTTGGATTCACCTCTTTATAGAAGTGGCCATTAATGAAGCAAAGATGTCATTTTAGCCGAAACCGGTTTGGCTCAGTGGATAGAGCATCAGCCTGCAGATTGAAAGGTCCCAGGTTTGATTACAGTTAAAGGCATGTACCTGGGTTGCGGGCACAACCCCAGTAGGAGGTGTGTAAGGAGCAGCAGATCGATGATTCTCTCTCATTAATGTTTCTAAGTATCCCTCTCCTTTCCTCTCTGTAAAAAATCAATAATGTATATATTATTATTATTGTATTAATATATTATTATTAATGTATTATTGTAATAATATATACAATAATATATATATTAGACAATATATTAATACATTGTCTAAACTAATTTAATACATTGTCTAAACTAGGGGTGTTGAACTCAATCAGAGAAGGGGCCAAAATCTAAAATCCAGCCTAAATCGCGGGCCGAATGGTTTACTGAACAGTCATAAACTGACAATGTTAACCAGAAATGTGAATTTAAAATGAGTGGAACAATCTTTTCCTTAACAGTGCTGTTAACCAACTCACATGCTATTAAGCAAAACAGTAATATTGGTATCAAGCAAAACAGTAATATTGGAATGTACCTAAAATGCTCATTGTTTTGTTTTCTGGCTAGATGTCTGACACCCTTTTCCCCGGATCAATGAGTCAATGTTCGGTTTTATTTCTTGGGCTGTAGCAACCCGCAAAACAGCATGGAGGTTGTCTTCGGTAAGCGTGATCTATGCTTGTTTTTGTTCAGATTCATTATTGAAAACATCTGTTCACAAAGATAGGTGCTCCCGAACATGGGTAGAATACGGGCAGCATGAAGTCGGAGCTCTGGCATTGAGTCAGGGGCCAGTAGAGGGTAGAAGTCCTCAATTTCAACATCCTGAAACCTTGATTTCAGGCCACTGTCAGACTGAAGCTCGATTATCTCCATCTGAAGGTGATGGGGCACATTGTTGACATCAACTGTAAAAGGATTGGCAAAGATGTCAAAGCCTGAGTGCTGTGTTCTAAAGTCAGAGAAGCGCCGCTCAAATTCACTTAGTAAACGGCTAACTTTGGTAGCCAGCCGACTGCAAGGAAAAGTACCAGAAATAGTGGTTGAGATACTCAAACAAACGGGAAAGTGGGCAAGATTGTCCTGTTCCAGTTGGGACTTCCATAGTTGAAGTTTACGCTGGAATGCTGTGATCATGTCAGACATCTTCGTGATGACTTGTTTGCGTCCCTGCAGCTTCAGATTCAGTTGGGCGAGATGCTCGCATATGTCACACATCATAGCAAAATCACATAGCCAGGCGGGATCCGACAGTTCAGGCAAGGGCTTTCCTTTACTTTCCATGAAAAGAGCAATTTGTTCTCTGAGCTCAAAAAATCTTTTGAGGACTGTGCTCTTGCTCAGCCATCTTACTTCTGTGTGGTATGGCACGTCTCCATGCTCTGCACCCACCTCCTGTAAAAACTGCTGGAACTGGCGATGATTCAGGCCACGTGCCCGTATAAAGTTAATAGTTTTAATGACTATGGTCATTATGTCATTCATGTCCAGAACTTTTCCACACATAGCCTCTTGGTGGATAATGCAATGATAAGTAATCAAGGGTGTGTGGCAGTGACTTTTTTGCATTCTTTCCTTCATTAGTCCAACCAAGCCTTTCTTTTCTCCGCACATTGAAGGTGCGCCATCGGTAGTTAGCCCCACCAACTTTCCCCAGGGTAATTTAAAATTATTTATAGATTTCTCCACAGCCTCAAATATATCTCTACCAGTCGTCGTCCCATGCATGGCAGCTACATCCAAAAGTTCCTCAGTGACAGAGAGGTCGGTCTTCGTAGCACGTATAAAGATGGACAGCTGCGCTGTATCAGTGTTGTCTGTGCTTTCATCGATAGCAAGTGAAAAAGCGAGATAACTGCATGCCTGTTCGGCCAGCTGTGATGATAGATTTCCTGAGAGTTCTTGAACTCTATCTGCAATGGTGTTTCTTGACAAACTGACATTTTGAAAACTCTGTATCTGGTCTGGGCATACTTGCTCACACACTTTTAGCATGCATTGCTTCAAAAAGGCACCCTCTGAAAAACACCTTGAAGTACGGGCAATTTCTTCAGCCACTATAAAGCTTGCTTTCACTGCAGCATCATTTTTCGCTGTAGCCTTTGTAAACATTTGCTGCTGTGATTGTAGTTTGCCTTTTAGTTCTTTAACAATTTTATGCTTTTCTTCCAAAGTATATTTGCCATACTTAACATTATGTTTGGTGTCAAAATGACGACGTATATTGTACTCTTTCATCACCGACACTGTCTCATAACACAATATACACAATGGTTTGCCCTCTCTAAGCACAAACATGTATTCATTTTCCCATTTGTCATTAAATTGTCTGCCTTCACCATCAACTTTTCTTTTCCTGGACATTTTGGGATCAATATTGGCAGTAAAAGATGTAGTTTATTGGAAATCTGCGTTAGAAGGAAAAAGTTGAAAACTGCACAGGGATAGCTTGATTTGGCAGATGGAGTGGAGAAAAAAAAAGTCAGTCAATAAATGCCTGGCTGGGTACAGATAGCAGATTCTGTTGCGATTTTTATGCCTGCACTTTATGCCAGGAACTGGCAGCTTCTGCTGTGTATTTTTTATGCCCGCACACTCACTCTCTCCTCTGCTCTGCCACCTGCACAACCACATTGGATGCCGGACTATAGGTCACGCCTCCTGAATCTCGAGTGACTTGTTATCTATGCGCATGCGTAATAGATAGCAAGTACGGCGGCTGGCGAGGCAGCCAGCGAGATCACAAGCCTCCTATGTCACTGCGCGTCATTGTGATGGAACGCAGCGGAGTGCAGTGATGACAGCGCGGTGCAGGCCACATTGCAAGGCCTAGCGGGCCGGATTTGGCCCGCGGGCCTTGTGTTTTACATGTGTGGTCTAAACTAACATCTATATATATATATATATATATATATATATATATATATATATATATATATATATAAAGATGTTAGTTTAGACAATGTATTAAATTAGTTTAGACAATGTATTAAATTGCTGGGGCTGCTATAACAAAATACCACAGATTTCATGGCTTAAACAACAGAACATTGTTTTCTCATGTTCTGTAGACCAGGAAGTCCAAGACTAACCTGTTGTAGAATTGGTTCCTGCTGAAGCCTGTCCAGACTCTAGCTTGTAGTCTGCTTTCATCAAATTGTATTTTCACGTTAGTCTTCTCTGTTTTTCCTCTTTTTATATGAATACCAGTGATATCAGATAAAAGCTCACCTTAATAATTCCAGTTTAATCTAGTCATCTCTGAAAATACTCTGTTTCCAAATAAGGTCACATTCTGAGATACTAGGAGTTGGGGCTTCAACATGAATTGCTTGGGATTCAGACCACAACACCCATGATCACTCATCTGAAAAAAAGTTGTGGTATGGGTTATATTTTTCAGTCTTCTCAGAACCTTTCTAAATAACAAAAAAATATTTTTCAGACTACTTTTCTATTACCTTTAAAACACTGTATAGAAGTCCCTAAGGTCTCTAAAAGTGGTTTTGAAACCAAATCGCTTCATCAAAGTCAGCACTGGAGCTGAAAAAGGAATAAGTGATTGATTTCATCTTGGCTTGGGCATTAACCATTGACTATGCCCTGGGCACAGTATTTAAATAATATGAGCAATTCTTCATCTAAAAAGGGGAGTCCATGTCCAAATTTACTCTCCTTATAAGGACATCAATTATATTAGATTAGGGCCCACATTAATGACCTTATTTTAACTTAATTACCTCATAAAGACTCCATCCCCAAGTGTGTTCACATTCTGAGATAATGAGTGTTAGACATTTAATATATGAATTTAGGAGAAGATATAATTGAGCTTCAACCCTTTACAGAAATTTAGACCCCTACATTATTTTATAAATCTAAACAAACATTGAACCTATTATTTACCTCATCCATTGTCAAAATATATTCTCATAGATTATGATTATATATGCCTTTAGATTGTATATCATACTATATGCACCTCAGTGATACATAGAGAGATAAATTGTAGAGATAATTATATTGTCTTCCTCTCCCCTCCACACACACACAAGCAAATATTCTCAATCGTTCTTTTGGTGGTCTGAAATATGGTGTTACCATCAAGTACATGGATACTTAGGTTGAGGAATTAGTCCAAGATTACCCTTGTGGTAACCCAAGCAGAAGATTTCTAATTTATGTATGTTTATTCCCCAAACTCTTGCTTTTAACCACTGTTTATTAGAAACTTCTTAATTTTTTCTTATCTGCTTTTCTCTTGTTCCTGACAATTTTTTTGCTTATATTTTATAGTATTTGTTTTTGCAGGCCAGTACCAGATTTTCTGAAGTCAGCTCAGTGACTAGGAGTCATTGGCATGCCTAAACCACAGTCCTTGTGGTATTAACTGGCTTGGTAGCAAACCATACAGTGGAATATCTGGAATATCCCAAAGCCTTGCATGAACTAGAGGAGAAAACCATACTTAATCCTGAAGATGTAACTTTAGCTCCTTTTTCATTTATTTTTTGGGCAGGGTTACAGATAGCAAACAGATATACAGAAAAAAAGGAAACAAGTTGAGTGATTAGATAATCCACAGGAATCAAATAAAATGACAAAATCACCTGCAATCTTAATAATAAGTCTTAGAATTACATAGCGAGTTGTTTATTTTGCTATAAAGTACTTGGCAAAATATCCTGGCAAACACCTTATATGAAAATATGAGAATGTGATTCTTATCAGAAGTTCTTTAAAGTAAAAAATGATGAAAATGCATAGTAACAAAAAACAAAACACACACAAATGCTTTCCAGAGAAGATTAGAAATATTTTATCACCCTCCTTAGAGCAAGGCACTTAGGATTTTAATTTTATAAGCATAGCTATTAGCATCTTATAAACCCTCACTTTGCCTCCCTTATCCATCAGCATTTTAGAATTTTTTCCTAGCTTTCATTAAGTTTATCTTTTAAAAGTTGATTTATCAGGAAACTTGTGCTCTTCAGATTGTGGATAGCTACATGCTCATTGTCAACAATAAAAACAGTTCTGAATATTTCTATAATAACTTTATTCCACAGAAAATTCATGATTGCATTTTGCTCTTCAAAACTCAAATCCCTGGAATCCCTTCATCTGATAACCGTTTCAGAGTAGTCATTGATTTGTCTCTGTTGTCGGTATCAGATTGCAGGCTCTTAAAGGACACAGACCCTGTACTCTGTTATACATCTTTACCCCATAGCAGTCTTTGAAATGCCAAGAACTCTGAAGTCGTTTAATAAAAATCACTTGGATTGATTTTTATTTTTGCAGCCAAGTAGGGGAGACAGGTGCCATTTCCTCTGACTTTAAGATGGTCAAACACTCTTGGAGCAGAGATTAGGAGTCATATCTCCAACTTCCAAGCCAATTCTGAACCTATTAGCCTGATGCGAGGCTACCCTTTGAAATACTCCTAACTGCCCAAATTAATGAAGACCATACCTGTGGTCAGGGCCTGGGGTCTTAATAGCCACTGTCTATAGCTAGCTAGAATTTTCTTTGAAATTATGTATTTGATCTTTTAAATATTCATTGCATTTGTTATTGAATTTATTTGAATATAAAAGGGTTGCATGTACTTAAAGTAAAGCTGGTGTACCAGGAAGCTATGTTGCCTTTATCTTGCAGGTCTTGTCAGTTCCTTCCTGTAACTGTCACACCCCTAATAAGGCATTTGACAAAAGTCTCTGCTTTAAGGTTGACTAAAAAAATGTTTCAGATGCAGGAATTCACATGGATAGTACAAATTCATGAGGAAGCTCTTGTTCTGTGGGATGTAACTTAGAACATTTATTTTCATGGGACCCTGAATTCTGTTAAAGTGTAAGAAAGTTCCTGCAGGGTGAGGGTTAAGGAGAAGCCAGACTTCTGGTCTTCTACCCTCTGCTTCCCATGGAACAGCTCCGTTCTCATTGGGTTTACTTTCGAGATTTTATTTTGTAAAAAAAGTTTTCTTTCTCTATTCTTTAAAAAGAGACACCAAATTAAATGAAAGAATGCAATTCACCATAGAAATTTGAATGTCTTTGAATAACTTAATTTCTTTATTCTTTTTTTTAATAGATTTTTATTGTTCTTATTATTACAAAAGTTCCTCCCCCCTCCCCCCGCCCTCCATTGCTCTCCACCAGGTTCCCATCCCACCCTCTGCCCTTTCCCCACCCCCCATTGTCCTCATCCATAGGTGCACAGTTTATGTTCAGTCTTTTCCCACATCCCCCTCTCCCCTTTTCCCCAAGAATCGTCAGTTCACTCCCCTTTCATAACTCTGATTCTATTATATTCACCAGTTAATATTGTTCATCAGATTTTTAAAAAAATTTCCTTGGTTTTTAGATTCACTTGTTGATAGTTACGTATTTGTTGTTCATAGTTTTTATCTTTATTTACTTTCTCTTCCAAAAGAATCCCCTTCAGCAATTCGTATAATTTTGGTTTGGTGGTGATGAACTCTTTTAGCTTTTTTTATTAGTGAAGCTCTTTATCTGGCCTTCAATTCTGAGTGATAGCTTTGCTGGATAGATTATCTTTGGCTGTAGGTTCTTACTATTCCTCACCTTGAATATTTCTTGCCATTCCCCTCTGGCCTGCATGGTTTCTGTTGAGAAATCAGCTGACAATTGTATAGGTGCTCCTTTATAGGTAACTACCTCCTTTGCTCTTGCTGCTTTTAATATTCTCTCTTTGTCTTTTGCTCTTGGAATTTTAATTATGATTTGTCTTGGTGTGGTCCTCTTTGGATTCCTTTTGTTTGGAGTTCTATACACTTCCTGGACTTGTAAGTCTAATTCTTTCACCAGGTGGGGGAAGTTTTCTGTCACTATTTCTTTCAGTATGTCTTCGATATCTTGCTCTCTCTCATCTTCTGGGGCCCCCATAATTCTGATGTTGGTTCGCTTCAAGTTGTCCCAGAGGTTTCTTACATTATCTTCAATTTTCTGGATTCTCTTGCCTTCTTGCTTCTGTGGAGGAGTGTCTTCTGGCTCTTTATGTTCCAAATCTTTGACTTGATTCTTGCCATCTTCCATTCTGTTTTTAGGACTCTGTATAATATTTTTTATTTCAGACAATGTATTTTTTATTTCTTGTTGATCCCTTATTATTTCTCGTTGATTCCTTATTAATTCTAGTTGATTCCTTTTCATATCCTCATAGGTCTTATCGACCTTTTCTAGGAAATTCTTGAAAAACCTTATAAGTGTAGATTTGAACTCTATATCTAGTCGCTTTTTGTCATCCATTTCTTTCGTTTGTGATCTATTTCATTGCATTTTAGCAGCTTCCCTGATGGGGTGGAGTTTCAGGTGGAGCCTACAGCCTTGCCTTTCGTCAGCCCCGCCCTATGCGGCTCCTGAGTCTCAGTGTTTCTCAGGGTCCTTCAGTACTCGCTGCAAGCCCCTCTGAGAGTGAGGTGCCCTCGAGTTTAGCCTGCTACCAAACAGTCTAGTCTCTCCCCCAATGGGCACGGAACTGGGGTTCAGTTCAGTTGGAGGTGGGATTGGAGGTGGTGTTCAGAGCAGTCTGGAGCCCCTGTCTCCTTCCCGCCAGGGCAATCCCGAGGCACAGCCAACCATCCCTTCTCTGCGCACAGTATGGGTGCCTCTGGGACCTCCTTTCACCGCTCCCCCGGGGTTCTGCTTTATAGCCCAGCTCCCTCTGTTTGAGCCTGGGTCCCTGGGGTCTGGCCTAGACCTGGAGTCCAGAGCAGTCGGAACTGGGGCCCAGCACAGTCGGAGCTTTTATCTCCTTCCCACTAGGGAACGCCAGCCAGGCACTCAGCCGCCCCTCCTCTCTGGCTCCGTCCTCTCAGAGCGTGCACCACTAGTCCTCGTACCTTAGGCTTTTACAGCTCCTCCGCTCTTCCTTCTGGTTTTCTCCTTGCTTCTCGTAGAATTTCCAGTCAGTAGACTTTCCTGTAGTTCTGGGTAATGTCCATTTTATATTTTAGTTGTATTTTATTGAAATTGTTGTGTGCAGCTGCAGCTAGGTGTTTACCTGTGCAGCCATCTTGGATTCTCTTTATTCTATTATAAATTTATTTTTATATTAACTTTTCTCATTTTTCAACCAATATTCTTATAGACAACCAGTGAAAAGGAATAGATATGTCAAAAGGAAGCATTACAGTGACTTAGAGGTATTACTAAGTGCCATGCGTGTATTTTACGCCTAATATGCACAACCTTATCCTTTCCAGATGTCATAGAGTTTTTCTTTTCAACTACTTTCAGTAATGGGAGTTTACAACTTTTTATGCAGACCATTATATTGTTGGGCACCTCTCTTTTTTAATAAGTTCTTAAAAAAAAAAAAAAAAAAATATATATATATATATATATATATATATATATATATATATATATAATCTTTATTTTATTGATTAGAAAGAGATTGAAAGAAGGGAAGAGAGAGAGACAATCTTCAATTTTGTTGTTCCATGTATCTATGCAGTTATTGGTTGTTTTTTGTTTGTGCCTTGATCAGAAATCGAACCTGCAGTAGGGGACATGCAAGAGGCATCTCATTGATCATTCTCTCCCTTCTCCCTTTCTCTCTCTTTAATATCAATAAAACCATACTTCAAATAAATAAAATTATTTAGAATAAAAATAGCAGTAAGGTCTTTTGTCTTCTATTTCCCAGGTAAACAACCTCAGGTGTTTTCCAATATGACTATGCTTCCCAGACTTGTCATCAACCACTGATTCATGACCCGTATGCTCATTAGCTAAAGACCCCACTCCTTAGACTGGGAATGAGTAGACTTGAAAGCTTGGGAGAAGATGCAGCATAGCTTAGCATAAAATAAGTACATGCTTGGCATCCAACTTTTATAAGTTTGCAGCCTAGAATTTCAAGTTATTAATTCTATTACATTAGGAAATACCTCTCACCTTTATTTTATGGTACAGATCCCTCCTCTATAAAAATGGATGCCAATACCTAGCTTCAGTTTGAGCAGTATAATGAAAAAAAAATATGTGCAAGTCACCTACTTTCTTACTTGGTATATAGTAGATGATCAGATAATATTTGCTATTATTTTTGTTCATGTTTAAACAGAAACCCATATTCTTTTCTATACCTTTCACGGGGACTGGGCAAAGTTTGATTGTGTTTAAAAAAAAAAAAAAGGCACATAATGTTTCTCATTTCACAAGTAATGAAAAGCCTGTTTTCTCCTGGTGAGCTCTCAGACAGATTGAGCAAATGAACCACTAGTAACTGCAATCAAGCCTAGCTAGGCCTGGAGGAGTTTCAGGCAATTGCACAGAATCCTGACTTCCCTGAGGATCGGTGGTTGTCAGCTGGTTCTGGAAGCTTATGGTAGAACTTCTGGTGCTTCTCTGGGCCGTCTGCACTCCATGCTGGGCAGGAAGCCAATCATCTGGAAGGGAAGTAAGAACGTGGAGGCATTGTTTAAATTAATTTCTCTCTGTACCGATCAGTTATCCAGATTGCGAATCATCAATAGCTTTACTTTCTGACAGCCTCCCTTATGGGTCATTACATGTTCAACCCATTAAATTGTTAAAAAGAACATTTGAGGAGAACATTTGATAAGTACAATAGGTATTTTTATTAGCACTGAAAATGAATTTGAAGTCAGGGCATGAAGTTGTGGTTAAAATTAGCTGATATAAAAAAGATAACGGCAGTAGTAAATGATGTGTGTATTTAAGATATCTGTGATATTCACGTTTCCACTGCCTAGGGGTCTCAGAGTCACTTAACATACAGACTAAAATGACAGAAATCATTGAGATGACAGAGCTAAGTAGAGAGAAGTAGTTCATGTGATAAAAATGGGCATACACACACACGTGCGCACACACCCACACATATACACTCACTCACTCACTCACTCACTCACTCATGCAAACAGTAAACTACGTAACAGATAACAGACCTGGATTGGGGGGACAAGAGACTGATGGCTCCTGCCTGTGCCTGGGAGCTGCACTGATCCAAAGAATTTTGCCCTGTGAAAATGTGGCAGATTTTTTGTTCTCCCCCAGCAAAGCTGGAAATCTGGAATTTTATGGCAAATTATATAATATAAAAAACATTGAGTTAGTTTAAAATGAAATGATACCTTCCGGGCCAAATATAAAGTTACTCATGGCTGCTCTGACTCCTGCATAGATATTTCTAACCTCTGCGCACAAGTGAGCTGCATAAGGGTTACAGGAACACATAGCCCCACACAGGGCTGGGATCAGGGGTAAGGATGGATGCTAGAGAAAGTCAGCTTAGAAGAGTGACACATGGCCTGAAATAGGTCTTGAATGATATGTGGTATATTATATATTTGAGGATATATAATATACCACATATTGTGGTGTATAGATGTATCTTTGGCACAGGAAAATGTATGTGCAAAGGCAGGGACGTGTGAATGGTGTGTCTTGTTCACAGATGCTCAACCAAGATGTCATTGTGGGTATTTTTGAGGGTCTAGGGCGTGCTTTGTTGAAGAATATACAACATGCATCCTTATTTTGTTTTGCCTTATACTGACAATTTCATTTTAGTCTCTGTCTCTCTATCAAAGGAGTTAATTTTTTCTTCTTGGTATATTTATAGACTTTTTTTTTTACAAATAAATAGGACAAAAATAAAAAGTGAAAAACACAATTCTTATGTCCCTGTTTTTCCACATAGCTATAATATTTAAATATACTTTATGAAAGTAATTTATGTTAAAACTATGAAGAGTATATAAAAGATGCAAGTAGTTTATATCTTTATACATGCTTGCTTTTGGAAAAATTTACTGCGATCAAAGTCAATATAATATTAAACCAGGTTTGCTCTTCTTCCCGTGTCTCTTTTTTTAAATTTTGTTTTGTCTCTTTTTATTTTTTATAAATACAGAGAAAATACAACTTCTTTCCTTTTAAAAAACATCTTTGTAATTTTTCTCATTGAGACACCCTAATTAAAATGTTCCATTTGAAGGATTTTTTTGCCAACACAAATTCTCATTAAGCAAGTGCTTTCTATTCCTTGCTGGAGTATAAGGCTGTAGTATTCCTAGAGGGCACATTTGCAGCAACCCAAATATACAGCAAAATATATTATTCCAATATCTTAAAAACAGACTGTCCCAGACATTTTTAATAGGAATGTATTTATCAACAGATTTTATACTTACCATTTTGGAAGAGAGAAATGATACTTTAACATCATCTTTAACAAAGAGTATTCCCATGTGGTATATTTAAAAACAATCCCAGTCTCACATGCATCTACTCTTCTTTATCATAAGAGAAAGAAAATGTAAGAGATTTTCTCTTTAACACTAATTATTTTGTTTTGCAATATTATTTTAGGATCTGCCTTTTTAGTGTTTTTATATTTTTAATCCCAGAGGATGCAAACAAATTTCAGTGATTTCTTTATAAAATAAACAAGTTTTTTAAAAAAATATATCAATTCTTAACATCTTCTGTAAGTCATTAATTTTCCCAAGTTTGACACTTCCTATTATTTTTGGGAAACAGAGTTAGAGGGGAATTATCTTCATGGAGTAGGAGTCATAGACTAATTATTCATTACTCCTTTTTATTATTATAATTGCATATAATTTTGTTTAATAATTTAATTTATTTATAATATCTGCCATATTGAAATTATAACTAAACAATAAAGTTAATTTGCATACATTGTTCAGTATTTTAACTTATTAATCATTAATAATTATTTTATTTCATTTGTAAATAATTCAAGCAAGAAGACATTCTGAATGTGTACCCTTGTTAACAAAAGAATATTAATGGTGATTCATTCTTTTTCACAAAATTTCTGAGCAACATCCTGATTTTGACTATGAATTTAAGTACTAGATATAATATAACTAAATAGAGCAAGTTTCTGAAGTATGCAGTATATCTCATAATTGATTTTACTTATAACTAAAAATGAAAGTATGAAGTTAATTTAGTTTATTTGTCATGAGCTAAAACTGACCTGGTAATCAGTAAATTAGGAGTGAACCGCCTGAAGATATAGAGGAGCCTTTGGTCTTGCCATTCAGTAGTGCTGTCCCTGATGGGAAGCAAATGGCAATGCTTCCAGTATACTGCAGATAAAGGTGAGGTGCCCGAAATAATTTATTTTGTTAGAAACATATAATTTATTTTGAAAATGGGGTTTAAAATTAATTCTTATTAACATTTTGAGAAAATGTTGTTTCAAGTGATACAAACATTATAAAACCAATATTAAATCTGTTCATTTATTGCTGCAATTCTCATAGTTTAATCCTATTTAACTAAACCTTTGCTTCAGGCATGCTGGTTTTTCTTCAATTGAAAGAAAGTAACAAGTTGTTATTTACTTCTAGGCTTTCCTCTCATGTTTCCCAGTATGCACCTCTCAATGCCCCTTGAATATTTTATTCTTTACAGTTGGCTATTCAAATTTTATCTCTGTGCTTGAAATGTTTCTTCTGTAGAATTATTTTGACATCTTGTAATTCTTTTATATCACATCCTGCTCTATTTTACATAACCCACTTACAATTAGTATTTATTTTATTTATTTGCTTTGTTATCATCTGGTTCTCCAACTACAGTGAGAACAGAGACTATACAAGTGACCCTCAAAAGTGTGTACACAACTTTAATAGCTGACAGCTCAATTTTGAAAATGAAATGTATTTTAATAAACACTGCCTTTATAATTATTCAAAGTGCATGTATACATTTTGGGGAACATCCCTATATTTGTCTATCAGCCCTGAGGAGAAGCAGCAATAGAGCTAAGTGGTCACTAAGAACCACACTATCTGGTTTGAATCTTGGCTCTGTCATTGACAAGTCCGCAGGCAAGTTTCTCATCCTTTTGTGTGTCATCTGTAAAATGGATAATAATACAAGGTTTACATGCATTAACATATGTAAATTATTTGGCATATAATGAGGCCTTATTTTATATAGTAAGTAATCAATAAATATTTACTGAATGAATAGATGAATGCATGCATGTATGAATGAATGTTGTATTATAATAGAACTTTATTATCAGAAAGACCAGGATCTGATGTAAACTCCATTATGACTTTGGCAAAGTTAATTAACTTTTTGAACCTTAGTTTCTCATCATATAATATTGTTTTGACATCTTGAGATTTTTGTAGGATTTAAATGAAGTGGTCTTTTTAAAAATATATATTTTATTGATTTTTTTTACAGAGAGAAAGAGAGAGGGATAGATAGTTAGAAACACCAATCAGCTACCTCCTGCACACCCCCTTCTGTGACCAGAATGGAACCTGGGACCTTTCAATCCGCAAGCTGACGCTCTATCCACTGAGACAAACTGGTTTCAGTGAAATGAAGTGGTCTTTATAGCATGTTTTATGACTTACTTTTATTTGAAAAAAATTAGAAGCTCTAGATATTTTTCCCACTCTGGAACTAGGGAGTGTCCAACAGCCCTGCCTGACACCGTATTTACCTGTCGTTGGGATGATCATTGCTAACAGTTCTAGTAATGAAAATTGTTTGGTTATAAATAACAAAAACAATTCAAGCTAGATTTAGCCTAAATGAATTAATAAATTAATGAATGCACATTTATTATAACAGGTTGAATAAGAATCATCCATAACATGTTCACACCTTAACTTTATTGTTTTCCATTGCCCTTTTAAACTTTATGGATTCAGTCTTTCCCTTTCTTGGATGAAAACCCTGGCAATGTCATTACTTTTATGTTAATTCCTGCGGAATAGAACAGTCTTACAGTCATTTTAAATTACAAACATAATTTCAATTCAGTATTTAGAACATACTATTTTATTAGTTTTCTATTGTTGCTATAACAAATTAACACACTATGGCTTAAAATAAAACAAAGTCATTGCTTTATAGTTCTATAGATCAGCAGTCTAACATGGGTAAGATCAAGGGATCTACAAAACCATGTCCCTTTCTAGAAGCCTGGGGAAGAATCTACTTTTTCCAGCCTCAGAAACTTACAGGCAGTCATTGGGTTGTGCCCTTTCTCCCATCTTAAAAGAAACAGTAGCAGATCAAATGTTTTTCACATCACATCTTTCTGTCTATTCCTCTTCTACTTTTAAGGACTCATGATATTATATCACTAAAATAATTCAGGGGCATCTTTCTGTGATTGCAACCTTAATTCCCTTAGTCATGTAACACAGGGATAGATACACAAGTTTAAGAGATTAGGACATGGACATTTTTAGGGACCATTATATTGTCAAAGTCCTGATTTGTAGATTGGGATTTTCTGTAGATTTAGCTTTATAAGGCATGAGCCAAGACACATCGTTTTTTACTTTCTGGTAGCAGCAAACACATTTTACATTCCAAAACTTTTCATGTGGTTCCCCTGAAGTCCCTCTACATTGGATAACAACTCAAAGTTGCCATTCTCCCAGGTCCTTTCTCCCACCCCTAAAAAATGAATTAGTCTTATGACACAGTAATTTATTTCTACAAAGTAAGTTGTTCATCAATTCCTTCATCAAACTTTCTCTTATACTTTCTCAGGTCTATATAATACCATTGGGGTAACAGAACAGGTTCTTGAAGTAATTTTCTTATTAACTCAGATGGTGAAGGGTCAAATATGTATTTTTCTTACATTTATTAAGGTGAGAATGGTACCTAAAGTTGAACCGCTGCACCTTGAATACAAAGGCCAGGTCTTAGGAAAGAATGAAACTAATGAAAAAGCCATGAGTAATTCAAACTAATTTCTCTCCTAATTTCTTATCTCTGTTTCTCAATACCAATGAGCTGTATGAATCTCCCTTCTGTGTAGAGCTGTTTCTATGGTCCCTGGTCTCAAATGGGTAAACATGGCTATGCATTTATCTCTTGACTTTGCATGTAACAAACCTGATTTTAATTCTCTTTCAGTCCCAAATTAAAATTCCAAAATCTCTGATCTCTCTAGTTGGAATTTTATGTGCATACTGATTCAATCAACATTAACCTATGGAAAGAGCTATAGTACATAGGACAAAGTGCTTCATACCTGTGGGTTTGGGAAATACATAAGAGAGAATCATTGTGATTTGGCAAAAATCTAAAATTTATGTATCATATTAATTTATAAATCTTATAATAACAATAAAACAGAAAAAATAATCATTATTATGCTTAAAGTTTGTTAAGAGCTTATTATGATGAGGCCCTAAATTATTATGTGGAGTTATTACCTCCATCCCTTGTAGAAGTTGAGATGTTTTCTTTATTTTAATAAAATAAAATTGAGGCTCAGAGAAGTGAAATAATCTGTTCAAGATCACACTGGGAATAAGTAGTGGCCAAGACCGAAATCCACATTTCTGTGATTCCAAGGTCCATCAAAACTATGTCAATAGAATGATATCTACTTTATAATGTTAACAAAAAAGCCTGTTTCAAGATGTTATGCATATTATTAGAATTTATATATCTATACATGTCTATAACTGTGGCTCTCTCTCTCTACATCTCTATATCTATGCTGTCTACCCTTATGTTCCCCCTTCCCTCTCTTTGTCACTAAGATATATATTTAAAAGTTAATGCTGGCTACCCCTGAGAATGGAATCATTTGTTATTAAATTCTATATTTTGGTTAATTATTATATAGTGTCAATAATCCTATGAAGACAACAATTTTGTTTGTTTTATAAAGATCAAGAAATGTTGAGCTTATTTATTTTATTTTATTTTTCTATATTTCTGAAGAGTGAATGTGTTCCCTAAGGTGGCTTCTTGTCTGTTTTCTTCTAGAGCTCAAACAGAATTGTCCTGCTGTTTCCTTTTTCTAACATAAATCTTCCCAAACAACATGGTGGCTAAGACACTTGCATTATTCTCTGTAAAAGTATGGGTTTGTAAGAAACAAGCTGTGAAGTATTTGCTGAGTGACATTTATCTTCTCTCCATTCCCAAATAGTATTATATGTTTTAAATTCTATTATAGGTTTTCTTTCTAGGATTTCCTGTTAAAGTTTACAAAAATATATTTCCTTATCAACTAAATTCCTTAACACTTAGTGAATACCTATTTAAACACATACAATTATTTCTTTACATTTGCTATTTAATAACACTAATAAGCTTAAGATTCCATATAGAAAGAGCAGAGATATAAATTAGAGATAAATCATGTGAGTATCTTTGGCATTTTTTTGAAAGCACAGTTTAGATCTTCTTGTTTTTTACCTTGCTAAGTTAACATAAATAAGTCAAGAATTATAAATAAGGCTTAATTTGTTTCTTAAAAATATCAAGCAGATCTTTATTTTGATTCTAAAATAATATGTAACTTGCTCTAAATTGTCAAAACTCAGTAAAGAATCAAGTAAAAATTAGAGAGCAAACAATAATCTTATAATGCAGAAATAATTGTTTTTATGTTTTATCATACGTCATATACCTTGATGAAACATAACACACAACATGTTGAAGATTATTTTATAATATACCCTCTAGTTATATAATAATTGATTTTAAAATCTATTTTGTTAGCATTTAATTGGCTATTTTTTAATGTTGCAAACAATACCAATGAATGTTGCATAACCTCATTTTCAGACTTCTGATTGTCTTGGAAAAATCTCCTAGGAGTGCAGTTTCAAATGATATGACTTTTACTTAGTATTTGAGATATACTTGCTAAATTGTCTTCCGGAAATTTTACATCATTTCTTCTCTGCCTATAGAGAAATAAATTCTATTTGACTTGCTTTCTGGCATAAAATATAAGACAGAATATCTAAACAATTGTTTTCAGACATTGGAAATTGGGAGCTCAACCCTGTGATTCCTGAGAAAGGAGAATTAAATAAGGAGAGCCTTATGCTCAGAGGCAATTTACAAACTATAACAATGGAAAAAATATCCTGAGTTGAAGAGCTTAAAAGATTAAACTTTGGGGAGAATGATCCACCTGTACTGTGTATGTGGATATGATTTTAGAAAAAAAGAGAACTGCACAAAATAAGAGCTTCAAACATCTGCAAAGAACTTCAAACTCTTTAACTTAATTAGTGGAAAGTATGAAACTTCATGATGTTGAACAAAGAATGACTGTTAAGAAAAGAATGGCCAGATGGCTTCAAATTGAACAATTCCAGAACTCATACTGGCTAGAAACTATTCATGTTTCCACCAACAAGCGTGGAGAGACCCTTGACTGCACAGAGCATCCAGTGGTGCTCCAAAAGTATCACACACCTCAGTGGTAAGGCTTTATCATTAAAGCTATTCTAGGCCTCCCTAAAATATTACAAAACAATTCTCAGGATGATCAGACTTCTCTAAAAACAGCATCCTGTCACAAAAAAGTCTATCATCTTTAAAGGAATACAACAAAATTAAATACTCAACAACACAAGTAACAGTGTTAAAATGTTCTGTGTCCAATCAAAAATTATCAGACATGCATCCTAACTGGTTTGGCTCAGTGAATAGAGCATCAGCCTGTGGACTGTAAGGTCACAGGTTTGATTCCAGTCAAGGGCATGTACCTTGGTTGCAAGCACATCCCCAGCGGGGAGTGTGCAGGAGGTTGATGTTTCTCTCCCATTGATGTTTCTAACTCTCTATCCCTCTCCCTTCTCTATAAAAAAAAATAAAACATATTTAAAAAATTACCAGACATGCAATGAAGCAGAAAATTGAAACTCAGAATTAGGAAAAAATTAATTAACAGGAATAGACCCATAATGATTAAATTAGCCCACAATTTTAAAGATACTATTATAAATATGTGCAATGATGTAATGGCAAAGACCTAATGAGGAGAAAATAGAAACTATAAAGCCATTGTTCTCAAAACTTCCTGGTACTAGCACAAGAACAGACATATAGGCCAATGGAAGAGAACAGAGAACCCAGATATTGAACCAAACCACTATGCTCAATGATATTTGACAAAGGAGGCAAGAGAATACAATTGAGTCAAGACAGTCTCTTCAATAAATGGTGTTGGGAAAATTGGACAGATACATGCACACACACACACACACACACACACACACAAAATGAAACTAGACCACTAACTTACATCATACACAGAAATAAACTCAAAATGGATGAGTTAGATGTAAGATGGGAAACCATAAAAATCTTAGAAGGATCCATAGGCACCAAAATAGCAGATATATGCTATAGAAATATTTTACCAATACAGCTCCTGGGATAATGGAAACTAAAGAGAAAATAAACTAATAGGACTACATCAAAAGAAAAATCTTCTACACAGCAAAAGAAACTATCAGCTGGAACCGGTTTGGCTCAGTGGATAGAGTGCTGGCCTGCGGACTGGAAGATCTTAAGTTTGATTCTGGTCAAGGACATGTACCTTGGTTGCGGGGCACATCCCCAGTGGGGGCTGTGCAGGAGGCAGCTGGTCGATGTTTCTCTCCCATCAGTGTTTCTAGCTCTCTATCCATCTCCCTTCCTCTTTATAAAAAATTCAATAAAATATATATATATTTTTTTAAAGAAACCATCAACAAAACAAGAAAGCCCACTGCATGGCAGAACATATTTGTCAATGCTATCTCTGATAAGGGTTTAAGCTTCACAATTTATAGAGAACTCATACAACTTAACAAAAGAAAAATAAACAATGCAATCAAAAAATGGGTCAAATAAATAAATAGAAACTTTTGGAAAGAGGACATACAGAAGGCAAGAGACATTTGAAAACATGCTCAAAGTTGCTAATCATCCGAGAGATGCAAATCAAAACAACAATGAGGTACCATCTTACACCTCTCAGAATGGCTATCACCAACAAATCAATAAAGAACAAGTGCTGGCAAGGATGCAGAGTAAAAGGAACCTTCATGCATTGCTGGTGAGAATGAAGATTGGTGCAGCTACTGTGGAGAAGAGTATGGAGTTTCCTTAAACATGGAACTTCCATTTGACCCAGTGATTCCACTTCTAGGAAAATATCACAAAAAGCCAGAAACACCAATCTGAAAGGATAAATACATCCTATGTTTATAGCAGCACAATTCATCATAAATAAGATTTGGAAACAGCCAAAGTGTCCATCAACAGATGAGTGGACTAGAAAACTATGGTACATCTACACAATGGAATACTACACTGCTGTAAAAAAGAAGAAGAAAAAAACTCTTACCATTCACCACAGCATGCATGGACATGGAGAGAATTATGGGAAGGGAAATAAGGTAGCCAGAGAAAGATAAACATCACACGATCTATCTCACTCATTTGTGGAATATAATGAACAACATAAACTGATGAACAAAAATAGAACCAGAGACATAGAAGCATCGAACAGACTGTCCAACTTAGGAGGGAAGGTGGGATAAGAAATCAACCAAAGGATTTGTATGCATGCATATGAGCATAACCAATGGACAAAGGAGACTCTTGTAACACTTTAAACAATAAATAATTTAAATTAATAACTAATATTTAGAATGTTAAAAATATTAGAAGTTTCAAATAGAACTTCTAGGAATGAAAAATAAAAAGTTAGAAATGAAAATTTTACTGGGTAATATTTACATTAAAACAGATATTGCAGAATAAAGCATTGGCTAACTGAAAGACATAGAAAGAGAAAATATACAAACATAAATATAAAAGAGATTAAAAAACAGCTTTGGTGACCTGAATATATCTATATCTATATCATCTATATCTATATCTATATCTATATCTATATCTATATCTATATCTATATCTATATCTATATGTCTATGTCTATGTCTATGTCTATGTCTATGTCTATGTCTATGTCTATGTCTATATCTATGTCTATATCATCTACATATATCTATATATCTATATCATCTATATCTACACCTAAACCTATATCTAATCATCGATGTCTATCTATCCTATATCTCTATGAATATTTATGACATATATGTTGAGTGCCAGAAGGAAAAGAAAAGTGAAGGAAGGAGATACAAAATATTTGAAGATAACAATAAATGCCAAATTAGTTGTGTGTGTTTTTAGAATTTGGTGAATATTATAAACTGATAGATACAAGAAATTCAACAAACTTCAAGCATAATAAACACAAACAATGTCACATAATAATCAAATTGATTAAATATGTGCTACCAATAGAATAAATAAAAACAGCCAAAGATATATGACACATGCATATAGAAGATAAGGGATAAGAAAAAACAGTTTTCTTGAGAGATGATAAGGGAAAATATATTTAAAATGACGAAAGAAAAAGAAACACATTGGCCTAATATTCTATAAATAGAAAATATCTTTTAAGAATAAAAGCTAGCTGAAATCACTTTGGCTCAGTGGATATAGAGTGTCGGCCTGTGGACTGAAAGGTCCCAGGTTCGATTCCGGTCAAGGGCATGTACTTTGGTTGCGGGCACATCCCCAGTGGGAGGTGTGCAAGAGGCAGCTGATCTATGATTCTCTCTCATTGATGTTTCTAACTCTCTATCCCTCTCTCTTCCTCTCGGTAAAAAAATCAATAGAATATATATATATATTTTAAAAAAAGAATAAAAGCTAAATAAAGACTTTTTCAAGCAAATAATGAGGGAATTTATTAAGATAAAAAGCACAATGAAATATTCAAGGGCACTTTTTAGGCACTAGAAAAGAGGGAATTTTTTGAGATAAGAACCACAATGAAATATTCAAGGGCACTTTTTAGGCACTAGAAACTTGAGTCTACACAAAGGAACAAAGAGCATAAAATGGTAAATATGTAGGTCAATATAAAATATTTTTCATATTTAATATAATTGAAAATGATTCACTAATTAAAGGAAATATAATAGCATTGTATTGTGATTTATAACATCCTATATAATAAAATTGTAAAATGCTAAGTGTCTGTACATCCAGTCGGCCATTCAACCAATCAAAACATAATTTGCTAATGATATGCTAAGGCCACTCAACCACTTGTTATGATGTGCACTGACCACCAGAGGGCAAACACTCTGACCAATAGGTTAGCTTGCTGCTGGTTTCCAGCTAATTGGGACTGAGTGAGATGGGCTGGATATACCCTAGAGCCCTACTGCAGCCCCTCCCCAGCTGGCCAACCTCCTGCATACCTCTCCAGACCCAATTGTGCTCCAGTGAGGTCTCTTGGCCTGGTCTAAGCCCTCTCACAATCCAGGCTGAGGGACTCCCGCCACCCGCAAGTGCACAAATTTTTGCATCAGGCCTCCAGTATCTAATAATACATGAATGGTATCAGCATTACAAAGGACAGGAAGAAGGAAAGGTATTGTGCTGTTGTAATTTTCTTATATGTGAAATTGTATATTAGAAAGTATAGAGGATAAAGAAACTTTTTTTTTTTTTACTCTCCTAGGTGCAGTAGCTGAGGGTCCTAAGTGTTAAACTGACAAAACATAGTATAACAAGAGTAAAAAAATAGATTTGGATGTATATACCTACATATATATATGTCCTTACAAAGGACTATGATTTCAGGAGGAAGTTAGAATTTGAGGCTTATATACCATCTTGGGCTGGACAGAGGAAAAGGGGTTTGAGATTTCTATGGGGAAGAAGGTAAATTATGGTAAGATGAGAGGAGGAACCTATAATAATAAGAAGAATAATATGCTAATTTGATCAGACAGCCAAACAACCTTCCAAATGTCCTTCCAATGATTTTCTGAACAAAGCTGGGGAATTTCATGCATCAGGCCTTTAGTTGTATTATAAATTAAGGGTTACTTAGTATGTCTTTTATTCAGATATGTCATGTCAGGTGCTAAGAGTTGTCTTTAAAGAATTTTTTTCCCTACTCAGGAAGAAATAGACACTAGTACAAATGTTAACATGTCCTGCTTTTAAGCAGAAAGTGCAAAGACAGAAAACTAATTGACTTCCACTCAAAACAATCCTTTTATAGATTTCTCCCAGTTCAGCTTATTATTTTGGTCTCTTCAGAGGAAAGCAGGGATACTAGGAACATTCTAAATTAATAATGTCCCATATCCTCTTTATCAATTTTATTTTAAAGACTTTAGGAGAAAGATAAAATTTTGTTATATTATGTTATGTTTTTAATCAACATCAAGTGTTTATTGAACTAGAGGCCCGGTGCATGAAAATTCATGCATTTGGGGGGATACCTCATCCCATCCTGCACACTCTAGCAGTCTGGGACCACTCAGGGGATGTCCACCTGCTAGCTTCAGTCTGTCCCCTGAGGGATCAGGCCTAAACTGGCAGGCAGACATCCCTCTGGCAGCCAGAGAGCCTTGGAACCCTCAGGAGATGTCCAACTGATGGTTTAGCCTAAGCAGCCAGTTGGACATCCTTAGAGCTGCTGAGGAGGCGAAAGAGGCTCCTGCCACTGCTACTGTGCTAGCAGCTGTCAGCCCTGCTTGTGGCTTAGCAGAACTCCCCCTATGGGAGTGCACTGACCACCAGGGGGCAGCTCCTGTGTTAAGCATCTGCACCCTGGTGGTCAGTGCTCATCATAGCAACTGGTTGTTCCTGGTCGTTGTTCTGCTGTTAGGGTCAATTGCATATTACTCTTTTATTTTATAGAATGCTTATAAATCTGGCATACCTGAAAGCAACACATGCTCTAAATGTGTGCCTTAAGAGTTGGAAGACAGACCCATGTTTGCCCAGCATATTTCTTAAAATATTAAGGAAACATTAATTGTAGATTAGTATTTAAAAGATTAAAGGTTTTAGAAGAGGGGTGAGGGACAAATTGAAATAAGTACTCAAGTTAATTTTAGCAATGGCATATCTATTTAAATTCTTATGTTTATTCAGTCTTAAAATTCCTCACATATTCTGAGCCTTTCATTGCTTAAGGTGATCAGATACCATATTTTCCAGTGTTACCCTGGAATTAAAAAAAAATTATTTGTAATATTTGTTTTATTTATTATTTTAGAGAGCAAGGAAGAGAGAGATAAAAACATTGATGAGAGAGGAATCTATGAATCTGCTGCCTCCTACTCTCCCCCTCCAGGGGATTGAGCCTGCAACCCAGGCATGTTCCCTGACCAGGAACAAAACCAATGACCTCTTGGTTCATAGGTTGATGCTCAACCACTGAGCCACATAGGCCTGTCTTCCTGTTTGTTTGTTTTTTCTTTCTTTCATTATTTTCTCCCTATTAAGCTTATTATTTTTAAATCCATCCAGAAAAGTTATGTTTGTCTCACTTCAATTGTTCTCTTTTCCCCCTCATTTTTGTAACTATAGAAAGAGAGCAGCTGTTCGTTTTAGAGAAAGTCTATTTTAGGTAGTAGCTACTTGTGGGGGAAGGTTGGAGACTTTAATCCTTTTTCTCCTTCTCTATAACAATGCTAGCCTAGGCAGGTGGTCAGCTGTGGAAGCAGAAGAAAACATTCTCCGTAGAAAGTAGTGGCCCATTATGATGTTGAACAAAAGTAGTTTTCTTGGAATCATTTTTCTAAGAAACCTTGCTATGCCATATTTTTACTTTATTTAAAGAGGAAGAAGGAGGACAAGGAGGAAAAAGCAGAAAGAGAAGGAGGAGAAGGAGGAAGGAGAAGAACAAGAAGGAAATTTAAAGAAAAAGTGGATAGAAGAAAGGGAAGAAAAATAAAAAAGAGCTACAAAATTAAAGATAACAATGCAATATAGTTCCTAAGTTGACCAAGGCACTCTGTTAATTTTAATAAGTGATCATTATAATTACTGTATTTATTTTGGACACATTCATCTATTATTAATGTTTCAAGATGAGTAAGAGGAATTGAATGTTTCTAAAGACAATGAGAAGCCTGCTCTTTGATCTCAACTTTACCTTAGAAGCTGTTACCCCATGAGTAGCTGCTGATGGCTTTTGTTTAGTGTTCAACAAGTTCCCACAGCACCTTTGGCGTTATTTATTTATTCATTTAGTTATTTCTTTGGGTTTATAGTGAAGAAGCTGAATGACTGGGCTGTACTAGCAAAATATTATCAAATTCGTTTCTATTTTAGATCATTCTTTGTTATGGGGATGAAACTTCTGTATCCTGAATTGGTCATTTCAGGGTGTTTGGAGGGAAAACATGTATCTCCAGCTTAATAATACTGTGTAAGCATTTTCACTGCATTTTAAAAAGATAACATTCTATTATTATACTATTGCCTTCTTTCTATTAAACATTGGTGTTCTAGAGTTTTAACTGTAGATTTCCCCCCCAACTTTATTGTACATTTTCAAATTGTCTTGAAATTCTCAAATGGATGAGTTCACCATTCTATTCTATAACAGGATGATAGCATGCACATGCCTTATATTCCTTTCCTTTAGTGATGGCCTTAGGGTTTCTCTTGAGGGAGTTTTGCCTGAGTTTGTTGAACAATGGATTGCTATATATAAATGAGTCAAGTGTGTGTGTGTGTGTGTGTGTTTGTGTGTGTACACGCGCGTGTACAGGCTCTTCGTTTTATAGTGTCACGACGATGCCTGTAGAAATAGGGTTCTTCCACTGAGTCTCAAGAAAAGCATTTTGGAGTCCCACACATGGAGGGATGAGGTATAATCTCAAGATTTATTGGAGCGAAAACAAAGGACCACCCCCAGCTGCCTGCTGTCTCATCCAGGACCAGGTGGCTCAGGTCCGTCTCTCTGTGGTAGAATTCCAGCTCCTGGGCCTCAGACCTGCACTTGTTCTCACCAAGCCCAAAAGAAGGGCCAGGTCCCAGAGATGCTGGACATCGGAAGTTTCTGCAGTTTAGTTCAGTCCATGCCAAAGTTTAGCCCACTCTCTGCCCACTGCCAGCCAGCTTAGTCTCTGTTCCAGGCTATGCTCTGGCCAGTGCTGAGCAGCCAAACCTAGGCCCATGCTTGACCCCCAGGGCTGCTCCAGAGAGAGTGTCTATGAACAAACATGCAAATGAACAAACGAACCTGGAGCTTTTTGCTAAGTTTTGATTACATTGTTACCAATGAAAGTGGGGAAACCTTTTTCCCACTGAGTTCTGAGGGTTGGGTCCTTACGATATCTTGAGAAAAAGAATCCTCAAAGACTCATGGGAGAAAGTGGTCTTTATTTGTGTGGAATTGCATCCCTTGGTGTGTCATGTCCCATTTCTCTTAATCTCCTTCTGGAAGATGTGCACTTGAGGTTCCAGCAGCGCTAAGAGCAAAGCCAGCTTGTAAAGTTTCCGTTCCCTACAGACGGATTCATTTGCCTCTCAGCATAACCATTATTGCTTGCCTCATTTTCAGTTCTTATTAAGTGTATTTCTTGTATCACATGATCTCACTCATCTAGGGGAAATAATAAACAACATAAACTGATGAACAAAAACAGACCTAGAGATAGGAAAGCATTAATCAGACCTTCAAACCTCAGAGGGAAGGTTGGTGGGGGGGATCAACCGAAGGCAGTATGTATGCATATAAGTCTAACCAGTGGTCAGGGACAACAGGAGGGTGGGGGCATGTATGGGGAGGGGTGGGGGATAGGAATAGGGGGATGAGGACAAACATGTGATACCTTAATCAATAAAGAATTTTTTTTTAAAGTTTCTGTTCCACAGTGGAGTTGAATCCTAAGTAACATCAGGCCAGTCTTAGTCCCTTAGTTCATTTTGTGGGACCCTCACATGGCTATGGAATTAGGGACAAATGCAGAGGAGCCAGGAGAGGATGCCCCCTGCAACCACAGTCCCAAGGGTCTCACAGACCAAGAGAAGGAACTCAGTTGTTTAGGAGTTCTGTATCTCAGATCTTCCTCTGCTCGCAGTGACCATGCCCACTTTGGCCAATGACCTGTTCCCAGGTGTGACTGATAGACAGGCACCTTCACTGTTACCCATACTTCCCTGGACATGCACCGTTTCTTCCTCTGTCCAGTCCCTTCCCTGAGCCAGGGAAAGACTGGTGGTACCCTGGGGAGTGTTCAATCCCATCTTCCTGGCAAAGCTGCACAGATGTCATGCTTATAAATTGTGGCCTTTCCTTTGCTCCTTTCCAGTTCTTAATAACTGGGTTCATTACAATGGTGTCAAAATTATGTTGGATTTGTGAAAGAACAGGCTTTCTTTTAAAGGATCCATTCTCTTTTCTGGCTCTCTGTGGCCTTGTGCTGGTCCCTCCCCCTGTGTATGTGCCCAGCAAAGGACTTGCCCTTTTGTTCATTCTTCCTCCCCCAGTAATCTGGGGAAATGGCCAGTTGTTCCCTTGGGCTATTGGAAAGCCAGTTCTTCCAGGCTCCTGGGGATTAGAGCGCCTTGGGTAAAGGAGGGGCTTTCCTCTGGGGTGTCTGGAAGCTATAGCTTCCTAGTTAATTTGGCCTAATGAGATGTCTACTCTCTTCCTTTAATATCTAGCTAGCTGCCTCTGCCTACAATAATATTATTAAATATACATTTAAATTTTAACTACTTTTTCTTTTTCAAATTACCCGTAGCTACCACAATGAGCCTTTCCAATGTCAGTAGACTCACGTTGATGAGGCTGAATTTGCTAACAAGAGTTTATCAATTTAAGCCAAGATTTCATGGGATCCTCCTAAAAGTGCGTAAGTCACTGTGCCCTATGATCACAAGCTTGGATTTAGTGTTCTAATACTCAGTCCTGACACAATCTTAAACAATATTGTTCCCAGCAGCAAATTAGAGTGCTTTCATGGTAAGAGGGGAGGAAACATTTGTCCTTGTTTCCTTCTAGGTTCTTTGCCTCTCCTAATATAAATTGACATAAGACAGATTAGCAGGAGGAGATGAATTTAATTACAAGAGCCCCATAAGAATATGAGGCCTGAAGGGCAGCCAGGTAAGTGAGGTTTATATAGCATTCAGAGCTATAAAAGGATGTAGGAGAATACAAAGAAGGTCATTTGTAGGAGGGCAAAGGAGGAGTGTGGGAAACAAAGGTTGCCCTATAACACAGGTAAGTTTCTTTGGTTAAAAGTTATCTCTGGTAACAGCTCTCTTTGTGGTACAAGCCCTCTTTTCAATATGAATTTCAGCAGCTGAGGGGCAGGGAGAGCTGAAGAGCTTTTTCTGAATCTCCTCATGCCCCAGTGGCACAGTTTGGAATAGCCTGTTCTGAACCCTATCAGTAGTATTACTCCTGCCTGACTTCCACTTTGGCACCTCTGTGTCTGTTATTTTTAGATGAGTCATTGTCTTTATTATGTGAAAGAATAACCCACAAAGCATCAGTAGTTGTTAAGCAACTCTGGGGTGTGTGTGTATGTGTGTTAACATATAATTAAATAGTTTCTTGGCTTCTTTATTTAATAAAACTGTAGTGGAAAGATCATTAAAATGATGATACTCTTCCTGCCATTAATTATGACTTATTTTTTTTTTCCTTGTTAATGGATGCTTATTACTACTGAAAGTTACTTTCTCCATCAGTATTGGCTTTCATAAGATTCTGTATGAAATTTTAGGAGGAGGGTAAAAGAGAGGGAATTAAAAGTTTAGTTAATAGTATTGGAAGAATACTTTTGCTTAATAGTCAGTCAATTCTATTAATAATACAAGGCACTGAGTAGGCCTTAATTTTTTTTTTTATCCAAGTTTTGCTATTATGTTCACATACATAGAAGAATAAATATGATTATGTGCATATTTGATTCAACTATTTAGAATTACAGTATAAGTGTGTTTGGGGATGTCAGTGAAGCTTGAGTAATTGAACTAGATGTTATTGGAGGATTAATAGTCAGTGGGATGGAAAATTTGTGATGGTAGTGACATTATTGAGTAGGTTTGGAACAATGAACACAGGTGAGCATAGAAATAATATGACTATGTTTTAGAAAGATCATTCTGGAAGATAGAGAGAGGATGGATTAGAGGAAAGAAATAATTAATTTACGGAGTTACTGTCTTGGCAACAGATGATAATTGCCTCACCCACAGGAAATGGAAAGTTAAGGAGGTGGATTTCAATGACATTGATAGGACCTAGTGATTATTTGGGGAATGTGGGAAGGCATATTCAAGAAAAAGTTTCTGTTTAGGGCAACTGGGCGGGTAATAATACTCAGATCCAAAAGAGAGGAGGTGAAATATTTTGGACCAGCATTTCCCAGCATGAGAAAATCTTCTTTAATTTACCCCTAACCATTCTTCTTTTTTTTTTTTTTTTTTCTTTTTTTTTTTTAAAATATATTTTATTGATATTTTACAGAGAGGAAGGGAGAGAGATAGAGAGCTAGAAACGTCGATGAGAGAGAAACACCGACCAGCTGCCTCCTGCACACCCCCCATTGGGGATGTGCCTGCAACCAATGCACATGCCCTTGACCGGAATCGAACCCGGGACCCCTCAGTCCGCAGACCGACGCTCTACCACTGAGCCAAACCGGTTTTGGCAACCATTCTTCTTGTATAGTGCACTTTCCCCTCTTTCCTAGCTAACCTAGCTATCTTGTTTAGCAGCTATTGGGATTAGAAAATCTCAGCCTAGGAATTCTGTCTATAGCCAACCAACAGTGAATGATAATTAAAGGTTGTCTTTCACCAGGTGAGTTTCTCAGGTGATAAGAGGTACCTTCAGGAATAATTATCTTCCTTGTAAGAAGACACTTCTCCCTTCTCCATTTTATTTATTTAAATCATTTTTATTATTAAAAGTATTACAGGTGTCCTCTTTTTTCACCACTGACCCCCTCCACCAAGCTCCCATGCCTTCCCTAGGACTTCACCACAACATTTTCTGTCCATGGGTTATGCATCTAAGTTCTTTGGTTGATTTTTTCCCATACCCCAACCCCTGCCTCAACTTTTAAATTCCTCAGTCTGTTCCATGCTTTCATGTTTTTGAATCTATTTTTTGTCAGTTTATTTTGTTGATTAGATTCTTCATATTAGTGAGATCATGTTATACTTGTCTTTCTCTGACTGGCTTATTTCACTTATCCTAATACTCTCCAGGTCCCTCCATGTTGTCTCAAAGGGCAAGAGATCCTTCTATTTTACAGTGGCATAGTATTCCATGGTGTAAATGTACAACAGCTTTTATTTAAATTTTATGTTTTATTTATTTTATATTGATAAATATTTATTGTTCAGATTATTACAATTGTGCCTCTCCCTCCCCCCCAATAGCACCCTCCACCCAGTTCCCAACCCACCATCTGCCCATACCCACCCCCCCAACTGTCCTCCTCCATAGATGTGCGATTTTTGTCCAGTCCCTTCCCTCAACCTCCACACTTCTTTCCCTTCAAGAATTGTCAGTCCACTCCATTTCTATGCCCCTTATTCTACTATATTCATCAGTTTATTCTATTCATCAGATTTTTTATTCACTTGATTTTTAGATTTACTTGTTGATAGATATGTATTTATTGCTCATAATTTTTATCTTTACCTTTTTCTTCTTCTTCCTCTTCTTAAAGAATACCTTTCAGCATTTCATATAATACTGATTTGGCAGTGATGAACTCCTTTAGCTTTTTCTTATCTGTGTAGCTCTTTATCTGACCTTCAATTTTGAGTGATAGCTTTGCTGGGTAGAGTAATCTGGGTTGTAGGTTCTTGCTATTCATCACTTTGAATATTTCTTGCCACTCCTGTCTGGCCTGCATAGTTTCTGTTGAGAAATAAGCTGACAATTGTATGGGTGCTCCCTTGTAGGTAATTAACTGTTTTTCTCTTGCTGTTTTTAATATTCTCTCTTTGTCTTTTGCTCTTGGCATTTTATTTTATTTATTTTTAAAAAATATATTTTATTGACTTTTTACAGTGGGGAAGGGAGAGAGAGGGATAGATAGTTAGAAACATTGATGAAAGAGAAACATTGATCAGCTGCCTCCTGCACACCCCCTACTGGGGATGTGCCTGCAACCAAGGTACATGCCCTTGACCAGAATCAAACCTGAGACCTTTTCAGTCCACAAGCCGACACTTTATCCACTGAGCCAAACCGGTTTTGGCTGCTCTTGGCATTTTAATTATGATGTGTCTTGGTGTGATCCTCTTTAATTTCTTTTGTTTGGGGTTCTCTGTGCTTCCTGGACTTGTAAGTCTATTTCTTTCACAGGTGGGGGAACTTTTCTGTCATTATTTCTTCAAATAGGTTTTCAGTATCTTGCTCTCTCTCTTCTTTTGGCACAGCCATAATTTGGATGTTGGTATGCTTTAAGTTGCCCCAGAGGCTCATATCTTCATATTTTTGGATTCTTTTTGCTTTTTGCTTTTCTGGTTGGGTGTTTTATACTTCTTTGTATTTCAAATCTTTGACTTGATTCTTACGATCCTTTAGTTTGCTGTTGAATCTCTGTATATTATATTTTATTTCAGTCAGTGTATGCTTAATTTCTAGTTGGTCCTTTTTCATATCCTCGAGTGTCTTGCTAAATTTACTGGCCTTTTCTAGAAAATTCTTGAAAAACCTTATAACAATGTTTTTGAACTCTGTATCCAGTTGTTTGCTTTCCTCCATTTCTTTCATTTGTGACCTATTTCATAGTTTCCACATTTTGGCTGCTTCCCTGAGTTGTTAGAGTAGCTTTGTGTGCTAGGTGTCCTATAGGGCCCAGTTGCTCAGCCTCCTCAGTTACCTGAGGTGAACACTCTTGGTGCACCCCTTTGTGGGCTGTGTGCACAGTCTTGTTGTAGTTAAGCCTTGATTGTTGGTATCACTGGGAGAAATTTACCTCCAGGCCAATTGGCTGTGAAGATCATTTGTGTGTATGCTGGGAGAACTTTTGTGCTAGAGACACCCTTATGAGATAAGACTTGCAAAAGCCTCTGTGCTCAGCTTGGATGGGGTAGTGTCTCAGGGCAGAGCAGACAGCCTTGGCTTCCCCTCAGTCCTGCTCTAAGAGGCCCTTGGTCTCAGTGTCCAACAAAATCACTGTGGGGAGGAGCCCACTGGGATCAGGCCTTGATAGGCAGTCAGACATCCCTCTCACAATTCACGACTGCTAGATCCAAACCACTTGCCTGCCTGCCTGCCTGTTTGATTGCCCCTAACCACTTCTGCCTGCCAGCCTGATCACCCCTAACCACTCCTCTGCCAGCCTGAATTATGCCTAACTACTCCACTGCTGGCCTGATTGCCCCTAACTGTCCTCCCCTGTCAGCCTGGTCAACAACAACTGCCCTCCCCTGCAGGCCTTGTCCCTCTCAACTGCCCTCCCCTGCTGACTTGGTCACCCTTAACAACCCTCCCCTGCCATGCTGGTTGCCCCTGACAGCCCTCCTCTGCCAGCCTGATCATCCACAACTGCCCTCCCCTGCTGGCCATCTTGTGTCCATCTGGGGGCAGCCATCTTTGACCACATAGGGGTGGCCACACCTTGTGTGTTGAAGTGACAATCAATTTGCATATTACCACTTTATTATTCTAATAATGCCAACATTCAGAATTTTAATTTATTATTTTTTTTCAAATTTTCATCTATAGATTCACTTGAAAAATCAAAACTAAATATTTCAACAACTACTCACAATTTTAAATTGCAATATTCTTTCTTCCTCTTGTGAAGTTTAGGTAGAACCTTCAAACAGAATAATAAATAATGCATTTGTAACATTTTCCTTTGCCCACATTCTTCCTGGAGTTTACTTTAGAAGGTTGGAAACATAATAGGTGATGTGGTTAAATACTTTATATTTTTTCATCTAAGTTGTTTTCTTTTGAAATGTGCTCAGTCAGACCCAGCTGGTGTGACTCAGTGGTTGAGTATCCACCTATGAACCAAGAGTTCACAGTTTAATTCCTGGTCAGGGCATATGTCTGGGTTGCAGGCTCCATCTCCAGTATGGAGTGTGCAGGAGGCAGAGGCAGCTATTCAATGATTCTTTCTCATTGTTGATATTTCTATCTCTCTCTATTTATCCATTCCTCTCTGAAATCAATAAAAATATATTTTTAAAAAATGTGCTCAGTAATTTTATAGCAGCCTCAAAATGCATTCAAAGACATATCCAGTCTCACAGACTTCCTTTCCACGATTCATAAAATGTTGATAATTTTAATAATTAGTTTCCTTTTCACCATTCAGTGGAGCTACTCTGCCTAAAGCTACCCATGCCATCTTTGTGTGTGTGAGTATGTTGCTAAAAACAAGATCAACCAAGTAAATCTAATTATCTAATTGGCAATATTAAGCAATTCATGCATGGCGCAGGATCCCATCTAGCAACTAGAAGGGCTCTCTGAGGGGCTGTACAAAATGAAAGGTTTTTGTAGGAAGAAGGGTAGAGCAAGGGAAGTATTAACAAAATAAGATAACTTATTATTTTTTGCTCAAGACATCTTGTTTTAGGGGTGGTTCCAGAGGAAAAACAAGGGTTTTGTCATACAGATTGCTTCTTTCTATGAGGGATAGAGAGGGTTCATGGGACAGATTACCTCATTGGTATTGACAAGAAATTTCCAGACTGATGCATTAGAATTCTGTTTCTGGGAAGGATTGAAAAATCGTTAAGGCTAAGTATTAAAAATTTACTTTTGGTAAATGGGCTTGAGCCCAAGTGACTCCATTTCGGCCAGTGGTTTTCTCTATCAGTGTATTTAAAGTGATGCATTTACTTTTTTTTTTCTTTCATTTACTTGTATCTTTGAATCTTTTTTTGAAAAATTTCATAATTATCCTCATTCCTTTATCCTTGTAGCTCTTAATAATTTGCTCATGCAGATGAATTTCTAAATTCTATCATTTTAATTTCCTGGAATAGATTCTTTAACTCACCCTTTCTGATGATGGTAATTTTATTCATCTTTACAAAATCTGTTGAAGGCATAGTATGTAGTAGTAACTGTGCTAGGTGCTAGAGACACAGTGATTGGCAGAGAAATGATCTCTGACCTACAGATTGCAAGGGCAGAAGTAATTAAGCAGTGCATACAATACAGTGTGATGGTGAGAGAAGTTCCCTGTTGTTAAGGGACATCTGGAAAGTACAAAGAAGAGACTGTGGGAGGAGCAAATTTTCCCCTACCTTTAAGGTTCTTCTGGCTGGTCTAATACTCAAAGAGTCATGAGACAGATTAGCAAGAGAAGATAACCAAATTTAATACATACGTATGTATGGCAAACCCACATATATGAGATAGTCCAAGACCCCACATGCAGGAGAGATTTAGAGATAGAAAGGGGTATCAGGTATATAAGATATTATGAGCCAGGAATGAGGAAATGAACCTTAGGGGCTTAAAGAGTCATTATAGGATAGTAAAAAGAACAGATGTTTAGTAAATAAAAGTTTGCCCTTTCATGTAGGTAGGTCAAAAAGGTTATCAGTGATAATTAAGGCCTCTAACTCAAATTCTTCTAGGCAGTTAAGGTTGGGGGACATAAATTTCCCTTGATCCTGCAGATCAAGTATCCTTCAGCTCAAAACAATCTACATACCACAGAAGCACATCTTTGGGGTGATTCATTCTGGGCCCCACAAAACCTCAACCAAGAGGAGGATCAAGAAGATTCCTTGCATATGAATTAGGCAAAGGGGAAGTGATGGCGGAACATGTTTCCAGGCATTAAAGGCCATAGAGAGACAAATGAGTGTGGAGGGGAAAACTGTGGGAAGGAAGAGAGAGAGAGAGAGAGAGAGAGAAGGTACTTTATTAGTATTGAAACTGTGTCAATATAGCTGAATGTATGTTCAGCAATACAAACATTTGATGTTTCTGATGTTTATATTTTTTACATTTTTCTTTGGCTCAGATAGAGAACTCTATTCTACTTTCATAATGACTTCCTACATGCCATAATTCAGTTGTTAGATAATGAGAGCTTTACAGGTGTTACTTTATAGGTGCCTAGGGCAGATATGTAAATACATGAGCAAGTTTGTCATAATGAGTGAGGATTGATATGTGTGTTTCTTCTCTTATGGGGAAGCCAAAATATGTTGATTATAATGTTTTATTGGCAAATATTCAATTTCAGGCTGCTTTTGGTGACCTGTATAGTACGGTATATACAGTATGTTAACATCATGCAATTGTACTAGGCAAAGAAGTAAGCTATTATGAAGTGAACCACAGCCATCACTTTAATCAGATATTTGTGGTACTAAAATGATTGAATGAACCTTAGGTAATAAATGGTCCAGCTCCCTCATTGAACAGATGGAGAAACTGAGACACAGAGTGGTAATGAAAGGGAGGACTCTAAATTAACTCTGATGAGAATCTGCTAATGTTCTGTTTGTCTTCATTTCTTATACTTTTGAGAAAACTTGTCTAGGTGTTTGCCCTTTTTATTGTTGACATAACTTATGTAGTCAATCTTTCATTTAATAAGCTAGCAAATGTGTGTATGCAGATATTTTTTCAAATTTAAAATAAAAGAACTGTTAAAAGACGAGGTATTTGAGCCTTGGATTTTTTTATTTTCTATATTAACTAGTCTGATGAAAGCTAAAATTTTAGGAATTCTAGAGGGAAAAAGTAGAGATGTATTTTTGTTTTGTTTTGTTAGTTTTAATTTTAGATGTCTAATGGGAGATAGAGCTTAACTATTATGCCTAATTTTTGTGGTCTACTTATTCTCTCACTTACAAATGAGTAAAGATGAATCTCCAATTTGCCCCTAATTTTTGCTAGAGATTATTTTTTTTCAGGCACAATAGTTTGTGTCATACTCACTGTGTGCATATGAAAAAAGCAATGCAAATATTGGTATCCACATATAAATGAGGGCTTGTGACATACCGAGTCACTTTGTTAAGTCTCTCCATTAATAAGTAACACAACTGATGTCAGAACATAGTGACATCAGACACCAATGCTCTATTTCGGCCTTATTTCCACTGGACAGGAGGAGAAGGACAAGAGGAAGGAGGCAAGAAAGAAGATGATAGAGGAATAGAAAGAAGAGAAGGAGAGACGAGGAAGAAGAGAAAATGTTGCTTGTTTGCTTATTAGCTGCCATTGACAATGTTTAGCAGTCATACAGTATCCTCTCAATTTCTGTGACAATCCTCTGAAATAGATATTACCTCTAATTTATAGTTGAGGAAGTCCAGTCTCAAAGACGTTGCATTCCTCAACTAGCTGCACAAGTAATAGTGTTTGTCTTTCTACCACTGCACAACTTTCATTCCCAGGCTCTTCCTTATCTCTCCGTATTTTTTAAAAATGCACATTGCAAAATTCACATTAATTTTATTTGATTTCTATAAGAGCAACCAATCAGAAACTCTAAAAACAAACAGGAATCTGTCTGTGCACCGTGGCGTGTTGGTAGTATCCTCACACTTTCAGGGGAAACATGAAAATTCATTTGGGGACTAAAGCGAAAGTAAGGAATTAAAAGTTAATATTAAAACGGAAACAAAGCCACGTTTTGTGAAGCTCACATTCATAGCAGTACATGGGATCAAAGGATGTGATCTCACTTCATAGTAAAACAGGTCCTGCAAGCCCAGGTAACTCAGGAAGCAGAATGGTAATTATTCACAGAAGAAAGCAGGTAGTGTACTGTTACAATACTACAGCAGAAAGTCAGAAGGTCACCGAGCTAGCAGGGTAACTGGATCAACTTGGAACTGTTTGCCACCCCTTAAAAAGAGATAAAAAATGGGAGAGAATGAAGCAAATTTACCTAACACATCCTTGCAAGGTAAGTGCCAAGAGCCTCGGGAATTCCTGCAGTCAGAAATGTAAGCAGTGTCCATTACAGTGTGGTGTGTGTGTGTGTGTGTGTGTGTGTGTGTGTGTGTGTGTGTGTGTGTGAGTGTGTGTGTCCTGGGCTGTGTGTTTTGAGGGTGGGGAGAAAACGTGAGAATTGTTTCAGAAGGAGCTGAAGAATCTAGCTATCTCTGTTCTGCTCAGAAACTTGACCGACACAGACAGACACACTTATGAAGCACAGGGAGATGCTTATGCTTACTCCTCCCCAACGTGGTGCTGGAGAAATGGTGCTACGAACCTCTGGTTCATTATTCATTTTAGGCCTTTTCCAACAGAGATGGAGTATTGATTTTTTGTCTCTACCTGTACAGTTTTTAGTTGTAATCAAGTTTTTCCATCTCTGGGTTTTGTCAGCGAAGTGTCCTTATAATAACGTCACTAGTTTTAAAAGGTGGAAACCAGGATCCCAGTCCAGAGCAAATCGGTCGGGAGAGCGGTTTGTTTTACATGCCTTACCTAATCAGATACCTTTGTCCTCTGAAGGCACTGGCTTTGTTGACATTGGCTTGACTAGGCTGCTATGGTTAGGCTTGTTGATAGAAACAAGTACAAGGTTCCTCACACGTTTCACTTTCTGAGTGAGAAAAATCTTTTCTTAAAAAAAAAATAGAAAATGGGCTGAATGCTTATTTGTTACTATTATTTTTAGTAGTCTATTCTCTAATGAATTATTTACCACTTTTACAAGTAACACTTTATTCATAATTTAAAAAAAATCTACTTACAATGCCATTTTTCAATTTTATTGTGTTCTTGTGAAGATAGCAAGAAAATTCCCAAACCACCTAGTTTTCAGAAAGTGCACATAATCAAACATGTAAAACTATACATCTGTGAAATATAACACATGCAAGAATAATAATGAGATGATTATAGACATGCCAGGTTATAAAGTAGGGAATCCAATTAATAGATTTAATGATCTTCTTCATTCTCTTTAATGATTTCTCCACTTAACCTGCTTAAGAACCTCAGAAGTTTATTTTAAGTTCTGTATGTTTCCTAAAAATGTTTTTGAAACACTGCATAAAATGCTACTGTAAAGCATTTTTAATATAAAGATTGCAAAAAAAAAAGTCATTTAGTACATTACACTGGAAAAAAAAACAACAACTATGAGGTAAAAGGGATTTTTAGCATAATCCTATGAAATATTTTATTTTTATGTGTTTTATGGACAAAATGATATGCGTATAGTTCTTACTTGTATCTTCCTAAATTGTGTCTGTAATACATTTCCTTTAAAAATTATATGCTGTTCATATAATAATGATTTTGTGCGGAATATAAATGACTGGTAGGCAGCCATCTGCACAGCCTGTCCTAGAACTGTGTGGGCATATCACCTATGTCTGCATTCAAGGGACCAAAATAAACTAAGGGATAACTGGGCCTCTCCTCTTTCCCCTTATCATCCCTTTTGTGTCAGAATCATGGGTAATATTTATTTCTTATTTTAGAGTCTTAAAATATAGTTTTCCTGTGTGTGTTTTTCTGACACTTATATGTATGTTACATTTCTGGTACCATGTCCCACTGTAAATTTTTAGAATTAATAATTGGTGTGTATATATATATGTATGAATAAAATTATATATATGTAATGCACAAAGTCTATAACAAAAGACAGTAAAAAAAAAGCCATGACCTCAGTTAGAAAATGATATGCTTAGATCCATAAATCTTGTGTAGTTGCGGAATGCATGTGAGATCAGTTCTTTCCCAGGGCATTTTCCTGTGTGCATTCTATGAAAACTTTTCAGTAGGGAATGTGTTCTTTTCTGATCTTATCTGAGTCAATGTATCCTCAGTAGATCTACAGAGAGCTCAGACATATCTTTTTGGAATATTGAAATGCTTCCATTCCAGTTGTATTTATCTTGATTATTAATAGTGAACCTATTAGTCAGGTGAGAGTTAATTAGAAGCAAAGGTACTTGGGTTGTTGGTTGTAAATTATGTCTGGATGTGTTTTAAATTACAAATTAAAGCACGATGGGGGTTATTTGCAGCTTTATTCATACATGTGAAGGTAAGAGGTTTTGATAAGTATGTTTAATATTTTGTAAAAAAAAAAAAAAAAAAAATCAAGATTTGCCCTCACCAGTTTGGCTCAGTAGATAGAGCAGCAGCCTGAGGACTGAAAGGCCCTGGGTTCGATGCCTGTCAAAGGCACATGCTGCAGGAGGCAGCTGATCCATGATTCTCTCTCATGGTTGATATTTATGTCTTTCTCTCCATCTCCCTTCCTCTCTGAAATCAATAAGAATATATATTAAAAAAAAAAAAAAAGAAATCAAGATTTATCCTGGAATCTTCATTTATGTAATGCTCTAACACTGTTTTCTGGGCAACACCCTTTCTCTGTAACTGAGCTTGAATTTAAAAAGCGTCAAAGTGGCTGAAACCAGTTTGGCTCAATGTAGTAATAGCCGAAACTGGTTTGGCTCAATGGATAGAGCATCGGCTTGGGGACAGAAAGGTCCCAGATTCAATTCCGGTCAAGGGCATGTACCTTGGTTGCAGGCATATCCCCAGTAGGGGGTGTGCAAGAGGCAGCTGATCGATGACTGTCTCTCATCGATGTTTCTAACTCTCTATCTCTCTCCCTTCCACTCTGTACAAAATCAATAAAATATATATTTTAAAAAAGTATTGAAGTGAATAAAAAGCCATTTTGAAACACTGATTAATTTTTCCTTGACTTGATAGCATTTAAAAACTTATTCTGAAGTTCTCTGAAATAATACTCAATATTATCATATCTACTTATGAATATGTGTTCTCAATAGAAACAGCTATATTAAAATACTGTTTTGTACAGTAAATAATTGGATGGTTTAAGTGTTTTGGCCATGAAGATAATAAATGACAGTAGATTATTATTCGATGTCCATCATGTACTTTGAATAATGGCTTTCCAAGGTCATGCATCTTATCTAGATTTCTAGATTCATTGCCTTGTCTCTAATTAGAAATTGTGGGGCTGGCCATAGACATTGTCAATGATTATTCATTTTAGGACTATTTTCCTATAGATCTCTGTCCTATTTTCATGCCCCAAAGCTGGCGGAGTGAGCTCTGGTTAGTGGAGCCCATAAGCTATCAACATTTAATATTTCCAATGGTATTGGGAACTTTTTAGGTTATCTTCAGCTTACTGCAAACACATCTCAATTATCTTTTCAAACATGAAAAGCAAGCTCACCCTTTCAGTCCTCATGAAATGTAACCCTGCAGACAATTATGTAAATATTCCATACAAGAAGGTTAACAATATTCTCAAGATTCACAAAATAGAATTATATAGAGTAGGATAGAATGCCAGAATTTTCTTTCTATTTTTTTTGAAAATATAAATAAAACATATACATAATATGACCCCAAAAAAGTAGGGATAAATGCTTTTTGAGCACTGTCATTTGCTGAGAAAAGAAAGTATTTCCTTGCATTATACCTGCAAACTCACATGTACCATCAAGTGGCACTTGGTCCATCCCTGACAGTAGTGAAGGCCATGCCTGGAATGAGAGAGGGTAGCAATTTCCTTCTTGGCAAGCAACTCCCTGGAAAATTCCTAAGACTTTGGTTTCTCCAGAGGCTATCCCCTTGACAAGGAAGGGCCACTTACCTTTTTTCTACTTCTCTCAGAATTTGTATTAACTGGTAGGGCAGACTCTAGTCAGAATTATTAAAAAAAAAAAAAAAAAAAAAAAAAAAAAAGAATAGAATCTACCTTTATCCAGCTGTGTTCCTCATTCCCTGAGCCCCTCCTATCAATGCAACCCAGTCCTCAGGAGCTTTTTGCATTTTATTTCTTCCCTCTTCCTTGGTCAAAGCATGCCCAAGGTCACTCGACTCTTTTTAAAGGATATAATATGCAAATTCATCTTTGGAATTATTTAAATAAAAGGTATCTCTGAATTCAATACTGGATCAACTTTGTGAGAGATTTCTTTGGGTAGTATCTGCCCTGGGCTACTCAATAGTCTTGTTACGTAGGCTGCCTACTATCAGCTGCTTGGATGTGTTTGAGCATTTCTAATTATAGCCTTCCTTCCTACCTCAATTCTCCTTAGTTCTCTAGATATAGGAAACCACTCAAGTCTAGAAAAATTAGAACTCGGAGGAAAATATTACAGAAGAGTTGGCTACATCCCATGGAATTCAAGGCCAGTTTTAGATAGCAATCAGCAGAGAAGATAGAATTCAGCTAACACACAGAAGGAGAATTTGCTTGTCAGAGTTGGGGGCGGGGAGGGGTATGGGAATCTGTAGATGGTTAAAACTTGCAAGTTAAGAGGGAGCTTAGAGGGCCTCTGGTCCAATATTTCCACTCTGTTTTTACGGTATCAAACAAAGATCCTATGAAGAAAATTGTCCTTGATTTCTCAGAAGCAGTTGCCAGGACTCCACCCTCGCTGTCCAGAACCTATAATTTTATAGAGGAATCTGGCACATTATTTTCAGGACTCATTTACTTTCCTTTTTCAAAAGGGGATCAGGTCATAAATTCTTTCCACATTGCCATCTTTTAGTTTCTATCGTTATGGCCTGGGAAGAATTGTCCAGTATTCACTCAGGACTATTGAAATCTGGTCCATGCGAGTTTGGGTTTTCTCTTGACTCCATAAAAGTCTCATTGATCTCTAAGACATTTACTTAACTTTCACAGCAACCGGGAGAAGTCTGCTTGGATGTCCATAGGCACATGCATTGACTGTTGCTCATGCTACAGCCTTTTGTTAGAAGTGATACTCATTTTATTTGGCTAGTAAGAGAAACAAAGGCTAGGCAGAAGGTGCCTTAGTGTCTGTGCTTCTAAATTGCAGCCGGAGGGCAGCAGTACTGTACACCCAACCTGTTATACTGGTTTGGTGTGCATGCTTACTTTCTGTGGTGGAAAAATATTTCTGCATTTATTGTCCAAAACCATGCCTGTGAGTGCCTTGAAATCTTTCTAAAACTCCAAAGAGGACTAACCAGTTTGGGAGTCTCCCTTCCTAGCTATCACTCTTTAACAGCATTTTCAATTAAGAGACCTGCAAAAGTTCCTCTTTCGGGAGGAAGACTTTCACTAGCTCCTAGTGATAGTTGGGACATGAAGAACTCAGACATTTTGGAATTGATATTTGCGAATTGAGGTAGCAGGGCATTTTGAAGTTGAAGCTCTGCTGGAGAGGTCTTATCTAAGGACAGCATCGAGCACATTTGGAGCACATGAGATTTCAGAGAATGTTAAGGCATGAAACCCAAGGTGAGTGTGACCGACAGGATAAAGGTGCAGGATAGCTTGGGGCTTTCCCCAGGTGTAAGACAGAATCCTTGGAGCAGGCAAATGAGAGTCAGAGATGAACTCTGACATGATATATAAGAAATAGTTAATGAAAACAACTGGGCTGAGGTGGTCTCTTTTTCTCTTCTTAATAGAAATAGGACTTTGACATTATTAGAAATAAAATAGCAAGCAACGTATTTGAATGGAACATAAGATACATGAGGTTAGAAACTTGGTCCTTAGTTGAAACCTGCTGTTTAGGGAGAAGCCAGTTCTTAAACACTTTGAAATTTAGAGTTTGTTCCTATGCTTCTAAATGATCTGAAAGGCACAGTTTAATCTCCCTTTGATTTAAATGATATTTTATGGCACTGAAATTGTTTTAAAAGGGAAAACATGTTAAGTATCAATTAAAGTCACTATAAAATCTCCTTGAAGAAAAGGTGATGTATACCTACAGGGTGACTTGATTATTTAAACATTATTATTAACAATGCTATTATTTTTTCATATATTTAAAGGGATGGATCTGTCTTCGAATCTGCTTTCTTTTTTTTTTAAAGAAAAGAAACAAAGAGTACAGAAATAAGTTGATTATACATGAATAAATACCATATAATTGTTACATTGCATGCCTACTATCTAGATTTTGGAAAGAGTTTAAACTAGTTTAGCCAATGTAGTAAGACCGTAAGCCAATCTTTGTATTGCAGGTTTTTTTGGGGAAGCTTTGTAACCAAACATGTACTTAAGTTATTATTGGAAGGTTTTGCACTTGATACATGAAAGTGAAGAAAAAGTGAGCGACTGAGAAGATTGAAAAGAAAATGTGATTAGGATGAAAAACTTAAAAGGGCATTGAGCTCCAGTTGATCCCTGAGCTTCTGGTCTCTCTTCAGGAAAAGTAAATAGTTTTATTTGACAGGGTTATTTTGTTGCTCTGTTGATAGATATTTAACCATCTCCACAGTTGAACACTTAGGAATGTGCATTCATAAAAGCTTTGATAATATATATTAAAATGTAAACCACAAGTCCTCTTTAAACCTCTAATCATTGTATTGCAAGTTGTGTATTGTGTACCAAATAACTGAGTGTAACTTAGAGGGTAGGTATAAATCCTACCTACTAAAATAAAATCTCAAAGATAAATATTTTAGAAAAGTCAACTACTGAATTTCATGTAAATGATATGAACATGCAAAAGATGTGCACATACACCTGCTAAACATCAAAATCAACTTGCTGCGTGGCTTTAGACAGTTCTCATTTTGAGAACTGATTAAATTCATGTATCCTTTTCATCTCTGTGATTCTTTTATTTTCTCCAAAATGAGTTCCTGTGAAAACATGGCAGGAGAAAGAGAGAATTGAAGGGTCACCTTGCTTACTTTCCTCTTTGTTTATGGACCTTTAATGCAATCCAGACAAATCCCATCTTCCCTTAAACTATTAATAAATCTTGCAAAATTCTGCATTGCATCCATATTTCTTGGTGACACATTTCAGAGGTGGAGAAATGTGCTCAGGTACAAAGGGGAAGTTGCTTCCACTCTTGCCAATTCTTGGTTATGTACATTGTTGTATTGATCTTGGCTAATGTTATAAATACAAATTGTTTATAAAGAAACCTAGAAATTTACAGAGAGTTTCAAAGAGGAGATATGACATAAACTGACTCTGGCAGATTTGGTAAACAGAATAATTGACCAGAATGAAGAAAGTCTTTCCTGACAAAATTAACAGTAGAGAAAAGGTCTAGAAACTGAGTCCATCCAAGTATTTACTTGCTTTATTCTCCTCTTTTATTTGGAAAAAAAAAAAGATTTTTCAAGAATATCTACTTTGAAATAGACTACACATTAGTAAGCATAAAAGGAGATAACGTTAAAATAACAGTTAAAATTTTTATACAGAATATGTGCCGGAACATTGTAAACTGGTACCAAATGGATCACACATTTGCTTTCAAACTTCGTAGCAGCCATAGGAAAGTCAGAAATTGATTTTAAAATTGATGGTGTTCAAATGATATAAAAATGCATCCGTTATTAAATAGATGCATAGATTTCTCCATTAGAGGTGGTGCTAGAAATCAGCATAATTTCTCTAGCTCCCAGGAAGCAGGCCTAACTAGAAGAGGGGGTTTTTATCAGGCAACCCTGGGAAAGAAAGTTTGGAAAGATATGGAGGTAAAGAAAGTAGTAGTATTTAACGCATAGCAGAATTTTGACATGGACAGTTTTCTTTTGAACTCCATAAGTCACTGTACCATCTTACCACACATTTATAAAACTGAGCAAGCAAACAAAAACTTTATACAGAAAAATGTTAAACATAATTTGAAAATAAAAGAAAGAAAAGTAAAGTAATAAGAGCCCTCGCAAAGGGCAGGGGTAGGGGTGGGAGGCTCAGTTGGTTGGAGCATCATTCCATACACTAGAAGGTGGCGGGTTTGATTCCTGGTCAGGGCACATAGCCAGGTTGCAGTTTGATCCCTGGTCTGGGCCCATACAGGAGGAAACCAACAGGTGTTTCTCCCTCACATCGATGTTTCTGTCTCTCTCTCCAATAGCAACAACAAAAAGAATAATTAATACATATAGGCAATAAAATATGTAACCCAAATATTCACACTATTTCTATTTCAGGATATAAAATAGGTAATTTGAAAATTAGGCAGCTATGTATATCTTATAATCATATGGTACTGCTCCAGGTTCTTCTCTCGTTTGGCGTGCTTACTGGATTTTATATAGGTGTTTTATATTCACTTTGGTTACTGAAGGGTTCAGTATAGTCACTGACAGATTTGCCTATGGAAGGGGAAGTAGGTAGGGTAGGGACAAAGAGTAAGAATAAAGAAAATCAAATTGGTATTGATGATATCCATATTGCATTATAAATGTATTTTAGAGACTTCACAAACTTCAGGTGGAGTGAGGTAATGATGTTACCTTAAGTTTTTAATTTGGACAAAGGTAAAGAGGAGTTTAGAAGGAAAAAAAGAAAAATTTAATCAGAAATTAGTTATATTTTTATTCTTGAGTTTGAGTTCTCATCAGTTTTAGGTTTAAATTTTATATTCTTTTTAGTTTATCATTGGACTTATATGGATTTCTTTCAGGCATCATCTTTTTTTCTATATTAGAAAACATAATATTATTTATATTTCTAGGAATTAATAATTACTAAGTTGTATTCATCAAAACACTCTTCTGTGCCTGAATAATATAATTTAAAGTGACATTGTTATTTAGATAATAGAATATTTTGGAAAAGTAGTCTTCACATGAAATTTGCATTTACCCACATTGATTAGTTAGTAAATAATTTATCTTTATAATTACATAAGTAGAAAGGGGAAATAACTAGTATTTATTTGCTACTAATTTAAGGCAGAAACTTACTGGGCTTATGTGGATCTCACAACTCTCTTGGCCTTCTCTCTTCCTCCAATAATCACACCAACTGATCCCCTTCTAAGCCCTCTACGTACTGGTAGTTTCTGCTTAGCTTCCTATGCTTTGTTCCTTTCTGTCATTCAGCCATCAGATCTGATGGCTGAATGACAGAATGACTATAGCCAAATTCATCCATCTCAGGGAGACATTCTCTAGTCTCTCAAACTAACACAGCCAGTCTCTATCTTGATGCCTGATTTTACTTCTTTTAATATCTCACCAAGTCATTATTTGTATATCTGTTTATTGCTTATATCCCGGCAGTACAAATTTCTCTCTCAGATGAAAGACCATAGCTGACTTGTTTATGGCTATATTTCCAGTGCCTAGAACCATAAGCACTATATACTTTCAAGTATAATTATAATATATTCAGGGGGGGAAATTCCACATAAAATGCAGTTTATTTTTATTTCAACATGAAAATTAGTTGAGCATAAAGTAGCAGTCAATTAACCTGGTAAATACAAAACAAAATAAAACAAGATGCCGTAACTAAAAAAGTTTTAAAAACTGGTAAATACAACTGTCTTAAAAATGAAGGAGCCCTTTTTCTAGAAGAATCATTGGTCTGGCATAGGGAAGGGGATTGGGAACAATGCATCACCATTCACAATTAGAGAATGTGTTCCTCCTCGTTTTTCTAGTCATTTATGGCAGTGGCTTTGGCTGTGGTTTACCTAGGTGAGCTCTCAAGGAGTTTAAATATGAAATGATGATGCTGATGGTGGTGGTGGTGATAAGAGGAAATATTTATTAAGTGTATACCATGTCCCAGGATCTGTTCTAAGTGTTCCACATATATTATTTCATTTAATATTAGCAACCACCTAAGAGGAATTTATGCTCAAGACATAAACATACAAATAATTTTATGACTATATCTTTCTTATATGAAGAAAGCTGTCCTTCTCTTCTACTTGAAATTTAACCTCATTCATTATCACATAATGATGGAGAGCTGAGCTTATTTGTAAAAAAATAAATAAATAATAAATAAAATAAAATAAAATAAAATAAAAAAAGAAATAAATTTGAGAGATATTTGAGATTAAATTTGTGTTTGTAGTAGTGGGGCAGGGGAAAGGGATTATGAAAACGAGGTTTCTGGCTCACCAGGTTACTGAGAGAATCGTATTTTTAACTGATTTAAGAAATGTTCAATGAGCAACAGTTTCTAGACAAGAAATATAAACAATATTATTTTAAACTATATAACAATGTTTAGGACTTAAGTCGCAAAAATGACACTAGACCTTGGGAGAAAGAACTAGAATAAAATGAAAACATTTGATATAATTAAAAATTACATCATAGATGACACTGTAGATGGGAGAGATTATACAAAGATAGATTGTAAAATCAGAAGAGAAGACTGATGGCAAACTAACATCTAAAGTCAGAACAGAAATAAAAGAAACTGAGATGGGCTCACGGGGGAGAGAGTGGTTGTAGATGACAGAGTTTGTAGGGAAATGCATGCTGAGAATTTATAACTGACAGAGAATGCAGTAACTAGGATTCAGTGATTCAAACTGGGAATAAAGGCAAAAAAAACATGAGAAAGAAACAATTTCAGAATCATCAAAATGAATGAAAGGAGAAGACGAAATCATAAAGTCAAACTTTAGGAAGCCTAACGTCATAGAAGTTTTATCATTGTGCCTGGGCAATGACCACAGTCAGGGAGTGGAAGAAAGAGGAGTGAACAAAAGAAGTAGTTACAATATAGCAAGACCAGGATGTCTGTATAATTTCCAGTTTTCACAAATGAAGAAACAGTGTCAGTGGTCGGAGAATAGAGATGCTAAAAGAAAAGGAGAGTCTGATGAATATGAGGACTTGAGTCATGTGAGTGACTTTCAAGAGCATGAGGACAACTCCTTTTCAATAAGGAATAATAGGAGTGAGTATAATGACAGATCCATTCAGTCACAGGAAAGAGTGGGTGACAGTCTACATGCCAAATGTACTGCATCTTTGCACTAAAGGGTGATTTCATGCAGCCAAGAGTTAAGGTGAGGCTGTGTGTGGGGTGTTGAATCCAGGAAAGATAAATAAAAGGATTGGCCAGAAGCAGCCTCCGTGAAGTTAGGAGATAGTGTCAGTGAATGTGAGAAAACCAATTGAAAAAAATTGTAGGCTGATTATTAAGACAGCTTTCATAGATACATGAATAAGTTTGTATGTGAGTGAGTATGTATGTGTCAGTGTGTGTGTGTGTGTGTGTGTGTGTGTGTGTGTGTGTGTGTGTGGTTGGCTTGTCTACAGATTTAGCTAGAGACTGTTCTTCTGGAATATTTAGGCTTTTAGCATGTAGTGCCACTCAATAAGCCTATTCCAGCTAGTTATCTTCAGAACTCATGCCACTGGACTATAGCCAAATTCATCCAGATCTAAAAAACCATGAAATATGCAGGCTTCTTGACTGCCACTAAGTTTTTATAATGTACCTGATCTATGTTATATATACATATATGGCTAAGTGTCCATCTTTCCCTCCAACCCCAAACTATGACCTTGCACACTGACAGCCAGGGGGCCGATGCTCAATGCAGGAACTGCCATGATGCACACAGGCCATTTAAAAATAAATAGCACCATGGACCTGGAGCCAAGAAACTAACACTCAGCTTGCCCCAAGTGGGATACAGGCCCACCACCACCCTAGAATGACACCCCTCCAAGTCACAGCCAACACTGCCAAGACCCCATGCACAAAATGCGGCTCACAGCCCAGCCCAGAAACGGTCACTGTGGGGTGCCAAGTAATGATATCATGTAGCAACGCCTGGCTTTCTCTCCCTAGCGACTAGCCTTCTTGGAGTTTCTTCACCCCAGGAACCTGACTTGCTTTATAGTCAGGTGCAAACATTTTACACTTTAACCAAATGTTTGTTAAGCATTTTTCCTGTGCCTCATCTTATTTGATCTTCACAGAAGTCCTGGTGTAGGTAGATAGGAGACTTGGTGAATCCTATTTTCTTTTCATTTGCCAGAAAACTGAGATTTAGAAAGTTTAAAATCTTGACCCAACTGAAAAGAAGTAAGAAATGGTGGATCTTGAAAAGACTTCAGGTTTTCTCACTGTGCAGAATATAGTCAAACACTGCTGGAGTTAAATATTTTATCCTTTGTCTCCCTGCGTGATCTATAATAATAATAATCTGCTTTGTGTTGATATTTACTGCTGTGTTACTAACAATTACCTAAAAGAGAAGTTGGGGTGCTTCACTGGGCTGGAAAAAGTTTAGTTAAATCAGAAAACTGGTCTAATTAAGCAAGTTTTTAAATATAAAAGGCTAAGTTGACTTGCACACGTACAACACATAAAAGCTCTAGATGGCACCAATTGCATGCCTGTGTTTCAATGATTTGTCATTGTTGATCATGAATTTGGTTGACACTTCTATTACACAGAAAGAATGAATAGTGATATTAAAATATTTCTTCTAATAAACTTCCTTTCAAAGTGCTCCAACTGTGCACCAGGACACTAGTATTAGAATAATGCACATGTATACCACATGACTATACATCATGCATGAAACAGACGTTTGAGACTTTGGGAGTAGGATTGCACTTCAATTTGACTTTGTTTTGAAGAAAGCAAAATAAGGTTGGCATAAATATTTATTCATTCAAAAATGTCAAGACCTTTGGATAATTAGTGATTCACATTAGAGTTTGGGTGATTATGTGATTATATTTTTATTGTTACTAATGAAAAGAACAACCAATACAATTGGGCATTTTAGTAAATATCAGTAAGGAACAAAGCTAGGATTGAAATGCAGGGCAAAAAAATAAATTAGTGACTTAATTTTTGTTACTATAAAGATGAATATTTTATTTATAAACTGTTACGTAGCTGCTGTATCAGCTTTTCTATGGATACGGTGCTTAAAAAAACTGACATAACTTCATGTATGCAAATAATATTTTCTGTTTGGGTACATAATGAATTATCTTGTCCTACCTCACATTCTTATGATATTTTCATCATACCTACATTCCTGGCACTTTTATTGAGGGTGGTAAAGCTCTCAAGGAATAGTGTGAAGTAAATGAATTCTACTAAATTTAAGACTGTTTTGACAATTAACCTTCAGTTTGAAGTTTTAGGTGACAAGCTAATATAAAGGAATATAGATTTACCACTACAAAATATACTTTAAAGAGGTTTTTAAACAATAGAGGTTTTGCTGATGCAGAGGATATTTCTTCTTCAGTGTTTCTAACTTACCAAATTACATGTAAAAGCTATAAACTCCTTTATATCATCCATAAACAAAATTTAAAAAAAAAGTTATACCACAAAGTTTAACTTAGTCAGTAATTCTGGGCTAAGCCTTAGGGTTTGAAGAGAAAATTATTCCTGTTACACATTTTAATTATACTATAAACTTTGGGAAATAGCTATTGATCAGCATCTGGCATCAGAAAGTTGTTGCTTTCATGCTTTGTAGCCAGTGAAAGTTTGCCATACAGACTAAAAATGAGGAATTTCAGAGGAATCAAAGGTTGTAGATGGACAGCAGACAACATTTTTGTTGTTGTTGTTTAAATTGAGAAAGTTAAAACTTAGGAACTGAAAGATCATCTCCTAGATGCAACTTTATGCTGGAAAAAAAGGAACCCTCATACAAGTTAAAAAATATATGACTTCGTTTTAAGGAAAATTTATTATTTAATGATACTATTGCTTATCTCTAATATTTTAATACAAAAATAGGAGGGCCTAATTAGAAACCTTTCTAAACTTACATATTTAAGTTCTCCAAAGTTTATTTAGAGTAGTAAATATTGTGATTATTTTAGAAATAATAATCTCACTTTTTTTATATCTTCGAATCAGTAAAATAGGTAAACACCTCCATTCTTTTAAAATTGAACACATCTATCATCTATGATAATAGTGATGATAAAAAAAATAGTGATGATGATGGAAATTAAGAAGAGAATAAAATTACTGGTGCCAATTCAATGCCAATAGGAATCCCCAATTTGGGGAGAAGTGAAGAAGTGCAAATCAGCTCAACTGTGATACAGCCCAGCTGGGAAAATAGCTGGGCTGTGAGGTGGCCCTGGGGACATATGCTCCAGAGCCCCTGGTATACAGCTGTGCTCCTAACAGGTCTGCTTTGCCCTCTGTTGATCAGTCCCAAGCTTCTCTATTCTCTATCGGATTTCTCTATTCTCTATCGGATTTCTCTGGCCTCTGCTGGTCTGCTCCTCTAGGCTTCTACAAACCATCAGTATTCAGCTCCAGCCAGGGAGACACAGACCTCGGAGGAAAGGAAAAGTAGACCCTTAGAGCCAGAGGGAAGCTGACTTATATAGACAGAAGTCCCAGCCCCTGGTCTCTGATTGGTCCATCCTCATGCAAATGAGGGCCATAAATATTCACAGTATGATTATCACAAAGACACTGTCCTGATTGGTCAGAATGCAGCTGCTCTGATTAGTTGTTTAAGAAGTTGATGGGGATATAGTTGCATAGCTCCAATTGGATGGGGCTTTAAGCCTTAGTTTTATTGGTTGGAAAAGGATCCAGGGATTCCTTTTTAAGGGCTGGCTGAGATGCCAGGAGTACAGTGCAGGCAGGCAATTCAGCATAGAACAGGCAGCCCAGAACTGGCTTCTCCCTGAAATGCAGTTTGTGTGAGAGTCCCCTGTGCAAAATATGAGCCACCAGGAGCCCTTCTTAGTAGGTGTCTTCCACCTTTCTACCCCCTTCAGGTTCACAACATATAGAGCTTCACAATTCTCTGGTTAAACATTCTATAATCATTCCCTCTTGAGTTCCAGAATCCAATTAAACACATGGTCATTTAACTTTGATGCTGTGTTGCCTTATCTAGCCAGTTTGGAGGCCTCAATATCTTTATGACCCCAGCCATCAAAGATGCTATTTTGAGAGCATCAGCAAGGAGTCAGTATTACCTTTTCTTGCCATATGACACCTACTACCTGCTCACAGTGGGAACTAATGAATAATAATCCTCATCCATTTCTTCTCAACCCCTTTTTTCTTAACCCACAATGTAGTTATTATAAATCTACTGGCTGAAGAGTCTGGTAAGCAGTCCATGTATATAAAGCCCTTAATAGTGGTTTTATATTAAGATGCACTAACTTGCACGAATCAACTTAATTTAATTTTATGAAAAACAAAACAAAACTCAAAATATGATATTTGAATCATAATATGCATGTCTGTGGTATCTATTTATAAAGAAAAACACAACAGTCTCAAATTATGCTTTAATTTTGGGCCTGCCATCTACTTTTCTTCATAACTTTTGGATTGTCCTGGATGTAATCTGGTAAAGATAGGTTCAAGGCAGTTAGTTTTTAGACATGGTAGGTATAAACACAGTTTTTAAACCTGGTTTAATGTTGTTTTAATATTAAACATTAAAAGAGAAGCTATTGATAGGTGCAAGTTGTCTTTCATACACATTATAACTTTCTCCAAGGATATATATTGCGAATTGTATAAAATAAGGTGCCTTAGTCAGTGTAGTGCCTATGAAAAAACATTAGTCATGGAAATTAGGCATTTTGCAAAGGTTTATGTTTTTAAAAGGAGGTATAGGAAGGCACTAATCCTGAGAAGTTTATTCCTCACCTCATTTTATTCTCACAACAATATTTAAAGCTATTACCAGCTCTCAAGTGACCCTGTGTGCTCCAGTCATGTTGCCAGGAAGCAAATGAATGGAAAGAGGGGAATTTAACCAGAAAGGTGATATTAAATTCCTCATTATAGAATGAAAAGCTCTCCAATTCAAAAAATGGAAAGGTTATTGCTCAGATTTAAACACACACACACACACACACACACACACACACACACACACACCACAGCTGTGCAAAGGCATGACTAGTGTGTTGGGGAATTTCAAACACGTTTATACTAAGAGCCCAATAAACCTGTTGCTGGAGTTATAACTTTGCTTTTCAGGGCTAATATAAAACATATTTCAAGCCCACTGACTACAGTTGAGATCTAAGGCTAGTTAAATTTTAAACCTAGTGAGTGAGAGTATTCTGTTTTTACTTCATCTCAGTACTGTGTTGACAAGGCATTCTAGAAGTGGAGCAGTTGGTACAGAGGGCTAAATGTGTTCTTAAAATGAATTTGATTTTTTTTTTTCAATCATGAATTTTAACAAACCAGGATCTCTATCCTGCTGGCAACTGAATTACTTGTACATCAGTCAAAAACTCACGTCACCCAAGATAGATGCTTATTGCATTTACCCATATCAATAGGACATTTGTAAAATACTTAAGTAGCAAAAGTATACTTTGCATTGAAATGTACTTCATTTATGTAGACTCAGTCAAAGTTATTTTTCCCAGAGCACTCACCTTCTCAATGATGCTTGTATATTCATATATATTATTCTCACACCCTTAGGAACTGTAGGAGAAAACCTCCGGAGGCCAATACTTGCCATGACATATTCACATAAAATGCTTGCAGTTATATCACACACGTTTCGTCAACCTGTACATTCTAAATCGCTTTGCGGTGCACTGTTGCCATGCAAACTGCCCGTTTGGCCAGGAATTCCCCATGCTACCTTCTTATCCATCATGGAAGACTTGGGCACATTAAGTATTAGTAGGATACACTGGAGTTAAGGGACAGTGACATTCTTTTCTCAAGTGAGAGATAATTCTTAAAGAAAACCTGGTCCTTTTCACAAAAGCAGCTCACCTACACTGTGGTTAACATCTCTGAAATTTGCCCATGTGCTCATCTGAATCCTGGAAGCACCCTCTTCACTTCTAGGATGCCTGACTTCTTTCACATGCAACAAGATAAACTTAGCACGAGTGCCATTGCCTTGATCACCGACGTTCAGAAATAAAATCGGGAGTGAAAAAGTAGATTTTTTAAATGATACATAAAATAATTGTTCACCATGTACAGGCATGCAAACTTTTATGTAGAAATTCAAGAGTGACATGGACGGACCACCTTGTCTCAGACCACCAGTTGACACATCCCGGATTAAGAAGTTTTGTTTTTAGGTACAATTTTTTGAGAGATAGGATAAATAGATTTAATAAGCTTTTCAAAGGAATTCATAGTACAAATAGCATTAAGGTGCTTTCTATTTTTTTTCCTAATCAAATAGAATTCATTTGATGTCCTAATATATCCCTGTTAGGACTTCTTAATTTTTCTCCAGAGAATCAGGAATAAGGAATATGGCTTATTTTCTAAAAACCAAAAAAAAAAAAAAAAACAACAAAAACCTAGGTCCTTTAATTTATGACTAGAGTAACTATAATTTACAGTTAGAAAAATTGGAATAGCAAAAAAATTTTATGCTTTTGATCAGTATTTAAAAGCAATCTCAAATTAAAGTAATGTATTGCCAGTGAGAATTACGGTGGAGTGTTATTTCCTATTTTTCATTTTGCGAAGATCATTAAAACTAAATATGAAAGTGCTATACTAGTATATATTACTAATAGAGAGATGAATACTAGGATAAATTAAAATAGCTCTCTAGTCCTTATATTAAATCTTTTTTTTAAAGTTTCTTGTTATTAATCTATTTTAAAAATAGATCAAAGTGAAATCCTGTGATCTTTTGGGAAAATAATATATATATTGTGAGACTTGTACAAAAACCTAATATTTCTACTAGATATGTTTTTATTTTATATGTTATTATGCATGCTCTATATTTTACTGTAATCAGATATTAATCAATAGAACAAATAATCTTGGACTTTAGCAGAATGATACATTTTATACATAAAAATATATATTTTATTATTATATGTGTAAAGGAAGAATAGTGATTAGTGTAAGGTTCATTGAAAACAATTGTGAAGTTTGCTTTCGGTTTTACTCTTCAACTTATTAGCTGCCTTTTCTTAGTAACATGGCTAACCGCCCTCTAGTCCTTTTCCCCTTCTTATGATACTTGGGCCTATAAGGATCCAACAAAATTCTTCACAGTAAATTGTTATATTTGTAATAGTGGGATTTCAAGCATAAGCGGGAGTTATATTTTTGTGTGTTAGCATCTTTTATGACCTTCAAAAATAATCACATAGGTGACACTGTTGAGATTTTTAATGTTGATGGGGTCTTATTCTACCCTCTTCCTTAATTTTTCCTAATTGGCTTAGTCATATCTAAAATTCCATATCCTGAAAAACCTATATAGCTAAAGGATCCTATTAACTTCGTTAATGATTTAATGTCTTCCTCTGTTTTATTGCATTTTAACAGCCATCATTTGTAGGACAGCCTGAAGGAGAGGTATTTTGGACTAAGGTCTTCTTATTGGGACACTAATCTCATCCTGGGGCCCTACCCTCATGCCCTCACCTAAACTTAATTACCTCCTAAAGAACCCCACCTCCACATACCATCATAGTGATGATTCAGGCTTCATATCAGGAGATATGAGGGGATGCAACTAACTATTCAGCCCAGAACGCGTGCCAGGCCAACAAATGACTTAGACTCTTACCTGACAGGCCCATTTTTATTTATTTTGCATCTACGTAGATACTCCTTTCTTCACTATGTATCTTCTACATACTTTGTGTCTTGGTAATTGAATTATAAAATAGCTTTACTTATGAAGTTGTATTCTTACAGTTAAATTATAGTGAGGCCTCCTTTCACAAATTGGCATGTGGGATAGAGATTTCCTGTCTCTGCCAGTATTAAGAACCCAGAAAAAGCTCCCCTCCCACACACACAAACACCCCCCAAATGCAACAACAGAAGTAAATATAACTTTTAATACAACCATTTCGCTCCAGGACTATTTATTACCTTTCAACTTTGTGTTTTAGGGTTCATTTTATCATAAATGCATTCTCTGTAGATCAAAGAACCATAAATATTAATGTTTGAAGCTATCATAAGTATTTAGAGATGTAATATAGGATATACATTAGAATTGTTATGTAGAATTGCCTGCAGGAACTAGTAAGACCAATATATAGCAGCTGCAAGGCAAGATATTTTAGCTGAATGTAAGGACTTTTAAAAATGGTGTGATTTTTTTTTCCTCAAAAGAAAAAAATAGTATTATACAATAGTGAATTCCTTATAAACAGATTTAGTCAAATTACCTGTAGTTAGGGATAATATGAAAGAAACTTATGGAGTTATATATGACTTAGAGGCCTGATGCACGAAATCCATGCAAGAGTAGGTATTTTTCCCCCCAGCTGATGGCACTGGCTTCCCCCTGGCACCTGTGACCCGGGCTTCCCTCGCAGCCCCAGCTTTGTCCAGAAGGTCATCCAGAAGGATGTCCAGAAGGATGTGTGGTCTGATTATCATATTATACTTTTATTATTATAGATGGTATTTAAGTCATTTCTAAACCTAGAGTGTTCTATTCAAATGTCTGCTTTTATGTATACATTTAACATAAAATGAATTTTAAAAAAGAATACAGAATGACCCCTCAAATTTGGTCACTCAGCATCTGATTTTAAAACATCTTTGCAGTTAACTCTGTATATATAAAGTGGTAACTAGCTAGGCACAATTTCATAAGATCTTCAAAAATAAATTTCATAAGGTGCTTTGAGGAAAAACTGTTTAAATGATCAAATAATACTTGAACTGAACATATAGTGAATTACTGATTGGCAAATTGATAACTCAGATCAACTATTTCTATATATTAGGTATATATTAGTTAATGCAAATATTTTTCCAAGTTAGTCTCTCCCCCCCCCTCTCTCTCTTTCTCTCTCTCTCTCTCTTATACTTTTATAGAATTTAACCAATCTCTTCAGTTATTATTCTCTAATCTTTTTAAATATATTTTATTGATTTTTCACAGAGAGGAAGGAAGAGGGATAGAGAGTTAGAAACATCAATGAGAGAGAATCATCGATCAGCTGCCTCCTGCACACCCCCTACCGGGGATGTGCCCACAACCAATGTACATGCCCTTGACCGGAATCGAACCTGGGACCTTTCAGTCCGAAGACCAATGCTCTATCCACCGGTTTCGGCTATTCCCTAATCTTTTAAGGACATTTATGGTCTAACCAGTTAAAACTGCTTAATATTGTATGAGATAAAGTGTTTCTGTGGGGAAAAAAAAGAAATTAGAACATTGCATAAAGCTAACATGTTCTGGATTAAGTTTTAAAAGCACTTTACTTTATAGGTTTTACCTTTGGGGATTGTCTCCTGGTATTCTACATCTAGGGTCAGTGGTAATTGTTTATCCATTCATGAAAAGGAAATGACTGTAGTCTCCTAGAAATTTTTCTTTCTGGCAGAAAACCCAATGACTGCTGTGTTATTCTTTTCTGTCCCTGCACACTATGGCAAAATAAGGTGAATTCTGATTTTTCCTCACCTCCCCTGCTCCTCTCCACTCTCCTGCCATTTATTGAAGATCACATATCTGATGTCCGACTCTCTCATAATTAGTGTGTCTCAGAAGACACACAAAATAAAAACAGCCGGTTAGATGAAAGGAGAGCCATGTGTCTATTCATTGTTGTCATTAAAGAACATAGAAAAGAAAACTCAATGTGCCAATGTATCCTAAGCCCCAAGAATAATTATTGAATTTTCAAACCTAATAATTTGCTACTGACTTTTGTAATGAAAACAATACCTTTCTTTGTGTCTTTGTGAAGTGTTCTTAGTAAAAATTGAAAACTATCAAAATGCTGTAGAGAACTTAAAAAATAGGTTTTAGTCACTGACTATATGGATGTTAGAAATTTTTTTGAATAACAGTATTTTCATGAGACAATTATTAAAAATAAAACCACACAAAATAATTAACTTGCTATGGATGTTTTTACATTTTACAAAAATTTGATAATGACCTAGGAGACCAGGATAACGAATTTTTTTCCCAATATTTTTAGTGGAATAGCAGACACTTAACAAATGAAACTGTACAAGTATAAGGTTATATCAGCTGGTGATCAGTATTAAGAAAAAAATATATAATAGAGTCCAGGACACAAAGGAAGGGGATGAGGGTCTGACCTCTTTAGAAACAATTGCCAGTGTGGATCTCACAAAGGATGTAATATTTGGCCTGAACTGTAAATGACAGAAGTAATGGAGCAATGGGAGAATCATGGGGGGGGGGGGGGGGGGATGTCCCTAGCAGAGAAAATTGCAAGACTTAAGCCGCTCAAGCTTTTTGAGGAGGAAAAAGCATGTCAGGGAGTCTGGAAGGTTGTGAACAAGGACAAAGAGCTGTGAGACAATGCGGTGAAAGAGTAGGCAGCGGCCAGGTAACAGAGGGCTCTGTAGCCGTGGAAGTTTGGACCAGATCCTAAGTATAATGGGAAGTCATTAGAAGGTTTAAAAAGTGAGGCAGTGACATGAGCCGATTTATGTTTTGAAAAGATCACTCTGACTTCGTGTGGAGAATGGAATGAAACGGGCAGTTTCTTTTCCCAAAAAAGTTTGCCATGTGTGTAGTTTGAAGGGTGGTATGTTGGGAAGCACAATGACCTGCTTTCATGGAGCTCTCTCATTAGGAGTCAGCCCTTCACACTTGGCCTAACACTTGGTCAACATTAATAAATGTAACTAATGGTCTATGAATACAACACAGAAGTGACTTTTAAAAAGTAGAATATGTTCCTGAACAAATGCCTGACCAAATAGCTTTTAAGTGAATTTACACGTGATGCTTCTCAGATTATAGGCTCACTCTTGCAAAGAAGTGCATGGGAATACATTTAAATGTTCATTATCATGGATTTTAATTCAATCCTTCAAATACTTGAGTAGCTTAGCATGTGCTACATACTTTCTGGCAAATTGAAAAAATAAATCAAATATGAACATTTTCTTCTCTTAAGAAGCTTGTATTAAAACCTAAGGCTCAAAAAGGAAGTCTACATGTTTTATGACTGAAAAAATATTTTATCAATATTAACAGTTATCACAAACATTTTGCTTTGAATTACACGTTAAGACATGAGACATTTTATGTTTCCATGATAGTTCTTTGTCTCATATTTTCATTGGTAATTCTTTGACAGGTTCATATCCAAGTGAGAACCCAGGCTATTTCTACTCTTTCCCTTAATTTATATAATCCCCTTCATTTTCTTTTGTAACAAAATGTGGTTGTTTTCACTTTCTATATTTCAGTTCTTTGTGGTTATTTTTCTATGTACTGTTTGTGTTTGAATTACAGAAGACTTAAAAGTATGCTCTCAGCTTCAATTTCTCTGTTAGGATCATTGTCATTTTCTATATTGAATGAGTTAGTTATCCCTTATCTATGTAAAAACATTTAGTTTACTATCCCTTCACTTCTGGTATTACTTTTCCTTTTATTTATGTACTCTTGATAGCTAAATCCATTTACTTTTTTTAATTATTATTTTTAATATTCACATCTATTTTTTCAAGATTATGTTTGGGATTCGCATATGATTTATAACTAACAATAGTCATTTGCATTTTGTTTTATGTCATTTCAGTATCAATCAATTCATATTTTTATATCATGATGGTAATTTTCTTGGTTTTATTCTTTTAGCTTCCAGATAGAGAGTGGTTTTAATTAATTACCCCAAATAGAAATGTGTTTAGCATATTCTGCATATATTACAAATATACTTTCATTGGCTTCATACACATATACTTTGCCTGGGTAACAATCTTTTTTCTCCAAAAATTGTTAAAGACAATGCTCATTAGTTTTGTGGTATTTACTAACATTGGAACAAAATTGGAGGTAACTCTGATTTTTGTTTTTTAAATAGATAATTGGAGGAATTTTTCTTCCATCTTGAAATTTTAAAAATTCATTATGCTATGTTTAGTTATTACCCTTCATTGTTATAATTTGGGAGGGGAGACTTGGCCATTTAAATCTATACATTCAGGTCTTTCTTAAATTTGGAGAGGGTTGATTTCATTGGTTTTTGCTTTTTTTTATTGTTTTCCTGAAATAAGTAGATTTGATCTTCTTGGATGCCTTTTGGGCATCTAAGTAATTTCTTACATCATTGTTCTTTACTCTTTTTTTCTGTGAGCTTGCAAGAATTTTTTGAGTTTGTCTTCTGGTTCACTTAAATGATTTTCTGTATTATCCCATCTGCTATTCACTGTCTGCTTTTCAATTTTGAATTTGAAGAGCATATATTGCCCAGCTGGAGTGTCTTGGTTGGTTGAGAGAGTGTCATCCTGTACACTGAAAGGTTGCCAGTTTGATTCCCAGTCAGGACACATACCTGGGTTGCAGATTTGGTCCCTGGTTGGTGCATATACAGAAAACAACTGATCAATGTTTCTCTCTCACATAGATGCTTCTCTATCATCTATCTAAATCTATCTATCATCTATCTATCTATCTATCTACCTATCTATCTATGTATCTATCTATCATCTATCTATCTATCTATCTATCATCTATCACCTATCATCTATCTATCTATCTATCTATCTATCTATCTATCTATCTATCTATCTATCTTTCCCTCTTCCTCTCCCTGTCTCTCTCTCTAAAATAAACAAAACTATATTTTTTAAAAAACACATACTTTTATGCCAAGCAATTCATTATTTATGACCACATATTATTCTGATCATTTTTATTACTGCTTGTTTTAATTTTTTAGTGCAATATTCTCTTAAATATTATTTTAAAGGTGAATAAACATTTTAGTTTTTCTCATATTTCTTGATATGAATGCTTCAGATGCATCCAGTAGCCCTGACTCAGCAGACTTTGTAATCTTTTACATTGCAGCATCCTCTCAAACATCTGACTTTTGTCAGTAAGTTTGGTCAGAGGTTGGCATGTTACTTGCCCCACTTTCATATTATTAGTTCCAATAGTTCAGAAAGGGGGTCCAGAGGTAAAACTATGGCCAAACACACAAATATCAGTTTATTTTTTCAATTGTTTCTTTTAACTCTGACCCATTTCCTGTGTTGTTCCTCCCTTCATATTATATAATGAGTTAACCAGGTTAGAGACACCACACTGTGGTGTCTGGTGTGTCTATCATAGTGCCAGTGACTTTTTACTGCACTGTGACATATTGCCAGCACTGTGACAGATTTGTTTGCTATAGACACTGGCATTTGAAAAGCTCTTTGGTACTTTCCTGAATAGCTGCTTCCAAACAGAGCCAATCAGCACCAGTGAAAAATAACCCATGTGCGTGGGGTCTGTTTGATTCAGGCACTGGCTGTTCTCACCTGCTAGCTCTTTGAGTAAAGGGATTTTTGAGGAAATCAACCAGAGGGTATGCCACTTATTTTTCAGGCAGACTGACTTTACTCAGAAGAGGCTCAGAAGATTTACCCTCAATATCTTGTTTAGCCTAGCTCCTCTACTTTTGAAAAGCTTTGATATTTCTGGCTTGAGAATAGTACCATTTCTTCATTTTCAGCTCACATAAAAAGGTTTCTTTCATTTCTATACACCATTCATTTTTAATAGACAAACGGGCCAGGGGAGAGTAGGCACCTGTGCACAAATACAACATCTGGAAGTCTCTAGTTAAATTAATTTTAGCAACATAAGTGCTCATTTACAAATTAAAAATCTGGCAAGAGGAACAATAGTAATGTTTGCATTAAAATTAGCATAGAGTCCAATTGAAATAGTGAATTAATATGGATTAATTCTAGGAAATATTGTTTCTTTATGTTCAGAAATAGTTTCATGAAACCTAACTGTATCACACATTCTTTGTCTTCTGGGTTGTCAGTTTGTTAATATTTAAGAATGTGTGATACAGCTAGGTTTCATGAAATGTAAAGAAAATGACGTCATTTAAGAATGCATTGATCATCTGTGAACATCTATTCCATAAAGCATTATTTTAGGCAAGAGTAACTGATGTTGAAGGCACAGTGAGTGTGGATGAATGTCTAACAGTGCTTGGTGGTGAGGGTATTGCATCAAACTTGAATCATTTAGGTACCTGGATGATTGCATTTAGTTTATCAGAACTCTGTACACTCTAGGCTGAATTATTAAATTGAGTACGAGTTATTTTTCCTTTTGGGGATTGTGATAATTATAAAGTATATTTCAGCTCATATTGCATAGAAACAAAGTTTGTTTTCACTGATATTTTATTATCAAATCAACTCACTGGACTTAAATCCAGAAGCATGATATTATGATGTAATGCTGATATTTGAAGGTCTAGTTGAAGCTGGAGTGAAAAAAATAATAGAGTCAAAGAGTAGAATGATAAAATAGGAGAATGCTCAAATTATTACAGCAAAGTGGAGACTGTTACCAGTGAGTGCATTTGTCTTCCGTTCAAAGAGCAGACTTTCACTTCAAAGTCGATCAAATACCTTCCCTCTTTGCTTCTTCCAAAGTTGCTTATCTCATGGTTTCTATTCTAGCCAATGTTGTCAATTTATATAGCGTAAAGGATGGGCTTCCTTGACTTCAGATCAGATCCTAAGAAAAAACCTGGCATTTGAAGAATCTGAATTAGTGACCCCTACCACGTGGGGTGTTTATTATACTGAGCTTATCAACATTTGTATTCTGTGCCTATGTTGTATTGTCTAGCAGTAACTGGCATAACTGTGTAATTATATGGTTTGTTTTATTGTAATAGATTTCAAAACACTCTATTATTATGGTGCTGTTTGAATTGTGTTTACTATAGCATCACAAATATGTAAATTGAGTCAAATTATTTACTTGGTTAACTGCAAACCACACATTATTACAGTGTTGTCACTTTCAAAATGCTAGGTGACAATAAAACCATTTGATTTCATTTGTTCAGGCTTGAACCTCAAAAACTTTGAAATTATTACAGTTTTTGGAACAGTAGTAGATATATCCTATAGATCATGCAAGGACACCACATAACTATTTAAACATGCTTTATAATTCTCATAGCAGCTTGTGGCTTAGTTGTCATTGATAACTTTTATTAAATTCCACAATATTTTTTCTCACTTTGCCTAAACCTTAGACTCTTCCAGGGTGCAAAACAATTTTTCTTTTAAGAAAATTTGCAGTATTTTTATTAAGAAGCTACCATCCACGATGTTTCTTTACTATGAATTTTCAGTAGGCAATCTAATTATACTTTAAAGTACTGTAGTCTATTAGGCCATCAAATTGTTTATAAGCTTTGCTATTTTATATCCTCTTTAACTGCTCCTCTTTTCTTCTTCTTCAAGGTTTTAAATACAGACAAACAAAAGGATGTGGGATTTACATCTAGCTTCTTCTAGCCATCTGATTCTACCACCTGCCTTTGATTTTCTGCCTCCTCCCTTGCTGGCCGCCTTTGTTTGCCCTGTGTGTGCCTTTATTTTTCTCATTCTCCATCCCAGTCATTCGGACTCTTTTGAATCTAAAGGACAAATTTAAAATCATATTTCCAACATTCAGAGCCAGAAGACACACAATGTTTATTTTGTCATTTATGTATTAAAATTGAACATTGTATTAATTGTGGATAAGACATGACTGAATTACCATGCATTTCTATGAACGAAGAAAAGAAAGCTCCTAGAAATTCAACTAATTCTTCTCATTGTTTTTTTTTTTGTTGTTGTTGTTTGTTTTTTTTTTTTGACATTAGGATTCTTTTCCTCTTGCATACCTTCATTTAATTAAGAACAACTTCAAAGGATGATAGGACAGGTGTATGTCAAATGGGTAAAAGGACATTCTTCTTAATGCTAAGGCAACTGTAAATTGCAAATTTGAAAGTAAGTTTCTCTGGGGACTGGCAGCTCAGGTGTAGGTATGTGCAATTTTTCCCCTTAAAGTTTCTGAAAAGTGAAGGAGAGAAATTCACTGTAGCATTCGCCCATTTAGTCCAGGCCATGGTTTCATATTTCAGGTTAGCTTGAAGTCATGAATGTCCTTTAAGATTTTATCTATATCATTACTCTATGGAACATTGCCTATAAAAACTAAGACAATGACACTAATATTCTATTGTCGTATACCAGTGAAACAGAACATATATAGGCACAATGTTTTTCTTCTGTGTTAGACTTATTTTAGTTGAAAATTGTAATCCATTTAAAGATAGGAGGGACATGTAGACAATATAGAAAGAACATATCGGAAGGTAGACATGATGTGAATAAAAACAGAGAATGTGAAAGAGTACAGTGACTAAGGGAATGATGAATTTCCCAGTGTAGCTGAAACTAATTTGCCTGCGAGGGAGTGGCAAAGCAAAGGAAAACAAAGTTGTGAAAACCTTTATATGCTACAATATCATTGTTAGAATGTACATAATGTTTATTTACATATCATTCAGCAAGTAACATGTGGTTATATATTCACCAGTTCCTGCTTCATCTTGATTCCGTGAATAATAATTACTAAATAAATATAAGATAAGAGAATCATACAGCTGAAACCGGTTTGGCTTAGTGGATAGTGGATAGAGCGACAGTCTGCAGACTGAAAGGTCCCAGGTTCTATTCCGGTCAAGGACATGTATGTTGGTTGCAGGCACATCCCCATTGGGGTTGTGCAAGAGGCAGCTGGTCAATGTTTCTCTCTCATTGACGTTTCTAGCTCTCTATCTCTCTCCCTTCCTCTCTGTGAAAAATCAATAAAACATGTGTTTTTTTTAAAAAAAGAGAGAATCATACAAATATGAATATCTTTACATGTAAAAATCAATCACTTAGGTAATTCAGATATTCAAAAGGTGTTTTCTTACCACTGTTTAACTTACACTCTTTCTTTGAAAAACTAAGACATAAAATTAAAATATATATGTATATTTTTTCTACTACCATAAGATAATAGATTTTTAAACATAAATATTAAAGTGCTGAGAAACACTAGTAAATAGAAACTAGAAATACTGTAAATGATTGCCATCATACAACCAATTAGAATTTTGCCCAGAAATGCAAGGGCATCATCAATATAAATAATTGTTCTAATGTAATAGTTCATTAAAAAAATAATCACTTATGTTAATAACCATTCCTAATAAAATTGAGAATAGTAACTTTTTTTTATATATTAAGATGCACACTAAAGCCTCTGCCAATATTAAATCTATAAAGATATACATTGAAATGATGAGAACTAAACTAGGAATATCATTATCACTATTAATAACAAACATAGATTTATTAAGAAAATAGGATATGAAAGAAAAATGAATACTATATATTGAAATATAAGGCATAAAATTATAATGTGCATGCAACATTTGTTCCTAAGAATTACGGATATAAATGTTTAATTGACCAAAAAAGAAAACTATCCACAAGATATAAATTAAAAGACATTTTTGTTTCTGCAATCTTTGTGTTAAAAGCTTTATTTAAAAAACAACAGGAAAACTAATAATTTTGAAATAAACTTAGCAAGATATTTATAGGCCCTTTAAAATTTTAGAAACCAATTTTATATCTTTAAATTCAATCACAATGTCAATAGTTATTTAGAAGTTTGAAAAAAGAACAAAAAAATAAAATAAAAACAACACATAGGACTACTAAAAAAAAATTCTAAAGGAAAAAGAATAATGTTGAGGACAGAGCTAGTTCTACCAGATGTTAAAGAATTTACAAAGCACCAACAATTTAAATATTATGTAACTGCCACAAAAACAGTGAAACCTTAAGTAGAATTTAATAAACTAACCAGAATCAGATGCTATTATAGATCAAATGTACAAAAGGAGAATTACAAAATTGGTTAACTATTTTGTAATTATAATTTTAATTCAGTTTATCAAAATAATTTCAGTTTTATTAAGTAATTAAGTATATTTTTAATCTACAAGAAACAAAACTAAATAGAAACTAAAATATAAGTAAAATAGCATATTTACTGATCAAATTACCAATTTAATGCAATAAAATACACCAGTTGTAGTTAGGATAAATAAACCAGAACATATTTCTAGAAGGAATGTAAATTTATATCTATGTTTTAGAAGGCAGTTTTACAATGTACATTTAAAAAAAACACCCTTAAAGTTATATGTTGATGTTCATCAGAAATTTTTGATAATCTAACAAAAAATCCTGATTCAAAAATAAACTTTTATATATAGGGTAGTATTATTTTAATTATATGTAATATAATATAAAAATTGTATGCTAAATGCATTGAAAAAGTTAAAATCTTAGAAATTAAGCTGAAGCTGAAAGGTATATGATTAATTTTTAACAAGGGATTACATCTGTATTAGAATCCTTGGCAATTTTTTTTAATAGCATAACATTTTTGTGTGTGTATAAATTTTGTCAGGGGAAATTTTACTAAAACTATAGAAAAAGTAGATCGCAATTTGAATTTATGGAGCAGGTAGGATGACTGAAGAAATGCCTTCTAAAGTCAGAAATAATATAAGAAGTCATTAGCAAAAGAAAAACAGACTATAAATAAATTTTGAATTCTGAGAATGTAAAAAGTAGCAGATAACCAAATGACTAAAACATTTAACATTTATCTATTTACTAAAACTGGCAAGATTTTAACCTCCTCTCCTCCCTCCCCTCCCTCCCTCCCTTCCCCTCCCTCCCCTCCCTCCCTCCCCTCCCCTCCCTTCCTTCCCCTCCCCTCCCCTCCCCTCCTCTCCCTCCCCTCCCCTCCCCTCCTCTCCTTTCCGGAATAAGTGTAAAATGGGCATGTTTCTGTTTTGATCTTCACAACCAATTCATAATTTTATGGCAGTATTCATATATTTCAAAATAAAAATGTAAAGCAAAAGCCTCTGGTTGTCAAGAATAGAGGATTAACAAAAATAAATGGCTACAGCACCCTTAATGGTATAGAAAACCTCTGTAGGAAAGCCGGTTTCCTTAGAGTGAAGGCATGTCCTTAGTTCACACTCATCCTTTAAAAAAAGGTTGCTTAGCCTTCAGCGGCTCCAGCCCAACTAGATTAACACTAGCTTGCACATACACATAATGGTATTAGTATTACTTAGCATTTATTAAAAAATGTTCTATTCACCAGGTACTCATGTTAATCACGATTATATATTTATTTAATTTTTAAAACAGTGCTTTGAGGCAGATACTCATTATTCCTGGGAGGAAATGGATATTATACAGCCTGTAAAATCCCCTCCTTCATTCCTGCCCCAAAGAGATTTTTAATACTGTTGAAGTATGAAAACCGTTGATTAAATGGTGGCTGGGAGCACAGCGTATGGGATCAACTAGCTGGTTTCAAATTCTGGTTCTCTTACTTCTTACCTGTGAAACATTAGATAATTTATCTATCCTGGCATTCCAGTTTCTTGGTATATACATGAACATTGTAAAAAGATAATTTTGAAGACTAAGTACCCATCAGTAGATGAGTTGAAAAGAAAAAACAAAACAAAACAACAACAAAAAAACATATTAATAGTTTGACATATTATCTTATGTCTTTACATGTGTGTAACATATATTTTTTAAAAATGTTTGATCTTTTCTTATGTAGAAATTTATTATTTTCCCCACTCAACATCATTTTATAATTTTTGACAGTTTATTAAATGTGATTCTTATGAATGAACTAAGGATAAAAAAGCGCATTCCTTGGCTTTGGGGTAGGACAGAAGGGTAGGCAGTAAAGGTAATAAAAGAGCAAATTCATTTCATTCAGTGAAAGATGGGATAATATATTTGGTTGAAAAATAGCAGGAAATAAAATTTCACATTTGATGGGAAGAGTTCATATCTAGCTCTAGTCCTGGCAGCATGACACTGATGTAGAGGAGAATATCTGAGAGGCCTCAGTTTTTACCCCAGTAACTCTTCACCACCTCAGCAACATCAAGTTTGCACTGAATAGACCCTTCACCTTTCACCTGTGGCTTGACCCTCCCCCTTGCCTTGCGGTTTCATGTTTAAAATGAGCTATCTGAAAGGGAAGTCCAAAAGTCAATGACGTTCCAATCTAAGCTGGATTTGAGCCAGAGCCACTGTGCTGAGTGGAGGAAGCAGGGCCTGTGAGCGCTTTTACAACCTGGGAAGCTTTGGGCACAGGAACACTCTGGGAGATGAGCTGTCCGGGCCATCTTCACATCCTGTTCATCTCCCTGTTCTCATGGCAGCCACATCCCCATCCACACGGAGGATGCCCCAGCGAGGCAGGAGACAATACATTGTGAATTAGATGGCAATATAATTAGCACCCCCATAGTCATTTTTTAAAAAAAGATAAGGACACGTTTTCTGAAATGAATTCTGATAGCTATTCGTTTTGGTCATTGTCTGGCAAATTGCTTTACTGTTTTCATGAAACTGGCAATGGAACAAATAGAATGAGTGTGTCGAGGGTTGGATATGGGACTCTGTTCTCTCTAATCATGTTGCCCCCTCTGGTGGGACCTTGTGACTGTCCATGAGAGAACAGAGCACAGGCAGGGGCAATCCGCCAGGGCTTTCTGTAGAAGGAAATGTTGGGGGAGAGAAAAGACTTTAATTTCTGGTAAAGACAAAATCGCTGGGGCTAGAACTAGCCCCCTGCTTGAAACAAATCAATATTGTACACAGCCTAGGAAGCAGCAGCCTGGAGACACTGGGAGTCAGGCACGCAGGGAAGTTATCCATAAGAGATGGGGAACAGAAGAGATGGCTCACAGGTCGCCTGGCTCCCTGCCTCCATGAAGTCTCTACACTTGGTGCTGGGGAAGGGCTCCCAGGCAGGGCAGGGCTGCCTCCCAGCCTTGATGGAGGAGATGGAGCAGGGAGTTTGGGGAAGCCAAGGTCATGAGCGTCTCTAGTCCATTTTACCTTGAAGCTACTTCGATTTGGATTTCAGTCATTTTAAGGAAAAGACACCTATTGCACCTTCTTATATGTCATTTCCCTGCCCATTTTCTTGTTCCTGAGTTCTGTTTGAAGTCAGTGGCACCGCCAGCCTGGCTGACAAGTGCCCCGTATGCTGTAAGCCTCAAGTCTATAAGCGGCAAGAATGACAGCCTTTGGAGTGATTTTCGAATTAAATTGTTAAAATGTGTTTTTTAACTTGGTACTTTCTGGGGGGGAAAAAAAAAATCCATTCTTCTGTGGACAGGCTTACAGCCATCTTCCATTAGGACTGGAAATTGACTTTCTCGCCACTGGTACTTGACAGGATGTTTATTTCCCCCTTATAACAATTGCCAATTGTCCACCAATTTCTCTTTTCAGGGAAATAACAAAGGTCAGCTGTGACGAACTACGCTCTCCCCGTAGCCTCTCTCGCTGACAGTTTCTTTACATCCATATTTGACACTGGCCATTGCTGCATTCCCATAAAAGAAAAAAAGAAGACAATGCAAAAGACTGTCAGGGAGGGTGGGGCAGTGTGAAGACACAGGTATTTGCGTGGTATTCTCAGCCTGACTGCTACACTTGCTACCCAACCAGGACAGAATGTCAGTTCTGATACGTGCTTTTTTCCCCCCCTTCTTATTTCAAAAAAGCTCTGCAGCTTCCAGATAAAATGTAACCTTGCAGTTGCTAAGGTAACTGGCTTTTTTCTCCTCCTTAGGAATAGCAGAACAAATTAGGTGAAGAAAACTTCTGTAAATTGTCGATACATGGGTGCCCTGAGGCTGCAATAGCTAAATGGTTCATTGGAATCCTAGGTAACCCTTTTCGGGGCAAGCCACCTCAAAGATGCATTTGATGTTGATCTGACTTGTTGCTTCAGCAATGTAATGCCAATGGGTAATCATAGTCAGCACTCCTTTTCTAGTTTTCATAGCCTTTCTTCCCCTTGTTAATTTTATGCAACTTAATGGCTACCCTGCTGAAACCGGTTTGGCTGAGTGGATTGAGAGTCGGTCTGCAGATTGAAAGATCCCAGTTTCGATTCCGGTCAAGGGCATGTACTTTGGTTGAGGGCACATCCCCAGTACGGGGTGTGCAAGAGGCAGCTGGTGGGTGTTTCTCATTGATGTTTCTAGCTCTCTATCTCTCTCCTTTTCTTTCTGTAAAAAAAATAAATAAATAAAATATATATTTTTAAAAATGGCTATCTATGTTCATAAGATTGAGGCCTAGAGAAAAAAATTTAGATACAATAAAATATGGTAAGGTTAATTGTTGGCAATGTATGAATACTTCATAATCAGCACAAATTTAGCATTGCTATCTCCCTGTGACTGCTATCCCCTGGGGCTTCCTTGTGATGTGGCATCATTAATCTCTTGTCACTGTGTTGGAAGGATTATTTATGAAAATATTTGGAATTAGAGACATATAGATTGCACAAGAAAATCATGTCGTTGTGTTTGCTTTCAAAGGATCTCCATGTACTTTGATACTCAAACACATTAATGATATCTATGGTAGTTCATGGTTTCTAAGATGCATATTTTTCTATATTTTAATATTCCTGAAATTAGAATGGTGCCTTAAAATTGCCATTGGCCACTGCTTTACTTTGTAAGTATTTGTGATGCATATGATAATCAATGATGTATAATCAATATAGTATTGACTTACTGGTTTTGAAGGGCTTTTGGTAAAACTTTCCCCGTAAACTATTTTCAACTTGTCTTACTAACCAGCAGTGAAACCAGCTGTCACTGCGTGTAGCAGTGCTGTGGATACCGCTGCTTTCATCTGCAAGGGTTTGGTTGAGGATTCATGTATCACATGGCCATCATTTTCTTCCTGTACAAACAATGCCTCAAAACAAACTAGTAAACAAAGTGGTTTCATTCTGAAGATCCAGGGAAGGAAGAGCTTTGTTTGCTAGTCAGTCGCGTTTCATTGGTATTGTCTCCATCCCATGTGATTTGCAAGTTACACACATTCATAGGATGCCTGTCCTGGGATGTAGGCTCTGGCTTGTGGTGGGCTTTGGAGGCAACTGTCTCCGAGTCAGGTCACTCACTAGCTGTACTGCCTGGCAAGTCAGGTAATCTCTCTCAAACTTATTTTCGCATCTAAAAGGGCATAATTATATTCCTGATTTGGTTACTATTCAAGAGCAAACCAAATGAAATAATATATTGCACCATAACCGGTACTCAATGAATGGCCTTTTCTTTTCTTTTTTTCCTTTTTCCCCTCTCTACACTTACAACTGAATTACTTTTTCTTTTGTACCAAAGTAATGGAAAACACCAAATTTTATGTGTCACCATTTTGAAGTTAATATTTCTGATAGGATAAAAAGTTATAACAAGGAAATGTTAGTGTTACCTAAGTTAGGAGATTTAAAAAAACTAAAGCATTTGACTCATAAAGCCCAAACTGAGGAAAGTAAAATATATAAAAATAAAAGTATAATATGCTAATTAGATCAGACTTCCTTCCTGATGAAGCCAGGGCAGCCAGGGAAGCCCGGGTCCCAAATATCAAAGGGAAGATGGAGCTGAGCTGGCAGCCTGGGGAAAGAAGGCCTACTCTTGCATGCATTTTATGCATCAGGCCTCCAGTTTTGGTACAAATTTTAAAAATAATTGTATAATCTCTATAAACTGGAGATTGCATATTTTATATGGATGGTATACTTTTTACAGTTTTATATCTTATTGTATAAAATCATATTAGTTAATTAAGAGGAAGTTGTACTTCAGTCTCACATTCATATATTTACCTATATCATTTATTATATGTGTTATTTTTAATATGATTTATGCCTGTTTGCCATCCCTGGTCCACTTGTGGTGGTGAAGTGTTTCAGGAAATCATTCTCATTTTAAATTTTATTTGTTCCAGGCTGGGAATTCATTTAAAATTAAGAATATGATTTAATTTTGTTTCAGCAATTACTTCCAATTTTTCAAATGTGTATTATTAATCCATAGGAGGAGCAAAGAAGATTGCATTTCTATATGACCCATTTAAAAAAAAAAGCACTTAAATATTCTTCAAATGATTCCTCATTCCCATTTCTTAACTGTTCATGAATTTAATCAAGAACCCAGTACCTGTTGATGAAAAACAAACATAATATCAATGTCAGCATATTTGCGTTAAACTTACATTATATATTTCAAGGCAAAATGTATTTTAGCAATACTTGCTAATAAACTTTAATTCAATGGCGTTGAAAAATGACCTGAACCTTAATGCAAATATAGTGATAACCATAGCTTTGGTTGTTTAAAATGTTCTTTAATTGTGGAAACATAAGACCCAGATAATATCCCTTGAGTTTCAGTTCAGTCACTCCAAAATACTATTATTTAATTTATTTTATAAAAGTCTAGCATAACAGAACCTCGGTTAGAAACAGTGTGTGTTACTATCTTGTCCATTGCAAGTTGTTTAATAAATATTTGAAAGTCTTTTCTAAATCAGTTGAGATTAACTCTTTGGAGCTTATACTTTATATTTAATTAAAAGAAAGTTATACCAGCCTCTCACTTTCATTGCTTTTAGATCTATTTATTACTGGGGTTTTATTGATCTTGTTTGGCATGTGTGTGTGTGTGTGTGTGTGTGTGTGAAATATATACATAGCTATTAACTTTAAGAAATTAAAAATAAGGAAAAACATCAATTGCCACCTAGCTCAAAATATATTTGCGCATAACAGATGCTTGAAATAAAGATCCTACAGAAATCTTACCAAATTTTTCTCAGATCAACTAATATTTACTTTGTATATTTTAAAATTAAAAATAAAATTGTGTCAAATGTTTTTAAGAATGTGTATATAATTATAATTATACTGTAAAATCTATATTAAATACTTAATATAAAAATAAAATATACTCTTTAATCAAATAGAAAGAGGCATTTTTTGAAAGCATTCATTTTAACACTTAATAATTATTAGTATGTAGCATATTTGATTTCATGTTAAAAATGAATGAGGGATGATTATGAAAGCATATCAAATATAATAATTATCACTTTAATCAGAACAATATTTTGCATTTGGTTATTCAGAATAGATTATTCACTTGTAATTGGACATAATACTTTTATAAGTTGAGTCAACGGAAGGTGCTTAATATACTTATAGAAATAATTAAAATAAGAACACACAACAGATTTGGGAAGACATACTGCATAATAGAAAACATATATTTTGAAGTCAGAGAGATGTGTGATTGTAAGTCTGTACTTAATTTTGGTGTACACTTGAACAATTTAATTTTTCTGAGCATAATGGAGAAAATATATCAGTTAGCCATTGCTGCATAAATATCCGTTCCCAAACTTAATGACTTGAACTAGTAAGGACTTATTGCACCTCACTAGCCTATGGCTCACTAGCCTACGGCTCAAGTAGGTTCCCTGTGCTTCTGTAGTTAGTTGTGTGGATCAAGTAGGTGGTTCTATTGATCTTGGGTCTGGTGGTTGACTGCCTAAGTTTGTTCTAAGTGGCCCTAAGACAACTGGGCTGTCTTTCATGTGGTAGCACCTCCTCCAAAAGGCTAGCTCCAGCTTGTTCTCATGGCAGAGAAGGAGATCCAAGAGAGTGAAAAGCACACAGGCATTTTGGGATTGGCATACTGTCAATTCTTTTTTTTTTTTTTTTTGGCAATTAAAAAAAATGTTTTTATTGATTTTAGACAGAGAGGAAAGGATAGTGAGAGAAACATCAAAGCTAGTCAGAAAACTAGGCCAGACTCAAGGAATACTGAACAGGTTCCACTTATTTTTCATTATTGATTACATATATGTCCTTATCCCTTCTGTCTCTCCCTCCCCTCATGTCCTCATCCCCCTGGTGTCTGTGTCCATTGGTTATATGCATGCATACAAGTCGTTTGATTGATCACTCCCTCTTACCCCTGCCCTCTCCTATCTTCCCTCTGAGGTTTGACGATCTCTCTGATCAATATTTCTCTTTCTCTAGATCTGTTTTGTTCATCAGTATACACAGCTGGTGAGACAATTCACAGCCAGGAAGGACAGAGGATGCCTGGAGAACAGTAAAATCAGGGATCTGGGCTGGAAAAAAAAAAACCTGTGAGACCTCCAGCCCAGAGGGTTAGAGGGAAACCATAGGGCACCGAGGCTGCATCCCTTGGGACAGGTAATGTCTAATTGTGAAAAGTGGGCCTGCAGGAGTGCTGGTGGCAGGGGATTCTAGATCTGGGTCCACAGCCAAGAGAGAAGAGGGGAGGTTACACTTATGAATGGGAATACCTTTGGAATAGCAAAGTATGTAGATAAAGGACAGAGTATAGAATTTTGGTCATTTTTGCAATAGATGGTAGTCCCTATAAGAGTATTTGGCAGAAAATATATGCCTAATAAAAGTAATTGAGTTAAGGTTTAGAGCTAAAACATTTAATTTCTTATGTTCTTTTGTGTTTTTCTTTTTTTTTTAAACAAGGCTCACATGTAATTAATCACTTAACTGCAAGTTCTTCTAAAACTGCTTAAAATAATCTGTTTCAAATGTTAAAAAATTGAAATAGGGCAAAATTTTACTTTAAAAATTCATGGAAAATAATATTACTTTTAGAAATTATGGTCTCAGAATGTTTGGGCTCAAAACATATCTTTGGTGGGAAAAATACTTTCCTTCACAATGTTTGGACATGGGATAGTGCTTTCTATTCATTTATTGTGGTGGAAGAGAATATATCATAAAATAAAGTTTTATTTTATTATTTTATTAATAAGGTAAATTATCTTGGTGTATTTAAAAATATTTTGAAGTAATTATAAACTTGATGAAAAGTGCAAAAATAAGACAGTTTTCATGTATATCCAATCCCATTTTGTCTAATATTAACAGTATACACAGCCACAGTACAACTTTTAAAACTAAAATTAGCATTAATCACACTATTATCTAAGGTATAGATCTTATTTACTTTTCTCTACTGCTTTCTGTTCCAAGATCCTACTAGCATCCAACAATGCATTTGGTTATTTCTCAGCCTCTCTAGAATATGAAACTTCCTCAGTCTTTCCTTTTCCTTAATTAACCTAAAAGTTTTTGAGAAGTGCTTATAAATTATTTTGTCAAAAGCCACTCATTTTGGATTTGCTTGATTTTTCTCATGATTGGAATGAAGTGGTGCATTTTTTTAAACTCCAATACCCCTAAGAGGATGCTGTGTTCTCCATGCATCATATAAAGGGGTTAATCTTCTTTATATGGTGATGTTAACCTGCTCACTTGTTAAAGCAGATGTGTGTGAGGATTCTTCACTGTAAAGTCAATATCTTTCCCTTTTTAATTCATAAATGTCTTCAGGGAAATATTTTGAGATATGCAACCCCAACATCCTAGTGTCTAAACATCATTTCATTCTGCAATATAAGGAACAAGGACACCTTGGAAAATGGGTTGATTCTAGATGGGGCAGGATACATTCAAGATGAACCTGAAACATCTCAAGGTGAGAAAGTGCTAAAAAAAAAAAAGATGAGGGTTGACAAAAAGCAGCAACACACTTGAGACAAACAGAAGAAGAAGCTCCTGATGGCTGAAGCTAAAACAATGTGAATGGAAACATGACTAATTTTGGATTTTTACCCACAGAACAATACACATCCTGGAGTCCATATCGATATAAATATTTAATTGAATACATAAATATTATTCAGGTTGGATGTCTTAGCTGGGACTACTCTAACAAAATACTACAGACTCGGTGGCTTAAATAAGGAACATATTTCTTACAATTCTAGAATCTGGGAAGTTCAAGATCGGGGTGCCAGCATGGCTGAGTACTGATGAGACCCTTCCTCTTGGTGTGATTTCAGCTTGCCATCTTCTCACATCAAGGACAGGGAGAGCACCCTCTAGCACCTCTTCTTCTTTGTAAAGTTACTAATCCTCCCTTGAGAGAAGCACTCTAATCATCTCATCTAAATCTGATTACCTTCCCAAGTCCCTACCTCCACACACTATCATGTGGTGGGTTAGGACTTCCAGATAGATTTTGGGGGACACAAATATTTAACTTATAACATTGAATAAGATATAAGTATTTCTTAAAGGAGAATTCCGATGAATAAAACTATAAAAATAGGGGAAATAAGCAATCACCACTAAGCAAATAGTATACATAAAAATGATGTTTGTCCACTGATGGATCTTAAAATTAGTAAGCAAAAATTTGAGGAAAAATAGGATTTGCATACTATCTTTCATTTAAAAAAAATAATGATTTTAAAAATCATACCAGTTTAGCCTGCTTTACCTATGCAGGTTTTTTTCTTTTTACTACGTATCCAGATACATCATTTTTCAACACCTAGAGAAAATTATTCAATTTTTAAAATTTAAAGTCTCTGGGTAGGCACCAAGTTATAGAACAAACAAACAAACAAACAAAATCAGGTTCCTTGGTGCTTCTATAGTTTTATTAGCTTGACACAACAGGTGTAAAATACAAAACCTCAATTTGTGTTACCTTCTGGAAGTTTCCCAGTTCAGAAAGGCCCATGTCTTGTCCTCTAGCAGAGTGATTATTAGAAAACCAGTTGCTGTAAAGATGTTCATAAATCTAACCAGCCGCACGTGGGATTGAAGCATTGACTAGATTTAAAAACTGTATAAAATGGAGAAAAACACATACCAATAACTTACTTTTTTAGAATATTCCATGCTTTGTTACATATTTTTTTTGTCTAGAGGAGGTGGCATATCCTAAAAATTAAAAGAGGCTAGACATCATCATAATTATCCATGCATTTTTCCTTTATTTGTTTTTATATGATAAACTGAATGTAAATGCAATCATAGAGAGGGAAATCAGATATGTAGGTCAAAACTCTGAATCACAAAATGTAAGAACTTGGAGGTAGCTAGAAGTCACTTAGTTTGACATGTTCATTTAACAGACATGGGAGTTATAACAGAGTTTAAGAAACTTCTAAGATTTGCTATGGTCTCACCCTCTCATTAATTTTGTAGTGATTTGTTCATGATTAAAGAAGTTTGACTTATTTAGAAGAGATGCATAATTTTATTTCCAGAATAAGTAATTAACAAACAGAAATTAACAAGCAAACTAATGAAATTTTCAAATAGCCGATTTTAATATTTAGCTCATCATATTATAAAGTATAGTTAAAATATTCATAGCTTACTATAAAATTATAATTATAATAAAAAGGTTTATTGATAGTAAGCTGTGGGGGAGCTATGCATTTAATTGCTGAGTCTAATCGTTTGGAATAATAATGCTTCAATCTAAATATCATTGTCTTGGATATTCCTTTATTTATGGATGGTTCATTAATTAGTTCAAAGGTACAGTGAAAAATGAAACACATAAAGTCCCTGTCCATGAAGAATTTGTAGTCATAAAGAGGAAAATTAATAAGAAACTTATCATTAAATATTTAGGCTTTTTTATGTTTAAAAGCTGTTAGATGGGAAAGATACATGTCTTAGGAGATGACATTTAAGTTGAGCTTGACTAAAATAATAAAGGAATACGTCATGGGAAGCGAGTCAGAACAATCCAAGGAGTGCGGCTGCTGGTACTGATGCACTAAGATTGTGATACTGAATTTTTGGACTGAAACCCAGATCCTTTGTCTGCCGGAATTGAAGAACAAATCCTCAGACAGAAGATGTTATAGCAAAGGTGGAGATTTATTGAAGAACAAGTACAGACTCCCACATGGGGAGAGAGAAAGAATCCTACAGAATGGGGAGGGGGAAAAGGGTCCCACTGAATTCCTTTCCTTATGGCTTTTAAATGCTGCAGATCCTGGTGCCTTATATCCCCTCTGATTGGTCAATATTCCCCTTTGAATTGGTTACTATAGTGATTCGTGAGACCCTCCTCCCTCATAGTCATTCCATTCCTCTGGGCTTGCTTTTTTTTTTTCATCTGAATGAAGGGCTTCCTTCTCTTAATTTTGTAAATTTGGTATTTATTGACTACTTCCAGTTCCCTTGTCTTATGGAAATACTAGTGGCCCAGTGCATGCAATTCATGCATGGGGAGTGGTGTGGAAGGGTGTCCCTCAGTCTAGCCTGTACCCTCTCCAATTTGGGGCCCCTCAGGGGATAACCAGCCGCTGGACATCCCTCTCACAATCCAGAACTGCTGGTTCCTAACTGCTTGCCTGCCTGCCTGATTGCCCCTAACTGCTTCTGCCTGCCTGCCTGATTGTCCCTAACTGCTCCTCTGTTGGCTTGATTGCCCCTAACCATTTCTGCCTTGGCTCTGCATCTGGGAACCAGGATTCCCTCCTCCAGCTGACCACAGGCACCTTAGATCCAGGCTTCCTTCCCTCTGGTCAGCTATAGGCACCTAGGTGGCTTCAGCTGCAGGGGATGGTGGGCAGGTGGCCTCGCCTGGGCTGCAGCAAAAAGTCAGCTGCAGGTACTGGTGCCCAGTCCACAGCCAGCTGCATGTACTGTTGCCCAGGACTGCAGGGTGGGTGGCTTTTCCATCTACCTAGCTGTAGTCAGCCACAGGTGCTAGCACCTAGACTGCAGGAGGGTGGCTTCTCCATCTTCCCTGGGATGCAGTGTGGGCAACTTCTCTGGGATCACCGGGCAGGCAGCTTCTTTGTCTCCCTTGCTGCAGCCAGCCTCAGGCACTAGGGCCCAGTTTCTCCTTCTCCCACAGGTCCTGAATGGCTGGGGGATGGCACCATCTTTTCAGGTTAATTTGCATACTCACTCTGATTGGCTGTTGGATGTAGCAGTGTGATGATAATTTGCATCTTTCTATTTTATTAGTGTAGCCACCTGTTCCTGCTTCCTTGTTTTATGGAGATTTTTTATGTTATGGAAATGTACCTTCTCCCAGTCTGTAGCCCTGTGTTTTTCCATGGACCCAATTCTAAAAAGTGCGTAAGCCTGCCTATATTCCCCTAAAATTCCTGCTTCAATTGGAAAGAGAGCTGAACCAATGCCTTGCCTGTGAGAAAGATGACCTCTACTGCATAATGATATTTGCTATACTTTGAATTTTGTAACTAAAAAGTTTAGACTGTTGTTATGGAGAGCTGATTGAGTAACCTCAAAGAACTTGATGTGTTTTTAATAGATGAGATCAGTCTAATGTTGGCAGAAGTTTGCGTTGAGATGATGGTGTGTGTGTGTATGTATGTGTGTGTGTGTTTCTGGTGGTATTTTAGACATGTGCCAATGTCAGAGTTTCACAAAATATATTGGAAACTGTAAAATTATTTTTATAATTTCAATGCCTGATGGAGGCAGGCAGTGCAGCTTAAAGTGTCTCTTTCACTAGAAACGCTGAGTAGAACGTTTCATTGCTTTCTCCCCAGGAGTTGCTGCATTACCAGTTAGGATATATCTAACAGCGAATCATTAACCAGGCACCATCAGATCATCAAAACAAAGAAACTGCTGAAGCTGAATTAGATGTTCTCACTCTACTAATGAGCATAGTGAAACTATATAAAATCAAGATAGTAGCAGTGACACAGAAAGCCCAGACTAATTTTCTATATTTCCAAACATTAGATTATTAACTTTATTTGCTCATCCTGGCTTGCTTTTCTGTATTTTTCCAGGTCTGGGAAATACTGGAAAAACACATATGAGCTGAGGTAATTGAAAGAGAAATTAAGTCTACTGAAATTTAATGATATTAAAATGCATAGTCATTGGCCATGAGTTATTACTTCAGTACTGATTGGAAGACTAGCTGGGCTCTCCTTAGCTTCCCACTTACTTAATCCTGCTGGATACTGGAGTGCCTTCCATGCTCCGTTGGCATGATTTGTAAGCAACAAAAACTGTGGTATTCTCTGTTTGTAATAAAATTTTCATGAGCTGTAACACTGCTTAAAACTCCCAAGACTTAATTTGATGACTCTGACTTACAGCAATGTATTCAAGAACACCATTAGCACTGTGTTATTTAGAAAGCATTAATTCAAGATTTGTAATAGAAAAAATTCTCTGTTGGCATTGCTGAACCTTGATGCCTTTCTGCTCTTCTAATTGAAGGCACTTCTACTGAATAAAAAAGTAATTTTTCTGTGAAAAAGAAATTATTTGGAACTTTAGTTTTCTAAAACTGGCCTTTTTCTCCTATGATGTGGATACAGTTTTCTTTTCAAATCCTTGATAACTAAGGATAATTTTTCTCTACTTTGAACTATACTTTCTTTCATGAGATCCTGTTACAAATAGGTCTTGCAGTTTCTTCTGGAAATATCTTCATGGTCATGTGAGCATTCAATTATTTAAACTGAGTCAGGTTTTTGAAAAGATAGATTATGTCTCCAAATTATACATCCTTCACAGTTAATTTTTATAGGTTTTCAACCAACTGTGGTGTTATTTTTCAAATTTCATCACAGAGTATCTCTCTTCAAGTAAAATAATCTAAATAATGAAGCTATAGCAAAATATAATAATAATAAATTATTCATTAGAACAGTTCAGTTAAAATATTGATTGTTGCATATCTCCTTTAATTAGGCAACTATTTTGCCTACTGACTTAGAATAACTGATGTTATTCAAAGATACCTGCTGTAGGGTATCTAGATATTTATACTACAACTAGAGGTCTGGTGCATGAATTTCATGCATGGGTAAGGTCCCTTGGCCTGGTGGGTGATCAAGGCCAAACCAGAACTTCAGGCTTCCAGCTGGGGCCTTCCTTCCCTGGCTGCAGCTGCTAGCTGGGGCCTTCCTTCATTCTGCACTGCCCCTTGGTGGCTAGTGCACCTCATAGCAAGTGATCGAACTCCTGGTGTCTTGGTTGAACTCCTGAGGGGATACTTTTATATTAGCCTTTTATATATATAGATGTCTTTAATTTTTAATGGGAGATGAACTCATAGATTCTATGAATAGGTTTTTTTTTAATGATAAATCCAGTGAATTGATATAATGTCTCTATTCTGATCTAGACTTTATTGAACCAAATTTGGGCTTGGGAACCAGAAATGACTGGTTGCTAATATTTAAAAGGTTTTATAGCCTTAGCCATATTTTTAACATCTTTTTACTTCTACTAGAGGCCTGATGCACAACAATCCATGCAAGGGTAGGCCTTTCTTCTCCCAGCTCCTGGAACCAGCTTCCCTCTGGCACCCGGGACCCAGGATGGCTTTTCTCTGGCTACCCTCTGGAACCTGGGACCTAGACTGTCTTCCCTCTGGCTGCCCGTGGGCACTCAGGACCCAGGATGGCTTCCCTCAAGCCCTAGCTTCATCAGGAAGGATGTCCAGAAGGACTTCCTGATGAATTAGCATATTACCCTTTTATTATTATAGACTAGAGGCTCTCTGCATGAAGATTCATGCAAGAATGGGCCTTTCTTCCTCTGGCTGCCAGCACCACTGTCCTTCTGGCTAGGAGCCACCTTTCTGCCCTTCCCACACTACCCAGAGGCTCAGAACTGCTGGGGTGATGCAGAATGCCTGAATCCCTGCCCCAGCCACTTGTCGTTTGTTTATGCAAATTAACCCACTGTTCTGTTGGCTTAATTTGCATATGCACTCCTGATTGGCTGGTCAGTGTTGCAAAGGTATGGTCGATTTGCATCTTTCTCTTTTATTAGTGTAGATGATATGTGAACTTAGGCAAGTTTCTTAACCATTCTGAATTTCATCTTCATAGTCCTTGATATTGTGATAAATACATATTACAGATGAAATAGAGATTAAGACATCATCCTAACTAAAATTGTAAACCACTTAGCATTGTGTCTGACACAAAAACCTTATTCATTCATTCCAAATGGAATGGAATTCATTCAACAAATGTTTAGTTAGTTTTACTATTATTTGTATTTCTAGTCTTAGTACTACTGAAAAGAACAATGCTGGTGCTCTGCCTCCTATTTTTGCACCTACAGCAGGATTTCTTATTTCTCAGCCTTTGCAGTAAGAGTTTGTTTTAAAGTGTATACAAGTATAGATATTGAGATCATAAGAAAAACTTGAGATTCTTTCCTTACCTTCCTACTTAATTTTGCAGGATACTGAAGTATATTTGATGTTTTATTGGCATAGTTTGTAACAAGACACTGTAATATTCTTTATATTTGGTGAATTTTGCATAAGCTTTAAGATTGCTTAAAATTCCCAAGACTTAATTTTGTGATATAAACCAAATGGTTCAGGTGTACTATTTATAAAATGGGTAAAGAAGTATCACTTTTAACTATTAACCCATTAACACAGATGGATTTATTGATAACTCTCAAATCTCAGTTTTAAAAACTCAATCTAAAGTAATAATTGAAAACTTTCATTTCAGCCTCTACTTTAATAACAATAGCATTGCAAAGCTTTAGTTATTATTCTATTGGTTACATGATATATTAAGTTTACAGATTCAAAAATATTTATCTAAATACTGATCATGTGACAAGAGTTAGGGTAGGCCCTAAGGAAATAATGCTGAACAAGAAAAACATCCTTATTCCAAAGATCATGGAATCTGGTGGGAAAACAAACAAAACACAAACTAAAAGGCAATAAATGTGAAGTTTGTAGAATATTACAAGAGGGAAATATATGATATTGTCTTTTACCTTAAGTCTTTTACCTGTCATACCTTTTGGTAGAGCATTGATAGGATTTATGGAAAAGCATGCCATAGAAAACTATGTAATCTATGCACTGTGCAAGCAAGCTAATTGATATATTTTCTTAAGTGAGTACTGCGAATGCACTGCCCTGCCTAGCATAAGATTAAAATCTCACTTTTCCACTTCTAGGGTATTAGCTTATTCAACTTAAGACATTTCTAAAAAATGAAAAGATTCAAGCATTCAAAGGGTTTTCTGTAAGGTGAATTTGATGTGATTGTTCACATGCTGGTTGGAAAACAACTGCAAAAGATGTTCACTTTCATCTATACTATTGTGCTAACTCAGTGGTCAGCAAACCCATTAGTCAGCAGAGCCAAATATCAACAGTACAACAATTGAAATTTCTTTTGAAAGCCAAATTTTTTAAACTTAAATTTCTTCTAACACCACTACTTCAAAATAGTCTCGTCCAGGCCATGATATTTTGTGGAAGAGCCACACTCAAGGGGCCAAATAGCTGCATGTGGCTTGCGAGCCACAGTTTGCCAACCATGGTGCTAACTTAATAAACATTTATCTAATGTTGTGACTCTAAATCAGTATTAAGAAGGGACTATTGTTGCCTGGTGTTCTTTGTAGAAGCTGGGAGCCTATGGCAGTTGCATCAAACTTTCTCACATTCATGTAGAATGAAAATATGGCTCATAATAAAAAATTCTGGTTCATGTATCTCTGGCATAAACTGTTACCAATTAAGAAGGAAGACAAAACTTCACAGAAATACTGGATATTTATATTGCCTTCTGTAGAATACTCTGATCTCTCACTTAACTTTTTAATCTCCTACTTCAAATTTACAATTGTTTGGTACTGGTGAAGGTGATAGGGGGCAATAGCCTTTTAAATAAAGCACACTCAAGTCTGTCTGTCTGTCTGTCTGTTTCTCTCTCTCTCTCTCTCTCTCTCTCTCCCTCTTTCCACACCACACACACATTTGTTACTTAAAAACTTTGAGTAACAATAAATATCGGATTTCTAATTGCACATCTTTTGATATGTTATTGTGTTCTTTTAAGCTTTCTTCTCTAATGAAAATGTTATACAATATAATTCTTTTGAGGTATATGATAAAGAATACTGCAGTGTAACTTAGGGGATGGTTTTCTACTCAAATTTCAAGTTTTATAATCACTTCTAACATTGTTTTCTAAAGTATAAAAATAATGGGATCCAGAAAGTGTATTAACTCAAGCAAACTTTCAAAAACTGAATACTTTGGATCATTGCCATCTTATGGCTGCTTTTTGTTTTCTATATTTCTATTCTTATAATGATGGTAGGACAGTGATTACTCATTCTGCAAAAACAATATATAGAACAGCAATGCTGCATAACCTCATATTGATATGATAAATGGATTATATTAGGGTGGTTGAAAATCTAATTAATACCCTGACAACTTAGATTTCCTTTAAACTTTAGGGTGAATATTCACTGTTCTCAATTTCAGCCTATTTGGTGTCCTTCACTTATACTCTCAATAATTGAAGTAAACAAAAAGAAATATAGACATAGGAATCCAGCTTCATAATAAAACATAAAGAATGCACATCCAAAAATTTATCATTAAGTTCAACAAATAAGAAATTATTTGATCAAATTTCCACAAAATTTTCTCTTAATATCTGTACCTATTTCACTATGGACTCGTAACAAACTTTTCACCAATGATTATCATCCCACCAAACATTCTTTGTGTAGCACACTGCTCTAGGAAATATAAAAGAAAGCTGAGTTAGGGTCCCTATTCCTCATAGATACTATAATTTGTATAAAAATGAGCCCTAACTGGTTTCTCAGTGGATAGAACATCGTCCCGTGGACTGAAAGTCCCAGGTTTGATTCTGGTCAAGGGCATTTACATTGGTTGCAGACACATCCCCAGTAGGGGGTGTGCAGGAGGTAGCTTATCCATGTTTCTCTAAAATCGATATTTCTAACTATCCCTCTCCCTTCCTAATTGTAAAAAATCAATAAAATATATGTTTTTAAAAATGAAATAGTGCCCTAGCCATTTTGGCTCAGGGAATAAATAGAGTGTTGGTCTGCAGACCAAAGGGTCCTGGGTTCGATTTTGGTCAATGGCATACCTTGCTAGCAGGCTCTTTCCTAGTCAGGGGTTATGCAGGGGGCAACCAATCAATGTGCTCACATGGATGTTTCTCTCTGTTTTTCCCTCTCTCTTCCACTCTCCCTAAAAAAAACAAAAACAAAAACAATGTAATATTGTCATCAGATGAGGATTAAAAAAAATGAAATAGTTCCATAACTGTAAAACAGAGTATAGTGTGGTTCCAAATAGAGCGATTTAGGGTTTATCAATAAAGAACAGAATGAAAATCAGCAATGTCTTTGGAAGCCATCACTCTGGGATTCAAATCATATTTGTTCATTTTCCTCCTTTTATACTTTAAGCAAGTTATGAAACTGCTTTGAGTCAGTTTTTTCATAGGAGAAAATGAAACTGTATCTCTCCTTGGCAACATGCATGCAGTAGGTATTCAATAAATACTTGTTAGCTAAATAAAGAGCCTAAAAATGTCAATTCCAGGGTTGCTAAGCAACTTGCCAGACTATAGTAGTTTCTGGCTATTGCTAATCTCCTGCTGGTTTATGATTCCCATCTGATGGATTTCTAACATTTTAAAAATATGAGTAATTTAATTAGAAAATGCTATGCTAATATTATAGGTGGTATTTGTAAAATTCAGAGGCAATTTATATGAGTATTTTAATTTTTGGTTTACATGTATGCCAGAGACAAACATTTGTTTTATAGACATATCCTACCTTTTGTGGAATAGAAAATACTTCTAGAAAATAAATACATTTCTTTAGCAATTAATTGCTATATTAAGTTCAAGGAATATGCATTAAATGTAATTTTCTGGGTAATATATTGTGTAAAGTAAAAACATATCCTGTAGTTTGGGAGAGTTTTGTATTTCTATAAAACAGGGATCTGGAAAGATCACCCAAAACTTACCCATGTTAGGTGTAGATGTCTCCGTTTTTCCATTTGTAAAACAGGATTAATGAGAATCTTACATGTACTCGGACCCGGACCAAGCATTTTCCCCCCTCAGAATCTCATTTAATCTGCATGATTAACCTTCCAGATTAATATTGGAATTATTGCTCTACAGAAAAAGAAATGGGCTTACAAAGGCCATTTTTCATGAGGTACAGTAAACAGAGAAACACCCAGATCTGCTTGATGCCACATTTCCTGGCTTTTCTTCCACACGGGACTGCCTAGTTTCAGAGGGTGTTCCCACTTTTAAAATTCTAATCCTGAATCTCTGAGACAAAAACCTGGCAGTGGAACGAGTTCAAACACCTTCGTAAAGCAAACGTCTGAGTTGCCCCAATTCCCCAAATTCACTGAAGTTTTCCACATATATCCTGGAATAGACTCCTCAGGCTTCTGGAGCACTCCTATCCCTAGGTGTCCAAGGCCACAAAAATGGGATTCGCACATAGCCTGGATCTACAAGTGATTGGGAGACCTATCCATAAAATTCCTGAAATTTATGGCCGGTGAGAATATTTTATTAGTTATTAAAATGGAATTGGAATGGTCCCTTGAGGACTTCCTCCTTATTCCAAGTATTCTTGAGAATGAGATAGGGGGAGAAAAATGAGTAGTAATTCCACAAAAATTCTCTGACTCAATCCTATATGAATTTTGTGAATTTTTTCCCAGATTCCCAAAGCTCAAATTGCAAGAATTTAAGCCCTTTGGTACTTCCTTTTTCATTTTATTATTTATCAATTAAATTTCATTAAAATGATTTAAACTATTATAAAAATTAGTTAAGTACAGTATGTTTGACCCATGTAAAAAAAAATCCTTGACAAACATTCCATGGTAGAAGCAGTGGTAAAGAGGGCAGGTTTTGGAGTCACACTGCCCACATTTGAATCCTGTTTCCCTGATTCCTAGCTGTGTAATTCTAAGCAAACGTTTGTGTGCAAATAAGATTTCTTATATGTTGAACAGAGTAATAATGGCACCTGCCTGACAGAATCATTCTGAGGTTTAATTGAGGCACTATTTTTTATAGCATTTTGCACAATGCATAGTATAGTATATAGTGAGTTCTGAATGTATTTACTTTTATTAATCAGTTTCATTTGTATGGATCTGAGACATTTTTGTGATTGTGTGTTTTTCTTTCAACTTTGTTGAACAAAAGAATAAATAGTGAGTGAAGGAGAAAATATATCAGGAAAGGAGAAAGAGAGGAAGAGAGAGATAAAAAGGGAGAAGGAAGAAAGAAGGAAGATGGGAAGGAGATGTGAAATAAGAGGGTCAGTTAGGAGTACACTTTTCTTCTAGTTCTAACATGATTTGATAGGCAATGAAAACTATAAGCTCCTGCCATTTTATAGTCATGGATATTGAATATATATATGTATTCACAAGGCAGTTTGATTTGCTACTAAAACTTACAGATTTCATAAAGGAATCTACTACTTACAACCATAATATATAACTGTGCTTAAATGGGGTAATTGCCTTGTGTACAGTTAGAACATTAAAACTTACCTGTAGTATAATTATCTCCATAAGGTCAAATGTATAATTTCTCTACCACATGATGCTGATTTTTCTATATTATAGTTATTTGGGGTAGGTTGTAGGTTAAAAGCAACTCAGAACATTTTCTTCTTTCAAATGCAGCATGAATGCTTTCTTTGCACATGATTACATGTTAAGGTAGCAAAACTCTTGCAAAAGAAAATGTATAAGGCTTCCTGAAAAAGTCAAGTTAAATACTTCTATTTTATGATTTCACTTGGATCAAATTTATAGGCATAATCTGAATAGGAACTTTTTCTAAGATTAATAGTTCCTTTTTTAAAAAAATAATATTTTTATTGATTTTAGAGAGGAGGAGAAGGAGGAGAAGGAAGAGGAGGAGGAGGAGGACGAGGAGGAGGATGAGGAGGAGGAGGAGGAGGAGGAGGAGAGAGACACCAATGACGAGAGAGAATCATTGATTGGCTGCCTCCTGCATGCCCCACAAAAGGGATTGAGCCCAAAACCCAGGCATGAGCCCTGACTGAGAATCAGACTGTGACCTTCTGTTTCATTGGTTAATACTCAACCAATGAGCCTTGCTGGCTGGATAACAACTCCTTTCTTAAATGCTGTTCATGGAAAAGAATTGATGTTGTGATTTGAATTTTTTAAAATTCCATGAGAGATACTATTTTTTAGTATCCACAGATGTGCTTTGTAGAATTCTAATTTATTAATGACCATTAAACTTATCAAAGTCACTGGGAATCATATTGAATAACATTTGTTTCCTTTGCTGTTCCAGTTACTATTACTGATTAACAAATCATCTCAAGATTCAGAGGCAATTTATCTTGATTGTGTGGGTGAGGAGTATGAGCAGGGAACTATGAAAACGGCTTTTATTTCCTCCATGATGCCAGAGGTCTCAGGTGGGAAGATTTGATGGCCAGAGTGACTCAACCTCCGGAGGCTGGGGTCATCGGGAGGCATCTTCACTGGCATGTTTAGCATGGTTGGCTGTAAGCTGCGTCCTGACCTCGGCTGTCAGTTGGAAATTTTACCCCTGGCTTCTTCAAAATGGGCTTCTTCAAAGCATGGCAGCAGGGTTGCAGAAGCACGTCTTTTCAGAGAGCCAGCTGGAAGCTTTCTTGCCTTTTATAACCCAGCCTTGGAAGTTATATTATGTCACTTCTGCCATTATTATAAGTCTGCCTGGTTACAAAGGGTGGGGAGGGTTGACCTTAACACCACCTCTCAATGAGAGGAGTGACAAAGCCACACGGCAAGAAGACTATGTGCAACGGAAGATACTGTTGCAGCCATTATTGCAAACTAATATCTTCTATATTGCTATAAAAATAAAGAAATCCATAATCAGCCATGATTGGCCTTTCCTCATGTATTTTACAAGACATTGACTTTAATTCCATCAGTAATCTCAAAATTTCACCAGAACCAACATTTTAAATGTACCATAGCATCAGCATATAATGCCATTGCACTGTGGCTTTTACAATGGAGGTTATAGTGTGATCTTATATCATAGACAAATGATCATGGTTATGTTTTTTATGATTTGGCCAAAGAAAGCAAACAAACCATCTTTAGTTATAGCAGCTAAACATCCAACTGAAGAATATATCTTCATTGTTATCTAGAAGGAGAAGTATGGAATAACAGCAGTGCTAATTTGCCAAATAATAGATCACAGTAGTTACCCTAATCACAGGATTCCTGGGTCTTCCTTGTACAGTGGTTTTGAGCAGCAATTCTCAAATTATTACCCATTGCCCACTTGCATCTAAGTCTTTGAAAGCAGTGTAAGTAAACTACATACAGTAGACTAAATCTGACTTGGAGTCTATATGGCTTAGTTTACTCAGAATGATTTATAAAGACTTGCATAATGAAACAACACAAATAATAATAACAAAAACAATAGCAAACAAACAAAAAAAATAATGTGACAGAGACCACCAAAGCTTAAAGTATTTTCTATCTGGTTCTTTTATAGAGAGGGTTGGCTGATTTACTAAATGTGAATTGTGTGGCAGGGTGGGATAGGGACAAAGTAGGGATTAGATTTAGGGAACATGTATCTCTGAGAAATTCCCAAAGGGAATTTTTTATGTCTGCTGAATTTTTAGAACTACTTCTTTCAGTTGCTTAGAAAGAAATACCTGAAGCCATGCTTGGTTTGGCTAAGTTGGACAGTTAACTGATTTTCATTATTATCTAATGCTGTGTGAAACACAGACATGGTTCTGTTTGTCACAGTGGATGTTGTTGTATTATAGCCAAAGCTCACTTTCACTTAGTTGAAAGTGAGCTTTGTCTTCCTGAGAGCAAAGATCCTTCTTAAATTTGGACCTTAAGACATTTTTTAAATTTTCTTTCTTTTTTTTTGTTTTTGTTTGTTTGATTGTTTGTTTTGCTTTGTTAATCCTCACCCAGGGATTCTTTTTTCACTGATTTTTAAAGAGAGTGGAAGAGAGGGAGGAGGGGAAAAGAAAGAGAAAAAAGAAAACATTGATGTGAGGGAAACACAGTAGGCCCAGGCCCTGGGAATGAACCTGCAACCCAGTTATGTGTCCTTGACCTAGGAATACAACTCAAAACCCTTCATTGCACATACAGATGCTCTACCACTGAGCACCACCAGGCAGGGCTGCCATTTTCATGAGGTATTTGTTGTGTTTTTAAAGATTACATAGCCCCTTTTTAAGTTAATAGTAAATTTTAGAAGGTAGTTCCCTAAAATATTAAGGTCGTGAACAACTTTGTTATTGTCAACAATTTGAAATAATTTTAGCAATTATAAAATATTAAATTATACTGTTTTCATAACATGGTATATTTAGCAGTCATTAAGCGATGCTATAGAAAAATCATTTATAAAACAGAAGGATGGTCACATTGAAAGTAAAATTTAAGTAGATTATATAAACAAGCTATAACAATTCCATTCGTGTCAAATAGCTCTATAAGTCTATATATCCATCTACCTATTTATCTATTTATATTTCCACATATTTGTTTAGATAAAGGCTAGAAGTATAGAGAGAAGGATATTTATTAAAAGATAGAAGGATATACCAAAGCATTAATAGCAAATCTGCCAACATCTACTACTGTAGTAAAGGAAAAGACTATTACATGAAAATGAATATAATGCTCAAAATATCAAATTATATAATTTCCTAAATTGAAGACCCATAAACTTCTACTTTTGGTAGAAAGTATTCAAAACGAGTGAAAATTATCTTCATGCATCACACTCAGTTGTGTTGCAAATGTGATTTTCAGGAGGCAAGACAAGATGATAATGACTACATTAAAGTAGTAATGAATATATTTTTCAATTAAAATAGCAAACTAGGGCTGAAACTGGTTTGGCTCAGTGGATAGAGTGTCAGCCTGCGGACTGAAAGGTCCCAGGTTCGATTCCGGTCAAGGTCATGTACTTTGGTTGTGGGCACATTCCCAGTAGGGGGTGTGCAAGAGGCAGCTGATCGATGATTCTCTCTCATGGATGTTTCTAACTCTCCATCCCTCTCTCTTCCTCTCTGTTAAAAATAAATAAAATATATTTAAAAAAAGAAATAATAATAAAAAAGTTTCTCTTTAAATAATAGCAAACTTGGGATATCTTTCTAAAGAATATGATAAGAATAAACCTACAAGCTCATTATGAACCAAAATGCTAGCAGGCCCAATTCAACTGAGATGACAGCAAAACATTTTTATAAATACTTTTTGGTTAATTGTTATCTTTCTGTTATTCCATTTCCATTCTTACTACCATAGTTTTTTTTTTTTCTTTCTTAAAACCACTAGTCCAATATCATTCAAGATTGATTCATAGCCTAGTTTCTCATTATTATCTACTATTAATCCTTTGTCCTAGGCATACCAAATTATTTTTAGTTTTTTTAATCTAAGATAATTTTTCACAACTTTGTGCCTTTCACCTTGCTTTTACTCTTACCTTAAATGCCCTCTCCTACCTAATTCTTTAGAAAAAAAATACTTTTTTTTTCTAGTCCTCCATATCCTACCTTGTAATAATGTTTTGTAATTTGTTCCTCTATCTAAGTGTCCTTATAACACTTATTCTCTCTAAAGGTTATTGTCTTTTTAAAATTTGAATCTTCAGGATTTAGCACCTCGTAAGCACCTAATAAATGTTTGTCTCAGGAATGAATCAATATTCCCCTTCATAATTCATTTGACATTAAATATTCTGACCTGGTTACACAAAGCCAATTGCTTGATCCCCACATTTTACACAGAAATTGTATTGTATATGACAGCCATTTTCCTATCATCTCAGGGATCCTATATAATAAAAGCCTAATATGCTCAGTGTCCGGTCATTCTGTGACTGGTAGACTGTTCAACCAACCAAAGTGTAATATGCTAATGACATGCTAAGGTTGCTCAACAGCTGCTATGATGTGCACAGACCACCAGGGGCAGGCACTTGTTGCTGGGGTCCAGCTGAACAGAACTAAGGGAGATGGGCCAGACATACCCTGGAGCCTTCCCACAATTCCTCCCTGGCTGGCCAACTTCCCATATCCTTCCCTGGCTGGCCCCAAATGGCCCTGATTAGTTTGGGGCAAGATGGGACCAGACATAACCTGGAGCCCTCCCATAGTCCCTCCCCAGCCTCGATAGTGCGCTGGTTGGGTTCCTCAGCCTGGCCTGTGCCTTCTGGCAATCTGGGATTCCTAAGGGAATGTCCCAGAGCTAGTTTCAGCCCAATCCTGCAAGCCACTGCCCTTGGGAGGGCGACAGAGGCAGGGCTCACGACTGGCTAGCACTGCTGTGGTGGAGTGAGCCTCTCCCAATCAGGACTGATAGGGCGTGAGCCTGCAGCAGGCAGATGAGCAGGAACAGCAAGTAGGAGCTGCAGGTGGCATTTCCTCTCTCTCTCTAAAACTCAATGGACTATGGGGTTTTGGCCCGATCCCTGCAGACCACCCAGAGGGACCCCACTTTTGCATGAATTTGGGCACCAGGTCTCTAGTAATGGAATAAAGAATAAAGCTAGGTGTGTTAGTGCCTACATGCTGACTTCAGTATGCCCATCCATTGTCACTGCTTTTACTGTGAGTCACACATTACTAGAAATGATGAGTGAAGAAAGAAGACATGCACACATAGGTAACAGAGGAAATATTTGGTTGAAACACATAATAGGAAGATATTTAAGGAGGTTGCTGAATTGGTTATATTTGTAACCCACATAACTTAACATTAGAAATTAGAGTCTATGGTGTTACTTGTAAAGTGATAACAACATAGTCTGAGCTTTCTATTTCTACTTATTGTAGATTTGGGTATAAGAAAGCCTGCCAGTTATCAGGTTTGGCCAGTAAAAAGGGGAACCATATGTCACTGATTGCTTGGTGCTGTCCAAGTTTACACTTATCATAGGTCAACTGATGATTTTTAATCATCTTAGTGCCTTCCCATTTTACTTTCAGAAATGTCTCAGTGAGAATGATAAATAATACATCAAATAGAGCCCAGCCATCTCCTTACAGAATATTAATAACAAGAGCTCATAATGCTAGGAGGTATTATTCATTTGGGGCTGCTAAATATATTTTCATGCTTAATCCTCACAACAACCCTATGGGGAGTTACCATTATTATAATAATACCAGTTTTATGGATAAGAAACTGAAGTATATAAAAGTTCAGAAATGTTCCCAAGTCATATGGCTAATGAGTATGGGAGACAAGATTCAAATTAAGTCTATTTTCAGAATTTATGACCTTAACTGTCATACCACACTGCCTTCTGGTTAAAACGATTTTATTCCAGAACCACAAAAATATGGAGGACTGGATTACTAGAACCCATTCATCATACATTCATTCATTCTGTCTTTCATTTATTTCGTAAATGTTGACTGACTGCTCTGTGTCAGGCACTGCCCTAGCCACTGGAAACACATCAGCAAACAAAACAAAATCTCTACTCTGATGGAATTTGTACAAGTTTCCAGATTTGGATATGCATGCTGTGTTTTCATGGTGCCACCTTGCATATTTTTTATGAAAGTCAGTATTACCACCTGTGTACAACAAAAAACAGCAACAAAAACAAGTTTGGCTGAGCGAGCAGGAAAAGACGATGCAGCCATGAATATAGTACACAGAGCTGATGCACAGAGTCTGTGTCCCTGGACCGTGGCACTGGATAGTCATTTAACTCAGGAGACATCAGTCACATGCCCATCAGGTGCCAGGCTCCCTCTGGGCTTCCTTTAGAGCAGCTGCCCCATGACTCTCAGAGCAGCAAGAGGAGTGGGCCATCTCTACTTTGTGTTTCTATTATTTATAAGTGAAATTAATCACTTTTTAATTACCACTTTTTCTTGATAAACACCAAATGCATACAGAAACACATCCTCGGTCCCCAGTGGTTAAGTTTCAGGGAAATTAAGATACTTAAAGCTAAATTATTAACAAGTATTTTACTCTCTAGATAATGGTGTTTAGAGAAAAGCTCTCAGGTAGATTTTAATGTCACTGTTCCTTGAAGTTTATTTAGACATGGTCTTGCCATAGTCCACCAGGGGGTTTGATCCTATTAAATGTGATCTCTTTAGCAGAATTCTTATCTGCAGCATCCTGCCTGCCCTGAAGGGGATCAAGCAGTCTGAATACTGACGAAACATATGAGGACAATAGAGAATATCACTAAGCCTAACATGCAATATTTGGGGCATTTTAATTACCAAAAAAATTAGTTGTTTTTCACTCCCACTACTGTTAAAGCATTTGGGAAATGTTAAGCAGATGTAACTTGAATGCAACTATTTGTAGCTCCATTAAATGTTAAATTTGCATAAAATTAATTCATTTAATGAAAACTATGTTGAGGGTACACCATATTGTGATTGACTAAAACTCCATTTCCTAGATTGACAATGAGATTTAGTTGCATTTAGATAATGCTGGTAAATAAACACTAGGGAATACTATTAAAAATTTTTTTAAAAAAAGTTGAGGAGGTTAAGCCATCTAGATACTAACCTTTTGATTAAGTTCAGCTGAGACAAAATATCGTATGTGTCTATAGTGAAACATATTTACCGGTATATTTACTGGTAAATAAACCTCTGATTTGAACAAAGAACCATGGAAGTGAAAGCTCCAAGAACACAGTAGACAATGTTAAAATGATAGTTGGTTGGAGCAACAAAAGGTTGCCAATTGTATTCCCAGTCAAAGGCACCTGGCCAGGTTGTGGTCCAAAACCCCTGTGGTGAGTGCATAGGAGGAAGCCCATCAATGTTGTGTTCTCACATCAATGTTTCTCTCTTTCTCTTTTCCTCTCTCTCTAAAACTCAATAAAAATCTTTCTTTTTTTTTAAATGATATGGCCAAAACCGGTTTGGCTCAGTGGATAGAGCGTCAGTCTGAGGATTGAAAGGTCCCAGGTTCGATTCCGGTCAAGGGCATGTACCTTGGTTGTGGGCACATCCCCAGTAGTGGGTGTGCAAGAGGCAGCTGGTCGATGTTTCTCTCTCATCAATGTTTTTCTAGTTCTCTATTCCTCTCTGTAAAAAATCAATAAAATATATATTTTTTAAATGATATGAACACGGAGACTAGCCTAACGAAATGTGAATGGGAAAATTGGATGACCTGAGTGGTTTGCTGTGACTCTTCTGTCACAAGAACTGCTGACTTAAAAGACATTGTAAGAGATGTTCATAAAACATTTATACATGTAATTAAAGACTCTCTAAGTTAAGAGCTGGGGTATGCATCTTCTAGATAATTCATTGAATTTGCAGATTTAATTGTGGTTAGTGTAGATTTCTGAAATTTCCACATCCATTAATAATAACACACTTTTTTTTTAAAGGCCCCTTATAAAAATGCTTCGAGAATCTAAATGTAATTCAAGGGGTAAAATTCATTGCCTTTACAAAATGTAATTGGAAATGCTTTTTCTTAGTCCTAGAAAGGATTTAAATGGTTATTCAAGTAATGAAAATGGCACAGTGAAAAATTATGGCCTCCTCAGACCATCAGTTATGCCATTGTCTTCTATTTATACATAACCTTTTTCTTGGAATAAAACTCTGAGGGGAAGTAGAGCTGGCCACCCCAAAATATGCCTTTTAGGATACTGATATTTTAAACTGGATAATTTTTAAGAAAAGAAAGATTCAGGAAAAACCTTAAACCTTCCCTCTAATTGCCTGAAAGTATTTAGACAGAGGAACTGCTCTAGGAAGGGAGATATCAACAGAAATAATTATAGTTTGACTAGTATCTGATCAGAAAGGCCCTTTTGTTTTTGCTGTGTCACTTTTTTAAAGATGACCCAGCAAACACTTACTTGCTTATCAAACATTTGTTTCCCATCTCCATGTGCATTGCCTTCCTCCCTAAAGTTTCAAATAATACTACTTTTCTTTAGCTCAGAGGGCACAGGAACTTTAACTGGCCCCTCTGTCCTCTCTCTCACATTCTCATGGAAACCTCATCTGTACATACATAATAACTAGGTCATTTTCTTATTCATGTCTCACATTAATTTGATTCTTGGTCCAACCAGAAGATCTTAGAAGGGTAGAAGGAAAATTATTATAGTTTTCCTCCCCCACAACCTCAAATACAATTCCCTACAGATTTTAAAAGTTGTCAAGTGCACCATATCAGGGGATTCTACCAATTTCCAATTACTTTAAAAGCAATCCCTTTCACAATCACTGCCAAATAAAACAAGTTCAGAAAGGTCCCCGGGTGGATTTTTCTCATTGAAGACCCTGAGGTTCCTACGGGCTTCTCATCATTCTAAAACAGCAGATGCCTACATGGATATTCTCTTCAAGTTTTTCCTTTAAAGATGGAAAATAGTGAAGTATTTGAGAATTTAATAATAGGAATATTCTTAGAGATCAGTCAACAAGTCTGATTCTTTGTCTTAAATTCCTACAGAGAATGAATGATGACACCCCTCAAACACAGACAGTGACTGAACAAAGCTTGTCTGGTTGATTCATGCATACCTTCTCAGGAAAGGGTGGTGTGTGTGGACAAGAGTGTTAAAGTTAAATAAAGAACAATAGAAGAGTCAGAGACTGTAGTAACCAGATTCTGAGGCAGGTTGCCCATGAGGATAATAGTCCATTGGTTTTGTTCAGCATTGCTCTAAGCTTAATGAGGACCTTCACTGAGGTCCTTTTCCCCTGGAGATTCTGACAGTGTGGGATAAGAGGGGCAGTTCCAGACACAGGTTCACAGCAGAAAAGGATTCAAATGAAGATACTAAAGTGAAACAGAGTAATGTTTGGTAGCAATTCTCTGGAATCCAAGAAAAGTGGAATTTACTCCTTTTCTGGACACAAGCCATTTCTCCTTTTTAAAGATTTGAGCTTTCTCTGTCAGCACTCATCACTTTTGCTCGTTCTTTCTTTCTTTCTTTCTTTCTTTCTTTCTTTCTTTCTTTCTTTCTTTCTTTCTTTCTTTCTTTCTTTCTTCTTTCTTCCTTCCTTCCTTCCTTCCTTCCTTCCTTCCTTCCTTCCTTCCTTCCTTCCTTCCTTCCTTCCTTCCTTTCTTTCTTTCTTCTGTAGCTTTGGTCACTTTCTGCTGTGGCTCTCTCTGCTCTGTAACTTAATATATAAAGGATGCTTAGTAATTTTGTTTTTCTTTCTCATAGCATCACTTTAGGCCAAAGAACTGATAACAATAGAGGTGACAAGCATCATTTCATCATTCTAACATCATGTCCTACTATGAGAGGGCTAGTCCAGCAGGAGTACCTTGCAGCCAGGAGAGAAAGATACCAGCCATATCCTTTCTTTCCCTCCTCCATGCTCTGAGATCCAGAAACAGCACAGTGAGTCTGGAGGAGGTGAAGAAGGAGATCTGAGAAAGTCAGAAGAGATCAAACCCCTCTTTCTCCTGGCACCTAAAACTAGGCCAGGCCTGAGCTAGGGAAAGGCAAGAGCTTGTTATTGTTTTCAAGATACATGCCCTGGTTTTAATTAAACTGCATTTTAATGATTAAAAAGAGATGGTTACACAGGTGTAAAGCTATGAATTATGTCCAAGATAGCTCCTAGAGGCTGAGGAGAAAAGTTTTAAACTGTGATGGAGGTTAAAAAAAAAATAGTTACCACTGATTATAATTGTTGAGAATGTCCTAAAAAATAGGCCATTGGCAAGCATAATATGCTTTTTTAAAAATATATTTTATTGATTTTGTACAGAGAGGAAAGGAGAGAAATAGAGAGTTAGAAACATCAATGAAAGAGAGTCATCGATCAGCTGCCTCTTACACACCCCCTACAGGGGATATTCCCGCAACCAAGGTACATGCCCTTGACCGGAATCAACCTGGGACCTTTCAGTCCCCAAGCTGACGCTCTATCCATTGAGCCAAACCGGTTTCGGCATAATATGATTTTGAACTTTTATTTTTAGGTTTCACTTTGGAATCTGTAAATGACTAGCTTATTAACTTTAAGATGGTCCAGATTAATAGTTTCATCTACTGGCTGTTTTCAAGGTGGAAAGAAGAATAAGGAAGTTCAATGAATTGAATAAAGGAGGCTTTGAGGATCCCTGTGTCTAAATTAGATCAATGGGGGAGAATGAGTAAGGTCGGAGGACCAGAATTCTGCCTGTGTCTAATTAATGCATGCCCCAACCTGCTTTGTCTGAGTGAACCTTGACAAACGAATTTGTTCTCCATTGTCAATGTTTGCTAATAACATTTCCTTTCTGTGGGACATCTTTGTCCCTGACATGAAAAGCGCCTTCTCACCCTGTGTATCACATCTTCCATGTAGCCTTTTGCCACACCAAAGTCAGCCTTCACCTCCAGATGGAACTGACTGGCTGGTTTTTATTTCAACATTGAACAATATCCAGACTTCTTTCAAAGTCATTTTATTGCTTTATTGCAACTGTTTATTTGCACATCTGTCTTTTTCTAATTAATGTGTCACTTCCTTGAGGGCAGGGACCTGGTATTCCTAAAATACTAGCATGTATTCCTAAAATTTGGTAGCGTGCTTAGAATATACTAATTGCTCAATCACTAGTTATAGAATAAATGAAAGAATACATTCTAAGACTGACTTTGTCCCCAAATTTAGTAGAGACCAGCTAGGTGGTCCAGAGTGTCAGGATACCAAGCAAAGATATAATTCAGATATTATTGCCCAAGGATGCCAACATTTGTTTCATAATTACCTTTTTCAGTCCCCTAGAGTTAAAGATTATATTACTTCATTGGTTATTGAAATTTAAATAGTGATTCAATTGCTAATTACCTGTGCAGTTAAGTTAGTTTATCTTTAGTTTGTTTTTTCCTCAGTGAACCTTTTATGTGAAACAAATTCCAGCAAAATAGCTATGTAGTTGAAATTAAAAAATTTGCTACATTTGTTTATTTATTTTGTTGTTTCTTTTTTTCTTTCATTACAAATAGTGTAATGTGTTTGTTGATATAGGGATACATTTTAATTCTTGAAGAGTTCCTTCAATATTTAAACTACTTACGTTCAATCAGTGTGATGTTGGTAAAGGCTATCTTATTCAATCATAGTAAATTTAATTATATTCATTTTTGCTTGTAGATAATGTGATTGCTTATATTCAGTTTGTTATATGAGGCATTTATAACCACTTAGCAGCACAATCAATTGTTTATGTAGTAACTATCTTTCAAAAAGTAATTATTTCCACAGTGTTGGTGTGTTCTCTTAAAATATAACACACAATATCCTTCTATCAATGTTTGATGGTAGGGGGGGAAAGTCTCAATTCAGGAAAATGGGAAATGAATTTGGTGGACATCTGCCTTGAGAGTAACTGTGAAAACAGCTTCTTAAAATTGTTTTATGGTGATATTGGAATACAGCGAGTTTTAATTTGTGGAAGCCATGACAATTTTCAGCTGCCTTTGCAGTAGCATATGTATATATTTGGTTTTTTTTAAAGATTCAGCAGGCCAAAACCGGTTTGGCTCAGTGGATACAGCATCAGCCTGTGGACTGAAGGGTCCCGGATTCGATTCCGGTCAAGGGTATGTAACTTGGTTGTGGGCACATTCCCAATAGGGGGTGTTTCAGGAGGCAACTGATGGGTGTTTCTAACTCTCTATCACTCTCCCTTCATCTCTGTAAAAAATCAATAAAATATATTTAAAAAAAAAAAAGACTCAGCTGGCATGATGTTATTGCTGAACTACTTGAGAGCCGTTCACAGGGCCATTAAGAGGCTACAAAACCTAGAAATAAACATTGTAAATGCCTTGAAATCAAGTGAAAAACAGATTCTAATATTAAAGCTTATTATTTAAATAGAGGCCTGGTGGTCATAGCGACCAGTCAACTGTCTGATCCCTGGAGGTCAGTGCATCTCATAGTGAGCAGTTGAATGGCCTTAGCATCTCTCTATATAAAGAGCCAGGTCTGTCACATCCAAAATGACTGAAGGTTCAACCGAACACTGGAAGTCAGTCCTACAGACACTCCTGCAGACATTGACTGCAACTGGTGCGGGGGGTGGTGACACAGCACTGACTGCCAAGGGGGCTGCAGATCAGGCCCAGAGATAGGCAGAGTCTGATCCACAGTCTCTGTGGCAGCTGTTGATCAGCTGTCGCCTCTCTCTTTTTCTCTGAGTTTTGCCAGCATCCAGGACTCTGTTTCTCTCTAGGCCTCACCTGGGGCTGCTGATCAGTTCCGCCTCTATGATCAGGCCTGGAAATAGGCTCAGAGATGCTGACTGGCATAGAAACTGACCAATCAGAACAAAATCTGTGTGAACTGCAAGGGCAGAAACTACTGTGGGGGCTGAGAAGGGGTTTTAAGGGCAACAGCTGTTTGATGTAAGGTGTAAGAAAGTGGTTCGAGTTTTTAATGACTGGCTTGGCAGTATAGTGCATATGGCTGGCTACTAGTCCAGATATAGTGATTATGTGTTTTTGTCTGCCAAGAGCATCTCCTCCTGCTCCCTCACCCCCCAGCCCATTTAAACAATCCTATCCTATATAATCTATTTATACTAATATGCTAATTAGATTGGGTTGACCAGCCATGCTCCAGATGTCTGACTTCCTTCCAGACAACGCCATGGTGGTGGGGCTGAAGCAGAGGCAATTAGGGATTATCAGGCTGTCAGGGGAAAGCAGTTGGAGGTGAGATCAGGCTGGCAGGGGAGGTCAGTTAGGGATGATCAGGCAGGCAGGAAGAGAGGTTAGGGGCAATCAGGCAGGTGTGGGAGGCAAGGTAGGGGCAATCAGGCTGGCAGGCAGATGGATTAGGGGTGATCAAGCAGGCAGGCAGAGAGGTTAGGGGCAATCAGGCAGGAAGGCAGGCAGGCAAGTGGTTAGGAGCCAGTCATTCCCAGTGGGATTGGGCCTAAACTGGCAGTTGGACAATCCCTCGAGGGGTCTGAGATTAGAGAGGGTGCAGGCCAGGCTGAGGAAACCAACCTCTCCATGCACAAATTTCATTCACCAGTCCTTTGGCATGATCATATTATTCTTTAATTGGTTGAATGGATGACCGGACACTTAGCATATTAAGCTTTTATTATATAGGATAGGTAAAGCAGAATCTGTTTGAGTATTGTACTGCCTGCTACACACAGCTCGTGGGACTGAACAGTTGGCAATTGTTCTAAGACATTACATCACTGAGGCACATTAAAGCGGTGGTTGCCCAAACTTTAACAAGATTGCTGGGCATGATACATTGGAGAGTTCCTCTGCTGAATGATTCATTTGGTCTCCAGCAAAGACAACAACATACAGTGTGGATATGTTCTTTAATAGGTTCTGTGGTTTCTTGCTCGTCTAGTGTGAACATTGTGCCCTGCCCCGAGTCTGGGAGAAAGGGGGGTTACTCTTTCATCCCAAGGGATGTAATCTTAGATGGAAAAAGAGAATAGACAGGCTCAGTAAAAGTCAACTGCGGTAAAGGAAGATACCAGCCTCAGACATGTCTACTGGCCATAACTCACTTTGAGTTATTTCATCCCATCCTGTGTGGTTACTTTTCATTTCAGTCCATTCTGTGTGGTTACTCTAGGTCTCTGAGTTTTTAAGGCCGCCCTGGAGGCCTCCCCTGAGCTTGTCAGGTTTAGTGTGCAGCCCCCTTTTTGTCCACAGGTGCATACTCTCCCTTTGTCTCTGTCTCTCTTGGATCATTCCCTCTGAGGGAAGCCAGCTGCCACATCATGAGCAACAAAGCACTTTGGAGAGGACCATCGAGTGAATAGAAGGCCTCCTGCTAGCAGCTGTGTGAGTGAGTCTAGAAGACGATACTCAGGCCCTAGTTGAGCCTTCTGATGACTGCAGCCTCAACCAGTTGCTTGACTGACATTTCACCAGCCATTATGAGCCAGAGCCACCTGGCTGATCAGCTCAGAGATGCCTACATTGTATCTGGGCCACTCTTCCCAAGTGTATTAACACCAAGTTGTTTTTGTTTGTAATGGCCCTCACTGTTTCTAGTTACTAGTAAACATGGTTTTTACTAGGGGCTGCAGTTTAATTGTAGATACCACTGCACTCGGACCAGCCGAGGGGCTGCAGTTTAGAGTGTGCCTTCACTGTGGGAAAAGGTTTTCTATTGCCTGTCATCTCTAAATAGAGAAGTCTCACAAACAGACTAGAGAGAACACGAGACAGAAGAGGGCTGTGATAAGTCACTGATGCACAGAAGTTAAAGGGAGGTGGAAGAGTGGGTTGCATTAGCTGAGAAGGTGCTGAGGATGGACTCTTACCTCAGACAGATAATTGCCTTCTGTCTGTTAAACTGGGAGCTGAAACCTGTTTCCTTGGTTACAGGGGACTTGGTGCTCAACAGTCAAAAGTAAAATGATTTCAAGTGTGTTTGTTTCATAGCTGAGTGGGCTAAGAGAAAATGCCAGCTTTCCTTGTCCTAATATATTCTTTTTATATGACTCTGGTGATGTCAAGCTTAGCATATTGTCTGGCTTGAATCACTGATACTCAACAACTGAAGATATTGAAAAAGGTGGTGTGTTTCATGTGCCCTAGATATAAACATTCAAAATGAATGACTGGGGATTAACTCATGGGGAACATTTATAGGATTAATACAAACACTTCAATCACATTTACATATGGTGGTTAATAAAATATATTTAAAATTTACATCAAGGATATTGGCATGAGACATATGAGAAATTTATAGCTGAATTCAGCGTGGGTTTTTTTGTTTGTTTGTTTGTCTTTTTGTTGTTGTTTTTATCTAAGTAGAGAAATTAGGGGGAAAAATCTACAAAATTAAGATAGATTAGATGTATTTTTTTTTCTGTTGTGGCAGATTTTACAGTAACTATTCCCTGTGAGACATTCTATATATCTAGGAAGTCTTCCCAGACTCCTGTGACACAATTAGTTGACCTGTCACCTTTATTTCCATCTACATACCCTTAGACATTTTTTGTGTCATTGTGATTTTGTATCTATCTCTGAGCTCATCTGTCATGGTATTATTAGCTAGCAAAAACTAAGCATTATTTGTATCTTTAAAAAGGTATAGTTGACATATGCACTATTATATTAGTTTTAGGTATGATTAAAAATTTATATCACTTATTAAGTGGTCACCACATAAGTCCAGTAACAATTTGTCACAGTACAAAGTTACCACAATATAATTGTCTATATTCCCTATGCTGTACCTAATATCCCTGTGACATTTATTTCATAACTGGAAGTTTTCTTATCCCTGTCATTGTTTTAAACTATTTTCTATTCCCTGCCCTCTGACTACCATCAGTTGGTTCTCTGTATCTATGAGTCTGTTTTTCTTTTGTTTGTTTTTTAGATTATATATGTCAGTGAAATTATATGGTACTAGAGGCTTGTTGCATGAATCTCTTTGTGCAACGGGCTTTCCTTCCCTTGGCTTCCAGCACCGGTTTTCCTCTGGCACCCAGGACCCAGGCCTTAGATCCGGCCAGAGTCTGCCATCTTCTTCTTCTCTGCAGACTCTGGAGCCTGCAATCTTGTGTTTGCTGAGGCACTCTGCTCCTGTACATCCTTTTGTCCCTGCCCTCCCTCTCATAGCAGGCATCCTGCCCCACCTGGCCACTTAGTGCCTGGAGCAGCTGGGCAACCGCCATCTTTGGCCTTCTAATCTGCATACTCACTCTGATTGGCTGTGGGCTTAGTGGAGGTACTGTCAATTTACCTGTTTGTCTGTTATTAGGTAAGATTTATTTATTTTCATCTGACTTATTTCACTTACTCTCCATGTATCTGGAAATGGTAAGATTTCATTCTTTTCAAGGCTGAATAATATTGTGTTGTACATATTTTCTTCATCCATTTATCTATCGATAGATACCCAGGTTGTTTCTATATCTTTTTTGTTGTAAATAATGCTGCAGTAAACATACATCTTTTTGAATTATGGTTTTTATTTCCTAGAAGTTGAATTGCTGGGTTGTATTATAAATCTATTTTTAATTTTTTTGAGGGACCTCCATATTTTCCATAGTGGCGGTATTATCTTACAATTCCCCAACAGTGCAGGAGGTTTGTCTTTTTCTCCAAATACTTGCCAATACTTATTGTTTGTTGATTTATTGACAATAGCCATTCTGACAAATGTGAAGTCACTATGATTTTGATTTGCATTTGCCTGATGATTAGTTATGTTAATCTTTGCATATGTCTTTTGGCCATCTGCACATCTTCTTTGGAGAAATGTCCAGTCCCAATTTTTAATTGAATTGTTTGTTTTCAATGTTGAGTTTCAGGAGTTCTTTATATTTTTGGATATTAACCATTTATAAGATATATCATTTGCAAACACTTCCTCCCATTCAGTATCTTGACTTCTTGTCTGTTGATGCTTTCCTTCACTAAATAAAAGCTTTTGGCTTTTTCTTGCATTGCTTGGTACATATTAGGATAATAACAAAATAATTATACAATTGAAAGGAATAAAAAGAGATGGTATTTAGAAAAAATAGTGATTAATTCATCTTATTTCAAATATGCATCACTGCTATTTGAGAATGTAATGTTTGTTAGAAATCTATATTGGTAGGGAAGTAAATGCTTGATAATAATTTTTTCATGTTTAAATGAAGAAAGAATAGGATCATTTATTGCATTTTCTAACAATACAAATAATTTTAAAGGTAAAAAATTACCATAAGAAACTTGAATATGGAATATACCAGAATAATTTGATTCTACATATTATTTTTTTAAAATATTTTATTGATTTTGTACAGAGAGGAATGGAGAGAGAGATAGAGAGTTAGAAACATCGATGAGAGAGAGTCACCGATCAGCTGCCTCTTGCACACCCCCTACCGGTGATATGCCCGCAACCAAGGCACATGCCCTTGACCGGAATCGAACCCAGGACCTTTCAGTCCCCAAGCTGACGCTCTATCCATTGAGCCAAACCGGTTTCGGCATGATTCTACATATTATTTTATAAGCCATTTAAATATTTTGGTAAAAACAATAGCACTATTCTTATATTTTGAAATAGAATTTTAAAATATTGATTTACATTTTCAGGATGTTTTCAATTATTCAACCCATTCTTTCTTCATATACATTGAAACATTTCTACATTTATAACATTTCTAGCATACCTATTATGTGCTTGGCACTTTTGTAAGCATATAATATTCAGAACCTAATGCCTACTGTGTAATACTTTCTGTATTCATGAAGCTTACAGTTTAGTGGTGGGAGATATAAAATCAAGCAAAAAATCAAGAGTTCTTGTTTGGACATACTATATTTAAGAAGCTTAATAGATTTACGTGGGAATGTTGGGAAGACAATACCTATATTGAGAGCCTCAGGGAGAGATCAGGTGTGAAGAAAAAGAATTGATATGTAGAAAAAAAATGGAACTTAAAACCCTGGTACTGGATAAATTGGCTACAAACTGTTTGAATGAAGAGGAATAAGAAGAAGAGAGAACAGGCCAATCCATGGAAACTTCAATACTTAAGGGTCTGACAGATCAGAAGCAGAATAGTCCATGCAAAAGACCAGGAGGTAGGATGATACTAAGAAAGCATAGGGGGTAAAAATATTCCAATAATAAGAGTATCTTGTTCTGTGAGAGGTACAGAGCACAAGGACAGAGAATTAACCATAGGGTTTTACAAGAAAATACACAGTGACCTATGTATTCTTCCTGATGTTTGTAATAACAGTAGTAATACCACTCTGTTTTAAATTTTTGGAATTCTTTTTGTTGTTGTTGTTAATCCTCCCTGGAGGATATTTTTTCCATTGATTTTTAGAGGAGGTGGTTAGAAGGGAGGGTAGGAGAGAAAGAGAGAGAAAGAGAGAGAGAGGAGGGGGGAGGAGAGATACAAATTGATATGAAAGAGACACATTGATTGGTTGCTTCCCATACATGTCCCTCCCCCACTTCCACCAATACTGGGAATCCATGGACCGGGGCAATACTGCTCTTAATAACAAACAGAGCACTTAGGCTCAGACACTGTTCTAACTGCTTAGCAGATATTAAGCACTTCTATTTTGTATATAAGAACCATTTTATTGGAGTGAGGATTGCAGATATCTAATTGGATGGCATTGAAAAGAAAACAGGAGAAGGCAGGGAAGGGTGGCCTAAGGGGAGAGATCAACCAAAGGACTTGTATGCATGCATATAAGCCAAACCAATGGACACAGACACTGGGCGTGGGAGGTGGGAAGGGCATGAGTGGGGGGTTGGGAGGTAATGAGGGGCTAAGAACACATAAGTAATACCTTAATCAATAATGGAAATTTATAAAAGAAAGCAGGATTTCTTGTTGTTACTTGGTACAGTTAAACTGAGGATTTTTTGCTTTGAAAACAAACAAAAATCCTCAGTTTAACTGTACCAAGTAACAACAACAAAAATCAGTTCATTGTATTAATTTTTTATTGTTATATTAAATGAATAAAAAGTACCCCCAAAGTTAGTGGCTTAAAAATAGCAAACATGTTTTACCCCATCATTCCTATAGATCAGGAATTCAGAAGCATGTAGCTGGCTGGTTCCTCCTCAGGGAGAACTGCTACCTGAAGTAGCAGTGTCAAAGCTGGATGGGCTGCAGTGGGCCTGAAAGATGTTCTTGTAACATAGCTCATTCTCGAGGCTGTTGGCAGGAGGGCGAGGTTCTTTGCACTCAAGACTTTCCCCAGGGCTGGTCCCAACATGGCAGCAGGCTTCCCACAGAGCAAGAGATGGAAGGAGTAGAGAGCACTGATACTTTTCCTTTCCAGAGGTTGCACAGTCTCACTTCTGGCTTCTGTTCATTGAAAGTGTGTCCAAAAGGGAATTCCTAAGGAAATGTACATTCCTCCCTTGAAGCAAATGTCAAGAATTTGTGGGCATATTTTGAACCATTACTTAAATGTTGGAGGAGTGAAGAGTACAGTTATATGCAATTATTTTGAGAATTTCCTTTTGAGAAGGTTAGCAGAGCGATGACAGTAAACGAGATGTAGTATGAAAGGAGGTTTTTAATTTTATTTTAAGGACAATATTAAGACATACCTTGTGTTTGTAGGAATGGGAAATCAGCATAAAGGAGAGAAAGAGGGTACTTGGGGGAAAGTCTTGAGTGTGTTTGGTACGGAAGAGGATCCACACACAAAGGAGAGAGTGGGGATGGTGGGGATGCTACTTTCTGAATCCGGTTTGGCTCAGTGGATAGAGCATCGGCCGGCGGACTGAAGGGTCCCAGGTTTGATTCTGGTCAAGAGCATGTACCTTGGTTGCTGCCACATCCCCAGTAGGAGGTGTGCAGGAGGCAGCTGATCAATGTTTCTCTCTCATCTATGTTTCTAACTCTCTATCTCTCTCCCTTCCTCTCCGTAAAAAAAAAATCAATAAAATATATTTTTTAAAAAAAAGGGAAGGTAGAACTTGGTGGGTGTGAGGACAGATGGAGTGGGACATTTTAAGGAGGGGAGTTGGGGTAATTTTTTTCCGTTGTACTATGTTTTTCCTGGGAAGTAGAAGGTGTAGTGCAACAGGGAGGGTAAGAAAAAAGGTGCTGGGGATTTGGATGCATTTTCTCATTATTATTCCACCAACTTTACTCCTACCTATTACTTAAAAAGAAAAGTTTTTATTAATTTCAGAGAGAGAAAGAGAGAGGGAGAGAGAATAGAAACATCAATGAAGAGAGAGAATGATGGATAGGCTGCCTCCTGCACACCTCACACTGGGGCTGACCCTGCAACTCAGGTATGTGTCCCGACCAGGAATCAAACCTTGACCTCCTCGTTCATGGGTCAGTGTTTAACCATTTAGCCACACTAGCCAGGTCCATCTGTTACTTTTTATATATGAATAAAAGAAGATAGCCAAAGATAGTTATTCCTGCTGCTACTATCATTGCCACTGCTGCTCCAATAACATAAGCATAACTTTATTGAACTTTTACTATCAGAGCCCTTACCCGAGCTTGGTTTTCAACATCTCATTTTATTCTACAACTCTGTGAACTGAGTATTATAATATTGTGTCTTATAGAAGAGGAAACTGAGGTTCGGAGTGGATAAATTAACTTGCTTAAGGCCACACTCTAGTAGGTGGCTGAAAAGTGACCGGAAGGAAAGTTAATCAACTCCATGCCCTATTTCCTATTTTGCCAACTGGTCTTAGAGGTCATTTAGTTCTACATTAAAAGCACTTTCATGACATGATCCCCAGAATTCCTTATATATATATGAAAATAAAGTTAATATTATTTGAAGACCTGCTATTGTGTCAGACATTTTCATATATATATATATATATATATATATATATATATATATATGAGGTCCAGTGCATGTTGGGGCATCATATGCTGGGGTTCTTTTCCTAGTCTTACAAAGGGTTCAGCATTCTGGAGAAAGGGGCTGATTTGTAGATTCCAGAAGGAGTCCAAAGACGAAAGATAATTTTGAAAGGCATTGGGGGTCAGAGAATCTTCAGCTGAAGGGAGCTAAAGACTTCTACCTTGATCAAGGACCTGTGCTTTTATTCAACACAATTTGTCCTAAGGCAAGGTGGAAATAATACGTACACTTCAAATGGTAAGGTTACAGAAGGATTGTCAGTTTGGGGAATAGCCTACAGCTGTTCAGGTGTTTGGCCAACAGGAGGCAATGAAATGCTCTGAGCTGTCTGGGAGCAGACAATCCTATTCAGGTTTGGGGGAAGTGCTGTTTAGCCATTTCCAACAGGTAAACTACATATGTGGCTCACCCTTGTTGAGCTGCCCAAGTCCCATCAATCTTTTGAGGAAACTCTTGTAATTATTACATGCTGTAATTGGTTCCCGGCATTCATGAACTGTGGGGGAGGGAGGGGGCCCTCAGCCTAGTCTGCTCCCTCTCCTAGTCTGAGAGCCCTTGGGGGATATCCAACTGATGTGGAGGCAGGAGAGGCTCTGCCATGCTGCTCCCCTGACAGCCATGAGCCTGGCTTCTGGCTGAGCTGTGCTCCCCATGTGAGAGTGCACTGACCACCAGGGCAGCTCTTGCATTGAGTGTCTTCCCCGTGGTGGTCAGTGAGCATTATAGTGACCAGTCATTTTGTCGCTTGGTTGAATTGCATATTAGCTTTTTTAAATAGGATATTCACATAAACCTCACAGTCATCCTCCATGGTATTCATCATTTCTATTTTTATGGCATATAAAGCAGGAAGACAAATAATTTCCAAATGGTTCTATAACCTAAAGACTGGTAAGACTGTACAACACTAACACTGGCTCTAAACCTCAAAATCTTTCTATTATGCTACTTTGCCTTTTTTTTTTTTTAATGTATGTCTTAGTAACTCCACTGTATTTTCCAGAATCCCAGTTCTTCCTCAGAGTATAAACTGCTAGCAACGGTTGTAAATGTCATTTCTTCGGGGAGGCCATTCCAGGACTCCTTATCAGCTTGGTTTCCCCTGTTACATGCTACCAAGGCACTTGCCCTTTCCTTGATGTAGCCCTCCTCATGTTTAACACTCTCTATTCCCCTCTCCCCCACTCAACTAGCCTCTCCATGGAGTTGGGGCATTTTGGCTTGTGCGCTATGAAAACCTCGGTCCTAGAGAGAGTCCGGTGGAGAATAGTCACCTAATACATATGTTGTGAATTAATTTATGAACTTTTAGACTATGGGTAGGTCTGCTCAAATGCCATTGGTGCCTTTAAATGGAATCTAATTGACGTTCTCATAGGACAGTAAGAAAATCTTATTAATAAGAGCAGAATAAATACCGATTTGAGATGGAACAACACTTTCAGGACATAAAAGTCATGTTACTGTGAAATTCTGTTTCATTAAAAGCCTGTCAAGGAATCCACAGAAATATTATCTTTGATAATTTTTTGTTTGTTGTGCTATCAGTGTGCACATCTTAGGCTGTTGTTCTCAAGGAATCTGGCATTGATTGCAGGTTTGTTTCCATGGACACACAGCAATCACAGAAGATAGAAAATAAAGTATAAAAAAGACATAAGGCATTGCTATCATATTGTAGTCTTAATAAAGGCAGCATTGAGACAAAGTGCATAATAATAGCTCACCTGTTTCAGTTAAGAAAAAGAAGTCTGATACTGAGATCGTTAAAATAAACATGTTATTTTATCATTTCTTTTTATCCCTTTAAATTCTTTTTGCAAAATAACAATATTTAACTACACAAATAGGTAAGATTTATGTCTCTTCATATCCTAATAATTAATACTGATGATTAGTAAGATGAATAGTTTCTCTTTCCGAGGGGATAACCCACAAACAGATGACTCAAAACAAGGTAGAGGAAAAAATATAGTGGTTTTATTATTCAGTTTCATACTGCAACATTAATACTGCATAACGCCAATTATAAGACATTTTAATACACTTAAAAGTAATCATTTCAAATAAATCCATAAATGTGAAAAACATAATCTATGCAAATCTATGTAAATGGATCGTTATCGTGAATTAGTATATAGCATTACAGAGAGCAGTGCTCAGGGTTTCATTAAATAGAAAGACTAAAGACCTGGGTTATCAAGAGAACGCTCTTTTGCTCTATTTCAGTTACTTTAGGATGTTAATCTGGTCGAAGATGATCAACTTCTCATTAATCATAATAATTAGGGGTAGAGATACTGAGCATTAGTGTAATTTTCAATCATGCTAATAGTTATGCAGTCCTCCACTCATTAATATAAATGAGGTAAATTAGAACCATGACATTATAAAGAGGAGGCAGAAGCTGCAGGAACTTTCCTGGATCCTCCCTAAACCCCATTAATTTAATTGTAATATGTTGTTCCTCAATACTTATTTTTACTCTCTTTGTTTTCCATTGCTAATGGTTCTTCAGATTGGTTAATAAGCATACTAATCTCTTCATTTAAGTGACTGCTATGGTGTGGTCTAAATCATACATACTTATCTTTTCTCATTACCTTTAACTCTTTCTCACGTGTTCAGTCAACAAGCATTTACGGAGTAATCACTCAAGCAACTTGAAATTTGATATATCAGCACAATACACAGAATGGAGACATCCCATCTTCCAGGAGTTCAGAGTTCAGAAGTCACTGTGTATTGACTTGACATTATTATTAAAAATATAAAAGCAATTTCAAAGTGAACGTTTCTCTCTTCATGGTGTCCTTAAAATTTTAATTTGTATTTGAAAGATGTCAAAATAAATTTCGTTCTTCATCTCTCATATTTGACATTCCCAGAAGGGTCTTTCTTAAAAACACTGTCTAAATTAGGTCTCCCTTTAATACCTTTATCTCAGCTCTTAATTTGTTTCCCTCATAGCATTTAAATGTTTGAGTTATATTTGTGTGTGTGTGTGTGTGTGTGTGTGTGTGTGTGTGTTTGTGTGTGTGTGAATAATTCTTTACATCTCTTTAGATTGTCAACAAATTGAGGGCAGTAACCATAACTATAATATTGTTTGGTGCATTGTGATGCCCAATTAATATTTGCTGCTGAATAGGTGAGTGTACTTATTGTATCTATCAAAGTATAAATTATGGCAATATTTACTTAATCTTAGAAGATAGAATATGACTACATTGTTCTTTTGTATAAAATAAAGTCTTGGGTTGGACCTTAGAACATTATTCATTTAGTTGAGAAATGTAATCCATACTCATTAGCAGGTTTTATTTTTTTCAAATATGTTTACTGTAGAGTAAATCTCATCTAATTGTAAATACATATATCTGGACTAGGGGACTTCTTTTTTTTAAGTTTCTATTTTTTTTTGTTTTATTTTATTGACTCTTTATAATCAATTAAAAAAAAAAAAAAGAAGGAAGGGAGAGGGATAGAGAATTAGAAACATTGGCGAGAGAGAGGAGCATTGATCAACTGCCTCCGGCACGCCTCCTACTGGGGATATGCTTCCAACCAAGATACATGCCCTTGATCAGAATCAAACCTGGGACCTTTCAGTCCACAGGCCAATGCTCTATCCACTGAGCCAAACCAGTTATGGCATCAGGGAACTTCTTGACTCCAACTTATTAGACTTATGGCCTTGCAGTGACTCATCTTCTCATTTATCTCCTGAGTAAACTTCCACTGTTTTCTTTGTGCTGGGTACTAAGAATAGCTGGGAGGATGTCACCCATGACCAAGTCCCTTTTTTATAAGAATGTAGTTTAGTTGGAGAAAGGATGATGTCATATACTCCTGCAACTAACTAACAAAATAATTGGGATTGGATCTTATTGCAAAGGATGAAAGTCTGTGCTTTGTCCACCAAAACACACAGCCATTTCAGAAGAATTTGTACTTCATTAATATATATATATATATATATATATATATATATATATATATATATACATGTATATATACATATATATATAGCAATAGCATTATGAATCTATTGAAGTTTAAAAGGTGTTGTATATTCAGTGTTTTTGACTTTTGTTTATTAATGTGGCCAGAAAATGGGGTCTTAATTGGGAGGAGTAGGAGAGAGAGAGAGAGAGAGAGAGAGAGAGAGAGAGAGAGAGAGAGAATGAAATACCAACTAGGAAGCCATTGTTTATCTTGGCAAAATATAATAAAGCAGTTACAGTAGAAATGAAGGGAGAAGGGAAAGATTGGATTCCAGAGATGTTGAAAGGGAGAAATGCAATAGGTCTTGGTGATGGATAGATGTAGGAGTGAGGACAGACACATGTGGGAGTGAGAAAAAATGTGGGTGAGGAAAGAGTGGTGTTACATAAGATCATTTTGTGGCTTGAGTACCTGGGTAGATGATGTCCCTGTTCACTGAAACAAGGAATATATGCTGAAAGGCACATGGAAGAATCCCCCACAATTCAAACTTTTGTTCAATAGTGTGGAGCAGATTGAAAGGAACCCCGAGTATTTCTTGAGATGTGACAGGTGTGTCTCTGTCTATTGTAGTTGCTATAGTTTGCTGCCACTACAATGATTACTGTTGTTGCTGAATTTGTTCTGAACATTTCTTCTGAGCTATGTGCTGAGATAGGTTAGTCTTTGTGATTTTTTTTCAGTCCTTACAGCAAACCAATGAGATAAATGAGATAAATGTTCATCTTTGTTTTATGCTGTGTAAACTAAGACTCGGTGAGGTTCATTATTGCTAAATGACATTACTAAATGTCATGAAACTAATAATATCAGGTTGGGCATTCAGCCTGACTTTAGTGCCCTTTCTCTTTTCAGTGCATCCCATTTCAAACCATTTGTGTTTGAAGCACCTGTGAGACATCAAGGATTGCTAATTAGTGATGTGTGGATACTATCAGCCTAAATACATCTGAAACTGTGAAACTAAGGCATGCTACTAAGTGTGGAACATTGTTATTAAACAGCTCCTAATACTTACATGTCATTCAATATTAATGAATTTCTAGAAAGTAATCTGTTTAAACCATAGATTAACCAGTGGTTTGTAAAACTAATAAAATCCAGGCTAAAATTTCAAAAATAGCCAATCAAGTTCCCTAGATTTTAGGAGCTTCTAATGGGTCCACCCCAAACCAAGGATCCCTTTCTCAGATTAGATGGTCAGGCTTCTTTGGTTGCCATTTTGGCTCCCATTGCATGTGTGCTTGACTCCCACCCCCACCCCCCAATTTTTGTTCTATCCCTTTCTGGAGTGACCTGCAGGGGAACAAGCCAGTGATTCTCTGGGGAATGTGTGAAGCTGTAATTTCCTGGTGAAGCAAACAGGCTCATGATTCCCAGTTGATTATGCTTAATAATGTCTGGTTCCCTTTGCTTCCTTCCTTTATCACTATTTAGCTACCTACAGTAACAATTGAATTATTTTAACCTCCATTAGAGCACTGTCTTGTATTATGGTTTAATTTACATACTTGTTTTATCATCATTGTAAAGTTGTAAATAACTGGAGTACAAAAGTCATAGCTCTATGCCCATTACTGAATAAATGTTTAAGAAGTAATTATTTGATTTAAAAAAGAAATACTTTTGCCTGGCCAGTGTTGCTCAGTGGTTGAGCATGGACATATAAACCAGGAAGTCATGGTTCGATTCCTGCTCAGGGCACATGCCTGCCTGGGTTGAGGCTCCATCCCCAGTAGGCAGCCACTCAATGATTCTTTCTCATTGTTGATATTTCTATCTCTCTCTCCCTCTCCCTTCTTCTTTGAAATTAATATAAATAAAAGCAATACTTTTTATCTCGATTTAAACTTTCTGGTCAAATTTACTTGTTTCAAAATGGAAGAAGAATGAACTAAATAGTTATTGTAGAAGAAATAATTATGATTATTTTAAAGTATTGAGATAGAAACTGACAAAATGGTTTAGTCAGTCATTAAAGTTGAGGATAATGTCTGGTTTCAATAAATTGCATGTGTTTATAGCAAATTTATTTTTATGTTTATGTAAATGGCTAAATTGTAAATGTTTTATTTTATTTCATTTAATTGTGTTTTTAGAAAAAACATGTTAATATGTATCTCTTTTACCTAGTTAAATAACATACTTTAGGTTTAATTTTGCATTATAGTAACCTAAAGAGGAAAATGTCTCACCTGTATCCTAATAAATTGGAACACCCAATGGATTTCGCTATAGTGACACATAGGAAAAAAGTATAAAAATATGTATGTATTATGATATATTAAATTTGTCATTGACCTAACTTTGTCATAGAGGTTTTCACAGAGCTTGTCAAATTGAATTAATCACAAAAAAGAAGCTAAAATGTGCGGAAGCATGGCTTATTTTTGTTCGTTGTCTATTTGCTGAAGCATTGCTTTAAGAGCAGAGCAATGACTATTGAATGTCAGGTCACCCAAGTCCATAGTACTCCTTTTTGATATTTTGCCAGTTTGTTTACCAAATAACTTCATTGCAATAGCTGAAAATATTGGCTTTTGACTGTCCAGTTAATTTCCAGCACTTGAAGGATGACTATTTAGAAATGTTCAGCCTTTGACTTTCCATTGCTTAAAGTGTTTATTCATTTGTTAATTTAGTCTGTTGTTCCACAAACCTTTATCAAGAGTCTTCCAGGTACAAGCAATGCCCTTATTAGTTGTGTGACCTGAGTAAATCACTGAACCCTTAATCTGCCTTGGATTTGTCATCTGGTGAAAAGGGATGTTGCCAAAGCTACTGAGGGTACTAAATGAATTAGTGCTGTGAAAACTCCTAGAACAGGGATAGGCACATAGTAGGGATCACTCCAATATTATTTTCCTTTCTTTCCAATTTGGCTCCCTGAATCAACTTTTTTTTTTTTTTATTCGCGAGTGTCTGAAATTTGAATGATAGCAATAGAATTATAGAACTCTGGAGGATATTTTAACAATATTTTTGTTCTTCTTTCTATTTTTTAGAGAATTTGAAAATGGAACTGACCCACTCAGGAGATACATTTGTTTATTTGTAGAATATTTATTTAATTTTACTTATGCATTTTTCTGTGACCATTACAGCAATAGGATGGAGAGAAAGAGAAATAAAGAGAAAATATAGGCAAAATGTTTGAAGTACTAGTATATTGGCATTTGTGTGGCAAATTTCTAATTATTCAGGTTTCAGGGTCGCTTTTTTTCTTAAAAAAGACATTTTTAATTTTCAAAATAGACTTTATTTTTAATATTTTGCTAATTTGGGAAATTATAAAAACTTGCTTTACAGTCCATTTGGATTTAATTAATTGATTGCCATTTAAAAGAAAAGTATTTGCCAGTTTTCATCACAACCAGTGCCCTAGTATCAGGTTTCCATCTGCTTGTCCTTAATATTGGAAATATGCCATAGAACACAGCTAAGGCAGCAGTATAAATACCAGCCTGCCTGGTCCACTGCCACTGCCTTCCCCTAGGGACTTAACAGCTTTCTGACGCTGAGTTGACATCAGTCTTTCTGCTTCTGTCACTTCCTTTGCTAGATGGAGTTAATAATAATTGTTGACTGTGACAGTAATGTTATTAGGAATACTAATAATTTCTATAAAGTGTTTATGGAAAAAAGTTCTAAAAGGCCTCCATATTATGGTCCACATTATTGCCAATTATTTTGTAAATAAGACAGCCTTGTTGTGGTAGGCAGAATTCTAAGATGGCCCACCAGATTCCTGCTTCTTGATGTATGGAATTGGTGTATGCTTCTTCACTTGAGTGGGCAGCACTTACAAATATTCTGGGATAGTTATTCTCTTGATTAGGTTACCTTGTATAACAAATTGTGATGAGATAGTCACTATAATGATTACATTACATTATCTAGAAGGGGAATTAGAGTCAGACAGAAGCATTCCTGCTACCCTGGAAGGAAGCAGGCATTGTGCTGTGAGCTGCCTATGGGAGCCGTATAGTAAGGAAATGAGGCATTTTCTAGTTGCTGGGTTCAATCGCTGGCCAGCAGCTAAAAGGAAATTAGGGACCTAAGTCCTACAACCACAAGGAACTAAATCCTGTCCACAAGGTGAATGAACTTGAAAGAGAACCCCTAGCCCTACATGAGAACCTGTGTATCTAAACACCTTGCTTCCTCATTTGTGAGGCTCTGAGGAGGAGGATCAAGCTACTCGTAAGCAAGCTCAAATTTTTTCCCCTCTGCTGACATGGAAATACTGTGTGTGTGTTTTTTTTTTCTTTTCTTTTTTTGTTTTGTTTTGTTTTTAATGTCTCTATTGTTAAAGTATTAACAGTTAAAGTATTAACTGTTAAAGTATTACAGTTAAAGTATTAACCCATTGAACCCTTCTGGCCTGCACCCATGCCCTGTCCCACACCTTTACCACAGTATTGTCTGTGTCCATGGGCTATGCATATCTACATATATAAAAGACTAAATGTCTGTCCATCTGACTAGTAGTGCTGAGCTGACCACCAGGGGGAAGACACTCAGTGCAGGAGTTGCCACAATGCCCACTGGCCATTTAAAAATAAACAGCACCATGGACCTGGCACCAACAAACCAACACTTGGCTTCTCTCAGGTGGGACACAGCCCCTGCCACCACTCCAAAATGACACCTCACCAAATCACAGCGAACGCTGCCAACCCCATGGTGCAAAATGCTGCCCACAGCCTAGCCTAGAAAAGATTGCTGTGGACACTGGATAATGACATCACATAGCAACACCCAGCTTCCTCTCCCTAGTGACTAGCCTCCTTGCAGTTTTTTCAGCCCAGGAACATGACTTGCTTTATAGCCAGGTGGAACACTTCACACTGTAACCAAATGTCTGTGAAACATTTTCCAGGTGCCTCATCTCATTGGATCCTCACAGAAGTCCTGGAGTAGGTAGATAGGAGACTCAGTGGAATCCTATTTTCTTTTCATTAGCTGGAAAATGGAGATTTAGAAAGCTTAGAAACTTGACCTAACTCTAAAGAAGTAAGAAATAGTGGACCTTGAAAATTACTTTAGGTTTTCTCACTGCACAGAATATAATCAAACACTGCTGCACTTAAATATTTTACCCTTTGTTCTTCCTATGTGATCTATAATAATAATCTGCTTCATGTTGATATTTACTGCTGTGTTTCTGACAATTATATGAGAGAAGTCAGGTGCTTCACTGGGCTGGAGAAAGTTTAGCTAAATCAGAAAGCAGGTCTAATTAAGCAAGTTTACTCTCTCTATATTAAAGGCTAAGTTGACTCACACATGAGCAAAACATATAAAGCTCTCACTGGCGCCAATCACATGCATGCGTTTCAATCTGTCATTGTCAATCATGAATTTTGTTGACACTTCTATTACAGAGAAAGGGCAAATAGCAATATTAAAATATTTCTTCTAATTACTTTACTTTCAATGTGCATGAATCCGTGCACAAGGACATTGTTATGAATATAAGTTATTTGGTTGATCTCTTCCCACCCAACCCTATCTTCCCTCTGAGATTCACAGTCTGTTCCATGTTTCTATGTCTCTGGGTCTATTTTGTTCATCAGTTCATTTTGTTCTTTAAATTCCACATATGAGTGAGATCATGTGATAATTATCTTTCTCTGACTGGCTTATTTCTCTTACATGATACTCTGCAGATTTTGATCCAAGAAAAGTTAGATACTAAATGTGTGTTGTTTTAAGCTGCTAAGTTTATGATAATGTACAACAATAGAAAACTAACCCAATTGTATAGAATAAACATGATAGACATAAGTAATTCTATATTTTTATAATTTGATTAGTAGGCTTGGTATTTTCTGCAATTAGTATCTATAATGTATAAAATTAACTTTTCTTTTGAAAGATGTAAAAGGGGTTTTGCAAAAATGGTTAATTAGTGATGTTTAGTCATAATTTCTTAAAAGTATCTTAGAGCTTTTGACAATAATTTATAGCAGAATATTTTTGTATTTTATGAAGTACAGGATACAGTTGAACCTATACATTGTATTTTACTCATATTCACAATTACTTGTTTTAGTGCAAATCCAGTTTATTTAGGATGTCTTTTTGTATGCACTGTCTTCTATTTCTGGTAAAGACCTATGAGCAAGTGACATTTCTAATATGTTTGCCTTGATTCAGTAACTGACCTACTGCTGAATATAAAAAGCAGCTGCTTAAGCTGCCAATGACTGTTTAACTTATTAGAATGTGATACTAATAAGACCAAGCTTGTATGTATGTGCCAATTATATTTGCTTTACTGGATTGAATACAAACTTGTGGATAACTACACTCAAACCCCACTCTTGGGCTCAGGGATATTACCAAAGGTGTGCACTTACCAAATGGCGGGTCAGTCCTAAGTGAAGTGCAACATCTTACTGTTAGAGGCCCACAGGCATTCACTGCGTGAACCCGAAATGTTTTCATTCTCTTTTGGTCCCAATGAAGATGTGAACACGAGTAGATATTAAAACCCAGCTTTTACATTTCTCACTTAAACTCCAGGATGTGGCAAAGGTCCTTGGAGGGTCTATTAGATATTGCTTCCATTCCTTGGATTTATTCCAGTACCAGGCTGTGAAAATTGCCAAAATCCGGAGGCAGCGATTCAGAAAGCATAGGCATGTATGAGATTGGAGGCATTTTTGTAGACTGCACATTGGAGTGTCAGGTCAAATTGGATGTCAAGAAACTATACAGTTTTAATCAGCCGTGTGCAAACTTCTGAGTGGACAAGCTGTTCCTTTTGCTCAGAATCTTAATGCTTTTACCAAATTGTGGCCAAAAAGACAGAAGTAGAGACTAAGTTCCATGTGGTTAACACCATGTCAGTTGTCTCCATTTTTGTATTCCCAGGCCTCAGGACAGCTCACTGATATGTAGGTGGTCAATAAATACTTGTTGAACAAAATAACTAAATTATAATACTGCCTCCTCTTCAATTGACATAGCGGGTAGAACACAATGTAAAGGTCATAGCCAAATGGTTGCATTGTGACTATTCTTCTGTATTGTGGCTTGATTTTATATAAGAAACTAGAGGCCAGATGCATAAAATTAGTGTATGTGAGTGGGGGAGAGCCCTCAGCCTGGCCTGTGCCCTTTCCCAATCCAGGACCCCTCATTCCTAACTGCCTGCTTGATAGCTCCTAAGCACCCACCTGCTTGTTCCTTACCGTCTGCCTGCTTGCTCCTTACTGCCTGCCTGTTCTCTCTCTTTTTTTTTTTTTTTTTAGGTGAAATCATTTACTTAACTCCAATGTATAAAATAAAGTTCTCTGACCTGCCCCAACTTTATTTCCTTCCCATATGTATCCTATATAAAGATGTCTATGGAACTTGGGTGAGAAGTACTGATCCAGGATAATCCAATTTTACTTAGAAGATAGATACCACTTATAACCACGGATAATAGTAAAAATATTTAACCATTAATATGGCTCTAAACATCCTGTAAGGCTTTCCTGGTGCATCGGGGCTGAAACTGAACCCTGCCTATAATCAAAGATTTTATTCTTGGAATATATTACAATGATTTCATTACATATGGTCAGAATGTCATATTTCTGTGAAATATTGAGTCCAAACAAACTTATTAAATATTTACACAGTCTTAATACATGCTAAGCCCTGTTTTAAGTGCTTTGCAGGCATTAGTTAACATAAACTTTACAAAAATCCTATGTAGGTACTATTGTTATGCCCATTTTACAGATGAAGTAACTGAGGCAAAGGGAGAGCTGAAAACTCACAGAAAGACTTACAAGAAAGTGGCATAATCATAATTCACATCAGAATTTTTGCTTTAGAATTTGGACTCTTTCCACTACCTTGTGCAATGTTTTAGCATCAAACATAACAGTCTGTTTAGCAAATATGAGGGAGTTGAAAATTTCTTTGCTGTCTTTGATGTTTACATATAATTTAAAATTATGTAATCAATTTTAATATCAGTTTTTAATTATTATTCCTGGTTGAAAACAAATTATTCATTTCTTCTTCTATAATATAATTTTTAAAAAGGAATGTTTAATCTTAGAGATTCATTGCCAAAAGAATGTCTATTGCAAAGTATAGGAAGTCACTTGCTAATAGCCAGTTTATTGGTACATGTGGCAAAGGGCGGGGAAAATCTGTTAATATTTATTATAATACACATTTTACAATAATAACAAAAATTTTACTGTCATGAATAAAATAAAAAAGGTGAATTTATTTTTCCTAATATGGCCAGGATAAAAGCCTTAAAAATTGACATTGGTTTTTTAAATGTAATTAAACATTTAATTATATAGTGTTCAAGTGTATTGTGAAACCCCATTATACCAATAATTTATGAAAGAAATCAATTACAAATAAACACAAAAGGCTTGCAAAGACCCTAAGAAATGATGCAACAGTTTCCTTGGAGGTTCCTGTATTTAATATATTTTGTGTAGGTAAATGTTTAATTTATTTCAAAATATATTAACTTGAAACTACCTGATGGTAAATAGTTTTACTTTCTTGATATCTCTGCAAGTCAGGAAATAATTCATATGGATGATTGGAATTTTTTTCTTTTCTTTTTGTGTGAAGGAGACAGAGAGGGAGGGGGTTCTACAATCTCAGAAGACATCTTACCTATTTAATACATAAAAGAAAATGTCTTAAGACAGTTTCTAAGACATTCTTCAGAATTTCTCAGTAAATTGGTTTTGACTTTCTTGACCTTTTCTTATAACTCTTATTTCCTTTCAAGAATTTTTATGCTCTCTACATTTTTCTTATTTGTTCAGATCTGTATATTCTTCAACTGATCACACTTCTGCAATGAAAGTCTTACAAGGACCTACTGTGACTGAAATATTTTTTCTCAAGCAAACATTTAAAATATTATATAAGTAGTATATAAAATACATAATGATATAGCAATATATTTAAGCTAATTTAAATATATTTGTCTTTCCTAAAAAGAAAACAAGAAAAAATGTTGCAGACTTAATGGGTATTATATGTATCATGTCGTTGAAAAAAATAATTACATTATTATTGAACTGATACATTTGCAAGCTTTTGGGATTCTGTAAATCTTAATTAAGCAATGCTCTGCCTCTAACAATCTTTAAATGCCTTCCTATTACCTTCAGGGTAATGTCTCAACTCTTTTTATTCTAAGAAGCGCTCCATGATTTGACTTCTTATGACCAGTTAGACTGTATGTATGTTCACTATCCAACTTCTTGGATCTTGAGGGCAGTGACTGTTTATTTGTGGTTGTAATCCCAGAACCTAGTATAATATGCCATCTAAGAGGCATTTGTTGATTGGATGTGTGAGTTAAAGTGATGGTTACAATGGTAACCTTAGATATATTGAAATACTTTCCAAACTAATAATGACTTTTAAAATTATTCAATTAGAACATTTGATTAAGGAAATGAAAATGTTCTAATTATGGTACTTAGGATTAACAAAAATATGTTTACATGGACACATTTTATGCATATAGCCTTATTCTTTATGAATAAATAATTTCTCCTCACTTGGTTATGGGTTTAATATGTGCTAGGTGTCCTATGTTTTCAAGTTAATTAATTGAAATTTTAATTACATCTAATATATCTTCAAAATTGCATTTTTAAAGCTAAAGCTCTCAAAAGTTAGTGCAAAATACAATGATATTAAGTTGTATTTAAAACTGAATATTTATTTGCAACTTGTATCCATTAGTTGACAACAGATAAAAAATAAAGCCCTAGGATAAATTCTAGAGTTTGTAAGACAAGTATTATGACAACAAAAACTTACTTTTTCTCTTTAAAATTTCAAAGTGGTAAATAGTAATAGAATGTTAGCTTGGTTTTCCCCGTACTCATAGAGACTACTGAACAGGAGGAAAAACTTTCCCTTTACTCTTCTAGGTTCACTGGTGGGGGCCCTCAACTCAAAACAACAACAACAACAAAAAAAACAAACAAACAGATTAACCAGAAAAAATAAAACAATTTAGTGACATATATGTGGAAATTTCACAATGAAATGAGACTCCAGGAGGCAGCCAGAGGATTGAGATTTATATACCACCTTATAAAAAAAAAGGAAAAGCATTTTGGGGCTTCTGAGGCAAGTTATGGGAAGGTGAGGGGAGGAAGTATATGGTAAACAAGGGTTGTCTTATGCTTGTGAGTCAGGTGATAAGAATTATCTTTAGGAGTAATTCTCTTCCTGGTTTGGATATAAGTTAGAGTTTGGACAAACTATGGAATTTCAACTCTATAATGACTCGATTTATTATTTGTTCATTGTAAAAATCAATACATGGCCAGGCTAGTATGGTTCAGTGGTTGAGCATGGACATATAATATAAACCAGGAGGTCACGATTCGATTCCTGGTCATGGCACATGTCCAGCTTGTGGGCTAGATCCCCAGTAGAAGGTGTGCAAGAGGCAGCCAATTGCTGATTCTCTCTCATCATTGATGTTTCTCTCTCTCTCTCTCTCTCTCTCTCTCTCTCTCTCTCTCTCTCTCTCTCTCTTTTCCTCTCAGAAATCAATAAAAATATATTTTAAAAGTAAAATAAAAGTCAATGCAAGGCTGTAATTATAGCTCTTTTAATATAAAATAAACTTCAGTTGTATTTTAAGATAAAATTATATTATTAATTTATGAGGGACCTAGAATATTTTCACTGTCATCTGATCCTGTTGGCACAATGGTAAGCTACTCTGCCCTCACATCATCATGTCTGAACCACCAGGTTGTGTTTTGCAGTGCTCAGTTCCCATGGTACTCACTACCAGTCCTGAACCGGAGAGAAGGGATGAGGAAAATGAAGCTCTGTGTCTCTAAGGAAATAAATACCATTTTCTAAATCAATTCAGAAGATTTCAGTTCCAAAAATACGAGATATAGTTGGAGGGTTTTTATAGAAGTTCTATAAAACAAATTAAAGTGAGGGATTGATTTTTGGAAGATGGTTTTAAATAAGGACAGCATTTTAAAGTTATATATATGGAAAGCTGAGAGAAACTTTTTAACGTTGATAAAGCAGGAGAAAGCTGGGGTGTGTAACGATAGGATAAAATATAAATGCTCAAGACAGATATGGGGATCATCTTCCTCAGAGACAGATGGTGTTCCCTGTTGTCTTGATCTATTGTGGCTCTTAGCACTGCTTTCACATTTGAATCATTTGGGGAGCTTTTAAAAGCAATGCTGATGACTGGATCCCAGTAGATTCTGATTTTTATTGGACCAGGTATGTGGGACCCAGGCATCCATGTTGTGTAAATCTCTTTGAGTGATACCATTTGCAATCGGGAGGCACTGTCCTAGAGCTTTTGTCAACTTGGAAATTGCATTGTTGCACTTTATTCAAGAATCCTATATAATAAAAAGCTAATATGTAAATCCACCAAAGGCTAAAGATCTGTGGCTATGATGCACACTGATTCAATGCAGGAGCTGCCCCCTGGCAGTCAGTGGCTTCCATAGGGGGAGTGTTGCTCAGCCAGATGCCTGGCTCACAGCTGGGGAGTGCAGCAGCGGTGGCAGGAGCCACTCCCACCTCTGCAGCTGGGCAAAGGATATCCAACTGATGGCTTAGGCTCGCTCCCCACACATCAGTCAGACATTCCCCGAGGGCTCTCAGACTGAGAGAGGGTGCAGACCGGGCTGAAGGGTCCCCTTTCTGAAGTGCACGAATTTCATACACTGGGCCTCTAGTAATATTATAACAATTAGACATTCAACAATAACTTTACAGAATCCTGTTCACTATCAACAATTAACAAATTACCATGAATAAAAGTAAGAGCATTTATGTACGTGGCTATATACAAGTACTAGTTTCTATCATATGTTATAAGAGCTTCCTTTGCCTTGAGATGAACAAACACTTTGTTGGGGAGAAACATAAAACCTTGTATTTAGGGAATTAGTTTCATGAAACAGAAAGCACAAAACTATATTTTCAGCTTACCTTCCAGCATATGTATTCTTTATTTATTTAACAAAATTTATATTGGGTAACAGCTTTGTAGAAAGTACTATTGTAAATCCTTGAGGGTAGAGCAGTGAGTAAAAGAGAAAAAAATCTTGCCTTCATGGAGCTTGTATTCTATCTGTGGGGATTTAAAATTCATTTGAAATTCAATATTATTGCTTCATTTTCTTTTGTATTTCTTTTTAATTTATCTACAAATTTATATTTTGTAATGCAAAGTACCACTCTTTTACAAATAAATATTTAAATGTCAAAATTGAGTCTCATGAGATATTTAAATTTATTAATGATCCAGGTGGCACCTGGATATGTCAAAATTAAGAACATATGCTATGCATGACAGTTACTTTACCACATTATTGGCATCCAAATGTGAACCCTGAAATCACTTAGCTGCTCAACGATGTAGGAAAAAAATAGAGTCAGAAGCTTTACTGATATTTATGGAAGTATATTCTTTTGAGTCATTTCAACTTTATTCATTCAGCATATGTTTTATTTAAACTTTGTATAAGAACATTAGCTGCCATTTAGTATAATCAGATATGCCCTGAATCCTATTCTAAAACTCATCACCCTATATGCAAAATTACAAAAAGCTGGAAGACAGATGAAGGAGAAAGAAGCCAGAAGTGAATAAGCAATTAAAATTCGCTTCTATATGGAGATAGCAGTGATAAAGGCTGTCCTTGAGAGAATACATTGATTTAAAACAGTGAAGCACGGGCCTTATTGTTCACTTGAGAGAATAGACACATAATGATCTTTACTATGAGTTAGTATTATGTTTGGAAACATTAGCATTCAAATTAAGTGCCATGTGTAAGATTACTGTGTGTGTTCGCATGTGACTAAATAAAACCTCCAGGAACGGGAATGTCTGTATGAATGCAGTGCTTCTAGTCTTGTTTTTCTGTATTTTTCCCTGAGAGTAGATCTAAGTTAATAGAAAAGCAATAACTATTCATGTTAATTATAAAAGAAATGATAGTATACTAAATAATGCCATTGCTTAAATGCCATAGTTTCCTAGAATGATCTCTTGGAACAATTAATTTTTATATCTAGTAAACTATTACAATTTAGTTCAATGTTTAACAAAATAAACCTGAAGCTATGGCAATGAATACGATGCAAATTAAGGACAATTAGGATTTTTTATTTTATCATTTATATATTTGTGCTCCAATAATCACCTTTAAACTTGTTGAGTTTGACCTATAACCCTGATAGACAAACTTGAAGATTGAATTTTCTGTTACTGTGGAATAAGAGCTAAAAAAAAAAAAAAAAAAAAAAAAAAAAAAAAAAAAAAAAGTGAGGATCAGTTGTGATAAGATCATTGTTGATTTGAAGAAATGTAATTTCTTGGGTTTATTAACAATGAACTGCTCAGGAGAGTTTTCTTGTCTGTTTCCAAATCCAATAAATATTTTAAACTCACAAGGTAATGCATTTTTTTCTTTGGTGCAGATAAAATCTAGTATTGGGTAAGATGTTCTTGTGCATTTTTATTTATTGTATCTCTATTCATACTAACTCAATGCACTTTACCCTTATATTAACAAAAAAATTGAATTTATTTTAAAGACCTAATTTTATCATTTCTGCCTTATTTCTTTCAGGTTACTCCTTAAATTTGTAAATAGGTGTTTCAATTTTCTAATGGCTCTGATATAATAATCAACTTCTTTCACTTTTTTTTTTCTTAGGAGAAATGATATTCAAAGTATGGAAATTTATGATAATTTGCTTTTAGAAACTGAATAAAATATACTGATTGGAAAGAATATTAGTTCACTTTGGAATGACAGTAAAGATTATATCAAAATCTAGTCATGCATGTCTCTAAGTATCACCTAACAGAATATTATATTATTGCTTTGAAGATAGAATTGTGGGAATTAGAATGATTTTTAGATGGACATGTAGAGAAGTAGTAAACAACATATCCTGACGTGTTTATTTGACTAAAAAGCATTGAAGCTCTGGGGCTCTTTATTAGGCCTTGTGTTTTTTCTTGCCCAGTCTCCGCTGCCAGAGAGGAAGATCATAGGGCATAAAAAGGACATGAAGAAGCTTTGAAAACAAACAAAACCAAAATCCCACACATCTGTATTCTCTTCCCTTAGGGGAATCTAACTGGGTTGGGGGAGGAGGAGATCAGGCCTATTTATTTTGTCAAAACAAACAAACCCTCTTTAACCATTCTTGTTAAGAACCACTATGATGAAAAACAATAAAAGCTGTAGAAAGAATATATGTAAATCAAGAGAAAAAAAAAAAAAAAAAAAAAGTTATGAGGATCCAAAGGGGAAAATGAGGTTTTGTGATTAGAGTTATCAGAAGATGTTAACATTCATTCATTGTTCACCATTTTCCCCACTACTACAAGCCAGGAAGTATTAGATCAATAGCTCACTATGAGGTGTGCTGACCACCAGGGAGCAGTGGGGAATGAAGGAAGGCCCTGGCTGGCAGCTGGAAGGCCCGGATCAGCCCTGATCACAGGCCAGGTTTAGGAGACCTATCCATTCATGAATCTCATGAACCAGGCCTCTAGTTTCTAAATAAGGTCACATTCACAGGCTGAATGGACACAAATTAGTGTGTGTATTTGTATGTGTGTGTCTATTCAGAACAATGGGAATCCCAGATAATGGCTAAAAATAGCAGGTCCATGTTCAGATCTTTTTTTTTTAAGTGTTCTTGTAACTGGAAATAGTATTTGACTTGGTGTTTGTGAAAACTTGATCCCAATTATGTGTGTATTAATGGTTGGCCCAGTGCTAGGAAGGCCCTTAGAAGAAGAGGGGGGAATTACCATGGGTATAAAATCATAACGAACAGTTCACTTAGTATTCATCTCTCCATGGCATTCCATAACTTTAAATGTCCTTAACACTTTAAATGCAATAACGGAAAAACAAAACAAAACTATTTTTATAGGTAGCAATGATAACTTTTAAAATAATTACCTCATCAAATTTTTCTTGACACATTTCTAAATTTTATTAACATTATGTTGTTGTTTTTAATCCTCAGCCAAGGATATGTTTTTATTGATGTTAGAAAGAGAGGAAGGGAGAAAGAGAGAGAGAGAAACATCAGGAAGAGACAAAAACATAGGTGTGAGAGAAAAACATTGATCAGTTGCCTCCCACATAGGCCTCAATGGAGGATCAAACCCACAAGTTAGGTATGTGCTGTGACTAGAGTCAAATCTGCAACCTTTTGGTGTGTAGGACACCAACTAACTGAGCCAACCAGCCAGGGCAACATTGTATGTTTCACTTCTTCTACCAATTATACTTTCCCATTGTTTTAGAAATCAACAAAGCACATTACAATAAAATTCAAATGGCACAGACCAATATATCAATATAAGAGTATAGCAAGACTGGATGGTAATAGACACTAGTTAAGCTGGTGGGGAAAACCATAAGGTGTAGATATCCTCATTTGAAATGACAGGATTTCATCTTTACAGAAATTACCCGGCTGTTCTATGGTGACTACAAAAGAATGCAATATGAATTTTCTCCACCAGATTGTGATTTCATTAACCTGCATCAATTTCAGTTTAGACATTGTCAAAAATTAAATTTGATTTAAAAATAGATATTATTTTTAAGTCATCTTACTTTACTACTATGCACATTATTTTAAATGTATATTGTATACAACATGTGTGTTTAATTAACTGCTTAAGCTACCGAACTACGCTTTTCATGGTTTCTTTATAACATGTATTACTTGTCAATGGCAAGCACTATTTAAAAGTTGCTTTTGTGCCAAACTTATCAGAAGCGAAGAACCAGAATGATGTTTCTTTGCTTACTTATGCTTCAGGGTTTGCACTATCCTATAACATTTACTGATTCTGGCAGTTTAGGGACAAAGTGAAAAGGCAGAGAAGAGGGGGGAAAAACACACACACACACACACAGTAGAAAACAAATGGCCAAAAAGCATGATGGTATAATAGTTGAGGCTGCATACTTTTTTGGTAAAGAATATTTCTCAGATGAGTCTTCCAGATGAATTTACACAGATAAACAAGTTGGTGAAAAGTGAAAACAATCAGATTATCATTTTCCTATCCAATGCAGTCATGGAAATAATCACTTTAATTTCATAAATGCATTTTATTTTATTTTATTTTATTAGTTTAGAAAGTTAAAAACTTACAACATGAAAACCAAGCCTATTACTTTAAATAAGTCAGCTTTTGTCTCTCAAAATAGAAAAAAACTTCCTCTAACCTTTTTTTTTCCTAACAAACAAATACATCATTCACTTAGAGAGTTGTTTGTGTTGGCTTTTCTGTTCTTTTATGTTGATGAATTGCAAGTTTCTCAGACCCCATGCTTTCATCACATAATTTTCTGACCTCAATTATATTTCTCAGAATACAACAGGTAATGATTAATGGAATTGTTCGTAGGGCTTTTTAAAAAGTTGCTCTTAAAGAATGAGATAAAATCATATTACAGGATTTTCTACAAGAACAACTTGTATTCAGCAAGGTTGCACATCAAGTGGAATTTTTTTACATTCCTGCTTTAAATCTTAACTTTTATATTGTTCATATGCTATGAGTAAAAAAAAAGTGAAAATAGAGAGATATAGTGATTTATTTCAAAATCTAATAATAAACCCTATCTGGATTGCTTGTGTAATCCGGGAAAGAGGCAGTATTACATTATTAGTAGTAACATAAAACATTATATTGAACTAGAGACACTTACCAAGTGTTCTGGGACAAGAGAAGTCAAGAGAATTGAGAAGGAAGAGAAAGCACAGAAGCTACAGTTGTCCATTCCATTGAAATAGAACAGCGATTTTCAATCTTTCTCATCTTATGACACTCATAAACTAATTACTGAAATTCTGTGGCATAACAAAAAAAAGATGTTATATTTTTTGCTGATCTGACAAAAAATAGGTATAATTTTCATTCATTCACACCAGATGGCTATTGTGTTGGCTTGCCATTTTTTAATTTGACAATCTAAGGGAAAAGAGGTCACAGTGTCTGACTAAATAGACAGATATTGCATATTTGAAGAATTCTTGTGGTACACTGATTGAGGATGCTCTAATGCACATGTGTCAAACACAAGGCCCGCGGGGCCAAATCCGTCCCGCCAGGCCTTGCAATGTGGCCCGCACCGCGCTGTCATCACTGCACTCCGCTGCGTTTCCATCACAATGACAGTTTATGACTGTTCAGTAAACCATTCGGCCCGCGATTTAGGCTGGATTTTAGATTTTGGCCCCTTCTCTGATTGAGTTCGACACCCCTACAATGTTATCCCATCTTACAGGTGAGGAAACTGAGGCAGCCAAACACAGAGGCATATTTATTGGAAACCTGTATCCCCATTCCACCAACTACTCACAAAATTCAGGTAGTTTTGGATGCTTCAAATTGCAGACAGCATTTGTTTTAGATTTTGTTTTCTGTGTCAAACACCTCATTTTATACCTGAGGAAACTCTCTTCAAAGAATGAAAAAAGATTTTCTCTGAGGTCCACAAAGGAAGACTTGCAAATTCACTAAATCTAACATTTAGTGTATGTTTCCTGACCTCTAGTTCAATGCCCTCTATCCCTGAACCTGGGGGCAGGCCAATAGAACGCTAAACAAAACCTTGATATATTTTAACTTCATATTCAAATCAATGTAATTATTGTGCATTTTAGCTTACAAAGTTTTATATTAACCCTTGAAATAATCTTTATGTTGGAGCAGAATCTGCTAACATACCTAAAAGTGAAGCAACATTTCAACACAGGGAGACTCATATTTGGCCAGAACACACAAATATATACCCACATAATCACATTCCCATTTCAGGCAAAACCTTCATTTGAATCTATTTGTATATGTATGCTATGACTAGAACACTGTCTGCAAAACTATCATTAAATTGTATTTGTTGATGCTAGCAGTGATGAAAAAATAATAATCTATTAGAAGTAAAACCATTCATCATCCTGTAGAAATACTGAAAATCCTGCCTGATAAATATCAATTTAAAGATTATAACTTTATGACTGTAAATAGGCAAATATGTTATTCATTTTTTTAAAAAAAATGTGAACACAATTGCTGTTGATAAATTTGCTACTAGTTTTGCAGTGTTTTAGGAGATTGGTCTCTATTTTTGAATTGGAGCAGAACAACATGGCTAGTAATGTATTTACTCTCTTTTGTATCTAGGAATTTCACATAAATGTAATATATTTTTCTTCACTCAACTTGTCTGATACTATAAAAGTTTTTCCAAAATAAGTTTACTTTATTAACATTAAAAAGCAGACCAATGGCAGTAGCTGAGAGGGAGAAAGTTATGTTTAAAATGTAAATATTTTCCAATTCCTTCTACAAAGATTTATTTGTAGAACCATCTTATTTTATTGTACAGGCTTTACTTAAGGAGTTTTGGCCTTGACATTCATTATATTTATTTGAAATGCTTTAGGTTTTGTGTACTCCAACTTACTGAAGAAAGCATATTTCTTAAAATGCTTACTCACAAATGCCTCAGTTATTCATAGAATGAGGCATTAATTAGTGTCACTGACCATAACATTCCCTGATAAAGGCAAAATGGCAGTTTTACATTTGGAAGGCAGCCTTCTGAATTGCACCTGATAAAGACTTTGGGTAGTATTGGCTAATTAGCTACAGAAAGTGCATGCCGAATGTTAACTAAGAAAGTTCAAGCTTTGTACACAAGACATTTTTCATTTTTAGAGTTATCAAACTATTATTCCTATACATAACGTTTTGCTTCATAGGCTTTGTCAGAGTTTTCAGAAGGATGAAAAAAATGCTTTCTCACTCCAAATGGAGAACTTTTTGTTAGACTTAATTACCTTGGACTGACTGGGATGCCAGATAAGTATATTTGAAAAATACAAAAATAACAAATTAGCCGTTAGCTCAGAAGTCAGCTCTCACCATATGATCTAGTACCTAATAAAAGAAAAATAATCTTCCAGTTCACTGACCTCCCTACGTCCTAAATAGCTCAGTTCAGTTCAGCATTTGTTGACCACCTTTTATGTACCAGTTCCCTTGGTCGGCTCTGGAGACAAAAAGATACATAAGACCTGATTCCTGCCCTTGAGGGGCATTCAGTTTATCAGGGGAAGACATCTGTAAACACATAATTTCAGGACCAGGTGGTGCCACAATAGAAATGTATGCAAGCCTGTGCTCAGCCTGGAGGTGTTATGTGATCTCTTGGAAAGTCTTGTTAAGATGATGTAGTTCAGGAGTTGGCAAACTTTTTCTGTGCAGGGACAGATAGTAGATATTTTCAAGTGTGCCAGACATAACAGTCTCCATTACCACTACTCAACTCTTCCATTGCAGCTCAAGGACAGAAGTGCAAAATACAAATGGAATGAGGATGAACTATCTCTAAACATTTGGGTTAAGTAATCCATATGTATTACCTTTAACCTATTTATCCTTCCCATCCCACATACTTTCTTTATTCATTTTCCTCCTCTCTCTCTATTTTCTTCTCATTCTCTCTCTTTTCTGTGCTGAGTCAAAAGCCAGAATCCTAATTATAGTCAGTAACCCTGATAGCATGGTCAACCAAGAGATTTTAGTTTTTTGTTTCATGATAGAACTATCCATAATAATAGCTAACATTCTAAAAACTAATTTTGCATGCAGAGCATGCTCAATTACAACATATTAAATTCTTAAAACTACCCTGTGAGGTAGCTATCATTTTCATTTCACATGGAAGGAAAGTAGGCCTTTGAAAGGGACAGTGATTTGATGGAGATTATGCAGCTGGTGGAAGACATGAAGCAGTTATGCTAATTGTACTATATCACAGCCATGACTTTTAAAACACAGCACCATGCACAGGAAACTCCATCTCAGTCATGGGATTCATAGCTGGGGTGACCTACCAACTGGAACAGAGGGATTTCCCAAGAGAGGGGACTTTCAGTGCTAAACCTGGGAAAGTTCCTGGCTAACCAGGACAATTTTGTCACTACCAACATCCCCAGCTCTGATTAGTGCTTCTTAAACTTGGAATCACTTGGAAATCTTGTTAATCATAGTCTGATATGGATTTTGAGTAGAGCTGGATATGCCTGAGAATCTGCATTTCCAACAAGCCCTCTGGTGATGCTGATGCTGCACATCTATGTTTCCACTGTGAATCACAAAGTGCTCTTGTATATTAATATTTCTCTCTTTTCTGTGTCCAGTGCAACTAGTGAGTGGCCTTGTTCCTGAGTAGGAGTGACAGGGGATTGAGAAAATGAAAGAGACAGACAAAAAAACAGTGGGGAAAGCTGGGACTGGGTGGGACCACCTTCCTCTGATGGAGAGATACAGGCCCAAAGCCAATAGAGCGTGTTTATTTTATATAGTAAAAATAGGAAGTTTTACTAAAGCCCAAGACACAGGTGATTATGTGCATTCTGTGTCTTCTTTGTAATTGGCACGTCTGGGTGGGCCCGGATAATCATGTTTGTTCCTGGTGCTTAGCTGGATTTAGATAATGAAACCCACCCCCTGATTCCAGAGCTGAAGGTCAGACTGACAACACCCCTGCATCTGGCAAGGTGTGTTTCCAGGATGAGGCTCTGCCAATGCCACTGGATTCAGCTGACAATAATTAAGGAAATGCTCATGTCCCTTCCCAGATGCTCTATACACTTGTCCAACCTCAGTGCTCACCCAGAGCTCATAGATCAAAATCTGTGTTTGAAAAAGGTTCCCCAGGTGGTTCACACATTCAAGTTTAAAGAGCTCTTTTCTGGTCCACATCTCATTAGAATAAGATAATCTTTACCTGTACATTTCCCCCCCCCCTCCCCCCGGTGTACCTGAGCCTTCCTGAATATAGCCAAGGTTGTGCAATTCCTTTCACCAATCTGCCATATTTTACTTTTATGGGAGTCCAGATAACTCTTTTGTTACACATTTACATATTGGCCTATTTCTTCTTTTTCCTAAAACACTGAAACTTTCTTGAACCCACTTATTTAAGCTTAATGTTGAATATTCATATATATGGCTATTATTCTATAAAATAAAATTATTCCATTTGAAAAAAAAATAAAATGTTAAATTTTAAAGGGGGTCTTAAAGTTATTTACTTTCAACTGTAAAAACTATACATCAGAATATATTACATAAATTGTGACCACAGAAGTGAGAAAGAATGTGTCAGCCTGGGAAGAGATGGGGAATTCTAAAACACTCCTACTGAGAAATACTGTTGATACCTTCACAGCATGTATTGGTCAAACTTCTATCTGAGAAAATGATGTCACCATATTAATAGTAAATTGGAAAGGGCTTTTTATAAAGCCATATATTTAAAAAAAATATTTGGTATATATATTTTGTTTTATTTTAAATTTAAGAAATCAAGGTAGTCATATTTGCTTCGGTTTTAAAGAAGTCTTGAGGATTATTTTATATAAATATTACTGCCATAAGGCACCTTCAGAGCATTTAAAAATCATGCTTCCTAAGTTAATTTATGAGATGTTCCAACAGCATTTGGCTAAGAGCAGGAAACTGAGTTTGCAATATAGTTAGAAACATCTACTGTAGTTAAGATGGTCAAGGTGATAGCCTTAAAAACTTTCTATTGCTTTGAAAATATAGCTTGTGCTTCTAGCTTGCTTAGCTCCTTGTTCATTATCACCTCTTATTATTGAATGTAAACTGTAATTGAAAAAAAAATTACAAAGAGCAAGGAATTTCAGGTGGGAATAATAATGTACCAAAAAAAAAAAAAAAGGAATTAAAATCTGGGCAGAAGAACTGAATAGACATTTCTCCAAAGAGAACATACAGTTGGACACTAGACATATGGAAAGCAGCTCAAAATCACTAATCACTGGAGAAATGCAAATCAAAGCCAAAATGAGGCATCACCTCACACCTGCTAGAATGGCTATCAACATTCAGTTAATAAACAACAGGTGTCATTGAGATGCAGATAAAATGGAATGCCTTGTCTCTTGATTAGGTTGAGAACTTTAAGCTCTGTAGGGCCTACCCAAAATTCCCCAGTGCTATGGAGCTTTCCAAGTGGATGCCAGCCATTCTGACAATTGCTTTCTCTGTCCTCTGATACTTTCTCCTCTACCACAACCTTGAGGCTCATTTTGCTCTTACGTTAATTTATGAGATGTTCCAACAGCATTGGGTGAGTGGTCTTTCCTTACTTCCTTATTGTTTGTCTTGAGTAATTAATGTCTCCATAAATGAATCAGACTTTTCTGATTGCATGGACGTTATCTTTTGTATCTTTGAGTCTTTCCAAAACCAAGAACTAGATAAACATTAGATGTACAATAAATACTTGAATGTTTCATTTGACTTGTGCATTATTTCAAGTCACATATGTTATTTCTATTGCCATAGTGTAGAATGTTGTTTATTGCAGGTTTTTTTTAAGCTATTTAAATCTGCTTCTGAATCCAAATATAGCTGGTGGAAGGCAGTTCTGTCTCTTTGTTTTTATTTTTTTCCTCATAGAACATAGTTCTTTGTAATTGTGAGTCTGAGGTAGAAAGAAAGCAGAGAGCAACACCGTTTTATCTTCTTGCTACGCGTATAGGGCACTTGGGGCTTTTAACAGTCAACTCTACATCAATTGAACAGATATGTTCACCAAAAGATGGGATGTAGTTTCTGACATATGGAAAAGTTCCTTTGTCAAGCGTTATCACTGTTTTCATTTTATAATCAATAAAATATATTTTGGCATATATTTATTAAGCCTTTATTTTTTGGATGCTGTGAGTATATGACTTATGCATTCTTATGTGTGTGTACCTAAAAGGTATATCAGTACACCTTGTAGGTATTTATTTATTTTTATTTTTGGCACAATTTGTTTCATCAGTGTTAAACTTCTATTTCAATTTAATCACAGTTACTGAAAAGATGTTAAATTTTATACACAACCCATTATCTTAGATAGAAAATTAGATTCCAAAGATAAATCAATAAACAAAGAATAGAAATTAGTATACTGTGATCTCTCTTTACTCGTTGGAGTCATATATGTCCCCAATTAATTTCTTTTATGGGGAAAAAACACACAAACATTATAGAGGGGCAAGAAAAATCTAGTGCTGTGTAGGTAATCGTTTGCTGTGGTAGTTAAATTTGGATTAACTTACAAGTTAACAAGTGTCAGCTTGAGAGTTAAAAGTAGGCTGTCTTAGACCAGAAATGTTGGGAGAAGTCAGGTGCTAAAAATGGGTTTACCTTCTAGGCTTGGAGGAGAACTCTGGAAAAATCTGGAGAAAGGACAACCACACAAGCTGCCACTGATTAGAGTTAGGAGATGGAGAAAGAGGGTTGGGGTGAATATTCCAGTGTATTTATTGATGGAGCCAAGAAACATTATCCAGGTGCTCATCATAAAGAAGGTTCCTGGGCTACTGATTTAGCTTGTCTGAGAAATACTGATTTCTTGATGTGTAGCATTAGATTGTTTTGTGTGTTTTTTTTGAGAATATTTTTGTTTCTTGAGTTAGGACTTTATATGAACTTCCCTCCTAGACCTGCTGTTACTGCAACTTATAACTTTTGCTATATGTATTTCCATTTTCTTGAGATGTTTTTTGATTTGTCCTTTGTGTTCTTCATTGACCCATTGTCTGTGTACTGGCATCATGTTTAATCTCCACATATTTGTGAATCTTCCACATTTCTTTTTGTAATTGATGACTAGTTTTATACTTTTGTGGTTAGAAAACATGCTTGGCATGATTTTAATCTTCTTAAATTTATTAAGACTTGGTTTAGCTTAACATATAATCTATCCTGGAGAATGTTTCATGTGTACTTGAGAAGAATGTATTGTGCTTTTGGATGGAATATTTTACATGTCTTTTAAATTCATCTGTTCTAATGTGGCATTGAAGGTAATGTTTTCTTATTGATTTTCTGTCTAGATGACCTAATCATTGATGTAAGTAGGATATTAGACTTCCCTACCATTATTGTATTGCTGTCTATTTCTCCCTTGAAGTTTGGTAATATTTGCCTATATATTTAGGTGCTTTATAATTCACAGTGCATAAATATTTATAAATGTTATATCCTCTTTTTTGATTGACACCTTTACTATCATGCAGTGCCCTGAATTTTCTCTTATTAGAGTCTGTGTTTTAGTTCTATTTTATCTGCTATAAACATAGGTTATGTTTATATTGTTTTGATAAAGTTTTCATAATGATAAACAAAAGGACTGGATTATCATTGAGTAGTTTCAAAATACTTTCTCATTGATTTATTGATACTGAGAATTCAACAGCAATATTAATTAGCTAATCTTTTAAGTGCAAAATCTAGATTTTTAAAAAAATTTTATTTTTATTTTTTTTTATTTCAAGATTTCAATTGGTTTCATATTTAAATAATGTAAAGTATATATTAGAAAGAAGCAAAATAAATAAAATATTGATAAAATAGTACTTAAGAAATCAATTTATTGGCTAAAATGTTTCTTGGCTGCCTTTGAGTTTAATCACAGGTCCATAGGTAAAGGGTGATGATTAGAATTGGTGCATTTACAGTTAAGGGATAGATCTTGATGAACCACATACTGAATATTACTGTAAACTAATCTTATGTGACACATGGTTTTAAGCTTACCAATAATGCTGCTTTTGAACTTTATTCCCTAAATATAACTGAGGGACTGAGGAAGGCATACCGTTGAACATTGGGGAATATTTTGCGGAAATAACATTACTTTCTAAGAGCCTTAAAGCACTTGACCTTTTCTTGGCATCTCCTGTCTGTTCCCATAATTTGTTCTGGCATCATCACCACGTTGTTTCTGTTATTGCTTCAAAATGTTTGCTTTGGCAGCACATTTTTCTTAATATAGATAGCTTTTTAAAGCTGTGCCATTTTTCTATCTGAACTTAAATAATCCTTATCTCAAAGGATAAAAGTGAAGAAGCTTTGTCTGTTTGAAGGCATTGATTGGTCAGCTGTGGGAAAGGTGAAACAAGTTTTGCTGTTGAGATCTTGCTACCCAGTGGCCTTTAGTGGAATTATTTGGTGCTTTCTTATAGGGCTTTACTCTAATTGTTTATTCTACTGTCAGTACAACCTTGTCTCCTGATAGTTTTGTATCATAAGGCAAGGCTGTTCTTTCAGTGCAGGATGATTCAGGGCTCTCCGATGTCAGTAGATTTTCATCTTCCACTGCTATCTCTCATATAATATATAAGTTCACACACTCTAAAAACCATGTATGCACAATTAGATTATATAATGTTTAATATAATGCAATATAGAGATGACCATACTTAAAAAAAAACATACATAAATTTTATATAATTTCCAAATTTAACTTCCTACTAAAATATATTGGATCTTGATGTTTACACTATTTCTTGATTTACTATTAATACATAACACTCTATTCTTCCTGGAACTAACATTTCCCCTTTGATTAATAGAGGCCCTTTAAGGAGTGCCATATTTATACATGGTCCTATTCTCTTGGTGATAGTTGATGGACCCAGAGGTGGACTTCTAACATTGCTCCACAGAAACAGCCACTACAGAGAACCAAATTCTGATTAGTCCAAGTTACATAGTCTGAGAAATTGTCTCACTGACCCAGGTTATTGGTCAGTAGACAACTTCAATATAAAACCTTGGGTGCTCTCAACAAGTCTGTTTTTCATTAACTACAGAGAAATTTAATATGTAGATAAAGAGAGCAAAGTCAACAGTAAGGTAAGCTGAGGAGAAGTTAGAGAATCTTGATGGTATTCTAGTTTGCAGTTCTACAGTTCAGTTTGGTGGCTCATAGGGATACTCCAGTATTTTTCTAAAAGCTTTTCTATTTTGTTTTATCAAATCAGAATTGGGTTGCTGCTAGTTATAGACAAGAAAGTCCTAACTAATACAGGAGGACAGCAGAGGTCCTGTGAAATATGTGCCAAGAGAAAGCAGACTACCCCCCTTGGAGCACAATGCCAAATTGGGTTCCTCCAGCATTCTACCAGAAGACTATTCCATCTGGATATTCTAAGACCATGCTTTGTGAATCAGTTGCTCTATTAAAGGTTATTTTAATAAAATTATATAATATTATAGCTATAAATAATAAGTTAAAAACATAGAAAATAATAAAAAACATCACTATTACAGTCAATATGAAGTTTATTAGCCACATTATAAAAAACTACTCCAAAACAAGAATGTACAGTAATGTTAGTAAGATTAATGATGTAATATGTCTAGAATATACTGAGTATGTTCAAGCATGATTCCTTAGATAGGAGACAATGGAAAGGGTATGGCTAATATTCTTTGGGGCATCATGAGTTAATACAGAAATAAAATATTTATTCCTGAATAAACATTTTACATAGTTACTATCTTCCATAAACTACTTTTTTATTTATAGTAATATATCATGGCTCTTATCTTTTTATCCCTCTAGTAAAAGATTGGCCCAGCCAGTGTGGCTCAGTGTTTAAGCATTGACCTATGAACCAGGAGGTCAGGGTTTGACTCCTGGTCAGGGCACATGCCCGGGCTTCAGGCTCGATCCCCAATGGGAGCCATGCAGGAGGCAGCTGATCAATGATTCCCTCTCCTCCTTGATGTTTCTATTTTTTTCTACCTGTCCCTTCCTCTATGAAATCAATAAAAATATATTAAAAAAAAAAAAAAGCTTGGGAAACCTCAGCTGAGAGCCAGATCTGGCCCACTGGAACACAGTCATGCCCATTCATTCAGTACTGTCTATGGTTGCTTTCACAGGCTGGTGGCAGAGGTGAATAGTTGTGGCAGAGGACAGGTGCCCTGCCAAGCCTCAAATATACTGCCTGGCTATTTCCAGAACACATTTTCCAACCCCTATTCTAAAAACTGTTTTCCTGCTTCATGTGAGAAAACTGATTTTGATGCAAATATAATTTTGAAATACATTAAATTTTTTCCAGAACAAAACTACTGTGTCAATGAAAAAAAAGAGTGCATATATTTGTATTCCTTTTGTCCAGTACATCCTGTGTATGCAGATTTATTTGATGGATAAATGAATAAATTGCCTACTTTTTGTGGTACAAGTTCTGTTGATGAAGTCTTCCATTTAGAAAAAGTAAATCTTAGAATCAGAACCACATTCATGATTTTTTTTTTTTTTTTTTAACTTCAGAAACGGTCTTTCTTATGTACAACCGTCCCAGTTGCATATGGCTCTTCAGGACTAGTAGAAGTTTTCCTAAATTCCTTCCTCTTGCCTGTGCTGAGTTCTACTCCTTGTTTTGATCAGTCTTGAGAGTCGTCCTGAGGTTAAGAATTTCCCACAGCTTGATGCCAACAGGGTTTTGGCCTTCTTCCCAGGATACTGAAGAATCACTCTGCTCTGGGTGGCACACACTAAGAAAATCGCATCAGAAACCCACTAAGTTAGAATCTCACCTCTGTCATTTTGCTGAGTTCGGTTAGGGTTCGCCATTTAACTTTTACAATGGACCACTAGGCTCTGAATGATCAGGAATGCACACATGCACAGGCGTGTAATAGTGGTCTTGCTTCTGCTCACACATGACAAGTGTGCTCTCACCTCTTGGTTTTTTTCCTCTATGATATCCTTTCTGTATGGGATGCATTCTCTAAGTTATCTATGTAGTTTATTTTCATATTCTTGATGACTTCCCTGACAACTATATTGAAAACTGTACAAGCCCCCATAATATACAACCTCCCTATTCAATGTTCCTCTTTATTTTTCTTTAGCATGTATCATCATCAGCTACAAAATATATATGACTGTTTCATTTTATTGTCTACTAGAAGTTAGCATCTTTGATTTAAAATTTTGACAGCTTTGCTTCATGATGTATTTCTAGTACTTAGAATGAAAGGTTCTCATAAAATATAGGTTGAACAAACGAATAAATGATATGGACCATTTGGCAATAGTATGTGTCATTCATTCATTTGGAAAGGAGATATATAGTATACATTAAATGTATGTAAATCTTAAAATAGCATATTTCTATTCCATCTTATTGAAAATATTTTAGAGTTACTGCTTGTTCTAGGATTAGAAACATTTTTCAACTATTGAGTACTCACTGGAATAAAAGTAGCAAACATCTCTTATTCCTTGGATTTAGAGTTTAAATATTGACTCCAACCCCATCTATATTTTTAGGGCACTGAAATCTTATTTAATTAGTTATAAAGTGCATAGTAATACAGTAATGGGCATATACAACTCCTGTTGCACATTTATTTTCTCTTCCTCCCTCCCTCCAACAATCACCTTGCTTCCCTCCTACCCTCTTCACTTTCATAGATTCCTGGATTTCTTACATTCTTCATATAGCTTAGGAATGCTCCCTTCAGATTTCAAAGGCTTCTGTGTTTATTCATACACTATTAATTATGTGCATACTAAGAAACATGAATAAAGAAGCATTATGTATAATTACAAATACATTGATTGTCTATCATCTTAAAGAAGTACAGATGCAGGAAAGGTCATCATTTGACCCGGAGAAAACCGATTTAGAAATCCTTATCATTATATTCTGAGGTGAGGCTTAAAAACACACCATTTGGTGAACTTAACACTTCAGTATCATGTTGAGCATCACTGTTTACTTTGTGAAATGCAACCATGACAACAACATTTAAAGGCATTTTCCCGGCTTTCCTATTAGTCAATGTATATGGGTGCATGCATTTTTGCAAAACTCTTGAAAGAAAGTGAGAAGCATATTCTTGGTACAACACTGGGGCATTAGGGGGAAGCCTCTCCTGCCATTAGCGCAGTGCATTAAACAGCAGCTGCTGAGCGCTCGCTCTCCTGGCCCACTTAGTGCCGATTTGTGTTATCTTCTTTGTCTGAGGCGTGGTAAAGCATAAAGATGCTTCATCTTAGGAAGCACGTATGGTGATGTCTATTCATGACAGCTCAGGCACTAAGAAACCTATGTGCTTTTTCCTGCCTTACCGAAATCATAAAGTGGGATGTGTTCCAGTAAACAGGAGAAGGAAAAGAATAAGTCACTCAGTTGCACAGTGGCAGTTAAAGGTCAATTAGACCTAAATTTCCAAATCTCTGTTAAAATATGCTTCTTTATAATTTTAGTAATTAAATAGAGTAGTCAATTTATTTTTTAAGAAAACCTTATTTGTATTACTAGAATAAAATTGATACCTTACCAAGTGTTTTGCTTGCAAAAATTTTTATAAAAACAAGTTTTATAAGGGTTAAAGTCTTTTAAAATTATTTCAATGCCATACAGCAATAACATTTAAAGTATATATCATAAATCATGTATTCATTTTTGGTTTTTTAGTTTTGTTAGCCATTGAAAATTAGTCTTCTAATTGCTTTCTCTTTCTCTCTCTCTCTCTTTTTAGAGAAAGTGTTTTTACTTTACATTATAAATTCCTCCTTATGAAGAATTTATCTATACTTGGTGGGGATGAGGCTGCTACTATGAATAGTATAATATTCAGCTGAAATTACTTTAATACTTCTCAATTAAGTGGAGCAAAGAATTACAAGTATACATTTTAATAAATAAAAAGACCAAATTTTCTATTTATTTATTTTTTATTTACTAAAGTTATATTAGGTATCTTTTATATGTAAGTTTAGTAAAGGACTTGTGTGAATGCATATAAGCCTAACCAGTAATCAAGGACAACATGGGGTGGACATACATGGGGAAGGGTTTGGGTTAAGAATGGGGGTTGAGGACAATTATGTGATACCATAATCAATAGAGAAATTTTTAAAAAAGAAAAAGTTTAGTTTAGAAATATATCTGTGTGATATTTCCAAAAAATTTTAGGGAAAAAATATCATAAATCTGTTTCTTCTTTGAGTTTCCCCCCAAAATTTTATCAAGAAGACTTGATAAAGGTATAGTGATTTCTACTAACATTAATTGAAATAATTAACAGATGCCAGAATTTTTTAAATATTTATTTTGTAATATATTTTTCATAGAAACTATAGAAAGAAAAGATTAGTTAAATGTTTTTCATACAATCCTATTTTGGCTATATTATCACATACATTTGAAAATAAATATATTTTTAAAAAAGAAAATATTAGATTATAAAATATGTATTTTTAAAATGTAGCAAGGTCTATAAGGTGAATTGTGTCCTTCAAAAAGATGCATTGAAATCCTAACCTCAGTACCTGTGAATGTGATCTTATTTGGAAATGGAATCTGCAGATGTAAACAAGTTAAAATAAAAATATACTGGATTAAAAATGTTCCTTTAATCCTTACCCAAGAATCTGTTTTTACTGCTTTTTAGAGAGGGAGAAAGGGAGATAAAGAGAGCAAGATGTGAGAGAGTGATGTATTTGCTTCTGTACACATCCTGACCTGGGATCGAACCTTCAACCTGAGGAGGTGCTCTGACCAGGAATTGAACCCATTACCTTTGGGTGTACAGAACCACTTTCCAACAGAGCCACAGCAAAAATATTCTTTAATTCTGTAAGAAAAATTCTACATTTGATCTCCTGAAAAAGTCAAATAGCTATTTTATATAAAGGGATATGAATCATAACGGGGTTATAGAGAGTATGTTAATTGAAGAGGTAGTATAACTATGCTCCTCATTGAATGGACTTGGCAGAAATAATAACTTAATTGAACGACTTTTAATAGTTTAGTCACATTAATTTATATAAGCACATAACTTATACCCTGTATCCTATGAAACGGATTTGTGACACAGTGGGATTTAACTAAGTAAAATCACTAGCCTCCCTTTTCTGAATGCCTGAAAGCGTCAAACTAAATACGAATGTATTCTGTTGCAAATTCTTACAGCCTATCCAGTGAGGTAGATGCAGGTGTGTTGCCTAGGGTTACTCACTAAGTGGCAGACCAGGGATTTGAATCTGTCCAACCAATTCAGGCATATCATGGATGTCAGTGGGAACAGGGGAAGGTCAGGAAATTCTATACATACAAGTCCTCTTTTCTGGAATCTTATTGCATTGGCAGTGTGCCCTAGTTTATCCTCCCAAGTTCTCTGGAGTCAGCAGGCCTATTGTCATTTGATTGGCAATCTATGTTTTTCTGAAAATACCCTCACCTAAATAAAATGATTTTAAAGTCCTGAATGAAGACTCAAACTAAGATTTAAAAAATGCATCAGTCTCTTCCCAGAATAATTTTATTTTTTAATGTTTTTATTTCCCCACAGTATCACTAAATAAAAATTCTAATGGCTAATCATTTTTGGTACTAAGGCAGTTTTCTACTTAATTCTCTGCTTTAGAATGAAAACAAGATTAGTTCAAGAGCATTTGCTATCCTCTTCTGTCTTCTCTGGGCTGTTTTTGAGACAAGTGTGCATTCTTAGGTTTTCTAGCTTCTGTGGCTAAGCAGAGTTCCTGAAGTTCATTACTGCAAGAAATCAGAGTGGCAAGTCTATGAAAGGTGGTCCCACAACGCCATCCCTCACTCGGCGAGGGTCTCATAAAACCTGTCAGAAATGATATCAGCATCCAGAGCAGTCATGTTACCTTTTGGATAAGACATCTCCACGTTTATATTCAAAAATATCAATCATTCTAAATACCGACTCCAGCTTGTCATTTCGTAGCAATATTTCCATTTGCAGTAAAGATATACGGGGAGGACTCTTGCACGTTCACAGCTCTTATATCAATGTCAGAATTAGTATATAAAGCATCCATCAAATATACACACAAGGTTAGCTGGGCATGTCTTTTACAAAGTCTCATATATTTGGGATTTTACTGAGCTTTTTCACACAACCTTGGAAACAGGCAAACTGACAAGTGTCAGGCCACTTTTCATAAACAAAATAGACAAAGTAACAGGATGTGGCCTAAGAATTCTACTAGTATATCTGTCCATAGGTTTGAGTTTGTAATTTTTGAACTAACATTAGACATGATTATAAACAGAAGAAATTCTTTTGTTTTCAGTCATGGTAAACATAACAAACTGTTCATAAACAGACATGCAATACTTATTGGTTGGTGACTTGTTGAAAATGGGGAATTAAAGAAGCTGAGTTGTGGTTACCCCCAGCTTCTTAAGTAAACAAATAAATTAATGATTATAAAAGTAATTTATTAATGGGGTATATTTTCACTAACATAGATTGCAAGGCATTTAACGTATTTAATGTGATGGGTGACCCATTACTGTGTGGTCCTTTTTTATGTACAAGAAAACATTTAACGGTCTGATCGATGTTTCTCTGTCACTGAATCTGTTTTTGTTCATCAGTTTATGTTGTTCATTATATTCCATACAGGAGTGAGGTCATGTGATATTTGCTCCTTCAGATGACCACTTGTTCCGATCAATGGCACATACTTTCTGAGCAGCACTTCAAATATACAAAGAAGTAGAAAATTGGGTCTCTGAATTGTTTGCCTCAAAACAAGAAAAGTTCTATTGGGACAGTATCCACTAATTACCTGAAATATGGGGAAAATGTGGACTTAGTGATGGACATTACTTTGAATAAAGCACTGTGATGTTTCTTTTGAAAAAACAACAACAAAACATTTAAGAGCCATGACACTCCAAAAAAATAATAAATATACCCAGTGCCCTATTCTAGATAACATATCAGTGTTTCACACCTATTGAGCAGTTGGTATAATGAGCATTCCACACCAATAAAAACATTAAAGGCAGGCCCCTGAAACTTTAGAATCTTCATAGAGGTTTATCTCTTTTGAAAAGTGTTCAGATTGAAGTATTTAACATTTTTGGGGCCAATTTATCATGCTTAAAAGAGACAGTTTTGTGATTTCCTCTGAACTTTGTGAAATAGCTTAGTTTAATTAATGTACCATCATACTCACAGTCATTGCTGATGATCACTATTACCATGTGACAGAATATTACCCAACTCCTGCTATCATGATTTATATCTTTAAAATAACGTTTACATATCAATAAATTAGGTGGCCTACACTGCTATTTATTGAATGGCGCCACATGGCTGTCAAGGGCATTCATGTGAAGAACCCTACAGTTCACCTTGTTTCATTTACAGAGCTTAGCATGACATCTGCTTTGCAGGTGGTGGATATTCAATGTATGGATGATTTTTTTTTTTTTAGTTGTCAACAACTGTGTGTTCATCTATCTACTCATAGTTAAACTACAAATATATCAAGTATTTTTGTTTGTCTCATTGCTCATAAGCTTCATATAGATATGGCTTTGTCAGGTTTTAATCAGTAATATGATATAGGATGTTGAACATGTACTTATCCTTGTTCCCAGGAAACTAATTGAATCATTAAATTATAGCCATTAAAAAACTGACCAAATGGTATAAACCTAAGTTATGAGGTTATCAATGATCTAATTTTAATTCACTGAGCATTTTTGGCTCCTTTCCTCCATCCTTTTCCCCTATGGAACTCTGTGAAGCAGTGGCAGAACACAACTATATCCTACTTAAGAATGCATTAATCTGAGTTCCCTAAATCTATAATTGGAAATACTGAAGAGCCTGTTCTGCTGCATCAAATAATGTTACTCAGTATATTTATAACTGTTTTTCTTATGTGGCTTTAATTAGATGCCTTCAAAATTTATATGCCTGACAAATATCTTTTAGTGTCAGCCTGAGACCATGGGTACAAGCTTTAAACTGAGCCACTGGGCTCTAGATAGTTGCTCAATGGTCAGAGAGTGGGCCCTCAGAATGAAGTGCACACACCTCAGTTTCAGACTCCATCACCAGCCCCCATTGGGGCATGTGTGGAAGGCAACCAATCAATGTGTCTCTCTCACATCAATGTTTTTCTCTTTCTGTTTCTACCCTTCCTTCAGCTCTCTCTAAAATATCCTCAGGTGATGATTAAAGAAATAATGATAAATAGAAAGAGGAGGGAGGAAGGAAGGAAGAGAAAGGAAGGAATGAAGAAAGGAAGGAAGGAAAAAGAAGAGGAAAGAAGGAAGGAAGGAAGGAAGGAAGGAAAAAGAAGAAAGAGGAAAGGAAGGAAGGAAGGAAGGAGGGAGGGAAGGAAGGAAGGAAGGAGGGAGGGAAGGAAGGAAGGAAGGAAGGAAGGAAGGAAGGAAGGAAGGAAAGAAGGATAAAAAAGGAAGAGGAAAGGAGGAAAGGAGGAAGGGAGGAAGGGAGGGAGGAAGGAAAGAAAGAAGGAGGGAAAGAAGGAAAGAAGGAAGGAAGGAAGGAAGGAAGGAAGGAAGGAAGGAAGGAAGGAAGGAAGGAAGGAAGGAAGGAAGAGAACCATTGGAAATCAGAAGCTTGTTTTCCAGGCCAGGAGATATGTGACCTCCATGAGAAAAGAGACCAGAGCTCTCCTTTATCGCCAATGAATCCCAGACACCATCATAGTGCATTATACATAATTAGCACTCAATTAACATAGACCAGTGGATAGATTGATGAATTAATGAATCAATCAATACATTTTGGAAATCCACAAGTTCTGTTGGGGTATGCCTGGTATTTAGAATTCAGAGGCCACTATCTGCCTTGAGTGGCTTCTTGCATGGTGCATTGCTCTTTAATGGGGTTAGGTGGGAGGGGGATGTTTATATTTCTGTATCTATATCTTCTTTTTTAGCTTAAGTTGTAAATTATTAGCTGTGATTTTTTTTGTATCTTTGGAGGCTTGGTGAAGAGACCCTTGCTCATAAAAAGTGTTTGATCATTTTTTTTCTAATTGACCTATTAAATGTTGTAAAAGCCTATTAAATTATTATAAAATAGTAAGCATTGCAATTAAAGATTATAGATATTATAAGGGTATTAATAAATACTTTTAACTATTAATGGAATTATCCTGTATTGGGGAACACAAGTTCTAATAGAGAAATTTCAAGAACCTTAATAGTTGACTTGATTTCAGAGAATAGAGCACTGGATAATTATATAAAAGTGTATTCTGATTTTGGCTCAGGTTAAAACCTATAGTGTAGCCTATGCTATACCACTCATGTTTTCCCTAATGTGCCTCTCATGCAAGTCCATAATATTTGGACAGTTAGAGGGAGTGGTGCAATTAAAAGTTACACATATTGTTGCTTTCCTATGGCCATTGCTATTTAACTCCGTTGAAGCATGGAGTTAATAAGGCTGAGTTCAAGAGGTTAACACCCTTTGCAGTCCAGTTTCCTTTTATTCTGTTTCTGGCCATAAAATAAACACCAAATTCTAGCCTGCCAACCCTCAAAGGCATACTTTGGCTGAAGGAGATTGGCTGGAATGTTTTGGGGATTCAGCAGAAATCAATTTTACCATACATATTCCACTAGAGTCATCTTAAGTGATCCATTTATGCATTCATTCAAAATCTGTGGTGTGCCTGCCTTGGATCCAACTCTCTACTAAACTCTGGGGATGCAACAAGGAGTGTGACAGTATATCTGCTTTGGAAGGGCTCTCAGATTTATTTTAAGGACCTTGTCTTCATCTGTTCAGGCTTTTATGACAGAGTACCACAGTCTGGGTAGCTTATAAATAACAGAAATTTATTTCCCATTGTCCTGTAGGCTAGGAGTCTGAGATCAAGGTACCGCAGGGCAGAGAAAGAACCTTCTCCAAGTCGCAGGCCTCTGGTTGTATTCTCGCAAGATGGAAGGGGCCATGGATCTCTATGGGGTCCTTTGTGAGAGCACTAATCCCATTCATGAGGTCCTTGCTTTGTGACCTAATCACCCTTCAAATCCCCACATGCTATTGCTAGCCTGTTGGGCATCACCATACTGTATGTGAATTTTATTTTTATTTATTTTGGAGGGTGGGAGGGTACAAACTTTCAGATCATAGAAGACTTCAGATTTTCTAGAGTTTTTATTTCTAGAGGAGGATTGTGAATTTTTCCCCTTTGTTTGGTTGGTTGGTTAGAATATATTTAAACTTAAGCCACAATTTTTACCTGAAAGTCTTCCAATACAATCTCTTGCCCTGTCAAAATGTTTTCTAGGCATACATAAATATTAAATAAACATTTTTTAGGTAAATGTTCTGTTCTGTATTTGTAAATTTACTGAAGAATTTAAGAAGACTTTAATAAGGCAAATTTGCTACTATCTAGAAACAAGTAGAATATTTTACTGAATACTCAAAAGTAGATTTTTTAAAAAGAGCAATAAAATAATCAACAGCAGTATTGTTTTGAATTCTGCCTGTTTATAAAACACAGTCTGGGTGCTAGCAAAATATAGACTGCAATATAGTTTCCCAACTTTAAGAAGCATACAAATCACAAATCATACTATTATATCCACTCACCCTTCTCTGAAATCAACTTAAAATTATAATTAAATGAAACAGGATAATGGGTGGCTGAACAAACAAGTACAGATCCGAACTCTGCTGTATCTTAATCATGTCATCTTCAGCACTTTTTTCGTTATCTCTCTGGTTCTATTTCCTCATCAATCAGAAAGAGATAATGACATGTACTCCATAGCATTATAGTGTGTGTTAAGTTGTTTAAAATGTACAATTTTGGTAACTGCTGTTATTGTGGACATTTTCAGAAAGATTTTAACTATATATTTCCAAACCTTTTTATGTAACATCTTCAAATACATAAAGAAAGGAATCATGAATGCACAGTCCATAAGATTTCAGAAACATTTTAATATAAAACACTGGAAATATTTTTTTTTAATAGGAAAAATGTAAAATCTGAAAAGTTTGGGAAAATTCAAATCTGTATTTACCCTTCACCCATCTTTATTTCATCTCCTTTTAGCCATTCTAACCAGTGAATTATTGAATTAAAAATAGAAAAAAATATTTCTTTTTCTACCGAAGAAAGACTTGATTCTGCAGACAGAGTGGACTTATAAAGTTCCAGACAATATTGATGAGAAAATACAGACTTTTAGGTATATTCTATTATATTCTCAAGTACTTTTGGAGTCCAGTGAATCTTTTGAAAAATAGACAAGAGATAAATATTTGGATACAAGTGGGAAGGAGTGTGTATATTCAAAAAGTTCAAATTGCTGACTTCATGGGAAACAGTATCTTCCTGTTAAAGATGAGAAAACATCAATAGTTTAAACTCACTGGTGGTCTGTGAGGTCCAAAAGGTTGGTGATTACTGGTTTAAAGTGAGGGAGGTTGAGTGCCTCAAAGTGGTACCAAACTTCAATGTCTTCACATATAGGGCAACTCACATACGGAATGGGGCTGGGTTTATGGCAATAAAGATTAGGGGCAGCTATGGTGCACTGGGGCGCACATTAAAGAGATCTCAATGGGTTATTTAGAAAACTTAGGAGTGAGCCTAACAAGTGTTTCTGAAGGCTGAATTTGGCCTTCAGTCTTCCCTCCCTGTCATTGGATCAGGGGATCCTGTGCATTCTGCAATAATCCAATAGGAGCCTGCACTCTTTAGCATGATCTCTGCCATCTATTTCAATGAAGGATGACTGGATGGATGTGAATGGTTTGGATTTGTGTATTCTTTATTTCTTCAAGTTCTACTTGCCATTGGAAAAAATGTTAACATCTTTCCACTCCCTCATAAATATACACATGAGTGCATGCACAGGTGCACACACACATCCTACTCTTCCATGAGACAAAATCTTTACTTGTTAATTTATTGTGTGCTGCCTTTGAACATGGCAGATGCCAATATATTCAATAAAAAAAATTGAAATTACCTAACAGTATCTTTTTAAATATTCCCAGATCCAAAGCAGCACAGGTGAAGACACACTGTATGAAATGTGAAATTGCATCCCAGTTACAGCTGTAAATCCATCTTCTATATTTTTTTTTTTTACCAAATCAAAACCCATAGGAAAAAATAATATATGATTATATACTAGTATAATCCAATCAGGTCAAGAAAAAGGCATGCGTGACCAGAGGCTTAAATATAAAAAAAACAAACAAACAACAACAACAACAAAAAAACACCTTAGCTCTGATAATAGAGAATATGTTATTTCCAACTTAGAATAACTTGAGCATTCAATAAGATCACTCTATATAATAAAGAGGTAATATGCAATTTGACCCTCACACTCTCACATCATGAGATGGCTGCTCCCATGTTGTCACAAGATGGCTGCCCCCACATTGTCACAAGATGCAGAGGAGGGCAGTTGGGGAAGGGGAAGGAAGTTGGGGGTGACCAGGTCTGCAGGGGAGGGCAGTTGGGGGGAGGACTAGACCTGCAGGGGAGGGCAGTTGGGGGTAATTGGGCCTGTAGGGGAGCAGTTAGGTGTCAATCATGCCAGCAAGTGAACAGTTAGGTGTCAATCATGCCAGCAGGGGAGCGGTAAGGAGGTTATCAGGCTGGCAGGCGGAGTGGTTAGGGGCAATCAGGTAGCCAGGTAGGCGAGTGGTAAAGAGCCAGCAGACCCAAATTGTGAAGAGATGTCCAACTGCTGGTTCAGGATCAGGCCTAAACCAGCAGTCAGTCATCACCAAGGGGTCCCAGATTGGAGAGGGTATAGGTTGGGCTGAGGGACACCCCCACCCCAGTGCATGAATTTTGTGCACTGGATTTATGTTTATGTTTATTTTTTAATTGATTTCAGAGAGGAAGGAAGAACAAGAGAGATAAATATCAATGATGAGAGAACCATTGATTGGCAGCCTCCCACATGCTCCACATTAATGATCAAGCCTGCAATCCAGGCATGTGTCCTGACTGGGAGTCAAATGGTAATCTCCTGGCTTGATGCTCAACCACTGAGAAACTCCAGCCAGTCTTAATATAGTATGTTTTCTAGGCTAAAACAATAAAAAAAAGAAGAAGAAGAAGAAGAAGAAGAATATGAGACAGGTTTAAATCATGGTGGAGAGTAATTTGCTTGCCCTTACCTAAAATTTCATATTTTTGGCCATGACTCAGGTTATTGCACAATATTTTGAATGGAAAAAGGTTGCTTTTTAAATTTTAGGTCAAAGCAGGCATTTATTTTGAACATCCAGCTAAAGAAAAGTGGATTCTACTCGCTTGTTTTTAAACCCTTTATCTAGTATTTAGATGAAACTGACCTAAAACTGTATCTGGAATTATTCACCTGTAAGAAGGCAACACAAGTCAATTCAAGCAAAGTCACTTTAGTTGGAAGCTGAAATTAATCTTAAGAAACTGGCAACTCCAGTATGAGCTGTTCCCTGCCAGCAAATAGAGCAGCTATCATTTAGAGTAAAAGTTTTCTTCTGCCAGTCAAAAGTAAACAGGGTGAGGTGGTCCTCACCTTCTTACTTGATGTGTTTGAGTCACTGATTCTTTCTGCTTCAGTGAACCAAAACACTGTTAAAAGCATGTTTTACTCTGAAGGGAAGTTGGTCTGTAACATATATCACACAGTAGAAACACTTATACCCAAAATAGCAGATATACTGCTATCCTATCTAATAAAAGAGTAATATGCAGATTGACCATCACTCCAACAAACAATAGCTGCCCCTATGTGGTCAAGATCCTGCTCTCATGTGGACACAAGATGGCCACCACAAGATGGCTAGCATGGAGGGCAGTTGGGAGGCACCAGGCTTGCAAGGGAGGGCAGTTAAGAGGGACCACGTCTGCAAGGGAGGGCAGTGGGAGGTGATCAACTCTGCAGGGGAGGGCAGTTAGGGGTGACCAGGCTGGCAAAGGAGGGAAGTTGGGAGTAAACAGGCTGGTAGGGGAGCAGTTAGACATCAATCAGGCTGGCATGGGAGTGGTTAGGGGCTGATCAGGCTGGCAAGCAGAAGCGGTTAGGGACAATCAGGAAGGCAGGCAGGCGAGCAGTTGGGAGCCAGCAGTCCTGGATTAGGAGAGGGATGCCCGATTGCCTGTTTAGACCCAATCCTGTGGGATCGAGTCTAAATGGGCAGTTGAACATTCCTCAAGGGGTCCCAGATTAGAGAGGGTGCAGGCTGGGCTGAGGGACATCTCCCTACCTCGAGCACAAATTTTTGTGCACTAGGCCTATAGTGATTTAATAATTTCTCTCTGTTTTTTGCCTTTGGTTATATTTTTACTCATTTTAAAATATAGAAATCTCTCTGCCCAGCTGATGTAGCTTAGTGGATGAGCATTGACCCGTGAACCAGGACGTCACAGTTTGATACCCAGTTGGGGCGCATGCCTAAATTGGGATTTGTTCCCTAATTTGGGGTGTGCAGGAGGCATCTCATCAATTATTCCCATCATTAATGTTTTTATGCCTCTCACTTCCACTCTGAAATCAATTTAAAAAAATATATAAAATGTGAAAATCTCTAAATACACGCATAAAAGTTATTGTTACACTTTTGACATAGAATCAAAATAAGGATTAATATTTCTAACATGTGCTTGACAGAACTGGGTCTAGAAGCTAATTTTGCATTATTTTCTCATTGCCAAAAGCAATTATATGAGATATATTAACTCAAGCCTATGTTTCAGACATTTTAAATGAGTAAGTAAATATTATTAAAGATCTTCAGGAAAATTCTACCTCAGAAATTCAATGTTTCCCATAAGATCTGAAAAACTGATGCATTTAAAACAGCATGTTGTCTATATGACTAGGGGACTATTGAGGAATCCATATATTTAGAATATAAATCTAATAATTAAGTATTATACTAAACTATTATATGTTATTGACTATCACCTACTTAACTATTCCAACTTGCAACATTTTTTTGTCTGAAAACAAATTTTTGAAAGTAAGAAATGTATTTAATTCTGTTATTTGAAAATTAAATTAAAAGTCTTAGGTTAGTTTTAAATGAGTCTCTTGCTTCAATGTACTTATAAATGGATATTTTTTTAGGAAATAAAATTTATCATAGCTAAGATTTGGAAACAGCCTAAGTGCCCATCAGCAGATGAGTGGATTAAAAAACTGTGGTGCATCTATATAATGGAATACTATGCTGCAGTAAAAAATAGTGAATTCTTACCATTTGCAATAGCATGGATGAAACTGGAGAGCATTATCCTAAGTGAAATAAGCCAGTCAGAGTAAGATAAATATCACATGATCTCACTCATTTGTGGAATATAATGAACAACATAAACGATGAACAAAAACACATCCAGAGACAGAGAAGCATTTATCAAACTGTCAAACTTCAAAGGGAAGGTAGGGAAGGGTGAGGGTAAGGGGGAAATACCAAAGAACTTGTATTCATGCATATAAGCCTAACCAATGGACACAGACATCAGGGGGGTGAGGACATGCGTGGAGGTGGGAGAGAATGGGGGGATAAGGACACATATGTAATACCTTATCAATAAAGAAAAAAAACTGAAAAAAAGAAAGTCTTATAGATTGTATATTTTCATGGCTTAAATTGTAGAGTTATAGATTTCTTTAAGAAGTAGATGAACATTATACACTCTTCCCAGAAAAATAAACACATGTACATAAAATCAAAGTTTACATGCAATTACAAACTGCTGTCATTTTTTGAAGCCTACCAATGGTCCATAAAGCCATGACTGAGAATTTTATATGAAGGATGACAGGTGTCTTGTGGAAAAGCTGCTAATCTGAAGCTTTAAAACTATTATTTTGGTAGTTCAACCTTCCTGCAGCAGAGGTGATGGATGGCCCATTTTCCCATGTCTCTCTCCTGTGGCCAACTGTTTCAGACAAAGCTAAAATTCCTACTAGAACTTAAATCTCTTAGACCCGTGGTCGGTAAACTGTGGCTCCCAAGCCACATGTGGCACTTTGGCCCCTGGAATGTGGTTCTTCCACAAAATACTATGGCCTGGGCGAGTCTATTTTTGAAGAAGTGGTATTAGAAGAAGTTTAAGTTTAAAAAGTTGGGCTCTCAAAAGAAATTTTAATCTTGTACTGTTGATATTTGGCTCTGTTGACTAATGAGTTTGCCAACCACTTGTCTTAGACATACAATTTCATTTTAAATGTGGGATCTAAGCTTGATCCTGAGGGAGATTTCTGGTTTCTTGTCAAAGGCTGAACCATGCAAGGTTCACTAAAACACAACTGACATGTGAGTGGGTCTGTGTACTTTGTCAGGAGGCTTTCAAATAAAAGAAAAACCAAAAGATAAGTGTTGACAGAGCCAGACCCTGAGTTACAAATGTATGCAAACTGAAAGAAGAATGCCATCTTAGTAAAAAGTAGGAAAAAATGCAATTTGATGAAATGACACCAACTTATATGAGTATCCATTTGTAATTTAATATGATTAATATGATGATCTGTTTGAAAAATGAAATAAATAGAACTTGAAATACCTTATAATAAGATGACTATAGAAAAGGTGAAAGAAATTCACAACCATTAAACTGCTCTGAGGCTTTCTTATGGAACAAATGCAAAAAAAAAAAGTTCATTACAAAAGAAAATGCATATTTATTGTTGTTTTTGTTTTATTTTCCCTCGAGAGGAGCAACACCCAAAAATCTTTATGAGAGCATTCCAGAGATTTTTTTTTTTAGCATCTTGCAATAGGTGCTTTAGAAACTTACTTTTAGAAAGTGCTTTTTGTCACCTATATGTTAGAAATTAGCAGTTCCTCCAGTTGTAAAACCTTGACATTGACTATAATTGAGGAGGGTAGTGTCGCCGTGTTCATAAGTATTACCTGTCATTTGAAATATGACAGTGCTGTAACTGCAAGGCCTTGGGGATGCGTGTATGTTGACACCACCATCTGACTGCCTTAGAAACTGCCAGACAGTCTTCTTAATGCCTCTGACCCCGAGATAATTAACATGGCCCTAGAGGCTTCTGCCTTTTGCATTTGAACACTTGTTGTTTAATAAGATGTTTGCTGCTAGCTGTGCTTTCCTCTGATTTAAAACATATCTTTCTTTAAGGAGAATGGTACTTCAGTCCATTAAGTTTCTGTGAGAGGTATGACCTTTGGGTACAAGTTGATTACATACAAATTTTGTTGCTTTCCTGAAAATTAAAATATATCCCAGTACTGGATTTTAATCTTAAGTTTGATTCCTATAAATGTATTGCACAATGAGGCAAACAACTGATCTGAAATGTAGGCTCTACTGTTGACAGTTATGTATCATGTAGACTAGCAAATAATAAAATAGGAGCCAAAAATAAAAGCAAGTTTAAAAGGCTTCAGGGCAGATTTGATGGGATTGTAGCTTCCACATTCCCAAGGGCAAAGAGTTAAAAACAAAACAAAACAAAACAAAACAAAACAAATGTCTCTACTTCCTTTAAGATAAGAATTATTGATTTACAATTAACACTGTGTAGAATTTGCAAATTTAGTTTGTAAATGTGTTTTTGTTTATTGTTCTTCAATATATTTTTATTGATTTCGGAGAGGAAAGGGGAGGGAGAGAGAATCATTGATTGGCTGCCTCCCATTGTGTTGACCCCACAATCCAGGCATATGCCCCGACTGTGAATCCAACCATGACCTTCTGGTTCACAGATCAAAGCTCTGTGAACCAGGCAGTTTGTAAATTCAGAATAGCTCTTTGTTAATCAGGTTTAAGAAACTTAAAGGGAAATTTTAACTGCTCTAGTAAAAATATTTAATATAAAAAAGCATAAAATTGCAGAATTTACTATTAGCAAGTTGCTATATTTATTATGCCAAATAATTAAATGATTGCATGTGAATAGTTAATGGAATTGGGAATGTGTGCATATATAAGTGTATATAATGCTTCTCAGGTGTAAACTGTTTATCATCCTTAATATCCAATCAATGAGCAAGTCCCATTGATTTTCTTTTTCAAATATATTTAGGACCTAATTCCATCTTACCATGTCTGCCTTTACCACCTTTCATAAGCTCTCCCCTGTTATTGAAGTAATGACCTAATTTGCCTTCCGCTTTTACCCCTGCTCCCCTATGGTTGGGATGTTCTCTTTAAAACTGAAATCAGATCACATTATTCTTCTGCTACTTCTCAGACCTGGACTTGATCTTCTACTAGCCTTACCCCTTCATATTTTGTGCTCTAGCCACACAGCCTTTTAATGTACAGCACACATACATATTCACCGTTATAGCCAGATGCAGATACAAATTACTACAGTTAAGTCAAATGCAGCTCAATTATTATTTTTTGTTATAATTGAAATAAGATATATTTAGGAAACTGGTCATAATGCCAAACACAACCCCACTGCAGAAACTTTGCACTTATTATTCTCTCTAATTAGAATCATTGGTCCCGATGGCAGAGTCCTAACTTTATTCCAGGTCTCTGTTCCAATATTATCTCACCAAACAGGCCTTCCCTGACCACTGTTCCTCCATCACTCTCTATCCCACCTACTGTCCTTCCTTTCTTTCTTCCTACGTTCTTCCTTTCTTTCTCCCTTCCTCCTTTCCTCCCTTCCTCCTTTCCTCTCTTTCTCTCTCTCTCTTTCTCTTTTTCATCTTTCATAGTGCATATTTTTATTTTTGATGTCAAGGCAATAATGTGGTCATGAGAGGGTAATGTTAGAGCCAGACTGCCTAGAATTAAAACTTTGGCTTCCACTTCTTGCTTCATAACTTTGGGCAAGTTTCTGAAATTTTCTGTGCTTGGGTTCCTTATCTGTGAAATGTGGATAATAATAATATTTGCCTCATACATTCTCATGAGTTAATACAAAGCACACACAATATTACCTAGCATCAGTAAGCATTCAATAAGTGCTGGCTATGATAATATGCATTATTATTACTGATTTTTATATATTTCTTTGTTTAATATCTATTGCTCCCATTAAAATATAATCTTGGATGTTTTTTGTTGTATTCCTGGAAAGTTGTAGATGCTTAAGAGAGAATTGTTAAGTAGTTGAATGAATAAATAATAAAAGTTACAATAAATGAATAAACAGTATGAGGGATGCATATATCAAAAGTTGCCATTACACAAAGTGAAGTTCAGATACAGGAGAAATAGGTTGGAGTTGGTAGATAAGTTTTCAGAAACAAATAGACCTTAAAATAGCTTTGAGTGGGGATAAGCTATGAGACATGTGTAGGGAAAAGAAGAATAAAGCAATTTCAAAGTGAGGAAAAGTGGTCATGTACAAGGCCCCTCCAAGACCAGTCAACAGGTCAGGCAGGGCACCTGCAGTGGGACAGTGATTCAGGATAAAACCAGTTGTGGACAGAGGATAAGGGAGTCTGATTTTGTCAGCAAAGAGGTTATTTTTTTCTGCCCTGATATTCCAGAAGGGCACAGCACCCTCCTGTTTGTAAATGTAGCTTGATAAGCATGAAGGCATTAAAAGAGGAGGCATGCCTATTTTATAAATTCCCCCAATCCTTTATTTCCCAGTGACAAGAAAAAAAATATAAAAGGGGGTGTTCTTAGATGAATATAGCAAAGAACTGAAAAAGACACTGGTTAGAAGTATATGACTTTGAACAATTCAGACATTTTGCTAAATAAATGGTAGAGAATTATGTATATTTATGCTTAATTAGGGTCTTTCTGTTCATTCAAATCTTTCAAAGTCAATTGTCTCTTGGTAGCTACAGGGGATTCATTCTGGGAGCCTCTATGGATACTAAAATCCGTGGATGGATATCCAGGTCCTTTAAAAAGCCCTCCATATCCAGGGATGCAGAACCCGTGGGTATGGAGGGCCCAGTGTATGTTCCCCAGACCTCTGCAATCAGACTTGTTTAGAATGCCGATTCCTAGGTCTAACCACAGACTGACCAAATGTGAATTTCTAACATACAGTTCAACTATCTATACTTGAACACTATCATCATTTCTAGCACATGCTTTGCTTCTAAAATCCAAGAATGGATGTCTTTATCTTGTTCAGACAGGGCATCTGAAGCAGGTAAACATATATAAAGGATAACCTACTTCAGAGATGAAAGGAAATTCAATAATTCCACAAGGTTAATAATTTGGAAAGCATATAACCTTTTTATTTATTTTTTACTTTATGTTAAAATGCACCAATTACATTATAAGCACTTGGCAAAGATCTTAATTAGAATCAAGATGCCACTTAAAAATTAGCTTTTAACATTGTTTGTCTGAAATTTATCTTTCTCTAATCCAGTGTCTACTGGCCATTTTTTATATTTATATCATCCCTTTCATACTTATTCATTGTATATTTATCCCCTTTTTAATTATAAAGGTATAATAATTATAGTTATACAGAGGTGTGCTTTGTGTTTTGGTTTTTTTAATGTAAAATGAATGACTTCTTATCTGTGCTGTTTGCTTGCTTTGATTTGCAAATCTTGGGTCACACAGGATTTACTGTTTTGTAACCTGCATTATTTCCATTTATTACATTTTAAAATATTTTCTTGTGTTATAGTAAATCTTTTTTTACTATTTTTTCCCCTTCTGGCAAACATCGTATTTTATAGTTCATTGTCAGTTTTTCTTTGTTTGTTACTTAACAATAACAACATAAATACCCTCCAATAATTTCTGCTTTCCCCTGGCCTTAAGTCATGGTTTTCTCATGTCTCTTTCTGAATGAGATCCACTCCTGGTCACTCCCTCTATACCCAGCTCTGTCATTCATTCAGAGCTGCCATTTCCAAGTGCAGCTGCAGGTAGTTCTTCTGAGATCTGGCCAGGGCCCTCCTGCCCTAGTACTCTTATCTAGCCTCCTCTAGCCATGTCTTCTATCATGGACTCGACAAGATTGAAAGATTCAGCCAGGGCCTGGGTAGGGGAGGAGCTTGTAACCAAGGTAGGTGCCTGGACCAGAACAGAACCCAGCACCCTTTAGTCCACAGTCCGGTGCTCAAGCCACTGTGCCAAACTAGGTAGGGTAAAAGTATACTCTTATACTAGCCATCTAGTTATCCTTGTAATTCCTGCAAATTCAGCATTTGAATATCTGACACTAAGTGATTTTTTAAATTGTTATTTCTAATAACACTTGATGAACTTTAAATCAGTCATTCTTAACTAGGGCCACACCTCAAAAGCACTTGATTTCATACCAGTATTATGGTCTCAGATTGAATGACTGATGACTCAGAATATCTGGATTTAGGAACTGAGGGCTTTTCTTTTTCTTCAAGTTTTCCCTATATGGTGACCAAACAATTTGCTAAACAGTCTTGGGCAATTTGAAAGGGAAAGTGTGTTATTAATAATTCTTTTGGGACAAGAGGTGAAAATTGAAATTGTATAAACCAGAACATGGGCCTTCTACACACAGGAGATTGCACTGTGCTATCTAGTCCAACCAACCAACCAACCAACCAACTCTCTGTGAGTGGAATTATTCTCATTGTGAGATCACACGCACATATGGGTTAGGAATAGTTCTTTCCCTGGCCAGGGAAAATACTGAACATTCTTTTTAAAGAAGGAAAAAAATATATCTGCTTTCCTTCACATAGATATCTTAGAGTAGTATATCTTATAAATTTTGAAAGGAATTACATAGAGTTCTTAGGTTTTTCATTTTAAATGTGGCATATTTTTTCATGTGGACTTTTTTATAGTTAAATGTTATGAATCATTAAAAAAATGTAACATGCTGTTCTACTTTGTAGTCTTTGTGTTGAAGTAGTTTCACAATTTACTCTTGTTTTGCTAGTTTTCAATGTACTGGAAAGGTGAAGCAGAAGAAAACAGCTTATGGTGCACTAAACTATAGGAAAGTCTATCCATGAAGTGCCTACTGAGTACTGAGACTTTAGTGCAGAGCAGAAAAGTTTATTTCCTTTTCCCATACAACTTGAATTTTCTTGTTCATTTATTCATGCATTTCTTTCATTCCTTTAGTTTTATAGTTTCATAAATGTGTGCAAGATTATACCTACCATGTTTCCCTGAAAATAAGACATCCTCTGAAATAAGACCTACTTACTGGTTTCCTTCTGAGTGAAATATAAGGCATCCCCTGAAAATAAGGCCCCCACTAGGCTAAACATGAGAGCTTTGGTCCACTGATTTTGAAAGAAATGGAGTCACAAGAAATTCACCAGGAAATTCAGGAATTGGATTGTTATGATGATGTTCCAGAAGATGATGACATGATTGTCATTGAATAAATGTGTAAATTCTTGATATTGTAGGATTCACAGTTTGTCTGGTTTGTGTTGACAACTACCGTACTACCGTACCGTATACAGGTAATAAATTTCCTTTATTTTCATTTAACAATAAATGTGTACGGTATTCTTCTTCATGGAAAAATAAGACATCCCCTGAAAATAAGACCTAGCGCATCTTTGGGAGCAAAAATTAATATAAGACACATATTTTTGGGGAAACAGGGTAGCACTTCCAACTAACAATCAGTGCAGACTTTTTTTGTTTTGCTTTGCAAAGCTGTAGAGATTTTACTCTTAGGAAAATATGCACACTTGTGAATACATACATTTAAAACCGGCCGAGATCCCTCTTTATAATTCTAGATCAATGGCCATCTGCTCATTTAACATCTTTATTTGGTTGTTACAAAGAATCCTATATCAACATGTTCAAGCCTCAATTTATACTCATTTATTACCAAGCTACTCCTACAGTGTACCATTATATATATATATATATATATATATATATATATATATATATATATATATAAATCAGCTCCATTGTCCATCCAAATACACAAACCTCAGACACCCATTAATTCACAGAATAATGTTGTTACTGTTTCTCTCATAAGTAATCAGTTACCTTCATGAGAATGAGACCATGATTTTTTGTGTTTTTTCCCCCTCAGTATTTCCAGCATTTAGCAGAGTACTTAATGTAAAATGGGCACTCAACATTTATGGAATAAAAGACTAGTTGCACCTATCCTAAAATACTTCCAGCCTTATGGTAGTACACTGACAGGGTGCCATTTTCATAGGGTTTGTGCATGCTGTCAAGAAAAATGCTATAGATTATAAGTCAGAAGACCTGATTTGTTCTTCTCTATGCTTCATCTCAACCTTCACCTCTTAATGTAGTAGCATTTTATTTATCCCTTTACACTTCTAAAACAATAATAATATCTTTTGCATCTTCCACAGAACATTATTTCAAGGATCAATTATCATAAAAAATCTGAAACTGTTTTGTAAACTGTGAAGCTATATACATGAAACCACCTATATATATATAAAACCCTAATATACATATAGACTGAGCAATGGAACAGCCAACTAGATGCTATGACTTGTGCTGACCATCAGGGGGCACTCAAGAAACATGGTGGGAGTTGGCCATGGTGGAATGGTGTAGCAGGAGCATGGGGGCCACCAGACCAAGGCAAGACAACAGTTGCTGTCATTGGGATGTGCCTCTGATATTGCTGAAATTTTTTTACTCTTACACACTGCTGTCCCATCTGGCTTTCACACCCACTGCTGGCACCAGCCCCACTCGTACCCACAGCTGGCACCAGAGCCACCACTCATGCCCGCTGCTGCCAGCTCCCTGTGCCAGTCCGATCACTCGGTGCTGTCATAGAGTCAGAGTGGCGGCTGCCAACCCTGATTGCCCCTGAGGGCTTCTCCACCTCCCCATGCTCCTGAGAAGCAATCAGGGCAGCAGCTGCCACTTGTGCCCGCTGGCCCTGCTTGTACTTGTTGCTTCACTGGCCCCAGTTGCTCCATGCTCTCAGTGGGTATGAGTGTGGCCAGTGCCATCAACATGTGGGAGCAGTGGGAGCGGGATTGGGGCTGCTGGCAAATGGGTCCAGGGGCCATGGTGGGAGGGGCCTGGCGGGGCCTTGGAGGATGGGGCTAGACCTGCCCCTATGCCCATCACAGCTTTGCAGCCCACAGTTCCTTTCAAGGTACACAAATTCATGTACTGGACCCTAGTTTATTTATAAAACTAGAGGCCTAATGCATGAAATTCATGCAAGGGGCTTGGCCCTAGCTGCCTCATGGCCCCCTCGCAGCCCCACCCACTCTTCATTCTAGAAGTTCTGGAAGGTCATTATGCCATCTGGTCTAATTAGCATATTAGCCTTTTATTATATAGGATCCTTTACGTTTATAGACAAGTCAACAACATAATATTCAGTTTCTGTGAAGGGTGTTCGTTCTCCTGCTTTTTTTTAATTCAAGATATACAGTAATAATTCTGTACTAAGTTATGCAGAATCCCTTGTGAAAAAAACATGCATCAACTCAGGGCCCAGAAAATGTTCATGCCTGGGCACACACCAAGTAACTGTAGATACAGTGTCTGCATGCTGCTGCATATTTACAATACATTTTTATTCATTCTCTCCTCTCCTGCCTTAATTTTTCTGTCAGCCTGAAAAGTTGCTTTTTATTCATGTCATGGCCTTATTTTCTGCAACTGCCTCTTGGAATACATTATTATTGATATTTTGCATATTGTGGATATAGCACTTTCAATGTGAAAATTCACTTTTCATGCTGATGTTATGCTTCCTAGGTCTAATGTCAGGAATACATTATGATCAACAACATTTTGCAGCCACTTGTTTCTCACTTGGTACTTCTTATCCTCAAGATTCTTCAATATATACAACATAATTAATAATTTTGGCACCTCTAAGATGTTAGTGTATAAGAAAATTTACATTTTATATGTAGAGGTTGAGGAAACCATGTTCATCATTTACTGTTTACAGGAGTTAGTGTTTTTAAAATGACAAAGTCTTCTCATCAACATTTTTTTTCTATTTTTCACTAAACCTTCTCTAAATAGTCATTGATTTCATAAAGTTCAAGGTCTTTGGGATTTTAATATCATTGGAAGGCAATATCAGTGTCAGAACTGTAACTCCTTTATTTAATAGTGAGTTTTAATAATCGTGTGACACTTAGGCAACCATCCCTTTAAAATTCAAAGAGATGTGTATCCCAAGACATATGGTTTCTATGTATTTTCTTAAAATATTTACCCGCAGACCTTGTGGTTTCTGTTAGGTGCTCCCTTCATTTCTTCTCAGCTTGTGTACACATGTAGGCTATAAATGAACATATGAGCTGATGGCAAGGAATGCATTCTCTTTTTATAGTTGCTTCAAAAAGAGGTGGTTTTTAAAAGTATTATTCATTTTAGGTGTAACATGAAATCTTGAACAGGAATCAAATGCTTAGAGTAGAATGCAATTTGTCTTCCATCATGTTCAATGTAAGACCATCTTGCCATGTGTGTAGCCCCTCTGTTGTCACCTCCTATTTGTTAAAATATTTAGACCATAAGTGCACTCCTTATCTAACTTACTACATACCTTATGTTTTTTGAGGAGACATGCAACCATTATCTTAATGGTAGTTCATTAATCATGAGAGTTTTGAGCTGACACAAAAAATCTCTAGCCATCGACATCTATATAATACTTAAGCCTAGAAAATGAGCCGCTTGAGTTTGTCACTGATGTCTTTTAGAACATAAAAGTTGGCATCAGCAGGCATTCATGAAGGGATGAAACTCTTGGTTTTACTTGATGGTATTTCAAGTGACAAACAAATAGTTTCTTAATATTTTTAAAAGCACTCATCTGCTACATTATAGCTTTAGATAGTTTGGGTTTCTAGGAATGTCCTAATGTAAAGTTAAATGTCAATTCCTCTGTAATGTTAGATGTTTTAATACTAGGTAAAATGTATAGCTGTGTGTTCAACTATTAAAAACAAATAATTAAGAGATTTATTATATATATATATATATATATATATATATATATATATATATAATAAATCTCTTAATTATTTGTTTTATATATATATATATATATATATAAAGAGCCAGGGGCTATCACACTCAATATCACCCAATGGATGGCCCAACAGGCTGAGTGGGGCGACAAGGTCAACAGAGGGGGTTAGTGAGTGATTACCAAACGACTGAGCAGCAGGCTGCGAGGGGTGACCAGGCCGGCATGGGTGTTAGTGAGGGACAACAGCAGAGGGTGGCAGTGAGGTATGACTATGTCTACGACCCATTGGGGGGAGGAGGGGACAGTTAGGGGAGACCAGGCTGTTTGGTTGTTCCCCTGTTCGATCTATTTGTATATTAGGGTTTTAATATGTATAGATTCCTCCATTGAACATCAATCCTGAAGACATTACTTTCTAGTATAAGACTTCTAAAAGTTGTTTGCTTCTTGTTCCTTTGTAGAAAAAAAAATCTGTTTTTCTATAAAAGCCTTTAGAATTTCCTCTTTTCCTTTGATCTGATAAAACTCGTGAGTCTTATTTTCATATTGCATAGCACTCTCCAGACATATTCCATCTGAAGATAAAAATGCCCTTTCCGAGGAATTTTCTTTCTATTAGTTCATATGTTTTCTTCTCCAGTGTCCTTGTGATCTCCTGGTATTCCTATCCGATCTTTGGAATCTTTTAACTTTATTTTATAGTAGTCTTTCAATAATGATTTTTTCCTAACACAGGGAGAGATTGCTTCAATGATTTTTCTTTGGGTTACTATTTTATTACTGTCAAAAACAGAGAAAGCTCTGATTTTAACCTCCTTGCAGACACATTAACCTGCCACAGTTCATGGGTACTATGGGATATGTGAGACTTTTGCTTTAGCAACAAAGAAATGCATTACTCATAGCGTAGCAGATAGCATGGGCATCACTCTGTTTGTGTTAGTTCCTTTGCTTTTAAATCCCATGAGGTGACTTCTTAAACATGGTCAGAGAGATTTTGAGCTTAGAGAACTAAAATCTTTTAACATATGCCTTCCTTTTGTTCCAGAGGTAAACACTATCTCTCTCTTTCAAAGCTGTAAGCACACCTTATGCACACCTGCCCTTTGCTCTGGAGAGAAGCACTATAACTGTTTTCCAAGGCTTCTTATTATTTAAATGTCCTTGAAGACAGTAAAATACAAAAGGCATTCAATGCCATGCTTCACAAAATGTGCAGAAACATGACAAATTCACGTATCTCCCATCCATTACTTTGTTTATATTATTTTTTTATTTAGTTTGAAAAATACATTTTTATAATTTATTTAGTTTTTTTTATAATATAGTTTAGTTTTTACCTGATTCACTTGTATAATCTTGCTCTTTTGAGGGGAGGAGGAATGTAATATTTTAAAATACTTTAAGGTACATTTTAAGAGTTATCTTCGGTTCTCTAGGTCAGTGCTTCTTAAACTCTCTTGTGCAAATGTCACATAGGGAATGTGTTTAAATGCAGATTCTGCTTCTTGTTCCTTTGCTAAAAACAAAAAAAAATTGTTTTTCTCTAAAAGCCTTTAGAATTTCCTCTTTTCCTTTGATCTTATAAAACTCATGAGTCTTATTTTCATACGGCATAGTCAGTTTACCTATGCTAAATGAACTTTATGGAAATGAAAAAAAAAAGTTTGTATTTCCTTTAGCTGTGTGACAATGGTTGTTATTTAGTTAGGGGCTTTGATGAGTACAGTTTCTGTTTTTTGGTTTTTTGTTTCCATTTTTTTCCTTCTCTGGTTGTTTATACTCTATAATAATTTCATTCTGTAAGTATTTATTGAGAGCATACTTAAATGAATAATATCGCTTTTTTATATTGAGAACTCACTTTCTATAAACAATATGTCTTTTAAAAGTTCTGATGTATAGCTCTGGCCAGGTGGCTCAATTGGTTGGGATATCATCCTGCACACTAAAAGTTGAGGGTTCGATTTCTGGTCAGGGTGCAGAGTGGCAACTGATTGATGTCTCTCTCTCTCTCTCTCTCTCTCTCTCTCTCCTTACCTTCCCTTCTCTCTCAAATCAACAATAAAAACACCCTCAGGTAAAGATTTTTTAAAAAGTTGTGAGATATATACTTCTGTCCTGAAAAAGTCTAAACTAAAACAAAAATTAAATAAACTGGGTCAATTTAACCAAATTTAAGTGCATCAGAGGTTTTAGATAAAATTTTATTGGAATCTTCAGCATAATTTTTTGTTTAATGTTTTAATATAATAATAGAGATCAAAGAATAACTCACCATTTTATATGATAAAAGCATAGTTGAAAAGCTCTGGCATTTTGCAGTCTATTCCAATTCCTGTATCTGATATTCACCTTTCATATATTCACAACTGGCAAATGCCTAGTTTTAAATAACACATTTGTGTGTGACCTTTTAAGAAAATTACCGATGTCTTTGTTTAGAGTGCAGAGGGCATGGATTTCACAGAGCATTTCTCACTAAATGGAGTATAGTACTCCAGAATCATGGCCACATTGTCAAGAAGTGGCACTTCATTAAGATAATGTGACCTTTAGAATATCCTTCCAACCTTTTAGTGTGTCTTTACGTGGTGGGATTTGTTCTTTAATTTCTGTGACTTTTTGATAAATTGGAATAAAATGTAATTGAAGGCTATATTCTTTATTTCCTTCAGTTATATGTGTGTGTGTGTGTGTGTGTGTGTGTGCATGTGTTTTCTAAAATGGCAAAAAATGTCAGGTAAAGGATATTTGTTGGAGATTATCTGCCAGGAAAATGTCTTTTAGAGTTAAAATTGAATTGATAAGCTTATATCTATTTTGGAAAGGGAGAAAGGGAGAAAATGGCTATGTAGAAGAAAGTAAAATTGTTCTTTTTTGCTACTGCATTTTTTAAGAAGTTGAAAAGGGATCCCAAAGCCTTTTTCTTGTTTTGTGATGACAGTGAGATAATATTTTTTCAGTGTGCTTGCTGCAGTAAATTAAAATTTTTCGTTCATTCCAAGCCATCATCAAAAGTAAAAAAGAAAATTAATTTCTAAAACCACTTGGATGGAGGAGTCAAAGCAGACAATTTAATGAAAAGAGGAAAGAGTATGACAGTTCTCAGTAGACCAGAAGTGGCATTTCTTAGAAATCATTTATGTGTCACTTGACTTATTTGACCTTTATGATAATATTTAAATATTTAACTTAATTTTTGAGTATTTTTAAATGTATATATGGCCAAGTATTGTTTTTATTTTAACTTATAGACACTTAGGTGCCAGAGCATGTATTCTTTAATCATATCTTTGACAATTTAACATTGAGATTATCTTTGTGATATATTTAAAAGGGAATATTTAGATTACACTCTGACAGTGGCAGCATTATGTAAAGTGTCAAAATCATATGGTGGCAAGAAAGATGAACCCGGAGTTTTTTTTTTTGTTTTTTCTACTAGATATGTGGCCTTTGACAAACCATTTATTTTTCAAAGTTTTAGTTTCCATATTAGAAAAATAACAATATAAAGTAGAAATGCATTCAGTTGGAAAGTACCAGAAAACTTAGCTTTAGTGGTTTTAAAAATAAATGTTGTCCCCAGCCAGTTTGGCTCAGTGGACAGTGTCAGCCTGCAGACTGAAGGGTCCCAGATTCCATTCTGGCCAGGGGCACATGCCCTGATTGTGGGCTCAATCCCCACTAGGGGGCGTGTAGGAGGCAGCCTATCAATGATTTTCTCTCATCACTGATGTTTCTATCTCTCTCTCTCCAAAATCAATAAAGAACTATATCCTAATTTTTTAAAAGTTGAGAAGGGACTCCAGCTGGCCTGGCCAATTGGCGTGGGGGGCGCAGCTGGAGAGAGGGGCTGCATCAAGTTAGCCAGCTGGCTCCCCCTGATTGGAGCTGATTGGGGGGACAGGCCAGCTCAGGGGAGAGGCCTCAGGAGGTTGGCAGGATATGGGAGGTTGGCTGTGGGAGCACACTGATCATCAGGGGGCAGCTTCTGTATTGAGAGTCTGCTCCCAGTGATCAGTGAACATCACAGCGACTGTTTGACCAGTTGTTTCTGTCATTATGATCTTTCATTTGCAATAGTCGTCTGGCTCTATGTATGTGTGTGTGTGTGTGTGTGTGTGTATACATATACATATACATATACATATACATATACATATACATATACATAAACATTCATCTTAGCAGACTTTTTCTTTATATCCCATTAGCCAGAATTGTGTTATTTAGTGTCTCCTAGCTGCAAGAGAGGCTGATAAATCAAACATTTACTCTTCTGGGCTATAGTAAAGGGAAAAGGTATTAAAAAGAAGTATTGATTAAGCTAATTTATAAAATGCACTACAATGAAATACTATGTAAAGTATATTTAACATACTGAAGCACTAGAAATAATATTAATTCAGTTGAAAATAATTAATATTGTCACTATGTTTATTATGACCACATCTAATTAAAAATGTTATATTTAGTAATAAATCCATATAAAAGTTAATGTACCTGCAAAAATATCAGGGCAGTGTATCAATTGTGTTGAAATTATGTCTTCTAAGGAAGAGAGGAAGGCAGTAGGATTGCTTTATTTAGAGAAGATAAAATTACATAGAGCCGAAACCAGTTTGGCTCAATGGATAGAGCATCGGTCTGCAGACTAAAAGGTCCCAGGTCCGATTCCGGTCAAGGGCATGTACATTGGTTGTGAGCACATTCCCAGTAGGGTGTGTGCAGGAGGCAGCGGATCAATGTTTCTAGCTCTCTATCACTCTCCCTTCCTCTCTGTAAAAAATCAATAATATATATATATATATGGAGGGAGAGAGAGAGAGAGAGAGAGAGAGAGAGAGAGAGAGAGAGAGAGAGAGACCTAAGAGCTATTTAAGTATTCAAAAGGGAAATACTGTATATGTATTTACTATGGGTTAATAAACTAGCACCAGTGAGGAAGACCAATATCTACTTCAGTATAAAATAATTTCTTCTGAGTAGGACTATAAACTTAAGCACCTATTGAATTAGAAATGACCATCTATTGAATCCCACAGATTGAGCATGGAAAAGTCTTAATAAATGATGTTTATAGTCCCCTCCAACCATAATATTTGATGATTTTGTTTCCATTTATGTTTGTGGCCTGTTGGTCAGGATTCTCCAGAGAAACAGAAAATAATTGTCTTACATGATTATGGACACCGCCAAGTCCCAAGATATGCAGGGTGAGCTGGCAACCAAAAGACTTAAGTAAGAGGAGCAATGATGTACTTTCTGTTCAAAGGCCAGCAGACTTGAGATGCATAAAGATCCATGTAGCTTTAATTCAAGGCCAAAGGCAGAAAAAAAAGTCAATGCCCCACTTTGAAGACCATCAGGCAGGAAGAATCCTGTGTTACTTGAGGGAAGATTAGCCTTTTCATTCTATTTAGGCCTTCAACTGACTGTATGAATATCATACATACTAGGAAAGGCAATCTGCTTTACTCAGTCTACTTACCTAATCTTAATTTCATCCAGAATCCTCCACATACAAGCACCGAAAATACGGTTTAATCCAATATCTGGGCACCCTGTGGTTCAGTCAAGTTGACACACAAAATTAACCTTCACATGGCCCAAAATGGATATTTTTAAATGGTATATTAGTTTCACATTGCTGCAAAACAAGTTACCACAAAATTAAGGGCTTAAAACAATACAAATGCATCTGTTTCTATAGTCAGGACTTCAGGCATGGCTTAGTATTGTAAATTCTACCACTCTGGGTTTCATAAGGCTACCTTCAAGGTTAGCCAGACTGCTTTTCTTTCTGGATCTGTGGTCTTCTAGAGTGAATATTGGAGAAATCCATTTCCTTGTGGTTACAGATCTGAAGTCCTCAGCTTCTAGAGGTCATTGTAGGTTCCTGCCTTGTGCCCTTTCCATAGACAGTTAACATCATAGCAGCTTGCTTCTTTATGAGGAGGGACTCACCTCAGTCACTAAGACAGAGTCTTATAAAACATGACCTGATCTCAAGAGTGATATCCTTTGTGGTATTCCATTATTTAGAAACTAGTCACACCAATGGAAACAAGATTGTACTAAGGTATGAAAACTAAATTATGTCAATCACAGACGCTTCTTAGAATTAAGTTTTGAAGCACACTGAAGATCAAACTTGACGGTGGCTTTCAAAACTGAAGAATCAATTAAAGCCGAGACTGGTTTGGCTCAGTGAATAGAGCATCTGTCTGTGGACTGAAAGGTCCCAGGTTCGATTCTGGTCAAGGGCATGTACATTGGTTGCGGGCACATTCCCTGTGGAGAGTGTGCAGGAGGCAGCTGATCCATGTTTATCTCACATCAATGTTTCTAACTCTCTATCCGTCTCCCTTCATCTCTGTAAAAAAATTAATAAAATATGTTTTAAAAAATAATTAATTGAAGAGGACACTTGACAGAAGCAGAAAGGGTGTTTTTATTCCTAATTATAATTAATAGATAGCTTTGGCACTGACTCTTTTGGAGATTGTTTCTCCAAACATTATTCATTAAAAACTGAACTAATAAGCAAGAGCTCTCTCATGCTTCGGATTCCATCCACTAGGAAAAATTTAAAGGGCATATAATAGTAAATACAAACTACAAACATAGTAAGGCTTTAATGGTGTAAATTTAATAATCATTACCAATCTGACAAAAGTTCCTGAAATAACCATTCTGTCATTCAATGTACATAAAGTGGTGTCCCTTTGAAAAGACAAAGTGACTCTAGATATATTGCTGCTCAAAGTAAAGAAAATCTGCTAAAACTTTTTGTATCCATGCCCTTTATGCCAAATCTCCAAGTTCTTTTTCTTTTTCCCTTTTTTAAATTATTTTTAAATGGTGTAGCCAGTATCTCAGAAATTTCCAATAATGTAAGAGTCTTTCAGTATTTCCCCTGACTTCCTTCTCTACTCTTACCCTATTGACAATTTATAACCCCTGCGCCATCTGGGGAACAGACTGTTGGCTGCCAAGGAGACTCATTAACATTCCCCTCCAGGAGCTCTTGCTGTTTAATTAGGCTGTCTGCTGGATTCAGGCAGTGAGAGCCTTAGGTGGCTATGTAACAAATCCATGAGCCCATGCATTTCAGATGTCAAGGTCACTAAGATTTCTACTTCTATGCAATAAAAAAAAGGGAATCCAGATTGTTGGTTGCCAAATCCAAATTATCAATGAGTTTATCTTAAAGAGAACTTTTCATAGTTAATTGGTGCACTAAAATTATCCCCCACTACATTCATAGCTGTCACTACCACGTTGTTTGACAAAGTTCTAACCCTCACTTAGGTCAATAGGTCTGGCCTTCAGGCCAAGCTTCTTGTCAAAACTAGTCAATAGTATTTGTAGACTACTATCCAAACCCAATACTGAAATTACTATATGTAATTAAATACATCCAATTAACTGAATTCTCTGAGGACAGATTTTTGAAAACGTTAGCATTCCAGACATACTTGGTTTGAATGGAACAAATGGTATCTTTTTCAAATGCCAAAGTGGTGAAATTCTATTTTAAGAAAAATACCTCTCAATTGAATGGTTTGGTTAAGGTTAAATAAACATTTTCTAACCACTAATTTGAAGAAAAGTGAAAAATGGTTTTTGTGCAAAATGTGTCAAGTCATGCTTTTCCACATTGACGGATGGAACTATCATGAGTAAATGTCAACCAATTCTAGTACTTTTTGGCTGAGTTAAGTATTTGTCAATCTACTGATTCATATAATTTATCAAAAACTGATTGATTGTTCACCTTTGGCTAGGAACTTGGCTAGGTGCTATGAACGTAATGGTGACTCAGAATAGACAAAGAACAAGTCTCTATTCTAGCAGAGGAAGCAGTTATTTATCAGATAATCATTAAAAATACAATCACAATGATAAGTAAAAATATATATTACTTCCATGAGATATCACAATTCAAAGTGTTGACTTAATGTAGTGAACAGAGAAGTATTGATATTTTGAACTGACATTTGAACTGAGGAGATGGGGATGATAAATTGGGACTAGCAAGCTAACATTTTGGGGAAGGAGATGAGAAGAGCCACTAAATAGAGAAAAGGCACATGCAGATGCCCTGTGTTAGGGGAGCAGACACATGGGAAAGAGGGCTGGTATAACTGGTCTTCAGAGAGGAGGGGGATTGCAATGAATGAGGTCTAAGGAAAGGCTTCCTTAGTCTACCTAGATGGTTCATTTTAAACTTTTATCTATTACAGCCAGAGAAACACTTTACATGAGTATCCTTTACGTTAGAACCTGTGCTGTTTTTCTCAGGTTGTCTTAGCCTAATCCTAACTTTCACTAACAACAACAATAAAAAATAAGTGACTAAATTAGTGGGCTCAGTTTTATTTTTCCATTTTCAGTCTTTTTTTTAAATATATTTTATTGAATTTTACAAAGAGGAAGAGAGAGGGATAAAAAGTTAGAAACATCGATGAGAGAGAATCATCGATCAGCTGCCTTTTGCACACCCTCTACTGAGGATGTGCCCGCAACCAAGGTACATGCCCTTGACCGGAATCGAACCTGGGACCTTTCAGTCCCAGGCTGATGCTCTATCCACTAAGCCAAACCGGTTTCAGCCCTTCCCAGTCTTGATGAATACACAATATGATGAATTTTCATAAACCTCCAGGTGAACTTAGTGTTGTCAGTGGCATTAGTATAAAATGGGTCTTGTCTGGTAGTGTATCAAAATGCTTGGACCAAGAAATAATTTTTAACATTAAACTTTATGTAAATAAACATTACCTTGCATAATGAGAAAACTTTCAAAGCTGTTTTACATGCTTCTGCATTTATTTATTTTTTTCCTTCAAACATATTTTAGTAAGCTTTCTTTTTTTTCACATCTATAGAGAAAATAAAATATTGTTTTCTGTGTATAATTATTATTTTTTGGTGATTGCATATGTCAGTAGTAGACTCTGAACTGTGTTTAATGCTTTGGTTTGTTTAAACAGAAAATGTGCCGAAACAGGTTTGGCTCAGTGGACAGAGCATAGATCTGCGGACTGAAAGGTCCCGGGTTTGATTCCGCTCAGGGGCATGTACTTTGGTTGCTGGCACATCCCCAGTAGGGGGTGTGCAAGAGGCAGCTGATTGATGATTCTCTCTCATCGATGTTTCTAACTCTCTATCCCTCTCTCTTCTTCTCTGTAAAAATCAATTAAATATATATTAAAAAATAAAATAAATAAATAAAATCTTTCCCTTTAAACACATCCCCCCACCCCCACTCAACGCACACACACCATAGCATTAATCAGATACTCATAGGATCTCTTTGCTGGAGAGAGAGAGAGAAGCTATATAATATAATGAACCTCAAGTCCCCAAGTGAAATACTGAGGGTTCATTATATTAAACTCCCTTTCCTCTTATTATTTTAGTTATAAATATGTATGTGGGAAGAGGTAAGAAAACTTTTAAACTACAAAGAAAATTTCACATATTTGTTCTCAAAATGCTGCTATATTAATCTCTATTTTCTAGGCTTCATTTATCAGAAAGGGAGAAGTATGAGCAATCTGTCAAAAACCCCACAACTAGAAGATGCTAGATCTGACATATGGCATTGTTTAAAGGTTTTCAACCAATGATTTTTCTATAGCTATTTCTTAAAAATATGAGTCAATTGTATGTTATAATGTTCTTTGTTTAACAATATTTAACTTTGCTAATATTGATATGAGTAATATAATTGAAAAATGATGCATATGTAACTCAGTTATCTTTAAAATATGGAAATTACACTTAATAGTTTTATTACACTCACTATTATATATATATATATATATATATATATATATATATATATATATATATATATATATAGAGAGAGAGAGAGAGAGAGAGAGAGAGAGAGAGAGAGAGAGATAAGATCTGGGAGCCAAAGTGGACCACAAGCTATCTGTGGGTTTATAAAGAAATACTTTTAAAAAACACAATATTTCTAAATTTTATAAGTAGTTATGCAGTCACCATCTATTTTTCTTTCTTGTATTTTTTAAATTAGGAGTATGAGATATTTAAGAAAAGAGCAGCACAGGGCAATAGCACTCATTAGAATGTCAGAAAATATTACCAATGGGAAAAGCTTAAATGAATGAAAATTAGTTCATATGAAGATGAAAAAGCTAATTGTCTTTTCATAAGTCAGAAATAATTTTTAACAGCAGGGAAAATTTTTTATGAGCAGGATTGTGATCAGCTGGTTTTATTATTCATTGAAAAAAAAGTATGATAAAGCAAATCTAAACTGGAATGAATTTTAAACAGATATACTCTGTCTAATACTCATATTTATTGCTGTTATATATGTTTTCCTATTTAAAGTCTTTATTTATACACACCTCAGATACACAGCCTTATATTATTTTTCAAAAGGAATTAGTTAGATACTCCAGACTGTTCCATATATGGGGAAAGAGGATGTACAAAAAAGGATATTAGCAGAGACATCTAAGTAAATGTTAAAACTTTTTTCATCCTCAGGAAATTTAAGTTATCTCTCTTGTCTTCTATCCATCGTCCATAGGTATGAAATATATCATTAATGCAGTTTAATCTGACCAATAGTAAATATAAATATATATATTGCAACCATGAAATTATATATTGTAGCAAATCCGTGCACTAGTCCCCATGGAAATGGTCTGTTTCGGCCATCCTACCTTGTTCTAATGAAAGCCTTGCATTAAGGGAGATATAGAGATGCACTTGGGTAAATATAGAAATCTCCAGCTGCATTCAAACAGATGGGCTTCCCCACAATTGCCCTCCTACAACCCAATAGCGGATGAGCTCCAGCACAGGTGTGAGGAGGCACAGAATTTCTTGGTAAGTTTAAGAAGAAGAAGAAAAAAAACAACAAAACAAAACAATAAAAGTAATCTTTATCTTACTTAACATGTTAAAATTTTAATTATTGTTAGGGCAGTAGAAAGAAATGGCGTTGCGTTAAGTTCGAAGGAAAAGCGGATCGAAAGTCTAGTGCTTGGAGTCTATTCTAACTTTTGGAGGAAGCAATAAAAATAGCAACTTCATCTCAAGGAAAAGGGCAGGAGCTTGTTTTGGTTACAAAATGTGCTTTGCCATCCTGAAAGGATTATTGATAGAGAAAGAAACTCAAGGTCATAGGCCTTGATGTTTTGCTCATTCTATGGTAATCTTATTTCTAGAGATTGTTTGGCTCAGCTAGTTCTTAGCTAGATGCTGGGAAGATAAATGTGAACTTGAGCTTGTGACACCACTTAACTTGTAATAATGATTGTTATCAGTGTCTCTCCATCCTGTTTGGAGGGCAAGATATTTGGTTGAGTGTGTGTGTGTGTGTGTGTGTGTGTGTGTGTGTTTCTAACTGTAAGTGACATTGGAAATGCCTAGCTATTTCTACTGAATGGGTGGCTATGAATTACTACCATTATAAGACTATTTAGGCATTTTTAGGGTAAGAGAATGCTATCAAACTAACTATAATGTTGCTAGTCTTAAATTTTTTATTGGCTTAATCTTAACCAATTATTTGGCAAAATGTATGTAGTTGTACTTAAAAAAAATCTAGAAAACTCACTTTATTTCCTAAATAACTTTTTGCTTTGTGATTAAAAGTACATATATATTTTAAATGTGTTTGCTCTATGTATATTTGTGAAATGGGATCAGGCTATGGTTTTTGTTTGTTGAAGCAGTGTGAATATTCTGCATTTAAAAAGTCAAGCTAATAGGTAAGAATTACGGGAAAGGAAGTAATGAGTCGAGTAATAAAGTTAAGTAAACTGTGTGAAGAACGTGTTCCTCCAGCTCTTCGGCATTTTAAAACAAACAACTCCAAAATAAGACCATTTATATTATAACTGTAATCAAATTTGTCAAAATTGGCAAATTTTATAATGACACCACTGTAGAAAACTTTAAATTAGGAGCAATCCAAATCTTTTCATAATCTTCTGAGTTACTGTGTGATGGCTCAATAGCTCAGCTATCATTTAATAGTGAAAGTTTCTTGGATGCTAAAGCAGCATGAAGTTCAGAGATCTTGTATGCCCAGGAATTAGGATCACCCGAGAAATCTGTTTTGTGCATCTTCACCCTGAAGTTGTCTTAATCTCACATGGACTTTCTCTAGAGAGATAGGAATTTATAGCAAATCAGATTATGGAGTTGTGTGGGGAAGATGGCATTGTTGTTTGATTTGGGGCAAAGATATGTCATGAGGGAAATAGTTAAACTTGGGGAAAATAAAAATAATGAAAATTAAAATTAAAACCAAGTTCAAACAACCTAGTTTCTGTTCCACAAAATAAAGAAATTAAATTATGTTGTTCATTTTCACTTCTCTAAGTGCCAAGTCCAGAATATGTTCTTTATTTTCAATTATACTAATCAAGAAACAGGGGTAAAGAGGTCTAGGGGAAAGGTTCCATGGCTAGAGATAAGAGAGCATTGCTGTTCTTTGCCTGGAGGGCAAGAGGAAAGTGGAACAGTAGTCAGAAAGTAGAGAAGTGTGGAGGAAGTTATGGAAAGAGCTGTCAAAGGACAGCGCCAACTCCCTGTGACCTAGAAGGGAGGAAGCTGAGGGAGGAACATTCTGATATCACTCTCTTCCTGCTCAGTGATCTCCCACTGTTGCCTTGGATGGGCCAAATACAACTATTTAAAAGCCAAAGGTCAAGGGGTCTTGTAGCTCACTCACTTAGCTTCTCTGGACATAAAGTAAGAAGGACAAGAGTGGAGGGCCAATGAAAATTTTGCATATTAATCTTTCATGGTATGTACTTGTGTTTGTAAACTTCAAACTAAATTGGCTCAGCTTTAAGTGTACAAAAAGGCCTTTGTTAATTGATGAATATAATTTATAATACACAGTTCAACAAGTATCTATTATATAAAAAGCCTGTGGTCATCACGCTATCATGCCATAACAACCAATCAGCAGGAGGCTGTGTGCATGGGGTGAGTGGGGCTGCGTGCAAGGTGAGGCATGTGTGAGGGTGGGCAGAGACTTGACTCTGAAGGACTCGCCTGGAGCTGTGGGTGGGTTTCTGGGTCCTGCGAGGGCGGTGGCGGTGGCCACAGGACTCTTTCTGGGTCCCACCATGCCATGGGACTCAGGGTCTAGGTCTCACACAATTTTGTGCACTGGGACCCTAGTAATATATATTAACATTATATATTGAAGTAAGAAGTGACAATAAAATTATAAATCACCTAACCAGCACTTAATACGAAGGGAGAAAATTAGGAAGGCAACTAAGAGACTTGGAAAATCAAGTGATTTTGATGTTAGAGCTGAGTTTGAATACTGACTGGGATATTACTATGGCGATCTTATATAATTTACTTACTCACAGCTCTGTACTGTCCTAGGGATTCACATGCAGGAGGTTCTGAACGACCTACAGCTATTGTTGTGAGGATTCCCTTGCTAAAGTCTTACTGTAAATCCCCCAGAATGCTAATAATATCAATTTCAATATTCTACTGAGACTTGAAATCTTGCTTTAAAAATGTTAATGCCTGTCATTAGAGTAAAAAAAAAAAAATCTGAGTGAATCTATATAGAATTTACAAGTAGATATAGTTCTATTACATTTTTGTGATCAGATTCAATGATATTCATTAAAACATTCCAAAATGACACATGAGGTAAGAGTAATCCCAGTTCAAAAGGATGCTTGCCTACTAAATCCATCCCCGTCACTAGAGATGAGAACCGAGGCTGTGCAATTCAAATCATTTTAGACACATGTGCATGTTTGACACAAGGAATGTAAGAGCAGGTGTCAGAATACAGATTTGAACATATGGCAAGCTCTTCCGATGCAGCTGGCCGCAATCCTTGTCAAAGGTCATAGAGACAAGAAGACATCAAGTCAGAAGTGGCTAGGTGCTTCAAAAGCACATTCAGGAAATGCAGTTATAAACCATATTCCCTGAGCCAGAGAAAAACTCCCCCTATTTATCAATAATGTAAAGTGATTTGAAAGCTAAATATAAATATAGTTGTGTAAGTTTCTATGAATCAGAGAACAACAGAGAAATAGGGAGATGAATCAAGAAAGTCATAAAGGCATATACTGTACAAAGGTAACAGTGTAATATTGTAGAATGTGCTTGGAGATTCAACCAGTTAGCTCCTTGATCCTCTATATTCACTGCACTCCAGAGAGCAAGTGGAGATTCTAAAATGTAGCCACCCTTTAATGGCTGTAACAGGAAGGCTATTCCACCCCTGTCTAGCATTGGGCTTATGGGAGGAGAGGTTAATAATAGGGTATTTACAGTACAAGTAAACACAGTTTTCATAGAGAGTGGCTTTGCAGCCACCATGAGGAGAGAAGCAGTTTGATTTAACTTTTATCTTCTCTGAGGAGTCTTTCCTGATCCTTTAACTGTGGGTTACACTGCTCTCCTCAGTTCTCTCACACCTCCCTGCACTACCATATCACCATCATGCTGTGCTGTATGTAGTTATTCCTCTAAATTTCACACTAGTTTGGAAGTCTCATGAGGGTAGAATTGTCTGTCTCTTCTGTGTTATATTTAGTGGCTTATAGAGAACAAAGCAAATGGTCACTACATGTATATAGAGCAGTAGGAACAACCAATAGTAGTTATAACTGAAAAAGAGAGAAAACCATTTGAGGCAGCTGTGTGATTTATAATGAGGAATATATATTCAGTCTTTATTCATTTTTCCTGGCACAGTGCTTCTGAATTCCTTGAATTTCCTAAGTTATAAAGGTGTCTTTTGTTATGTTAATGAGATGACCTTCAGATCTCACCTAGGGAAGGAGTGTGGGGAGCTGGTTGCTAGGAGACCCCGAGGTATGTTTAGAAGGTGGCAACTTTCAGACCCAGGGCCCTGAACTTGGGAGGGGAGAAGGGCTGGAAGTTGAGTTCAATCCACCCATAGCCAATGAGTTCATCAATCCTGCTTATGTAGTGAAGCCTCCTTAAAAACAGATGAGGATGGGGTTGGGACAGCTTCTAGGTAAGTGAGCATGTGGAGATTAGGGAGAGCTGTACTCTCTGGAGAGGGTATGGTAACTCCACATTTCCCCCCATACTTTGTCCAATATGTCTCCTCCATCTGGCTGTTCCCTAAGATATGTCCTTTTAAGTAATATAATGAGTAAAATGTTTCTCTGAGTTCTGTGAGGTGCTCTACCAAATTAAAGAGTTCAAGGAAGGGGTCCTTGGAACCAGTCTATAGTCAGTCTGACTTAAGGTGATCAGTCTGAAGTGAGGGGCAATCCTAAAGTTCTGAGCTCTTACCTGTGGGATCTGACTACCTCCGGGTACATAGTGTCAGAACTGAGTTGAATTGTAGGGCACCCAGCTGTTTTTTGAGAATTGGTTGGTGATGCAGGAAAAAAAAAAAAAAATTCACACACTGGAATTGATAGACAGAGTTGTAGGCTGATGTAAGATTATCCTTTTTACTCTGACTGGTTTCCTGTGAGGCAAAATTGTTCCTCGGTTAGTTTGGACATATCCTGGAAGATATTGTTAATAAATGCTTGTTTAGTGAACAGACCCTTGGGTTTATAGTTTATTCTGACAGGAAGGAAATGTACCCATTCCAGTTTATTCTTAATGTGTGACTGTGGTAAAGACCTAGTCAGGCTTTTCAATACCTGGCTACTACCATCTTTTTAAAAAATATATATTTTATTGACTTTTTACAGAGAGGAAGAGGGAGGGACAGAGAGTTAGAAACATCAATGAGAGAGAAACATTGATCAGCTGCCTCTTGCACACCCCCTACTGGGGATATGCCCACAACCAAGGTACATGCCCTTGACCAGAATTGAATCTGGGACCTTTCAGTCCACAGGCCAACGCTCTATCCACTGAGCCAGACCGGTTTTGGCTACTATCATCTTTTAAGAACAAGTAAGAGATCTTGCTCAGCTGGTGTGGTTCTGTGGTTGAACAGCAACCCATGAATCAGGAGGTCCTGGTTCAATTCCTGATTAGGGAGTATGCTTGTGTTGTTGTCTTAATCCCTAATGGGTAGTTTGCAGAAGGTATCCTATCAATGATTCTCTCTAATCTCTGATGTTTCTGTCTCTCTCCTTTTCTCTTCCTCTCTGAAAGCAATCCTATATAATAAGAGCCTAATATGCAAATTGACTGAAGGTGGAACACTGGGCTGGTGGGGGGCAGGGGCCAACAAGCAGGTGGCACCAGGCCAGCCAATGCGGGTGCCAGCAGGCAGAGGGAGGGGATCGCAATGGGGGAGCAGTGGTGGCTGGTGGTCACAGAGGAGCAGTGGGGGGGGGGTGCGGGGGGGGGCTGGCTGCTCACAGGCCTAAGATATCAGTCAAACATCCCCAAGGGCTCCTGGACTGTGAAAGGGCATAGGCCAGACTGGAGGACCCCCACCCACCCAGTGCACGAATTTTAGTGCAATGGGTCTCTAGTCCTATATAATAAAAGTCTAATATTCAGATTGTCCCCTGGACTGGGAGTTCAAGCAAGAATTTGACCACTCACTATGAAGTGTGCTGACCACTAGGGGGCAACACAGAACATGGCAGGCATCAACTATGTGGCACTGGCAGCAGGCGGCAGTGGAGGCACTGCTGGTCTCAATGGGACCACAGTGGGATGGTGGAGGAGGTGAATGGGAGGTGCCAAGCCAAGACGAGTGAGAGTGGGGCCCAATCACCCTGTGGATTGTCACATAGATGGCAACCAGTGTCGGCTGCAGGAGACGGGGCTGCCACCCAGCTCCCATGTGCTGAAGGAGCCTGGTGGGGGTCTGATGACTCAGGCTGAAGTGAGCACGTGGGGCCCCGGTGCCCAGGTGCTGCCCCAAGCCCAGAGGTCAGCTGGGACCTGCCTTTCCATGCCAGATGCTAGCACTTCAATTGCTGGCCAGACCTAGAGACTGCTCTTGTGCAAGAATTTCATGCACCCGGCCTCTAGTAGAAATATATTTTTAAAAAGAACAAGTCATATATCTCATGGGCACATGTCTCTAGGCAATCTGGTGTCAACCCAAAACACAGTCACAAGTCCTCCTGAATGAAACCTACATTGCCATTTAACAAAGAATCAAAAACAATTTGGCTAGTATCCTGTACATTTTTGTGGATATTAAAGGCCATCTAATATTTTTATCTTTAATTTTTAAACTCTGGTAACCTAAGCCACAGTCACCATTTAATCCTCAGTTCTTAATGTCTGAAGTTAGGGCTCAGTCTTATAGGACTGTTGTCTTGCTGACTACTGTTATGGGAAAAAGTGAAATCTTGATAGAAACGTGCTGAAAGATCTTGATAAAAATGTGTTGATATGTTCACCTTGTAAAATGCATACTTTCACTCCTAACTCTCCAGGATTGATTTTTTAAGAAAGCTTGAAATATGTAAACAATTACAGAAATAGAAGAGTTTCTATTAAAATAAACTTTAGAACTTACTCTTAAATAAGTTGTATTTAAAACCATAACTGAAGTAAAAACAAAACATTGAAGGTAGTGGTAGGACCTCTCATAATGCAGACATTTGGGAAGGCTGTGGGAGACTAAGGTCTTTCTGCTCATCTTACTTCTGTCTTGGAAGGAGGCTTCTCAGGAGTTCTCTGTGACTGAGGGCAGACTCTATGTGTAATTCACTTGTTATCAAGTCTTCTTGGGAATGAAGTGAAAATGTAGCATCAAAGAGAGGTAGCTCTAGTGCTCAAACTGAAAGGGAAAACTCATGAAGAAAACAGTCTTGAAGGTAGAGTTATTATGTATTGATTTATAAATATTGTCCTAATTATATAGTTTAGTACAATCAATAACCATTCACTGGATACAGAAAACTTACCATTAGAATGCCATTAGAAAAGAGTGCACTTGGTATCACCCATGTAAAACTGCAAGCATGGGTCCCTCTATAATATATCTGCCATTAAGAAAATTGCCAGCAAATTTTGTTGGCTAAATTGTCTATATGCCATATATGCTTTAATTGTTTGGAGGGCAGGAGAGCTATCTAAAACTTGATTACAACAAGACTTAACTCTATATTTTTTCAAAATATTATCTTAAACATTTTATATAACCCTTCCCAAGTGAATCATTTAACATTAGAACCTGAACACAAAATTATTAGACCTCTGTGATGATTAGGTGAAATGAGGTATTTTAAAACACTATTAGGTTAGCTTTTATTACACATAATGAGAATCTCCCAGATGGTGTAGAAATCATTAGAAATTAATTTTATAGCCACTGGACTTGTCTTAAAGTGTCTTTAACTGATAAGCCTTCATAATTTTCTACTATTGCTTCACTTCATTGATGAAGCCAAGTAGCTGGCTTTTTAAAATCGATGATCTTATTATAATTATTAAAGTGTAGTACATTCACTTTGCCTATAGTGTTCAAATTGAGCCCCCCCCCCCAAAAAAAATGCTTTAGTACAGTAAATCTCAAATATTTTAATAATGAAGACACTTTTTATATATAAAATACTGGCTTGAGGCCCATATTATAAAAGGCAGCCTTTTAATATTTGCTGATTGAGAAGGTGGATGATACAGAGCTACTATGAATTAAGTATTATTTTAAATTAAAGATGCATTTAGTAACTCAAATGTCACTTATAGTTATTTGAAATGACAATACATACTGTATATACTAATAGTATAATATGTATTATAAGCAGGATTACATAGTTATTCCTATAGCCCTACTACCCTGTTGGGAATGTGTGATTCATGCTGAACCATTGTTCTAGACTTTGTTTAAGAAGGTATACAATGTCAGTGTAATGAAACCAGGGGCATCAAAGAAGATTGCTGTATTAGTGGATAAAAACATGTGTATAAAGTCTGAAACATGCCCATGCTGAGAACTTAGCTGGCTTCTTTTGATGTCACAACAATTTTAGGATGGAAACACCTCTTGGGTCATGCATTCCAGAGACCAATACACACATTTACAATCTCTCATGTTCCAAATAAGTGTAAGTGCCTTTTAAAGTTCCTCCTTAGTACCATGGTTATTTTTAACTGGTATGTTTCAAGAATTTTAAAAACATGATATCTTTTCTACTTAGGGTCCCTGACCTCTTTTCTCTCAGGTGGTTAAATAAAAAATGACAACAGTCAACACAACAATCGCCATCTTGTATAAATGAATCAAAATTATACCATTATTTTTGTCAGATCAGCAAAAATATAATCTATTGTTTGATGTGCTGCAGGATTTTAGTAATGAGTTTTTATGTGCAATGAGATGAAACTGCTGCCACAGACTAATTAATGCCATAGAGCGAGTCTGACATGTTATTCGTGTTATTAGTGTTAATAATGCTCCCAACTCCATTTTAAATTCTGCAAATTGGCTAAACCCTTACAAACACTGGCATTATGTATCATAATTTCTACATTTATTTTCAGAAATAAAATCAGATAGTTTGCTTTTTAAAGGCCACTTTAGTAATATTGTCTCAATCTATGTCTGTTTAACTATGAATTAATAATAAAGTAAAATTTTCTTTTTTCTTTTTGTATCTGTCATTTGTGCAATATAATTTTTGTTATAAAATCAATATTCATGTTGACATATATTATATGACATGTATATAGATTATATATTTGTAGATATTTACATATATTATACATAATATCTCTAGGGAATATTAACACATTTATCACACTTCTGCATACAGGATTAAAATATTTTAGCTGTGCCTCATGCCAAACAGACTTTTCAGGTTTGCTGTGTGTGTGTGTGTCCACATTCACTAATTAATTGACTGTGCTGCCTACAGTGTGTCATCAGGCCAACTGTATACAGCTCCCAATTTCTGAGAGCAACATTTTGGCACAGGTATATATTTGAAGAAATGAGGTTAGTAAAACAGTTGGGAGAAATAGAAGAGAAACAGAAACAAACAAACCATTAAAAGGATAGGAAAATTTGAGCACTGTATGAAAAGAGATGAAATAACTAGTTACTCAAGTCCAAGTTAATTTCTTAAGTCTGGTTCTCACAGTGTTTCAGCAAAACCTTACTGATATTTTTCATATCAGTGCTATGTTTTCAACTGTGTGGTATTAAGAATTATAAATTCTATCTTTTCCAGGACTATTTCTACTTCATGTATTCTATATTTGTGTCCCTATTTTTGATAGGGACACAAATAGGAATTTGTGCACTGTGCCTCTAGTGGAAAATAATACAGCAATTAAGAAATATTACCAAATAAACTCTATGTTCCACGTACTCACAACTACAGAACTACTTTTGCCCACCTCCTGTATTTTTGTTCCATTTCCCTTTAATTACTCAGGCTAGATTTTAAGAAGTAGACTGTGGACATAAATACTGTAAGACCTTTGATAAAGCTATTTAAATTATCTTCTAAACGTGCTGTGCTCATTTGTATTCCTAGCACCAATGTTTTGAGACTGCCAGCTTCTTCACATCCTGGTTGGCACTCAGTAATATTTTAAAAACATCATTGAAGACTTTTGGAGGCCAAACTTGTAAAGTGAATAGCACAGTTGCCTCTCACCCTCAATTATTGAAGAGACACTATTTGATCAGTAATGTCTCCCTAGCATAAATGAGTTCTGTATGTTTTATATTAGAAAGGGTTAAACTGGATCAAAGTTTATCATACTTATTTGTAGAGTTGCCTTGACAAAGACTTACTTTGGTCCTATAACAAAGAAGTGATTGCAAGAGTGGTGATCTTATAGCTCAGAGACCAGTCATGGTAATACAGAGCAGTTCTATATTTCCCTTCAAAATCATCATCCTAAGTCATGTCCAAGGTAGTCATGCAGACAGACAGCATAAAGAAACAGTTCTAAAGAGAGGCTACCACGGTTACCTGGAGCATCAGGCAGGAGACTTCTTCCCAGGCTCATTGTACTAACACAATTACTCGTCTGAATGAAATGTTCAAGTGCTTTTTTTTTTTTTTTTTAACTTTGTTAGTGGCATGAATTTTATTCTTATTTATTTCAAAGCATCATGAAGAATGTATTTGAAGTCAGTTCTATGATTTGATTTCAAATACATCCTGGATGGCCTGGTTGACCAAAAGCTAAATTGCAGTGTTTATGTTCACTGTTCCTCAAGGGGAGAATTGAATGGAAAGCAGTGGTTATTATTCCATTGAATACTTATTAATAGATATCTTTCTCATATAAGATGCGATTGGGATGGAATTACAGTTATGAAAAACAAATATAAGTTAAACCATCTTAAATCTGTAAGGCCTCTCTCCCTTTACTCTATATGCCCAATTCCTACCTCTGTTTAGGGTTTTTTTCCCCTGCTATGCACCATCTCACATACTATAATATATACATTTACTTATTTTCTGGTTATTGGTTTTCTTATTCCACTAGAAGTATATTTCATGAAGGCAGGGATTTGGGCTGTTTTTATTTTTTATTTTTTCACTGCTCCATCCCCTGTGTGTACAATATTACCTGGAAGCCCATGGTAGATGCTTAACGACCATTTATGAAATTAGTTAATAAACTTATAAAAATTAAATTTTTAGAAAATGCAATGAAAAACAAGATGAAATAGATATGATTAGTTTATTTATTTTTACAATTAATGCTAAATTGTGTTTATGTTTTAGCTCACATCTCTCAAAGATAAAGCAATGCAGCATAATGCTAATCAAAACTTTTAAAATGCAAGCACATATCTGGCGATATGTAAGGTATACTTAGGGAGGTATATTCTTTATTGAATATAACTATTTCCAAAGCCAGATTTGCAGTATCTGTTAAATATCATCCAGTTATACTTACTGAAATTTGGGAAATCTGGCATTTGGGATAATGCTGTCATCTTTTTTCTCTTTTCACTCAATAAATTTAGTCTTTGCTGCTGAAAATGTTTTTATGATTATTCTTTTGACTTCTTTACATATTTACTCCATAACTAAAGAAAAACAAGAGGGAGACAAAGAAGTGGATGGAAAGGAAGGGAGAGTGTGAGAAGACAGAAGTGTTTATGATATGAATTAATAGAGATATATAAGCAACTATTTATAAAACAATTGATAAGACAGAGATAAATAACATTATTGAGCATTTATTATATGTCAATCATTGTTCTGAATCCATTATTATTATTATCCTCATAATAACCATATTAGGTGAGTTCTATTATAGTTACCAATTTTCAGATGAGGAAATTAAATTTCAAAGTGATTAAGAAACTCATCCAAAACATAAATGGTGAAGCTATCAGATTGTTTATGTCACTGAAACATTGCAAGGTGCATTATTATTTTATATATTTATAAAAAAGAAAAAATAGAATTGTAATTTTTAACATATTAAAAGAAGACATTTAGGCCTCTTTACATTTATTTTATATATCATTATTTTTTTAAATTTATTGATTAAAGTATTATATATGTGTCCTTATCCCCCATTGCCTCCCCACCCCCAAATTCATGCCCTCACCCCCTTGGTGCTTATATGCATGCATCCTTTGATTGATCTCTCCCCCTTACCCCCATCATCCCCTACCTTCCCTCTGAGGTGTCATAGTCTGATCAATGCTTCTCTGTCTCTAGATCTGTTTTTGTTTATCAATTTCTGTTGCTTATTATTTTACACAAATGAGTGAGATCATGTGATATTTATCTTTCTCTGACTGGCTAATTTCACTTAGAATAATGCTCTCCAGTTCCATCCATGCTGTTGCAAATGGTAAGAATTCCTTCTTTTTACCGCAGCATAGTATTCCACTGTGTAGATGTACCACAGTTTTTTAATCCACTCATCTGCTGATGGGCACGTAGGCTATTTCCAAATCTTAGCTATGGTGAATTGTGCTGTAATGAACATATATATCCTATGCATATAAACACCTGATTGGTGTTTCTAATTTCTTGGGATATATTCCTACATCAAAAAGAAAATACAAACAAAATCAATAAGCTCTTTCTAAAACATTTTACATTCAGAAGATGACTCATTCAAATTGACTCTCTGTGACATTAAGGTAAGTGGTAATACTATATTCATTAAATGAATGCTCCATGGTTGCCTCTAGGACTTTATTTCAAGCCACTGACACCCATTCTACAACTTTTGATGCTGGCATCTCCCAGAACACATGCAGAAGTATTAATGGAGGGTTGTCAACAATGGCCAGGACTTAAGGTTTTTTTTTTGTGTTTTTTTTTAACGACCCTTAAAATGCTTAATAAGTTGAAACATGGAGGGTCTGCACTTGTCTAGTCAGGTCTGGAAAAATAATCAAGTTAGGAGTTCATAAACAAGTACAATATATAACAAGTGCCACCTAGCCTAGGGTGATCATAAACACTTACTATGAATTTAAAGATATCGAAATCTGTGTGTGTGGAGTAAATGTTTCAGAATAAATAAAATAAATTTCTTAGCTGGGTAATGGGTGCACAGGTGCTCATTATGTACATGCAGATTGTCTATTCGAGGAGGTCTTTGAGAGAAAACTGGACCCCAGGCATTTGGAAGCTTATTCACTCCCCAATCCTTGGAATGCATGTTCTGCCCACTGGTCCCACAGGGGATCCATTTTCAAGGATGTAGCCTTGAGAGAGCCATATGCTGTTGAGACCTGAGACCATCTGGATGGCATAAGTGACTGAACCCAGTTAAGGCCTCTAATAAATGTAAAGTCTGGCATTTGGATGAGGAGATCTACTCATCTTGCATTCACCCATGAGAAGCTTCCTATGTAAGTTTCCTTGCTTTTTAAAGCATCTACCAGTATGGAGTGGTCAGCCCCCTTTTCCCCATCTTTTTTGCCCTCCACACACTGAGACCAGTTTACAAGCCAACAATGTTATAACAACTTATTAGATGAGACATGAAAGTTAGATTGGGACCTACACATGTATTATAGAACATTGTATTTCATGAAAAAATAGGTTCGACTAAAGAAAGTTATCCAGAAAGGCAGTGAAAACACACACACACACACACACACACACACACACACACACACACACACAAATATGCTTAATTTCAAAATAAAACTCTGACAGAAATGTAAAATATAAACTAATTATGGAATGGAAACAGCCTTAAGGGGACAATGAAACAGGGGAGAGAGCACAGTGAATCTGGGTTAGTGTCAAAAGCGGGACAGGGAACTGAGTGAATGATAAAAGTCCTCTGAAATTCTACAAGTAAATACCAGGCATATCCTGAATTTTTTGCTTAATCTTTATGACAGTAAAATGTTAAAATAAATATTAAATACATTAAATAGAATACTAAAATAATTTACTGGTACTTTAGACTCTGGATGTGTTTAGATGTCTAAATGCAGTGTTTGTTTTATTTAGAGGCTCTGGTTATAAGCTGGAACATGTATACTAATGAAAAGGTAATATGCAAATTGGTTATGACACCCTCACAGTAACAAATGAACAGCAGACTGCATGGGGCTACCAGGCCGGCAGAGGGGGGAAGTTTGGGGTAACCATGTCATGGGGGGCACTAAGGGGCGACAGGACTGGCAGGAGGGCAGTTGTGGGTGATCAGGTTGGTGGGGGACAGTTAGGGGCAATCAGGCTAGCACATAGAGGCTGTTAGATATGACCAGGCTGGAGGGGAGGGGGAGATGGGCGGGGGGGGGCAATTAGGTGTGTCAGGCAGGCATGCAGGCAGGTGAGCAATTAGGACCCAGTGGTCCAGGACTTTGAGAGGGATATTCTGGATTGGAGAGGGAATCCTCCAATTGGAGGGAGACCCCTCAATCCCATGCACAGATTTTGTGAACCAAGCCTCTAGTAGTATAATATCTAGACATACTTAGGAAACAATTGTCACTGTACTACTTAATATAATATTTAGCTTTGATACCTATAAAGTCAATGTCTCGAATGCAAATAACTTTTAAAAATACTCTTTATTTTCAAAGATATTGTTCCAATGTACCTCAATAGTACAAGGGATATGCATGTGGTAATTATTCAGTATCTATTAAAGTCCCATGATAATTGGCATATGGTGTTATATAACAGTACATAATAACATATGATGACTGTAATTAAGTGCATCGACTTAAGACTTTGTATTTTAACTACCCTCAGTGGATACTGAATGGAGGTAAATTAAAGGTTCATTAAGCTGTGTTCAGAAGAAAAAAAAATGTTTTCAAATGGCAGATGTACTGTGGAGTTAAATGGGATTATTAAGATATGCTCTTTAGTGTTTTCTCAAGTGCCAAGTCCAGACTCAACTCTTTGAAGCGTTTTAAAAAATTAAAAAGAACATTAATTTTTACAGTTTATTTAACATTGAACTTGAGATGTGTAAGACATTGGAAATGTGGTTGTTTCTATATAAAAGTGACTTTTGGTGTGTTTTTTGTTTTGTTTGTTTGTTTAATGTTTTGTGTCTTCAAGGAAAAGCAAAGCAGAAAGGAAAACAATAATGTATGCTGTGGAGGTAGACAAAACATCTGCAGCACCCAGCATTTTCCAATTTAGATGATCCAGAATTTACATTTCTGAAATAAGAATTGTCCTTTCTAATTTAAATGGGTGGTTACAGAAAAGAATCACAGACAATGGGATATTTTTAACTGATTCTTATTTCTAAAGATGTCAAGAAGGCATTTAAAACATTAAAAATGCAATAAATTTGAGCTTTTTGTATATTTACCACTCTAATAGCATTATTAAACATGTGGGTAAGGATTGTCCTTTATTTAGTAATATTATTATAAATGCAATTTAAGAGTTCCAATTCTCTGGCACAGGAATATTTACTAAGATTTGCTCTTTTAAAAATATTTCTGATGCTAACATCTTATAGCTAGGAAGAGGCTTTAGTTTTCACAATAAATAGACAAATAACAGTATAGATGTGCATTTTTATTTTATGAGCAAACATGAGTATGTGGATAGGAAAGGGTGGAATTCTGAACCTTACAAATGGACAACAAATCTTGAAGGCAAAACATTTCTTTCCCTAGAACTTCCCCTGGTTCATGTGTGGAACATATAGTTTTATTTCTATATACATCTTGGCATCATTTTGCCTTAGGTCTGTATAGAATACCTGCACCCTTACTGGGAACAATTTTATAAAATGAAGGCATTTTGTCTGGGGTTTATGAAAGAAAGTTGGAGGAAAAGGCAGAGAAAGAATAATAGGAGTTTGCAATAAACTCTGCTTTTAAATAGGTTTCATTGCAATATAAATTATCCTAATATATAAAGATACTGGGTCTATCACATCCACAATGAGCGGGTTGCTGTGATGACCCAGCATTGGCTGCTGAGGGGGCTGAAAATCAGGCCCAGAGAGAGGCCTGAAGAGAAAAGCAGGATCTGATCTGTAGCCTCTGTAGCAGCTGTTGATCAGCACTTGTCTCTCTTTCTCTCTGGGCTTGGCCAGCAGCAGCACCTCAATTTCTTTCCAGGCCTCCACTGGTGCTACTGATCAGCCACACCTTTCTGATCAGGCCCTTTTGACAGGCCCAGAGATGTTGACTGGTATAGAAACCATCAAATCAGAACCAAATCTGTTGTCAATTGTGAGGAGCCAATGGCTGCCTAGAAGGCGGAGCTTTTGATGCTGACTGGCATAGAAACTAATCAATTAGAACCAAATTGGCTGGCAGGGGAGGGCAGTTGGAGGTGATCAGGCAGACAGAGAGGTTAAGGGTGATCAGGCAGTCAGGCAGGTGAGCAGTTAGGAGCCAGTGGTTCCAGATTGCAAGGGGGATGTCTGACTGCAGGTGGGATAGGACCTAAACCAGCAGTCAGACATCCTCCAGGGGATCCCCAATTGGAAAAGATGCAGGCTGGGCTGAGGTAACCCCCCTTCCTTGCATGAATTTCATGCATCAGGCCACTAGGATATCATAAAATGCACCCATTTGAAGTATGCCATTTAATGGACTTATTATAATCAAATTTTGTTCTTTATATATTCTGGCTAACATACCTTATCACATATGGCTTGAAAATATTTCCTTTCATTCTGTGGTTCATTTTTTTTTACTTTCTGGGAAGTACAAAGGTGATTTAATGAAGTACAATTTATGATTTTCCTTTTAGTGCTTGTGCAGTATTAAGATACTGAAATGTTGGGCAAAATACACTGGGTCTTAAGTATGCATTTTGAAAAGACATTTTCTGTTTGACATTGAAATTGGGATGCAAAAGAACTCTTGGCCCAGAAGAAGCTCACTACAGACTAATTCATTTGCTTCTCAGCATAACCATTATTGCTTGTCTCATTTTTGGTTCTTATAAGTGTATTTCTAGTATCACATGATCCCACTCAACTAGGGAAAATAATGAACAACATAAACTGATGAACAAAAACAGACCTGGAGACAGGGAAGCATCTATCAGACTGTCAAACCCCAGAGGGAAGGTAGGGGAGGGTGGGGGTAAAGGGGAGAGATCAACCAAAGGACTTGTATGCATGCATATAAGCCTAACCAGTGGTCATGGACAACAGGGGAATGGGGGCATGTGTTGGGAGGGGGTTGGAATGGGAATGGGGGCAATGAGGACAAATATGTGATACCTTAATCAATAAAGAAATTAGTAAAAAGTATGTTTTCTAAAATATTTTTGCATATAAGTATCCAGATTATGCTAAATGTCTGAAGGGGGAGGTGGGATGTTGAAGTCAACAACTCTAAGTCAAAGAGAGTTTTTGAAACTTTGGAACAAGTAATAAACTTGGAAAAGTGACTTTCTAATATATGCATCTTTTCTGGAAAGTAAAATGAACAAGGAAGAATCTTTCTGAGTCTCTAGAGAAGAGATCCCTGATGAACCCAAAGAGGCGAAATAGCCAACACCAAAATAACTTATTCTTCCCTTAAATGGTGTAGGATACTATTGGTATTTGTCTTATTTAGCTTACTGTCTTTAAGGATTTGTTTTTAGTGAATATAAGAGTTGTTATATTCTGAAGACAGTGTTTTGTATATCCTATAAAAATATAGATTCTCTTTATAATAATTATTAAGAGGTTATTTTTCTGTGTTTTATGGTTAGTGAAACCTGGTTTTCTTTAAGGTCTTAAATTCTTAAAGTAGAAATTATGCCATCAAAATAGATTTTAGGTTTCTATATGTACCTTAATTTAACTCTTAAGTTTCCAAGTTGGTGAGGGTCCACTGTACCAGTAAGATGACAAGAGTATCTATAATAATAAAAGCATAATATGCTAAATATACCAAACAGCCCAACTACCTTCTGGACATCATTCCAGTCATTCTTCCAGACAAAGCGATGGTTGCAGGGTCTGAGGCAGAGGTGGCTGCAGCAGCAGGAGGGGTCCAAGGCAGAGGTGGTTAGGGGTGATCAGGCAGGCAGAGTGGTTAGGAACCCGTGGTCCTGGATTGCGAGAGGGATGCCTGACTGCCAGAACCCCTCTGGGATTGGGCCTAAACTGGTAGTAGGATATCCCCCAAAGGTTCTCAGATTTCAAGCGGGTACAGGCCGGGTTGAAGGATCCCGCCCCCCCTCTCCCATGCACAAACTTTGTGCACCAGGACTCTAGTGTCTTCATAAAATTTGTACTCTTCCAAAGTTAGAAACATCTGCTTAAGCAGTTCACCTTTAAATGACATTGGTTTGAACTGCATAAGTCCATTTACACATAGTTTTATTTTTTGGGTTTTTTTTTTTTATATGTAGAATACTAGAAAGGTATTTTCTCTTATGTTTTTTGTAATATTTAATTTTTTTCATGCTGTCTTTATACTAGGAGAATTTCCATTAATCATAATAATATATATATTTATATTAAAGGCCCAGTGCATGAATTTGTGCTCTAGCTAACCTGGCCAGAGGGAGGGGACATGGGTGGTTGGCCAGCCTGCCAGCTGCTTGAATTCCTGGTTGAGGGGACAATTTGCATATTACCTTTTAATTATATATGATATACACTGAGTGACCAGATTATTATACATTCAGAGCTCATAATAATCTGGCCACTCCCTATATATATGAAACAGCATATATACATATCCCTTCCAACCCCATCAATCTAAACATATTTTTTCTACCAGGCCCTGGTATGTACCTTTGTCTCAATTAAAAGAGTAGCTTTGCTTTGACTCCTACATGCAGATACTAATTCCCAACTTCCTGCTTGAGTTCATCTTCATTATTTCTTCAAGTGACTTCTTCATTCTTAAGCCCTGTACATTTTTTCAAGTAACAGCTTGAATTCTCACTAAACCTTGCTTAATTTCACTTTTCCTAAATTCTTATTGTAGATCTCACACTTTACTTTTTAATTAAGCTTCAAGAGTATATATAAAGTAGTTTTATCTTTGCTGATAGATTGTAATTTACTTAAAGCACTTTCTAATAGTATAGTATTTTGGTTTATATTTTCACAAGAGGCCTGGTGCACAGGGTTTGTGCACTCGTGGGGGTGTGGCCTGCAGGTATTGACCCCCTGTGGGAGTGCTGCCAAGCAGCTGCTCCTGCTGTGGGAACAGCTGCTCATCCCAGTCAGCCGAGTGGCTGTGGACCTGCCCTCTGAGTAGTTGCTCCCACTGTGGGAGTGCACTGACTACCAGGGGGCAGCTCCTTTGTTGAGCACCTGCCCCCTGGTGGTCAGTGTGCATCATAACGACTGATCAACTGGTAATTCTGGTCATTCTGGTCATTCCGCAGTTCGGTTACTTGTCTTTTATTATATAGGATAGTTCCAATACTTATATTCTTCTTACCTAATTTATCTTACAAATGATGATTGACAGCCACATATAGATGTTTGCTCTGTCTTAGGAACTGCAATAAGTGTTTACAATTTATTCATCAAAGTCTCACAGTGTCCCCCCATAACTGTGATGTGTGTGTGTCAATATCTACAGTCCAGGAAGCAGTATCTTAGAAAAATTAATATCTTGTCTTAATCAGTAAGTGGCAGCCTTGGGATTCATGCCTGCTTCTCTTTTAAACCCAACTGAATAGTGTTTTTTACTGTATTGTGTTGCAAAATTGTTATTGTTTTTACTGTTACGACATGTTTAATTCATGTGTCACCAAGGTTTTCATAAAGGGTCCCCTGGCTTTAACAGGAATGAAAGACTTTGTTTTTAATTATTAGAATCTGCATGTTAGATATGTAGTTTACTATTTTTTTTTCTGTTGAGTCCATAATGTGCATTATGCAACTTAATTTGAATATCATAAAATTAGTCCAATTCCAAGAATATCTCATTTCACCTTAATAAAAATATGTTTCATTTTTAACTTGAACTTATGTCTCAGAGATGAAAAGTGAAACCTGATGAACATCAATGTTATTTCTGGCAATTTTGATTGTAATTTAGGATGGAGGGGGAAAGAGAGAGGTACTTTGTTTTAAAAACAGATGACTGAGTAAACCCTAATTTTGTTGCATTAAAAAAATCAAACTTGATATAGTTTTTTCTTACCTCTATATTTTAAAAGAATAAATAAAAATATTTTCCCTGATTAATTTTTTCTGTCAGTGGTTAGAGTGTCCATGTGGACCAAAACATCTCAGGTTTGATTCCCAGTCAAGAGTCTGTACCTTCCTTGATTGCAGGTTCAATCCCTGCCCTATTGGGGATGGCATGAGAGACAACCAATTAATGTGTCTCTGTTAATGTTTTCTCTCTCTCTCTCTCTCTCTCTCTCTCTCTCTCTCTCTCTCTCTCTCTCTCTCTCTCTCTCTCTCTCTCTCCCACACTTCCGTCCCTTCCATTCTCTCTAAAAATCAATGGAAAAAGTACCCTCACTCCTTGGCTGAGGATTAAACTATTTTTTTCCTCTTTTCTTTGGAACAATTTGTTCATGCTTTAGGAGCCACTTAATTAAATAATTACCTGCTGGAGCACCATCTGTTTTTGCCCTATAAATAAGAAGGATGGCTTTCTTTTACAGAGGCTTCGAGAAGGTGCCAAGAAGCAATAAATATCATCAGCAGATGGACTGAGGCACTTCAATCTCTTCACAGTCAGTCTTGACCATTCTGGGCATAGCTAAATGGATTTTTCTGGATAAGTTCCTTTCCAAATGCATTATGTGCAGGAGGGGAGTTGTATTGATCTCCCAAAAATCTCTTCCCATTCTCCCCCTCAAGATGCAGAGCCTGATTTTGTTTTCAACTCGTCATATGTCCTCATAACACACTTTGGTTCTGAACGCTATATGTAAATAAGTTTATGTGTCCAAAAGATTCTGAGGGGGTGATTCTGAGATGGATTAAAGATCACTGATCCAGAGGCTGCTTCCTTCCCTCTCCTCCCTCCTCCTGTGTGCCCCATTCCCCCGGACACGGTCTTCACATTTCACATGCAGCTCAGAAGTCCCCCATTTCACCCTTTCATTCCAACCTCTTGGGCGTGTGAATCCACTTGTGGTTTTCCCTATCCAGATAAAAAATATTCAGGATTTGAGGTGGCTGGGTATACCTGTGAAAAATTAATTTAATTGCTATTAATCACTTTATTTGTCATTTATCTGTCATTAATTAATAGAATGAATCATTAGAAATTAAAACATACATTCATGAATGATTTCATTTGGTTTTCACATACACAAATTGGGTTTAACCTATGAAGAAGAAAGTGATTTGCTTTGGAGTTCATAGCTAGTAATTGGGCATTCAAACTTCAGATCTACTTCTATTGATTCTAATAGTTTATAATTTTAAAAACAGTGGAAGTTATATTGGGGTTTTAATAGTTTATTAACTGTCTTTACTTACAATGTTTAACTCCATTCATCAACTTACTCTTAAAAGAACATAAAATAGACATTACATCCTCTTTTACAGTCTGAACAGGCTGAAGTAATTGCTATAATACATGTTGCTGATGAAATTGCAATTATTTTACCCTAAATTCTATACTCTTCAATATGCCATACCTATTTGAAGCCTATTATTATTTTTAATACATGTTCTATTTATTTCAGAGAGGAAGGAAGAGGAAGAGAGAGAGAGAGAGAGAGAGAGAGAGAGAGAGAGAGAGAGAGAGAGAGAGAGAGAAACATTATAACTTGGACCTTAGAAGTAATTGGGAAACTCTGATCTATTTGCAAAAAGCCTCTTTGTGGATAATGACATAACACTATCGGTTTATTTCCATCTTAGAAAATATTACCAGGTCTCTCCATTTAGGGAGAAATAGGGGTCTCCTTGGGGGTTCTGATCTAATGATGGACTGGTTAGGTCTAATTTAATATTAAAAGCTAGCCCAGAGCCACTGCATTATCTCTAGCTGCAGAAAGAAGCAAAAATAGGAAAAGATGAAGTAGTTACTGAGACACAGAAGTGTTAATCTCATTTTCAGTCTAAATAAATGGTTGTGGTAGTACCATCAGCAGCAGCTGCCTCCTACATGCCCCCCACTGGGGATCAAGCTTGTAACCTGGGCATGTGCCTGGACCTGACTGGAAAATGAACCTTGACTTCCTGTTCATAGATGGACACTCAACCACTGAGCCACTCTGGCTGGGCTGGAGCTATTATTTTTTTGAGCAGTTACAAGGTTCCAGATACTGTGCTAGGCTACGAAGATGAAAGATAAGGAGACATATGAAGTACAATCAGAAGTCTGAACCTGAGGACATATCAGGCAGAGGAAGAGCATGTGCCATGTGTGCTTGGCAGCAGGGAGCACAGTGAAAGGTCAGAATGGAAGTTCAGGCCAGGGCACCAAGGTCCCATTTATAGCCTTGGAAATGAGAATGGGAAGTGCCATGTTAGTGCAGAAGAAAATTTCTCATAGGCTTTTAAATCCATCAAGTGACCGTATTTTTTTTGGGCGGGGGGAAATGGTGTTCTGGTTATTTACTACCAACTTTTGTGGTTTTAAACAGCACCATTTTACTATGTTTCATTATCTAATCAGGCAAACAGGCATGTGTCAGTGGGCCAATTCTTTTGTTGCACATGCTTGTCACTCAGTGAAAATCAGTTGGTTGCTGGTCTGGTCTCACATGATTGGCATTTGGGTTTAGATGACCGGGCTCAGCTTCTTCTCCATATGGTCTCAGTGCCTCTCCACACGGTCTCTCCAACAGGGTAGTTGGACTTCTTTGTGCTCAGGGCTCTTTGTGAAATGTATTCATCCTTAACTACAGTTCTCATAAGACACTTTAGTAAATGAATGTCGCACTATCATTCAATCTGTTACTTTAAGAGTTAGCATATTTAAGTTAAATGATTGCTCTTAGGATATGTATGTAGACCTGACAAACCGTAGATATAAATGTGAAGACATTGTTAATTATTCAGTGGTTGTCAAAATTATGAATTTAGTCCAACAAACATTTGCATGGGCAAAGAAATATTTTAAAAATTGTGGGTAATAAAAATATGAATAATATTTCTTGGGATTAACCAAAGAGAAAAAGTCTATTGAAAATTAAAAATTAAAAATTGATTAAAATTACAAGCCTAGGAAGCCAGTAGCTATCAAGCTGGATATAAAGTATATTTGAAGAAGCCACAAGGGAGTTTATTGAGGCCAGAGAGTGGCGGGTTATACTGATGTGTGAATGTGTGAAGTACTCACATCTGATCCCTTTTCCTCTAAAAGACTAAGGAAGCTACATAAGAATGGATGGAGATTACAGAAAAATGCCTTTATTATGGGAAAATTATATTTTATCTCAACTCAGCAGACTAGGAAGCAACACAAACTCTGGATCCACACTGCCTGAATTTAAATCCTGTGTGATCTAGAGCAATGGACTTCCATTTCTTTGTCCTTCTCTGTAAAACCAGGAGGACAAAATGGCAACTTGATGGTGTCTTTCTGGTGATAAAATGAATTAATATGAGCAGAGGACACATAGTGTTTCATGAATGTGCTGTTTTCCCCTAATACTATACACTTTAGCTAAATTAAATGAGTCAAGGTTATCTATTATTTACAACTTGTATTGCAACATATGTTCCTATTTCCTTAACTTAATTTTGGTATTCTATATCATTAAAGCCATGCTCCTTTTGAGGTGGAAACTATAATATTTCTATTATGTTGGGCTCTCAAGTGCTTTGTATTACCAAGGAAACCATGAGAGAATTCCATCCTTCACAGGATTGGAAATAATAATAAAGGAAAGAAAAAAGACTGCTTTGGTTCCAAAGGTATGACTGAGATGCAGAAATTTTGTTTGGAAACTATATACAGTGATAGTTGTAGAGGATGATCTGAATGAAACATCTCACCAGTCACAATAGCTGAAGGAAGAATGAAACCAGTCACAATAGCTGAAGGGAGACTTTGAAGAAATGTTAGGGAGAATGGTCTTTAGTTCTTCATACATAGTGTCAGAGAAGAGAACTCACAGCAGCAAGTTAAGGAGAAGTTGAATTTTACTATTATTTTTGAAGACTTGAGATTTCTGATATTTGGAATGGGCAAAACATAATCTTTGGTTTGGTCATTAGGTCATTTCAAATTTTATAGCATTCACAATATATATATATAGAAGAATAAAATGAATGCTTTTATCCAGTTTATTATTATTTTTCAATAAATTTGAGACATCAATAATGAAATAAGAGTAGAAAAGTAAAGATCAAACAATTGGAAAGCCTTGAGTGAGACCAAAAATATAAAGAGAATGTAAAGGATGTATTATGTATGGAAGAAAAATAAACGAGAAAAGTTACTAAAATTCATGTTGGTAAAGTAATAATATTTGACATTAAAAATTGAAATGATAGGTGAACTTAAACATTTTGTATGTATTATTATAAACTATCATTCAATGGTGTCAATTATATAAAAGTTCTGTTAAATGTTTTACATTTAATGTCTTTGTGAATATTGCATTTTCTTACCTTTTGCCTGACATTTTATTTCACATCAGTACTACTTTTATGTGCCATTGGAGGTCTTTCATTTTTTATAATATTCCTGGTCATAAATAAAATATAAATGACATAAGCAGTACTCAGACTAGCTTTTGGTAAATTGTTTATATGCTTTAATTTACCCCAAACTATTAATATGCATGTATGTAAATTTTTAATAAGTTTAATGTCTTAATGTCAAACTGTCATACAAATGCAATATATTGCTATAATATTTTTCATCCTGTTTTTCTTAATACATGCTCTTTATTGAAAATGTTAAGTTTTTTACACTATCATACATAAGGAAAGGTCACTTATAGAAATAATTTGAATTCCCTATTTTAAAAGAATGTTCTATCACCTTTATTTTTAGACATAATTTCATTTTTGTATCAGCAGGGAGCCTACAAGAAAATTTTTGTTTAGCTTCAAATATGTGTATACTTTTTATTATGGCATTTAAAACTAAGAAAAATAGCAAAATCTTGGGCAATTTCTCTTTTGCTATTGCTTGAGATAACTTTAGATAGTATTTCAAACTTGATTTTGTCATCAGTTGTCAATATACAACTGCACAATTCTTAGTTTTCTTAGCATTAATATATTCCTAATAATTCACTTAAACTAATTTTAGCCCCAAATTAAATGAATATATATATATATATATATATATATATATATATATATATATATATGTGTGTGTGTGTGTGTGTGTGTGTGTGTGCGTGCATGTGCGCATGTGCATGTATATATGTGTATATAATTTTTGTCTTATAAGGAGCATATCATGCTGTTAACTATAATGCATTTCTTTAATTGGCTTTTGAGTTAAATTACCAATTTTAATTTTCTTCAGCTCATGGCCTAACAGTTTGAATGGTAAATTTTTTTACATTTGTATTTTACCTTTGGACCTTTTTACCCAGTATAAAATTGAGGTGGTTCATATGATACATATTTTCTTCCTAACTAAATTTTGAATGGACATAAACATATTGTACCAACATGTATTTCTGTGCTGCTTTTTTCCCCACCAGTTAATCTCTGTATTGTGATATATCAACACTTTTCTATAATAACACCCTAAAGTCAAATGGGGATTTATGACAATGGGGATTTTATAAAATGAAAAGCAGAGATCTGATGAATTCATTGGGTTACCACTCTGGGCCTGCAATAGTCTTTTTGCAACAGCAATGTGAATTCTAGAATAATGCACCTCCAGTTTGTAGAAACCTGTTGATACTACAAAGCATAAAGATATTTAAAAAGTAACCAATAAAGTACCTTTAAAAAATGTGAAGAATGGAGTGCTTAGTAGATAAAAGCTTCATCTATTCCTGGAAATCCAACACCATAGTAAAAAAGCAGCAATTTAAGATCATTCATGCGAGCTGAAAGGATCGAAAATTGCAGTGTCTCTACCAAGATAAGAGGTTTCTCCCTGGCAGATGGCTTTCAAAGAGCCAAGTGGTGTTTGTATTGATGTGTTAACTCTTAACACCCTCAAAGCCCTCTCAGGCCAGAGTAAAGCACACATAGTAGGGAGTAGAACAGGATGGACCAAAGGGTTTTCATAGCTGAAAACAGGTCAGAAGCAGGTCGAATGTGTACAGTAGCTCTCAAGATCTAAGCAGAGTTGTTTTGTTGTTTGTCCCCTTAGCCGTGGGAGCAAAGAGAAATGTTGCAGTGTTGCTAAGAAGAGATCTGAAGTAGAGGTGGTGGTCTTTTCCTCGCAATGTGCTTGGCAGCAAGTCGCCCTTACTCAACCCCGCAGTGCTGGGAAGCAGTGATGCCTGCCAGGGCTCTGTGAAGAGCAACAACAGGATCCCCGAGGTCTGGAGTCAGAGCAGCATTAAGATAGGAACTTTCAGATTGAAAGACAGAGACGCCCAGGGCTTGTGGTCACATTTTTGACATAACTGGGGATAAATAAGCCAATATGAGCTCTGAATTTGTTAACATCCTGCCAGGTTGGGGACTTTTAACAAGTCTGAGAGTTATAATTTTTGAAAGGTTTGGGAATTTGACAGTTCAGTTGTGATACTCCAGCAGTTTGCACTTCCTAGCTGTGAGAACTTAGGGAAATGACTTAACCTGTAAGCCTCAGATACCTCATTGGTAAAATGGGAATGATACTAATAGCTAAATGGTAAGGTTATTTGATTAGGTGACATAATGTAAGTAAAGCCCAAGCCTTAGAGTGGGTCCTGGCTCATTTTAAGGGTTAGATAAATTATCTATTAGCATTTCATTCTGGATAACATAACATGGGAATGCTGTTACTTTTTTTGTATCCAAATCTAAGTGTAAGAAATAGTAAGGGAGTCTCATGGATTTCTCTGACTGGATAGAGACAAGTTTCTTCCCAACATTGAAATCTGTGACTTCACAGAGAGATCACTTAGAAAAAAAAATAGAATTAAAGGCAAACTCTTCAGCTGAGACTAACAGCCTTATATATTAGCAAGTGAGATCAGGCAAGGGCTGATGGAATGTGAGAAAACCTTGCAGATACCTGTCTTTGTCCTGACTGCAGGGAAGCCCAGAACTGCATGAAAACTTGGTTAGAGTGGCTTCCTTTAGCTGGACTATCAAAATTTTTCTCTATTCCACTCTTCTTTATTTTATTTTATTTTGTTTATTTATTTATTTATTTATTTATTTATTTATTTGTTTATTTTATTTTTGTGGTTTCATTTATCTCTTGTGTGTGCATTTCAAACATAAACCACGTTAAATACTCTGAAGGGGGGAGGATGTAAATATTGTAGAAGTAGATAAATATAGTACTTCTATAGATTTACTATAAATGATCAGACACACACCCCCCCAAAAAAAAAAGGAAAAAAAGAAAAAAAGAAGGAAAAGTATATTCTAGGATCTAGGTAGAATCAAAACATCAAAAGTACCAGGAAAGGAGTCCACACAGGAACCGGACCTGTTTACACATCCCAAAGTAGATGTTGATGAAACTTCAATTTGAATGATACATACCTTGAATAACACTAAATGTTCAAACAACCTGATCAGGAAACACAGAGTATACTCTATTGTTTTAGTTCATTTAAATTAATTCTTCTGTTTGCTAAATCATAAATTAAAAAATATTCTAATATTGAAAAACATTACCATAAATACAGGAGCCCAGGTGCCCGATTAATGATTCAGTTAGAGCGTGTTACACACAGTAATTGCAATTGCACACAGGTACCTAAAGAAAGGCAGCCCACTCAGGGAACTGGCCAGGTGGTCATACATATGCAAGCAATATAAAACAAATTTTACACAAACCTGCTGGATTTCATCAAATAATTTTCCCTCAAATGGTTTTTGACTGCATTTTGCAATTTATAGCTCATTAATTTGGCATGCTACAAGGGTACCCTTTTACATATCATTTAGAATCTAGGTAACTCTGGCCCCAGAGTAGAGTGAGTTTATACTCTCCAACTTTGTTATCTGCTAAATTCAATGTACTATTGAATTTAAGAGTATGATTTGTCTATTTTTTTCTAAAAATGAAGCACAAATAATAGGTTCCCCTTACTTCATATACACTCTAATTTCAATTAGTGAAGCATGAACAACAAATAATTATTGTCATTTCTTGTATACAGTTGACACACAGCATTGCAATTAAATAAGAAATTCTTAATGCATTTACAGACACTATAGCAATTGCCAGGGCCATTTTACAAAACCAGATGGAAAAAAATCTCATTATACTGGAAAATTAAGTCAGGGAATAGAGTCTTCTGAATTACTGTTTTTATAGTTTTATCTTTTGCCCTGCTTTCAAATTGAGGCCATTAAAGCTTTCAACAACAGAAATGGATTCCACAAATATGGGCTTTATTTGTACAAACTAGGTTCATACTGAAAAATGTATGTCAACCCTTTTTAGGCTGTAAGGAATAGTCAAATTTAGATTTAAAAATTCTCCTGGGCATTTATATAGTTCACTGGTACAGCATCTAAAGTACAGTGCACTAAGGTGCTTAATGAATATTTTTCCATGATTCACTGACATTTCTAAGAAAGCATTTTCCTTAAATCAATCTGCTCAAACCAGCAAGTGAGTTGACATTCAAAGCTTTAGGAAATGCTATGCGAATATTTTTTCCATAGTACAATAAAGATTCAATCGTGGAAGTGTCATAGGAAATTGAGAACCTGCCTTATGTTTTAAAGTTAATCTACCACATCCATTTATTTATTTTACTTATAAAATGAATTGTTCTATAGGGAAGTCTTTAGATGTATTCCTAATTCTAGTAAGGTCTACACTGTTGGAGTTAAAATACTATTAGTATCATCATAGTCAATGAATTAAGCCAGCCACTTATGACAACAGCAAACACTTATAATTCATAATTATCGCTAATTCCTGGAACTATTAAACTGAACTCTTCAGCATTATGGAAAAGCTTTGGATTTTTTGTTTTTGTTGTTGTTTGTTTTCTGGAATTAGACTAACAAGAAATTGAACTCTGCAACAAAAACATATAGAATTGGTGGTAGTAAGTCAAATGCAATAATAACATCCTATCTAATAAAGAGAGAATATGCAAATGGACCATCACATCATTTACAAAGATAGTGACAACTACAGTGGAGGAGGGGTTTCCATAATACAAAATGGCTGTGCCTACATTAGAGGTGGGGTTTCTGTAACACAAGATGGCAGCACCCACAGCAGAGGTCAAGTTCCCATAACAAGTCTTAAGGAGCAATCAGTAGGGACCTGAGGCTATGTGGCACTGGGCCGGGCAGGGGACCTGAGCCTGCACCTGCCACCTGGTGGGCTTGACAGGAGACCCAGGCCATGCCCCCCCATCCCTGGTGCCAGGCCAGGGACCTCAGGCCATAGCCCTCAACCAGCGGGACTCTACAGAAGACCTCAAGGTGCCCCACCCCAGTGCTGGGCCAGGGGATCTTAGGCTGTGCCACCCACCCTGGCACCAGGCTGGGGACCTGACCTGAGGGTGCACTGGGAGACCTGAGGCTGTACCCCTCACCCTGCGGGGCTTGACAGGGATCTGGATCTGAGACAGGGGACCTGAGGCTATGTCCCTGTCCAGTAGGGCTTGATTGCGGGTTAGGGCGGGGGTGGGGGGGCTGACCAGGTCTTGATCTTGCCCAATGGGGATGGGGCCAGCTAGGTCTGGGTCTCATACAATTTTGAGGCACCATGTGTGGGCGGGGACTTGACTCTGGGTCCCGCAGCATGCCCCAGACTATGACAGGAGGAAGATTTTCATATACATTTTACTAATTTCCTTTTATCTTTGAACTTCTACTATAGAGAAAGGGCAAATAGCAATATTTTCTTTAATCTTTTAATGTGCATGAATTTTGTGCACGGGGCCCACTAGTTGTATATAACACTAGAGGCCTGGTGTACAAAATTCATGCACAGCAGGGGTCCCTCAGCCCAGCCTGCACCCTCTGGTAATCCAGGAGCACTGGCTCCTAACCACTTGCCTGCATGCCTGCCTGCCTCATTGCCCCTAACCACTCTGCTTGCCTACCTGATCACCCCTAACCATTCACCTGCCTGTTCACCCCTAACCACCTCTGCCTCGACCCCCACTGCTGTGGCTTCATGGAATGACATCCGGAACGTCGTTCTGCTGTCTGGTCTAATTAACATCTTACACTTTTATTATAGATCAGCCAGATGTTCCTTTTGTCTATCTGAACCATAACTAATGCTTAACAGATATTCCCCATTCTCAAAAGTGCTTGAGTATACCACTGCATTTCCCATTATCTCCAGTTCCTGTTATTGAAACTTAAATCTCCTAGTCATAATTTGTTTTATTCAAAGCTATACTTCACAACTGTAAGCTCCAGACTGGCTGACATGGCTCATTGAGCATCGATCTATGGACTGGGAGGTCATGGTTCGATTCCTGTCAGGGCATATACCTGGGTTGCAATCTTAATCCTCAGGGTATGGCATGAAGGAGGCAGCTAATCAATGATTATCTCTTAATCATGAATGTTTCTTTATCTCCCTCTCCCTTCCTCTCTGAAATAAATAAAAATATATTTTTAAAAATAAAATTGTAAGCTCCATATATTTCTAATTTCTTAAACTCTATAGAATTCTAAAGTGATCCTTTATTATTGAATCACTTAAATGTGTTAGATACTGTTATAAGCACCTTCAATAATTTATGTCATTATTTCCATTTTACAAATATGGAATCTAAGCATAAATATATCAAATAACTGGTATATACTATATAGCAGAGCAAGAATTCCAACTAGGTAGTCTGACTATGGAGTACACTAATATAGAGATTGAGAAAAACCAGGTCATTATGTAACAAACTCTCTTATTACAATTGATGAGCATGAAAATAATAGTGCTATGATTATATTTTTAAATAGCATTAGTAATATATAACACATTAAACAAAATTTTTGTGTAACATGTATTTATCATCTAAAATATTTGCAATCCCTTGTGTTAGGCTGTTCTACAGCAGCTAGAGATTGTACTTTAAAAATTAAAATGTTGGCCTTTTCCAGTATTCATCTTTTATTTTTGTATAATTTATATTGTCTCACCCAGTAAAAATAGTGAAAAAAGACAAAGTATCAATTTATTTTTAAAGGAATCATATGCTCAGTAAGAATACAAAGTTATTTTTTTTTATTGATTTAAGCCTGTAATAGCCTAGAAAAAAAAAATGCCTTTTAGTTCAATTAGTATCTGTTTTTTTTCCTTATAAAGGGATAAGGGTAAAGTAGTCTTTCCTTACCCATAGTTTTGCTTCCCATTGTTTCAGTTAACTGTCATCAACTGTGGCTTGAAAATATTAAATTAAAAATTTCAGAAATAAACAATTCATGAGTTTTAATCTCTGTATGGTTTTCTGAGTGGAGTGGTGAAATCTGATGCTGTCTGTTTTGTTCTTTCTGAGAGTGCATCTTGCCTTTGTCCAGTCTCCCCAAGCGGTAGGTGCTCCCCTCCTGTTGCTCACTTTGTAGCTATCTCAGCAAGCAGATGGACTGGCCTGGCATTGCAGTGCTTGTGTTCAAGTAACCTTTATTTTACATAACAATGGCTCCAAAGTGCAAGAGTAGTAATGTAGGCAAGTTGCATATACCAAAGAGAAGGTGCAAGGGCTTCCTTTAATTAAAATCATGAAGGTTCTTGACTTAAGGAAAGAGAATTATAACTGCTGAAGTTGCTAAGATCTACATTAAGAATGAATTTTCTGTTTGTGACTTGTGAAGAAGGAAGAAGAAACATGTGCTAGTTTTCCTGTTGCACCTCAAAACTGCAAAAATAATCACCACAGTGCATGATAAGTACTTAGTGAAGATGGAAAAGGCCCTAAATTTGTGAGTTGAAATGTTTTGGAAAATTTGTCAGAAATTAAATTTTTGAGAGACAGATGACATTCACATACTATGCAATAAAGAGGGAATATGTAAATCGACTGTCATTCCACCACAAAGATGGCTGCGCCCACAGCGGAGGTGGAGTTTCCATAACACAAGATGGCTGCACCCACAGCAAAGGCCAAGTTTCCATAAGGAGCCTTAACAAGCAATCAGCAGGGACCTGAGGTTGCATCCCACCTGTCCCTGTGGGGCTTGATGGGGGGACCTCAAGCCATGCCCTCCCATCACCCAGCAGGGCTTGACAGAGGACCTCAGGCCACACCCTCAGACCCACCACCAGGCCAGGGAACCTGAGGCTGCGCCCCCCACCCAGCAGGCTTGACAAGGGTGGGACTGGCTGGGTTTGGGTCTGGGTCTCCTGTGATTTTGAGGTGCTTATGGGTGGACAGGAGGAAGATTTTCACATACATTTTAATAATTTTCTTTCATCTCTGACACTTCTATCATAGAGAAGGGGAAAATACCTGGGCCACTAGTATCTCCTATAACAGTGTGTGTGTGTGTGTGTATGTGTGTGTGTGTGTATATATATATATATATATATATATATATATATATATATATATATATAATTATTCTATGTTATCATTAGTTATTGTTGTTAACCTCTTCCAGTGCCTAATGTATAAATCAAACTTTATCATAGGAAGGAAGACAGTATATATACAGTATTATACTATCTGAGGTTTCAGGTATCCATTGGGTGTCTTGGAACTACCCTCTGTAAGTAAGGGGGAACTATTTTCTATAAAAAATAAATGTTTAGTTTATTGAATTTAAAAAAACAATTCAGCTCTTGGCATGGGTCTGGGCGGGAAGGAATTCAACCTAAATGAATAAGATGTGCTGAAAACATGGAGAATATATTCAACTTTTCCTAAAAATTGCTCTTTATAGAAAAGACCAGTGGCACAATATAGACTATAAAGATGTTATATTTCTATTTAAAGAAATGCCACACATTTCTATGACCTGCCCTATGCCAAAGTATTCGTCTTTTAGAGAAGATTCATGGGGTAGTTTCTAAAATCTTTTTTTAAATTGCTTATGTGGAGTAGCTGTAAAGTACTATGACCAGTATAAATTAAATGAATCTTGTGCATCAGTAATAGAAAATATATGGTCAAATGGCATACTATATATTTAAGACATGCTGATTTTGCTAAAGATTTCTTTTTATAATATTTTCATTGCAGCTGGGAATAGAAATGTTCTGGTAAAAGAAATGTGATATGTACTTTACTATTCTCACAGGACACAGGTATTTTAAAGAAAGTTACATTCTTTGTGGGACCTATGGAATAATTTGTTCTCACTCAAAATTGAATATGTCATCAAAGTTTTTATTTGCTTAGTAACTTATCACTCAGTTTTATTTTTTGATGGGTTGATTGATTTATTGAGACAAAACTGTCAGGGCAGAGATTTATGTTATATTTTTGCAAAAGTTATTCTATTTTCCTTAAAAGCAAGACGATTGGAAACAAATGTGGATATGAATTTTTAAACTAATAAGTAATTAAAATAGTTTATTGTACATGTTATCACATACTTATTTCCTCGGTAGTCTTTCTGAAATACTTGGATTTTGTTACATTAAGTGGCTCCATTCACCTTTGACCCAGACGCTGCTCTCCTGGAAGATAGAATTCAGTGAAAATTTATAAATGCATAATGAGTTCAAAGTGGTAGTAAGGATGTCAGGCGATATCCATCATAATGAGGAGTTAATATCTGTATCTGCATTACATTCTAATTGATGGCTCTGTCTGATATTTGAAAAGCGTTAAATTGCTGATGTACATGTGATGGAATACCTATTGTCAGGCTAGAAATAAAAACTCTGCCTCATCATTGCAGTTGTTGTCTGAGTGATTTGTAGAGAAAGGACTTTGAATAGTCATATTAGAGGTCAGAATTAGAGATCTCACATTTTAGTAGTAACTTCTATGTGTCATGTCTTCCTTCAACATTAGCTACAATTTTTGAAAATGCTTTAAGAAGAAGATATTTGAGTCATTAAAATTAGAGAAAAAAAATCTAGAAAGCCACAGTGGGACTGTGTTTAAGTAAATTAATCAATAATACATGAACTGAGCTATCAAAGAAGCAAATATCATAATATCATGTCAAGATAACAGGAATTTATTGATGTTCAAGCCAAATAGTAAAAAAGGAAAAAAAAATGATTAGTGCTAGAAAATAACAGTATTTTTAATGTATGGGTAAATATCTAAGTTGAATTGTGGAATATTCAAAAATTTGCAACCACCTTTTCCATCTCACGTTTTTATAAAACTGCAGTACATTTAAGATTAACATATATACTACTAGAGGCCCAGGGCTTGAAATCGTGCACTCAGCATGGTTGTGGGGATTCCCCAGCCGGGCCTGTGCCCTATCACAGAGTGGTAGCCCCACTGCACAGAGCCAGGACCCCCAGGCAGGCCTCATTGTGCAGAGCCAGGAGAACCCCAGGCAGGCCTCACCTTGTGGAGCCAGTGGGAGCGGGGACACCCAGGCAGGCCTCACAGGCAGAGCCAGGGGATCCACCTTCTCCTGGCTTTGCATGTGGAGTTGGAAGGAGGTAGGACCCACAGGCAGGCTCTGTGAGGGCAAGCAACATCAAGCCTAGCCCTGCCCACCTGAGTGCCACTTGTGCAAGCAGTTATCTTGTGACAGTTTGGAGGCATCACAGCATGACGATCATTTAGGCTTTTATTAGTAAGGATTATATATGTATGGGTGTGTGTGTGTGTGTGTACATGAATATTATGCGAACTCTTCCTTTTTTCCACAATGTCTTACAGAATTATATAATTTCTTCTACATTGTTGAACTAACTTTATTTCTTTCCAGCAATTCTTGACAGTCCTCCCTTCTCTAATACTAAAAAATGTCCCTTCTGACCAACGCAGCATTCAATGGATGTGTTAGGTTCACTGTCTCATTAATTCTAATGACAGATCTATGAGATTTATATTATTATCACACACATTTCACAAAGGAAAACCCTGTGTTGCAAAGATGTAAAACTTTTTGCCCAAGATCACCTTCCCAGCTTTTCTCTAAATGTCTGGCTCGTGTGCTGCATCTTTAGCCACAGCATACTACTCTGGATTTTTCAGGCGGTCCACACACTATGCATTCTCATTATTCTGTATGTGAATTGATTTCCTTCTGCCAGGATGCCCTCCTCTCTTTCGTCAAAAGTACCTTAGAGGCCACTTGGGAAATCCTTTCTCATATTCTCTGTAGAATCAATCATCACTGATTCTCCCTTCCATTTTGCATATTTTGACTTGTTTATGTCTTTGTTCCTCTGGGTGTAGGGCTTCTTTCTGGAGCAATAGGGACCTGTCCCAGGATCTGACATACCTTAGATTTTCATCTTTATTCCTTCAACTCTAGATAAGTTGACATGCTGGTTTATAGGGTAGTAGCTGAGAATCTTGTCAGGATTTTTTGTCAAGTTTATTTTGTCAAGTTTAATATTTAATTATATTTGGACATTTTTAAACATTCGGGATATTTTAATTCATGAGCTCCTGCCAGCCAGGAATGGAGCTGTGTATATACATAATTCTGTTCATCATGCCACCCCCTTTTGTAAAGACCTTGTTTGTATCTTTTTCATTAGAGTTTATTTGTCAACCACTGGCTATTAGGCAATTGGATAATCAGTTGTCAGGTGAGCTCTGTTCTTGGTCCACAGTGGAGTGCATAGAAAAAATCATAAAACACAGTGAGGGATCCTAGATTCCAGCTGGGATGACATACCCAATACACAGAAAATTTTGTTATAAATTCTCTTAATCTGCAACCTTAACACACAGGTGGGTTACTGAATGCAGACTGAAGACCACTTGTAGTTAATTAGCCTAGTTATCCTAATACCACTCTGCAGGATACTACACACTGTCATCCAAGACTGTGTAGGGAGGAAAGCCTCCATCTGCCATTTCTGTAGCAAGCTTATGAAACCAAACTCCCCTAGGCTAGTAAAGGGTGTTTTTGTTTGTTTGTTTTTGTGGAGATAGGTGCTGTCCTAGACTTTTATTTAAATTTCAACCAGTGAGGCCAATTCATGTCACTAACTGGATAACTCCATGCAATATCATGGTCTTCTGTGGTAGCCTTAAATTTCTCTAATCCTTTTGATTACTCATGATTATGTAATGTACTGTACCTTGCCTCTTGTATTTCTATAGAGTTGCTATATATGCAGAACAATTTCGTTTAATATTAGCTTCGTCAATGTAAATCATTCAGGGGTCTTTTCTTTTCTTTCCTCTTAACCTACCAAATAGCAGTTTTATTGCTTATGCCATTGTTTTTTTCTTAATAGTGATTTTGAAAATGAGTAACCATAAATGTTTCCTTCATTGTGCATTGTTATTTTCTTGTGCTTCAAAGGTTAATTTATGTGTGTGTGTATATGTGTGTGTGTGTGTGTGTGTGTGTGTTTATTTTGTGTTCTCATAAGTTTTTCTACCAAGTACCATATGCTTTTATTTTTAATCTTTTTTTCCTACAGTACCATCAATAGGAAAATATAATTAATTTATATGTGATTTTTCTATGGGGACAATGCATTTCTGTGGATCATAATCACTAAAATTTTATGGACACATAATACTGTTGATTGTTTTATTTTTACCACAGGGGTTTTTCTTTATTGTTTATTTTAAGAAGCAATACATCTCTTGTTTTCACAGGTAAGAAGATGGCCTATCAGAAGGTCAATGCAGATCAAAGAGCTCCAGGACATTCACAGTACTTAGACAATGATGACCTTCAAGCCACTGCCCTTGACCTAGAGTGGGACATGGAAAAGGAACTGGAGGAGCCAGGTTTTGACCAGTTTCACCTAGATAGTGCTGAGAATCAGAACCTGGAGACTTCAGAGACTGCAGACCTCAATCTTGATTCCATTCAACCAGCAACTTCACCCAAAGGCAGGTTTCAGCGACTTCAGGAAGAGTCTGACTATGCTACCCGCTATACTAGATCTGCACCAAAGAGCAGCCGCTGCACCTTTTGCCGCCTTGTAAAAATACTTTGTACAGCGATCATTTTGTTTATCTTTGGAATTTTGATAGGCTATTATGCACATAAAAAATGCCCTTCAAATGCTACATCTTCAAGAACACTTGATCATCAGTTATATCAAGAGATTCTCAAGACAATCCAAGCAGAAGATATTAAGAAGACTTTCAGGTAGGAAAAAAGAAATGAATGTTGGTGGGGAGGCATTGTCTGGAAAGATGTTTCAGGGAATACTGAACAGGTGATTTTGCCATGATGTAAGAATAACCTTGTAACCTGAGAGATATAACTGACTGGCACATTCTTCACGGGTGTGTGTGTGTGTGTGTGTGTGTGTGTGTCTACATTTTCAGATTTATGATATTGTAATAAAATTAATGATGCTGCTTTATTAATTTATAATAAGAACCATGAGTACTATGAAGACTAACAGACTTGAGGCAGTGCATTTTCTCCATCTTCGGAAGTCCAGTTATGCCAACTTGAGATGCAAAGACTGCTGGATGTACATGTAATTAAAACTAAGGCATTAGCCATAGGATTGAATTTTAATGACCCCAGAATAAAATAAACCTGCTTTTTGGGCAGAAGTAACTGCCTCTTATGGTCAGGAGCTTAAGACAAGCACTGGTCATATTTGGTCTTCTACATGCCTGAGTTTTCCAATGAGCACATTTTTAAAAAATAATTTTTTAAGTATATTTTATTGGCCAAGACCGGTTTGGCTCAATGGATAGAGCGTCGGCTTGGGGACTGAAGGGTACCGGGTTCGATTCCGGCCAAGGGCATGTACCTTGGTTGCGGGCATATCCCCAGTAGGGGGTGTGCAAGAGGCAGCTGGTAGATGACTCTCTCTCATCGATGTTTCTAACTCTCTATCTCTCTCCCTTCCCCTCTGTACAAAATCAATAAAAAAAATATTTAAAAAAATAAATATATTTTATTGATTTTTTTTTTTTTTTTTTTTTTTTTTTTTTTTTTTTTTTTTTTTTTTTTTACAGAGAGGAAGAGAGGGGGATAGAGAGTTAGAAACATCGATGAGAGAAAATCATCGATTAGCTGCCTCTTGCACACCCCCTACTGGGGATGTGCCTGCAACCAAGGTACATGCTCTTGACCAGAATTAAACCCTGGGCCTTTCAGTCCACAGGCTGATGCTCTATCCACTGAGCCAAACCGGTTTTGGCCCCAATGAGCACATTTTTAAAAAAATATATTTTATTGATTTTACACAGAGAGGAATTGAGAGGGACAGAGAGTTAGAAACGTCGATGAGAGAGAAACACCGACCAGCTGCCTCTTGCACACCCCCTACTGGGGATGTGCCTGCAACCAAGGTACATGCCCTTGACCGGAATCAAACCCGGGACCTTTCAGTCCGCAGGCCGACGTTCTATCCACTGAGCCAAACCGGTCCCGGCCCAATGAGCACATTTTTATTGAAACACATTGGGTTCCATTTTTCAGGCAATTCCAAAAACTCTTCTTTCTCTTTAAGTTGTCATTTGACTTGTCTTGCCTTAATGTATTGATAATGGCTATGTTACCTCCATACTGGATCCCATCATAGGAATTTGTCTTATTTAAATTGCAGAGATGGATTTCTCCCCTCTGTAAGGGGGAAATTCCCATCAAGCCAACTAATAGTAGCAAGATCGTTGGATTAATGGCTACCCTATTCTGCCAAAGAGCCCAAAATCTTAGAACCCTACTTGTTAGCATCTATTTTGTTATGATTTTTCTTAAACTGAGTTACTCCCCTGAAATGAGGAATTCTCTGTTTCATCTACCTAGAAATAAAATAATTTTATCTAAATTTAATTAAATCTCTGTTTACCTGCCCTAGTTTAACATTCCTTGGCATAGGAAAGTAAACAGTCCTATTGATTCTCTGCTCTGTTCTTTGAACTCAGACACTAGATTTATTCGCTTGTTATAGAATCGTTGTCTATACTGTGCTCACATCATCTTTATTCTTTTAATCCTTCCCTTTCCACATCTATCACTCAAGTTTACTTCCTTCTATTCTAGAATCATGATTCTTCTTTTACCAAGGAGTAGAAGTTCCTGTTCAAGAAAGCTGACAATTGCATGTTCTTTCTGGTCTCAATGAGAGAAAAGCCAACCTAAAGAAAATCGAACTGTGGAGTTCATGGGAGACCCATAGACTGTTTTATGATTATGAGAACACTAGAAACACTTATTTAAATAAGTGATTTTTCTTTCCTCACATAACACAGCAATATATTTTTGCTGTTATTTTTTTGTACAGATGTAAGTCCTGATGATGGTGATGCCATTGGCAACTATTCTCCAGTCTTCAGCTATTCTTTGTCACCATCTCTCTGTTCCTCCTCTGACTTATATATTAATATTTATTTTTATCTCTGTCTTCTCTATCCTTCATGTTTTCTTATTCCTCTTTGATTTCAGTAATAAAGGGATTGATAGCAGAAAAGTTGGGATAAGTGAAGAGGACAATGAAGCAACTGGTATTTTAATAGTAGAAAAATATGTAAATATATAGCAAAACTGCACATAATTCAATATATGCAAATGATAACAGAATGAATTTAACAGTAATGGAGTGATGGTTCCTAAAGGAATTTTTATCTATTCAATTATTGATCTATCCAGATAGAAGTGAATATTGGCATAAATTTAATCACAAAAGAAATACATAGGATATGATTTATTTAATTATGCATAGTATTTTTTTCTCTCTAGACTTTAGATACAGCAACTACTTCACTTAGGGTTTCTCAGTGTTATGCAGAATGACATTAATTCTCTCAACTGACTGAATCAACTCACTAATGAGAAGTTAGACCCTTTCAATCCTTAGGCATTTAGTCAGAGCCATAGTAGCATCATTAATAGGATGAATGACAATTGATTATAGAAGGATCTTTGAATATAATGACCTTCTCAATCTTGACATGTGCAGATACTATGCATCCTTTGAGCCCTAGTTCAGATGCTAACTTCTTCATAATGCTCTCTGATTTCTCACCAGTTGAATTCTCTTACTCTTAGCTTGCAACTCTCAGTATTTTGTTTTCTCTCTTTTTGTTGTCATGAATCACTGTCTACTTTGCAATAGAGAAAGAAGACTATGAGTCAGACATACTAGTGATACTTGAGTGATGGTATGCAGACACCCAGTAAATCTTTACCGCAGGATAGAACAAACCCAGAATACCGACCTTATCAATAAAACCTTCATTTCCATACACATTATCATTTATTTATTTGTTTGTTTGTTTATTTATTCATATAGCAAAGAATTTATTTATTTATTTATTTATTCATTTATTCATTTATTTATTTATTTAACAAAGGTGGAAATTTATTGAGAAACAAACACAGATTCCCACATGGGGAAGGTGAAAGATTCCCCTATAATTTATTTTAAAAGAATGTTCACATGATCCCCAATTTACAATGGGCTGACTTAGAACTTTTTGTCTTTGTGATGGTGCAAAAGCAACATGCATACAGTAGAAAGCATACTTCAAATTTTGAATATATAGCTAGCCTTTTCCAGGCTAGCTATATACAGCACAGTACTCTTCCATGGTCCTGGGCAGTGACAGCGAGATGATTTTGCTCAACTTTAAGCTAATTTAAGTGTTCTTAGTGTGTTTAATGTAGGCTAAGTTAACCTATGATGCTCAGCAGGTTAGGTGTAATAAATGCATTTTCTATTTACAATATTTTAACTATACATTGAGTTTATCTGGATGTAACTCCATTGTTAATCTAGGAGCATCAGTATTCTCTAGTTGTTAATCTATATTATTGAAATTTGAAATTCAAGTCATATATATATATATATATATATATATTTCAGACCTTTGATTTTTGAACATATTTTATCTATATTCTCATAGTGCGTACTAAAAAAGTAGTTTTAAAAGATAAAGAATTTTCTTTTTCCTGTGTAAAATGGGCTAAATATTTACTATATTCCAGTTTTTAATAATATTCTGTGTATTAATCAATTTCTTCAACTTACTGGATTGTGGCATCAAAATGTAGTCAACTCCCCAAGCAAAAATGCACTTTCCAAATTTTTCAAAGTGTCATTCTCATGGGGGAAAAATGGCATTGAAGTTCCCTTTTCTTTCATTATAACTGGAGCAAATATATTAAATTTTATATGCCTGATTTGGGAAATCAGTTTCTGTCTTCAATAACTGATTGTGTGTTATAGCTGAGTCCTTTACAAATGAAGTGCACTTCTATTGCTTAAAAATTGCTTTCCTGTGCAACATGATGTAGTAATGAATTAAATCCAAATGAGCCTTATATTCACAATGTCATAATATGTAACTCGTCCCCCGTGGAACTTTTTTATTATCTAATACAAGGCAAGCTAATGCCTTCCTCTCACGGCTCACTTCTCAGAAGGGTATGCAACCTTCAATTTTAGAAATAAAAAAAGAGAAAACTATGAGTTGAGATCAAATTACCTTTTTAGAAACTCGCTAAATCACAGAGAGCACCTTAACATGTCCCAAAATATGCAAATCAAATTCTGCTAGGACAGGAGACAAAAGAAGCAGTTCAATTTCTGTAGAGTGTATTTCTATCTGGAAGAGAAAAATGAAACTGACTATTTTTCTTTGAGCAGAAATGTGTGCAGGTGGTTTTTACTTTCAATAAAAATAAAATAAGTGTGGGCGTTTGCTCTCTATTTCCTCACTCGGTTTCATCCTATTAATCTATTCTGTAGGGAACAACTTGTAAGATCAGCCTGTACCAATATTGAAGTTCCAGCTTCTACACAGATTTAAAAACTCTAATTTATTAGCCTTATAATTTAGGAATTTGACAAAACACATCAGATATTCCCTTATTGTAGCTGCCTTCATCTTGTCTGGGTGGCATTATGTAGTCTAACTGAGTTTAAAAAAAATATGTCTTGTTATTTTATGTGGGCAAAGAGCAAAGGGAGAAAATGTTTATTTAGTCAGTGGGGTAGCCGAGATAAATGTGCCAGGTATTCATGGGTTGCTGCTACTTGTGGCTACTTTTGTATTCTCCTCTTGGCCCAAGCCTTTGCAGATTTTTTCTGCATGTCTCTCTTGCATACCGCAGCTGGATCTGCATCAGTTGCTGCTTGGAATACCAAATGATCCAGATCTAAGCCTTCATCAATTTTATTTTATCAATTTTATTATATAGAGAACCTAATTTCTATAAGATCTGTTTATCCTGGTTTAAATTTTTTAATTATATTATAATCAAATATAATATAATCTTACACACACACACTAAAGGCTAGGTGCACAAAATTAATGCACAGAAAGGTGGGTGGTCCCCTTAGCTCAGCCTGCACCCTCTTCAGTCCAGGACTTCTCATAATCCTGGACTGCTGGCTCCTAATAGGTCACCTGCCTACCTGCCTGGTCAACCCTAACTGCCCCCACTGCTCGCATGATTGCCCCTCATTACCTCTGCATGCTGGCCTGATTGCCTTTAACTTCCCCTCTGCTGGACTAGTCATCCCTAACTCTCCCCCTCCCCTTGCTGGCCTAGTTGCCGCATGAAAGCTGCTTGTTCAATTGTTTGGTCATCCCTCACTAACCCCCTGAAGAGCTGATTGTAGGCAGCCATCTTATGAGGGTGTGATAGTCAATTTGCATATTACTTCTTCATTATATAGGATATATAACTCCCATCTATATCCTACCTAATAAAATAGTAATATGCAAATTAAACATCACTCTGTTCAAGGCATGTCCATCAGCCACACCCACCAGCCAATCAGAGCGAGTATGTAAATTAACCCCAAACAAGATGGCTGCAGCCACAGAGAGCAGTTGAGAGGCTTGGGTTTCCCCAGCAACAGAAGCCAAGCTTTCCATCTGCCCTAGCCGACCCAGGCCTCCACTCAAGGATACAAAGTTTTAATTATAGGAGATACATCTCAAGAAAAATGTCTTATAGCCTACCATCACAAGACATATGCAAGGCGCATTTTAAAACCTGTGCACTTATTCATGCATGTATATATTTAATTAATATTTATTATGGACGTACTGAGTCCTGGGCTAGAGAAATGCAGTGAATAATACATATTACATACTTGCACTTATGATGCTTATGTTTCCACTGGCCAGAGGTGATGGGAACATACCCATTTATTTAAATGAAGTATAAAATCAAAAACATGCATTGTGCAGAGATGGAGGAGAGAGGGAGACACATAGATTGACTGAAAACTTCAAAACTCTCAGGGGCTAGTTATGGATGAAGCAGTCAGTTTGATTTCAAATGGACACATGCTGTTTTCCAGGAGGATGGACCAGCCACTCTACATCTCTAACTCAGGCTGCCTGAGGAACTCAGCAGCTGTTTGCCAGAGCCTGTGCCTTCTCCTTGCTCTGGGGACTGCCAGAGAGATATTTCCCTACTAATTTATTTGCTTTTTTCTACCACCTTTGCAAACAAACAAATAAAAAGCAAACCCGTTTTTAAAGAGTGAGTGACAGGGTGAAAGAGAGACCTGACCACTCTCCACTTTCTATTCATTTACAATATTCAACATGAAATTTAACTCTCCCAAATAAGAAGCATTGATGACACTTGATAAAGCTGTTTAAAATAATTGAAGATACTGTAATTTAAAGTTTCTAGTTTCTTCTGAAAATAGCTTCATTTATAAGGATCGCCTCATCACCCCTAGTTGTTTTTGTTATTATTGTTGTTTTCATAAATTTCCCATAACATGCAGAACTACTATGACACAAATAATAAGAGAAAAATAAATATTTATTCCAAAGCCGGTTTGGCTCAGTGGATAGAATGTCTATCTGTGAACTGAAAGGTTCCAGCTTCAATTCCGGCCAAGGGCATGTACATGTTGCAGGCACATCCCCGGTAGAGGATATGCGGGAGGCAGCTGATCAGTTTCTCTTTCATTGACATTTCTAGCTTTCTATCCCTCTCCCTTCCTCTGTATAAAAAATCAACAGAAAATATGTTTAAAAATATTTCTTAGAGCACAGTCTTATTCTCAAATTAACCATTCTAAGAATGATATGTTAATCCTGGATTTCCAGATTCATATTTATTATGTAATCGGTTGCAATCCTTTGAAAGAGTTACAGTTTGCTAATTATATGCAATTATGATCTGACAGCCAGTGGTGTGTGTTAACTTTTTTAAGATTGCAAGCAATATCAGTGAGGTGAGTTGCTTTACAGACATGAAATTTATACAAAAATTTCACATAGGTTTTCTTAACATCTCTTATACTCTGATGTTATTCCTTGAAATAGATAGAGACTGGCATTGGGAGGGGTCCTTGCTGTAGCCTATTTCAATTGCCTTTTGAGAAGAAATGTACAAAGAGCGGGTAGAAGTTGGGACCAGAGGACTGGATAAGGCTCTAGGAGTGTGTTCTAAGCACAGAAAGGAGCATCTCTGTGGGAATCATGATGGTAGAGACAATAGTGATTGCTGCTAGCAATTTTCATTCTCTTCCTGTCCTGGAAATAGGGGCAAACTGAGTGACAAGACAGTATTTATATGTAGTATCAGTATAATAATTTTTAAGCAGGAAAAAAAAATTGAGCATTGTGGGAGATGCCTCTTGGCAAAGTAATTTGCTGATTGGTTGGAGGAGAAAGCTGTGAAAATGACAAGGGTGACAAAAAAAAAATTAGGGAAGCTAGATCATAATTTTGAGTGAAAGAAACAAGATGACAAGCATCAACAAAATGAATTAAGTTTTCCTTCTGCCTGATGAGTCATAAAAGGGTTTCTGGATTAGACACCGGGATTAGAAGTTCATCCAGAAAGGCAGTGCTACTGTGAGAATATGGTCTAGGACAGTGGTCGGCAAACTCAATAGTCACCAGAGCCAAATATCAACAGTACAATGATTGAAATTTCTTTTGGGAGCCAAATTTTTTAAACTTAAACTTCTTCTAACACCACTTCTTCAAAATAGATTCGCTCAGGCCGTGGTATTTTGTGGAAGAGCCACACTCAAGGAGCCAAAGAGCAGCATGTGGCTTGCGAGCCACAGTTTGCCACCAGGCGTTTAGGAAATTCTTAAAAGGGAAGAAAAGAGGCTGCAGCATAAGCTAATAGCAGAGAGAGTCAACAATAGAGAAAGCACCGCAGCTGTTCTGATCTGAAAGATCTCCCTCAAGTACATTGGCTGGAAAGAAGGTGATGATTTGCCCTGGGGAATATTTATCCCATCTGAGTCTGGGAAGTGAAAGAAGCATGTGAAGAAGAATTCAGAGAAAGCTGCAATACTTAGCAGAAAACCAAACACATATCTAAGTCTTATTTGACCTTGGAAAGTTGCCCAGGACTTTCTAGAATCTATATTGAAATTGCACACTCAATGTTTGATAGAGGCCAGACATCGTTTTTCTGTTGTTTCAACTGCTTAATTTAATGGTCATAGGAGTACTTATGTCTAGTATTTCTGATATCCCCCAGACTTCTGGGAAATAGGAATATACAGTGTATACCTAGAGTTATTATTGAAGTTAAATACCAACTCAGGTGCTACAGGAGTAACCCAGGTATCAATCTGTTCATTTGCAAGTAGCTGCTAATAGTATGTTTGGAAAAATAATTTAAATGAAGAATTTCCATTTGCTTCTGAATTAGTTCCATCCTGATGCTATTGCTCACTACTCAGCTGTGGCCCACAGATAACTCTAACAGGTCACTTCCTGGAACATTTAGACTCATATTTATCATGATTACGTGTTCGCCAAGCACCTGGGAAATGGTAAATTAGGTTCTTTCCACACATACCATTATTGCCTGCAGTGCCAATTCTACATTTCTGTATAGGCAGATCATGCTCTTTTGAAGATATGAATTCAGAGGGAATTTATATCATAGCAACACAAACATTCTAGATATAAACTTAAAATTAGTCTGCCTGGGATTAAATCTTAGTAGGAGTATCTATTAGGCCTTCCCAGAAAAAAAGGAACTGAAGGCTGGGGAGGGCTTAGATAAGTTAATATATGGATATGAAGCATCACTTCCAGAAAGCTTGCACAAATGCATGGAGGTAGGTAAACACAGAGGTAAATGAGTATGGCTAATGAGTGAGTGCTGTTGACAAAGATTACTTTGTCAAAGATAAGGCTTGAGAAGTCAATTAGGATAATTTTATGGAAATCTGTGCCCCTGCTCACAAGATGTGTGGAAATGTAAGAGGGAGTCTCATGAAGAATCAAGCTTCATCTTTGGTTCAGAATTGTCAGGTCTTAGCAAATCACTTCTATAATATATGTGAAATGCCTGTTTCATGAAGTAGGTAGGTAGTAGGAGTGCAGTTCTCAGAGGAGTACAGGGAAGAACATACAGTCTTTTGAAAGACAGGGAGAAATATATGTCCTAATAGAAGTTGATGTCATATTTGTAATAATGCAGACATTGACAAAATGCCATCAGAAATGTAAGAGGAAGTCTCATGAATCATGCTTCATCTTTTGCTCATAATTGTCAAGTCTTAGCAAATCTCATGGATGCAGCAGTATTGCTTTTAACACCTGGAGTTAGCCCAACAGCAAATAAGCTCTTAGAAGTAAAACCTCAGCCTAGAACAAAACCTGTTTTATATACATATTTATTTTCTAAATGTATGCTAAACATATTTGTATCATGCTCTTATTTTTCTTAGAGTTACTTTGGGCATTGAAAAACTAACTAGCTATACTTTATTATACTCCAGTGAGCCATTACTAATCACTGAGTGGCAATTAAGAACAGGAAGGCAGAGTGTTAGCACTAAATAGAAATTCTGGGATATGCTCTAAAACCTAAACCTTTTAGCCATGGTTGAAAAATCTCAATAATACTTTGGGATTTAAAAAATCTTACAGTGAAAAATATATGCCTAAATTTTGAAAAGATAGAGATGTTAATCACTATGTAGTGTTTTTGTGGTGGGGGAGGCTTACATCAATTATGACATATATTAGCAATGAGAAAATTTCTAAGGCAAAATATGATGAATAACTATGGTTATTAATTTCAGCTTATTCCAACCAGAAAAAAAAACTTTTTATAGTTATGCTTTTTTTTAGACGATTATTTTATATAGGATTAACTGATCAATGTTCCTTCCTGTTTATTTTAAACTAAAATGAATTTTTGAAACTAAAGCATCTATTAACTTGTTTTTAAATGAAAAATAAAGATGTTAAAATGGCATTCACAAAATAGTAAAATACTTCTATTTCTGTCAATTTACTTAGCCTGTCATAACATCATCTATATTTCACAGCTCCAGGAAAACAATACAAATTTGTTTATTTAGCATTTGTATCTCATTTGTTATGCTTGTTTTTTGTTTTTTCTCTCTCTCTCTCTCTTTTTTTTTTAAGTCACGCTTCATTGTAAATGTGCTAAAGGTTAGGTGTAGTTTCTTAACATATTCACATCAAATCTCTTCAAGGCATGGTGTGATGAGGATATATACTTGGCATTATTTGTATTTGTTCTAAAACAAAATACTAATAAAAAACATTTTTACAAGTTACAATTGCAAATAACAGATAACCTGCTTGTCCTAGCAATACTCTCACACTGAATCTGCAAGTTTAATGTTAGCATAGAAGAGAATGCTTTTAGTAGCAAATGGATTTAAAAATGATCCACTTAGAAAGTACTTTCCTGGCATATGTGTTGTTGAAAACCTCTAGGTCTTTAAGTGAGGAAGAGATGATGATGATATTATTGCTTCCATAAGATATCTGCTTATTTTGCTTATCTTAAGTCATAGTTAAGAATTTCAACACTCTGGGTAGCTAAAAATGTCATCCCAAATTTCAGCAGTGGCTAATAAAGAAATTATAGAACCAGAATGAATTCCCTGACTGTTCTGTGTATGAATGATGAGTATACCAGTGGAGCTTGGATTATCAAAAACATAATTTCATAAAACATAAACATTAATAAAACAAAAGTAGCCTTAGGAACCCACAATGAATCATCACTTGGTAATCACCAAATGATACACTTAAATGACAACAGCAGGCAGGAAGTGGCAAACAAACCATCTAGTTGTGAATAGGCCAGACAACACAGGGCATAGTGGTGCCACAGACAAGAGGCCCATGACTTACTAGGTTGTCTGCTTTATTCAATACTCTATAATGTCTAAATCAAAGTTTCTAATGCGCTTTAAAAAATGCAAGTTACAAAAATCTGCAATAGGGTTCTGGATCAGCAAGCACTGTCAGAATAGATTACCGCCCTGCCCTCTCTCTGCTGTAACAATATCATGATGAATGAAGAGTGACACCAGTTGCCCATTTATCTCAGAAGATTACTGCTTTGATCCTATTGATTCTTCCTGTGGCTTTTCAGACTGAAGATTATAGCTCAGGTACAGAGATATAATCAGTTTTTTAAAGTGTGGTTGTTAATATGGTCCAATTTTCCCCTCCTTGCCTAAGATGTGCTGGACAGTAGCTACCAAGAAATTAAATCATTGCTTATTATAACAGTTGAGGATTTTAATAAGTAGAAATATATTTTATTTTGTATCAATTAAATAATAAACCCAAATTCTTAAAGTGTATTCACACCTCTATTCACCAGACATTAGTAAGTAAACATATATATATATATATATATATATATATATATATATAGTGAAGAAGACATGGCATAATTTAAAATATAGATATAAATTAATATTTCTGATTTTATTTTATTTTTATTTATTTTTAAAAATATATATTTTATTGATTTTACACAGAAAGGAATTGAGAGGGATAGAGAGTTAGAAACGTAGATGGGAGAGAAACATCAACCAGCTGCCTCTTGCATACCCCCCAGTGGAGATGTGCCCGCAACCAAGGTACGTGCCCTTGACCAGAATCGAACCTGAAACCTTTCAGTTCACAGGTCTACGCTCTATCCACTGAGCCAAACTGGTTTCAGCTAATATTTCTGATTTTAAAAAGCTCAGATTATTAGGATCTAGGAGATGGAAATGTTTGATAAAATGATAAAATTTCACTAAAATGTGATGTAACCAACCAGTATGGAAATATTTATATAAGAAGTAATAATTAGGTTTTAAATAATATGGATAGCTTCACAGAGGGGTGATATAAATTGGAATGAGATTTTAAAGGAGTTTTCCAGACAGAGTTTATTCCAGATATAAGACAAATTTGCAGTTATACAGATCTTTGAAAATAGCCTTTAGTTAGTCTATGTGGTTGGAAAGGAGGACTTGCAAAGATAAGGTGATTTGCCAAGGAGGGGGAGAGGAAGAGGAGGAAGCAGAGGAAAAAGAGGAATAGATACATACATACCTAGATAGATGTTGCAGTCAGATTGTGAAGGACCTTGTAAGCCTTTTTAAAATATTTTGGTTTGTTTTACTTTATTTTTAACCTGACAACTTGCAGAGTTATTTAATGAAACACATATTTTAAAACAATACAGGAAACTATGTTGAGGATGTAGATTATATGAAGAAAACATTAAACCTGGGTGAGGAAGTAAGGAGGCTGTTGCAGTAATTCAAAGTTTTGCTTGCGATGCTTTTGAAGGTTGAATCAAACAAAGTACATGGAAATTGCCTGGCCAGAGTGTCTCAGTTGGTTGAGCATCCTCATGCACACCAAAGGGTTGCTGGTTTGATTCCCCATCAGGGTACATGCCTAGGTTGTAGATTTAATCTACAAATGAGCATGCACAGAAGGCAATCGATCACTGTTTCTCACATTGATGTTTCTCTCTCTCTCTCTCTCTCTCTCTCTCTCTCTCTCTCTCTCTCTCTCTCTCTCTCTCTCTCTCTCAGCATGTACTTAGTTAAGGATTATTTTTTTTAAAAAGCATTGTGCATGGAAGTAGATTTAATAGATAATATTATAAAGGTAGCATCAAAAAGGTTTACTGCTTTAGCATTTGACAAAGAAGTGAGAAGGTTGGCTCTCCAGGATTGTACAATACTTTCCTGACTCTGAGGAAAATATGATTTAAAGGTAGATAATCTTTGTTTTCTAACTTTTGCATGCAATCATTTAGCAACAATTTCCTGGGAGCCTACTTTAAACAAAGCCGCATGCTATGGGCTAAAACGCAATTACAACCCCTGCTTAATATGCAATTTTTGTGACATTGGAAGCATAAAATATAATCAAAACAAATCCTCTAAAATATAAGGGCTTTTAAACAGTGTTTTTAGAAGCATCTGGTCTTTTGTATTTATAAGCTTACTTATTTGGGGCCTGTTATTAAAGCAGAGAATTTAATCTCACGAAAAAGAACTATGTGTTGTTCCAATAAGCCAGTGTTCATGCAGTTCTAACTGAAATGACAAGAGTGAAGGCCATTAAAAAGTAATGCTTGAAATCGATCACAGATAATGAAATTGCATTGGCCCAAGTATTAATCAATTTTAATAATTGTGTGCTACACTGATCTTGCAATAAAAAGGCTGTTATTTTCAATCCAGTTCATTTAAGCTATGTCTACATGATTGTAACACAACTAGTGGAAAAGTGCAGCCATTTTTGAACACCTGTGCTATAATCTGATCATTGACTTTTCTGTTGTTTGCAAATTCCAAGCAAAAACTGAGTAGCTAATTAGTGGATAAAATTCTTTAAGTCAACACTTGTTTTGTTGTCATCTAGATATTACTTTAAAAAGATAATCTTCAAATAGAGCAATGCTGATCTGGGCTAATAAAAAAATCAATAGTCCAACAAATGGTGTCTTGATTCATTAATCTCTCATAAAGCTATAAATTAAATATTTTAAAAATATTGATGGCATTGTGGGCAGCCCTTCTGGTTTCTCTACTGGTCCCCCCCCCCCTTTTTTAGAGTCAACTTTGTATGTGGTATCCAACATTCTTGTGAATACTTATTAAGAACTAATTTCTTCTAATTTAGGTTAATATTTTCTCTAATTCCAACTGAAGATAAGCAATAAGGTTGAACTTGTTCCCATAGCACAAGGAAGAAATATTTGCTAAGGCTGATCTTAAGGATCAGGCTAAATGTTCCTACAAATATGCAAGTGTGTTAGCGGGTATTGGGTCATCACTATAGTTACATACTTGGCACCTAATTTGTCTTTTTTCTTTTTACCCTGGATGTTTCAAAAAATGCAACTTTCTGATTGAATATCAAGGCAATTTTACTGTTGTCCCTGGTTTTCTTATGGCCTGTAAGGTGAGTGGTAGGAAGATTCATAACCAGAGCCTGGGTAGAGTAGGGAGAAAGGCAGGAACTTTCTTTGGCTATCCTTTCAGGACAGGGAAGAGGGGACACTTTAATGTGTGGGCTCCAGGGGCTGCAGCTGTACCTACAGACTGTCCCTTTTGGCTGAGGGACACCGTCTTTTACGAGACCGCCTGGACAAAGTTGTTGCTCTATGGACAGGGTCTGGGTGGTTCCAACATCCAGTTAAAAAATCAAGCCTACATATCCATCAATATTAAATTTTATTTATAGTTGAGTGGCTTTTACTATTTTAATTAGTAACCTGAATACCCTCTTGATGAAGATCCTCACACCACACAGTGTTAAGTTAGGGGGAGCTTAGGCTCAGGATGGGTATATATATAAGCTTTCTTCTGGCCACAGGTTGGTTTGAGTCTTCAGCTGAACTATTGTAGAACACACTTTTTTCCTTACTCTTCTCTGGTATAGAGCCAATATTTGAGAGAGGCTCTTAATTACATAAAAGGCTACTTTTCACTGGTTTCATGCCCTTGTCTGTGATCTCTGGATTTCTTTTTTTTCTTCTTCTTGTCCTATCCTGGTGACACATTGCAGTTATTGAAAATACATAAGATTAAAAATAATTATGCTGTCCTGAATTGGTAGATGATTAAACTCAGCTTTGTATTAGAAGAGTTAGAGAAGAAGTGAAACATACCTTGTAAATCCACATTTACAGAGGATTTTTAAAATCATCTATCCTGATATAAGCTTGTATTCAATGTTGCCTCAGGACAGAAATGTATGCCCATTCTGTACCCTAGTTGATTGCTACTTGGCCACTGCAATCAACGGTGATAAGAATATGTGATGAGTGATTCATGCAGTGGGAAAATTTGATTGTATGGGTACCAGATGAGACTCCTGGATACCACTTGACTGTGAACTTAAGCATTAAATTTTTTGCCTAGGCCTTATTTTTCTTTAAGTGATTTTGGAAGGTGTGGTGGGACATCAAAATATTAAGTATATCTTTCTAAATGCTTATGAATATGTGTGGTGAAGCATCAAATATTAAATGCCTTTAAAGGTTGGATTCAAGAAGAAAACTGTTTGGCATATCATTAGACAAAAAGAAGGAGCCTTGAGCATCACTACCTGAGAACTGTTAGAAATTGTAATCTGGTAATAACATAGGTTGTAAATTAGACACTTTCTGTTTACTTTTTTTTCTTATAGGATCTGTGGTTTGGCACACACAAATTTTTCTTTATTATTATTCTCCTCTGTGATCTTGAGCCCAACACAATCCACACACACTTTTTACATTATCCAGTTAAAGATACATTTGTATGAACATTCTTAAAAATTGCATTTTAAATGTTTAGGAGTCATTTAGAAAAGCCTTTTAACTAAGGAGGATCTATCAATAGAATATGGAGATGTTTGTTGTTTATGAGATGACTAATGCAGTTCAAGTATTAAATCCTATAGTTGATGGTGCTAATAGATATTAAGGCAGTGATCCCAAGTCCTGATTTCTGTCATGAAACCTTTCCAGGTTTTCACGTTTTGGCCCAGTGCCTATCCACACTAGTACTTTGGTGATCTGCCCAAATAATTACATTTCTTGACACATTCTTGGTAATATCACAGAGAAATGTCCAAATTTTTTATCACAGCTTCAGAACATGGCCTGTTTTTTTTTGTTTGTTTGTTTTGTTTAATTTTTTTTCCCCTGAATCTGACTTTCTCTTTCCCCTGTGCCTCTCTGATGGGCTACCTGCAGTTGTTCAGATCTTTGGCTGTCCAGACCCATCCCTGTGTCCTTGGCTCAAGATGCTGCCTGTGCCTCAAATGCCCTTGTCTTTGTCTAGTGAATACTTACTCAGCTTTCAAGAGTCAGTTCAAGCATTTCCTCCTCTGGGAACCCTTCTCAGCCCTTACCAATCTTCTATTACTAGTAAACAAGATTGAATGTATTGAATTTTGTGTTCTTACAGTATAATAGTACTGGGCACTTACACATTCTTGATATTGGTTTTGTTTTGTTCTACCAGATTGTAAGTTTCTTCAGAGTAAGGGCTATGTATTATCCAATTTTATTTGTGTGTGTGTGTGTGTGTGTGTGTGTGTGTGTGTGTGTAACAATGCAATATTCTTTCTTATGTAAGGATAACTTTTCCTTTCAAGGAAAATAAAAAGAACATGAGAATAACCATCTAAGGTATTCTCTAGATCCGATTGAAGGTGTCAGTATTGTTTTTGCCTGTCTCTTGTCATTCATGTTTTTGTCTGTTTAAGTGGACTGTCCAACTCAGTCGCACTCACTTTAAATATTTGACTTTGTTCTCTATGCAGGGGTCTCTGCCATCTTCAATAAAAATACAGAAATGGTTATGGCATAATTCATATGCTTTATATGTTAGTTTTATTTTTAGCTGAAAGTAACAGAAAATTCAGTTAGCAGTGGCTTAAGCAAACAAAGCAAGATGTTGGGAGCCAGGTGGTTGCCATTGTTGGTTTAGCTGCTCCGTGATGACATCTGGGGCCCAAGTGCATTTTCACGTTCTGTATTTCAACCTAGTGTCTTGGCTTTTATCCTCCCATGCTTTTCACCTGTGGTCACAGAAAAAGCTGCTGCTTATTTATTCAGAAATAATGAAGGGAAGGCACCACTAGCCTCGACAATCACTTTTATCAGGGAGAGGAATGTTTTCCCAGAATCCCTCAGTAAGTCTTCATGTTTGCCAGATTTCTGTCACTTGCCTTACCTCCTATCCCCAGCTTTAAGAGATAATTTCCCAGCCTCTTTCTAGAATTAGACAAGAAAAAAAAGAGATGAGAAGAGTGTTATGTTAGTTAGCCAAGACTGTGTTCTATGTAGGTGATTAAGACACATGTAGAATAAGAATGTATCATGTAACATTATTCAAACAGGGCAATATGGATGTTCTGAGAATGAAGAGACTATAACTGATTGAGGAGAAGGTTGTATTCAGTAGCTGTTTTATGAAATGGTATTGTCTATTACAGACTTAGAGGCAATACAATTTTAACAGGCAGCATTTGTAACAGGTAATATATTAAAGTTGAGGGAGAAGTGGCAAAACTTTGTATTTAGAGATCAATCAGTTTAGATATCTATCTGCAGCTTGCAGAGCTGAGGTTAGTGAGTTAATGAGATAATGGGGGTAGATATATAAACTGCAATGTCCAATAGAACTCTCTGTGGTGATAAAAAGGTTCTGTGTCTGTGCTATTTAATATGGTAGCCACTGGCCACATGTGGTTGTTGACCACTTGAAATGGCCTAAATTTAGTTCTCCTGAAGAACTAAATTTAAGTGGTAGGTAGTAACAATACTGTGAAGTACAGATGAGAGCATTGTGGGCCATTCTAAGTTGAATTTGGGTTTTACTCTGAAAAAGTTGGAGAAGCCATTGGAGAGAATTGAGGGAAGGAGTAAACATATTCCATGCTCTGTTTTGGCAGTATCACTTTACTGCTTTTTTGAAAATAGCATGAATTTCGGGAGGATAAAGGCTATCATATTAACTCAAGTGGCAGATGGTAGTGGTGTGTCCTACCCTGCTTCCCCAAAAATAAGACAGTGTCTTATATTAACTTTTTCTCCCAAAGTTGCACTAGGTCTTATTTTCTGGGGATGTCTTATCTTTCCATGTGCTAGGTCTTATTTTTGGAGGATGTCTTATTTTAGGGGAAACACGGTATTATGGCATAAGTAGAAGTGGTTTAAAAAGGTTGTATTCTTCAAAGTCAATAAAATGGAATTCTCTTCTGGTTTAGATGTGGAATGTGAGAATAAAAAGTAATAGAAGATAAATCTACATTTCTTTTTGGCCCAAGTGACTAGTTGAATATCAATTGTATTAACTGAGATGAGAAAAAAAAAAAAGAAGAAGAAGAAGGCTCAGCTTTGTAGAAGATTAAAAGCTTGAGTCTGGAACCTGACTAATTTGAGATGATTATAAGACATTAAAGAACATATGTTGTATGTATAATGCAGTAGAATCTAGTTTGGAGATAAAGTTTTTAGTTGTCTGCACATTAACAGCATTTAAAGTCATGAGACTAGTTGAGATCACTACAGAAGTGAATGTAGATTGACGAGAGATAATGTGGTCATACTAAGTCTTGAGGGAGTCCATTGCATTCTGTTAGGAAAAACCAATATGATGAGAGTGGTAGAAGTCAAGGAGAGTGGCATGTTAAACTATGTCAAAATGTCTTCTCTATCCATAATAAATGAAGTTTGATTACTGACTGTTGGATTTAACAATGTGGTTGTGTGTATGTTTTGTGAAGAGTTATTGGTGATTGCAACAAGCATAGTTTCTGAGGGGTAGGCAAGCAAAAGCTTGATGAAATGGATTCAAGAGAAACTGGAAGAAAGGGATTAGTGTGATAGGATAAATAAAAATTGTGATTGATTTAGAAGGAAATGATAAGTACTGATTGTACAAGATATAGGCTTAATTTGATAGGGATAAAAGGAGAAAAGTAGATTTTAAAGCAAACATAAGTCCTTTTATTAGTTCTTTAATTAGCTGAGCTGTCTCAGTACACACAGTATTGACAATTTCACTGATTTGGAGCTGCCTTGTTATCAACCTATCAAACTGGCATTTCCAAAGTAACTAAATAATTCAATTTTTATATTCTGTATTAATTCAAAGGCATATTAAAGGAAATATTTTCATTTCAAATTAAGAATTATTATTTATTTTCTAAGAAAATATAATTATATGTCATAATGGAGAGCTTTGTTGCAATTAAGCAAAAACTATTTTTCATTTAGGTTTTAAACAGAGTAAGTCATTAAGAAAAACTGTATTTAATACGTAAATTCATGAAGTTTCCTAAGCTTTATAGATAAAAACATAATGGTTGTAACCAAAACCTCATAGATAATCTAGTTTACCAAAACTCAAAAATATTAACTACTTTGCAGAAGGACATTCAACTTTACTGGTTTTGTTAAAATATCATCAATAATGTAAACATTTAAATTAGAATATCCAAAAGATACATTCAGAGACAGTAAAGCAAAAAACAGACTGTCAAATTACAGCGGGAAGGTGAGGAGGATATGGGGGAGATAAGAGATCAACCTAAGGACTTGTATGCATGCATATACATATAACCAATGGATGCAAAACTTGAGGGGAGGGCAAGTACAGGAGTGGAGGGGCAATGGTAAGATATGTACACATATAATACCTTAATAAAAATAAATTAAAAAAATAATATCCTTCTATTAATATTGGTCAAAAGGAAGAAGAAAGAACATATTTAGGTGAAACTGCTAAAAGCAACTAGAGGAATCCTATGGCCATTACTTTGATATTGAAGTAAATCCTATGGCCATTAGCCTGTTTTGAAGTAAATCTCTAGAAATGTTGGTGTGTTAGCCATTGCGAAGGGACACATTGTATTCATAGGTGTTCTTACTTTGTGAACACATTCTTGGACCTCATGGAATGTCATTCAGGAAAGGTAAATATGATACATACATTTTATTTCACTCTATCACCATCCCACACCCCCAAAAAGCACTTTGGTTGAGGTCACAGATTTCATCCCAGGCAGTGTTATCTCAAATGAGTTAGAACAGCTTTGGGAACTTGTCCTTCTTTTATAAAGTGCCACTCTGGTGATTTCCAAATATTCATGTTCACATATGTAGTAAGTTCATGAATAGGAAGATTTCCATTCAGGGCTGATGGAGGAACTTTTGAATATCATATACTGTGTTTTCTTGGTCCACAGAAGATCTCCTGCAGTTTTGCCAAGAACAGGCCCGTTTCTATTACGTTGTTCACCATAGTATTAATAGACTCTGAAGAGGAAGAAATGCAATTTGCATTTCTTTCAGGTAGACTGTACCCTTAATTGGACTTTTCAGTGATTCTTAATCTGGAAATGCTACTATTAAGCTCCATTTACATTGTTACATTTATGCTGATGACAGCCACTTAAATTCAATAATTTGAGTTATTCTGTAAACTTTTCAAACTATGTTTACACTACAAAATAAATATTATGAAATATGTGCTACATAAAAAGATGGGTAAAATCACAATATTAATTATGAAAATGGTATGGCATAGTTATGGGTAATCATTTTAATTTTTTATATTTTATGTGCTTTTTATTTTTATGCAGTGAGTTTGCATTTATAATTTAAAAAACATATTCATAAGAATAGATGTTTTGTGGGGTGTATGCACCTATGATTAAAATAATCCTTCTACTAGGAAATATAGATGGTTGTCAGGATTACTTTTCTGGATGATGTTCTCATAATACTATTGGAGAACAAAAGATAATCACTGGACTATCTTAGAAAATAATTATAAAATTACTATAGTAACTATATTATATGTAAAATATATTTTAATTGAAAAGGAAGTATTTGCTAGTAAAATTAATTTCAATCTTTCTTTAGAAGGAAATGTGTAGGGTTAACTTAAAGGTTCCCAGGTTCTTAAATATATTAAGAGAATAGTTGTCCAAATTTTAAACATTTGGAACAAACGAAATAATGGCCAATATTAGAGACTGGCTACTTTAAAGAATCCTAAAGTCTGCCGAAACTGGTTTGGCTCAGTGGATGGAGCGTCGGCCTGAGGACTGGAAGATCCCAGCTTCAATTCTGGCCAAGGGCATGTACCTTGGTTTCAGGCACATCCCCAGTGGTGGGTGTGCAGGAGGCAGTTGATAGATGTTTCTCTCTCATCATTCTTTCTAAATCTCTCTCCCTCTCCCTTTCTCTCTGTAAAAAAAAATCAATAAAGTATATTTAATAAAAAAGAATCCTAGGTTCATTTGATTAGTATCATTTCCCCAATTTATCCTTTTTCTCCCTCTCTTTTGTTTTTAGTAGGTGATTCTAAAGCCTACCAAGATTTCATCTCTAAAATGAATTCTTCATTGCACAAACGATTGGAAAAACGTCCTATTATATTGTTTCGGTTCATTTGAATATTGAACAGCAGAGATAGAGAAAGACAAGGAGAAAGGCAGTTTTAATATCAAGATTTAGATATGGACGGATCTCACAAAAAGAAGTATGACAAGATTGACATTTCTTTTTCTTTGCTTATTGTTCTGACTGTTAGTTTCTTTCTGATACTTCTGGAGAGGGGAGTCTTTCTTTCATTTGTCCAATTAGTGAAAATCCATTAAATGTCATTGTGAAGAGTGTCTTTTATTTTCAGAAGACCATTAGCTCTAAAGCCCCAGCACATTCTTTTTGCTTTGGATTCTTTATGATTTCCATAGGTTCATAGGCTCATAGGAAGTCAGAACTAGAAAAGACTTAAATGGCATCTAATCCAGTGTTTCACATGATGGAATCAATAGTCAGAAAGATTAAGTTTGTTTAAGATCAAATAGCTAGTTGACATCATTTTTAGGCGCATAATGCAAGTTGTTAATTCCTCAGATAATGACCTTTCTGGCATCTGTCTAGTGGTTTTTTGGGTGTTTATAGAGTTATATGCAGTGAAGTTTTGTTGTGTCCATATGTATTTGGAATGAATATTTCTTGTGCGTGGGCATGGTTTGTATTCAATTACAGTTGTTTCTCTCCTTTTTTTTTTTTTTTTTTTTTTTTTGGTTAAGTGCTATGTGACATATCATTAAAGAAAATTGGGTTCCCTTGGAAAATTATCTTAGAAAAATAGTTTCAGAGTCACTTTTGGCCAAAGTTTAAACTCTACTTGCCGCCAATTTTCCAGCAGAGTTTCTTGTGAATGCATTTCCACCGTATCTCCTAGAGGTAATCATACTATTCTACAGAAGCCATGCATTCATTTAATTGACTGTGCATGTCATTGACTTCCAGCCCTTTTGTCGTTCCCTTTCATGCCTGTTTTGTAGCTTGAGATTTACAGTTCTCACTCATTAATCCTATATATCCAGCATTTTGAGTACATTATCTGTAATCTTTAAACAACCCTCACACCTAGATATTATTTTCCTCAATTTATAGCATTAGAAAACCTGTTGAGTAAAAAGGAATAATGGAGTACAAATACAGTATGTATTTCAGTCATTAATAAAGCTATCTCTAATACTTGGGGTGGGATGTTAAATATGGAAGGTGAAAATATAATACTGAAATGCTGAGTGAAAAATAACTGAAATTTGATAGTATGCATAACTGTTCTTAAATACCTAACCACCTTTTTCCTAAGTGAGGACATAAATACCTATCTATCTTCTTGGTCGTGTCCTGTTGCCATACTCCTTGCTTTTTTTAAACACTGATTAAATTTAAGTTCAATAGTGTATATATACAATGGAATGATACTCAGCCATAGAAAGATGAAATATTGCCATTTGCAGCAAAATGGATGGACCTTGGAAATATTGCCCTAAGTGAAATAAGTCAGACAGAAAAAGTTAAGAACCATATAATTTCACTCACATGTAGGACATAAAACTGAAAACAAGAAATGAATAAACAAGAAAACCAAACACTAATAGACAAAGATAACAGTCTGGATGGTTATCAGAGGAAAGGGAGTGGGGGATCAAATATATAATGATGGAAGGTGATTTGACTTTAGATATTGGGCACACAATGTAGTATACAGATCTTGTATTATAGAAATATATACTTGATATCTATAAAATATTATTAACCAATGTAACCCAAGGCATTTAACTAAAAGAAAAAAAAAATAAGTTCCAGATATGTGTACAGGAAAGGCTGTCTTAAATAAGTGCTAATTCCTCAAGGTGGCTTATAGATATTCCAGTCAGGACGTACCCTTAAAAATAAGCAAAAATAAGCAAGAACCCTTTTAATAAGTTTTTAGTCACTGACCCATCTCTCTTTTCTAATCTGGCATGCATGCTTTACTTTCTTCCTGCTAGGCTGATCCAGGGTAATTGACAAACAAACAAATATCCTATAAATTTGGTCACAATAATAAAGCAGAGATCAATTTAACAAAAGTAAGGATTGTATAGGTTTGAACCTATTAGAGTTCAAATTTTAAGACATAAAATATAAGTACATGAGGTAAAAATATGATATTCTACTTTAATTCATGATTATTTTTGTCCTTTTCTCTTTTTGTTTTATTTTCATATCCTTGAGAAATAGAGTAATGGTTTCTGAATGTTGCCCGTGGCTCTTTAGTTAAGAAATAGGTAGTCCCTGTCCAACTACTAATGCAAATAATCAGTTTTGTTCAACAAATAATATATCTCATCTGTTTAAGCTCCTATGATTACAATCCTCATAAATGTTCTAGATAGCAGATTTCCCCATAGGGAGAAATGAGTTAATTTTCAGTTAATGAGAAGAATTATAATAGAGCATCTCCATTACAAGTGAGAGGTTTGTTTCAAAATCATTTCACACACTGCCAAGAAAGTTTATAATTTATTGTGGTGGGAAGATGAATAAAGGTAAATATTTCTTTTTTACAGAATAGGGAAAATCCTTGAATTTCCTTTGCCAATACCCCTAGGTTCCTCTCCAAAAACAAAACAAAACAAAACAAAACAAACAAATAAGCAAACCAATATGAACACTAATACATACAAACACAAATCAGTATAGTAAATACCAACACTATAAATCTTATAGGATGTTTGTAGACACATGATAACTTAAAGTTAACAGCCACCATTTTAGCTAAATAAAGTAATTAAAGATTGTTGGTGAAAGAAATTTGGGGAAAAAAAGGAAAAATATAGCTCTCAAAACCCAAATTCAACTGGTAACAAGATGTCTATAGCAATAAAGTCCAGAAACTTGAGATGATAATATCTCTCAGAGCAGAGTAGGCAAGTCTTGGATGTTCCCTCTGTTACCAATTGGATTTAACTGCTGTTTGCATGAGAGAGAGAGAGAGAGAGAGAGAGAGAGAGAGAGAGAGAGAGAGAGAGAGAGAGAGAGAGCCCAAATTCCTGGGTGTAAAAGAGGGATTTTCTGGGTAGAGCCTTTTATTTGTATTCAGGGATGAATGACAGAAACTATCTTTCTTCTGAAATGCCCTTACTCATAATGTATACAGAAAAACCCATGGGGACAGGGTCAAAACCCAAATGCAAATTTTATTATAATTAGTCCAGGGCCATAGTAAGGTTGCATTAAGATTATATAATTTTGCTCTGATCTTGTTCCAAGAAAGAAAAGAAAGAAAGAAAGAAAGAAAGAAAGAAAAGAAAGAAAGAAAGAAAGAAGGAAGGAAGGAAGGAAGGAAGGAAGGAAGGAGGAAGGAAGGAAGGAAGGAAGGAAGGAAGGAAGAAGAAGAAAGAAAGAAAGAAGAAAGAAGAAAGAAAGAAAGAACAGAAGAAAGAAAGAAAGAAAAGAAAAGAAAAGAAAAGAAAAGAAAAGAAAAAGAAAGAAAGAAAGAAAGAAAGAAAGAAAGAAAGAAAGAGAAAGAACGAAAGAAAGAAAGAAAGAAATAAGAAGGAAAACTCCATCACGGACAAAAATCACAGATCACTCTGACGGGAGGAATGCATGGCATTGAAGCCTACGGGTGGCAGTTGACGGTCTTTCATTTCCTGTTCCTCCTTTGAATTAACTTTCCTGCCCTTGTACCCTCACTCATCCCGCCCGTCTCCTCTCCTCTCCTCCCTCACTCTCCTCGCCTCCTATCCTCGCCTCTCCTACGCTCCCCGCTCCTCGTCTCTCGTCCTCTGCGTCTATCTTTTCTTCATTTTTTCTTTTCTTTGCTGAGTCGGACGGCTTAGGAATTCAACCAAAGCTGAGGCAGGGTGGGAGCCAAGCATTTAGATTTCACCTGAGGGGAGGCAGGCAGTTCAGAAGCACTTGTCTTAGAGGGTACTTGGCGCGCCAGTGCGTGCCTGTGTGTGTGTGTGTGTGTGTGTGTGTGTGTGTGGTCATTGGGCATTCTTCAATAATATGGATAAAGCTCCACCACTCCAGTGCTTTTAAAGAAGGTTGGGTTAGAATGTTATTGAGGCTGTAGGTGACAGGTAACTGGCCGTGGGTACAGATTGAAGGACTGATTAGGGGACCTAAGGCCAGGCAGTCTGGTGAGAAAGGGCAGGAGAGAACTTTACTTCTATATCTGTTTGCTCCTCTTTAAGCCATCCACTACAGACATTGTAATGCGTATTTGTATAAGCATGGCTGAAGAGGAAAATCAGAATCCAGCCTTTTCTTTGGTCTGGAGATGCTAAATGAGATTTTCACAGCAATGAAGCTGTTCTTCAAAAGTGACCTCATACTTTAAAATCTGCTACCAATTAAAGGTTTGATTGATGTAGGGCAACACTATTTAGCAGAATTCTGCTTTCTGAAGAGTTTGGTGTGAACACTCAATTTGGCAGTTAAGAGGTCATAGTGACCTTGTGTTTGCAGAAGTCAATAAAAGGTATGATGATTACTGGAAATGATTCATCAAATAGGCTTTGATTTCAAAACTAACTCTGGTAACCTAATGTTTTCTTAAAGGTAGCTACATCATAGGCAAAAATAAGCATTTATAAATCCCCAAGTAAGCTTTTGTTCTATTATAGCAACATATATATGTTGCTATAATAGAACAAAATATCAGTATATTTTACTAAATATCAGTATATTTTCCTAACACATTTTTCCAATGATGTTTTACTGGTAAGTAATTATTATTTATAATAACTGCATACTCTATTATAAAATAAATGTCACATTTTATTTAACCACTCCTTTTGATTGTACTATATGCAAATTATCTCAGTTTTTAACCCTATAAATAATAGATCTATAAAGACCTGATACATAAAATATAATATATTCCATATTTAGAATTTTTTCTATAGATGGAACTCCCACAGTGGAATTAACATAATAAAAGGTTGACCCAATTTTAAAATCTCTTGATAAAAATAATGTCAAATATCATATTTCCAAAAGACCACTTCATTAATTTTGCTCAGTTAAAAATATTTTTTTTTCTTCTTTTTCCAAATGCCTGCTCAAGGGGGTAAGGGACCATGCCTAGAGGATTGGGTTGACTGGAGATGGTGAAAGTAGTCTCAGAGCAGAGGATGAAGTAGGAAGACAATGTCAGAAGAGGAAGTAAATCTGAGAGAAGCCTGAGGCACTGAGGTTCAAGCCAAAGGACACTCCAGCAGATTGTCATAGTGTCTGTTCGTATGACTGTGTGATTTAGATTTATATATTATAATAATATTGTGCATTACACTCCCACAGGGGTTTAGTTTACACAAGTAATGAAAACATATTAATATTTTTTTCAGCCAAACATTTAATTTTGGGTGGAATAACGTAAGATTCTAAGTAACCTAATGTGAGTAAAAATGAGGTTTTCCACCAGATGTGTTTGCTTCAAAGTTAAAAAACATTCGTTGTTTTTCACAGCATTTTAGATTTAGTAAACATAAATATTATGTTACCATTGGTGGTTTGCTTTTCCAGCTCTGATGCCTAACTAAGTACTGTATAATAGGTAAATTATACTATAAGGTGTATATAATATTTTAAGCTTATTTTTAAAAGAAATAATGAAGGTTTTATTTTTATAAATATATTTTAAAGGTCATAACAATTAAATATTTAAGTGTATTTTGTAAAAATTGATTTTTTTTTTTGCTGTGAGTTTTTTTATTCAATGAGATATTGACACAGTAATACCAACTTTATCTTTTGACAATCAGAGATATTTTCTCTAGACTGTCTCCTGATGGAAATTAAATTTTCCAAGCAAATATTTTGACTAAATATATGAATAATACAAATTATCATATTCAGAACAAATATAGAGTTCCCTTGTATTTATTCATTTCCTTGACAATTACTGCTTTTTTCCCCTGTTTATAATATATCATATTTTGATAATCATGAAATATAACAAGGTGGCATTAGATATGTGTGTAATACCTGAAAAGTGACTCAGTGAGAGGAGAAAGTTTGGATTCTTTTCTACTTTGTGATTTATATTGTGGAAGTGTTCTTTTTTTCTTCTTTATATACACAACTATGTCTTTCTTAGAAATACAGTAGTCATCATTATCAGACAAGAAGGATGGGAACATACAACCATAAGCCTGGAAGAGGTAATTTATTTCTTATATCTCTGCTGTTCAAATAGGTAGTTTGCTGTCTATATTATTTCAAATACTACACAGTTAAAATTCATACATCTTCTCTTGGTATCAGATTCTTGTTTTATTATTCATAGAGAACTTTGTCCAACTTCTAACTTAAGTTATTCTTTATATAATTTATTTTTTAATTTCTTTATTAATTATCATGTCACATAATTGTCCTCATCCCCCCATTCCCATCTCAAACCACTCCCCACATATGCCCACCCCCCTGTTGCCCATGACAACTGGTTAGGGTTATATGCATGCACTCAAGTCCTTTGGTTGATCTCTCCCCTTTGCCCCCAAACTCCCCTACCTTCCCTCTGAGGTTTGACACTCTGATTGCTTCTTCTCTGTCTCCAGGTTTGTTTCTGTTCATCAATTTATGTTGTTCATTATTTCCCCTAGATGCATTAGATCATGTGATACAAGGAATTCCCTGACCAAAACTAAGACAAGCCATAATGGTTATGTTGAGAGGCAAATGAGTCAGTTTATAGTGAGTTCCTTTCAGGGCCAACAGTTCTTTTGAGTCCCAATTTCAATGTCAAACTTATGTGTACATGTCAGCCATGGTATTTAAGATCTGGTTGTTTGACAAATGGTGTTGATGCAGGTCCGACCTTCTCTGGTTTGGTCCTGGGCATCCTTCAGTGATGTACAGCTCATATGTGCTAGAATGGCAAGGCGTTGTCAGTGTCTTCCATCTCTGGACTGATTCTCTTCTGTCTTCATGGCTGGGGCACTCCTGTCAATTCCTCTCTGTTGCAAGAATCCACAAGGTCTTGGAGTTGTTTTCTGAAAATATACAAACATATTCTGACCAAAAGTTAATAAAGGGATATTTTCTATAAATTTGACTTGGGATCCCTTTTCATTTTATTTATTTATTTATTTATTTATTTATTTATTTATTTATTTTTGCTCTAATGATTTTCCTCTGACTTGTTTTGACACCATGTATGTTTTTCATGTGTATCTTGTTGTTAGCATTTCAAATGAAAGTTAATTTTCTAAAGTACAAATTTTCTAGATGTAATTTACTCAAAGGATATTTTTTCTTACATGATATTTTTCCACTATCACCCTCAATTTTTTAAATTGAAATATTAGGAGACTTTTGAAAATTTTATAATGTAATCTTGATATCTTTTAAATTTTAATTATTTGCTCTAAAATATGACTGCTTTAGGTTCATTACATGTTGTGTAATTTTACCATGAGATGAACTGCCAATAAGAATTTTGTTAACATTTTAGGAACAGCTTTTTGTACAGTATGATCAATTTTTTTATTCTTTATATAATTTAAATTCATTACCTCTAACCTTAAGCATTGACAATTACTTCTGTGCCTTTTGTAGCTGGATCAAAAGCAAAACACAAAAATCTAATAAAGAAATAACAATGGTAGAAATGGTAGAAATTTACCTTTCAGTTAACTAGTATTTACCGAGGGCTGTTTAGGTGATAAAGCATAGTATGGTGATGAATAAACAAATAAATAAATTACATAGCATGAACTGATCTAACATGAACCTGTCCCCTAGTGGCTTACAGTCTAATAGAGGAGATAATATGGATAATAAAAGGGATTTAAAATGGGTTTTCCATCTCTTGCTATTGCATTATATTTTTCTGGCACAGGACTGAATCCCTCAGTGCCTCTTTTCTGATGGATAACAATAAAAATCCAATAGATCCTTGTGAAGATTAAATAAAATAATTCATTACAGGTACCTAACTCTGCTCTGGCCCTCAGTATCAAGCACAAGTTATAAAAGTAATTATTCATTTATTGAAATAAATATTAAAGCATCTATTATGTATCATGTGAGCCTGTGGGGTGAACTATGCATAAATGCATGCCCTGTCCTCAGAGAGCTTATAGTCTTTGGGTAACATCAATTATGCAACAGGTAACTACTTCTTATCATAATAAGTGTATGACAGAGGCAAGACAGAGTGCTATAGGTGCAGATGAAAGGGTTTCCTAACACCATCTGGAGGGGACAGGCTTAGCTGTCTGACAAATTGAAATCCAAAAAAATGATTGGGAATCAATGAAGCAGTGAAAGCAGATTAATAGTGTTTAGCACAGAGGGGGGCAAAAATATGTCAAAGGGAGATGTTCAAAAGCACAATAATTTCTGAGCATTAAAGCATAAGCCTGATTGGAGCATGATTTTTTTTTTTTTTTTAATGAGTGATGGTAAGGAAGGTGGAGGGTCAGCCATGGGAAAAGATTGCCTTTTTGTGAAAGTTAATGAATAGTTATTGAAGTGTTTTAGCAGAAAATACTGCCAAGACCACCACCACCACCAGACAGAATTGGGATCAGATAAGCACAGGGATGTGCTGGCGCAGTTGAGAAAGTTACTGGCTGATCTTTTACATTTTCCTCTTTGCAGTAAATGATTTGCTGAGAAGAGGGCAGAGGGGGGCAAGGAGTCATGGGGCAGGTAGGTTTCAGAGGAGTGGAGGATTTTTCCAAATGGCTGCCATGGGTTAGAAATGACTATGAGATTGTAGGAGGATTTCAGGTAACTGTGGAAGATAAAGTTGAAAGTAGAGTCCATAAATACAAGGTCTGGTGGTTATGGAGGGATTCTTACCTAGATTCCCCTTCAAGGAAGAATCACTGCCCAACTGCAGGGAGTTTGTTTAGCACATGGCCTCCAGTGTCATCTCTGTCAGAGTGCAAAGGGTTACCTCCCAAAAAACCATCTTGTTTCTCCTTGCTTCTGAAGAACCCACACTGCAAATGGTGATATCAACCTGAGAATTTGAGTGACATTTTTCCCCCAGCAGTTCTCAACTAGTCACATGCAGATACAAATTAGGTGGATCACTGGTGCAGTCTAGGGTCAAGGACCTATTTAGCAGGTGAGGCAGAGGAACAACTGAGGATATAGGTGAGTGATAAATTCAAGTGATGAGTAGACCACTTGGTAACAGAGAAGAATGTGAGGGAAGGGTAGAGAAAGAGAAAGAGATCGAGACAGAGATAAAGATAGGTAGAGATATAGAGATAAAGATAGATAGAGATAGAAAGAATAAAGATATCCAACATGAACTATTCTAAGAAATAGTACACATTTATTATAATGTGGAAATGTATGTATCTGATAAGAAAGTATAGACAAAACTGCTATGGTATTTTAAAACGTGGGTGCTGCCGAAGCTGGTTTGGCTCAGTGGTAGAGCATCAGTCTGTGGACTGAAAGGTCCCAGGTTCGATTTTGGTCAAGGGCATGTACATTGGTTGCGGGCAAATACCCGGTAGGGGGTGTGCAAGAGGCAGCTGGTCGATGTTTCTCTCTCATGGACGTTTCTAGCTCTCTATCTCTTTCCCTTCCTCTCTGTAAAAAATCAATAAAAACGTGGGTGCTCAGGGTAAATAACAGATGTGATTATAAATACTGATCTGATACTACAATACTGAGAATTTTTATCCTATTTCCCTTCACTCCTGTTTGTCAGACCCTAGCCAAGCTGGAACTAAGTTTGAGCTAAGCATTTAATGGTTTGATATGCTCTGCCTCCAGAGTGTTTATTGTATAGCAGGGGGTTTTGTCTTTTTATTTAAAGGATGGAGGCATGTTAAATAATCTTCTTCATGCAAAAGAAACTCAGTTCCATTAAAATTTATTTTAGATAATTATTAGATAATGAAGAGAGCCTGTGGTTTAATCAGAGATGAAAGACTATGAAAAAAATATAAAATGGTCTCAAATATGCCTCCCACAACTTTGACAGGAAAACATTCATTTTCTGAGTACATATCAGTATTGTGCCTATTGGAGCTTTTAGTCTGTGCTTCCCCTGTCTGCCCTCTGGTGGGACTACTAATACAGTAACTGACAAGCTAAAATAATTACTTGTGAGAAAATTCAGAAGAAAACTATGCATAATCAGAGATGAAGTGAGATTCAGATTTTACTTATCTTTCTTTACAAAATAGGGTATACTCGATGTACTCCTAACAGCATGCTGAATGCAGTAGATTCTGAAGAATGAATGACTTCAATCACATGAACTGAATAGAAAAATAATGAAAAAGATTCAAAGCTACTATTTTCCTTCATTATGTGTGTATGTTTCTTTGTAAGGACTTGATAAGAAAATAGTAGTAAGAAAACCAATTACTTAACTATTTTGCCTTTTGTATGCAAAGTGATAGTTTGATTTTTTTCCCTTTTACAAAAAGAACATTTTTATATCTCTTTACAAAATTAAATCATGATTTACTGGCATCATATAGATACATATTCTTCTTCTAAGATCTGAAGTGAATCACACACACACACACACACACACACACACACACACACACACACAAAGGCACATAAAGCAAGTGGCTTCATTTTAATATAGTTCCCAAATTATCTGTATTTGAGCAGATCTTATTAGTTAGGAGCATTGCTTTTCAGTGTGACATTGTTTTATGAAAATGTCAACTAATATTTTCTAAAGTAAATTTGGAGTTAAGAAAAGCAAACTTGTCTTTAAATCTTAATGAAACATGTTTTACAAATAATTTCTTCAAAAAATTGTTATGGTTATCAACTTTTAACTTACATAAAGACAAAAGCAATGAAATTATGATCTACCATCACTGTTTCATAAACGGAAGCCTATTTTAAATGAAAATAAAAGGTAGTCTCAAAATTTAAGAACTACATTTAATTTTATGATATACTTTATTAAAACTCACTATATCTCCCAATAAACCTCTTATTGCATAAGGAACTAACCTTCCACATTTAGACTACCTAAATTAACATCAACTTTGCAATTTTTTCTAAAAAAACTATTTCTTCTATTCTTAGAAAGCCATATGGTTAGTTGCCATGACAGCAGGGTGTCATTTATTTGAGGGAAAATGGTTGCATGTTTTGGCTTATAATCATGGTCCTTTTTTCTATTAGTGAAATTAAATGTTTGAGTTTTTATTTCCTCCATTAAAAAAAATCATAAAACTCACTGTCAGTAGCACCAAAGTAGTGGCTTGAAGTTGACCAGATTCAATCCATCATTAGAGAAAACCATGCCTTCCTCATGGAACTGGTTTAGTGTGTTATGGTACTTTAAATATATTGGACACCAGAAAGGCACCTGCTTCTGCTGAGGTTTTCAAACAAAGGCTCTTGGAAGCTGGCCAGGTTTGTGCACTGCTCAAACCCATTGCTTACATCTCTGACAGTAACATCTGGCAGCGCAGATGCTGAATTCTAGAGAGCCATAATTATGTTGAGAGAAGGGAGAAGTTGTCTTGCACAGTTACTAGTATCACCATGCTCCTACCACAGGTATTAGAAAGAAGCAGTCATTTTGTACTCACCCAGCAGCATATGTTTTCTCAGTTTTAGAGATGAAGGTTCTAGATCACATACACTATTGAGATTAAGAAGCCTGATGTGTTTTTAAACAACACACAGGTTTCAAAAGAGCATAAAGGATGCGATGAAAATGTGTTGTTGTCTCCAAGTGCCTGTTCAAAGGCCATTGAGCTAGGTGCCAAAAATTCATAGGCTAGCCTATTCAGAGAAAAGTTGATGACAGTAACCTCTCTTGTTTTCACACTCAATCCTGGAGCCACTCATAAATAAGGCTGTCAGATTTTATATGAATGAAAGGAGTTTGTCTGAGCTTTGTTTAGCTCAGCTGTTAAGGATCCCCTTTCCCATTTCTCTCTCCCTCTCTCAGACAGATTGTCATTAAAAAGAATATGACAAGTGCCAGTGCAACTATATGTTGTTTGTTTTTGGAAGCAATATCTTGTCTTCTGAGTGCACCTACAAAAAAATAATGGTCTGGAATCTCTTCATAACCTTCACCTCCAGGACTGAGAAATTGAGATCTGTAATTTGGTAGCATAGCATTTAAATAGCTTGATTTAATTTGCATCTGTTTGCCAGAGTTAATGGGACCAAGTAATGGTCCTTTTTGAAGGAATATAAAGATGATCAAGGTAGGCATGCACAAAGTTTATTTCTCTGATGCCCATTCTGAACATCTGAATACTTTGCTGCTATTTATATATCCTTTGCTTCTTCAAATATTAATGATAATCTACATTGTGTAAGGCATTCTGGCATGTGCCAAATACACATTAGTGAATGAAACTGACATAACCCATGCCCTCCTGTAGTTTACAGATTAGTCACAGAAGTTAAATACAAATGCCTTAAGGAGCAAGCAGATAGAGAAAGTGAGTAAAGCTTTTTATATAAGCCTATAATTAGTGGTGGAGGCTCTGGCTAAAGAAGAGTGACTAGTCTACTGGACAGAATTCAAATTCAAAATATATTAAGTAATGAGTCATCACTTGGGAAGGGTGGTAAGAGGCAACCTGGAGTCTGAGCACTTTATGTGGCTCTCTGCTTATGAGTTTGAGCTTCTAATAGTGAATCAAAGTAGGGGTGTCTCAACTATCATGATAATCGTGTTTGCTTTTGTGTCTCCCATTAATCACTTACCAATTATTCAACTATCTGCAGTCAGGGACCTGGGAGAAATTGGCAACAGGGGCCAGGATGAATGAACGAGTACACTGTTCACAGAGCAACTGCATTTTGCCTCGCCCAGTAGGCAGCTTCATTGCAGGCCTCCCACTGATTGGTGCCCATCGTGGTCAGGCCATATTGCTGTTTGCTCAGGGGAGTGTCATCAGTTCTGGCCAATATGCTGGGTTGCTTTACTGGCAGTATTTATTTCTTCTGTCAGCATCCTTTTTATCATTCTACTGGAGGCCAGGTGCATGAAATTTTGGGGGCTCCTTCTGCCCAACCTGCACTCTCTCTACTCCAGGATCCCTCAGGGGATATCCCATTGCCAGTATAGGCCTGATCCTGGGGATTGGGCTTAAACCAGCAGTGGGATATCCCTCACAATTTGGGACTGCTGACTGCTAACTGCTCACCTGCCTGCCTGCCTGATTGCCTCTAACTGCCCTCCTGCTGTCCTGGTCATCCCCAACTGCCCCCTCCCTACCCTGTCTACAGGCCTGGTTGCCCCACACAGCCTGCTGTTCAATTGTTTCCTCATTCCTCACTAAGCCCCCTGCCAGCCTGGATGCCCTATGCAGCCTGCTTTTCAGTAGTTTGTCATCCCTCACTAAGCCCCCCTGCTGGCCTTGTTATCCCATGCAGCCTGCTGGTTGTTACTGTTACTGTGAAGGCATCCCAGACAATTTGAATATTCTTCTATTATTAGATTGATATACCAATAATAACATTTTCATTTGTAGCAAATAGTTTCTTTGTTTTCTAAAGGGTGAACTATCATGAGATTACTTTAATGTGAATCTTGGTTAGACTATCTTAAGACCAGAAATTTACCAAATTTTTTGATTGCACATCATAGCAAAATACAAAACAAAAAACACACAATGACACAAATAGAAATGATTTGAGTATACGTCCTATATATACTCATATCACTCTACCATATATCATATAAATAACAAAATCTATGCACAAATATAAGGGATGCACAATAATAAAGGAATGAATAAAGAAATGAAATGTCTTAATATTTTATTTGCACACTTTAAAAGATTGTCATCCATATGCCACACATTAAATGCAAAAAATTAAATAATTATAAATAATCTGAACAATAATAAAATAACACATACTAACATTTATCAGATGTTTATTACCTTCTAAGCATAGTTTAACATCAGAGAAATGGAGTAATTACCAAGTATATTTTTACCTTATTTTAATATAAAATGGAATTGTTAATATCTACAATATTACTACAATTTTTTTCATTACTTAACAGCTTAAAAATAATGTCCTCTTTAAGAAGCTTACTTACCTTCTCCATGCCTTTCTTTTCTCATATGTAAAACAGATGTGAAATATTGCCTTTATTTATTATTATTAGGTTTTTATTAGTATTAAATGAGTTAACATATGCATAGTGTTTGCAAGAGTCTTGTACTAGGTGCAACAGTATGTGTGTCTGTTGTTAGGTCCTTGAAGGAGGAATGCATGAGGCCGGAGTGGTGAGGGATTACAAATTTATTCCATGATCCGCACACCAAGTGGCTGTGCCTGGATGGCTTCAGCACCTGGTGAGGGGAGTTAGCAGCTGTTAAAGGATTTTTGGTGGGGTTTTCCTGGGCAGAGACTTCTTTATGCATACCTAGAGGGGAGAGAATGGAATGTGGTCACCACAAGTGAAATGTGGTCTTCAGCAAAGGGAAATGTCCATAGTGAAACGACCTGAAAAGCCAGTTCTGTGAGTTAGAGAATTCATAGCTAATTGGAGTACTAATCTAACTTCAGATCTTTGTTTGCTTGTTATTTATTTACAGAGTTAAAATAAGTTTAAAATTAATAGGAGCAACCTTTGAGTAACTCTAAAGAGATGGGATGGCAGAAAGAGGAGGTGGGAGTGTATGAGGAAGTGAGAGGAGTTCTTTAGATTTGTTATCATGGGGAAATTCGGCCACCTTCATTTTTCAAACTCATCTGTGTCAGAGGTTCTTTACTCCTGCTACGTATAACAAACCCTTGGAAAGGTTTTAAAGCGTAAGAGTACTGAGCCCCAAGAGATGGAGGTGGGTCGGGTATCAGCAGATTTTCAAAGTTCCCCAGAAGAATACAGAATGAAACCTGTAAGAAAACCACTGAAATGTCCTACATGTTTCTTGGCTAGTGGGTGCCTGGGTCTTGCAACAGCCATGGCTATTGCCCTTTTGACACTTGTTGCTTTATTGGGTATCAACCTGCTTCTCTGAAGTTCAGCATCTGATGCTCTCTGGCTCAAAGTGATAGAAACAAGTTGGCTAGTTATAGATGGAAACTACAGAGTCTTGACTACAGCAAATATAGCTTAGGAAGCTTCTGATAATAAAGGAAGAGGAGAGTAAAATTAATGATAGTATTTATATTGGGAATTATTTCATAGTACTTAGTGTATAAAAGGTTGTTTTTTTTTTTCATCCTCATTTAAGTCTCTTTAAGAAATATGACACATATATATATGCATGTCTCTCTCTGTCTCTCTCTTTGTCTCTCTCTCTCTCTCTCTCTCACACACACACACACACACACTCACACCTTATTGCTTCTGTTTCTCCAGGGAACTCTGACAAATACGTCAGGTTTGTTCCAAAATCTGGAAAGAGCTGTTTTACTTTTGAAATATACCAGAGAAATAATAAGTGAAGTAGAAGTGGAGATGCTATATTTGGCTTTATGAAAGTCAATAATTAGAACTGAGAGAGTGTCAAAGCTCAATAAGAAAGAGTAAAGACAGGTTCCACACTTAACAGTGTGTCTGCAATCAGAAGACCCTGCGTGAGCAACCTGATATGGCTTCTTAATCTCTTACTAGTACTTCAAGGAGCTGTATGTTTCTTTAGGTGTGTTTTCTCTTCTTAAAAAAAATGAATGTTTGTTACTACATCACTGTTCTCAACCCATCATCTTTACCTGGGAAATATTTAAAAATATTGATTCCAAGCATATTCGGCTGGTGTGGGGACTAAGCATCAACATTTAACTTGATCTCCAAGTGATTCTATAAGGCAGCCAAGATTCAGAACTGCTGGATCAGATCTTGGCAGAGAGAGAAACATTGATTTGTTGTTCTACTTATTTATGTGCTCATTAGTTGCTTCTTGCATGTGCCCTGACCAGGGGATTGAACCCACAACCTTGGTGTATCGGGACTGTGCTCTAACCAACTGAGCTACCCAGCCAAGGCTGCATTAGATTTTAAAGTTCCTTATTTATTTATTTTATTATTATTTTTTTAAATATATTTTATTGCTTTTGTAGAGAGGAAGGGAGAGAGATAGAGAGTTAGAAACATCGATGAGAGAGAGTCATCTATCAGCTGCCTCTTGCACACCCCCTACCGGGGATATGCCCGCAACCAAGGTACATGCCCTTGACCGGAATCGAACCCGGGACCCCTCAGTCCCCAAGCCGACGTTCTATCCATTGAGCCAAACCGGTCCCGGCTTAAAGTTCCTTATTTAAAAGCTGAATTAGGATTGGCATGAAGTTAGTACTGGGAGAGGGTTAGGGATGAGGTGATATACACTGAACTCAATTTAAAAATAATGTTATTTAAATGTTAAGTGTTTTCTTTAGAAACTCTTAAACACTAGTCATGATTCTAACTTTTCTGTGGCAATATAAAAACTGTGAATTTTTTATCTAAAAGAAGAAAAGCATGTTGTATGTTGTTATTCAATTATCAATGATTTTATTCTTTTATATATAAAATACTTAATTCTTGACATATATAAATGTATTAAAAATATACATTTCTATTGATTTCAGAGAAGAAGGGAGTGGGAGAAAGAGATAGAAACATTAGTGATGAGAGGGAACCATTGATTGGCTGCTTCCTGCATGCCCCCTAGTGGGGATCAAGCCCACAATCTGGGAATGTGCCCTTGACTGGAATAGAATCTGGGACTCTTCAGTCTTCAGGCCAATGCTCTATCCACTGAGCAAAACCAGTTAGTGCCATATATAAACTTTTATTGTTACCTCTTGTTCGGCTTTGCATTGTTCAATCCACATATATGTGTGTGCTTTTTATATTTGCTATTTTTAGTTCTTTTTCAGTGCATTAAAAAACAAAGGAATATAAAATTATTTTTGAATAGTGCCATCCCATGTTTCTCTGTTATGGAATAATTGATGTTTTCCCTTATCTTTGGTGTTAAAGTAGTTTAGTCAAACATTTTAAATTTGGAAGGCTTAACTAGCAATTGTAGTGGCAATAAGTGCATGCATTTGAAAATTCAATTGTTTATAAATGATTTCATTAACTCATGACAATATTTTCCCTCCATTTTCTTAAGTGTTCATAAATATACAAAATCCAAAAAAATCAAGCAGGTTTTTTAAATTAACTAATTAACCAAGAGTAAAATATATGCAATATTTCACACATAAAAAGAAACAAAGAAATAGAGCAAAGAAAATCAATTATAAACATTAACCATCAAAAGGTTAATATTATATATAATCATTTAATTTTAATATTGATTATAAAGTCTTAATAATCAGATTTGGCAAAAAGTGTAAACTGAGGTTTCAGCAAAATGCTACCGATTTCCCTTTTTCTCTGTTCCTTCACCGAGAATTGGCACCATATTTTATGTTCCCTAAATTAAATGATCTGACCTTTCTTTATCTTATGAGACCACATTTTATTTATCCAAAATGTATTTTGCTCCCTCCATCCACCCCAGCAAATTGAAAATTTACACTGCACTGAGCTGTGGGGTCTGCACAGATGCCCAAAAGAATACACTAGAAAACTGCAGATTGAAATCACATCATAATGTATATGGGTGGTGGAAGTGTGGGGAGCACATTTTACCGTGCTTATGATGGAATAACCAGGTTTCTAGTTTCTTCAGCTTTGATTGACTGCATCTCTTTCTCTTACACAGCTAATTCAAATTATTTGTGCCTCTTGAGTACATAATATGAGCCAAAAGTTGCACTACATCCTCCTGCTGTTTGCAAACTCTCTAAGTGGTTCTTGCCAGGATCCAACACTCAAGAGGAAAGTGAATATTCCATGATATTCAAATAGCTTGATTTGATTTCATTTTTTAAAGAAAGTTCTATCAAGTTAAAGGTATAAGAGAGGCATATCTTGAAATTATTTGTTCATATTCATCTGTATATTTACTTCTGCTGTCTTTTGTTAGGCAAGCTGAGATAACTGTACAAATTTAAATATTTTAAATTTTAAAAACTTATTTTTTATAAATAATTTCTGATCATATAAATATATAAGGTCTCACTCTTCAAGGATACAAGTGGTGTTTACATTTGAAGAAAGCCTAGATGAAATGATATAGCTGGGAATTGACCATATCTTTCTATTCTCAGAGTTTGAGACTGGATATCTATTGCAAGTAACCTCTATAATATAATCATCATGACATATATTGTTTCTGAAAAGTATCTGAAGTGAATTACTCTGTTTACTTAGTTCAAAGAGGTTGGCAAATTTTGTGTTATGGTTAAGGTGCATAAGAAATGAAACTAATATTATGACAAGGGGATGTAGCAGGACAGGTTTGAATGATTGAAAAACGTTGACTAGTTTCTACTTTAAAGGTTATCTAATCATGTGGAGAAAGAAGTTCAGAATGTGTGATCTCTTACCTCCAGATTACATTAACCTATTGAAAAAAAATTCTATACTCTTTTAAAATGAAGAATGACACATTATTTTAAGACATTTAGGTGTAAAGTCACCAAGTAGAATAGTTTCTCAAATAACGTCATTTCATTCAAGGTTATCTTCTATACTAATAAAAGGGTGATATGCTAATTAGACTGGTTAAATCAGGCATCTTCTGGATGTCCTTTCAGACAAAGCCATGGTCGAGGGGACAGAGGCAGAGTGGTTATGTTCAATCAGGCTGGCAGGGGAGAACAGTTAGGGGCATGAGATAGGCAGGCAGAGGCATGTAGGGGTGATCAGGCAGGCAGGCAGAGTGGTTGGGGCAATCAGAAAGACAGGCAGGTGAGCAGTTAGGGGCCTGTGGTACCGAATTGTGAAAGGGATGTCTGGCTGTCAGTTTTGGCCCAATCTCTGTGGGACAGTGGGAAATCTTCTGAGGGGTTTTCAATTGGAGAAGGTGCGGGCTGGGCTGAGAGAAAACCCCCTCCCCATGGATGAATTTCATGCACCTGGCCTCTAGTATATTAATAAAAGGGCAATATGCTAACTAGGCCAAATAGACTGAATGTTTTCTGGATGTCCTTTCTGGACATTCTTCTGGACAAAGGTGAAGCAGCTGCAAAGGCTGAGAAGGGCCGATAGCTGTGGTGGCAAGCAGTGGCAGCAGCAGCCTTCCCCTGATGAGCCTGGTCACCTCCCACAGAGGGAGGCCAGAGGCAGCAGTAGTGGCAGGGTGATAGGGGTGGTGCCTTCCCCTAATAGGCATGGTTGCCTTCCACAGAGGGAGGCCAGACTGTAGCTTAGGCCCACTCTCCGCTCCCCTGGGGGGAGGGGGCGGGCTTAAGCTATCAGTAGGACTTCCCTGAGGGCTCCTAGACTGTGAGAGGGGGAAGGCCAGGCTGAGGGACTTCCCCCAATGCATGAATTTTTGTGCGCCGGACCTCTGATTTTATTATAACATGATCAGAGGCCTTAGGGACTTAACTCTTATTTAAATCAATTACCCAATGATAAAGTTAGTTTTGTTAAAGATCTTTTTTTTGCTTCAAGTCACAGAATGTATCTACGACCTTGAGGACTTTCTGTACTTGTTGGCAAATGTAGTTGCTGGTTATTTTTCTTAGTGGCTTCTTTCTGTGTGAACTTTCATTGGAAGAGGGAGTAGGTGTGTTCAGACTCTTAGTTAGCTTAATTAGGCAAATTTACATGAACTGAAACTGGTATAGCCAAACAATAACAAATAAATGTGAGAATGGAGGAGAGCCAGGATAAGACTGAGTGCATAACAATGTTCCACTCATGTGGTGAGATGCATGAGTGTGCGTTTTTCATTTGCTTATTGCCATAATAGCTATCCGCACTTGACTGGAATATAAAGACCCACGGGTCTATGAGACTGATGCTTTTTTCACTTCCTGTTGCACTGTAATTTTGGGGGGGCTCATGGTAGAGTTACATTGTTTGTTTTCATTTCTTTCTTTCTTTTTTTTTTTTTTTTCATCTTTCAGTTTGTTCAAGCCTTGTGTGAGTATCAGAGTAGCAAGTGCTCACACACTGGGGAAGTGGGGAAGGAAAGTCAATGATTCATGAATGTCCATAGGAAAGAGCAAAGATTGTGTTTGTTCTTAAGAATAGTGCAAAGATTTGACTCTCAATTACAAAAATTTGAATCTAAAACAGAATCTCCTCTTGGCACTTTGCCAGAAATCTCCAGTTTTATTGAAGTCTATAAAATAAATAGTATGCATATTCACATGCTTTCTCTAAATGTTTGGCTCAACTATACCAATTTTAGTGATTTTGCCAATTTTCTTATTACTTTTAAAGTATTTGTATCTAGCCGGGACCGGTTTGGCTCAGTGGATGGAGCTTCGGCCTGCGGACTGAAAGGTCCCGGGTTCGATTCCGGTCAGGGGCATGTGCCTTGGTTGCGGGCACATCCCCGGTGGGGGGTGTGCAGGAGGCAGCTGATCGGTGATTCTCTCTCATCGATGTTTCTAACTCTCTGTCCCTCTCAATTTCTCTCTGTGTAAAATCAATAAAATATATATTTAAAAAAAATAAAGTATTTGTATCTATATTTTTGTTGTTTTTTGAAATTGGCATATGAGGGCATTGCTTCTGTTATTAAAACAGCTGGGTTCGAATTCTAGTTCACCTTTTAGCTAGCTATCATCATGGCCAGGTAATTTAGTTTCTGTAAATTGCAGTATTTTAAGTGGAACAGCCCTAGAAGTTCATGGCTGCATAGCTGAGAGGTTGATGGTAAGAATAAAATAAGCTAATACACCTATATTCTCTTGTCATTTATATATGTTATTGCTATTGTTGAAGGCAGTATGCTTAGTGATTTTGTAAGACTCTGGGAACGTGGCTGAAAAGTTTTATTGCTTTCAGTACAAAGTGATGTCCTCATTTTATAAGTATTTCCTTCCAATTCTGGGTTTTTATTTCTTTTTATTTGTTCTTTATTGCTTTTTGCATCCTGTTCGTGATGTATTCCCTGTCATTTTCTGTACTGCCAGTTTGGAAATATCCCAGAGTATATCATTCTATAGGTTCAACCAGACTTTGATGATAGCTATTTTGTTGGATGAAGGCTATTCCGTTGATTTGTTACATGTTGCATAGGGATAGATATCAGGAGACACATATTTGTTAACTTACTGGATGGAGCTTGCACTTGCAGGTGGTGGTTTACACAGTGGAACATCATTTTCAACTCTCTGGTTGGGAATATTTCAAAGCATTTCTTTGATATGAGTGAGTTCTACACATTTCATTCCCTTATGTTTAACTTTTACAACCTGGTTGGATTTCACTTAACTCCATTTAGGTTTCGTACTGTATTGCTCTGTTTTCCCTAAGTAACTACTAGGCAATTTTATTATGTAATGTAACTTGAAATTAAGTCCCTTTCTCAAACTGTACTTCTCTTCTCTTGAGCCTAAATAAATAATTAAACAATGGAATAGTAACTGGAAAATTATACTAGTTTTGATCAATTTTCTATGTTTCTTCATTAGCACATGAAAATAAATTAGTGATTTGCAAGAGGATTTTCTGTTGCCCTCTTATATATTAAAAAATATATATATGTCATTCACACAGAGTTTTTGCCTAAAAAGAGATGAAAAGTACCCTTTTCACTTCAATGTCTCTTCAGTGGTAAACCTATAAACTTTGACTATGTAACTGCTATTCTACAAATTTATTCTGGAAAAATTAGCAAGTATTCACATGTAGATTCATGCAGAAGTATGTCCTTTTTATATATAATAGGGGTAAACTGGAAACAAATTGGAATATTTTTATAATAGGGGTAAATTGGAAACAAAGCTAATAGTCCATACTGGGAAAATTATTAATTTATTTTGTATTGATCATATAACTTAATGTAATATTTCCATTACAACATATTCATTGGTACATGTTTAGAATATATTATGAAGGCTGAAAAGGTATAAAATTTTATATTGAGGATGATTCAAGTATGTAAATTATAATATATATGAGAGGCTGAATGGGACTTTAAAAATGCTAGTTATAGGTACTATTAGAGAGTGACAATACAGGTTATTTTACATATTTTATTATTTATATTTTCCATATATTCTCAATTTTTACAATAAATGTGTGAGAGTTTTAAACAGGACAATTATCATTAGTTAAGATCCAAAATGTAGTAGGATTATTTTTTTCTTCTCTCATATGTTATGATACTTTTTTCAAAGACAAAAATTCCTACAAAAATACAAGAACAATTTTTCTCTTGTATGTTCTAATAATTTTTTTCAAAGACAAAGTTATAATTGAGTTAGGTCCTATTATCGATAATATGAATTTTATACTACCTTATTATCTCATAAACCTATATTACAGAGAAGCAGTGTGTTCTAAAATCAAAAGACTTAGGCAATTTGAGGCTATAGTACAGTTCATTAAGGAAATCATGATGATATTCATTATAGAGCTCCATATTGCTATCCAAAGAGGTTGAGGTTTCTCATGACATATAACCAGTGAGTAGTAGAGTAAAGCCTCTAAATATTCAAATAAAAGTGGTTTTGCATGACCTTCCAAATGCATTTGTGTATATAATACATCAATTGTACTTTAGTCATATTAGACAAAATAGACATTTGGAAATGCTACAGTAGCAGTAGGAGGCATTGGAGGTATAGGAAGTTGTGTATTTGTTCACTTAGTCTTTCACTTTTCTAAGAAACATGTTCATAAGCATCTGCTCCAGCTACTGTGTTGCTGATTGGAACTGGAATCTCTATTTCTTTTGTTGTTGTTGTTGATCCTCCCCCAAGGATACTTTTCTATTAATTTTTCTTTTTAGAGAGAGTAGAAGAGAGGGGCAGAGACAGAGAAATAGAAACATTGATATGAGATAAACACATTGATTGCTTGCCTTTTGCATACACCCTGACTGGGGCCAGGTATTAAGCCTGCAACCCAGTTACATGCCTTTGTCTTGAATGGAACTAGGACCCTTCAGTTCGTGTGCCTACTACACTCTATCCATTGAGCCAGACCAGCTAGGGCTAGAGTCCTTTTTTCTTCTGACTACCTTTAACTATAATAATAAAAGCATAATATGCTAATTAGACCAGACATCCTTTCAGACATCCTTCTGTCCTTCCTGGGTGAAGCCGAGGCTGCAAGGGAAGCCCAGATCCCAGGTGCCTGCCAGCAGTTGGAGGAAAACCTGGGTCCTGGGTGCCAGAGGGAAGCCAGTGCTAGCAGCTGGGGGAAGGAAGAGGATTTTCTGTTGCCCTCTTTAAATATATCAACCAACTGAGCCACACCAGCCAGGGCTTCACTTATTGCATATTTATACATACACTTGCACTAATTTTGTGCATTGGGCCTCTAGTTTTACTAATATGTCAAAATATTACCTCGTGGTTTTATTTTTCTCATATTCATATGAAACTTATTTAATATGGATATTATTATCATAGTTTCATCATAGTTTCATTTTTAAAACAAGTGAGATAAAATGGGTAATTACATTTATTTAATTTGAATTTTTATTGTTAGAGATATTCTAAACAGGTTGCCATCTGATCTTGAAAAAAATGATATTCATAGACAGTCACTATATTACTGCATTTTTATTTTTTCATTTTATTTATTGAGAAGCTATTATGTGACTGGCACTATCATATACTGGATGTATGGAAAATAAATGTTATTTCTCTGCTCATAGGTCTTTATAATGGAGATCAATCTGTTAATGAAATTTATAGTGCCATGTTCATTTCCTTTTGGATAATTACATTTACAGAGATTTTCCATTCATTTTAAATCAAAACTGTTATCATTTCCTGGGCCAAAAGAAAAACAACAACAACAACAACATGTAGATTCTACAAGTCTAGAAAGGGATTATTATGACCTCATTTGTCTTTTTGTATGACCAATGTATATTTCAAGACAGTATATGATAAATGAAATATGAAAGTTCTTCATGTGGGTCCTATAGACACATGAAACATCATTTTAAACACATGAGAAAACACTATAAAAAAGCCATAATTTCAACTCTTTTTCCACTATTGTGAATATGTTGGGTCAAAGGTAGCATATATGTGGTATTTCAAAATGCTGAGAGGTACCACTAAACATTGTCTGATAAAAATTATATGTATTCGGTGGGCAAAGGGTATATCCAGTTAGCTGACTCTAATATTTTGATAACTACTCTGAGAAAACAAAGTGATTTGAATGACTTTAGAAGAGTAAAACTAACTTAATTTATCTGCTTTTTAGTCTTATAGCTAATTGAGGGATTAATTAATTATATATCATATCACAATACAGCTGGGGAAATGAGAGATTAATAAAGTCTCTCAAATGTATCTTTTTTTGGGGAAAAAAATTAAAAAACACCCACAAAACTCAATTGTTTGTCTGCTTATTATTTATTTATTTATTTATTTATTATTTTTAGTCCTCACCTAAGGATATGTTTTTATTGGTTTTAGAGGAGAAGAAGAAAGAGGGAGAGAGAAAAACATTGCTGTGAAAGAGAAACATCAATTAGGTGCCTCCTGCACTCACCCTGACCAGGAATCAAATGTAATCTATAACCCTTTGGTACATGGGACAATGCTTCAACCAACTGAGCCACACCAGCCAGGGCTTCACTTATTGCATATTTATACATACATTCTCTATATTTAGGCCTAGTTCAGCAAAAATGTATACCCCTGCCAAGTTCTGCAAATAATTCAATATTGTGAATTTCAGAAATAATAAATAAGCAAACGCATATTTCCTTATTTGTGGCTTTTCTTTTAAGAACTCCAAGTCTCTGATTTGATTAATAAATAGGAAGATAAGATATATTGATAATGTAAGAATGTGCCACAGTTTGTTTATGATGAAAACAAATATATATGTTTTGTCATTTGGACCACTAATTGTTTTGGTTTTTTTTTTGTTTTCTTACATTTTTCTTTGAGATTATCAGTAGTCAAATCTCTGTTACTTTTTTATTTCTTTTTTTTTTTTTTACATTTTTTTATTAAATTATTATCTGTGTACATATTTTAACATTGCCCCCCCGCCCCCGTCTTAGTAAGTTTAGTCCATATCCAAGAACTGTTTTGAGGAATGAATTTATCTTTGCAGTCAGTGATCCAAAAAAATTAATTTCAGGTATAGATAACATGAACATACAACTTTGTTAAGTAATCATTTTGTTAACCCTGAATCATTCTCCAAGTGATAACACTATAGTTCTTCAATGCTTAATGCCTTATATCAGTGTTCAAAAACAGAATACATTTTTGAATTAAATAACATAACAATCACACACTTTTTACTATTTCTCAGCATTTTATAAAGAACTATCAAAGTTTGAGAAATTAAAAAGTCCTGACCCTTCAGAAACATTTAATCTTTCAGTACAAATAAGAAAAGTGTTCATGAATAAGACTCAAAGTTTCTCATGATTTGTAAATACTGTGTGATAACATAGTAATTAGAATTGTCTGTAGAGAATGAAAAATTCAGAAGAGTAAAGGAATTTAGTTGAAGGACTAAAGCAGTGAGTTTTAACTGACATTTAGGGTATGGATGTTTGAAAAGGAGGCAGGAAACCATTTTCTGAATTTTCAAAGACTTGATGCCAATTGTTTTCACTTAGGAACCTTGTTGCTCTAGATTCAGATTTGGTTTTTGATGTTGTATGAGGTGCTAATTAGAAAATTTCAAGCAAAGGAGCCAAAATTGCTTTTAAGTACGCTACTATTTTTGCATTCCTTTATCAAATATAGCTATTCCATACTGGCATCCTTTAATGATATTTCAATAAGATTTTTTAGTAGTTTGAGAAAAAACAGAGTGATTTTATTTTTGTCTTAACCTTTATTTATTCACCATATTATGTTTGGTATACAAGTTTTTAACTTTCAGGGTCATTTACTAATCAGTAGTATATACTAGTGGCCCAGTGCACAAAATTTGTGCACATTAAAAGGGAATTAGAGGAAATATTTTAATATTGCTACTCCATCCCCCATCCTGGTACTGGGAGGGGAGGCAGCCTCACTTTTTGGGCTGGTGCAAGTCTTCGCCCACCAATGCTGCAAGTCCCCACTCACCCACACCTGCCTCGCATGCAGCCTCCTGCTGTTTGGTCATTTTGGTGTCCAAATGGTGTGATGACCATTTGCATATTAGCCTTTTATTATGATGATGATATCTGGTACAACTTTTTTATTATTATGTGTGATAAGTTCCTGGAAATGTAATCATCCAGCCCAGGAGCCTGAATATTTGCTATATCTTGTCAAACTTGTCTCCAGAAATGCTGCCCCCTATACTCCGGAGCAGTACTATCAGGTGTCTGTCTCATCACACCTCTCCTGTACTGAATATTGTGATTTTTCAAACGTTCTAAGTATCTTTCCTTTGCAATGACTTGATTACCTTTGAAGTTAACTTTTCTCATGTATATTGGTTACTTTTTTTCCTCTTTAGTTCAAAGCCTTTGCTCCTACATATTCTTCTTTGATTAATCCTATTTTGTTTGAGTTCACGGGGAAGCAATTGCAGCTTCCATGGAGGAAGGTGGGGGACTAGAGGGGAGAGATTGGTGCAGACCAGGTGCAATTGGAAATGGCTCCTGTTAAAGGTTAGATCAGAGTTGAGGGGGATAAGGGAGGTGTTAGGTTCTGAGACTGAAATGTTAGGGTGAGGGCGTGCAGTCAAAGGTCACCATTTGGGAGGTTGGGCCTCTGGAGTCTGGTCGGGAGGATGAGGGTCAGACCTGGGTTTGGTGAGGGATGCAGGAGGGGAGCAGTCTAGCTGGGAAGGGTATTGGGTCTGAGAAAGGCACCTGCAACAGCCAGACGGGCCTATAGCTTCAGCTCTGGCCACATTGCAGGAGCTGTGGGAAGTTGTGTGGCCCCAAGCCAGTACCTCCTTGCCTCTGAGCTGGGTGTGTTCCCCTCTTCGGGGAAACAACCTGAACAGCCCCTCTAGGTGACATCACCTGGTGACACCATCAGTAGACACGCACCACACAGCCTGATGCTGCATGGCCTGGGAGAGACTTTACGGGAGGAAGTCTTCTGTCCCCTAACCCCACCACTGTAGGCCTGGAGCTCTCATCCCTGTGCATGTGGTCCTTTTGTAACCAGCACCCAGAGGCCAGTGTGGGGGCAGAGGGTTCCCACAGGATCAGAAACCGCTCGTCCCAAAGATCCCATGCTCTCAGTGTTGCCACATGACTGCATGGCCTCGGTGTTATGCCACTACTTTCTGATGCCAATTTTGCACCTTAAACTCTTAAATTAACCACAAGAACAGCTTCCCTCTTGGCCCTCCCAGGGTTCATAGCACTGTTTCATATGCTCCTTTCAAAGGGTAGTTTCTAGTTCTCGGCCATGTGGGGTGTTGCTGACTTTTCATTCTAGGTTTGCACATGTGGCATCCTAAAGTCTGTGAGGATGGTGACTCTGTCTGTTCTACAGCAAGCCTGTGAGCGAATAAATATGATCCCCATTTTACCTAAACTCTCAGGCTGTAGTAACATTTCCCCAAGAGGGACTGGATCCTATAAACCAAATCCCATGCTCTACTACACTGAATAAGAATGTGAATCCGAGCTCACCTTTCACATGAGGAGCCAATGAGGCAGCCTCATGTCTCTGGCTGGGTGCCGGGCTGGGGGGCAATCTCATGTCCTGGGCAGTGCAAGTCCCTGCCACCATCCTTGATGCTGCAAGTTCCCACCCACCTGCAACTGAAGCGTGGACACAAGATGGCCACCATAAGATGGCCAGCAAGGGAGGGCAGTTGGGAGGCACCAGGCCTGCAAGGGAGGACAGTTGAAGGCAATCAACCCTGCAGGGGAGGGCATTTAGGGGTGACCAGGCTAGCAGAGGAGGGAAGTTGGGGCAAACAGGCTGGCAGGGGAACAGTTAGACATCAATCAGGTTGGCATGGGAGTGGTTAAGGGGTGATCAGACTGGCAGGCAGAAGCAGTTAGGGGCAATCAGGAAGGCAGGCAGGTGAGCAGTTGGGAGCCAGCAGTCCTTGATTGTGAGAGGGATCCCATATTGGAAAGGGTGCAGGCTGGGCTGAGGGACACACTACCTGTGCATGAATTTTGTGCACTGAGCCTCTAGTAAGTATAAATTAGCAAAAAAAAAAAAAAAAAAAAAGTAACATGGTTTCGTTTTTATGTTCTCTAGTGTTCTATTTAGCTTTCTTCATCTTCTGTGCATTCAGGCTTCCTAGGTGCAAACATACTGATCAATAAAAGTTGTATCCATTTTTCTGCTTTCTCAGCAGACTATGTTGTGTATAATTGTATGTGGTGTATGGCATCAGCAAATGTGTTGAATTGTACAACTGTTACAGTAGTCTATGGATTTTTTTTTAAGTTTGATTTTGACCTATGAAATAATAATTTTCAATACCTTAATAACAGACTTGTCAAATATATTATATTTTAAAAATGATTTCTCATTTCATTTATTTATTTGTTACCTCTAAACCTCCAGTTGCATGTAGTTATGATTTTCTAAATGAAATTATTAAATCATTGTACTTATCTTAAATCATGATTTAGAACATAAATTTTAGATTTATAAGTTACAATAATATAACTCTCATCATATATATATTTTACATTTTAAAGTACCATAAGTGTGGGCACATTAAAATTCACTAATTTATTTTGTGATTCAAATGTTTTAAAGTATTTCTTATAAGTTAACTAGTGTTTAATAGGCTTCTGCTTCATTCCAGAAGTACATGTACTCACTACCATATATGCTGCCATCTAAACAACTTTTTTTATCAATATATTCCACATTTGTTGTTTCAAACATTTTCAGCCATTGCATATTAGCACATCTTAATGGATAACAGTTAAATTTTTGCAGCATTTTAATTTTATTTAAAAATAAATATTTATGCTGTTATTTGAATATTGAATTTCATTTCACATCACCCTCAGTATTTTATGTTAGAACATGAAAATTGAAAAAATTTACTAAAATAGAACAATGGTGAAAATAAATCAAACATGCCAAGAATGATATATTTTTTAGGTTCAATTGGATAGTATTGAACTTATACAAATGACAGGGATATTTTTAATATACTTTATTGATTTTTTACAGAGAGGAAAGGAGAGGGATAGAGTCAGAAACATTGATGAGAGAGAAACATTGATTAGTTGCTTTCTGCACACCTCCTACTGGGGATGTGCCTGAAATCAAGGTACATGCCCTTGACCGAAATTGAACCTGTGACCCTTCAGTCCACAGGGTGATGCTCTACCCACTGAGCAAAACCAGCTAGGGCTAGAAATTAGTTTTATGAAATTTATAGAAAGTCCTTGGCTTGCCGGGACCGGTTTGGCTCAGTGGATAGAGCGTCGGCCTGGGGACTGAAAGGTCCCGGGTTCGATTCCGGTCAAGGGCATGTACCTTGGTTGCGGGCGCATCCCCAGTAGGGGGTGTGCAAGAGGCAGCTGATCAATGATTCTCTCTCATCGATGTTTCTAACTCTCTATCCCCTCTCTCTTCCTCTCTGTGAAAAATCAATAAAACATATATTTAAAAAAAAAAAATGAAAGTCCTTGGCTTTTGACTAGTTGGTAAATAGGATACAGTGCCATGTAAATGTGCAGAGCTAAAATAATGACCTTTTCTGAAAGAAATAACATGCTTAATTAGTATTTTGTTAGGATACAGTGTCCAGCAGAGAAAACCCGTCCACATCATTTTGCCTTTCATTTTGAGCCATGTTTTCTAAACAGCAGTGTTTTGCTTTTTTAGTTCTTCAGATTAAACTTCAGGTCATTGACAATTTAATACATATTTTTAATATGTAATCAGCTTTGTCACTGTCCATGCAGCCTAGTCAATGATTACAATCTACTGTATCAACTTTTGAAGACAGCTTTTTTCTTAATGATTTATTTCTTTGTATTTGCTTGTATTTCTTAACACTGTCCATTAAAACCTGACAGTTTAACTGCTTTGTTCTTTAGTTTCAAACACCTTAACCATCGAATTTTTAAATTTTCTTCTTTCTTTGTTAATGCCATTTAATTTTTTTATTCTTCACGTCACACTGTATTGTGCTACATGCATGTAAGTTTTTTAAATTTGTTTAGTTTTCACCCAAAGTACTTACTACCTTCCCTACTTGTTGTTTCAACAGTTAATCAAATAATATATAATGGTTGAGTTGGCCTTTGTATTTTAATTTAGTTTCAGTAGTTTAATTATCTTTTCTGATTTTTAGCCAATGGTGTGAGTTGATCATATGCTCACTCAATCTGTATTGGTGATCTAATATCAGGTTCCAAATATACAGGAATTACAATTTTAATATTCAGATGTTGTATTGGGAATATATATATATATATATATATATATATATATATACACACACACACACACACAAAATTAGATGTAACAGTGAATAATAAAATGTATGCTTTGTTTGTATCACATATCTTCAAATATCTATGCATGCCATCTTTTTGTATTCTGGCTGTTATTTATGTGCTAGCAAACATACATTATGATATGCTATTCATCTGGAAACTGTTTTGAAAAGACAACATTCTGTTTTGATGTTATAAAAGACAATTTTTATAAAGCCCATTTTCATCAACAACTGGCTTACTTGAATATGTGCATTTCATACTGAATGACTTTTATGTCTGCACGCTTAAAATAATTGTAAATATATGTTTCTGTGTCCAGAGAGCTAAAACTCTTCTGCCCTGCTGCCTTGGAAAATACCTTTAACACCCCTACCCCCATAAAACACTTAGATTTCTCTTCATTTTAATAAATAATGTGTCAGACATAGTAATCTGTTATTATGTTATAAGAGCAACATGTAGGATTAGTAAATAAAAGAGAAATACTTTGCATAAGCATGACTAATAGTTCCTAAACCGTGGTGCAGTCTTACAAAATGACATATGTTAAGCCTTAACTCTCTGGTAGTTTTGTGCTTAAATTAGGATTGTTTGAGAAGCTATAAGAGCACAATTCTAGTAAAGGAATTCTGCCTCCCCAAAGGTGGCCACATTCTAATCTCTACTCTTTGACTATGTTAACTTACATGGCAAACAGGATTTTGTAGATGTGATTTAGTTAAAGATTTTGAGGTAAGGCGATTATCCTGGATTAATATATATTCTGGGTGTGCCTACTATATAATCACAGGGTTCTTATAAGAGAAGGAGGAAAGCAAAGAGCCAGAAAATGAAACATGATGGTAGAAGCAGAGGTGAGAGAGAGGAGGGTGGAAGGAAGAGAGAGAGAGAATGAATTTGAAGAGGCCACACTGCTGATTTTGAAAGTTCAGTAGGAGGCATGACCCAAGAAATGTATGCTTGTAGAATCTAAAAAAATCAAAGAATTGCATTTTTTTTTTATTACTCTACAGAAGACACTCAGCTTTGTGTGGACACCTTAATCCCCCCCCCCCCCCAGTAAAACCCCATTTTTTACTGTGACCTCTAGAACTATGAGTTGATACATTTGTGCTGTTTTTGTGTTTGTATTTGTATGTTGTTTTTTCTAATCCTCACCTGAGGATATTTCCTCCATTGATCTTCAGAGAGATTGGAAAGGAGTGGTGGGGTGGGGGAGAGAAAGAAATATCTATGTGAAAGAGACATATCAGTTGATTGCCTCTCTAATCCTCTTTGACCAGGGCCTGGGATCGAACCTGCAATCCAGGAACTTGACTGCAATTGAACCATCTGACCCTTAGGTACACATGCTGATGCTCTAACCACTGAGGACCACATGCCAGGGCCTTTAGTGCTAAGTTTGTGGTCCCTTCTTACAGCAGCAATAGGAAATTAATACAACCATCATTCATATGTAGAAGAAAAAATATAGGGAAGAAAGACCGGCCAAAGTTTAATGGTAAAGTAGACAAAGTTCATTCCCAAGTATCTCCCTTCCTCTCTTGGGTATTCTCCAATGATAAATGAACTGTTTTCTTTGGACCTTTCTCCATGCCTCAGGATTTTATTCAAATCACATATCTCTTTCTGCTCCACTTTCCTTGTTTGTTTTTCTTTAATGCCTTACTTTTCCTGACATCTCCATTGTACATATCCCCCATCCACCCCCATAAATTTGTGCTTGATCTCTGCCTGCAACGCATTAAAGTAGCTTTCTCATCTCTAATTTTTCATGAGAATGTCTTGGCTACTATAAATCTCTTCAGACCTCTTTTCTAGCCTACTAAAAAGATAGTTTAAACCCACTGAGGAGAAGATTGTAATTCAAACCTATAGATTGAAAGGACTCTAATGAAAACCTACCTATAGAAAGGATCGTTAGAGTAAGTAAGTAGGCCTTTATACCCTAGTTATATCAGTTCCCAACTCTCATTGCTGCCACAGACAAATCATTTAACAATACCCTGCTTCCATTGCTTGATACAGTAAACTGTTTCAAAGGAGGATTGGGTGACTTAATCAATGCCAAGGGTTTGGGAATATTGTTTGACATAAGTTCTGTAACAGTGTTAGGTATTATAATGTTATTTTAATTAAATTTATGTAATGTACATGTGCACTGAATAGGAAAAAATACTTATGCACATACTTCTTAAAAAAATCATCTTTCATTTGTCCCAAATGTACCTTTTGGTCCCCATTATCATCAGTAAATATCAGAGAAAATAACCTAAAATAAACTAGTCTAGTCAATTATGTATATATATGTGCAACAAAATTCAGACTGATTCAAAGTAGAAATAATCAAGTCAGGTTATTGTAAAGTTGAGCTTTCTTTCTCTCTAAAGAAAACCAGGAGACTCCTATAAGAAATGAACATGTTAATGCAGAAATGAAGGATAAATCAATGATTCTTAAACTGAAGTATATCAGAATGGTCTGAGGGCTTGTTAAACACAGAGTGCTAGTCTGCATCTCCAGAGCATTTGATTCATCAGGTCTAGGGAGGGGCCTCATAATCTGCATTTCTAAAAGTTCCAGCTACTGATGCTGCTGGCCCAGGGGTTATACTTTGAGAAACACTGCTTTAAGTCTGTAAGCCATATCAGAACCAATTCTGTGAAATACATCCATTTTAAAATTTGTTTTCTTGGCTTCCATCCTAAATGATCATTTTGAAGAAGAATAGATAATGCTGTCTTAGCTTAGAAGATTTGGACACATTAATACCTATCTGAATATGAAGATTATGTATTTAATAGTAGATTTGATTTCCTATTGTGAGGCATTAAGAGTTGTTCTTAAATGTCACTTGGTTAAGTGGTTGATTGAAAACAAAAGAGATTATGAATTTTTATTAGGTACTCCTTAACACTATACTACTCCTTTGTTCACAAATATCTACCCTCCTTGATCTCCAGGCTAAACTCACTCTTTAATAATTACTTTTAATATTATTTCTCTCTGGGGTGCCTTCTCTGATACATAGGAATTTTTCTGCTTTTATGACTTCGAACATATAAAATATACTTCCATGGCCAATATACAATGGCTAACTTTTAGTTTAATTTACTATTTCTACATTTATTCCCCTTTATTTGTCTTTATAATTCCAACAACTAGCTAAAGTGCTGGAAATGGTAGACACTAACTATATGTTAGATGAATGATTAAGTAAATAACTGATACTTAGTGTGTTGTGATAATTTCTGACCTCTGTTAGATCAAACATATATGTATATAAATGTCATAGACATTTTATATCTAGAGAAATAATACATATAAATTAGAGATCATGTATATAACATAGAGATTTTATATGTATAAAGAGAGAGATTACAAAAATGGAAATTATATATGAACATGTTAATGCAGAAATGAAGGATATATAACTATATATAAACTATATATAAACTATATATAAACGAATTCAGTACATGAATTCATGCACAGGTGAGTTTAGCCAGCCTGGCCCCTATTGGGGTAGATTGCGGTGGGCCTGTCAGGAGGAGAAGACAACAGATGGTTGGCCAGCCAGTCTAGCCCAATTGGGGCCCAATTAGGGCTGGGCCAGCAAAGGGGAGGCTGAGAGCAAATAGCCAGCTGGCCCCGTCCCCATTGGTGTTTGTGGGGGCAATCAGGGGTTGGGCTGGCCAGAAGGAGGCACTTCAAGTGGTTGGCCAGCTGGCCCTACCCACTATTGGAGTGGGGGAGTCATTCAGGGGCAGGCTGGCCATGGGGAGGGGCTGCAGGGGGGTTGGCGTTGATAAGAAGCACTCTAATAGCCATCATACCTACCTATCTACCACTCACTCCCTCTCTCTTTATAGATAGATAGATGATAGATAGATAGATAGATAGATAGATAGATAGACAGATAGATAGATATAGACATATAGATCTCTCTCTCTTTGTATCTATGTCTATTGTGTAAATGTACATATATAATCTCTACATATAAACCTATTTTATGTATTTTTTTCATATCACAGGGTAGGAGAGACTGATAGGTATGGGTCTGGTGCATGAAATTCCTGCATGGGGTGGAGGGGGTGTTCCTCAGCTTAACCTACACCCTCTCCAAACTGGGACCTCTAGGGGGATCAGACCTAAACAGGCAGTTGGACATCCCTTTCATAATTTTGGACTCCTGGCTCCCAACTGCTCACCTGCCTGCCTGATTGCCCCTAACTGCTTCTGCCTGCCAGCCTGATCACCCCCTAACCACTCCTCTGCCAGCCTGATTGACACCTAACGGCTTCCCTGCTGGCCAGATCATCCGCAACTGCTCTTCCCTGACAGCCCGGTCACCCCCAATTGCTCTCTCCTGAATATTCCCTCTTTATTAGGTAGGGTTTTTTCTTTAACATATTGGACAGCCCTAACTGGTTTGGCTCAATGGATGGAGCGTGGGCCTACAGACTCAAGGGTCCCAGGCTCAATTCCAGTCAAGGGCGTGTACATTGGTTGGGGACATCCCCAGTGGAGAGTGTGCAGAAGGCAGCTGATCTATGTTTTTCTCTCATAGATGTTTCTAACTCTCTATCCCTTTCTCTTCATCTCTGTAAAAAAAAATCAATAAAATATATTTTAAAAAAAAGCATATTGGACAGTGTACCTGCTGTAGTCTTGACAAACCAATAAAAATGTAAACCCAAACTAAAAGTGTCATAAAATAAACTCCTTAAACAAGAATGTCATGAGACCTTGGAAAAGTGATATCATGTGGTCATTTCTTCCTTTTCTTCTTCTTTCTTTTTCTTGATATTTCATCTTTTGTCCTTTCTTTCTTTTCTCCTTTTGTTCCTTTTCTGTCCTCTCTTTCTCTTAATTTTTCTGTTGGTAGAATCATCCATACTTGAATCACTCCTTGTGGGCATGGGAGCCTGCCAGCATGACACCCAGGGCTGCCCAGCTCTCAGCAGCAGCCCTTCCTAGGACTGAGGGACTCCCGCAGAGCTGAGAGGACTTGGCACAGCCATCTTGTGGCTATTGGGTGCCACCATTTTTGGTGTGCAGTGATGGTTAATTTGCATATTACACACACACACAAACACACACACACACACACACACACACACACACACACACACACACACATATATATTAGTGGGCCAGTGCATGAAATTCAAGCCCACACCCTTTCCAATCAAGGACCCCTTGGGGGATGTCTGACTGCTAGTTTCAAGCCTAAACTGGCAGTCAGACTCCCTCTTGCAATCTGGGACTGCTCACCTGCCTGCCTACCTGCCTGATTGCTCCTAATCACTATTCAATATTACTTATTCAAGAAACATCATCTCACATCAATGGGGTTTCCATGATGAAACAAATATTCCAAAGTAGTTCACAGGTTCTTCTTAGAAATTCAAAATACTTGCTTATTACCTTCTTTTGTATCATAAATAACTGTGAAGAGCTCCTGAAAACCCTTATATTCTTGTAAAACTTTGTAGCTGTTTGTATGTTCTACACAAATAGGCATTGTACACTTTGAGGGAGAACAATCTTAGCTACTGCCTGTTACAAGATTTTGAGTGAATTGCTGGCATTACATTTTATTTTTATTTTGATATAGTATATTGTGGTTTGCTTTGTTGCATTTAGAATACTTTATCAACTATTTTAGCTTGATAGAGGCTGAGCCTTGAAAAACTATTTTTGACAATAAGTATGTTGACACAGCATGGATATGCATAGATTTTTGTTTGCATTCAAATATATTCACTGACAGCAATAACTCACATTATAAGCACATTTTGATTTCTACAATTGTGTTGATTGTTTACAACAGTACCCTGAGGCTCATTTAGTAGGCCATAAGCATTTGTTTGTGGTACTGATGGAGTAACTAGGAAAGGTATCTGTAGCCCACAAAATATAAGTGCCCAGCCTGTAGTTAATGTGCACTGAAAATATTAGAATACAGATGACTCTTGAACATTGTGGGGGGCTTGGGATGGCAACCCCTACCCCATAGTAAATTCTCCGCATATAACATTTGATGTAAGTACAGTTGTCCCTCAGTATCTACAAGTGATTGGTTATAGGATTCTCCTTCCACCCTCCCAGAAACTCAAATTCATAGATGCTCCAGTTCCTTATATAAAACTAGAGGCCTGGTGCACAAATTCATGCACCAGTGGAGTCCCTTGGCCTGGCCAGCGATTGAGGCCTATTGGGGGTCAGCCAGCAAAGGAAAGGGACCCCAGGAGGATGCCCTGATTGGGGCCTATTTGGGAGGCTGGCTGGCAGGGGTGGGGGAAAGGGACTGCAGGAGGTTGGCTCTGGGAGTGCACTAACCACCAAGGGATAGCTCCTGCCTTAACTGTCTTCCCCTGGTGCTCAGTGTTCATCATAGCAACCAGTCATTCCGGTTTCTAGTTGTTCCATCTTAATGGTCTCTTAGGCATATATATATATATATATATATATATTACATACACACACTAGAGTCCCAGTGCATGAATTTGTGCACCTTGAATGGAACCCTGGGCTGTAAGGCTACAGTAGGCACAAGGGCAGGTCTCAGCCCATCCTCTGAGCCCTTGCCCAGCCCCTCACACCAGGGCCCCAGGCTCCCTGTCTGCTGGCAGCCCTGCTCCTACCTCCACAGCTCCCACACACTTATGGTGCCGGCCCCGCTTGTACCTGCTGATGGTGTGGAGTGATTGGTGCTGGCTTCAGCAGCAGGTGCAAATGGGGCTGGCACAGCCAGTGGGATGTTCTGATCGCCCCACCAGGAGCAAAGGAGATGGAAAAGCCCTCAGATCTGATCAGGGCCAGCAGCTGCCACTCCCACCCACTGATGGTGACAAATTTTTGGGACCAGCCATAGGCACCAGCTATGGGTGCAAGTGGGACCAGCACAGGCAGCTGGTGCAAACACCAGGTGGGACTGTTGTATGCAGGAGCAAAGAACTTTCAGTAACCACCAGAGGCTTGCACCCATGACAGCAACTGGCACCCCTGCTCAGCTGCTCCACCATCCTACTGCTGCCAATGCCCAACATGTTCCGCATATTCCCCCTAGTGGTCTCATATGTCATAGCAACCTGTTGTTCCAGTTGTTCTGCCATTTGGTCTATTTGCATATTAGCCTTTTATTATATAGGAAAGATGGAATAGAACAATGCGCAATGTCAGCTCTCTACATCCACTTATTCTTAACTATTAATCAAAGGAGTGTTTTTTATCTACTGAACCCCAGAAGCAAAACCTGAGGATATTGAAGACTGATTGTCTATTTAGTGAAAAAAATATACTTACAAGTGGACCAGTGCTTTTGAAACCTGAGATGTTCAAGAGTCACCTGTACATTGATAACTGAATTTTACTGAATTATAGGTATACTCTGAAATGTATATTTGTCAGCTTTGGCTCTGTAACAAAATTCCACAGAATAGGTGGCATTTTCCTTTTTCTTTTCTTAATTCCTGGGTGGCATGGTAGGGCTTCACAATTATAATCTCATCTAAAGGGAATTTCTTCCCTAAGCCATCGTGTTTGGGGGTTAGGTCTTCAATATAGGGATTTTGTGGAGGAAAACAAATATTCAGTCCATAACAGTATGTGTTGATAATTTATTATTTAGATTTATTAAGATGAAGAAAGAGTGAAAAGAACATTGAACATTCTTTTCTTGACATGTAAAAATGTCTAATACAATTGCACATTAAGACATTGTAGCAGAGCCATCCTTATAGTTATATCTCCAACCCTACCTTTTCATTGTTCTAGGTATTATTTGTAAATCTGACACCATTAGAGAAACCCAATAAAAATGAGCATAAACATTATAAGAGAATTTTCAGGTGTAATGGCTACTAATGAGATAGTAAAATTCAGCCCACAAGGGATCCTTCAGGGAAACGTCTCAGTTCAGTGCCCATGCAGTATATCTATTGGTAAATGTTTGGTAAGGAGTTGAAAAGTAATTAAAAATTTAGTTTGCATCATTAATCCATGGAATGAGAAAGAGGACTTATGCCATTTTCCCCACCTAATATTTAGTCATCAACGTTGTGTGGATATTATTACTTCAATTATGATTTGTATTATAATAATTATCAATATTATTGTTGTTCCAAAAATATATTACTACTTATGTGGCAGGCAGTTTTATGAAGGCTTTAATCCTTATCATGAATCTATTAGGTAGATGTTTTTATTATTCTCATTTTACAGATGAGAAATATGAGGTGTATAAAGGTTAAATAATTTGTCCCGAGTCACATGGACTGAAGGAGATTGAGCTGAACATAGCCCACGCCATTGAACTCTAAAGCCCTCTGAGGTGCCATGGTGTGTAGTTGACTGTAAGTGAAGTACCTGGCCAAGTGAACATTTCTGCTGTGTTTCACCCCTTCTCCCCATGATATTTGGAAGCATCTATGATCTTTAAGATTTGTGTCTATTATCATTTTCTTGAGGGTATGGCACTGGACCAAAATATCTCCCCCTGTATTAGTAGGTTAGATCCTTTGATCCTAGGATTCCACGTGATATAGTACACAAATAAATCACAAATAAACAAACGAACATTTTTACACAAGTATATACTTTAAAATGCTGCTGACTGGTGTGGCACAGTGGTTGAGCATTGACCTATGAACCAGGAGGTCGCAGTTTGATTCTGGTTGGGGCACATGCTCGCCTTGCTGGCTCTATCCCAGTGTGGGGTGTGCAAGAGGCAGCCAATCAATGATTTTCTTTCATCATTGATGTTTCTTTCTTTCTCTCCCTTTCCCTTCCTCTCTGAAATCAATAAAAAATATTTTTTTAAAATAAAAATATAGTTAATTTCACATCTTTTTAATTTTCTGTTTTTCATGCTAAAAGTCATTTTACATTAACACATATTGATTCTTACTTTGTTAACAGAGTAGGAAGCCAAACACATATAAAAGAATTATATGTTATCCATTATATTGAAAAAGTTAACTTTGAGAGTGTTGCTCCTGTCACCAAGTGGCCATCTCTTTTTGACCCTCAAAAATAAGAATATGCATTTTTTATCCTATTTTCAAACTATTCATGTTTTTGCCTTTATACTGTCTTGCAGTTTTCAATTAAAATTATTAGAAATTAAAATTTATATTAAAAATTCTCTGATTAAGTTCCTACCACTGTCACTCTCAGAGGGCAGCATCTCCTATACTGTATTTAGTGTTCCCTCTACATGTTCTTAAGAAGCTCTTTTCACCCTCTTTTCCCATAGTCATTTGTCCACCCATTCCTTAAAATGATTATTGTCAGACTAATGCTGTCTGGCTGAATAGAGTTTGCACGAGAATGGACTTTCATCCTGTCAGATGACTTTTGAGCCTCAGAATTATTTCTCCCTTTAACATGAAGTAAGGCTTAAAGTGCTGAATGAGCAGTTGAGTCATCTAAGTAAATGTGAGAGAGGAATGTTTTAAGTCAGTTAAATCCACAGATCATGACCCACATTTACTTTAACTAATCATGAACTCAGTGCTACAGCTTTTAGCAATGCGGTGACTATTTATTACAACTGAGGGTTTTATTTTGCTAAGTTATTTCACTTCCTCTTCTGAAAGTCCTGAGGAGTACAAATTAGACTACCAAAAATAAAGCAACAACAGGCAGTTGGAAAAAAAAACACATATGTGTGTGAACAGTAGTTCCAAAATAAGTGAAGTGAATTAAAGCTACTGGCTCTTCACAGTGCTTAATAGATTGTTGTACTGCATGCGTTGGGTTCTGTCCTGCAGCCTGCAGAGTAGAAAATGCCCTGTCTTTGGAACATGACTAATTTAGCTGAATGTTGACTGTCATTTACTAGGTATGTTACTTCAGGCAAGTAACTGAACTTCTAATTTGACTTCTGATAGTTTTCTCAGACAAAATAAGGAAAATAACACCTACATTGCCAGCCTTAATCTACAATATGACTGGCTAAGAGAATCCACATTAGGTACCTATACTGCACTTAACAAATAATTATCCAATAGCTATTTTGCCATTTTAGCTATTGTATGTCAGCTCATATATTTTGGTCGTTATTTAGGAATTTTGTTCCTTTTACCTCTGAGCATTTTATGGGTGTGGGATAGGAAAATTATTTGGTGTTTCTTGACTCTGGGGAGTGATGTTCATTTTTTGAAGCATAATGTTATTACCTGTCATGTATCATGTTTGGGAGAGGCTTGGAGGCAAAGAAGAATGAAAACTATAAAACAATTGAAATACATAAAGATCTACTAAATGGAATGCTGAGGATACCACAGAAACTCTATTGTTTTCAGGAAAATTGGGACAATGCTATAGATGATAGCTATAAAGCTCAAGATGCGCATATTCTATAACCCAGCAGTTCTACTCGTTGTGTACCCTAGGGAGACTTGTGCACATATGCACAAAGAGATGTGTGCAAAAACGTTCTTAACAGTGTAGTTTATAATAGGAAAAAAATAAAAGTGTGTCTCTCTCTAGCTATGTAAGAACATTGTAGTATATTCATACATAACAGGGAAAATGTATGAAGTAAATTTTTTGGTATTAGCATTGATAAATTTCACAAACATAAGACAGAATAAAAAAAAAAACACCTATATGCAGATGGATTAATGCAGCAGAATATATTTGTTTTAATATGCCAAAACAGTATTATATAAGTATAGATTATACATGTGTATCACACATATACCCTATATATTAAAGAGGTAATATGCAAATTGACCATCACTCCAACACACAAGATGGCTGTCCCCATGTAGTCAATGATGGCCACTCCCATGTGGGCAAAAAATGGCCACCACAAGATGGCCAGTAAGGGCGGGTCGTTGGGAAGGACTAGGACTGCAAGGGAGGGCAGTTGGGGTGACTGGGCCAGCAGAGGGGGGCGGTTGGCAGCGACCAGGCCTGTGAGGGAGGACAGTTGTGGGGGACCAGGCCTACAGCAGAGGGCAGTTGGGGGGGGGGGATCAGGCTGGCAGGGGAGGGCAGTTAGGGGCAATTGGGCCATCAGGAGAGCAGTCAGGTGTTGATCAGGCTGGTAGGGGAATGGTTAGGGGGTGATCAGGCTGGCAGGCAGAAGCTGTTAGGGGCAATCAGGAAGGCAGGCAGGCAAACAGTTGGGAACCAGCAGTCTGGTATTGTGAGAGGGATATCTGATTGGACAGGGTGCAGGCTGGGCTGAAGGACACAACACCCCACCATGCTTGAATTTCATGCACTAGGTCTCTAGTAAAAGCATAAATTTATGCATGGTAATACTTAATATGAAACACTGGATAATAATTTTCTTTGTGGAGGCAGGAGTGTGATCATAGAACTAGAAATGTTTTATCTCTTAACCTAGTATTATATAATTATTTGAAGTATTTTTTATATCTGAAATGTTTAATGAAATAATGTAGTATATGTCGATTATAAATACACAGTCAAAAATAAGCCTTTGTAATTTGCTCATTATGTCATGTTCTTTATTTTACTATCATTTTCTTAGAATTTATATTTTCAGAATCATATTATTTTTATTCTAAAAAAATTAAACTTTATTTTATATTTATTGGGTGACATTTTATTGATAGTATCAAATTTTAGAAGTCATCCAATTTTCACTTCTGGTAACCTATCTCTGTACTTATTTCAACCTAATTATTAAACAGTCAGAGGTATCAGCCTGGATATCGAATGACATAACTTACTAAGTCACGAGAGTTTAAATATTTGGCCATTTGAGTGATGTCTGACATATGGTAAATGTTGAAGAGCTGAACTTAGAGAACTAAAATGAGGGAAATTAATTTTAGTGTCAGTCTTCATTATATAGGACTCTTGCATATGATTATATTATATATTGAGCAAATCCTCTTTCTGGTGTGGCATTCCAGCTGCAACTTTGACCTTCTCATTGTTACACAGGGCTCCCAGGTAGCAGTCAATAACTTACTGCAAGACCTTTATTATATGACCTTATCTTTCCCTCCTACTTTTCCTTTGTCTTAAAGGTTATTGTTTGGCTAATTCAAACATAAAACAAAAACAAAAACATCCAATTGTCCCCTCTTTAAATCTTTTAGAAAATAACCAAGACCATAAAATATTGAAGGCTTATTATTTTAAATGTTTACCTTTGCAGAAAGAAACAAAGTAATTAACATATAAAGCATTCGACTATTTCTTTATTACACATACCTATTTTTTCTGTTTTTCAAAATACTGAGTTTTAGCGCTATGTATGGAAACATATACTAAATATGCTAACCTTTTGGTCATTTCAGGTCAAATTTCTTCAACTGCTTATCTCTGAAGAGTTGGTTGTCTTTTAGGTCTCTCTACTAGCACAAGTAGGTTTTGTATATCATAGATTCTGTTCAAAGTAATTAAAAAACAGCCTCTTTCCAAGAGTCATAGGCCTACTATGTATTACCTCATGCAATGGAAGAACACAAGGAAAATTCTTCAAATCGGGTGTGGAGGGAAGGAAGCAAAAACGATACCTTAATAAAAATAATAAATAAATAAAAAGATTATTTCAACAGTTCTTTAAGCCATTGTTTTGCTTTTTGAGTTTTCATTAAGTAATATATAAAATTTAAATTCATACTCCTTGCTAGCATCTAAGACATGCTATTTCTGATATGTCACCCTGGCTGCTGCAGTTGGTAAGACCCTGATAGCTGGATTACACTCATCCAGAAAATATCTTTCTACATTTCACTGGCAGATAGTCATCCATTCATACATTCATTATTTTATGCATTCATGAATTTGGTCATTCATTTCATTAACATTTTTATATATCTACTCTGTATCCTATAATATTTTCCTGTAGAAGCCAGCAGGAATGGAAATAAATATAGACAGACAACTTCATACCAACAGCAAGTGCCATACTTGATATAGTGATGTGAAGACTCAAAGTTCATTACTGCCTGTCTTTGTTTATGGATCCTAGAATTTACATTTTTTATGTAGCTTTTAATTGTATGATGTCATTTAACTTTTCTTTTATTCACCAAATATCATATGCTTTAGTTTTGAATCTCTTCTACTTTATAAAAATGTTTTTGATTAGTCTTTGATTTGGCCCTGAACACTATAGATTGTAGAAAGAAATTATAATGAATTATTATTTTATTCTATACTAGAGGCCCAGTGCATGAAAATTCATGCACTAGAGGGGGTCCCTCAGCCTAGCCTGCCCGCTCTCACAGTCCAGGAGCCCTCAGGGACGGGAGGCAACCCAGCCATCATGAGAAGGCTACTCCCCATCACACCCCTGCTGCTGCCACTGCCAGCAGCACAAGCCTTAGCCAACCCTGGTTACCTGAGCCTTGGGTGGCCCTGGGCAGCTGGGAAGCTGGGCAACTACCATCTGGGACTTGCCTGTGCCTCAGGCAAGCCCTTGGAAGCTGGCTGGGCTGAGGGTACTGGGAGACCCTGCTGGCAGGCATGTGGGATAGACCTTGCCTTACAGGGCTGCGGCGACTGGGAGCTGCCTTCTTGTGCCTGTGAGTGTCACCGTCTTTGAGGATGGAGCACTCAATTAGCATATTTCCTCCTTATTGGCTATGGAAATTGCCATCTTTGTGTCAATGTGGGGTCAATTAGCATATTTCCTCTTTATTAGATAGGATGTTTATATCATCACAATGATATAAAATGTAAATTTTTTTACTACTTTAATTTAAATTTTTTATTTATTTAAAAATATTTTTATTGATTTCAGAGAGAAAGAGAGAGGGAGAGAGAGATAGAAATATCAATGATGAGACAGAATCATTGATGAGCTGCCTCCTACATGCCCCACACTGGGGATTGAGCCCACAACCTGGGCCTGTTCCCTGGTTCACAGGTATATATGCTCAACCACTAACCCATGCCAGTTGGGCTAATTTAAAAGTTTAATCTGTGAGTTTTATTCATGGTATGACTATCCCATGAGGATACACAAGAAGGATCTGATAGTAGAGCGTGCACACACTCAGTAAGCATTGATTGCCTTTCATAATATGGACCATTCTGCCCCTGAGTGAAGTTGAGGAGACTAGAGAGAAAGTATTGTATATACATAGTCCTTGCCCTCAAGTAGAAGATAAATACATAAACACAATATTAATGTGAAGTGTAAGTGCTTTAATTGTACATGGCCACTTACAGTGCTAATCCATTTGTCTTTTAAATGTTTTTCTTGGTTAATATTTATTTTTCCTCTGGCTGAGTGTATTCATATGCTCTCACACAACATGGGTTAATGCATCAAACTGAACTGCCGATTCTAGGCCAGCAGGGATTAATGCTCTGCATATAAAAAGGCTCTCTTTATTCTGCAATACAGGTTGTTGACTCTTTCATGAACTCTCTCTTTCTGTCAGTAATTTTGTACTTGGGTAGGCAGTTTTGATCCATGATACCTGACAAAAATAATGCTGATGTTGGACCTAACACAAAGAAACAAAGGGAAAATATTAGGCATGATGTTAAAATGCAAATTTTATATCAGTTCCAAGCACATTAGAATGGTTAAGGAACCAAAGAGTAGACATAGTCAAATAATTTGGAAATGGTAAAAATCTTTTGCCTTTATGAAAGGGCATCATAAATTCAATGTAGCTGGGAGTAAATCATTATATGAGCGGTAATCTAGGACATGCCGGGCATAAGAGTGATCCAGTTTTCAGGGTTTTGAAAGAACCAAGGGGCAATTGCAAAAAAAAAAAAATGATGTCAGGGTGCCATCTCGAAATAACCTCAGCAAGCATGCCCTGAATTAAGTGTATGTGGGTAAAGTGTTCTCCAGGTAGAGAGCGAAGGACATGCCCTGCATGTCCTAGATTACCGCTCATATAATGATTTACTCCCAGCTACATTGAATTTATGATGCCCTTTCAAAAAGGCAAAAGATTTTTACCATTCCCAAATTATTTGACTATATCCACTCTTTGATTCCTTAACCATTCCTTCCTTCCTAAGTGGGGAGGGAAGGAAAGGCTACACTGAGTCCTAAAAGATAGCTGTACTGTGTGTGTGTGTGTGTGTGTGTGTGTGTGTGCATGTGTGCGTTTTGTTATTTTATTTTACAGTCAGCATTATCTTGAGATGCTAGGTAAAGTTAAACCTTTTATGTAACAAATAGTCTCATTGATTTGTTGAAGTAGTGGGTGGAAAACACAAGGCTATTTTAATCCCTACTTATTAGAATCTGTTTGAAGTACGCAACAGTTCTTATCCATTTCCAGGGAAAGGATGGGCCTCTGTGCAACCCAGTGGGCAGCTTCTTCTATAATAGTGTAATTGAGGCATTATATAATCAGTGGAGTCCCAAATAAATGCATGTTTCCACAATATATAATATTTTTTTAAAATATGTGTGTGTGTGTGTGTGTGTGTGTGTGTTTTGTTTTAAATAAAGACTGAGCCCGGGCTGGTGTGGCTTAGTTGGTTAGTTGTTGGTTGCCGTATTCAGGGAAAGGTTGCCAGTTCAATTTCTGGTCAAGCTCTTTCCAGGAAGGGGACAACTAGGAAGCAGACAATCAATATTCATTTCTCACATTGATGTTTCTCTCTCTCTTCCTCTCCCTTTCTTACTCTGTTAGAAAATTAATTAAACTACCTTTAAAAGTCAAACAAAAAAAAAATACAAAAACTGAAATGGGCAATTAATTATATAATTACTTAATTTATTTAGTAATAAATCTCACTTGACTTTGTCATATTTTATTATCCCTAAAATACATAAAACAAATATTGCAAATACATCAGGCTTTACTGTTTGGTTTTCCTAGAATTGCTTCAAGGGGTGGACTCCATCTTGTGGCAAGATGTGTTTCAATAAAAATAAAAAAAATCTCAGAACTAACATCATGTGTATTTATAAATTCACTTAAAACTATTTTTCAAAATAGTAATTAAATGAACAAAACTACAGCTTCACTATCACTAAATTAATTTTGCAGGTCTTAGGTTTTCAAGCTTCAAATAAATAACTTTTTTAAATAATTAAAGTCATGATTTCTGTGTGCTGAGAAGTATTATAATTTCTTTCATAAATTCATTTGATTATGTCAGTAGAACAGAAGGTTGGTTACCTGACCACATTTGAATAACCTGCTGTGAGACTGCTTAATATACTTTGCCATCAGTTCTTAGATTAGCTGCTAAAATTTGGTTCATAATAAGTATAGAATATTCACTAATTTGCTTCCTGTGTTTCAAATGAATTGGCCATCAAAGTTAGACAACAAATAATTATTAATTCTTTTTCCAAATTAAAAAAATAATTGAATGCATTTTAGTTATAACAAAAGTGATTGTGTGTGTGTGTGTGTGTGTGTGTGTGTGTGTGTGTTTGTGTTTTGTTTGTTTGTTTTTTTCTGAATCATGGTTAACATTGATATTAGTCAGACATTCTTGGCACCATTTCTGCTGGTTCCTAACCAGTGTATATTCCCCAAATAAGTAGTTTTTTGTTTACTAAAATAATCAACATATCTATTTAATGTTATCTAAGGCATAAAGAATTCTTCCTGATGATATTAGTCAGCTTAAGATTTTGGTTATAACAAATATAGAATAAAAAATATGTATGCTTTAGAGCTAGAAGAGACCTTGGAAATTACCTGGTTTATATATTTTACCTTTCAGAAGAACTGAAGAACCAGAGTCTTTTTCAAAGTCATGATATCCATTAAATCACTGGATTTAAAATAATAAGAGAATGCTACTTATTTAGATTTTTGATGTTTGGAAAATCACTTGATTTTTGTGAACTTTTTATTTTCCATCTACAAATGCCAGGTATACATGTTTATATGTATATAATAGAACAACAATGGATTCAATGTCAGAAACTCTTATTAATGTGCCCCTTATCAATTTATATATCCTCTCTGAGCCTTGGTTTTCTTGTTGTAAAATGAGGGGTGTAGCTCACAAAACAATTTCAAGTGCAGATTTAATGATAGGGGTGACAGTAGTAACCCTAGTGGTGCTTTTATTCTTCAATGACAACACAGCTATTCCTCTATATGTCTTTATACTTACGAAGCCTTTATCTTCATAATGGTCACAAGACAGAGGAAAAGAAGCCACCCAAAAAGGATGGTGGTCTCTATGAATATCCCACAGAAGTAAGGACTCATTCTATATTGGTCATCTCAGTCCTCCCACACAGGGTGTAGATAAGAAATAATCTCACCATTATCCCCCTCTCTTCCCTTTCAGTATCAGCTCTCCCCTGCCTTTACTTCCTTGCACACCACACAAAATATGTCAAGTACTGGGGGCAAAATCTCCAAAGTGCCTGCATTGATCACTGCTTGGTTTGGGAAGAGTTTTCAATTATTTTGCTATTTTTGTGTGTGAGTTGCTTTGAATCAAAAATTGATCTGCTCTCTCTTGGTCCTGGTTTTATAAGTATCAAGTCCGAGGGACATTGAGCAAGAATTTACTTAGAATAGAAAAGATATAAAGATATTCACTAAAACATGAATTGCTATTTTATATGAACTGAATGTGGTAAACATGATCTCATTAGGACTTTTTAAAAGACAAAAGTGGTTAATTGGCATGTGAATGCTAATAGCCCTTTCTTGATGCATGTATGTTGAATGTCAATACTCATGAGTCTGCAAAATATATTCTGTACATCTATGTGTGTTGGTGTGTGTAAACTGAAGTGCACAGGAAGGTCAGTGTAAAGAACTTGTTAAAATATTGAGCACAAATGTCATTACCTAATTTTAGAAACAGATGTTATTTTTAAAAGATGATATTTAAAAAAATAACTTTCAATTAAATAATTTTTGCATTGGAACAAAGTTAACAGGTTGAATGAAATTTTGCTTATGGCATCTGTTGCCATTTTTAGTAGGTGATTAGTCATTTTCTTTTTCCTGCAAGTATCTGACAGAAACTCAAACAGAAATGAATCATAGTTTCAAGCTCTTGCTTACCTCATCACCACCAAAAGGAGAGCCTGGAAATCATCCCAACAAACCCAAGAACTAAATTCTGAAAATGCCTTAAGGGGCTTGACAGAAGTATTTAGCAATTTGAAAATTACAGCAATCTGTCAAATCAACTTTTAATGAAAGGTAAGCTATAGCAACTCAGAAATAATGTGGAAAGAGAAAACCCAAGTGAACCACCTCCCTTTGAATATTTTTAAACATATTTTCCCATATAAATACGGAGTTGTAATTCGGTTAACTTTTATAAAAATGGGCTCATTATGCTGAAACAGGTTTGGCTCAGTGGATAGAGTGTCAGCCTGTGGACTGAAAGGTCCCAGGTTTGATTCCAGTCAAGGGCATGTACCTTGGTTTCAGGCACATCCCCAGTGAGGGTTGTGTAGGAGGCAGCTGATTGATGTTTCTCTCTATTGATGTTTCTAACTATCTCTCTTCCTTCCTCTCTGTAAAAAATCAATTATATATATATATATATATATATATATATATATATATATATATATATATAGGCTCATTATTAATATATATATTAATGGGCTCATTATTAATCAGGGATTTATTATGCAAATGAGATGAGACATTTTAAAAGCCAGGATGTTAAAAAGTATGGTTCAATCTATGTATAGAAACAATATTATTATTGTATCGATATATGCATTGAAAATATTAGTTTAAGTTGTTAAGATACTTCTTTATTTAGGGGACTACATCCTTGCAACTCTGAAATAGTCACAATATTAAGAGCATCAAAGCATCCATTAATGACTTTTTTATTTTAACCATATTAATATGGGCAATAGATTTCAAATTTAATCAGCTACTATTGTATAATAACAGTTTGTCTGCAGCATTATTTCCTTAAAGCTTGAGATAAGTAAAACTTTGATTTAAAATTCTCTCAAAATAAGATCTATTTATTGAATCAGTGGAAGCTCAGAACTGAGATTGTTATTCAGTTCCTGTTTACATCTGGACATTCCAGACTTATATTTTAAGGACTGTTTCAACACTTTTAGGTAAAGCATTCAGTTAGAGGCTATGCAAGTAATTTTTTCTTTGAAAGGTGATTGTGTTAACCAGAAGTTCAACCTAATAAGTGTTTTTGGTAAGTCTGGAGATAAAAGTGGAGAGGCCTGCCGCCAAAAGAGCACAGAGCTTTCTTGTAGACCTTTTTGAATGACATTGAAGGTGGAATAGTTCCAGACTCTAGTGTGACTTTTCTCTATGGGTTTATGCTTCATCTAACAGAAGACAGGTTGAAATGTGGTTAGACATGCCTGAAGGTAGAAAGCAGGTTATATGCTCAATATCAGGTTTCTTTTCTGTCTTTATGAGTCACATATACCTTTTGTTGGACATTCTGATCTCAATCTTATATTTAATATAAAAATGAGTGAAGTTTATTCTTTGTGAGGCTTGTTGTCAGGAAGCAAAAGAAATTGCTCTTGTAGGAGAGTGAGTAACTGTTAAGCGGAACAAAATCTTTTAATTGGCTAAGGTATTCAAAGTTTGCATTTTGTGTTTTTGTTATTTTTTTAAAGTATATTTTTATTGATTTCAGAGAGAAAGGAGGAAAGAGAGAGAAATAGAAACATTAATGATGAGAGAGAACTATTGATTGGCTGCCTCCCGTATACCCTCCACCCTCCCACCAAGTATCAAGCCAGCATATGTCCTGACCTGGAATCGAACCCTGACATCCTAGTTCATGGGTCAGTGTTCAAGCCCTGAGCCACACCAGCCAGGCCAAAGTTTGCATAAAATTTCTCTTTCTTGGTGATAAAATTGCTCAATAGTCTTTTCTTTTAAATCCCTGTTCACCTCCCCACAGCCTTCCCCTAGTGGAAAGCCTATTGCTATATCAATACATATAAAATACCATAAGCTTGTATATTTAGTCGCTATTTTTCTATTTCCCCCCCAAAGACATTCTATCTTATGTCATTTAATGTCTGATATATTTACTTAAAATGTATTTTAAAATCAAATTGCAACATATAATCAAATTTTCTAATATAAATTTAGCATATATTCATTGCCAAAACTTTGGAAGTTACAAAAGAAAAGAAACAACAACTCATGATCCTTCAGCTAGGATCAGCCAACCCCAAATTAACATCTGAAGCCTTTCCATTTATTCTTGCTCTATAAATGTGCTTATATACATATGTAGACTCATACATGAAGGAGATAGAAAGAATTAAGTAAATAATTTATGCTTATCATTTCACTGTTTTTCTGTGTATTTAGGGTTTTCTATGGTGTTGCAAAATTTATAGGCATCAAAAATCCATGGCATAGGGCTCCATTACTTAATTACTTCCTTATTATTGGATATGCTAATTATAATATTACAGTGAACATCTTTGTCCACTTTTTGGAGTAAAAATACAATAGCTGGGTCAAAGGATATACATATTTCTACTCATCTTATGAATAATGCAAAATTGCTATCAAGATATGTTACATTAATTTATACTGTCGCTTGTGGTGTATGAGGTTTCTAGTTCCACAGATTCTTTTTAAATAATTTTATGCAAAATCCTCCCACCTGGGTTTGACTACTTTCAATTGCCATGCAGTTTATTCTTACAGCATTCTTTCAAGGTTGATATTGTTTGTTTATATTTTATCTTAAATTTCCAAAAATAATGTTTATTTATACTGTATCTTCCTATGAGTTTTGTCCTTCCTACTTACCATCTTGTACTGTTTTTTCTTTCTTTCTGCTCTCTTGGGTGAGGTAGTTCTTTTAGGTATTAGGAAGAAAATTTCACACAATGGCTTTTATTTTTGGAATATTTGTATTGTATCCTTCATCTTTTCCATTTTTTCTCACGCTTTTAATTTCAAAAATCTTGAAGTGAGGTCGCAAGTATGCTGTCAGTACATCTTGATAGCACATTTTCTCCTACCAAAATTTTTCATACTGACCTAGGTTGCAATGCCTTCTTTACATATAACACATAAATGATGATTGAAACCTCCCCAGGTCAAGATGTGTGCCTCATTTACTATTGTAATACCCTTGCACAATTGCAAGCACAATGTGAGCATTCAGTGAGTATAGCTTACGTGAATGGGTGAATGAATGAATACATGTTTGTTAAAGGCTACCCCATACATGCATGGACCATTAACCACCTATGGGACTCTCTACTAGGCTTTGTAGATTTTAGTTTTTATTCGTTTTTAAAATTTTGTTATAAAATCTTTTTTGTTTCTTTTTTATATGTTGAATAGTCTTATTATATTTAAGTAGTTTCTTTTGGTTCTTATTTACTTTGAAATTTTATGAAGTTTGCTAAAACTAGCACTTATCTGTATTACTGTCCCAATACTGTATATTTTCATAATTTTCAGTCCCGAGAATCTCAAAACACTTTTCCTTTATCATGATACCTCTCTATAAAAATATTGTTCTTTTGTTAAGATGCTATATAAACCCAAATTATAAGCATTCCTTTCACTTTCACTTACTCATCACTGAATACTCCCACTTTTATTCATTATGCAAGTGCTAATAAGCTTCTGTTAGTTTTCTCTTATGGGTCTGTTTTTTGTCATTACAATTTGCATGGCCCAACTGATGAACCTAAAATAGATAGAAGAAAATTTTGTTTATCCTCCCTTGAACCTGGCAGATCCAATGGTCTCTGCTGGGGGGTTTGGCCATCCTGCAAACAGCCATCAGCACCTCACCCAGGCTGGCCAGACATTTCAGCAGGGACCCCCATCCTGAAGGAGGTGTGGCCAGCCTAAAATCAGCTCTCACCCAAGCTGGCCACACCTCAATGGCCCGATCCCTATAAATGGGAAGTCAAAGATCCCTCGAGGGGTCCCAGATTAAAGAGGGTGCAGGCTGGGCTACAGAGACTGCCCCCCCCCATGCATGAATTTCATGCACTGGGGCCTTAGTTATTAATAAAAATCATTAATGGTAAAATTCAAATAATCTATTTTATATCTTTATCCATTTGTATAATTAACCTGCTCTCAATTCCAAACCTTAAGTTTTCAGTAGTAGTTTCTGAAAATAAGGATAAGGTTAATATAAATACCTTGAATTAATCAGACATAGGATTGACTTGCTCTACTAATTTAGCTCTTCAACAATTCACTCATCATATTAATTGAGCTCTTCAGTATTATTCATTGTGTTGTGTTTGCACATGCAGCACTATTTTAAAATGCATTTTTATTGATTTCGGAGAGAAAGATAGAAACATCAAAGATGAGAAAGAATCATTGATCAGCTGCCTCCTGCACGCCCCTACTGGTGATCGAACCTGAAACGCAAGTATATGCCTTTGACCAGGACCCTCAGTCTGCAGGCCCATGCTTTATCCATTAAGCCAAACCAGCTAAGGTGATACAGAAATTTTAATAATAATGTCTATCCCAATAATTATTTTACTCTAGTCCTTTGAATTTTTCCTTATTTTTCATATGTATCACTGCATTATAATTTTTTATTTCTATGGTGATTTTCCTATGTTGCTTTCCTCATTTCACCTATATTTCCCCAGTCTTTTCATCATACATTATTTATTGTTTTCTTCCCTATATATCAGAAGCTTCCCTTTCTTCTCTCACATTCTTATTCATTTATTCTTTATACATGTTTTGCTATCCCTTCCTGCATATGAAAACCTCCCATTCACTAGTTTATGCACATACTCATTTATTCTCTAATATTTCTCTTCTGTGTATATATATATATATATATATATATATATATACATATATATATATATATATGTATATATATATATATAAAGTATATATGTGTGCGTGTGTGTGCATAAATACTCTGTAACTTCTATATTTTCTCATCTTTCCTCTTTTTAAACATGAACTGAGTATTTCAAATCTGTGCAGGTTTACTGGGTATTTAAAGGGAGTTGACTAAGCTGGGAATAATCACTAAACACCTATGAAAATATTTTTAATATATAATTTTGGAATATAGAGTTTTAGGCAGTAGGTTTTCTTTTATTCTCCTCTTATAATTCACTAGAGGCCCAGTGGATGAAAATTCATGCACTGGAGTGGGGGTTCCTTGGCCCAGCCTGTCCCTTCTCACAGCCTGGGAGTCCTGAGGGGTGGGAGGCAACCTGGTGACCAGGGAAAGGTGATACCTACGTCACACCTCTGCTGCTGCCACTGTTGGCAGCACAAGCCTTGGCTGGCCTTGGTTACCTGAACCTCGGGCAGTCTTGGGTGGCTGGGGGGCTGAGAGGACTGGATGACTTCAGAGGCAGGCCCATGGAGAGGGCCTGGTCTTGCCGCACACCTGCCACTCCAGCAGGGCTGAGGGAACTGCATGCCACCATTGTGTGGCTGTGGGTGCCACTATCTTCAAGGGTGTGGCAGTCAATTAGCATATTCCCTCCTTATTGGCTGTGGGTTCCATCATCTTTGTGAGGATGTGATAGTCAGTTAGCATATTCCCTCTTTATTAGATAGGATGGTAGAAAAATCACTCCTCTTATAAATTAGAGGAAAAATATCTCCTTGTTATTCTATATTTTATTGCTGGTATACCAATTACATTATGCTCTTCATTTTTCACTTGAAGAGAGAATGGAGTTGTTCAAAGGAAAAAGAGAAACTGGTTAACTAAATATGAAAGGATTGCATTCTATTGGACTCCTGCTGTGTCAATCAAAATAGTTCTGAAATTAGCAACTTACAGCATTCCTCAGGCTAAAATAAGCTTCATAGTTGGGTGCATTTGGAGTAGAACATTTTCAAACTTTCCAAGCCCACTGAGTTATTAAACATAATAAATGAAAAAGCTAAACTTAAACAAAATTAAAAACACTTAATGTATGTAGTTTCAAGCAGGTTGATGGTGATAAGGTTTGGGAAAGATGGGAGGAAATGGAGAGCCTTCAAGAAGATAAAAGCCATACCCTCCAAGCCACAATGCTCTGGACTTTGGAAAGCTGTGGTATAAAATATTATCTACTTCTGCCAAAACTAGTTTGGCTCAATGGATAGAGCTTCAGCCTGCAGACTGAAAGGTCCCAGGTTCGATTCTGGTCAAGGCCATGTAGCTTGGTTGCAGGCACATCTCCAGCTGCAAGAGACAGCTGATAGATGATTCTCTCTCATGGGTGTTTCTAACTCTCTATCCCTCTCTCTTCCTCTCTGTGAATATTTAATGACAGAAGAAATAATCATCATTTAAAAATATAATGAGCTTGATAAAAATAGCTAAATATATAATAAAGAAAAACTAGTTAAATTTCTCCATACAAGCAATTAAAACCAACACTTGGAATAATATTTGATTATCAAGAGGATCAAAACCAAATGGATACTTTATGGTTTTAATATGAAAATGCCATATTTATTTTTAAGTGTAAAATATTTTGAAGAATATGCATTAAGATTTAGTCAAATTAAAAGACTTTTGCCTTCATTTATGGGAAGATTTAATATCAAATAGATAAATGTTGCCAAATCAAATTTATAATTTAATGCTGCTTTAGCTAGAATTCTAACAGGTTTTTTAAAATTAATTTTAAAAATTCTAAACTTTATATGGAAGAATAAATATCTGAACAAGCCAAGAAAATTATGAAGCAGGGTAATAATTTTGGAGGTTTATTTACGGATGCACATGAAAAGCACTCAAATAGAACCCAGATAAAAATAGCACATCAGTGATAAAAAATAATAAAAGAAACATTATGAATAGAATTAGACAATCTAGTAAATGATGATTATAAAAGTACGTGTTTTTTTTTTTAATAAAATAAAGGTAAAGGTAAAATGTAAAATTGCTGGTGAATGGAAAAAAAATTGTTAATACATGACTATAAAACAGGCCAGTTATCATGAAATAATTTGGAATTCTAACAGAAAGCATATAAAAAGTATTTTTATAAGTGATTAACGCATGTATATGTCCCAACATCTGAAAATGGCAAGGTTTTCTGTTTTGTGGCTGTAGACTACACAGTATGACCAGATGGACTATTTTAAATTTAAACTCAGCTGTGTAAAACCCCAGAATTTCTTTTGTGGAGGAGTCACTATTTGCTGAAAGCTCTAAGGACCAAGAAGTAGACTTTATGAGAGGGAGGGTGTGGATGAGGAAGTAGAGGTACATCTGAGGATGTTTCTGTAGATCCCAATAAAACACTTTTTGGAAACACACACACACAAAAATAAAATTAGAAAAAAATTTAAATAAATCTAGCATTCTTTATTTTTAGTAATAATTGTTAGGAAATGAGTCTTATCATATGAGGGAAATGGAAACAACTGAAGAAATAGTAACATAATTAATTCTATAAATGTAGTAAAATATATTCAATTTTATACAATACAAGGTCTTCGGTTGTTCTCTTCCCACCCACCTTCTCTCTGAGATTCCACAGTCTGGATCCATGCTTCTATGTCTGGATTTATTTTATTCATCAGTTTATTTCCTTCATTAGATTCTACATATAAATGAGATCATGTGATAGTGTCTTTTTTTCTGACTGGCTTGTTTCACTTAGCATAATACCCTCCAGGTCCCTCCATGTTGTCTGGAAGGGTGAGAGATCCTTTTTTTTAGCTGCTCTAGAAGCCCAGTGCAATGTGGGAGTAGGGGTGGCCCTCAGCCTGGCCTGTGCCCTCGCGCAGTCTGGGACCCCTGGGGAGATGTCTGCCTGCCAGCTGAGGGGATTGAGCCTAACTGGGCAAACAGACATCCCTCACACAGTGGAACCTTGCTCCTTACCACCGGCCTGCAGTGGAGGTGGGAGAGGCTTCTGCCACTGCCACTGCACTTGCCTGCTGTGAGCCCGGCTTCTGGCTGAGCTGCATTCCCTCTGTGGGAGCACACTGGCCACCAGGGGATAGGTCCTGCATTGAGCTTTTGCCCCCTGGTGGTCAGTGCATGTTCATGATCCATGTTTGGTCAATTTGCATATTAGGATTTTATTATGTAGGTTAATAAAAGATATTTAAAAACACAATACTAATGACAGAGATAAGGTAGATTTTTGTAATGTACAGAGAGCTGTATTAAATTTTCAAGAAAAATCTAAACAGGAAAATTGGCCAAAGTTGAATAGGGCATTTCCAAAAGAGTAAGTCTTAGTTGCTGATAAATTGGAGAAGATAGTTCTTAAATTCTGTTGTTTTAAGGAAAATTCAGAAATAAATTTATAGTCAGCAATTTCACTTTAGGAAATCTATGTTAAATAAAATCCTACCTAATAATAGAGTAATATGCAAATGAACCATCACTCCACTACACCCACAAACCATGCCCACTAGCCAATAAGAGCAAGCATGCAAATTAACTCAACAAAGATGGCACTTAATTTGCATACACAGAGAGAGAGAGAGGAGTGAAGACTGAAGACAACATATTGTAGAAGAAAGAGGGAAGGAAAGTGGAAAGCAAGGTGGCTGTGGCTGCTGAAGTGAAAGCAATGGCAGCGAGTGTGGGGCAGGGCTGGGCGAGGTGCATAGTGGTGGAATGCATGGCCACAGAGGTAGTGGCGGGAGGCATTGGAGACTACAGGCACAGCAGGTCAGGCATGTGGGGTGGAACACGCAGCATTGGTGGCAGTGTGCAAGGCCAAGGAGATGTGGGGGAGCGGGAGAGGTGGTGGTGACAGGAGAGAAGCCCGAGGGAAGTCTTACAGGAATATTCCTGCAAACAGGTCCCTAGTTAGTATATAAAAACATGTGTACAAGGATGTTAATTTATATCAGTAGAAGCTAAAAATAAAAGTTAATCAGCATCAATAAAAGGATAATTAAACATCTGTGATATACCTCAAAGTATAAAATATTAGTTTGCAATAATGAAAAATTAGTAAGTAGAAACATATCAGATGAGGGAAGAATTTCCAGATTAAATTAATTATAAATAGAAAAGTGTGTATATTTTGATTGGATTTCATTTGTTGTAAAACAGTTTACAATAGGCTTGTATATCCTAATATATAAAATCCCTGGATTGTAACAACCAGTAATAACTGAGGTTTGACCAACCGGAAGTCAGTCCACTGCAGGCGTGGTGCACCAGCACTGACTGTTGAGGGGGCTGTGAATCAGGGCCAGAGAAAGGCCTGAAGAGAGAAACAGGGACTGATCTGTTCTTTCTGTGGCAGCTTTTGATCAACACTTGCCCCTCTCTTTTTTGCCCAGTCTGGATAGTAACCACTCCTCCATTTCTCTCTAGGCCTCCATTGGGGCTGCTGATCAGCCTGGCTTTCCTGATCAGTCCCCATTGATAGGCCCAGAGATGCTGACTGGCATAGGAACCAACCGATCAGAACCAAGTGTTAGTGCTATGAAGGACCAATTGCTGCTTAGGAGGCTAAGCTTTTGATGCTGACTGGCATAGAAACCTACCAATCAGAACCAAATCTGAGTGCTATGGGGAGCCAATGGTTGCCTAGGAGGCAGAGCTTTTGACACTGATTGACATAGAAATTTACCAATCAGAACAAAATCTGGGTGCTGTCAGGAGCCAATGTCTGCCTAGCAGGTGGAGCTTTTGACTCTGACTGGCATTGAAGCCAACCAATCAGAACCAAATCTGGGTGCAGTGGGGAACCAGTGGCTTCCTAGGAAGCTAAGCTTTTGACACTGACTGGCATAGAAACCAACCAATTCACACCAAATTGGTCAGAAGAGGAGGGCAGTTGGGGGTGGGATAAGGCCAGCAGGGGAGGGCAGTTGGGGGCAACCATGCAGGCAGGCAGAAGTAGTTAGGGGGAACCAGGCTGGCAAGGAAAAACAGTTAGGGGTAATCAGGTTGGCAAGCAGAGACAATTAGGGGCAATCAGGCAGGTGAGTAGTTAGGAAACAGCAGTTCCAGATTGTGAAAGGGATGTCTGACTGTTGATTTAGGCCCAATCCTGGGTTTGGATGATTGTGGGTTTAGGCTCCCTGGCAATTGGACATCCCCCAAGGAGTCCCCCGTTACAGAGGGTGCAGGCTGGGCTGAGTGAATCTCCCCTGGGCCTCTAGTACAAAACTATTTGTGTGTTCTAGGAAAAAATACCGTACTGGGCCTCTAGTACAAAACTATTTGTGTGTTCTAGGAAAAAATACCGTGAATATTTGTGTAATTATATACTTATATTATGTGTAAGGATTACATAGATTGTTAACATGAAATATGTGAGTAAATAAGAAGCTAAAACAAGCAAAATAGAAAGAATAAAATATGAAAAAGGGAAAAGTAAATAATAAATTATGACCAATTGTAAATTATTTTATGTACTTATCTAAAGTTAAGTAATAAAGTTAATAAAATATTAGCTCCTATGTTGATGGTTACTATTGGATTTACTATCTAATGATCTATTTTGCTGTACTGCCCATATCTTTTAAAATACCTTAAATTTCCAAATGTTGAAATATTGAAATATTTATTTTGCAACTTACCTACCTTTAATATGACTCTAATTACAGAGACTGAGCTGTATATATTTATTTATTTACTGGCATTTTCCATAATTGATTTGACTAGTATTTAAATAATAAGGACTAATGTTTTCTATGTTGTAAAATTTTATTCACAGTAAATTAAATCTAACATTTTAAACAAAAAGGCCCATTAGCTCTGAACATCTTTTATTTTCAAACCAGAATAGAAATCCCTTAATTAGCCCCAAGGATTAAATGTTTAAAATAGAGCAATTTATTTTAGTAAAGCTGGGGGTGGGAGAGAATGCTTCAATCTAAAGTGATACACATTTTAATTTAATCTATTAAAACTGCCTTGGAAAAACACCAAATAAACTCGATTCTCCAGAGACTTTATTATGTTTGATGCACATGCTCAAAGATGCTCTTGGGGAACAGGAACTTGAATGATGGGCAAAATTTCAATAGTGCAACTGTGGAGAAAAGGCATTCCAGATGGAAATAAGTAATAAATCTTAGGAGAAGTAGCTCAGTGATCATCCTTTTTATCTCAGGCTGGCATTGCCTATTGAATCCAGCATATTCTATTTAGAGATATTTTATTTACCTTACTTTTAGAAAATAGTCTCTATTTAATGCCAACTTAATCCTGGGTTGATAACATTTACATATTATCTTTATCCTATCTAGTAGAAGAGTAACATGCAAATAGACCATAACACCAACACACAAGATAGCTGCCCCCATGTGGTCAAAGATCCAGCCCCTATGTGGACACAAGATGGCCCCCACAAGATGGCCAGCAGGGGAGGGCAGTTGGGAAGAACCAGGCCTGCAAAGGAGGGCAGTTGTGGACAATCAGGCCAGTAGGGGAGGACAGTTAGGGGTGATGAGCAAGGCTGAGGAGGGAAGTTGGGGTCAACCGGCCTATAGGGAAGGGCAGTTGGGGGAAGGGTGGCTTGCAGGGGAAAGCACTTGGGGGGTGACCAGATTTGCAGAAGAGGACAGTTCGGAGTGACCAGGCCTGCTGGGGAGGGCAGTTAGGGAAAAACAGGCTGGCAGGGGAGCAGTTAGGCCTCAATCAGGCTATCAGAGTGGTTAGGGGTGATCAGGCTAGTAGACAGAAGCGGTTAGGGGCAATCAGGAAGGTAGGCAGGCGAGCAGTTGGGAGCCAGCAGTCCTGGGTTGTGAGAGGCAAGTTGGACATCCTTGAGGGGTCCCAGATTGGAGAGATGCAGGCTGGGCTGAGGGACACTCCCTCTCTGCATGCACAAAATTCATACACCAGGCCTCTACTACTTAAATAACCAAAGAGGTCCATGAAATGCTTTACAAAGAAGATGCCAAGCATTTGAAAGACAGACTGCCTAGAGTTGGCTGGCCTGTGAAGCCATGGCTTCCTGAAGCCAGTGATGGTGGGGATCAGGCAGTGGTAGAGGCAGTGAATGTGGCAGCCTCAGATGATGGTCAGGCCTGAGAGAAGTAAGTGCAAGCTTCACTCAGAAACTGCGTATCCAGTGCTCATGGTATGCCTGCACTGTGTAAGTAGTTTACAAAATAGCAGCTCAACATGAAGGAGAATCACCATGAGACACCTGAGGTTCTAAGAGGCTAACATAACTTTTCCAAGATCTGAAATCTGGACAGTAGGAGAAATTATGTCAGGCTGGTTCCCAATTCCAATCCCTATTTTTTTTTTAATTATATATTTTTATTGATTTCAGAGAGGAAGGGAGAGGGATAGAGTTATAGAAATATCAATGATGAAAGAGAATCACTGATGGTCTATTTCTTGCATGCCCCACACTGGAGATCAAGCCCATAATAAGGGCATATGCCCTGATGTAGAATTGAACCATGGCCTTCTGTTTCATAGGTTGATGCTCAACCACTGAGCCATGCCAGCTGTGTCTAATCCCTATCTATAGAAATAAAAGGCTAATATGCTAAGTGTCCAACCATCTAGGTAATGACATCACTTAGCAACGCCAGGCTTCCTCTCCCTAGTGACTAGCCTCCTTGCAGTTTCTTCAGCGGAGAAACACGACCTGCTTTATAACCAGATAGAAACACTTCACACTGTAACCAAGTGTCTGTGAAGCCGTTTCCCATACCTCATCTCATTTGATCCTCATAGAAGTCCTGGAATAGGTAGATAGGAAAGTGGGTGGAATACTATTTTCTCTTCATTAGCTGGAAAATGGAGATTTAGAAAGTTTAGAAACTTGACCCAACTGAAAAGAAGTCAGAAATGGTAAACCTTGAAAATGACTTCAGGTTTTCTCACTGCACAGAATATAATCAAACATTGTTGCAGTTAAATATTTTACCCTTTGTTCTCTCTGCGTGATCTATGATAATAATCTGCTTTGTGTTAATATTTACTTCTGTGTTGCTGACAATTACCTGAAAGAGAAGATGGAGTGCTTCACTGAGTTGAAAAATGTTAGCTATATAAGAAAGCAGGTCTAATTAAGCAAGTTTATTCAATATGTATGAAAGACTAAATTGACTCACACATACTCAGTACCCATAAAGCTCTCACTGTTGCCAATCACAGGCATGTGTTTCCATCTGTCATTGTTGATTGTGAATTTGGTTGACACTTCTATTATAAAGGGCAAATAGCGACATTAAAATATTTCTTCTAATTACTTTCCTTTTAATGTGCCCTGATTCGTGCACCAGGCTGCTAGTTCTTAAACACTGTGGCTGCTGCCGCTGAATCATCTCACTGGTGGGAGTAGTACAGTAGATCCAATTAGAAATGAAAGTAGCAAAAGGCTGTGAATGAACATAAAGACTGTAGAATAGGTTTGGGGCTTTCTCTTAGACAATAAGGACGATAATATGCTATGTCAATGTAGGGGATGTCATGTTATCAAAACAAAATACCTGCTTCCCATGTCTGGAATTTTTCCTCAGCTCCCAAGGGTTATATGGGTCAGGTCACAATAAAAGCTAGTGAGGGCTGCTAGTCACTGATTAGATAATTACAGGAAACTGGCTAATTGATACTTTGTAATCAAGTGGATATTCACAACAACCCAAGGCATGGGGACCTTTCCTTGTTATATAGCTACTCATTACCTGAGCAAGAACAATCTATTCATGTACTATGCATTTATGTAGTTTAGTATGTATAGAAGACAGGGGGTGATGGATAGTCACTTTCTAAATTCTTTATAGGGATTATTGCATTTAATTATAATAGTTTTTAATAATGTATGTACTGTTATCTCTATTTTTCAGTGAGGCAACTGAGGCTTAAAGAGCTTTAATAATCTGCCCAAGGTCATTTAATTAGTAAGTGGAATAATAGAGATTTGAACACATTTTGTCTCTAGAGCCACATTGTTAATTCCCATCACTGGATTACCCCCTGCATTCCCTGTCTCATATGAAGTGGAGAATCCCATCCACTTTACAATTCTATACATAAGAACCATAAGAGGAACTCTTAAGATTTAAAAAAAATAGTAAAAAAGTAATGTTTTTAAAAAGTAATGGGAAGAATGCCAATATAGAACTTTATTATTGTACTTTTCAAGGCAAACATACTCTATGAGCCAGCATGTCTAGTTTATATAAGTAACTAAAGTTACTTTTTAAAACTATATCAAGACATTTGGGGGAGAAATATTGACATTGCTCTTATGTATAGAGGTTCTATTTATTCGTGTCGTGCATCTGACAGCATTTTTGTCTGACAAATGATGTATTGAATTTATGGTTTTCATAAAAATCATAGAAAGTAGACACACTTTTGGAGACCAGTCACTGCCATTGTGCTATCACAGCAGAGCTGGGGATATTCTGTGCCTTTCAGAAAAACATTCTTTTAGCAAACGATGGTTTCTGACAGTTATTTATCTTGAGAGGCTATAAACTTTCAGATTAATTGCATGTTTTGTATAGATGTCAGTTACAAATTTAGTTTTGATAAATCGATTTCTGTCCTGTGGGAGCTTCGGGTGGGTGAAGGTATTGCTCATCATCAGTCTTCTTTGGCTGACCCTTGATGAGTAAACATCAGATGTCATGAGAAAACCATTTTTCTTTTACCCAGCCTTCAAGAGACAACAAACATATTCTTGTTTGATAGGGAGGTAGTAGACTGTTAAGAATAAAGATTGAGGCACTTTTGTTTATTCTTATTAATCTATCAACTTTAAACTAAGTAGATATAAAAATTAAATGTAATTAAGGATGTAGTAATAGCAGGTTTAGAGTTGTAAGCACATAAAACATGAAGTTTATTCTTGTATTTTTGTATATTAATTATTGCATTATTTTCTATATGAACAACTATAAACTCACTTTTGCTATACCCTGTATGATTTCACTTGTGCACAATGCTTGATAATTTAAGCACTAAATATGAGGACCTGCAATTCAGTAATATAGACTTTCTTGTGTGTTAATATGGATCCTTAAACATAAAGGCATGTGTTTTTGTTGTTGTTGTTGTTGTTGTTGTTGTTGTTTTGTTTTTGTTTTTGTGGTGGCTACTTTACATTGCACAAATAGGACAATGTATTGCTGCCAATTAATGAGGTTTGGTCATTGTTTACATGCTTATTGCTACTTTAGATAACACAAGTTGCTTTCCTGTATACGAGCTTATCTAATGGCTCCCAGTGACCGAGGCTCTCTTCTTTCCCAGCTGAATTTCCTTGGCATCTACAAGTAGTCAGATCACTACCACCGCCTCTGAAATTGCTCATTATTAAGATGAGAGAGGAGAGTCTCTACTTTAGTTTTTCTGAACCCTTTTCCTCATCTCTATTGTTTCAGTACAAATACTTTTCAGGGTTCATATGCATATTGATAAATCATCATTGTTATTAGTGCCAGGTCATCAATAACCAGAGAAGTGTCTCTAAGAAAATTTTGCTGTGTTTCCATGTTCATATTAGATCTCTTTTCCTCTAATAAATACAGATTCTTTGATGCATCTCTTGGCCCTTCTCATGGCACTTTGCCTTGCATTTCTTATTCTTTGCTCAGGGAATATAGATCTGCACTAGAATTATAAACTTTTGCAGGTGTCTTGTTTACCTGTTATCTAAGTATCTGAAAATTGACTGCCTACCTGGAGTTTGCACATGGTCTAGTCTTAGGGTTCTCATCGCCAGAGTACTGCCACCCCTCAGGCCACTTTTATGGCTTTCTTAGTATCACTTTGATAATCCTGGCTTTACAAATTCTTCAAATAATGCCCCTTAACCACTGGGTCAAAAATCATCTCAGTCAGTTACCTCCCTCATTCTTGGAGGTAATATTGTTGTCTCTATCCACCTAATTCAATAATTTAGCTCTTGATTTCTTTCCATAGAGGCCAGACAACACTCATTCCACTGAAAAATTTTAAAACAATCTATCAGTTCAGGGTTTGACTCTTTTTATGATTAAAATAACCCTTTTAGATGTGGTAGAAGTTATATTGTAAGGATTAGTTTAGTCAGGCAGACAGGTTGGGTGGTAATAAACATATTCCTGGAGAAAAATGTAGAACTAAATGGAATTATCTCTAAATAGAATTATTTCTTTTCTATTAATTTATATGACATGATGACATGTCAGTAGATTCTTAATGGATGAATAATTTTAGTGTCAATTTATACTCATCCTTTCCAAAGATAACTTAAATGCCTTTTCCAGCCTGCCAATAATCTGTCACAATTGTACAGCCTAGATTCTGATTTGGTATGTAAAATTATTATTATCATTTTTTTTTTACTTTTCATATGACAAATAATAGCATAAATGCAATTGTACAAAAAAAAAAGATGACCAATTATATTCTGGTTTCCAATTTTCATCATCTCTTAACATATACCACTGTCATTAATATTAAAACAAAATTAAATTTTGCTTGTGGTTGTTTTCTTTAGCATAATTGCTAGTTCCATTAGCTTTTAGGAAATAAGTTGAAAACCTCTGGCTTAATGAGACCTCAAGGGGGTATAAAAATACTCTTCATTTAAAGATAGATGCAAATAGTTCCAACAGATTCATGAGAAGGTAGATTAAAATTTCTACCGTTTTAGAATATATATTGGAAGAATAGGGGTCAAATAGCTAAAAAGCATACCTGGCCAGCCAGATAATGTAAAATTATTCAAGGGAGTTAAGTGCTAGACTACTGGGCATTGAGGTACGTGATGAACTGCAGAGCACTTGCTCTGCCTGAAATGGGCAAGCACTCTCTCATCCCAGCAGTGTTGAGAGGCAAGAATTCCAGACCAGTGATTGTCAGAGCTTTAATTTAAACATGAGACCAGAAGAGAAATTGTAGGGGAAAGAAACAGAAATTACAGATTTTTAAAAACCCCTAATTGTAAATGTTAGCAAAACACAGGATATGGGAATACCAAATTCAGGTGAAAGGAAACATGTTTCAACCTCTGGAATCTATTGAAAAATAAGCTAAAATAACTATATGTCCTGTTAAAATTATATTTTAATATAATTTTAATGGTATATTTATTTAATAAACAGTATTTGCTAAATGTTTGCTATGATTACCATTTACTAGGCACAAGACTGTAATCAGAATTTAGGATGTGTTAAAAGTGGTAAGACTTATTACTTATCCTTTAAAAATTTATTTTTTAAGATTAGTAAACTGTGCTGAAGTATGACAGAGATCTGTCATTTTTGTGATAATTTTATCAAAATATAAAATGTTTCTCCCAATATTTACCTAGTAATCTTTCAATTACCTGAAGGAACATTGGTCATGGAGTAGCGACCCTTATTGACGTCAGAAACATCCAAACCTGTAGAGAATTTTTATGAGTTTATTTGAGCCAAACTGATGGCAATTGGCAGGATGTACAATCTCAAGGGATTTCGAAAATGCTCCAGAAAATGACAGTATTACTACTTATTTTGCACATCAGAATCAAAGGAAAATATATGGGGGAAAGGTTACATTAAATCATTAGTAATTGATTAGGGAGGTAGGAGAAAGTGAAGTGGAGAAATCACTGAGACTGGATAAAAGGTAAAATGAATAGGCCTACTTTTTTTACATTGGTGGGTATACTACCCTGTTTCCCCGAAAATAAGACAGTGACTTATATTAATTTTTTCTCCCAAAGTTGCGCTAGGTCTTATTTTTAGAGGATGTCTTATCTTTCCATGCCCTAGGTCTTATTTTTGGAGGATGTCTTATTTTTGGGGAACACGGTAGTAGAATAGTTAATAATTAACACTTACAGCACATATAAGTGGTATGTGAGAGAGCAAGATATCAATAAGGGGTTCTGTGGTCTTATGTTGTGATGGGAGACTATGCCCTGAGGGGTTTAGAAAAAAGAGGATTGTTCTGACCTTTCTTGTGCGTGTCATGGTAGATGTGAAAAGGCCATAGGTGGGCTCAGTGAAGGTAAAAAAATTGACCTTGGTTGAGGAAGACACTGGCCAGGGAAAGGACTATCACCATAACTTGCTTTTAGTTAAGATGTTTTAATTTCAGACCATGCAGGCTTCCCCTGGGCTTGTCAGGTTTAGGATCTGACCCCTTTTTGGTCCACATTCTTTAAGCCTCAACTCCCTATAGATTTTGGTACCATCCAAATTTATGTCATTGCATTAGACAGCCAAGCAGATGAAATAGAAAACTTGTCATGTCTCATAGATCAGACTAAATGTCCTTTTTGTAAGTATATTTTTAGACATAGTTTAGATAAGTTAAAGTGACTTAACCCAAGAAGTGACCTTTTACAACTATTCTTGAAAAACAGAGATAAAGATTTTCAAAGGCCAGATCCTATTAACAGTGAGGGTAGTATCTTGTATAGGACTGGCACATTCTGTAAATCCATGCCTGGGTAACCTGTATTTTATTCAGTCATAGTTCTTCTTTCTAAAATATAGTTTTAAATATTTTATCATGAGATACTACTGTTTTTTCCCTTGCAGTTCATTCAGTATTAACCAGAGTTGAAATTATGTCCTATACAAATATGTGTAAGGGTGAAACATACAGAGGTACTACTGGGCACTTTTTTTTAATGGTTCACGTAGGACCAGATACGTTGACAATTCATGTTATTTTTTTGTGCCCTAATTTTAATCAAGCTTATTTTGCTACTTATATAAAATAAGTTGAAGGAAATATCAAATGAATTAAAGTATTTATTGAGTTTTATGCTTGGGACTTAGCTGGAGGTCACCAAGCCCATCAGCATGCCTTCCATAACTTGGAAAGCACACAGTTATGTACCATCTTGTTATTAATCACAGAGTGGGGGTATTGACTTAATTATTTTACCCAGATACTATGCTTTCTAACATTCAGCATTTACATTGCTTTTTGGGAAACATCTAAGTTTGGGAGCCTATCTATTTCTTCTAAACAGCAGTGTAGTGCAGTAGAAATCTGACTTATTTAATCTGGTCATTTTACATTTTTATTATATTATCTAACCTTCATTTTCATTATCTTTAAAATTGTAATAGTTAGATGAGGGTTTCTTTTAATGTGATGACTCTGCACAATATTTTCAATCCCTATAGTATAACGTCAATATTCAACATACAGTTAGAATTAAGTTAGAAGTTAAGAAGTAGTGGATCATGCTTTAACTCGGCAGTGGGCATTTGTGGTTGGCTGACAGGAAAGGTGTGAGAATGCTGCCTTTTCCTCCTAATCTTTTTATTTCTTGCTATTTTTTGATACCATTGTACCATGCATTTTAGTCTTAATCTTTCCAAAGTATAATTAAGAGATAAAAATATACCTCATGAGGGGCTTTAAAGTCACTACATACATATAGCACTTGGCTCACGATTTTACTACTTTGGATACCAACTCATATAGCAACCTTAAGGAAACTTTTACCTTCTTAATATATGAGAAATATTAATCCACACTGTGTTTGTGTGTGTGTGTGTGTGTGTGTGTGTGTGTGTGTGTGTATTATTGCACACACACATAAGAAAATCTCAGTGGAGATCAGTGAATGTGCTTTTGCTTTATCTGTGTAGTGGTAGCATGTTCCTTTAGATGTGTTGTTTTTCTAATAATTTATGGAATAATCTTGACATTCTCCTGGCACTAGGAATACAACAAGCATCACTTCCTTCAGTTCTAACATCAGTGTTGCACTGTGGCTCATCCAGGAGCAGGTGTTAACATTGATACGGACAGAATTTTCTGTCCTGTCTACCAGAGTCCAAATCTTCCCATTGCCCGTATCACCTGGCCAACAGAACACTAATACCAAACTTCCTTCCAAATTCAAGTCTCAGGCATTACTTCATTATGCTGCCTGCCAAAATCCTGGCTCATGGATACTCTGGTTTTAAAAATTAAGGCAGAGTAAAATCTTTGTCAAATGAATACCTTGTGATTTAGGTGATACTCTTCTAATTTTGTAGCTTTCTCTGAGATCAGTAATTTGAGATTACATTGCATTTAATTACTTAATAACATTTCTCTCTGAATATAGCAAGAATGTCTAATTAGAACAGTACTGCTGTTCACTATAAAATACCAAAGTATTTACTGTGGTGAAAACTTTTCAGAAAACTGAAAATTCTTAATAAAATCTAGGCATTTTTAACATTCTAAGTTATTTTAAATAACTAATGAATAGACTTTCTTGACCAAACCCTTTGTATCAATGAACCTTTTTTAAAATGATTGTTGATTTATTTAAAACAATTTAGATTCAAAGATTGCATAATTTCAGAATATAGAACTCATGTGGTCTCTTTAATTTTTAATTTTTGCTGGGGTGTGGTGGAGCATCAAAATTGGTATAAACTATTTGACAATTTAAAATACTGTTTTAAAGGCAGCAACATTACAAGGAAGACTGGACTTAAACAGGTATTTATTTATTATTTGGAATGTTAGGCAATATTTATTAAAAATAAATGTTTCCTCTATCATTTTGAGTCTAGTATTTTTATGACCATTTGTATGTCAAACTTGAACATCTTTTAGAGTACATTTTATATTGTTAAAATTAATGTTTAAATTACTGTTTGCATATTCCTTTAAAATTAATCAACCACCATAATATACATTACTTATATAATCTCTATCAGGTAGAGATAATGTGAAAAATGATATAAGATCAATGCATTTTGAACAAATTTCTGTATTACATATCTATGGAGATGCAGGCACTTGGTTCATTATTCTTAATTGTTTTTTCAGAGTTTCCTTTCTTGGACTTTAGTGGAATTGAAATCAGTACTTACAAAGAAATCATGTCTTATACATGAGTTAGGTGCTCAAGTTAATGTACTTATTTTCTGGTATTATTATTATTATTATTATTATTGTTATTATTATTAATTTACCTGGTATTATTTTAATATAAATATTCTGAAAAAAATGAAAATGTTACATGCATGATAATAAATCTCCTTGAAAACACCACTATCCCAGGCTGACAAATTAGTAAAGAAATCAGCAAGGGAACCAAAACTTAGGGAAGTGCTGTAGCAAGTGACGGAATCAGAGTCCTACAACTTTGAGGATTAATAGCAGGTGGCACAGGGAGCAGCCAAAGAGCTGTGATTCAAAGAAGAAATGATGCAGTTCTTCTGGCATTGAAACATCGAATCAGTATTCATAGTATTATAAAAAGAACATGAAGTATAAACAACTTTTAGTTTAAAAATAATTTCTGTCTTTCAAAAATTGTAACCCTAATCAAGTTCCCTCAAAGAACAGATCAAGAGATGGAACACTATTTCATTTTATGAGGTTTGTATAACTTCAGACCAAATTAGATGGAAATGATGCCTGAAAAACATTGCATACCAACTTTAGTTATAAAAATAGACATGAAAACAGCAAACAGCATGTTGGCAACATAAATTATATAATAGCTAAAATCATAATGCATTCTATTAACCAGAAATAATCTTAGGAACACAAGTCTAAGTGAATGTGAAATAAATTGATTAATGTAATCCATCAAATTAAAGGAAAGGATAATGTGATTATCTGATTAAATGCATCAGAATTTCTGATAAAATTCAATAACAATTCATCATAAAATTTCTTATCAAAATAAGGATGAGAGGAACATCTTTAACCTGATATTTAGAATACAGTGCAGTTGCCCTCTATCATAGCTTATTAAATAATCTGAAACCAGAAAAACTCTCAGAAACCCAATAGTGGGTGACAACACACACACACACACACACACACACACACACACACAAATGGGTCACAAAAGAATACATAGATTAATTATAACCACCATGTTATAAGTTGCTAAGAAAGTAGACCTTAAAGTTTTCACCACAAAAAAGAATTGGTAGTTATGTGATGTGCTGCAGATGTCCACTAACGCTATGGTGGTAATCATTTTGCAGCATATAGGGTATCAGGTCAACATGTTGTGCACCTTAAAAGTGCGTGATGTTACCTGTCAAATATATATCAATAAAGCTGAAAAAAATACAGTATAAACCCTGAAAGTGGCTTTTCTTTTTGGAACCCAAGTGCCTGATTTAAGCTTTGATTGCTGAGTCATCCATTTTAAAGAGGCATCTGCTTTAAAGAAGACAATCTCTAATAAAAACACATCACCAGCCACACACCAGATAAAGAGCCAGGCAGCCTCCCACGCTATAGAGATCTTGGTTAACTTTGATAATTGACCACTTGGGCTACTTGTTTTTTCTCTTCCTGTACTTTCCAATCCTGCTGTTAAGTTTTAAATTCAACAGTAAAGAGTGAGCCAGTAAAACCTTAGGTGCCCAATCTCAACCACAATAAAAGCAGAACCTCAAGTCTGTTCATGTAGTCTCTCTCTCTCTCTCTCTCTCTCTCTCTCTCTCTCTCTCTCTCTCTCTCTCTCTCTCTCTCTCCTTCTCTCCTTCTCTCTCTCTCTTCTCCCCAGGACTTCACTGTGTGCCTCCTACAATATTTTAAGGCCTATAAGTGATAAACATGTTTTCTTCAAAGTTTCCTAATTGTTATGTCTGAAGGCTGTCTTGCAATCACAGTAAGTACCAAAAGAGTTGGTCCAGCCCTAACATTGGTTTGGAAAGGAGAGATGTCAGTGGGAAACTCTCAAGGCTCAGGTGAGTGACTCCAGGCATTTCTAACAGATGGCATTACTATCATAGACTGAGACCTTCACTTCTATAATAATAAAAGCATAATATGCTAATAAGACTGGACTAAGCCATGGAAGGTGGGGGTCTAGGCAGAGGCAGAGGCCTGAGTCCCAGGTGCCAAAGGGAAGTCCATTCCTGAAGCCGAGGAAAGGAAGGCCCACTCTTGCACAAATTTCATGCATTGAGCCTCTCGTGTAATATAAGATACCAATTATATTAAGGTTCAAGCTCACAAAGTAACGTAATGAATTGTTAAGGACATACACATACATGTATATTAAGTCTATTTTTTAAAAGCGGGTAATGAGACCAGGCACCAAAAGGGATCCCCTAGAATACAACATACCCTTTAAACTTTAAACTTGTCAAACACAAGGCCCGCAGGCCAAATCCATCTCGCCAGGCCTTGCAATGTGGCCCGCACCGCGCTGTCATCACTGCACTCAGCTGCGTTTCCATCACAATGACAGTTCAGTAAACCATTTGGCCCGCGATTTAGGCTGGATTTTAGATTTTGGCCCCTTCTCTGATTGAGTTCGATACCCCTACTTTAAAGAAAAAATATCAGGATTTCTCCAGGAGCATTTGCTATCAATGACACCAGCAATCCTGACCAGCAGTACTGAGTATACCCACAGCCTTTGTCACTGAGGGACCTAGCAATCTTATAACAGAAAATAGATGCATGTCCAAACTGTCAAGAGACAAAAAAGATCATTATATACTTATCAAGGGGTCAATTCATCAAGATAGTATAATGATTGTAATATATAGATAGATAAGATAGATAGATAGTAATACACGCAACATTGAAGTCTCTGTTTTAAGCAAATATTAACAGATCTGAAGGCAGAAACAGATATCAATGCAGTACTAGTATGGGACTTCAGTACCCCACTCTAAACAATGGATCTATCATCCAGACAGAAAATCAATGAGGGAATATTGGATGTGAACTACACTTTGGCCAAATGAACCTAACAGACATATATAGGACATTCTGCCTAAGAACGGTGAGCACATTTTTCTCTGGCATACAGGAACACCTCTGGGATAGAGCAGATGTTAGGTCACAAAGTAAGTCTTTACAAATCTAAGAATTTTTAGGTTATATCAAACATCTTTTCTGACTATAGTGTTTTGAAACTAGAAACCAATAGCCAAATTAAGCTAGAAAATCAAACAATATGTAGCAATTAAACTGCTGAACATCCAGTATGTCATGAAAAAAATCATAAGGAAAATGAAAAATACCTTGAGAAAAAAAAGAATGTAAATAACATATCAAAATGTATGCAGCAAAAATAGTTTTAAGATGAAGTTTATAAAAAAAAATGTAGGAAAAAAAAACTCAAATAAGAAACCTAACTTTACACTTCAAGAAACTAGAAAAAGATGAATAAAGTTACCCCAAAGTTAGCAAAAGTGAGGAAATAAATATCAGAGAAGAAATAAATAAAATAAACTAGAAAAACAATAGAAAAGATAAATTAAACTAAGAGCTTTTTTTTAAAGATAAAATTGGCAAATCTTTAGATAGATGAAGAAAATGAAAAAAGGAAGACTCAACATCAGCAATAAAGCTAGACAACAAAAAGGAATATAAGAGACTTTTATGTACAATTATGCCTACAAATTGGACAACCTAGAAGAAATGGATAAATTTTGAAAGACATGCAATCTACCATGTGTGAATCTTGAGGAAATAAAAAATCTAAGAGACCAACAGATAGAAAGGAGACTGAACCAATAATAAAAATATTGCCAACCAAAAAAAAAAAGAAAGAAAAGTTTTATGATATCTGCATCATAATGATACCAAATAATACCAAACAAAGCCAGATAAGAATACTACAAGAAAGGGCCATAGCCAGTTTTGGCTCAGCGGATAGACCACTGGCCTGCAGACTGAAGGGTCCCCAGTTCAATTCCAGTCAAGGACACATACCTTGCTTGCAGCCTCCTCCATCATTAGCTCTACTGTGGAGATGGGAAAGGCTTCCACCACCACCCCTTTGCTCACCAACCCTGAGCCTGGCCTCTGACTGAGTGCTGCTTCCTCTGTGGGAGTTCACTAACCACCAGGGGGCAGCCCCTGTGTTGAGTGCCTGCCCCCTGGTAGTCAGTGTGCATCATAGAGACCAGTCTTTCCACTGTTCAGTTGATTTGCTTATTAGCCTTTTATTATATAGGGTGAATGGATAAAGAAAAATGGAGAATAAAAATGGAATATTATTCAGTTTTAGTGAAGAACATGCCATTTGCAACAATATAAACTGAATTTTGAGGGCACTATGATAAATGCATTGATTTATTAAGCCAGACTAATAAATGCAGATACTGCAATATCACTATATGTAAAAACCTTAAAAAAAAAAAAAAAGTTAAACTCACAGAAACAGAGTAGAATCTTAGTTGCCAGGGATTGGGGCTGTAGGAAATGGAGTGATATTGGTCAAAGGATACAAATTTTCAGTTATAAGATGAATATGTTCTGAAGATATGATGTATAGCATGGTGACTATAGTTAACATAATGTGCTGTATACTTAAATTTTGCTGAGAGATTAGATATATGTGTCCTCAACACACACAATATGCACACATACATACACGAAAGGCAACTATGTGTGAGCTGATGAATGTATTAATTTGATTGTGATAATCATTTTATATTTTACATGTATATCAGGTCATCGTGTTATATCCTTTAAATATACACAATTTCATTTGTCTATTGTCCAAAATCCTCCCCCTCCTCCCCTACCTCGAAAAATACAAAAACAGAATAGACTGAAACCAGTTTGGCTCAGCAGTAGAGCGTCGGTCTGCGGACTGAAAGGTCCCAGGTTCGATTTCGGTCAAGGGCATGTACATTGGTTGCTGGGACATCCCCGGTAGGGGGTGTGCAGGAGGTGGCTGGTTGATGTTTCTCTCTCATTGACGTTTCTATCTCTCTATCTCTCTCCCTTCCTCTCTGCAAAAAATCAATATATATATATATATATATATATATATACAGAATAGGATACAGACTGCTAGTCTTATTCAGAATAAAAATAAACACAATAGAATTCTTTAATCACTTCTTCCATAAAATTTACATGGTACTGGTGATTGATCAAACTAAATATTTTTTTAAAAGAATAGAAATAGCATTTAAAAGATAGAAAACAGCTCTGACATTATATATTATTACATCTTCCTTTTAAGCTGTGTCAATAGACCTACTTTTGTCACGAGTAATGCCTTCCTTTACCATTGTATGTAATTTTTTTCATTGTGTGTACTTTTATTCCATTTTTGGAAGCATTTCATTTTGTTTTTTGTGAATAAACAGGGTCCAAAAAGTAACAAGTATGGACAAGAAAAAATATGGATGGGCAAAAATAACAATGATTATCAGATATTCACTTAGGTAATAGTTTGGATAGCAACACAATTCTCATAAGATGATATATATGTATACAAAATACACATATATTTTTGTGGGGGCAAAATGGTGATCTTGTGAATTCCATCATAAAACAAAACAAAACTTTATTGGATTATTATCTTTAAATTTCCCTGTCTGATTCTGTTCTAGATTTTAACATTTTTTTTAACAGATTCTTTTCTAGCAAAATATATAGTATCCCTATGGATTATGGGATAGGTGTAGAAATAGATATATAGACTTCAGTATGCACATACAAAAATTAATTTTATGTTGATTTGAGAAGCTGTGATTGGTTTTACCATGATATGCTGATTTTATTGCATATCATTGTGGTCATAGCATCATGCAATTTGGCATGTAATTTGTATTAAAAAGAGTTCTATTTCTATCATTTGCAATAGCAACAACTATATAGTAATCGCATAGCTCTATCTATATCTATCTATCTATCTATCTATCTATCTATCTATATATATATATATAAAAGTCTAATATGCAAATTGTTCCCAGGGGAATTCCACTGGGAGCCGGGTCGCTCACTAAGACGTGTGCTGATCAACATGGTACAGTGAGGAACGAAGGAAGGCCCCAGCTGGCAACTGAAAGAAAGGCCCTGGCTGGCAGCCAGAAGGCCCCTATTGGCCTTATCACCAGCCAGGCCTAGGGACCCCACCCATACATGAATTTCATGCACTGGGGCTCTAGTGTGAAATAATAGGCAGTAATAAAGAACTGTCTCAGCCAGTACGACTCCTAGTTTTTGAACTGAGTTTTAAATGGACACATTTTAATTTATTCTGATTGTTCTATGGACATCAACACAATCCATAGAACCATTGGTCAGGTTCTATGGATTGTGTTGATGTCCATAGAACAATCAGAATAAATTAAAAAAAATTAGTTGGAATAAATCACTCTCTTCATTCCCACAGTGCTTTATTAATTCTTAAGAACTTAATTCATTCTCTTTTGCTTTAGTGCGACTTCTGTGCATTCTTATCACCTCTACCTAACCAGGAGTTTCTTGTGTAGTGACGCATCTCATTCATCTTTCATATCCACAGCTATTAATAATTGTTCATCTATGAAACAGTCATAACTAAAAAGAATAAATTTTTCTTAATTTTTACAATGTGTTTTTTAAATGTCTTTTAGAAATTTGATGCAACTGTACAAAAGCGAAGATGACACAGAAATTTCAAAGATGATTAAGGCTCAGTGGACTTCTCTGGGCCTAGAAGATGTGCAGTTTGTAAATTACTCTGTGCTGCTGAGTCTGCCAGGCCCTTCTCCCAGCTCTGTGACGCTGAGCAGCAGTGGCCAATGCTTTCATCCCAACAGCCAGCCTTGCAGTGGAGAAGCCAGGACACACAGCAGCCAAGATCTGCTTTCCTCATATGCAGCCTATTCTGCCAAAGGAACTCTCGAGGTAATATGACCATTTGTCTCTGTCATTTACAGTGAAATAGAATTAGAAAACGGCAGCTTTCATCTAAATTGAACTAACTGGCAAGATGCAACATACAAAAGTAACTGTTAAATGTCCTCAGTGTGGAGATGCCAGGGAAGAAAAAAGGAAGGTTTGGATTGCCTGGCCCTTGACTTGTCATATTTGGAAAGTGAAAACACGTTAGAAGAATTTAATTCAAAAGTGTTGAACATGTCACTGAGTCATTCACATTTCCCTGAATACACAGAGGACATGTTCATTTCATTCTTTGTTTTTGAAAGGCAGATTTTAATAGATTGCTATGGACAGAAAGAATAGAGATGGAGGCAGTGGAAGATGGATGTGATTATTCACACTTTTAGGATTTGAAATATACAGTACTTCCACTTTCTTAGTGAAAAACACCTGAGCTAGAAGGCCAGCTGTGGATTATTGCTTTGTTATTTTCTGGGTTAGTTTCTGTTGTTTTTTGGTGCTGTGGCATTTTTTGGCATTGGGGTTAAGTGCATAGCTTCTGGAGCCACATGGACTGGTTTCAATCTCCGCTCTAGGGCTATTGTCTCAGCTCTGTAATGTGGCTAATCATATTTCCAATATCATAAGGTTGTTTTGAGAATCAAATGGACTAATATATATATATAAATCTTGGAGGATAGAGCCTAGGCCATAGTAAAGACAGTTTGCCAGTTAGATACAATATATATAACTGGTCACTAGTTTTTTTTTAATATCAAGTGGTCTGTTTCCATGTAAAAATATAAATTTAATGAGTGCATTTAGTCTCTTATAAAACTGTAGATTGCTTTATTTAATACAAATGAAATAATGCTATGTTTCTGATTGGTGTTAATTATTGCCACATATTTTTAAGAATCTAACTTCTGATTAACTTTGATTAATATATGAAGTATTTAGCCTGGATGGTGTTGCTCAGTGGTTGAGCATCGACCTATGAATCAGGAGGTCTCTGTCTGGATTGCAGGCTTGATCCCCAATAGGGGGCATACAGAAGGCAGCTGATCAGTAATTATTTCTCATCATTAAAGTTTTATGATTTTCAAAAGCAAAGCAATTTATAGGGGACTGTTTTACATGCATCTGGAATACTTGCATATTTTATGGACATGTTTTAGACTGATGTATTATTGATACTCACATATTCTAATTAATAGAACACTAGTAATTTTTCTCCATCCCTTCAGATCATTTGCTAATTCAAATCAAGCTTGAGAGGTTGCTGCTGCTGATTCAGGCATACCTAATTTTTTATTTTGAGTACATTGTGTTTGCATGAATTTCTATCAGGCAGAGCCATTAACAAGTTCCTAAATTATTCTAGTTTGACTGCCAGCACAGCTCCCCACTACTTTGCTTTTGACAAGGTTATTTGCAGAAGAGGAGTGCCCCTTTTCTTTGAAGAGCTGTCATGTCCATTCATCATGTGACTGTTTTGGATACGCTTTCAATTTTTGCTTTTGGGTAACAGTCTAAACAACATTTGCGATATCTGAGATCTACTTGGAAAACCAGCACAGTGCCAGCATGATGGATGGTGTGCTTTGCAACTTCTTTGTAATTCATTGTGCACTGGAAAGGTGACATTGTTTACCCCATCATAATGACAGGTGGGTCAGTGAAAGGGTCCTAAGGAGAGTTGTCCTGTCAGACGCAAAATGCATATTAAAATGGATACATAAATAATTTAGCATGTGTGAGGTTAGCTTTGGGGAATAAACAGTAATTTATATTTTTCATTAAAAGGTAAACATCCACTACAATATCATCATACTGGTAAAGACATTGGTAGTGAGTGTTGACAATGTCTAGTCAGTTTTACAAATAGAATATATGACTTAATCTAATCCCTGTGCAATTATTTCTTGTGTCCTTTGTGAAACCCACACAGATGCAGAAAGCAAAGAGAACACTTAATATTTAATATGGATTGGTCAGGTTGAGTCAGCCATGTTTTTAGTTTTGAACAGGAGATTTGTTTTTATTCCAATACATTTTATGGGTTTTAGAGTGTTTCTTCTATTAAGTATTCTTTTGTGTTTGAAAGACAAACCCAATAATACAATTTTGTGTAGAAATTTATTTTCACGAACTCATTAACTGTGCTTAAAACATTGTTATCAACACATTTATCACTGCCTCATTCCTCAGAGAACCAAGGCTAGCAACCTTCTTTATCAGGTGCACACCTGTGGATTGGTCACTTCAATTCTGTAAGCTTTCATGTTCTTATTTTTATAATAGAAAACATACTAGTATCCCAAGTGGCTGTTGTGGGAAAGAAATTATAAAAACCATGTAAAGTGCCTGGCACTTGGAAATCACTCTATAAATGTTATTATTATTATGTGGCATAAAGTAGACACATTCAAATGGGATAAATTAGGAAATTATCAGCATTATCTATTATAAGATTTGGAAGCACAAACTTTTACCCTGTCATCTGATTATAATGTTCCTGTATTCTGTTTAACATGACAGATATCACTCATCAGGTAGGAAAATGCTTTGATAGTATCTATATATATATAAGGCTAAATGACTGTCTGACTGGCCAACTAACCAGGGGACAGATGCTCAATGCAGGAGCTGCTGATCCTTGGTAACTTGGCAGTGGTAGTTCTTGGGTGATGTACCTGGACCAGAGAGGAGGGAGCCCAATTCTGGGTGCATCACCTGAAAACTGCCCTCTCGCAATCTGGGACCCCTCTGGGGATGTTGGAGAACCAGTTTTAGCCCAATTGCCACAGGTCAGGATGAGAGACCCCACCTGCTGGAGGGACCCTGCTCACTTTGTGGACAACCTTTGAGCCATGGTCCCGCCCCAGGTGCAGCCAGCTGGGGAGATACAGTGGGAGGTTGGCTCCAAGGTCTGTTAGGCCCATCTCCCCCAGTACTGCCCCGCCAGCCACCTTCTAATTAATTTTCTTTCAATGTGCATGAATATGAGTAAATAATAGACTATATAAATCCCTGGTCATATTTTTAATTAAAAACTAAAAATCAAAAAAAACCCTAGGAATAAAGTATTTTAGTTTTTAATTTTTAAAATTATTATTTTAAAATCCTCACCTGAGGATATTTTCCCATTGATTTTTTAGACAGTAGAGGGGGTGGTGGTGAAGAGATAGAGATAGAGATAGAGATAGAGATAGAGATAGAGATAGAGATAGAGATAGAGATAGAGATAGAGATAGAGATGGAGACAAAGATAGAGAGTTAGGTAGAGAGAGAGAGGAAAAGAGAGAGAAAGAGGAAAAGAGAGGGGAAAAGAGAAAGAGACAGAGAAAGAGAGAAACATCCACTCAAGAGACTCATGACACATTGACTGGTTGCCTCCAGCCTGGACCAGGGCCAGGGATACAGCCTGCAATTGAGATACCTGCCCTTGACTTGGAACCAAACCCAAGACCCTTTAGTTTGTGGGCTGACATTCTAACAAATGAGCAATCCATCCAGGGCAGAGTATTTTATTTTTGAATGCAGAATTACAAATTCTGTCAAGTTGGTCCTGAGGAGCAGTATTATCTTTGTTGTGTAAAATATCAAGACATAGTTTAGCATATGAAATCTGAACATCATCCAATAATTTGTTAACATGTCTTAAAGTATAAAAATATAACCATTGCATGGAATTTTTTAATAACCTGCAGTCAGCTGTCTGTTTTCTCATGGCTAGGGAAAATTTGTCTTACTGTTTTATTTTAATATTCTTTAAAAAAAACTTATCAGTGTTATGGCTAAATGCAAAGCTACATGCATTTTGCTCTGAAGGATTTCTGTTACAGATAAAAAATAGCAGAAGCTAAAGGAGAGGAATAGAATTGTATGAGTATAAAGATTAAGCTACTGCTTCACCAACAGAAAATGTAAGCTTGGAACTTCTTTTCAATGTTGAAAATGATTTTGCTTTTTTTATTTTCTCCCCTTTCTTCTCTTGGGATCCATATTTTTATCAACAATGAAAAATTGTGAGATAAATAGCTGTGAACATAATTGATAAAATTTATTAACTTTTAATATTTTTATTGATTTTTTACAGAGATGAAAGGAGAGAGACAGAGTCAGAAGCATTGATCAGCTGCCTCCTGCACACCCACCCTGGGGATGTGCCTGCAACCAAGGTACATGACCTTGACTGCAATCGGACTAGGACCCTCAGTCTGCAGGCCGATGCTCTATCCACCAAGCCAAATCAGATCATGCAAAAGTTTTAAATTTTTGATAATTATATATAATACATTTTCCCAAATCCCATCTATTCCAGATATCATGAGCTTTGTGCACTGAATTGATAAAACAATTTAATAACTTCTGCTAATTTAAGGATAATAACTATGGGGCATATTCCCTCCTTATTGGCTGTGGGGGCTGTCATCTTGGAGGGTGGGGAAGTCAATTAGCATATTCCCCTTATTGGCTGTGGGTGTTGCCATCTTTGCAATGGCATGAGGGTCAATTAGCATATTCCCTATTTATTAGATCGGATGCTTTTGTCTACATTCCCTGTGACCTTTCTCACAAATATATAACTATGAAAATATGTTGTGATAGATCAGCTGTTTGTTTTTAAATGCTTCTGTCTAAATTTTAAATACTGGAAAAAATATATATGTACATATATACACTGAGTGGCCAGATTATTATGATCTCTGAATGCATACTAATCTGGCCACTCAGTGTATATCCTATGTAATAAAAGGCTAATATGCAAAGTGTCCCCTCAACCAGGAGTTCAACCAGCAGCAGGCCAAATGCCCATGTCCCTCTCCTGAAATATATATATATATATATATATATATATATATATATATATATATATATATATTCATTCACAGGGCCTCTAGTAAAAAAAATAAAAGTTTTAAAGCAAAGATAACTGAATTATAACAAATATGGGCATTTTAGTGAGGAATTGTTTGAGACTTCAAATTTGACTAAAATTACCTGAAAAGTTTCCGAGTCTCCATAATTAAGTGTGATTTGACAGAAAAGTCTAGGTCAGCCTTTTTTACTTTTACTTTTGATATGATTTAAAGCATACCACTTTAAAACTAAGTGGTAATGTAACTTTTCTAGCAGATTTAATTTATATTTTAATTTCCAGCATTTAAATATGTAATTTGCATGTAAGATTTACCTCCCTTCAGAACTAGAGAGATCTGTGCAAAAGTTGATCCTTAGGTTTATGCATTTTCCTATATATTTTAATTTGATATAGAAAGATTAACTGACTAATACTGAATTTAGCCAGCTGGGTCTCCCTAATGTAGCAGGAAGCCATCGACATTCAGCAAATACACACTGAGTGCCTTTTGGCTGCCCATCACAGGGGAAAAAGTGGTTAAAAAGAAAGATTTGGCCATTGCCCATATGTAGTAGGAAGTCTAATGGAAGAAACTGGCAGTCAGGTAAACAATTATAAAACTCCATGGCTCAATGCTGTTAACTTAAAACATGAGCAAGTTAAACATCCTAAACTTTAGTTTCCTCATCTAAAAATTAGATAGATAGGTCTACTGAATATGAATGTTCTAAAGATCTACTGAAATGATTGAGTCCATTATTCAATCTCCATAGTAAAATTTGTGCCACAGAGGACATGCACAGTTTAGTATTGATATTCTTTCTCTTTTTTATCATGCATAAATCCTGTCTAATTGAATAATTCTCATAATAGACACTTACACATGTACATAGACATACACATACACACTCATAACTTCTGTTAATTTGAGGATAATAACCATGGGACTAGTTGCCACATATTTTATATATTTACGTACACATTTTTTCCATTATTTAAAATTTGGACAGAAGCATTTACAAAAAAAGAAGTGATCCATCACAACATATTATTCAGAGTTAAATATTTGTGAGAAAGGTTACATTTTTTAACCTGGGAAAGAGAACAGCAATAGCCTGGGGACTCAAGGGTCCCAGGTTAGATTCTAGTTAAGGGCAGTGTGATAAGTATGATTGCTTAAATAAACAAAAAAAGTGAGAAGTATGATTGCTTAAACCAAACATAGCAAAATGTATTGTGTTTTTTATCTTTATTGCTGAATTTGGTTGTCATATACTAGTTTCCCATACTAGTTGATGTCCTTTCTTATTGCCTAGAAGTTCATTTTAACTGCTAGTACTTGTGCTGCTTAAGTTATTAAATAATTAAATATTAGTTTAAATATTAGTTATTCAAATGGATAATTATTTAATATTAAACTATTAAATATTTTATATAGTCCACTCCTTGTGCCAATCTCTATTCAAATGACCTTGATTAGTTAGAATAATGTTTAGAGAAGCAGTTTGATTCATAGAGGAACTATGATTGATTAGTGATGTCTGCAATGGGGCCAGGGAAGGAAGCAGCAATGATTTTTTTTAAGATTCAATGTATTGTGGTTTTCCTAATAATGCCCATGATGAACAGCCCTTGCATGTACTCTAAAATGAAGTACTAATAAAATTCTAACTATCTATGAATATTGAACTCTTCATAAGTAATAATATACTCAATGCTATTTAGAAAGGATAAAGGTAAACATCAAGATCATTTTGAATTTTCACATTTTAATAAGCATAAGCACTTTAATTTAAAGATGATTCAAAAGCTAAATTATATAAGATGGTAGTACATTTCTAAAGTAAAACTTATATTGAGATGAATGGTACTTCTGATAATGTATTTTGTCAGTAGGAGAACTGCTTGAGTTTACCATTTCTAATTTTGAGGAGAAAATTACTGTTTTAGTCAAAGCAGGCTTTTCAAACATTCTGTACATTCAGAAATTCTCTTAGAGAGGAACTAGAAGGATTCAGAGTGATTGATTTGGTTGAAAATGTCAAGTCTGAAAATTTTCAAAGCATGTATCATTTCCTAAGCATAAATAAATTTTGCTACTTCAAGGTGGAAGAGAAACATGGCACTGGATTATTCCTCAGTGTGGAGCCCAGGCCACCCGCAGGTAGATGTCCCCAAAGACACTTCTCTGACCTGGTTATTTTCTATTATTGTTCCTAGCTGATTACAGGAGATAATTTATTCATTACTGTCTTTTAGCTTCTGCGTGGGATACTCCTCCATTTTTATATAGAACTGTTACAGGTGTGGTATTCCCTGTGTCCCCACCTGTTCCTGGAAGAAGTGGGGTTCTTGGGATGCCACAGGAATAAGAATTTCCTAAGACCCCCATGCCTCCAGGAGGATTAAGTATTATGGAAACTTTTATTGATGATATAATATTAAGGGTATTTTTGTCTTCAGCAGAGCTAGGATTAAAACCACTCCCAAGAGTTTCTGCTCTATATTGAAGTCTAGTCCAGGCCAGTGTCTGGCCAGATGAGCTGTATCCCCAGCAGCAGCCCATTGCACGTAGCATCTGCATAGTCAAGGACCATGCAGCTCTAGGGCCACTTGGCAGGCTAGCGTGAGACAAGGTGCAAGAGAGAAACAGGGGCACAAGAGGAACAAGAGAGAGAGAGAACTCCTTTGTCTGGGAAGATTAACTGGGAGCTTAACCAATGAATCCTGGGTTTCCTGTGCTTGCAGTGGCTCCACATCCTCGCCAATTATCTTTGTTCCCCGGACTAGACTACATCACCCAACTTTACTGTATATGTGTCCATCTTTCCCCTTACCCCAGTCATCTGCAGGGAATGGGTCTGTGCTTCTCTGTGGGGAGTGGGAAATTGCAGTTTCCTGGTGAAGCTGCCCAGAGGACTATGCTTATAATGTCTGGCTTCCTCTTTGCTCTCTTCTCAATTTAATATTAACTAGTCAGGCCCTAACCAGTTTGGCTCAGTGGATAGAGCATCGACTAGCCAGTTACAATGGTAACAGAACCACTGACATAGTAGAATCACTTTTTAATATTTTTATTTTTAGTCATGTTTAATTGTCTGGTTTATGATTCCTCCTAATCATATGTTTTACCATAGCTAAAAAATAATTGTATTTTAATGTTTAATGTTTGTTTCTAAAGTGTGCTAATTTTCCTCTCTGTTGTCATTTCAATACTTTTTTTGGGCAAATATAAAATATTTGCTTTTCTGTCTGAATTGTTGCTATTGTTTTATCCTCAGTTTGAAATTTAACATACTATTTAAACACATTTAATGTAGGGAGTTTTTCATATTTTTCTTTGGTTAAAAAAAAAAAAAAAGCACACACACATTTAAAACAAAACAGAACTAGTTCCATTTTACTCTGTATCTCTCAGTACTCTCTCACTATGTGCCAATGAAGTCCACAATAGAACAATGAGTGCTCATGGACTAAATAGTTAAACAGGTAATTAGGTTCCTGCTCATTTGATATTCCCCAAAGAGACTAGTTGAATGTGACCTCATTCTTAATATTTGCATGTAAATTAATCATCGTAGTCCAACCAGTTGAGACAGAATACATACAGTAAGAAGAGGTGCATTGCTGCAACTTGAATGTGTGGAAAGAAATGGCTTGACATTTTATCATATCATTGTATATTGATTTGTGCCTAAGAAAAATTCAATGTGCTTTCTTGCAGCTGTGATTTTCAGCTTGCTTGAAGGTAAATAGGAAAGACATTTAGAAAGGACCTGGTTCCTTTGAAAGCAATAAATACATTTTTATTATCACCTGTCAAAGCTTCAGAACATTGAGACTTCTGTAATTACTGATTTTTAATGAATAGCCTCAAAGTGCATAAGCCAAAATCAACTAATATATTAATGCTCATAGTGAGGAATATTTTTTGTGAAAAATAACAACCCTATTATATTAAAATGCTTTAATGCAGCTGGGGCTCCAGTGGCACAATTGGTTAGCTTGCAGTACTTATAAAATGCTTTAATCTGTTGACATGTGCTATTTGTAGAAGGTGAGCTGAAAAATTATTTAACTGAAACTGCCATTGTTGATGCATGTTATTGATATTTTCCAATAATTAAATATATTTTACTGAATTTGTATCTTTGTAGTTGCCATACCTTTCTGGTATGTACACAAAAAGTTATAGACTTTTTGTGATCTACCAATGAATCCTTCTCAGACCAGTATGGTTTCCCCTCAAACTCTCTTAAATAAGAAAAATATGTTCTTTGCCGAAACTGGTTTGGCTCTGTGAATAGAGCATTGGTCTGTGGACCGAAAGGTCCTAGGTTTGATTCCAGTCAAGGGCATGTGCATTGGTTGCTGGCACATCCCCAGTAGTGGGTGTGCAGGAGGCAGCTGATCGATGTTTCTCTCTCATTGATGTTTCTAGCTCTCTATTATTTTCCCTTCCTCTCTGTAAAAAATCAATAATAATAAAAATATATTGAGTAATAGCCATGTTTTAAGATGCTCTCAGTGAATCACAAATAATTAATAGGTAGCTTAGAAATTTGAAATGGAAACTATGAATTATCTCATTTTTCAATGTGAGTATTAATATTATGTGATCATTTATTTAATCAAGTCCTTAAATTACTAAATCAACAGTTATGCATATCATAATGGCATCAGCAAACTCAAAAGTGGTATTTTTAAAACACTGATTTAATCACATTTTTATTGGAACAAAATTATAATAAAAATATTCTGACAAGTTTGTTTAACAGTTTTTCTTGGAAAATCTATTTGAAAGTACAGCTTTACTTTTCAGAGACATGTTATAATGTGCAATCATTTTAAGTTAAAACAGGTAAGTCAATAGTGTATGCAGGGTGCCTGGGTGAGAATGGGTACATGATGGAACCATCACTAAGAAAATTTCACTGTACTAGAAAATAAAACATAGCTAAGTTTATGGGTCCTGGGGGGTTGTTAAGAGAAACGTGGATTCAAATTAGAATTGAGCATCACAGAAATACAATTCATCAGGAAGGTAACATTTGAAATGAGTTTTAATGTATTTAGTAAAGTTCTTACAAATGAATATGAATTAATTGCTAAGGAAACACTTTATGCTAGAAATATTTATTCTAACATACTTACCAGTCTCTTGGTGGTATCCATATGTCCTTCTAAAGACAGAATTAATTTCTGAAGTGAGACTTCTATGGAAGCCCTTTTCAAAAGCTGGTTAAATTACATGAGTTCCAATAAACAATGGTGGGCATTGCAGGATCTGGATCTTCTTTCTTCCCTACTTTCACTACTTGGCACCACTAAGTCCTGATGAACATTTCCATGTAGATATGCTGGAGATTGAAACAGCATAGTTTGTGTTGTAATATCATTTTTCAAGTGAAAAGCATAGAAACTGTTTTTATAATGGGAATTACAGAAAGTAGAGATGAAATATATCATATTGGCTCATAGGAATATGTGCTTGAAAAAACCTCAGTGTGCAGTACTTTTCCAGGAGTAAGAAAGGGCAACTGTGTCAGAGGATACCTATTAGGATCTCTAGAAAGTCATGTCATTTTTATGTTAATAACAACGGACTTTTAACAATGAGAAATATTGTAGAGTATAACTGTCTGGGGTAGTGGGGACTATGACAGAAATAGTAGTAGTTTGGAACCACCATATTCTAAAGTCCTTGAATGCCAGATTGACACAGGCAGGAGTATAGGTTTTGTCCTTCACAACTCAAGGGGTTGTTATTCACAGCTGGAAACATGCTCAACCTGAATCATGATGGACTTTGTACTCAATTTGGATGACAGTACAGTGCCTGTGAATTGTTTTGAGAGTGGTATGACTGTGGTTGAACCTTAAGGAAATTAATTGCATTGTTTTATAAAATGATTCAAATTCCAGAAATAGAAATCTAGGATATAATAAACTTGATGGTCTGTAACTTCGTGAGAAGGGAGATGACCAAACAAACATGACCCTCAAGCATCTTCTCAAGTGACCACAAGAGTCATTGTACCTGACAGAAGTAGAAAGGGCGGGTCTGTGGTTATTGGGACAGGAGAAGAGAATGAATTGATTCTCCTTGACCATTTCACATTGTAGGAATGATTTTGTCATACCAAGTGGATTTGCTATCATTCCTCCAACAAGGTTTTATTTTTCTTTGTGTGTTTTTCTTTTCATTCTCTTTCAGGCTGAAATCATTGATGTGAGTTATGGAAATGCAGATGATTTAAAAAGGATAAAAAATATGAGAAATATAACAAACCAGATTGCACTCCTGAAATTAGGAAAATTGCCACTACTTTATAAGGTTGGTCCAATGTTTATTTTTTGGTGGTGGGATGGATATTTTCTTTTGCTTTATTGCAGTTATATGCCTCTGTGGTTGTGAAGTGAGTGTGTTTCGTGTGTGTGTGTGTATATATGTGTGTGTGTGTGTGTGTGTGTGTGTGTGTAAGAGTGATTGGCACAAAGAGGCAGAGAGTGTCATAGCAAGATGGCTTTTCTAAAACCTAACATTTTAAATTAATTTTTTTTAAAAAAGAGATTGTTATCCTTATTACTTTATACAGAAGATAGTGTAAGCCAAACATTAGTGAGTTTGTGAAAACTTGGTAAAATTGCCATACATTTCATAATAATGCCTATGTGGAGTACTGAAAATGAGAACAATGACATCCTCTTCTTATGACATAGTGAAATTTTGTATCTACTGACAATACTGACTAAATGCTGTATTCTTTATGTTAGACTAGTATCTGGCTGATTTATACTCCTTAGTGATTGATTTTGTCAACTGTGTAACTTCACAGTTACTGACTGTGCTCAGGAATTTAATTGAACGGTAATATGCATAAGGGAAGCAGATTCTTGATTTATTTATTTAAATAGAAGTTTATTAACACTTATCCACTAGATGCATTTACATAATTAAAGCAGTTTGATCTAAGCATCACATAATGAGCCACCATCATAGACAGCCAGTACTGCTCATTTGTACTTAATTTTCTGTTACTATTGAGAAGAATGGTCAGTGTAGTTTTATCACTGGAGCTCTCAGGTTCTGAAGATATATTGGATTTATCCTCATCCAACCCTAGATGAGCTGTGTTAATTGCCAGGTCTGAGAAAGTTTCAGAAATCTGTTGGCATACTTTGTAAGGAGACAAGAGAACATACTGTGCCTGTTTTTCATCATCTTCCAAGGATGCCCTTACACCTAAATCAGTGTGTGATAGTATATAACTGTCCAGAATTTTAAGATGGTCATGAAAACATAGTGTAAAGTGCTATAAATTTTTGCAGAATAATTTGTCAACATATACTAAATGCTTTAAAATAATTGCATTTTGATCCAGTAATTCCAGTTCAATCAATATAACCTAAAGGAGAATAAAACAGAGTTGATGTACACAATGATGACCAGTGATGTGACAGAATATTAGAAATAATATATGTGTCCAGATAAGTATTGAAATTTATGTTACATTTGTACAGCTAAATACTGTACAATAATTACAATGCAAAGAAGAATAATGATGTGGAAATTCTCATAAATCGAGCAAACAAGTTATAAAGATGACATTTATAATAATGATTATGTTCTTATTGTTAGTGTAATATTGTTGGTGATACGAGCTGCATATTATTCTATGGGCCTTTTATGTGTTATCACATTAATCTTCACAGTAACTCTGTTTTTGAGGTAGAGTGGTAACAAAGGCAGAAAAAGAATGAGTGACTAGTTTAAAGGTGAAGAGCTACTTACATGAGTCAACCAAGATTTACATCCACTCAGTGTCATTTTATGTCCTGAGTCTTTAATGTGTATGTATAGGTGTGTGTATGGTGTAGTTAGACAGGTAAGTAGATAGATGATATATAGATAAATGATGATAGATAGATAGATAAATGATAGATAGATAGATAAGTAGCTAGATAGATAGATTAAAAAAAGAAGGAAGGAAGGAAAGGAAGATGTTAAATTGGAGTTTTTAACTGAGATTTTAATATATAAAATAATAAATCTTTCAAAATGGGCTACCCTACATCGGTATTTCAAAAAAACAAACAAACAAAAAAAAAAAACAGTTGAAAACATGTTAGATAATTATTAAACCCCTTACTTTTATATGTAGTAGGAAAGGCTTAAACGTTTGGGGTACATAATTTTTTTGAATAGTAATTTTGGAGAAATATAAGTTCCACTGCAAACCTAGTGACTTGAGGCTTCAGTGGAACCACGTGGAGGGTTTAATGAATATACTCTGCAGCATGAGAGGCACAGTAGAGTGGTGTCTGACTCACCTGAGAATCCTAAAGGTAAGATATACATTTGCTTAGCATATAGCAAATGGTGTGTTGTACCGGGATTTCCGTAAGATTCTGTGATCCCCAAGACCAGCAGGAAGCTAAGTCCAATGCAACTAACAAGAGAGCCTCTTTCATGGTAGCATGGGCTCTGTCCCACTCACACCAACAGCATGGTGGAAAAGAGGCAGAATTTCGCCAAGCCCAGGGTTTTACACCAGTGGTGATGTCACTGCTTTGGCTGACCCTGATTGGTTGGGTGAGGGCTAGGGTCCAGTTACACAAAATGGAGGATAACTCTGCCCTGCCCCACAGTGGAGTCCGGAGTTTATCCTCACCCTGCCCTGCCCTCTCAGTGTATGTGTTGGGGTTGGTCTGCGAGCCAGAGCTGAGAGCAGAAAACGCATGTTTGTTTATGGCAGGGTCTCTCTTTTCCATGTCCAGAAAGAGAGATGATCCAGTTCTTCGAGTAGAGGGGCTGGGGATTGAGAAATATGAAAGAAAGAGACAAGACACAAAATGGAAGGAAAAAGCTGGGACTGAATGAACTGCTGCCTTCTTCTGAAGTAGAGACAGTGACCCAAAGCCAATGTAGCCTGTTTATTTTATACCCTCAAAAACAGGAAGTTTCACCAAAAGTCAAGACAAAGGAAATTATTTGCATTCTTGAGTAGGCCCCAGCATTCCTGGTCCTTGACTGGATTTACATATCAATATCCACTTCCCTACACTCTGGCAAAGATAAGAGTCCTTGTAGAGAACACCTCTGTCTTTTTGGTAAGATGTATAACCAAGACTCAGATTTGCCTGTCACCTTGGGTTTAGCTGACAGTAATTAGAGAATGTCCATGTGCCTTCCCAGGCACTCTATACATTTGTTTCCCTCTCACAATCCAGGACTTCTGGCTCCCAACTGCTTGCATGCCTACATTCCTGATTGCCCCTAACCCCTTCTGCCTGCAAATCTGACCACCCCCTAACCACTTCCCTGCCAGCATGATTGATTCCTAACTGCTCCCCTGCCAGCCTGATTGCCCCTAACTTCCCTCTCCTGCAGGCCTGGTCACCCCCAACTGCCCTTCTCTGCAGGCCTAGTCACCCCCAACTTCCCTTCCCTGCAGGCCAGGTCACCCCCAACTTCCCTCTTTTGCTCACCTGGTTACCCCTAATGCCCTCTCTTGCAGGCCTGGTCCCTCCCAACTGCCCTCACCTGTTGGCCGTTTTGTGGTGGTCATCTTGTGTCTACATGGGGGCAGACTTCTTTGACCACAGGGTACAACCATCTTGTGTGTTGGAGTGACAGTAAATTTGCATATTACTATTTTATTAGATAGGATAGAGGCCTGGTGCACGGGTGATGTCCAGCTGGTTTGCCCTGAAGGGCATCCCAGACCAGGGTGGGGGTTCCCTTGGGTGTGGGGAAGCTTGGGTGAGGGGCCTACAGTGATTTGCAGGTCAGTCATGCTCCCCTGCATCCCAAGCAAAAGCCTTGGGATCTGGTATTTATCTTCTATAATTGAAACTTTGTAGCCTTGAGCAGAGGCCAGGGCCAGCCAGGGCGGTTGGGAAGCATGGCTTCCTCCTTTGCTGGGGAAATCTGAGCCTCCTGCTTGCTTTATGGCCACAGCCATCTTGGTTGGGTTAATTTGCATATTTGCTCCTGATTGGCTGGTGGGCATGGCTTCTGGGTGTGGCGGAAGTACAATTAATTTGCATGTTTCATTTTTATTAGTGTAGAGTAGTGGCCCAGTGCACAAGAATTTGCACACTTGGGGAGGGTTCCTCAGCCCAGTCTGTGCCCTCTCGCAGTCTGGGACCCCTCAAGGGCAGCCTGGGAGCTTTTGCTCATTACTGCCCACATGCTCACTACTCCTTCCTGCTCAGTTTGCTGTTCCTTAGTGCTGCCTTCTGAGGAGAGGCTCCTACCACCGCTACTGTGCTTTCCAGGCTTCTGGCCTCTGGTTGCATGGCACTCCCCCTGTGTCAGTGCACTGATCACCATGGGGAAGCTCCTGAGTTGAGCATCTGCCTCCTGGTGCTTAGCGGGCATCAGAGCGACCAGTTATTTTCACCGTTTGGTCATTTTGCATATTACCCTTTTATTATATTGGATAATCAGATGTTTTTCTCTAAGTGTTTAAGAAAGAATGTTCCTCTCTAGACATGGGGAACTAAGTAACATTGTCCTGGGTACATTCCATGAAGTTTGTTCAACCTACCAGTGATAATGGCTAATATGGTATCAATGGGCAGGAGCCAATGATATAAATTGGGTCCATGGAAATATGAATAATTTCTACTGCTTTATATTTTCCTGAATTTCTAAATGGTCTACAATAGTTGTACATATACTGTTTTGTAAAAAAAAAAAGTCTTTAAATATAAACATAAGACATTTAAAATTTTGTTCTAATGACACTTATGGTCTAAATATTCAAAATTCTTACCAGTAGCTAATGGATTAAGAAAAAGCAAATTTCTTTTTATTTGTATCCAACTGCTCCAAAGAATATTTTGTGAAGACCTTGGCAATAGTTATAATGTAGTGAATTAGTGATTTATCTAGACTAGGACACAGTTATTAAGAACCTCATGTATTTTCCCCGATTATCTTCCTTAGAGGCCTATGAATACATTTAACAAAGAGTTCTACGCAGAATCCCCCCTCCAGACGGAGAGCCTTGTCACAAACAGCATTATTTTATAGGCAGAGGAACCAAGGCATCCTTTCTTTAAGCTTTCATTCTGTTTTCTGTGGATTCTTTGGGAGAATCACTGATACTGTAGCTATTAATACATATTCACAAAGTAGAGAGAAATAAAACATGGATGAGACAAGCTTCTACAGCATGATTACAGCCAAGCTTACTTCACCTGTACATCAAATATATTCTGGGGCTGGAATTTGAAAGTCAGCGAGTACGGTGATACAGTTAGTTGAAAAGGCAGAGGATGGATTGACTTCTATGTGAATCACAACTATGAATCATGATTCTAAATGAGCATCTGAACTGGGAACATGCAGCAAAATGAGTAAAGAGAACAGTTCATGTTATTTTAGCTGTGCAGTAGTTTGTTTTTACATCATGGTTCAAAAATGGATTTGGTAGGGAATCTCTGAATCTGAGGCAGGAAGGGCAAAGTGGAAGCATAATGGGATATCAAATTATCTCTTAAATAAGTAGAAAAAAAATCATTAGATCCCTTGTAACTACAATGTACACCTTAACTTAATTTCCATGAAGGGGTTCAAGAAGAAAGTCTCCACATTGTGTAGCAGGGACTGTGAAAGGCACATGGCTTTTAGTTACATGCTGCAGGGAAGAGCCAACCAAGGCTCCAGACTAGCTTGGACTAGTCCCCTTATGATTCAACCTTAGAGGGAAGGCTTTATTTTAACTTTGTATTTATAGCAGTTTATTTTATGGGAAAGGGCTTTAATTCTGTAAGCTTTAAGACAGAATATTCTCTTACATGTCATAATGGATTCAGGTAGGTTTCTCTCAGTGATAGTCTGAGACACAGTAAAATAGATTCTACAATCCTCACACACTCCCAAATTGCTGAATAGCACTCTAGTATGGAATTTATTTTATAAAATGCAATAAAAGCATTTGGCTTTCTTCTTAAAGCCATTTTCACACACATACACATACACACACAAATCAATAATAACAAAAAAATCGCTGTGGACTCCATCACAGCTAGACATCAAGTAAATCCCAGTGAAATGTGAAGATTAGGCCATTGTCTGTGTCCACACTACTTATCAGTCCCCTATCTCATAGGAGTGGAATTTGTATGGATTGAAGTTACAATGAATACATATCTAAGCCTTTGGGCATGGTGAAATGACACACAAAAATTCACAAATGCTATTGCCATTTTGATAAATGAAATGACATAAACATCTTCCTAGTACTCACTGTTATATAGTAAGACATTAGTAAATATTAGTAGATTTTTGTATTTTCCTTACAAATATTTTTACCCTTATAATTATGATTTTAATGGTCCAGGAACCCAAATAGAGTTTTCCACTAATGAAACAGTTTTGCAGACACTCTTTAGATATTATTTATATTATATATATCTTGTATATTATTTGGATAGTGTATTACTAACCTAACCACCACTTAAATCCATAGCATGCTTACATAGGTAGGCATTTTGGAAGAGCTTGATGGGAAATGAGAGGTAGGAAACAACTGTTAGGCCTTTATCCTTCTGAATAAATTGTTTCTCACAAATTAGGAATAAATGGTACTACTTAAAGAAAAATAAATATCACACACTCTGAGTATACCTACATAATAACATAATTTAATAACATTTACTGACCATTTAAATGTTATGAAGTCATAACAAGCGTCATCGTCTATTAGAAGAAAGGTTAATTATTACATATACATAGTCAGCGTAATTATCCCCATGCATTCATGCAATTCTGGCACCCCAAAAATAAAATGGTCCCAAGCATTTTGTTTCTCCTAACTAAAGTTTATAGTATAAGTTAAGAAAAACAAGAAAGAAAGAGAAACAGAAGATAGAACATGAGAGAAAAGGAGGGCTAGAGGGAAGGAAAGGAATAGTTCAGTCAAGGATTTGGATTATTTCAGGAATGATTATGGTATTGAAATTTTAGTTAAAAATTTTCTTACATTTGAATTTAGAATATCCTTTCCTAAAGCTAACTGTGAAATTTTGCATAATTGCTTTCACATCTGCACTTATACAGAGTGATGTATGTTAAAAAAAAATAAAAAAATAAATTAAAATAAATAAGTCTTGGCTCTATATTAACACATTTTAAAAAGAATTCATTCGATGTCTAATTATTAATCACTAGCTATATGCCTCTAAGTTTTCTTCTTTTTTTTATTCAGTGTCTTATGATAAAAATTGATTAATTATTTTCTTGTTCAGAAGCACAATGACAAGGAGTCCTAAGCAGCAGCTTGTACTTTAGCAATCTGTTGTTGCTATAAAATACGGGGAGACAAGTTAAATTACTTCTGGAAAGAAACATCATTAAACAATTAATACCTGAAGAAAAATACCTCTCCCTACAATTTATGTAATTAAAATTGCAGCTACACAATATATTGTATCTGATTTAAAATTCAATATAGATTTTAATTTTTATAACAAATTAACCTTTGACAAACTATATAAATATAGCTAAGTAAGCTTAAAATATTCACTTGAATTTTGAAAATAATATACACTCATCAAAATATATATTACCTATTATATAAAAAGCCTGTGGTCATCATGCCATCACACCGTAATGACCTGTCATCAGAAGGCAGTGCATGTGGGTGGGTGGGAACTTGACTCAGGAGGACTTGATAGGGGACACAGGTGGGTTTCTGAGTCCCCCTGAGGTGGCAGGCAGGTTTCTGGGCCCTGCCTCCGGTGGGGACAGTGGCAGTGGCGGGACATTTTTTGGGTTTTGCCTCCTGGGATAGCAGCAGCGGCATACATAGGACTCTTTCTGGGTCCCACCAAGCCAAGGGACTCTGGGTCCTGGGTCTCATGTGATTTCACGCACTGGGCCCCTAGTTTTACTAATAACATACAAGTTAATCTATTCTCATAAATAGTCATTACATTTCTTTTTAACTGAAAATATGTATTTACTGTTTTATGCAAAATACATTAGAAAGGTTTTATAGCCTGTTATATAGTTTAAAAAAAAAAAAAGGTTTCAGCTGAAACTGGTTTGGCTCAATGGATAGAGCGTTGGCGTGGGGACTGAAGGGTCCCAGGTTCATTTCCGGTCAGGGGCATGTACCTTGGTTGCGGGCATATCCCCGGTAGGGGGTGTGCAAGAGGCAGCTGATGGATGACTCATTGATGTTTCTAACTCTCTATCTCTCTCCCTTCCTCTCTGTACAAAATCAATAAAATATATTTTTTAAAAAAAGGTTTCATATTTTTAGTGATATGTCACTTGAAAAAACGCTATTATGGGTAAAAAAAGTTACTTTTTTTTTTTTACTAGATTTACGTTTCCAAAATTAATAAATCTTTACCTCAATTTTGTATATTTTCTCTAGCACCGAATATGAGTTTACACCTAAAAATTTAATTTAATATTGTATAATATATATTTTAATAATAAATATATAATTTGAACATTACAGTCATCTAATCTCTAAATTTTAAAACTCTAACAGCAAGAATAACTACAATTATTATTAGAATAATTCCATATTTTAAATCAATTTTCTATTGGAAAATTTAGAAAGATTAAAGAGTCTATATAATTCCAGAAATATACATAGTATAATTGAAGACTTAATTTTAACTATTGTCCACAATCAAGAAAAACACTACCAGCAGATTATTCAAAGAAAATGATGTTTATTCTTTAATTTTCAGTTATAATTTTCTTTTTATGTGAATCTAAATCTATTAGGTTGTTAAAATTGCTCGTCTTACCTATTAGTAAAATACATGATTATATTTCATCAGTACTTTGATTACCTATATGAATCTTCTTTTGTAATTCTCATACTAAGACAATTTCAAGCAATCTCAGGATAAATGTAATCTATCTAAATATATAAGGCTAATCTGCAAAGTGGCGAATAGGAGCTCAGGAGTTCAATCGCTCACTATAATGTGCACTGACCACCTGGGAACAGCATGGAATGAAGGAAGGCCCCAGCCAGCAGCCAGAGGAAGGAAGGCCTTGGCTGGCAGCTAGCAAATGAGGGGTGGGCATCTGGGGAAGGAAGGCCCCTGCTGGCTGCCAGAAGGCCCTGATGGGCCCTGATTGCTGGCCAGGCCTACGGACTTTACCTGTGCATGATTTTATGCACCAGGCCTCTAGTCATATATAAATGAGTTATTGAATAAAATTCAGGAAGATCCCTTACAGTTCTAGCATGCTTTGCTTACTTGCCATTGTTCTAATACATGCCTTTTCTAATACACTTATTGGCCTTTAATAACAGCATATCTGTAATTAAACAATAGTATAACTTGGTGATAGTATTATGGCTTTTGAAACATCTGTTATATAATATAAAATTTACTTTTTATTCCGTTAAGGACAATTTTAACATTTTATAAATAAGAAGAAATTGTGATATTTAGCAGAGTAAATGAAATTGACCTGTCCCTCAAATTTGTGATTTTACAAATAATCAAGTGTTGTTCTCACTTCAGAGCCTTTCTTCTGAGAAATGTTATGTGACTGCCATAGGGGGCCATCTGAACCTTTCACACATGTATGGAATGCCTCATTTAAATTTTTGTTTTATTAAATTTATAATACAGGATGGGGCAGCAGGAGGTTTATACATGTGAGTACAAGACACATAGTTTATTATTATGTTGTTATTTATTAAATATTCTATTATTTTCCATATGAACTACTTTAAACCTATTTCTCTCCCTATTAAATACCATGAAGTAAATCAGCCTACATTGGCTTTTTGTGATATAGGTGCTGATGTAGTCTGCTTCAATATTTGTAGTAATTGCTTTCAGCAAGTTTTAAAATCAACAGTCTTTTTTTTTAAGTAAAACGGAGATATTAGTAACTTCAGGGTATGATTCTGAGTGGACCAAATGATTTATTGATAGGATCACTAATGAAATAATTTAATTTCTAATATTTTCAAAATTGTCTGCAGTATTCCGGATTCCTTATTGTTTGTCAGTTGTAGACAACAAAGCTAAATGACAGTGTTTTACAGTGCAATCAGAATCAAATAAGTCTGGAAAAAATGGCAGAGCAACTTGAAGTGAAACATGACTAAACATGGCATATTTCATATGATGATTTACATAACATATATAAGAATGTTTTCCTTGGGATTAAAAAAAATTCCTCATATGAGTTAGTATATATATATATATATATATATATATATATATATATATATATTCTTTCTTTCTTTTTACCTGACTTCATAATCTGTGTGCTTTGATTACAAAACAGGTAGATCCAATCTATTTTCAAAATAAGTTAGCATACAGATCAGGCAACTGATAAACCAGAAAAGGATTTTGTTCTGCAATTAATTTGAGCTTCTTTAAAATTTGGATTGATTAGAAAGTACAGTTCTAAAGTCTATTGCCTTAAAACTGGGAAATACATGCATGCAGATGACACTTCACAAGTTGTTGTGAGACCATGTTTGGTGATTTGAGAGGTGTTAGGAGTAGTCTCTCCGGCTTAAATTGTATTTATTAAACGCTGGAAATTAAAAATTTACTACTTTTTGTATTCAGTGGGAAATTGATAAAATGTCACTGTGTTATCCGTGTAAGTAGAGTTATTGCTATATGTCGAGGGAATGACTACCCTGAGGCCCCATGAGAAAAAGAGTTTCATGAAAAGCTTTATTGATGGCATAAAATTAAGGCGATTCCCCTCCAAAGTTCCATTTCTGTCCATGCTGCCATGGAAAAAGCCCAATCTTGTCTTTAGCAGGTCCAGGATAAAGGCCACTGTCCATACTTTTTGCTCTGTATTAGAGTCCAGTCCAGTCCAACCTCCTACTTCCTACATGTGAAGTCCGCACAGCCATGGCCAACACAGCTATGGAGCAAGAACTTGGGTACTATACATACTACAATTTATAAATATTTTATTAATTGGGAATTGACAAGATAAGAACAATTTAGTATCTTTAGAATAGGAAGATCAATGGCTGCAATGCTACTGAAAAGCAAATACTTTATGAATTTCTGCTTAAGTTGGCAAGTTGCCCAGCTGACAATATGTACTCTTGACCTCACATCCAATGGCTCAAGTGTAGAATCTGATCAGTTATATAGGGTTTGGATCCCAGCTCAACTATGCAATCACTAGGAGAAAGTCATCCGGTCTTTCAATCTTGATAAGACTTAATTTTCTTCCTTGTAAAACCAGTATGATAGTGTTGTTTTTATACATCACTTTCCATAAATGCTCAGTAAATGTTCATTATTACTGTTGTGTTATAATGATAAAGGAACCTTTTTATTTTCACTGGAGATTTTTTAAAGCATAGTTATCTGAATAATATCTGATACATTATTTTATGTAAACACTCATAACCTTGCAAAAAACAATGTGATGTAGGGATGGTCACTGATCCACAGTGAGTAGCTAAGTCTCTGAGAGTTTGTCTTACTCAAGGTCACACATGTATTACATAGGAAATATAACATGGTTATTCTAAACTCTTTCTGATCCCTACAACTCCTTAATTTATCTGTATTTATGAAGAAACTTTTACTTTCAGTTGCCTTCTCTTAAACAATAGCAGCACTGTGGCTTCCATCGTGGTTCTTAACAACTGTTTAGAACTGTACAAATAGTTTTTTCAGATTACTCTCAAATGGTTTAGAATGAAAAACCTACCCATGGAAGATAAAGCAAATGTGGAAGACAAATAACATCTGTAGAAGCCAGGTGATTAGCATATGAGAGGTAATTATACTATAATTGCAATTCTATTGACATCTTAAAATTAAAAATTGTCAGCCTGGTTGGAGTGGCTCAGTGACTGAGTGTCAACCTGAGAACCAGGAGGTCACAGTTCAGTTCCTGGTCAGGGCACATGCCAAGGTTGGGGGAGCTCAGTCCCGGGTAGGCGTGTGTAGTAGGTAAGCAATCAATGATATTATCCCCTCATTGATGTTTCTATCTCTCTTTCCCTCTTCTTTCCTCTATGAAATCAATAAAGAAATATATGTATTTTTTAAATGCATTTTTATTGATTTTAGAGAGTAAGGGAGAGGGACAGAGAGATAGAAACATCAATGATGAGAGAGAATCATTGATTGGCTATCTCCTGCACATCCCCTACTGGGGATTGAGCCTGCAACCCAGGCAAGTGCCCTTGGCTGGAATCAAACCTGGGACTGTTTAGTCTGCAGGCCAATGCTTTATCCACTGAGCCAAGCCAGCTAGGGCATTAAAAACATATTTTAAAAAAATAAGTAAAATAAAAACTTTCAAATTAAAAAAGTGTGTGGTTGAAGGGGGGCAGGAGAGTGAGAGTGGACTGACCCGGATTCTCAACAGCTGCCCGAAAATTCTTCTCAATATAATATAGTCTGTGTCCTAACTCCCATGGGAGCTGTTTGAGTGGTTACAAGACATGCTTTCCATTTGAACAAGATTTTCCATTTATGGTGATGTCTTTTAGTAAGCTTCTGCCCTTAGTCAATTGAGCGTACTAATCAGAGGATGCAGACTTACAAACTTAGCTGTTTAAATCTGACCTGATTTAAGATATATATGAGTTCGATACAGTCATTAGGGTTAAATTCCTCTTCATGCACATTGTCTGAATTTTTATATTTTTTATCAGATTATTGACAGTCAGGAAGACATAGCCTTAGGCACCTAAGGAAAGAAAGGTAAACCTGAATTGGTGTTCAATTTGTTTTGGATCAGACTCCCTGGTGAAATCTTAGGGCACTTGCATGTCTGAGCTCATTTGCTATGGGAGGAGCTTTCTCATTAACTTCTTCAGGAGAGTGTTGCCATTAAATCTGATCTTGAATGAGAAGAATTTGTAACTTGAGAAAGTTTATGAATATTTCATTAGCATCATCTTAGGGTGCATGCTTGTATGTGATAGCCTGGCAAAGGTTGACAGATATGTGGAATACTGTAATGAGTTGATGGATGCATATGGAATGTCTATTGGAACAGTGAGAAGTGCCCGCTGGGCTGCTGTGAACATCTTCCGGTGTTTAAAAGATTTTTGTTGGCTGTTAACAAAATCCTCACAGAAACTATAGTTCTTAATTAATGGGTTGAAAATGACCCATTTATTTTATTGCACTAACTAGGTCTGTTAGAAATGTATCTGGAGGAAGCATCTGTGATTTTTTTTTTAAATAAAACACTGTAAAAATACACATCTGAGAGAAGTAGATCTTAATGAGTAGGAGCACACATTTTTTTTTCCAGGTGGGGGACCTATTTAATTATATTCCCTTGCTGCTTTGATGTCTGAGAATCCCAGAGAAATTTCACAGTTACAGGGGAATAGGAATAGTTAGGCCTAAGAGCAGCAAAACCAGAAGATAGCAGGACAATATCATTAAAAACAAGCAAGCAAAAATTCACTGGGTTAATCTTTGCAAATGAAAGATATGCAAACATGGAAAAATAGCATTGTTAGTGGAATATCAGGTTCAGCTTGATTTATGTTAATTTAAAATGGGTAGAAGAAATCAAGGAATATAATTAGCAGCATTTGGTGGATCAGGAAAATGTGGTGATTTATTTAATTGGGAGTTATTTAATCTGAACAAAAGAAGGCTCAAGAGAAAAAAAGTTTAAAATACTCTTTAAGGACATAAAAGAGTTTTCATGTGTCATAAAATTAGGATCTGTTTCAGTCTTTCTGAGGTTAAAGGTATAAAACATAGACTTAAATTGTAGCAAAATATATTTATGTTACACATAAATCATTTTAAAAAAGCTCATTAAAAGTCTTCTAAAGATGGTTGTCCCAGTCAGCTTCTAGAAATTTTAGAATACTTACTGTTTTATGTAATGTCTATGATGTCTACATATATATCTATAATTTTAATATTAAAAGTATATCTTAATCTTTAACATGTCATTCAAAGTATAGAGCTATGTTTTTTTTAAAATATATTTTATTGATTTTTTTACAGAGAGGAAGAGAAAAAGGGATAGAGAGTCAGAAACATCAATGAGAGAGAATCATCAATCAGCTGCCTCTTGCACACCCCCCACTGGGGAAATGCCCACAACCAAGGTACATGCCCTTGACTGGAATCGGACCTGGGACCTTTCAGTCCACAGGCCAATGCTCTATCCACTGAGCCAAACCAGTTTCTGCTGGAGCTATGCTTAATATTCAATATATGTTGTTACACTAGCTATCTACCTTTCTCTTTAGCCACTGTTAAAAAAACAAACAAAATTTTGCTAACAAAAGAAGGCCCAATGTCATTATACATTAGTAATGTGATGTGTTCTTTCTCTTTCTTTCTTTCTTTCTTTCTCTTTCTTTCTTTCTTCTTTCTCTCTTCTTTCTTTCTTTCTTTCTTTCTTTCTTTCTTTCTTTCTTTCTTTCTTTCTTTCTTTCTCTTTCTTTCTCCTTCCTTCCTTCCTTCCTTCCTTCCTTCCTTCCTTCCTTCCTTCCTTCCTTCCTTCCTTCCTTCTTTCTTTTCTTTCCTTCTTTCCTTCTTTTATTTTTTTTCTTCATTTAAAAGACTAAGAAATGTGTTCTTTCTGAAAACAGAGAACTTGGCATTTATGAGCCCATTTAATTAATTCTAGTAAAAGAAGTTAAGTTCTTGGACCTTTTCATTCAATTTATGGCAAATTCTATACTTTAAAAAAATTCTATTCCAGTAATGTATCAGTTTCATATGTATCTTTATTGAAAAGAAAAATCAAAGGCTATTTTTGAGTATTTTATTACGAAAATTAGTTAACATATTTCAATCAAATTGTGCAAAGTATGAATGTTTAGTGTAAATAGAGGATTCTGAGAGTGGATGAATTCTCTCCAGTTGCAAAGTTGACCAATGTCTATGCTAATCTGGCTAATAAAATCCTGGCTTGTTTGGACTCTGTTGGTATTATGGAAAGAATGCTGCCACAGCTCACTGCTATAATCTAAGCAAGGTCTGCAAAGACTATTTTAATGAGACCCAGACTTGGATTTTTTTCTTGTTTTTGTGAAGTCATTTGCAACTTTAGTAGAGTCAAAATTGATTATATTTCATTCTATAATAATAATCAGTGTTTTTGATAATTTCATGATTCTGATTGCCTGAAAAGGAAGTGGTTTAATAATGCTCTCCTGTGCAGATTCCCTGAATAGACTCTAAGGAAGAGAGGATTGAAGGCTAGATATTACGGCCTTGTCCATCTTATATTTATTACAGGATATGGGTGTCCAAGTCATTTGAAATGAGCTACTTAAGCTTTATGTTACTCAAGTTTCAAGGAATCTTCGTGACAGAGCTAAGATTAATTAGCTTATTGAATCTGATTATCGTAGACCATGATTTCTGTTAATAACCATGTTTATCATCTTAATGTCAAATTTGCTTCTAGCAATTTACTTGATCACATAAATGTATGATGCATTGAACCTGCTGCATTTGACATCAGATACTTATTGAGGATTGAGAGGCTTCTCTTATATCATCCCAGGTACTGCTCTCTCTATTCCACAAAACAGTTTAAATTATTAATTTTTAAAAGTAAAGAATGTATCTGGGAAAACTAAAAAATCATATTAGTGTGCATTACATTTCTCATATCAAATGGGATTATTTCATCTGTTTGTATGTAGGTTCATACAAGCCTAATGCTATAAATTACTTCATCAATTCTCTGTGGTTATTTATCTGATTTAAGATAAGAAACTGATATTATACTTTTAAGTATCTATCTATATCTATATCTATATCTATAGTTATATATCTATATCTATATCTATATCTATATCTTATCTATATCTATATCTATATCTATATCTATATCTATATCTATATCTATATCTATATCTATCTATCTTTATTTATATGAGCCAAAGTGACCATTATGACCAGAATGACCGGAACAACCAGTTGACCAGTTGCACTGACCACCAGGGGACAGAAGCTCAACGCAGGAGGTGCCTCCTGGTGGTCAGTGTGTTCCCATAGCTAACCTCCCATAGCTGGTCAACTGCCCCTGGTCCCTCTCCCCTTCCCTCCCCCCTGCCAGCAGGCCCCAACTGGTCCACTGCCCACCTACCATGGGTGAGGCCAGAGAAGGAAGAAGGAGGGAGGCGGGGACCCACACAGTGGTGGGGCACCAAAGGCATCATTGCAGCTGGCATCTGTTTCTTTTGTGCCTCACCCAGTGACCTTTGCCTCTTCTTCCTACCCTGCTGAGGCCTTTTGGGCCCTAGGCTGGGATGGTGAACCAAGGGTAGGTGCCTGTGGAAACAGCCCCTTCCCCAAGGGGACAAGGGTCTGCCTTCCTCCTCCAGGCTGGAGGCCAACCTCTTGCCCCTACCTCCCCCCCCCCTGGCCAGCAGGCCCCTATTGGCCCTCTGCCCACCTAATGCAGTGGCAGTGCAGCAGTGAGGGAAAGAGGAGGGGAACCACCTCAGCATCCAAAGTCCATTGCTCCCGTTCCGAGCTCAGCTACTGTTGGCCAGGCCTAGTGACCCCATCCATCCACGAATCTGTGGCTTGAGCCTCCAGTTGGTGTCTAAAAAAGCCATAGATTTCTGGGTGTTAATTTTGTATCCTGTTAAATTGCAAAATTTATTTATTAAGTCTAGTAGTTTTTGTTTGTTGTGTGTGTGTGTGTGTGTGTGTGTGTGTGTGTGTGTGTGTGTTTTGTTTGTTTGTTTTTTTGTTTTATAGAGTCCTTAGGGTTTTCTATGTACAATATCAGGTCATCTGTGAATAATGACAATTTTACTTCTTCTTTTCCATTTTGAATGCCTTTTATTCTTTCTTCTTGTCTGATTGCTGCTCATGTACTTTTTACTGGCTATAGATTACCTTCTGAAATGGTGGCAGTAAAGATATGCTAGCACTGGAAGTTAATCTGGTATGAGAAATCAGCCTAAGTGTCATGGTGGTAGAAATAAAATGTGAAAATTAAAGGTCAGATTGCAATCTCATTATGTGCAAACATGTATTTACTGATTGAAGCTGTCTAAAGAGAAAACTCAGGCAATTTTCTGAGAATGTCATTCCAAATAGCTTGATAAAGAATTTATATTCATATAGAAGAACTAGTTTACTTTTAAAAAAATCTTTATTAGGAAGGTCTTAAAATTCTAAAAATTTAAATATACTTTTTCTTGTATATATTTTCAAAAATACTAGAATCTCACATGACCTTTACATTTATACACAATTGTGGAGTTCATTTCCCTGAGCCACTGTGTACAGCTGTGCCAGTCATGTGATTTATATCTTAGGTGTCAACATTTACTATATAGATATGAATAATTTGTGCAGTTTTTACAACCACTTTCTGGCTGACAGAAGTAGAATATATACTTTTAACAAAGTCAGTATATTATCACAAATTTTAGCTAGATGGAAGTCAAGTGTCTAGAGGACACTCACCTTATATATGAACCTCTACCCATATGGCATCTTATGAATATTAGTATAAGTTCAAAATTTAACCAATGTAAAATCATGACATATTTTGTTCCTAAAATACAAAGATCAAATAGGGTAGTACATGGAAATTCTAAGTACTATCTCTAAATTTTCAAGAAAATATATTCACATTCTTTTAATTATCATCCTATATAATAAAAGAGAAACATGCAAATTGACCATACCTCTGCTATACCACAAGCCACACCACCAGCCAATAAGGAGTGAGTATGCAAATTAATACAATCAAGATGGCAGTGGCCACAGAGCTGGAGCAAGCAGGAGGTTTGCGTTACTCCAGGCAATGGGGGAAGCCAAACTTCCCCTCCCCTGGTCTGCCCCGGCCTCCACTCAAGGCTACAAAGTTTCAATTAATAGAAGATAAATAAATCCCAGATGCCTGCTTCCAGCCTATGCCTGGGTTGCTAGGGAAAGTGGGTGGCCTGAAAACCACCACAGGCCCCTTGCCCATGATGCCCCAAACACCAAGGGAATCCCCACTCTGATCTGGGACACCCTTCAGGGCAAACCAGCAAGTACCCACCCATGTGCCAGGCCTCTATCCTATCTAATAAAAGAGTAATATGCAAATTGACTGTCACTCCAACACACAAGATGGCTTCCCCCATGTGGACACAAGATGGCTGCCACAAGATGGCCAGCAGGGGAGGGAAGTTGGGTGGACCAGGTCTGCCAGAGAGAGCAGTTAGGGGGGACTAGGCCTGCAGGGAGGACAGTTGAGGGGATCCAGGCCTGCAGGACTGGGCAGTAGGGGTGAAGTTGGGAGAGTACCAGACAAGCAGGAAAAAGCAGTTAGGGACAATGAGGCCTGCAGGTAAAGGCTGTTAGGGGTGACCAGGTTGGCAGAGAAAGGAAGTTGGGGTGGACAAGGCTAACAGGGGAGGGCAGTTGAGAAGGACTAGCCCTGCAGATGAGGGCAGTTGGAGGTAACCTGGCTGGCAAAGGAACAGTTAGGCATCAATAAGGATGGCAGGGGAGTTAGGGGGAGATCAGGCTGGCAAGAAGAATTGGTTAGGGGTAATCAGGAAAGCAGGCAGGCAAACAATTTGGAGCCAGCATTCTTGGATTGTGAGAGGGATGTCTGACTGCCCATTTAGGCCCAATCCCAGTAGGGGTCCAGATTGAAGAGGGTGCAGGTTGGGCTGAAGGACACCCCTCCCCCTATGCATGAATTTCATGCACCAGGACTATAGTTATTAATAATAATAATTATTATTATAAGAAAATTTAAGAGTATAATAATGATAATATGAAAAACGCAGTCATTATTTTCTAGAATTTATACAACTCCAATGTCCTTGGAGGAAGTTAGTATGCCACTTACATGATGTAAAACATTCCAATGTGTGTGTGTATATGTGGTGCTTCTGTTTCTGTTGTCAAAAGTAATGAATTTCTATAAAAATACATCTATATGAAAAATTTACTTTTTTATGGCCATCATATATTATAAATATTAGTATTCATTAGCTGTTTTAATATAACAAGTAAACATAAGGAACAACATAAAAACAGATTTATCATGAAGTATTCTATATCTATCATTTGAAAAATGAATTAATTCATCATTTAGTTTATTTAACTAACAGTCTCCATATCTCTTTGTGATATAATTTTAAAAATTATCTCCCTAGCAAGGTTTCTGAGGTTCCCTTTGCAGAGGCATACTTTAGCCCTAAAGCTTTCAGCAGCTTTTAGCAAAAAGGCATTTGGGGCAAATCAGGTAAAATGACTAAGCAAATGTGGAAAAATTTCAAATAGCACTACTCTAATTGGAGTAAATAAAAGTAGAACTCTAAAAATAAAGATTACATATTAAGAGTAATAAGTAAATTAAGTTTACATTAACATAAAATTGACTTCTTTCATCTTCCAACCTCAATAGTGCATTCAAACACAGTTGACTAAGCCTCTTATTTACCAACTCACCTCACCTTCCCATCCCATTCTCACCCTCAGTTCTGGAGGTGCTAAGGTACTCCAACTGCTAGTGGCTGAGCTTAATTCTAACCAACAGATGTTTGCATCAGTGGGCACTTCCACAAAAAAATATATTTATGACTGTGCAAAACAAGTCTCAGTATGCTCACTCAAAGACCAAGTGTATACAATTACTAAAGATGATATATTCTTATATGTTCTCCACATATTTTGCTATACATTCAAATTTGTGTTTAATTTGATCACATCAAATAATATAACTCTGCTGTGTCAAAAAGTGCATATATTTTGAATAAAATATCTGACACAGATAATAAACTTTATTATGAGACTAGGCCTGGTGCATGAAATTCGTGCCCAGCTTGCACTTTCTTCAATCTGGAACCCCTCAAGGGATGTCCAACTGCCTGTTTAGGCCTGATCCCATTGGCAATTTGTATATTACTCTTTTATTAGATAAGATGATCATCCAAGAAGTTCCTCATTTATTCTCTCCTTTTTGAGGTCCATAAGATCATGATAAGCCTGTGGATTTACAAACCAATGCAGGAGAAAATGGATTAATATTTTTTTGACAATTAAACTTCTTTATTTCAAAGCCACACATAATTTAAAATTAAAATAGAATAATTTAAGGAGAGAATAAAATGTAAATGTTCACTTAGAAGGTTAATATAATGCTCATGAAGATCTGAAACATGTGGAAGCTGGTTTGGCTCAGTGGATAGAGCGTCAGCCTGCAGACTAGAAGTATCCCAGGTTCAATTCTGGTCAAGGGCATATACCTTGGTTGCGGGCACATCCCCAGTAGGGGTTGTGCAAGAGGCAGCTGATCGATGATTTTCTCTCATCAATGTTTCTAACTCTCTATCCCTCTCTCTTCCTCTCTGTAAAAAATTAATAAAATGTATTTAAAAAAGATCTGAAACATGTAGTTTGATGATCGATTCAGTTTGAGACAAGAAGCATCTCTTTCATTGCTGCTGAGAATCTAAATATTCTGTGACTACAGAGAGGCCCCCCTTTCATGGTGAGTTGCAACAAGCCTCATGTTCTTTACACTTGGAGGGATCTTCCATGTAGAACCTGACCTCTGTGTACTGATGTATAGAAGAAGAGGAATCTGCACCCAGGGAGAGGGCTCTATTGCATCCACTGGTCTCAGGGGTTTTCAGGTGGAGGTGGGGTTGAAAATTCCCAATCAGGAGAGGCCTGAACGGAGAGGAAGGAACAGAGCTGTTTTAATACCTAGTCCTCTCCTGAGGAGGGGACCAGGAGGGCTTTCTTTGGCCTCCTGGCAGGATTGGAAATTTGTGAAGTAAAGAGTTTCACAATCTCTTCCAAAGACTTGGGCATCTTTAGCATCTTCTCCATCTCCACCTCTTTAGCATCTCTGCTATCTCCAGCCACGTAATTGCTCAGATCACTCTTTAGCTTGAACAAGGGAAGTGATTTACTGCCTCAGCATCAAGTAGGTCACAGTGACCTTTCTGTAAGCATTTCTAAGGATGGGTATATTTAATGACTCTTTCTCACACCCTTAAGGTCTAAGGATAACTTGATCCCCACACACCCTTCTCAATTGGTCAGTGAGTGAGCATTTCTTCTCAATCTATGTGTCCATGGTTTCAGCCAGGTGTGCTTCACAACTTTCATAAAGTCCACTCTGTTCAGACCAAACAAGTCTGACTATAAAGGTAAGACCCACCAACAAGCTGATGATAGGTTGACAGGTGAATTTCTCTCACTGGAAGAGGAGATCAGGAAGGCATTAACTCAGGCCATTGCTCAGCAGCTCCACCACCATCTTACCCAGCTTCTCAAGGAGGGGTCCAAAGTTCACTTCCACAGAGGACCCCTCCATGGATGATCTTCCCAGGGACTGCCTGGTCTCCATGGAGCCTCCGGCCATGACAGACAGATAACACCCCAATATTCCACTTGGAACCATGCCATCCTGGGCCAACCTGGTTGGTCATCAATAATATGTTTGGGGTGGGAGTGGGGAGAGATTTGGAAGTAAAAAGTTGTCCTCTCTGTGACTACCAAATTATCATTCTCCTTCATTTCTACCTATATGTGTTTGTATCATTGTGAAAATAGCAATCTGAAGTGTAGGAGTTGATAACTTTTTAAAACTTTTACACCACCTTATGATATCAAACAACCCTATGTATGAAGCTATGCCTCAGCTATATTGTGGCTTGAGTTCCAGGCCACTTCAATAAAGTCAGTATTGCAATCATTTGAGTTGTCACCTTTTCCCAGTGGAGGGTTTTGCCTTCAATTGGTAAAAAAAAATAAATAAATAAATAAAAATTAAAAAAAAATACCCACAACATTTGAGATGATATGAGATGACAAAGTGCTGCTGTGATAAGATGCAGATGGATGAAAGACATAGACATGGTAATGCAGCACATACAAGTAGATACTATGTTACTGTATAGTTCATCCTATCAAGAAATAAAGAATTGGAATCCAACATATTAATTTAGTAAAACATCCTTATTTCCAGATATGAAGTATCTTTATCCAGTCTTCTTCCTTTCAGTCTACCTTTCATTCAATAAAGTGATCTTTTTCTTACTCAAGTTAGATCATATAAATCCATGCTTAAAACTCTCCAATGGATTCTCATTTACATGAAGACATTCTCCACTGACATAAAGACCAAAATGCTAAGTATTACAAATCCCTTAGTAATCTGACATTTGCATAACTTATCTTGTACTACTTTCTTAGCTATCACTTTTTTTTTAGTTTCTAAAATAATGCCACTTATTTTTTTATCTCAGAACATTTATTCATTTGAGTTTTTTCTGCTTGAATCTTTTTCCTTCTACTCTTTTTTTTTCTATACAAATCTATTTAACCTTCAGATCACATAGTATTACTTTTTTAAATAATGCTTCTCTGATCCCAAATATTGTAATATGTTAGGCCTTTTAGGTAAATAAATACTTTGTTTTAAAAATATCACTGTTTATAATTTTATGTATTTGTATAATTTATTTAGAACATGACCTAGTAGATGAAAAATTCATAAGGGAAATATGTTTATTTTTTCTGCTATTATATCTTCAACTTTTAATACTGAAAAGCTAAAGATACAATATTTTGTCCTTGATGCATGCCAGGTGTTTCTCAAAAATTATCTCTTGAATAACTTAACAACCAATGAATGCATCTGTTTAATATACTAGAGAGAAATTTCAAAGCTACCTCTATTATTAGCTCTAAAACTCTCTCATATTGACTGACTGAGTAGCTGGATCTAGTATCTTATGTATTTTGCTAAAGTTCAAGAAACAAGAGGAATCTCAGCTAGTGTATAACTAGCTAAACCCAGACCAGAGTCATTTTGAAAATAGAAACTTGTCTATAATATGCCATTTTTTTTAGAATTTGCAACCTACTAACTCTCCTTTTTTGCTTGATAGTGTTGTTGTTTTTTTTTTAAAAAATGTTTTAAATTCATTTCAGATAGGGATAGAGAGAGAGAAACATCAATGATGAGAGAAAACCATTGATCAACTGCCTCTTATATGCCCCACACTGGGTATCTAGCCCTTATCTCAGGCATGTGCCCTGACCTGGGGCCAAACTATGACCTCCTGGTTCATAGGTCAACGCTCAACCACTGAGCCATGGGAGTCAGGCAAGTGTTGTTTGTAAAAGTCCAACTTAAGAACCTGTTCTGATGAGAGGGTGACTGTGGTCTACCAAATGATATACATATTTGTCTACATTTAAATTCAATCATTTTCACAACCTACTTTTTAATGTATTATATTTGCTGTACATGTAAGCAAACTGAGGTCCTCTGTGATTAATTATTTTGCAATTATACACTTTCATAATTGGCAGAACTGAGACTGGTAGATTGGAATCCAGTTCTGAAAAACTAATGCTTTCTTTCTTTCTTCTTCTTTTTTTTTTTTTTTAATATATTTGATTGATTTTTAACAGAGAGGAAGGGAGAGAGATAGAGAACCAGAAACGTCAATGAAAGAGAAACATCGACCAGTTGCCTCTTGCACACCCCCTACTGGGGATGTGCCCACAACCAAGGTGCATGCCCTTGACTGGAATCGAACCTGGGACCTTTCAGTCTGCAGACCGACGCTCTACCACTGAGCCAAACCGGTTTCGGCCTAATGCTTTCTTTCTATTCTAAGTTGCAACAATTCCATGACTATATCCATGAAAACTCATATAATAGTTAATTGTGAGGTAGGAGCTGTCATCTTACAATGTCACTTCTCCAAAGATAAGATCCTGTGTTTTTTTTTTGTTGTTGTGCTGTTTGAAGCAACAGTTCTACATTACAGATGAAATGAAGATGCATTTTCTTCCTCTTACAGAAGTTCACACTGTGTGTCCTTCATCTCAAAAGAGTTCAACTCTTCAATAAGGAATAAATCTACCAATTGCAACTTGAGTTTTATTTTGTTCGTACAAGTAGATAGATCACCAGACATAGTCCCTCTGAGTAATTCACTTTGACAGTGACAAGTCATACACAAAAGGAACTCTCAAACTTGGATTCATTTTATACGACACCCTAGGGCAAGTGGATATTTTATTTTAGCTAACTGCAGAAATTTATCCTTATCATTGCCAATGCACTCACCAAAATTACTATAATATTCCAACAACAGCTCTAGGAAAAAACACCCATCTTACCATCTAAAAAAATGTACTGCTTATAATTCTGCCTGAAAGCTAAACCTCCTTGATGTGGATTTTAATGTCAGTTTTTATTTTAGATTAATATGAAAAGTACTGATGTTTTTTATTGAAAATATATCTTTAATTAAAAGCATAAGAGTTTTTAAAAATTTAAACCTTCCCATTTTGGTTAAAACACATAGTAAATCTATTGCTGGAATATATCCTATGCATAAAACCATATATTATGTCTCCTAAAAAACGCATACTTTAATTCCTAGTTCAAACCATCTGGGCTTTTTTTTTTAATGGCAGAATATATTGCATAATATTTTATTACTTCATGAAATTTGGAGGTAGAAAAGTGATCTAGAGTGATATTGTCAGGAAGGCCAACCTGATAAAAAAAAAAAAAAAGTTCCTGAAATTTACAATCTCTAAATCAGATCCTCTATATTTTAGTTTTATAAATAAATATGTACATCACAAGATGAGCTCAAATATCAAAACCAATGCTTATGAGAATTAATTTCTGAATAAATAAGTACTTTCCTAGAATTTTAGAAGCAATCAAAGCCATGCAAATTTATTAAGAAATTGGGGGGAATAACATTTTTTCATGCTTTTTTCTTGATGGAGTAAACTAGAAGGTTATCTTTGTTTTCATATCTTCATTTTAGATACTTGTAAATGTTATCTTTAGAGAGGGACCTGGGAAACAGCACTTACAGTCATCCATTCATTTCTTGGCAGGCATCTCATCTTCCTGGAACTGGAAAATAGAGGAATCTTTGTTTCTTCTTAGATTTTCACTAACACTCTACTTTATTACTCCTTTCTAATTCTTCAATTTCATCTTGATTTTTCATTTCCTCCATTTAACTGTTTACAACCTTGCAATTATTGTCTACTTTTTAATATCTACTTTGAAAAGAACAAGGCAAAGGGCGATGTTTTCCCCCATCCCCCTCACCTTACTGGAATACATAAAACCCTTAAAGATGTTGTGAAGAAATTTATATACTCAGGGAAAAATGCTGACTGATTAATATCTTAACTCCTCTGCATTACATATTAATGGTAAGCTGAATTTGGAAAAAGGCATATGCACCCTGCTAGAAAGTAAGGAGAGACTAAGATCAGGCAGGTTGTGGCATTTCAGTGGGAAGTGTGGGAGATGCTAGTTGCAATATATATAAATTAGCACAAAATTTAATCCATAGAACAAAGTCTCATGCATTTGATACAGCAGAGTGGAAGAAAAAGCAGTAACTTCTCATACCTGCTTGGGGGAGATGGGTTTGCATCTTGTTAGTTTCTGGACCTCTCATTAGAGACCCTTGAGCTTATCCTGAGAGTATGTTTAACACATATGATGCTTATTTGTTGTCACATTGGACATGTTTTTACATTGTTCACTAGAATCTAGAATTAATCTCTAGAGAGACTTATCTCTATTTCAAAGGTTCCAATCTTCCTTAAGGAAGGACTCAGATTCACTATGTTCTCAAGGAATCACACTTAAGAAAGAGAGACTAGCAAAATAGTCTATAAATATCCTTTAAAAACAGAAAATAATTTTTAATTTGTTTTTTCACTCAAACAATGCATGTACATCCTGAAACAAAATGGGTTTCTTCCCCCCAAATTAGTTTCATTTGTAAAGGAAATGTAAGTAAACACAAGTAGAATGCCTTGAAAATGGGAAAGAAAATAGTAAAGGATTTCCTCCTCTTTTTACCATGACTTTTGCTTGTTTAACTTCCTTTTGTTCTTCTGTGCTTATGTGTGTTAGGGGATTGTGTGTAAGAATAATGTTCACTGACTCTTGTGGTCCTGCTTCTAGAATCTGAATAGAGACTGAGAATATAGTTATGAAACATGCAGCACCTGAAAATTAAATACTTCCAGGGATAAAAAGGGTACCTACCGATATATTTTTTATACTATTACATTCTGTTTTCCACTTGAAAAGAAATTATACTTATTACATGCATTAATTAGTGTATCACTTAAAAGAACCCAAGGTTATTTATGTGGGGACCTGATAAGAGAAGCTGACTCCTTAATTAGTTAGCTTATCAACTCAACAAATTGCTTTCTTTTTCTCTTAAAATTTCTGAATGGCTTAGAATTCACAACCATTTTGCAATGCCTGTTCTTGGAAGATTTTGAGAATCCAATTCTTTCACCTGATAGAATAAATGATGTTTGTTAACAGAAAAGGGAGATAAATCTCCTAAATTCAAATAATTAAAACACCGGTTCTACAAGAGGTCATGGATCATATTTTAAAATCTTATAAAACATTTCAGCCGAAACCGGTTTGGCTCAGTGGTAGAGCATCGGTCTGTGGACTAAAAGGTCCCAGGTTCTATTCCAGTCAGGGGAATGTACATTGGTTGCGGGCACATCCACAGAGGGGGTGTGCAGGAGGCAGCTGGTTGATGTTTCTCTCTTATCGATATTTCTAGCTCTCTATCCCTCTCTCCTCCTCTCTGTAAAAAATCAATAAAATATATTTAAAAACAAACAAACAAAAAAACAACAACATTTCAGTCAAATCTAATAAACAAGGGCATTTTTTTCCTAGGAAGATTGATTATTGATTAAAAAGAACAAAATAGTATAGTATGTCCTTTATGTCCTTACCATATGTTACAATAGGTACATTTTAATGCTTCGGAATGTTGCAATAGGGAAATCTCATTCCTTGTCAAATTTAAAATGGCATTATCAAACCTTTGAACTGTTAAAAAAATAAAGACCAAAAGCCCATATTGTTTACTTTCTTGTTTAAAATAGAAAGTATTTGAGCTTCTTAAAGAATTAGCTTATTTCTAGGGGAGGCTTTGTGACTGATTTCATAGTCAGTCTGATAATGCAATTTACTCATGTGTCAGTGTGAGGGGTGGGAATTGACTTAGGAAAAGCCAATTATTTATATATATATATATATATATATATATATATATATATATATATATGTGTGTGTGTGTGTGTGTGTGTGTGTGTGTGTGTGTGTTTTGTCTTCAACTTCAACTTAGTTTTTTTTTTTTATTAAGGTTGGCATTTTCATATTTTACTTTACAATAAGTTCAACATTTAAATCAGTTATACTCTGTCATCATTTACAAACTATGCTACTTATATCTATATTTTTAGTAATGTTTTGTTATTTTATGTGTTTAAAATGCAAAATATTACATGTTGGTTATAACATGTCAATATATTATGAAATGTATTTGTTATATTGAATCCCTAATATATAGTCAGCATGCCAATTATTTCTACCCTTGAAGATGTTAAAATTTATTGAGAAATAAGATCTATATATTCAGATCAGCCATTTTACAAAATATATTTGTCAAAGAGAACTAAAGATTAAAACTTCATGTTTTATTTTTAATTTTACTTTATTTCCAAATATGCTTTATAATTGTTCAAAAGAGTTTTGAGTTTCTTTATTCAGAAAGACAACCCAAGTATAGGTTTTGTTAAAACAAGTGGGTTTATAGAAACTAATACAGACTATCTGTTGAGATTAAAAGGGAGGAATTACTTAATTATAAACATTTTAGTTACTGCAGGTTGCTGTGTTAAATGATATATGGAGGAAAATTCTATAAAAGTAGGGCAAATTTATTGAAACTATGGGAACTAATAGTAGGAAATTAGAAGGAAGAGGCTGGCAGGGAGACTTTCTGTGCAATTTCTCAGGCCTCACGTGACCACAGTGGGTTGAAAGCCTAATATGATAAGTGTCCAGTTGTCCCTTCAACCAATCAAAACGTAATATGCTAATGATATGCTAAGGCCACTCAACCACTTACTATAACATGCACTGAGCACTAGGGAGCAGACAGTTGACAAGTCGATCAATCTCTGTGACATGCACTGACCACCACAGGGAAGACTCTCCAATCATTAGGGGAGCTTGCTGCTGGGGTCTGGCTGATCAGCACCAAGCGAGATGGAATGGACACATCCTTGAGCCCTTTTGTGGTCCCGCTTTGTCTGGCCAATCTGCAATGTCCCTCCCCCATTCTTGTCATTCACCAGTGGGGCCCCTTAGACTGGCCTGTGTTCTCTTGCAATCTGGGACCCCTTGTGGACAGCCGGTTTTGTCCTGATCCCGCAGGCCAGGCCCCCACTGTTACATGAATTCATCCACCAGGCCTCTAATCCTATCTAATAAATATGGAATATGCTAATTGACCCTCATACCATCACAAAAATGGCAGTGCCCACAGCCAATAATGAAGGAATATGCTAATTGAATGCCCCACCCTCAAAGGTGACAGCACCTACAGCTAATAAGAAGATAATATGGTAATTGACTGTCATGTCCTCAAAGATGATGACACCCAGAGCCACAAGATGGCAGTGCTCAGTCCCCTCAGTCCTGCAGCAGCAGCAGGCTCACAGCAAGGCTGGGACTGCCCCCAGGTTGGCCAAGCCACTCTGCATGCCTGCCTCTGGAGTTTCCCAGTCCCCTCAACCCCCAGCCCAAGGCTCAGGTAATTAAGGCCAGCCAAAGCTTGTGCTACCTGTAGTGGCAGCACCAGAGGTGTGATGGGGTGTCACCTTCCTCTGATTGCCCTGAGGGCTCCCAGACTGTGAAAGGGGGCAGGCCAGGCTGAGAGACCCTACCTTTAATTCATATATACATATACATGAATTAAAAGGGACCAGCTCCATTTTAATTTGAGGATCAAACATGTCAAGGTCCAAAGATATTTGAGGATCAAACATGTCAAGGTCTAAAGACCTGTAAGGTGAGTTGGCAAGCTTAGAGACTCAGAAGTACAAACTGTGTAGTTCTTGTCCCAACACCAGCAGGTTTGAGACCCAGGAAGAGTCAATGTCTCTATTGGAGTTTGAAGACAGGAAAAAAATCTTAGTTTAGCCAGGAGCAGTTCTTTTTTACTAGGAGGAAGGTCAGCCTTTTAGTTCTATCAGGTCTTAAACTACTGACGAGCACAACCACAGTGGGGAAGGAAATTTGCTTTATTCATAAAAAGTTTCTAAATTCTTTCTAGTCTCTTTTTAAAAAATATATATTTTATTGAATTTTTACAGAGAGGAAGGGAGATGGATAGAGAGCTAGAAATGTCGATGAGAGAGAAACATCGACCAGTTGCCTCTTGCACACCCCCTACCAGGATGTGCCCACAACCAAGGTACATGCCCTTGACCGGAATCGAACCAGGGACCTTTCAGTCTGCAGACCGAAGCTCTACCACTGAGCCAAACCGGTTTCGGCTCTAGTCTCTTTTTAATCTACAGTACAGTATTCCTTATATATTAGCCTTGTGATATTTTTACAAAGTTGCTCAAATAATGCTATTTGTACAACAGAATTAGCCTTGATGTCATTCAAACATATTCCCCATTAGATATCCTTTTTTTTTAAATCTGTTTATCATTTTAATAACAGCACGAGGCTTTTATCTATTGGCTATCTACAATACAATGAGTGTTCCACCAGAAACAAATCCCTGCATTTATTTAAGTTAAAATGAACAAAAGTGAAAAACTAAACCCAGCGAATGTCTTGTAGGCATTATGAAGAATCCTACCCTAGGTTTCTTGCCTAGGAATACCCTGATTTATATTTTCAGGTTATGGAAATAGAAGCTAGTATTTATCTTTCTGGCATCTTTAAAATATACCTACTTGTTAAATTATAGAAAGTTGGGGTGTGTGTGTGTGTGTGTGTGTGTGTGTGTGTGTGTGTGTGTAGATGTAGTGATTTCGTGACCTGTTATTTTTTATCTTGGTAAATTTTAGCTACAAAATGCTTAATTCTTTTGTTTGGCACATGGATAATTATTTTCACTAATTGTCACTCTCTGTCAGTGGCATGCAATAAATTGAGCCTCTACAAATTCATGGTCAGTCATCTGATTTTGAGTTGGGACTTAAGTAATCTTTTTTGACACCTGAAGGGATTCTACACAGATGTATTCTGGAGTCATTTATGACAATTCAGCCATCCATTCAACAAGTATTCATTAATCATCAATGTGTAAGGCTGTGTGCAGGAGTCCAGAAATATAAAAATGAAGAGAATTTGGTTACTTCTGTGAAAGAAGTCTAATTGTGGCTGTGTTCAGTCCAGTAAGGGAAGACATGATCCTTTCAATTCTCTTGGACTGGAGTTTGTTTGGAAAGTAGGTGAGAATTGCAGAGATAGAGCTTCACAGAAGACTTAAGATAGTGATATCTCTCTAGACATGGCTCTAAACTACTTCTGAATGGAGTGCATAACAAATATTCCCACAATTTTGTTTTGAAGTTTAAGTAACATTTTTAAAAGACCTAACCCACTGTATATCACATAGAAAGCAGTTCGTAAATAGTAGCTATTATTAGCACAATTAATATAGAAAAAATAGCCAATTATTTTTTTATCCTGAGAATATAAATGTTTTAATATATTGTGTAATAAAACATGCAGCCTCAGGTCTGATAGTTTAAGCAGTACACAGAGCTAGAGTTGCTTGGCTTTTGGTGTTTAGGTTATCAGTCATACGGAGGTAAAAAAGAAGGCCCTCTTTGGTAAAGCCAGACCAGCCAGGTGGAGGTGTTCCAGCAGCTCAGACCAATGCATTGAGCAAGGAGGCTACAACAGGTACTAGGAAGGTAGAAAATATCCCAGGGAAATGAAATCATTTGGGTGGGTGAGAGTAGGATTCTAGAAACATTCTCTAAAAGAACACAGAAGTTGTTAAAGGCGCTGAGTTAGTTCAGACAAAAAGAAAAATGTGGTGAATTTGTTGTTCACTACATATTCTTTTCAGTCATTATGACTTTGAGGGACTGTGGCAATTTGTCTAAGATCGGATAGCTTGTGGGCTGGAGAACCATAATTCAAACCCAAGTCTAACTCTAAAAATCATATTGATAGCCACTATCTGTGGTTTAAAAAAAGAAAAGCCTAAACTCATTTCTTTCCCCATGCCCTTTCCACTTCTCTATGTTTTCCTCAGTGAGTGGTACATTGGTATACTCCTTGCACAAGTTTTAGAAATCAAGAAGCCACCCTTGATTCTTCAAAATTCCTTCATGTCCCAGAACCAAAGCTTGCAACTTTTAACCTTAAGTCTTGAATCCCTCCTGTCCTCTCCGTCTGTGCTGCTTCACCCACCGGAGCAGTTTTCCATGACCAGAGCCTCTCATTTGCACATATTCTCCATTCTTCTGACAGAGTATTACCTAGGAATTGTTTGACAATGTTGCTTTCCTGCTTACAGTTCTTACAACTGGTCAGTTCCAACCCCCCCCCCCCCCCCCCCCCCCCCGCTCTCTTTCTCTCTCCTGTGATTCTCAAATACCATAAGGTCAAAGGTCAAACACTTGAAGTCCAAAAACAGTCTTACAAAGGCTTCCATAATCTGACCCTTTTGACCTAGTTAGCCTTAGTGCTCATTTTTCTTTATTTCATACTTTTTCATCAATAAAAATATAACTGATTATAATCTTCAGACAAATCCATGTTGGTCTCACCTTTGTGTCTTGCTAATGCTGTATCCTCTGCTTGGAATATGCTTTCTCAGTGGCCAAAAGTTTTCAGAGTATTTTTGTCTCCACTATCATAGGAAGCTTTTCTTAATCTGCCTGTCTCTTTATTCCCTCATAAAAAGCCTGATCATATCTATATCATTGCCCTAACTAAGATATTAAATATACCACAAGCTCTGTGGGGACACAGTCCATAACTTATCTTTCTTTGTATTCATTAGATCAATAGTCCACACCTGGTATCTCATTAGAAATATGTAGAAGCCTTTTTAATGTAATAATGATGAGGAGACACTGTATGTATAAAATGCCCAGGGACAAAGATCCTATATTCCTCATTGGATGGGACAATTCTGAAGAGAGGGTGCTGTCCTGCCTAAAATGGCAGTAATACCTCCTGTAAGAAGTTCTGCATTAGACTCTGTACACCATGAAGACAGGTTATCTCAAGGGTTCGAAACTCAGCTGGGGCTCCCTACTATCTTGCTGCACCAGATTTTAGGTAAGTTTGTTCTAGGCATGTATATGTCTAAAGTTTCCTTTTAACTATGAGTTATCCTCCTGTTTAAATCACTAATATATGTAAAAATCATCTTTCTTTTCTGATGGGTAGGGAGGCTGAATCAGTGGGAGAAGCAGGAGCAGATGACTTGGAATGGCGATCAAAGTTCTTGAATAATCCCCTAGCCAGCAAGCTTATACAAAAGGCCACCAACGGGCTCTAAGGCAAAAGTTGAAAAATTTGGCCCTGGGCCACATCTAGCTCACAGCCTACTTTTCAAATAAAGTTTTGTTAGAATACAGCCACTAGCCCATAGGTATTATCCACAGCACCTTTTGTGAAACTACAGCTGAACAGAGTAATTGCAATGAAGACCATATGGTCTGCAAAGCCTAAAATATTTGCTACCTGGCCTTTTCTAGGAAATATCTGCAGATTATTGCTATAAAGTAATGATTTTCAGTAAAATAAAACAAAATGAAGGGTTCAAAAGAGTATGGCTTTTTATTTAACCAATAGAGGCCCAGTGCAGGAATTTGTGCATGGGTGGGGTCTGGCTAGCCCCATTCAGGCCTGATCAGGTTGGGCTGGTCAGGGGGACGGGCCCTGGTAGTTGGTGGGCCAGCCCTGCCCCTGCCCAAACTCTAGTCCAATCCTGGTTAAGGGGATAATTTGCATATTACCCTTTTATTATGTATCATTATATAGGATGTTAGTACATCAAAAAGTCATTAGCTTAAATCAGCAGAATAAAATATCCAGATAAAAAAGAATTTTCCCTCCAAGTATGGTATATCTTAAGTTACAATTTTTATCATTAACTGCTAAAAACTTCTTTATATTGTTCATAAGCTACTTTGTAGCACAGCATATATGAATCAGCTATTGGGTCACATTCTCTCCCAGTTTAGTCATTTAGTCATTACATTTTTAGATATAACCTATTACTCACTCACTGTGGGTGATTCACATTTTAAAATTGCCTTGTATTGCTCATGAAATATCATATCCAGTCTAATTATTGAGTTCTGCTACTTGATATCATATCCACTTGTAGATTTGAATTTGTATTTTTGTCAGTACATACTCAGCAATGTAGGTTGGGTAACTTATCTTGCAGAGAAGTAATGTGTGCATTTTCCATAATAAATATTTTTTAAATTTATTAGTAAAAATATAGCATTGACACATATGATGAATTCTTAAAATTTAATGCCTATGAACACATTGTGTTCTCTTGAAAAAGTAGTTGGAAATAGGTGTAAATTAATATTTTCTAATTATATCCCAGCCTAGAACAGTGCCTAGCATATAGAGATTCCCCATGAGTACATGTTGAAAGGTAGTTAAATTAATTAATACTTCATTTTTTTTTTTATTTTTTTTTTTTTACAAATAAGACTTAGGGGAACAAAACAGCAAAATACTTAGACCCACCCATTAGATTTCCTCATTGCCTTGTGTGGGCTTTAGGTAAATGTCAAAAACCAAACTCTGCACACTAAGTAAACAAAGCAGAAAGATATATTTATTGCAAGGCTTTCAACCTGCAAGCCAGGAAACTCAAGGCTACGAAAGCAATGAGCTCTGAATTGCTCACAGACCAAGGGACTTCTGTGGCTAAATGCTGAAGTCATTTGGCTTTGTGGATGACTGGTTGCCTGGTGATCTTACCTGTTTGGATCAGGGCACCAGAGCCAGGGAAATAAGGAAGTCCATAAAAGCTGTGAGCAGATTTGATGTTTGCGGATTGTCTGGTGTCCTTTGCTGATTTCTGAGGAAAGATATAAATTCCTGTAATTTTAGGTTAAGTTTCCTTTTATGAGTCAACTTTATCAGTTTCCATTTTGTCCCTGACATAAGTGACTCCATTTTTGTTTGGTTCTACATAGGTTGTTAAAGATCCTTACCCATTCTAAATCAACATATAGTATAGCACCCCTCTGTGTTCTATTTAATGAGCAATGAAATGAACTGGGTTGATTTACAGCTTATTTTTTAATATAAATTCTTGGACTTGATATTCCTAAGAAAACACTTTCATTCATTTTATTGCTTTTAAGCTCAAATTATTGCATATTAGTTGGGGCTGTATGGATAATGCAGATCACTGTTTATGACCCTGATGAAACCTAATAAATAGATTTCTCAAAATTAATTTTCTTTAATCTTAACATAAGAATCTCACAAACAAAAAGAATAAGAGGAATTCTCATAGTTCCTTTGAACTTCGTATTTCTTAGTTCATAGTGTCCCTCCCATCTTAAGATTAGAAGACACTGAATTTTAAAATATCTTTGCTATCTTAACTCCTCACCCCCACCTCCACCTTCATCTCTACCCCCACAAATTCTATTGGGATACACTGTTTCTCAGCCTAGTCTTTCTTTCCAAAGACCTGATTTTCAGTAAAGTTGAATCCTTTCTTATGTGTTGTTCATTTTTTAACTAAGATCCTTTAAATAATCAGGATAAAGCCAAATAATTTTAACTAGAAAACCGGTTTTAGGACTTGAAAGATTAACTTTCAAATATGTGGAAAATGCACTTTTGTGGAATACTTTACAGTATATCTTAAGGAGATGCACACTGTGATTTATTCTTGTTCCTTTGTTAAATCTGTGTATTGCCCTTCAGCTACCTTTGGGCTGTATATTAGAATATTTCTAAGTGTAAATTCAATGCAGCACATTGTTATATACTTGTTTACTGATATTGTTTTAAGTCAATCCTATCAAAGTAATGACAGCAATGTAAGCATCTGCAATGTATGTGAAACAGCTTACATATCTCTACAAAAATGCTTGCAGCTGCCTTTCTGCTTTACATTCTTAAAGCAGTTAATTCCAGTTTCTCTATTACACATTTCTGATCCACTGAATATGAAAACTCATACTGAAGCACATTCAATTAGCTGTGATTTAGTCTATTGATGTAATAAGGATGGACAAATAAAAGAAAAAATAGGAAGAAAATAATTGCTGAACTATAGAACTTGGGCAGGATTGATCATGGCTAGCATATATCAGGAAGTGAATGATGAAATTCAACTGGATCAAAATAACCCTTCTCTATTGTTAAATGAAGAGTGGCACCTAGCTCTAAAATAGAACACCAATCGCAGTGGATATATATTGTGGATTACTCAATTATGTTGATGCTTTCACAGTCAGAATCCAAGGCTCTTTGCTTTGAATCCGAATTGAGACAAAATACAAGAAAGCTGTGCATATCTTGTAAATCCAGTTGCCCCTCAGGTGGGGACATTGTTAACTGATTAAATCTGCTCATGTGACTAGAGAGCTGTTAGCTGGAGGCATGAGGAATAGTTTAATTTACTTTAAAAAGATAAACTGTAGAATGAATTTGATCATGAGGATGCAGGAAGCAGTAATTAATCTTAAGGTAAGAGGAACAAGAAATGAATTCTCTCATTTTCTAATGTGTTAAGCACCATGAGTTACCTAATTTATAATTCTCCTTTAATGTTTTTTCCTGTGGAATCTAAGTTATTAACTACTACAATTTTCATTGTATTCAAGAAAGTATAATGTTATTAAGAATTAATTACTAATTAAAGAAGAAATAATAAGTTAATGATTTCCTTAGCTAAATAACGGGCCAGAATGAATCAAAGGCAAATGTTTGTTTTACTGACATATGTATTTCAGTGGATTAACTTTTAGACCAACTTTATTTGTCTACCTTAATTAATAATAGCCCAACTGGGGCTTAAAGGGCTTTAGAATCATGACAGTGATTCAGTCCTCATTCTTTAAGGTAGTAATTCAAAAACTTTTTTTTAAAACTATTTAAAATGTATAATATCAAATATTAAAAAAATAAAATGAAAATATATGTAAATTAATCCCCATATATAGGCTGAGTTAATAGAACATATATTGTAGAAAGACAAAATATTTAAATTTATTGAATATATTGTATTATAAAAATATACCTGCACTTTAACATGAGATTTTTTAAAACATAGTATATTAGAAAACATATGGCAGAGAGATGTTTTGTAAATGCTGGGCAGTAGGTCTAATACTCAGATTTAGCCATAATATCTATCTTTCTCTCTCTCTTTCTCTCTCTCTCTTTCTCTCTCTCTCTTTCTCTCTCAAAAACTTTCACAAAAATTTGTGAGTTAAGGTAAGAAATTAAATAACCTTCAAGAAAATTAAAGGGTGCAAAAGAAAAGAAGGCTATTTCAAAGATTAATTGAAAAGAAGTATTAAAAGCAATAGGGAAATCAATGAAAATACATTGATAAGTACCTTGAATAATCTATAGACATAGCTTTAGATTGAAATAATATTTTTAGAATCCTTTGTCAAAGGCCCTATGACATAGGCCTGATGGAAACATGGGTTTTCAAGACAAAAAGATACATTTATTTTCTAAGTTTAACTATTTTGTGCTAAGTGATTAGACAAGTTACTTAATCTCTGGCCCCAGTTTTCTCACTTTTAAAAGGAAATGGTAACACCCATCTTTCTGCATTTAATGTGTAGATCAACCTACAAAATATATGCCGGGATATGGGCAAATAATAAATAGTGGTTTTTACTTTCTAAGGGTAAAACTTAGTCATCAACTTACTACGTAGGCTATAAAACACTTATGTAATTTTTGAGGCTGCTGGAATTGGGCTCTGCACTTTAAGAAGCTTTTGAGATTTGTATAGTGTGAGCAAGGAATACCATCAAGAAAAATAGGTCCCATATTTTAGATCTAGACATTTTTTTCTTCTTTCTAACCCCCTAATGCTGAAATCTGACATGAGTATCTCTATCTGATCCTCTCATGATTATATATTATTAATTTCCTGTTAAGATTTTGTGTAACAATCAGGCTATCATAATTCCTCTTAAATTCCTCCACATAGCAGTGTTTCTACAACAGGGATTTCTCTCCTTTTCCCTAGGGGTCACACTACTGGAGAAGCGAGGTGAACTCAATCATCCTTATAGGCATTTGTACCCAATTAAAAATGAAAAAATATCTTCATATCTAAAATACTGTGTGGCTTGTCATCCATCTGGTTCTATGAAGTGTCTATTACCTTGCTTTACTACACTCCTTTCTGATGTTCGTTATTAAGCCGAAGGGCCCCAGTGGACAGCAGACTGTGGTTTAGAATGGGGCTCTTCCTTCCTGAAATATTAGCGATGGCGATTTTCTCAGTCTTATTTTACTTTTAATAATTCAAGGATGACGAGTTTTATGAACTGTGAGTTCAGTAAGGAAGGAAAAAGAAAAGTTCCTCTTTGTCCAAGAAGGGAGAGGAGGGGGAGTGCAAGAAAAACTCTGCTCCAGGTGAGTTCAGTAAGGAAAGAAAAAAAAAAAAAAAATCCTCTTTGTCCAAGAAGGGAGAGAAGGGGGAGTGCAAGAAAAACTCTGCTCCAGGTGAGTTCTCACCACCTGCCCTGTTCCTTTCCGGTCCGTGTCAGTCATAAAATCAGGAGTTGTAAGCTGTTTGATTTGCAGAAATGAACTTATTAGTGGGAGGTCTCTGTAACTAATGTACATTAAAAAAAAAAAAACAAACAAACAACAACAACAACAACAACTAGCCCTCCTTTATTTTCCATTATCTCCCGTCCAGAGAGGTTGCAAATATGCAAGTTATGTCCAAAGGTTTCTGAACTAAACATTCAACCATCGCAACCCTCTGTTACAGTCTGATATGACTTCCTTCTTCGCAGATTTGACTTTTGTAATTGAGACAAACTGACACGTGCCTGTGCTAATCTCTGTGTTGTTCCTGTCCACTGTCGGCTTTATCAAAGGCCCTTCCCTTTGGCAGCCTGCTCTTTCCTTTCTGAGGGAGGCTGGTGCTCATTCCCACTCACAGGCGTGCTCAGCAGCTGCCTAGCCAGATGCTCCACGGCTGGATACTTTGTCTGATCTGAGTCTAGGGACCTGATGAGACTGCTTTCGAAATATTTAATTCATCCAGATGTCACAAACTTCAACTTGCTGTCAGTTGTGATGAATTTGTTTCATAATTAATATTTGAGGATATGATAATGTGAAAATTGTTTTTCAGATGCACACATCAAAAATGTATGTATTCCTCTTTGTATGTTCTCTATTCCATTATGTTCTTCTTTCGTATTAAACGAGAGGTCCATTGCACAAAGATCTATGCAATAGGCCTTCCTCCACCTGGCTGCGGGGACCCAGGCCTTGGCTCTGGCCATTGCCTTCCTCCTTCACTCAGCCATGTCTTTGTTCTGACTCTGGCCAGAGTCTGCAGCTTAGCTTCCTTCCAGTCAGAGTCTTCACTTTGCTCCAGCTGGAGAGTGCTCCTGTAGCTCCCTATATCCCCACCCTCCCCCTCAAAGCAGGCTTCTTGCCCTGCCTGGTTGCTCCTTGCCTGGAGCAGCTGGGGGGAGGGGGGGGGCGCGCGCGGGGCTGCCACCATCTTTGTCCTGCTAATTTGGATAATCCCTTCTGATTGGCTGGTGGGTGTCACGGAGTATGGTCACTTTACATATTTCTCAGTGTAGATAATTTCCTCTTCATATTTAATGTTTATGCTTTTAATTTATTAAAAGGAGAACTACATTCCTATCTAAACAATATGTGAACTATAACTGTTGCAAGTTTTGTAGCTGAACATAAGTTCCACTGTATTCCAAAAGTTTCACTGTTATGTGTTCTACTATTCAATGCATTCCAGATTCTACTTCCTTACTCTGGATTTCAAAGTTATTTAGTAATAGATTAATTAGGCCCTATTATTAATTTGTAATTGATTGAATTAAGGTAAATAACATGCCCCAAAGGAATTATAGTTTTTAGAATTTTTTAATGATTTTCTTTGCAGCGAATTTATGTTAAATGATTTTTCATGGGTATATGTGTGCTCTATGAGAAATGTAACTCTTAAGTTTATTTTTAATTTTTCTAAATTCCTGTATATCCTTATATTTTTTGCTTTTTAGAATGTGTCAAATTCTGAAAGAAGATCTCCCACATAATTTTATTTTTAGACTTCTATTCTGTATTGTGAATATATTCTTACTTTGTCATTTGATTATTTAATGCACTCAGATTTATGGCACATCATTTACTTCTTTGATACTTTTTCATCATCCTATAGTGTATATTTTTCATCTTTGTTGCTTTTAAAAAAAACCAACATATATATATATATATATATATATATATATATATATATATATATATATATATTGATTTCAGAGAGGGGAGGGAGAGAAAGAGAGATAGAAACATCAATGGTGATAGAGAATAATTTATTGGCTGCTCCTACACTCTTCTTTCCTCCCCCCCCACCCCCAACTTGAGATCAAGCCAGCATATGTCCTTGACCAGAATCAAACCCAGAAATTTTCAGTCCCCAGGCTAACACTCGCTGAGCCAAATCAGTGAGGGTCATCTTTGTTGCTTTTAATTTCAGATAGCTTTATGCATTTACTTCTTCTCTTTATTTTTATCAATCAGGTTATCTATCTGCTTATCATTTTATAGACTATTATATTGTTTCTAGAAGGATTCTTCTAAAAAGCAAATTGCTAGGGTTTCATTCTATTTGATTTAATTAAAACACTTCTGACTTTAATAGGATAATTTGAGTGTGTGTGTGTGAGTGTGTTTAGTATAAAAATGTATATGCTTTATTTTTTCTTGTACTTTATATTTATTATTTATCTTACTTTTTTTAACCCAACTGCATGTTCTGATTTGATGTGTTCATCTTTATTACCTGCACACTTTTTTTACTCTCTTAAACATTTTTAAAATATTATACTATAAAAAGTATATTGCAAGACTAATAATTACAACGATAATAGTTTACTTATCAATATTTCAAAGTATTATATATTATTAAATTGACCTTATTAATTGGACCTGTATAAAACAGGTACTAGTAGACAAGTGGATTTAGATAAAACTTCTATTCAGTGCTAAAGTGATGTCTATGAATTCCTTGACAGATGGGAATATCTCATGCATAGACTCTTCTGAAGTATTTATATTTATTTTATTGCTAGGGAACTCCAATTATTTCAATGCCTCTTCTCATATAAAAATCTAGAGCTCTTATATAAAATTCCAGGTAATATTGTTCAGGACTATTCTGGAGATAGTGCTCCTTAACTCAACTTCATATCTACATTTTCTGAAGATGAAGTCATTTCATTTTGACACTTCTAGGGTTGGTCATGTTAGGACCATTGTGATCTCAAATTGAATCTTTATGTAAAACAATTAGAAACACAGAAGAACCATTTGCTCTGCTCTTTACTCCTGTTTATCTGTCCATTGTTTTAAAATCAGTGTTCATGTGTTCAGTATTACAAGCTACATAACCTTGGAAAACATCACAGTACTTCATTGAGCCACAGTTTTCTTATGTTAAAATCAAATATAAAAAGGAAAATAATAAAATTAACCTTAAAAATCTCCTGGGGTGGTTGTTACAATAATGTTAGATATTTATCAAACATTTGGGCAAGTCCTTTTTAAAATAACTAATCTAACTGAAAAAGTTACAATAAGGAATAATGTTTTATCTCTCTTTTAAAATTTAAAAAATGTGCACATATGCAATTTATGATGCATCCCTAATAAGCATGCATATAGAAGTTATGAATGAGAAAGGTCAAAGTATTTGGTATGTTATACACACACACACTCACACACACACACACACACACACACACACTCTAGTGGCCCAGTGCAAAAAATTTGTGCACATTAAAAGGGAATTAATTAGAGGAAATATTTTAATATTGCTATTTGCCCTTTCTCTATAATAGAAGTGTCAAGAGATGAAAGACAATTAGTAAAATGTATATGAAAATCTTCCTCCCGTAAGAGTCTGGGCATGCTATGGGACCCAGAGTCAAGTCCCTGCACACCTGTGCATGCTGAGAAATCACTTGAGACCCAGAACCGGCCAGCCCCACCCCCACTGGGCAAGACCCAGACCCGGCCGGCCACATACCCATCAATCCCTGCCCCCTGCAGCCAGCATCACATCAGCGCTGGCCAAGGACAAATGTAGGCAGTGCCACATCCCAGGCCAGTGATGCACATCCCATTTATGTGTGCACATACTATGTCAATGCTGGATGGCAACGCACACGGGCAGCATCATGTTAGCACTGGGCAGGCCTCTGAGTGCTTCCTCCAGGGGCAGCCCCCAGGAAGGGTTGTGCAGAGGCTCTCCTGGTGATAGTGTCCGCCCACCTGCTCCTGCTGTACATGCCACCTGCTGAGCAGCTGTGACATGATGGCATCCCAGATAATTTGCATATTCCTCTATTATTAGTATATACATACATATATATATGATATGTAATCAAATGTGAACATTATAATAGCTGTGAAATACAATAAAATTGCAAAAGATTTGGAAGCATGTATTTCTTTACCAATGTAAGCTTTTTTTTTTTTATGTCTATGAGCAACTCAATTATTTGCTTCTGAAATAAATTAAGTAAAGCTTATTGAGTCTGATCAGCCCTTGTTTTCAAGGGAATTGTAGTTCAATTTCATTTTTAATTAGAATTGAACATTGTGGATTTCTTAGCTCTGGTAAGCAAGATCCAGCAATAAAGTATGTACTTAATTTGTATTACGTTTCCCAAATTTAGTGCAGAGAGTGAGCAATATGTCTGGTTAATATTTAAGCATCTCACAATGTTCCATTGTAGAAATTTCAATTTACAAAAGCTGCTGTTCTATAACAAATTACTTTCACTTTCAAATAAACCTCTTATCACAACATGAGCAAAACTTATTCAATTAAACAAGAAAACAAAGTAATTATTTACTCCTCCTTGATGTGCACAATACCTTATAAAATGTTTTTAGAAATGCTTAGGGGAGGTAGATATATTGGCTTAATATCATTTTTGCTGAAATGTCATTTATTTAATAACATATAGCTCTATTCCCATGGAAAGACATTTCTATGTGGTAAACTGTTCTCTTATGAGAGAAAAAGGCACTTATTTTCCATTGTGATAAACCCACATGGGAAGAAGCCATGAAAAAGTATATCAGTTGTGGTAACGTCCTTTCCGCTTTCAATCTTTCACATCTGTTCCTATTTCTGTGTGTTGGCTCATTGGTACTCTATTGCAGTTCATCACATTGAGGCTAGTTGAGAACTATACATCCAAGGTATCTTTCCCTTCATTACTGTGCATTCAAGCATTAAACTGGATGTGTTCTTTGCCCAGCATATTCTCTTAATACAGTAGTGGAAAGGAGAGAAAGGAATGAAGGAAGTTTGCTCAGTCACCCTGGATACAATCCACTGAAATAATACTTTAACTATACTCCTGGACATCTGTAATGAGAACATGTAGCAGGTTGATTTAACAGTTAATATAGTGTTCAAAAGGTTAACTGTGAGTCAGAATGGACCTCTGCTATCTTACCTCCTTTGAAATGATCTAAAATATACTGAATGAAAATGTACATATCGATATTTTAGTTCTTCAATTTTTGTTCTTGATTCTCAAGAAAATCAAGGAAGTGGAAACTCTGTGACATCAGATGTATTTGTGCTGTAAAAAGCCTTCGTCAAATTCTACCAGGCAGAAATGCAAAGATGATCTGTAAACCACATGGGGACATGATACGTGTACTCTGACTCTTGTTTGGCAACTGTAAATCTTGCTAATTAGTGACATTAGAAAGGATAATATGGAAGCTATTTCTATTCTGATGGAATTTTCTGCCAGATGTTTGCATTAGTTCCCTTAAAATACAAAACTATGAATACTTCATGTGCATGTATGTGTGCGAAATCCTTTAGCATGCCTGGAATGAAAACATCCCTTTGCTATTCATATCTGTTTAGTTATCCTATGTCTTCGGTGTTATATCCTCAAATAAATTAATTGTCAGAGGAGTTGAAAAATTATTTCTCAGTGAAGTTGACTGCTTTATTTAATGAAGAAAAATCAATAATAAAGTAACAAAAATTTCTGTTTCCTTAATTGGTATGTTAAATGCAATAACTATTCAAATTTTAAAATATTTAAAATTAATATTTTAAGTAATAGGATTGTAAACATTAAAAAACCCTAATGCAGTTTAGGGGAAAACATGATTTGGTGGATTTTAGGATTTTTCTTTTAATTGTGCTTCCTCCAATCTAACAAAGGAAGGAAAGCCTGGCAATTCGTTGACACGAAGGGAGAATATCTTACTTTTTGAAAGTAATCCCAGGAAATTTCCTGTTGATGTCAAGAAAAATTATTTTAGGATAATTTGTTTTGTTTTACTTTCCTGATACCACTCTCTACCACAGATTAATGTAAAAAACAAAAACAAAACCAAAACAAAACATACATATACATCCCCTTAATTATTAACTTGCTTCTCCTCCTCTTGCTTTTTTTTTTTTTTAAATCTTCATCACCACAGAAGAAAATAACACTAAACAAAACAAAACAAAAACACTTCACACACTATGTAGCATTTTACTCTTCTCAAAATCCTCCAGTCATTTTGTGTGACTGGCAGGGCAAATGCCATCTCTTTTTATGGATAAGAAAGTTGAATTATATAGCTCTTCAGGGGTATGCCCAGAACCCCTTGGCTAATAGCTGATTCAGTTCAAGACCTCTTACTCTTAATCCATGTTGGTTATAAGCCAAGCTACATAAAAACAATTATATACATTTGCATGTATTCCTAGCAGCTTTAAACATGATATAAGACGTGTAAGTGATGCAGGATTTGAAGTTTTTCTAAGATGAAAATTTAAAGGTAAATTGACATATTTTTTCTTACATTAATATCCACATAATTTTTCTCATATATCCCCTTCATAGCTACCCACCTTGGTGAAGAGTTATGTATAAAAATTTCAGTTAAAAAAGAATCACTGTCAAAGCTTGACTTTTTTAAAAAAAATGTTTACATCAGGATTCATGATGGTATAAATTAAGAAAACATTGAACATCAAGTATACATCTAGTCACCAAGTCCTTTTTTTGTCTTTATGTGCAAGGAAAATTGGGACTCTGTTTATTATTTCTGATATAAAAACAATTTTTGTAGGCAGCAGAATTATAAATTTTATTATTTTTGACATTATTACAAATGACCTCCATTTCTCCCCTCTTTTCCCACCTCCACAATTCCCTACATACCCTTCCCTGGCCTTCACCACACTATTGTCTGTGTTCATGGGCTATCCTATATAATAAAACCTAAGATGCAAATCAATTGAATTGAGAAACTACCTGCAGAATGACTGGTCACTATAATATGCACTGACCACCAGCGGGCAGATGCTCAACACAGGAGGGCACAGCTCCTGCATTGAGCACCTGCCCCGTGAAAGGGAAAGGACCAGAGGTGGTGATCAGGGGCCAAGGCCAGCCAGCTGGATTTTTATCCCCCCCCATTTTTTTAAATTGATTATGGTATCACATAATTGTCCTCATCCCCCCAATCCCATCCCAAACCCCTCCCTCCATATGCCCTCACCCTCCCCTACTTTCCCTCTGAGGTTTGAAAGCCACTTGGGCTGTTTCTACATCATAGCCATTGTAAATAACACTGCTATGAACATAGGTGTGCATGTATTCTTTCTGATTGGTGTTTTGGAATTTTTAGGATATATTCCCCAAAGTGGAATCAACACAAGAAAAATCATAAAATGGAAAACTACCTAAACAACAGATAATATGTGAGATACCTTTAGAGATATTTTGTTCTATTATTTATTATCCATGAGTTTCTCTCCATTCTTTATGACTTCAATTAAATACATTCTTAGTTTAAAATATTGGTGGCATTTAAATTTTTAAAATAGTACATTTTCAAAGACTAAGGGATGTGAAAAACTCTGATTTTTTTCTGTAATCTTGTTTATGCAATTAGAAAATTACATAATCTCAGGAATCTGTGGTTATTTGAAACTGTGTTCTCTTTCTCCACCCCCATCTCTTCCTCTCACATACACTCAAATATAAGTGCACAACATAATAAGTTGTATATATTTTCTAGGTACATATGGTAGTCATATTGTACATCTACAGATTGAAAGACAAATGCAAGTACTTGATAATATTAGCAATATATTTACTAATAAAAATTATATATACTCCTCCAAATGTTTATTATAAAATGATGAAATTATGTTGGAGAAATTGTTAAAGATGAATAACCTTTAATATTTACAATTCATGAAACATCTTGACAGAGGAACAGAACCCAGACCACTGTGTGTGTGGGTGTGTTTTTTATCCCAATCTCAAAGTTCTCTATTTGAAGAGGATTTAGGTTTATATTTTTTATTCCCACTCTATCATTATGTTTTCAACGTAGAGCATAAAATAATGGATCCATACTACATAAGTGGGTACTCCATGCATAGAAAAAATAAGGAGCAGAGATAAAATATAGTGCTCTCAATATTATGAAGCTACAGTTGCAAAAAAATAGCATCATATTTTTAAATATTTTTTTTTCTTAAAGGTTAGGTTTCTTTCATGCACCAAACATTGCAAAGGTTGTTGAATAATATGAATTAAAAAATAAAAGAAATATTCAAAATCACAGTATTTCATTATTTCAAAGCAGCGTGAATGAATTGTAAAAGCACGAAACAATAAATTATGAGGATATATTTTTCTGTCTAAGATCTGCTATGAAGCCCGGGCTGGTGGTTCAGTTGGTTGGAGGAACATCCCATACACCAAAAGGTAGCAGATTTTATTAGATTGGGGCACATACTAAATTTCCGGCTCAATCCCTGATTGGGGTGTCTATGGGAGTCAACCAAGCCATGTTTCTCTCTCACATTAATGTTTCTCTCTTTTTCTCTCTCTGTCTTCTTTCCTTTATCTCTAAAAAAATTTAATAAATAAAAACCTATTGTTTTTAAATAAAGAAAAAGGTGGACAGAATCACTTACAAAAATAAATGCATCAGTGAATATGCTATTAACTAATAGTGTGGTCTTTAGTCATTTTATGCCATGATCACTTCATTTGTGAAACAGAATAACTCCGTAGGCCACAATGATAAATTGGTTTAAAGTACAATAAAAATACATCTATAATAAGATACTTAATAAAATAAGAGATCTTCCTTCCTCATTTCTTCCACCTTCCCTTCCTTCCTCCTTTGCTCCTTCCCTCCCTTACTCCCTTCCTTCTTTCCCTCTCTCCTCCCTGAAATGTAATGAGAAAAGCTGAGGATAATTTATAGAACTCTGACAAGTTTAAATTTTGAAAAAGTTTTTTCTTTTTCTTTACAAAAGCAGGAGACCATTGCTTCTTATTAATCTCAGTAGAGTTATTTAAATAACTTTGAATATAAGAAGTTAAACAATTTGAAATCCAAGTAAAGATGTTCCATGAAATAAAAAGAATGCTTTAATTATGCCTTGAATATACTCAGTCTGATTACAGTGAATATTCCTCACAAAAGTAGTCTTTTCATTTCACTAACAAAGGAAGGTGAGTTTATTTATGAGACATAACAAAGAAAACTGGAATCTTACAGACCTCTTTAATGGCATCCTAACAATACAATACCTAATAATAAAGCCAAACAACAAAACTATTAATAGGCAAAAACAATCCCAAGAATAAAGAATAACATAAAAATTTGAACTTGCAGGTCAAAATAATGTGCTTAAGAAATTAATGCATTGTATTTGTATGACTTTCATTTTTTTATTTTTTACATACAACATGGCTATTTAAATGAGTTTGAATGTGCTATGAAATGCTAGATTAAAATTTTAAAATTTATTTCTATTTTTCCTGTTATTATAACCATGCATCTCTATTCTAAAATGTACATATTCTGTTGTTTTTATACAGGCACATAATTCATGCAGTATTGACCTCAATGTTTTCTCAGGAAGCAGATCACAGGAAGAAGCATCTGATGTGCTTTATTAAAAAACAAACAAACAAACAAAATCAATAACAAAACACCCTTTCACCAATCTATTTGTCTTTGTAAAGGATGGCTATATAATTGAAACAAAAGGTGTGCTTTAGTGGAAATATCTCCAAACTTGAGTTCTGAAAACTTTACTTTGATCCCTGGCATTATCTGTTATTATCTCTGACCTTGGCTCAAGCTCTTAAATTTCTTGGATCACAGTTTTGGCAACTATATAATAGGAATTGCAATGAGAGATCAAGTGTTCTGAGGGGAAAAATCAACAAATAACTTCTGAGATAGTATCTCAGTCATAGTATATATGCAGTCATTACTTGATGATTTGGCTTTAAGATGATTCAGAAGACCTAGAATATAATCACAATTATTATCCTGAATCTTCATACAAAGATTGGCTGATATGTACTTCATGTGAAAGTATTAGTTTTCTAGGGCTGCCATTACAATATACCACACACTGGTGGCTTAAAGAGAAATTTATTTTCTCGCAGTTCTGGAGCCTGAAAATTTGAGATCAAGGTGTCGACAGGTTTGATTCCTCCTGAGACCTTTCTTTTTGGCTTGCTGGTGCCACCTTCTTGCTACGCCCTCACATGCTTTCTTTCTGTGTACACATATCCCTACTGACTCTCCCTCTTCTTATAAGGACCCTTGTCATAATGGATTAGAGGCCACCCATATATCGATATTATCGGAATGCTGATAAAATATTGTTGAGATAGAGAAAAAAAGGGGAGAGGCTGGTAGAACAGCTCTCTGGCTAGGCTTGATAATTGGGAAGTCGGAAGCATCTGTTTATGTTAAAAGAGCAAAACTATCAGAAAAGGGAGTAATCTCAGTCACATTCATGAAATGGCAGTACATAAACTTGTAATGCATATGATAATATTTTTTAATAGTTTATTCTCCTCTGTTAGCTTTCCCTCCTGGAAAAGGCTGGATTTGGAGGTGTCCTACTATATGTTGATCCTTGTGATTTACCAAAGACTGCAAATCTTGACGAGGACGCTTTCATGGTGTCACTGAATCCAGGAGGAGACCCTTCTACGCCTGGTTATCCAAGTATCGGTAAGTTCCCTGATGACCTTCGTTATTCTTGTACGCATTAGAAAGCTGCAATGTATGAACACCTAAACTAAGCAAGGGATAGTGAAGTCAATGAATTCTTACCACTCCATATTTTAAACAGTGAATTTTGTATTTTCTCAGTCTATAGACTACTCATTTGTTAATATATACTATTAATAGTATACATGAAGCCTGGTGCACAGATTGATTTCAGAGAGTTAAGGGAGAGGGAGAGATAAAAACTTCAGTAATGAGAGAGAATAATTGATTGGCTACATCCTGCATTCCCCTACTGGGATCAGGCCTGCAACCTGGGCATGTGCCCTTGATAGGAATTGAACCTGAGACCCTTCAGCCTACAGGACAATGCTCTATCCACTGAGCCAAACCAGTTAAGGCTGAAATATATATTTAAAAGTTTTAATAGATTATCTGTCTTCATAAATTACAGTGCCACTAACAAAGAAAAACATATTTTATGTTATTATTGATTGACTGAGAAGAAAAATTAACACAACGCATGATGGGCAATCCGTGTTGGTGGCAACCATGTACACAAAATATCTGTTGCTTTGGGATATCTATAATGACGTTAGGTCCAGAGTCTGGGGGGGGTATATTTAATTAAGTTAAATGAATAAAGTAGTGAGAAATGATTCTGGAAAAGAGTGGAGTTATATGAACAATTTTTGTGGTTCTCTAAGAGAAAGAATCTCATTGGTTTGGCCAGTCTCTGGCAGTACAGAGGTGGCCTTTGCAGCAAACATCTTTCTCTTTCCCTGGAAGCCGTGTTCATGATAGAGGGGTCATGTGGCAGAGAAAAGATAACTGTGATTTGGGCAGGTGCTCATTCATCATTGAATTTTTGTCCCAGGTGCCATTGACAGGTATTACATTTATACAGACTTGGCTGAGGAAAAAGTCCTTGGGCCTTCTTCCAGGGTGATACTACCCCATTTACCATGACATTTCAGCCTGTAATTAAACTACCAAAACTTTTATGCAATTGTTTATGTGTCCTGCCAATATTTTCCTTGTTCTCCACAAAATATCACAAAAATATTTTACTCATTATCTTACTCAAGTCCAGCTGGTGTGACTTTACCAATCCATCAATAAATTTCTCCAAGAAACAAAGACATTGAGCTAGGAGTTATAATTTATGATTTGTTGTATGGGGGTGTCTACTGATTATTGCTCTGTTTTCTAAAATACTTCTTTAACTCAGATAATGATTTTTTGGAGGACTTCATTGATCTGTGCTTTGTATGGTCTACTGTCTCATTAGTACAACATTTAAATTAAAATTAGGAGTGTTCATCTGTAATCTCTGTGCATCAGAAATATCCATCCAGCTCTCTTACTTACAGATGCTCTTGAATTCCTTGGTTTTAATGCCTCAGTTTAGGGAAGTTGCACCTGGCAGGTAAGTGTTTGTGACAAGTCAATGGGCTGCCATGCTGTTGAAAAGTAGGTACTTTATGAATACTCTGCTTAAGTTGGCAACTTGCCCAGCTGCCAACATTTACTCTTAGCATTATTCTGACACAGGTCATTTCATAAATGTAGAATTCAGTCAAGTCTAGTAAAATGTTGGCTAGTTGTGAGCAATCTCAGAATGCTTTCTTTTCTTTTCAAATAATTTCTACTCACAAAAAGTTGCAAATATAGTTACTATGTGTACATTGGTCCCAGAATCTATACAATAAAACTATCAAAGTCATAAAATTAGCATTGATGCAATGCTGTTAACTAATTATAGGCTTTTTAAAAGATTTCCTCAATTCTCTTACTGTTTTTTTTTTTTTTTTTTTGCTGCCATATCCAATCCAGAATTCCATACTGTATTTAGTTTCCTAGTTTACTTAATTGTCTCCAATCTGAAAGGCTTTTTTTCATTGCCTTGACCCTTTCAAGAATATTGGCAGTTGATTTTGTAGAATGTCCCTCCGTTGAGCTTGCCCAGTGTTCTCTGGTGATCATATTGTGGTTCTGCATTTTTGGCAGGGGTACTGTGGAAGGGATGATGTGCCTTTCTCAGGGCATCGCATGAGGCAGTGCATATATGATTGTGTCTCATGTCTCGTGACGCTAACTTTAATCCCTTGTTCATGGTGATGTCTGACAGTTTGCTTCACTGAATAGTTACGATTTTTTATTTAATAATTAATGAATGTCTTCTGGAGAGATATTATGAAGTTGTGTAAACATCTTTTTTTCTTATCATACTTTTCCCATAAATGTTAGCATCCATCAATGGTTCTTGTTTTATTAAATTTTTTATTTGGTATTTGCCCAGTGATGATTTTCCATCTCCATCATTCCTTTAGAATACTTTTTTAAAGATATACTTTTAGAATACCAGTAGTCTTCCTTGCCACCTACATTCTTAAACAAAGATAAAATGACTAATCATTTTCTGCAAAATATAAATATAAAAATAATTTTTAAATTTAATGCCAAAACAACAGTTTAATACATGATATTATTTACTATATTACCCATGTACCTATAGGGGATTCATATGAATAATTCTTTTACAAATATAATGCCAGAGTGAGGAAGGGAGAGGACCTCTTTTGTACCTATAACACACAGGAAAGGCAGCCCATTGTATTTCTCTTTTTGCCCTGCATGCTAAGAATCTCTGATTAACTGCAATGATTTATGCCCCTGTTTTAGATTTATTTTCCCTTGTTTGTTGAACTTTTCTTAATTGTTTTTGTCTTATGGTTTTACTCACATTAAAAAAAAATAGTGCAACCCTCCTCAAAAAATTTTTGGGGTAGAAAGAATGAGAAGCCAGGTTGTGAATTGTAAATAAATAACTACAAATAATAATTTGTTCAAAGTGAACAATAGTATCTGAATAATTATTAGAGGAATTAATGCAAAACTACAGTATTTTGGGGGAAGAAGGAGGTCCCAATATATGGTGACAGGAGAAGTTTTGACTTTGATGCAATATCAGATCTTATAACATAGAAACTCACACTTGAATCCTATATGTGTATGTTGACCGATGTCACCACAATAAATTTGATAGAAGCAAAAATATCTCTTTTCCAGTTTTAGAAACTTTGTTTTAGTAACTAATCTATAATGTCCCAAATAAGTAATAGAGGTTGACTAAAATACAAAGAGGTGTTTGTTTTTAATATAAGCAAAATAGTACCCGGTTTCCCAAAAATAAGACAGTGTCTTATATTAATTTTTGCTCCCAAAGATGCGCTAGGTCTTATTTTCAGGGGATGTCTTATTTTTCCATGAAGAAGTATACGGTACACATTTATTGTTAAATGAAAATAAAGGAAATTTATTACCTGTGTACGGTATGGTAGCATGGTAGTTGTCAACAGAAACCAGACAAACTGTGAATCCTACAGTATCAAGAATTTACTCATTTATTCAATGACAATCATGTCATCATCTTCTGGAACATCATCATAACAATCCAATTCCTGAATTTCCTGGTGAATTTCTTGTGACTCCATTTCTTTCAGAATCAGTGGACCAAATCTCTCATATTTAGCCTAGGGGGGGGGGGCGCTTATTTTTGGGGGATGCCTTATATTTCACTCAGAAGGAAACCTGTAAGTTAGATCTTATTTTTGGAGGATGTCTTATTTTCGGGGAAACAGGGTATAATGAACTCTCTGTATGCCTCCTTTGGCATCATCAACTACACACGTTCTTCCAGGATATGTTTTGTACATCCCCTTACATTCTACATCACCCCTTGCTATTTTTCCAGATAAACTTTACATATATTGAAGTGGACACATCTTAATTGACAAAAGAATACACTCATGTAATCCCTATGACTCTTAACTGACCAAAGAATACACCCATGTACTCACTCATGTAATAGCCATACACCCATGTTTTCTTAGGTTAAAAAAAACAAAAACACTTTCATCACCTTTGAAAGTTTTTAGTGCTTTCAGAGTCACTCCACATCACTAGCCCCAGCTAACCACCCTCTCACTTTTCTCATGCTACAAAAATGCAGAACATCATAAAAATGGAAACAGGAAATATGTATGTATTTTTGTGTGGGTTCTTTTGCTCAGTGTGGGTGTTTGGTAGTTCATTCCCTTTGATTGCTGACAACTACACCACAATTTTTGTATTGATACAAGTAGGTGTTTTTTAAACAGGACTGCTGATGCACTCTTCTATAAAGCATGATGCAAATGGACTGCCCAGACAAAACACAGGGACTTCCTATATGGTAGTTCTGCTCAGTAAGTCTCATTGCATATCCAACTAGTTCTTGATTATTATAGAATTAGAGCAAAGAATAAAAGCTTTTAAATAACTTTTGCTCAAATTACACAAAAAAAGAATGCCTATTCTTTTAACAAAGGCCAGCCTTTAACTTCTATAGCCTATTAATTATCTTTTCTGAGCCTTATTTTATTCAAAATTAAGAAATAGAAATATCTATGCTTGTATCTATATTTTTAGCCCACTGTTTGTTAGTAAAGAAATGCAAAACCTCAAGCTCCACCCCAGATTGATATAGGAACCTTGAGGGAGGGGCTCGCCTTCTGTGTCCTTAGAGACTCTCCAGTGAATTCTGATGTAACTGAATTTTGAGAACCACTAAACTATAGAAATATATTCTTTATCTACCATTGGGGCTACTGTCCTCAATTTTGGGATCTCATCTTATATCGCTGCCTTTAATTTTGTTGTCTCCACCTCAATCAGGACTGAGAAATGTGTGTGTTTAGGATCCTCAAACCAATTTTTGTGCTCAGTGGGCTCTCTGTAAATATTTGTAGAGTGAACTACTCGTTCTGTTGATGGCTAATTTTCTTCAATGATTCTTATCCTGGGCTACACTTTGACTTTAATAAACCTCATTAAAATTCATTTTTAAAGAGTTTGTATAAGCACTTACCCATGATAGCTTTGTTTACAAAATATATGATTTATTTTTTTCTGTGAAAAGCCTTCTCTCAATTCTCTCTCATCTTTCTTGCCACTCAAAATAGCAGAAAATCCATTGATTCAAAAAGTTTTGAAATTCTAATTAAGGTGATAGGATATCAAAAGTCAAATCTATTATCTTAATTGCCAGAATATGTTATCAAGTATGTCAAAGATTACATGTCTAAAATATAAAATGATAACTGCTTTTACCAATTTGCTACGTTTTCAGCTACCTTAAATTATATCCCAAGCAAATATCATTTAGAAAAATTGTAATTTTTGAATACTAACTGACATTTAGCACAATTCTATTTTCAGATTGATGCATAAGTAACTTGAAAATGTTACCTAGGGATGCATGTAAGTAAATCCTAAAAAGTGATATTTACAGTAGCTGATCATAATTGTAATACCAGTGATCAGTTCTAATCCAAATATACTTGGCTAAAATTATTAATCAAACAGGTACATAGGGTGAGGCTCAAAAGAAAGAGGTAATCAGAAAGATATGGGGTGAGCATAACAATGGAAAGATAAGAAACTGATATCTTAAAAAGAAGGAGTATTCTACTTGAAATATATTCAAAGTGGAAAAGAAAATTATAATATTTTCCAATTTCTAGCCCTAAGATTGTCTTCTATCTGAAGGACTAAAAATAGTAATCAGAGTTATAAATCCTTTCCATGCACTTCCTTTAATAATTTACCTTCTGAAATTTTGTTGTCTACAGAGTTGATTTTAATGTTAGTACTATCTCCAGACAATTGCCTGGCTAATCTATGGACAACTAGTTCATTGAAATCCAAGATACTTATTTTATCTTGATTTAGACTTAATTCTCTAGATCCACTATTTCCTGAAATCCATCCCATTTTAATGCTTTGTCTGTATTTGTTATAATCCTGTTTGTTTGTACTTGTTGTTGTTTTAAATTCTAGAGAGGAAAGTCAGAATTTCAGTGGTTTTACTCTAGTGGAGGGTATCGAACAGCACAATTTATTTAATATTCCCAGTGTTATAGTTCAATGGATCTGTGTTGTTTATGTACTGTCTATTCAACATCTTCTCTGCCAACCAAGACCTTTAAAGAATATCAGTGTAATTTGTGACAAGTCTTCACTAAGTGTTCTTGGTCCAGTTACCTTGACAAATGTCTAAAGGCTGACTGAAGTTGATACTAAATCAACTGAGACAACGTTAAACTATTCCTGCACTAGAACAGCAGAAAATGTAAATATATGCCTAGTTGTCAAAGCAAATGCTAGATATTCACAGCATGAAATGCCTCATCAATTGGTGAGGAAACAATAAAGTATCCATATTTTTACTGTTTTAAGGTAACTGGTGGTTCTTGTATATGTCCTAAAGGTTTTAGATTTATAGGCAATATTGTTCAACTTCTTTCTTAGAACCATTTAAGGAAATGCTCATTATTAAGCTGTTTACATTTTTTTTCCAGAAAGTTTAATTCACAACATATTAAGAAGAGGACTTATTTAAAATCACAGGGCTCCTTTAAAAATTGGAATTTTTTAAAAAATGTATCTTTATTGTTAAAAATATTTTCCCCAGTGACCCCCCTCTATCCTGCTCCATATGTGCTTTTGTTTATTTATCTCAAACAGGGAAATTTACAATTGATTGTATCTATGTCTCCTTTTAAAGAACATTTTTTTGAATGACCACTGTTCATATGAAATGTGTGTCACTTAGTACATTAGTCACTCAGAATGTTTTTTAAATTAAACACATACTCTATCTGTTCAGGAATCACATTTCCACAGAGGTCCATGTTGATTCTAAGAGGATGCTAAAATCCACTGCTTAAAAAAAAAAATGATCCTTCAGTGCATTTCCATTGCAATGAATAAAATGTTAATGAACAAAATCAATTAGTCAATTTAAAAATCGAAGTGGCTTTATTGAATGACTCACGAATTGGGCAGTGTCCACAGTAAGCAGAGAGGTGCTCTGAGAATTCAAAAATGGAAGGCTTTTATGGGCAGAACCTGGGCAGGACAAGCTGGTTATTAGTAAAAGAAAAGAAAGCTTGTTTTTGTTTGTTTGTTTGTTTTCAGGCAAGGTACCTTTTTTGGGTGGTGGGATTCTTATCAGGCAGATACCTCATTAGTCCCCATCCAGGAATTCTAGATTGATTGGTTTAGGATCACAATCCTGGGAACGGATGAGAATACAATTAAGTCTTGGTTTGCTCTCCTGGGTGCAAATGACTCCACCTTGGAGCTGCAGTTTCTTTTTATTTTAATTTTTATTTTTCAACTTCAGATGACATTCAATATCATATTAGTTTCAGGTATACAGCATAGTGATTAGACATTCATACAATATATGAAATGATCTTATTTTGCATCTATCATACATAACTAATGTCATTGAGATTTATGAAAATAACTTGCTTTTGGTGTGATATCAGCAGATAAATGATCCAAACCTAATGCTGAGCAAAGTTAAGCTTCGGTTTTATTTTATTTTATTTTTCTCCTACTTTCAATACACGCTTAAGGATCAGATTGAAGGTGAGATATAATTATAGGTAAAATTATAAAGATTGCCTAAAGGTTTAGACTATATCAAGATGAAATCAGAACAAATATAGATTGAATCACATGCAATTTTCAATAGTATTTCAAAGTACTGTTTTGTATTTTTGCCTATAGAAATGGAAATTGCATATAACAAAATAAATTAATTGAACAATTATTTAACTAAATAAAAAATGTAAGGGAAAACAAGAACAAAAAGACTTTTATTTTATCAATCACAAAATTATGAAGATTATTTTAGTGAAAAATATTTAAAACTGTGTCATTTTCCCAACTTTATAAACCTTTTTATTTAATAGATTTAAACTGTGGAAAATATAATCATCTAATTGTCTTTTTCAAAGATTCAAATTATTATTGCAATTATTAGTACAACCATCCTTTCAAGGAACTGACAATAGCTGAGCATAAAATACCAGCTAAAATAGCATAAAAGAACAGGAATGAACTTGAGAAATAATAAATCATGCTGATGAACATAACTAATTTTACCTTTCCCAGTCAGTTTTCATGCTTTCTTGTCTGCTAAGGTCAGGAACTATAAATAGCTACAGTAGCAGTTATCACTGTTCACAAACTTTTCTTAGAGAAAATATCATTAGTACAACTATAGTCACATGCAAACTTAATAAAGGTCTGTTTTTGTGTATGGTGTAAGTTGGTGGTCTAGTTTCATTGTTTTGCATGTATCTGTCCAATTTTTCCAACACCATTTATTAAAGAGACTGTCTTGACTCCATTGTAGGTTCTTGCCTCCTTTGTCAAATATTAATTAAGCATAGTGGTCAATTTCTGTGTTCTGTATTCTATTCCATTGGTCTATGTGTCTGTCCTTGTGCCAGTACCAGGCAGTTTTGAGAACAGTGGCTTTGTCATACAGCTTGATATCTGGTATTGAGGTCCCTCCTACTTTATTATTCTTTCTCAGGATTTCTGCAGCTATTCAGGGTCTTTTTTTATTTCAGATAAATTTTTGGACAGTTCATTCTAGGTCTGTGAAATATGCCATTGGCATTTTAATGGGGAGTGCATTGAATCTATAGATTGCTTTGGGTAGTATGCACTTTTTAATGATGTTGATTCTACCAATCCGTGAACATGGTATGTTCTTCCATCTTTTTATGTCTTCCTCGATCTCTTTTTCCAGTATCCTATATTTTTCTGAATAAAAAACACGGTCTGTTTTATATTCACTGTCAAAAGATAAAGGAAACATAAAAAAATAGCAATTTAAAAAAATTGCCTTAACTATTTATTATGATGAATAGGTTTTCAGTATTATATTTTAGAAGTGTCACATATAATTTTCATAATATTATCTATTAAGTTTCAATGCCTTAAGAAGTTCATTTCCAAAGCATAATGAACTCTAAAGTATCCTTTGTTGATTGTATTTCAGAAACCAGGATGTAATTTTCTAATGTGAATTTTTATTTTCTAGTTAGTGGCAGAAAATAACCTGTATCATACCAAGCCATTCTAAAAATAAATACTTAGTTATATAGCGAATATATAACAAATTTCCACATATATGTAGCAATGCCATGTTGTATTTCTTGTTTAACTCTCCCTAAGAAAGTCAAGGTAATTAAGAGTTTCATAACTCCTTTTTAGTTTTAATTATTTTTCAGCTTTATTGAGTGATACTTGACAAATATATCATAAGTTTAATGTATTTTAAGTTTACAACATTATGTTTTTGATATATGTATAAATTATGAAGACTGCTCACCATTGACTTAAGAAATACATCATCTCACAATATTTTGTATGTATGAGAACACATAAGTTCTACTCTCTAAAAATTTTATAGAAAATTTTTACTATGCCTTACAATATTCTCAACTATAGTCACCATGTTATACATTAGATCCTCAGATCTTTTATTATAACTAAGTTTGTTCCCTTTTGCCAGATTTTCCTTATCCCTCTTCTCCCAACTCTACCATGGCAACCACCATTACACTCTGTTTCTAAAAGTTCAATTTTTTTTTATTTTTATTTTTTTTTATTTTTTAGAATCTACATATATGTGATACCCTGCAATATTTTTCTTCTCTGCCTGGCTTATTTCACTTAGCTTCACTTAACATAATGCCCTTCAGTTTCACCCACAGTGTTGTAAATAGCAGAATTTTTTTTTACCATGTTTTTTATTATTATATTTATTATATTTACTTGTTATTTTTTTAAGCTGAGTACTTTTTGTATACAATATTTTCCTTATCCATTCATCCGTTGACTGCCACATAGGAGCTTTTCATACTTTGGCTATTGGGAATAATGCTGTCGTGAATATAGAAATACAGACATTTATTTGAAATAATGACTTCATTGCCTTTTGATATATACACAGAAGTGGAATTGCTGGATCATATGGTATTTTATTTTTAATTTGTTAAGGAATCTTCATGTTTTCCATAGGGGCTGTACCAATTTACATATTCACCAACAGTGCAAAGAATTCCTTTTGCTCCACATCCTCATTAGCATGTACTTCTTTTGAATTTTTGATAGTAGACATTTTAACAAGTGTTAGAATTTGCATATTTTGGATATTAACCCCTTATCTGATAAGGATTTAGATTTTTTTTTCCTATTCCATATGCTATCTTTTCATTTTGTTGATTGTTTCCTTTAGTGTGCAGTAGAATTTTAGTTTGATATAATCTCATTGTTTTATTTTTGCTTTTGTTTCCTTTATTTTTGGTGTATTAGTATCAAATCCCCAAAAATATTATTAAAACCAATGTAAAAGGTCTTACTCCCTATGTTTTCTGCTAGTAGTCGTATGGTTTCATGTGCTATTTTGACATCTTTAGTCCATTTTGATTTGATTTTTTCTTGGTTAGATTAAGTAATCATCCAGTTTTATTCTGTTGCATGTGACTATGGACTTTCCCAAAACCATTTATTTATTTATTTTTATATTTGTTACAAATATTATTATTATTTGACTTGCTCTCAGGGAGATTTCAAATTCTGGAGTCTGCATATCCATTTGCCAGAAAAATCCATATCACTCATTTTTGGAGAATCCCCACTAAGAATAAGTTTTGATTGAACTGCCCAGGTCAAATTGAACATTTGGAAAAGAACTTCCATGTCAGCTAAAGTTGTGCACCTTTAAACACCCTAGTGAACAAGTTCTAGGATGAGGGTTGGGGGAGGGTTCCATTTTGTGTAAAATATATGGATATATTTAAACATTTCATTACTGGGTCAAATTAGAGTGTTTGTACCTGAGCAGATAGTCAAGTAAAATTTGGCAATTATCTTGTTCATTATTGAAGAGACTAACCTTTTTCCATTTCATAGTTCACGCACCTTTGTCCTAAACTAATTTAACAGATAGGCATGGATTTATCTCTGGGCTCTCTTTGTGTGTTACTGATTTATGTGTCTGTTTTTATCTAATAACGAGAGGCCCAGTGCATGGATTCATGAATGGCTGAAGTCCCTTGACATGGCCAGCAATCAGGGTCAATAGGGAATGGCTTTGGGGGAGGGATGGCTGAGGGGAAGGACCACAGGAGGTTGGCCAGCTGCTGGAGGTTGTCCATGGGAGCGCACTGACCACCAGGGGGCAGCTCCTGTGTTGAGCATCTGCCCCCTGTTGGTCAGTGTGCATCATAGCTACCAGCCAGTTGGCCGGTCTTAATGTCACTTAGGCATATACATATATTATCTGGATTTTTAAAATAATGTAATTTGTAACCACGAAATGTAATGCCTTTATCTTTTTTTTTTTTCTTTTTCTTCCATCAGGCTGCTTTGGCTCCATGAGATATTTGTAGTTCATTCTTTATTAATTTTAATGTATTTTCTATTTCATTAGAAATTCTAATGCAACTATAATATTGATAGGGATTTCATTGAATCTGTAGATTGCTATGGTTATGATGGACATTTTAACAATATTAATTCTTCTAATCCAAACACATGGGGCATTTATACATTTAGTTGTATCTTTTTCAGTTTTTTTCACAAACATCTTATAGTTTTTAATGTACAGATATTACACCTCATTGGATAAATTAATTCCCAAATATTTTATTATTATCAATGCTATTGTAAATGGGATTGTTTTCTTAATTTATCTTCCAATAGTTTATTTTTATTGTATAGAAACACAACATATTTTTGTATATTCATTTTGTATTTCACAACTCTACTGAATTTGTTTATCATTTCTAATATTTTCAGAGAGATGTTTTATGGAAAATCATATATGTCATTTGCAACAGAGACAATTTTTATTCTTTCATATTGATTTGGATGCCTTTTACTTTTCTTTCTTGCCTCCTTACTTAGGCCAGGATGTTTAGTGTTATGTCGAGTAAAAGTGGTCAGAGTGGACATTCTTGTAGTTTTCCTTATCTTGAAGGAAAGGCTTTTAGCTTTCTAATAATTATTACAAGGTTAGCTAGGGCTTGTCATACATATATGTTCATATTTAATATATCATGTTACATTGAGTCATGTTTCCTCTATACTCAATTTGTTGGGAATTTGTTTTATCATAAAAGGATGTTTAATTTTGAGAGTTAATATTATTATTTTAACTGTAATAGGATGTCTTTTTGGTATCTATTGAGGTGATCATATAATTTTAATTTTTCATTCTTTTAATGTAGTGAATTACATTGCTTTGCATATGTTGAACCATCATTGAATCTGGGAATTAATCTAACTTGATTATAGTGTGTTAACCTTAATGTACTTCTGAATTCTGTTCACTATTATTTTGTTGAGGATTTTTGAATGTATGTCAATCAGGTATATTGGCCTGTGATTTCCTTTCCTTTCTTTCTTTCCTTCATTTTCCCCCCATAGTGTAATATTGAGATTATAAAATGAGTTTGGAAGTCTTCCATTCTCCTTTTGGTTTTGAAAAAGTTTAAGAAGGATTGTTACTACTTCTTCTTTAAAGGTTTCTTAGAATGAAGCCATCTAGTCCTTCACTTTAATTGTTGGGAAGTTTTTGATTACTGATTTAATATCTTTACTATTGTATAATTTGTCAGTTCAGAGTTCCCATTTCTTCATGACCTAGGATTAGTAGGTTGCATGTGTGTAGGAATGTAACCATTTCTTTTAGATTGTCCATTTTGTTGGCATAAAATTGCTTATGTTAGTCTCTTGGTCCCTTCAACAATCCTTCTTTGGTTCCCTAAATTAATAGTATCCAATAATATAATATTAAACTTTATTAACAGTAATTTGCTTCCTAAATAGTTTTCAATCATTCACTTAAAACTAATTTATTTTAGATAACTATAAAAATTCTAAAATGTGTTATTCAGTGTCAACTAAGATGTGCTCATCACTTATATAGAAGTTTACTATCAGTTTTAATATAAACTTAATTATAGTCATATATATTTGAAATATAGCATTTGACCTTTGTGTATTTTTTTTCCATTTGCAAAACCTATTATAGTAATGATGTTTTGTTTCTTTATAGTTTTACTTCAAATTTACTATAAAATAAATCTAAACTTTAACCAGAAAAATAGCTAAATAAGTCAAGATATGGGTATATATTTTTCAGCTCTCCATTGAGAGAATGGAAAATCTGGACAGGATACCAAGATGTCTACTACTAAAAATTAGCTTTAACTCTATTCTTGGTTGTAAATTTGAAGGGCTAGAATTGCACTATACCTTGAAATTGTCACTGGCCAGATGTGGCTATTTAATTGTAAATAAAATTAAGTAAAATTGAAAATTAAAAATTCATTTATACTAGCCACATTTAAAGTGTTCAGTAGCCAATCGTGGTTATTTTAGTGTATTTTCATCATTAAAGAAAGTTCTATTGGATGAGAGCTGCAGAGTAAGTGCCTAAAACAAAGTGATTTTATACAAACTTTGGTGGGTATCCACTGTTTTAGATCATCCATGAGACCCTTTTTGGATTTAATCTTGGATAATTAAAGGTTGTTTTTCTTTTTTTTACCACTTGAATTATTTAAAATCTATTTAAAAGCAGACTAAGAACCACATGTTGGGTATGCTTCATGAATTCTTTTATGGTTTAGTGTTGAACCAAAACATAGTTGAGCGCTTCTAGAGTAAACACTTTCCATTTCCAGTATCCTCTGAAGAGTTTTTGAATTTTAAGTATGTAAAATAAATCTTGTAATGCTACTTTAAAGTGTTATTGCATTTGCTTCAAGCTGCTGGCATTGTAAATTTCAGTCTCATACAATTTCATTTGAGAGACGCATCTGGATGAAAAAAAAAAATGTGTTCTTTGTTTTGCTTATCCACAGCACTCAGTCCTAAATTTTCCAGTGAGAATTGTAAAATTAAATCTTTATAATATTATGTGGTTTTTTTAGTTGTTTTAGGTTTTTTTGTTTTTTGTGGGTTTTTTTTGTTTTTTTTTGTTTTGTTTTGTTTTGTTTTTTTGATATAACCATCTCAGTGTTAGGCATTTAAGAAGTGTAAATGTGGACTGCTTTTGTAATAAGCCAAACTCCAGGCTTTAGTATCTCTTTTGCATGTAAAATTAGCTCTGTCTAGTGGAAATAGGCAAGGTAAAAAATTCTTTCCATCACATCTCAACATAAAATAATGCCACCTATATATTCACAAAGATTGTGACTTACATGTATATACCACCACATATGATTATCGAATACCCTATGGCTTTGAATTGCTCAGAAGGCTCCTAAAAACTTTCTTTCTTCCTTTTTTATTTTTCTCTTTAACTTTCTGATTAATTCCTCAGACTTTTGAGTAACACTTGCAAAATCATATTCAACAAATTTATTAAAGAAATGGATAAACTAAGCTAAAAAGATTTCTTTATTATAGAATTTTTCAACCTGTTATTGTGATGTTATTTCAAAATCCCAAATTCACTGTAGTTGGGAACATTTATCAAATGCATTTACCATGAGCTCATTTTTGGAGGAGCTAAAGGAGTTATTCAGTCAAGCATACTGTAGGATTGCTGGCCTGCTGTACCTGCCCCTTTTCCTTGTATCCTCTGATCCTTTCTTAGGTTTATACCCCTCCATAGAGATGTATGGTTTGTACCTCAGCTCTTGCACATTTTTAGCTCTTTCTGATGTAAATAGCACTCATACAGAAAGTAGAAAAGAGCAGGGCTTTTAGGTAACATGGTGTTGGCAAAGTTAACACCTGCAGACGCACCTGCTTGTGAGTCAGCAGGAAGTAAAACACCCAGCAACTAAAAAAGTAGTCTGGTTGATTGTTTAACAATTAAAGTTGTAATTAGATTTATAATTGAATTTTTGGTGTCATCTACAGTCTAGAAAATCAGTGTGTTCCAACTAATCTTTTCCTCAGCATGCTCTGTTCCAGTTCATTGCTAACCATCTTCAAAATCTGTTGTTTTTTATGTTTTTTTTTTTTTTTTTAACTTAAATTTGAAGGAAACGCTAAGACAGGCTTCTTTAACTAGTCCCTCAGGTGATTTCCCCCATTTTAGTGACAGAATAAAAATGCAATTTTAACCTGTGAAAAATGTTAAAATGACAGTTTTAAGGATAATACAGATATTTATATCTTCAAGCAGTAGGTTAAAAAGATAATGTGCTTTAGGCAATTATTTTTAGAGTAGAGATCACTGAAATTTTCATCTGCTCCACAGCACACTTAAATTGTCACTAAGATATCTCTTTAAAAGTCTCCATCATTTTAATATTCTAAGAAAGTTTAGAATCCATGATAAATATTAAACTAATAAATATTATTTAATAAATTCAGTAAATATTAAACTTAATATTAAAATATCTTTTAAGTACAGACCAGTTTACAATTTAGTAACCTGTGATGTCCGATGTTCTAAGGTTGGCTTTTGCTACACTAGGAAAAAGTGTACAAAACCAATAATATTTCTTTAGGCTTCAGGTACCTAAATAACACTCAGACCAACCAAGACACTTGTGAGAGTAAATTAGGTAGATATGAATAACTATCAATATGTAAAATAACAGGCATTTGGGTGATATGGCAAAAGTAAGCTTCTCCAATAGATTTGACCATGGGATCTAGTTTATATTTTGACAGGAGGTATAATGGGCTGCATTGTATCTCCCACCTCCAATTCATATGTTTAAGTATTAAGCCCCAGGACATATTTGGAGACAGGGTCTTTTTCAGTAAGTTAAAATGAGTGCTTTGGTCTGGACCTCAATCAATATATTGCATATCCTTCTAAGAAGAAGAAATTAGGACAAAGGGGAAGACATAAGGGGAAGGCACCCATCTACAAGCCACGGAGAGAGTTCTCAGAAGAAACCAACTCTACAGACAACTTGATCTTGGACTCCTAGTCTCCAGAATTATGAGGTCATAAATTTATTTTGTTTAATCTACCTAGTCTATAGGACTCTGTTATAGCAAGCCTAACAAATTCATATAAGAGGAAATTATAAAAACAGCTTTTTTGACATTATTGTCATAAACAAATAAATAAATATCCTAATATATAAGAACACTGCGTCTGTCACATCCACAATGACCGGAGGCTTGACCAACCAGAAGTCAGTCCTACAGTCAGCACTGGGTTGCCTTAGCCACTCAGCGCAGACATGGTGACCCAGCTCTGACTGCTGAGGGGGCTGCTAATCAGGCCCAGAGAGAGGCCTGAAGAAAGAAGCAGGGTTTGACCCATAGCTTCCATGGCAGCTGTTAATCAGCACTTGCCTCTCTCTTTTGCTCCGGTAACCAGGCCTACACTGGGGCTGCTGATCAACCCTGCCTTTTTGATCAGGCCCAGCTGATAGGCCAAAAGATGCTGACTGGAATTGAAACTGACCAATCAGAACCAAATCTGAGTCAACTGTGAGGAGCCAATGGCTGCCTAGGAAGTAAAGTTTTTGATGCTGACTGGCATAGAAATTGACCAATCAGAACAAAATTGGCCAGCAGAGGAGGGTAGTTGGGGGAAAGATCAGGCCAGCAGGGGAGAGCAGTTAGGGGTGATCAGGCTATCAGGGTAATGCAATTGGGGGTGAGATTAGGCCAGCTGAGGAGGGCAGTTGGGGGCAATCAGGTTAGGTGTTAATCGGGCTGGCAGGGGAGTGGTTAGGATTGATCAAGCTGGCAGACAGAAGCAGCCAGGGGCAATCAGGCAGACAGGAAGGCTAGCAGTTAGGAACCAGCAGTCCCAGATTGTGAGAGGGATATCTGACTGCTGGTTTAGGCCTAATCCCTGTGGACATTTTCTGAGGAGTCCCAGATTGGAGAGGGTTCAGGGTGGGCTGAGAGACACCCCCTCCCCACAGTGCACACATTTTGTGCATTGGGCCTCTAAAATATATATATATATATATATATATATATATATATATATATATATATATATATATATATATATATTACATATTATATACATATTATATACATATTGCAGAAAGGGATCCACTATAGCATGCCTCTATTTTCACCATTATCAAGAAGAAAAACATAAAATGCTTAGTATAGCAACTATTATGGTAGCTCACTAGTCTCTGATCAGGTTTAACTAATTTTTTGGCCTATGACTTGATAATGTTATCACTTGCCCACATAGGTATAATTGGGAAGAACCAGACTACCTAGCCCTGGTATCAGCTCTGTGAGAGAAAGGTATATAATCTTCCATAATAAATTCAACCTGACACTTCATAACAGAAATTAGGCTTTCACAATGTCTGCATAGTAAAACATGTAGATAGATTCTGAAATACACAAAGCTATGTAAAAATTGTGAGAAGAAAGAAAAGGAAGAAAGTTTCTTAAAATTACAGAATGGTTAGAGCAGGTTAAGGGAGGACATGACTTGTAAAAAGTCCCTGTAATAGGAAAGATATTATCTGATTTTAAGGATAGTGATGATTAATATTTAACTTGAAATTGTTGCCTTTTTTTTTTGTCTGTGAGTCTACATCTTCTGTGAACACCCACTAAAGTCATCAGCTTTATGTTAACTGTTATGGGATAGAACAGGAAACAACAGCAGCTGCAGATGGAAAAAAGCTGGGAGTTTGAGGCAAACCTAGGATTGGGGTTCTGCAGCAGGGCCCACTTCCCATGAGGACATTCTAAAACACATGTGTCAAACACAAGGCCCGCGGGCCAAATCTGTCCCACCAGGCCTTGCAATGTGGCCCGCACAGCGCTGTCATCACTGCACTCCGCTGCGTTTCCATCACAATGACAGTTTATGACTGTTCAGTAAACCATTCGGCCCGCGATTTAGGCTGGATTTTAGATTTTGGCCTTTCTCTGTTTGAGTTCGACACCCCTATTCTAAAAACTATAACAGGGCCCTGATTTTATAGCAACAGAGGTGCTGGACAGGTCATCAGTTTAGGAGAGACAGAGGAATCAAGGGGGCACGTGGAACACAGCAACTGAGTCCCTGGAACTGGTACAAAGGGTTCCATGTACCAGGAAAGTCCCTGTCACTGCCATGTGGGCAAAAGTGTGTGTGTGTGTGTGTGTGTGTGTGTGTGTGTGTGTGGTGGGGGCTGACTCCCATAATTCAAATGACATACAATAGATTAACAGGAAAAAATGGCATTTTAATACTTGTGCACTGGTAATCCATATAAGATGAAAATTCCAAAGACAGTGAAGTAAATTGTGTATATAGATCATTTTGGAGAGAGGGAAAAATGGGGAAACAGGATCTGAGAATTCAAAGGAAGTAGGCAACTTAGGGATAGTTGAAGAAGAGCAGAACAAATATGGTAGGTCAGTTTTTGCCTCAATGGGACACAATGGGATGATCTAGCTAACAGGTCCCTCTATGGTGCCTTCTTAGCTGCCATATTTAATTCAAATCAGGCTAAGATGAATAACCTAAGATTTCTTTCCTGAGACAGGTCTTTTCATCCGAATCTCTTGGCAAGAAAGAAGAAGGGTAAAACATTCTTTTTTAGGTCTTTTGTTTCTTAATAAACAGATTAAAATAAATATCCCAAAAGGCAAAACTCTGACCCCCTTCACATAGAAAACTTCCTTGTATTCCCCTCAAACAAAGCTTGGATAGGTCCTCTACCTGTTCTAGGAATGAGCCTCCGCAATGCCAAGTCAACTGAGATGGAGATGAAGAGGGAGGTAAGCTCAGGGAAGTCAGTAAGTCATTACCCTGGTTGGGTTAGATGTGATGCTTCAGAGAATGGAGGGAAGGAAGTCAGGTAACCACCTTGGTGTTGCACAGAGTTCAAGTGTGGCAATTAGAAATAGGGCAGGAGGTGTTTGAAACAGTCCCTGAAACACCCTCTGGAGGTGCATGTATAGTGGAATCAACAGCTGTACTGGTCTGATGCGCTGGCGTGTTGTTCAAAGCCATTTTCCAGCAGACTTTAGGAGGATAAGGCAGTCACATGACACATTGACTGCAGCCACTAATCAAAAGATAGAGAGCCTGTGTGAAAGGAGAGGGTTGGACCAATGATCCTGCTTTAAGTATCTTTCAGCTTGGAATTGTGAGGTTCTGTTGGCTGAGTGCAGTGTGAAAGGTTCCCGGAGGCCCTACATTGTTTATTTTTTCTCTCTCTTTAACTTCCCGGCTGTATGTGACTAATGATTTATGGGTTTAGAGCTCTGGCACTAGAAGGGATCCTGGAGGTCATGACTGCACTCTACTCTGTTGTGTATAAAAATGAAGAAATAGAAGACTTATCTACTTCAATTGACAATTAAAGACCCGAGCCTATGAATGATGCCTTCTGTGTGTCTTTAATTTGTTATGGTGTCTAGCTTAGTACTCCGGCCACACTATTCCTGCACAGAAGCGTGGCTGTTATTAATGATGATGGGCAGAAAACGTAAGTGGCAATCATTACCTGAGGTGCTGACAGCTTTGAGAAATGCATCTTCTTTCCAAAGAACTGGGGGGAAAAATTTCTTTAAAAAATTGCCTGTAATTTCAGAGGCTTCATGGATCCCCTAGAAGAAATGTCTTTAAATACGCTCCACTGTGGGCCTATGGAAACTAGAATAAGAAATCCTGCCCTAGCCAGCTTGGCTCAGTGAATAGAGCGTTGGCCTGTGGACTGAAGGGGCCCAGGTTCAATTCCAGTCAAAGGCACATTCCCGGGTTGCAGGCTCAATCCCCATTAAGGGGTGAGCAGGAGGCAGCCAGTCAATGATTCACTCTTATCATTGATATTTCTATATCTTTCCCCCTTTCGATTCCTCTCTGAAATCAGTAAAAATATATTAAAAGAAAAAAGAAGGAATTCCTTTCCTCAGCATCCATTGCCCATCTGGATAGACCCTATATTCAGAGGTAAAAGGAGGAGGAGAATGTCATTTTTAGGATAATATTATATATATATATATATATATATATATATATATATATATATATATATATATATATTTTTTTTTTTTTTTTTTTAGATGGGAAGGAAGAGGGATAGAGAGAAACATCAATGATGAGAATCATTGATAAGCTGACTCTTGCACACCTTTTTCTGGGGATCAAGCCCGAAACCCAGGCATGTGCCCTTGGTCAGAATTGAACCTGGGGGGACCCTTCAGTCCTCAGGCTGATGCTCTATCCACTGAGCCAAATTGGCTAGGGCAGGATAATATTTTCTTGGAAGAAAAATGATTAAAACTAATAAGGAAATATGTAAAAATGTAAACACTGAGGTTTTCTGAAAGAGAGGCAACCTTAATATATCACTATTGAACAGTCTATAATTAACTAACAAAGAGCATTGGTTTTAATCTTTTAAGAGTTTTAAATGTGTAGCATGATATTCGCAATTATTACTAAATCTCTAATCATTTTATTTTCTCTTCTTTAAACCAGGAATAACACATAGGATAGGAATTACTTTGGTAAATGTAATTTAAAAATGTATATTGCTATTTAGTAAGTGCTTTGCTTCATTTGGAATTAATTTTTAGAAATAGTGTGGTTTTGGAGTCCAACTTCATTTCTTTTGATTGTGGATATCAAGTTGTTTTAGTACAATTTGTTGAAAAGATTATTGTTTTTCCATAGAGTATCTTGGAATCCTTTTAAAAAAATCAATTATGTATAACTGTATACAATTATTTCTTTATTCTCAATTTTATTCATATTGATTTATATGTCTGTTATTATGCTATTACCACACTGTATTGATTACTGTAACTGTAGTGAGTTTTGTACTTGGGAAAAGTTGTTAGTCCTTAAATTTTGCTTTTCTTATTTCAATTATTTTGGGTACCTTGTATTTCCATATGAAGCTTGGACTAAATTTTGAAAGGTCAGTTGCAGATGACCAACCAGTCAGGATATCAAATTTCTTGAATGAAATGCTTTTGGAAACAGAAGCATCTGAGGGAAAAGCAAAAAGGAATTTATACCTAAAGTCTAAGTGTGAGATGGGTTCCAGGAAAAGAGCTAACCATCACAAGCACCAAGAAAGAGATAAACAGGTACTTTGAGATTGTGTGTGGCTGAAGCAGAGAACAGGGAGTTATGTGAGTTGAGGGTAGAATATTAGGTGGGGCCAGACCATAAAGCATTAAATTTAAAAAGCATTTGATTTTTTAAAATATACTTTTATTTGTTTTTAGAGAGAGGGGAAGGGAGAGGGAGAGAGAAATATAGATGAGAGAGAAAAAATTAATCAGCTGCCTCTTGCACTCCCCCTACTGAGCCTACAACCTAGGCATGTGCCCTGATAGGGGGTCAAGGAACTCGAACTGGTGACCTCTTGGTGCATGGGTTGATGCTCAACCACTGAGCAACTCTGGCCAAGCAAAGCATTTGATTTTATAGGCAGTCTTTCATTTTGAAGACAGTGTAGAATCACTAACGATGACAAGCCTTTTTTGTAGTTCCAGTGGTAAAAGTAAATACTCCATTCTTTTATTTGTAAAACATTGGTGTTCTCCTTGGAAAATACCTATCTATATGCCTACATATATATAGCTATCTATATCTATATAATATTATATATATTTAATATATATAATATTATATATTTAATATATATATATATATATATATATATATATATATATATATATATATATTAAACTAACATCACTTTCTCAAAGAATACAATGTTCTGCTTATACAAAGTAAGTCTCAGGAGGTAGTCTGGATACTTTATAGTTAATTCCTAAAGATAGACATGCAAAACAAATATTGAGCCTGACATAAATTTTGCGCACTGGCAGAAGACAGAGAAATAGTGCTGTATTTAAATTTAAAAAAATCCCCCATTATTTTTCTTTCTTTCTTCATATTATTTTTCTTTCTATCTTCATACATCCCTTTATTTTGTTTGTTCTTTTTTTTATTTTTTTTTTTATTTTTTTTGTCTTGGTGCTTAATCCTAACTTCACAATTGGTATTGTCATTACATACAGCTTTTCATCATGCCTAAAATGTAATCACTCAGGATGAGTGAAGCTGGCCTTGTAATTTTTCCCTACAGAAAAGTCCAATACAATATGGTGTCAATCAGTTACATGTGTGTTTTTAGTGAAAGAAAATTCAGCACAGTATTTTTAAATGTCCCAGATTGAACAACTTCTTAATTTTAAGTATATATTTTCTATAAAATACATGAATATCTCTGAGTGGTAGAATTGTGTTAATAATAAATAGCAACCAGTATTCATTCTCTAAGTTTTCTCATGCCAAATAACATTCAGAGCAATCAATGCCCTGAGGTGAATAGAGTTTCTCCATTGTACAGATAAAAAAATTGAGGTTGACTGAATTAGAGCACTGCATCTCTTCACCTACAAGCTGTTTTCATCCATTTTCATTTTATTTTTGTAACAAATTCTACAGTTATTTTAAAAATGGCTTTGCTATAAATTATAATAGCATGAGTAACTTTCTGAAATGTTGATGATCCAATTTGATAGCCAGGAAACCAATAAAAGATTAAATTATGGAAATTGAGCAATGAAACCAAGATAGACCCTTTTGCAACCTGAGTTTCTTTGGTGTTGTTTAGTTCACTGGGTCACCTGGTCTTTCATGCAACCTGTGTGCATCTTTTACTACGCAGACCTGCTAGAGGGCTATGTGTTGGTTATGCTTTTTTGTGAATCCAGTGGTCAAACTAGAAAAGTTAGCTTGGCCGAAACCGGTTTGGCTCAGTGGATAGAGCGCAAGCCTGCGGGCTGAAAGGTCCCAGGTTGGATTCTGGTCAAGGGCATGTACCTTGGTTGCAGGCACATCCCCAGTAGGAGGTGTGCAAGAGGCAGCTGATCAATGTTTCTAATTCTCTATCCCTCTCTCTTCCTCTCTGTAAAAAAATCAATAAAAAGAAAGAGAAAAGTTAGTGTGAGAGGATATTGATAAGAAAGAACTTACATTGAAAATACTCAGGGTATGCAGGGCAATATTTAAAAAAAAATAAAGTTTTGGTTATAAAATATAAAAAGTGAAAGAGGGCAGTAAAAAGAAAAGAAAGAGATGGAATAACAAATTGAATGAGAAGGCATAATGAATGGAAACAATATTAGAGCGACCTACATTTTTAATCTGTGAAAGGGAAATCGAAGGCAATTGAACCATTTTTGGTTAAGGAAAAAGAAAACCTTCCTCCTTCCTTGCTGCAAGATTGCAGACTTAATGTCAATTCTGAAATAATGTCACTTCAGTCTTCTAAACCCAGTTCTGCAAAAACAGTGATTTAAGAGTGACAAACTATCTGTCATTTTCACAGCCAAGGTCATGCATAATCATGAACAGATTTTATAAAATCCAGAAAAGTTCTACCAGTGCTGAGGAAAGGTCAGAGTGTGTTTGTGTTGGCTTCCAGGTAGATCCCATTACATTTGGTGGTCTCTTTAGCAGGTGCATAGAACTCAGCAGTTCCATTGGGCCACTACCTCCTTGGGAGCTTTCCAGGTTCAATCCAAAACAGGCTGAGGGAGGTTAGGAAGAGAAAAAAAAAAGCAGACCATTTCAGATTGGAAGTTGGCAGGTGTAATCAGCAAAGGGACTTTTGAGGCTTGCCTTGGGCAGCCAAATGACAAGTAAATCTCTGCACCTGCCTGAAAAAACATCATAGTTAATATACAAGGATTTTAACTCAGTCTAGTTATGCATCCAGTCTGGATAGTCTCAATATCACATTACTATCTCCATAGTGTAAACCTAGATAGCTGTTTGGAGTGAATAAGGCAAGAGAAAGCACATTCCGAAAACTGGGGAGGGGGTGAGAAGTCTTTAGTTGGCCAGGACAAGCTCAGGAATCAAAAAGGCAGATTCTTGATGACCTTCCCCAACAACTTCTCTTCCACAACACTTCCTTCATTGACCTTATCTGCTTCAGCTTCACAGCATGCCAGGAATTCAGTGGTGGAAAGGGCAGGAAGCCAACCTCAATATATCCCACAAAATGGGATGTTCAGATGGTCACATATGCTTATTCTGCCCAAAGGGACTCTTTAGTTGGGGTTCTGAGAAAGATGTCTTCTGCCAAAAAACACATTTTTTTTCCTCCTTGTCTATTTTGATGAGTTATTGCAACTGATTTGGATATGGCTTTACATTTTTGATAATGCTTATGTGTTTGTATTTCATGAATTCCTTGATGATTATGGATTATTGCCACATAAATCTATTGTGAAAATAAATTTTCATGGCTTAATGAGAATTATTGGAGAAGTAGATATAGATAGTTTATTATTAATACTATCAGCATAATAAACTAGGTTTAGAAAATATAGTGATTACTACATTCTTCCGTGTTCACTTTTGTCATTTAATACTTGGATGCTTATCTATCAATCACTTTAGTAAACATTGTGCAAGTATTTACTTTCTGAATGTCACAGCAATATTTGAGTTAGGTATTTTCACTGCTATTTCTAGTATTAATCCTCACTTGACAGAAGAGAAAACTGAAGACAAAAGAGATTAAGTAGGCTTCCCCAAAATTACATAGGTGTTAAGTGGAATAACAGATTGGCTTCTAATATTTGGATTCTAAAATCTAAGCCCTGATTCATCACATTGTTCAGCCAAAGTAAACTAGTTATCCAGATAGTATTGTCACAGTTTTGCAAAAATAATAATGGCATTGATGCTTCAGTACATTGAGTAACTTTTCTAAAGTTATTGTAAATATTCTACTAGAGGCATGATGCAAGAAATTCATGCAAGCGTAGGCCTTCCTTCCCCCAGCTGCCAGCACTGGCTTCCCTCCTGCAGCCTGCAGGCACTCAGGACCTGGGCTTCACCTGCAGCCCGGGCTTTCTCCGGAAGGATGTCTGGAAGGATATCTGGTCTAATTAGCATATTACATTTTATTATTATAAATTATTCAGTATTACATTGAATCATGACTAATAGTAGTTGCTTAATACTACAGCTGACCATTAGAAAGTACTCAGCGAATGTGTGTTTAATCAAATAATATTAATAAGACACATTAACAGGATATTTTAAAAATACCTTCTGAGATATCTTCCTTTTGAGATCCATTTCTCTCCCACTAACCTCCCTATCATATTAGACCCAGGAAATGACATTGTCAAATGTCAATTCTTAGAGAACAAGCATATGATATAAAGAAAGTTTCCTTCCAACAATAAGTGCCTTTCAAAGTTAAGGAGAAAAAAAAAAAAAAAGAGGGAGAAAGTGAGAGCAAGTTCTAGAATGGTGTTTCTGGTCTCCTGGGTTCTAGACTGAAATCGCTTGGCAGATACCACTCTCACTTGATCCCCCATGGTGATCAGAGTGGAAGAGAAGTAGTTCTGTGCTGTGTTTAGCAAAGTGAAGTTCCTCTCGTGGCATTGGAAAGTCTTCCTCAGCATTTGTGCAGCCTGGGATGGAAGCCATGTGAAGAGGGGCATGTGAGATCTTGGAAATGGGAGAACCTGTTGAGCTGATGTGGGACACTGAGCAAACTGAAAGCACCACAGTAGAGAACCTTGAATGGGAAGCCCAAGCCATGTGACAGAAGGCTAGAAACTTCACAGTAGTAGAGCAGAGGTGAGTTCAATTCTTGGGAGAAATGAGAGATTTCACAGGAGGGTTGGAAAAGATATATATATATATATATCCCCTGACTCTCAGGACAATTATCAAAAGGACATTTAATAACCAGATGACACAAGCAAAATTGCCACTGAGTTTTGAAAAATGCAAGAAAAACCTTCATAATCTGGTATGAATACCAGTTCCGCTTTCCCACAAGGGCAATTAAAAACTTCTTATTGAATAAAATACCATCTTTGGAAATGTGCCCTCCCTAAAATAGCATGAACGAGACAGCCTGATGTTTCTTTAATTGGCAAAATTGTTCTTTCAATTATCCAGGGACAAAGGAGATTCATTAAAAAGTGTATATTAGCTACAATAAAATTAAAAATCAACCATCCCATTTTTTTCATATCTCATGTAGTATGTAAATCTTTTTCTTCTGTCAAGGATAAAATTGTGTTGTATTTTACTGAATATATAAATCAAGAATATTCATTATAGAAATTCAAACGGTATGTAAAAATATGAAGAAGAATGTTTCAGCCTTCTGCAAATCCGCCACTCTGAGATTATTTCTACTGATATTTAATGGTCACTTGTATGCATCTTTATACTATACTTATGATGCATATAAATATATTATAGGCCCAGTGCATTCATGCATGGGGTGGGGGTGTGTGTGTCCCTCAGCCCAGCCTGCTCCTTCTCCAATCTGGGACCCTGCAAAAGATGTCCATCTGCACATTTAGGCCTGATCCCAGCAGAATTGGACACCCCTCTCACAATCCAGGACTGTTGGCTCCCAACTGCTTGTCTGCCTGCCTGCCTGATTACCCCTAACTGTTTCTGCTTTCTAGCCTGATCACCCCCTAACCACTCCCCTGCCAGCCTGATGGACCCCTAACTGCTCCACTGCCGGCTCAATTGCCCCTAACTGCCCTCCCCTATACAAAACTATGTAGTTGTGTGGTATATACCCTTTTGAGTAGCTAATTCTGTCACTGTTTCTCTGTGCTGAATATAATAAGAAGCCTTAGGGATAGACCTAGTGTATATAGTTATAAATACTCCACTTAAGTGCATAGTCAATAATCAATTTACATTGCATCAATTCTACTTATAAAATGCAAAACATAAACTTGTTTTACCAGTTAGTGGATCCTGGACTAGCCAACTGGAAAGAGGTTAGACAATCCAAGGCCTATTTGGCTGAATTCATTACTTGACAAAGGGGAGAGATGTCAGTGGTATCAGTTGAAAACTGAAAATGAATGCTGAGAGTAGCTTAACAAGCCCTGAGTCACCAGCTCCGGTTCCAGGCTGCTGCTGCTGTTGGAAAGCAGCCCAGTATAACAGCAGAAGCAGACTTTGGAGTCAGGAGCTGCTTGGCATTGAGCAAAAGGTATGCCCTCTATGCTCCTTATATTTCTCTTCAATAAAATTTTAAACATAATGCTTCTGTTAATATTACTTACAAATAATTATTCCTTGTAAATTATTAATTAGTAATATGTTAAAATTTAGCAGGGCTAAATTTGTGTAAATAACCAACACAGTATCTAACACTTAATAGATGTTTAATAAATGGTGACTATTGCTATTGTTTTTTATTGTGCTATTGTTTTTTTTATTGCAAGGTGGTTGTTCAACACAAAAAAACAGGCATAGTTTCTGTGTAGATTCAAATGGATAGCATGCTTCCTCCTTCTAACAAGCTATTTAAATTTGCCTGTCAACCTCAGTTTCTTCATCTGTGGAATGAAAAACTGGAAGTAGGTTACTGACAGTCCTCACAGTCTATGATTTTAACCAGAAGGCACAGGAACTGAAAAAAAAAATACCACTTTTCTTTCCATCACTGTATCTTAGAGTCATTGAACCATTTTTTAACCACTCACATAGAAAATATATATAATGTTTACTTCACAAAAGCTCTGAGAATAAACATTTAATTTTTACTAGCATCTTTTGTGAGGTGAACATGCATTTTGATTAAAAAAAAAAAAAAAGAATTCCCATTATCTATTAGGAGGTAAGAGTAGAGTTTTGGAGTAGATGAGCAGAATAGACAGAATACTGAATATATATATATATATATAAACCCATTCCATAAAGTAATACATACATGTATATAATGTATATGTATGTATGTATAGACATCCTATATAATAATGAATTAATATGCAAATTGACCACCACTCCAACACAAGATGGCTGCCCCATATGTGGTCAAAAATGGCTGCCCCTTTGTTGACACAAGATGGCCACTACAAGATGGCCAGCAGGGGAGGACAGTTAGGAGGGCCAGGCCTGCAGGGGAGGGCACTTGGGAGTTACTGGGCCAGCAGGGGAGGGCAGTGGGGTCGATCAGACCGGCAGGGGAACAGCTAGGCATCTGGGTGGGGAGTGATTAGGGGGTGATCAGGCTGGCAGGCAGGCGAGCAGTTGGGAGCCAGCAGTCCCAGATTGCAAGAGAGATTTCTGATTGCCTGTTTATGCGAGATCCTTGTGGGACATCCACAGAGGGTGCAGGCTGAGCTGAGGGGCACAAATTTGTGCACTGGGCCTCTAGTTGTTTATAATATTTAGAGAACACAAAAGCAAAAAGAGAAGCACAGATTAATATTACCAAATATATAATTTCTCTTAATTATATACATGTGATCTTGAATGAATATATATATATATATATATATATATATATATATATATATATATATAATTTTTTATTTACTTATTTACTTATTTACTTATTTACTTATTTATTTTTATTGATTTTTAGAGAGAGATGAAGGGAGTGAGAGAGAAGAAAGAAACATCAATGTGAGAGTGAAATGTCGATTGGCTGCCTACTGCCTGCCCCTACCTGGAATTGAGTCTGCAGCTTGGCATGTGCCCTGAACAGGAGTCAAACTGGTAACTTCTTTGTGCTCCAGATGATGCCCAACCAACTGAGCCACACCGGCCAGGGCAATACTTATATTTTTTGTGCATATATTTAGAGGGACATACATACATAGTTTAAAAAAGTGAGCCCTTCCCTTTCAGTTGCTTGGGCATTGTCCTTTACACTGAACTATTGTGGGTTTGATCCAAGTGAGGGTGCTTACAGAAGGCAACTGATCACTATTTCTCTCTCACAAAGATATCTCTCTCTTCCTTACTCTATCTCTAAAAATAATCAATAAAATATACCCTTAGGTGAGGATAAAAAAAAATAATCTTTTGTTACAGACATGTATTCTGATAACATAGGAATAATGGAAAACAAACATGATCTCATCTTAGAGAGAAAGAGTGAGAGAGATAATCTTAATCACACAAATTAATCAATCAATGGCAGCAAAAGAAATGCCCAGGACCTCAGGATCTATAATGCAAGACCCAGAGTAGGAGTTGATGCTGGATCTAAAGTATGTTTAGAGGTGACTGTGTGAATAAGAAAGAATGAGTCCGATCAAGTAGGGGAAAGGCCAAGGCCCTGAGTAAGGAGGTAGTATGACAAAGTAACCAAATCAGAGGGGGCCACTGAGATGCAGTGTGCTGAGATGGCAACGAGGCACATCTTGGTATGAGTATTGTCTTCATCGCAAGAGCTGTGGCAAGTCACTGAAGGCATCTATGTGGAGTTTGTTTTTATAAAATTTGTAGTGAATGAAATCCATGCATGGAGGAGTGTACCCTCAGGCTAGACTGTACCCTGCCCAATCAGGGACCCCTTGGGGGATGTTCAACCACAGGTTTAAACTGGTGGTTGGACAGCCCTCTAGCAATCTGGGACCACTGGCTCCACTCACCTGCCTGCCTTCCTGATTACCCCTAACTGCCTCTGCCTGCTTGCCTGATTGCCTCTAACCTCTCTGCCTGCCTGCCTGCCTGCCAGATTGCCCCTAACTTCCCTCCCCTGCTGACCTGATCTCATCCCCATCTGCCCTTCCCTGCTGGCCTGATTACCCCTAATGGCCTCTGCCTCAGCCTCCACCACCATGGCTTTGTCTGAAAGGAAATTGGACATCTGGAAGATGGCCAGTCAACCTGGTCTAGTTAGTATATTACCCTTTTAGTAGTATAAATAAATTATATAGGATAGGATTGCTTAAATGTGTGGGGGGGGGGGGCTTTTCATCTGGAGGAGATACTCTTCATAGACAAAAATACATAATCCCTATATCTGAACTGATAGCTAACCATATGCACTATACTGCTAAACCAGTCATTAAAAAATTGAACAGCTTTCTTACACCTAACACCAAACAGCTATTGCCCTTAAAACCCCTCCTCAGCACCCACCTTAGGTTCTGCCTTTGCAGTTTACCCAGTTTAGGTTTTGATTGGTTGGTTTCTATACCAGTCAGCATTAAAAGCTCTGCCTCCTAAGCAGCCATTGGCTCCTCACAGTTAACTCAAATTTAGTTCTGATTGGTCGGTTTCTATGGCAGCATCAAAAGCCCCGCCTCCTAAGCAGCCATTGGGTCCTCATACTTCCCCCAGATTTGGTTCTGATTGGTCAGTTTTTATGCCAGTTAGTGTCCGTGAGTTTATCAATGGACCTGGTCAAAGAGGCAGAGTTGATTAGCAGCACCAGAGAAAGAGAGGTGTGGCTGCTGGCCAGGCCCAGAGTGAAAAGAGGCAAGTGCTGATCAGCAGCTGCCATGGAGGACATGGATCAGACCCTGCTTTTCCCTCCAGGCCTTTCTTGGAGCCTGATCCAAGGCCTCCTTGGCAGTCAGTGCTGGGTCTTGGCTCCCGCAGCTGGTGCAAGGTCAGTCAAGTCTTCGGTCATTTTGGATGTTATGGATCCTGGGTTTTTATATATTAGGATGGCTCTTTCTTTGAGAAAATAAAAGCCACTTGCCCTAACTTCTTTTCTCTTATTATTTCCCTCTACAGTGTTTACGAATGTGAACTAAAAATATTGGCAGAGACAGAAGTTTATGATTTTCTTGCTTGGAGCAAGAAGGCTAGAGAGCCCAAACCCTACTCTGTTTGTACTCCTATTCTAATAGCAATGTACTACTTTATTTTAAACTATGTCAAAAATCTGAAGAATCCTAAAATCAAGATTAGCAATCGGGGACTTCCTATTTACTCATTTGCTTTCCTTTCAGATTAGGGACATGTTAGTATGGGATCCTATGGAAGACAGGAGCTTCTGGCTGAATTTCCCAGGCGCTTGAGGGCATGGATTGAATTTTGTTTTTCATCTTTGCATTCCTTGTGCGTGATGCAGTATATGACAATGACTGGCTGGATGAAAAGATGGATCACCCATATTCTTTTCTCAGAAAGACTGATCACTATCATTAGTCATTTGACCATTTTTCATATATATATATATATATATATATATATATATATATATATATATATATATTTACTTCCTTAGAAGCATTTAAGTCATCCTTATAGTTTCTCATAAGTTCTACTTACAAATCCAGATCTTGATTGAAAAAAAAAAGAAACATTATTAATTCTTAACAAAATATTTCATTCAGGAAAGACTATTCTTGATAATACATTTTCCCCTAATTTTAATAGGTTGGCTTACTTACTTTTCTTTTTCTTTTCTTTTTTCTTTTTCCTTTTTTCTTTTTTTGTTTTGCTACTCGCTGCTCTCTATTTATTTTGCTTCATCATTTATTAAAAAATTAGGAAGATAAACTGGTAAATTCAAGAAAAAATATATTCATGTTTTCAATAAATCATTTTTATAACTCAATGAAGATTAAATCCCCACCCAATTAAGCTCTTCCCTCATGGGGAAGGTGCAGCAAGAGCAGATAAGGGGGAAATGCCCAATGGAGAATGAGCAGGGTCTCTTTTCCTACTGTAATTCTGCTTGTTTGCATGATGTGATGAGAATTCACTTGAAACTTTGAAACCCTAATGAGCAAAGTTCTGTAAAGGGTTCTTATCACCAAGCTGGTGTGGCTCAGTGGTTGAGTATCAACCTAGAAATCAGAGGGTCACAGTTTTGTTCCCAGTCAGGGCATAGGCCTGGGTTATAGACTCAATCCCCAGTATGAGGTGTGCAGGGGGCATCCGATCAATGATTTTTATCTCATCATTGATTTTCTCTCTCTCCCTCTCTTTCCATCTCTGAAATTAATAAAAATATCTATTTAAAAAATAAAAATAAATAAAGAGCTCATATGCAGTCAAAGCAATAATTCCACAGGGATCTTGCCAGGCATTAGAGTGGGAGAGTCTAGACTTAGGACATTGATATTACCATGTCATCCTATGCATTGTACACACATCATTAATCCCTTTTTCTCCTGCCTAAGTTTCTGGTGAGGGTTGTGGATGCAACTGGTAAAGGAGAGGGGTCAGAAGATGATGATATCAGGAGTTTCTTCTAGAGGGAAGAGTCTCTCAATTTAAGGCATCTGTGAGGAAAGCCAAGGATTAGCTTATACTGTGTCCTCTACCCTTTATTTCTCTTGTTAACTCAATGGCAACTGAAAAAAAATATATATTACCTATTTTCAAAAATAACATGCCTGTTATTGAAACTCTAAACTCCTAAAAAACAGTTAAATAAATTATATTTGCTATAAATTCAATATTACTTTTTTTATCATGAGTAATTTCACACAAGTACAAACAGTCTTGCTACTCTTTTCTTTATTAAAAATAGAAAAATATAATATAAGAATAACTAATTTAGCATGTAAATAGTTATCCTGAGGAGAGGAAAAGTAGCTTTGAAACAATAAAATGTGAATTACACATAGCTTTCAGAGTGATTTAATATGTTCAGTAAATGTGCTACAAATCTATAAATTGTATAGCTTGCCTCATGTAATGACTTCAGTGAACCTTATTTTTCAAGGCCATGTAGGTGAAATGTAATAAGTGCTAGATTCTATTTGGCAAAACTCCACTTATTTTATTAATGTTATCTATGATATCTTTCCCTTTAAAATAGCAGTGCATTTTTCTCCATTAGATGGTAAATATTCATAACCATATAAATTAGCAAACAAGGTATGTATATGCTCCTGTGCATAGTGTATAATTATATGTGTGTGTGTGTGTGTGTGTGTGTGTGTGTGTAATTGTATACAGGTATATACATACTCAACATCAAAACAGGTATTTCCCATACTTAAGTATTTTTATCATATATATTAACTAGTACTAAAGATTAAAAATTATGAATAAATTAAAATTATCTATTTTTGGACAATAGAAGAATATAAGGTCTGAGGAAGGAGGATATAGAATCATTAGAAGCAATAGTTTTTCCCCATGTTTGACTGGCCAAAATACTAGTTCATTCACAAATATGCAGAGACATCAGGAAGGTCACAATAGGAGTTGACATATCTTCAGAATATTAATGATTCTGGGACAACTTATCTAAAGAAAGATTCAAATTTGAAGAATGATGACAGTGTACTAAATGGTGAAGAAGGGAGAGGAAAATGGACAAAAAATAACATTTTATTTTTTAAATGGAAATTCACAGTTACCAACTTCAACTGGTGAATGTAGTTACCTAATCTTAAGGGTACTACATTATAGAAATAAACAAAATATTCTACTAAATCTCCATTAAATCTCCTGCCCACCTCGAATTGGGGAAGTGAGTCCTCAACCCAGGAATTGAACTGTGATCTCATGATCTCCTGATTCATAGGTCTTCATTCAACCCCTGAGCAACACAGTTCAGGCTAAATTTGCATCAATTTTATCAGAATTAGAAGGTGTGGTGAACACTGCAGTAAAAGAATGAAGTCCCCTATTCCCTTTTAAATTTGGCCCAGAGTCTCATTATGTCATGCATGCTCCACGAGGTTCTTCCTCACCTAATGAGGTTTTCTGCAGAAAGTAGGGAGCTCCCAAACAGGTCTGAAATGGCTTAATAAGCAGGGAAAGGAAACTGGCTTGGGGACTTTTTTGTTGATATTTTTAGAAATGCAGCCAGGCTGAGGGTTCCTGCACATGGTCTGAACTGCAGGCACCAAAGGAGAAAGCACCGGCTTTTTTTATTATTACTATTATTAGCTTGCCTATATATAGGAGCTGAAGGGAAGAAGAAGAGGCAAGGCATAAAAGCCATCTGCAAACACCAAGAATTAGAGTCAGATTCTTTATTGCACAAAGGGATCTTTAATGCAATGAGAGGAGACTTCATCGTACAAATTCACGACTGCAAAATTCTGATTGCAAATTTTTTTTTTTTTTACTTTTTCCAGATTTATTGAGAGATAACACTATATCAACTGACATATAACTTTTTTGTAAGTTTAAGATGTACAATGTGCTGATTTGATACTTATATAGCAGTATGAGTATCACTGTAGCTTTTGCTAACACCTCTATCACATCATGGAAATTTAGACTGGAGTTGATGTAAGTATAAAGCACTCCTTCAAGGTTCTCAAGGTTCTTATCTTGTTAGGTGAGATGTACCAAATCCTCAAATATTGTCCTTTCTGCCAGTGGTAGGATAGAAAGTGCTTCCATTCAAGATCTATCCCTAGATGCCAAGACCGGTTTGGCTCAATGGATAGAGCGTCGGCTTGGGGACTGAAGGGTCCCAGGTTCGATTCCGGTCAGGGGCATGTACTTTGGTTGCAGGCATATCCCCAGTGGGGGGTGTGCAAGAGGCAGCTAATCGATGACTCTCTCTCATCGATGTTTCTGGCTCTCTGTCTCTCTCCCTTCCTCTCTGTACAAAATCAATAAAATATATTTAAAAAAAAAAAAAAAAAAAAAAAGATCTATCCCTAGAGCCTTTAGACTCTTGAGAGAAAGAAATAAGCCTAATTCTCAGTAAGTAATACCTCAATAGGGGACTATTTTAACAAAAGAATGAAGCTCAAGCTTTGTTTTTGCACTAAGATGGATCTCAGAGAATTAAACAGCAACCTTTAAAGAAGAGGCACAAGGGCACAATAAGAAGAGTCAAAAGAAAAGGAACTGTGTGATCTTTGTCAGCATTTTGCTGAATTACATTTGTGTGTGCGTGTATATATTGGAAAACAAAAGGGCAAGGAGGTGTGTTAGTCCAATGTAAGGTCTCACATATAACTCAGTCCACCACTTACTCTTGGCATGCCTGGGCTCAAGGAGATATTCATAATTTCTCCAGGTATTGTTTTCTTGAAACCAATAAACTCAGAAAGGTAGGGCATACATACACATTCATAATGGTATGGGGTTTTATTATTTTAAGACATTATATGTGTGTATGTGTGTGTGTGTGTGTGTGTGTGTGTGTGTGCAGCTGTGTGTGTGTTTGATTTTTTTACTCTTACTCATTTGCAATCCTGATATATTCCATTTCCAAATTGTATAATCTGATTATTTTTTCTTTTACTATCAAAAACTTTAAATTAGAATATAGGTATTCAGTATAGATTCACTTCAGGTTTTGGGTGTTCCTTGACCCCCTAATTACTCAAAATCCCTCAGAAACCTAAATGTAAAAGAGCATAGTTTTCTGTATAAATGACTTATATTGTAGATTGCTGTTACTTAAAGTGATTTACCCAAGGTCACCAGGCAACAACAGCAATAAAGCTGGTTTCTTGCTTTTCAATCAGTTGTTATTCTACTTTTAACTTTCAGATTCATAGAAACTTAAAATATATCCAAGTAAATTTAGGCTTTGTTGATTTGCAATCTGGGTTGAAGGAAAAGGAATTGAAATCTAACAACCAATTATTTGGAAACATCTAATTCCCCAAACCTTATTTTCAAATACAGCAGGTTTTTCACTCAACATATTTTCTCAAACTGGTTAGCATATAAAAATAATTCATTTGTCTGTGAAACAGATGAATGAAAACAAAACTACCAAAGATGTGCCTTCATGATAACCAAGAATCATGGAAATTCCAGCACTTAGAACTGCTCAACAGCTGGGAGGTTGGCATTGCACATATAAAATATTATTGGGTCGGCAACTAAGTAATTGCGTGTTTCACACATATATGGCTTCAGTTGAATTTTTAGGTTTGCAGACGTAGTACAAATGTAAAACACATTTTGTTATTTGATAGTTGGCTATTCAGCTGTTAATCAGTAAAAAAAGTTTTTTGATCTGTTTTGTAGTTTTCGTTTTGCATTCCTTGAAAAATGGAAAATCAAAAGGAACATTTTCGTCATATTTTGCTTTTTTATTTCCGCAAAGGGAAAAACGTATTGCAAGCTCATAAAAAGTTATGTGCTGTTTATGGTGACGAAGCCTTAAAAGAATGGCAGTGTCAAAATTGGTTTGCCAAATTTCGTTCTGGTGATTTTTCACTCAAAGATGAAAAACGCTCTGGTCGTCCAGTTGAAGTTGATGATGCCCTAATCTAGGGGTGTTGAACTCAATCAGAGAAGGGGCCAAAATCTAAAATCCAGCCTAAATCGCGGGCCGAATGGTTTACTGAACAGTCATAAACTGTCATTGTGATGGAAACGCAGCGGAGTGCAGTGATGACAGCGCTGTGTGGGCCACATTGCAAGGCCTGGCAGGACGGATTTGGCCCGCGGGCCTTGTGTTTGACACATGTGCCCTAATCAAAGCAATAATCAATTCGGACTGTCACAGTACAACACGTGAGATTGCAGAGAAGCTTCATGTATCACATACATGCATTGAAAATCACTTAAAACAACTTGGCTATGTTCAAAAACTCGATACATGGGTTCCTCACGAACTGAAAGAATCACAGTTAACGCAACACATTAGCAGCTGCGATTTGCTAAAGAAACGTAATGAAAATGATCCATTTTTAAAACGACTGATAACTGGCGATGAAAAATGGGTTGTTTACAACAATATCAAGTGGAGCAGGCCAGGTGAACCAACTCAAACAACATCAAAAGCTGATATTCATCAAAAGAAGGTTTTGTTATCGGTTTGGTGGGATTACAAAGGAATTGTGTACTTTGAACTCTTACCACCCAACCAAACGATCAATTCTGATGTCCACATTGAACAACTAATGAAATTAAACAATGCAGTTGAAGAAAAGCGGCCCGAATTGACAAATCGAAAAGGTGTTGTATTCCATCATGACAATGCAAGGCCACACACATCTTTGGTCACTCGGCAAAAATTAATGGAGCTTGGTTGGGATGTTTTGCCACATCCACCATATAGTGCTGACCTTGCACCATCTGATTACTTTTTGTTTCGATCTTTACAAAACTCCTTGAATGGTAAAAATTTCAATAATGATGATGATGTCAAATCGTACCTGATTCAGTTTTTTGCTAATAAAAACCAGAAGTTTTTTGAACGTGGGATTATGATGCTGCCTGAAAGATGGCAAAAGGTCATTGATCAAAATGGGCAATACATTACAGAATAAAGTTATTTAGTTCCATGAAAAAATTGTCTTTGATTTTCTTTAAAAAGTCCGCAATTACTGAGTTGCCGACCCAATAGTTGTGTGCATGCCTGTACATTGTTGCCAGAATTAAAATTAGCGGGGATTTCATGCTCATAACTTTGTATAATGTTACTGTTCTTTCTAGACCCATGCCCATCTTCATTGTCCAGTCTTCCTTTCCATTGATTCATTAAAAGTCTATTAAAATTTTTTGAAGAAAAAAAAAGTAAATAAAATAAAATAAAAAATTTTGAAGAAAACTATCTAACAAAGGAAATACCACCCATGTATCTTGTCAATAATACCTTGATAATGAATGATACTTTGATATTGGAAAGGACTGGTTATGGAATATAACACAATCTTAAGTGTAAAGTTTGAGGAAATCGCCAAAACCGGTTTGGATCAGTGGATAGAGAGTTGGCCTGCGGACTGAAAGGTCCCAGGTTCGATTCTGATCAAAGGCATGTACCTTGGTTGCAGGCACATTCCCAGTAGGGGGTGTGCAGGAAGCAGCTGATCCATGTTTCTCTCTCAAGGATGTTTCTAACTCTCTATCCCTCTCCCTTCCTCTCTGCAAAAATTCAACAAAATATATTTAAAAAATAATAAAGTATGGAAAAATCAATACATACATATGTGTGTATATACACATATACATATATGTATATATATATGTGTGTGCACACATGTACACTTATATAAACATATTCGTGTTTATATGCATGGCCACACACACACACACACACACACACACACACGCACACTGCTGAGTAGCCAAATTATTATGATCACCCCATCAGTACTTCGTTGGGCCACCTTTTGCCTTCAATACTGCAGGGATTCTTCTTGGCATTGACTCCACAAGATGTTGAAAGGTGATGCGATGAATCTGATACCATTCCTGATGAATAGCACTGTCCAGTTCTGTGAGATTTGATGGTTGTGGAACCAGCTTCCTGATGGCTCTTTTAACTATGTCCCACAAGTGCTCAAGTGGATTGAGATCTGATGATAGTGGGGGCCACCTAAGCAAGGGCAAGTCTCCCTCATGTTCATGAAACCATTCCTGCACAATATGAGCACCATGGCATGAAGCATTGTCTTGTTGGAAGTAGCCATCTCCATTGGGATATGCCATCAACATGATAGGATGAACTTGATCAGCAACATTACTTAGGTATGTTGTGCTATTCAGACGTTGTTCTACATGAATTAAAGGGCCCAAATCATGCCAGGAAAACATGCCCCAAGCCATGACACTGTCCCCACCAGCTTCAAGGGTTGTGCTCATGCATGTGGGGTGCATGCTTTCCTGCTGTTTCCATGAAATTCTCACTCGGCCATCTGCATGATGCAACTGGAAATGTAATTCATCAGACCACATGACTTCTTTCCAATGCTCGACTGTCCAATCCTTGAGTTCCTGTGCAAATTGGAGATGTTTTATCTTAGTAACTGCAGACAACAAAGGTGTTCAAACAGGCCTTCGGCTTCCATATCCCATGTGATGCAGTGTATGGCTAATTTGCCTACAACCATCAGGTGGTCATAATAATCTTGCCATTCTGTGTGTGTGTGTGTGCGTGTGTGTGTGTGTGTGTGTAGATATATTTGATAGTATTAGAGATAGTTCCCATTTCCCCCCCTTTATTACCTCCCTCCACCTAGCCCCTCCACACACCTCCTCACCAGATTTTCAATACACTTTTGCCTGTGTCCATGGATTATGTATAAGGTATATAAGCTCTTTGGTTTATCTCTTCTCATCTCCTATCCCACATGGAGGTATGTCAATCTGCCCCATGCTTTTATGCTTAAGAAGTTGGTAGAAATTATTAATGCTTAACAAATTAATGTATATTTTGAAATTTATTGTAGATTTTCCAAAATGCAGGTGAAAAATTAAATGCACAAAACAGAATTAACTTATAAATTAAGACTGATATTAGAAAATGATTGTGCATTGATAATATTAATAATAATAAGAAAATAGGATGAAGAAAATATTTATTTTCAGGGTTTAGTTTTATTAGTTATTGACATCTACTAAAAATATTAATTCTATCATATTTATATATTGGCTGTTTCTAAATTTTGGGTCTTGTAAATAGTGCTGCACTGAATAGAGGGGTACTTATATCTTTTGAGTTAGTTTTTTGTTTTACTTTGAATATATTTCCAGAAGTGAAATCTCTGAATAATAAGAAAGTTTCAATTTTAATTTTTTGAGCAAACTCTGCACTGTTTTCCTCAATAGCTACACCAATTTGCATTCTCACCAACACTGCATGAGGTTTCTTTTTTCACCACATCCTCACCAATACTTGTTCTGTTGATTTATTGATGAGAGCCATTCTGACATGAATAAGATGATATCTCACTGTGGTTTAAATTTGCATATCTCTGATGAATATACAGTGACCTTGAACATCTTTGTATATGTGTATTGACTATCTATAGGTCATCTTTGAAAAAGTGTCTATTCAGATCCTTTGCCCATTTTTAAAATCGGATTGCTTGCTTTTTGGGTATTGAGTTGCATAACTTCTTTATAAATTTTGGATATTAACCCCTTATCAGATGTATCATTGGCAAATTTGTTCTCCCATTGAATGGGTTTTCTTTCCATTTTGTTGATGGTTTTCTTTGTTGTGCAAAAGCTTTTTAGTTTGATGTAGTCCCATTTGTTTTCTTTCCCCTTTGCCCAATGAGATATATTTAAAAAAATGTTGGTATGATATTTCTATGAGAGATGCCTACTATTTTATTGCCTATGTTTTTCTCTAGGATTTTTATAGTTTCATGTCTTACATTTAAGTCTTTAATCCATTTTGAGTATATTCTTGTATATGGTGTAATAAAGCGGTCTAGTTTAATTTTTGTACTATCTGTCCAGTTATCCCAACACCATTCACTGAATAGACTATATTTACCCCATTGTATGTTCTTGCCTCCTTTGTCAACATTAATTTACCATAAATGTGTGTGGGTTTATTTGTGAGTTCTCAATAATGTTCCATTGATGTAAATGTCTATTTTTATGCCAATGCTAGGCTGTTTCGAAATTCTTAAGAGCCACAGTTTAGACATCGAAAAGCTAGGGTTACACTCTATTTATGCTACTTACAATGACATTGGGAATCTTTTTAACACAACAACCCTGGGTTTTGCACCTGTAAAGGAGCGGTAATAACAACAGCAGCTTCTACTCCAGAAGGTACTCAGGAGGATACAATGTAAGCACAACTTTAACAATGCCTTGTTTAACCTTGTTGAATCTCAGTGCAGGTTCAGTAAATAGTAGCTCTCATTGTTATCACCAGAAATGGAATAGAGAACAATTAGGAGTTTAATTTTCATGAGAAGAGTAATTACTAGATGCGTTACCTGATGTGACAAATGAAATTTGAACAAGAGCATGACAAACGGCTAGGGATTTCATGAAAAGATCATTCACATGATGGAAATAATAAGTAGAAGTAGGGAAAGCATGACATTTTTGATCATAGAATAGACTGGCTGGGGTGGAGTGAAAACTCCGTAGTTTGGAAAGCAAAAACAGTTCTACTAGGGACCTTGAAAACTAACAAAGAAACTAAATATTATTTACCATGTGACTTCCATCTCCACACTAAGTTGGTGATAGGAGGAGTGGGTTGTAAAACACAGAGAAAAGAACAGTGTTTAGGATCCTTGATGAGACAGATATCATTGAAATAATGGCCAATAGAATTGTAAGGAATGTCAATGGCATGTATCACTTTCTGCCACCAAGGAAGAAAACATTACTTCATTCACATTAAGGTTGGAAACATCAGGATCCATAAAGCAGCTGTAATTGTTTTTACAGTAAGACATACTGGGCAACAGAGTGCATGATGGAGGGAAGGGGAGAAGAGGGTAGAGTCATGAAGAAGAATTTGAAGCCACAAGGAAAAAGTGACATGTGACGAGTGTAAGATCTTGGTCAGGCATGATGCTGGAGCTACTAACGTCATTTCTAGCATGGCCCCTGCTGTTGAGATGCTCTGTTGAATTCTGCAAGAACAGTGAGCATGCTCCTATTAGTATTCTTCCTGTTGTTATTCTTCCTATCAGATCCAGGGGAACTTGATGGCCCCAACAACTCAGACCCCACAAGTTCCCCGTGGAGTATTCTGCTTACAGTGTTTTCAAACTATGCTGCTTCCCTAGTCAATCATTTCTCACTACTCTTAGTGAGTGATGGGTTCTTCTCTTTTTAAAGTGAAAAACAATCCTTTAATTTCTTTATATCTTCCTCTTACTTATTTTTTTATTCCCTACAGCTTGCTTTAAGAGACACATTCCATCCATATGGAATCTATTTTCTCTTTACTCTTTGAAAAATGAGAAAAGTAACCTACACTAAAGAATAGGTCATGAAGATCAATTGAGGGAAAGTGACAGGCTATGCTGCTGCATTATTTAGGCTTGACTCATCTTAACCTGGTTACATTTATCATGGGCAACTAAGAATTTACTGGGGAAATGGATTTTTTCATACGAAAATCAAACTTAAAACTTCTGTTAAGATTTTACTTCATTATGTTTCTTTCTTAGTTCTCTACTAAACATAAGAGGCATCCCTATCTTTATGTTGAAATATATAAATTCAGATATGTTAGAAAGTATAATTAAAAAGAAAATCATTTCTTTTTGTGTAAGAATAAATTTTCCACAAAATTTTCCTTTTTGGATATCATATTTTGACATGAACTCTCTTCTTCAAGGTCAGAAGCCACCTGAGAAACATCCCCAACCCCGCTAACAAGTTCATTACATAACATTTGTAATGGGCACCTAGGTAGTGGGGAGTTCATAGTTCTGAGCCTAACTTTAGATTCTGGCAGAAGTACAGCAATATAAATAATGATGCATTTTCTGTCCTGGTCACATAAAAAAAAAAAAAATTGGTAACTTTGTGGCTCTATCAGTCAAGGTCTAATAAGTGGTGAGTGGGGAGGTTCTACAGAGAGACTACAATGCTGGTTTTACAGAGGGCAGCACTGGTGAAAAGCCAAATGGGCAATGGTGAGGAAATCCAGGGGTTAGCAACAGCAGGAAGCCATCATTGCCGGTAACCTGCTGACATTGAAGCCTGGGAAATGCTAACAGAGAGGCTGTGACCTCCAACCGCCCTGCACAGAACCTGTAAAAATGGGAAAGCCTCTAAGGGCAAAACCGTCCCTGCACCAGCAGAGGGGCTTAGCTTATGGAATTTTCAAGGGAAGAACTTCAGTGCTGAAATGCATGCCATTGATGTGAAGACCACAATATCCCCAAATGAAGAAACTTGAAAATGTATTGATTTTCCTAATGTTTTGGGACTAACCCATAGAAGCAAAGGATCATTGTTTTTGTTTATTATAAGATGCTTAGCTGTGCATTCACACTTTGTCTCCCTTTCTGGATCCATATGCAAATGTACTTTTTTTTTTCTTTCTAGTTTTTAGTTTGTAATCATTTTCTCTTTACCTCTCTTACCTTATTACCTTGACTCGGAATATCCAATTTATATTTTTTTATATAATTCTGATAGCATTTTGGATTTTCTATTTGTTTTTATAGACATAATTACCACCTTATGGAATATAATTAAGCCACTGGGTTAGAAAGTCAGTTTATTTTTATTTTATTTTGTAAAACAACAAGATAAAATGTCTTAATAAAGCTCGAGAAAATCGACCCCACACCAGATTAATAAGATTCAGAGCCTGAGCTACTGTCTACTGAATATTATTATTTTTGACAAGAACTTAGATATAACAAATTTTTAAAATTTTTCCAAAGATGGAAAGTGATATAAATTTTCCCTATGTTTTACTGTCTTCTGCTAACCTACTCTTGTATTCTGCTAACACAGTGAAATACAATAGTTCACAAATAAGACAAAGAGATAGTCCAGCAAACATACTTTAAATTGCTGATAGCCACTACCCTAATACCAACACTTTCAAGAGATAAGTAGAAAATTTGAACAAAACCCAAAACACATTTTTTTTCTCCTAAATTTGAGGTACAATGGTTTAAAAATGTATATTATGCCTTTAGGATAACCAGTTGTGGGAGAGAAAGAACCTCAGCAGCTATGAAATACTATGAGGAAACCAATGGTTGCTTGAAGCAACAATCTATGGGGCTCTACAACAAACACCAGGTCTCCAGTAGGATTCTTAATACTGACTGTCTCAACACTTCCCACTGGAGGTAGCAACCACTTTTTAACATATTGAAAATGCAAGTTTAATTCCTGTCTACCAGTGCTTACTGCAAGCAGTAAATGTGAACCAGCAGTTATTGTATAACCTCCAAAGTAGAGATCTCATAGTATTAGTTAAACTTATTACCTGTAAATATTCAATTCTTATCAGTACACAATCATCATTTAAAAGAATTAGTCAATGATCATCTTGCTTACCTAAAAAAAACTACATGCTTACATTGCTTGATTTTTTGCTAAGGGCAAATTAGCCACTTGAATTAATGATTTTTTCCAAGACCATCTTAGAAAAAATATGCCATGATTATATAACTTAATTTAAAGGACAGCAACAAACCACTTCATTATGCTATTTGTAATTGGGTAAAAAATACTGATTGATAATAACTAAAATGCAATGTATGTCTTCCATGTGTTCACTACCTAATCAAATTAGAGAAACATATGAAACTATTAATTCAATTTTATTAGATCAATATTTACACTCACTATGTAACTTTTAATTAATATCCTAACAGTGAAAGCATTCATCAAGGCCTATTATATAATAACAATTTTCTGTTTCCTTTGCATAATTACAATGTAATAGTACTGAGCTAGAACTCAGAAAATTAACAGTACATTATATGAAATAGAGATATGTCATTAAATTATATGTTATATGAGTTTATCTTTTGTTTATTTTTTTAATTCAAGGAATAGGTGTACATAGTTAAAACTGGGTTGGAATTATAAAACCTAGGAAGAGAAAATAAAGGGGTGATGAAGGAGCAGGAAGGAAGAAATGAGGGAGAAGAAGAAAAGGATAAGTTTGTCATCCTCACTTCTTTTGAACCCCACAACCTAATCCCTAGAGTTTGGGTGTATCATTTATCATTGAGCTCTGTTTGTAAACACTGTATTTATACTCCTATGTTGTGAATGTTGAATTGATGTCTTAAGAAAGAATATGGTCCTAGCTGGTTTTGTTCAGTGGTTAGAGTATAAACCCATGGACTGAAAGGTTGAGGGTTCAATTCTGATCAAGGACACCTATCTCAGTCGTGGGTTTGATCCCCAGTTCAGTTGGGGCACATTTAGGAGACTACCAATTGATGTGTCTCTCTCACAATGATGTTTTTCTCTCTCTGTCTTTTCCCTTCTCTTCCATTCTCTCTGAAAATCAAGGGGGGGGGGGGAGTAAAATATCATTGGGTGAGGATTAACAAAAAAATAAATAAAAAAGAAGATGACTGGGCTTCTTTACATGACTAAATTTCTTGAGCTATCTATTCATTCAAATATTTCTTATTTACACTGCATTCTTCACATCCTATTTTCCCATTTTATAACTCCAATTTTTAAGTGAATCAGTATTTAGTTTTTGTTTTATGACCATGAAAACATTGTTCACAGATCAGCCACTTGATATAATCTATTTATGTAAATTTCTTGTGTGACTTTTCAGTTGCTTTGTTTCTTAATTTGCTTAGTTTTCAAGGTGGCTATCATAAATTCTTTCCCAAATTCTTCCATCCAACTGTGAAATCTCTAAATATGTACAGATATAGTAGTTGATCTCTCAAGTCCATTATTTTCTCATGAGGACATGGTTTTGGCATATGCTACCTGTTTTTCCTCTTTATCTTTATTATTAGTATTATTTTTACAGACAGCCTATTAATTTATCTTGCCTCTCTCCCTTTACTTATTTTTTTTTTTATATTCTACGTATTGTTCTTATTTACTTTTTCATTTTAGAGGAAAATATTCTCCAGTAAATTCAGAGAAATGGCGGGTAGGAAGTAAAAGTGTCAAGGCATTGTATATTTTAAAACGTCTTTATTCAGCCATATATTTGGTGATATTTGCCTAAGTATAAAATTTTAGTTTAGAAATAATTTTCCTTCAGAATTTTATAATATTTTTTATTTATAGTGTTACTATCCAAAGGTTCAGTACTAGTATAATTACCTATCCTTTTTATGGAATAACCTATTTTGCCACTGCTTATCTCAGAAGACTTTTTAGGATCTTTTTTCTATATATGATAATGTACATTGATATAAAGCTTCTTTCCATTAACTTTCTTATACCCTCAGTGGGTATTTTCAATTTGAATGCACATGCCCTTTAGTTTGAGGACATGTTATGAAATATTTATTTGATTAAATTCTTCCCCTTATTCCCTTTGCTCCCATTTCCTTTGGATATTTGATTTCCTGTACTGATCCCTATTTTTTTTCTCTCCTATGATCCATCTCTGTTTGTTTGCTTCTACTTTTAAAATATACTTTGACTTTGCCTCTCAACTTTTTAATTTTTGTTTCTGCTGCCATAGCTTTAATTTCCAGGAATTTTCCTTTTGTGAAAATGCTAATGTGCCCTTTATTAAATATACTATGTATTTTAATGGGTATAGAAGTTTTTCGACAATATTAGTTATAACTGTTTTTTTAAATTTATTTTAACACAATTTCTGTTTTATTCATATTTTATGTTTGCTGGCTTTGTTTCATGTATATTGTGGTTTATCTTCAAATAGGTGCTGACTTTATGGTAACTTATATATTTTTTAAAAAATTACCAAAACATAATTAGAATCTGTGCACAGCCATAGGGAAATTAATAATTATTAAGTGTTTTTTGTTGTTGTTCTATTTTATTTGTTTTTTGAAGATAGGATAGTCTCTTTCTATCCCTCTTCTCATTTGTTAGCTCCTTATTTTTGTCCAGAAAAAAATATAACTTATTTTCTCATGTAATTAACATATCATTTGTTGCTATTCTTAAGATATCTATGTAGTAAGAGCACTAGAGAAGCTAGAGCATAGAGAATCTATCACAAGTTTTTCAGGCAGTAACTAGAATATTGGTGTAATTTAAACTCCAAGTACTTTCTTGAGCTGTCTAATCCTTCAAATATCTTCAGAAAATAAAACCCTAGCTTTGGAAAATAATGCATAAGAAAATGTCTTGTCAGTTAAATATCAGTTTTTCAGTTAGGAAGCTACTTTGAGGACTGATTTAACATTTGACTTGAGGCTTTGGAGCATTAATAATTTTCATCACTTCCTTATAACTTTAAGTAGTTATAAGTATATTGTTTTGGTCACTGTATTTCAGGGGAAAGTGGTTAAGTGTTAGATTAGCAGTTACAAGCTTCTTCCCTGACACTCTATGTATTGTAATTAGTTTTACTGATTCAAACAGGGAGAGGGAAAAGAAAATCAATGGGCTCACTCTCTCTCTCTCTCTCTCTCTCTCTCTCTCTCTCTCTCTCTCTCCTGCTTTCCTTCTTAGAAAATAATAATCCTTATTTAATAATCCTTACTAGTCTCTTTTTTGTTAAGATAAAGGGATATGCATCTTAATTCCTAAGCATAAAAAAATAAGAGGTGTTTCATTTTAACACTACTGAAGGTGAAGATTGAAAATCAAAAGATGGAAATGTGACAGAGGATGAAGGGAAGGGATGACAGAAAGAAACAAGAGAAATGGAGCAGATCTACAATCTGAGAAATTGATTAGAAGTCTCATAATGGTATCATTCTTCTGGGTTGTAGGTTTGGGGTTATATCTCCAGTAATCCACTGACCTTTATAAATTTTTGTTTATATTATTCAAACTTTTTATTTTTATTTATTTATTTTTAATATATTTATTTATTTTTAATATATTTTATTGATTTTTTCACAAAGAGCTAGAAACATTGACCATCTGCCTCTTGCACACCCCCTACTGGGGATGTGCACTCAACCAATGTACATGCCCTTGACTGGAATCAAACCTGGGACCTTTCAGTCCACAGACTGATTCTATATCCACTGAGCCAAACCGGTTTCGGCCAAACATTTTTATTTTAATATTTCTCTTAGTCAAATTACACACAGTCTATAGGGAAGGAAATTATTTTGGAATGCAGCAGCTGAAATCCATGCTTGATATACTCAAAGTGTATGTACCCTTTCCAGTTACTTCTTACCCTACATAATGTCCTAATCTCCAGTTGTGAAACCAAAAGGCTATTATTTTGAGCCAATGTAAGATGGTAGATGAGTCTAGTATCCTACATTTTGGGGAAAATTGTTAATTTATATGCAATGATTATAATTTAAATATTTATGACAATAAAATGAGGGTAGGGAAACAAAGAACATGTCACACATTAGCTTGGGGGGAAAAGAGAGAAATCTTGGAGGGGAGAAAAATCAAACTGATACTTTTAACTATTTTTGACATATGTTCTTTATGATTCCATCTAATAACATGGAGAAATGCATATCTGACATGTATTTTCAGATGTGTATTTTTTCCATGAAAATCTGATATTTTCAGTGCAATGAAATATTTCTCTTAAACTGTTACAGGAGAAATATGTATCATATAATATCACTTTTCATATGATCTAGTCTATTCACTACTAGAAATTTATTCTGGGATAATTGGATAGGTAATATAATTGATTGAATATCATTAACATTGTTTTAAAGAAGAAAAACAAGGAAAGTATATCTGAAAATTATGCAGTGAATGTTCGCAAAAATTACTCTAGATTTTATCTAGAGCACATGGGAAAAGGTGAATTTGTGAGCTAATTTTAGGGATGAATTACTGTGTGGATTTGTTTTTCAATATTTCAGTAGGTCTTTGAGTATTGTTACTTTATATTTATAAAAGCCCAAGCGACTGGTTGACTGGTCGACCAGTTGCTATGATATGCACTGACTACCAGGGAGAAGAAGCTCAATGCACAAGATCAAGCTTTCTCTTCTCTGAATTGGGCCTGTGAGAATTGGGAATCAGGCCAAAACTGGCTCTTTGATATCCTCTGAGGGGTCCTGGATTGTGAGAGAGTGCAGGCTAGTCCAAGGAACCCAACAGTGCATGAATCCATGCAATGGGCCTCTAGTTTCATTATAAAATTAATGAGAAAAAAACAATATTGATTTCCAACAAGGGCCACTGAGTGTTGTTTGCAAGTTCTCACACGGTCTGCATGATTTTTCTCTGGGTATTCTGATTTCCTCCCACATCCCAAATAAGTACATGTTAGGTGAATTGGTGTGTCCCAATTTTTCCTTGTGAGTGACTGGGTGTGTGATGTGCAGTGGGATAGAAGAGCATCTTGTCCTGGGCTGGTTCCCACCTTCTGACTTGAGCTGCCAGGATTGAAGTAAGTTGGGAAATCATTATCTTACTTTTTAAAAATGATTTTTAAAGTTGACTTGAAGAGAGAGAGGGTGGGGAAATGAGTGAGAGAGATGAGAATAGAACATAGATCAACTGTCTCCTGAATGTCTCCTACTGGGGATTGAACCTGCAACCTCCACATCTGCCCTGACCAGGAATTGTCTTTTGTGCATGGGATGATGCTCAACCAATTGAGCCACACCTACTAGGTCTATCTTACTTATTTTTATTAACCTTTTTAACTGCATGCATAAGTCACATTTATTTCAATGCTTAATATTAGAAGTGCTTTGGGTCTCTATTTAGAAGTTTAATGATTTTTTTTTTTTTGTGACCAGAAATATTCCATAATAACTTCTCTTGTTTACCGGTATATTGATTAGCCTATGGTAACATTGGTTTTCTTTTGTCATTTTGCTTAAAGTCACAAATTCCAATAACTTGTGTTTGATAACTTGCTATAATATAAAATAAACATTGAAATTGCATTCTTACAGATTACATGATTATACCTTTTTAAAAAATTTAAAAATCCCATTTAAAAAGTATAATTATCCCAATTTCATAGAGCAGGAAACATCCCGATTCACAGAGATTTAGTAAATTGCCTTAGGCTACTCCAGTAGTCAATGGCAGAGTCAGAATAGAAGTAATGAACTCCACAATTCTGGTTTTATAAAGATTAAATCATCCACAACCTAAATTGTCTCTTACCCCTGATACATTTATGTAAAGTTAGATTTTGAGAATTTTCCTTATTTTATCCAGTTGAAATAAGATATTTTATGGTTATTTTTATTAGACAAAAAATTGCAACACCATGTCTGACAATGTGTACTTCTGAGTGGATGAGATTTAAAAAATGGAAATTGTAAGGCCTAAACATTTCTGAGATATAAAAGATAAAGCTATGTTTAACATCAATCATAAGGCTGTAATGTATTTTAAATAGAATCTGTTATGTTTTGGTTTAGTTCTCTGTACACTTTCCAAGGACAATAGTATCTATAACATCTTTTCATTGCTAGCACCAAGAGCCTGAAACTGGTACACTGGAAATATTTTACCTGACAGGTGTGTTAAATGAAAGTTCCAAGTTTCAGACATTTCTGAGGATCAAAGTGAAGGATTTAGATCGCATTATTAGGAAATCCTACCTACTGCCTTCAAAACCTTTTATCTGATTATGTGCTAAAATTTAATAACTAACTAACTGGTCCTTTAGCCTCCATTAGAGATAACAAAAAAATCCTTTCTCTTGGTCTCCGATGGATGGTGTTCTGTAAATGTAAAGTCTCCCTTAACCTCTAAATATAACTGGGTTAACCCCGCTATCACAAGTGTGAAACTGCAGAGCTCGTTCCTAAGGTTGAATTTAACGTCACATGTCATCCGAAAGCAACTTTTCTGATCATGTTGCCACTGACAAAGTAAGCCTGACTACAAAGGACAAAATAATGACTATTCCAAAATAGTTCATTGTGAATCATGAACAAAATGGAAAAATCATTTACTTGGGTACTCTGTTAGTCAGAGAGCAAAGATATTGGAAGAAATCTTCTGTTATTCTTACCCACATTTTAGATATAAAATTTTAATAAAATGATTTTTAGTTTTTATTTATTTTTAAAACAACCAATATAAGAAAACAAAATATTATAAACTTATTTTATAATCATATTTGTGAGTCATAAACTGCATACAGTTGGAATTGTCATTATTAATGACTGCTGCTTTCAATCTTATGCTTGGAAGGATCCAAAAAAGATAAGAATTTATAATTATTTCCAGTAAATAAGAGGGCATTATATATATAAAACACTAGAGGCCTGGTGCACGAAAATTTGTGCACCTGATGAGGGTGGGTTACGGTTCCTCAGCCTGGCCTGAGCCCTCTCACAGTCCAGGAGCCTTCAGAGGATGTCCAACTGACTGACTGCTTAGGCATGGGAAGTGGGCCTAAGCTGCAGTCTGACCTCCCTCTGTGGGAGACAACCAGTGGGCTGATCAGGGAATGGTGCCAGACAGTGAGCAGCTGACCCTGCCCCCCCCCCTACTCTGAGTGACCTTCCACTACCTCTGGTTGCTGCCACTGCTCCTCCCCCCACGCAGATTGCCATCCCCTCACTCTGCCCACTGGCATGCACCTTGGCTGGCCTGGTGCTGCCTACTCACCAGCCCTGTCCCTCCTGACTGGTTGTTCTGCTGTTTGGTTGATTTGCATATTATGCTTTTATTATATAAGATAGCTTTATCTATTTGCATGTGAAGAATAAGATGACCAGTGGCTCTGATAGTCACATGCTATTTTTTTAAATACTTATATTTTTATTAATCTCAAAGAGGAAGGGAATGAGAGGGAGAAACAGCAATGATGAGAGAGAATCACTGATCGGCTGTCTGTTGCATGCCCCCTTCTGAGGATCTAGCCAGCAATCTGGGCATGTGCCTGACCAGGAATTCAAATGTTACCTCCTGCTTCATTGGTTGACACTCACCCACTGAACCAGGATGGCTGGGGTAGAGTCACATGCTATTTTTAGATTGGCCCTGCCACTGACTGCCCTTGTAGCTCTGAGAGGTCCTCTCCAGCTTGCCTCATAAGGAGAATGGAGGTACTGGACTTAATGATGTCCAAGCACTCTTTCCATCTCAACATTCTATGGTCTTGTGACATTTTCTATACTATTACAGAAGAAATACAATTTAAATGTGTGAATGCTGTAATAACATTTTTTATTGCACTGTTTCAATAAACATCCAGTGCAAGCAAACTGACAAGTTCAGGCAGCTTTCAGAAATAGAGGGAAAGGCTGACAGCTTTTGTGAACCTCTTTACCCTTAACTGAAATCAAGAAAAGTCTCCCTTAACCTCTAAATATAACTGGGTTCTCTGCCCTGAATGTCCTAATGCTGTTATGTATAGAATCATTGACATGTCTGACATGACTGTCAATTAAATAATGAGAATCATTGAGCCATATTTGCTGTTACAAGGTGAAGGGTAGTTTGAAAAGCGTGGCATGAAGTATTCCAAAGGATGATTTTGGCTTAGACAATATTAACACAATTTCAAACAATAATAGGTGCAGCCATTTGGGATAATTCACTTCTTACCTTTTCTCTGGATTTAGCTTCATTTAAAAAATTCCCTTTCATTTGTAATGAAGCTTCATACTATGTTAAATTTGGGTTTCTGAAGGGACTATCAACTGATATTATGAATAACATTATTTAGAAACCATTCTGTGTTCTGCACAAGTGCTTTGAAAAGAATTTGATAACCACTAAAATGGCTATCATTTATCTTTCAAAATCTGTAATAGCCGGGAGTTCTATGTGACCTTTAGGAAAACCACATCCACACACAAAAAAATGTTACTTCTAGTTTCCTGATAATATTCAGAGGAAATATTACCATACTGAGATAAAACAGTTTTATTTCCTAGGTCAAATCCCTGTTACAAAATAAAATAGGCAACTGCAATTAGTCTAAAAAATCTAGCCGGGATATCTTGGAGTTTAAAGGAATGACCCTTAGGAACTCACTCACACAATTTTGTATCCACTGCTTTATAGGCAGGCCTCATTTATTATGGCTCATATGTTACCCTACAAATTTTGTTGAACAGAAGTCACTATATTGCCAGCAAGTCCATTCAGTTTCTACAGAGCTCCATTATTAAATTTTTCTGTATATTGCCCAAATATTTATTTATCTGTAACTCACTCATTCACACCATGCCTCTGAAGTCAAAGTAAATATATATGTGCATTCATCATTTTTACGTATAAGTATCATGGGTTTTGTGTTTTCAGGCATATAACAAACAAACAAAAAAATCAACAGTGTATTTATTGTCCAAATAGTGAATGATTCTCACAAAATAAGTCTAATATAAGGCATGATATTAACTCAGTGTCTCAAAGACATTAGCCCTGATGTCTTGGCCTTTTCTGCACAGTTACTGGTGGAGCCTCAAGCTACAGCTTTTACCTCATTATTCCATTTGTAGGGAGGGGGGGAAAAAAGACTTCTTCTTACAATGTTTGCATGATCTTCAAAGTGTTTTTCTGTGAAGTCCTGCCCAACAATGTTTGCTTATATCTCATTGACCTTAGCTAACATGGTATTTGAGAAAAATAATTTTTGCACCTGGGCACTTTGCATACCTAGTGAAATTGAGGTTTTATTGAGAAAGCAGTAGGAGACAATAGATGTAGCATCAAACAGTCTTTGCCACTATGACTTTCAAGTGTTTTAGGACAGCTGCAAGATCTCAAGTTTTCTCTTTTCCAAGCTGAAAGCAATTTGAGCAAACTTCAGCATTATTTTTAACCTCCCTCATTAAGAGCATCATCATCTTCGCAAAGTGAAGTGACTTCTTAAAATATGGCACATAGAACTGGACTTAATATACTTGCATGCAGACAGTGGCAAACTAACTTTTTTTCTGCAGTTACTGAATTTCTATTCAGGCTGCCTCATACTGAGAAATCTTTTTGGTAATGGCATGGCTCAAATGGAATATGCAGCCAAACAAGGCCATCTGAAAAATTTTACATGGAATAAACCAAAGCTAGGATTATCCTATCTCATACTTATTTTCTAATCAACTTATTGGGGTATAATTATGTATGATAACATGCACCCATTTTAAATGTAAAGTTTCTTGAGCTTTGACAAATGTAAACATTTATGTAACCACCACCTCAACAAAACATAAAACATTTTCATCATTCCTAAAGTTCTCTCATGTTCCTTTCTTATTTATTCCACCACTAACTGTCCCAGGAAACTGTTGATCAAAATTCCAAGACTACAGATTTATTTTACCCAGTCTAGAACTTCATGTACATGGAATCATATTATATTCCTTTTGTGTCTGGTCTCTTTTGCATAGTGGGTTTTTAAAATCCACTTGTGTTGACATGTATACCATTAAATTGTTGTTGTTGTTTTTTATCATTGCTGAGTATATGCAACATACCACAGTTTGTGTATTCATTCTCTTGATGATTAACATTTTTATTATTTCTGCTTGGAGCTATTGTGAATCAACCTGATGTGAATGTTCATGTATGAATCATTTTATAACTGCAGGTTTTCATTTATCTTAGAAAATATTTGGGTGTGAGATTGCTGGGTTATATACGTGCATGCTTAACTTTATAAGAAAACTAGAGGCATAGGTGCATGGATTTGTGCATTGGTGGGGTCCCTTGGCCTGGCCTGTGGGGATCAGTGGACCTCCACATCACCACAGCCCAGCCTTAGGCACCAGCTTATTGGGCTCCAGCCCACTGTCCACATAGATCCCACACAGCATGAAGTAGTGTACAAAATGTCAGGCAGCTGGGGAGGAACCCAAGACCAGGCCGAGCACTGCACTGCTCCTGCTCATCCCAGCCCCACTGTACCTGCTGCCAGTACAGCTAGCGCACACAGGGGGAGTGTCCAAGAGAGAGACTCTCACTGCTACAGCTGTGCTTATTAGCCATCATCCCCCTGTCTGGCAGTTGTCTGTCACCTGAGTGGTGCTCCTAATGTGGGAATACACTGACCACCAGGGGGCAGCTCCTGTGTTGAGAATCTGTGCCCTGGTGATCAGTGCACATGAAAGCTACTGTCCAGTCATCTGATCAGTTAGGCTTTATATATATAGACTAGAGACCCCGTGCAAAAAATTCATGCATGAGGCTTGTGTGTCCCTCAGACCAGCCTGGATCCTCTCCAATCTGAGACCTCTTGAGGGATGTCCAACTGCCAATTTAGGCCCAATCCTAATTGGATCGGGTCTAAACAGAAAGTCAGATATCCCTCTTATAATCCAGGACTGCTGGTTCCCAATTGCTCACCTACCTGCCTTCCTGATTGCCAGCCTGATCACCCCCTAACCACTCCTCTGCCAGCCTGATTGATGCCTAACTGCTCCCCTGCCAGCCTGTTTGCCCCTAAATGCCCTCCCCTGTAGGCCTGGGTCCTACCCAACTTTCCTTCCCTCCAGGCCTGGTTGCCCCCAACTTCCTTCCTTGGCTGGCCTGGTTACCCTTAGCTGCCTTCTCTTGCTGACCTAGTGCCTCCCAACTGCCCTCTCCTGCTGGCCTGATCACCCACAACTGCCCTCCCTTGCAGCTCTGGTCCTGCCCAACTGCCCTTCCCTGCTGACCATCTTTTGGTGGCTATCTTTGACCACATTTGAGCAGCCATCTTGTATGTGGGAGTGATGGTCAGTTTGCATATTACTCTTTTATTAGATAGGATAGAGACTGCATAGTTTGCCCTGAAGGGTGTCCTGGATCAGGGTGTGGATTCCCTTGGGGCATGGAACTGATATCTAAAATACACAATGAACTCACTATCAAAGAATCTAAATGTCCTATTATTCTCCTTTGTCATAAGCCTAGTAAGTTGGTAGACAGAAATGATGCTACAGATATTGTATAATGGGGTTTCAGCAAGAAATTTAACATTTTTTGTCAGGTGATATCTTGTCAGACAAAAAAAAAAAGAAATCTAAGTGAAAAAAAAATAGTAAGGTAAATAAACATATTGAGTCCTAATACTGAACAATGTCAAGCTGGAAAAAGATCTCTGCTGCTATAATTCTTACACTGTGGAGAAAGGGGAATGCATATCAGAAACACATAAGCATACTTTCCAGAATCACACACTCTATGGCAACTTTGTGGGGTGAAAGACACATCTTGAAAATGCCTAAAGAAAGTTGAATTTTTTTCCACGGAGAAGGGACTGGGGTATGTGTTGATGAAAACACCTCGGTGACTCTGGTGACTGGCATTGGCTGCAGCAATGGGGTATGGGGCTGGTGCCTTCCCCTGATCAGCCCCGTTGCCACACACAAAGGGAGGCCAGACTGCAGCTTAGGCATGCTCTACATGGGGAGTAGGCCTAAACAATCAGTAAAACATCCCCTGAGGGTTCCCAGGATGTGAGAGGGGGCAGGCTGGACTTAGGGACCCTCCCCCAGTGCATGAATTTCATGCACCCAGGACCTTAGTGTGTATATATATATATATATATATATATATATATATATATATATTAAAAGAGTAATATGCAAATTGACCACCACTCCAACACAAAGATGGCTGCCCATGTAGACACAAGATGTTCACTACAAGATGGCTGGCAGGAGAGGGCAATTGTGCATGATCAGGCCAGCAGGGCAAGACAATTGAGAGGGACTAGGCCTGCAGGGAGGGCAGTTGGGGGAAATCAAGCCTGCAGGGAAGGGCAGTTAGGGGCGACCAGGCTGGCATAGGAGGGAAGTTGGGGGTGACCAAGCCTACAGGGAAGGGCAGTTGTGGGGACCCAGGTCTACAGGGGAGAGCAGTTGGGGGTAATCTGACCTACAGGGAAGGGCAGTTGGGGATGACCAGACCTCAGGTGAGGGCAGTTAGGGCAAATAGGCTGACAGAACACTTAAGCATCAATCAGGTTGGCAGGGGAATGATAGTGGTTGATCAGGCTGGCAGGCAGAAGAGGTTAGGGGCAATCAGAAGACAGGCAGGTGAGCAGTGGGGAACCAGCAGTCCCGGATAGTGAGAAGGATGTCCGACTGCACATTTAGGCCCAATCCTCCTGGGATAGGGCCTAAATGTGAAGTTGAACATCCTTCAAAGGATCGCAGATTGGAGAGGGTGCAGGGTGGGCTGAGGGACATACACCCCGTGCACAAATTTTGTGCACTGGCCTCTAGTATATATGTGTGTGTGTATGACTTTTCCCTTTAGCCTAAGGATGTGTTTTAACATTTCTTACAAGCATAGGTCTATTGGTAACTATTTTCCCTTTTTTCTGTTGTTGTTCTTGCTTTATTTTTCCTTTCATTTTGAAGGATGTTTTTACTACACAGTGTCTTTTCCCCTCTCTTACTTGTCTTACATCACTTCAATGGTGCAATTCTATAGACTTGTGGCTCACATTATTTCTGGTAAGTCATTCTTATATTTATTTTCCTGTATGGATAATGTTGGTTTTTTTTTGGTTTTTTTTGTTTTTGTTTTTTTTTTCCCCTCCTCAGATATCATGTAAGAGCTTTTCTTTATCATTGGTTTTAAGCATTTTGATTATGACACACTGAAGTAGAATTATATTTGTGTTTATCCTTCTTGTGTTGCTTAAGCTTTTTGGATTTGTAGATAGTTATTTCTGATCAAATCTGGACATTTTTCTACCATTTAAAATTTTAAAAATATTTTCCTCCTCCCCTACCTTAATACAAAATAAAACAAAACAAAAACTGGGACTTTAATTTACATATGTCAGATAGCTTGATATTTCACAAGTCACTGAATCATTAGTCTTTTAATTTAGTCTGCCTTTTTAAAAATTTGTTGTCATTTGTGTTGGTCCTAATAATTTGATTTTAAATTCACTGATATTTTATTTTGTAGTTAAGCTGTACCATTAAGTGTTCCATGGTGGGTACTGAATTTTTTAAATTGTGTTTGACTATATTTATAACAATAAAAGCATAATATGCTAATTAGACCAGTTGTGTTTCCAAACATCCTTCCAGATGATCTTCTGGACAAAGCTTGGGTTGTGAGGAAAGCCTGTGTCCCAGGTGCTAGAGGGAAGCTAATACCAGCAGCCAGGGGAAGGAAGGCCTACTCTCGCATGAATTGCATGCACCAGGCCTCTAGTGTGTGTGTATACTTTAAATAAATACCGCCCAAAAAATCCAAATGTGAAACTATAGAATAATCACAGGGTTTGGCTCCTAATAAAAAATACTTAAAATGTGAAGAAGCATAAAATCTAACACATATCTGGGAGTAAATAAGAAACACTCCAATTGAGAAAGTCTACATAATTGCACTATTAAAGAGATATAACACACACTAGAGACCCAGTGCATGAAATCAGTGCATAGGTAGTGTCCCTAAGCCTGGCTGGTGATCAAGGCCAATTGGGGCCTCCTAGCTCCTGGGCAGGGCCTTCCTTCCCTGGCTGCAGGCTTCAGGCCAGGGCCTTTCTTAACTCAGCAGAGTCCCCTGGTGGTACATGCACATCATAGCAAAAAAGGGAACTTCTCCAGATCAAACTCCCAAGGGGACATTTTGTGTAAAATATATATATATATATATATATATATATATATATATATATATATATATATATATATCTTTAACTTAAATTCTTGAATTTATATATAATATTTTAGAAGTCTTTGTCAATTAATATCATCTTTTTTGTTTATTGAATTTCTTGGGGTGACATAGGCGTACAGTTCTATAATACATCATCTTTATATTGTGTATACCACCCCAAGTCGAGTCTTCTTCCATCACAATTAATTTTAACATCTTTCTCATTTGGAAGTGAATTTATTCATGAATATCAAGCAGTCCTTCATTTTGTTATTTCCTACTAATGTTTCTTTATCTGGCCTTATTGAGTTTCACCCTGTGCATGCACAACTTAGTTCACATCTGAAATCTCAGTGGGACTTTTGTGTAGATACCTGGAGCTCTTTCTGTGTGAAGTCTCTCCTTTCCTGTACTCTGCCCTCCAAACATGAGCAGCCACAGTCTCCTCCAGCTCTGATATCTGGCTTTTCAGCTGAACACCCCTAGGATGCTTCTTTATCTCCTGGAAAGTGTTTCTAGGCAGAAAAATTGGTCAATCCTAAGACTCGTCTTTTTTGTTTACTTACTTCAGGTTTCACAATATTACACCTCCTTGAAAGAATAGTTGGAGAGCTAATCTTGTACATGTAACTCCATCATGGCTGAAAGTGTATATCATCTAGGCAGCTAAATGCAGGACTTCACATTTAATCCTAGTATTGTAGTTTTCAACTTTACACTTTGAAATACTTCTTTTTAACAAGTCCACATTAGTTGACTGTTGATGATATCACTAGTTAAGTCTAAGCTCTTTATCGGCTACTTATTTCTAAATGTCCACCTTATTTCTTACAATTAAAAACAGGCCCATGAACAGTGGCCAAGCAAAGTACTAAAGTAAATGCTACAACTTTTTTTTTATATTATGTGGATTTTGTGACTCAATTGCCTAAATCTAAATTTTGGATCCCACCTAATAGCTTATGGCCATTGATTTTTTCAACCTAACAGTTTTTTTCTCTTTAAAAAGGGAATAATTTAATACCCTGCTTATGTGAGGAATAAAATAGTTGATATGTATGCTATATATACACTACATATGATAAAGTGCATAGAAGAGGGTCTGCTATACACACTTTATTACTATTAATTCTAACCCAAACTATAAGCTAGCCATATTTTGACCTCTTATCTCCCTGTCTAATTTTGACTTAGTTTCTTTTTCTGCGTATCCCATATGTTTTACAGAAATAGTTCTTTACAACTTAGGTCTAAACCCCTATTTTTGTGAATCTTCCTCACAAGTGTATCTGATGCATGACTGCATCAAGGCTGTAGTCCAGAGGGCTTTATATTTCTCTTCCAAATTATTTATTAGCATGTGTAATCAAAGAGGATCAGGAATTTAATTTTGTGGAATGCCACAATAAGCTAGCACATTGGTCATTAGAAGGTTTTATGTATTTACTTGGGAAGATTTTTCAAAATAACTCTTTCTATATCCTTTCTTATTCTTTCAACACCATACTCTTCATTCACCCCACAAAGTTGCCATAGAGTGTGTGATTTTGGAAAGTATGCTTATGTGTTTCTGATATGCATTCCCCTTTCTCCACAGTGTAAGAATTATAGCAGCAGAGATCTTTTTCCAGCTTGACATTGTTCAGTATTAGGACTCAATATGTTTATATACCTTATTATTTTTTTTTCACTTAGATTTCTTTTTTTTTTTTTGTCTGACAAGATATCACCTGACAAAAAATGTTAAATTTCTTGCTGAAACCCCATTATACAATATCTGTAGCATCATTTCTGTCTACCAACTTACTAGGCTTATGACAATGGAGAATAATAGGACATTTAGACTCTTTGATAGTGAGTTCATCGTGTATTTTAGATATCAGTTCCTTCTTTCTAGGTGTTCAGAAATAATATTATATTTTAACAATATACTATAGATTTTATGAAAAGTTTTACCTGTTTATGAAATTGCTGGATGCATTTTGTATATGCTTATTCAGATCTGATTTAGTTATGTTCTTTGCTTACCATGCTTTCTCTTTTACAGAGTATAGCAAGTCTGTATCAGGAAATTGAATATAATAACTTATAAATATCATTAAATTATGATATTTTAAGCAGTGTTGAGTTCTAAATCTTCAACATTTTTCTATGCAGATATTTCTTATTTATGAGAGGAAATTGATATTGGAGAATCAGTAATGGTGCACTTCACCATATAAGGCTTTAAGTATGATATCTCATTTATAACATTACATATAATGTTAACATAACCAATAAATTTATACTAACCAACTTAAACCATGTTTTAATGCAGAATTGAAGTACTTTACATCTTATACTTTAGGTCAATATAATTTAGTATCTATTATTATATGCTTACTATTTTTATAGAGTTAAATTTTTTTTCTAATACATTCTTTTTTCTCTGTTAAAAGAATTACAGATCTCCCCTTTGTTTGTTTGTTTTTCTGCATTGATACCTCTACCCCATCATTGTGGTGATGAAGTATTTTCCCCAGGTAGTGATTTAAAACTATAGATGTTTTCTATGCAAAACAATGATTTTCCATTATATTGGACAATTCACATTTTATTTGAGTATGGAAATGCAGAAAGATGCAAGATTCAGTTCTACCTTATAAATAAATTAGTAACAAATAGATTTCAGATGTTTGTATTTTAGTAACAAATAGGTTTCAAATATCAATAATTTCTCAAGTATGTGAATCTTTATACTTAATTATCTTCTAAAATAACAAACGGCACTAAATTTTAATAACTAGTTTAATCAGTATGTATGAATGCTTTTTAAAGTACAAAATACATTTTAATTTCTTGGTATGCTTGTGGAATGTCTGTAAGGATAATATTCTAGAGCTTTTAGAAGTATAGTGTTTTCGTACTCTTAAATAAGAGCTCCCCAAAATATAAAAGGTCTAATTTAAATTACTATAAATTTTTTAATATAGAAAGTAATTGATTTGTGAAATTTAGTGTAAATAGCATTCAAAGAATAGCAGAGTGTAAGTTTCCATTTGAGACATCTTATTTGTGGAGCAACACCTGACAGTGGATTTGGGACAGTGAGATTGGCACAACAGCCCATTGTCAGCCCATTCTCAGTGTGATGCGATTGCTCTATTTTGAAGGATGATGCTCAGCGCCCTGGTTTTCCTATTAACCCACTTAGGACCACACTGCTCACTTGTCCATATTTGGGCTAACTGCTGTGTCTTGTCCTCTTTCATACAGAATCTTACAGGCTTTCAATGGAAGCTCTTCATTTAGGATATCGGTACCTTAGGAGGGGAGCGCCTTAGAAAACTGAAGTACTGTTATGTTTTCTCACCTTTCAGGGTAAAACATGCTGTTTGAATAAAAGCTGAAAATGTTTCAAGGAGATAGTCCTAGATAAAAATAGATAAATACATGAAGTCAACGTAAAGAAACCTTTTCAAATGGTTCATAAAACTGTATGACATTATTTTATGCTTTAAAATTGGAACATTTTGAAGGGTAAACACATGCCAGGCAATTTAGGGCAAATATCCTCATGCTTGTGAAAGGAACACTTGTAGACAAGTATCTTATTTATAAATACTGTGTTTTGCGAATAGAAAGGGAATTTGTATAGCTAGCATAGAACAAACTTAGATTATATTAACATTTAGCATGGAGCTTTGCCAACTCTTCTTTGCTAGGTTCAGAAATGAGTACCAGTCCAGCAACACAGTGATCCATGTCTATAAGAAAGTATTAGTATTTGAGCAAAACACCACAAAATTAAGACTGATAGATTTAAAAATATATTTTAAGGCCAGAAATCTGTATTGAATACAACCAAAATCAATGTATACTTAGCCACCAGCATATAGTTTAATATAGATTCTTATAACAACTCTAAACTTCTCTTTTATTGTGAAACCAATTTCCACTCTCTAAAACAGAAATTGGCAAACTACGCCCATTGCTTGCTTTTGGAAATGTTTTATTCGAATGTAACAATGTCCTTATTTACTTATCGTCTCTGACTGCTTTTATGATACAACTGAGTTTAGTAGTTGTATCAAAGACCATATGTCCCCACAAGAATAGTTACTATCTGCCTTTAAGAACAATTTAGATAACTTCTGGCCTAAATCTTAAAACCATATCTCTTGAAGCTCAAATTTATTGTAGTCTACAGAGAATGAGTATTATAAAAGACTTATGTTCAATATTATAGATAAATAGTGAACCTGAGTTTTGTAAAAAACCTGTGGTATGTTTGGGGAAAAATAATACTACAGTTGAATAGAAATTAAATATTCCTGTCACCTCCTCTTAAGAATTAGTAATATTTCAGAATATTTCCAATCTGAATATTTATTCAATAAACTGACCACTTTAATTTTTTAAAATCTAATATTTACTAAATGTTTGTGATCTCTCCTCCCACCAAAAACCACTTTTAAAATATTTTGTAGGTCATTATGTTCTCCAGGAGAAAGTGATAAAATGATAAAAATGCTTTTCTAAAATATACTACAGAGAATAGACCAACAGCTATCGAGGGCAGAAGGGGGGGGGGGGACGGGGAAGGTATGGGGCTGAGTAGAAAAACAACAGCACCCAAAACAACAACAAACAAAAAAACAGAAAAAAAACTAAAGGGATCAAGCAAAACAACAACAACAAAAAAACATAACCAAAACAAAACCTCATAGATAATAGTATAATTATTACCAGTGAGAGAGGGAGTGAGAAGAAAAGGATGTAAATGATAGTGTAAGGAAGTTTGACTTGGGATGGTAAACACACAATACAATAAACAGATGATATATTATAGAATTGTACACCTGAAACCTATATAATTTTATTAACCAATGTCACCCCAATAAATTCAATAAAAATAAAAACATGTAATTTTAAAATGTGAAGACATTAAAGTTAAAGGAGCTTAAATGAATTTATAGAATAATATAGCGTAGATTTTTAATAATCCATATAGTTTATTTAATACAATTGCTAATCTTAACAGAAGTTTAGAAAATAATAAACTCAATAAATCAAGTGTGCTGTTCTATTTAACTGTACAGATGATGGCTAATTATAAGGACCTCAAAGCTTAACAAAATGCATTTAATAGACTGTGTATGTGTACTGGCTTCACTCATTGTAGGTGAGAGGAAGCATTATACCATGATAAATAATGAAATAATTTGATTCCTCACATTACATTAAATCAGTTAGTGCTATAATTAATTTTAATAGAATATGTACCGTTCCCTAACTACCTCCAGATTACTTTAGGACTAAACATTGAATGCATTCTCTGTATGACTTGTTATTTTAGAAGTAATACAAATTTAATTATGCAGATAACCCAAGCAGATTTTTATTTTTCCTCTGGGATATCACTTTCATTTCAATGGTTTTAATGCTTCTTATCACTATTTGTGTATATAATTAATTGAATCTAGAATGATGCTTTTAATACTATGTGATGGAATACATTTAGTAAGAGAGTTGGCATCCATGTATTGGTCAAAATTATGATTGAATCTGATAATCCCTGATGAGTGTACATTAAAAAAGACAAGGCATTTACTTCCATTTAGCATTTTACTTTAAATGTAGCCACTCTTTTATGGATTGCCAGTTATTTAAAACATTTTTTTCAAATTCATTCATTCATCCAATAAACAAGTTTTTATTAATAATTTACCATATATTCTTTTAGAAGATAAATTCCACAGGGCTCAAGTTTTTGCTTTGTGTCCCTACTGCCTGGCATAGAGTAGCTATCCAAAATTACACATTAAATCAATATTTAGTGCTAAACACTGAGATTCATCATCATAACATGAAACAGCCTCAGTGTTCTCAGTGCTTAAAGAGGAAAGGCTTTTGTAGCACTGCATAGAAAACTCACAATCGAGGTAAGTATAAAGGCTATGAGATCAATTAGGATGAAAATCAACATTTTAGGAGCAAGGGCAGGCAAGGCTACCTTGCAAGCACTAGCTTACTTTCTAATTCCATTGATTTCTCTATTTCTGAGGTGGTATGTAAGTCAAATAATATAATGATATAATGAATATATAAATAATATCATATGTTGTCTTGTATAACTAGTTTATTTCACTTAATGTAATATTTTCAAGATTTCTTATGGTGTCATGTATCAGTGCTTCATTCCTTTTTATGGCCAAGTACAATAATTTTCCACAAGTGGCTATTTGTTTTATCACCCATTTACTTACCTATCCCCATGTCTTATGTAAAAATTCTAATTTTGTGTGTTTCATATTCTATATTTTGGCATAAAAAACCCTGAACCCAATATCTAGTTCTTCAATACCCTGCCAACTTGAGAATTACTTAAGCATGACTAGTAACCACTTCTGTTCTGCTTTCTGTATAGGTTTGAGTTTACCATGAAATATCAAAGGTTTCATTCATTTTTAGAATTCACTTAAAGCCTTTAGACTTTAGCTTCAGACAGATATATTTTTCCTTATGTTTTGTAGGAAACATTTTTTCTTCCCCAGAGCCAGTGTTTGATGTCACAAAGTATGATCCTGACAAGCAAAGCCTGCTCTTTGACCTGACCTCTGGGGCCTCCATAGCCCTTCTCCTAGCCTCCTATTTTTCAAAGAGTTAAAGTTCAGTTTCCAGCCTAAGAGTTAGTACATTCTAGAATCACATTCTCAAGACACACTACACATTTTTAGTCACAGTTATCTTACTTTCACAAATATAAATAGATAAAAATTCATTCATTTCCTCAGGTTACCCTTCACTCTGGAAGTTAGAAAGGACCTAGTATCTATATCTTCTTGGATATAAATATTGACTCTACCAAACATGATCTTTGCCAGTAATTAGAGGCTTTAAAAAATAAAATGAAATTCCATTGACACAATGCAAACCATATTATCTTGAAGTCAATGTAAAAATACCTAATATAGCTTAGTATAATTTCAACTAGCACACTATCTTTATTTCAGTAATTTATATTTCTTAGTTCCTGTATTATGCTTAAAATGTTCTTACTCTAATTAGCTTGTGGTCAACAGTATCTTTCATTAAAATATTGGTCATCTGTCTCTTGCAACATTTCATTCAGTATGTTTATGGTTCTAGGATAATTTTCCTAATGAACACAGTGATGAAAGATATTATTAAACAGTAATAAAATAGAATAACCATTAGAGCAGAAATACGTTTTCTTTTTAGTAAAAAAATGACCTGTGATTAGATCTGAGATTAGCTATAGTATTAAAACTATCAATAATTTAAGGGATATATCTTTGAAATTCTATCAACAGCAAATATCTGATCTTGTGATTTAGAGGTAGAATCTATGATAAAGGACATACAATTATCCCAAAAAATTACCAGTCCATTAATAAGCAATTCATGTTGCAACAATAATAGTGGTAACACAAAATCAAATATATATGAGTAATGTATAAAATTATCTGAGAAAAACATACTGTCATTTTTGTGTGCCTACAATGATTATGAAATACATTTTTAAGGGTAGCAGAGGAAATCAATCAGGTTCATTCCTCATAGTCTTGCCTTTTGCATATGTTTTAAACAAATGACATTTACTTACAAATGAGAGAAGTGAGGTCTGCAGTTTTTAATGAATTTGTCCAAAAAGACAGTTTCTAAGTGACAAATCTGTCATTGAACCCATGTATTCTAAATCCAGAACCTAGTGATTTTTAAAACAATATATATATTTATAGATTTTTTACAGAGAGGAAGGGAGAGAGATAGAGAGCTAGAAATGTCAATGAGAGAGAAATATCAACCAGATGCCTCTTGCACACCAGGGATGTGCCTGCAACCAATGTACATGCCATTGGCCTGAATCGAACCTGGGACCTTTCAGTGCGCAGACCAACGCTCTACCACTGAGCCAAACCGGTTTCAGGAAACCTAGTGATTTTAGCTATCTCAATCTGTTACTTCTATATGAATCAATGGACACTTCCTCAATGAAATAATCAATCACCTCATCATATATAACATTTAGACTTACGTATTTAATATATAATTTTTAGTTACTTTTATTTCCACTTAATATATATAGTTAACATTACTTATGAACACTAAACCTGTGACCTCCAAACTACTTTTGTGATTACACCATTTGTTTAAAAATATTTGATCAAGTATCCTCAAAATATGTATATTTATTAGCCTAAATAAATAAATAAATAAATATCATATATTCTATTCTATTACATGAATGTGTTATTCCCATAAGAGTGCTATTTTACTATTGTATTAACATATTATGTAAACACAAACTCCCCCAGTTTACTCTTTTTTTTTTTTAAGCCAGAATCTAGTGGAACATCTTACATAACCACTGAGTTGTATTCAACTTCGGAGACTACTTAATAGAATTTAATAACCTTTAAAAAGGATGTTAACCTAGATAACTTTATTCTCTCATATCATCTCTTCCCCCACACACAAAGTCAGAGACAAATTAGGTAATTTTAAATAAAGAAAATGATTCTAAATTCAGAAGATAAGGCTTATTTTCTCATGAAATAAGAATTTTGAAAATAATGACTTTCTAAACACTTCTTTGCTCTTGCTTTCTCTCTCCAAAGAACACCTGCACATTTTCAAATAAAATACGTACTCTTTGATATAATTCTCAAAAGCATGAACATAACATTTATTTACTTAATGATTTTTTGAATTCTAATTGTCTAACATTGATTATCGCTCCCATTCTAAACATGACACAATATCAACCAATAGGGTTTCCTATTGTTGCTAAAAATGTGCACCTGCATCATTGATCATGTCTAGAAGAGCTAGCTCAGCTTTGGAATAAAAACCAATAACATGCTATGGAAATAGAGATAAGAGAACTTAGAAGACTGATTTTAAATTATAGAGCTGCTTACTGATCAGCAGCCACCAAAATTCTTACAGATTGACAGCTGGTTAGTGAGCACAGGACAAACCACAGGTTTGCCTTCCTGACATAAATGAGGGCAATTTGCACAGTGTGTGGTATAGTTACCTCGAAAAGAACTGCAAATCATAGTCTTTCAAACTAATGTATCGAAGCAGTACTGTTTCCAAGTTTCTCCATTTTTAATATGGGAATAAGAACATCTAGTATCTTTGATTTGTTCCAATGAATATGTAAAATAAATTAGCTTATTTTGGCATTTTATTAGTGGCTAATAAAATGCAAATATAAAAATATTACCTTAATCACTATAATTTTTGAGAATTACATTTTACAATTTTTTTCTGTAATAAATTTGTCTTTTAAAGTTTTAAACTATAATTTCAATTAACCAGAGTTGGCAAGAATATCACAAAGACATTCTATATACTATTTCAGGCATACATTTTCTATGAATTACTTGAGAGTTAATTGCCTTAATCTGACAGTAAGTTAAAGACTTCAGCATTTTATCCTACATACTTTAGTGTGTATTTATTAAAACCAAGGATGTTATTTTATATAAATACAGTTCAGCGATTAAAATCAGTAAGTTTCATGTTGATATAATACTTATTCCAACCCACTGAACATATTCAAATTTTTACAATTGTCCTAAAAACATTTTGTAGCTAACTCTCCATTGCAAATAAAATTTTGAAGGGAATGTCAGCCTTTTAAAAATGTATTTTTTCATGTTCTTGACATTTTTTTAGAGTACAAGCTGATTCTTCTGTAAAATATCCCTCAATTAGTCTTTCTCTACAGTGTCTTCATTTATATATATGCAGGGATGTTATTAGGGTAGAATTCTAAAGCTATGTTTTAAAGATATCCAAGAAGTAGACAGGTAGTATGTTCTTCGCTATTCCTGATAAAAAGGAAAAAAAATAGTGTATATTTGGAGTTATTAACAACTCCATTTTACTTTGGTTCTTATTAAAAGTTGTTAGACATTTTACAAAAACAAACAAACAAACAAACAGTAAACTATGGTAACTATGTGAGATCCATTGTGTTTTACTCAATGTGTTAAGAAACAGAAACTGGATTTGTGAGCACATCTATACACTGTTAGTTGTGTTATCTAATGCTTTCATAGCCTTGAGACCTGTATTGTAAGGCACTCATTCATCTTTTTCATCAAGCACTGGAGAGATGTTCATTCTCACGAAGTGCCATACTGTAGATAAATGCAGCCAGGTTCCTCAATAGCTTTCCTTTGGCAAACTGAAATAGAGTAATTGAAAGAAAGGATAATATATTAAGGATGTGTTTCCTTAGGGAGTCCCAAATCCAAACAATAGCCCTGAATTTAAAGAACCTGCTCCATTTCTGAGTTAAAAATTAATATGCCTATATGCCTGGGATGAAATTCTGCAAAGATCAAGAAAGAACCTCAGATGCCTCCTCCATTTAATCTTGTTTGGTATAAATTACTGATTTCTGCATAACCTTTGGTTGGCCATCATGATAATCACTTCTTAATCCCATCTCTAAAAAAAACAGGCCACTGTTTCTCTATACTGTAAGTTGCACAATGATAATACCTGCCAGCCTCATATCAAATTTTTCTGTGCTATACTATATGTTATGGGCAATTAAATGGCAGTTTGACCCCTGACTCCTAAGAAATATATGAACAGCTTCTGTTCTAGTTCTTTCCTTTTTACTTTGCATATTACCAAGCTTTGGAACAAAGCAGGCATTGTTTTAATTTTCACCTGCCAAAATGGCTAAAATAAATCTTGCTATATAATGTAAACAACTCTGCATAGATGGGGTAAGTTTTGTTTGTTGATGAATAGCACTGGAATCTTGCAGTTAAGTCATAACATAGAACCCATATATATAACAAATATATTTCCTTTCATGACCATCTTCCTAGGCAATTGCATCTAATATGATGATGGATATTTCTTACAACCTTATGCGTACAGAGTAAGACACAATGGTGATCCAATGTAGTTTATCTTCAGTAAAGTGTTAGGACACACTCCCTAGAATAGCCTGATTGCCAGGACAGATGTGGCCTATTAGTTAATTGAAGGCACACTCTCTTTGGTCATTTATTCAGTCAACAAACTTTTATTTATTACCTACACTGTACTTTACAAGATACGATCCAAGACACCAGAAAAATAAAGATGGATTAAGACATATTGGTGTCTTCAGGGGACTGACAGTTTAATTAGGAAGGATGACATATCAGCAGACTAGCAGAACACAGTGTGATAAATGCACAGATTTCCCGATTTGGGAAGTAATATCCTCGTTATAACTTTCTCCTCCTCCCAGTCTAGGCTGGAAGGCCTTTCTCTGTATGCCCATATGATGATGTGTATGTTTGAGTCATGGTGCTTACCACAGTGCATTAAAACTTGAAAACTTGCTGGTCAGGTGATTTTGACAGAGAGAAACCACTGAGTCATTTTTCTCTTTTTATTTTTTTTTTTTTTTTTTTTTTTTTTTTTTTTTTTTAAAGAGATATATTTTATTGATATTTCACAGAGAGGAGGGAGGGAGAGAGATAGAGAGCTAGAAACGTCGATGAGAGAGAAGCATCGACCAGCTGCCTCTTGCACACCCCCCACCGGGGATGCGCCCGCAACCAATGTACATGCCCTTGACCGGAATCGAACCCGGGACCCTTCAGTCCGCAGACCGACGCTCTACCACTGAGCCAAACCGGCTTCGGCTATTTTTCTCTTTTTAAAATGAGGATAATCTAAAAAAGAAATATCTGTACTATATAATGTTTCAGTTGCAATGTTGCATTTTTGATATCACCTTACTCAAAGGGTTAATGTGGTGACTAAATGAGATAAATTGAATGTAGCAGACATAAACTCTTAATAAATATTGGCAATATGATCACTATTCCTGCATTTTAGTGACAATTGCATCTTTAGTGGTTTTGGACATTTTTCAAGTCTATTCTAAGTATTTTTTTTTTCAAATCTATGTAACTTTTTTTTGTTCCTTTTCTTTCTTATGAAAACCTTCCTATGGTAAAGAGGCTTAGATAAAGCTCAGGTAGATGAATAGGTCAACTTATTTTGAGAGTTTTAATAATATTTAACTATTGAACCTTTGACCATTTTAGACTGAAGCCTAGCTCATCACCTGATACACAGTAGGAGGTTAATACATACTTTTCAAATGGACTTGACTTGATTTAGTGTGAAGGTCAATATTTTCAAGTTAAGGGACTTTAAAACATGCATTTAATAATGCTTTTTTTTGATGTATGCTATTCCTTCTGTCATCTACAGGAATATTCCTTTCTGAAGGGAGGAACAACCATTAAATTCTTGGCCTACCTAAAATTGGATAAATGGAATTTATTTTTTACCCCCACATAGGAAGACTTTCATTTTGGAAGTTAACTCCTTTTGGCTACTGCCAGTCTTAAATCCCTGAGCACTGAAGTGTTCATGTAAGTTTGTAAGTGCATATTAAGAAAAGACCACCCAAAATTAATATTTATAATAAACTAAATTATTTTAAAGTATTGGGTTGAAGCAATGCCTTCTACATACCAAGTTATACCTCATAATACCATTTGAAGAACTTTAAGAAGTATTTCAGGGTCTGATTCTAACTCTGTTAATAGATTCACATATCTTTGGTATTGTAATCTTGATTAAAAAATACAACATTTGATAAGTGATGTTTAGTACATTAAAAAAAGACAATGTGTAAATGATATATCTTTTTTTATTGATAGATGCATTACTAACCTTTTATTACTTTCTTTTCTTCTGGATAATACTTCTGCAGTAAGAATTTCTACTGGGACCTGAAGTTATTAGACCAGGTTGAATGAAGCAAGCACCACTAAATAGATTTTTTTCTTGTACTAAATCCCAAAGCAACTCTTGTCATGCACCAGAGGAGCCAGATATCCAGGCCCATGATTACATTTATTGACTGCATTTGAGATCTGCCTTGAATTAAAAAAAAAGAAAAAAGAAAAATATAGTGCCTTGCCATCCAGCGTCATTTTCATATCACTCTGTTATTAAGGAGTGGCCTCTACTTTCTGGAGAAACTTCAGTTGTATATTTAGTCCAGTTCAGCGGTTGTATTGTATTTGATCTACTTCTGACTTGCAGTCCTGCCTGGCTTAACTCCTTAAACTATGAAGTGTTCATATACATTTGTAAATTCCTACAAAGAAGGAAAAGTAATCATGGAATTTGGTGAGTTCTAAATGGAAACATATATGTAAAAGTTACTGATGTCTCAACACTAGGGAGTTACTTGAAACCTAAAATGTCAGAAATACTCCATTGCTCTAAGTAGCTACCTCTGTGTACTAGTATTAAAATTTTCTGTCATACATATTCTATGAAAATGATGACAAGTTTTGCTTTAAATTGTGGACCAATGAATCCTGTCCTAATCAGATGCATTTTTGGTTTCTTTTCTTAAAAATATTTCCTCACTATGCTAGTTATTTTTTTTGAAATTATCATAATAAAGCGATCAATTTTACAGAAGATTTACATATAAAAATAGAATATGTACGTTTACCAATACGTAAGTAAAGAACTATATCTCATACATATCTCATTCTGAGATTGAACTAGTTTGACTTGGAGTAAAAATACATTGTGTGTAACACTTTTTTGGGCATAGCTATTTTAGCTATTTATTGGTATAGTTTATGGCATTCTAAGTATAAAGGTCCAATAGAAAATTATGAGTATTTAAGATATATAATTTGATAATGTAGTTTGTTTAGTGGCAGATATTATAAAACCTAATTCAAATATGCTTCTCATAGAATGACTTCTCTTTCTTATTTAAATGTACATAATATGTACTCTATGATTTCTGAACATGTGTAATCATACTGCTACATTTATTTGAATTAATGTTAATAGAAAATATTTTTTTTATTTTTTAATCTTTATTGTTGAAAGGGTACATATGTACCCTTCTCCTCCCTCCCCATTGACCTCTTATAGCCCTCCCACACCCAGGCCTTCACTATACTATTGTCTGTGTCCATGGGTTATGCGTATATGCATACAAGTTTTTTGGCTGATCTCTTCCCACCCACCCAACCACCATCCTTGCCTCCCCTCAGAGGATTTGATAGACTATTTCATGCTTCAATGCTTTGGGACATATTTTGTTCCTTAGATTCCACATATGAGTGAGGTCATGTGATACTTGTCTTCTTCTGACTTGTATTGTATCTTTTTAATACATGTGAAATTTTCAGGTATTAATTTTTAACCTACAGGTGTGTGTGTGTGTGTGTGTGTGTGTAAAGCACTGAGTGAAAACCAGTTGGGAAGCATAAAACAATGTAATTTACATATTAAATACAACAAAACTATAAAGCCATAAAAATTGACAAAATTAATTTAATGTGACAGATGATTATTTTTTAAGAAAGCAAATCATGCTTACCTCATAAAAATGAGCTTATTCCTTTAGTCAAGCACATCAATATTTCTTCCTGCCTCCTGTCTTGTGTCCATCAATTCTTTGTGGAAAACTGTCTTGGAGTGAGTGATCATTGCAAATGATCTGCTTTCAATCTTGGAGTGGTTCCCCACTGCTTACTGGAATGACTCAGATGCCTTAGGTTAGTAAACAAAGTCTTTTTTAGTTGAGTCCTGCTTACCTAAATCTTCATCTATATTATAATAGTTTATAATTATACAGGCAAGTCTATATTATTTGATCCAGCCATACCATGCTTGGTACTTATAGTCCTCAAAAATAGCATCCTATTTCTCTCTCTTTAGTTCCTTTCCAACATACAGTTCTCACCATCACTTGAGCTTATACAGGCTAATGGCCACTTCTATAGTATCCAATTAGACCATCTGAGAAACCTTTTATAATATGCTTATCCCCCTCATTCTCCAGCTCTGAATAACTGGGCTCCTTCAGAATCCTGTCTGTTCCTCTTTGATGGGACTTACCACTTTGTGATATAAATGGTTGGTTTACTCTATCCTGTATGATAAAAGCCCAGCAACCATAATGATGGAATGACCAAGATGACCAGCAGACCAGTCATTATGATGTGCACCACCAGGGCCCAGAGGCTCAGAGCAAGGAGAGGAGAGAAACACAGAAAGGCATGGAGGTACAGGTTATGGCCCAGGGATCCCAGGAACCCTAAGCCCAGAGCTTGCTTTCCACTTAAAAAAAAAATTGGGGAAAAAGAAAAAAAAAAAGCTACCACCCTGGGAAGAACGTCTTCAGGAGGGAAAGGCCCCCTCAAGCCTCTCTTGGCCCAGCTGGCGCTGCAAGCTCACAGGGACTCACTGGTGACATGTAGGAAGCACAGCCCCTCCAACTCCAAAGCTGATCAGACCAACATGCTTGTAGAGATATACTCCCCATCCAGATGTAGAGCTGCCCAGCTGCCTCAGCTCTGGCTTCCAGCTTCTGGCTTTCTGCCCGCCCCTTCACATACTACCTGCACTTGGGGGTGTGGCTTTGCCCCCACCAGCCAATAGCGCTGCAGCACAGCCAGAGAGTGGCAGGACACAGCCACCAGTGCTGGCTGGGCATTAATTTGGCTGTGTGATGCCCATTAGAGGTTACATTGCATACTTACATTTATAGGGAAGTGAAGCAGGGCAGCCTACTCCTGATACTAGCATCATCTTTTAGGCTAAGAAAGGCCTGCTGATCTCCATGTTTCTCCTCCCTTCTGGAATCAAAACCTCTTGGGGATGAATGATCCCAGTGATAGCCTAACACATGCTCGGTGTTACTGTCAGACATTCCCAGTCATCACAGCCTGCTCCACACTCCCCAGTGCCCTGCTCCACCCACTGCCACTCCTCACCTGTCACCACCTGGGGACCATCTTACCTTATCCTATCTAAAATGTGAGCAAGATCTCAAATGCTCCCCTGTCAATAACTCCCTTGTCCTACCTTTCTTCCTCTAAAAACCTTGCATTTTAAAAATATACATTTGATTGATTTCAGGGAGGGAAATAGAGATAGAAACAACAATGATGACAGAGTTTCATTGATTGGCTACCTCCTGCATGTTCCAAACTGGGAATTGAAACCTCCTCTGGCCCCTTCCCCAGCCCTCCCCCAGCCAACAGGCCCCTGTTGGTGGCATGACACCCAGGGAAGGAGGGTGAGGGAGGCAGGGAACTGTGGGGTGGCAGGGTGCCAAGTGCAGAGTTGGTGTCTGGTTTCTGTTCCTTCTGCATCCGTGTCTGCCACCATCACCTACTCTCCCAACCCCACTGGGACCTTTGGGTCCTGATTGCCTGCCAGGCCTAGGGACCCCCACCTGTGCACGAATTTTGTGTGCCTGGCCTCTAGTTTGTCTATAAATTCTTTGAGAGAAAGACAACATCATATTTATATTCATAGCACCTCATCAAGAGCCTGAAGCTTGTAAATCCTTCCTCATTTTTTGAAATTAACAAATGAATGAACTCAGGTTCATATAAACTCACCTTATGTGCTATTTTCTGGTTTGAGCTTTAATTTTAGTTTAGTTATGTTTGTACTCATATGTGTGGTGTCCTCTTGACACTCAATGGAAAAAGATGAAAAGTGGTCTGGTGTAAACGAGTTAGTCTCCTCAGCTGGTTTCTGTGAGGTTTCCTTTGCCTTTGTTTGTTTCTTAGTTTGTTAATATGCTTGTCTTGTTCTCACTCCCTTTTTTCTGTGTGTTCCTCATCTCTCTCCCACCTGCCTGACCTATGCTCGGTCTTTTACAGTCTCAGTCTTTCTTTTGAAGATGTGCAGTAGAGGCATCCTAATGAATTGCCCCTTTGAGATAGATGAACTATTTGTTTTTATAGAAGACCAGAAGATGCTTTCATTTTGTTGCCACAAAATGTCAGGTCAGACCAACGTGTGAACACACATTTAACCTCCAAGTGGGTACCATGTAGATATGCCAAGAAATAAAAAACAACAACATTAAACCTTTTGAAATTAATATAGATGCCTCATTAGTAAAGGAACATTATATTGATGAGACAATATAAGGTTTATATTTTAAAATATATTTCTTTGGTCAATGGACTTTCTTTAAGAATTCGGTCCTTAGTGTTTGTTAAATAAAAGGATAGGAAATATATGATTTTTTTTTTTTACAAAAGAATAATAAATGTCTACTCAAATAACTAATGATGAGGAATATATAATTTTGTTTGACCATTTACAAAATTTGGTAAAGAGTAAACTTTAAAGAACTCAAGACATCGACATACTAAAAAAAGAAAAAAATCAGCTGCCACAAAGACTTAGTTTTCCAGAAATCCAAAACTCATTCAATATTAGAACTGAAACAGAATTGAATGCTATACTATGAATTCATTAATTCTTAACTTCAACAAATACTTGTAAAGTGTCATTTAGCAGTAACAGAAGAGCCAATTGTTTTGCTAAGTACAGGCTCCCTCATCCTTGATGGCCATGCATTTAATTATATGTTCTGCATGGTCATGCATTTAATTATTTATATATTCTCAAACCATTTTAATTTATTTCTGGATCCAGTCTGGATTACATACCATCACAATTCCTCAAATAGGTATCTGTGAGCCATTTTCTAGCGATGCTGGAAGTAACACATTGTAGTGGAAACAATAAGCATTGGCTCTGGAGCAGATGCCCATGCTCTGATCCTCATCACTTCTGCCAGAAACTGGTTGTGAGATTCTGGATTGGTATTTAGACCTCCCATCTCTTCCGGGAATAAAATTAAATTTTCTCTAAATTTGCCCCCATAGAACTCTGCTTACAGAATCTAGTAATTTGATCATGAAAACTACCTCTTAATTAGTAAGTAACTGCCATTTCATCTGTATTTCCATACATTTCATGGGCCACAATTTACCAAAGAAGATCTCTTGAAAAGACATGAGACCCTAAGCCATCCTCCATGAAACAGCACAGCGAAGTCAAAGTATTGCAGAGTCAAAAAGTGTATATGTTGACTGAGTAATATAATATGTTAGTGGTTATATGTAAGATAGTAACTAGATTTAGATACTTAATAGGTGGCATGAAACTTTAATATAGAAACAAGAACGTTAGGTAATAGTGCGTTAAAGAAATATGTAATACACAACTCTTAGACCCTGCTTCTGTAAAAGGCTGAGGAAATCTAAGTTTATACTTCTAGATGGAATTTGTTTCCAAGCTACATCTCAACTATGTAGAAATGGCCTCATATATCAAGGGCCATCAGCATTTCACTACTATCCATGTGGTGGGATAAATTACTCTGACAACACACATTTCTGGGAACATCATATTTACTGAGAATAGCAATTAATCACTTAAATTTATATTTGAATAAAATCTGTTTCCAGGAAAATATTTTAATTTTATTGTGCCTTTTATAATTCCACTGGGCAAATTAGGTGACTTGCACTAGAAAATGGATATTCAAAAAAGTTATTACTTAAGATTGCAATCTGCACAATCACCTAAATCCAACTTTCTTCTTTGAGGCTTAAATTTACTGTAACTCATGAATATATAGCTACACACATTTTGATTCATTTTAAGCTTGTACAACATGTCTGAATTAGCAATATAAAGTAGTAATCTTCAAGATTAAAAATGCAAGTTTAAGCACCTTTTAAAAATAAAATCCATTTAGAGATCAGTGTTTTGTGTAATTGTTTCCTGTGCTTTGAGTTATAGTGTTATTTCTGTAACAAGTTATTGTTATAAGATCCTTTTATCATTTAATTTAATAAATAATTATTTGGTGATGCTGAAGGACATACATAATTTTTAATTGAAAAAAAAAAAAGATGGGGACCATGCATACTTTATTGAGCTTATTTTGAGTATGATATATAACAATACTCTAATTCTCCTCATCACCAGTAAGAATGCCAATGTTAAGTTACTGAGATGAAGTTTTACATAACATAAAGATTTGCAAATATGGATCCTTGCCATAAATTATTAATGTTACTTAAAAACTGTGGACTTTCATCATGATAATTTCTTACACATAATTAAATGTGCTAATATTTTCTTTCTAATTTGTTTTGCATACATTAACATTTTTCAGTCCTCATGTTTTAGTAATTTCTTTACACACAGTTTCTTGGAAAAATAACTGATATAATAAACCTTCATGGAGCACATTCTACATGCTAGTCTACCAGATTTTATACTAAAACACTTGTGATCTTTGTCCCATTGAATCTGCCAATAATCTTCTGACAAAAGTACTATACTCTAATTAACATTATTTTAATATTTTAGTGATTTTAAACCTGAGTATTTGGGGTATATTACCTTATAGGTTGTTACTGATGCTACAAATTATTTGCACATTTCTTTATTTATTGACATGTATTTTTTTAGTAAATACTTGCGAAGGGCCAGAAGGTATTATAAGTGCTGCAAACATAGTATGTGCTGAGGAATATTAATAAATAGGGCAGACACCAGTTGCCTACTATCACCAAGTTTACATATTAGTATTGAAGGTCAGGCACCAAAAGATGGAAACTAATTCTATATATTTTTTTCTAATTTCTACATTAAATCCGAGTCCATATCCATATTCTTAGTATCAAGATTCATATAGTATAGTTCAATTTATTTTGAAAAATAATATTTTTTTACATTTTATTTACTTGGCTTTTACATAAAATAATACCAAGAAAAACACTCTTTGTGTTTTATATATGGGCCTCTAAATTAAAAACTTCAATATATAATGCTTCCATGAGGCTTTCTTATATTTTCTATGTATGTGCCTTGTAAAATATATTTCCATAAAGCACCATGATTCTCCCTTCATTTAATGTACTTATTTTCTAGAAATTATCTTCTCTAAATAAATATAGAGGAAGAGATACATAGTAGAAGGAGAAAGTGAGAAAAGCACCCTATTTTCTTTAGAAGGCAGTAGTCAAGAGGCATGCAAGTGAAGCATGGTTTATGGGAGTTATAGAGTTTATTTTTAACCTCCAATGCATAAAATTGAGCAATATTGTTTACCTTATTTTCTGCCAATAAATCCTAGTGAAGCCTCCGATTAATTTCATGATTGTTCCATTGGTTTTATCTTTGGAACCTAGTAATCAGTTGTCTGCCAGTCCTACTTTTAGTATCATAATGGGAATCTAAAAGAGGTGTATGGGGAAGTTGTCATAACATGGTGCTTTGGCAGTGGATTGCCAAGAATTTTCATTTACATCAGAGTGATTGGATTATTGAATATTATTTTAATAATATCTAATGTATGACTTTTTTCCCTCAACATTGTACAAACATAAAATCATTAGAGAGATAAAAACTAACAAAGATTTGAACCGTAGCTGGTTTGGCTCAGTAGGGCCCTGGGTTTGATTCTGGTCAAGGGCACATGCTGGGGGTTGCGGGCTCCATCCCCAGTGTAAGGCATGCAGGAGTCAGCCAATAAATGATCAATGATTATCTCTCATTCATTGATGTTTCTTCTCCCCCCGCCCCGCTCTTTCTCTGATGCCCTTTCTCTCTGAAATCAATAAAATATATTTTTAAAAAAGATTTGAAATCTCACAACCAGGATAGTATTTTTACTGCTACAGGGTCACCACTTTCTTTGACATATCTATAAAAGCCTAAGCGACCATTAGACCTTTCAACCATTCGACCATTCAACTGGTACCTATGATGCACACTGACCACCAGGGGGCAAACACTCAATGCACAAGTATGGAAACATTGGACAGACGGAAAGATTCATACACTGGTGGAGTACCTGGCCTTGCCCAAACCACCAGTCTGACATCCCTGGAGGGGCCCCAGATTATGAGAAGGCACAGGCCAGGCTGAGGGACCCTACCCACTGGTGCATGAATCCATGCATCAGGCCTTTAGTTTGAAATAATAAAGAATCAATATGCTACTTGAAACCTATTCTAATAGATTTCAAACGATTAAGAAAATTAAAAACTTGCAGTATATTCCAGAATGAATAGGACTATTATAGTATTTGAATAACCTTAGAGACTGCAATATGGTGAAAGGATGGCCTTGGCTTATGTATTTTAATATAAAAGATTTCATCATGTTCCCAGTGACCTAGTATTATATTTATAAAACTTATAAAATGTGCTTCTGTTTTTTGTTGTTGTTGTTCCTACTTTAGTAAATAACTATCAATAGAGACTTTATATTTGGTAGCAAGTAATTATATAAGAGAATGAATAGTAAAACATTAAAAGAAATGGGGGGATAAGGACAATTATGTGAGACCATAATCAATAAAATTAATTAATTAATTATAAAAATAAAAGCCAATACTCTATCCACTGTGTCAAACAAACAAACAAACCAACAAAAGGAATAGGGCAAATTGAGGTAATAAATTATTGAATATTTTTACAAACTTAATACATTTGTTCTTAAATTAAACTCAAACTTTATTTGTTTTCTCAGATGTTGTTTATAGATATTTTCAGTATACTTGTATATTTTTGTCAATCAAAACTTAGTTTTCCATCTAGTTTACATTAGATTTCTTCTTTTAAAATGCATATGTCTAATATTTTATTTTCTTAAATAATTTTGACACACATGGAGATATTTTTCCACATAAATTCTACATTTTTTTATGGACTGTATATTTGAATATCAACTTAAGTAGGTTAATTTTAAATGCAGAATATTTTTGAACCCTAAATTTTATAGTTGTGGAGGTATTATTGGAAAAGTTTTTAAAAGTCATTAAGAATTTGCTTTTCCATTCTGTTACTTTATAGAAATAAAAAGAGAGAAAGGGAGAGAGAAAGAGAACATGTGAACTGAGCTAAGTATCTACTTCTTATAAAGTATATAAACTCCATTTATTTATAAATATAATCTATACTTCTAAAATTATTTGTAACTGTTATTTTGAGTATTTTACCTCAATAAGTTTATAGGTTGAGTTAATGTCACCTAAATATTATTTACTATTTTTGCCCATGAAAAATCCTATGTCTATGTTAAATTTACATTCAAGTACGACTTCTTAATAATTAATAATTTGGAGTATAATGTATTAATATAAAAATATAACAAACCAAAGTGAAATTTAGCTTTATTTGATCAAGATAGAAGTTTTACCTTTTTTTGTTAATTTCAACCTCCCTGCCCTGACACATGATTAAATCATTTAAGATGACTTGTAAATTCATTAATTTACATAGTTAAACATTTTCCATAGGAAAAAAAAATGAAGTAAATATGCATGAGACATTGAATATATTTTAACCAATTTATTTTGGGAGCAATTCTTCTTCTTGTTTTTAGGCATATTTTAATGTGTAAATTTGCAGAAGGAATACCATGACTTAATCAGATTATTAATTTGTTTACGTGCCCTTTTTGAGGAAAATTAAAGATACAAGAGTAAAATGATAAATTGCAAAATTTTAAAAGTAAAACTCATCTTTCAAAGGGAAAATTCTATGGATAGTGCTGAAACGTGAATGCCCAGATTTTATTATAAAGTAGAAAAATGACTGACTAAAAAATTAAACATAATTGTATAAGTGTTAAGCTTTGGAAAGATATAGAGAAGAGTTGCATAAGTTATGCTCTCATTTTCTTATATCCAGAATCAATTTATATTATCAAAACATTTCATAAATCTAGAAACAGTGCTCTGAAAGTAAGTACTAGATTCATTAAAGGGAGAGATGCTTATCTCTGGCAGGTGGGTCTAGGGTACAAAGGAGAGAGATTGGAGTCAGCTACATTTCATCTTAAGCTCAACTGTACTTTCCATTCGCTGCCATGAATATGCTTGATTATGATGATAATATACTTTTTCAATTAGGTATCTTTAAAAATCATCTACTAAGTTTTATTTCAAAGGTCCTTAGTGTGATGGGGGGTGGGGGAGGGAGCAAACAAAACAAAATAAAACAAACAAACAAAAACACAGAGAAACCCTATATATCCAGAACTTCATGTGGAACCAAGTACTACAAAAGAAATTCAGGAAACTTTCAGCAGAAAGTCTTTTGCTGAACTCATTTACTGGTTAATCAACAAATATTTATGAAGCACCTTTTCATGTCAGGCATACATATTATTGGAAAAAATATATAATATCCCTGCTTCATGGAGCTTCCAGTCTATTGAAAGAGATTGACACTCAAGTAAAGTCACAAATAAACGTATGCAATAGAGGTTAAATTTTGAGTCAACTCCATCTATACTCAAATTAAAGGACTGGGGATGGATTATATTTCTTAAGGGGACATTTGAAGTCAAATGTAACACAAACTTTGACAGGGAATTAGGGAATCTCCAATATGTCAGAAAAAATGTAGAAGGTAGAAGCTCAATAAAGCAAACCAGAAGGAGAAATGGTCAGGACCAGGGAATAATTTAGGGAAAGCAGTTTCATTTGATCAGAAAAAGGGATTTGTGTGGCAAACGGTTTTATCCATTTGAAAAGCTGTAACAAGCTAAGATGCCCAAATATTATAAACAAACGTGATTACATTTTCTTTGTCACTGTGTTATTTTTAAAACAGCTATGCAAAATCGCTAATTGGTTAGTGTTTTTGTTCAAGAGTAAGAGAGTAAGTTGTCAGGGCCACTGGGAGACTGACAGCTCAGAGGCTCTGAGAAGATTGTGGGCAAGCAGCCAGAGTTTGATCTGCAAACCCCACGGGCAGGAAAGATGGCAGTCAAATAATGGCCAGTTTCTAGAAGCCAGGATACATACGGTAAATAGTGGTTTGTGATAACTTCTTCTAAATGCCAAAGGCTGCCTAACAGCTGAGTCCTGATACCAGTAAAATGCATTTCATTATCTGAATTCAACATTTACTTGGATTTAAACCAGATTCAACTTTTGCTTTAAGTTGATGTCTGAACAAGTCTTAGAACACACTTTGCTAGTCATTAGTCATTTTTACCCCCTTTTCATGCTAAGGATAACACAAAGGATACTCGTGTGTGTGTGTGTGTGTGTGTGTGTGTGTGTGTGTGTGGTGTGTGTGTGTGTGTGTGTAATTCATGGAATTTTATGTTGGAATTTACAGTGTTCTAAATAAGCAAAACATTTAATGAGTAAATGGATATTGGACAATTTTTAATAATTGGGCTATTATGAGGGCACTAGAGGCCCAATGCATGAAATTCTGCAAGGAGCTCAGCCTTCACAGCCGGAGCTTTGTCTGGAAGGTCTGAATGATCATTTGGTCATCAGTCTAACTAGTATATTGCACTTTCATTATTATGGGTATTTAGTGTATGTCCTATGATAAAGCTGGAAAGATAAAACTTTAATTTTTGGATAGCGATTCATTAAAGAGCAATTCAGCCTAGCAGAGTAGTAGCAGTAGCGTTGCTTGTTATTTTTAATATGGGAGGCTAATCTATTAGACATTAATTATTATTTTTCTTTCAAATACATCATTGGTTGGCATTATCCTTATTAACTACAACAATCTGAAGAAAAATATCCTCAGATAGTTTCATGAATACTCCCATTGATGAATCTGTTTATTCACCATTTAAGATTCAAATAAGTGCTTATCTCAAGAATAGAAGAAAGGAACAAAATTAATTCATGAAAATCTGATACAATCTTTATTATTTCTTTGTCAAGTTCTTTATAAGCTATAGCCATTTTGCAATTTTCCCTCTGATCTCTATAAGCAGTAGGTATTTGGGGTCACAAATGAATTCCCAATACATATGGTAATCAATTTATTTTTAATTGAAAACTCAAAATATATTGTTTCTGCTAATTTTAGGGTATGCTCAATAATTGAAATGAAATAGGGAAAATTACCTTGATGCAAAGATAGACTCCAATTACACCACTAGGCAAATTATCCCAGATGTCATAAAACAGAGGACCTCACAAACAAAATTAAATTGTTCAATCACATGGTTTATTAAATCAACTTAAAACACATAGGGAGAAGCAAGGAGAGATGTGGGAGAGGTTAGTGTACTTAGGATAAGGTTCAGGCAGGTTGGAAAGACTATAATACCTGAATGCTGACGTGTGCAATGTTTATATATTCTATCCAATTGCCACATTATTTCCCCCAATGATTATGTAGTTATGAGGTCCAAAGTTATAATTTTGGGAAGGGACTCATAGAGAGGTAAATATGCTGGCCCAATGTCACACATTTGGCTGTGTGGACCACATGGGGACAAGCATGCCTGGCCAATAGCAGTAGTTTGCCAACTAACCTGCTGAACAGCCATAGGTTTTATTTGTGTCTCTTAGGAGAAGACATCTAGAGCCAGAATTTTATCAGCAATGGCTAGCAAAACTAGGCCTTAGTGTATGTATATATAATATATATAATATCTTATTGATTTTTTACAGAGAGGAAGGGAGAGGGACAGAGTTTGAACATTAATGAGAGAGAAACATCCATCAGCCACTTCCTGCACACCTCTCTTACTAGGGATGTTCCCGCAACCAATACATGCCCTTGACTGGAATGAAATCTGGGACCTTTCATTTTGTAGGCCAACACTCTATCCACTGAGCCAAACCAGTTAGGGATAAATATATCCCTACTACTTGACTGTGTAGTGCACAAGTGCCTATATATCTTTAATACTTCTTTAAATTTTAGTATCTTTTGGTGCGTACATATTTTTTTTATTTATGTTTAACCTGCATGGCCTGTTTATCAACTGCTTATCTCTACAGACTTAACATACCTTGAAACAGGGTGCATATGTTTCTGAATCACAATCTCTTATATCATTTTAAATAAAATTGAACATTCTTTAAAGCCAAGACTTTTCCAAAATTTAAAGCCAAAAGTTTTTTTTTCCCCCTTTATTATAACATGTCAGAAAAAAAGGTTAAAGTTTCAGTGCAGGTTTCAGTTAAAAGTATATTATTCCAAAAGTGACTTGGAAATGTACTGAAGTAATGATTTTTCAATTCTGGTAATGAGAGGGTCGAAAAAAGCAGACATATCAAAAGAGTAAACATTAAAGCAGTCTAAACTAAAGATTTTAGTTTTGATCCAAGTTCAAAATTGTTTAAGGTGAGGGATCTTTAGAGTTACAGGATAAAAAAAAATGTTGTGAAGTTATGCAGGAAAATGCTTACTGCTCACTTGGCTAAGAAAAAAGGTGTGGGAAAAGTTTTAGATTTGAATATTGATGAGTTCTCCTTTGGGGACACCCAGCAGAGTAAACTTAGAATAATGATCAACATCACTATGGATCAAAAGAAAGCAGTTATAAGTAGAAAAGTTTTCTTATGGGATTATAACTGCAGAAAAAAAAACAAAAAACTTTTCCTTCTTGACTTTCCTTTTTACTTTCCTCTCTAGGAACCTTTATAAATGTAAGCCTATGTACCCATGTTTACACACACATATAATTTTAATAAGATAAAATAGAATAGCACATAACATGGCTAACTGAATAAAAAAGTCCAATCACAACTTATGAAGAAGATATAGAATGCAAAAAATTAACATAATGAGAAATACTAAGACCTAAGCAAGGTAGACTAAATAAGCACTCTCATACAGCATTAACTCATAATTTTATTCAGCCTTGAAATCTCATCTTAAAACTATCAAAACACCAAACACAATTTCCCCCAAATAACAACAATAACAAAAAAAAAATCAAGATAATACCTCTACACAAAATTGTGGTAAACTTGTATTAAAATGTGCATGCAAAAACATGGATGACATTTTAAATAAATGCAACATTCTTCTAGAATGCTAAAGGACTAGAGGTAAGGCAATACATAGCTAGAGACATATAGATATTTTTACCTTTAGACAAACAATTCCAATCAGAAATATATTTTAAATCAACTCATCAATACATGCAAAGAAATTGTATAAATGTATTCTGTCAATGAGTTTCTAAATTAGCAATAAATTGGAATAAAAATGTTTAGTGCTTTAACAATGGAGTATTACATACAATGGAGTGTTGTGATAAAAAATAAAATGGTGAGGATCAAGTTTTTAAAAAGTATATCTATATGATCTCTTTTTTAAGCACTTGTTTTCACAATTAATATAGTAAAATTAATTTTGATGCATAACTTGCATCTAAAGACTGTATTTATTTATAATTGAATCAGCAGTTTAGTTACTAGAAACATCTTTAGCTTTGGACTTTATAATGACAATAAATGATAAAGGTTATGTAAAAAAGTATTGTGCTAGGGACAAGATCGTTGGCATTAAAAGGGAAGATGGCCTTTTACATTTTTTTTAAAATAGGTATAATAAAATGCTGTATTTTCACAATGACATGCAGATTTTATAAAACTAGATAGCTTTTTATCTCAAGAAAAAAAAACTATAAAATTATTGCTATCTTGAAAACTAGCTGCTCTCTTTTCCTTATTCAAGCAGTTCTTATTACATGATTTTTAATGTTATTTATGCAGCAGAAGATGTATTAAATAAGATGACTGCAAAAAAAAGTGTGAAAATGGTGGTTGTGTCTTGATACATAAATTCATGTGGACAATAATGTGTGAAAACAAATAAGAACATGAGGCTGAGTCACTTAAATTGCTGCATTAAATGACTGTATAATATTATCTTGAAAATATAAGAAGATATAAAGTTTAAAACCGAGTGGTAAATCAATGTTAAGTTGGACTATACAGAGTGCTAAGCAATTTTTTCAGGATACATTAAGTAATGAAAACCTTCAGAAATTTTGTTACAATTGGAACTTAACTGAACAATGGATGCAGTTAAGAATTTGAGTTAGATATCTAGCAGTCAACCTGTAGAGTAAAAAAGAAAATTAGTCATTACTGTCCAAAACATAATGGTTTCTTATGTTCAATAGACCGTACGATCTTCTTTTTATGAGACAAGGCAATGTAAACTAAGATGCATCTATACCAATTAATTACTCCGAGGCAGAAGATAATAAATAATTATTGAAGTAATTCTGAAAGTGGATATAATTAGCAGCATTAATCATCAGCCATAAATTATTTAATTCAATAATAAATCCTAGAAGAAAAATTAATATTATAGTCACTTTTATATTTAAAATTTATCACCAGATTGCTTTCAACTGAAATATATAATGTCTTCAAATATTTTTAATTGTTTTGGTTCAATTAATATTGTGAGGCTACATTAACTTTCACTGAATAAGATAATGAGTTTAAGAAAGCCAACTCAGTAATTATTTCAGTTCTAGAATTTCTGTTAGATATAAACTCATTAGCTTTCCACAACCACAAGAAACTCTAACTTATTGGAACTAATTTAAAAAAAATCTATATAGAATATTGAAATAAGGAAGAGGAAACATAGATAAGATTAGGTTATAATATCAGTAATTTATAAAGAGCTGTCTGACTGGAAAAAAATAAGTGTTTAGTGTATAATGCTAAAGGCCAGCAGCATAGGAGGGGATAAAGCTCCAAATCTCGCAGCCCCGAACAACTTGTCACACATCTGGCTTACCTTGGCAGAATATCACAAAAGTATCGATTACATCTTTGGGTCTGGAATGAGAAACCTGTTTTGAGAAAAGCATTTTTACATAAGTGAAACTGAGCAAGTTGGTTATCAAAAGTATCTAGGAATCACCGAATCAACAGAAACACATTATCTGGGACAACCTGGGCAATTTAGAATAATTGTGCTGTCCAGATTCTGGGATCACTGGCTCAACAGGAATGCACTATCTGTAGCTACTGAGGCAATTTAGGGTAATTTGTGCTCTTCTGATTCTGGGACCACTGAGTCAACCAAAACTCAGTTATCTGTAGCTACTGAGACAATTTAGGATAATTGATCTGTCCTGAGTCCCAGAAGAATGTGCTTCAATGAACAGTGAGATCATAATCAATGGGATATTCAAACCATCGTCAATGAGACAAGGCAATGTAAACTAAGATGCATCTTAGTTTGTATTGGGATAGCATACATAAGTTCAGAAAATCAAAATAACTTTCTATTGTTTTAGCAAACAAATAAGCACAGAATCCAAACAGCAGTTTCTACCTGAGATGATCACTACCATACTTCAAGAGTCTACAAACAGCCAAAGCCGGTTTGGCTCAGTGGTAGAGCGTCGGTCTGCGGACTGAAAGGTCCCAGGTTCGATTCCGGTCAAGGGCATGTACATTGGTTGCGGGCACATCCCTGGTGGGGGGTGTGCAAGAGGCAGCTGGTCAATGTTTCTCTCTCATCGACGTTTCTAGCTCTCTATCTCTCTCCCTTCCTCCTCTCTGTAAAAATATCAATAAAATATATATATTTAAAAAAAAAAAAAAAAAAAAAAAAAGAGTCTACAAACATTGTGACTGTACACAGCATAGGAGTATTCAAAGCTAGTGTAGGAAAGGAAACACTTTTATTCTATTCTCTTAGATTTGCTTGGGATCCTCCAGATTAGACTGACAGATTATCAGAAGAAGAAAGAAAAATTTATTAACACACACACACACACACACACACACACACACACACACATCTAATGAAGTACTTAGAGTTGTTTAAGGTTATCAACTTCTGTCTTTTCTGGTAAAGAGAGGAGGGAGAACACCTTTATAACTGTATGTCCTATGTTTAGGCAAGTAGGAGGAAGGCAGAGAGCTTTTCTTATATTTCTTTCTTCTCAATTGGATTGAGTTAAACATAATTATTATGTGAAAATGTCATAATTTAGGGTAGCATTTTTACCTAGATCTGATTATTAGATGAACCTAAGTACTTTGAAAGCCTTGGGATCTTGCCTGATTTACATTGGAAATAGTGGAGAATTATGCTGAAAGGAACTAAAAAGAATGGGAAGGGTATGACAATACAATATATTTCTGTTTAGGATCAGGATAAGTACAATGTGAAGAAGGGTAATTGGAGATCTGCATTGATTATGTTTGGGAAGAATTGGGGGAAATCAAGAGAGGTGGAGAGCTGAAGTTTATGAGACAAGAAAGCAGAAGTAAAGAAAATGTATTCAAGGGTATTTTTGAGATTATGAATTATATCATTTTGAATTTCAGCAAGAATTTAGTAAAGATTAATTTGTGTGTGTTTTTTATTATTTACTGAACATCAACTTAAGTATCAAGGCAGGAGCGAGAATCATTTATGGGATAACTCACATTTTTTAAGTTGTGGAAAAGGCTGAATTATTCAGAGTAAAGTTTTCTTAGGTTTCACTGTTTTTAGATTGCAGTGAATTGTTTTTGCATTAAATTTAAATTCTTGTATAAGTAATATGTGATTGGATTGTATTTCCAATCACATATTACTTATACAAGTGTGTTGAGAGTTCATATTCTTCACTAATGTTCTTAGAAGCAGAAACTTTATGAAACGGAATGGCAAGCATTAATTTGCTCCCTCTGAGCAATGCAGCATATACAATGAACTGTATAAAATATGAATGTCGCTTAGGTTGTTTACTGTCCCATTACTCATGGAAGATAGTGTGGCAGCCTTTATTTTTAATTTAGAGATTGATATATAATAATATAATTTGTATTCATTGGTAAAACAACAACAATACAACAGTGGAATCAATAACATGTTCATAGAGGAGTGGTCATGTAATTGGAATTAAAGAGAAAAGTTGTTTTTTCCACTTAGTTTGATACTACTTTGAAAAAGGAAATACTTCAGTAGTTCATCTTCAGACATTACAATTAAATTTTTACATAGCTTGTGTTAAGACTCAAAGCCACCTCTTTTTTTTCTCAAGTTGAACATTAAGTGGTTGGACAATATGATATCTTAAAATTTCTTTAAGTTTTATTCTTCCCACAATTATCTCTTTGAGGAAGGAATTATAAAGCAAGAATCAGGGGTTGTATCTGACTGGAAATATAATTAATGAACAATCTGGAGGTGGTGGACATGTGGAGATGATGTACATGTTTAATACCTTGATTGGAGAAATAGAATTACAAACATATACATATGTCCAAACTCGAGTTTTGTGTATCAGTTATATCTCAGTTTTTAAAAAAATAAATGAATGACCTGTATTAAGACACTGATTACTACCTTTCATTTCTAATATATTTGCTTACCTGCATTCCACATAAAAAGGTGATTCATTTTTTTTCTTCACACAAATTTTAAGAGTATACATTTTCTAATTGTATTAAAAGGTTGAAAGTATTTAATAAGAAAATATCTATAGTACTAGAGGTCTGGTGCACAAATTTGTGAACAGGTAGGGTCCCTAGGTCTAACCCAGGATTAGGACTGATCAGGTCATTCTGGCTGCTAGCTGGGGCCTCCTTTTCCTGGCTGCCACCCCCTGGTGGTCAGCACATATTATAGGGAGTGATCAAACTCCTGGTCTTTCCGGCAAACTCCTGAGGGGCACTTTGCATTTTAGGCTTTTACGTATATTGATATTTAGAAACAAATATGGAATATGTTTTGCCTAGTTACTTCATTTCAGCATTTAGTTATTGTTTTAATATTCTTTGTGTAATAAAACAAGTGCATTTTTCAAATATCAAGAATATATCCTTAAATCATTATAAATATTGTCATTGATTGAATCTATTTACAATTTAGACCCAGGCATTAATTCCACATGAGACTCATCTCCTAGGGTGAATAAAGTGATCATAAATACTAAATAGCAAATTATAGGTGATTTATTTGTAAAATGGTTCTCAATTTATAGTTCATAAAGTAGCCACATCAACATCACCTAGGAACTTACTAAAAATGTAAAATTTTAGTTTTGCTGAATGAGATCTATAGTGATAGGGACTAGATATCTGTATTTTAATATACCCTCAAGATAGTTATTATTCACAATAAGCCTGACACTTACTTGGGTAGATTATCAGGGAAAAAGAATGAACTGAGTCTCTTTCCTGGTATCTAATATCCATTAGAATTTATTTGAAGCCAATAATATTTGAATAGTTTCAGTGGAGAGCATTGATTATCTTTCATATCCTTAATTTTAATATGAGGCTGTGACTTGTATTGTCTCTTAGATTAACTTTTTTATTCTTGAGTTTATTTGAAAGAATTTATGTTAGGAAGAAATGTACAAAAGTGCAAACCAATGAAAATACAGAATGAAAGCAAACTTTGAAAGTTGATACAGTCACACCCAATAGTTAATCTTATTCATTTGCAAAGAACGTATACTTTAGGATCAGGATAAATACAATGTGAAAAAAACTAAGGTAGAATAAGGTGACAGAGTGTGTTTGTGAGTGGTATTGTATACGTATTTTGGGTGCATTGTTGAGGAGGCTTTTGATGGAAATTATATTAGGGGGGAAATTGAGGGAAATGAATAATGGATATTTGAAAAGCATTTCTAGGCTTGAGGATGGAAATGCAAACACTTTGGGGCAGGAGTTGGTCTCAGGAATGGAGGAATAACAAAACGTCAAGGCTTGAGGAAGGTGAAAAAGCGGGTGGGAAATAAGGTCAAAGATGGAAGGATATACCTCATCAAGGGCCATAGTGAAGACATTAGATTTTACTCTGTCATTTAACCTCCGTAAAATGAAGAGCTTCTATAGGTGACTTCTAATATTTCTCTAACCCTCAAATAAATATTTGGAATCTTAGTTGAATATACCCACAAGCTAGGAATGAATATAAAAAGGGAACAAATCATATTATTGGCTTTATGGAGTAATGAGGACAAAAAACTTTCAAAATATCCTATATAATAAAAGGGTAATATGCAAATTGATCCTAGTGGTGGAACAACTAGGAAGGATCAGTTACTATGGCACACACTGTGCACCAGGGGACAGATGCTCAATGCAGGAGCTGCCCCCTGGTGGTCAGTGCACTCCCACAGGTGGAGCTGGTGTTAGCCACAAGCCTAGCTGACCACTGCAAGTGCAATGACAGTGGCAGGTGCCTCTCCCACCTCCTGGACAGTGCTAAGGATGTCCAACTGTGGGCTCTCAGGTTGCCAGAGGAATGTCTGACTGTCAGCTTAGACTTGATCACCTGGGGAGCAGGGAGAGGGCCTAAGCTGGCAGGTGGACATCCCCTGAGAGGTTCTGGACTGCGAGAGAGTGCAGGGTGGGCTGAGGGACCTCCCCAAGTGCATGAATTTTCACGCACCGGGCCTCTAGTTTTGTAACAAAATTACATAAGACTATGCTAACATATACTATGGGTGGGCAAAATTGGAGATGGAAAGGGCTATTAATTGAATTCCAAACCTAAAAAATTGTTCTTCTCTCAGACACATACTATGCATGGAATGAATAATCTTAAAACAGATCCAATATTCCTACATTAAACTATGGTGTCCTGCTCTAAGTAATACCTCTACAGTTTAGTTAATGCACCTAATTGAAGTGGCAAAACAACCTCCATAAGATTGTCTCTTTTAGAGGAAGTATAGTTGAAAACAGAGTTTTTTGCCAGCTTAGAAATCCTCTCCACAAAGGTAGAATGGAAAGAAAACAACTGTATTATCGAACAAGCAGTAAGGCAGAATGTTATGTGCATCACAGGCAATCTGCTAAAGAGATTACAAAGACAGAAAGACATTTTAATCTTTTATATAGTTGAACAGGTACAACCCAATTGCAGACATTTGCACAAGATAAATAATAAGTGCCCAAGTAAGAGGACTTGACAGCACCATTTGTCAGGCATAGTTACCCTAAATTCACCTGGTAATTGGGGTGGCCACCTGTGCTTGCTAATTGTCTTTATCCAAAGGAAAAACAAATGTCATAAATGTTTCAGATCTTTGTGACGGGCGGGAGGTTTGCAGCTTGGAGCCAGCTGCCCATTGAAGTCAGTCTTCTATGCCCTAATAGAAACTGGGAGAGGGTGCCATCTTCCTTGATCAAGGCATTTCAAAGGGATGGCTCCCAGATCTGTGAAAAAAAAAATACAGGTTTGTGAGACTGGAAAGAGCAGTATTTAGCTCTTTTTTTTGTTTTGTTTTGTTTTGTTTTGTTTTGTTTTGTTTTGTTTTAAACCCTCACCCAAGGATATGTATGTATGTGTGCATGCATTTATTTATTTTTATTTTTATTTTTTCATATTTTTTTGATTCTTCACAGAGAGGATTAGAGAGTTAGACACACTGATGAGAGATAAACATCGATCAGCTGCCTCCTGCATACCCCCCACTGGGAAGGTGCTGCAACCAAGGTACATGCCCTTGACCGGAATCGAATCTGGGACCCTTCAGTCTACAGGCCAATGCTCTATCCACTGAGCCAAACTGGTTTTGGCTTTCTTTATTTTTATTTATGTAGAGAGAGGGAGAAAACTATCGATTTGAGAGAAATATTGGCTGGTTGCCTCTCAAACACACCCTGACCAGGGCTTGAAACTTCAGCCTAAGTATGTGTCCTGACTTAGAATCAAACCCACAACCTTTGGTAGACAGGACAACACTGAAGCCCACTGAGCTACCCCAATCCGGCATATTTAGCTTTTTAAAATATTTATGTAATATTAAGGTGCAGAGAAAGAATTCAAATTATAAATTTTATAAGGTAAATACTCTGAGAAAAGGGAGGGGGTCTCTTTTCCTTTTTTGCACTAGAGAGAATTACTTTTTCTTGTTTAATTTGCATTTGTGCTTACACTCTTAATTGCAGAATATGTTGAAAGGTCTCGCCCTGACACTTAAAAATCTGCATGTTTACAAAATAATCTTCCTTCACTTACGGATTTAGGAGAATGCCTGCCATTTTGAATAGACACTGAGGAGACTGTTTTGTAACCTAAAGTTCAGAGGTTGATACATGGTGGTGGGACTAACCACTATAGAGAGGTATGGATGGAGAAGAGTAAATAGTTTTAAAAGATATTTAGAAGGTAGAATCTATTAGACTTGAGAATTAGTTGGATGTGTGGGGTAAGACAAACCCATTGATCAAATGATGATAAAGACATTTCTGGTTTAGATGCTAAGAGACTGCGGAGCCAATTACTGATATGGAAGCCATTTCCTGATAGAGGAAGAGGGGCAGGTTTAATATGGGGAGGATTTAAGCAATGGAATAAGATGAGCTAAAATATGATGATAAGAGTTTCTATAGGATAGGACACACAAATGTGCAGGTGTGGAAAGAGTCTACTATGACTTCTATCTGCCCAAGTTGGTTTCAACTTAAACAGGCTATTTTCTTAACCTGTGTCTTTAACACTTCCCTCCTGGACCCTCCCTCCTTCTGCTACAGCAGTAGTACTGTTTTCTGGAGTTACACTATTGAAGTACAATTGTAAATGAAACAGTTTATTCATCGTGACAATACAATATATTCTATTTAAGAAAAATAATAAGTTTACCTAGAACAAACATCTGCCGGCATTTTTCTCTCTCTCAAAAGTACAGCTGAGATAAACGTGAAAATAAATCCCATTGGTATTCAGGGATGGTGACCCCCATGGCTGAATGTGCAGTGGAATTTTGAATAATGAGAAAATTAATAAGACTTGGAAACTGCACTTATCCAACAATCTGCTTTGTGGCACCTTTTCTTCACGATCTGTTGCCTGAGAGTGATGACAATGATTGTAACAGCTTGGCTAGAAATTCCTATTGGTAAATACCATCAACTCAGGTAAAGAAGTTGCAAGCCCAGAAACAATATCTGATCACTTGTGTGATAAAAGAACTGGCCCATAGTCATCATGACTGCTACAGAGCATTGTAAATGACCTGTTCCTCAGAGCATTTTTTTAAAATTGTGATTTGAGTGTTTAGTTTTCATAAGAAAACTGCAAACAACACATTTATTAGAAAAACATGTTAAATGCAAATCTAATCCACAGATGTTTTCTGGTTGACTGTTGATATGCTGTTGTTGTTGTTGCTATTACTTTGAAATTGAACTTAAATGCTTTAGTGGGGTCTTTGGACTTGAGTTACCACAGGTCCACCTTAGTTCATAGTCCTATAGAGATCCAAATTTACATGTTTTTTGAAATGTATTATTATTTATTTCAGAGAGGAAAGGAGAGGGAGAGATAGAAACAACAATGATGAGAGAGAATAATTAATTGGCTGCCTCCTACTCAGCCCGTACTGTGGATTGAGACTGCAACCAGGGAACATGCCCTGACCAGGAATCAAACTCTGACCTTCTGGTTTATAGGTCAATACTCAACCACCAAGCTACACCGGCCAGGCTTCACTTAAAAACAAACAAACCAGCATTTGGCCTTAGAGACCTTTAAATCTGTAGCTTCTGATCCCTCTGCTTATAGCTATTATTTTAGGATTACTGATTACAAGAATTCAGATAAAATCTTGTAAAACTGCATCATGCAACATAGCCTAGCTTGTATTTTGTTTAGAGTAATAATATTTGCTCTGGCTGGTGTTTCTCAGTGGCTAGCACATCAGACAGTGAACTGAAGGGTACTGAGTTTGAGTCCCAGTCAAGGGTATGCACCTGGGTTGCAGGTCGATCCCCACTAGGGGCCATGCAGGAGGCAGTTGGTCCATGGTTATTTCTCATCATAGATGTTTCCATCTCTCTATCCTCTCTCTTTCTCTGAATTCAATAAAAATATTTTAAAAAAGAGTAATAATATTTTCAGTGTTTTTTAGATAATCTCACTCCATATTGAAAACAACAGTAGATCCATAATCATCCATATAGTGGCTAAATATTTAGAGAGACTCACGATGCTACTTTTGTTAGAATAGAAATGCACTGAAGTCATCCTCTGACTCAAATCCTTGTTTTGCTGCTGAGGAGAGAAGAGTCCTGGTGGGGATGAATTCTGAGACAGATTGAATTGACCAAAAAGTATTGGGGGTTGGCAACCTCACATATTGTTTTATGGAATGTAAGAGAGCCTGGGGTCCACAGTAAAGAAATAAAATGCTTCTTCTGATATTCAACAGCCAGGTGACAAATATTGTGGCTAGGCAGTGACTTAACGTTTCATCTTTTTTTTTTTTTCATCTATAAAATTAGACCCACTTAAAGACAGAGTTGTTAATTAATTTATTCTTCTCTTTTTCTTTAAATATAGTTTCATGCCCATACATACATAAACTATAAATGATTATGCATGCAAATGCCTGCAAGTGTGCACATAGGTATTTAATGTTATAATATTTATGGCAATCGGTCTTAGGATAGTTAACATTTGAATCTACAGTTGCAATGACAAAATAAGCCAACTTTTGCTGCAATAAAACTATATGCTTACCTCTCTACACACAGAGCTCAGTATATAAAATGTCTGATATAATGAACACATAGTTATCATGTCTACTGACAAATATCATTTTTTCACTCACCTTCATATTTTTATACACATTTGCTCCTTTAAAAATAAAGCATTATTTGCTCAGCAGCTGAATTTTTCTAATAGCACCTGAGTCATTGACAGTGTGTCAGAGAAAGTGCCTGTAGGAGACATAAGTCTGTCCTTGGTTTTATGTTGAGTAGAAACAAAATGTGCTGACTAAGTGACCTGAGCAACCTCCTGATGACACGAAGTCTTGTTCAGACTTGTGATGAGTTTTAGTAGGCAATTAGTTTTGAAAGATTGGTTTTGAACTCTAGCAGACATTTAAGGCCCCAGCCCTTCACTTCTGGTAGTCTGGGGCCTAATGACAGAAGAAATAGTGCTACTGGTTAGGTTATTTCTTGAATATATCCTGCTCTCCAGAAAGAATCAACTTGCTAAAGCCATTTTCAGGGATCGTTTCTCACATAATATATTGCTAAGTTATCTGTGCTTCTAATACTAAAGTACACTGAATACTCAGTTATGGAAATAAAAAGTGAAAAAAATTGTAAACATTAACGAGTTTCTTTTCTTACACTCTTTCTGAAACGAGGGTACACTTATTAAATGATTCGCTACCCTTCCTTCATATATTGTTGTAATTGCTGATCTAGGGCAGATACATTCCTGTACTATGTACATATATATTTTTTTTTAAATTATCCTCAGACAAGAAAATTATAAAACGTGTTGTCAAGCTTTTAGGGCAACTACCAATACAATTTCACAACACTGCCTGTTGACAAGGAGAACATGCTAAGATGCCCTAAATTAATTACAGCAGGCTGGAGGGTGGAAGGAAGAGACAAGAGAGGTTAATCAGTTAACAACAGCAGGGCAAAAACAACAAAGGACTGCTCACGTTCCCGAATGTATGTCAAAACTTTGAATTAATTTCCTTGATTACCTAAAAAAAAAAAAAATAGCTAGGCCTTACTGACCATCAGGTCCCTATGCCTCTTGCTTACACCTAAACTCTATGGACTATTGGCCATGACTGGTCCAAAGCAGCACACACTACTTTATGGCTTAATGCACCTATCTCAGAACTAGGCCCACTTCACCTTCTCCTGACCCCTTTTGTCTCTAGCCAGTGAAAATTCTTTCGAAGCAACTTACATTTTTCTTTCCAACTGTTTCCATACATGAAAGTGCCAGTCAAGTCCAAGACAGCAGATATGTGTGTGTTTTCCATCCAGCTACAGCTACCTGGGTTTCAGACTGCAGGCCCCTGGACCTGGTCTTTTTCTGGCTAGCATTCTTCTCAATATACCCTTTCTTTCAGAAAAGCTGTGGTCGTGAAAGTATTTTGTTTAACATAGCTAAGGCTTTGCCCCTAATATCAATAACTTGATGCCCTAACTGGTTTGGCTCAGTAGATAGAGCATTGGCCTGTGGACTGAAGAGTCCCAGGTTCCATTCTCACCAAGGGCATGTACCTTGGTTGAGGGCACATTTCCAGTAGGGGGTGTGCAGGAGGCAGCTAATTGATGTTTCTGCCTCATTAATGTTTCTAACTCTATTCTTCTCCCTTCCTCTGTGAAAAATCAATAAAATATATTTAACAAAAAATGTTTCTAACTCTCTATCCTTCTCCCTTATTCCCTGTGAAAGAAAAAATCAATAAAATACTTAAAACATGTGAATAACTTAAAATATATTTTATATATGTCTTTGAATAGCTCTTCATTCTATCGGTGTACATTTCATGGCCTTAAAAATATTAGATTTTTTGCCCTAAAAGGTTTGGCTCAGTGGATAGAATGTTGGCCTGCAAACTGAAGGTTCCCAGGTTTGATTCTGATCAAGGGCATGTACCTTGGTTTCAGGCACATCCTCAGTAGGGGGTGTGCAGGAGGCAGCTGATTGATGTTTCTCCCTCATCAATGTTTCTAATTCTCTATTCTCCCTTCCTCTCTGTGAAAAATCAATAAAATATATTTAACAAAAAATGTTATATTTTTCTTTCCAGACTAAGTAAACAAAACTTCTTTAGCTTTTTTCATTAGACATATTTTTCCCCCTTACTTTATTTACTTTTGTGACTCTTGTTCTCAGGGAGGAAAACTTTCAAGTAATTCATTTACTTCCATCTTTACCCCAGTATTGCTTAGTGTTCTTCACGCTATTAGATTCTTACTCTTATGTAACACTAGGGGCCCAGTGCACAAATTCCTGCACCCTCAAAGGAACTATGGGCCATGGTTGGCACAGGGGTGATTTTCACCCCATCCTCCATATCCTCGCCCATCCCCACCTGTCACAGCCTCCAGCTCCCTGTCTGCCAAAGCCCTGTTCCTTCCACCTCTTTCGCCATGTTCTCACACTGCTGGCCCTGCTCACACCCGGTGATGGTACAAAGTACAATAATTGGGGCTGATGCCAGCAGTGGTTGTGAGCTGCAGTTGCTGCCATGATCATTCCTCAGGAGCAGGGGGAGGTGGAGAAGCCCTCAGGGATAATCAGGGCGTGCAAAAACTGCTCACACCTGCTGATCAGGACCAGCACAGGCATTGGCAGCAGGTGTGAGGGCTGGGCGGGACCATAGCACATGGGAGCAAAAAATGCTCAGTAACCACCAGAGGTTCACCCAGATGACAGCAACCAGTGCCTGCCTTGGTCTGGTGCCCCGCTCACCTGCTCCACCATTTTGCCATAACCAATGCCTACCATGTTCCACTCTCTGCCGCCTACGCCTACTGCCGATGCCCACCATGTTCTGCACATGACCCCTGGTAGTCAGTGTACATCATAATGACTGGTTGTTCAGTTGTTTGGTTGTTCTGCTGTTTGGTCTATTGGCATACTAAGGTAATATATATATATAGTTGTTTGTGTGGGGGTGTGTGTGTGTTTGTTTGTTTGTTTTGTTTTTTGTGGTTTTTTTTTTAGAAATACTTAGAGTTGTAGGGAGGAGGGTGTAGAAACATGGGCATGTAATCTCTTTCTCACTCACATGTTAATTGCTCCTCTATTTATATGGATCATTTTTTTTTCTGACTCAATCTTTTTCTCTTATTTTGGACACCATATATACAATGAAGGGATTAAAGGGCACTAATCTGAAGTGCAGGTATCACTAAATGCTTCATGTTTATGTTTGTGTATTTATAGTGTAGGTTTAAGTGTAGAACATTTCTAGCGTCCCCCAAATTTCCAACTCCTAAAAGCATCTCATACTTCCAGAAACTACCTGCTTACCATAGGCTCAATGATGGCAAGTAGTTTGACTTCAGTGTCACTGTTGTACCTTTAGCATATACCCAGAATATAAAAGATATTTAATAAAGGTTCTTGGAAAAATAAGAAAGAAAAACCATCAGTTGTGTAATACCGAAACGAAATAATTAATCATTATAGTATTAAGTAAGCATTTTCTCAAAGATCTCAGACTCCATTCCATTTCAGAAGGGCAAAATACCCCATCTGCAGACCATCTCATACAGCTTGTTGTCCAGCCAGCACAACAAAATACCTTTCCTCAGTTCAGACATTTTAGTCTGGGACAGGGAGACAGGCAGATATTTGAGTGGACAATGCAGCATGGGATAGAGGCGTTCAGCCCAGAGTTAACTAATCATGTGAAGGGTGGAAAGAATTCACCAGCACCCTCAAGCCAGAAGTCTCCCAGATTGCTACTATTCTGACATCTTTTATATCAGTATTGTGGATTCTACCTCCTAAAAAAACTCCTAAGTCCTGTTTTTCTCCATCTACACTGCCTCTATTCTGGTCAAAGCCAATAGTAATTATCACCTAAAAATTGCAACTGCTACCTAACTGATTTCAGTGCTTCCTTTTATAACTTCCAATCCATTTCTCTCATGTAATATGAATGAGCTTTCAGACCCCATGATTCTTCTCATACCACACTCTCCTGTAAATAACATTGTTTTATTTAAAATGTTACATTAGTTATACTATATATACAGTATATATATATATGTATATATATATATATTATATATACATACACACACACACAAATATATATATATATATATATATATATATATATATATATATATATCTCCTAGCTAATAAAGAGGGAATATGCAAATTTAATATCATGTGGTCACAAAGATGGAGGCACCCATAGTCACAAGATGGCAGAGCCCAGTCCCCAGAGTCCCCAGTTCTTTAGGCCGCGCTGGGCAGCGGGTGGGGAGGGCAGGCATGTAGTGTGGCTGGACCCACCCTCAGCCCCCAGCTGACAAGTGACAGTCTGAGGTGCATGCAAGCCTCAGATGGTGGCTGCCCAAACACACAGGGCCTCTTGAGGCTCAGGTAACCAGGACTGTCCAAGGCTTATGTTGCTGGCAGTGGCAGCAGCGGAGGTGTGACAAGAGTGTTGCCTTCCCCTGTTCACCAGGTTGCTTCCTGTCCCTGAGGGCTCCGGGACTATGAAAAAGGGCAGGCCAACCTGAGGGACCACCCCCTCCAGTGCATGAATTTTCCTGCACTGGGCCTCTGATGTTTATACACTGAGTGGCCAGGTTATTATGATCTCTGAACACACAATAATCTGGCCACTCAGTATATATATTAGAGGCCTGGTGCATGAATTCTTGATTGAGGGGATAATTTGCATATTAGCCTTTTATTATATAGGATATACACTGAATGGCCAGATTATTATGTGTTCAGAGATTATAATAATCTGGCCACTTAGTGTGTGTGTGTGTGTGTGTGTGTGTTTCCATCTGGCCATTTCCCTAATTAACATATTTTGGGATTTTTTTAAATTGAATTTACTGGGTAACATTGGTTATTAAAATTTTATATTTTATAGATTTCTATAATACATCATCTGAATATTATATTGTGCATTCACCATTTAAAGTCAAGTCTCTTTCCATCACTATTTATCTTCCCTTCCCTTTACCCTGTTCTACCTCCCCCTCACTCCTCCCTCCCTCTGGTAATCACCATATTCTCTCTATGGTATTATTTTGAAACAGGCTAATGAAAGTATTCCATATAGAAATTAGGTATTTCAATCTCACTACTAAAGTGGATCTTTAATATTTCTATTATAATTCCTACTCATATTTTAAAATTGATAACATATAACTATAATTTGTATTTTGGCTAAAAATTATATGATGAATCTCACTTATATTTTATGTCTCTACACACTATAATTTCCCCACTGCATTTTTTTCATCTTAAAATTATATAAATCACTAAACATGTAAGATTAGCATGGAAGTAGATTCATGAAAATTTGTTGTAACTATATTTTAAAATTCTATGAATTTTTTGTTGATAACTAAAACACAGATATAGACTGTTGAATCTATATATTATGATATGACATTAGTGTCACATTAGTTAATGCTTTTAGACTTATTGCTTTTGGATAAATATCCAATGTTAATATTGACATTGAATCACAGTATAACTGTTACATGGAATCTTACAGATCTAACTGGTTATTGATATTGTCATTGAAGCTTGAAATAATGTTCAAGTTTTGAATAGTTCAAATAAATTCTGAGCACCTGCAGAAAGTAGTTAATGTCTTCTTTTGTATTGAAAAATGAATTTGACTTTAACATAACACATTCTAAAAATAGCCATCTTGCTTTCATATGATTTATATTTTCTTTGAAGCAACCTTGCAAGTGTGTTGCTCTTTTTAGTTCATTTATACAAAAGGCTTTATGAGAAAGTGGACATAGACTGTCCTATTATTTGTTTGATTTGTGTATCTCAGTACACTCCATAACTGGGACTAGAAACAGAAATGCTTATTTTTCCTCATGGGAACCTCAAAAGAATGAAAAGAGGTGACAAGAAGACAATATGCACTATCAGAAGGAGCAACAGGAAACTGCATTTGTTTCAGTTCTGTTGGACAGTATATAGATAGGATTTGTCAGTGAAATAATGTGGCTCATTTATATTGGACGTATTCTGTGGAGCTCAAACCGCTTTATGGGTGCTCTCATTAATCCTACAGCCTTGCTATCAGCTAGGTAGTTAGCAGCTTTTGTCCTCACTTTATGGTCTAGAAGACTGCAGTTTAAAGGAAGTCACTTATGCAGGCATTGGCGATGTTCATAAACCAACCAGTGGGTCTAACCGTAGTTAAGAAAAACATTTTCTTTGCTTTATTTACAAAAGCTTTATAGTAATAATTGTCCAGTACAGCCAGTTGCTAAATGCAATTATTTAAAATATTCTGACTCCTCTTTATCTCCAAAATAGTTTTCCTATCAAACCTGTGTTATTAATAGGACTTTCATTTTCTACACATCCTGGATTCACATCAGCTTGCTTACTCTACTACCTCATTGCCACTAATTGGTTCAATGGGCTGCTAAGTCTTAACAGTTCTCCTTTTCCAGGCTTTCACATGGATCTTTGCCTCCTTTCTTTCAAATCAGAATTCTCTGTGTGCTTAATCATAAAAAATAATGTCATGATTTTGTCAAAAAATATATATAATCTATAAGGGGATTTTATTGAAAGTGTTCATATTACCCACTCCAAATATGTAGGATTTTTGTAGAATTACAGTGGGGTAACCTCAAATTTAGAAATAACCATGTAAATACAAACAGTCTTTTTCAATATCAAGATGAGACAGATTTCTATTAAATCCTTGTGTGGTATTTGGAAACACATTTTATAGAGGAAATTAGGAGTTTATTTAAATGATTAGAGGCCTGGTGTATGAAAATTCGTGCACTGGAGGGAGGGTCCCTCAACCTAGCCTGCCCACTCTCACAGTTTGGGAGCAAACAGGGGCAGGAGCCAACCCAGAAACCAGGGGAAGGCAATGCTCCATCACAACTGTGCTGCTGCTACTGCTGGCAGCACAAGCCTCAGCTGGCCCTGGTTACTTGAGCCTCAGGAGGCCCTGGGTGGCTGGGCAGCCAACATATGAGGCTTGCCTGCACCTGGGAGGCTGGGGGGGCTGAGGGGACTGGGTGCCACCATCTTGTGGCCATGAGTACTGCCATCTTTAAGGGCATGGCAGTCAATTAGCATAATCCCTTTTTATTGACTGTGAGTGCCACCATCTTTGTGAGGGTATATTGGTCAATTAGCATATTCCCTTTGTATTAGATAGAATTACTCATGGACAAATTTAGAAACAGAATCTTGGAAATGGAAATCCTTTGACATTGCATATATGATCACTTTAAAGCTATAAAATAGGTGAAAACTTTCCCTGAGTGACCAGATATTGGTCTTTGGACTTCAGGATAGTGTCCCTTCGTTGGTTCAGTGTTTCTAAAACCAAAATGCAGTATTCTGTCTGAGTTCTTCGTCTCAAAAAAATCAAAGAATGAATTCAAGGGTAAAGATAGCATGCAGAAGCAAATATTATTGAGAGACTGACAGACTCACTGCATCAAGAGGAAGCTGGAAGGCTGCCCAAAGAGCGTTACTGCTGAAGCTCTTTGTCTATGGATATATGTATACCTTGATAGCTTTTGATTGATATTTTCAAGGTATTCCATGTAACATCCAATCATTTTAGATTGTGAGTTCTGGCTGGCAGATGGGACCTGATTTGGGACTGTCACTTCAGGTCTGATGTTACTGTCCCTTCCCATCCAGACTCACACCTTCCCATCCCACCAGGTTCAACCCTAGGTCATCCTGTTTGTTCCAGCTGTTTTTTGTTTGTTTGTTTGTTTGTTTGTTTTCTGGAACGAGGCAGGGCCAGCAGGAGCCAGCAAACTGTATCGTGTTGCTGCCAGACTCCTCTATTTAGCTTCCCCTCTTTGGTCCAGTCCCTAGCTATCTAGGTTCTATCTCCTCACTTCCATGTCAGAAACAGAAAATATACAAGAAGCCATGAAAAGGTGGGAAGCATTCCATATGTGATAGCTCATGTGATCTAACATCTAGGTCAAGAGAGCAAGTATTAATGATTTCCCAATTTTATTATTAGAAAACAACTGAAAAATACATAAATTCAGAAATAAAGCATTGGTTTTCTGTCTATTCATCTAATTAACCTCATAAAATAACATGATCTTATTGTAATCTGATATAAATAATTTTAGTATTGTAAATTAATTTTGCATATTTTCACAACCCCAGTAAACGGATAAGGCACATCCACACAGTTTATTTGCTATCTTACACACACACACACACACACACACACACACACACACACACACACACGACTTTTCTCTAAAACTCAAAACTGCAAATCATTCCAATGTTCATTCCCTTCAAGTATAAGATGGAAAACTTCTCGGGGGAATGCCTCTCAAGAGAATTGTGTTGCTGCTATGTGATGTGCAGATGGCCAATTATTCCAGTTATGAATCTATGCTAGTCTCCTGGAAGTAAAGCACAAACTGGATATTTTATCTGTCTTTTAATTTGTTTCTCTTATCATATAACTTATGGTTTATTTTCAAATGTCCATGTTCTTAAAAAACTTTGGAAATTAAATAGTCTCAGTATAGATAAATGATGAATACAAAAGAATAGGAATATTTAAAATTATGTGAAACAGGAAATCAGTTCTCATAACCAATTATTCTTCTGCAATAGAATTAAGAAAATATTTGTCAATATCTGAATATCACCACTGCTGTTGTACATTTAATTTTTACTTAAAATGGCAAATTTCTAAATACAATATAAACTTATATAAATATAAGTGAGATAAACCTATGCTAAAGGAAGTCCTGTTTCTTGAAAAGAAAGGATCAGACTACAAAAATGTCTTTAGAGAAGATGTTGTAATGGTGACCATCATTTACCTGAAACATAGGAATGGGCTTTGAAAGTAATTATAGTAATGTGTTTTAAAAACATTAAAAAAAACATTTAGAATATTTATGAAAATATATCCCCATGATTCTGTAAATAACAATCAATTCAATTATAGGACTTACCAGATTTCAGTGAATAATACAATTAGATATTATGCTCATGTGAAGGTAAATATGACTACTTGTACAATGCCTTAACTAATAATTAAAATAACAATTACTATGGATCATGGCAGGTTGCTTTAGCTGAAGAGAGGACCAATGAAATAAAATGAAACCATCTGTGTTTTCATTCTTATGATGTTTGTGATTACAAGTTTCAGATCATGAGTTGTAGGCTTATGTATTAAATAGAATTACTCATGGAGTCAAAATTATTCACTTCAGCATCGGATGACCATTCATCCCAAGACAGTCACTGAGCCCCTTCTTTTGAAAAAAAAAAAAAAAAAAAAAAAAAAAATATATATATATATATATATATATATATATATATATATATATATATATTTTTTTTTTTATTGATTTTATACAGAAAGGAAGAGAGAGAGATGGAGTTAGAAACATCAATGAGAGAGAATCACCAATCAGCTGCCTCTTGCACACCTCCTAATGGGGATGTCTTGCAATCAAGGTAAATGCCCTTGAGCAGAATCAAACCTGGGACCTTTCAGTCCGCAGGCAGACTTTCTATCCACTGAGCCAAACTGGTTTTGGCCTGAGTTGCTTCTTTTTTACTATGCAATGTGTGCTTAACGCTGGGGACACAAATGTGAATTGGCCCTCAAGAAGTTTACATTCTGGACAGTGAACTGAAAATAAAAAATAAAAAGGAAATTAGAACAGAGCAGTGTCTACTAAATGTGTAAACAAGGGTTATTTTGGGGCCACATACAAGGACTAAGCTTCCCAGAGTACCTGACATCTAAGAGTTGAGGAAAATGGCATCAGTCAGTTTTTACACCTACAATTTATATTGATTTAAGAAGAGATAAGAAATATGATATAATTTCAAAAATAGTAATTTTAATTTTAATTATAAGAATAACTATCACTAATAAAAATCCTATTTTGGCTGAAACTGGTTTGGCTCAGTGGATAGAACGTCAGCCTGCGGACTGAAAGGTCCTGGGTTTGATTCCAGTCAAGGGCATGTACCTTGGTCATGGGCACATCCCCGGTAGGGAGTGTGCAGGTGGCAGCTGATCGATGATTCTCTCTCATCGATGTTTCTAACTATCTACCCTTCTCTCTTCCTCTGTAAAAAATCAATAAAATATATTAAAAAATAAAATAAAATAAAAATCCTATTTTGTATATGAATTTATATATGTGTGTGTAAATGTATATACACAGATAGATAGACAGAGTGCTAAGGAGCTCTGAGAAGATTGTAATAGCACAAAGCACATGTAAGTGTTAAGTATTTCCTTTTTAATAACAATCTAAACAGCATAGCACTGAACTTGACTAATTTGAGGCTAGATAGTGGTATTTGTAACCAGCAGTTTATGAGATTCTGAAATAATAAAAGATCAGTTAGCTCTATTTACAAGGACAACAAAATAATGATAGCCAATTTAGTGCACTGGTCAGTTAGGGGAAATAACTATAAATTTAGTGAGCTAAAATAAAAGTGAAACATCTTTGCCAGTTATTTAATGGTCTGATTTCTGTCAAACTGGCAGTCCTCTGGAGAAAGTCAAACAAAATACATAATCTGGGATAGGATCACTGATAGCAACTTGTTCATTAAATATTCAGGTCTTTTTCACAAAAGTGCAACACAAAATATGTTTTTTAAATCTCTGTTTTTTAAAGTCTCTGATTGCTTTGTTCTTTAGAAAATGGATGTATTTATACTTTAGATTGGTCAATCATTTGCTATAATCTATATATTTATCATAATAAAATCATAATGTGCTAATTAGACCGGGTGTCCATATGAACATCCTTCCAGATGACCTTCTGGACAAAGCCAGGGCTGCGAGGGAAGCCCAGGTCCCAGATGTCTGTTGGCAACCAGATAGAAGCCTGGGTCCCAGGTCCCAGATATCAGAGGGAAACCAGTGCCAGCAGCTGGGGGAAGGAAGTTCTCCCTTTGTATGGATTTTGTACATTGGGCCTCTAGTTTATAATAATAAAAGGGTAATATACTAATATACAGATGTCTTCCTGACATCATGCAGGATGTTCTTCCTGATAAAGTTGAGGATGGAGGAAAGCCAGCTGGGTCCTGGGTGCCTGCAGACAGCCTGAGGGAAGCCAGCCCAGGTCCAGGATATGTGCCGCTGCTGAAGGAGGGAAATCCAGATTCTGGATGCCAGAGGAAATTAGTAGGTTAGCTTGCTGTTTGGGTCCAGTAGATCAGGACTGGGAGAGATGGGCTGGACACACCCTGGAGCTCTCCTGTGGTAACCTCTCCAGCCTCAATTGTTCACCTGTGGGGTTCATTGGCCTGGCCTCCACCCTCTTGCAATCTGGAGAGCCAGTTTCAGCCTGATCCCCACAGGCCAGGCCAATGGACCCCCACCGATGCACAAATCTGTGCACTGAGCATTTAGTTATTTAAAATAGTTAAAACCTAGAGAGAAAAAAGTCAAATCAGTTAGTGATTAAAGTATTTATCTGTGGTTAAAATAAAGTGTTGTCAATGTAATTTTGATCTTTAAATCACCAGATTTTTTTTGTAAAAAGACAAAAGCAAAAAGAAATGCTCTCAATCCAATTTAAAAACTTGCTATACAGTATCTCTTCCTCTCTGTAAAAAAAATCTTCATTTGCTGGTTACCCTTTTTGAAGAAATCTCTAAGAAAACCATTGATTTGGGGTTTATTGACATAGTCAAAGGTTCTGTCACCTTTAATTCTGGGGGGGGGGGAAGTGTTTTCTATATCTTCTTTGCTACAAAAATCATGTAAAATATATAATGATTTAGACAAGTTGTTTATGTAATATTCAAATGAGTCACCTTGAGGTCTTAGACTAGAGATACTGATTCAGAAGGTCTGGACTGGGGCTTGAGATTCTGCATTTGTAATGAGTTCCCAGAGAATGCTATTAGTCCAGGGACTACACATTGAAGAGAAAGGATCTATAGGACTTATTCTTACACTATTATGTCTCATGGATCTCATACTAACACACACACACACACACACACACACACACACACACACACACACACATGCACACGCATGGTCAGTTGCTGAGGGTTGAGTTATACAGAAATTGTGCTATCCTTGTCAATGGGAACATATTCTTATCAGTGATCCACAAAAGGCTTTTTTTTTTTTACCAGAACATTTTTTTACATTATCTCATCTTAATGGTGCCTTAATTCTATAGATCCCAGTGTCTAAGATATCTAGTTTCTGAAAGTAAATAGCATTTGCTGTATACACTAATTTTTCAGTTGAGTTTAAAATAATCCCATCTTGACATACACAAAGGGCTTGCAGCTAAGAGTGAATGCTTTCTTTACACACATAACCAGGTGTGATTGAAGTGGGCATCAACAGTTTGAAAAGCATAATGCAAAAGCTGTTAAATATGTCCCAGTGGAACGCATTTTACTTATTTTTAACCTAATTACCTCTAAGTTTCACCAACTGTGGTTCAGGCTCTGGGCCTCTTGAGCTAATGTACTCTTTATTTCAGTAAATTAGCATAATGGAGACCCTTCCATGTCACCTTGTTTGTTCTAGTGTTGTAGATGGAAAAGACAACATTATTCTAATGAAATCATTTATATGTTACATTTCAAACAGTGAGACAACAATGGAGTCAAAGTTGGGACTCTTTAGCCAATTTTGTCTTTCTTTTTTTAATATATTTTTATTGATTTCAGAGAGGAAGGGAAAGGGAGAGAAAGACAGATGCATCAATGGTGTGAGAGAGTCATTGATCAACTGCCTCCTATATACCCCCCACTATGGTTCAAGCCTGCAACCCAGGCATGTGCCCAGATCAAAAATCAAACCGGGACACTCAACCACTGAGTCATACTGGCCCGGCCAATTGCATCTTTCTATAGATGCATGTGACATTGTACCAGGGACAAGATTATTGAAGAGATGGATCAATTTGGATCTTTATCTGAGTTACAAAGAGTGCAAAAGCAATAGAGAGAACTACTTAGCTGCTGAAATAAAATTTAGTGTCAATCAGTCTTTATTGAGCATACACAACATGCAGGGTATTCTATAATTGCTGCAACCTACAAGTTAGAGTGCTGGAATGTAAGATCAAAATCTTTTCTGTATGTTCACTTTTTCATCAAGCCATATAATCTTCCTGATTTTTGACTCATAGCCAATGTATTCTTATAGTTAATTAATGTGACTTAAAATATAACTTAATAAAAATTGCGCATGTGTTTGATATTATTCAGAGCCTCTTAATAATGTAAGATACTGTAATTATTCTCTAAGCTTTTCTTCAATAAACAAGTTTTTAAGAAAAAACACCTTCTGTCCATAATTTAATCTTAGTGTTGTGTAAAGTCCTGCTTTTTAGTATCAGCTCTCAGATGTGAATTGTCAAATTTCTATTAAGCCGAAGGTGAAAAATTAATGATATTTTAAAATGAATGCAAGTCTGTTAGTTATGCAGCACAACAAATCAAGATTTGTCTATGTTTGAGCATGGTCTAAGGTTCATTGATATTTAACTTTTGAATGCATTATTTCTTATGTTTAATGCAATATTTCAGAGGGGAAAAAGATGCAGCTATTGAGTTTTTCCTAACAGATAAATATATCTCAAAGATGGTTTCAGTAATCAAAATATTTTTTAGCCAAAACCAATTTTGCTCAGTGGATAAAGCTTCGGCCTATGGACTGAGAGGTCCCAGGTTTGATTCTGGACAAGGCATGTACCTTGGTTACAGTCAAATCCCCAGTGGGGAGTGTGCAGGAGGCAGATGATCGATGTTTCTTTCTCATCATCGATGTTTCTAACTCTCTATTCCTCTACTTTATTCTCTGTAAAAAATCAATAAAATATATTAAAAAATTATATAATTTAAAATTATATAATGTTTTGTTATATAAAAATTATATAACAAAACATAATTTCAGAGCAAGGATAATCAGTGAGGCTTGGTTGCTGGAGACATGTGGGTTTTGAAAACCTATGTAATAGGTCTTCTGTGGGAGAGCAATTAGCTGGGGAGAAAGCATTCACATATAGCAAGCATGAGCCTAACAAAATCATAATTTATTCTTTGGTTGTACTTGTGATCCATTTTTTAGGCATTCAGTAAAACAAAGGCATTGAAACTACCTTTCAAAGAATTATTGATTCCTTCTTTTGTTTTCCTAGTAATTATTGAGCTCCTCTTATGTTCCTTACAGTCTGCTTGGTTTTGAGTAGCATACAATGAGGAAGAAGACTTGGTTCTTTGCCTTCAATGATTTAGCCTTTAGAGGGAAAACCAAAGTGTTTATTATGAAGTGTTATTGTTAATTAGAAATGTTAAACACTACAAAAAAGGTACAGCTATATCACATAAGCAGGAGGGTGTCAGAGAAAGCTTCCAGAAAGTGACTTGTAAGTTAGAGCCTGACATGTGTGATACAGGAGAAACGAAAGTGAAATGGGTGGACGGGCTTACACAAGAAATGGAAGATGTAAATCACAGAATATGTAGGGGCACAGCTGGTTTTAGGATGAGATGCATGAAGAGGAATAATGGGAAATAATGTTGGAAGTATAGGTCAGAGATTGTGAAGGGCCTTGAATGGCAAGGCAGAGTTCTGTATTTGAACTGGGGAGAAGTGAAATCATGCAGCTTTTCAAGAAGTTTCATTTTGTGTTGGTAATCTGTCAGCATCTAACATCTACAAAAACTTTAAAATAATAGATGGCTCATTTCTCATAAATATTATACTACAGTAATCACTCCATTCCCAGGTCAATGTTCTAAGATCCCTAGTGGACTGCAGATACTACCAAACCCTATATATAACTGTTTTTTCCTCCTGTAGATACATGCCTGTGATAAAGTTTAATTTATAACTTCAGAATAGTAAGATTAATAACAATAACAATTATGTAATAGAACCATTATAACAATATACGTACTGTAAGATGAGTTATGTGAATGTGGTCTTTCTGTGTTGTCTGAGGTAGCTGAGAGATTACTAAAAGGCGGGGATCATACAAGTGTGAAGATGCTGGACAAAGGGATGACTTACTTCTCAGGCCGAATGGAGCAGAATGGGGAGATATTTCATTATGCTCCTCAGAATGATGCTCAATTTAAAAATTATACATTTTTTTTTTTTATTTCTGGAATGTTCTTTTTAAAAATGTTATTGATTTCATTAAAAAAAGGGAGAGGGACCAAGAGAGAGAATCGTTGGGATCAGAGACTGCAGCCCTGGCATATTCCTTGACTGGGAATTCAACTGTGACCTCCTTGTTCATAGGTAGCCGCTTAACCACCAAGCCATGCCAACCAGGCATGAATTTTTCCATTTAGTATTTTCAGACCTCAGTTAACTGTGGGTAACTGAAACCCTGAAAAGGAAAACTGCAGATAAGGAGGACTACAGTATTTCATTGTCTGGTGTACACTAAAAGTTTCAAAGGCAATGGCTGAGGGGAAAAATTACATGCTGGGCAAAGCAGAGGAGATGGCCATACAAAGGCTTTCTGCTCTGTGCACATCATTGATGCCTTGAGATTTTTATCACTGTGACTCCAGGTAGAGCCCAGAGCGGCAGACACAAGGCTGCTCATTTGTGGTTGAGAGCAATTTCCTTATGGCCTGAGAATCCCTTTCGTTTATCTCAGCAAGCTATATTGCTACCAGCATCTTCTGTGTGAACCAGGCTCATGGCCATGCAACCTGTACAGTCTCAGGACCCCCACCTAGAGGGACCCACACCTAATTTAATGCTCTATTGCCGTGTTGAAACTCTTCATACTTTTTGAACAAGTAAATGGCTAGGAAGCAGTGAGCCGCACTGTGATCAAAATGCACTGCCATACATCCATATAAAAGGGGTTACTGAATTATGAGAGCAGCAGAGCGCTTATATAACAAAACCCATTCGAAGCTTGAATCTTCATTATTTTTCTTCTTCAAAGCCATGGCTTCTATGGTTGCCACAGGGCTAAGCTAAATATCATTTCTTAGCCTTGTGGTTTTGCAGTTGATAAATTAAGGGAAAACTTCTGTAACATATTTTCTCATTTATAATCTGCCTCCTGGAGCCTAGATACCAGTATGGTTGAGCTCTGTACCCCCTGCAGTCCTTTCAAATTAAATTCTGAGGAAAACTTTAGCAATTATTTTCCCTAATAAAAGTTCTGAAAAATGGAGCTCTCTGTTAGCAAACATTATTGGCTGCCTGATAAAGTCATTCTGGTGTGTGTGTGTGTGTGTGTGTGTGTGTGTGTGTGTGTTTCTGAGTGAAGATAATTTATAAACTGAATAATGTATCTTTTAGTTCTATCCTTACACACAGTTTATTTTATTCTCTTCATTCTCTTTACCCTGAGTAATTGTGTATTTTTTTCCCTTATTTGTGTCATCATGCTGCTTTTCCTTTTTATTTGTGCTTAATTTTTATTTTCTCAAACTTAGATATGAATATAGTAAAATATAGCAAAGCTTAATTCATAAAAATATGTCACCTCCTCCCATACTTCATTGTGGCCTTTCCCATTTCCCAAAGGTAAATAATTGCTTTCAACATTTTTAGTTAATTATCATTTTTATATATATTTGCCTCTCTGTTGAAAGAGCATTGTAACATGGTTCAATTTTATCTATTATCTTGACTTACCAAGATGGAAGACAAATATTTTAATTTTCTTTCACAAGCACCCTCACTCTTGACTTTTTTCATCTGTTTTTCCTATAGAATATTGCTTTTGTTTTACAAGGTCATAGTTTATATTATTATGACTATGTCAGTATTATTCACATCGTATGACGATTATATTTCTTTCTTGAAAATCTTTTTATTCCCTTTGCAGCTAATAGTTGCCTCATTTCATAGATTTTTTTTTTATTTTTCTTTGTATTTAGAATCTCTTCACATCTAACTCTGATCTTACTGTATGTGTTCTCCCGTTACAGCAACACAAACCTAGTATTTCCATTATTGTCTTCCTGGAGACCACCCTCCTGAGCCTCTGGACTCCTTCTACTCCTCTCCTCACTAGGTCTGCTGGCTGTGTGCCATTTTAGCAATGTCCTTGGATGAGAGTTCCTTTAAGAGTGGCAGAATTAATTAAGTTGGTTTGAAGTTCTTTGTATGGGTGGAATTTATTGACAGACGGGTTTTAACATAGGATGCTTTGGATGAGTGGTTTTATTGGTAGACTTCAGATTTTAAGTATTTTTATATATTCTCTGTTGACCTAGTCATATTTACTAGAAGTGAATTTTCTGTTGTCCTAACTGGAAGGAAGAGTTCTGGGCGTCAAGAGAGTAAAACATCTGCAGAACCTCTGCAATAGTGACGTCATCTCATTGAAGTATTGGACTCTCTGTTCTCTATATCCGGTGTCTCTCTGCTTGGCATCCCACCTCAGTTTTCTGCTGAAGTGAAGGAGGGAGGAACAGGCACTGTTCACATCCACAGTGTGACTGAGGGATCAGGAAGAGAGATTCCCCCCACAATCAGAATTCCCATCAAGTCCTCCTTTGCCCCTACTTCACTCAGTAGCAGGTGTTGTCAATCACTACCCCTTTCTGCATTCTGTGGTACAAACTGAATTGCTTTTCAGCATCTCCCCTCTGCTGGCTTAGGTTTTGGTCTCCTTGGTCTTTTATCAACTATTCATCTGCTTTACAGATTGTAGAATCTTATTGTTATTGTCTTTTTATTCTCTTGGACCATGTGGATTTGTGCTCTTTAAATTCCTTTATTGTCATTTTTCCAAATGGAGTAGTGTGTGTGTGTGTGTGTGTGTGTGTGTGTGTGTGTACAAGCTTCTATCATTTACTAAGATGCATAATAGTATTTAGACTGAATTTATATTATGTACTTTAAATCATTTTTAATTAGTAGAGTGTAACTAAGGAATAAACAAATGAACAAAATCAACTTGCCACTCATAGTTTAAATACTACAGAAAACTTCTTCTTCCAGTGGTTTTCCCCCCTGATTTTTTATTGTTTTTTTTAATCTTTAGACATAGGTCCTCATTTTTGCCCCATTAACCTCTTCCATCCCTTTCCCACCCACCCAAGGCCCTTACCACCCCATTATCCATGGATTATGCACATATACATATAGGGTCATTGGTTGGTCTCTTCCCATTTATCTTAACAAAGGACTCTGTACTTTTCTCTTTTAAATGCAGTTGGAAGCTTTAGACAAAACCGATGGAACCTCACCTCTCTACTAGTGCAGCCCATCTCAGCGGCACTCGTGGCAAAACTGATCTCTTCGTCCAAAGATGGAACCAAAGACAGTGTCTGTCGCCCTCTAGAACTTCCACCTCATGGTAACGTATTTGATGCCTGTCTGTGTGTTGTACAATTTTTTATAAGGATGGTGATCATTTTTAATCTCTTAAATTGACATGATCAGGATTGTGCTAAAAAAAAACATTTATTTTTATAAGGTACAGCCTTTACCTTCTCTGGCTCTTTAAGATATATTTTTGGAAGGCAATTTTGAAAAAGACTTAAAGTTTACCAAACTCAGGGACTGAAAAAAAAGAGGGAACACATTTGGACTGCAATAGAGAAAAGCAGCTTTGCACATAAAGCATTTTGTAAGTTTCATGAAAATCTGCTTAACATAGCTTCCTGGTTTCAGCAGGCTTGTTGCCTGCCAAGATTCAGAGGATAGCAGTCAGCTATCTGGGGTATGAAGTCCTTTAGTAGAAAGCATTAAAGCCTAATTCCTGCAATTGACTAAAAAATCCCTCTGTCTTTACACATCATTGCCCGAGAGATGTTTCTTGTACTGCAGTGCAGTTTGTCAGGCCTTGTTAGACCACATAGGATAAAACTGAAAAAATTAAACTACCTGTAGTGGTGAAAGCACTGCTGCCTTTTCTCTCTGCCTCCAGCTTCAGCATTAGAATTCTAGAGATGATTCTCTTTACATATTGTTAAATTTGTATTTAATCGTTATGAAATTCAACTTATGGGGCTCTGTTTTTGTGTCCAGACCTGGGGGCTTAACTATCCTTATTTTATTTCATCTGTTTATCTCTTGGCAACAGAAGCATTAAAAAGATGTTTCAAAGAAGCATAAAAAAAATCTGAATACATTCAGAATTGCCCTCTGGTAGAGATACAACTTTTCAAAGGCCTATAGATTGAGAGCTTCTTAAACTGATTCTTGATTGAGAAAAGTGGGAAATATAGACAACAATGATAAGCCTATGCCTTCAAAGTGGAATGAAGAAGCCCTTGAGGAATTTTTTTTTTTTTGTGTGTGTGTGTGTGTGTGTGTGTGTATTTTCTGTCTTCTATTCTGAGCCCACAAATTTATTATAGACTCGATTTGTTAAAATAAATAAACAACAATCTACATTAATAAAAGAGAAATATGCAAATTGAGTGTGCATTTGTGATGCAACCAGCCAATCAGGAGTGGGTATGCAAATTAACCCAACAAATATGGCAGGTTAATTTGCATACACAGGTGCTGAGCAGCCAGGGGTGGGACATTTGCGCTGTCATCATGGTGACGATGCAGGCATTCCACACCAACCCAGCAGCTCTGGGCTTCTGGGCAGTGTGGGAAGGTTGAAAGATGGCTCTGGCTGGAGAGAAGGTGGTGCAAGCAGCCAGGGGAAGGAAGGCCCATTCTTGTATGAATCTTCATGCATCGGGCCTCTAGTGTAATAATAGTTTAATTGGAAGGAAAGCACTGGGCTTCATATAAGACTAGATTGAAGCCCAGATTTAATTAATTGGTTAAGTCAACAAATATTCAGACCCCCTATATGTTCCTGCCATGCTCTGTCCTTGGTAACCTGTTATCCCACTTACCAGCACCCTGCACCACCTCTCTTCCAAGAGCCTCTGTGTCTGCACCTACAGAAGGATATCTAAGGTTCTAGTTTCTCAAGTGGTTCTGAGAATTAAATCGTGATGGACATTTAAGTACTTCAGTATACTGTAAAATGTTATGCTAGCAGCTGTCTTTCTCGTCAAATAACCATATCAATGTGCTCCACAATATGGCAAATGTCTGTATAATGATGGCATAGCTAAGCAAAATAGCAATCTCCAGTTTTATCTCTGCAATAATTTAGCCACATATATGAAGCTTAGAAGACAGTGAGATATATACTGAAACCCACTTAGAACTCTAATGTTAAAGAAGCAGCAAGATAGGCCTGCTTTAGAGCTATTAGTATACCTTGTTTGGGTCATTGAGAAGTTTACCAGTTAAAGCCCACTGCTGAAACCACCACACAATGCTTCTTTATTAAGGTAGAGAACAGTTTACTACAGCCAGTTAATAAAGGAAGGAAAACTCATCCTCTTCAGATATTTCTCAGAAGGAAAAGCAAAATCTCCAAAGAGCAAAAATCAAATTCTATATTAGCATATTCTTTATTTAAAACAATCTGTCATTACCTAGGAAACAGCAAGCATATTTACAATTATCTATTTATCCTCTGGACCTGTTAGGCCAAATATTGATTGTCTTGACATTTTATTTCAGCCACAGTAGTACATAATGCCACCTTTTACAGTGCCATTTTAGGTTGTAAGGCAATAATGAAAATTAAATTATAGGAACATTTTATAAATCTCTTTTGAATCAGAATGCAGATTCTCTGTAACTAGAAATATTAAGGGCAACTGGGCTTAAGTAGTCTACCGATTAACTTGACATTTCATTCCTTGACATTTTAAGATCCCAACCAGGCATCTGAGACCCTTTAGTCTTTCAGAGATTTCTGTCTACACTACATAAGCTTTTTTTTTCTTTTTCTTTTCTTTTTTTTTAAGATTTTTAAATTAACTTTTAGAGAGATAAGAAGAGAGAGGGAGAGAAATACTGATGTGAGAGAGAAACACAGATGTGAGAGTTAAACATCCATCGGCTGCCTCCTGCATACCCCTTACTGGGGATCTAGCCAAAACTTGTGCAAGTGACCCAAATGGGAAAATATTTTATTAATAACTTTTGGTGAATATAATAATGACTGTTTCTAAGTTGCATAAAACTTAATGTCATCAGTTGATGATGTGATAAGTTTTACATAAGTAAGTTTGGGTCATTTCTCCTCATAGGGATGTACATGTAATGTATATACACACACACACACACACACACATACATATATGTATAGTTACTAATTTGTATTCAAAATTATATATATTACTGAAAATTACATTTATTAAAATATAATATCTATAGATAATATTGTTTATACTTTTTACATATTTCAAAGGTTTATATTTCTAACTTCTGAAAAGCTACATGAATGTACATATTATCATTTCTTGAGAATAGTTAAGTATGAATTGAACATATCCACTAAAATTTATTGGCAAGTAGTACATTTTAGCTTTTCAGGAAATATCCATTATTTATATTTATATTAAATGTTAGTACAGTTTAATCCAGCATTGTTTTTTGTATGTTTGTTTGTTTGATTTTGGTTACATTTGAGACCAATCAACCTGTCCAGAGTAGCTCCAAAAGAGAATTCCTCAGAAGACATAAAAACAATAAGCTAAAAAAAAAGCTTGTTTTAGAAAAGGGTGGGCTTTAATATATTTGGCCATCAACATGTAATAAAATATCTAGAACATGGTATAAAAATTTAATGTGTTCAGACAGCTTGCATATAGCATGCATTTGGATAAGGTGACCGTTCTTTATATAAACAGTTTCAATGAATGACGCTGTTGTGACAAATATAAGCTGTGTGTTAGGAGCCACTGAACTATGCGATGGTGACACCCCGATTGTATGGCTCTTCAAGCAGTCAGCTGCACAGTGAACCTGGGAGTCTGAGCTGGAAACTGATAAGAGAGTATTCGTGGAACTAAAGATCAGCCTTCATGAGCTGCCAGCCTGACGTCCTTGGACAAAAGCTAAAAAAAGCTTCAGAAATCACTTTGAAGGACTATCCATCAAGGCTCTTAAACAGAGTGAGCATAGGTGGGGAACCTATTGTCCAAAGTCAACAGAAAGTACAGTCAGTTCTCTGTATCCTGGGGAGTGCAGGCTGGGCTTACTGAGGGAGACAGAGAGCTGCCACTCACCCAGAACTTTTCAGACTCCTGGCTTTCTGTCTCGACAGTTTTGGTTTTAGGAAATGATTCAGCTTTGATTCAGTCTAGAGTTTTATTTGTGTGTTTGCTAAAAGACCTAAAGACAACCTGAGGTGTATACTCTGAAGAAAAATTATTTTAACAAGTGTTATCCAATGTTCAATGTTTCTCAGCAATTTTTACAAGTTCTTACATTCTTCTCTCATTATTTCTCAAACACCTGTCACTCCTTTCAAATTATAGTCGCTCCAACTAAACTTTATAGTATATAAATGTGACAAAAATCCCTTAGAGTACAACCCTATTTTATTTTTTGATGATCCCCTTTTATTTTTCCACAATGGGTTAGCATTGTCATTTACTAACATAGAAACTGCCAGATTCCTGAATGACTTTCTGGTTCTATATCCTGCTATTCCCTGCAGGCGTCCAGTTTTTCTCACTATTATTCTATTCAATGTTATCCAGATAGGTCTTGCACGTTTGTGTTTCCACGTAACAAAACCCAAGTGTTCCCTAAATCTCAGTGCAAATGCTATCCTCTCCATAGAAAAGCCCTTCTGTGTTCTAATGGGACAGCCTCTCCCAACTCTGTCTACCATCCAGGGGTCCTCAAACTTTTTAAAGTGGGGGCCAGATCACGGTCCCTCAGAGAGCTGGAGGGCCGGACTGTATGAACTACTAATTCCTACTGTAACACCTCGGCTGCGCTCACTGCCCAAAAAACCTGGCGGGCCAGATCAGACTCCTCTGCGGGCCGCATGTGGCCCGCGGGCCGTAGTTTGAAGACGCCTGCTAGGCACTTACATGCTCCTTGGCATTGTGGTATGTGGTACAAGCAACTTATTGTAGAATGAATTGTTTCTACTTTATTTTTATTTTTATTTCAATTATTTGATATCTTCTTTTTAACCAAGGAGAAAAAAATATGTATTGTGTGCATGTCAGGTGTAGTGTTCTATATGTATTCATTTAGACTAAATTCCTAAATCTAGTCATTCAGATATTCTATATTTTATTATTAGGTTTAAAATATCTTACTGTGAGTATAGACTTTACCGTGTAGTTCTGCCAATTTTTGATATATTTATATTTTAGGCCATTTCTTAGATATTTGTAAATTTGAGTATTGTATATTGTATCTTCATGGTTGGTTGCCATACTCATCAAATGAAATTATATATATATATATATATATATATATATATATAGATAGATAGATAGATAGATATAGATACTAAGGCTTGTCTTAAATTTGATTTGTCTGATTTAACTTAACTACACTTACTTTTTTGATTAGTAACTTTATGCTGTATCTTTTAAACTTTTAACCTGTTTGTATCTCTGCTTTTAAACATGAGTTATGAATAGCAATCAATTTGTATTTAAAATACAATCTGGTCATCTTTTAATGGAGCATCAAGCCCTACATTTAATGCGATTACTGATGCATTTATGCTCATCCTTTTGATCTAAATTTCTTCAGGGGTTTTGTGCCCCTATCCTATCTGGCCCCTTTCTCAGATTTTCCCAAGCTAGATTCCTCTGCTTTATGGTCATTTTGGCTCCTACTACACAAGCCTCCACAGAGGAATTTCCCCTTCACTGTTTACTTCACACCCCCAATTACTCTGCAGGGACAGTCAGGTTGTTCCCTGGGGAGACTGGAAAGCCAGGCTTTCCTGCCTACTGGACTGTCTGGAGTGACCGTGAAACTGACTCGTCCTAGCTAATCCGGCTTAATATCTGATTACATTTGATTCCTCCCTTTGTTAATAACTAACTAGTTGCCTGTGCTAACATTCCCCCTTCAAGAATCTGGGGCCCTTGCATGTTACAAGGAGAGATGAATGGAGAGCTCATTTTCTGTAGCTTCTTCCAGCTTTTATCAGAGGTGTAGTCCTGCCTACCCCTAGGTCAAGAGGTGCTTGATATCTGCCAAAAAGAAGAAGGGAGCCAAAAGAGGAGGCGGCCCTAAACATGGGGAAAAGGGGTTTTGTAAGTTTCAAGTCTGTCTATTACTCTCCTTGGAAGACAGTATGCACACTGTCTAAAGGATGGCACTATTGGATATCCTTGAGGTGACAGATTCGACGAGAATGTTGAGAAAGCATGGTCCAAAATGAAGAGAATTATAGCAACTAAAAGTATAATGAGAAGTAAGAACCAGATGATAGAGAAAGGGACTGACTTTATAGTGTCCAAGATTTAATTGGAGAGGCAGCTTCCCTGGACAAAGGTGTGTCACACCCATCTGAAGCCTTCTTGTTTACCATACTCAATTCAAATTAGGCCAAGGGGGCAGCCTAAGATCCCCTTCCTGCAGCAGGTTGTGTCTGTCTGGATATCATGGGCAGAAAGGGAAAGCATTGCCAAAACCGTTTTGGCTCAGTGGATAGAGCATCCGTCTGTGGAATGAAAGTTCCCAGGTTCGATTCCGGTCAAGGACATGAATGTTGGTTGTGGGCACATCCCCAGTGGGCATTTTGCAGGAGGCAGCTGATCAATGTTTCTCTCTCATTGATGTTTCTAACTCTCTATCCCTCTCCCTTTCTCTCTGTAAAAAATCAATAAAATATATTTAAAAAAAAAGGGGGGGGGGTGCATCTTTCAGTAGCAGCATTTTGGTCCCTTCATCCCGCCTTTTAAATAGCAATTCCAGAAGTGAAGCCCATATACCACTTCACACTTCACCTACTCAGCCATCTTGTGTCACCCAATTGACAAATCAGTTCGACTAAGCTGCTGAGTGTCATTTCAGGAGGCAGCAATAGGCTGCCAAAGTGAAGTTTATATTGTGTAAACAAGTAATCAAGTATTTAAGAAGGTTTATGCATATGAAAACAAAAGGAAAAAAAATAAAAATAGAGGTTAATGATCAGAGCAAATTATAAACCAGTTTTGGAGGCTGTATATTAAATAATTTACTAGGCAATCAAAAAATATGAGTACAGGAAAACCCCATTTATTTTCAGATATTTCTCTTGTACTAGTACAGGACTCAGGAGAGGCTGTTTCCAAATCATGATCAAGCCAATATGGAGGAAGCTTTCCTTTTATATCCTTTGGTTTCTTTGTCCCCCAAATATGGATCATACTTCCACACCTTTCATGAGCTTTGCAAAAAGTCCCCTGTGTTAGGGTGAGGGCTGTGAGGCCACATTTAAAGGCCTGGCCTGGCACCATTGCTGATAACTCCATCTGAGGGTTGTGAATTGTTCATGGCTTATGGCCTCTCTAAAATGGAGTAGTACTTAGGTAAACAGGTCTGGCAGGACCAAGAAATTAAATAAGAGGCAGTGATTAGACTATAGAGTAACAAGAATGTACATTAGGTTACTGCCACAGATTCAGATTGCTAGCCCTCCCTCCACCCCCCCCCCAAAAAAAAAAGTCTAATTTTCTCCATTAATAAGGTGAAAATGCGTTTAGATGTAAGGCTCACAAGTTTATTTTGCTGGAATGGGGGGGGGGGGGGGGAAGCAAGCATTGACAACCTGAAAGATCCTCCTTGTCTAAAGTTTGAATATTTTCTAATAATATCATCAGGTGCTCAAGGACATTCTGTATGGCATGCACAGTTGTAGGAAAAAGTTTTAGTTCTCAGGAATTCCAAGTCAGAGAAGGGATAAAAATGAAACATTAGTTTGGGTGCTTGAAGGAAAGTAGAAGAATTCAGGATCCAGTTCAATTTCTATTGAAAGACAAAAAAAATGAAGACAATTAACTGAACTAGAGTCTAATCTACACAATTGGGCATTTTGATTTAAACACAATTTCTCCCCTTACAATTACCCTTATTTTTATTAAAGAGCTAAATTAAGATCAATTTATGTACTGCATTAAGTCCAGTTTCAATTCAGTCAGATTATTTGAAGAAATAAAACAAGAGTAGCAATCAATTATATTGGTTCTTTTAATTCTGTTTTGCTGGGCTCTCATAAGTAATCTCCAGACTGAATTTTAATTACCCTCTCAGGAAGTGACTGAAGTTTCCCCTTCCTAGGTACTCTAGCTTAATCTCTGGTTCCCTTTGTTCCCATCCTTTGTTCATAACTAACTATGTTAACATTACCACCTCTCTCTACTCATTCCATTTATTGGCATATCTATTTTCATATTCTATTTTCCATACCTGTTATTTAATTTCACTTTTAAAAAATTTCATCTGGTTATTTGTTTATTGCTAAGACTTCCTTCCCATGTTGAGTTTAATTGCAAAGCTTATTTTTAAATGAACGTACTGTGTGTATGATTGTCTTTACTTTGAGTAGTTTATGTGTTCTTTGTGTTAACTTTCTCTCATGTGTGTTGTGGACCTCAGGTAAATTGGCATTTTAGTGGAAGATCATGTTTCCCTGGACATATCAGCTATACCTCCTGAGACTTATAGGGGGACAGAGTGAAGTTAGGATTATATCTTCCTTGATGTGTATAGTGAGAGATAATTCATGTTTTGTCAGATTCTATGCAACTATTCTAAACTACCCTCTGTTTTTGGCAGTTCACTAGGCATTCTTAATTTTCAGGGATTCATTATGGTCTGATAAAGTGACAGTCTTCTTAGGTTTTAATTTTAGCAGCCTTGGGAAGGTGGAAGAGAGAAGGAAATACCCGAGTTCAGGTTTGTTCAAGCCTCTTTACAACAGCATTTCATCCCAGCAGATGGGAGGAGGCTTTTCTAAACCAATTTTGCTTTCATTTATTAATCTTTCCTTTTGGATATTTTCCCCATAAATACACTCATTTTACCAAGTTCGATTACCATGTGTTCTTCTTTGTATGTTGTTGTCATTTATAATATACCATGTTCTTAAATATTATTTTACATTTTAACAGCCAGATATTTTATTATGTTTTCTTAGTAATTTCCATGTTTGGGATACTTAGGTTGTTTTCGGTAATTTATATTATAAACTATACTGCAAAGAGTTTAATTATTCTTATAGGGTAAGTTCCAAAGCACAGGATTGCTACTGTTATTTTTATGAAAAGTAATATTGCTTTATCAGCAGTTTGTTCAAATTAGCAATGCCAGTAGCAGTAGATGTATCATGAGAGTGAAAGTTTATGTAAGAATTTACTGACATTCATTATTAAAATTGAAAATGTGATCATGGTGCTGCTTCTTTTTTTAAAATATATTTTATTGATTTTTTACAGAGAGGAAGGGGGAGAGATAGAGAGCTAGAAAAGTCGATGAGAGAGAAACATTAACCAGCTGCCTCTTGCACACCCCCTACTGGGGATGTGCCCACAATCAATGTACATGCCCTTGACCAGTATCGAACCTGGGACCCTTTAGTCCGCAGACCGATGCTCTACCACTGAGCCAAACCGGCTTCAGCTGCTTCTATTGAAAGAAAAAGGACTCTGCAATTTTGTTTACAATTATGGATTTGGAATAATAGAAAACAAAACTTACTAGAATCAACATAATATATTTAGATATAAATAAAATTTGGATAAAATCTGTGTTTTGCTATGTCATAAGCCATTATGTGGATCTGGGATTTATCCGGTGATGTATAAGAAAGTACTATCAATAAGAAAGATCCATGTAAATACAGCATCCTTCTCAGAATAACATCTTGTCTTCTTTTTCTCAAGACTTCAGAATGTAGAGAGGACAGGGTAATATGAAATCATCCATATAAATGCTTAGGAACTCTGTATAATATAGAAGGGAAAATGTTTTCAAAACCAAATATAAAAGAGATTTTCAAATACCCAGAAGCAAGATTGAACACAGAACAAAGAATCAAAGAAATAAAAGAGCTGACCCTATGGTTGCCTGGTGTTTGGAGGTTATGGATCTTGATTAATTAGAGTGCGGATACAGCAATCACATTGGGACAAAAAGCATGATTATGTTTCTATAAGAAAGTTGTAACTAACATCTATAATAATTAAAGGGTAATATGCTAATTAGAGCAAAAGACCTTCAGAAAGTTCTTCTGGTCAAAGCCATGGTGGTAGGACTGAGGCAGAGGCAGTTAGGGGTGAGCAGGCTGGCAGGGGTGGGCAGTTGAGGGCGATCAGATGGTGGTGGGGTGTTGGGGGCAAGCAGGCCAGCAGGGGTGGGGGAGCAGTTGGGGAAGAGCAGGCCTGCAGGCAGAGCGGTTAGTGGTGATCAGGCAGGCAGGCAGGTGAGCAGTTAGGAGCCAGTGGTCCTAGATTGTGAGAAGGATGGCCAACTGCCAATTGGACATCTCCTGAGGGGGTCCCATATTGGAGAGGGTGCAGACTGGGCTGAGGGACACCACCCTCCATGCACGGATTTCATGTACCAGGCCACTAGTTCCTATATAAAATCAAAACCATGGGGTGAAATTGGGAAGGCTAGAAAGAAATCAACCCAATGTTGGAGAAATGCTTTCTTCTGTCTGAATTCTGGGTGGAGAAAAAAAAATTAATTCTGCATTTAGAAATCAAACTCCCTGACTCACCATTTGTATTACCACTGTAGTATAGAAAATCCCAGCCAAGAAATTCTCATAAAAATTGTCTCTAATCCATATATGTTCCTGGGATGCCTGGCAAAAGTAAGTGTAATGCTGGGAAAATATGTATCAGAGAAACACTAAGCCAAAGAAAGGCTGAGTAATTATATTAATATCAAAGGGTGGGGGAGTACTGTAGAGAAATATTGAAATAGAGAAAATATGAAGAAAAAAGTTTATGCTTTTATAGAAATAAAAAAACCATAGCAATTTTAAATTGTATGCAAGAAACTAGTTGGAAATATGCAAATAAATTTTATAGTATGGCTAAGATAAATTGACAACATTACATGAGACATTTTAACATATATCAATAATTTAACAGGAGAAATATATAAAACAATTAACAAAGTTATAGCCACACATTTTTCAAGCTTGATCTACTGGACATATATATGGAAATATGCAGCCATATTACAAGGAACACACATGAATTATATGGGACCATTTATTTATTTTCTATTTATCAGATGTAATTGCCCATAGAGTCAGAAAATGAATTTCAACTAATACCAAAGTATCAGTAGCATACATGCCTTGTTTTTTATATATAATTAAGTTAGACAACAGTATAAAAACAGTAACATACATTATATTTGAATATTTTAAAAATTACCTTAATACATAGGTAGAAAAAATTTCAATAGAAATTTAAAATTTGGAATCATAAGATAATACCATAGATCAAAATTAATGTACTATTGCTACATAGAATATTTGTAAATGCATATGTATGTGTGTGTGTATATACACTGAGTGGCCATATTATTACGATCTCTGAACGTATATTAATATGGCCACTCAACTCAATGTGTGTGTGTGTGTGTGTGTGTGTATATATATATATATATATAGTGAGATAGAGAGAAAGAGAGAGAGAGAAAGAGAAATGAAAGGTAATGAGCTAATCATTTAACTTAAGAAGTTAAGTAAAAATAAGATAATATATTTAAGTAAAATTTACCAATGCCAATAAGTAAAGCAAAATAGGCATAAAGAAACAATAATAATGATTACATACTAACTCCAAAATGTGTTCTTTGGGAAAATTGATAAATTAATTAATTTACTTTTAGCAAAAGTGATGAAGGAAAAAAGGCATAAATTAGTTAATGTTAGAAATAAAAAAGATGACAAAATGGCATTAAATGGCAGTGATTTTTTAAAGCATAAGAATAGAATGAACAACTAAATGCAAATGAATTTAGAATAAAAATATTAAAATCTGAATATATTATAACAATTTTATTAATAATATTTGCTTACAAATATTAATGAAATTAAATAAAATTATAAAAATATACAGCAATCCTCCCTGCCCCTTTTCACAGAAGGTAATCAGGGTCAAATAGTTTTATGCATGAATCCTAGCACTATTTTGTAAAATGAATGTGTGCTCCTGCTGTATAAACTTTTACAGAATCTATGAAATGGAGCAAAGATTTCTAAACATTTGTGAGATTGCCCTAGACAGTTTGGCTCAGGGGATAGATACTCGGCCTGCAGACCAAAGAGTCCCGGGTTCAATTCAGGTCAAGGGCACTTGCCTTGGTTGCAAGGGCCCTGGTCAAGAATCATGCAGGAGACAACCAATCGATGTGTTCCTCTCACATCAGTGTTTCTCTCTGTCTTTTCCTCTCTCTTCCACTCTTCCTAAAAATCAATTAAAAAAAAAATCCTCAAGTGAGAATTAACAACAAAAATTTGTGAAATTGTATAATACAGATATCAAAATAAGGAAAGAACGAATGAGAGGTGAAATGATCAATCAGTCATCTATATATGACTGATTGATCATTTTATTTATATGCATTTTATTTCACAATATAAAGTGAAAAATCTTACAATTATTTCAAAATGTTATTCAACAATGCTTTATAAGCAAACCTCTTAGCAAAGTAAGAATAGCAATCATCTTTCTAATCTGATAAAAAAAATTTCAGAAAAATATAGAAAACATCTTTTTAAAAATAATAATATCTTGGAAACATTTTTAAAGTGGAAAACACAAAGCAAGGACCAAAGAATGCTGTTCCCATGGCCCCATTCTACACTGCACTGGCAGTCCTAGGCAAGATGATATGAACAGTCAGTCAAAGCTAGGGAAATGTGAAAGGAATAAACAAAATTATCCTTTTTCAAAAAGTAATTGTTTACATTGAAACTAAGAAAATAAAAACCCTATAACCATGTATTAGAATAATAAGAGATTAATAAAAAGTCTCATTGTAAGACAAAGATGCAAAATTAATTGGCATGCTTTTACACAATTGAATACATTATATACATTACTAGAGGCCCAGTGCACAAAATTTGTGCATGGGGGGGGGGGGGGCGGGTGTTCCTCAGCCGGGCCTGAACTCTCTCCAATCTGGTACCTCAAAGGATGTTCTACTGCTGGTTTACAGGAATTGGGCCTAAACTGGCAGTTGGGGATTCCTCTCACAATCCGAAACTGCTGGCTCCAGCCGCTCACATGCCTGCCTGCCTGATTGGCCCTAAACACTCTTCCTGCTGGCCTGCTCACCCCCAATTACCACCACCACCACCCACCCCCCTCGCCAGCCTGCTCACCCCAAGTGCCCCCACCCCCTGCTGTCCTGCTCACCCCCACTTTCCCTCCCCATTGGCCTGCTCACTCCAAACTGCCCCCCTGCTGGCCTGCTCACTCCAAACTGCCCCCCTGCTGTCCTTATTACTTCCAAAGGACCTTCACTGATGGTCTGTTCACCCCCAACTGGCCCCCCTGCTAATCTGCTTACTCCCATAGGCCCCACCCCCCACAAGCCTAATCACCCACAACTGCCATCCCATCCTGGCCTGTTCATCCCCCAATGACCCAAGCTCCCAGCCCATCCTTTTTTTCTTTAGTGACTCCTTGAGTGGAGGCCAGGGCCAGCTAGAAGCAAGTATCTGGGATTTACTTATCTTATATAATTGAAACTTTGTAGCCTTGAGCAGAGCTGGGCTAGGTGGGGTGGGAAGCTTGGCCTCCTCCATCACCAGGGCAACCCAAGCCATCTTGGTTCCTGGGTTACTTTGCATATTCACTCCTAATTGGCTAGTAAGTGTGGCTTGTGGATGTAGCAGAGATATGGTCAATTTGCATGTTTCTCCTTTATAGTGTAGATAACTTATTAACAGAGAAACTAAAAATAAATGTAATAACAGTTATATAAAAACTTTATGAAAAAACAACCAAACTTTATTAAAAGCAATGGAAATAAATTGAGAGATATAACATGTTCATAGCTAGAAGATTCAGTATAATTTTCTCAAATGAGTATATTAATTTAATGCAATCTTAATAAAATCCTGAAATGTCTTTTTCATGATACTTGCCAAACTAATATATAAGTTCATATGAAAATAATGGTCCATAAGAACCCACAAAATTGAGTAATAATAATTACATGAGTATAAAGATGATCATTATAGAAGACCCATAATTTCATTCATTATACAGTTATATTAATTTAAAAATAATGGTACTGGTTAAAATAAAATGTAATACCAAGGCTATAAACAAAGCCATATATGAATTAGATCTCATTATATGACAGCAACTTAATTAATACTTCAATAAAATAAGTGAGAATAGTTGGCTATCCATAGGGCAGAAGTAAAGTTGAGTTTCTACTTCATAACAGATTCTGTCTGGATTCAACACACAAATTTGAAAATTCATTTTTAAAATATTTGAGGAACATTTTCCTAACATCAGAATAAGAAAATTTCCTGCATAACATAAAACAAAACAAACAATACCCCCCCAGTACTCAGTATTGACAGATTTAAACATATTAATATTTTAAAGTATAATAATTAGCAAGAAAATAAAAATCACAGATTGAAAAATATTTATAAAACATGTAATGAACAAGCAATAATATTCCAATTAAAAACTATACAAAATTACTTAAATGATAAACAAGTTAAGGAAAAATGGTTGAAGAATAAACTGGAATTATGAATATACATACAAAATATTGCTGAACCACACTAATAATCAAGACAATGCAATATAAGAAAATGATGAAATTTTTGTACATATCAAAAATGTAAAGATTTAAGTCTGTGGAGCATTTTCTACATAGCTAATAAAGTTGAAGTTACACACACTATATAATAGTTCAGAAATTCTACTCGTAGTTATCTATTTGAGAATGTGTGGCACAAATGTAAAAAATGTAAAAATATTATTTAACATAATGCAGTGCTGAAAATTTGTAAATGACCTCACTAATCCTCAGTAATAGAATTGTGGAATAAACTGGGATAATTCTACAACGAAATACTTCTTAGCAGTTAAAATTAATGCTATAGTTTTCCATTTACTTTTATGAAAAATACTACCGTGTTTCCCTGAAAATAAGACATCCTCCGAAAATAAGACCTAGCGCAACTTTGGGAGAAAAAATTAATATAAGACACTCTTATTTTCGGGGAAACAGGGTAATAGCCCTGCTCAGGAATCCATGCTCCAGTAGTTCCCTGTCCCTCTCCTGTAGCTCCTCCCTCCCCTGTCCCTCCTATAGCTCTCTGCAGCCCGCTTATAGTTCACTGCCCCACCCTCCTGTAGATCTATGATCTGGTGGTTAAGCTGTTCGTCATTAAGCTTCAGGGAATAATGGATAATTAGCATATTCCTCTCTTATTACATAAGACAATGCTTTTGTCCTATGTAATAAGAGAGGAATATGCTAATTATCCATTATTATCCATTTTCTCCCAAATTTTCCATTTTCTCCCAAATTTTTTCTCCCAACTTATTATATTTATCTTAACAGTTTTCAGCTAGGGAGGGAGGAGGGTAAAGATGAATAAGTAAAGTACATTTTGGGCAATGAAACTATTCTGTATAATGTGTATGATTACTATGCTGTAATGTTGGATGAATGTCATTATGCGTTTGTCAAAACCCATAGAAGTGCACAAAACAGAGTGTGGTCTTCAGTAAAATCATATGAATATTGCCTTATCAAGAGAAAACATATGTTCAGTAAAAACATATGAATATTGCCTTATCAAGAGAAAAAAACAACAAAAACAACAACAAAAAACACATAATTTGTATAAAATGAAATATCCTATAAAATAATTTAATCTTTATGTCTGTTTTTGCCTATGCACATATATACCTATATCTATCTATCTTCTTATCAATCTATCCACCTATCTATATCTATATAACAAAAAACTGGAAATGATTAACAACCTTAAAGAACTAAATCTATCAGACTGTAGTTATTTGTCCATTGGGAAAGGGTATGATGAAGAAACTGTAGTAAAAAAAAAAAAATGTTAAATGCAGACATGGATCATCACTATATATTATATTATTTGTATTCATTTATATATGATACATTTCTCATAATAAAATACTGAAGTCTTACAGTGAGATGCTTTATTTTTCAGATAAAAATGTTGTTTATATGAAGACCTAGGTTAGAGTCCCAGTTTTTGCTCTTATTTGCTTCATTCATTAAATGAGGATAATAAAAGATATTTAACTTGGCGATTTCAAAAATTATTGAGACCCAATGAAAGCTAGTGTATATGTGTGAAAGTGGCTACTATAAATTTTGAAGCACTCTGTTAGGAAAATTTGCAAACAGTATATTGCACTTTTGTATTAATTGTACATGCACATTTGTATGAATTGTAAAGTTTTCTTGCTGCTGAATTAGCCCAAAAATAATATTCAGTTTTAAAACAGATAAAATTCTTCATCCATATCGAACTAAAGAATAAGCTGGATATATTTTTAAATATATTTTATTGATTTCATTTACAGAGAGGAAGAGAGAATGGCAGAGAGTTAGAAACATCTATAAGAGAGAAACATTGATCAGCTGCCTCCTACACCTCCCCCACTGGGGATGTGCCCGCAACCACAGTACATGCCCTTGACCAGAATCAAATCTGGGACCCTTCAGTCCACAGGCTGACACTCTATCCACTGGGCCAACCTAGTCAGCGCTAAGCTGGAAAAAAAAAATAATGAACTGTATGGTAATGATTCTTTTATCAAATGTTCACTTACCTGAGCTATTTGGAACAGACTTAGAAAAGGGAATTAAACCCATATTAAAAACAAACATATGAGTCCAACTATATGACATTTTTGAAAAGTCAAAAATTTGGAGACATTTAAAAGATCAGTGGTTGCCAGAGTTCAGAAGGGAGGGAGGAGGGTAAAGATGAATAAGTAAAGTACATTTTGGGCAATGAAACTATTCTGTATGATTACTATGCTATAATGTTGGATGCATGACATTATGCGTTTGTCAAAACCCATAGAAGTGCACAAAACAGAGTGTGGTCTTTAGTAAAAACATATGAATATTGCCTTATCAAGGCAATAAATGTATCATACTAAAGAAAGATGTTAATAATTGAAAGAAAGGGAAAGGATATTTAGAACTGTACTTTCCGTTAAGTTTTCTGTAGATCTGAAGCTATTCTAAACAACTAAGCTGTATTAATATAAAACAAACTAAGATTCATAGCATTCAAATTAAAACCACAATTCTTATGCTCTAAGCAGATTTCTTTTCTTCATGCATGAGTCCCTCAGGTATTCTCTCAGGATCTTTTACCTCTTGTTTTATTGATAATTTTTACAGATTCAATGTATGGAGTTTCCATTTAACTTGTTAGTATGGCACCTTCAAGGAAGAAGCAACTTATTTATCCTAACAGTTTTCAGCTAGCAGTCAGAGGTGCCTTTGGAAGACCTTTCAGAACTAGCGCATGTCTCTTTTGAATTAGCTGTTTGGTTATTGCCTCCCACCCCATCCTACCTCACCCCAACACTACCATCTGGCTGCCCTTGAACCTCCCTAGAAGCCCCCTGATTTACAGATGCCATTAAATACAGGATGAATATGTTAACACCTGGAGCCTTCAGAGATCACTTTAGAGCTGTGATTGGAATCCCTCCTGATGGGTGTCTTTGCCTTATTTGTTAAAAAAAAAAAAAAAAAAAAAAAAAAAAAAAAATGTCAAGCATGACTAGAACTCAAAGAGACAGGGCAATTGGTGGAGATTTAGTCTACAGGAGAGAGACCTACAAACACAGGTGGGAATGAGGAATCCAATATTTGAAAGTATGTATAGCTAAGAGGTTAATGCTTTTAATGTGTGTAATGCTTTACGGTTTTCAAAGTGATACTGTAAGAATGCATTATGCAGGAATGTTTAAATTATATTCCACATGTTCTTTTTCTGATGTTAGAAAATTTCCTACAATTCTCTGGAAAGGTTTTATCTTGATATGTATTTTCTTTCTTTAAAAATATGAGTTGCCCACATCTCCCCAAGGTTGTCTTCTATGTGCTCTCATGTTGAACTCCATTATATGTATCTCTAAATGTGAACGTTAGAATTGGCTACGTTTGGCTCTGTAGTTATGTGAGGCTAGCAATTATGTTTGTCATCATTGCATAGTAGATACCTAAAAATAGAGTCTATACAAAGTGTTTAATAAATATTTGTCAAAAAAGTGTATCTTTAGTTATCATTAAAAATTTATTCAGAATTATTTTGCTGATGATATTGGGTAAATAAATTAGGATATTGTAAGAAAAGACATAAAATATAGAGAACAATCACCTTTAATTTTCTTTTTCAGAAAAAATAATGGTCAAGATGCAAGTTCAAACAGTCACATCATTCAAAACAATTACTAATGTTGTTGGATATTTAAAGGGTTTGACTTCTCCAGGTAAGAATGGTAAAGAATTTATAATCTGCATTTTCACAAAACATCACAAAGAATTGCTCTATATTAACTTATAGCATAGTTAAATATCCTATATTACATTAAACCAGAAGATTATACTCTAAGAGGGGGACAGTATGAAACCTTAAAGTGGATCTTTATTTTATTTCTTACAATATCTCTTCAAAAGTAAATCATAGTAGATAAGAAATTAAAACAAAATTTAACTGGTATGTGCCTGGTGTAGAAAAGCTATATAAGCCAATGTCTTCTCTCTCTGTTTTTCTTTTATTCACTGTAGCAGTGTCAAAGGTATTTTTATTTAAAAAATACTTAGAAATAAAAATTTTAAGTTTTAATGGCATGTGGAACTTTAAAAAAAAATAATTTTTATTGATTTTTTACAGAGAGGAAGGGAGAGAGATAGAGAGCCAGAAACGTCGATGAGAGAGAAATATCGACCAGCCGCCTCCTGCACACCCCACACCGGGGATGTGCCTGCAACCAATGTACATGCCCTTGACCAGAATAGAACCTGGGACCTTTCAGTCCGCAGACTGACGCTCTACCACTGAGCCAAACCGGTTTCGGCAGCATGTGGAACATTTTTATTTGTTTGTTTTTTGTGTGTTTGCTTTTTTCTTCAAATCTTATCCATTTATCAATGTTCTGTCTCTGACTCGTGGTCCACTGACAATTCTGCCTAAGGTTTGCATGGCTTTAGGTTTCGAGATGCTTATGAAAATGATCACCTGGTTACATTTTATATAATTTAACATTTATTACAGGGTGCTGATTGAATCTTGGGCTAAAATATATAGGAAAAAAAGTAAAAATAATTCATGCAGGTATTAAGAGATTAATAGCCACACTTTCAAATACATTGTGAAGTTGAATCACCTATTACTGTCTGGTGTGCTCATTATAGAGTGTCGAATGCAACAGTCTTTTTAGTACACTTGTGCCGCTTCTATTAATTTGTTTGGGGAATTTACTCTAGTTTTCCTTGGACAAGTCTTCTCTATGACTTTAGTCAAATTGACCCTATAGTTGCTAACCCAGAGATTTCTGAGATCAAGTTTTATATTCCTTTAGTTTCTTGCCAACCAACTCTTACAAAATTAATGGGATATATGTATTTCCTCTGATTTACTTATAGTAAAAATGTTGAACAATTTCTGCTCAATAACACAAGATATACATATACTTGAAAAATTTTACCACTGAATTTTAACAAATTCCCATCACAAGGATATTTAATTGAAGCACTAGAAATACAAGGATTGGCAAAAATTGGTTTACAGTTGTAAATATGCAAATCAGAGGGTTAATAAAGCTATTGTAATAATCATAACCTCCATGTCTTTTTTCTATATGAATAACTGTAAACCTATTTTTGCCCATCTTTGTATTTGTCAATATCACTGCATTTGCAAGTTATTATTGAAAATCCAAAACCTTTACTTATAAAGATTAAAGATAGAAAAAAATATTTAATCAATTTACCAGTAGTATACTTCCATGCATATCAGTAAAGCTTCTAAGATCTTCTTTAAATCCTAAACAAAATATCACACAATTTTAATGACTCTAAAAATTAGAAACAATCATCAGTCATTATTAAGATTTTAGATTCTTATTTACAACTTGCAATTCAAATAGAACTTTCACAAATATCTGGAAAATGAGGGAATGAATTCCCAGGGTTCTAATACTTGCAGACACAATATGTATACTATTAATTAAATTTAGATGAAATGTTGGCAGATCAAAGACATTGCTGGGTCCAATATCAGTGTGGAATCTAAAACAGCTTCATTCAGTGATGTTTCCCATGAGGTAGCCCTTTGATACCATGAATCAACTGGTGATTCATTTATTCTACACATGTGTACTACTTATCATGTATCAGTCACTGTTCAAAGAGCTTTACAAATAGTAGTTCCCTTAAACCTCCAAACAAGTGAGTGATGCAAGTCCTATTTTTGTTCCCATTTTATGGTTGAAGAAATTAATACATAGAATGATTAAGGTAACTTTCTACAGTTACACAACTAGTAAGTTGAATAGCCTGGCTTCAGACCCATGTATGCAGGCCTCAGTATCTGCACACTTAAGCATCAAGCTATGAGACTTTTCCCAATGCGATGATACTCAATGAAGAAATCATTGTACACAGATGTGTAGACCCACTAAGCAAATACATTTAGCTCTGTATCAATAATAGTCACTGATGAGAAAATCAGAGAAAAAACTCTGGAAGCATGTCTTTAGCCTAACTTATTAATGACAATAGTCAGTAACATACATTAAGTAGGCATTCCATGTGTCATTGAGACCTTTCTAGTACTGCACCTAATAGATTTTTTATGATTATATAAAATAAAATATACAAAAAGGAAACTTTTACAGTAATTGGCCTTTGGCTGTTGTTGATTTTTTTATTCTTCAGAGGAAGAAGAGAGGCTAAAACTATAATTAATTCCCTAAATACTTATTGCAAAATCCATATATAACTACCACATTTTTAATATTTAAAGCTACTAAATAACTGCTCCCTCAATGTATTTAATAGTTCATTAATATTTACTGAGCATACAGACATTGTTTACAGGGCACTTCCCACTATGATTCTGGAAAAGTGTTAGATAAAGGTTTCATTGTGGCATATTTGTATACCTCACTAATTAATATGCATGCCACAGAGGACAGTAATATGAATCTAGGCTTGAGGTTCATAATTGGGTTCAGCAGCTGCCTCTGCTTTGATATACACAGATGTGTGAAACCAGACAGGGGTGAAAAATGTAAAGTAGTCTTAATTATTAGAACAATTTTGCATAATTGTTGCTCAGTTGTGCAATAGGATTATATAAATGTCATTAAGTTTATTGTTAAGGTTTGTATTTTGTTTTAATGGCTCTTGTTTCTATTTCCAGACCGGTATATCATAGTTGGCAGTCACCATCATACAGCATCCAGTTACCGGGGGCAAGAATGGGCCAGCAGCACTGCCATCATCACAGCTTTCATCCAGGCCTTGATGTTAAGAGTGAAGAGAGGGTGGAGACCAGACCGCAGCATTGTTTTCTGTTCCTGGGGAGGAACAGAGTTTGGCAATATTGGCTCATATGAATGGGGAGAGGTAAATGTACATTCTTTAGTTCTCTCTCTCTCTCTCTCTCTCTCTCTCTCTCTCTCTCTCTCTCTCTCTCTCTCTCTCTCTCTCTCAAAGTAAAATTGTCAAAGCCAAGGACAAAAATGTGCATTTCAACCAGGGTGTCATATCTGCTAGGTAGCTGAAATCACTCAGAAGAATGAAGGGTGATTATAGTTGGACCACAATGAATTATGTATGATCTGCTACTATCTATTTTTATTGATTCCAGATCTACAGACTCTAATATGACCACAATACTGTTTACCTGGTTATTGCATATCTCCATAGTCACGGTGATAGGAGATGATAGGAATAGGAGATGAAAGGATTAAATGATACATCCCATTAACTTCTTAAAAACTTCCTAGCCATTATCTTGAATAAGGAAAACTTCTCCTATGTTAAAGGTTTATAACCTTAGTATATAACTTAGAGATGCAATATGGAGACTAGATTCAAAATAGTGAGTCTATTTTCTTCTTCTTTCCTCTTCGACTCCCTCCCTCTACCCCTTCCTCTCTCTATTCTTCCAAACCTATCTCCCTGCTTCTTTCCTACCTACACAAATACTTAGCTACCTGCCTTAAAGAGCCTTTGATCAAATGAATGGGTCATGATTAGAAAACAACTGGAATATTTAATGTCAAATGCTTCTATGTCTGTGTCTCATAGTTGTGCTGTTTTTAATAGAATATGACAGCTGATACTTGGATTGATGCCATATTCGCAATAATGAGAACATTGTAAAACTTAGTTTATTTACTGTTAGGATTTTTTTAAAACGGTGCAATGGAAACATTTATTTTTTAAAATCTATAAAGTTGTAGCTAGGAAAAATAAAACCTTTTTAGTTTATTCACTACCTCAGCTTTAGAAAAAAATTCTAAATATCTAATGGGGAATTCTATTGTTTATTTTATTTTATTTTTAATTTAAGCACTCAAAAGACAGAGAGAGAGGGAGAAATATATATATATAATCTCCAAAGAAAATATCTAAAAGTTATAAGAGAAAATAGCAAGTATGTGTTGTTGTTGTATTTTTTTTTTTAATTTAAAGGACAGAGAACTTTTTAAAATTGAGAAAAATGTACAATGTAAAATTTACCAGGATCTACAAATAACAATGTTTTTCCATATGTAATTTAATGGAGTAAATGCTTGTTCCATCTTCAAAAAATCTAGTTTGAATGAATAAACTCCATTGCTCAAAGGACCTTATTAAATTGACAATTTTTTAGTAAAATGAAAATGTAATAGCTAAAACAACTTCCCAAAATTCTATTTCATGTTACTTATTTTAAGACTATAAGTTAGTGAGGAAAAACAATCTAGGGAATGTATTTGTGATCTGAGCTGACTTAATTCAGAATATATTTATCAGACATAAAAGAATGCTTAATTTTATTATAATAATAAAGCACAGTTTAGATAATGTCTTAAAGATTCTTTTTAAATTCTAAGTATTTGCTCTACTATATTATACAGCCTTCTTGATATCTATCTAGTAACATTCACAGTAAATATGTTAATCCTAAAGTAATATTTATATTTCTGAGCTATGTATATGTTCTCAAAGCAGGTTTATCTACCTAAAATTAGTAGTTCCTAACTTAAATATCTTGAACTCTCTGCATTAGAAAGTGAATTGCAAAAAAATTCTTGAATTTATTTGAACATCATATAAGGGCTCATGAGCCACATGTAGCTCTTTGTCCCCTTGAGTGTGGCTCTTACACAAAATACCATGGCTTGGGCGAGTCTATTTTGAATAAGTGGCATTAAAAGAAGTTTAAGTTTAACAAATTTGGCTCTCAAAAGAAATTTCAATCGTTGTACTGTTGATATTTGGCTCTGTTGACTAATGAGTTTGCCAACCACTGGACTAACTTATAGACAGTATCTATGGGCCAGTGTGAAAACAGCTATTTTTCTGAAGTACTTTGCAACACTGGGCATTTAAAAATATTATGTATAAAGCTGAAAATCTGAGTTAAAATTTAGCATTTATTTTTCTTTTTCTAATATATTTTATTTTTGCAGAGAGGAAAAGAGAGGGATAGAGAGTTAGGAATATTGATGAGAGAGAAACATAGATCAGCTGCCTCCTTCACACCTCTTACTGGGGATATGCCCACAACCAAGGTACATGCCGTTGATTGGAATCAAACCTGGGACCCCTTAGTCTGCAGGTCAATATTGTATCCACTGAGCCAAACCAGTTAGGGCAGCATTTATTTTTCTTTAAAATACTTATTAATTTTAAATTAATTGTCTTTTCACCCCTCTTACAGAGATATAGCTGAATTTTCAACATAAAATAGGAGTTACATAGATTCCATAGATATTACAAGTCCTTGTAGTCTTTTATCTGATAGTGTTAGAAGAATAAATATATGTTCCTAAGGCATGAAATAATAGAATTTTTAGGATGTTTTTTAAAATGTTTCAATAGAACTGCCACCACTGTAATTATCTATTAAGTATTTGTTCAAGAAGAGGAGATAAATATCAGAGGGACTTTTTATCTACCTAGTAAAAGATAATCATTGGTCATCAAATTTTGGGATTTAGCAGAGAAATGAGAAAGCTATTCTATTTGAATAATTTTATGCTACTAATGTGCATGAAATATATCAGGTTTTATTTCAGTTAATATGTGCAGGGGTACAATTGTATTAAGCTCCATTTTTTTTTCAAAATAAACAACCACTTTGTGCAAAAAGTAACTCATTGGTTCACAGAATGGATTGGTTTATTAATCATTGACGTAGTTTTTTCTTGCCTATTCTCTAATTCAAAGACTATAAAATTAAATGCCCTCACTTGACCAGAAATTTCATTCTGTATGTTGGAGGTGAATCTCATGTTAACCATTTAAAAACATACTATCTTAAAATTTGACTCAAGACATATTTAAAATATGTTAATAAATTGTTATGTTTAAACCATCACATTTATTCAAAATCATTTTATGACTGTGTGCTCTCAATAAATAGTATAAAATTGCTGACAAAGAACTTGTACAATGTTCTGATTTTAAATAGAACATGCTTAGTATTTAATAAGTAACTGATTAAATAAAATGTTATTTTTATTTATGTTAGAGAGAGATCTTTTTTTTTTCATTTCAGGATTTCAGGAAGGTTCTGCAGGAAAATGTTGTGGCTTATGTTAGTCTCCATAGTCCCATAAGGGGTAACTCAAGTCTATATTCTGTAGCTTCACCATCTCTTCAGCAACTGGTGGCAGAGGTAAGATGAACTGCTTATTATGAAACTATTAGGCAAAACTTCTGTTTTCTCTATAATTTAACATTTCCTGAGATTTTTAATTTAAACTTTTCATTTTTGACACTATTGTAGATGGCTCCTATTCTCCCAAATTGTGCCTACCTCCACCCAGACTTGCCTTCTCCCTTATTCCTGTGCACTGGTGGAATAGGTTTACTAATTTTTCTTGGGTATTTATTTATCTAGTTGTAGAATTGCTAGATCATAGTGTGGGCACATGTTTAACTTTTGTAGATACTGTCAAAGATTCTTCAAAGTGCTTGTACCAATTACACTCTCACCATCAATGTATGTTTCCTGTCATCACCGACATTTAGTATGACTATTCTTAGAAGTATATGGTGGTATCATTTGGGGGTTTAATTTTAATTCCTCTGTTTATTAATAATAGTAAGTACCTGCTTTCATATTCATATGCTCATTGGCGATTTGAGTATCTTCTGTGAAGGTCTATTTAAACTTTTTGCTTATTCTTAAAAGAGAGTTGTTTGTATTTTTTTATCTGTATGTCAGAGTTCTCTATATATTCTCCATACAAGACTTTTGTTGGTTAAATATTGTGATTTACTCTTCCAGTCTGTGGCTGGACTTGTCACTCTCTTACTGGTAGCAACACAATCTTGAGTTAATCTTTCTTGTGGAGTCTTCTAAACAGCACTTTTTGGTTCTAGTAGCTTATTACTAAGAACAAGTTGAATTTAATTTATCTAGTACTTATGTTTAAGGAGCATTATAAACCTTTGTTATTCATTCTAATTCATGCACATCTGAGAGATTACTATATATATACTTTGCATTCCGTTGGGGACTATGGGATGTTTAATAGAATTGAATGGTGTGTGCAGGTTGCCTAAATGAGTAGTGAATAAAGATTCTTTGTAATTGGGGGGGGGCATCTTTCCTAAAAATTAATTTTCATTTGCTTCTTAACTGTAGAATAAAGGATAGACTGATTGGTGGCCTCTTAATAAAATGCAACTGCCTTTGAGCAAAATAAGTTATGAAATAAAAGATAAAATAAGATTTATCCCCCAAAATAATTTTTAACATTAGGATGCAATACAAACACACACATATTTCTCTATATATTGCCATTCCACCTTTATTTTTAAAAATCATCTTTCATACATCACAGAATGTATTGATTTTGCCCTTAGAAATACAGAATTTGATCATCCATATATTACCCAGTGCTCAGTACATCTCAAATAAATAGTGATGGGATTCCTAAGAGGTTATTTTAGGGAAGCCCGAAGCATTCGTACATATGAAAGTAGTCAATCTAACTATAGTTTCCTTAAATGTTGCTTTTGCATCGTCTGCCAGAAGCTGGCAAACTTGATCAAACCTGAACAGTTGCATCAATATTGTAAAACTGTCTACAGGATAAACAGTTTTCTTTTTAAACTCTAAAATGTTAGCAAAGATATATTTGTTTTATAGTGTGTTAAAAACAAAACAAAACACGTTTTAGTTTTCCATATACCAGGAACTCTTCACCAAAAAAATATACTACATATATCTCATTTCTACTACATGAGTTAGAATATTAAGCCCATAATTCTACTACAGTATCACTTCACTGTGAATACCCCAACTGTTGCAGAGCTCTATTGTATAATAAATTTTTTATAGACAATCCAACTCTGTATAACATTACTTTAAATATGTGAGCACACAATAAGCATGTGAAATGCCTTGGAACTTATATTTTACCATGAACATAAGACATGCATAAAGAGCTCAAATATAGGGGCAAGTATGATATGTTCTATACAGAAATTTATGGAAAAGATACAGTGTGTTTGGTTTAATTTAGAATTCTGCATTGTAGAAGATTGATAAAAAAGCATAAATGTACTGTTGACCTTGAAGAAATTTAACAACCAGTCTTTTCAAAATAGAATTCTTTAGTCATATAAACCAACTCCTCTTATTTATAGTGATCTACCAAAGCATCATCTCTAATCACATAAACTGAACTCCATTTTCTAGTTCAAATCAAGGACAGCAATGTATGCTTCTACTCGCTTCCAAACTCCCACGGTTATATACTGTATGTCACAGTACTTGTACAACTGCTACTGACTGCCTGTTATACTGCTGGTTTTTATTCTGCCAGACCATGCCTTTATTTTATAGAAGGTATGTAGAAAACCTGTGACATAGTTTAGCCCTAAAAGCTCATTAGTTCAAATTCTTGAGTTATCAGAAGCCTAGATTTCAAATCACAGTTATTAATTAACATGTTAACATTTTTTCTTGATCTTATATTTATACACTTGATCTTATATTTATAAATTTTAAAAAAGGCATCGCTAGTCATACAAGACATCGATAACAAAATATCACCGACTATGTGACGTAAAGAACAAAACTTTATTTTCTCACAAGTCTGGAAGCTGGAAGGTGAAGATAAGATGCAGGTAGCATGAATTTCTCTTGAGGCCTGACTGGCAGATAGCCACCTTCTCATTGTGTCCTCACATGGCCTTCTTCTCTGTGCACACTCATTCCTGGTATCTCTGCCTCTTGTAAGGAAATCAGTTGTATTACATTAGGGCCCTAAACCTTATGATATCATTTAAATATATTTTGCTTTATTTTAAAATATATTTTATTTATTTAAGAGAGGAAGTGAGAGGGGCAGAGAGTTAGAAACATCAATGCTGAGAGAGAATCATTGAACAACTGCCTCCTACACACCCCTTACTGGGGATTGAACCTGGCGTGTGCCCTTGACTTGAATTGAACCCAGGATCTTTCAGTCTACATGCCAATTTTCTATCCACTGAGCCAAACCAGCTAGGGCAACCTATTTTTTATTTTATCATTTTAAAAGCCCTATTTGCAAATATAGTCACTTTGTTGGTTAGACTTCAACCTATGAATTTTGGGAGGACATCTAGTCCATAGTCTTATTCAAAATGCAGATTGAAAGAGTATAGAAGGTAGGGTTGTAGAAAGAAAATAGTTCTCTTTTCTTTCTTGCTATAGTTGATCATTTTAATTACAAAGAACCAAAACAAAGTTTAAATTCTATTCTGCTTGCTATAAAATACAAAAGGAAAGCTGGCTTTGAAACATTCTTCTTATTATTTGTCTTCCATGATAGATGATATACTTTTTGTTTTGCTATTTTGCTCTGTTTAATTTTTTCAAGATGAGAAATTCTCTGTAATTTTCTGTTCACAGAGAGGAAGGGAGAGGGATAGAGAGTTAGAAACATCAATGAGAGAGAAACACTGATCAGCTGCCTCCTGCACATTCCATACTGGGGATGTGCCTGCAACTAAGGTATATGCCCTTGACCTGAATCAAATCTGGGGCCTTCCAGTCCACAGGCTGATGCTCTACCCACTAAGCCAAATCGGTTAGAGCTGATTTGTTTTTTCCATAGTGCATTATTTTCAGGGCATTTTACTAAATCTTCCTTTCTGCTGCATCAATTGCTAGTAGTCAACCGGAGTGAACATAATGACTAATTCTCTGATTTAAAGCCCCTTCTTCCACTAATTTACCACTTTGATAAACTCCACATTTAAAATTTCATTCTATTGGTAGGTTTATCTATCTCTTAGGTTTACAAGGCTTTGCTTTGTCTTAAAACTAAGCAATCCCTCTAGTTTATTACTGTTTTATAAAGTTTCTTGTTCAGTATACATTGAGGATTTATAAATTTATTTTTATTTAAATCTAGATATTAAAGGAAGTTTTTGTGAGAATTTGGTTAAAACCCTAAATTTCAGAAGGCAGCTGACTTAAATATTTGAACTATATATAGTCAAAAAGCAATTTAAACAATTTGAGATATTAACTTAGTTGGACTAATACACAAACTCAATGTTACATTCTTAAAATGGCTTTATCTAATTTAGTTTTTGTCTGTGACATTTTTAAAAGACATAATTTTATTGATTTCAGAGAGGAAGTTGAGAGGGAGAGAGATAGAAACATCAATAATGAGAGAGAATAATCGGAACTGTGACCTCCTGGTTCATAGGTGGATGCTCAACCACTGAGCACACAATTGGGCTTGTGTGTGGCATATTGACTAGTATATCAGACACCAGTCCTCTATAGGACACAAAAAATGACCACTTACTCAGGACTAATAGTAGTAAATCACCATTGTTGGCAAGTTAGATAAAATTGTTTCACCTACTAAACACTATTAATGTAGTACAATAAATTTTGTCATTAAAAAAAAAAATTAAGCCTAGCTGGTTTGGCTCAATGGATAAGAGTTTTGGTCTGTGGAGCCAAAGATCCGGGGTTCAATTCCAGTCAAGGACAGGTACTTCAATTGCAAGCTCCTCTCCAGCCTAGGCCCTGGTAAGGTCACGTGCAAAAGGCAAGCAATAGATGTGTTTCTCTCACATCAATATTTCTCTCTGTCCTTCTCTCTCTCTTCCACTCTCTCTAAAAATTAATGGAAAAATATCCTTGGGTGAGGATTATATATATATGTTAAAATATGTAGATATATTTTAAGGTTGCTATATATATATATATATATATATATATATATATATATATATATGTGTGTGTGTGTGTGTGTGTGTGTGTGTGTGTGTGTGTGTGTGTTAAATCTACTCTTATGAGTTGTCTTCCCCCCCACCTGATCTTTAATATGTTTTGGTTAAAAACCTACCACTATTATAATTAATCATCTACATAGCAACCTCAAGAGTAAAGTTTTGCCCTATGATATATGACATTTTTTGTAGAACTTTTATGAGTAATAAAATTAGGTTAAATAGATATGATGTTATGCTTAACAAAACAGAATCACTGATTTCAAGTTACTTGTGGTATTCAAGTTACTTGGGGTAATTGTACTATTTATTACCATGTGCTTAATTTATAAATTGTGGTTTATTTGTTTTTAAGTGGTATCCTAATCAAACCATTTTGTGTTTGTGTTCATATTTTGGATTTGAATAGTTCCCTTGGCTCTTTAACAGAATAATTTATGGTTATACCTTAATATATTATCAGAAAGAGGTAAATAAAATATGTAGTCTTCTCAAACCTGTTGTATTCTGGAACCTTTTCCTATAGCTATCTTATGAGAATGGCCACAGAAATGCAGCTGTAATGTAAAACTTGGAAATTTTATAGAAACATAAATAAGTGTTGAATCTCTTCACTTGGAAAATGGATTTCTTTAAATGGCAAGATCTCCAATTTGCATACTTTGCTAGAAACACACCTCTCTCTATATATGAAGTGCTGATAAGACTTTAAGGCACTGGTTATCCCTTCCCTTTGATCTGAGATTTCACCTGCAAATGGGTAGCTTTCAGTGTCCTACAACTTGACACTAATCTCTTCACAGTTACTACTGTTCACTATATTTTTAGTTGTGAAATTATATTTTAAGATGAGGGTGATAAAAAATAAATTGAACAGCAGAAGAAATTAAGCTGTGTTAACCCTGAAACAACAATCCTCCTAAAGGCCATTAGGCAATTTTCTGTATATCTGCAAAGAATAGAAAAATCACATCAATTCAGCCTAAAAAAGAATTCTTAATTAGAAAGGATTATCTGAAGGAGCTTAAATTCTGTACAGATGTTGTGAATTGGGATCAAACATTTTTATGGATGGTTGATTGTGAGTATCTTTATTTTTATAACAATTTACTCCTGAATCCATCCTTTACATATTTGTATGTTTATTCATTGTGTTTGTTTGTTTAAATTCATAATGTATAAGAAAGCTTGCAATTGGTTTTCCAAGCTTTTCTGATTTCTAGGTTATTAGCTTTCATATTTGTTGTTTATCTGTGTTGTGCTTTACAATTCCTGGCTCTGAATCTATAAGCCATTATAATAACAGTTGGTGAATATGAGACCTTGACAATTTTAGGTTCAGTGTTGATGTTACTAAACTGTTTTTGCAAGACAGTGTAACTACATAAACATAGTGATAGTTATAGACATTCAGATATGATAACCATCTCACCCTGAATCCAGCGATTTATCTGTGACAATCAATGCTAACTATAAAAAAGGTGGCAGCAGCCTAAATGTAAAACAGAAATAGACATGAAACTAGATCAGAGATTCAGGAAATAGTAAGATATTGCAGGATCCCAAAATAAGGTGTCATATTCCAGCTTGAAAAAGATCCATAAGAATAATTGACATTTTCACTTTATCCCACAAATAGTAATTTAGATAAAAGAATTGTATGCATTACTAATGGCTCCCTGAGAATTATAAACTATACATGAGCAAAAATAAAAATATAAGTAATCATTTGTAATTTTACTATAAAAATAAATGATATTTTATATGATGCATGTAAATATATTGTTACTAAAAGGATACAGTGATCTGCATTTCCCACCCTTCATATGTTATAAAGAGTTTACATTTTTAAAGTATATGTTACAATATTATTGGCACATGAGTAAATCTAGATAAAATATGATATAATTAGAGGCCTGGTGCACAAAATTCATGCATGGAGGGGTGTGTCCCTCAGCCCAGCCTGCACCCTCTCCAACCTGGCTCAATTTCAGTAGGATCAGGCCTAAATGGGAAGTTGGATATCCCTCTCAAAATCCAGGACTGCTGGCTCCCAACTGCTTGCTTGCCTGCCTGCCTTCCTGATTGCCCCTAACCACTTCTGCCTGCTATCCTGATCAGCCCCTAACCACACCCCTGCCAGCCTGATTGATGCCTAACTGCTCCCCTGCCAGCCTGCTTGTCCATAACTGCCCTCCCCTGCAGGCTGGTCACCCAAACTGCCCTCCCTTAAAGGCCTGCCCCCCCCCCCCCCAACTGCTCTCTCCTAAAGGCCCAGTTGCCCCAAACTTCCCTGCTCTGACAGCCTGGTCAACCCTAAACTGCCCTCCCCTGAAGGTTCGATAGCCCTCAACTGCCCTCTCTACAGTCCTGGTCCCTCCCAAGTGCTCTACCCTACTGGCCATCTTATAGCAGCCATCTTGTATCCACCTGGGGGAAGCCATCTTTGGCCACAACCCTCAGCGACCCAAGCAGAGACCCTGGTATCTGGGATTTATTTATCTTCTACAATTGATTGAAACTTTGTAGCCTTGAACAGAGGCCAGGGTTGACCAGGGTGGTTGGAAAGCTTAGCTTCCTCCATTGCCAGGGGAAACCCAAGCTTCCTGCTTGCTCAAGTCTGTGGCCATTATCATATTTATTGGTTTAATTTGCATACTAACTTCTGTTTGGCTGATGGGTGTGGCTTGTGGGCATAGCAGATGTATGGCCAATTTGCATGTTTCTCTTTTATTAGATAGAATCCATTGTAATACACTTTCAACATTTCTGTAGGTTTGAATTTTTTTCTAAATAAATAATGTATATGATTTCATTATTTAGCTATATTGCCATTTTTAAACCAGATCTTTTTTGAACATTTATATATTGATTAAAGTGTTTACCTTACTGCTAACAGTGCATATCATATTTGTACGTATACATAGTATATGTATTTGTACATACCTCTGCCTTTTCCAACTAGGTTGGTACCCGTAATTAGAGTGCTGCAGGTAACAGAAGTAACTCTTCTTCTGTTGTGAGTTTTTTGTGCTAGCCAGTTTGGATCAATGGATAGAGCATTGGCCTGCATACTGAGAGGCCCCAGATTCAATTCTGGTCAAGAGCATATGCCCTGGTTGGGGGCTCGATCCCTAGTAGGGGGCATGCAGGTGGCAGCCAATCAATGAGTCTATCTTATCATTGATGTTTCTATCTCTCTCCCCCTCTCTCTTCCTCTCTGAAATCAATTTATATATATATATATATATATATATATATATATTTTTTTTTTTTTTTTTTTTTTTTTTTTTTTGCTATGGAATTAGTTGTTACAGAGTCTTAGAAAGAGCTTCAAGAGCCACTTTTAGGTCTTCCAGGCGTGACTCATAGAACAGCATGGACACAGAGGCCTTCCAAGGATACTGCTTCCTTGAGATTAGAAAGCTTGGGAATCAAGAAGCTTCTTCCCTGACTGCTGACCCTGGGACCCTGTTGGTGAGCTCAAAGTTATCGCTTCAGTTACTGCCTGTAAGACAACATTGCCTCAGTGATAATATGCAGGGAAATGTGCCTCACAACCTTCATGGTGAAGGCCACAAAGCCACCGAGCATGGCTCCTCTCCCAGGAGGCAGTGCCAGCTAACACCTCTGTGGAAGCCCTAGTGAAGCACAAGCAGCAGGAGCCGCCTTGCTTTCGCTTTACTAATCTCACACAGGTGCGCACAGTTGGTGGCAGCTAGAGCTCACTAAGCAACTTGTAAAGTGATCATTAGCTTTCCAGGGTAAATCCTTAAAAAAAAATTACCCTTAAAAGTCGCCTTCTCATGTTTTAGAGATGTACAATCTCTATTATAGTTCTCAGGCAAATACAGTTGGGGAAAATTTTTTAAAGTTATTAGCTTTTCAATAAGGAAGAATTGCAGAAACTAAAATAGACTTATCTAAAGACACGGATTAACCAATATCTATTGATATAAAGTCTCGCATGAATGTTAAAGCAATCATTTGATTCTAAGTCTGTTAAAATTGCAATAATTTGCTGAAACTGGTTTGGCTTAGTGGTAGAAAGTCGGTCTGTGGACTGAAAGGTCCCAGGTTCGATTCTGGTCAGGGGCATGTACTTTGGTTGCGGGCACATCCCCGGTGGGGGGTGTACAGGAGGCAGCTGGTCAATGTTTCTCTCTCATCGACTTTTCTGGCTCTCTATCTCTCTCCCTTCCTCTCTGTAAAAAATCAATAAAATATATTTTAAAAAATTGCAACAATTTTATATTCAGCGAATTTTTCAGTTTGCTCAGGAGGCTCCTTAAATCTAAAGTTTTCAAGAGGCTGCTGTTCAGTATTCAATTTCCAGTCACCAAATATATCTCAAAAGATAAAATCACAAAAATTTTTACCTTCAAATATGTAACCATAGTCTTCAGATATAGAGTTTATGTAGCCAAAAACTTTTTTAAAGTAACTCAGGACATTTGTACAGCTGGCAAAGAAGGCTGTGGTCTGGTATAGTCTTTAACCTGTCAGTGTCTTGAAGAGCCCTAATTATAGCAATACTTTCAGCTCCATTTGAGAAAATCTCTTTGAGTGCTATGTAAGTTGTCATGTGATCTGTTGGAAAATTCTCAAAAGATCTTTTCATCATATTCAAAAAGATAGTTGTTCTTTATAGATTCACTACTTCTTAAAAGTAAGATATTCATATCTATATTTTTACTAACTTATTAGAATTTTGGAGATTACTGATTCATTTCAGCCTAAAAATTAAACACTATGTGTAGATCAGACTCATAATTTATCTGATGAGATTCTAGTATGGGTCTTAGGGAATTTCATGAGGAAAGCCTAAATAGAGATTGAACATTACTTTTTGAGATCGGCATGTAATACTTTTAGTTATTTTCTGAAACTTTTTTTTTAATTTTTAAAAGCATTTTACCACGTGTAAGGGATTGAATTTTATTTATAAACTTCTCTTTTATTCCAGTGACATCTTTTGGATATGGGCCCAAAAGGTTGTATGAGTTCACTGCATCCAGGCATTATTCCTTAAAATAAGCATATCTAAGCGAGAAATCAGATTTTTATTAGTACACAACATTATTCCTTTAAAAATAAACCTTCCTAGGAAGAGATACTAGCTGAGAAAAACATTTATAGACCAAGTCGCTGTGCTATTTAGAATATGTACTCCCTTTTTTTTTTTTTTTTTCATCATTTGCGGCAACCTGGATAGAACTAGAGAACATCATGCTGAGTGAAATAAGCCAGTCAATGAAAGAGAAATACCACATGACCTCACTCATTTAAGGATATTAAGAACATTATAAACTGATGAACCAAAAGACAGATATAAAGACAGTAAAGCAACAAGCAGACTGTCAAATTACAGCCGGGAGGGTAGGGAGATCTGGGGGAGATAAGAGATCAACCGAAGGACTTGTATACATGCATATAAGTATAATACAACCAATGGACACAAAACTCTGGGAAGGGAGGGTATGAATGGGAGGGGAGGGCCAATGTTAAAATATGTACACAGATAATTTAATAAAAAAAATTATTGAAAAAAAATAAAATATGTACTCCCAACTTCAGTGTCATAATAATTATATCTTATTCTATTGAAAATACATATTGGCAATCTTTGGAGACATGCTGACGATAGTCAATCATTCTTCTAAAAGCATTAGCATAGTGAGCTACTTGTCAGGCATAAAACAAATTCAATCTGAATTAATTTCTCTTTTTGGCTCTTTTCCTTCCACTGACTTTATTTTCTTCTAGTCCCTTTTAAATGTCTTCTTTCCAGGCTTCTTCGTTAATTCTCTTTCCTCCTTTTTCTAGCTCTTGCTTTCAAGGAATTCAATAATCAAATGCCCAATTTCCTTACTTATATCACTTTTTCTTTATAACTACAATTAATCTCAACTCAGTTATCTTCAGTGCTAGCATTGCAGTGCTGTTTACCTTTAAAATCACCTCAAAGGGATGCATTGAGTCTTTCGAGATTAGGTTGCTGTTGATCATTAATTAAAATACTGGTGTCCTATGTTGAGAGGAACAGACTAGTGGACATAGGAAGGCTATGGTTTTTAAAGTCCACATCCATCCTTCCAATCTCTGCCTTTGGCAACTTTGGGCGATATGTGCAATGATGCCTTCCATCTCTGGAGCTACAATTCGTAGTTTGCCTACAATGAGGTGTCACTGGAGCTCTCCATAGAATGGAAATGTGTAGATATGGCAGAGTTCTCTTAGGGGCTGGATTACAAATAATGTGTCATAATACAAAGTTACTTCACCAAACTTGTTTTACTTATCAATAGTTGCAAGGTATCTCTTCTTTGACCTTGGACATCTTCCTCCTACTCAGTTGTTTAGGCTAAAAATGTGTGCGTCATCCTTTATTCCTCTCTTTGTCTCATACTGCTCATACACTTCATTAGGAAATCCTCTTGGTTCTACTGCCAAGAGATAGCCAGAATCCAACCTTATATCACTGTCTTTTCTGTTTCTACTCTTGCCCCATCAAAGATATTTCAATAGCCTTCTAACTACTCCACCGCTGCCCCCTCACCCCCACAGTCTGTTCTGAGAATATCAACCACAGCTTTTCTTAAATCCCAACTCAGAAATACCATGCTCTGCTTCTTATTTTACTCTGTAAAAGCCAAAGATCTCAGAATGGCCTATAAGGCCCTACAGAATCTAATCTTCTAACTAACTGACCCCAGCTCCTACTATTCTCCCCTTTGCTCCCTCTGCTGCAGTCAAGGTCATTTATAGAGAGAACTTCTTTACGTAGCTTATTTAAACTTCTAACCCACAGCCCTCCCATGTACTACCACCCAGCCCTAATCCTGCACTACCAAAGCACTTAGAACATTCTGTATCACCGTTTTATTGACCATCTGTATTGTCAGCCTCTTCCTCTAGAAGGTAAGGCACATGAGGACTTGGAAGGGTCCTTGTTTGTTTTATTCACTGATGATTTCCTGGAATCTAAATCAGTACCTGGTGCAATGCAGGTTCTCCAATAGGTGCCCTATGAGTGAATGAAGCAAAAATGTTTGCCCATCGAGGGTATTGCCTGGGGAATTAAGGGCAGATTTTTGTCTTTCCTCCTCCAAGTATCTCACCACCAGGTTTGCTGATTAATCCTCAGTAGATTGACAAGCCTTCATATTAAGAGAGTGAATGTCAGCTGCCTTCTCTGAGATGCCCAGTATTCCATGAAGACCATAAAGAGTAAGCTCCTGCCGAAACCGGTTTGGCTCAGTGGTAGAGCATCGGCCTGCGGACTAAAAGGTCCCAGGTTTGATTCAGGTCAATTGGTTGTGGGCACATCTCCAGTAGGAGGTGTGCAAGAGGCAGCTGGTCGATGTTTCTCTCTCATCGACGTTTCTAGCTCTCTATCCCTCTCTCCTCCTCTCTGTAAAAAATCAATAAAATATATTTTTAAAAAAACAACCTTTAAACAGTAAGCCCCTTTCTGGAGTCTACACTATATCTCATCACTCCTTTTCAGAGTTAGTTGTACAACATCCTAAATTAAACAATTTATATGAAATTTAGTTAATCTAAAGGTATATCTTAATAGTAACGTTTGCTTGGGAGTTTGTATACATGTAGCATAAAACGTGTCTCATCCAGATACAGTAAATATTTTTGAATATTTAGAGAATGGCTGGCATTCCCAGGATTGTTAGAAATAACAGGAGTAGGGAAACGTGGGTTTATAGTTGAGAGCATACAAAATAATTTTTTTCTTGTTTTTTCATTTACTTATGGTTGTATTATTTCCATAGGAACAACTGCAAAACTACTTTTGCCCATACCTGTATATTTTAAAATTATGCCCTTTACTTCTGTTACCCTTTATTGTGATATTCTATCAAATACCCTGGCAGTCTGGGAAAGATTGGCGCCAGTTTAAGTGAAAGTGTTAATAGGCCAAAGCAAAGCAAACAGTACTGCAATAGAAATGCCAAGAAAAAACTGAAACGATAAAACTGATGCTATGGAAATGAAAAATGGCACAAAGTTCAATAGCATGAATAGCCGAGCTACTCACTTGTCAAAGAAACATTACTCTTCTTTAAAATACTTCCATTTTTGTTTAATTCTACATCAAAGATGTTTCTTTGAACATTTACCACGATTGGTGATTTTTTGTGTGTGTTATTTCCAATTACTTGAACAAAGATTGTGGGCAGGCATAATATGAGTTAGAGAATAAGATGAATTAGTTTGAAGTCCTAGTCCTTTCTTGCACTGGGGTTTAATCAGGTTATGATCTAGAACACATGTGTCAAACACAAGGCCCGCGGGCCAAATCCATCCCGCCAGGCCTTGCAATGTGGCCCACACCGCGCTGTCATCACTGCACTCTGCTGCGTTTCCATCACAATGACAGTTTATGACTGTTCAGTAAACCATTCGGCCCGCGATTTAGGCTGGATTTTAGATTTTGGCCCCTTCTCTGATTGAGTTCGACACCCCTAATCTAGAATATACTGGCACTATAGGATAAACTAGCATTTTAGTATTTTGCCAATCTTTGTAGAATATGTAAAATATTACTTAGAAATCATTTCCATGCCAGATTTGTCATTTTATTGGTGTATATGTATCTGTTCATATGTGTTTGTGTGTGTTACATGCACATTTGCCTTTGTGTAAATGAAACATTCATTAAAAATATATTTTCTTGAGCGTGAACTGAAAAAGTCTCTCACAAACCATCACATTAATAACTAGTAAAGTTTTTTTTTTTTTCTTTCTCTCACATGTTCTAATTTTCACTTTCCAAGATATATTAGGCCAGAGAATCTGGATACAATATAAAATGGAATATTTACCTAAGCAATTGTGCTTAAGGTCACACTCACCATGTTGGCTCTATTGAATTACATTTTTCCTATTACTAAGGCCCTAGAAAAAGTTGCAAAAAGCATAAATTTTGTAACTACTTGACCATATTCCCTGCCAAGACATCTCTTGCTTGAATGGAGAGAGATGGAGGACTTAATCACTTTGGAATAACGCTCTAGTTGACTATGAGCAGACATATAATAAAGGGCCAATCTGAATTGCTGGTTATAATAGCTATTGGTATGGGAATTAAATGACAGGGGTTTCTCTGTAGATATCTCTATGGCCACAGTGGATGGGGATTTACAAATCATGATACTCATTATCACATCTAGAAGTAAAGTAAAAACTCTTATCTTTGAATCATCATTAAGGAAGAATTACAATTTATATTCATTAAAATGTTTAGGTGTTGTAGATACATTTTTAAATTAACTTTTAAAAATTCTAATAAACCTAAGGATGACATAAAATATCTATAAGACAAAAATCTTAAAAAATACTTTAAGGGAATATTTTAACAAATTAATCAATTTGTGGTATTTTAAAAATAGTGCTAGCCCTCTTAAATTAATGAAGAATGAGAACAGTTAGAACAAATAATGGAAATAAAGCCACATATTTTATATTTGTGTGTATAGATTGCTGAAGTGAAAATATATTGGCACAGAGAGGTCACACACATGTATAGATATAGAACCTGCTTTTTATTGCCCACTTTCTAAAATATTGGAAATGGAGGGGGAGGAATAAAAAAGGAACAAAGACAGAACTTAGATAATTCTAATTTAAAAGAGAAAGACCTAACTTATTTGTTGGCATATGAAATTTTAAAAGCTGGACGATCTTAGATAGAACTTTTCATTTCTGGGTCACTGATCGGAATCCAGCAGATGTCATGTCATCAGGGACTAAGAGCCATTACCATAGTGTCTTATTTGAAATAGGGTAATTATCACAGTTCTTTTTCAAGAGTAGAAATGATTATGCATATTATAAATTATTAGAAGTAAGCTAGGTATAGAACTTCATTGAAGCAAAATAATGAAGCGAGACACTATAAACCAGTCTCCTATTCTTTTACAAAATCAAATATAATTCTCATTTCAGATACAGAATATTATTCTTTATGAAACTGGTCTAAGAAGATAAGATAGTCTTCAAATTCATATGTAATAGACAGTTGTCATTTTGCTTTCTATGCATCCCTTCTCTTTTAGGGAAATAACATCTTCCTCCATTCTCAGTCACATTGTGTGGGTAGGCTTGCCCTGATGGTTACCTGTAGAGGTGGGCCCTGGGTGACTTAACCAGTCCTCCCAACCCATCTCTATACCAACAGCGGTCAGTTTATGGGAGGGCACATTGCACAAACAGATGCAGTGGGCAGTGAGTGAGCTGTTGACTGTCTTTAAGGAAACAAGCTTTTTTACTTTCTTTTGTGAGTTGCTGGGGGAAAGAAACACCTTTCTTTCTGTTGATGGTTAAAACTGTGACAGTAATTTTACTACCGCAGCAGGGAAGCCAGTAGTTGTTAATGGCAACAGTGAGAAGTCTGAGGTTAAGACCAGAGCATGGAAGAGAGATCAAGGAGACACAGGGGAATCGGGTCCCTGGTCATGATATTTAAGCTGCTGAAGTAATTACTGCCTTATTTTAGGCTTTCAGTGTAGAAAGTGATACATTCGTTTTATTGTTGTAGTTGGATCTTTTTGTTCATTTGAAACATAATTCTTTATATAAAGAGTGCTATCAAAAACAGAACCATAGCCCAGCCAGTGTGGCTTGGTGGTTGAGCATTGACTTATGAACCAGGAGGTCATGGTTCAATTTCTGGTCAGGGCACATGCCTAGGTTGCAGGCTAAATGCCCACTGTGGGAGGGGCATGCAGGAGGCAGCCCATCAATGATTCTCATCATTGATGTCTCTCTCTCTCTCTCTCTCTCTCTCTCTCTCTCTCTCTCTCTCTCTCTCTCTCTCTCTCTTTCTCCCTCTCTCTCTCTCTTCCTCTGAAATCAATAAAAACATATTTAAAAACACACACACACACACAAAACCAGGGCATAGCTGAAATAGAGCCTGAATGTGGAACCGTAAAGGTGTGAAGGACAGTGAAGACCCTTCCTTCCCCACCAATCAGGGAGGTAGGCAATCCTTGTTGCATCATAGTTGAATAGCTGGCTGAATTATCATCTTATATTTAGAAATTCAAACCTAGACTACAGAGTAGAAAATATTTTCAATATGTTGGTAGATGATGGCTATATTTTATATCCTTCACAGCATTTACATGACATAACTTACTTTGAAAGTACAATTGAACCAAAAAAGGAACAGATACTTTTGGAAACTGAATTATTTTGCTGCAACAAGAGCAGCATTTAGAACAACTTTCCAACTTTGAGAACATTCTGTAGCAGCCAGTCCTGACACTCCAGATGCACATCAGTTATTTTTTCTGTCCAAACTTTGTTCTATATTCTTCCCATTTATTCTGGAAGCTCTAGTAGTCTTTCAATTAGTTTCCTTTTGGTGAAATTAACCAGAGTAAGTTCTATTAGTTGTGAGCTGAGAAACCTAATGGAATAAACACATTTCACACAATAATTTTATATGTCTTTGTTAATTATTTTGAAATTATCTTTCAAAATCCCCTCACCTATACACAACAAGGAAGTTCTTATTTTTAAAATATTTATTTTAAAAATTACGTTTCTCTGATTTTAATAGATTATTTTCCCCAACCCACCTTCATCTTATTACTGTGATGATTATTTTTGCATATAAATTCATTTCCTTCTCAGTTTACTTGCAGTCTCCAAATGACCTCCATCGCAGTCAGAAAGAACCTGATAGTCCATCCATTTCCATTCCCATTCAGTAAGAAAATTAGAGGACTTGAGGCCAAAGGTCTCATGGTTAGTGATTATCATGGACTTTTACACTCAAAACCCATGGTATTTCTACTTGCCCATATCCTTTGGAGGAATAATCATCTCCCTGAGCTCAATTATTTTCTTAACAAAGGAAGAAATACTGAACAGAGAAGCAAATTTCTAGTTCAGTTCAGTACCATATTGTTAGATATGTTGAAACCACACATTTATTAAATGCTAGTACAGTCCAAGGAAAAAAAGTTAAATTTGTCTCTGTAAATGTTTCTTTAAAAGACTAAGCCTATATATAAAAAAAATCAATGAGCAAGTCAAACACTCACCACATGCAAGTAAAAAGTTACAGTTTCTGTTCCAAAGTGGGAAAAATGAGTTGATTTTATTTAATAGAAATGGAAATTCCAGAAAGAATAAAAAAAAGTCCTTTAATTCAAATCTCCATATATATTTTTTCTGAATAAAATATGAGAGCATGGTATTGAAATAATAACAATTTCTCCTTCCAATATCAAATTGGTCTTCTTCCATGGGGAAAAAAAAAAAAAAAAAGGTAACATTCACCAAGTGATTTCCATTTAGTGAAACTTTGAGAAGATTTAAAAGGCGGGGGGGGGGGGGGGGGGGGGGGGAGTACTCAGTATTTTAGCTCTCCTATTGTAACTTCAGCCTTATTAATTCTTTGTAGAAGGTCCTGCTTACATGCTCTTTAGTGACTCATGTGATTCATGTAGTGTTAATGACTTACATGAAAAATTAATTATCTTAATTTTAAGTGTGTTTTTTTCTTTCTAATAACCTATATGGAGAAATCTATAAGGTATGCTATTATCCTTTTAATATATCTAAATAAACAAATAGGAAAAACATTTTTGTGAAATAATACTCAGAGTGGGCCATATCTCATCATTCATTTATTTCCTCATGTCCATATATGAAGAGGTAATATGCAAATTGTCCAGGATGGTGTAACATCACAACTGCTCAGGAGGATGCTGCATGTGCAGGTAAACAGGAGGGAACTGTGTGCAAGGTGAGGCAAGCCACAGATGCCAAAGCAGCTTGAGCAGGCCCAGAGTGGGGAGACTGAGAGGAGGGGGCTGCTATTGTCAGCCTTGGCAGCTTTGAGCAGGTCCAGAATGGGGAGACAGTAGCTTTCAGCAGGCCAAGAGTGGGAGATGGGGGAGGGGGGTGCCTGCCAATGCTAGCCGTGGTGGCTTTGAAAAGACCTGGAGCAGGGAGACATGGAGGGCCCGCCAGCCACCATGTGCTAGCAGTCCAGCCTCTGCACATGAGCTGCAAAGGAAGCTTTTTCTGACCGTTCATTGGCTAAGCTCCTTGTAAATCATGCTCATTGTTCATGGTAACATGGGTAATACAAATCCAAGAAGGTGATCTAGAGTTTTTCCATCTCATTCTGGAGGAAAAAACAAAGTTCTGCTGCTGGAGGGGCTAAGAAATGTCATATCCTGCCCCTAGCCGGTTTGGCTAGTGGATAGAGCCTCGGCCTGCCAACCTAGGGTTCAGGTTTGATTCTGATCAAGGGCATGTACCTAGATTGCAGACTTCTCCCTGGCTGGTACCCAGGTCAGGGCTCATGCAGGAAAAAAAAAACAAAGTGTCCCTCTCACATTGATGTTTCTCTATCTTTCCCTCTCCTGCGCTCTCTTAAAATCAATGGAGGGGAAAAAATCCTCAGGTGAGGATAAAAAAGAAAGAAAGAAATAAAGAAAGAAATGTCATATCCTATGAAAGAGACATCTTGAAAATGCCTAAAAGTTGCCTTTTTTTTTTTTTTTTTTTTTTTTTTTTTTGTGGTGAAGGGACTGGGCTCCATGTTGATGAAAACACATTGGCTGCTGCAGCAGCTGGCAGTGGCAGCAGCAGCAGGGTGATGGGGGTGGTTCTTTCCCCAGGACCAGCCTGGCTGCCTCCCGCAGAGGTAGGCCAGACTGCAGCTTAGGCCTGCTTCCCGTTGAACAAATATTATCTCTTATTTCTGTGGGGAGTGGACCTAAGCTGTTAGTAGGATAGCGTGATAGGGGGCTGGCTGGGCTAAGGGATGCCACCAGTGCACGGATTTCATAAACCAGTCCTGTAGTATTTAATAAAAAGATATTCCCAAAAGTATTTAGAGCAAAATAAAACGTATGTAATCCCCCATTACTTTTTAAGAGATTATCAATAATCAATAATTTAATTAAATAATCCCTAACTAATAATACTATATGACACTATTTGTTAAACTCCACTCATTTTAATTTAGTTAATCACTTCTTTTGTATTTATCATACTTAAATCATATATTGCTATTATGCATCTATTAATTTTATCCATCCTAAGGGGCGGGGGGGAGAGTTTGTGCAAGTTTTCTACAGGGATCTTAAAATAGTGGTCTGACTGTGGACTAGGCATCAAAAAACTTTCTGTAAAGAAACAGATAGTAACTATTTTAGGTTTTGTGAGCCACCTGGTCTCTGGTGATACTACTCTAAAAACCAGCCATAGTCAACAATAAAGGAATGGGAATGTCTATGTTCAAATATACTGTGCTATAAAAATAGATGGTGGGGAAACTACAGCCAGTTAAATCCTGCTTCAGAATATGAAGAACTTTCCCTGAATGTTATCAATTCACACTATAATAGAAATAATAACCAAAAAGTGAACACAAAGTTGCTGCTATTATTTTAAAATTCCTGAAACAGAAGCCACTCTTTAAATGTAGGTGTTCAGACTAGGTTGTACATTCAATAAAGTAAGGACCTTTCCTACCAGGATTTATGAGTGTCTAAAGAAACTGCCGCCTGCCAGTGCTGGACACCAATCTCTGTCTGAGATAATAGTAATGATACATCCTACCAATGTCTACCTACTAAGGAAAGCAGTAGGAAAGTTTAGAAGAAACAATTCTACCATATGGATCATTAAGGAAGAAACATAATCCCTGTATAGCATTCATGTAATGATCTAGGAAGATGATGGCAGAAAAAATAAATAAATAAAAGCTATTCCATAGTCTATTTGTTTATATCACCTACACAAAATAGAAAGAGCTTTACACTGGAAATAGAACAAATGTTATCTCTTATATAATGGGAATACATAGAAAAGAAAATAATTCACTTAGAACCTAGAATTCATCTTGGTGAATAACAGCACTCCTTTTTAAAAAATGAATTTCTTTATATGCTTTGAATCTATTAAGTTACTTCCCAATGCCTGATTCAGAATTTATCAGAGTGTTTATCATCCAATACAATGGTGGTCAGAGACATTTCTCTTTTGAATGAGAAGCTGGTAATTTCTGAAATCTCTTCTATTTCTAAGATTAAGACTTGAAAACAATCTTGCTAATAGCTTCTTCATTCACTGAGAAAATATTACCACTGGCATATCTTTGGCTCTTAATTTTCATGGGGGTACAATAGTAAGAGATTCACATTTAAAACAAACTGTATTGGAATAATGTGAGGTTTTACCAATCAGTAATTGAAAAATAAAAGTTGGTGTACTCTTTGTCAAAATGTTAGTTTGTTTTGTTGTTTCTATTAGCATTTTAGCTATTATATCCTTTACCATAATACAAATTCACTTTCCTGTTTTGAAGGAGAAAGTTTTCCTGCTCAAAAGAAGTAGTTTATAGAACTAACACATTCTTCCTCTTTCTCACGCTTTGTCTCTCACAGAATAAAATATATATTTTTTAATTGGAAAGGTGATGCTTGAGTTTTTCTTTAGTTATATTATTCTATTTTTATTACATTGACTTGTAAAAAATTTCTAATCTAATTTGAATGATATGTTTAGACAAAGGAATATTGGAAAGAAGTATTAACATTCTCTTTATGTGACACTAACAGTTTATAGTTTTATTTTTTAAATAGAAATAATCTAATAAAATCAAAGAATTGGAAAACATTTTATTTAGTCTATATATAAAATTAATCATAAAGTACATTATTAATTCATCTTGATCTAGATAATCAGATAAACTTATGAATAATAAAATGAAACCTAGTGAAGCAGAAAATATTTTTCTATGCACCCAGAAATAAAGCCTGAATTACTGAAATTTTGGAGAGTGAAGTGTTCTGATAATTTAATTTTATGAATGATGGAAGGTGAACAAAAATATTTATATATCCTTTTTGTTTTAGGACTCCTAATATGACTAAGTATTATCTCTTGCCTTAGTAAAGAGTAAAAATGATTAAATTTTATGATTCTTGAAGGTCACTTTAGAAAATTCTCTCTCCCTTCTGTGATCTCATTTTTTTTTTTATTTCATACAGAGCACTTATCACAGTCTACCTTGTATTTCTTCTGCCAGTCCATTAATGTCTTGAGGCTAGGGACCATGTCTATATCTTCATTTTGCCCTGTAATGCATGATACAGTACCTCATATATGTAAAACATGCTCAATCAATATTGAATGAAATGCTTATGAATTTCAGTTATGACTTTGCAATATTGTATACTCAGAAATTATTTCTTGCTTATAAAACATGTCAGAAGTAATGATGGTTAACCTATAGATTCTATCTAATCAAAATTTGATTTTTTGATCTGCTTGATTAAGTCATGGGCAAAGGTAAGTTTAGAAGCAACTAAAAAAATAACATGGGCAATATCCAGGAGCCTATAAAATCATCTGCTACTCTACCATCAGGAACTTCTCAAAAAGAAAGAAACAGCTTTTATTTGCTTATTTTACACAACATGTATCCATTCAAAAAAATGCATTAGGAACTCATATAATGTAATGGAAAAATAATCTTATCAGCAGAGCTATTAAAATATTGGTATATAGCCGAAACCGGTTTGACTCAGCGGCAAGAGTGTCAGTCTGCGGACTGAAAGGTCCTTGATTCCGGTCAAGGGCATGTACATTGGTTGCGGGCACGGGATGTGCAAGAGGCAGCTGGTCGATGTTTCTCATCGGCGTTTCTAGCTCTCTCCCTTCCTCTCTGTAAAAAATCAATAAAATATATTTTTAAAAAATAAAATAAAATTGTGGAATATAAACTTTTAGATAATGTATTAACACTAGAGGCCCGGTGCATGAAATTCATGCACAGGGGTGGGGAGGGTATCCCTCAGTCCAGCCGGCCCCCCTCTCCAATCAGGGACCCCTTGAGGGATGGCAGACTACACATTTAGACCCTATCCCAGTGTGATCAGGCCTAAATGGGCAGTCGGGCATCCCTCGCACAATTCAGGACTTCTGGCTCCCAACTTCTTGACTGCCTGCCTTCCTGATTGCCCCTAACTGCTTCTGCCTGACAGCCTAATCACCCCCTAACCACTCCTATGCCAGCCTGATTGATGTCTAAGTGCTCCCATGCCAGCCTATTTGCCTCAACTTCCCTCCTCTGCCGGCGGTCACTCCTAACTGCCCTCCCCTGCAGGGTTGATTGCCTCCAACTGCCCTCCCTTGCAGGCCTGGTCTCAACTGTCCTTCTTTGAAGGCCTGGTGCCTCCCAATTGCCCTCCCCTGCTGGCCATCTTGTGGTGGCCATCTTGTGTCCACATAGGGGCAGAATCTTTGACGACAAAGGGGCATATTACACTTTTATTAGATAGGATATTTATATATCTTTGTACTTACATTTATCTCTCTATAATTATATAATACATTATCATACAAAAGCAACATTTTATCTTTGAATACATAAAATAGTTTGCAATATGTACAAATACAATATTATATAATTATTTTCAATAAGTGAGGTATATTCCAATGTGTTGCTATAGTATATATTGTTTAACAAATTTTCTAGTTTTATATCTTATTTTAGATTCATAAACATCCGCATTTGTAAATTTATATATATATATATATATATATATATATATATATATATATATACATATATATATATATATATATATACACACACACACACACACACACACATATTGATCACACACACACACACACACACACACACACACACTGAGAGGCAAGATTATTATGACCACCTGATGTCTGTAGGCAAATTAGCCATACACCGCATTGTATGGGATACGGAAGCCGAAGACCAGTTCGAACACCATTGCTATCTGCAGTTACCAAGATAAAATATCTCCAATTCTCACAAGAACACAAGTTTTGGACAGTCAAGCACTGGAAAAAAGTCATGCGGTCTGATGAATCATGTTTCCAGTTGCATCATGCAGATGGCAGAGTGAGAATTTCGTGGAAATAGCATGAAAGTCATGCAACCCACATGCATGAGTACAACCCTTCAAGCTGGTGGGGGCAGTGTTATGGTTTGGGGCATGTTTTCCTGGCATGATTTGGGCCCTTTAATTCATGTGAAACAATGTCTGAATAGCACAACCAACATACCTTAAGTATTTTTGCTGATCAAGTTCATCCTATCATGTTGATGGCGTATCCCAGTGGCGATGGCTTCTTCCAACAAGACAGTGCTCCATGCCACAGTGCTCGTTTTGTGCAGAAGTGGTTTCAAGAACATGAGGGAGACTTTACCTTGCTTAGGTGGCCCCCACAATCACCAGTTCTCAATTCAATTGAGCATTTGTGAGACAAAGTTAAAAGAGCCATCAGGCAGCTGGTTCCACAGCCATAGAATCTCATAGTACAATATATCAGGCATGGTGTCAGATTCCTTGCATCACCTTTCAACATCTCCTGGAGTCAAAGATAAGAAGAATCACCATAGTATTGAAGGCAAAAGGTGGCCCAATGAAGTATTGATGGGGGTGGTCATAATAATCTGGCCACTCAGTGTATATATACATATTCCCCCATTTGAGTAAAATTCTTATAAGTAAAGTGGCTAGTCAAAGGATATGCAGCTATTGAAGATTTTTGTGGTCATCTGAAGACATAATAATTTATAATTTTACCAATAAAATCAAATGCATATATTTACTGAATGCTTGATTATATTGAATAGTATCCCATTTGATCAATTGCTGGTAGAAAGTAGCACATTTTTCTATGTGTTTCTCTTGGATCATTTATTAATTTGTACTTGTTTTTATTTCTATTTTATATTACTAGAGGCCCAGTGCACAAATTTATGCATTGGTGGGGTCTGGCCAGCCCACCCCAATGGGAGCCTAGTGGGGGCAGGGCTGGCAGGGGAGCTATAGGAGGTTGGCCAGCTCTGCTCTTGATCAGTGATCAGCGAGGGGGGCTGATTGAGAGTGGAGTTTGCTTGGGGGGAGGGGCCACAGGAGGTTGGGGGAGCTGAGTGGAGCACAGATCAGGCTGGTTGGCCACCACAGTGCACATCATAATAACTAGTCACTCTGGTCGTTCTGGTCATTTGGCTTTTATACATATAGATTTGTATTTAATCTCTGGTACACTTGATTTTCCCTTCTTTTTATTAGTGTATTTGTATTACAAGCTTATATAGAAAGTTTTTTTTTTTATTTTTAAAATTTATTTTGTATGCTATTTTTCTTCATTTGAAGTACATATATTTAAAATTTTTATGTAGTTGAGCTTTTTATCTTTTGCCATTATAAGATTCTAGCTTTAGACTTAAGCTTTGTAAATCTTTTTTCACAGCCTGAAGTTTAGAAATTATTGCAAATACATACTTTGGTTTATTTAATGCTTTTCTTTATGTGAAATTTGTTATGTTGAATAATGTAATTCCTATCCACATTGCTGGTATGCTGATTAGCTGTGCAGAGGCACTGCGGTGTATTGTTCATTGCAACATAAAGATCCAGTAAGCTAAATTCCCTGTCTGTGGGGCCATGCCATTTGCCATGCTTCACACATCTTACCTGCCTGGCTCGGTTGAGCCTGCAGCTGCCAGTACCTACAGTCTGCTCTCCAATTGTGCATAACCAACAATACTTATGGCTCAAATAAAGATATTATCATTTTCAAATATGTGCTATAATATAAAACTGGTCAGGAATCGCCTTGACAAAACTATAATCAGAAAAATGTCTAAGTAAGACTTTTATCAGAAAGCTCAGAAATGTTAGCTTTGATGTTTTCTGGCCTTAGGAGGTTATCCATTGCCCAGAATGGGTCCACCAGTCAGCTCATATTTCCACCTATGAATAAGGCTATGACTGACTAGAAAAGTATCAAGTGTTAGACTTACATAACTTGTTTAATGCAGATAGTATAACAATAATATTTCAAAGGATATTCCAGGGTAAAATTTCCTTTTGAGCTTTTCAATGAAAAAAAAAAAAAAACCCACAAAAAACAATGCTGTTTCTTAATGTAGAATAATACTGTTTATCTCTTATAGTTGGACTCTATTTAAAAATATATATTTTCTTCCACACTCTTTCCTGTTCAGTATGATTGGTCTCAATTGCCATTCTTTCTTCAGTGTATAGCATAGTCAATCAGGCAGCTCTGAACTGTGTAAAAATAAAGCCCTTGCAGTTGAATTTGTAGCTTTGAGAGACAGAATACTTTTTATCTGCATACCTGCTTTTATCATTGTCCTTAAAGTGTCTTAGAAAGAAAAGACATTAATACATTTGGAGTATAAAATGCTAAACAGGTAAGGTGGTAAATGCCACTCAAAGGGAGAGATGATACCCACATAATAGCTGATGATTATGAATGTTTAATACTTGTGCCAACACATGAATGCCCTTGGCAGGAAGGAGTATTCTGAGAGAAACCTGTGTACCAATTTTTCCATTATTATTCCAATCATTAAAATGATGGCCACATGAATTTAAGCATAAATGTCAACTAAAAAATACATATATGAATATGTACACACATTCATACACATATAAATTAAATATGTCCATTCATACCTAATTATCTGTACATATATATTCCTATAAATATATTGATGCATAAAATGGTATGACACTATTACTAAATAATTTCTTTAAGGATAATTATAATATGATAAGAAGACCATTTAGTTGCTCTTATTTTCATCCGTTTTTTAGAACTAAAATGTGGAACATATGGATCTTTCTTTAACTGAAAACATTCTAGTTCCTCTTTTATACAGGGTAGGGCAAAGGTAGATTTACAATTGTTTTTATGGAAAGTAACACAACAATTAATAAATAATTCAATAATAAATTCTGTTTCAAAACTGTAAACCAACTTTTGCTATACCCTGTATATATTTTTTTATTAGTATGAAAAACCAGAAATTTATTATGTTTTTTTAAAGTACTAATTATTTCCACCACATATTATATTATCATTTTGTCTTAAGTCTAGTTTAATACATTATACACATGCATATTTATGTATATTTATATTCATATGAACATTTATATGTGTATAGGCATAAATGACATAAGTGTCATGTGCACTCAGATGATAACACTAGGGTCATGGAATTATTTGTGGTTTACTTTTACTTCACACTTTCTTCTACTTCTGAATTTCAGTATTAAAGACATTAATTTTATGATCAGAAAACATATTAAAGATATTTCTATTTTATACCAGGAAAAGAAGAGCTGTTCTTTCTATCAACCTCACATTTGTAATATTTGAATTCAGCTTCCCTCGAAAACAAGAGGAATAGTCAGGATTGGAATAAACCAAGAATCATCCAATGCTATCAGAATTTAGTCCATCCTTTCTTTTTTTTTAATATATTTTATTGATTTTTTACAGAGAAGAAGGGAGATGGATAGGGTTAGAAACATTGATGAGAGAGAAACACTGATAAGCTGCCTCTTGCACACTCCCCACTGGGGTGTGCCTGCAACCAAAGTATGTGCCCTTGACTGGAATCGAATCTGGAACCCTTGAGTCCACAGGCTGACACTCCATCCACTAAGCCAAACTGGTTTTGGCATCCTTAAGATACATACTGTGTGAATCATTCATCTATAGGACATGCTGATCATTTACTGCTCAAGGTCATAAAGCTCAGTTCCCACATTATGCCACCTCACCAGGAAGCATTTAACTTTGCCCAATGCTACACACACACACACACACACACACACACACACACATATATATATATTTAATTTAACATTAAGCCTAGCTTAATCAGGGAAAGCTGTATAGCTTAATGAATAGACAGCTAGACAGCCCAGGGCACTTTGGTATCTCTACCATTTTCCTTACAAAACATATCTGTGTCTTTTCCAAAGACCAATCTGCATTAATAATAAAAGAGTAACATGCTAATTGACCATAACTTCGTGATGCCCACCAGCCAATCAGGAGTAAATATGCAAATAAATACAACAAAGATGGTGTTAATTTGCATATGCAGGCATCGAGCATCGGGGGCAGGGTAGGGGGGAATTTGTGTTGTTGCCATGGTGACAATGTAGGTGTTCCACACACCCCAGCCCTCTGGGCCTCTGGGCATTGTGGGAAGGCAGAAAAGCAGCTCCAGTCAGGTGCAGAAAGGTGACTCTAGCCAGAGCAAAGGTGATGCTGGCAGCTAATGGATGGAAAGTCCATTCTCACACGAATAGTTGTGCATCAGGCCTCTAGTATATTTAATAGTCCCCCTTATTACCAATGCAATTGTTTTTCAATCTACTAGTATAAATATTGTCAGTATGTTGCTTTGGATCTTTTCTTGAAATATTTATAACCAGTTAATTTCAAAGCTTTCAAATTATTTGTGATACTGACAGATAAAAAGATGTTAGATAGAGATGATTGATAGATAGATGATAGATAGATTGATGTGTTAGATAGAGATGATTGATAGATAGATGATAGATAGATTGATGATACATGGATAGACAGACAGATACAGAGTGAAAGATGTACAGTCTATTAAATTTCCCTCAGTTTTCTAGGTACTAGGAAGCTCAGATATAAAATTTTGCAATAAGTATGACCAGCATGACTTTTTTGGTGTAATTTTTTTCTGTCTCCATTAATTTTTACATAACATAAAAATAATTTTAAAAGCTTTAACTTAAAAGCATTATATATATTTCTTATAGACAAAATTTAAAAAATATATAGAAATTCACAAACATAAAAATTATTTATTATTCCACTATTTTGGAAATTATCTTAATGTTTAATCAAATATACACATATATGAATATTTTATTTTTATAAATATTTTATACACTATGCATATTGTTTAATAATTTGATTTTTCACTTAATATAGTATATATTCACTTAATATAGTACATGTTATTAATCTATTCTCAATTACGGTAACATGTTTTGCTATATTTAGATTTCACAGCATTTAAACTATTTTCATTTTATTGCTGTGTGGTGAACATTTTTATATATGTTTCTGTGCATGTATCAGCTGATGCCTTGTGATTAGAATGGCAGAGTAACTCTGTTTGTTCATTTTTAAGCTTTTAAAATAAGCCTGTGGCTTAAGAAGATCAAGGCAATTGTAAATTCCTCCTATGACTCAGGTTCTCAGTGAGATGTACTGAATTCCAACAGCTCTGTGGTCCTTCAGAGGCCAGAGATGAATGGAAGGTCATTTTCTTCATTTCCAGGTACCAGTGTTGCCTCAGAGTACAGCATAAGCCCAGTATATTCCCACTCAAAGAAACTAAGCTTGTTTTTCATTATGAAAAAAAAAATACAGGAAGCATATTCCACATTGATATTACTGAGAGCAGAGAAGTGCACTCAGCCATACCCACAAGGCCTGGAGGAAGAGTTTTAAGCAAAGTTTTCCTGAAAAATTGTATTCATTTATGACAACAGTCATGCAGCTGACTAACCAGTTGAAAGGCAGCTAGGTGGACGCTCATGGTATAGAAGTTCAAACAACTTTAAATTTTAACACATTTTTATAAATAAATAAAAAAGAAAAGAAAAAAGAAAAAATCAGGCCTGGGCACATGGCTCAGTGGTTGAGCATTGACCTATGAACCAGGAAGTCACAGTTTGATTCCTGCTCAGGGCACATGCCCAGGTTGTGGGCTTGGTCCCCAGTAGGAGGTAAGCAGGAGACAGCCAATTAATGATTCTCTCTTATCATTTATGTTTCTATCTTTCTCTCCCTCTCCCTTACCCTCTGAAACCAATTACATATCTACAATCAACTAAATAAAAAACAAAACAACAACAAAAAAAAACAGCATCCTTAGATAGCAGTCAATCATATCAAATTACATTTTATATTATCTGTTATCTTATCCTTGAAGGGTTGTTTTTTTGTTTGTTTGTTTATTTGTTTTGCACATAGTAAATGCTTATGAAATAGTTTCATGATAAACAATAGTCATTAATGGTTAGAACAAGTGGCTGATAATGAATGGTTTATCCAATTGCTTAATCTAAATTCCTAAGACCAGTACCATTTTCTTTTTTCTTTTACATATTATAACGGTGATGATAAAAATATTACTTTAGCCAAAGCCGCTTTGGCTCAGTGGTAGAAAGGTCCCAGGTTTGATTCCGGTAAAGGGCATGTACATTGGTTGCGGGCACATCCCCGGTAGGGGATATACAAGAGGCAGCTGGTCGATGTTTCTCTCTCATTGATGTTTCTAGCTCTCTATCTCTCTCCCTCCCTCTCTGTAAAAAAACCACATTGAAGCTTGAGTTTACTTCTATGTAAGTTGGAGATACATAATTCAGTTTAATAACAAAATTCTTGGAAAGCTTTAGTAGAGTGCTTCTGATGCATTCATTTCAGGTTAGTGTGCATATGATACTGAGAATGATAAGAGGAGGGGCTTTATTTTGCAAAGAGCAGATTGGTCTTTCTTAGGATTTATTTAAAACTGCTGCTCAAACAGGAAGTCTGTCATAAGCAGATGATCTATCCTCCTCTGCACATTTTACATTAGTTATACACATATATTCCTTTGCAAATTTACTTATTTATATTCTGAAATTCTTTACATATTGTGCACAAATAATTTACTAGATGCTAGGAATTCTGAAGTATCAAGAAAGTGAAAATCTTTCTATTTCAACTCTGGTAAAATTATAGTGACCAATGCAGGCTGAAAAGCATGATAAAATACTAAAGGCAGGATGCACAAAATTTGTGCAAGGTGCTAGGCCTTCGTACCCGCGGTGGCTTGCCTCAACCCTCACAGCTGCAGTAACTTGCTTTGGCCCTCACAGCCCCGACTTTGTCCAGAAGGTCATCTGGAAGGTCGTTCAGCTGTCCAGTCTAATTATCATATTACGCTATTATTATTATAGATCGGGGGGAAAAACAAAGTTAGTCCTTATCATGACTATGTTTGCATAGAATCTCTAGCTTCTGGACTTCTCCATTCTTTTTCTTTTTTTTAATATCTTTTTTATTGATTTTTTTATAGAGAGGAAGGGTGAGGAATAGAAAGTTAGAAACATCGATGAGAGCGAAACGTCTATCAGCTGCCTCTTGCACACCCCCTACTGGGGATGTGCCCGCAACCATGGTACATGCCCTTGACCTGAATCAAACCTGGAACCTTTCAGTCTGCAGGCTAACGCTCTATCCACTGAGCCAAACTGGTTTCAGCTGGAATTCTCCATTCTTACAGGGAAAATGTGGACTGAATATTCAGTGATTTGGGATCAATTTCTAATTATTGTTACTAATTGGCTAATTAATTTAAGAGTGTGTTGTTGTTTTTTGTTTTTGTTTTTTGCATTTAGTTTCTTAACATCTATAAAAGAAAAGCCTAAGTGACCATTACTGCAAAACAACCAGAACCCAGAATTACTGGTCGCTATGATGTGCACTGACCACCAGGGGCCCGACACTCAACAATGGAGCTGCTCCCTGGTGGTCAGTGTGTTCCCACAGAGGGAGTGTTGCTCAGCCAGAAGCCAGGCTTATGGTTGGCAAGCACAGGTGATGGGAGTCTTTTCTGCCTTGGTGACAGCACTAAGGAGCAGCAATCCAAGTAGTAAGGAGCAGTGAGCAGGAGTGAGGGGTCCCAGACTGCGAGAGAGTGTAGGCCAGGCTAGAGATACCCTCTCCAGTGCACAAATTTTGTGCACCGGTCCTCTAGTTTAAAATAAGAAAATTTGTGTGCAATAGTTTCTAACAATATTTCCTGATTTAAATTAAACAGTTCATAAAAATAACCTTTAATGGAACTATTGCTTTAAAAAAAAATTTATTGATTTCAGAGAAGAAGGAGAGGAAGAGAGAGAGAAACATCAGTGATCATAGAGAATCGTTGATCAGCTGTCTCTTGCACAAACCCTACTGAGGACTGAGCCTGCAACCTGGGCATGTGCCCTTAACTGGAATTGAATCCAGGACCCTTCAATAGGCCAATGCTTTACCCACTGAGCCAAACCAGCTAGGGCTAGTGGAACTTTTTCTGCTTTATTGTTTTTGTCTGTTCCAAATCATTACTAACAACTGACAACTCCAAATATTCTCCCCTAGTAGTCTCAAATATTATTTTAGATCCCCAGAAGAACATTTATATTATAGAGATCAAAAAGCTAAAACATTCATTTGTTTTTTACATAAATATTTTATCATTCATATCAAGTTAGCAGTAGCTGAAATTGGATGTCATTAAAATAAAGAAAACTAACCCTGCTACTTTTTCTTCAAATCTAAATTTCAAGAGAGTTATAGTTTTAAAAAAAAAATAGAATAGATTTCCCAGAACATTATGGTTTATGTGAAAACAGCTTTCATTAATTCTGTAAAATATAACAAAAACAAAACTTATGGTTTGCCTTCACAGTACAAATACAAGCTTACTTTGGTTTTGGTTTAATTTTAATAACTTTGAGGTTTATCCAGATATTCAGGACTACAAAATTTTATATTTAAAAAGATGAAGCTTCTAATCTAAGAAACTTGAGATTATTTGAATGCAGTAAATTATTTTTTACTCACTTGAATATCCTGTGGTTCTTATGATACATTGACAATGTGAATTTTTTGACTTGTTAATTAGAATAGCAGAGATTTTAGACTGGAGGACTCTACTTCAAACAGTTTAGAAATGACATTTCTTTCCTGACATAGTTGAATATGCATAATTCTGAAATCAATGTTTAATGACTAGCTTAGTATGTCATTAGTGGCAACAATTTTAGTTCTAAAATCAGGATTTTGAATATTAGAGGTGCATTATCCCAATGAAAATGATACTTAAAATTTCCAAATAAAGTGAATAAGAAATGGTATTTTGCCTTGTTCACTTTTCTAGTAATTTATCTTATAGTCAAACCTACAAAGCAGATTTGTATTTTTAGTAAATAACTTTTTATGTCAGTTTTATAAAGATTTATCCTATATTGCCTATTAGGTTGCTATTATAATTCATGTCTAGTAAAGTAAAAAGAGCTGCGGACATGTAATAAAAGAATGAGGCTTAACCTCCAGCTCCATCATATTGATTCCATCATCTTTGACACAACACTTAGTCTCATGTTTATTGTAAAAATATGGCTAGACAATATATGAGGAAATCCTGCCACAAATGATTGGTGCATAGTAGGCGCTCAAATATTTCAATTTCCTTTCCATTTCTCCTGTTCAATTTCAATATCTATACCAATAGAAGGATAATATGATAATTATACCAGGTTAACCAGACATCTCTGAGCATCCAACTTCCTTCCAGAAAGTTAGGGGGCCACCAGGCCAGCAGGGGGGCAGTTAGGAGGCAACCAGGCCAGAAAGCAGAGGCAGTTAGGGGCAATTAGGCAGACAGGCGAACAATTAGGAGCCAGAGGTCCTTTACTGTGAGAGGGATGCTCTGCTTGTTTAGGCCCCATTCCTCAGGACAGTTGGACATCCACCAAGGGGGACCAGATTGGAGAGAGTGTAGGCTGGGCTGAAGGATGCTGCCCCGCTCAATGCATGTATTTCCTGCACCACGCCTCTAGTCCATAATGAAAACTATTATTTATTAAATTCCATCATATTCTACTTTCCAGGGCATTACTTATTTCCCTTACAAAAGTATTAATTCTAATTCTTAAATTATTATGTCATTGTCATGGACTGAAGGGCCATAATAAAATTCAGTGAAATAGACAACACAATACTATACTTTATCAATTTTATCTGCTTGTGTCCAGGCATTTTTAATCCCTTTGTTATTACCTTCACAAATACGGGCTCTAAGAAATCCTGCTATTTCTCTTTTTCTCTTTCTATATATATATACTATAGTGAGAAAGTTCCTATATTTAAAAAATAATTGAGGTGATGAAACTAGGTAGTGTTGATGAGTGCACATTGTAAATGTATTAAGTACTTCAAAATTGTAGATTTTCAAATAGTTCAAATTGGGAATTTAATCTGTGAACTTCACCTCAGGAAAAAAATAAAAAAGCCAATCAAAATAGGCTTTGTTGCCTGTCACACAGTAAAATGCTCAAAAAATAAGATTTCCATATAATTTAGTGTCTAAAACAGTCTCTCTTCTAAGACAAATGTTTAACTGTATAGAACACAAGGATTCAAGATATTAAATGACATTTTCATATCCCACATGCATATTATAATATTTTATCTAACCTAATAACAAATAAAGCCTTTTTAAAATATCTCCTTACTTTAGGAAAAATATGCACATAATTCAAAATCAAACAGTATAAAAATTTGGGGTAAAAATGTTGTTCTCATTCTTTCTCCTTATCCTTCTTTTACCAGTATTTTCTTAGCAATATACCTTGGGCAACTTTCTCTATTGAATAAAAATAAAATCTCCACTCTTTTTTCTCAGCTGTATAGTATTCCAATGTGGCTATAACATAGTTACTTCATTGTTCCCCTATTGGTAGACTGTTATGTCATCTCAGCCTTTTGTTACTATAAAAATGCTGCAAAAAATCTCTGCAATGGCATTATTTCATTGAATGACTAGTATACCAATAACAGGTTCTCAGAAGTAGGATATCTGAGTCAACTTAATGTTGATAAATATTGCCAAATACTTCCAGAGATGTAGTGTCAATTTCTGTTGCTATAAGTGCGAGAGTAAACTGTGAAAGTTTTACTAGTAATAAGGGCTTAATTCCTTGTCCAAGATGGCTTTTAAATGGAACATGAAAGGTAAAAAAGCACATTTTTTATATTTCACAAATTTGCCTGTGACAGACCCAGGTTATCATTCTTCTAAGAACACTCTTTTCTTGATGATATATGAAACAATTTTAGTATTCATGTTTTAGTATAGTCTGGGATATGAAATATGAGGCCTATCTTAAGTTAGGCTCTTTGTGGTATTTATATAGGATTTTGCTCTCCCATCTTTATATAACTATTATGAACAGACATGCCTAAGGTTTGGACCCTCTTCTAAAAAGTGTATAAAATTATCTTCACAACTTGTTTAGTTTTTATTAACATTATAAAAAGTGATTTTACACCAATAAGGTAAAATAAGTCATTATTCATGGTCTGAACTCCCTTCCCCCCATTCATATATTGAAGTTCTAACTCACTGCATGAGAATGTGATTGTGTTTGGAGACAGGGTCTTTATAGAGGTAATCAGATTAATATGAGGTTATTAGGATGCCAGCCCTAGCTAATTAATATAGTCATAGCAAAGTATATCTTAGAGGCGTTCTGTGAATTATTTTCTCATTGGTTTTCCTCAAGGACTATCTTTCAGTGATCATGAAACTTAAATTCACAGTCCTACCAATTTTAGGTCACTTGCCCTTCTTGACAAAAGCTTTCTGTTTAGAGGACTACTCTAAATAGTTATGATATATGTTCTTCACATTTCACTATAGGGTTCATTCATATCAGCATTAAGTATTTGAGCTTGATTTATTATTGGCAAATGTACATTTTAGTTTGTGGTAGATTCATTAATAGTCAAGCAGAGTTAGTTAAAAGACAAATGTGCTTATTTCTATTTATACTTTGTCTAATTTACAATATAGTTTATCATTTTCTAATTATTAATATGCAACTAATACTACTAATAAAATGTGCAAATAGCTAATAGGAACTCACCAAACATTTAAACTTTAATTACAATCTTAAACAATGAAATGTCTTAACAATTCTAACATGAGTTTATAAGTCACTTAATGCTTTAATTCGACCCTAAAAATTAAGCAAATAAGATTCTAATCATCTCAATCTGGTCATTACTCTTATGTCTAAGTTGGATACAGAATGCTAAATCTATGGATTTAAATTTGTTTCTAAATTTCATCCCTATATCTATTTTAAATACCTTTTTTTCAGCTTGACTTAGGTTTAGTTGACAAATAAAACTGCAAGATTTTAAATTGTACACTGTGATGATTGATATTCTATGTAATAAAAGGCTAATATGCAAATTGCCCCCTCAAAGGGAAGTTCAACCAGAGTTCGACCAGGGGCAAGGCTTCCTAGCCTACCACCCCTAGCCATTCCCCCTGGTCCTGCCCCCAATCACCACCCCCACCTCAATCAGGAGCAGGGCCAGACCACCAACTGCCCATAGTCCCTCCCCCCACAACTGACCAAGCCTAGTCAGCCCCAATTGGGACAGACTGGCCGAACCCCATCCATGCATGAATTCATGCACTGGGCCTCTAGTATGTATATATTATGAAAGGAGTTCCAAGATAACACATTCATTACCTAACACACTTGTTATAGTAAACTTCAATTATAGTATTAACAACTATAGTCATAATAGTATATATTATAGCCTCAGATCTTATTTACCTTATAACAAACTGCTTCTCTCTTTTTTTTTTTAATATATTTTATTGATTTTGTACAGAGAGGAAGGGAGAGAGATAGAGAGCTAGAAACATCGATGAGAGAGTCATCGATCAGCTGCCTCTTGCACACCCCCTACTGGGGATATGCTCGCAACCAGGGTACATGCCCTTGACCGGAATCGAACCCGGGACCCTTCAGTCCCCAAGCCGACGCTCTATCCATTGAGCCAAACCGGTCCCGGCAAACTGCTTCTCTTTTTAACTTTTTTCTTATTTTACCCACTTACTTCCTAGCCCCTAGCAACCATCATTTCTACTCTGTCTGTATGAATTTGACTTATTTAATTTCTTAGTTCTTTAGATATACTTGGTAATTTTTTGCATCTAACTAGAGAGTTAGGATTATGAACCTGTATTTAGCGACTGATATAATATCTAAATCAATGACTAAAAAAAAAAAAAAAAAAAAATAGACAGGAACCTTAAGTTCACATCCAAGATGATTCTTGAGTCTATTTCCAGATGATTTGATCCCATTTATTATTTAAATTTGCCCGTTTCATCAGGTAAGTATCCAGATTATTTTCTTTCATATATCTGCTATTTTTATTGTAACATTATCCATTTTCTCAAAATGATGTTTAATTTAATTTAATTATATTTTATTATACTTGCAGTAAGTCTAGTATATTATTTTCTTTATTATAAACAGATAAAGCCAATTTTGCAGCTTCAGTCTGTGTGTGGTCTGATCTGGTGTAGTTAAATTTGAAGTCTTCAGTTTTATTTGGCTTACTACTATTGCAACATTTCTTTTTCATAGTCTAATTAGAGCCTCAACATTGACATATCCTTACTTTATTTCTACTAGCAATAAATCACTTGTTTGTATATGCATTATAACCATACACAGTCACACAAAATAATATTGAATGTCTACAACATGCAAAACCCTGTGCTGGGTGTCATGAGATACTACAAAGATAATTCATCTTCCACCTCCTATAATCATTATTCTTTAGAAAGAATGTAATGTATCGATACATACATAAATCACTCTAATGCAAGGCAAGGAAAAATATGTGCCATTAGAGAAGTCTGGATAAATCAGAATGAGATTTTTTTTTTTTTTGGAGAGGTTTCATTTAAATCTGGCTAGAGGGATCTAAAGCAATTATTCAAGAAGGCAGCATTAGAGTAAGATATTGAAGTAGAGGTAGCTTACATATATATATTAGAGAAAAATAATGTTCCAGGGCAAATTCACAGTATACATAAAGGCACAAAAGTAGAAACATTCCTCAGCAGGTTTGGCTCAGTGAATAGAACATCAGCCTGTAGACCAAAGGGTCCCAGGTTTGATTCCAGTCAAGGGCACATACCTTGGTTGCAGGCACCTCCCCAGGGGCACTGATCAGGACTCATGCAGGAGGCAACCAGTCCTGGTGTTTCTTTCACATTGATGTTTCTCTTTTATCCTCTCTCTTCTACTCTCCCTAAAAATCAATGTAAAAATATCCTCAAGTGAGCAGTAACAACAACAATAGTGGAAACATCAAGGTCGACTTTCTTGGGGAGTAAGGAGCTTTGCTTGGAGAGAGCAGAGACTGTTTTCATTCATTCGTCTTCTAATTGAGGTGTTCCATAAATCAGAATGTGTTAGGCACAAGGACCACAATAAAAAAAGAAAGAAAATAAAATTCCTGCTCTCCAGCATTTTAATTTCTTTAATTAGCAATTATTATGTGCCAGATATTTTCTAAGTGCTTTACTAATATTAATTAAATTATTATGTGCCAAATATTTTCAAAGTGCTTTACTAATGTTAATTAATTTAATTCTCATAACAGCATTGAGGTAGGTACTATTATTTCCATTTCATAAATGGAGAGACTGATGCATTTTTTTTCAACTTTTTAAACATATATTTTTATGGATTTCAGAAAGGAAAGGAGAGGGAGAGAGAGAAACATCAATGATGAGAGAGTCATTGATTGGCTGCCTCCTTCGCGCCCCCTACTGGGGATTGAGCCAGCACACAGTCACGTGCCCTTGACTGAAATCAGACCTGGGTCCCGTCAGTCCTCAGGCCAGCACTCTATCCACTGACCAAAACCAGCCAGCGCTGATGCACTTAGAAGAAACATAATCAGTTTACATTGCTGTAAGTGGCAAATCTAGGATTTAAACTCAGGACTCTGACTCCAGAGTTTGAGCTCTTAAGTACTGCATTCTTCTACATAATTTAGTGAATTGGAAGATAAGTTTCTGTGGATACATATAGACAGATTGTGAATGGCATTGAATGACAAGCTAAGAAGTTTGATAAAATAAAAACTGTGATTTAAAATATCATTCTGATTGCAGTGAAAAAATTATTGGAACAGTAAAGTTCTACAACAGGTAGATGGCTATTACTTTACCCTAGATGACAGAGGATGACGTTTTGAGTAAGGGTGGTAGTTGTGATAATACACAGAAGAAACTGTACAGGAGTAGAATTAACAGCAACTGGATAAGAGACCCAGAGACAAATACAATGGCAGTGGATTTTGTAGATTACAAATGACAGGAAGCCATCTCAAACTTGCTTTAACAAAGTGAGAATTTCTTTGTTCACATATTTGAATCAAGGCATTCTGCCTTTTACTGTTTCTCAGATCTGCTTTCCGTTGCTGGCTTCATCTTCAGGCAGGTTCCATACATGTGGCTGTGAAGATGGTTTCTGGTTTCCAGAATTACAGTATGCTACAATAGATACTAGAAAATCTTCATTTTTCCATGTCTTTCAGCCACAAAGCAGGATATGATTCTCAAAGGCTCAGTTTAAGTCAAATGTTCAAACCAGGAGCTGAAGTTGGATCAACCTTTTGTCAATACAAAGAAGTGAGAGACAGAGAAGGGTTTTCCAAAAGCAGGAGACATAAGATAAACAAAAATTAAGTATTCCCTTCAGCAACATTTTGAGCCTTAGTGACTAAGTTTGATGGTTCTCTTTGTCAGAAATAAGGTATATGAGAAAAGGTCAATAACAAGTTTGAGAATAAAAAGAGACATGTTGAGTTTAAATAATGGCAGAACATTTGGGTAGAAATGACTAGCTAAGATTTAAAAACTATAAAACTTAAATTTAGGAGCATGATGAATACTAACTATAAAATATTTGGAGTAAGGTGAGTAGTGAAATGGTTCTTAAATCTGTAAACTTTAATGAGATTTAAAAAAATGATTTTCATAGATGTAAAAGGAGGTCTGAAGTCAAATGCTATCATTGAAATCAAGAGATAATCATCCCAAGAAGATAGATTAGTCCCCAGGATCAAAAATCACAGTGAGATCAAGGAATATCTGATAGGAAGCCATTTGGTCTAGATAAAAAGAAAATCAATAGCGCTCTTGAAGAAAAGTTCAACTACATAAAAAGCACATTGTGCAGAATTAAGGAATAACTGAGATAGAACAAAGGGGCCTTAAATTTCTAGCTAGCTAAATAGCTAGCTATGTGACCTGGGCAAGAAACTTCGAAATGTATATGGCTCTGTTTGCTCATATTTAAAATACAAATTATACTCGTGATCCCTGTTGCTCAGTGCTTGAGCATCAACCCATAAACCAGGAGGTTACCTTTCAATTTTCAGTCAGGGGACATACCAGGGTTGTGGGCTCCATCCTCAATTGGGGGTGTGCAGGAAGCATCTGATAAATAATTATCTCTCATGATTATGTTTCTATCTCCATCTCTATCTCTATCTCTATCTCTATCTTTATCTCTATCTCTATCTCTATCCCTCCCTTCCTCTCTCTAAAATAAATAAAAATGTATTGAAACACAGATTACAATAATGTATCTTATTTATAGGTTTTACTTAAGGTTATGTTAAAAAAAAAAAAAGTACTGACATAATGCCTGGCAAATTATAAGCTCTCATAATAGCTATAAATGTGTGATTGACATAATGAGTAGGGAGGACATGGCAGAAGCAAAAGTGTAGGATAATTATATGACTTTTTGCAATGACGATAAGTAAAGTGACATATGTGACAGATTTAATATGACCACAGATTCTTCGACATTCCCCTTCATTAAGAAATGGATCCTGATGGTGACGACTTCTTAGCACTCAGAATGTTTGCCCAGAAGAAAGCAGGTCACCATATAAAAAGCCAATTTATCCCAAGACTGCCATCTGTGAAGAAACTCTAGCTAGCCATAAGAACCTGCACTCAGAGAGAGACAGAGAGAGAGAGAGAGAGAGATGCCAGACTAGCAATGTATCTGAAGATGACTCCCCATAATTATATGAGACAGCCTGAGTGAAAGTTACCCACAGAACCATGAGTGGTAACCTTAAATTATTGTTTAAGAGCATTGTAGTTTATTTCATAGAAAAACATAAAGAGAACAGACATCACTTGTGCGAATGACAAAGTCTAAGATGTTGACTTATTTTTGTTGTTGTGTTTTGGTTTATTTTCTTTATAACAGGGGTGGAGAATGTAAAGCCCACAAGCCTTTTAAGGCCCACAAAATCATTTGGTCTGGCCCTGCCAAGGCATTAAGTATGAGTCAATTAAATGTTTCAGCAACTATAATTTTTAACGTCATAATTTTGTATGGCCTGAGAATGATGTTATAAATATCCAAATGGCCACTGGCAGAAAAAAAGGTTCCCCGCCCCTGACTTAGAAATTAGAATAGAGATTAATGTGGGCTGTGGATTTACATTCAGAAAAAAAGAAAATGAAACTTCAGGAAAGAATATAGTTAGGGACTTGAAGAGACATTAGAATATATATTCAAAATCTTTGGGAGAGGAGTTTATCTTTCCCAGCAGGATAGAAACCTCTTCCTCTGAGAAAGAGTAAATGAGAAGAGGTTAGATATATAGAGTAAGAAATAGGAAAGATGTCTATCTAAGAAGCAACTTTTCTTCATTCCTCTTAGACTTTACTCCCAAAAATTTGCATCACGAAATTTTTAATGTTGTGGGGCTTTCCGAAGACTGCTGCCTCCTCCTTCTGGGTGCTGGTGTTTGGGATGACTCCAAGGCCAACCAGGAAACATGAAAACAAAAGTCTTCAATAGGCCACAGCAGGACTTAGTCATTTACTACCAGGCTTCCTTTGACTCAATAATTCTGGTTACTTTTATCATTGCATTCTTTTACCTTCAGGCACAAACAATTATAAGCTATAGTGCTTAACAATTCCTCTAAATCAGATATTTCATTGCTTTTGCTTAGGCAAAATGGGGAGGAAAAAAAAAAGTAGATATAGAATGGTGCTTTTTCAGATCTGCCAATTTATCTTCTGCAGTATGTGTCATGTAAACACGTCTAACTTAATGTACTGCACATGCATCATCCTTGAATGTTTAGTTTTATTGCTGCAGAAGTAATTTCCGAAGGTCATCTTACAATGGGTGAAAACTTGAAGGCTCATGCAATTTATGTTCATTATAGGTAATATCGTACAACATTTAGGAACTATCAACTTTTATTCTCCAAATGTTTGGTCCAATAACTTTAAGGATAAAATGTGGTTATCCAGTTTTTGAAAGAATACACCCTTGCTGTGAAAACTCATATTCAAATATGGGTTGACAATGTAAACTCTTCTATGTTATTTTTTCTTGACAGATTTTAATTTATCTCAGTCACACTTCACTAGACTTAAGATAGGTATCTCATTCATGACTAGTCTCACAGTGATAACACAGAATAAATCTGCCAGTCTCACAATAAGAATGCCACCACCTGCTGGCTTAGTTATATCAATTATTTGAAAATAATGAAAGAAAGATAACTGATATTTGTAATATGCTTTTGCAGCTTTTAAAGTGCTTCCTTAAATATTAATTCACTTTTGCAACAACTCTGTAAAATAGCACTGGTTAGCCATTCAGAAAATTAAAGGAAATTGTTCAAGGCCAGAAAGTAACAAGACTAAGAAATCACCCTGATTTTCACACTAAATCCTATTGTGTGCATAATGGATTCAGATTACTTATGTTTAAAACTCAGTTTCTCCACTTAGTAGCCCTGTGCTCCCTTTCTTCATCCCCAAAATCATTATGGTACAATTATCTAATATGGTATTTGTGATAGGTAAATTAACTATTTTTTTTTGTGTGTGTGTGTGTGTGTACAACTCTTAGCACAGTGTCTGCAACTTAGTTAGTATTCTACAAATGTTAGATATTGGTGTTCTAGAGATCCTCCCTGGTAAAGAGGGACTAAACTGTTATCACGGCTAGAATATATCTCTCTTTAATCTCTCTCTCTCTCTTTACACATCCACTTCTCCACAATTAAAGACCCTAAATTCAAAAGAGCATGAGAGTTGAGCAATATCACAGAAGATAATAAAATAATGTAAGTCATGTTTAGAAGATCAATTACTCCTGCATTGGTGGTTTCTGGTGACCTGACCCAATCTAAGCATAATCTAGTCTCATGAAACTTTCAGGATAGACTATTAGGGTAGCAATGGGTTGAATGGTGCCTCACCCCAACAATTAATATTTGGAAGCTTAGCCCCAAGTAACTAGAAATATAGTTGTATTTGAAAATAGTGCCTTTAAAAAAGTGACTCAGTTACAATGAAGCCATCAGAGTGGCCCTAATCCAGTCTAACTGGGGTCTTTATAAAAGAAAATTTGAACACACAAAGAAACTCCAGGGATGTTCATAACAGAGGAAAGCCCAGGCGAGGACACAGGTAGAAGCCTAGAAGAGAGGCCTCAGGAGAAACTAAACCTGCTGACACCTTGATTTTACGCTTCTAGTGTACAGAATTATAAGAAAATAAATTGTTTCGTTTAGACTACCTAATCTGTGGTTTTGTTAATGCAGCCCTCGCAAACTAATATAGGGTCTGTTGCTCACTATCATCCCACAGGTTAAGCAGGTAGAACTAAGGCCTGAGAGATTTAGTGATTTATTACAGATCCCACAGATTCTGCCAAAACCAGAAATGTGGTTAATGTTACCCCAAAGACTGAGTTTGAGCTGAATTAAATTAATTCAAATATAGTAGGAAATCCAAATGTCAGGAACTTACTTTGCAAAGAGCTAGTGGTTGTTGCAAGCATGTTCAAACTCTGGATATGACCAATTTTTTTTTCTGGAATAAGCTTTGATCAATGGGTTTCTGTCTACTAATTGGCTAAAGAAAAAGTTTCCTTAAAAATTGGGGACATTTTATGAATCCTTTAATAAATGTTAATGATTCTGGGTCAAGACTATGGAAGCTATGACAGGGTCAATGATAACAACTTATAAAAGAACAGTTGAACTTTTAAATAGTCATAATTTTTAATATAGTGCATCAATGTGGCATTGTTAACTTCCACAAAGACCTTTAATTAATTCTAGTTCACTTTATGGCGGGAGGGGGGGGGGGGGGCGGGGGGGAAGAAAAAAAAAAAAACTAGCCCTATGAAAATTAGGACAGAGCCCTGGCTGTGTGGTTCAGGTGATGGGAGCTTTGCCCAGTATACCAGAAGGTTGCAAGTTTGATTTCTGCTCATACTTAGGTTGCTGGTTTGATCCCCAGTCTGGGTGCATATAAAAAAGACAACCTGTAGATGTTTCTCTTTCACATCAGTGTTTTGTATTTCCCTTCCTCTTTCTCTAAATCAATACATGTCTTCCAGTAAAGAGTGAAAGAAAGAAAGAAAGAAAGAAAGAAAGAAAGAAAGAAAGAAAGAAAGAAAGAAAGAAAGAAGAAAGAAAGAAAGAAAGAAAGGAGGAAGGGAGGGAGGGAGGGAGGGAGGGAGGAAGGAAGGAAGGAAGGAAGGAAGGAAGGAAGGAAGGAAGGAAGGAAGGAAGGAAGGAAGGAAGGAAGGAAAGAAGGAAGGAAGGAGGGAGGAAGGGAAGAAGGAAAGAAGGAGGGAGGAAGGAAGAAGGAAAGAAAAGCTAAGATATAATTCAACTCTTTGTAGTACTTTCAAGAGAGAGAAACAGTCTGGCTCTCATGGCTTAGAAACTGAGCATCAACCTATGTACCAGGAGGTCTAGGTTCGATTCCCTGTCAGGGCACATACCCTGGTTGCAGGCGCAATCCCCAGTAGGGGCTGTGCAGAAGGCAGCTGATATTTCAAGAGGGAGAAACATTAATGATGGGAGAGAATCATTATTCTCTCCCATCATTAATGTTTCTCTCTCTCCCTCTTCCTTCCTCTCTGAAATCAATTTAAAAAAAAGAATATATATATATATATATATATATATATATATATATATATATATTATTTTATTTTAAAGAGAGAGAAACAAAAACTTCAGATAACACATCTGCTTTTCTGCAATTATTTTTATCATATGAATCACAGAAGACAAAGATAAAGCAAGAATTGATGGCGGTGTCAAATGGTAAAAAAAAAATTGTCTTGAGATGGGCCAAACTACTGTACTATTTTCTTGAAAGGACCAGTCATCTTCCAAATGAGATATTATCTGTTGTCACTTCTGTGAAAAATAAAGCACCTGCCTCTCTATCTTTCTTCTATTTTGAACAGTTTTCCTGGGTGAGACCCAAAAGTTTGGCTAACAGAGGCAAACTATTTGCCTTTGTTTTCTTTCAGCAGCCCCTGAACTCACATTCTTTCAAATTCAAAGTTGAAGTGCTATTGTCTAGTTTACTGAGTTCATCTATTGTTCAGACTTATCTGTTTGCTTTGCAGAGTGAAGGAACGTATTCAGAAGCGACTTTACAAGAAGCTACTCTAAAATATAGATGGAGCTATTACTTATTGAACAAACTATTCTGAGCTCAATGATCTGTCCTAGTTTCTGTATGCTTATTATTTCAGTTTTTCCAAAAGTCAGAAGCTAATCTCATAGTATACAAAACACTCACTTATTAATTCCATAAACATTATTAATGAAACCTGTTTATTATATGTTCCAGGCACAATCCTAGATACAAAAAAGACTAAGACAAAAGCCCTGAAAGAAATCACAGTCTAGAGCTGAACTGTTTAATAGTATAGCCACTAACCACATGTGAATTTTTAAGTTTAGATTTTAATTAATTAAAATTAAATAAAATGAAAGATCAGCTCCTCAGCCATATAGTCATTTTTTGGGATGTTTAATAGCTATATGTGACAATGGGTATCCTACTGTACAATGCTGAAGAACATTTTCATCATTGCTAAAAGTTCTGCTCTGCTCTAAACATTAACATATTCAAATAATTTACATATTCTGATAAAGCATCATTTAATTCTGTTCAGTATGTGCAATAAATACTACAAAATAATCCAACCCATTTTAGACATGAAAGGGTGCAGAGAATAATTGATGAACATATATAAAAAACAAGCATCTTTTATTACTCATTTTTTTCAACAAGGAAAATCTGATGTACAGTTGGCATCTAAAGATGTCAATGTTGCCGAAACTGGTTTGGCTCAGCAGTAGAGCGTCGGTCTGCGGACTGAAAGGTCCCGGGTTCGACTCCGGTCAAGGGTGTGTACATTGGTTGCGGGCACATCCCTGGTAGGGGGTGTGCAAGAGGCAGCTGGTCGATGTTTCTCTCTCATCGACATTTCTAGCTCTCTATCCCTCTTCCTTCCTCTCTGTGAAAAACCAATAAAATATATTTTTAAAAAAATAAAGAAGTCAATGTTGTAATATAATAGACAGTAGATTGAAGCATCCTAGATCCCCAAGGCTTCAGAGAGATGAACATTAGTAGGAAACTCAGTTACAAAATTACATAAAATGTTTTTTCCAAGGTCAAGGAGTCCTGTCCGGGTTAGCAGAGAAATTACAAAATTTACATGGAGGTTCACATTCCAAAGTGTGAAAGGAACAGTAAGCCAGATTTAGGAAACAAAGCTAAGAAGAAGAACAAGATCAGATCAATGTATCAACCACAGGGAAATCCAGTTGGAGTTTATTGAATGGCTATCTTGCTGCCTCCACTAAATATATTGATTATGAAATGTAGAAGTGAGTTCCATGCTATTCTTCTTCAGAAATAATTCAGGTGACTTTGGTTTGCGTGGGGTCATAGTTTAAGATTAATGTGGTAATTGCAACATGATCATTGAAAGCTTTTATAACACTGTTGTAATCAAAATTAGCTTCCCATAATTTTCAGACTGTACAATTATGAATTCATTTCTTGAGGATTTAAATGGAAAGTTATGTTCAGAAAATTACAGAACATTATCACTATTTTTGGGAGATGTACAAGTTTATTAGCATTCATAAGCTATTAACTATAATATAATGAAAGAAAAAATGTTATTTCACTCTAAACATGTAAGTCTTTTTATCATATTCAAAATCTTTTTTCTCGTTTGTATGAGTACAAAGGCAATTTAGGGGACACTATATATGAATATTTCGGTATTCAACACTGAAGTGATATTTTGGCAAGTCTCTTGAAGTTATCAGATTTGGATGTTCAATCTTGCTCCTTTACCTGATTGGTTCTGAGGAATCCCGTGTGGGAATGTGTGCAGAGTATAGGTACAGGGGGAAAAAGTTGTAAATGGAGCAGAATTCAGGGTGGATTTTTGTTGAAAACAATTAGTGTTATGTTTTCTGTGTGAAATAACTGATGTTGATAAATGAGAAAATGAATGAAAAATTGGTCATAAATGCAACCAGAGACAGTGGCAATTACTGCGAGGCAAGATACAAATCAATGAAAGGAAAAATAAATTCAGACAAAAATGAGAGCAAATATTGAAAGGAATGAAAAAGATTATAAGTATTAGTTCTTTTCCTGTCAATACATATCAGAGGCTGGGATTCTGACATTTTATAAGCATGTTTTCCCTAAATATGCAGTATCTATCAATATAATACAGTGGTTCTTCTGTGGGGATAAATATCAGGATTACCTGTGGAACTATTATAAGATATAAAACATGTGTAGTTTATATAGCCCTATGCCCACCTGTAAGAGATTATGATACGGCATCTTGTTTAGGCCTATAGAGCTAACTCTATTGAAAAGCATGGGTTTCTTTATCTGTCTCTTGCATAACTATTAACGGATTCTATTCTTGCTGTAGAATTTGACCTATTTTCTCTTCTTCAGATCACATGAGTTCACTTTTCTCTTTGTGGGTTTACAGAAAGCAAGAGTAGCACTGCCAACTTTTTGCATAAAAATATAGACTATAAATTATGTAAAAGAGTTCTAGCATAGCAGCAATAGCTAATATCAAACAGAATTGGTATCTCTGCTTGTGAGGGTCCCCAGAAGACAGTCAATGGGGAATAGGAGGGGACATATGTAATACTTTCAACAATAAAAAAGAGAATTTTGCTAATAAATACTCTGTTTTTTTCCCATTTCTCCACAACCTTTGAGAGGCCAGCATCCTGCCTTTGAAATGCATCCTTTAAAGACAGTTCAGAGATTGGTGCTTTGCTAATAAATGCTATGGTTCTTGATTTTAACAGTTATGTAATTGAATTAGATCATTATTGTTATTTGTGAAATTGGAAGAGTGTTCTATTACAAACAACAAAAGACAATTCTGGCTAATTTAAGCAAAAGTGAATGTACAGAATATTATACAACTGATATAATTAATAACCTAGTTATAAAAAATAGTTATTATTTACAGGAAAGGAGTAAAGGGAAGACTAAATAATATAGTCTGTACAGCTTTTCCAGGAAGCTTCATTTAACATTCTCTGCAGATCGCTGGGGGAAGGGACTAGACAGTATACACAGGCCAAGTTCTGGGTGAGGTCAGGAAAATGCTCATTTGTCAGTCACACCTGGGGACAAATCGGTAGCTAGAATAGGTGCGGTCACTGCAAACACAGAAATATAATATTTGATATTTAAACTCCTGAACAAAGGGAGCTCTCTCTCTTACCCTCTTGGGCTTTTGGTCCTCTTGTTCTCTCAGGCTCCTGTTGCAGGGAGCATGCTCCCCTGCATTCACCCACATGGCCACAGTCATGTGGAATCCACACAAGTACCCATGGATTAAATCCAGCCTAATGCTACATCAGACTCAGTTCCACCATGGAAGGGAAGCTCTGGACACTGGCTTTGCTTTTGGCTCTGCTGGAACCCCAGGACTGGTTTAAGAATAATTGCACTTTACAAACTGAGGGGTGTAACTCATTCTTCAGTGTGAGTCTTAGAAAATTCATTTTCTGATGATACTGCAAGAGCCAACTCACTCCCACTAGTAATGGAGGAAGCCCACCAATTCAAAGTGCCAGCAGTACAAATACTCAAAGAATCTATTTGAAAGCTGGCAGATCCAGAAATCAAAGAAAATTGGGCATTACATAAGCAGGTTAGTTAAAGCAGGCTGAAATATCCCCTGCTGATCTTCTGTCACTGATAATGGTACTCCTGGATCTCACCAACTTCTTCCCATCAAGGCTGTGAATGATTTCCCAACTGACCCTGCATTTTTGTATTCTCCCTTAAGACACATAGTTATCAGTGGAACTCTCTGTTCACTGAGCCTCCGTCATATATATGCCTGTGCCCTGGGTACAAAAGCAAATGGAAATATCTTTAGTCACTGAATCTTTCATGGGGGAAGGTGAAAATCTGAACAACATCTTCCATCTCAAAATTATTTTAAAATAGGCAATTCTTTAGGTGAAATATAGCCTAAAGTGAAAAAATGTTTATGACAGACCACGCATAAGCCACCCTGGCTATTAATTTAGGGGCTAAATTGAGCATGGGACACATTTGCTTTTTTTGATAGTTAGGAAATGAACTCTTAGAGCACCATGGAGTGTCCCGGTATTTGTTGAGACTGATTATAACATTGATCTTTGTCACTAACATGCATTAGAGTTGAGAGTGAAGAAAGTAAATACCAGCAAACAGAAAGGTCTCTAGGGCAACAAGACTTTCCTACAGCAAATCTTTTGTTTAGATGTTGGCCCACATTTCTTCAGGCTAATAAACAAGGCTGTTTCCTTGGTTACATAGATAAGGAGGAGGTGGTGCCTTAGGGGTACAGAAGTGCTAACATCAATCTTTTGTGTAAATGTATGGGTACATGTGAGAGATAAGTGTTTATGATAAGCTATGGGAACCACTGTGTGGTGCCAATATAATTCAAATATACAGTCTTTGTTGAGAACTTCTAGCTTAAAGATCTGGGAGTGGATGATCAAATCCTCTTCCTGAGATTGTGGCCATGAGCCTGAAATTCTCAAACAATACAGGTAAACTATTATTTCAGCAATTTATTTGCAAATTTTTGTTTTGAAGAGCAATAAGGAGAAAGGAAAAAGACCTTGAGGATTACCTTTATATCTTAAAATGCACAAAGCCCTGCACACTGGGTGGCTCTAAGTTATGATCACTTTGTTTATTTCTTCCTCTGTATTGTGAGATTCTATTCAATTTTGATATTTTCTAATATTATGACAATTGGACTCAAGTGTACTTTACTGGCCCTCTTTCCCAAATCTGGACATCTGCTTGCTATTATCACTTCTGTTGACTCTTAAATTTTTTTAAGTAACTTTTCATCAAGTCTGTGACTTTATCATGCAAATACTACTAGTCTTTCTCACTCTGTATAAGACTTTTGGAAGTAATACAAATGTTTAGTTAACTCTTATATGCATATAATAGCCTGCAGTTATTTCTCCTTTTAAACAGTATTTAAGAACAACTCTTTTTAAGTACAATGGAATAGTTATTCAAGTGTATTTATATCAATATTATTTTTCATGATACTGTATTGAAAGCAATCTCATGTCCTTCATGTTTCTTCTGAAGTTTCCACTCTCAATCCATAATCTTAATAAGATTTATAATGGTTCACATCGTTATCAGTGGGGTGTCTTCTGTGACCCCACTTCTTACCAGTGGAAGTGTAGTTCTTAGGGTACCACTGAGAAAATAATTTCTTGAGACTCTCACAGGAGGATTGAATTTTGTGGGGTGCTTTAATGATGTTGTAAAATTAAGGTTGTTCCCTCCAAAAGTCCCCTCTCGCTCCTTCTAAACATGGAAAAAATCCAATATTATCTTCAACAGGGCTAGGATTAAGGCCATTGTCCAGAGCCTTCACTCCATATTAAATCACAGTACAGCCCAGCATTTGGCAACCAATCGATGTTCTCTCTGTTTGTCTCTCCCTCTCCCTTCCACTCTCTCTACAAATCAATGGAAAAAATATACCCTGGTGAGTATTAATAAACAAACAAGTTTGTTAGACTTTCTTAAATCTACTGTTTTTCAAACTTTATTCCTTAACTAGAGACCCTGTGCATGAAATTCTTATACTCAGGCGAGCCTGTCAGTCTGGCCTGCGCCTTTTCACAGTCCTGGAGCCCTCATGGGGGTGTCTTACTGATGGCTTAGGCCCACACCCTATAGGGAGAGGGTCTACGCTGGCAGTGGGACATTCTTTTTTTTTTTTTTTTAATATATTTTATTGATTTTTTTTTACAGAAAGGAAGAGAAAGGGATAGAGAGCTAGAAACATCGATGAGAGAGAATCATCGATCAGCTGCCTCTTGCACACCCCCTACTGGGGATGTGCCCGCAACCAAGGTACATGTCCTTGACCAGAATCAAACCCGGGACCCTTCACTTCGCAGGCCGATGCTCTATCCACTGAGCCAAACCAGTTTCAGCTAGGACATTCTTAGCTCTGCTGCGGAGGAGAGAGAGACTCCCACTACTGCCACTGTGGTTGTTAGCTGTGAGCCTAGCTTCTGACTGAGAGGCACTCCATCTGAGGAAGTACCAGGGGGCAGCTTCTGCATTGAGTGTCTGCTCCTGATGGTCCATGCATGTCATATCTACTAATTGTTTTGCCATCAGGCCAAAACCATCTCTTTAGTATCACCTGAGGAGTCCTGGATTGTGATAGGGTTCAGGTCAGGCTGAGGGATCCACTCAGGGCCAGGAAGTGATGCTAAAGGTTGGCCAGCCAGGGAGGAACTGTAGGAGGATCCAGGGCATGTTTGGCCCATCTTGCTCAGTCCCAGTCTGTTGGACCCCAGCAGCAAACTATTATAACCTAATGGTTGGAGTGTCTGCCCCCCGGTTGTCAGTGCATGCCATTGTGAGTGGTTGAGCAATTTTAGAATATCATTAGCATATTGCACTTTGATTGGTTGAACAGCCAACTGGACAACTGGACACTACGCATATTAGGCTTTTATTATAATATATAGGACTAAAGGCCCGGTGTGTGAAATTCATGCATGAGTAGAGTCCCTAGGCCTGGCTGGTGATCTAGGGGGCCCTGCTCACACCCGCCTTGGCTGGCCTGACACAGCCCTTTCACTGACCCCGTCCCCAACTGCCCTCACTGCTGCTGCTGCCACCACTACTGATTGGGGCCTGTGGGCTGCAGGCAGCTCCTGCATTGAGCATCTGTCCCCTAATGATCAGTGTGCATCATATTGACTGATCATTTCTCCTTTTGTTCAATTTGCATATTAGGGTCTTATATAGATAGATGATTACAACAAAATGATAATATTGATCAAATCCATTTGAGAATAGATTCATCAATCAAAATTGAGTTTTATTTTGTTTTTCGTTGATGATGATGGATTTCCCAGCATCTTCATTGTGCTAATGAACAGTCCTCAGAAATTTTTCCTATAACATATGATTATAGGCAGTTCTTGGGTTACGGCAGACTTGACATGTCATTTTGTGGTTATGTTGCCATTTCATATATATATATATATATATATATATATATATATATATATATATATAAGTTCTGCCATTTCAATGAATATACATATGTGCTTTATGTTTATTTTTATTTATTTACCGCAATTAAAGGTCAGGAATTGTTATCTTTCTTTTAATTTATTTTTACTGTTTCACTTTATTACCGCTGTGTATGTGCTCCATGTGAGTGATGTAGGTGCTTATGTAGATGGGTTCCGAGTTATAGTGAAAATCACGATACCTCGCACCATAGCAACAGATCTCCAATGGAACCCAAGGACCTACTGTATAGAACACTGAGGTGAAATGATTTTACTCACTAAAAACTTGCTACTTAAGGAATTGCAACCAAAGGACTTATATGCAGGCATATAAGTCTAACCAATGGATACAGACACCAGGGGGGTGAGGGCATGAGTGGGTGGGTGGGGGAGCAATGGGAGGATAAGGACATATATGTAATACCTTAATTAATAAAGGGGGGAAAAAACTTGCTACTTACATTTGGTGGTTTTAAAACTTTCTTATAATTACTCTTATGGCAACAACATGGTCATTATTAATCATCATTCCTTAAGAATACATTTAATATTAATATTTCTCTATAGCAATATCAAAGCTAACCCTGATCCAGTTGCTGTTAAGAGTGAAGAAAATATGCCAATAGACCTAGTAGGTGTTAATATTGATTAGGACTATGATGTGATAACAACCAAGAACCTTTAAAAAGAATAATCTACAATTCACAGCCAGAATCTTCAAATGTAAAGTTTCAATCTTTTTAAAAATGAGGACACTCTTGTTAAATGCTAATTCTGGAACTACTTAACTGCTATTTTTTTTTCTTTCAGTAACTAGTGTTAGTACAGGGAGAAAAACATAAAAGTGCTTCATGCAATTTTTAGTAAACTTCATTTTATCTTCGCATATAAAAAGAAAGTACCATTATTCATTTGCAATTGGGATAGCCATATTTTAAAGTATCTGTGGATATGTATATAACTGGCTATAATTTACATTTATTTTACAGTCAAATAATTAGACAGAAAAATTGGCGGTCATTATTCTCTTTGCTTGTTCCTTCAATGTGTTTGGCATTCTAAAAATAGTTGACAAATTTGTATAGATTAAATCATGTAGTTTTTTGCTTAAATTTAGAGCTAAAATTAAAGTGAAACATGAATTGTACTGTTAATAAATATTTTTACTTTTCATAGCATCTGTGGGCCAAAGTGTGTTTATATGTTTAATGTTTTTGTTCAGATCATCCAAGTGAACAAATGGGTGCTTAACATATAAAATGTATCAAAATGAGAGACTTGATTCAGTGCAGGTCAGAGAGGATGACATAATTCATTGCCTAGATAGATTTCTAATGAAATAAGAACTCCAAATAGAGGACTTTGGAATTAGGAAATTAACTAAAAACAATAACATTAATTTTCGTTTGCCTTAATTGTTTTTGGTGGCCCACCAGCAGATATGAAGAACCATTTTTTCCAAAGAAAACATAAGTACTATGACTTTTACTTGAAAAAACTGAAGCATTTAGCCACTATCTGGTTTTTCTATTATGATAGCAAATATGCAGTCACATTTTCTAGACTTGGCCCATTTCTAAAGGTTTATGATTACTTTTCCCATTTGTTACTCTTCTTGGGCTGTTTTCTCTCTCTCTCTCTCTTTTTAATGATAGTACCCTGTTTCCCCCAAAATAAGACAGTGTCTTATATTAATTTTTGCTCCCAAAGATGCGTTAGGTCTTATTTTCAGGGGATGTCTTATTTTTCCATGAAGAAGAATACGGTACACATTTATAGTTAAATGAAAATAAAAATAGATGAAATTCTTGCTATGAGAAAGTAATTATATTTTTTGTAGTCTGTTTTCCTCTCAGCTTTTATTTTTAATCTTTTCTCCATTTCATCTTTCAATGTTTTGTTTTGTTTCTTCAATTTCTCCTCTAGTGTTTATACTTTTTTTGTCCCATGCCTCTGATCTAGCACTAATTTTAGCAATAAAGAAAATACCTGAGTTTTTTCAGTCAAATATGTTTTTCTGAAACACATTTGGGGATAATAAGAACCAAGCAGAAGCTAACCTCTCTTCCAAACTATTTTTATACATATGTGTATAAAAATAACTTTATTTTTATACACATATGTATATTTATACACACACACACACACACACACACATATATATATATATATATATATATATATATATATACACACACACATACATATCAAAATTTGCAGTGGAAATCATAAACTTATATGTATTATTGATTTATCATAGAATTCAGAATTGAGTGAATTAAAAAAATGTATGCCAAGCAGAGGTTATATCTTACATAATACTTCTGATACATAGTAATAGAAAATCTAATGCTTATTCCTTCTGTCAAAAATTCTTAAGTTTATATCCATATGAGAAAATCTTTAGCATTGAAAATTATTGGTAGTATTTCCAGCTATTCTAATATTGCCGGTTCTCTGGTGGTTTAATAAGAGATAAAGTGCTGAAAAGCTAGTATCTGTAATGTGAAGCATCCTGCATTACTGTAGTGCCAGATATTAATTGCCATACTGTCCTGATGCCAAAAAACCTCAGTCCATAAAGCTTGTTAGTTCAATAGAAGTTAAACCAAACTGTTAAAAGCCAACTTACTCATATCAGAATATTAGTGTTCTGAATATGCCAAAGTTCTGAAAGATGTGGACATAAAAACAGTTACTTCTTTGATATTTAAGTACTGTAATAAGTTTTTGTATCTCTATCCCTTAACTTATGTGTTCACTATTATATATCACCACATATTAAATGGTGAATTTTACAAAATCTGTGCTATGCACCTCCTGTCTGTAAGGATACTTCATAGGATAGAAATAGAAATATTACAGGCCTCTGCTCTCAAGTGGCCGCTGCCTTGGTAAGGCAGGTAAAGCATCCATGTGGGACTGTAATACAGCATAGAAGATTCAATGAGAGGGGAAGCAGCTGAGTGGCGGCTGGTAGACTAAGTCCTAAGACACTGAAATCTGGTGAGTGTTGCTTTCCTCCATATGGATAAGAGGAGGCTTCACAATGGCATTGGACTATTTGAACAGCATGGTAAGTGATTATCTTAAATGCCTACTAAAGAGAGTGCTAGACCCTGTAGATGCATATAAAAATAGTGCTTATTATGGCTTTCAGATCCAAACTCTGTAGTGATTTGGTATATGGTACACTAAGTCTAATTGAAGATTGAATGGGCAGAGGAAGTTATCCTTAATGCTGACTGAGGGAATGGTATTTTATTAAGTTTTAAAGGGTGAATGGATGACTCATAGATGGGAATAACAGAATCAAAGGCCCCATAGGATGATTCTAATGTCTCTACTGCTTATTGCTCCCAAAACACCCAGACAAGGGAATGTCTTCATTGTATTCCCAAAGAGTTCTACTACCTGGATAGTCTTATGGTGTAGGAAAATTGAGCTCTCCTTCTAAATTAATGTGTCATTTTGGTTTTAAGTTTTTTTTTTCTATTTTATTCATAGTATAGTTTAAAATGGCTTTTTGATCCTCTATACATGAAATTTCTTTGGATATAATCATTCATTTATATTTACACATTAATTTTTGTCATATATTTCTATGTTGTGATTCTTAAACCCATTTTCATTACTCTATAAATATAGTCATCCCTCCTTTTCTGTCAAGATTTGAAATGGCAAAGTCAAAACCATAAGTAAAGTTGAATGTGGTTATTTTATTTATACATCTAGCCATTGTGTTATTTCTCTATACTGACATTATAACTCACTCATATTTGATTTGTGCACTACTCAGTGTGAAATCTGCCCTTAAAATTAATTTAGCATTATAAATATACTATGTATATGCTATTTCTATAATCTAATTATAAATATGTGCTTATGTAATTGGTTTTCATTATGACAATCCATCTGATTTGTCATAGCTGTGAATTTTATCCTGTCTTGTGTGACTGTAAAGCTTTTCTGGAGAGAATAAGAGAATATGAATTTGAAGTCCCTGATCTATCATTAGCCATAATGCTGAAAGTATCCAATATCTAAATTTTCTAAGTGTAAACTAATGTTCATAATTAGAGCTAATTATTTTCCACATGTGTTTTGAATACCTATTACATGTAAAATGTAGGTTGCGCAAGAGACAATCATCAAAGAATTTAAGTCCTCAAGACATAGTTTGTATGTTATCATAACACTCATTGGAGATAACAAACATAAAAAATGGGAGGACCTAAATAAGCTATTGTCTTTATTTTAGTAAAAGTAACTGGCTCTCTAATAGTTCTGAACACTTGAATAATTGAAATGTAAATTAAATAACTCTATTCATTTTTGTTACTTTATGAATCATTCTTTCCTTGCCCAGCACCTTTTAATATGTAAATAATTTCTGTGGGACAAGTTGTTGAATGCAATGAGATGTTTATACAGAGCTTTGTGAACTACAATGAAATTCTGAGTCAATGTTTTTGGCTGTGTGGCAGAAATGTAGATTTTTTTTCATGAAAGGAATTCTGTATCAGGTTTTTAATTTAATTTTTGTTCATAGGAATAATTACAATAGGTAAAATTTGGAGAGATTTTTTTTATTGATATAAATAATAAGATATTTGATTATTAGGCATTTTAATCCTAAAATTAACCTTAGGAAGTAAGTACAATTATTATCTAATTTGGTTGTTAGGTAACATTTAATGAGTTTTAGTATCCCACCCAAAGTTGCAGAGCTGGCAAACAATAAAGGCACCTTTAATTGGAAAAGTCATTTAAGAACACTCCCAAATGATCCAAACACAACCCTGCTGCCAAAATTAGATATGTAATTCTCTTTCAATAAAACATGACATTATATACTGTTCTTTTGGTAAATTAAATAAAAAGAATTATGTTTCTAGTAGCTATTGAAATTTTAGAAATGTCATCTGTAATAAAATTATTTTTACACTTTTGGGTTTTCTAAAGTAAATGATATTAACTTGTATAGGAAAAAGAATGACAGAAATTAGAGAATAACTTTCTTCTTGATAGATTATAGCTATACTTTATTCCCATTTTAGATAACATTGATTTTGCATAACTAATTGTCTAATGTGAAGAAGATTTTCTGGTTGAAAACACTTGGTTTTTATTAAGTTTTGACAAGTGATTAATACAACTCTCCATATCATCTAAATATATCCCAGCATTTCCTAACCTCACATTTCCATTTTAGTGTGGATTTCTCTTTTTTAAAAATATTTTTATTTATTTAAGAGAAGAAGGGAGAAGGAGAGAGAGATAGAAACATCAATGATGAGAGATAATCATTGATCAGCTGCTTCCTGTATGACCCCACCAGAGATTGAGCCAGCAACCCAGGCTTGTGCCCTTGACCAGAATTGAACCCAGAACCCTTCAGTCCACAGATTGATACACTATCCACTGAGCCAAACTGGCTAGGGCTGGTTTTCTCTTTTGAATACTCTTTGTTTTCACTATTCCTCCACAATTATTATTTGGGGCTTATTATTCAAGTTGGATTGATCAGCCATAGTTAAAGGTAGAAATCATTAAATATGAATTTTCTCATTAGCTACAGTACTCTGTTTCTAACTATATTTTCCATAGCTCTGGGGTATAGACCAGTAATTTTCAACTGAAAGTAATATGCTGGCTTTAAAGAGTTTAATTAAAAGTATAACCAAATGGATATTTTCAAGTTTAACTATATTGTTTCTATTTATTCCCTCTGTCAATTCTACTTGCATAGTGAGTCCTTGTTGCTAATAAGTACATTGGGGTCTGAAAATTAATTGAACACCACTGGTCTAACTCCAAGGCATTCTGGCACTTAATGACCCCAGAAAATCCAGCCACACTGCTCTAAATTGTTTCTGTAAGAGAAGTTTCCTACTCTGACAGTGTACATCCAAGTCATTGAAAGTATTCTGGAGATTTCTCTTCCTCTTACATCTAGGCCCAGATTGGGCCTGGTCTCTCTGTGTTGCTGGAGAAAATCTGATTCTTCCATGGTATCATAGGAAATGCAATCCAGGGATACACACACACTGGAGGATTTGAGGTACAGTGGCACATTTATAGGAGTGAAAACAAAGGAAGGCCTTAGGGGATGTCTCATTCAGGACCAGGTGACTCAGCTCCAGCTCAGTGTGGAAGAAGTCCAGCTTTGGGGTGGCAGGCCAGCACTTGTCCCCACCAAGTCCCAGAGGAGAACCAGGACCCAGAGCTGCCATGCCATTAGCCTGCATTCCCAGGCTCTGGTAGTCCAGTACCATCTCTGTTCATAGATGGCCCTCATTTAGTGCTGTGCGTCAGCCTGTGCTGCTGCTGAAGAGAGCCATAGATGATGGCACCTGAGGCCTTTGTTAAGTTTCCCCTAGATTTGGGGAGGGGTAAACTTTCTTTCAAACTATCCAATCTCTTTACTGGATCTTTCTAATATCCATTCCCCTTTCAACAGGTTTTTCTCCTCCCCTTTCTAGTTGTCATTTTAGTTCTGACTGCACCTTAGTAAAAGATACTAACCCTGCGCCATCGTGGTTTCTATTGCACATGTCTCATCAGAGGAATTTCTCCCTCACTGTTTGTCCCTCCCCTTGTCAATCTGGGGAGTAAGAGTACACCAGTTGTTCCCTGAGAAGAATGGAAAGCTGGTCTTTCCTGTCTGCTCTGGAATTAGCCTCTTTGGTGGAAGGAGTGGCTGTTCCCTTCAGTGTGTGTGAGGCTTACCCTTCCTAGCCGTCCAGCTTAATTTGATGTCTGGCTCCCTTCTTTTCTGTGAGTATCTAACTAGCTGCCTACTGTAACACCTGTTCATTTTGAATTTTAGAGTCTGAATACCATATGTTACACACTATACATTTCTTGCTTATAGGGCCTATAAAAGATATATATATATATATAGAGTCAAGTTTCTTTACTGATAAGATAAATATATTTTAAGGCTATTGATTGGTATTGCTAATTACAAGATATATGTTGATTATTGGCCCTTTATTGGGACAGTATAGAAAGGATCTTAATTTTCCAGGGCAGACTAAATTGCTCTGACTTCAAAAACATTTTTAGAATAAAAAATGAGAGCCGAAGAAGTAAGAATTTCTAGTTGTGCAGTGGTTATTAATTAATTAATTGTTTCTGGAGTGTGAACTTCAGAATATAGCAACAGATAAAGAAACTTTCTGTAAAGCAGGAATCTCTCCATATATGCCATTCTAGGGGAAGTTCACACATTTCTAAAATATTTGACTAGTGCCATTTTATTTGGAAGAAACACAGCTACCTCATTGACTGAATGGCAATAGCATATCTCAGTGGAGATGATATTAAAGCATTCCAGGCTGTCCAAAAATAGATTTTTTCAGTGGAGGTTACAGTTATAATAATTAGAAATTGGATCTGAAAAAACACTTTTGATATGGAATCCATTTGGAGATCGTGTATGTATGTGTGTGTGTGTCCTTGTCTCTGAATTATGGTACATTTAGTGAGGTGATGGCAAATGGGCTTAGCTGCAGGCCATACTTACTTGAAAGTTTAATGATCTAAATGGGCAAACCAGCAAAAAGGTAATAATGGTGAGACCGTTCATTGGGGGAAGAGACTGGCACTTCAGGAGTGATTGTACTTGAAACAGAGATCAAGGACTCCCTAGCAACACAGGCTTTTACAGGAGAGTCAGCCTTGTTAGTGTTGAGAACAATGACAGCAACCACAGAAAAACACTCTCTGTCATCTCCTGGTCAGGCCCCTTATTTGGAGTCATTTTTAAATAGAAAAGAGCTACTGAGTGACAAAATTTTCTGGCTTCACATTTTTCATTAACAATTCATAGCCTTTACATCTTACCTTATACCATTAAACTAAGGCTCATTAAAAGTAGGAAGTGTCATCATCCTTTTTAAAGTGTGAATTACTCTCTGCTGTACCACTTTGTATATGATGAAATCTATACAGGAGCAAATTTATTTTCTAGTTATCTCCTGGTATAATTCTTTCTTTGTGTGGTAAATGTGGAAATATATGACCATGTATCATCGCACTAGTGATTTATATTGTGTCATTGGCTTAAAACTATGTGTTTATGCAAACTATGTAAATTTGCAAAACCATGTAAAATGGGTTATATTCTGTATATAAAGAACTGCTTATAAGCAAACTTTATGTAGGTGAAAGGATACAAAGCAAGTAGCAGTATGAGTATTAAGAAAAGATTACATAGAAAAATGAAGTCTGATGGAAATTCAATGGGATAAAGTGTTGATATTCCTTTATTTGAAGTTTCTGGAAGAATATTGTATTCACCAGTACATGATTACTTCATATTTGCTCTTTTCCCTGCCTTCAATAAGACCTCTTGTTAAAAAAGAAAATAGAGTATTAAATTTTACATGTGAATTTTCAGCAGTTTGCAAATGACTAGGGCAATTCTGCCTATTGAATTTCTTTATTTCCACTACCAGTATTTTAAGATCTTGAACATTCCATTTATGTTGAAATTTACAGCTCTACTTTCATATTACTGAGATTTACCATATTATGTGCTTGTCAAAATCTTCATGTTTCCTTTTCATAAGTTGTTACAGAAATGTTCTAATAATATGTGTGCTCTTGCTGCACAGTGTTATAGCTATGTTCACAACTGAATATTTAATAAAAGCATAACAAGATGTGAAGCATGCATTACAGAATGTATTAAAATTTCCTCTTTGCTTATGTTGCATTTCATACCATTGTATTGGTGAAACATACACTAATGAACACAATGACTTGCAACATTTTTTACAGTGAGGACTCAAGTATATACCTATGGATGTCCAAATTTTCTGAATTAACTGCTTAATTCAGTGGGGGAAATAAAATTCAATGTAAAGTCATTTAATTTTTTAAACGTATTTTAAAAGTTACTGCTGATGACAAATGGTTATTGTGCATTTATCAATACTTTTCAATTTTATGGTCCTAATCAAATGCCAGAAAAATTATATCAACTCTTAAAGATTTAAGCTTTTCTTTTACTTTATTTCTTTTCAAAACACTAATGTACAAAAGGATTAAGTAAAAACGATAACAACTCACAGACACAGACAACAGTTTGGTGATTATCTGAAGGAAAGGGTGGTGTGGGAGGTAGAAGAGTGTCAAGAGATAAATGGTGATGGAAGGAGACTTGCCTCTGGGTAGTGAACACACAATACAATATATAGATGGTGCATTATAGAATTGTACCCCCAATATATATATATAATTTTATTAACCAATGTTACCTCGATAAATTCAATGAAACAAAAGTCATAGGCAGCCTTTTAAATATTTATGTTATATCTGAATAATTATCCTTTGTTTATACTGATAGTTCAGGGTAAATCTGCTAAGCATATTAAGGCCCCAGAAAGTAAACCAAGTAATGTGTCAAGTTATTTAATGTTGTAGATGCTGAATAAATATGTTTAAAAGCTAAGAACAGTCTATAAACTCAAGTTATCTCCTGAGCTCTTTGGACTTCTAAAATAAATAACACATTATATATTACCTGAGAATACAAGAGTGGGAATTTCCTAGTGGTTCTCAATTGTCTTGGCTCTAAATCAAATGATTGAAATTAGGATTAGGATGTTCTAAAGAGTAAGTCATAAGGGATAAGAATATTTTAAAATTCCCTGAAAGAAGTTTCTCCCAAATGTTTTTGCAATACTCCGACCTTTCTTTCAAGGATCAGGAAGCACATATGATTGCATTATTTTCTAACCTCTATGTTGTTGCCAAAGATTTCTTACAATAAGTCTATTCAACTCCAGTATAGTAACTTTGAAAAGTTGTTTTTAAATCAGTGTGCTGTACCCTTTAAATTACCCTTAAGAAACAACATTTTCTTTGTGTCATCTAAGCATTTGTACAGAGAAACATTTCCTACCAAGTGTAAAGATATAAATTATGTATTTTCTTCATAATTTTTGTTTTCTGGCAGATGTCATACTATATAGGTATTCAGAAAATAGTTGTTGATTGTTCAATATTTATAAAATGTAATAACTTACTTCTGTGATTACTTAATGGCATTTATATTATCGACAACCCTGAGAGATTAAAACCATGCATTCTTATTATTCAAGAGAGGAGTACATCCTAGCCCTATTATTATTGTCATGCTAGGTTTATTGTTTCTGAGATCCATGATGCTTAGTGGAAATTTTCTTGAATGTTTAAGATCTGAACTGAAGTGGCTTAAAAAATCCTCTTAATTTTTTTCTGCATTTAACTTCTGAGCAGTCATCTTTTGAGGATTGTTTTCTTGATGCAAAAAGGTTGAGGGTAGTAAACTCCAGAGCTCAGAACACGGGCTCAGGTTAGCCAGTCTCCTTGCCTTTTATTAAAGTGATCAACACAAAATAGCTTTAAGGTAGGTAGTGATAGCAATTCATCCCCTGTTTCCTTCTTGATACACATTTACCAAAAAAATGCATTCCAATAAGGGGAGAAGATTTTGAAGCAACAACTGAGGATAAAAATCTTTTGACCAGACATATGTAAGAATAAAAGAAAACCCTTGAGTAGGAATCAAGTCTACTGGAATCTCTGTTATTCATTGTTTATAATGATTGTGGACAATTTCTTGCTTATCTGTATCTCAGTTTTTTCATCTGTCAGGTATCTGTAATAGTCTAATTATCTCAAAGTGCTATGAATATATCAAAAGAGTATATACATCAAAACATTGTATGAAGTACAAACACTTAAAAAATAGGTAACATACTTTTTGAAACCTTGCTATGAGAACCAATCATTTTTTTAAAAAAAGGAAAAGAGCTGACCAACCGGTGTAGCTCAGTGTTTGATCTATGAACCAGGAGATCACAGTGCGATTCCAGGTCAGGGCACATGCCCAGGTTGTGGGCTTGATCCCAAGTGTGAGACTTACAGGAAGCAGAAGATCAATGATTCTCTCTCATCATTAGTCTTTCTATCTTTCTCTCCCTTTCTCTCTGAAATCAATAAAAATATATTTTAAAAAATGAAAAAGAAAGGAAAAAGAGCTTCAAGATACTGCCTTCAGTGTGTTGGTGGCCAACTATGGTCTCTGTTTTGAGGAATCCTCACAGGCCTGGCCCTGAACAGCTATGCTCAGCCTGCAGATCCTGGGTTCAAGGAAGTGGTGGAGTCCAAGAAGAGAAGACAACTATAATCGAAGGCCTACCACTCCTCAGGAAAGTCTAAACCCCCATAACCCCTCTGCACAACACAAATATGGCTCTGAGGATGCTCTGCTGCTCAGACAGTTTTTCTGACCTCACAGAGGCATGCTGCCCTGAGGGTTGCAGAGATGTGCAGGAAGAGCAATACCAGATTGAGGAGTGTGAAAAGATGGCCCACCAAAAAGGTCTATTGCCAAATCATAGGCCTTGACTTCCTGAAGAATTTGTACCTGACCAGCTGGTTCCTCCACTCCATCAGGCCTACCCACAGGAAAGACCACACCTGGAATAAGGTGGGCATGACCTCAGGATCACGCTTCCTGAAAGACAACTTTTCCTACTCAAGAAAGCCTACTCAAGAAGTTTTTTTGAGCAGAGGACTTCCTGAGATCCTGGCCATCACTCTTCCTGCACTCCTACCCCATTCTATCAGGTTGGACAGGCTCATCCAACATGAACTCAGGAGTGGCCATGGGACCTCCTTCACTGGCCTTAGCCTGCCAGCAGCAGTGCTGAGAGCTGGGGGCAGGCAGGGCTGCTGGGTTCCTTGGCAGCTCTAGTAAATTCGTGACTGGTTGGGGCTATACTCTGTTGTAGGGGCATGTTTGCTCAAAAGATTGTCATAAACCAGGCTCATGACTCCACCTCCCCCCCAAAAATAAAAAATAAAAATAAAAGATACATTTTTGATTTCAAATGACAGAAGTTGAATAATATTATCAATTTATTTGATAATAAATAGAAATTATTTCATTTAGTTCATTTAAAATTGCCATTATTTCAATGAATGCCAAACATATAAAAAATGTAGGTAGACAAAGTCTGGACTCTGGCGAGTAAAGTTACTATTTATGAAAAATATCTTATTTCTCTGAACTTTACAAACTATCTTATAAAAATTGCCTATACATTTTAAGATATATTTTGTAATAGTGGTAGCTCATTTTAATTCTTAATTTCTTACTGCATACTTTTCATGTATACTAGTACACATGTGTCTTGACCCAATCCCACTCAGTCAGAAGTCCGGGGATAGGGCTCAGCAATTTATGTTGTAACAAGCCCTCCAGGTGATCTCTTGAAAGCTGAAGTTAGGGAAACACTAGATAAATGTAAGGCCCAAACGAAAGTAAAATGTAAAGGGTGACCATTAAAAATCTGATGTGAGCAACTGGGTGAATGTTGGGATCATATTTGTAGGTAATGAACACTGGGGATAGGGCTGATTAGAGAACAAAAAATCAAGAATGTTTAAATGTATTTATATATTTGAAGTTTTAATTGTGGTTAAGTATACTTAACATTTACCATCTTAACTATTTTTAGTGTATAGCACAGTACTGCTAACTATATTCACACTATTGTGCACCCAATTTCCACAACTTCTTCATTATGCAAAACTGAAACCCATTAAACAACCTCCAAATCCTTCCTCCCTCTAATCCCTGGCAACCACAATATTCTTTTTCAACTCTGTGAATTTGACTAGTCTAGATACTTCATTGTATTAAACTAACTGGGCAGCTTAAGCAACGTATTTACCTCTCACAGTCCCATAGGCTGGGAAGTCAGACTCAAGGTGCTGGGTCCTGGGGAGAGGTCTCTTCTGTACGTAGACAGCAGCCTTCTTGCTGTGTCATTACCTGCCGAGGAGAAAGACCTCTTTCTCTTCTCAGTCCTACCAGCGTGGCTCCACCTTTGTGACCTTATTTAAGCTTTATAATTCTTCACTAGCCCTGTCTTCTAATGCAGTCACAGTGGGAGGGTTAATGTTTCAACTTATGAGTTTTAGGGGAACACATCCAATCCATAGCACTCATATAAGTGGGAACATCCAGTACTGGTAGTTTTGTGACTGGCTTATTTCATTTAACATAATATAGAATTTAACATTTGAGGAAGTTAAGTCCAAAGTATACATTTCACATCCAAATAAGATGTCAAGGTGACAGAAGGCAGAGGACAATGGTCCCTGGTGTACTTTTTTGTGCCTGTGCAAAGTGCCAAACCTAACACTATGTCTTGTATCAAAGTAGTCTCCGTTTCCAAGTGCTCTTACTTCCAGATGTGTGGAAGAGGGAATTGTTACAGTGAATTTTGAAAGTTGATTTATTTTTAATATCAGCATTGGGGTTAAATAATTGGGACTACTAGACTTGGGAACAGAAACCATGGTCCAAGTTTTGGCCTTATCACTGACTGAGTGACTGCAGATAATTTGTTTAATTTCTCTTAGCAATGGCAGCTTAAGAGTGATTATGTTCTCCCCAAAATGTTGTAATAAAGAAAAAAATAGGATATCTGAAAGGAACTGGCACATAGTAGATAGTTAAATATGAATTAGGTACTATGTATTTTTTAAAATGTTAGAATACTGTTACTGTTTCGGTCTATCTTACTTTTTTATCATTATAGTATTTTAAAAAAGTATTTTTCCTGTGTTTTCCCATCACAGATTTATTTTGATCAATCTATATTTTAATAAAAACGTTATAAGTTTATATAGGTTGGATCTATAATAATAATTTTATAATCACATATTATTAAGTTATTTTTAAGAAAATAATTTTATTAAGAAAATTTAATTAAAAAATAAAAATTGCTTAATAAAATTTGATAACAAATGAAAAATATGTAATAATATCCTATTATTTCTCACGTGTATGTAATCATCTTTTATATAGCCTTACCCCAATGTTGAAAAAAGCCTATTTTATGAGAAATAGAAAGCGGATACATTTTACAATATTTAAATTTATATAACATTTAAAATATTTTAGTGCATTTAGCAAAAGTGTTTAGCAAAACAAAAAAATAGTATCATGTTACATGAATTCAAAGAGATTAGATTAGTAAGGGAAAAAACAAAAAATGTATATGAAAAAAAACCTTCTTTAAAACCAAAGTTCATTAGGAAAAACTACATAAATTAATCAAAAAAAAAAATAAAAAAAAGACCGTACTTTTCTACAGATGAACATCTGACATCTTAGAAGACAGGAGAAATATACAGATAGAATTGGTAAGGAAGACATTGCAAAAAAAATCGGAGGGGAGTGTGTGTGTGTGTGTGTTGGTTATTTTACAAAAATGATGATTCATAATAATAACACTTTTGATGGACTTGTGCTGAGTGTTTTGCATGCATTATTTAATTTATTTATTTCAACCTCCTTATAGTGTACACACATTCACCTTTTAAGAAATTCAAGACTTCAGGAAGTTAAGTGATTGCTCCAAATCCAAACTGCTGAAGAGAAACATGAATGGTTTTGTAGGGAGAATGAAAAATCATCTATCTCATTTTCAGTCTATTTGTTGGTCATGCTTTGAATGTTCTTTAATATTTATCTCAAGCACCTACTTATCACAATGCACTCTGTGATGCCAGTACTTACTTACTGACTTCCTAGAGGTGCCTAATGAGATACTTCGTTTACATGAAAACAGATGTTGCTCAGCAAGAAAATAAGGAGGAAAATGCTTTCCAGAATAGTTATGACTTAGGGAATTACTGAAGCTGACCTCAAACTTTCTGTGGCATATTTGGCACTCTGGATCCAGTAATTTTCCATTGTAAACCTAGACTAAGCCAGATGGTGTTTTTGCAGCTCTTATCTTCTCTCCCTACCATGTCCTCTTATTGGGGGGGGAAAAAAAATTCATGTGGTTGGATTGACCTAATTTTCAAAAACTTTTATGATACCCATTTTATGGTGCTGATTAATATGGGGTCCATAGAAGGATGAATAAGACATATTATCTGGCCTCAAAATACGAAGGAGACTTGTTAAAGCATGTGATGTAAGACTTATTCTGACCAAAAGAACAACCCCAGTTCTGGTACAAAAAAATCCTAACATGTTTGGCTTGTCATTGGGGTCCTAGTCATGCGGTGCCATGTCTCTCTGTCCTGTGCTCCTGAGACACAACAGTGGTCTACCAAGCTCTGATGGACTCATTCCAGTAAAGGTGTTCCTGGGCTAGCAGGTATTTTGGCCCAGGACTTCCAGGCTATGCGACAATGCTGTCATTTGTCAGAGTTAGACACAGTACTGCTGATGGTGTTATTTCCTCTCCCTGGTTTCTCACTCTCAGCACTTAACTCGCTTGAAATGGTAATGTGTGATCGTATGCCATCCACATCCTTTTGCCCTCCTGCTTGCCACGTCTGCATTTTCCAGCTTTTTCTTCCCATGCCCTCCTAAAATTAAATGACTTACAAAACAAAAAACAAACAAAAAACCACACAAACCCCCACCTGATTTACAAATGCCCTGTAACCCTGGTGATAGAGAGGACAGCAAACTTACCCACTGTCTGCCCAATGATGGTTAATATGTACAAAGTAACTCCATTTGTTCCCTTGCACATTTTTTTTAAAGTCTAATTTTTAAAATTATTTTTATTTTTGCAAGGAACTTACTAAACTGTTTCATCTACAGAAGATTTTGTTTAAATATTTCATTAAACATATTTGCAGCCTGAGAGAGTGAATGTTGAATTGAAAACCAGTTTGGTTTTCAGTTAATTTTTTTTAATGCCTGGCAGCTGGAATACAATGCTGGAATGCTGACATTGTATTATTTAAAATAGCATTGCCTGTGAGGCTAGGGGAAGCTATTTAAGACAAACCTCAAAAAAGCCAGTAAAATAATAGCTGAAGTTATGTTATGTCAACCAATTCCTCAGCATGGGACAGCATGGTGAAGCCAGAGTTGTTATCCTTCATTGAGACATAAAATCTATATCTTGATCCCATGGTACAGGAATTGTACCCACGGGCAGTGTGCTTTCATCCAATGTGTTGACCTGAGGTCGGTTTGGATGGTACTGCTTTACCTTTTCAATATGCTCACAGTTTCATTTCGATATAATCAGAGTCCACTTTTTGAAGGGGCTCTGGGGTTGTCTTTCTATATATAGTTTATACATCACGAAGAAATAGGTTTAGTTATTAAAGGGACCAACAGCAAACCTATTAAAGAAGTGTCAAAGTGGCAAAGAGATCTGGTAAATTATTTGTAAGTCATCATTTGTCTTAAACTGCAAGGTAACTTTCATTTAGGTAATTATTCAGCAACCTACCAGCTCTTTCTGCACAAATGGAGGGACTCCTTCCTCATTTCCTTAGTTACATGTTGGGGAGTGGGAGAATCATTAGACCATGTGTGAAGGCGGTTGGAGTGTGGGAAAAAACAATGTAACAATGAAGTTAGAAATTCCTGTCTGCCATTCCATGGCCATGGTCATGTCTCCAGAGGATAGCAAAGCTTTAAATCTTTAAAATGGAATAATAATACTTGTTTTACCCATCTCACAGGATTGCATTATGATCCAATAAAATGTCTATATGTAAGTGCCTCCTTTGTAGCAAGTGAGGTGTCCCATATTTAGCATATCCTATATAATAAAACCCTAATATACAAATTGACCGAACAGCAGAACACTATGATGTGCACTGACCACCAGGGGGCAGAGGCTCAATGTAGGAGCTGCACCCTGGTGGTCAGTGCACTTCCACAGGGGGAATACTGCTCAGCCAGAAGCCGGGTTCATAGCTGCTGAGAGCCTCTCCTGCCTCTGCAGCAGACTGGCAGTAAGGAGTGAGGGGTCCTGGGCTGCGAGAGGGTGCAGGCTAGACTGAGGGACACCCCCCAAGCAGTGCACAAATTTCGTGCACTGGGCCTCTAGTCTATAATAATTCTATAATAATAAAAGCATATTATGCTTATTAGACCAGACAGCAGAATGACCTTCTGGTTGTCATTCTGGATGTCCTTCCAGACAAGGCCATGGTGGAATGGGCTGAGGCAGTTAGGGGAGATCTAACTGCAGGCAGGTGAGTGGTTAGGGGCAATCAGGCAGGCAGGCCAGTGTTTAAGAGCCAGTGGTCCCAGATTGCAAGAGGGATACCAGACTATCAGTTTAGGCCTAATCCCCTATGGGTTCAGGCCAAGGATCAGGCCTAAACTAGCAGTAGGACCCCCAAGGAGTCCCAGATTGCAAGAGGGTGCAAGCTGGGCTGAGGGACCCCTCTCCTCATGCACAAATTCTGTGCACAGGGCCTCTAGTTTTTTGTGTTTTTTTTTGTTTTTGTTTTTTGTTTTTGTTTTTAATAATTTGATATGTACCTAGAAAATACAAACACATACAAACTGTGTAAATAGAAATGGGCCTCAAGGATGTCATGATTATGAAATGGAGTTTTCTTTTCAGTTTTCCCCACCACCTTTTGGCTCTTCTCTGATGTTGTCCTCCCAGTTATGTGAAATGCCTACTTCAGTAAACCCTAACCCAGCAGGACCTCATGCTGCTGTATCCATTCCCAAATTTTGTAGATGAGAAATTGCTCTACCGTGATAAACTCAAGAGGCAATAACTTTCATCCTTCCCTTCCCTAATGCATACATATTTTTGGTGGTCCCAGATCAACCTTAGATTAGATGGTTGTTGCAATACAACTCTAACTACCCTGTTTCTCTACTCTTAAGAGGTTTTTGTAAAATGTTAACATTTTTGAAATGGAGATATATCTGTTAAAAACTTTGTTTCTCTCCTACTATCCAACAAAAGCTTGTTTTAAAATTGATACTATTCCTTAAAATCAAGGGAGTCTTGGCATTGGAAACACAGTACATATAGTTCAAAAATAATTTGAAAAGTATAGCATTTATTTTTGGCAGATGATACAATCACAAATTCACATATAAAGTAATAAACAAGTAGAAAATGAAATGCCTTTCTTCTCAACCTATTTCTCCCACGGGTACCTCTCCTCAGAGGCAAATACCATTTGCACATGGGTTGGCAAAGTAGGCTTCTAGTTCATTTGGAAAATAATATAATAATTGACAAATAATAATTGAAAAATAAACTCACAACTATAAACCTACTTTTACCCATCCTACTGTAGAGTATATAGCCCTTTCCTTTTTCTTTCTATCCTTTTTAAACACAAATAACAAAGAATATTTCTACACATTTTTTGTGTGTAGACTGTATCTTGAAAGTTTTTATTATTACTGCGTATATGGTATCATTGCTCTTTTTAAAGACTGCATGTTATTCCAGTTTATGAATGAAATTAATTTTATATAATCTTCACAGAATTTGTGCCAGTTTTTTTCTTCAGCTACACATGAGGCCTCAGAATCCTACATCCACAGTGTAGTATATCAAACTTGCTAAATTTTTTTTTGTAAAGTAAATATAAAAGACACCTTCTATGTGTCTAAATTTTATTTATTTACTTATTTATTTATTTACTTATTTATTTATTTATTTGTGTGTGTGTGTGTGTGTGTGTGTGTGTGTGTGTGTGAAATGCCTGGTAATATGTCATATTCTTTGACTAATTTATATTGACTTGTCAATCTTTTTTATTTACATATTACAAAAATTAGCCTTTTATGAATGAATTGTAACTTTCCCCCAGGTTTAATTATCCTTGTATATGGTAATTTTTGTCATGCAGAAAAATTGCAATAAGAGATATTTGTATTAATTAATCATTTAATTTGGGGGGTTTGTTGTGATAATAAAAAAATGAATTTTTCACTTTTAGTTTATTTATATTTTTATACCTAAAATATACATTCTTCTGGAATGTATTATGTTATAAGATACCTTATGGTGTCTTAATTAGTAGAGATTTTAATTTAAACACAACAGTTTGGTTGAAATGTGAATATTTTTAGTTTTAAAATACCACATCTGTTTCTAATGTCACATAAGACTTAAGCGGATAGAAGTGAAAAAGAATGGGCCATCTGCCATCATGTGCCTCTTGGTCTTCCTTTAAGTTGGTCAGGGAAGAGGAAGGGGAAACTAAGAAGGATTGAGGGGGAGGAAACATCATTTAGGTTTTAGAATAAAAACAAGGGCAGATGTTTTCTTTTTTAAAAAAAAATATTTTATTGATTTTTTACAGAGAGGAAGAGAGAGGGATAGAGAGTTAGAAACATCGATGAGAGAGAATCATCGATCAGCTGCCTCTTGCACACCCCCTACTGGGGATGTGCCCATAATCAAGGTACATGCCCTTGACTGGAATCAAACTTGGGACCTTTCAGTCTGCAGGCCGACACTCCATCCACTGAGCCAAACTGGTTTCGGCAGGCAGAAGTTTTCTTCCTTTTCCATTTTATCTCTATAGAGTGACCTTTAAAGCATTCATTAGTTAACAATCTACTTTGAAGTGTTTCAAATAAAAAATAATTTTTCTCCACATTCCAGAATAAGATTAATATTTAAAAAAATAATAGAATGAGAAGAAAATTAGAGTGTTTTTCAGTTTGGTAATTCTGCTTGTATATGTTAGAGCACATGTGTCAAACACAAGGCCTGCGGGCCAAATCCGTCCCGCCAGGCCTTGCAATGTGGCCCGCACCGCGCTGTCATCACTGCACTCCGCTGCGTTTCCATCACAATGACAGTTTATGACTGTTCAGTAAACCATTCGGCCCACGATTTAGGCTGGATTTTAGATTTTGGCCCCTTCTCTGATTGAGTTCGACACCCCTATGTTAGAGGATTAATACCCTTTCACTATTTAAACCTTAAAATACTTTGTAAACACTCAATAAGTAAGTTATTAAACCTTTACTGAAACCTTGAGATACTGGAGATTTTGTAAATCCCATATTAAGGGTTGAAATTTTTCTATTTTAAAATAAGATAAAAGCTGGTGTTCTTCCCCTACTCATTTATCTTTAATAAAGTCATTGCAATATATTAAATTTCTTTAATTTTTTACTATTTTGAAAGTATATTTTATGTATTAAAAAATTCATTATCAATGCTGGCATAAATGATAACTTAAATACTTTTCTACTTTAGAATATTAAAGAAAGTCAGTATAGGAGTTCTTCCATTATACTGTATGTAGGATATATATATATATAAACCACAGAGAAGTATCAAACCATATATATTCCTATGCAGACATACTTTTTCACTTAAAGAAAGCACTTTAGTGCTAATCTTTAGCATATCTGAATTGCCAGCATCACTATTCTTGTTCTTTGGGGCCATTGTTAGTAAAATAAACAAGCACTGTGATACCTCCACAGTCCTTATGGTAATGGAATGAGCAGTGAGTGACTCATGACTATTGGGTCGGTATCATAAACAGAGTGGATGTGCTAAACAAAAGGATGATTCAAGTCCTGGGCAGGACAAAGCAAACAGCATAAGATTTCATCATGCTTCTCAAGATGGCATGCAATTTAAAGCTTACAAATTGCTTATTTCTGGAATTTTTTAGTTTATATTTTCAGACCACAGTTGATCACAGGTAACTGAAACCACAGAAAGCAAACCACAGATAAGGGAGACTACTGTAAATATAATTTATTCTTAAACATTATTAGAGAAGATCTGCAATGTATTATTAGGTGTTGAGTATTAGACGACAACCTGACATACTGCCATAAAATATACAAGCTAACTAAGAGAAGAAAACATGACAGTGACTAAGTAAATTGAAGAAATGACACAGATAGCTGAAACCGGTTTGGCTCAGTGGATGGAGTGTTGGCTTGCGGAATGAAAGGTCCCGGGTTCGATTCTGGTCAAGGGCATGTACCTTGGTTGCGGGCACATCCCCAGTGGGGGATGTGCAAGAGGCAGCTGATCGATGTTTCTCTCTCATCGATGTTTCTAACTCTCTATCCCTCTCTCTTCAATAAAATATATTAAAAAAAAAAAAGAAATGCTACAGATAGTTTGTTACAACCATATCCAGTGATCAAATGTGATTTTAAAAAAACCAAACAAACAAACAAACAAAAACACAAACAAACCACAGCATTCCAGAAAAAAGGATAACTGTTAAGATTAGTTTGTTCAACTGTATAAATGTGATCAGTGTGCTGGATATATCAGCATAGTAAAAAGGAAAGAACATTGCATTCCAGGTGAAAAGATCCAGAAGGAAATCCTAATTCTATTGATTTTCAGCCTCAGTTTCCTAATTTGTAAAAAAGTAGCTAGTTTGTTGGGAGCAAATCCCTTCTGGACCACTTTGGCTAGCTGATAAATCCTATATAAACCCAGAAATCATGTCATAAAATGCTTACATTTAAAACACACAGGATTACAAAGAAAACCAATTATATCCAATTGCAGTTATTTAAGTATTAAAGCACACACATTTTCATTTTAGTAGTATGTAAGCTTTCTAAAACTAACACATTAAACAATAAAATTCAGCAAAGTATCTCATAAATGTCATCTTTTCAAATTAGGGGTGAGTTATTTACAACAACTGAAATATGATTCCTAAATACTTTAGAAACTTGTCAATGTGTCTTGGTATTGCTCCTCAATAGGTGCAACTTTGATTTATTTCTTTATATTTACTCATATGATCATTTACTATTAGATTTTCCTATTAGCCTAAAAGGCAGCCTTAGGATTGAGATGGTAATTTCATTTCAGATCTTCAAGTGACTTCTGATAGAAAATTAAACAAGAAACATAACTATAATCTTTGCCTGAATTTGCTTATTTTATGAACTGGAATAAAAATGCTTAATATTAAACGTTAAGTATGGAGCATTTTGTTCTCCTTTGAAGGAATACTTAATTTGAATGTACCCAGCCTTGTAAATAGATTTTAAAAATTAATTGGCCCGTACAAATTTGTTACTAACCTTCTCTCTCCCATGGTGACTAACTTCTAGTAAAATGGAGGAATTTATATTTGTTTCTACTTCCATCTCAGACATTAGTGCTTACAGCGGTTGAGTAGAACACTGTCTATTAACTGATGTAGATCTATTATAATTCACTGAAGTGCTATGTGGGAAAACAATTCACATTAGGATAGAATATAGATTTAGGGTCACTTGGGGCTTGTGAATTTGGCCTAAATTTTAAAGTAAGGAATAATGAAAAGATATAGAAGACAGAGTTTCTGTGTCAGGAATGTTCTGCTCTTAAGGGAAATCCCTAGATATAATGAGGGTCGTGGGGCTAGGGGGCAATTCCAGTCTACAAAATGAGTTCTTTTTTATCCTGTTTTACTCTGAAGCTAGATAGAAACAAAAGCACAAAGAATAAAATAAACACAGGCTTGAGGGTCACATGTTTCCTCTTCTCATCACTGGTTAAATCAGGAGTGTAGGCAATAGAAAATGAGGTGGGGAAAGGAGAGGGAGAGAAAGAGAGAGAGAGAGAGAGAGAGAGAGAGAGAGAGAGAGAGAGAGAGAGAGAGAGAGAGAGAGAGAGACTGATGCAGTAAGTGCTGTCTCTGCAGGAATTTACAGAGACACTCTTGCCTCAGTTGATAAGGAACAGGGCCCAGGAAGGTGTTTCAGGGAACCTTGTGCTGTTCCTGAAGGTTCTAATGTTGAATTGATTTTCTTAAAGCTTATACCTTTCATGTGGGTCTAACTCTAACATGAGGCTCAAAATCCAGTTTCATCCAGTTATAGGCTCAGTTTTTCCTTGGGCCACACAATCCTGTTTTTCATGCTATATCCTCTCTCTGTAAATAGTACACATGTAGCACCACAAATGTGGTTTACCTTCAAAGTGTAATTTGAAAACAATTCTAGATAATGCCCACTCTGTTGCTTTCTTAGTTGGTTTAACAAAAGGAGCTTATATAAGAACAAGGTGTCAGTATGAACCTTCAAAGATAAAACTTTTCAATAAATGAGCCAATAAAAGCAAGCCAGATTAGAGAAAAGAATGTAGAAGTATTTTAGTGTATATCATCTTAAAGGTTGGATATTGCCTATTTGGCTTGTCTAAAAATCATAAAACATGGAAGAAATGATGCACTAATCATTACATCAAGGTGTCATAGAACATGAAATGCAATGAAAATATTAAAGCTGTATAATGGGAGTAGCCATGGCAAGCAGAGAGAATAGAAGCTAATTTGTACTGGCTTCAGATAGAATGCCCTGAACCTATTCCAAGATGAGGTTGAATAAGAACTGATCTTTGTGTAACTATTACAACAAACCAAGAACACAAGGATTGATTGGAATAGGTTCACTGTGCCATCTTAGGAACTCACATATATGGAAAGCTAATACTTTTTGTCAGAGAGAAGCTATAATAGTTATGACTGAATAAAAATAATATAAATACTAGAGGCCTAGTGCATGAAATCCATGCACTGGAGGTGGGGAGTGTCCCTCAGCCCAGCCTGCACCCTCTCCAATCTGGGACCCATCAGGGGATGACTGAGTGCTCATTTAGGCCCTGTGGGATGGGGCCTAAACCAGCAGTTGGACATCCCTCTCACAATCCAGCAGCCAGATAGGTGAGTGGTTTCTAACCACTCACCTATCTGGCTGCCTGATTGCCTCTAACCACTCTGCCTGCCATTCTGATAGCCTCCTAACCGTTCCCCTGCTGGCCTGCTTGACACCTAACGGCTCCCCTGCCAGCCCAATCACCCCCAACTGCCCTTCCCTGCTGGCCATCTTGTGATGACATGGGGCAGCCATCTTGTGATGTGAGGGTATGAGGGTCAATTTGCATATCACATTTTATTATATAGGAGTATATTTATACAAATAATATTTATATTATTTTTTAATTTTTAATTGTTTCACAGAAACATATTGTATAATTTAAAATTGTTAATTTTTATTTATTTATTTATTTAAACTCTTTTTATTTTATTTTATTTTATCTATTTAATTTAATTTAATTAATTTATTTATTTTTATTTAGTTATTTTTTTTACATTTTTTAAATTAAATTATTATCTGTGTACATATTTTAACATTGGTCCCCCTATCCCATACATACCCTCCCTCCCCAGAATTTTGTCTCCATTGGTTGTACTTATATGCATGTATACAAGTCCTTCGGTTGATCTATTATCTCCCCCAGTTCTCCCTACCCTCCCTGCTGTAATTTGACAGTCTGCTTGTTGCTATACTGTCTCTATATCTATCTTTTGGTTCATCAGTTTATAATGTTTTTTAATATCCATAAATGAATGAGGTCATGTGGTGTTTCTCTTTCATTTACTGGCTTATTTCACTCAGCATGATGTTCTCCAATTCCATCCAGGTTGCTGCAAATGATGAGAATTTCTTCTTTTTTATGGCAGCATAGTATTCCAGTGTGTAGAGATGTACCATAGTTTTTGGATCCAATCATCTGCTGATGGGCACCTAGGCTGTTTCCAAATTCTAGCTATTGTAGATTGTGCTGCTATGAACATAGGGGTGCATATATCCTTTCTGATCGGTGTGTCTAGCTTCTTGGGATATATTCCCAGGAGTGGGATTACTGGGTCAAATGGGAGTTCCATTTTCAGTTTTGTTTTTTTGTTTTGTTTTGTTTTTTTGAGAAGTTTTATTTTTGTTTTATTTTAGATTTTTTTAATTAAATAATTATCTGTGTACATATTTTAACATTGTCCCCCTCCCACCATACATACCCCAAAACTGCTTTTGCTGTGCCCCGTAGATTTTGGATTGTTGTGTTTTCATTGTCATTTGTTTCCAGGATGTTTTTAATTTCTTCTTTGATTTCTCTGGTAACCCAGTCCTTGTTTAGTAGCATGCTGTTTAGTCTCCATGTGTTTGATTTCTTTGGATTATTTTTATTGTAGTTAATTTCCACTTTTATGCCACTATGATCTGAGAAGATGCTTGATATGATTTCTATCTTCTTGAATTTGAAGAGACTTTGCCTATGTCCCAAAATGTGGTCTATCTTTGAGAATGTCCCATGTGCGCTTGAGAAGAATGTATATTCTATGGCTTTGGGGTGGAATGTTCTGAAGATGTCGATTAATTCCATCTGGTCTAGTGAGTCATTTAGGATTGATATTTCTCTGCTGATTTTTTGTTTAGATGATTTGTCCAAGGGTGACAGCAGTGTATTAAAATCTCCTACTATGATTGTATTGCTATTAATCTCTCCCTTAATGTCCTCCAGCATTTTTTTTTAATATATATTTGGGTACTCCCGTATTGGGTGCATAGTATATATTTACTAGGGTTATTTCTTCTTGTTGGATTGCTCCCTTTAGTATTATGAAGTGGCCTTCATTATCTCTTCTTATGTCCTTCACTCTGAGATCTAATTTGTCAGATATAAATATTGCTACCCCAGCTTTTTTTTCATTTCCATTCGCCTGGAAAATCTTTTTCTATCCCTTCACCCTCAGTCTGTGTGCATCTTTTTTTCTGAAGTGGGTTTCTTGTAGACAATAGATATATGGGTCTTGTTTTCTTATCCAATCTGTTACCCTATGTCTTTTGATTGGAGCATTTAAACCATTTACATTTAATGTTATTAATGATAGGTTCTCATTTGACGACATTTTTATTCTATAGCCCTGTGTTTCTTCTTCGCTTCCTATTTCTTTATTTTTACAGTAGACCCTTTAGCATTTCTTGCATTGCTGGTTTGGTGGAGATAAATTCCTTTAATCTTTTTTTTGTCTGTGAAGCTCCTGTACACCTTCAATTTTGATTGATAGCCTTGTTGGGTACAGTATTCTTGGATTCAGACCCTTCCTTTGCATGACTTTGTATATTTCATCCCATTCCCTTTTGGCCTGATATGTTTCTGATGAGAAATCAGTTGCTAGTCTGATGGGGGTTCCTTTATATGTAACTTTCTGTCTCTCTGGCTGCTTTTAAGATTCTTACTTTGTTGTTGGTGTTTGCCAATTTAATTATAATGTGCCTTGGTGTCAGTCTTCTGGGATTCCTTTTGCTTGGGACTCTGTGAGCATTTTGGATTTGTGTGGGTTTTTTCTTCTCTATCTCAGAAAAGTTTTCTGTCATTATTTCTTTAAATACGTTTTCCATGTCTTCCTCTGTTTCCTTTCCTTCTGGAACCCCTATTATTCTAACATTGTTTTGTTTTGTATTGTCCCAAAGTCCCCTTAAGCTCTCCTCCTGCTTTTTAATTTTTTTTTCCCCAGAAGCTGTTCTAATTGGGTATTTCCCCCCATTTGTCTTCTAGCTCACTGATGCAGTCCTATGCTTCTT